>NC_064900.1:12807500-15307500 GCF_929443795.1 Astur gentilis | reverse complement strand
TAAGACCTGATAATGCCTCTTAGGAAATCATAGAAAAATAAAATACAATAATCATCAGTAACTTGTACTTTGTACAAAAATCTTATTATGTTGCTCAGCAGGTAGCTTTGCCAAACCCCATATTCTTTCTGCAAAGAGATGGCATATGTAATGCAATTCACCTTAAAAACACCCTAATGTTGAGAGCTGAGCATTCTATTACACTATTAACTTGTAGGCATGCCAGCACATGAAAATTTACATGGAACATCATATTATCATAGGAATAGAATAATAATAAATAAAAAGAAGATAACACCACTTTTCAGTAAAACCAACTTCACTTCTAATGTAAATTCCCCTTGGGACTGCAAATCAGTACATTAAGCTTTTTATTTCATGGCTATTCCTACAATACTGTTATGAACAGGCAAAAAGGCGGAAAGAAAAATGCAGTGGGAACATGTATGGGAGATATATTACGTGGGAACATGTATGGGAGATATATTATGTGAAGAAAAGTCATTCTGAACAGTGAGGCAGTCCCAGGGGGAAATGAACAATACCAGCTGTGAAATGTTCAGTCTCATTCTGAGTAGAGCGTGCTTGCTGTGTGCAATGCTACACAAGTTCAGACCGATGAAGATACAACTTAGAGGTACAGTACCAAGGCTGCTTTTCTGTGAGATGAATGGTGAAGACTGAGTCACAGGTAGTTGTCGTTATTCAAATACATCTTGGTAAGAGGAAAAGAAGCAATGGCAAAACAAAATGTTATCTGGGGTCTTTAAAGAAAAGGTGGGTTTCAGACTACTGGTAAGGATATGAGATTTGTGCTGAGGCCACGGTTTGTTTGTAAAATAGTTTGTGAGTATTATGATTATACCATTACTTTTGAAGCCATCTTCCTTTAAGGTTTTGACATGGCTGCTTAAATATATAATATAAAGTGTCTGTCATCAAATAGTTATTCATATATACACATACATTGATACATTTTATGGCTATGCTAGAACAGCAAACTATGAAGAGCAGTCATATTTAGTTGTGTACAATCTAATTTCACAGAAGAGACAGAGATTAAAAACCCTTTTAATTTAGATACGTTTAAAACCAACACACAGAAATAGATAGAGGCTATCCTGAGAGAACATACCAACCACGTTATCTTCCAAGAGTAAATCAAAGTTAATTTTTAGAAGGTAGTCAAATATTTTTCTTGCATTTTTTCTGTAAGTCAAAGTGTTTTTTTAAAAAAAACAACCCTGATGACAAAATTAAAACAATTAATTCCAACTTGATCAATGAAGGTTGCTTTGCTAGAAAATAAACTATTGCCTTTCAGTAAATAAGGTTTCACATGATCTTTTAAAGATTTTTTTTCCCTTGCTAAACTGCAGATGCAATCCTGAGAAGCACAGAGTACCTGCCATTGTTACTGAAGTCAATAGGAGTTATACTGCACCAAACAAGAACAAGCCCTTTTTGTTAGTCTCGGGGTTTTCAGCCACAGCATCACCGTGCATGATGTAACTGATACCATCAGAGAATTTTGACATTGGCCTCAACAGAAGCAGACGCAAGGCGCTAGGTAAGAGCAATGTATACTGAAGTCCTGACTGAATCCAGTTCCTTCACCAGAGTTAACCAAGAAACAACTTTTCCAACTTTGAATCTGAAATAGCCCTCTCTGCCCTATGTAGAAAACTTGGGTGAAGAAATTGCTGCAATAGAAATGGTATTAAAAATACTACACTGCCAATTCAAAGCTACATGTTTCTTGGGGAGAGGCAGATAGGGAATCATGGCCCTAAGCTTTAAAATGCTTACGTGTTTACATGTTAAGAATCTTAGAGTAGGATGGTTTTCTTGAGATAGGGAATTAATGAGAGAGTCCAATAAACAGAACCACTAGGAGGGCATTAGGTATTTTGTTTGCTACTGTGCGTTTCATTACCTGGCAAATCTCAAAACTTACACTGCAATGCACTAGGAGTATGAAACTGCTTGTTCAAAGAGGCAAATGATCAGCTAGAACTTCTATTATGAAGGGGAGATAATATTGCATAATGTTTAGGAAAGAATAAAGATAGACAAATCTCATTTTTCTGTAGATTGTGTTTGTTTGATGGGGATGGTTTGATGGTTTTCTCCTGGATTTAAATCCAGGACTTTGGGGAATTTTCTAGGGAAAAAAAACCCAACCAAAAACATTTCTGTTAGATACTCTATTAGATGTGTAGGTCATTTTAAGTACTTATTCAAAACACAGAGATGGTAGCCCATTCTAGATAAAAAGAGTGCGGCAACCACCTTTTGTACCTTGCAGTTCAGCTCTGCCATGTTGAAGGTAATCATAATCTTTCATCATATCCCTGAGGTAGTAGCCTTGTCTTTTATGCTCAGTGCACTCTCTTCTCCCCTATTAAATGTGACCATCCATTCCATGCGAATCTATAGAAACCTTTGATCCAAAACCTCTTTCAGTCTATTGGCATCTTCTCGTGGATTTAACTGACTTTGGATCATGCCCTGAAGGACCAACCTACATCTCAACCTGAAACTCTCAACAGAGAAATTAAAACTAGCAAAAATTTCAGTGATACATTTGAATGACAAGACAGCATGTGTCCTAGTAAGTGCTGGTTCTCTAACAACAAATCAACCATGACAGTAGCAGGATGCAGGAAAGGAGAAACTGTTTGGAGAGCTGAATCCTACATACAGTATGTGTAATGCAGGGCTTCATCTCGCTGGCAGTGAAGTCAGTAACAAACTCTCATGAATTTTGGTCATAGCAAGACCATGGCTATTGACACTGAAACATTTAATTCCTCACAGTTACATCATTGTCCCTAGAATTACTCCATCAACAAGTTTATTAAAAATCTTTCAGCAGGATTTGGAAATACTGGGTGTATTAGAGTAGAACCTTCCCAAGACAAAAATGGAACTTGTGAATTAGGCATTTAGTAACTAAAATAATCCACAGATTTGAAACATTGGCTGCATTTTGTCTTTTTCAGCTAATCCTATTGTACATAAAGAGACTGTGACGGTAAGTTATACAGCTCAGAGCATTCAGCTTTTTTAAAAAAATAGCCCTCTTTTGCTTTTCCTTTTTGCCTCTTAACCATTCTCAAGTAGAGCTCAGTCTGAATGAGAGAAAACTGAAAATCTAGTTTGTAAGCCACTCTTAACTGGACAGCTCTACTCTTTACTGTTTATTTAGGTTCCTCTCAAAAAAGCCAGTATGCAACAAGAAGAATAAGTAGTCTTTCAGTTACAGAATTGTGTCTATGGGAGGTTCTAATCTAAATGATGACAGTTGTACCTGGTTTTTTTTTGGTCATAGGCTGGACCCTGGGAAACCAGTAAATCAGATTTTTTTTCAATCACTGCTGTAGAAGAGCCTCAGAGCATTATGCGGTGATGATACTGTGTAAATACTCCCTAGACTGTTTTAATGAGCACTTTTTCGTCATTCACAGCCAGAAATGAATATTTGGATTCCAGTGCAGATTTCCCCCAAATGTGATTTTCAGGATTCTAGATTCAAGGTTCCTTTCTATACAACCAAGGCCCTAGGCATACAGAGAGCTAGAATGCTCTTTGATTTATGAATTTTCAGTCCCAGAGTTTTGGCTCTCAAAATACATGCTGCTGCTTAGCAGTTCTTCACTGAAGTGTCAATAATGAGAAGTATTAGTATTTATTATGGTTTAGTCACAAATTTGTAATCAGCTTGCTGATGTGCATATTAGAGATGAATATTCCCTAAAACATGTAGTATTTCCCAAATGAAGAAAAAAGTCAGCAATGTCTCCTCACATATCAAGAAAAATATGGGCAGCAGGTTTTGTGATAATATCAATGAATGTACTAGACTCCTCAAGGAAACTATATGTGGTACTGAAGTTAAAAAAAAAGAAGAAAAATTATGTTATCCCATGTTGCTTTACAATTTTTTTTATAGGGACTTGGATTTGCAAGTCCTTTATGCCTAACTCTACTCATATAAATTGTCCCATTTCTAATCAACCTCCTTATGTGAATTAAGCCACACAAACATGTAACTGTTTACAGATTCAGGAGTTTCTGAGCGTGGCACAGTACACACATTATTACTGAGACGCACGTGTAGTTACCTACTAGTCAAAGTGCTCAGATGCTTAGACATAGGTCAAAACTTTGGACAGGAACAAAGTAGAACAGGTATGAAAACTTCAAATGATTTTGAGACTGACCTTTTAAATATATTTTTTCCATACCTTCAGTGTCATGACTTGGTATTTTTTATTCCAGTTTAATTACACAGGTATGAAAAGTAATAGGCTAAACCTTTCTGGAAGAGAGATGTACTTGGGAAATCTCTTGCAGGAAAGAAAGGTAAGAGATACTCATGTAGGATATTTAAAGAAACATACACAGAACTAGATTTCACTGAACTGGGAATGTATTATTACACATAAAAATATGGAAATATATTTTAATTCTAATCAATTTTTTAACCTCATGTTTTTTCATCAACCATTTTTGTTGGTTACATCTTTTTATACTATACACTGGCATATCCTTACTCATATTCCCTTGAAAATTTCCTTCATTTTAACCTCATAAGTGTCTATAAATGGCTATTTAAAAGAAAATAATTTATATACCGTTTAAACATCTTTGGTGACTTCAGCAGAGGGACTCAAACTTTTTATAGCATGGACTACATCTTACTAGAGATGCTGGCTCATGGGCACCTTGCTTCCCCTTTATGATCACTGACAATTTCCACAGTAACTAGTTGTACGGAGAAGAATTATTAGAAAGGGGTTTGGTGTGGTGGTAGTAGAAGGGTCAGCATCAGATGACCAGGCAGCTTTCTGTAAGCCAGTTTGAAAATGTTTTTTCTGCCTGCAGAGGAAATGAGAGGCTGTCCATTTCCAGATAACAAGCCAAGGAAGTTGGGAAGTACTATACACATACAGTGCATGCCGTTAAAAATTTTAAAAGCCGATGGAGCGGATCAACCCCATTAGCATTATTGGGAGTTAGGTAATTAATTTGGGAGGTTTGAAAAACCTCAGACATTATGATATACATTATATATACAATTTTTTATGTACATATAGACAAATATTTTATATCCATAACATGCTCAACATATCCTGGTCCATAATCTGAGGAACTATACACAACCACAGCACTCATGGATGAGCAGTGTGCACTACTAAATACAGTATGTGATGGTAGAAGATATTTGTGAGCTGTAAGTGCATGGAACTTTCTTATGCAACTCTTTTGTTTTTTTGTTAGAGATCCCTAGCACAATACGGGCAGTTCTTCCTTTTTCACCTTATTGTAGCCTTTAGGGATTTTTTTTTTCCTTTTCAGGGCTGATTCATTTGTCTCTCCAGGAGATTTCAAGATCACTGTCGTACTAAATGTTAGCCCAGCCCAACACATCTTTCCCTCACTCTCGAAAAATAATCACAGTACCATTATAAAAAGAAAAAAAAAAATTATCTTTGCCGTTTATTCAGGAAAGATCAATTACAGTTGGTGAATAAGGGTATTCTGGAAGAAAACTGTTTAACAGAATACTGTGCTCCTCAACAGTGTGCAAATGCCATGAGTGAAGTATCTCTATTTTTAATGCTTTTCCCAGAAAATGCAATGGAAGACAGACTTTTTATTAGGACTCTAACTTTTGTTACTCTAAAAGATGTGTTGGACTGGATTAGAAGTGAGTCCTCCTTTCCAGTCTCTGCAGGACATATTCCAAGATAAACTGAGTCCACGACTGGGTAGTTACAGGTACCCTGTGTTCATAAAAGAAATTCTCAGCTGCCAGAATGTGTCCCATAGAACCATTCCATCAGCTGAGTTAAATCAGCTAAATACATGCTTCAGTTTGCAATGGGGCCACCTGAAATTTAGCAACTGATCTTAAATACAAGTTAAAGTATGTTCTATGCTGCTTTATCTTGGTGGCTGATATGGTCCCATGGGGCCATTCGAACATGGAAATTGCTGTGGTCAATACAGTCTTACTAGGCACCTCCACAGTCCCAGCTATTCCATACTGTGAATCTCTACTGCATCTGAATAAAGGACGTCTGTACGTTACTTATGAGCCACCTTTGGACCCTGTATGAATCTGCATTGGAAAAGAAATTAATGGAGCCCAGTATTAGGCTTATCATATAAAAAATAGAAAATGGATAGTCAGTCTTAAATTACAGAAAAATCAAAGTACTACAGTCTGCGAGTTCCATGTCAGAATAATCCAGCTAGTACCCAATACAATTTTGGACACGGAATGCTTTGTCCAGAGCAACTAATTTATTTGAATTTATTGTTGAGTGCACTATTTGCAATTAGAGGATTGCCTTATGCTGAAAAGTCTTGGCTGATGTCTTAAAGCATAGCATATGTCTAAGCTTTTATTAGACAGACACTGAATTTACATTCATTGGAAACAAAAAGGGTAACTTTTGTTTAAGAAAAATTTAAATTACATAGCTCAATTCTCATCCTGTCACCTCATGGAGTCCCATTGCTCCTCAGTAATTCCAATATGCAAACATCTCATGAGCAAAATCTACTGAACCTTCTGCGGTTACTTGTTCAGTTTTAACACCAGCATTATGGACAAGATCCTCTCTTTTTCACAGGTTCAGCATAAGGACTGGATACAATCAATGCAGGAGATTCACCTGACCAAGCACAGATGCCTGGATGTGAGCTAGTCATTTTGATCTCTTTGAATGCAGAGAAACAGGTGCTTCTTTGGCACAATTAATCTAACCCAGAAGTAACTAACTACATTTGTCAGATGACTCACATCCTACAAGGGCCCACTTCTCTCCATTGATTAAAAGGGAACCTCAGATGACTTGCTCAAATGCAGACCTCCAAAAATTAGGTGAGAAGAATTCCTCCTAATATGTCTCAGGGCTCTGGTTGACAAGTGGGGATAGCTTGAGTAAGGATGACTGATATGGTTTCCATGTTAGATGACCATCCCATGGAGATCCAAGTTGCTTGTCACTCAACTTTGGAAGCACTGTGGTTGGCACGTGATGGACAGCTGGGGCAGTGCACTTGTCAGCCAAGAGACACTAACCTGGTCCTGCTTAGCAGTCAAGGGCCTCGCTTAAGCTATGTTTTGGAGGCTTAAGTGATACACAAGCCGTGGTAACAGTACAGGTGGATGGATTTTATTGTAGACTAATGATGGTCAGATCTGTGAGAAAAATCTACATATGGATATTATTTGTAAATAACTTAGAACTATTTCCTTATATCCACCTTTTAATGCCTTTTTTTTTTTCTGGCTTGCGTATCATGCATACTTTATTTTGTGAACTTTTCAGTCACGAAGCAGTCTGCAATGTGGGCCAGATTCTCAAAAACAGCCTACTAGATTTGCTTAAATTTGTTAATTTTAAACTCTAACTGCACACTGCAATATTCAGGGTAACCAAATAAAGCTGATTTTCACCTGAAGAAAGTATCCCCTGTAACAAAGAAATTTACTCTAATTTCACATATACAGTTGTGGCCTGCACAGAATTAAGCTCACATTTGAAAAATAACACCCATTGGGTTTTTGTTTGTTTTTAAATGAAAAAAATAGGACCCCCTCCCCCCAAACAAGAGTAAGCTTGGAATTGGAGCAAGACCAAATAAAGTGTTTCCAAAATGGGGAAAATATAAATTTGATCAAGATAACTATTATAAAAGTGTCATACTGCACCACAACAACAAAAACCCAAGCCATATAAACCCACAAAATCCTGGATTTACAATGTTTTTTAATAAACATCCTCACCCAAAGAATCCCTTGTTCTTTCCTTTCTGGTTACCCAAACTCTTGTTTATATAAAAAAATATATCTGATTAATAAATGTTTTAATATTGTTATATTTTTCTATTGAAAATATATTTTCAGTAGTGTGCTAAATTTTTAAATTACTTTCCATGAAATATATCCAGTTTGTGCGCACATAACATGCTGCTCTGCATCCACACTACCAGGAATGAAAAAATGTGCAAAGGAGAATTTAAAAGTGCACATACATGGTTTGGATTAATTATGAGTAATTTTAAAACCCCATTAACAAACAACAGACTCATACCTCCTCGGTAATGTATTTAATTGTGAGAGGCTCCTTCCACAGATGTAACGTTGTTGGCCACGGAAGCAATGAAAGGCAAAATGGGTAACAAAATGATCAAGGAAAATTAACTTTTAAATTACTCTGTGAGGATGGTATTTTTTAAAAGGCTTCAGGTAAGTATGATTTTCTTTCCGTAAGAGAACCTTTACCAAAAAAATATTCAGATGTGGAATTGGGGCAGAATTTTTCAAGTGACAGTCACAGAAAAGAACAAATGCTTTTTTTCCCCCACTAAAGGCCTGTGATCCTGCAAAATGCACATGCTTGTACAGTCCTACTGAGTTCAGTAGGACTGCTCATGCTGGCAATTTTACCTTTGTAGCTAGAATAGGACTGGAGCTGCCCTTCTTTAAAAAAAGCTCATCAAACTGGTGTTGTAGAACACTGGTGAATCCTGATCTTTAGAAAACTTGTTCCTCAGTTAAATCTGTTTGTTGTTTTTTTTTTTTTTTTTTTTTTTTAAGTGAAAGAAAGGAAAATTTACTTAGTGCACTACTGTTATATCACTTAAACTAATGCAGTTATTCCAACATAAAGTGACAACAGTGAATCAGGCCTAGCGTGTCCTACTCTGAACTGTTTGGAAGCATAATCTTTTCTGAGTTGCTTTCTGATTTTCCTTCTTTGCCACTGGTATACAATAGCAGCCTTTTCCAAGAGTTAGGAGATATATTTTGATTTACAAGATGTAAATTAAGCAGTAAATATCATTATGATTACATGAAGTAGTTAGTTCATTTTGATATACACATATATTATACGAATTGCCCAAATGCACGTTTTAACAGAAGAGTTGTAATGCTTGAGTATATTGGAAAGCCACATAACTAAAAAACATCCTCCAAACTATGTATAAATCAACAAAAGCATCTGCACCCAGTTTACATGTGACATGCATGTAGATCTGCGTGTGACTTCTACAGCACGCAGACATGCGCTTGTTCCCCTGTTCCCAGTAGCGCGTATCCCATGCAAAAGTTTGGAAATGTAGCCCAGCACATCTGTGTAAGCTGTCTGAATAGAACATGAAAGCTGTAAGTCTTAAAGAGGTACAAATATTATGTTAGGCCTTTGCAGACATTTTCTTGCATGTAAATATGGCTATTGAAGAGTTCTAAAGGTCATTGTCTTCAATGTCATTTAGATAACTGTACTAAATGAAGATCTAGCCCATAGTAACCAGAGCTCCATTTCAGCAGAGTCTGCTTTTTACTTCTAAAAGCAGTTAGAAGTAGACTCAAGGCAACATATTATTACACTGCTGTCTTACGTCTCCTTTTCTGCCTACGTACAAGATAACTGAATACCGCAGTGTGTAACTTCCAGCATTAGTTGGTGGTTGTACCGCTGCCCTCAACTGCAGAATGATATGGCTGGCCTGCTCCTATGGGAATAAGCACATCACCCCACTGATGGCTGGCCCTCTAAGGTCTGCTACCACTGGTGGAAATTATGCGTAGTTCAAGCAGCAGAGGCCTGCGTTTTTGGAACAGAAAGCTTTCTGAAGTCTATGTGGCCACGATATAGCTGACAACCATGTTTTACACATGGTTATGGAAATGTTACAAACAGTTTTCCAGTGAGTATTTGCCACGTAGAAGCAAATGCTGAGTATTACAAAAAAAAGAGTCTAGGGTGGTGAAGAATCCCAAGGATGAACAAGTTTTCCAACCTAATCTAAAATTTAAAGCATAAAAAGTGTCGAGTGCTAAAGTAATTAAAAATCAAGGACCTTAAGATTTCAAACAGATTTCTCTCACTATCCTCCCAATTATTCACACAATGAAAACTTACTACATAAAATCATCAGTCATTTCTGCAAACAATACTAATGTTTTGAGGCACCAGCTTACCAGCATTCAAACTATTATAAAGTAATATAACGATAGGACCCATACGTCTGGATTTAATTAAGAGAGAAAATAAATATTTATGTCAAACTTCTTTTTGATTGCACATTTGGTATTGGAAGTTACATGATCACAGAACATGAAAGAAGTCAAATACTTTTTGATCTACCAGCAAACTCTAAATACATCGATAAAGAAGCCACACCAGGCCAAATAGATTACTACTTTCAAGTAAGTTCATGAGAGTTTCCCAAATAGTGTTATACAAAGTTACACATCCATGCTGAGTTATTCATCAATGTGTAGCAAGAGTCTTGTAGTAGGCCAGGATTTTATCGGCAGATAAGTGGCGGAGGAGCTATGCAGTGTGATTAAAAATTCCAGTTTGGAAGCATTAACATAGAAGTACTTTATAGTCTGAACAGGAGATTGCAGTTCTTGAAGTTGGGAAGAGCAGAAGGGGAGAATGAGAATATTTTTCCATTTTATAAATGCTGAGGCACAGAACACAGTTGATTCTAGTACTTTCATACATGAAATCCTTTCTCCTGTATGTGCATCATGTGTAACCGCAAAGTCTGTAAACTGCTGACTATTCGTCTCTGATGTCCAATGAGTACAACTCCAATTCTTCTAATGTCACTGCAAGATAAAAAGTTTCATCTTGGATGCAAGTATAGTAAAGCCTCTTGTACACAAAAGAGTATAAATATGTGATGGATTGCTCTTCTTCAGGGCAGTTTACCTTCCTGACTGGGACAAAAAAGAAAGCTGCAAGTGTTGAAGTTTTCTGCACCTGTCAAATCCAAATTTTTAAAGACAGCCATTTAAGAAAAAAAAAAATGTAGTTAGAACCCTGGTATCTTTTGTGATACTAATTGTCAAGTAATTTTTCCAAATCTCAAGGAAGAGCCTGAGAAGTGGGTTCTAATAGCCCATATTTAATAATATGTTAGTAGCAAATGTTTCCCACTCATACTTGCAAAGGAACGGGGCTGATACGCTCACTCTTGCAGTCCTGAGGCAGAAATAACAGAGGCTGTACTCCTGATGATTAGGGCAATGGTGGTGAGAGATGGTCTAAAGATCAGAATAGCAGCGAAAATTCCAGCTTGACCCAGATTTTCCTCCCAGTTTCCCTTCATCTCATTTAGACCTGCACCCCAGAGTGGGTATCTCGCCCACAGAGCTTGACTCTTTGGCAAGAATGAAGTCGACAGCCTCCACTATCCAGCACAATCCACTCATTTAGTTGTTCTCTAAACATCACCAACTGCAAGATGCTGAGAAAGATCACAGAGGTGGTGAGGGCAGGAAACTTCAGATATGCCTTGTCAATTGTGCAAATCCCACGCTGGGACGTAGCATAGACATTGCCTGTTTAGATATCCTCAAAAATTGTTTGACGATATAGCTAGTAGAGGTGCTCACAGGATGAGGCATGACCTTTTCAGACTTGCAGTTCAGGATACCTGCCTCTGTATCCTCCAGAGGAATACCCACTGGATAGCAGCAACTATTATGTATTTAGGCTTAACATCGATGTGGGGGATGATACACAACACTTAAGGTCAGCAGGGACTACGCAAAAATACTGAGTGTGTGAGAAGCTAAAGAGTCAGCTAAAAGAATAAACCTTTACAGGGGGGAGTGGTATTAGAAGTGCAAGAAAAATGCTTAGCACTTATCAAGGAAGACCTGATAAAGCTCAGAAAGAAACCAGGAGACCTAGGGTAACAGAAGTTATTTGAAGAAAGAAGGAATCTTTCAAAAGGCTAGAGTGGTATTTAAAGAAAGAAAGTAGAAAGGATGATAACCTTAGACAGATAATCTGTAAAAGCACAGTAAGGCAGGCTAAAAAACTTGAGGAACAACCAGAAAAAGACACCTAATAATAAAACACTTAATAAATCTTTCAGCAAACTCACTGGGTACAAGAAGCCTGCCAGAGTGTCTGTAGAGTCTAATGATGACTTGGGTATAAAAGAACACTGAAAGACTAGCCACTGTTGGAAGACTAAACCAATTATTTGAGTTGACATTCACTGCAGAAGAAATTGAAGTGACTCCCATGCTGGAACCTTTATGGGTGACTTTCGAGAGGATCTGTCTGAAGTTGAAGCGACTGCAGGAGATGTTATGGGACAAACTGAAAAAACAAGCAACAACCCACCTCCAGAACAAAACTATATTTAGCCAAGAGTTTTAAAAGAGCTAAAGGATGAAATAGTGGAATTACCAACAGGGACGTGAGAGAGGGAGCTGATAGCTGTGTTCCATGTGATTAAAAATTTCTTGGTGCCTGAGGCATGGAAAGTGGTGCCAGACAAAATAAAAAGTTTCCAGGAGAGCTGGGGAACCACAGACCTGTGAGTCTGAAATCATTACAAGGCATAACAGAAACTACAGTAAAGTATAGAATTATTGGATGGATTGGATAAATCATCTACTTGAATCACCATGGCTTTTGCAAAGAGAAGTCCTGTTTTATAAAGTTACTTGTTTCCAATGGGGGAGTAGGCATACATATGGATGATGGCAATTCATTTGATACACCCCACTTGGATTTCCAAAAGCTTTAGAGAAGATTCCTCATCAAAGCTGTGTAAGGAAAATAAAGATCTATGGCATAAGAAGGTCTTTGCATGACTAAATAACTGGTTTAAAGACAGGAAGTAGGCATAAATTATCAGGTTTTACAATGTCATCATTAATAGAAATCTTCAGGGACCTATACTGGGATAATGTCAAACATTACTGTTCAACAAATCAGTAGGTGGTCTGGAAAAACAGGTGTGCACAGAGGTGAAAAAGTCAGCTGGTGAGAGACAGAATTGTTCAGGGTAGTAAGGGAAAGGGCCAGCTGTGAAGAGTTTTAGATCTTGTAAGACTAAGTGACTGCATAAAGCAGCAGATGAAGTTCAATGTAGGTAAATGTAAAGTGATACACAGGAGAGAAAAACCAGTCCTAACTCCACATGTAAAATTATTGAATCTTAACTGACCATTACCATTATTAATACAAACAGTCCCAGCATCAAATAAAAGATTATTCCCCTCTCATGAATCCCCAGAGAACAAAATAGATCCTTTTATTACGCTACCATATTAATCCATAGTTTGCTCAAACCCTTATATGCTGGGTGCAGGGTTTTAATTTAAAAAACGATAGAGTGGTGTCAGAGACAACTGAAGAAGGGCAGCAAGGTGTGGAACACCTTCCTCATGGGGACTGACGTGGGCTTGATGTTCATAGCAAAGTAAGAAAAGATTTTTGCCACTGATTTCAGTGGTCTAGATCAAAACTGATTTCCCAAGAAACATTTAAGGATGCTCAGTGCTTGACCTTTGGTAGTGTTTGTTATGGTCACAGAATGAAACTATCAGTTCTGGGTCTCTTAATCATATCTTTCTCCTGTGTTGTTTTGGTAAAAAACTGTATTTGTCTTTTATTAGCTTAGGTAGGAAAGGGAATGAAATGAAAGCACTGTTCCATATATCATGATGATTACGTGACTGCAGCATCTAAACAAATTCAGATTGTTTAGTCACAATAGGGATAATAGATTACATACTTACTCAATATTCATTCTTGAAACCATATCCAAAGTTGTGAAACCTGCTGCCATGAAGTTATTTTTATACTGACCCATTTTTATGGAGTCCAGCCAGTCACTGACTGAAACAAACAAAGGATATTCTGGAACTTCACCAGGTGAATCTGGCATTCTGTAAAAACAAAATGCAGATATTACCAAAGCAGTACAAAAATATAACACTCAATTTACTCTGGTGCTCATTATTTTTATTAAAAGGCAGAAGGAATGAGAGAGGAGCCTGAGCTGTAAAGGTCAGATCTTGACCTAGGATCAATTTAACCCATTGTCTAAAACTTACAAATCATGTCAGTCTGCCAAATTGCACTACTGAAACTTTTTTTTTTTTTACAGCACTGCAGCTCAGTAACAAACCAAGAAACAGACCTCTCCCACTGTTTTTTGTTTTGTTTTGTTTTCAGAGTGTTTCTTTACAGATCAGGATGATAATGATTTATAAATACAGTAGTCAAAGTAGAGGACAAACAAAATTTAACATGAGATACAATTTAAAAATATTAAAATGCTGTGAGATGATTTTTACATTTATCTACAAAAAACCCCAAATGGCTCCTTATTGTTATACCATTATGCAATGGGAACATTTTGATTAGTGTTCAAAACCTAAAACTAAGCCTAAAAGAAGCAAAAAGAATACAATTTTATATCTTTGCTTTTACATAGACTTGTATAGAGTAGCAAATAAAAATGAAGGAGCTAATTTGGTTACATTTCTGTTTCAGTTCTTTTCCCTAATATTACTGCAACTGAAACAGAAAGGTGAGGGGAAAAAAAAAATATATATTCCAGTTTTGGGGCATATATATTTCCAGTTGCATGCCACACTGGTGAGGGCTCACAACTTCCATTGACTTTGTATATTTTGCGTAGAGAAACTGTAGGAACAGAATGCAGAAAGAGCACACTGCTGTTCATAAAAGCTTATGATAGCCTTTAGGAAAAAGTTATAATTTATTTAAAATGAAAATTTAGACGGTAAAAGCCAGCCAACATTAACTGATGGAACATAACTTATGTATAATGTAGGAAACAACACACCCTAGTATCTTAACATACTGAGTTTCAACCACACATATTCAAATATATTAAACACACTGATTTTCATTTATATTATCAAAATGATAGAGAGCAAAACTGAAGGACAGAAGAACACTGTTAAGTACAAACCTCAGTTAAAGACCTGCTAAGGTCTCTTCCAACCTGAATTACTCTATGATTGTATGATTTTATAGAATAACTGCTAATCTCATAAATTAACTCATTCAGATTGACTGCATCAAACATTCCTAAATGAATGGAAAAACTCTCCCAAGCAGGTGAGCTCAATAAGAGCTCGACTGCAAGAAAACAGGCATAAATTTTTAGATTTTAAGTAATGTTTTAAAAATAAGAATAGATAAAAATGCATTACTCTGATGCTAAATAAAGTGACCCAGGTACAAGTAGAAAGACATATATTATTTATATGCACATACACAGAAAGGCCACTAACTCTAGTGCATGGGCATTAAATCCCACAAGCCTCAGTAGTTTGTGGTAGATGGAATGGCTGTAACCCCTAACTCTAGGTTTTCCTAGTAACCTCTCTATTCAGCCTTTACCACAGCAAGATACCAGCCTCAACCTTTACCTTATGACTCAGCCCTTCTCCAAACCATATAACCCTCCCCCTTAACCCACTTAGGTTCTCAGCAAGACACAGCCAGGCCTTGAGAACCCCTTATAAACCCAGGGGTCTCTGTGAAAGCACCTTTATCTTAAGGTGAGTTTCAGCTAATGAACAGAGTGAGGCCACCTGGACCTTCACTGATTTCAGCTGATATCCAGGGACAGCTTGGATCAATAAGCCTACAAAATTGACAAATTATTCCACCACAACCTTGCTTCTCCTGTGGCTGCATTCATTTCTGTAATATTATTCATGGAAAAAAACTTTGGGCAACACCATCAAGAATTTGTTTTGGAATGGTAATAGCATAATCTCTTATTTGGTCACTGTTGCTATTCTTCTGCAGATAAATAAAGATTTAGCAAGCTAAGACACAACTACTTTCTACAGGAAATTACTCCAAGGCAGTTCAGAAATTGCTTGAGCACTGCCAGATGGAGAGACAGGCTTTTGAATAGAGAAAAAAATTACAAAGAGAAAACAAGCACATAGGAGGAGCGCCAAAAAAAAAAAACCCAAAAAAACCCCCAAAGAGATTTGCAAAGATTAAAGATAAGACAGTGCACAAACAGAGCTCAGACCAAAAAAAATAAAGAAAAATACCCAATAAAGTCTGCATGACTTAAGAAAAAAAGTCTTATACAACACTGTATTAACAATAAAGCAGACCTTAAAAGGGGCTTAAAGTTATTTGAACCCCCATAACTTTGTGAATTCAGCACTTTGTGGCTCTCTCCCACCCCTACTTAATACCTTAAACTATCTAATGATAGCCACCATGAGTAATAAAAAAAAAAAAAGTACCAAAAAGAGTCTTACACAAGTACGTCCTCCACTAGGTTATGAAGGGTGCTTGGATTGCGGATCAGTTTGTCTAGGAAGCTGACAATGTCACTAAACTTTGGACGGTGGTTCCTCTCCTTTTGCCAGCAGTGAAGCATTAGTTGGTGAAGAGAAGCTGGGCACCCCATGGGAGCTGGAAGCCTGTAGCCTTCTTCAATAGAGAGTATAACCTAAAGAAATACAATGCGTATGATCACTGGTCATTAGAGTTAAATGCTGAAAGGACAGTGTAAAGTTGACAGTTAGAAACCAGTGAAAACAATTAACGGCACAGCCATGCTTGCTGTCTGCATTGCTGGGCTTTCACTCAGGGAATCAGGACTGGCAGGAGTGTGACCAGAGGAGATGCAAAGTATTTTGTAGGCATATGAAACACAGTAGGCACTTTTTTAGTCTGGCTGGCCATCCAAACAGCCAAGAAAGGAGGAGGAGAAAAAAGAACTAACCAGTATCACTATCTTTTTCATCCACTTCAGGTTGATATACTGAATGGGGTCACAGGGCCACAAACTGACCTTGTGTGGTCTCCGCATACTGGAATGCTCTAACATTTGCATCCTAAGTGTTAAGTGTGTGGCAATGTCACAGTACAATCAAGCACTACAAATGCACATTGCAGCACCTGGCAAATTTACTTGGTGATAATATGTTTCTGCTGATCGTTAGAGTATGATTAATTCAGGCGATGTCCCACACACCAAGTTACTGCGAAGCACAACATTATTTTGCATAACCACTCTCAGAAACCTGGATGTCCAAGCTGTTTATGACTAAACAAAAGTTAATAAAATTCTAGTGTTACCGTATACTGTGAGTAAAACTTTCAGATTCAGCAGGTGTGGAAAGCCTGTGTTTGGTCAGGATTTGGAAAGAAATGGATCTGATGTCACAGATAAATCACATGTATGAAAAATTACATTTGATCAGAGTTGAAGGGAGGCTTGTTTTTAGTGACACTGGTAACAAATAACATTGTCTGAAAAGGACATTAGCAGCTCTGCACGATAGGAGGTAGCAAAAATAGGCAAGGTCCATGAAAAGCTGGCTGGATTCATTCTACATAAGATTTAGAAGACATGAGGAAAGGTTACTAGGTTCTGCAATGAGCGGCGGTAGCAGTGGGGATGCTGATAGAAATTACATAGTCAGGATTTCCAAAAGTATGGAAAGACAGAAAGTGGTTGATCAAAAAACAAAGCTAGGAAAAAGACCAACCCTACCCCACACACATAACCCTTCCACATAAAAATCCAACCAATGCTAAATGTTCTCTAAAGTACAAATGATTGTACACAATATTTATAATAACACTCTGCACTTATGAGAAACATACCTACTGCATTTATACCCACTCTGCTTTAAGGAGACATTTGTCATTTTCACACAGACGTATGCACACGCTGCAGACATTAATGCAGCTGGAAGGCAGTACATTAAACTATTTACAGCAAATCAATGTTTTATAGCACTAGTTGTAGCTTCGATATGTTCAATTTTATTATCCTGGAATATATCCTCATTCTCTTTTTGAATTCTGAATTAATGTTGTTGGATCTGTTTAGCAGTACCTAATGCTTATGCTGCAAGTATTATGCAAATAAATAAGAATAATGAAGCTACATTAGGACCTTAGCTTCCCTTCATGGCATGGTAGAAAATGGAACAAGACTCTTGTAGCTGTATACAGCTGGGTGTCCCAGTT
The DNA here is from genome assembly GCF_929443795.1 of Astur gentilis. Classification (NCBI taxonomy): domain Eukaryota; kingdom Metazoa; phylum Chordata; class Aves; order Accipitriformes; family Accipitridae; genus Astur; species Astur gentilis. Next base: position 15,289,663 of record NC_064900.1, on the reverse strand, counting down.
TTATAAAATGAGGTGACCTTGTCCTACAGCGTATAGCCCTCTTGTATCCTGGCAGAAACACCTATGCACAAAAAACAAGTGTTTGCTACAAGGCAGGGGATTGGATTTGCACGGGTTGTTTCAGACCCATGGGCAACAGCACTGAGAAGTACAGGCCACTCCAAAGGCAGCATTACTTGCCACAGGGATCTCTGAATTTTATGCACCTGTGTGTATTGACAGATCACATATGTGCGTGCAGACAGGACTCGCCATGCACATACAGAGGTGATATCTACCAGTAAATGATATGTCAATATGATAATCCTTCCATCTGCCTTTCTGGCTACTTGTTTATCTCCTTGGGATTTACTTCAATGTCCCAAATCCAGGCTGCTGAAATGGCTGCTATAGGAAAAAATACCATCAGATTGCCAGAGAAATATTTCATCTGAAGCCTTGCTCCCTAACGATGAATATGCCCCCCCAGATTGCTCCTGTGACAGACTCAGGATGGATGAAACTGAACCCCATGTACCTGAAATTTTATTCACAAAACTGTCAAAGCTCATGTATCTCAAGCAGTTTGTCAAAAGTGGCTTCATAAAACATAGGTACTTGTTACAGTCTGGGGCATAGCTTAGTTGGTACTTGTCACTGAAGAGGCAATCTTTAGCAGCCCAGAAATGCAGATATCATAGTCTTTACATTTAACTGTACCTGTTGCAAATGATGAATTTATGAAATGTATTTTGTTTTTAAGGCAAAGGGAAAGCTTCTCCACTGTTATAAGACATAAAGCACTTCCTCAACACAACAATAGAGAGCTGATGAGGTTTTTCTGAAATAATTTATTCAGGAAAAAAAACCCCAACAAAACCCCCAAATTTTCCAGACATCATATTTTCTCTGACACACTCTATTTTACCATATCTTTGAAAAAGAAGTTACAGTGCATTTTGTTTCCTCTCTTGTTCAAAAGGAACATTTCAGTATGAAGGGAAATGCCAGCTGGTACTGGGATAATTATAATTTCTCATTAATAACAGCACATTTTAAAAATAAACTGCAAATATTGCCTCATTAGTATCCCTTGTGAGGCAAGTATTATTTTTAGTGTCTAAGAAGCAAGAGTAAAGATGTGATAAGTGTCTAATACTGCAATGGGAATCATGTCTCATAGGAAAAATTAGAGCTTTTTAGTTCCTTATTTATTTATTTATTTATTATTAATTTGTTTTAGCTCCCGCTTTGCTACTTGCATAGCACCTATCTCTGAACAGAGGAATTACATATCCATATACCTAAAAGGGAAGAAGTATTACATTTTTCCTGGTAATATAAAATTATATATTATATGTGAAGACTATACATGTTAACATCTTTTAAATGCCTTTTTCCTTGCTGATTTAAGGTTGAAGAAGCACATTAATTGTGAAATGGTCTAAACTTCTGTATCTACAAGAAGGATATAGCAACAGCTCTAGCAATTGGTGTAACTCTTTCCACATTGGCAAATCAATGTCCCATCTACTTCAACCTGAAAGAATAGGAACGTTACCTTAGTTTCTATGGAAATGAAGCCCTGAGTCTGCTAACAAAAAGGCCGATTACTGCTCTCTAGTTCTGGTTTTGTGATGAACACTTGATGGGTATCAAAAGGAGAAAAACATACAAATATTCTGTGCTGCTGTCAAATGCTGAGAAAGAGACTGTATGTTTCTTTTCAGCGATGAGTATGTTTAAAACTCATTAGAAAGTCTTGTGGGTCAGCGTTAAGGTAAGTAAAATGGGCAGGGTGTATTTTTACAAGTAACGCTTTTTGGCAGATAAGAATATAAACTATAAGGGAAAGGGAATATTTTTTGCACTTAACATAGCGAATGATTTCCATACTTTTTAATGCTTAGGCTTTTATTTTTATAAAGGGGACCATTCTTTTTATATATTTTTGTACACAGATGATATTAAAGACTGGAGCCTGTTAAATACATGTTATCATTTTTGTCTGATGTTAGACATAGCTGTAAAGGTTGAAGACAGAGTTAATATTAAATATTAATTATGATACCAAAATTATCTGAAAAAAATTTATGGACTTCTATATAAAATTCATGCATGTTTAGTTTCAAAATCATTTGAAATTGGCAAAAATGGCATCTGAAAATTAAGCTGTAATCTTTCTGATAGTTTCATTATTAACAGTAACATAGATTTTTTAATGAGACTGAGACAGAAGAAAGTCCAGAGGGATGTTGTCCCTGTGTCCTGCTGACATCTGAAAAATCTACCAGGAGGGAGAGGCAGCTGCTCATGCCTCATGGTACGGAGCCAATCCCAGGTGCCTGCCAAGTGTTTTGATGTCTGTGGGTTGAAAGAACTATATTAGGGTAAGTTAATTTTACTATTACAAGAAACTTTCCTACATGTAAGGACTTTTATTCTGTTTGCTACAGTAGTTTTCTTGCATATTGATTACAATCCATTAAATATTCTTTTTTCCTTTTTTCTTTTTTTTTTTTTTTAATACTGTAGTTCTGCAACATGGACTAATTTATACAGTGGCCTCTAACAGGTATCCCAGTAGAATTCACTCACAGCTGTTCTACAAACCAAAGGCATGGAATATAAATCTTCCTTTCCTCACATGAGCATTAGCAAGCCAGGCTCATAGCACAATCTGTTCATCAGTATACTAGTTTCCTTCGAAAGTTCAATATCTTAGCTAATGTTTATTAATTAAGCAATAAGACACGACAGACTGTGCAGCAGCCCTAATTAACGGACACCTCTGGTGCCTGCCACACATCTAAGAAGTGCATTAATCAGCACCAACACAGGTCAGAAGTGACTTACCACAATAATAAAATGGTTATTTACTTAAACAAGAACATTTCTCAAAGTTAATAACATTTTTAAGCCTCTACATTATACCATGTACAGTATTAAAAATTTTATGAGAGGCATTTTCCAACTCAGTTGCCTAAAGTTCAGCTTCCAAATCCCTGCTTAGGAATATAAATAGAGGACACTAGATGCAGAGATGTTGGGTCTCTCTGGCTTGCACTGACCTGATGCGTACTTGTGAACAGCTGTAGTCTCTGAAAAACAGACTGGGTTTATTTAGGTGGCAAGTATCAGTTTAACACTTCTCTCTGCATCAGCGTGGGCTCCATGCTACCTGTGCTGGCTCCTTGTAATTTGGTGGCTGTGACTGAGGGGTTGGACAAGAGACCCTCGGTAGACTTAGCTCAGTTCATCTGACTGAACATGTGTTCACATGGCAAATAAGCACCGCATCAGACAGTGCTGAACTCACCTCTCCTAGCAGTGCCTCCCTTTGTGTAGGGGTGAGCATATCATTGGTTTCTATGTTATGCATGTAAGAAATAAACGCTTAACTGGCAGCCACTCAAAACATCACTTACTCAGCCATGGTCTAAAAAAGTGAATTAATTTCCCCAAAGTTGTTTAATTAGAAAAGCAATTTGTAAGACAGAATGTGAAAACATAGACCCAGATCTGTGGAGTTCTTGGAACTCTTGGAAAACTTTTGGTACTTTACAAAATCCCACACAATTCAATAGATATTTTATTGCTAACTAGAGAAGAATTTCATTATGATCAAAACACAGTAAGTGTTGTGATGTTAATGTTGCCAGACATCTTGTTGTAGCAGAACCTCTGACTATACTTCTGTGAGACCTTATTAACATTTGTTTGCATAATGTGTCTTTTATGAATCTGTTCAGTGCATGCCCCTCTCTGTTACTTTCCCTGCCATATGTGCAGTATCACTGACCTTTGGGAAAGTCCTATTATTTCTGCAAAATAAGCTCATGTGAATTCAGGGTAATTTACTGGACTAAAAGAAATGTCCCAATGTCCAGCAAAGTAAGCTTTGCAATATGTCTAATAACTTGAAATTTCCCAATGACATTTAGAGTCACTAAATGTATTTAGAAGGTCACAGGTGCTCACTGTTAACATTTCGGCACTGAAAACCTGTGGGTAGGGCTCTGGAGAACAGGAGTCCTTTGTGCTGTGTGTTGCTGAACTGCAGGGAAAGACCCCAGGAGTCAGCATCATTAGCATAAGCAGCATCCATAGGGCCTGCATCATTATTCTGTATTAACAGATACTTCTATTTTGGATGTAGGAGTAATTAAATGTTGCTATATTCATGCTGTAGCAGGATATTTAATATATGCTAAATGGAGGGGTCACTTTATAAACTCTTACTGCTGGCATGGCCTTGAATAAATATGTCACAGGGTCTGATATAGGGGAAGAGGACCAGCTGAAGCCAGCCTCAAAGAAAGGGAGAGGCAGCTGGAATGAAGGTCTGTATTGCGCACTACTCTCACCCGGTGACTTGAACTTTATGTGAGGGTCTGACCAGTCATTCAAACTCCTCTTCCCAGGAGGTGAATAGTGGGGCTGAATGGACTTGATAGAAAGTCTCTCTCTCTCCCCCGCCATTCCCCATTAGTGGTAACAGCAGTGGGAGAGTCAAGAGGTGGGCTGGTAATGGAGCTGGTGTAAGGAGGATTACGAGTACAGCAGAGGTAAAAGAGATGATGGCAGTTGGGTTCCTCATAGAGAGGTGACCCAACACCAGATGAAATCACTCAGAACTGGAATAGAGACTGAAATTCCCCACGTTGTAGCACAAGATCGCCTGGGACAGGATGATACAGCAAAAAAGTATCTTCAACTCCCACCTCCTTGAGCTGCAGTCACTACCAGCTGCCCATCACTTGCAGTTAGGTAAGCAGACTGGCAAGATGAGGGGCAGAGGCAGAGTTATAGAGAGGTGACATTGCAGTTGGAAGCACTGGCACTGCACAGAAGCCAGGCACCATGGGAGGGCTGAAGTTCAGACCGAACTGAGGGCCAACTTTGTTCAGAAGTATCTCTGGCTTCACGGGCTGCTTTGATCTCTAAAAAAACCAACCATGAATGGGGTGCTGCAGAAGGAAGGGAGAAATGAAATACCAATTACACAGTAAGGAAAATGAGGCAAAAGACTACTGCCTACGATATGCTCAGAGGACATGCCAGTGGCAACTGACAGGGGCAACAGCAGAAAGGACTGGGAGCCGATGCTGCATTTATGACAGTGCTCAGGCAGTGTTAATGGGGGTGAAAGGGAAAAAGTAAATGCCCAGTGCACCTTGCTTGGAAAGGCACATGTGGTCATTGTGCTTACTACTCAGTGTTGCATGGACAAGTTTGTGCCCTATAGGGGCACAAACAGAAAACCATGAAATTCCATCTAAATTTAAGAAAACACTTTCCTATTGTGCATGTGATCGAGCACTGGCACAGGTTGCCCAGAGAGGTTTCAGAGTCTCCATCCTTGGAGATACTCAAAACCTGATCAGAGATGGCCCTGAGCAAAATACTTTAGCTGCCCCTACTTGGGCAGGGGGCCTGGACCAGGCAATCTTGAAAGGTCCCTCAACCTCAGCTGTTGTGTGATTCTGTGATTTGCTAGTACCTGTTTCTCAGTTTCTTGTTCCGTTCAATCTCGCATTAAAAGAAGGCTCACAGTGAAACTAACCATTGCATCTATTCATTTGGGAAGGCAGAAAATTTGAGGCTATATGTGCATTTTGATACAAAGTGCATTCCATGCAATGCAGAGTAATCAGCTTTTGCAACAGCATCCTAATGATGAACAGGCTGATATTGCTGTGGCTGGAACGGAAGATTAGCTCAAGAATAGCACCCTCTGGTACTGCAAGGCTGAAGCGATGTCCCAACTCCTTAGCAATCAGCTCCTAAAACACCACATCTTATGATGCGGCTTTTTTAAGGAAAACAAGGGCAGTTTGCCTTTGCAGTTCAGGACCTGATAAATGGCTCTCAGTTCAGGCAAGGTACAGGGGCTGGGGTACTCATATTGTTAGTTGGAGTCTGCTTGTTTATTCTCTTTTATTAACTTTGAACTCATTGGCCCACTTCAATCAAATTAACAAGTTGCCTAAGAATCAGCAGCTGGGCAAAGGCATAAAGGTGGTTGTAGGACATAGAGACTTAAATATATGAGAAATCTATACACAGATGATTTCACACTGTACCCCAGGGGAAAAGTAGCCTTAATTCAGTCATTTAAGCTTAGGTGTCTAATTTTAGACTCCCTAGGGTATCCTGTCTGGACGGCTCCAGAAGGACGCAGGTCTTGTGCATGTCCTGTGTCAACCACACGTGGAGATCTTCGTTACTCTAGGGCATCTCAAATGCCAGCAGATTGCTAGCTGTGAGAAGCAGAATTGAGCCTACTGGACTTAGCTGCTTATTTCAGAGTAGATCCATGATGTGTTTATAGGTCAGATAGTACCAAAATAATGTCTCAATTGAAGAGAAAAATTCTCTCAGCTCAGTGGTTGCTTGTTCTCTTCAGATGGGCAACCAGCCACCACTGCCTGGTCAATCAACAGAAGCATCGCTCAAAACCAGGCACAGCAGGTATTGTCCCATATCTGGTGTTAATCAGGGAGCACAGCAGGGAGCTGGGTCGCTGGCAGGCAGATGCATGGAGAAGGGATGGAGGATGTAGGCATTGTCAGGGGATAATGATCTACAGGAGAGCTGGTCTAATTCCAAAGGGCAAACTCACGAGGGAAATGCTGGAGAGAAGTAGGATTATAGTATTGGTGAGGCGGTAGAGTACAAATCCAAAGGAAATAAGGATTTATTAGTTCTTTTAGTCTTTTCTGGTTTGGGTGGTTTTGGTTGTTTTTTTTCTTTTCTTCCTGAAACACTCTGAAATGATGTTTTTTTAATGAAAATCTCTCTCAGATCCTTATCCCCAAATGACTGATCATCCTTAATAAGCAACCAGACTCAAACAGCTGAATAACTTAGCAACAATATAAAAACAGCCATCTGGGAAAAGTCTTGTCAACTCTTCAGAACCAATGCAGAGGTATTCTAGGCACATATATGAGAGAGGTTAAGACAGGTTGGCTGATATTCTGCATTTTGACATAGAGATTGATGGCTGGTGTGAAGACTGAGTATACCAGTTCGAGCTGTCATGGGGATCCATCAGACAAGAGAATTAGTGAAAATTTAAATTGTGGTGGAGAAAAAAAGATTCCCCTTTCCCATGCCTCATTTTCTAGAACAAGCCTTCAATTTTTCGAGAAGCAAATATGTTTTTTTTAATTGGGAAGGCTTATTTGGCCACAACTTTTGGAAAAAAAAGTCAGAGGAAAACATAACTTTGTTATGAGGGAGGACTATTGTCCTGCACTGTGGTTAAGCCTATACGTAGTTTTTAAGGTAAACAGAATGCATTTAATTCTTAGAAAGGAGAATTAGCAAATACATTTCTCATGGCAGCTTAACTCTTTTGGAATTTAACCATGTATGCCCACTGAAGGGTACTGTCAGGCTGTACTGGAGGTAATGGGCCAACTTCATCATCAGAATAGTTCCAGTATACCCTCAAGTTTTGATTTGTAGCTTAACTGAGAACTGCATCAACTTGCATATCTGATGCAGATTGCCAGGGATTTGGATGAAAGCCACATATAGCAAGCATTAGAACCTGGCAAGCTGACCACGACTCTTGACACTTTGTAACATGTCTTTAGTCCACAGGACAAAGCTCATCAAGGTTTTAGGTATAGAGGGTCAAGTCTTCAGGTTGCATAAATAAACATCCCATTGAAGGTGATAAGAGTTATGCTGATTTAAGTAAGTTAAGGTTCCAGCCTAGAAAGTGAGAAAGCAAAGCAGGGCAGGGAGTGACAATCATTTTCAAGGAACATTTCAACAACTTGAAGATTAGTCCTAGGCAATACTTACATCCTGATTGGACATCTCCCAGTATGGTCTCTCACCGTAGGACATCACCTCCCACATTACAATCCCATAGCTCCATGCGTCGCTTGCTGAAGAGAACTTCCGGTAAGCTATAGCTTCAGGAGCAGTCCACCTTATGGGGATTTTTCCACCCTGAAAAATATGTTGAAAACTTGCCAATATGACTAGAATACAGAATAGCACATGTTTAAAAGAAAAGAAAAAAAATAAATATCCTGGATGCTGAGATTCTACATTCTGTCTTCTGTCAATTTGTCTTGTCAATTTGCTGCAAGTGGAAAGGAATAAATATACCTTTTTTAGAATTTGATAAAAAATTTGGTTTCATTTGTAGTTCAATTCACCAAAACCAGCACTTTGTGAAAACAAAATTCAGTACAAAGAACAGAAAGCATTTTAGATGATTCATGTTTGTTCAGTCACGTAATTAGTCAGGACATGCCTTTTGATTGAAAATATCCCAAGCCTGAAATTCCTAGTACATTGACATTTAAACTCTTTCTCCTTAAATGAAACCGAAACATCTATGGCAAAAGAGAACACTAAAAGCACTGAATAAAATTACATAATCTGAAAGCAAACTACAGGCTTTCTATTATTATTTACTTTTGATAATGTCTTTTAATTTTTGTTGTGCCCTTTAAATATCTGGGTAAATAGCAAACCAAGTGTGTTTCTGATAGGTGTTTCCTTAAGATATTGAATCGTTTCGTTCTGCGGCTTTCAACTTAAAATCCAAGTGCTACCACCTAAAAAATTTGTAAGAATTCAATCAACAAACCTTACTTACTCTTTACAAGACCTCAGGTTGCAGAACTTTTCTCTGACATTAGTAATTTAAGCCATTGAATCTCTTCTATTCTCCCATAAATAGTTTATGTATGGAAACTACTTTTCCATTTCAGAACAAAGTATTTCTTCTCCAGATACATTTCTCTTTTCAAAAGTATCCATTTATGATCATTCTCCGTAAATAAGTAGAGAGCAGTACGCTTAAAGTGCCACTAGATGGTAGAAGGAGGCAGTCAGTAGAGCTGAGCTCACTTGGCAGCAGATGCTTTCAATAAGCGGTAATAGGTTCTGCTCAGCGTTATAATTGTATTTCTGACAGAAACAAAAGACAAAATGAACTAGAACATCCGTTTGGCAGTTGAAGAGAAGCCACAGTTAAAAACAAGTATGTAAATCTCTGTTCATTTGCTTTGAATATGTAAAAAAATTGTGAGTTGTTGAGGCCCGACTTCATCTGACTGAGAACTTGCTTGCTCTACCAGAAGAGTGTTCAAAAGCAAAGCTCTGTGTCTGTGGTGATGTGCCAGTAAGCTAACTTCTCATCACTGAGTCTCACCTGCTGATGAAAAATGTATGGTTAACATTTATGTTGTATAATAGTTATGGTAGTAGCCAAGATGTCCTTTGTATGATGTTACATTTTTGGCAGCTGCCTTTTTAAAGCCTTCGCTTGCTCAGCTGTGGTTAAAGTCAGTGGCAAACCACTGACTAATTGTAGCAGTAGTAAGGTAAAGGTAATACTTTATTTTGTATTTTTCCCAAGCACCTCCCCTACGCCCTTTTCTTAATCCAATAACCTGGTGGACAGATCACTCCTCCGGCATGTCAGAAATGCAAAGGACTTCACACCCCACCTGCTGCCATCTCTGAACCTGCCCTAGCCAGCACTTGCAGGGTGGGATGCTCTTGGTCCCTTCCTGGTGCAGCTGTTCCACTTGGGAAGCAATTACAAATGCTTTTGGGTATGCGAATGAAGAAATAGGGTGACAAAGGAAATTTGTGATAAGACATTCTCTAAGGAAAGATCAGCCTAATTTCTTGTCTCTTCCTCAGGAAATAGTTAAACCTTCTGAACAAATTGGATAAGAGCATTTGCTGTTCTATCTCACAGTCTGGTTGGAATGGTGTTTTAGTGGGATACGTGAGTCCAAGCTTCCTGAGGCAGTGGAAGATTTAGATATTCAGTGCCCCAAATGAACACTACACACTGTGCTGTCCAACCAAAAGGATGTCCCCTTTGAGAAACAGTTTTAGGGTCTAACTGCAGAATATAGTTCAAAATATCTCCTCTTGCCACAGAGTTATGGGCCTTACGCATTTTACTGGATAGGCTTTAGTCCTTTATTTTTAAACCTTTTATTGCCAAACTTATGTAATTCCATCCTTAGATCCCTGGCTTCTGCAGATTTTTGGGGACAATCAATATTTTCCTGGCCTAAGTCACAGGGTCATGGTAGGCTTTTAATTTCTTCTTTGGACCTGGACACATGCACTTGCAAAAAGGTGAACAACAGTCACGCTGATCCATATCACAAGAGACACTGCCCTGAGAACCCTAAACACCCTTCCTCATCATCAGCATATCACTCCTGACTGACAAATGATGTAGAAGGTGAGACACTTGTTCTGACACAAGAGTTCACTGTCTGAACCTTGTCTTACCGAGCAATCCCCCTTGATGCCTTTTGCTTTCTGGAGTGCCATACCAGCATTCAAGGGAGGATGCAAAAGGAAAATTCTGTATTTTCTTTCCTTATCACAGATCTCAGCAGATGACAGGAAGAAAAGTCTACCAGTTTAGATTGTTGTGTTACTGCAAGACTTTGTTTATCAAGACAAACTGATGAATCAACAAATTTACTATGAGCCTACATTTCTAATTTATTTTTTTTTTAATTTTAATGAAAAATCTTATATTAGTAATTAAATATCTACTTTCAGGGAAAACACAAATCTATACATGCAAATAAAAGGCATTTGGATATTTATAGATTTTACTTCTAATGTTTATAACATAACATGAAAATTATTTTTTAAAGTGTGTTCTTTTCATAAATCTGATTATGTATTCCCAAATCATACTCAAAAAAGAGGTCACATCTCAAGCAGTATTTGCAGCTAGATTTGTGACTATTGGCTAAATATAAATGAGTTTTAAAGAATCTGATTAGACTCTACAACTAGTTTCATGATACAGCTTTACTGACTGATCCCTTTTGGACTGAAACAGTAGTGGCTCATTGAGTGTGAAAATGAGAATGGAGAACAGAGCCTTAACAAAATCCAAGGCAGTTCACGTTCAAGGGCATAAGATGTGTTCAGTGTTGTAATGTAAAATAAAATTCTTTTCTGCTAGCTGTAATGACAAAGTGGAGCAAAACCTCTAAAATTTTTGCAATGGATTTATCTTACGTATGAAGATGTTACATTCATAAAAATGTAGATTTCAATACTTAATTATGTTTGCAGAATATCTTTTTATGCAAAAAAGTTGTTTTATTTATTTGAAAGCCATTCAAAAGGTAGAGATTGCAATATGACTACTTTAAGAGACGTATATGACTGAACAGTAATAATAGCTGCTCATGCATACTAAAAGAACACATAAGGTTTAGAATAGCTGAAAACATATTTCCCGTTTCTGATTAGAGTAATAAACAGTGTTACTGATATTGGACATGTCTTTTTACATTTTGATCTAACTGGGAAAATAAATATAATACTGTTTACACAATGCCTCACCTTCAAATTAAGATAATTTATAAACCATCTACATTTTACTACTGTAGCAATGAAATCTGTCACAGCTCCCTCTATCAGAAAGCCCTTATGGAAGGCTGTTTTGTTTTTAGATTATTCTTTCTCTTTTGGGGGGTGGGGGAAGGGGGAGAAGGGGTGTTAGGAACCAAATTGTATTTCTGCCGCATCTCATACATGGATAATGATATCACTGATAAGCTAATTTTATTTTCACATAGCAAAAGAACACTAACACTGCTATTCAAATAATTAGAATTCAGCCTTTGTTTTCCATATGCTGCCAGCTGAATAGTGTCTATCTCCTGATTTTTTTCTTGATTGTAATTTAATAAGCAATTTTACTATGCAGTGTCAAAAATCCCCTTGCAATTAGAATATGAGGCTCTCATTGCTTAGCCTGTAGAACTGTTTAGAGATCAGCCCTTGAAATGAAATTTACCCCCTCACCCACCCACACCCTCACTCACTTTCCCTACAGAGCTGGCAACAGCAGAGTTTGCTACACATTTAAAGACAGAATTGGAACTGCATGTCACAGAATGCCTCATTCTTTACCTCAAGCTATGCATGAGAGGGACAGTCTTCCCAAAATGCCATTTCTTCTTGGAGCTTAGAACAAAAAAAATGCTTACGATCTGTTATGTGAAAAGACCCCAGCGAGGCAACTGACACTGACATTATGTATTGTCCAATGGGCCACAAAGTCTATTCCTTACTCTGCATTTTTGCCATCTCCCATTTGATTTTTTTTTAATTTTACATGTTAGACATCTTTTTAAAAAACAAGAGACATTAACAATTTCTTTAATAAAATATTTAAACATATTTTAAAATTCCAGCAGAACAATGTAACTGGCAGCTATGGCCCATTACTCTACGAAGATGAAGGTCAGGATATATCAGCAACCTCAAACTGCTTGATGTGAAAAATGACAGAGAGGGCACAGAGGCAAAGAAGGAAGCCCATTAGATGCCCAGACTTTTGGCATGCCCTGCTAGCTAATTAAAGTGAGCAGTGATGCTACTGAGAACCTTAGATATAAAACTGAAGGCAAGATCTATGAGCAACTACTGGACGTGCAAAGACAACGATACACGTAAGCAGCCAGAAGCAAACACAGTGCATCAGACTCATGATATCCCAGAACTAGCAGTGATGTGAAACAATGCCTATGTCTGTTGAAAAGCCTGTTCCGTATTTTCCTTGAATGACAGACACTGCAGAGGGACTGTCACAGAACTGGCTGCAGTTTTACTAAATGCTGAGGTGCAAAGCCATCAGTTCCAGATGCACAGACAGCTAGAACTGTCTATTTCTAGGACAAAAGGTACTGAACTATGTGCACCATTAGTCTAATCTGGCACAGTAATTCCTATGCATGTCAGTTACTATTCCTTTATGCACGATGTTACTGAATCATGCAATAATTTTCCATGACACAAGTGTAGTATCTGTCTCTTTCTCCACCTCAAATGACAGAAATAGGGAGAAAAAGAGAGACCTTCAGAGTGAAGAGAGACAAAAGTAATGAAAGAGATTAGTTTTAAATATTGGACATAGTTCATCATTCTATACAAAAGTCTTATGCCACTTTACTGGAGCAATGCTTTTATTTGAGCACACGAATCAAATTTTTCATATGCAAAGTTACAAATAGCCAGAATTTAGCATCCTCAAATCATAATTTGGAACTATTCAGTATTACCAACAGTCTTCTCTAGTGTCTATTGGAATATCAGAGAAACTACATGGCAAGATAACAAAACTGCTCTGAAAAGGCATTTCAGAATTTGCTCTCATGCCCAATTCCAGACAGTTCTACCAGTCTTTCATTTCCCTTAGAACTGAAATGAACAAACCCCCCTGATTTTCAAAAAGCCTGGATTTGCTTTTAATCTCTGGGAAAATATTCATTTTCTTTCAAATATCCTGATTAACAATGCTAAAGTTAAATATGTGGAACTTGGGTTTTTTTCCCCTTAAATTAGCTATCCATTTTTTTCAGAACAAGTTATTTATGATTTTGAGAATACGTCAATTTTAGTGAATATTAACCCCTACATTACACATTTATTTGTGTCTTCAAAAAGGGGGAAAGGTGTTGATGGATGGAAAGAATAAGCGCTTCAGAGACTGGCAGAACTAAAACAGCCAGGATGAACCATCTGTCCACAAATCATCAGAAACACTTCATGTTAACTAGCATTAACATTAGAGGTATATCAGGGTGCTTCTCAAAAATACTCCACCCAACCTGTCATTTTGTCTTCCTGAAGGTCATCAGTAAGATGAATTGAATAGTTGTATACATACACACAAAACCTCCAGAAAGACAGATATATCCTACCCTATTGTCTTTTAGTTCAAAAATCAAAAATATTAAATTACTTTGCTAAAAATTGAAGAATTGCAAAACCAGAAATGCTTGTTAAAACAGCTGGGGTTCTCATTAGTAGTAGTTGTAGCATTTCCTTTGAAACAAAACACTTCAACATGCAGTCCCTTGCCTGTTCTGAGGCATTGATCTTCACTTGGGTTGAAAGATAAGAAGTAGTCTGATAAAAATGCATAGCTTTGACCCTCAAAATCCACATAAGTGAAATGGTAGTGAATATTTCTGACGACTTATATCTGTCCTGCATTCATGTTTTCCTGACAGTGCAATTTAAAGAACTTTATACAATGACAAAGATACAGCAAACTACCAAATACAAGTGGTTGATACGATTGTCTCTTGTTTGTGTAACTAACTGGCCTACAGACACATTTTCTTGTTAGCCATGATGCCTTTACGTACAAGGTGCTCACTGAAAGACCCAAGGTTTTCACCCATTTATTTTAAGAACATATATTTGTTTAGTTTTTAAATGAACAAAGTAGTTCATTCCAGAGATGGAGCAAAAGGGGTCCATGGTTGAAGATGGGCAGAGGCCTCACTCTTCCAGAGCCAAAAGCTCAGTGTTCTTTTTTCTGTAGAAGGGGAGAGAAAGTACAGTGAAGAAGGGAAAGACAGAAAAGAGCCAAAAAAAAGATTCAGCTTTCAGAAGTTAACTGCTGTACACATCGGCACAGACAGCTAGAGCTGTCAGCGAGCAGCAAGCGCAGGGCTGCTCCCTAAGGGTGGGGGAGCCGGGAGCAGCCACCATGCAGGCTGGGCAATGCCCCTGTGGACAGGGTGCGCCCCACGGCGCCTGGGGGGATGAGCGGGGCAGCATGGTGATGGCAATGGGCGCTGTCAACAGTCCCGTGAGCATCAGGTAGCAAGCCAAGGTGAATCCAGCAAATCCAAACAACTTCAATCTAACCGGGCTGGGGCTGGCCAGTTGTGATGTCGCTGGAGCAGGGATTGATGGCCCCAGGCTGAGCTGAAATAGGGTCCTGGGCCCATGGGCAGGGATGGGGGGAAGTCCCAGGGGAGGCCAGGCAGGCCAGTAAGGACTAGTGGTGTCCTCAGAGTCCCGGTAAGAACCAGGCAATTGTACAAAGACAGATAAACACAAGTATTTTGCAAAACCTCTTTGAGACTGATTTTTTGAAAGGTAATGGTGAGACTGGTTGGGCCAAGGAGTCTCATAATGTTTTAGAGAGTCAGACTTCTCATTTCCCTAGGATTAAGAATGCACCAGTGAGTTTTACAGCATTGGGTGCTTGGCCCTCCATAACATAGAAACCCTTTCCTTCTCTGAAATTAAATATCAGAGCCATGCATCTCTACCAAATCCAGTTTAGAAACTATAGCACTACTTGACAGTAATGATAGGAAAAAATGTCATTTTTCTTGAAACTAATATTTCTGGCAAAGATCTATCTCTTTTCAAGAGCATAAATTTTGAGCTATCTGCCAGCTGTGTCAGCACAGCGCACATTACAGCCGTAACCAATTTCTTGAAAGTTACTCCTACAGAGTCCTTCAATCCGCACATCCAGATCCTATCCACTTTGCTTACACAAGTAGTCCTACTGAAGTCAATGGAAAAGGTGAAAAGGATTTGTTTCAAGATGCTTATTTGAAGGATGCCTTATGTTGCATAACTCTGTAACAAAGGAATTTGCTACAAGGTCCATTCTTACAGCAGAACTGAGTTGCTTAATACAAATACTTTTCTAAAACCAAGTAATTTTAATTGAAAAAAAGATGTTACTAGGCACTATACTTTCTTAAAAGCATCAACAAAGGCTTGTCTCTGAAATGATGCCCTTGTCTTGCCCAGGGCTTCATGAAGTGTTTATTATTGGATCAAAAGTAAACTGTTACCATGCACTGCTTGAACACTTCATGTCATTAACTGCCATTGATTTCACAGCTAGTGATTTCTACATGCATATCTAGTTGACATGCACAACAAACAACTCCCATGTTTCAGTAATCAAGTGGCCTCTTTCTCTGCTGCCATAATGCCCAGATCATTCATACTCTACCGCCTTGCCCCTGAACCCCTGCCGTAATTCCTTCCACACCATACAATTTGAAGTAGCCAATAAAAAGTCAGAAGCATGTGGGAACTTGAAAATGGAGGACGAAGTAAAATGGATTTAAATGCAAAATTAACACCATATAGGCTATGGTACTGTCTCCAGTATACATTTTTATATTCTATTCTTTGGGATGCTGTACTAGAGAGAATGTAGGAACCTAGATATTGAATTCATATACAGCTTGCTCGGGGGTACACTAGATTTTATTTATCTAAGGCTTCTTCAAAACTTTATTCTAGAAATGAGTTGGAAACGTCACAAAAATTAGGCTTTTCTTTTGGGTGTTACAGTGCCACACACAGATACACAGATGTTTATGATGATCAGAATTATTATGAGGCTGAGCTACTCTGCAAGCATCAATGCTTTAGTTTTCATCCCAGCTGCATCAGGAAGTGCAGAGGAGAATTAATATCTTAGTAACTGATGAATTAAATGTTCTGCTCACATTTTTGTGAGGTCACTTCTCATCCTGAAGGAGTTTGCCGGTTATTTAAGTTTCAGACAATTCATGGATAAATAGCTGGTCAAAAGATAGGAAACAAACAGTCAGAAAGAAAAGGTCAGTTTTTAGAGTGGCATCCCCTAGGGACCAATGCACATGTCCTGCTGGCAGTGTATGTAGAATCTACAATACAGGCTGGACAGCGAACAGGTAAAATTGTGCTAGCAATCCAAAGGTATTCATGGTAGTAAAGATGATGATCGACCACAAAAAGTTGCCAAAGGATCTTATGATACTGAGTTGCCAAGTGATAAAATGTCACAAAATTCAGTGTCATGGTGATGCATACAGAATAAAATGCTCCTAACTTTACATAAAAAATAATGACTCGCTACAAAGCTATCACTGCTCAAGACAGACCTTGTGGTTATAACAGTTAGATGGCTTTATAATATTACCAACTCCATGCTCAAAAGCAGACTAAAGGTAAAACCATGAAATGAAATTATAGAAAAGATCAGGAATAGAAGAAAGCATGGCACTGTTGAAACTTAGGATATTCCTGCATATTGCTTACTGATTGCAGCCCTGATCCCCCATACCCAAAGGATACATTGAAACTAGCAGACCTGTAGAAAAAGACAGGGTGGGTGTTCAAAGGTACAGAGAAAAAGTAACTAAAAAAGGTCTACACAACCCTGAATATAATGGAGTGGACAATAGGTGGAGAGTAGAGAACCAGGGTGCATCAAATGTAAGTGACAAGTAGAATATTAAAAACATTAACGAAACAGTCTTTTTTTTTTTTTTAACAAGGAAACATTGCTATGGGATGTTATGGATTCTAAAAATACAAACATCTCCAAAAAGTAACTAGATAAATTTACAGAAGAAATATTCATGAAAGATATTATATATAAAGACCTACCTCTGATTTAAAATGGTCTTTGAGCTACAGACAGCTAAAAGCTCAATAAGCAAAACAGACTGTATCATTGCATGTGCACTCTCTTCTTATAGTCCTCCTTGGAATTCACCACTTGCATTTTGGACACATGCTTCTGAGCTCACAAGCATTGCGGCTATCTGAGTTTGATCATTATTCCCTTGCTGTGATCTCGGTTCACTTCCAGGTAAAATACAAACACGTGGCATAATAGCGTAACTGGAAAAATTGGATGATTAACATGTTATCAACATTTTGGGGGAAAGAGAGTTAAAGAAAATTAAAAAGTTAATTTAAGAAAGGCACCTGAAGTGAGGCATTCTTTGATGTGTATATTGTAGTATAATTGTAGACAGCTATCTGAAGGATCATAAGACATTTGTTTTTTTGCTGTCGGTTCTGTGACTACATGTCTATGTCTTTGTACAGGACCCCAATGTTTATAGATATCCATTATGGCTAAACCCTTTGACAAAAGGAAATAAATAGTTCTACTGTCAGTAAGTTTAGCAACAGAAAAAGGACCGGGTACTAAGGAGATAAACTGGCAGACTGTTATCTGTAAAAGTACGGCCCTGAGATAGTAGGGGCTGGCTACCGGGTGAGTGCATGGAGGTCTGACATTTGCTCCATGGAGGAATGACACTATCTTGTAAAGATTTTGGTCTCATATCTTTCATCAACAATAAATAATTTCACTTAAGAAAAAAAAAAGGGAATAGGAGTATTTCCAGACTGTTGGGAAGCATGCAAGTTTCGTGTCTCTAAGTAAGCCCACACACTGCATAAAAATATGGCTTATATATTGTAGGGGAGATGGGAGAACAGATGCTGATGAAGGCGAAGCATCCGAGTCCAGGGCCATAGGTCAAGAAGCACAACAGGGGCCAGGGACCTGTCAAATACTGGGCACCATTTCCTGCCTTCCCATCTGGGGACAGGGAGGGACGAAGGCGAGAAACAGCTTGCCAAGGCCAGGGTGGGCAGCGAGGCTCGGCAGACAAGAGGACGGTAACAGTCGTTTCTCCTGCACCAGGCCAAAATGCTCCCAGTGCCACCCTGCTGGTTTTCCAAAGAAATGAAGTGTACAAGCCGCAGCTGCACCGCCGGCATGGCTGCCTGTCAGCCAATTCCCAGGCTAGAAGCTTTGAACCGCTGGCAATTTCAAGAAGCGTGGATGACAGAAAGGTAGAGACAAGACAGACATCAAAGGCTAGATCAGATCACCTAAATATGGTGTCTATACTGTTCCTTTAGGCACTGTCACTTGCTCACTAGCTGTCATTTTAGGAAAATGTCATGTCTGCCAGTCCTCTGCAGTGATCTCAGGTTCCCCGTGATATCTCAGAAGGCACTGGATCTCTACATATAGGCAGCTGATCCCTTCCCGATTTCCCACATATTTAATGAAAAACAGTATCTAAGCAAAGGAGAGAGACCACAGTATTTCTCCTGCCTTTCCGTCAGGAGAGCTCTGTACACGGCCGTTCTTCTGGACCAGCCAGCAGCTAGAAGGCAGTGGCTCGGTGGCCAACCAGGCTGCACAATGTTGGGCACAACAAGCTGCCACTTGCCCAGCTGGCAAACTAGGCAAACATTTGGGTACTGGGGAGATAGGTATAGGGGTGTGGGAGGGGCTTGTGAGTAATTTGATATTGTATGAGGCCACAGGGACATGGGAGGGATCTAAGCTTCACCAGGGAAGTGAAACTAGTAGAGCACGGCAAGAAGCTAGAGGTATTGTGAAGGTGCCGTGGGGAGACTGAGGAGATCAGAAGTTATGCTGTTGAGGCTGCGGAAGACAGCATGAGAACTAGGATAACTGTAGCATAAAAATGCAGTTGATTTATGTAATGGAGCCCTAGGACATAGGGCTTCATCAATTTGCTTCTCATGAAATAAATTTTTCCCTATCCTTTGACCAAAGAAGGTATCCTGTTACAGCAGAAGTTACAACACAGCCATATCATACCATAACTGCACAAACACGGATGAAGCATATCACAAAAAAATTACAAAGAAATGAACACACAAGGGTAGATTTCAGTCCTAGTTAGGTGCTGCTTCACAACAAATTTTCTCTGATATTTCTATTTGGTTTAGCAACATACTGGTATCGTCCATAGATCACTGCAGCGTGGCAGCATGCAAATTGTTGAATAATAGGATAACCATCTGTTTGATGATGAATAGTTTGGCACAGAAATGTGGTCGAGCCTTCCTGCAGATATCCATGTTGAACTAAATCTCTGTCAACTGTCTGAATAAAGGGCACTGAACATCAAGTAAGTTTCTATTACACTATCATCAGCAGCTTACCAGGACAAAGCATTGACTGATGCTTATGATGGCAGCTCCAGTCATACTAACGGCAATTTTATATATAGTGTTTAAACTAGTGTAATGTTGGTTTACAGATACTGAGAATCTGCTTCTGACCTTTACAATAGCGACATTTCTTAGTATTGCACTTCCTAGACTTTTGTACTACTTTTCTATATCTTGATGTATTTTAATTTAAGCTATTCACAAAGTGTGGCACTGGGATACATTTTGTCCTATAAGTCAGTTGAATTTTCTCCTTGTATTCCCCAGATGGCATAAAGTTTTGAGTAATACCCTATTAGATTATCTTCTTCTGATGATGCATCATACTAAATCATCATCTGACTGATGATAATATAATGGGAATAACATATTAACAAAATTTATCATCCCTGTACCTTGCTCAGGGGATATTTTACTTTATCGTATAATATATTAGTTGTCACTTCCATGATATATTACAGTAAGACATCATCAGAAGGAAACATTTTGATGAAGTAGTACTTAACAGTAGAGACTATTATCTAGGGATAAACAGCCCTCAGGGGTACTTTGTTTAACAGAATAGTGTAATACAAAGGTAAGAAGATACATGGCATAATGAGAGATGTGATTATTCTCTGACATCAGACTTGCCACTGGTACTAGACCAGCTGTGGTTTATCTTGGAATAGTAATTTGTATAAATTGCTATCCACCCTCTAAGCAGTGGTGACTTTTGCATTACCTTCATGAATTCACTAAAAAGCTTCACCAAAGTAGTTGAAACTTGTTTTGACCTTTCAGAGTGTCTCTATAGTTAAAAAAAAATTCAGTGTGTTTATTTCACTAAAAAAATCTGCCTAGTTCAGAATAATGAAAAATGAGGAGGTTTGGTGGTTTTTTTTTTAATTTAGAAATGTTAATTTAGCAGAGGGAGATTGACAAATGACAAATCTTTTTTTAACCACAAATGCATTGAGAGACAGCCATTTAAATAATTTTTAGCATTCAGTCTTCATGCAAATTAAGCTTATGCATCTGGCTAAGTTATGGCAAAGCTGGTTAAACTCCTGCCATCAGGCACAGATGCATAGCAGTTGTATTTACATGGCCAGCTTGCATAATATATGGGTGCAACTTCTGCAGGAAGTCCTTTTTGTGCTGTAACAAAGCATATGCACTGACTTTTTCTTTTTTCAATCATCTCAGTTACATTTATATATTGAAAAATGAATATATGCATATATTCATATATACATAAGGAAATGCATTTCCAAAGCTCTTCTAGTGGACAGCAAAGCAATATGCATTCCAACAGGCAGCTCTAGCACAGCTATGCCTGCAGCATCTGAAGGTAAACTTTCAGATAATAGCATTGGGGAAGAGAGAGTAAATCAAAAGCATTCAGCAGAACTTAATGACATTTTAGGAAAAAGCATTTTTCTCCTTTGTCTATAGACAGTTGACAATTTACTCTTTTGCTCCCTTTGATTTCTGGATTATGGCCTTGTATACTTAAGGAAATTAAAGCCAACTGGTTTTGGTATCAATGAAATATGAAGTTATGGAATACTAATGCATGGTTTTGATTCCTTATTTTTAAGATCTTCTGTGTAAAGTGCTAAAGTTCAAGCCTATCTGAAAAAACGGAAATTCATATCACTTCAAGGGCCAGAATGCCAATCAAAACACCAGCTATTTTCACACTCACAGCAAAGTGGGGTATATTTTATAGGACATGCATCCCTCCATTGCTTGTTTCATTGTAGAATGGAAAATTTCTGGAGCAAACTGGTGATCATCCTCAGTAATTCCTAACAACCCACAGGGTCCCTTTAGTTCCACTGAAAGAACTGAAGAACTTGAATCTTGCAACGGGTAGGTATCATACTTACAGCTGTGTCATGGGTTTAACCCCAGCTAGCAATTAAGCACCATACAGCTGCTTGCTCACTCTCCTGCACAGTGGGATGGGGAAAAAGAATTGGGTGGGGAGGGGGAGGGGGGAAGTAAAATTCATGGGCTGAGATAAAGACAGTTTCATAGGTCAGAAAAGGAAGGGAAAATACTACTACTACTGTTACTAAGAGAATATACAAAACAAGTGATGCACAATACAATTGCTCACCACCTGCTGACTGATGCCCAGCCAATCCCCCAGCTGTGTTGCCCCCCAGCCAACTCTCCCCAGTTATATAGTGGGCATGACTTAAGGTATGGAATACCCCTTTGGTTCATTTACGTCAGCTTTCCTTGCTGTGTCCCCTCCCAGTTTCTTGTGCACCCCCAGCCTCTGCTGGCAGGGCAATATGAAAAGCTGAAGAGTCCTTGACTTAGTAAAACCACTGCTTAGCAACCACTAAAACATCAGTGTGTTGTCAACATTATTGTGATCTTAAATCCAAACCACAGCACCGTACCAGCTACTAAGAAGAAAATTATATTTATTCCAGCTGAAACCAGGACAACCTGGTAAAACCAGTGGTATCAAGATGAAAAATTTGTCAGGTAAACTCAGTGTCCAGTTCACACCACCAAAAACAACACTGAAAAGAAGCCACCATCCCTTATCAGCAATTTCCAGAATACTACTTGATTTATTCCAGGTATGAGAGCTTACTAATTACAACCTCAAGAATGTGCTCTGGGAAATCGGTCTAGATGAGCCATCTATCCTCCTTAATAAGTTTCCACACCTTCTGGCATACTCTCTGAAACTTTCCCCATGACTAGGGCATCCATATCTCCACAGCATGTGTTCTTATGACTAATGAAAGGTAGATTAGGCTGCACTTTTGGCATAACTCAGCCTAACTTAAAAAAACCAAAGCAATGCCCTGTACCCCAATCACACAATCACGTACAACATAGAAATCAATTAAAAGGAAAAAAATCAGACATACGAATGGACTATTTTCTTCCTGGGATAAGATGTAATATTCAGAAAGGAAGCCCTTGACTGCTCTTTCTGTCTTGTTTTTCTGTGCTGCACTCCACAGGACGTGCACAGGATACTCACCCACTAATGTGGTCATTCTCTTGGTCGTCACTTATGTCTAGTCCATGTACTTGAGTTGTTCACTGGGTACATATATTTTAGTGCCTCAAATATTTTCCTTTTCACATCCATGCCCCTGTTTTGCTATGATGTGCTACAAGTGATCTTTAATTAGGGAACTTTTGCTGTTTCTAAAATACAAGTGGGTGCTAGAGATCTTTGGCTTTTAAATATATCTACTACTGCTTCTCCTGATTTATCTTGCCTGAAAAAAGTACATCTCCAGCCTTAATCTGTCTGGGGTCATAGGATTCAATCCAACATCTTTACCTCTTGTTCCATGGTTTTAGGCATTATTCTTAGTGGCAGTATCTCACTCACTTATTTTCACTTTCTCTGTTTACAGAGGAGATGCAACTGCAGCTAGCTTTCTAGCCACCCCCATGCAAACAGATGTGCCTTTGCTTTCCTCAAACTTTCTTTTTCTGAAGCTCATGTTTTCCACTCCAGGAATCCCACTCCTTGGGATGTTAGATAAATGAGATCATGATCACTCCAAATGAAGTTGTTGATAGCATGCTTTTGGTCTTTCTAGCCCTCCCTGTCCATTTCATCCACAGTTTGGAACTCAAACAAAAAAAAACCCCAAGAATAGCGGAAAAATGAGTCTTCAACTTCTCACAGCTATATAGAATTAATGGAAGCAACAGACTGATTATTTTTTTCATGTGTATTGCTTTTTGCAATATATACAAACAGTATGCCCATGGACTAAAGCTATGATATTTTATTGCACATTTGGTCATCTTAAAGCGCTTCAAAATCTATCAGTTGTTTAAGTTTTTCACCAATGGGATATGGGCAATTGCTGCTGCATTAAAAATGTCTACCAAAACCAAGCATGAGGATATTTAAGTAATTTTATTTTGGCACTTGAGGGTTAAAAAGCTCAGGGTTGAAACTGCTTTCTTTAGATTCATGGTAATCACAGCAAGTGTACTATACAAAAATCTTGAGTCAGAAAAATAAGCTTGATTATATTGTTCTCCAATTGTCTTCACAATCACATAAAAGCCTATAAAGCATTTGTTTGAGGTATGCTGACCAATAATAATTTTTCCAAGCACTGTATCCAAATTAGGAAAGTTGCTTTTCATACTTCATATTTTATAAGTATTTCCAAAAACAAGAGGTGACTTTGCTGAAATTAGTTAAACATTAAAATGGTGCAATAACACTGCTTAGCCATTTTACTCTTCATTCAGAGTGCTTTACAGCTCATAACTAACTACTCTCATGGCAACCCTCTGAAGAAGCTACTGTCTCCATTTAACAGTAGGAAAAAGAGACAGAGGTTGAGGACTGTCAAATATGCTGAATACCTGCAGCTCCCACTGCAATAACTGGATTTCTAGATGATCACTGTTACTGAAAATAGGCTGTAAGTGATTTATGATAGGTAAAACTGCAAGGTAAAAGAGTAAGAACCTCTGAGAGAAACTTCCAGCTTATGCAGTGGTTGGTTTCCTGGGCTGTGCCTAAGTCTCACAGTGGAAAGAGCTTTATGATGGATTTTGTACTTATAAAAATAGAAGACAAATTAATGGTCAAGTGCTATGAATCTTTGTATGGACACCTTTCTCCTTTGCAGTCTGTTCACTTCAGTTAAAAAATCAACATACAGATTTTAAAGAATGAAATCATTATAGACAAAACAGAACAGAAAAACCAAAATTATTCTCACAGTACACACCTCACCAGGATGAAATATGTGACACAAAGAAAGGTGTTATCTTTAACAATTTCACATTGGAGCAATCTTTATAATACTTACCAGTCCTAGCATTATATTCCACATACAACTGAGAAATGTTGCTAAAGTTATTAAGCAACAGTAACATATATAAATCTCTAGACTGTTAAATAATGAATCATATTCACTATAATAAATCAAATCTTTTCCTCAATGCAACACTGTGGTGCGTCTACCAAAGTACAATGGTTTTGAACTATCTCTAATCTTTGTAAACACTACAAAACCAGCAGAAAGATATTTAACCTCTAAGAACACACAATCTGTTCCATTTTTTTTTTCAGTTTAGCTCAAAAGATCAGAAAGCAAGCTAATAATAACTTTTCTCCTTTGTTATTCAACTTGCATGCTAACTTTCATAATGAAAATTCAGTTTCATATTATAGGCTTGCATTTGTGTTTTTTATTTTTTATTAAATTTCATTCCTCATATCATTAATTTGATTAAACATACATCACCACCACTAAGCTGCAGGAACAAAACGTTGGCTTTAATGTGTTGCTCTGGGACTTGTTATCAAGCCAAGTTCACAGATGTTCCAATGATCACGCAGCATTTGGTCCATTTCTAGGATGAACATCATGGTTTACTTTATCCACAGTGTCACAGTCCTGTATAAGTAAGCAGTTAAGATCAGTTATGTCCCCTCACCTACTGTCTGTAGCTCTATTCTCTTGGTAAGATGATGTAAAGCAGGAAGCAAAAGTGAAAAAGGCAAAATTAGGGAAAGGGCAAAAATCCTTGTAGTCTTCATGCCTCATCACAGAACATTTTCTTGTTTGAAGATTCCTTTGTAGTTTTGCTTATTGTAAGAAGATGTACATTTTCTTATAAACAATGAGGTAGGTAGAAGTATTTATAATTAGAAGTGGGAAAAACTGTGAAATTATATTTAGTAGCTGAGTAGAAATGAGACGATTGTGATGGCTTGTGTGTGTGAATAACCCTTCCAGAATCCTCATGAGGTCTTATCAACTTCTGTTATGTTACTGAAAGATATTGGCCTAAAAAAACTTAACAGGACAGAAAATTGGGATTTGGGATTTTGAAGCACTCTGACATAAAGAAAAGAATACATGTGCATACATGAAGAAATTGGTCATGAGCAATAAACAGTTAGCTCCATGGACACGTTACCAACGCAGCAACTGCAAATAAAAATGTGTGGTGCTTATGGAATGTGTGGTGCTACAGAAATGCTTAACAGCTTTGAGGTGCTGTTCACATGGACTATAAAACTGGTGTTGCATGGTTACCAGGATGAGTTGTGTGCATATTAACTACGAAAAATAGACTTTTCCCACATAAAATCTACCAAAATATACATATCTCTAAAAATAGAATAAGACCTTGGGTGGACAGAGGTAGGTTCCTCATAAATGCTTGCCCCAGACTTGTCCTCCATGAAAAATTTATGACTCAAATTGCAAAAGTTCACTTTTTTTAAGAAGTACTTTTGGGGGCAGATCTTTTAAGGGACAGGTTTTTAAAGTTTTCTTACTGTTACAAGAACAAGGAGGGGGTAGGGGTGGGAAGCATCAGTATTTCAGTCCCATGATTATTCCAAGAGTTGATTCTTCCCAAACAAAGATAACTCAAGAGTAAAATCACACATGCTGACAAGTGAGATGCTAGCAGTTTGTGGAGCCCAGCCTGTATATCTGGTGTAATTAAATTTGTACACACAAATTGGAGCATGCAGTGTTGCTATTCCTCTTAACAGGATAGACCTTCTGAGCAGAACTTTTGAAGACTGAGTTAGTCTTCTTTTAACAAGTCTTCAGTATGTCACATCAATCTTTACTTATGATTTTATGTAGTTTATACTTTTTTTTTTTACTGCATAGATTACCAAAGAACATCAGTTGATGTATAGCTGGCTAATACAAATACCTTTTACTGTAAGTTGGTTATAAACGAGTCTGTGCAAAAAGCCCAGGACAATACAATACACCACAGGCAGAAACCTAAAAGCAAACACTCAAGATAATGTTAAAACCCCCCAGTATTATGTTGCATTTATGGTATACAGGATGGTGTTATGTTGCTGCTGTAACAATTTCAAACTTTAATTTCAAATCCTTATGTTTCCATGTTTAAAGTTTGACAGCACTACAGCATTATTCATGTGGAAAGCTAAGTGAAAAAATGTGGCAGCAAGAGGCTTTTTTTTCTTGCTTTTATCTATATACCTTAATGCACAAGAATTTCAACTCCAGTGCGATATACACAGGACTAGAAACAGGTACCTTGGCACAGACAAGAGACAGCTTGGTGCATTGCAATCTGCAACTCTGAGGACATCACGGGAATCAATCATATAATAGCTTGATTTCACAACACCTGGTCCAAAGGCAAGGCTGAACTGACAGATGCACAGACTTTAAAAAATAAGCAGCACACCACAGTACTTGGCCAACTGTTTTGTAATGGAGAGAGGCTTCCAGAGGAGCCAAAAGGAACCTTGTATAAATGTGCTGTCAAGAAGCATGTAGAGCTTGCTACCTCTGCCCTGGGGTACCACACTGGCACTGGTAGGGATACTAAATAAAAATAAAAAAAAAATAAAAAAAAAAATCAATCACATGCAAAAGGACAAAAAAAAAACTTTCCCAAGCAACAGTCCCTGCCCTCTAACAATTAGGAAAACGGCAGGAATTAAGGACTTTCCTTGGGACATAACACACACTTGGAAAGAAGCTGTCCATGCATCAAATATTCTCATTTGTGTACCTTATCTGTGGAGGGAAAGTACATTTTGCCAAAACATAACAGCTGCAGCAGTGAAACAGGATTTCTGATGTGACTAGATATGTAGGGCATGGAAAAAATATAGGTCAGTTAATGGCAGATGGATGGAGTAGCAGACTCTAAAAAGGTATGACACCACAGAGTCAAAGAGGCTTTTTCTGTCTTCTCTGAGACTTCCACTGTGATAAACCTTGCCACACAGAAAAAAACACCTTGTCAAGGAAGCCAGTAAGCAATCTTATATAATTTTGCTACCTCAAATATAATAAAAGGTGTATTAAAATGAATAGGTTCCTATAACTGAACCTATAATGTACTTTTAATAAGGACTTGGCTCTGTCTTCTGGTATAACCTGAGAAGTATGCTTGAAGATAGATATAGAGCTTCACTGTTGTGCTTTCTAAGCATTTTTCTTAGGCATTCAGTCAGGAGAAGGAGTAACAATAGGTTTTTTTAGAACACAATACAGGAAAAAAGCAAACCCATATGACAGATTTTTTTGTTTGTTTGTTTGTTTTGTTTTGTTTACAATTGTTTCTTGTGTCAAAGTGAGGTGAAAGCCCTGGGACAGGTACCATGTTACCTACAGTTTTACTTCTGATGGAGGCCCCTTTGCTGGGGGTGCTACTGACTCTGCTCAAGGAGAGACGTGTTGGGAGAAGGTAAGATGTGGCAGGCAAGAGAAAGCCTTGAGAAGTTCATGCTGAGTTGGAAAGATGTGTACCAAGGAGCAGGCAACCAAACCTCAGAGGGAAAGGAAGAACTTCCTAGAGGTGAGAAGGTGTTGGTACAATTCGTAAAGTCGTTGACTAAGCCTAACCTGCAAGCAAGATCTACACATTTGCTTAAGGTTCTGGCCAACTCAGGGTCCTGTCACAAACTTTTTCTCCCCAATTACTGATAGGGACTTAAAGGTAAAGCCCCGAGAAGGGTGAAATCTGAAAGAACTGCTGACATTGAAGTATTTAACCATGGAAACACGGTATCCTCTGCATGTCAAATTACACTGTAGATGATCGTCACCTACACATAGCAATGTGATATTGATATTCTGTGGAGGACAGTTAATGCCAAAAATACATACCCCTCTCCCCCCCCCCCCCCCCCCCCCATTGTTTCCTAATTAAGAAACAGATGTTACTTATGGTTTTATTTCTGATGGAGGCCAAATGTTCTATACACAATTGGAAGGAAGCAAACATATTAAAAACTCAACAAATTACTGAAGCTGTGGATCCCCGTATATTGCTTTCAAGAAGAGTGTAGCAGATCTGCTAAATAATTTACGAGCACGACAGTTTCATGAACTTTTGGCAGCTCCCATTTAGAAAAGACTTTGAAAAGAAAGTCTGCACACACAGTGTGCAGTAATTTCAGTGGATAATTTACAGTGTATTGTGGGAGGATCCCCCTCCCCCTTTATTCTATGAACGGAGCAAATTTCAGAAGCAATACTATGCAATGAAATATATTCCTTTTGTTAGTCACAGCTGTTAGGCGTATCTTTCTATTTGCTCTCTTTTTCCTATAACTCCTCTTATTGTAATGTTGCTGTACCATGAACAAAGGCAATTTGATCAAGAGACTAAAGAGATCCCAGAAAGTTTTTCAATCTTTCTGATAAAAAACCCCAACAACCTAGTCCAGGAAATTTATTTCTTATAAGAAATAATCCATTTAGATGGTATAAAGCACGCCTTCCTGTTTTAGCTGGAAATACCCAGCATCAGCATGTCTACAACACAAAGCAATGTGGTGCACAGATGAGCTCTTGAGAAGCAGGTAGGCTAGCCCATGTGGCATGCCTCACTGATGAGACAGTACTACAAAACCACGAGCAGAAATGCTGTTGACTTACTCTAGTGAAAGCTACAAGAGAGGGCCAAGAGCTTTTTGGATTAGCGCATGGAATAAAGTCCCAGTTTAACAAGGCAATTCAGCACCTGTTTATCAGATCCCAAAGCCAAGGAAGGGAAACTGCGGTACTCCTGCTTCCATTCTTATCCAGAATAGCTTGCTAAAGGAATCTTTTTTTACATTATGTAAGAAACTGAAATTGCTCTAAACCAAAATTTTAAGGCTACTCAAAAATTAATAAAAGATGGAATTAAATGGGTAGTTATACAATGCTAATAAGAAGTGCTGTAATAGCCTTCCTTGACATACCTAGATGCTTTGAAGGATGACCTGTTGACTTCCTCCCTGTTTTACAACTGCAAATGTTTAGAAATAATTAAATAGCTTTGTAAAATGTAGACCAGTATATGATATATTCTTTTCAATTAGAATAATAAGACTGAAGCAGTTTTTACTCAAGACAGATACACACAGGCTCTCTCAACTTCTGGGAATATGTTTTCATTCATAATCAACATCTGCATATTTGAAAAGTAAGTATCCTGAGTAAACCAGCACAGGAGCTGTTTACTTTTAAAATACTTTTGAATTACTTCAATTCCTGTAATGAACTACTAAACTTATAAGGAAAAGATTAGTCAGAGACCTATGCCTGAGAAAATTATACCAAAAATTGAACCAAGGAAACAAAGACCAAATTAAACTTTATATCGACAACATTTACTTAAAGCTGTACTTGAATATATTATTTGGCAACTTGAATTAATTTTTCTCATTTGTTAGAAAAAAGGCTGAAGAGTGTCTCTTCAGGTTAGATACTTTTATGAAGCCAATGATGTCAATAATTTGCTGAAAAATTAAATTATCTATTCAGAGAAATGTGTTTTAAGTATGTACATTAAGCATAATACAAAAATGTAGCTATAGTGATTGTGCTTGATACACAACCAAACCAGGACCAGACTGCTGGACATTTCATGCTTCTCCAGGAGAAAATGACTATGAACAGAGAATGTCTGCTTAAGTGTTTCATCAATAGTACTGCTCATGTGATTTTGGGAGTATATCTGCACTGAATAAGCCTCTCTATGTTTAAAAATAAAATAAATTAAGTATAACCATGACATTGCTAAAGAAGCTGAAATAAGAGGAATGGCCAAGTGTGGTGGCTGAGTTGCAGGATTTGGACATAAAATTTAAATTCTCTTAGAGTTCACTGTATGTGTTATTATGATGAATTTAAAAGGAGTCTGAGTAAGGAGAGGTAAATATTTCTTAATTGTCACAATATTGTTACCAGCTTCCTCATTTTGGAGAAATGGATCTAGTATGTTTTTCTCAGGCTACAACTGACTGTTTACCAAATATACTTCTGCATTGGCAATGAGTCCTACAGTGGGAGAAAGATCCTACACACTCAGGCTAATTGTTCATGTTAAATAACAGCTTATCCATGACTAGAAGTGTTTATCTCTGTGGAAGCACTGAAGATTTGGGAGCTATTCAGCCCAAGTAAGGATAAGAAAGCTTCTAAGGAGATGAGCAACACATTTATTATGAGATTTACCCTAGAGCTTTTTTTAAAAAGAGTAGGGTGACTGCATTTTTATTCAAAAGGGTTTGCATTATAACCCCAGATGTGGATCTTCAAGAAGGAATTTAAATGAAAAGCAGAGTGCCTGGTGAAAAAAACCGTGATAGTTCCAGTCAGAGGGTCTGATATAAAACAAGATACAATGAAAAGAGAAAATAGAGGGAGCAATAATAGGTAATACACTGAGAGTGAAGATAGAGGCAGTTAGAAATTAGAGTAGAAACGAAAGCACAGTTAGTGATGTGATGCTATAGGAGAGGATGACAAGTCTCATCTCAAAATGTACTTCAGCTAATTTTAGAAAAACAATGCAAAATCAAGGCAGTAAGCACGGCCACATTACTAAGAAAACTAGTTCTTCCATGTGGTTTCAAGTCTTTATATGCCCTTCTTTATTTCCAAATTCTGCACATTTCTTGGTGAGGTAATTAAGCATGTTCATCTAATGGCTTCCTTGCAAAGGAAATTTTAAGAAGGCAGTGAAATTTCTGAGTTTATTAATGACTCAATTTCCTTCACCTATTACTTCAAAAAAACTTTCTGTGCTGGCCTAACCCTCATTGAATGGATTTATGACATTTAAACTGTGAACCAAAAGCCTTGTATGGAATAGGCAGTGATATGAACCTGTGAAACATTTTATAGGAAAGAACAAAAAGCGACGAGATTTCTTAAAGAGAAAAGGTTCATTTCCCCCCGCCCAAATATAACTGAAAGCAAAATCCTGAAGCTCTAGGGTAGAAAGAGGGGGAACAATGAATCTAGAATATAAAATAATCACATTTCCTTCTCATGCAATAATATACAGAATGAATCTGTATCGATTTTGGAATTACTTTAAATATAATAAATATGCAGAGAGTGCTTTTTAAAAAAAATATTCTGACAATGAAGATATGCTTAATGTCAGGTGACAAAAGATTCTGCCACCTTTTAAGCTGAAGGTGATACAGCCACAGTGGGGCAGTCAAGGACAAGAAATACAGTTTGCTTCTAGAATGCTTCCAAAGTGCAAGGAACAGATCAAATATTTTAGATACTAAGGGCAAAATCCCACAGTGCTTAGTCAGGCAAAACTCCTGTTGAAGCCAATGGGAGTTTTGCCTGAATAAGTACTGAGCAAAGACTATGATGTTTGACCCAGATTTATCAGAGTCATACAAATCTAGGTCTAACATGTTTTTAAGACAGACAACCACTGTGCCGCAATATTCCCGCGGCATTCTGTTTAAAAGAAACCACAGTAGCAATAAGCTATGAATCATCCCCCGCACCCCCCATGTATATAATGAAGGGAAGAACTCACAGCTGTGCAAGGAGCCGCTATCTGGAAAATCTGCCAAAGAGCAAGACTAAAAAGAATAAGTCTACCATTGCAAAGTTTGGGAAATCTGATAAATATAGAAAAGTGCACAAGTGAGATTCCCAAGGGCTTGTGTGTGGCTGAAAATAATCTGGCTTTCATTCTTGAAAGCAAACAGGCAACAACAAGTAATTCCTTTCTATAGTTATCCTCTGATTTAGGGCAAACTGCAATTCCTACATGGTCACTGGAAATTTCTCTAGTTGATTTCACCAGGGATTAATTTAGGTGAATAAGTAGGTCAGTCTTGTTCCTAAGTTAACATTTCTATTACAGAAATATGAAAGTAGATCAAATTTAACATATGCGTATATCTTGCTTTGGAAACTTCCTTCTGTAATTACAGAATCCCATTTACAACAACTTTGATATCATGTACAGGAGAAATATTAGAATTAGTATCAAAGTGAGCAGAAAAATTCATAAGCGTGTGAGACGTGCATGTTTTTGGCTTCCTTCTAGATGAAGTGAATATCAAAACCCTGACATCAGTAGCAGTCTGACCAGAGGATCTCCCTGAAGGGCAAGGGGAAGACAGTGGAATGCGAGTACTGCACATCACAATACAAAAGCTGAAATCATACCAAGCTAAAACTCCACCCTTTCATTTTTAGCTGGGTGTACCCATTGCAAGATTCCTTTATATAAGAAGCAGTAGTTAAACAATGTGAAAAGATATTTATTTTTTTTTCCAGAGAGCTCTTCCATCATTCATTTATCTTAAATCTTCTGAAATGTGCAATATTGTCCAGAGAAGCCAGATAATAGCTTGATACCATCTTTGACTGTGAAATTAAACTTAAGATTTTTAAAGGGCAGGTCCTTGAAAATGAAAAGCCTACAACTTCTACCAAGTGTGAGTCTGGGACCTTGTAAACCTTACAGAGTGCATGCTAAACCCCACAGTCAAAGTTCAGCCAGCTCCAGGTTTTGCCACCAGATATGAAAGAGTAGTATCACTTGCTTTGCCTCTGCTAAATTTTCGGGTGAGGCAGTGAGGTGCCATAGGAACAAGAACATACAACTGATTCTCTTTGATGAATACAGCTATGGAAAAGGTGACTCATACTCCAGAAGACCACAGCTCAAATCTG
Organism: Astur gentilis; assembly: GCF_929443795.1. Taxonomy (NCBI): domain Eukaryota; kingdom Metazoa; phylum Chordata; class Aves; order Accipitriformes; family Accipitridae; genus Astur; species Astur gentilis. The sequence continues at coordinate 15,256,646 of NC_064900.1, read as the reverse complement.
CTGCACCTGAGACCTTCCTGAGAGTGTTCTGCATCCAAACCTATTCTCCTCATCCATTTTCATAAAGTTGTATAGACTGGACTTCAGCATCTCCGTGACACTGACGTGTTTCCCACAAAAGCCCCGACTTCCGCTCTTTGTGGATGACTATCTTAAGCAAACATTAGGTTATAACAAAATCAAAACAATACTAGTTCTCCTTATTTTCAGAACCGTCAGGCTTGCTTTCCTCCTTTGTATTCCTGCAAGTGCTCTCTGCTCCCTTCTCTGCCTCATTTCTTGATTGCTTCCTTTTGGTGATGTTATATATTAACACTGATCCTTATTAAAAAAAAACAACCCAAACCTGACCAACCAAAACACCCAGAAAGTCCTTCCATAAGTAGAGGAAGAAGAAGAATCGTGGTTTTCCCTAGATTTCCTGGATGTCAGAATTCCAGGTTAAAAATCAATTAGGGTCAAGTCTTTGCTAAACTAACAGAATTTCTATTTTCTACATTACCATTTATTTTCATGAAATAAGAAGATAAATAGTGTCAGAAAAAAAACAGATGCATCCAAGTTTTAGGTCTTTAGCACACAGGAATTCCTAGTTCTAAAAAATAAGACTGCATCATGGTCTAGCAGAGTTGCCGAGAATTTTTGGTCTCTTCCAGTGTCATAATTGTTTACTCTCCAGTTGACACAGCATGCTCAGTGCAAAACACAATACAGCAGGGCAAAATTAAGACAGAAACAATCTACTATAGTATCTGAAGACACAGTATAAGCCTCCTTCTCTCAAGGCTCTTTCCCTGTGAGCTTTGAAATATGCATCTGACTGTGCCTGAAAAACTGATTGCTTTTAAATAACTAAGTCTAACAGTTGGGGTTTTTTCTTTTAAATGACTCTTATATGGGACTAGAGTCCCATTTGACTGTGCTCAATGGACATAACACAAAGGAATTACATCCTACTGTGGAATATGTCAAGATTTAATTATGAAGCTTTACAAAAGCCTGGTGAAGCCAAATGCTTTGAATTTTCAACCTGCTTCAAATTTTCAACTCAGAAGTTTTATATGACTATATGCAAAGAAGTTACTTTTTACAGCAGTATTTAATGTGGATCATAAATTCTCATGGAGAATAGTGCAACAAATGAAAATAAAAAATCATCCAGATCTTATGTCCTTCCACCTAACAACAGCTAAATAATAGAGTTGGAGCTGAGCTGTTTGGATCACTGGAGCTGAATGGTTTTCTTTTCCCAATGAATTGCTTGCCTCTTCTGACTTCAACAGCACACACTAAACAAATTTAGCTTCTTAACCTGTCTTTGAAAAATAGCAATGATTTTGAATGAGAAAAATACCCCCCCCCACATCTAAGCTACGTTCTTTTTCAAAGCTTTCAGGAAGTTTTGAGGCTTGTTCTATATATCAGAATACAATAACCTACAGTAATTACAGTCAGGTGACATGCTACCGAAGGCAACAGCTCTGACCTTAATGGACTGACTTTAAACTCATTAAACAGTATATCAGGACCTGTGCATACTGCAGGTATGTTCCAATGTATTTAACACAGTAAATATATTTTATGATTCACTGCACCTTGGTCAATATGTTGAATATTAAAATACTAAGCAAACTGTGGTACATTATTAGCAATAGCCAAACAAAACAGGTGTTCGGGATTATGTTCATTCACATAATTAAAAACAAGCAATAACTTTGATTTTAGGTCAGTACACAGACATTTTTAATCTTAAGCGTGGATAGTATCATTCTAAGGTAATGTAGGTGTTGCTAAAAACATATAAGCATGTTCTGCATGTTTACAATAGCTTCTTCAGTTACAGTTTGAAAATTGCAATTCTGGTTAAAAATTAAAAAATTATAATGCATGCAATCAAGTCCATATGCAGCTAAAAAACCAGCTGTGTTTGAAATTAGATTAATATTCTGATAATTGTTAACTTTTAAAAAATCTATCAGCAGTATGAGTAATTGACAACAAAAAGCTATGACTGCTTATAGTATATATAGTGCATGTATACACATATATATTAGTATACTGCTTAAATTTATTGGACTTGGTTTTCAAGGAGAGTAGTGTGCATGGACAGAATTTTCCAAGGTTCTCATGTCCAGCTAAGAGGTCAATATCTTTGGTGCCTTGGTCAATTTGCAGTCTTTCAAAAAATATCACCTGTAGCTTTGAGATTCATAGTCTTCATTTAACTATTACTTCAGAAATTATTTGCAAGTGCATTGGCTTTTCCCCCCCTCCTCTGTCCTGGCATAGCTATTTAAGATTCGCTCAGAGAAGCAGCATTGCCTATTTGTATGGTTTCAATACCAGTAAGTTTTGAATCTTATACCAAAGCCAGACTTAACACTCATGACTGTCAGATAACACTGTCTGTGACAGGGTAAAAAAAAAAAAAAGAAAAAAAGCAAAGCCCTCTTTTTTGCCACTAGCTATATAAACACAAGTAAGGAATGATCATTTTCCCCAAAATAACTGTCTAGATGTTCTACCAGTTAATGATATAATACCAGCCTTGGTGGTTAAAACCAGTCAGTGCTTTGACACACTTGATGAATAATCCTTCATTCCAGGCTATAGCAGAAGTAAAACATATTTATAATTTTCTTCTTAGGCAATGGAAAGTATTAGTAAGTCCTGCAGGGAAACTGACCCTGTCTCTGCCTTCCCCAAAGTACTAATCAAATCATTAGGTCAACAGAAGCAATGGCAATTATAGTTCTGAAAATAAAGAGGGTATTTGTTGCATTTAAACATTTCAAAATGTAAGTTGTCTGGAGGAAAAAAACCAACCAAACAAACGCCAAAACCCAACACTTAGCAGCTTTATGCAGACATTTAATGACAACTTTTTGTAGAGATAAAGAGACAAAATCAGCAGGCTATTAAATAGCCCAAAGACAACGGTATGGTCACAAACAGCCACCTTTTGAAGGATGGCAGCTCCAGAGGCTCCCCAGCTTATCCTTGTTTCCTTTCTAAATGGCAACCTCTCTTTATAGTCATACTTCTTTTGCATTCCCTACCAGCAGGAAATGCAGCAATGCTGCAAAAATCTACACAGAAGGAAGATTAAAAGCAAAATGGGTCTCCTAAGAGTCTCTTCCCTTTGCACACATAGGAGGTTGTATAGCAGCTTCATGTCTTTGGCTGGCCACATACACTCCAACAAACAGGTACACTTCAAACCCATTAAACAAATCCGTATCTCCTGGTAATGAAACTTGCATTTCCCAAAGAAGAGACAATTGTATATTATGTGATTAAACTACAAATTAAAAAGATTTTTTTTTTAATAAGACATACAAAGTTATATCATTTTCTAGAATTCTGTCTTGAACCTAACAACAGAGAATGAAGTAAAAAACAATGGTCCCATAAACCCTCACCTAGCCTTTGATGATACATATTTTATTTAGCGTTTCCTCATATCTGAATTAAAAAATTAAGCCAGGTAGTATTCCTCTAGCAGTGTGTGACAACTACAAAGCAAAATTAGAAACTCAACACTGCAGAAAAATGTGACAATGAAAAATACACTTTTTTTCTTTTGAAAGTAAAGTAGGGATCAATTTTATTTGAAAAGGCAAATCGTATCACTGCAGTCTAAAGTCACATAACAACACATGAATTAATTCAATTAAATTACATTTCCGTATCAGCAACCTAACATTCAAGACATAGCTGAAGAACCTATCTAATTTAATCTTTTGTATGTTGGCTTAGAACAGCTCTTAGCCTGGTGTTTTTCATTTGCTCTATCATTGCTTGCTTTTGATCAGAGCCAAACTATAGTGAAATTGCAGATGCATTCTTGTAGGCTAGTTTTCTCCTCAATTCTGTTCCATAATCTTCTGTTGTGTTAGCTGTTATTTAAGCTGATCATTAAGATCCACTCCAGCATCTTTTTCTTACCTTTTTTTTTTTTTAAACAAAGAAGTTTTTGCACCAGTCATTTTATCTACAGAAGTTACCTTGGCTAATTTTTGTCACTATTTGCACTATGAAAATACTAAATGATAGTCTCTGCCTCCTTACATTCTCTTACCATTTTTTGATCTCTGCAATGTTTTCCCCATAACAGTGATTTTACTTACATTTGACATTCTATATTAAGTTTCAGTAGTGCCACATAAAACATTTTAAACTTCTGCAGAGTTATATGCTTGCTCTGGTCTGACTGTTTTTACTGCTGTACACCATTTTAGAGTCTTTCTGTTGGATTGTACTCCACTACATAACTTTCTATCTGGATTGTAAGTCCCACAGACACATTTTGTTATGGCTTTCACTAACAAATGCATTTTGCAGAATTAATTACTTAAAAGCAAGATTTTTCAGTAAGTCATTGAGGCCGGGATGATTTATTTCGCATCTATGTAGCACGTGGCACAGAATTTCACTGTGTGAATCCTGCACAGTCCTTTATGAGATAGGGCATGTCTATTAGAAAGGTGCAGTCCTCATTCAAAGACTTTTACTAAGAGACATCCTGCACATCCACAGACAGTTTGTTTTAGTGGTTAGAGTTACTCTTACTGTTTGAAGCAAGAATTGCCATAGTGAATCAAACCCAGGGTGCTCTAAGGCCTTAACCTGCAGCAGTAGCCATATCAGATGTTTCAGCAAAAGGTGTGAAAGCTTGAAAATAATCCACACTCTGCTACTTCGTTCTTACACATTTGTTTTCTTCATGTCCTCCTTCCTTCCCTACACTGAAATATGAGGTTCCATGTCTCTTTAGAATTCTTATTGACTGTAGTAACTGGATATATTTTCTTCCCGAAAATATTCCACCCCCCCCTTTTTTTAAAAAAACCAACCCCACAACCAAACAAAAAATCCCCAACTTGTTGAAATCTTGGCCCAGAATGTTTTCTGCAGCAATCAGCTCCATGGTTAATTACACACTGTGTGATAAAACCATTTGCTATCTTTAAAATAATTTTGAATTTCCCATCATTTAACTTAATCGAATGTACCTTTATTTTTGTACTTTATGAAATAGGAGCGTACATTTCTGACTTAGACCATTCATTATTCGACCTAGTGTGTTTCCAGTGATCATTTGAGCCAAATTTTTAGTCTAAAGACTCATTAATGTGAATTTCCTGCATTACTCTTGACATCTCTGCAGTAAGCAGCTACATTTTCCCGTTAATCCTCTAGAATAGTGACTGGTTTTAATAGTACTCAGTCAGAGCTAAACAGATATTCTCTCAGTGTTGGCATACCTGTCATAACCTGGGATACCTCTCATAACCCTAATCCCTATGTCTTTCCTTGCTACCGCAGTTACCATGAGTTCAATAAAAATACCTATGCAGTGAATCAACAGAAAATACTCCAACAGTGCAGTGGATTTTCAGCCTGGGGTATATCGAACCCTGAGAGTCTGTGGAATACTTTAAATAGAGATCTGTGAAATATACCAAAGTGCAGTGTGCTATACAACCCACAAATAGGAAATTTCTAACAAAGTTTGCATCTCTACTGGATAAATTTCATGAATCCATGCATTTGAGGAAGGTTGACAATCACTGCACCAAAATATGCTTTACTGTTCCCAGACAGTATTATACCAAAAATAATCAATGCAGCCACTATCAGAATTAAATGTCACAAACAGATTCATCATTTATCTCCCAGATGCAATGATCTTCAACAACACTGACACTTTAGGTCTATAAGTAGTTCATTCTCAATCCTGCCCTATAAGTCATTTGTAAATGCATGCCTCCATTCTTCATAAATAGTTACAGATAACCAGAGAACCAATGTGAGAAACAGCAAAGCACATACATGTAGAGCTTAACACTCAAATTTGTTAATATGAAATTGGGAGGAGTCAGACAAAGTTGAAATCCAAGCTAATAGAAAAGCAGAGCTTGCAATCTCTGAAGGCAGCAATTTTTGGATTGATTACAGTACAATTTCTTCTTTTCATTGGAAATTAAACTAGGTTATGATGAATGACAGGATGATGCTTTGAAAGTCACATTAGGAATGAAGTGCAAAGTATCACCCTTTTTATAGCCAAGATGTTAGGGTATACTGGTGTTGAGTTCATCAACATAATGATTTTGAGCATGAAAAAGTGAAATGCAAAATTTCCAACTGTGTTTCTCCGCCAAATGTGTATTTGGAGTTCCTACTTGGGGTGGTGTGGTGGGGAGGAAAAGCAGGGATGAGAGAGCTATTATATTAAGTTTTACAATTAAATTCAACCATTTAATTTAGAAATCTCTCTGAATTAAGCTCCTTTTGATTGTCTGTATATCTAAATGCAAATTTTCATGCCTTTTTTCATACACTTTCAGAACTCAAATGACAACTGTTACAGTGAGGAAGAAAGTACTCACAGAAGTAGAAAGTTAGACAAAACATGCGAGAATGTAATTTTATATTTATGTCTCATTCTTGTCCTTGGACCTTCCTCCTAAGGGTCTGCTTTTGTTGTGGCCTGTGTTATATCCTGTTAACCTTTCTATTACTAACTTTCAGGAAGGTTAAATAAACCAGAAAACCTCCTAAATGAACTTGGGATCACAGCTGGGTAAAAGCTGAACAGAGAACCCAAGAGAGTGGATGTATTAAAATACTTAAATTTTGTCAAAGACACATATCTTCATCCTCAGGGGCTACTATAAATAAGCCAAGTAAATACCAAGTACCATGCCCTACACTGAATGAGTAAATTTGGGATTTCTGTTCCTTTTAAACATAGAATTACTTATTAAAATTCATCACACCTCACACCGTTACAGTCCCAAAGGCAACAAGTCTTTTTTTAAAGACACTCCTTCCTTCGGCTACTCTTTTACCCATTGGCTATTTGTCCCTGAGCATAACCTGAGCACATTTTATCTTTGTCCAGGCCAACACAACAGAATACAGAGGCTTGAAGGGAGCACATGCAGGGCCTCCAACCCCATCCATCCGCTAAGAATGGGGAATGCATCCAGCTGAAGCTGGCAACTTATGTGAAGGTGATTCATCTCACCACCACTTGACATGAATCCCATCACACACTTTAAACTAGTTACTGCATCTCCCATCCACTGGTGCAGGCTGAGCACATTAGCATAGCTCTTATTAACTTGCTTCTTGACTTCTTGCCCATGCTCTGAGAAATTAACTACTTGAAAATATTTTCACTTTATATGTTAGTACCAGAGCTCCCTAGAGTCATTCCTACGGTTATATTGTAGTTAAAAGCAACCCATTGCACACACCAGGCTGACGCCCAGCTACGAACAGGGACGTGCAGTCTGGAGATAGACAGCAGCTGCCAGCAGCTGGATTCCTACACAGGAACACAATAGTCCTGATGAGGCAAGATGATACCAATTGCCTTATCAAAAGACAACCCCTTCAAGATCCCACTGAGCTCTGTAACTCTAATTTGGCAAACAATATTATAATCTCACATAGCAGCCCTGGAAGGATACAACCTTTAGTTAAAAGGTTTCTCCAAACTTCAGCCCTGAAAAGTAGGAGTCAGGTCATGAAGGGCACACATTTTATCTGTGGCCACAAGGGCTAAATATTTACCTTTTAACTAAATGGAAATAACTGTGCTTTTCCTTTCCCATCACTTCCAGCTAATCTGCCATCTTACAAAATACTGTCTGAGCAAATATCCTGCATCTGATGCTTGGCTATGGAGTGGATGTGACGGGAAAGAGACACAAGAAAGGGATTTTCAGAGTGATCAGGAAGACCATGGGGTGGCGTGAGAAGAGTACCACGAAGAGAAGTGTCTGCCCTACTCATCTCACTAAGAGTCACTAGAGAAGGCTGACTTTCTGTTTGGAGGTGTCAGACTGTAGGACTGCCTTACAAGCTGCAAGGAAGACTTAGAGGACTTGTGAATGGGCATGCCCTCCTTTTACATGCCAAGGAGGATAGATGTAGTGAGGAGAGCAAGGCTACTGCAAAGAGCTTATTTTGCTATGGAAAGATGGAGAAAGGTGGGGTTTGCAAACAGGCCCGGGCCATACGGTTTCAAATGGGCTTTCAATAGAGTATTCAGGCAAGGTACCCATGCCAGGCTTCAGCCTGGAAAGGTGAAGTTGCAAAGCTCAAGGAGAACAAATATTATTCTTCTCACAGGGCAAAATGTGTTACAAACCACATCAGCCCACTGATATTTCATCCAGTCCCTAGCAAGATCAAATGTAAAAAAACCCCCTCCACATAAGGGAAAGGCTTGGTGGGATTCCACACCACGTGCCTGGTTTCAGACTGAGAAAAAACATAGTCATGATGCATCATGCCTATCATTGTTTCTCTCAGTTTGGTGATGACAAAATGCGCTGTTGTCACGTTACATACAGAATTAACTAGTTGACAATGACTGTGTTCAACCTTATGTCACCAATTAGTTTTCAGGAAAACAGGTTTATACAGAACTTTACAGTATGCAGCCTCTTTTTCCTGAGTGGTTGCCAATAATCAATTTACTCCATTGTCTATGATTAATTTGATTCTTAAAGTAAATGTCCAGGCAATATGCTTGTCATAGCACTCAGGTTGTTCAGAAGCTATTAGTTGACATCCCAAATTAACTAGAAAATTGTTTGCATCTTGTTTTACTTTTTAGCAAATTAAACTTTCTCCCTCCAAACCCATGATTTATGTATGAGTAAGAGAAAACAGAAAATGTCTTGACATATGGAAATTATATAACAACGTAAAAAATATGAAGTCCATATCCTGATCACCCCAACATTTTGCTACTTGCTGGTATTTATATAGATTACTAGCATCAATCTGCTTTGGTCCTCTAAAGAAACTAATAAGCCTGAAATGTCCCTGGATGGCATATTTTATCCAACTGGCTTGAGAAGAGTCAGACCCATAAAGTTCATCAAATGATTCAGGAAATGCAATGCAATAAATCAATTCTCCAACTAGCATTAAGGAAATAAGAAAATATTCTATATATTAAGGCTGAATTCAAAAATACAGCTGATAAGAGAAAGAAATCTAGAATACATTTCTTTATGTATCATATAATTCAGTTTGTAGCAGCTTTTTGTCTCACAGACAAAATCAGACTTAAAGCAGAATCTTAAGGTGTCACCTTTAATAAATACCAGTTTAGTCCTTTTTGCAGTAGTGCCACAGATCCTGTTCTGATTATATATATGCACATAGTTTTTCTGGAGACACATGGTTCTTTCTGAAATACATGCGAACTCTGACTTTGTTTTAAACTAAATGAATCTACATCATATAACATAGTCTATCTAAAAGCAGGGATGCAAGAGCCTAGACAATCTCTATATTGACAGAAGTGCTTGTTTATATACTAGAAATATCTTTTTATGAGCAACTGTTGCCTTGGAAACCACTACTAAAAATGAAAATTTTGTCTCCATGGAAAAACCCCCATACTATTCAGTTATCCCAAAATTTACCTTGTCTTTTCCTGATCAACCTGAAACACAAAAATTGGCAGTCAGACATTCCTAACTTTTAATTCCTCTTTCCTATTCTAAAAATTATACTTGCTGTAAGTTTTGCAATTGCCGATAGCAAACAGAAGCCAATCTCTTATTTCCTACCAACTCTCTTATCAAAAACATATTTAAATCCTCTGTCTCAATAGGCTGGAGGACAAAAGAAAAAAAAAAAGGCTTCATGGAAGTCAGAAAGCTGTTTTCTGATATTTCAGTCTTTTCATGTACTGTTTTAAAGCATTCAACAGCTCTCCGACCAGGAGTGTCACAGTCAGAAATTCTCGGGAAACATAATGATCTTAAATTGTGTTATTTTGGGGCATTTGTCAGGTTTTCCATCACTACTTCATTGAATATAGTCTCCTAACTAGTGTTTCAGTGTGAGCACAGAATGTAGTAATTTTTTAGGTGGTTTCCTTTCCAGATTTTACCTGTCAGTGTTATTGCTTTTCTTAGACTTCGAGTCCTGATTTTTGCCCTGCATGTGGAAGGATGTGCCAATAGAAAGAATATAAGACCTATTCTAAACCAGTGAGTAAAAAGGAAGATACGTATATTGAATGACAACAGGAAAACAAAGCAAAAGATGTCAACCATCTGACTCAAGGCTGTGCCTGCTCAGATGTGGTAAATTCATAAGATATGAGGGCCTTTTGGCTTATTTTGGGGAGAATGCAACCTGTTTTGCCACAGTTTGTATTTTGCATCAATTTACATTTTTATGTCTGGGAATATATTCACACAATATTGACCACAGCATCACAGATATAAAATTTTACTTTTTGGCTTCTGTTTGACTTAGGTTGTCTTGTAGCTCTTGTTTCCAAAAAAAACCATCCAATTGTACCATTTATTTCTGACACCAAGACTAAGACAAAAAGGGGAATAAAAAATAATCACAGTTTCCTCTGAGCGCTGACAGACAGTGGTATATACTGGGAGATGTGAGCCTAAAATACTACTATTCAATATGCAGACCTACTCTATGCATTTCTTGTAGCTACAGGTACTGGGCTGTTATCAAGAAAAGTCTCTGTGGAGAGGAAACACAAATTCTAAAAGCACCAGAACCTTTGTAAGAGCACTGAGGGTTTAACCTTCATATGGAAAAAGCACAGTATGGAACTAGATACTATAAAAACCTCTAGTAATACATGTGGCTGGCTATTAGGAAGATGTTCATGATGAGGTATGAGGTCAATGACATAACAATGGTCAGTGAAAGCTGCAAGAGGACATGACATCCAGTGTGGGGTTCTATTTTTTTCTGTTACCATGAAAGACTGCTTAAAGGGTGAAAGTCTTCACTGAGTCCTCCACAGTCACTGTGACCAAACATTTCCTTCTTCCTCCCTCTGCCCTGTTTTGGTCATAATTGTGCTGTGTCCTGTAAAAAGTGACAGGGCTATTCGACTCCCTACAGAGCATTCCTACAGAGAACACCTACTGGACCTGCTCAAGGGGAAGACGACCCAGAGGATGGACCATATGGCAGGCGAGAGCATCCCACAGAATACACAGCTATCACCAGATCATACAGAACGTCTGCAACAAGGAACAGGGACTACAGAAGTCAGTCTACCCTCAGAGATGGGGGAAAGACATTTCCCAAGGACCCAAGGTGACAGAATACAATTGGGCAGACTCAGCCACAGCAATTGAAACAGTCTGGATGTGAAGACTCACTTCCAAGGACAGAGGGAACTGGAGTTGAAGGAACGAGTGATTTAAAATTATTTTAATTTCTATTATGCCTGACTCTGTTGCTTTGAATTCTTCCCATTTACAAAGTTTTTAGTTCATATTGTAATGACACATAGCATTTTCGCACCTGAGTTTCAAAGCTTTTTGATCATCTTTGTGTGAGGTCATGGTCGAAGCAGATTCACGCTAAATGTCTGGCTGATACAGGGTCCTGCCACTGGCCATCAGGCTCTGTAATGTTCCCTCTTTATTTGCAGTATCCCAATGGACATGCTATAGATACCTGCTCAGCATGATTTTCTAGTACAGCATATGGCTGCAACCTTTGGAGGACTGAAGCAATGGCTCGGAGGTATTCCACCTACAACAGCTGCCTCACAGACTCTCACGTTAACCAGCTAGGTGAACCGATAAGAAAGTAGTGAGCATTTCATCAAAGCCTGTCCTATGTTTCAAGAAAGTCCTTCAACACAGATACATTGCTATGAAATATTCCTTTTTTTAACAACATAGGATTTCCTGATTAAACGTAGCTCTAGCTATGATGAAAGAGGCAGGCATTAGCTAACTCTGAAAAACTAATTGTTCAGTATTGGTACCCAGTAGAAACTTACAGGATAAATAATGGCTGAAAGCCTTAAATTATCATTTGGGCTTCTTCCTGAACCTAACTGGGAGAGACTGCTTGGCAATTTCCAGTGCCTTCCACCAGCTGAGCTGATTAGCCCATGATCAGAGCTGAGCAATGTAACTTAACTTGCCTGTCACTGGGGGCATTTTCTGCCAGCTGAGCACGCTCACACAGACAATTAGCAAGGCTCAGCCAACATGTGATATCTTCTTAAGCTGCAGTAATGTTTATTTTTCCTTTCAAGCCTCATACTAAGAAGCAGTGTGAAGCAAAAGAGGTTTTGAGAACCAAATGAGGAAAATCTCCCCTATAAAGGAAAAAACGGATTACCCCCTGCCCCCCCCCCCCCCCCGCTTGCATATTAATACTTATAGAAAACCTTGCAAACTGACTTGTTTTGCTCTAGTCATCTTGGAGTTCTGTGTAGACCTTCTTCTAGGAAGTGTAATTTACAGTGAATTTATCAGAACACCCCTATTTTAGGCTTAAACAACAACAAAAATAAAAGTTCTGTAATTCCATTACAGTAGCTATATTGAATTCAATAGATACACCAGAGTACTTACTATAATACAGTTAAATTAGATGAGCTCCTCATTTTGGCCATACATCACTTTTTAAAGTGAAATGGAAAAAAAAAAGTTTGAAATACGTCAAAATAAATTATTTAATGCTAATTTATTATCTCTGTTAGAATTCTGTCACTGTGCCCTAGCATGGGAAAACAGCAATTCTGTGCATTTTGTGACAGTACTAATAAGAATGCACTCTGTCTCTGAAATAATTTTAGTTTCAGCGACAGATATGAAAGTTACTTGAAATCAGCTTATAATTAGCCAAGATTCTTAATGTTGTAGTAATAATCATAACAGGAATGTAATTGAACATTTTGGTATGATGAAAAAATGCTGTATCTGAACTTGTAATTTTATTAGCATCAACACACTCCTTCCCCCACTTTCTTCCTCCTGTAGGTAAAATATACTTTTTTTCCTCCAAGTCAAATTTTAAAAAGCTTCTCCATGTTCAAGAATTTTTCACTTCAGTGGACACACCCCCCCAACACCACAAACAACAACAAAAAAAACAACTAAAAAACCCCCACCCAAACCCCATTTTCCACTATAAAAATTTACTTGCATCACATAAGGAATTTAAGTATTAATGAAATGAGACTTAAACCTTGAGAGAAAGGTCCTACGTATCCTGTTAGAAGGTAAGCTTAAGGGAAATAAAATTAAAGTTTTAATTTACAAATACAAGGCTTGATACCATGCTTCTAACAGTGGAATTCATGAGATTCTCTCCTCCCCTATCCCCCTCTTTTAAAAACATATCTTTGTAAATGAACACAAGTTAGCAGAAGGGGAAACGATGTGGGGGGGAAAAAAAAGAAACCAACAAAAACTAAACACAAAACTCAGACAAGAATGGAAAACCTCTCCTACTTATACTTGCACATTTGCTTAAAAAAAAAAATTGCCCAAGTTTATTATGCATCCCTTAGCCAAAAATCAAAAACGCTTCCTTTAAACACATTGGCAGTGCAATTAAACCACATGGACTGAGAATGGAACAAAGCCAATTCAAACTACTATTCCTATGGCATAGACAAATCTGAAACTGGAATAAAAGAGGCGCAAGGCAATCAGCTGTTCAAATTAGATTAAGACAAACTTACGCTTGTTGTGTAAGCAGCTTCAGGATCATCCTCTAACACTCGTGACAAACCAAAATCAGAGACTTTACACATGAGGTTACTGTTGACCAAGATATTACGGGCTGCCAGATCACGGTGTACATAGCCCATGTCCGAGAGGTACTTCATACCAGATGCAATCCCCCGCAGCATGCCAACCAGCTGGATAACTGTGAAGTGGCCATCATGCTTCTGCAAGTAAAGATGCAAGTTCAAAGAACACAGCTACTTTTCATTAATTTCATACTAGTGATATTAACTACAGCTCATATTTAAAATACCCATCCAGCCAACCTGCCCACTGCAAGCTTTTTTCAAGTATTTAGCTTGGTCAGCAGTGCAAACTATCCCATGTCTCATTGTGCAGTTTATCCGCCTTTTCTTCCATATTTTCACATACTCCACAGTCTTTCTGCTGACAGCTTTTAATGTGTTTTATCGCCAGTTATTAAGAACATTTTCCCCAAACACTATTTTTTAATACAAAAATGACAATACACAGAAAAATCCTCTCTTCATCTCTTACTCCATGGCCTCAGGAAACACCCCCTCCCCCCCTTTTATTGCTTCAGCCTTGACTGTCTGCATGAGATACTGCTCTTACTTCACTTTTTGCTTTTTCTGGGGGCATTTGTACAAAATACCCCCCCCCCCCCAATAAATATGAAAAAAGTGTGGGGCTTTACCCCATGTCTGTTCTGCACCTAACACCATATAATCTCTGAACACTAGATTAAAAAAGAGATTTGGGCTAAAATCCAGGGGTCACGTAGCTTTTCCAAAGTCTTCCTGGCTGACTAAGCCTGCTAAAATCACACTCACAAATGCATTAAGCTGCTTAATTCCTGCTGAAATCTATTGGAGTTTAACATCTTTAAATAAGAGTTAAATTGTTAACCACACTTGTCCATCTGGTAAATCTTAGTGGACCTCAGTTTCCCATCTGCAACATTAATGTTAACACTTCTGTACCTCCTACGTCAGAAGGCTCCTGAATTATGCGGCAGTGGGGACCAAGCGAGTACCTCTACAGAAATCTGATTATGGGGTCTTTGCCTGGTTTAAGTCTGCCCTACCTACCATTTACAGCAGACTGTTTACAGCAGCATTTTTGTGACCTCAGCTGGCAGATATTTAGCTTCTCACGGATTACTCAGTGAGCCAGGCTTTTATGTTAGCAGGAATAGCCAAACAAAACCAAACAACTCTTCCTTACAAGCAAGTTAACTTTCCATCTTCTCTTTCAACACCTTCAGCATTGGACTACAGACAAGTAGCAGTGTTCTGATCAGCATTCAGGACACTTCTATCACTTAGTTCATTTAAGCAAGATGAATTTTGTAGGGGAGAAATTTACAGTAAGTTCAGTAAGTTTACTAGATTCAGCAAAGCAACAGGCTGAACTGTACAGATATGCTTAACTTTATCCCTGATTAGCAAAGTATTTCAGCATTTCCATCACGATTCAATGATTTGGGGCCTATATCTAGCTAGTCAGGATATAAACATTTAAAGAAATAGGGAATCAGATGTAATTAAGGTTACCAAAAAACCCGCAAACAAACCACAAAACCCCAGACGTGGAGAAGTTTGGTGTTACTTGCTTCTCATGTTATTAATCTTCTGAGATGAAGCAATCTTAGATCAAGACCTGCCTCTAATATATATTATACCTCTACTTAAATCAAGAGATTATACATTCTTAAATCATAAGTCATTTAGTGTGCATAACAGGCTGCTATATTGAAAAGTTGTTTGCCTGTAAAGAAGCTGGAGGAACTAGTTCCTAAAGTCACTATTACTCAATTAAACTCTGTTAGGTACAAACAAAAAGACAGACAAACTCAGCAAACAGAAAAGGCAGACACAATGTGGATTCTGCAATTTGTAGAACTTGCACAGTGTCTTGAAACTCTTTCAATTCCTTTCAAAAATCAAATGGAAGAAGAGCCCAAGTGCAGCAGTGTATGAAAACCTGCATTACAGGCAACATTCACCAGTTACTGACCAGTACTGCTATGTCAGGTTACAAACACAAGACAAAAAAAGAGAAAGAAAATGGTAAAACGAAGATCTGTATGGTTGCTACATGGCTAGGTTTCCAAGCTGTTGGTCTAAGCCAACATATCAGAATGCAAATATTCAGATTCTAACACACCTTGTCAGCTAGAACACCTCACAGCCTTATCATACTTCCCAGCAACACTTACATTTATGAAGCCGTGCTTCCATCAGTGACCAAACGCCACAACCATCTTGCAGACTTCTCTAAACAGAGCGCATTTAATGACACTTCTTTGAAACCAGCTATTTATAACTGATTCATAGCAACTTCCCCCCTTGAATGTTCTCACTGTTTCTCTTGTGTCAGTACTCTGGAGCCTTTTTGTCTCTAAATGCCCAGTGCAAAAGGGGAGACAGATCACTCCAAGCAATCATGTCATACCTATAAGCAACCCCCTTCCTTTGTTGTCTCCATCAAAGCTACCTGTAAGCAGTTAGTTCTGCAGACTACTCTCAGCTGAGGGTCAAGACACAAGTGTGATAAGCAGACATTTTACAGGCCATCCCCTGTTACAGGCCTATGAAATTCCCCATCACAGGCATCTGCCACAAGAATAAGGGGAACCTCTCAGAGTCCAAAACATGCCAGTGACAGATATTTTAAATAAAAACTTTCTATCTAGCAATTAAGCAAAGAGAGACAAAAGACAATATTCTTAAATACTTTAAGCCTCTTCCAGTAAAGGAAGGATGTGAAGTCTATCCAGTATTTTATGCAATGAAGCCACGTGGGATTTGGGTTTTGCTTTTTATTTAATAATTCTAACTGTTCAATGGACTCAAAATTTATTAAGCTGGTTGCAAACAGTTAATACTCTTCACACTTACCCTGTATGGATAACATTTTTAGTTTTTTGTAGAGTTAGGATTTGGAACAAAGCACCTATGACTGACTTTTGCAAAACACCCAACCAAGCCTCCCTGTCCCTGCAACAAAGCGCCAAACAAAACCAAGCCTCCAAACCTCTAGATTTTACCTCCTCCTTATCATCATTAACAGCTCCATTCTTTCAACAAACCTCAGAGTCATCTGCAACACCTCCCTTAATCTTTGTCCCCTTGGATCACAAGCATTCCTTCCTTCCTTTTTTAATTTGCGGTCTTTCAGATCTAGACCATGTTTGACTGATTTTTCATAAAACATAACCTTTTTCTGCTCTTTCCAAATCTCAGTATTTGCCTTACCAGTATAGCAGAAATGCGCGAGTTAAAAACAATCTCATGCTTTTGCCATTGTCTCCCTCCTTCTTTCAAATTTCTTTGGGATTCTGCTTTGACACAAAAAGTTCAAGCTTCTTATCTCCACCTTTAAAGAAATAACAGACTTGCTAACATACCAGTTGCAATTTTATTCTGTCCTTCTTCTCCCTCTGTATATTTCTCTGAATCCTCTTCAGCGTCTGTTCTCCTCTGTTCCTTCTCATGCTTGGTTTTATATAATTTCATTGCCAGCCTTGCAGTTGGAACAACTACATTTTTCCTGTCAGCAAAACAGTCTTCTCTCTCTCAAGTCTCTCTGTAATCACTTCTGCATCAGTTTCCATGCCAGTTGTATTCCCTTACAATCTATAAACTGTTATCTCCCAATATATCAAAATATTTGTCTGATTTAAGCTCATCAGGACAGAGACTATGGGCCATATTTAACCCTTGGAAAATTCAACTAAGCTGATGAAATTATACCAGGTATGAATCTGGCCTCATATTTTCAGCATTTGTAAATCCCCACATACATCTGTGAGTCAAACCAATCCTTTGGCAACTTTCCATTATCTCATTTCATTCGCCTGTCATATAGGGACATAAAACACTCATCTGAATGATGTGGCGGTTGTTATCCAGGGCTTTATTCTGATTCCCATGGCTTAGATTTGAAATATGCTTTTGATAGGATTCCCACTGGGGTGGTAAGGGTGTTAATCAATATTGGCAGCAATTCAGACCTCAGTGGACTTACCACATTTATCCTATCATTCCATCAAATTTTAATCAGGCTTTAATGGCTTTGCTAAATAAACTTTTCTCAACAGCCGAGTATAGATGCAATATCTGAGTAGTTGCCATTGCATTTATGCAGCCCTGCAAATGTTTTTTCATCAGCTACAGTTTGCTTTTGAAAACCTTATGTACATGAAATATTCTCCTCCTGTTACAGACCTTTCAATAGCACTGATGTATAATGGGCTGGTGAAGAGGGTCAGTTACGGCAGGGGAGGAAGTGTGGTATCCTAAGTTTCTCTCATTGCTTTTCACCCTCTAGTTTCCAGCTCCAGCGTGCACTAGTTCAGTGCTTTTCTACAAGCCCATATAATTGTTCTTCTTCAGAAGATTTTTTTCCATTTTACTGCTGAGTAACCTTTTGGAGGGGTGGTCATTGAATTTTTTCTGTATTGTTTCTGGGCTTTTGTCTATTCTAAAATCCACTTCTTTATTTGCCCTACAAGCCAGAGAACTTTTATGCCCTTATATTCTGAGAAGTGTACAGGATTTGCTACAGGTCTAAATATTTTACTGCAGATGATTTAGATCTTATTTTAGATGGAGAATAGCATTGAAAATGTTGTGTCTTTGTCTAACTTAGATCATATTCAGCAGTTGACAGTTCCCACTGGTCACTATATGAAAGATGTAGTTTTTTCTATGCATTTATTGTTACTATTCTACTACACAAAGTAAATGGCAGAACTTTAGCAGGATAAATCTTCCAAAATTCAAGTTGCAACTTGGTATTTCCTGGAAGTATAACTCATGCTTCATACTATCATGTGGATTGCACTCAGGTTTATATTACTGGTACTGAATAAGGTCAACTGCCAATTTGTTCTCTAATCAACTTTTAACAGGGCTCTCTACAATTAGTAGTACCTAATTTCATTAAATATAATACCTAAAAACCCAAAATTACTTTAGTTCATGTTAAATGCTACTGAGTGATCCTACACAAGAATCTAAGTGCCTCTTCAACCATTAAAATATGGGAAATCTTTTTATTATTAAAAAAAATGTTGCATGATGAACCCTTCCAAAGCTTATTTTAGGATGCAATAGCTACCCTCAAATCTGGACAGAACAGCAGGAGTGACCCCGTTTTCTTTACTTAGCTGCAGCAACAAGAAATGGATGTCCTGGAATAACCAGGTGTCCTTGCCCACTTTGGTGCACTGGAATATAGCTGTCACAGAACCACAGAGCTGGAAGGGACTTTGAGGGGTGATCAAATCATCTCCTCACCCTGCGTCATTCCTGACATGCTTTTCTTACCTGCATATAAAGACCATTAGGGCCAATATTTCTTATCATACCGACCCTATACCACATCTTAAATAAGATGCCTCTGTTGAGCATGTCACCTTGACTGAGACAGATTTCAAGTCCTCTTTGCAACTGCTTTTTTATGCCCATGAAGACTAAATATCTCTCTTGCCCTTTTCTTTAGGCTTAACACAGGTTCTGTCCACAGATCTCATTTGCTTGGCAACTATTCTTTTTGATTTTGTTGTGGACTCTGCCCACCTATTCCATACAGTTCCTGAAGTCTTAAGGTCATACAAGACGCAGTACTCTGAGGCCTTGCCAATGTGAAGCAGGGAGGAAAAGTTACTTCACAGACCTTGCACGGGATACTCCTGTTTCTAGATTTCATTGTGGTATTTGCCATTTTCACAACGTGACACCCCTGACCTACTGCAACCTCTAGAGTAATTTCTTCCAGCAGACTTCTTTCCAAACAATTACTCTCTGTCCTCTACTCTATAGCTGTTTATTCCGGCCTCAGTGGAGTATCATGCCCTTGTTCTTACTTATTTCTAATTAGTTTTTAAAACTAATTAGTTACTAAATTATTTCTTAAATTTGTTGTGATGATTTTAAATTCTAGCTCTGTCCTGCTGTCTGCCTGTGTTCCTACTTGGCTTTGCACTGCCTGAAAATTTCCTAAGTTTAATTGCAGTCTCAGGATCCAGAAGGTTAATGAAAATATGGGGAAACATAGACTGCAGAACAACCCTACTGCATATATCTTTCTGTGCAAAGTCTGTTCTCTCCATACAGTATATAGCCAGTACAGCATCCACCAACAGATATTTCATGAAGACCATTATTTCTCTAGCTGCTCATAAGGATCTCATGTGAGAGAGTTTTAAAGCCTTACTAAAGTCAAGATTTATGATATCAACTGCTTCTCCCATACCCACAAAGCCTGTGCCCTGTTACAAAAGGAAACCAGGCTGTTTGACATAATTTGTTCTTGACAAATCTATGTTGGCTCATACTTATCTTACTGTTATCTTTAAGGTGTTTAAAAATACTTTTTGATAATTTGTTCCAGAAATGTTATAGCAGTTGACATTAAGCTGACTGGCCTGTAATTTCTTGGCTTCTCTTTTCCCTTCTTTTTAAAGACATGGATGACATTGGCTCTGTTTTGATCTCCTGGTTTCTTACGTATTCTCCACAAGTTTGCAAAGATAAAGAGCACACTGAGAGTGTCCACATTACCTATCAAATTCTTTTTGGCTTCAAATGCAAGACAGCTTGTAATAAATTCCTTGTTGCTCAGTAGGAAGAATAACTATAGTGATTAAAAATACCCAGCATTTCTAAATTAACTTCTCACAGCAGTATCAAAAATACTGTTTTCTACCTCCTTTTGGCAGGGTAAAACATTGCTTGACAACAAACATTGGCTCTGCAGCATCAGTGACAGCTGCTTAGTGTAATCTCAGATCACGTACATAAATGCTGCTTACAATTTCACTATTAAAGTAACACATTCATTCCAACACAGTTTCTAATTCTTCAATTGTTTTTTTGGTTCAGAGAAAAATATTGGTATCATCAGTCTCCAGTGCAGGTTTTCTTCTTTACAGAGTCATTTTTTAAAGCAAAATGCCACCTTTATCTTACCACAAAAGGAACATGCCTCCAATAAATAAAAGTGCACATCAATGCTGTGTGTGAAAGCAAAAGGAGGAGTATTAGTTATGAGCTCTAATGTTGTTGCCTCTCTGGATGCAGATAAATAATAATGGGAACCATTAAACTTAGGAAAGGCCATCTGGCCTCTTTTCCCCAAAGCTGACTATGTCTAGTGAGGCCAAGTTAGATGGATATACAACATACACTTTACAACAGTGTTTTGTAGAACTTTCTACAAGTCTTCATTTTTCTCTTTTCTCCCCTTCCCCCAAACTCACTAAATGTAGGTGTCTGCTGCAGCATCTAAACTCTAGTTGAAAAAAGGGTGAGCCTGATAGCAAAGCTGCTGTGAGAATAACTTCATAATGATTACTGCATCAGAGAGCAATATATCATAATATCTTCTCCTTCTAGTAACATTTTTTTTCCCCCACACATTTTTACACTTATCTTAGCCTCTGCTAGACAGACCTCAAGGGTTTAAAATTTGGTGATGAATTCTAGGGTTTCATTTGCTGTACAGTCTGCTGGAGTTAGTGCTCTGAGGCAGTTAAGCATATTATTATAGAAACTTTAGAAAATATTTTCTTTGGAAAACCAAACTATATTTTACAGCATTTTTACCTACTATGCATGCCTGTAAATAAAGCTAACATTTTTTTACAAGTATTTTAATTTTCTGAAGTGAAAGGAAATATACTAGTCACGAGTTTTTAAGTAGGAAGAGGAACATTACTATTGCAAATAGTAACAATGAAGAAAGCAAGATGACCCTGTGATTACCCTAGGTAAATGAATTCCTTCCTCCTACGGCTCAGAGACTCGCAAAACTGGGCAAGGCTGGAGCATCTTTCAAACCTAAACATCTGTCTCTTCAGGGTACAGTTAGGGAAAATGCTGCAAACCCTGAAGAGCTTGCTTTCCCACACTGATCCCTGGAGGGTGTATACTCCCTTCGTAATAGAGAAGGGTGAGAAAATACAGTGCAGTGGATACAGCTGATACATTATTTTAGTATCAGGCTGCTACAGAACCTGCCACAATACCATGAGTTCTCATCTGGTTAATATTGCTGTGTCCTCGGTTCTTGCCTCACTCCACTGACTATTGGTTAGCACACCTTGGACACTGAGCAGGAATAAAACACTGACAGTAGTCTGGTAGTCTGCAGCTGCAGAAAAATACTGAAAGAAGTTACAATACTCTGGTGATAGTTTTTTGGTTCATTTTACATGATTCTACATAGCCAACCACAAACAAACATCCCCCAAATTCACCTTCTATACACATTCCTTTTCTGTGGTTTAAATCCATGCCCATACTGAACGATGCATAAGGATGAGCACAAACCACAGCCAGCAGGTGCTCTCCAGATACCATTCTGTGTAACTGAACCCAAGAAGCAGTAGCCTCCCCAAGCACACAAGCCACCTAGCCTCTAAATCACCCCATTCCTGTCTATGTGATGCTAAATCCAATTATTTTAGCCAAGAATGACCCTTTAGATGGAGCTGTGAAAACAGTAGATGAGATTTAACTCTTAATAGCTCCGTAAGTCTGTGAGGCATCTACTAGAGAGCGGGCTAAGTGGGGGAGGGTGTGTCAGGGTGAAAGGACCAACCTCAGGGCAAAGGACTTTTAGGAATTATTGAGATCATCTGACAGACAAGGCTGAGAGGAATGTTGTGGTGTCCAGCACAAACAGCGAGGGAGTGAAACTGGGATTCAGACTTGGGTTATATTACTGTATCACCCTCCAAACTGCTGCATGGTCTTGGGTGCAACATGGCACTCATCTCCATTTTCCCTCAGCAAAATGGGATTGCATTTATGTCATTTATGAAGACTGCAAGATTAACAAGCCGTGGTTCAATACCCATGTGGTTTACTTACTCATGTCCATGCTCAGAGAACAGGCATCTCAAACCCACAGCAGTGGCAAACTTCTTGCTAAAAAGGTTTTGTGGTTTTTAGGGTTTTTGGTTTTTTTCTATTATGCGTCTCTCTTGGTTGTCTTTCTTGTCATATCTTCTATAGTCTGTATAACAAGCCTGAACAAACATATCTGACCACAACTATCCTATCTAATTACTAAGTACATCTTTCTATCAATGCAGATAGCTGCCCTTTCAACTCTTCCTGTTTATTATTTTCCTCATATGCTTGCAGAATAAGTGATTGCGAAGATCTCCATGACACAGGCAGGTGACTGAAACATAAAGACAGTATGTCCCATCCAAAGTCTGTATGGGAAGTTGGTAAGAGGAAATTGTACCTGGATCTCCTCAATTCCCAAACTGAAGTATTAGCCACTTTCTTTCCAAACAGGGATTACTTCTATCTGGCAGCTGTTGGAGTAATACTGAAAGAGGAGCCTCTAGCCCCTGAGGAAATACTAAGATGGAAGCTCACATCCTTTTTCAGAGAAATGTCTCCAAGTGTTACCAGAAATGAAGTCACATGTACCTTCTTTCTGGTCAAACGACCATTTCATTGACAGCAAATTTCAGGTATACTTTTGTGGGATGATTAACTTACATGCCTCGAGTTTATGAGAAAAAAAAGATAACTGAGTTTCATCTTATGGAAATAAGTTTTATATAATTGCAAAAATAATGCAGGATTTCTGAGGAAAATTTAGTGTCAAGTGTCTCCACCAATTTAGGATGTCTGATGGTGCACAATTGCTGTAATTAATTTCTGTCATCTTACGGAATTGGTTCTAATTAGCTGATGCCTTTCCACTAAGAAGCATCTTCATATTGCAAATGCATGCCAAATTTTTTACTCAAAAGCTCAAAGTTAACAGCCAGTATACAGGCTATTTTGTGGGGTGGGGAAGACATAATCTACCTGAGCTTTCTGTTTAATTCATACAAATAGCAGAAAGTAAGGTACTGGTCTGGGGACTTGGTCACATAACTGCAACCAAAATACAGCACTAAATAAGATGAAGGATGAGTGTAAGCTGCTGGCCTGGGATTCAGGGGAACTGATTTCATTTCTACTCTCTGCCATGCACTTTGTGCACAATACCATGCAAATCACTTAACATCTTGGTGCTTTATTTCCTACCTGTAAAGCAAGGAAGTAAAGGCTATTAAGATTTTAGGGTTTAAGGGTCAAGGAGAGTTTTACTTGGAGTTTATGATTTGTGGCACAACTTGTACTGGCTTGAAAGCTGATATCCCACCAATGCTGTGAGAAGGGTGATGGCAAATGTCTTCCATGAGGAGTCTTTCTTCTGGAATACCCTCACATGGTTCATCACAGAGTCTCACTTTGAAATTTTAAGATTGACCCATTTTTCCAGGCTTTTGGAGAAGCACAGGTTGGAGGGATGCGCTGGTTAATTTTTGCAGGTTGCTGTGTGTGGGGAAATATTTCTTATGGTGAAAAAAGGATTTTTCCCCCCTCTCTGTAAAAACACTTTGCACTGTAACAAGCGATTCCTTTAAATAATAAGAAAGGTAGACTATCTTAAAAGCCCTTCCAAATCTCAGATAAGAACTGTTATATTCACCAAAGACCTTTCATTAGGATTGCTAAAGATAAACCCCCTCTGCTTCTTTGTATCTTCACAAAAGCTTTTAAAAGTGTAGACATATCTCCAGGAAACAATTATTATTAATGAAGCAGCTGGATTTCTTTTTAAATAGGTTACTTTGCAGCCATTTGCTCTGCTAATTATTAACAGAAATGTTGATGATATATCTACAGTGCTTTGGGATGCTGAATATTATCTAAAGTCCTTTAAAAAAGCATTTTAGAAGAATAAATCATATCTGAAGTGTGAATTGAAACTGTAAAATAATATACATGGAAACCAGCAGCAGAAATGATTAGCTCACATTTCCTCCCAGCAGTTTTGCCTACAAATATATATCTGATGCAATGTGAGTATTGCTTCACAGTAACATCATAATTTTGCTGATGTCAGTTTCTATGAAAGTATCCTAATAAGTAGTAACTATTCTGATAAATAAATGCACGTGAAGAATAATTGGAATATAGATATCATACTAGAGCAATTCATAGAAAGGTAATGATCTTTCATGAATTATTTCAGTATTTGGTTTTATTCTCTTTTGTGAAATTCTGCACAGGCACACACACAGAGCAGAGTTTCAGGCCCAGGCAAGTCTTCCTGGGGCACTGCTGAAAAATTACAGACCAGGGAAGCCCCAGCTACTCAAATCAGCAGCAGTCTGTCTGCTGCAGATGGACAGAGAGATGAGCCAGAAAGGCAAGGGGTGTGATTTTTAAAACCTACCTAGTTTCTAAGAAGAACTTGACGATATCAAACTCTCCAGAAAAATAACTTGATTTTGAGAGGTCAGCAAATTCTCACCAAAAACTGTGGTGCTCGTGTGTTTCTGACAACATAGCAGATATATCTGTCATGTCTCTTGACAAAGCAAAATAAAAAAATATTTGGGAGAGTTGGTGAAGAGGACAACAAGAAACGTTAGTGAAAAAATACTATGGAATAATCAAAAGTAAAAAGAAGGGAGAAACAATGACTAGAAATATCTAAGATAATGGCTCTGATATGCTTTCAGGGTGGTATCCTCTGTTCCAGATGCTCTTCTCTTGCGGCTACTTCTTTTCTCAACCTGCTGTCAAACAAGTACTCCCTGTATGCCCTTCTCTCCCTCTCTCTGATTTAAGCCTTCTTTCTAAAGTTTTGGCTGGTTTTTTCCCTCCTGCTTATTCACTCTTCTCTCTTAGCAGTTTCTTCTTCCTGCTACCAAAGCATCCTTGAATCACCATCATCTAGATTTTCATGCAAATATTTTCACAGCTCCTTGTTCAACACCTCTCCTTTGCACTTCGGATACACTTTCAAACAAGTTCACAAGTCCCCCAACCCCCGGCCCTGGCCTTGCCTACAACCCCAGATTTACCATTCTGCAAAATGGCAATGGCAAGGCAGTGAGCTAGTAAGGGCTGACATTTACTTTTTAAGACGAATTTGAAATACTTGACAATCAAATTATTCACACAGC
This sequence comes from Astur gentilis, assembly GCF_929443795.1. Taxonomy (NCBI): domain Eukaryota; kingdom Metazoa; phylum Chordata; class Aves; order Accipitriformes; family Accipitridae; genus Astur; species Astur gentilis. Next base: position 15,231,122 of record NC_064900.1, on the reverse strand, counting down.
GTCTTATGTCAGTGGGCCTCCGGAGCATTTCCAGGGGTTCTGTTAACAAAGAGACTATTTTTGTATAAGTTTAGCTTAGGAGGGTCATCCTTTCCTTCTACTTTTCTAGGAAAAATTAAATACAGTTGTGCCTACATATTATTCATGCTTTCTGTAGCCCTTCTTTAATGTTTATTAGTGACCTTTGGGGGTTAATTAATGCCCAGACATTTCACCCGTGAACTGTTTTCTAATTCAATTTGTTAAATGCAAGTAACCATAAATAATTATAAATCAATTACTGAGTCTATTCTACACTTCACCAACCAAAAAAATCATAACAAAGTATTTTTGAAGGTGATTGAGAAAAATGAACTGCATCCATAAGGCTAGACATTTGTGCTTCAATTTATCTTTTCCTTCCCAAAACCACCATTTGAAATACATTTTGCTAAATATGGGAGCTACTTTTGTAGAAGAAATCAATTATATTCTTAAGTTTAAAACGTCTTTTTTCCCAGCCATGCTCTAATGCATCACTGTACCTCAGAAATGTACCCTGGGGAAAAAGCTTCTATTCTTCACTAAAAATCCATGAATAACATTATGTAGAAATTAATTTATGATAAATGATTTAAAATCTTAACCTAGAACGGTGTCTTATTCAAATGTCATCAGAAAATAGCACCTCACCCGCAGAAAGGAGTCAAGGGATCCATTCTCCATGTATTCAACTACAATCATTACTGGTCTGCCTGCAAAACAGCAAAGAAACACATTAGGATCATAGACATATTATGGGGCTTTTATAATCCCAGCTGTTATGCATAGATTATTCACAGTAGTTAAATATGTTACGTATTTTCAAAATCCTCATTTCTATCACAACCACAATTCCCTGTGTTATTCTCTAAGAATTATTTTCTATCTTTCTTTTTTGGGGGGTGGGAGGGAAGCAGTATTGGATTAGCTGAAGATGCATCGTTTGCTCCAGAGTATTCTCCCCTTAAAAAGGATCAAAGAAGAACCTGCTATTTCCAAATAGAAACACTTGCTGTGTAACATTTTGGAATATATTTGAGTTAAGACCAAAAAAAAAAAAAGAAGTCATAAGCCTTGTCTAAGAAATTACAAACTCAGTGCCATAATTTTCCTCTCAAAGAAAAATATCTCAATGGCATACAGACAGACAGATAGAAGGGGATGTCACAAAAAAAGCTCTCCTAGACTGGGTGTGTGTATTGGGTGTGTATAACCCAGCAAGACTCTGAATTCATATGTTTGTACATACAAAACATATACACAATGTTACTCAAATCAAAGTTTTGCTCAACTAGCACAGCTTTCCAGTATGGTTCCAGGGTGGGATCACATCCAAATTGAAGTAGAATAACATGTTACATTTATTTCTTAGAAGAATATCCAAATCTGAAGATAAACTCTTAAACTGGGTACTTAACTAAATACCATTTCACTGTTGATACCCAGGAATAAACTACCACTCTAGAACTGCTTAATAGGAGAAGCCCAATTAGCATGCTAATCAGGCTACACAGCAAGAAGTTTTTTAGAATTGTTAATATTACAAAGGAGCCATTCTAATATATGCAAAACTAATGTAATGAATAAGTATGTTAGTAAGATTGGGAAGGAGGTAAAAAGTCTTAAAATGGCAAACTTTTCTTTCCCTGAGAATGCCTGTCTCTTTTGGGTTTGTGGGTCAAGTGGTAACACCACACGTCCACCCATTCCACGTTCTCAATACAACACTAGCTGTTCCAATATTTTTCAAATCCAAAGGAAGTGTCTTTCATGACTTTTTTCCTCTGTCTCTCAAATTATGTTTCTGTTTCATTTGGATAAGGGGATGAGAAACAGTGTTCAGGGTGAGAAAGTGTTAGAAGGGTATTATGACTGTTCCAGCACAATTGTCCATTTCTGCACATGCTAACTTTCTGTTCAGTTTGGTTAACAGTGTAAGTGTTTATTAAACTGTCCACAATATACAATAAGCCACAGCCAGGTATTTCTCCTGAGCTGTTACAGCTAACCTTGAATTTAAAAAAGTGAACGAGCCATTTCTCTGTTCATCCTAGCATGTTGACTTGGAGTTCCAGGTACCCCAGTGATGATCAATCATGTAGCTTAGCCTAGTCTTCCTCAAGTTCCTCACAATAGCCTCTCATTTCTTGTAATAAAATTTGGGATTCTTTCTGTATTCACCCTCAAGTTTAGGTTGTCAATGAATAAAACAGTGCTTCATAATGCTGGCACAGTAGTACATTTTTTTCTGTGCGAAAATTCTCAGATGCCTTAATAGCCTTTCTGAAGTGTGAAGAATTACCAGCTGCTTTTTTTTTTTAATTGAGTGTTCGGTCACGGCTGCAGATGTGCATCTGCCACCAAAGCAATTTATGTTCATCTGCATCCATTGATTATACCCTGGTTTTGCATTATAAGCTTAAACGATACATCACTTTTAAGCTGTTAAAGATCACAGCATTTTAAAAATTAATATTTTCTTTACTTCAGCTTGCTAATGATGACTAGTAGTATAGCCTACTCTCTTTAGTTTCAAGCACATGAATGACCTAGATTCCCTTACCTTTACCATTTGCTTACTGTCAAGGGGCTGACATGTCCATGTGAAAAGAATATTCTATAATCTAGAGAAGTAAACAAACAGCAGCCTTTTGCTAGAGGGTCTTGTTATTTGCAGAACTCTCTCAAGCAAGTAGTAATTTCTAAATTGTTGCACACAACAGCATCTTGCAATAAATAGGGTTGCAAAGTTGGCTTTCAGATGGTATATTTGGTCAGGCATAAGTTACCCAGAAATTCCTCTTTCTGGATAAATCAACAACTAAAACATCTTTATGGAAGACTTGCATTTGAAGGGCATGACAAATGGAGCTACTGAGCTTCAAAACAGTGCCCCTAGTTCCCATTAGTAAACTTTTGGTGCCCTATGCTTTCCAGAAGCTATTTTGTAAGGTTCTTTAAAGGTTCATAGGCTCTTTTTACATCTTTTATGCTCCTTAGATTAATATCCTTCAACACAGATTATTTTCACACTTATTTTGTAAAAGCAATTTTTAATTCTTCTACATTCTCTCACAAAATATTCCCCCCTCCAAAAAACTCCCAACAAACTATACTTCATTTTGCTCAGACCAACAGTATGATCTTCTAGGCTAAAGTAATTATGAAAAGTATCTATATGCATTTATTTGTGGATTTAAAAAAGACATTTCAGTATTTTTCACTGGATAATATTTATGAGTTTTTAAACTGCTCGATGTGTTCCTTTAATCACTTTAAATGATATGCCTTAACACAAAACCAGCTCTTCCACATGATAGCACAGCTCTTCCACATGATAGCACAGGAATGGCATGATATGGTAAATACACCAAAATAAGTAGCATTTGTCTTCAAACAGGTCACTGTATATTGGAAGATCAGCATATCATTAAGCATCCAGAAATTCTGGTGAACAATAAATTTAATCACTTAGGCTGATAGCTTCTCACAGACTCGGTCTGTATCGCTCGCCATCCTACCTAAATCTCAAATGAACTTGATGCAAGATTGTGTCAAGCCATCACAAAAATGAACCCAGCTCCATCACTTGATTATCTTAAGCAAAAATCTTAAATCTGGGTCCTAACACTAACTTCTCAAATAATCTTCTTTTAGTGTGCCAGCACTTGATAAAAGCCATCCTATTCTGGCCGCAAGTTTAATGTATCCCTGAAGATATTTATGTATTCCAAGCTGGACTGTGACACACAATACAGTGAGACTTATAGTCAGCATACTATTTGTCTTTGGAGTACCTGTAGTTCAAAAATGTCTCAGCTATTGTTTTGGTTGCTTGAAGATATAGTAAAAAACTCTGCTACACAGCACATTCCAGTGGGTACGTTTATCATCAAAGTGGTAACATACAGGTTCTATTCCCAGCAAACAATTTTTTTTCCAATAATTTATAGGTTTGCAAATTTCATACAAGGATTTCTAAACATTTCACAAATGTAAGTACACCAAGTGTCAGGAAACGTAAGGTAGGACACATCTTGATTTCAAAGGTGTGGTAGAGAAAGCAGGTTCAGAAAATCAAGTGGCTCTCTCCATCTAGTCAGTAGAGTATACCCAACCGGGCCGTGTTTGGTTACCGATAGACAATGTATTTTCTTCCCTAGGTCAGTACCCTGTAGAGGCACTTGAGTGATTCCTTCATGCATTCGTGTTACATAAACAGACTCTCCAGTTCACAAATGGTTGAAGGAATGGGACTAGCGGTTGGGTCTGGAGAAGCTGGCTGAGATGTGAGGATGAACAGCTGACGCTGGCACATCCAAGGGCAGAATCCAACATTGGGCAGCTCAGACCAGAGACCGAGTCACCAGTCCCAAGGGCACACGGTGGGACAGACTGGACAGCATTCCGCAGTCTCCAAAGGGTCAGAGGATGGCAGCCAACGCAGGGCTTGTGTAGAACAAAGTTCTTGGTAAGACAAAAGGCTATGGATGACATTAGTTGATGTTAGTTTCATTTTAGCTGCAAAGAGCAGATGTTATCCTTTATACCATGGTACAGTTTGAGTCCAGAAAAGATTAACGTCTGTGCTGAGCCCTGTACAAACACAGAATACTGCTTTTGCTTTGAAGAGGATTACAAAACTGACTTTGAAAAATAATACTGGGAGATTTCTAAACTAGCGTAATATTTGCCTCTAGACAAAAAAAAGAAAAAAGACTATGACTTAGATTATGAAAATCCATGTTGCTCTCATGGTACTAAGAAAGATGAATTTGTCATCCCCTAAACAAGGACAGGAATGAATAAATGGGGTGTGGGGGGTTGGGGGGCAGAGAAGTCTCTGAGACGGAGAAGTGATCTTTGATTATTTTATCATGGGGTAGGCTAATGCAATTCTGGAAGGTATTGAATTATTTTCCTATATTTATGATTGCTTACACATACAAAACATGGACATCTTTACTTGAAGAAACAGGTTTAAGGACAAACAGCAGTGGGAGGCAATACCGATGGGAGTCAGAAAAGCACTTAGGGCTCAGAAGGACGGCACAGGCTGCAGAACAGGCACAGCTATGCCAGCCCTGCCTGAGCCTGCTACACGAGCATCTGTGAGAGCTTGCACATAGCCCCAGGGAACTCTGTTTGGGCAAGAGAGCATGCACCAAAAGGCTCTGCTGTGACAGATGATGAGACCCCTCTGCAGCATGGGTGCACCTCACCAGATAGGTGGAAACCCAAACTCTAGTTTAAAGACTTGACCAATTCAGGCGAGTGTTTTCACACAGATACAAGCATAGGCACTAGAGAAGTATCTGAAAAAGAACCAGGTTAATATTACAGTCAAGATCCACATAAGAAAAGGCATGGAAAAACGACAATGAAAAAGGTGTCAGCTTGGGCTGAGGATTTGGAATAAAAGACAGAGGTCAAGAGCATCTAGGAGCTAAAACCTGCAAGTGCTGCTGGAGGAGAACACACAGCTTCATGTCTGAATTGGGGAAGGACAAAATATGAAAAGATTTGAAGATGGATTCAATGATCAAATCAGTCAAACATATCAATCTTGCAGGAGTTTTAAATACCTAGCAGTGCTGGAGTAGAGTACTGCAAGAAAACAGACTTTTGAAGTAGAGAAATTATATAGTGTTCTGAGGCATTAGATTTTAATCCCAAATACAGATTTTACACACTATGTAAATCACATCTAGCATTTGCAGCCCCTTAGTGTAAGAAATTTATCATGTTATTACATACTTAAGATAACAATATGAAATTATAATCATATTTATACATGACATATATTGATACCATAGCTACATTCACTGTTTTCATACTTTCTGTGGAACTATAAGTGTTCCCACCCCAGACACGTGTGTGGGATACTGGCTAAAGAAGCTTCACCTCCTTGCACATGGAGTAACTCTGGCTGTGGCAGTTCTATTTCAGATTCTCACCATATCAGAAAGCCAGACTGAACATGCCAGAACAGTACCAGTGCTTGGTATGACGCAGGAAAAGGATATGAATTTCATTACTCAGAACTTAGATGAATCTGAAAAAGGTGTGGGGGTTATTCATTGTTTTGATGCAACTGCTACCTTGTGACAAGAGGCTGACTGGTTTTGACAAGGTGGGTTTTCTTCCCTAAGGGAGTTCTTCACTGGAATTCTCCCACCCAGCTGTACTGCAATGCCACTCAAATAAAACCAGCATAAATGACAAACAATCTGTACTGATGTCATGCCACCTCAGAATATATTACAATTGTGTATTTTCCATTGATCAATCTGCTTGACTTTTTTTTTAATAAGCAGAAATGCAAAGAAGAAAAAAGAAAGCCATACATTGCAGAATAATGTAAAATACCAATTGTATTTTAAACTCACAATGTATATATTTTTAGTTCTCTTTCTATTTTCCACAACACAAGATTTTGATAGTGTGTAATTTAATTTGAATGGTAGAGTGATGAATAAGGAGGAGAATTTGAAGTGTCATATCAATGACAAAATATTCAGCTTGTTGTCTCCTGTTGTCATTTTAGATAATGCAGTAAAGCCCACTTTAATGAATTTTTTATGTAAGATTAATCCTCCAAAAAGAATACAGTTAGTACATGTTCATTTCTACAGTCTTTACTTATAATGAAATCTTTAATACCCATTATGGGAATAGATCTGTTAACATAAACAGAGGTTACTTATTCTTCCACTTAAACTAGCAAATGGTGGAATCTGTTCTCTTGTTCATATAAGAAAATATTGCTCCATCACTTCTGCAGGTCAGAATTCCTGTGTCTCAGAAAATCACCTCCATATCAGGCATTTTTTCACTCCAAAGCCATGTTCTGCTTTTGGTTCCCCACTAACTTACCTCCTGCTAAAGCTGAAGAGACAAGACTAACAGAGCAAAATGCACAGGCACTCCCTTAGGTAGCACTGGGCCTTTCAGTACTCCAACAGCCTGCAAAGCACCCACAATAAAGCTCTGTGTCCCTCACTGAAATGCCCAGGGCTCGGAAGGCATTCTGAGATCTCACACTAGTTCGTTCATTACATATTTCTTCAAATAGGAAAACCATTTGCTGTGGCACTGCAGCTTCTTCACTCCTGCTACTAATAATGCTGCATTTGTATGTATCAGGGGAGAATTAATTTCAGCAAATTAAAAAAATTGTATTTTTCCATAACACCAAACCAATGGGGGAAAAAAGGAGAAAGAAAACTAATGATTATGCAAAAAGCAAGTGAAAAAAATTGTGCCAGGTTTTGCGTTGTTAGCCCACATCAATACACATGAAGCCAATGGGAATTTTGCTGCAAGCCATCCCACTTGCATTACTGACTTAGATTACAGAAGGTCCCTGTCTAAGACCTGTGTTACAAGCAGCCTCCAGAAATAGAAGTTGCAGTTCCAACCCGCTTCTTGAGACTTCAGAAGCCAGAGTTTGCAAACAGGATAGCATTAACATCTTGCTGTTACAGGAAATCACATAGATATAACCTACTTATCTTGCTGTTAGTGCTCTTTCTATTTTCCTGTATCTATATACCACTTTTCATTAGTTAAGTTAGTTTAGTCGAGGGAAGATACCTTTGCAAAATCAATTCATAAAAATAAAAAATACATGAATAAGCGTAAGTTACTGTCTATTTTTTAGTAAACTATGGCCATATAGTTGTCATTGCTAGCTGAAGAATATTTATTGCATCAACACAATCTGAAATACTGTTCTCTGAGCTGCTTTTCTGTAATTTTATATTAAATACTTTTCCACTCACTACCCTGTAACCCACTGGCAAGAATTTATGTCTGTTGGTATGCTTTGGCAGCCAGGCAAAGTCTGTATGTATACATCTAAAAGACGTTCTGAACTCTTCTGTCCCTCCCCTCCTGCAGCAACAAGCACTGCAAACAGATCTCCTCTCACATGACAAAGGGAGAATGCTTTTGACAACAGAAGTTTTAGCAGTCTCCAGCATGCTGCTTCTGCAATCCCTAATTCACATCAATCCTCTAGTGTGCCTGCAAAAGGTATTCTGGAAGGTTTTGAGGAAAGAAAAGTGGAACTGTAAAGAGAAAGCAGTTGCGCTGTTTCCATGATTTGTTTTCTTATTCTTCTCTTTCCATGAGAGAACCAAATGGAGTGCAGTAGAGGGTAAAACCAGAAGAAATGGGTGTTTGTCACTAGTTGGAGGTGGGGTAGGTGAGGGAGAAATAGTCGCTAAAATTATACCATAGAAATACAATAACTAGCCCAAATTTTGATTTTTTTTCCCCACATTTATACTTTCCAGCCACATATCTTTGAAAAAAATTTGAATTTCTTCAAGTTTCCATTTGCTGGGTTGGTTATCTATATTATCTCTTTCTACATATTTGTTAGCATTACAAATACAATATGGATGAAGAAAGTTCTGGTTTATTCCTGCTGCTTATGTTTACATGAATATTATAACCAGAAATAAAAAAGAAATACCTTCATCATTAGGGCAAGATGGTTTATTAGAATTCAGAAGTACACATGGAGGGGAACAAGAGCTGGTGTGTTTGTAGACCAGTTCTGAAAGCTGCCACCTGAACTATTCTAAGTACATCTAATGCATCTCATTTGAGAGCCTTAAACTATTTTTCAAATACTAACCTATAAACAGATAAATCCATGCTAAGTACAGTGAAAAGAGAAGATGAGGTGAAGTGACTTGGCTGAGGTATCACAAAACCCAAGTCCTCAGCCTGCAAGAAAAAGCTGTGGGAACTACCTTATCTTCACAAAGTGGGCTTTGCATTGTCTCTGTGTCCCCCTGATCCTTAGAGGGCAGTGTGCCAGCCTGGGCCCTTGGAATAAACTGATGTACCTTAAAACTTAATCTGAATTATGGCAGTTGCCCAACAACTTCCACAGATCATTACAACAGCTGATGTTTCCATCAAAATCTTGGTCATGCACCCTGGAACCATTCTGTCATCTTCATACCTTATAAAGACCACCTTATACTGACTTCAAAGAGTTTAAGAGATGACAAAATCACAAGTCAGAACAATGAACAGAGATCAAGGACTGCATTTTTTACTATCTTATCTCAAATACTAGGTTATATCATCCCATTTTAAAACAAGAAATCCTAGCATTAAAGGCAGCCTTTATCATTGTATAAGAAGGGAGAATGTAGACCAGTTTCTTTGCAACAACAAGTAATTTGTTTATGACCAGCCACAAAAATTGTGGCCGCTCAGTTTTAATTTAATTATGCTCTGAGGAGGAAAAAAAATTAGGAAGTTTTTAATAGAACTGATTCTGGCATAAGATTTATATTGCTTGAAATTTGACTTAGAACCCTAAAGATTCCAGCACTTTCACTTTAGCACTTAAGCAAAGAACAATAAAAAAACTCAATAATAAATAACAGATGCTGTTCAGATTCAGTTTGAGAGATACTTTTGCCCAGTTAGATTAGCCATAACAATTCACCTCACTTTTTTTATAACTGAATTTCAGCATATTTCACTTAATCTAATGACATTTCACCCTTAAGTTACTCTGAACATTTTCAATGTTCATACCACTCTACATCCTCTTGTGGAAAGAGCAAGGGATATTCTTTGGTTTAAAATTAGTCCTCAGAGTCTGACTGCATCAAGGATCACTTGCCCTGTTGACCCCAGAGCATGTAAAGGAATTTAAACAAAATTAAGTCTGCATATCAGGGGCTTCTGCACTTCATCAATATTCAGTATGCCATGATACCTAACAGGTACTTATGGGACATAAGAAACAAAGCTTCTTTAATCTCTATTGTGAATTTACCTATTATCATAGGTGCGTTATATTTAGAAGCAGTATGCTACAACAGAAATTTGAAAATGAGCAAATAAAAAACCTGCATACATAAGGTTACAGTAAAACATATTTTTGTGCTTTCATAAGTATAATGACATGGTTATGGTTTTATTTTAATCGTATTCAGAAATGTCAGGGCATTTTTTGATTATTCATTACTATGCCTGATTGTGACATTTCTTGGACTTTAGAATATCCTTTATGTATCTTTTCCATTTCCTATTTGAGCACATACGTTTTTCTCCTATTTCCCTTTGGTCTGCATAAAGTTTAAACTTCTGAGCCATAGAAAACTCATGAGCTACTACCTCCTCCTTTATGAGCATCTTGCTGCTTTCTACACATGAGAAAGGCGTAATTTTTCATTTCAAGAAGCAGTGGAGGCCACATATCAGCACTTCTGGAGATTCTGAAATCCACAAAGGAAGCTTTGCTTGTAACATGTGTGAGCTGCTAAATTAAAAATTAAAAACCCAGAACATCATGAGTCAGGACTCCAACAAATAAATGATGCACTGGACCTAACACTGTGACATTTTTTTGTTCTCATGGTTTTTTTTCTTATTTCTCTTTGAAGTTTTGTACCTTCAGGACATGAAGGCACACATTCTCAAGCTTCTCCCTTCAACTCTGATTTGCATTGTGAACAAAACCCAAGATTTACAGTGAAGATGGGTCAAGCAGCAAAATTTAGATGCAGAGGTTTTTAGACAAGCATATACATCTTGAAGAAGTAAGAAAAATACGGAAACTCATTGACACATGAAGAAGAAAATCAAAAGCATTCATCTACCATAACTTAATTCCCATAACTATGGAGACATCTCCATAGCTAGCAAACTCTACATTTTTTCTGAGAAAGAAAAAGTCATATCAAGGGAAGGAGTCAAATTTTCATAACTATGAGTCACAAAGAGGTCATATGAGTCAGTCCACAACTGTCTAGTCTTCACCAACTGTATAAGGCATCCTAACAGGCTTGTTAAATACCAGCATGCAAAATCCAGAGTTAGGCAGATTATTTCCCATACACAGTATTTGAGCCTGGAATGGTACGTAAGCAAGTTGAATTTGGTAAAAGTTCACTGGTTTCCTACCTAAAACAGACCAAAAAACCCTAAACATTATTCAAGTTAACTATTCCCTCTGTCTCCTACCTCACAAAAAAGTCAAATAATTCTGCATCTGCTTTCACACCCAATGCTTTACTGCTAGGCTAAAAAGGAAATTCAGATTTTTTCTTTCACTTTCATTTTGAAACAACATAACTGTGTATAGCTTATTTACAAATACATTTCTATGCGTATCCATCAGGCTCCTCCAGCTCTCCTCTTCCTACCTTTCTGCTCCTGTTAGTAATGAACAGCAACTTGCTTCAATTCGCATGCTTGTTACAATGAATTACCACATTTTCTGTAGTCAGATTTTTAAAAATATGCAATAGTAGTGTTAGTAGTGTATATTATGTAAAAATGACCACATATGCAAATAAACTTTTCTGAACTTCTAGGGCTAAAATGTTTGGAATTGTTTATGATGACCATCTTGAGCACGAAATGAGCTATTTAGCAAGGGTGGAGAACAAAGACCTCCTTTTATCATGTCCTACACTCAGAGCTTAATCCCAGTTCTACAGTTCAAGCTAAATCCTAATGGACCAGCACACACACAAAAAAATTTCTCTCAGTATTCATGTTATTCGCTGCTCATCCATATTTTGGTTTTGAAGTGCTTCCTGCCCGCCTAATGGAAAAGTCCATATACATCTGAATTTCTACCCTCAGAAAATACATGCTGTTATGTATTAGTTGTAGGGTTTATAGGCTAGACATGCCAGTGAAATAGCACTGAGGCTTGAAAGAATAAACTGAAAGAGCCATTTGGCTCAGATATCCTAGAAAATGCATATGCAATAAAAGAATCAATTTGTTAGTCACCGACAAAGGATTAGCAATTTTCTTTTAACAACAAATACAGCAGTTTAGGTGCTGGAATTCAGAGTAGGGAAAAATGCATTAGTTGAAAAAAAAAAAGAAGTTACTTTTCTCATTATTGGAGTACTGTAATTATAGTTGAGTTTCACTATGAACAATTGCTCCTTGATGGTTCTTGTTGAGTAATTTTGTTCAATAAGGGTCTGCCAATACAATTTGCTTTCAATTGTCAGTTTATACAATATCAAGAATAATGGGCTTACTCAGGTGCACTTGGAAATTGTAATAAAATATTAATTTTGGGGAAAAGAAAACTGTTAATCATCTGGTTTAATATTCTACAGTTATGTCTTAGTTTTTGAGAAGCTCCCTGTAATAAATGTGAACACTACAATGTATGTTAGACAAACAGTTATGGACAACCAGGCAGTAAAACACTGAAAAGGGGATATCCTCTGTATAATGTACTTTATGTGGAGGAGGAGTCCTGTCATTACCTAGTCCAAGACACCAGTGAGCAATCTGTCCTGTATCACTTCTAAGTTTCTGGGAAGTAAGTGTACCCTCATTTCTTGCTTATAATATCTTTTTTGAGGTTCAGAGGGGTGGATTGTTTTATCAAGCCCAATTTCTTTGCTTCCATTTTCCTAAAAAGGAAGATGTAAAAGAGCTGGATAATTAACCCTTGCAAAATAAGTGGTAGGAAATAACTGATGGTCATACTTCATTAAAAAAGTCACATCAAGATACTTTCACAGAAGCTTCAGAGAGGTGTTCTGTCAATGAAATAGGGGGCAATCATCCAGCTGCTGACTACATGGGGAGATCAGAAGATTCACAAGTGAATTGCAGCACTAATGTGCACAGAAAGGTGTGAATGGAAAGAATGATTTTGATGTGTCTCCCCCCCCCCCTAATGTAGTTTGAATACTGAACAGTATGAATGGGGTCTGGGAGGTTTGCTTACCAGGAACTTTTCTATACTTTCTTATAGCCTGACACCTATCTCTAGTCGATCTTGTCAACAGAAAAACTCAGGAAAGGAGTTTAGCTTGAAAGAAACAGTAGGAAAAATATTTGCTTTCCCTCCCTCCCTTTCCAACTCAGCAAGCTTAACAATCTGTCTGACACTCTTCAAAGACAGCAGCATACCATAAATTTTTCTATCCATAACTTCTGCCAGGCAATATGGGTATGCATTTACATAACAAACCCTTTGCATGTGACTGAAATCAAGAGCTGCCAATACACAGCAAGAGTAGTAAGCTAAGAATTTCCCCAAAATGTTGAAAACAACACTGTAGTTAGTCTGGAAGAGCTGGAATTTGAAGAAATAGATGCAGCACTGGCAATTTAGTCATCTGTTTTTTTACTACATGCATATATATCTGTATCTTTGTGTGTCTGTATGTGTAATTATGAAGGAAGGGGTAAGCTTCCACAGCTCGTGCCAGTGTAAGTATGATGAGGAGTGTAAACTAAGTGGTTTAAGAATTCTATTTAATATAGGCACGGATATCACTTGAGAAAAAGTACTTATTGCTTATGTGAGTCCATCTGTCATTATATACCTACATCAACTAAGTCATGTGAATTTGTACTGCTAACAGGTGGGATAACTAGAAACTAAGTAGTTTGTGACATTAATGATAGCTAAATCAAAAGGAAGCTATTGTCTGAAAATGGGCTTGTTTTTGCAGACATCTAGGATAGATATTTCAAGGCCTGCTGAAAGCTTTGCTTCAAGCAAAATGGCTGTAGAGCTGTGACAGACTTTTGATGTAACTATCAAATATAAGCACTATTGCATTAGCATAGTTATGTCTAGGCGTAAAAAACACCTACATTTGAGGCAATCTATTTATGCAGAAAGATGTAACACCCCATGCCAGCAGTATAAATTAATGTTTAAGTTGGCTAAATGAGGATACCTTTTACATAAGTGAACCTCTGCACAGTGCAAAAGCAGACACCAAATTACACAAAACTGAATGTCAGCTGTCAGTGCAATGGTAAAAGAAATACACTCTCCCCAACTATTGAGTGAAAAGTAGAAAGCGAAAAAAGGAAACCAACAGTTACATTGCCCTGCCAAGCTATTTTCCAGATACTTACTTATAGTAGGTTTTCCAGTTTAGTTCTGTGTTTCACTTAAAACATCTGTGGGGAATTTTGTAGAAAAAAAACATGTAAAAGCATTTTGTCTTTAGTAAGGAATAAATTTTCTGGCTATTTTGAAGTAAATCTGCCACTTAGCTTGAGTTAAGGGTCTTGGTAAATAAAAAACCCACCTCATTATCTTTGTTCCCAATGGCCCTAATAGCAGAATAATGCTGGCATTTTAAGCCTTCCATGTAGTTAAATTCACTGAAATCTTACACATAAGCTATATGTGAAGCAATTAGGTTATAATTCAGCAAAGTTATTAAATGTTAAGTACTTCTGTTAGGCTTATGAAAGCTACCGTCCAATATGACCCCAACATCTCAGATAATGGAGGTGGGGTCACTGTGGTATCAAAGGCAGCAATCGAGCATGCTTCCCTCGAGTACCAATACACAAAGAGCAATCCTCTCACTTTTAATGAGAGAGGATAAGCCTTGGAGACAGCATCGAGACTGCAGTGGGCACTTGATTTTGCTTGCCTATTGCTGTTCTAACAGCCAGAGGCTGCCATGATTAACACAGATATCACTGCTTAAATACCTTCTTGGAGCATTGTTGCCTTGGGTTTCTTTGTTCCTTGGTAAAGCAATACTTAGAAAAAGGTCAGGTGTTTGGTGCAGTGTTTTTCGATACGAAAGAACAAAGGGTACATCCCTTCTCTGTTTGTACTGAAGCGATTAAGGATTCAAGCATGAACTTATATTTTCCACTGAATCATGCACAGTAAGAGATTCAGTTCTGAGTCTGTCACACCCCAGATCAGTACACCCTTCAACAGAATTTTTTTTGGCAAAAATGCAGTACAGGAAAGCTGGTTTTAGCAATTTAGAAAGTTATCATGAAATGGAAGTGGCATCCTCTGGTCATCTCTGTAACAAAGACAGGCAATTCAGAATTAAGATTGTGGTTTATGTAAATACAAATATGATAAAGTAAAAAAGGAAGAGTTAAATAGCAGCATTGCAGATAAGATTATTAGGGCACAATTGTTGACAGCAATTTCTGGCTTGTACTGTGGAGTTTCATGCCACCTGGCCCCCCCATGGACTCTTCCTCAGAGGAACACATCTCATCCATTGGATTTATCACAGTTCTTCACTGGCTTTCAACTACTTGACAGTACTCACTTTCCAGAAGGTGGGCAGTCTCTCCATTTCTGTGGCGTTGCTGCTTTGCTCATTTTTTTTTTGTTGACATGATCAAACAATAACATTTATTTCCATTACCTTGCTAGGGTCTATGTTGCACATCATGTAGCTGCATTTCTGTTTTTTTCCCCGTTTTGAATATTTCATCAGATTGAATCAGAATTCTTAGCAAAAGACATTTAATAGCAAGAAATTATGAACCAGTTTTATTAAACAAACCACATTTAAGCATTCTGGTTTAAGTCCAAAAATGTGATAAAAATCTTTATGAGCACTCAGAAAACAACAGTCCTGAGGACCTTATAAAATAAACTTGTAGGTAGGGATGTATTTGAGAAGCAGTTCACAAGTGCAATTAAGCCATTTGTAATCTAATAGAATCAGTGATATGCTATACATAACACTATGTTCAAAAAAGAGAATTTTACAGGGCCTGGACTATTTCCTTTGCCACAGAGTTGTTTGGTTACAGATACCAATCTCATTGTTATGCTGACTGCCAAAATAGCCTAAAGGCTATTAAATACTCTGAGATATCCCAAGGGGAAAAAAATATGGAAAGTATTTTACAAACTGTTGACAAAAGACACCTGAACAGTTGTAAGATAAGACATCAAAGTTGCTGAGAAGCTTCTATTCAAAGAAAGAAAGTAAACAAAGAAATAATAGCACTTAAAAAAAAGAAAAGTAAAAATCATCTTGTATTTATGAGGCCTATAATATTCCAATAGATAAAACGGGGCATAGAGAAGTAGAACAGTTTCTTTTGTACAGCAAATCAATAACAATATGTAATTTTTCAATTTTCACCCTAATTTTGCCAGAAGAGATTTTTCCTCTTTAAGAAAAACTGTAAGTAACATAATAGATAAGATGTCCTGAAAGGATACAAGTGTGACATTAGCCCATGTACAGATTAATTTTACATAGAAATATGTAGTTTGGAAAAAAACAGAACTGAACTTTGATCCAGTTTTAACTACAATTAAGATACATATTAGATACTTATTCTACATTTATTAGCTTTGGTGAAAGATGTTGTTTAATGGCTCCAGAAGAGAATGGATAACACATATAGGCTTTCTGGGAAAGGATGCCTCTAACCTGTCCTTTCCTGTTACAGCCCAGTGTCTGATAGCAGCCCGTTTACCTGGCATGGCGTTCTCATTCTTGGCCTACACTCAACCTTATGCCAACCTTCTGGGGTCCTGTGTGCCATCATACAGCTGTGCCTCTGCTGGGGACCTTGCCAGAGGCAGTGAGAATACCATGCTGGCAACAAAAGCAATGGGGTTTTCTCATCCATTTTAAGAGAACTATAGTAGTTCAAATTGTGATAAAAGTTATTAAAAAAAGTTAAGGCTGTTTTTATGAGGTACAAGTTACAACTACAGAAGCATACAAAGGATTTAAACACTATCAATACATAATTAAATTTTCCCTTTCCAATTTGTTTTGCTTCCATGTTTTAGCAATGGAATGTAAATTTTTAGGGAAAAGTCACAGTCTCACATAAAATCTGGGATTTTATAGAGGCATTTTTAAAGTTATGTTTCCCTGGTGCACACAGGCATGCTTCATGGAAGTGCATGATTAGAGGGCACCAGGCCTTCTCTTCCAATATTTAGGTAGACCACTTAACTTTAGATCAGTCTCCCTCACAATTTCTCCTATACATTGATTCAGGAAAATGGCTAGTTCCTGAAAAGTAATTTATCTTTTCCATTTCCTTTCAGTTTGGCTTTTTATTGGAAGGGACATCTAATCTCCGTGTCTGACCAATACCAAATTTTGTTTCCCTAAGATGTGTGGAGAGATGGGGCAAAGGGTGAAGGGAAAAATCGATGTGGGCGAATAGGCTGGAATACCTACCAGAGGAAATGCTGGGGGGTAAAGATCCACCCCCTGACACTGGATGTGAGGTCAGGATGCTATTTAAAAATCCCGCCCTCAGGAATCTCGAAAGAGACTTCACCCCAATGGTCGGAAAGGATCCTTTCAAAGAGATAAAAATCATCATTAATCAAATGACTTGTTCTTTGGCTGATAAAAGAAGTTGACTGTTTAAAGAAAGAATAACCAAATCTCTGCAGAGTTAACAGTGGTTTCACTGGAACAGATCTTATAAAAAGCAGTTAAAAGTCTTTGATGCTTTTTAACCAAGTCATACAATACACAGCTTTAACCAGAAAGATGATGTTTTCTGCATACTTTGCAAATGGAGAATTCCAGCACTTCTAGGAGGAATGAAAAAATTTGATATTTCAAAGGCAAATTGCACCTATTGGATATTCATAATGCATTCCAAATGACTGTACCGTACAGGCAATTTACAATTTTCCATACAAATCCAAGAGAGACCAGTAGAGGTGAAGCTATACCAGCAATGCTGTGTTTTATACTAGTATTTTAAAGCCACCTGACAAAAGTCATGTCAGGCAAGGGGAGAAGGGGAACCAGAATTTGCAGCCACATTACTGACTCCTCTGTCAGCACAGCTACATCAGTCAGAGCTTCTATCTCATCTCCCAACACCTGTCAATATATCCATGCATGCAAAAAAACAGGAGACCTGCCCCCTTTCTGCTTTGCTCTCACCAGAAGCTTAACATTTTACACTTTCAATATAATAAACTTTATATTCGTCTCATTGCCTAAATGTGCAGTTTTATTTCTGGAAACAACTATTATCTCATCCACCTCTTTTAAAATAAGTACTTGTGACATATCTATTATAGTGATGATAAATAAGGACTCTTTATCATTTGGTCCACTGTTTCAGCTTTCAGCGTATGTACAGAGATCTAGAGACATCATTTCAGCTAGCTCATGTTACTGCTCAGTGAATGCCAGCATCAGAGACAGATTTGTAATGAGAGCTGTACACATCTTGCTTAAAAGCACAGAGTCAGAATTCCCCCACCTTGCAATAAATTTAAATTGACAATCAGAATAATTTGTGTATTTTTGCAAGTACATCAAGGAAGCATCCATCCAAAAATGTAGGCAATGGCAAGTTTGTTTTCATCATCTTGCAGCTATTTCATAGTTGTTCTTTTAAGAGATAGAAAATATCTTAATATTTATCTACAATGAGAAAAATAAATGGCTCTTTTAAAACTTGTGCAACAGTTGGGATTTTTTTTTAACAAAAATACAGTGAGGAAAATTTAGCTTCAAAACACACATATGTATTAGCTGAACTTAAATAGCCTAAGAAAACTTTGAATTTTTCTCTTTTATTTTCAAGCAAGAGTTCTATTGTTTCTCCTCAATATACTTGCCCTTTAAATTTATTAGACCTGCTGCAGTCTGTGGTAAAAGAATTCATTTAATTAGTGTTCTGGATGCAGTATTATTATATCTGATGGCTAAAGGTAAGGCATGAAAGTTTTCTCTCTGGCCACTCCAGAAAAGCCTTTAGCATTTTTGTAAAAGCATTTCCAAATTCCATGGCTTTCATTTTAAAATATTTTCAGAAGTGATCTTGGATAGAGTGTCCAGAATACAGTACACAGAAATTCAATTTTAAAATGGAAAATTGTTCCATTAACTCCAAGATGTTTCATACTAAACAGCATCTTAAAACATGAAGGCTAAATAATGAACGTATGAAGATTTCTCAAATAAAACTTTGCTTCTCTGTTTCAAAATATGAATTATACCAACCACAAAGTACACCTACTCTGAGTCACATGCCATATGTTCAGACCTTCAGAAAAGCCAAACAGCTTGAGCTTCACCATTGACATTTTTCTACATTTAAATGGTGTTAAATGGCAAATAACTTGTTTCCTAGCAGTCTTACAATAAGTTACTTTGGTATAGAAAGTAATGAAGACAACCCCAAATTTATTTCACTTTTTATACATATTCAGAAATAAAAACAAGGAGCAGCAAATTTTGGAGCAATTCAGTCTGTGAATACTAAGAAGAGAGCTAGAGGGCTAAAATTATTGAGGCTTTATAAAAAGCAAATAACTAAAAGAATACATACAAATAATGTTTTTTCTCTCACACTTAAAAGATAGGATTCAGTTGCTTAAGCATAAAAGCTTTGTGTCATTTGAGATGCTCTAGAAAATCTGAGACGTTCACATTTAAGTGGCAGACTTGACAAAATCTGCAGGAGATTTGCACTCTTTGAAAGTGGCAGCAAGAGGCAAAGCAGCAGTTGGGTATCTAAGACTAGGCACCTAGTGTCATTTTAGGTAACTGAATCCCATCCAAATAGTCTACTGTCACCTCAAAAATGTCTCTGATTAAGTAGAATACAGAGTTACAAGAACAAGATCTCATTTAGTCTCTTCTAGAGGTCCACAAACAGCTGAAAAGGACAAGGTTGATAACATTCACCCCGATCAGCATCCATCAACACAAAAATGCAGACAAAGGAGAGGTTGAAAGTTCATTCATCTTAAAACATGCATGTTCCTAAATTAAAAGACAGCATATGCCCCAGAATGAACAAATGGGTGCTTTTGGTATTACCGCCTGCACAATGTGAATAGGGTTTGAGGCTCTGTTACATGACTATGTAGGTGGAAGTTGATTGTCATTGCAGGTAGTTGGGAAAGAAAATTAATTCTCATAAGCCCCATCAATCATGACCAGAAGGACAGAGGTTTGATAAGAGCTTTGGGCATTTACAGTAATTTAGGAGCTTAGTCAAATTTTTAATTGTTTGCATACACATTCATGAAATATTTGAAAGGACATCTGCAACAAAAAGTGGTGTTCGATACAGAAAGAGAAAAAGCTCTCTGCTAAGACAACAAAGAAGAAGGGAGGTGGGAGCGTGGTATTAAAGAGAAAACACCAGCTTCTCAGAAATGTTATAAACTTCTGTGTGGAAATAAATGAAGAAGAATTGCATTTCCTTCTATCTGAACATTTTTTAATTGGACAATGAAAAAGTAGTCTTTCCTTTTTCCAAATTGGAATCATGCTTAGCTAAAGAAAAAATCCACCAAAACCATGCCTGCTTCTTTATATCCTGCTGCTTTATACTCCAAAATGCAAAAGCAATATTTGTTTTTTTAGAGGTGTATACTATCAATATAAATCTTAATGCTTAGTTTAAACAATCTCTTTAAAGCAACCACACTGGACACTTTCAAGATGCTAGGATATTATTTCTTTAGTTAACCAACTTTCTTGAGAAATGCCATTTTGTCAGTGTACATCATACAGAGACTAGTGCTTTACACCTGTTCTGTTTTGTGTAAAAATTAACACTAATTTTTGCAGTGGGTGCAGTTACACTAATGGGAAGAGCTTTTAGTATAAAGTCTTACTGGTTCTAAACTGGAAAAAGGAGACATGAATATTAAGCCATGATTCCTCAGTGCCCTGAAATACAGCTCTTATTTAGCAGCTTACAGGCATGGATTTATTGAGAAAAAACCCCAATCTCTCCCCCCTCCATAGTTACACACTATGAACATTATGCCATCTTAACATGGGGAACTACATTAGTTACAGATATTAGTTGGAAAAGTGCACTGAAATAGTAAAAAGTTATGGCAATACTCTGAATAGCTGACAGTTCATGAAGTATACATTCAGTCCTGTGATACCAGTTTAAAACTCAGCGTAAGTTCTTGTGTTTCACAATTATTAAAGCTAAATGCTTGTCCTCAGAGGCAGTGGGGAGTGCTGAATCAATTAGCCCGCCTTCCACCTTCATCTGTGGTTCCAGGGGGAATATCATCCCACAAATTATAGAATTTGATAGGGAAATCACTGGTATATAGCATCCTAAACTGGCATGGTTTTAGTAGCATATTACCACACAGAGCAGAAGGGCAAGAGTAGATAGCTGGGTAAAGGAAATACATATGCTTAGTTCAGCTCCAGAGCACATACATAATTCACACACATTTATTAGTACTTGCATCACGACAGTACGGCCAGCCAGAAGCAACAGTCACTTTTTGCCACACCAAAGGCACATCCCACAGCCTAGGGCTAGTGGCAACGTAACTGTGCTGAAAAGTCCTAGATCTATGAAATAAAGTTCCGCCATGCGGCTCAACAATAGTACTGAACAGATGGATGGATAGATGGATGGATGGATGGATGAAGAGAATGGCACCAAACACACCTGGTGCAATACTGGTGGAACACAGTGGACTAGAGTGAAAGACACAACTTCTGTTTGAATGGGGGGTGGAGGGACCCTCGTGAGCCATAGTAAAAAGCATTTAAAAGGAACTAACTTGCACTTTAAAACTCTCAGGGATTGTGCAAGCTGAGAAATGTTAACCTGACCCATTATTTTTGCTGCTGACACTTTGCAGAAACTTCCAGCAGAAGACCCTAAGAATGTTCCACAAAAACTGAACACAGTTTTATTCTGTTAGTGACAGGACATACCCAGTCATGTCTGCTGACTTGAGTGCAAACATTCCCACCAGTTTTGCTCCTGTATGAGGTGAAGTGCCTGCACAGCACCAGCTGTCCTCAGGGGCCCGCATCCCACCCTTTCCTCTTTGCCAGCTGCTGGCTCCTTTGCCGCACTCCCATCAGCAGCACTTGAGCCGATGCCATGGCAGCCTCTAGGCCCACAGGACTTGCAGTGGTGGCATCAGAAGCTGCTAAATTGAACAGGTACAGGCAGGCAGGGCCAACAGCTTGTTCTGTTTGTGCCAGGGTCCCTGAGCCTTGCTGAGAGCAAACTAGGCACTTTTTTTTTCACTATAGCGATTGTACTTGTGGGACCTTAGCGCAGCTTGTGGAGATTTGCTTTTAAAAAGGAGAATGCTTCTAGAGTCTCTGCATTGTGTCTAATGACCAGGCTGAAGTAGGTTATTAGAAAGCCTATGGAAGATGCAGACTGCTCTTCAGCCCTGTTGGTTGTTGTTGTTGTTGTTTCTTCTTATTTATTACACTTTGAACTGATCCAATGCTTTCTGCAGGTGAAATTGACCATTTCAGGTGCTGTGTATTTCTGGGCATCTAACAACTTCAAATTTAAAAGGAGCTCTTTGGTTGCTTGATTTAATAAACTGGAAGGAGAAGTTCTAGAGAGGTCACAATTACTGTCAGTTATTTCTTTTTTACCAGTACCATCTCTTTATTAGTACCATCAAAAGACTTAAGTTTGTTATTCTTTTCCCATAGATTTTTAGAATTTGGAAAAAAAAGGAAAAATGCACAGTTAGTGTATTTAACGTAAAAACCCCACTAATATTTGTTTCTATATAGTCAGTTGTCTTGATGCTTTTCATACAGGGAGTGTAAAATGTAGCTAAGAGAAATTTCTTAGGAACTTTGCAGATGAAGGCTTTAGGGAAGTAAGTCACAGGACTATAATAAGCTTTTGCATTCAGTTTGGCAGGAAGCAACCGAATGACTTCAGGATGTTTTCACTCCTAACTGCACTCTCATGAAGGCGGGACTGTAACATTTAGTAATGAAATACTAGAGGACAGAATGTAGAATGAGTTTTCCTGCTTCTGAATAGGGGAATTATCCAATGTTATCACTCAATGTCTGGGAGAAGGCTGGCTTCTGTTAGAAGCACCTTCCACTCTAAAATAAAACCTGTTTTTTATTGTTACTAGTGTTTCCTCAGGGAAGCTAGAAGAAGGTTTAGAGCAATTTTTCTAAAATTATTTGTAACATATCCATTATGGAAAGTACTGAAAACCGGTCGACTTTCCTCTCACATGATTTTATTGATTTGTCCTTCCTAGACCACCAGGAACTGCACGTTACTTCATAATCTTTTATGGGGGAACACATGGAAGGTTTTCATGAGGAATGCCTTTATAAAACTTTGAAATTATGATGTCAGATTACAATTTGTAAAGCATCCAAAGGGCCTGACTTGGAATGGAAAAAAACAAGATCAGAAGCAGGGCTAAAATTTATTCCTGATGAATTTGATGGATCATATTTTCAGTGCACTTAGAAAGCATGGATCTATACAATTAATTTTAACTGTTTTGAATGCACTAATCTGGAGATTTATAATATGCTTTTAATAATTTATTTTAGAGTTTTTTGACACATGCAAGCAAAAGTGATAGAGTATGGAGTGGTATGCCTAAATTTTTACCCACATAACTTATATGTCTTAGCAAAATCTAATTTTTAAGATCACTAAACAATATTTTGCAATATGTACCATAAAATATTAGAGCACAACATCAATTTACAAAAATGAGTGTGCTTACCCCTATTGAAATCACAAAATCACAGAATGGTTGAGGTTGGAAGGGACCACTGGAGGTCATCTAGTCCAACCAAATCATGGAAAGATTTCCATTACCTTGCAAATAACACAGTAGAAACTTTTGTGGGCTAAATTCTGCTCTGAGGTACCTAGGCTAGTAAAAGCAGAACTTGTATGAAATGCATTTTGCTGTGCAGAGGGAAATTTGTACTCTAATGTTCAGCAGCAAATTTTCAAAGGGTGGTGTAATTTTGTTTCCCCAGATTCCACTTAAGTAAATGACATCATCCCAGAGCACTCACAAATAATTCTGTCATTCCTGAATGACACTTTCAAGAATGCAAAGGTCTTTACCTGCGTTTGAGCAACTTTTAAAGCAGCCTGAATTTTTAATCTTACTGTTGTAAAATATAGAGCTTGGAATCTTAATTCAAAGTAGAAAGTGCTATTAGAGAACTTAAATATCCCGAATATGCAGACAATGTAAAACTCAGAACATCTTCTTCATTTATCAGGTAGACTCTGACTAATTAAGTTAGAAATAGTCATTTCCTGATGCATCCCCATGGGAACAACTACAATGGAAATTATATCATTTATGTTAGTAGATTTAGCAAGATGCCAAGGTATATGAATAGAAGAAACAGGAAAACAAAGTATAAACTACTGTTGGAGGGATGCAGCTGAGGACTGCTCGCTGTGGTATTTTTATGCAGTGAGACTGGAATTCTTTCTGAAGGAATTCATGTCAACATCTAAACCAGCAAAAGACCTTTGCACCTGTTCTGCTTCACTTAAGGTCTGGAACTTAGGCAATATAGGGAATTATCTGGCAGAACCTCTTCAGATAATGAATTTTCACAATTTCAAATACAAAGCAGTGTCTAAACATTGAAGTTGAGAGAAATCTGTGTTAGGGAATAGTCACCCAAGCAAGGTCTCTATTGCAAAACCTGGGTGCTCTTGCTAGTTTTTAAGATTAGAGATTAACTATAGTGAGGCATCACTTTCATCCTAGGATGTGGCATGGGTATATATACTGTCTCCCTGACATGTGCCCATGGAAAAGAACATGGCATGGCATATTTAGAAGGGAGCTGCAATGAGCTTCAGCCACATTCCCAGTCTGCAATGCCACTGCCCACACACCTGGAATAATCCAGAGCTGCTTTTGTCTGCCTCTGCGTTACTATCTGAAGTCACTGAGTTTCAGCATCTCACTTCAAAAGATGACCCAGATTTAACTTTAGTTCTGTCAGGATAGTGGCTTGAAGAAGGAGATGGATCACAGGAACTTGTCTGCAACACCATGCATAAAAGACCAGTTACTTAATTTTTTGGGGTGCTGTTACATAGCCACTGCTGGTGATTTCATCTAAGAGTAAACTCTGCTGTGTATTTAAAACAAGAATTCAGCTTGTCCTAAATTATGAATATTACTCATGAAAACTGAATGGATTTTCTGAGTATTTGTGAGCAAGTTGGTTTCCTTCAATCAAAACACACTTTAGGAAAAGCTCTCTAAGAAATTGAACAAACTGCATCATATGTTTCTCCTGAACAGTCTTAAAAATGGAATAATAGATGCTTAGAATTTGTCTTTTTGCTATATCTTAGAGAGATCATGTACCTTGAAAATTTTATTTTAGCACAAAATGGCATTTTTTTCCCTGTTATTCTGCATAAGAAAGTTTCTCTCTCAAAAAGGGCTGAAGAGGAACATCCTACTGCACAACACCCCCAGCAGGACTGCCCTTTTTCAAAAGTCTGGTGCCGTTATTCTCAATAGGACTGAAATTGTATCTTGCTTATGGTTAGGTGATTATTCTGAGAAGTGCAGCAGTCTTCCGAAGTATTTGATAAAAGCAGATTCACAAATGGCTCTTAAAGAGAGCCATTAGATCACTGGAAAAAAATAGGATGTAGTAGCCTCTTCTGACAAAATGCGGTAACCAAAATAGCTGTGGTGCAGATGTGCCCTAAGAGCAATAGAAAATAACACACATGGAGGACAACTCTAAGAAATCCAGGGAGCAGAAGATTGCACCTTTGTTGATGAATCAGTTTTCAGTTACAAACAATGGCAAAACTTACTAAAATTTCCTAGACCTCTTTTGAAAAGCTTTGTATGAGATATACTTATTAGAAAAAGTAGAAGAGAGGTGAACACTAGAAAGACATATCTGGAAGAAGGAGGAATGTGTATGGAGATATGTATGCTTTGTACAAAATAAAAGTGCCAGCAAAAGGGGAGACAGAAGCACTGATGAAAGAACTTAACACAGAGGTTTGGAAAAGATTTGGATATATACTTACTTGCCTTGGATTGGCCTAGCTGTGACAAGCAACTGTATACTCAATCAATCCGTACGTAACTTGCTTTTTTCTTAAAAAAAAGAGCTTTAATAATTTCAGTAGAAATGCAAGAACATACAAAATGAACATGCTCTATGATGTTTAGAAAAAATAAAGATTAGAAAGCCTGGAATAGTTTTTAGAATTTTGTTATTCTAGGACTGTGCTGTGATTTTGAAGGGCCTGATCAGAGATTTTTAACATTCAGCAGCAACCTGCATTTAAAGTATAAAGAATTACTGTAAAGATTTTTTTTCACCCCTGTTTATAGTCATATATAGTATTTAAATAAGAATGGGAATTTCCATCAAAAAACAGAATTAAGGTTTAACCAGCCATCTTCAGTGAAGTACACTAAGTACTTCAGTGAACTTCAGCCTGTACCTGGAATGTGTATTATGAAACATATGAGGCAACTTTAATGTTAACCCTTCTTCCTTTTCTGCCTGGGCCAGTAGGCTAAAGGAGACTTAGTATTGCCTTTGTTTGATCTAGTGTGGGGACACAGGCACTACCATGACACAAACACTGCTGGAGTTGTGATGGCCTCATGGAAATACTTATACAAACCAGAGGTTTGTCTCTTAGTATCCAAGCAATATTTCTGGGAAGAGCAGGGAAACTTTCCGGCACCCCGGCTTAACAAAATAATCTGAAGAAGTGTTTGTGTGTCTGAAAACATTTCTGTTTTCTTCTCCAGTGACAATAAGTAATAATAATAAAAAAGGACCCGTTTTCTACAAATGCTGCTTTGCTTATTTTCTCTGTGAGGTTTTTGCATGATAGCACACCGAGTAGTTCAGGTGTCTGGATTATTTATTTCTGTGCTTTTTGGGGGCTTACTGTTCAGTTTGATTTTAACTCTGAATTTCCTTAACTTTATTGGTTTGGAAATAACAAAGCACCCACATGTTTTGGCCTCAGATCTTGGTGAAAATATCTCAAAAGGCCTGCTTTTCTATATCAAGGTCCTTAATCTCTGCTCCAGACTTAAATTTATGGGGTCTATCTGGAAAAACGAAGACAACAAACACTTGGTAGGGCAAAGCTGCTGTTAAGGTCTCCAGCCCTGATGAGTTTAACCTTGAGATCCTTATGAAAGACAATGCTTTGCTATGAACCTGAAGTGCTCAAGCTCTTTTATTTCTTGATTGGTCGATGGGAATAAATCCAGACTTAGGAATATTTACATAGAATGAGACTATTTTAGAAAATTCCAATTATAGCAAGTTTGGGCTTTACTTACGACTTCTCTGGGAGAAAAAGCAAATGCTGAAAGAAGCTTACAATTCCTAAGGAGGAACTGATGGAAGTTACAGAATATTTGGGTAGAATATTAACATCTAATTTAATTTCCCTTGCTGCCTCTAGACAAACAGGCAATTTGGGGGGAGAAGAATGAGGGAATTGCTTGAAAAAAAGTTCTACAAACGCTATAGCCATTTATTTTGTGATGTGTTAAATGTCAATGCACACTGAAGTTCTGGCTGCTGAGAAGACTGGTGTGACAACATTAATGTGATTAAGGCTTTTAACAGCAACAACAACTGTTATGTTGAATCATCTTTGTAGTCTTAATGGAATAGTAATTGGAAATATTGTACTTCTGTTGTGGGCTAAAACAATCTGTGTATGTTTAAGCTGTCTATTAAAGAAGTATTTTTCAGTCACTGCTTAAACTGAAAATAGTTTTAGCACAATGTTAAACAAGAACTCCGAAATCTTTATACATTTATAGTTAAGTATGATACCCAGAATGTTGTTGCAAGCACTGTATGCTGTACATTTGGATTTCATGATCACACATGTATTATCAAATTAGCTGGAAGTAAAAGTTTTTTCATGATAGAAAAAACAAAGCCTGCAATATTGGCCAAAACCTTTGTGATAAATTGTGTACACATCATGATTTTGGGGAATGATTAGCCCATTAATAATTAGTAACATGAATTTCATTTCATTCAGCTTTTAATCACCCAGTTTTTGTGATTTTGGAAGAAAAGATCCTAAGTAAAATCTGATCATTCCTATGATATGGAATTCATCCTTTGAGACAGGAACCTCTCATGTGAAATGTTGATGGGGTCTTATGAATGGGATGGTTAAGAAGTTCCAGGGGCTTTTAAATTTTCAGATGTCCTTTTTCATGGTATTTCTATAAAAAGAGAGGTAATAGGTTTTAATTTTGTACTTCATGTTTTGCAGTGAGTTTTAATTCAATGAGTGAAATAGCTTTTCATGGGTGACATCTGAAGATGAATGTATTCATGCAGCCTGCTGTACATTCCGCAGTTCTGCAACGAAAGCTCTGATTATCTACTCTTTTAGCCTTGCTAGCCTGTAACAGTATGAACAAGGAGTAGGAGATAAACACGCTTCACTTCTAGACAGTAATTAGTATCATTGAAAAAGGCTTGCTGTTTTCAGTTAAGAAAAACACTTGTGGCTGGAGTTCCAAAGAATCAATTGACAAAAAGTGGGTTTTCGTTCAAGAAATGTAGAGTATAAATTGAGGGTGAGGATTCCTTTCACTAATCACATTCATACCATTCATGATTCACATTTCACTAATATCAATGAAATTAAGTACAAAGGTTTGACTTTCTTCTTGGTTACAAACACCAAGTGACTCCCTCAAATAAGTGATGCCAACATTAGAAGTAGGAAGATCGCTATCATTATCATTATTGTGACCTCAGATGAACTCTTTGATTAGAAATATATTATATACTCATTTACATTTATATGCTAGATAAAAAACCCTCTATGCCTAGGCTCAGTGAAAGTGTCCCAGCCCACACCTGGTAACCCATGTTAGAAGCTAGGTTGTAGGCAGCTCCTGTAGCTATCTGATGAGCTGAGGCATATGCATGGGCATTCTGCTTCCTTTTTTTTGGAAAATGCTACTGACCAAAGAGAATTAGCTGTGCTTGTTAATGATCTCTTTGTGGTTATCAGTGTATTCACAGGATTTTCTCTCAAGCTCAAAGACCACTTGGTGTCAAAGGGTAAATGCCATGTGGTAAAACTTCTCTCATCTGATCTTCCTTGTGCTAGTTTTGACAACAGTGATTCTGACAAGATGACTATTGGGCAGTCAGTGTTTATATAGGCAACAAGGTAACATTTTTCAATGCCTATAAAGGCATTCATTAAAAATTGGATGTAAATTGCCAATCTTATCTAAACCAGCAAAACAGTGTTTGTGTGCTGAATAACGTACTCAACTACAGCTGAGAGGAAAAAAGCAGAAAAATGAAAGACTGAAGACTCATTTCCAAAGTAGGTAAGTTATTATCAGTCTAGGGATACATCAACAAATTTCTGTTTTTTCAGGAAGAAATGAAATCAATTATGTGAATTCCAGCAACAGTATAGTAGTTTCTTTCATATTTCTACTATTACGAAAATTCCGTACTATGCTACTCTAGATAAAGTTTTGAAATGAAGTCATTATCAGCTAAACTTATTTACTTTCAAATTTTATTCAGCAGAAATTACCTTGTTAAAGTTTAGTAGAAAAATGACAATATTTACCGATTGATGTAGTCATGAATCTATTTTGGAATGTCAGACTGAATACATTTGCCTCTTAAAATGTGTTTACAGAATTGTCATTAGTGTTTTGAGCTTATATTAAGAACATACTTGAATACTCTGTAAACTCACACCATCTAATTACGGTGTTTTAAAAAAATGTATTTTTTTCCACATTGCTTCTCTCTTTCAATTGTGTTCCCCTTAACAGTTTTACCATCTACTGCTGATTTATAAGCAGTGCCAAGGCTATGTTTATCTGTGAAGAACTGTAACATTTAAGAAGTAGTATTTTTTGCAAACTGTATTTCCAACCAAAACTTCAAGAGTCTGGAATGGATCCTAGACAGTTTGCATCTAAATTATTTATTAATCTGGAGCCTGAACTATGTATGTATTAAGAATCAGAAAGATAATTATAGTCTGTGAAATGGATACAGCAAGACTCACAGTAGAGAGGAAGTAAAGAAAGGAATTTGGAGGTCATAAATATACAAAGAACATAGTGATGGGCTGAGTTAATAGATACTGAATAAACAGTTTACAGATGAAAACTCTATTAAAATGATGG
Organism: Astur gentilis; assembly: GCF_929443795.1. Taxonomy (NCBI): domain Eukaryota; kingdom Metazoa; phylum Chordata; class Aves; order Accipitriformes; family Accipitridae; genus Astur; species Astur gentilis. Next base: position 15,201,364 of record NC_064900.1, on the reverse strand, counting down.
CATTATTTTGTGTGAAAGTTGATGATGGTGCTAGAAGAATGGTGGAAGCAGAAATAATTTATCTGCCTTGGCTGAAGCTGCAATGCTGAGTGAGATCAGGAAGCAAAATGCACGGGTGTCTGTTCACTGCCAACCTCTGTCACTGAAGTTCTCACTTGCTCTCTGGAGCAAAGCACAGAAAACACAGGGCGGTTTTCAACAGACCACAACTTAAACAAGTCTGAACAGATTTTCATTGCCTAATATGACTGTTCCACTTCCAAATTTCAAAGATTTCTTGCTAATCACTGAAAATGGTTACTTTCAGCAGTTTTTACTTCTGTACATTGGAAAATTAATCTATGTATGAGAAGCATGTCCCAACTGGCAATATACCATACAACGGCTTTGATTGCTGTGTGAGGAGGATGTGTTTAGTTTGAGATAAAGAGAATCTCTTCCTTACTCAGAGAAACCTATCTGCCATTTGCTAAAACAAAATGATATTGCCTCCTTCTCAAGAACCTTTCTTTTCTCTTCTGCTCTCTTTCTGTCCCATCCACAGAGTTACAATCTAGTTGTTTATATCAATCGCTGCATTAGAAAGAAGATGGTGTTGTAAATAACGAAGGTTTCTTTTCCTCACATCCAACTCTCATGTTTTCATAAAATACAATACTAGATCATTTATATGAGAAAATTACCAATCCATATTTTAATTCTTCTTCATATGAATCTGCTGTTACAGATATCTGAATCTTGTTGCCTTCCATTAGCAATTTAGGTATGAGCCTTTAAGCTGTAGTAAAGACCACAATACAACCACTTGAGGGAGAGGTTTATATGACACACCATGTGTGACATCTGGACAACCACTACCAGAACTACCTGATAAACTAGCAAATCCCTACAGCTGATGGTCTCTCTATTTTGGGGTGATAGAAGATTGATCACAAGGCTCTTTCTTACTATAGTTCAGGTAAATTTCTGGACCGTAAGTTGTCTTTACGTATTAACCTGTACTGCATTCCTGACACTCCCCCTGCAACTAATTTCCAATGTTGGCCTTGCATGATCCGTTTCATCACAAATTTGGCAAACGGAACTGGTAGGCCTAAACAACACAGAATAAGAAAAACTTATTATTTCATTCCTTATTAACTGGATGAATTTTTGAGTCATTAAAACTGTTCCAGAAAAGTATGATTCCTTATTCACATACTTGCAAAAAAATGTAAAATTTAAAGAAATGTAAACCAGAGAAGGGGTACAGCTTTTCAGGAACAGTTTTAATGACACAAACATGCATCCATTTAAGTTCAGACATACAAGCTGATCGATTTAACTTTGCATATTAGGTGCATTAGGGTATGTTTACACAATGCATTCTCTTATTTATTCTGTGAAGACTTTAACTCAGACAGCTGTTAACTAGAACCTGGCAGCATAACATGGTTGAAAGTGCTAATACCAATACTACTAGTCCATAAAGAATGTCAATATATCCCATATGAAGGACAGGTAACTGTGCTCTATTTTCTGTAGTGACACAGACATTTACATTAGTTTTAAAAAGTTATTTAAGAATCTCAACTTACCGGTAAAAATCTAGTTGCTATTTTGCATCTGTTTACTTTAATAAGACATGCATTTTCTGAGGTTTGCAGAATTACTAAGATACACACCTCCATCCTTAGATACCTAAAATACATTAGGTATCTAATGGATACCTAGACTACAGAAGATTAATATTATTTATAACATTCACTACATTTGACAACTCTTCTGTAATAAGGTTCTAGCATTATTGAATTATTTAGTTGTAATGATCTTGGCTTCAATAGCACTCTGCCCCCTGGGTTTCTTAACACTTCATAAATACAGTTGGACTTGATGATCTTAAAGGGCTCTTCCAACCCAAATGATTCTATGACTATGATTCTATGATAAATGAACTCGTAAGTCCCCCCAATAACCTTTTCATACATGTAAGGCAGTAAGCTTATGCAAAGAATCAGAGAAATGTGAACAAAACTCTGAGGGTGAACAAGAACTCTTCACCCACAAGCAAAGTATAGGCAACATTAAGATAATAATGAGAATAACTGCATCAAATTGAAAGTACCAGGGATATATTACTAGTTTGATATACTCATGTAGGATTGAATTTAGTTGTCAGTGAGAATGGTGGCTGTTTCTCTTAAAAAAAGTAATAATGGGGACATAACAGTCACCATGATTATGTCTCCCATCTTTCATCTTGTCACCTCAAGGAGAAGCTGTGTTCCTTGGTAACAGACATGGATCTAGACCCCAAACCTAACATGGGACTGAAACCGAATTATCTCTATTATTTTCATATCTGATCAGATTTCTCCCATAAAAGTGCACTCTTAGTGTAACATCTTAATTCAAAAGATCATGAAACAGGTAAAACTTGGTATAAGGCTTCTACTCTAAGACACATCTGTTAGCTTAGTATCCAGAACCAACTGTAATCCATGAAAATATAGAGATATGTTTCCCTAATTGTGACAGCCTTCCTGGCACAAGGTCTTATCTTATGTCACTGCAGGGTACAGTAGCTTTATTACCACTCTTTCATTCTTTAGGTGACTAGTACAAGAACTACAACTGGAAACTAAGAGACTAAAATGGGAGCACAAAAGAAAGAAAGGTAGTAAGCAAATTAGACTGATGCAAGGAGGTGCCAGTCCTGACTACATTACATCACGATCCATACAAGCTTGTATTCTAAATTGTACTCTGTGTTTTAACTCTTTTTCCTTAGTACTTTCCTCAATATTCCTAAGGAAATTTCTGATGAAACTACTGCACAATCAGGGTAATAACAGCTGGAAAACTGTCCTCAGTGGTTCACTGTCAATGTGGAAAGACAAATAGTATGGTCCAGGGCTTTTGCTACTGTTCTGTTTTCTCCTTAATGACTGTGATGTTGGAACTAATAGTGTGTTTCTAAATCTGAGAAAATCAGCAAAATGAAAGGACTTGGCATGCTAGGGAAAGGTGTGAGAAAACATAGAACAAAATTCTGGAAGACAAAGCAGGTCAATGGAGATGGCAGTAAATAACCATAGAAATACATCCTGGAGGAAAGACTAGACAGCCACCTGTTTCACAGAGGAGGACCTATGGGTGATAATAAATCAAAATAAAACCCAACAATGGTTGCTATTGAAAACCACACATATTTAAAGATGAGTAACAGTTTACATTTAAAATAATTATTTCCTGCTTGCTAGTGGAAGTTAAGGCTCAGCATCCACTGTATCCTCTCTTGAAAGCCATACTTTAAAAAAGATATGAATTGACTGGAAAGAGTCCAAAGGAAAGCACTAAGAATGACCAAAGGTCTAGCAAATATATACCAGGAAGAAAGACTTGACAGAACCTGGCTGATTTACTGAAGACAGTAGAGACATTATAATGGTCTACAAATGTAAAATATTGCTGCAAAGAGGAAAGGTACAAACTGTTCCACCACAGACAGGAAAAGAGTTAATGGCCTTAAGGTGCAGTAAAAAAACCCCCTCAATTTAACACTAGGAAGGTTAACTATGAGGATAGTTAAACACTCAACAGTTTGCCCAGGGAGGCTATGGAATCTTCACCAGAAGATGTTTCTGAGAACAGTATAGGCAACCATCTATCCAGACTAGTTTAAATATAATTGATCCTGCCTTGGGGCAGGAAGATGGACAAGATGACCTCTCTGTGTCCTTCACAGCCGAATGCTATATATTCTGTGAATTACAAGAGAATGATTTATTGTTGAAAAATAGTGCAAAGTTTATTTAATTTGCCTTTTAAAAGGACACAATCCTGCTTCAATTTTGAGCGTACTGTAATATTTAACAACTAGATTGAAGCATATCAAATAATGCTTCTGATATAATCTGGCTTTACTAGGCTCTAAAATACTGCAGAACCTTTCTTAGCTATCATTATCAATTACTCTCAAACTCAGCATGCCTTAGTATTAATTTCAGTGAGAGCACCTCACTTCCCAGCAAAGATTTAGCAACAACAAAGTTGCAACAGGACTTTACCAATACTCAATCACATGCGTATTTACTAGTGTGTTATTGCCTCTATACAGAATAAGACGTGAATGTACAGTTACCAAAATAAATCAGCCAAACACAGCTTATGAATCAAGATTATTGATTGCTTTATATACACTCTTTAACCCCCTCACTCCTTTAACTGTCAATTGCAATTGCAATTGTAATTTACAATTTTCTCATCATTACTTATATGGTTTTCCTACACAGGCAACAGATCAGCCATGTTGTTGCAGCAAACCTGTCAGTACAGTGCAATCTTGCCTCCCGCTGTTATTCATGAAATCGTCTGGTACAGTTGTTAAAAAAAGCCCCAACATTTCATATATCATGTACACACTATAATTATCTTGCCCTTTAACTTATTGTACCATATTCTTTATTGTCATGGTGGAGGAAGAAATTGCATACTTTATTCAGAAGATATATGGAAATGCAATCGCAGTTAATAATGATGCTAATTATGCAAATTGATGACCATGCTGTTCCTTAAAAAGAAAAAAAAATCTGGCCATTTCTTATCTGCAGGACTTCATCTTTTTATGGCTGTTGGTAGGAATGATTTTTGTCACCTATTTTTCTATTAGAGCCACATCTCAGATCAAAGCATCTAAATATCTTTGAAAGTCACGTCCTACATGTCTGAATACAGACATCTGAAGGCAAAGGATCCTGAAGAAAGTGAAATTCTGTTTCTCAGATGTAACCTATAAAAGTAGAATTATAAAAGTTTAGTTATGTTAGATACTGTATCATGGTCAGATTAAACTGCTGCTAACAAGATGTTAGGGGTTTGACTGTTTGACAATATGCTTTTTCTTCTTTGCTTATCATCCTGTGAAAGATGTTACAGCAGAATTGACAGTTATAATGTATAGCTTGCTAGCTGCAAAACAGAAAAGCAAAACACAGAAATGTGACAGATTTGAACTGCAGGAAACCATAATGGATCTTTGATTTAAAAAAAAAATAAAATAAAAAAAAATCTCAGATTGTAATGAATGAAAGAAAAATTTAATTTTTCCAGAGGTTTAAAATTTTATTTCTTTTAAGTATGTGTCATTCAGGAGAATCAAGTATTGTGTATTCTTAATTTTTGCCAGCAACTTTCAACAAATGTAACACATCATAGTTTGTATGTGTTACTTGAAAAATCCACCTGCATGTGTGCATGTGTAAAAATAACTCAGTACTATCAACGTTAATTACATTCTTTGAATACAAGTTCATTAATGGTAACCTATTTTGCAAGAAGGCTATACATGCTTAGTTTTGTCTGTGTTGCAGCAGTCATGCCCACAGCTCTAACTTTCAATTTATTTTGGATGATATTTTAATAAATATACCTAGTAAATTTGGCTAACAGTGTGGGTGGTGGTTGTGGTTTTTGTGTTAACTTGCTGGCCACAGCAACACTGAATTCAGTAATGTGTTGTGATGTTTATCTGTGAAACAAGATAAAAAAGAAAATAAAGGCAGTGAGCCAAATTTAAATTTACAGCTCTGCTTACTGAACAATTTATAACACAACTGAAATTCTGCTGTTTTGTGTATCATTATGTGTACAGCTACAATATACTTCATCACACAAATTCAGCTTTTTGCCTAATGCCATTTAAAGCCCACTGGTTAATATGATACACATATAGTCTTACCATCACTCAGTGTCACAGTGGATTGTCCATAAGCAGAATGGAAGATATTTAGGGACGAATAATGTCTTCATACCCTGCAGTGCATCGGTGTTGCATAAGGCAAGTGCAAGTGCCTGCCAGTGCAACGGGTGCATGCAAGGGGTGTATCTGAAGCCATTTTGGCCTCCAACAAGTACATCCATGCCTGGAGATGCCAGTGAGGTCTCAGTGATATACTGAGATTACTGACAGAAGTAAATATCAAGATTGGAAATTGGTTACACTGTAGGTTATAAACAATACTAAAATGCTAACATGGATTTTATTAACATCATATGTTTTCTGTTGGCCCTAATGGTTTGACTTTTAAGAAATCAATGATAAATACTGTAATGTAGGTCACATTTTTCAGTGTATAATCATAATTATATTTTGTAAGCTATCAGGGTGTAGCCTACTTCAAATAGTCACAACTTAACTCTTAAAAGGGCAACATTTAAACTTTGCACAATCACATTTTTTAGGAGTACAATTTCACCACCCATGACCAAGGTAAGAATTTTACAAACACTTCCACAAAATTTCTTCAATCCTTTTGCATAACAGCCACATACACGATGCTGTGTGTAATAAACACATGTACTGCAAAATATGTCACCTTCCAAAATGAATTCTGAACTCCATTTAAAAGTCTCAACCTGTTAACAGGGTGGAGAAAAAAGCAACATCAGATTCCTTACACTAAGGGCTCAAAGACCTAGAACACAAATATCTTGGTTGAAAAAAAATAAATTCATTGTTATGTCCTGCATTTTTGAAAAATATTGGTCAGATATGAAGAGCTACATACTGCAAATTGTAGTGAAAACTGCTGCTGTTTCGTCTTCCTCATGGACAAGGCGAGGTACACTGACCTCAGGACTCTTCCTGTACTGAACAGGTTATATACAATAATTTAAAAAGAAACTCAATGACTAAAGCTTTGAATTTAATCTGCCATATGACTGAGTAAGTATTTCAGAACTGCGATAGCATTCACAATTCAAAAGTTACTAAAGCAAAACAGTGAGGAGACAATAAGGGAGTTGAAGGTGTCATTCCAAACCCAGACTCAATGTTATGAGGATGTGAGCTTACACAGAAACAAAAATCTAGGTACTGTCTTTATTCATCCTTTTGTGAAGGGATTAATTTGAAAATTCTTCTGGAGAATAATGATATACATAATGTTGTTATAAAAAATGAATGCCTTAAAAAGATTCCTCTTGTACATGTGACAGGTGCAAATCCTCCAGAATTCAAAGTTTGGAAAAGGAAGCAATTCCTTAGAAATTAATTTTAACAATTGAAAGTTATTTGGGGTAAAGTCTGAGGGGGATGGGAACAAACTAAGATTATGACTACAATAAAGACCTTGCATGCATTGATTGCATGCGTTGATATTTTGTACTGACACAGTATTACTCCTATCGTAGTTTAACCCCAGCCAGTAAATAAACACCACGCAGCTGCTCACTCACTCCCCCAGCCCCCCCCCCCCCGCCCAGTGGGATGGGGGAGAAAATCAGGAAAAGAAGTAAAACTCATGGGTTGAGATAAGACTGGTTTAATAGAACAGAAAAGAAGAAACTAATAATGATAAGGATAACACTAATAAAATGATAGCAGTAATAATAAAAGGATTGGAATATGCAAATGATGCACAGTGCAATTGCTTACCACTTGCCAATCGACGCCCAGTTAATCCCTGAACAGTGATCCCCCCGCCCCCACTCCCCCCAGTTTAGATACTAGATGTGACATCACCCGGTATGAAATACCCCGTTGGCCAGTTTGGGTCAGCTGCCCTGGCTGCGTGCTGTGCCAACTTCTTGTGCCCCTCCAGCTTTCTCGCTGGCTGGGCATGAGAAGCTGAAAAATCCTTGACTTTAGTCTAAACACTACTGAGCAACAACTGAAAACATCAGTGTGTTATCAACATTCTTCTCATACTGAACTCAAAACATAGCACCGTACCAGCTACTAGGAAGACAATTAACTTTATCCCAGCTGAAACCAGGACAACACGATACTGACAAGGCTGTGCTTTAAACTATTGTGTAAGATACCATCAAGCTAAACTAACTATAGATTTCAGTTTGGCTAGTGTAACACCAATGATTTCTTCCAGTACAGTTACAACAGCTAGAGACCATTTTTTCATGTGTCTTGTAGATATAGTCATGTTGGCAGGTGTTTGCTGTAAGCATAGCTTTAATTTACATTACAGACTTTTCAGGGAAAGTCTGCAACACAGACTTCAACATGATGTAGAAGTGGAAGACACACCTTACTTCTATATAGCCCAGATTTCAATGTTGGTTACGTATGTTCATGCTGGAGAAATAATTTTTATTTTTCTTCTACCTGTTTATGAAATAGCAGCAGCTTGGACAATGACATACAACTCAGCTGAGCATGCCCTGACACACCCAAGAAGAGGTCCCAAAATTATCACTGTGCCAATATGACTTGAAAGGGAAACATGGATGTTTTTATAAAGTGCCTAAGCATATCCCATAAATTTGTGAGGCAATAAGCAGCCTTTTATGGCAAACCATGCAAGGAATAGTGTTGCTAAAACAAACCAAACAGGAATAAAGTTTCCCTTCTGACTTCTGATGAGCAATATAAGTGAACAATCAGATCCAGATTCTGTGCTACAGTGTATTTGCCTTGGCCTGGCAAATTGCCCCTGAAATGAACTCCCTGATAACAGAGAGGTTGTGCTACAGCAACTGTTCTGCCTACTGCTCTCTGTGATTAGGCATCGCAGTTAGGACAAGTGAGAAATGAAGCAATTGGAAAAGGGGATTAAAACTCTGTTTCAGACCTACTTTTGAGGAGGCTTACTTTAGCATTTTTTTCATGCTGTACAGTACATATTCTATAGCAATTTTGAAAACAGTATCATTTGAAAGTTAACATCTGCTTAGCTGGTAGCACCAGATAAAAGCTCTCATTTGTAATGAACAGGCAAATTTGTTATTGCCCCAGTCAATAGATATTGACTTGGTAGAGCACTTCTGCTTATTACAATCAAATCCTTTTTCTTTTTTGTTCAATAGTCAATGACACTGTAATGGAAGGTACTGCTTACAAACTGATGCAATATATATCAGCAACTGCTAGAAGTTAATGACTAATGGTTGCAAAGAGAAAAGCATGTGCTAAGAACAGCATTACACACCTATTAGTCAAATTTCCTGCATCTGCTGTGCCTTTATAGCTTAGTGGAACTGTAATGAACATCAAATAAATAGTTTCTGTTGTTATTAATCTAAGTTTTAACACAAAACAACTTTTAATCATGCTATCATTACATAAATAATTTGGCTAGGACAAGGTTCTGTCTGACTTTTACAGCACACAGTTAAGAGGAAATTTCTGTCCCATGTTGGCTTGTGCAATCCTAGATTTAGGAGTTAGTGAAATACAGGATAACTGTTCTTCTCCCAGCTGAAGCATTGTTATTCTCTAAATACCTTAGATGGGGCAGTATAAATGCAAGGCAATATCCTAAACATAAACTGGCAAAAAAGAAGCATAGCACAGTGCGTGTGTCCATTGCTCATCCTGCTTCCTAGTTTCTTCCCTGCAGCAGAGCAGTACTGCACAACTTTGTCTTTTACACTTTATAACTTGCAATTTCCATGCCTTTGGGGAGAAATTTGTTGATAACTCATGTATTTTTTTCATTCTATAATTATTGCAGTATAATTGGTTTATTTTTTTAAACCTGCCTGACACAAAAATATTTTCTTTCAAAGTTTCTCTACTTATTTTTTATCTGAGATGCATATTTTTATAGGACAGTGTAACTATAACAGTAACATCTACTATTTTTATATTACCTCTAACCAAACATTCCAAAAACAATAATAAAGTTTGTTGACTCCTTAGGGAAAAGCAGAACTGCTAATGATGACTTCTTGACTTACAGTTGTCTATAATCACTTTTCCTGTAGAACAGGAACAAATACTCTAATGTTGGAGCACTGATTTATCTGTTTGTTTCTGTTTTCATGAATGCAATCTTAATTTCTCTCTAGACTGATGATGAGACATTACAGAAGGAAAATTTATAAATGTGGCAAAGATTAAACAATCATGCCATTGCCAAGTACATTATACTGTACTCTGTGCACACCATCTAATTAGATTTAAACAATGTTCATAAATCACAGCTATTAGCCTTTTTCAGAACTGAGACATACACTACTAGATCCACCACATGGATCCAAGTCATACCTGTGATACTGGTTCATAAACCGCCCATATTGGTGAAGACTGGTGTAATTTAATTGCTGCTATATTGCTTATTATGAAGCAAGGAGCTAAATTCAATTAAGTTCCTACATATTTACATCTCTTGACAAAAATCTCCAATGCTGCTCAGCCAGTATTTACATCAGCAGAGCAGTTACTGACAGGAGAGCAATGGAGGAGACTAAGCCATATCTTTCCAGAAGTCTGCAACATAATGAATTTTGCTAGTCTAGTAACTAAACATTCCTAAATAATAATGAATTTATCCTTGCAATACTGTGTGAAGAAAAAAAAAAAATCCTCTTCATCTTAATTTAGAACCACAGAGAGACAGATTTGAACAAGGTCATCCCATAAACCTATTGAAATTCCGTTCCAATGACATGAGTTCAGGAGCTATACTTTTCTCTTTGTTCTAGTACGTTGTGTTTTCCAGACATAGCTTTTGATATAGTAACAAGGTCAAAACAGGAAATATTCAGAACATATATACTGTGATGGTGAGAGGACATAATTGTTGCACACACACAACACTTGATCTTTAAAAGAAAAATATAAATACTGCAAATCAGCAAACAACGTGGCTTAGTTGAGGCAATGATTAATTTTGAGAAGAGTATAACTGAGGAGTTTTTTAATCAATTACTGCAAAAATTTGGCATTAAAGAAATTACATGCATGTTAATAAGACTTTTTACTTAATACTTAAATGATAACTAGGTATTTCAGCATTTCAGAAAAGTCCATAACACTGCTAAAAATGCTAGATTTCAGAGGCAAGGGATATCTTTTGGGAGCCGCAACAGGTATAAAGAGTAAGACATTTCATAGATTATTCTGGAATTGTAGTGAATCATATGCAAATATACAATAAGTTTAAAAGACTTTACATTTTACTTCTTTAAAATAGGAAATTGATCTCTTCTGGTACTGAAATCAGTAAAACACAACCAAATGAATAATGAGTGCTTGTGGGAAAAGAAGAATATAGCTGCTACCTTACAAAATGATTTGACTTCATTGTCAACTCAGTTACATTTATCGTTTTCTCTACTGTATTCCACTTGCCTACAAGCAAACTCTACAGTTTATTTCATAAGAACCTGTAAAGACTTTATTTGAGTGAGGAGGATTTTCACGAAAAAATTAAACCAAAACATTTCTAATTCAAAACAGATAGGCTATGCATTTCCTATTATGGTCCCAAGCTCTGCAGTATCTACTGTCACTTTATGATCTGGATGATTTCGGAGAATTGTAATCCACATTGAATGTTTAAGTAATGCTTAATTTTGATACTAAATGACATAGAATGGGAAAAACAACAAAAAACTATTAATAGTAACTTACTTTTTGTAACAACTCCTTCAAGGCGAATTATATTTGGGTGATCAAATTGTCCCATGATACTAGCCTCTCTCAGGAAATCTCTTCTCTGCCTGTCCACATAGCCACCTTTTAGAGTTTTAATTGCAACAGGTATCTCTCTTTTTCCTGGTGTCTTCAGACGTCCACTGCATACTTCTCCAAACTCACCTTAAATAGATAAAATATTTGTTAGATCATTCACAGTGTCTGAAGAACTACAGTACAGTTTGTACTGCTGAACTTAAACACCTTATTTTTCAAAATAACCTTCAATAGCTGTCTTAAAAGCTGTCTTTTTTAATAGTTGAGAGTTATTTGTACTTGTCAGTGAAACAACAATGCAAAAATATTCAAGAAACTCATACATTCTGTAGAAGTAGACACAGAAATAATGGATGGAGTATTCAGGCTCCCAAGTTTCATCACATCCCAGAAAAGTGAAATATTCAGCATTACTTCACAACAAATAATCACCTTTCCTTTGTGCCCCACCACAAGATCATGGCGACTTGTACTTTCACTGCAACAGCCAAACCATCTGCCCTCCACAGAGTGGTTCACCTTGCTTTACTGACACCTTCAGACTGAACTCTGATATCAATATGTTTGTGATACAAATGAGCATGTCATGAGGAAGGAATGTAATGACACTGAGATTTTAATTCTAATGGTGACTGTCGTGGTTTAAGGCCAGCTGGCAACAAAGCACCACAAGACCACTTGCTCACTCGCCCCTGCCCCCCCCCCCCCCCTGCGGTGGGATGAGGAAGAGAAAATATAAAGAAAAACTCATGGGTCGAGACAAGGACAGGGATCACTCACCACTTATGGTCATGGACAAAAACCAGACTCAACTTGGGGAAAAACCAAAATCAATTTAATTTACTACCAATCAAATCAAAACAGGATAATGAGAAGTAAAAACCAAATCTTAAAACACATTTCCCCCACCCCTCCCTCCTTCCCAGCTCAATTCCACTCCTGATTTTATCTACCTCCTCCCCTGCAGCCGCACAGGGGGACAGGGAATGGGGGTTGCGGTCAGTTTGTCACACATTGTCTCTGCTGCTCCTTCCTCCTCAGGGGGAGGACTCCTCACTCTTCCCCTGTGCCAGCGTGGGGTCCCTCCCACAGGAGACAGTCCTCCATGAACTTCTCCAATGTGGGTCCCTCCCATGGGCTGCAGTCCTTCACGAACACATGGGCTCCAGCGTGGGTCCTTTCTGCAGGCCACAGTCCTTCAGTCACGCACTGCTCCAGCGCGGGCTTTCCCATGGAGTTGCGGCCATCTTGTGGGGCCTCCGCTCCCCCGCTCCCCTCCATGGGCTGGGGGGGGACAGCCTGCCGTCCCGTCCTGTCCCACCACGGGCTGCAGGGGCATCCCCTCCTCCCCTCCTTCCTCACTGACCTCGGTATCTGCAGAGGGGTTCCTCTCACATTCCAATCCCCCACTTGCTACCGGTTCCCCTTCTTAAATCTGCTCTCCCAGAGGCACGACCACCGTCGCAGATGGGCTCGGCCTGGGCCAGAGGCGGGAAGTTGGGGAAGCTTCTGGCAGCTTCTCCCAGGAGCCGTCCCTGCGGCCACTCCCCTGCTACCAAAGCCCCACCACATAAACCCAAAGCAGTGACAAAATATCCATGCAAAATATCTATTTATAGCAATATCTCTCTATAGGGCTGCCATGCACTAAGATCTATATGAAAAGAAATGCTGTGAGAATATCAGAATACCTGAGTATCCTCCAGTTGTAGAAAGCATTTAAAATAGATCTAATGCTATTATGCCCCAGAAAAGCACTTGCACATGATTTATTTAAATGGACTTACATGCCTACTTGAAAATTAATTACATATTTGACTTCAGACAGCCAAAGACCAACAGTTTCAGCAAATCAGGACTGAGTTGCGTAATAAGAGGAATCTCAAAGCTTGCTTCACCTGATGTTTTCCTGTGTATGTAAAGGCCTTTGAAGAATGCATGTCTCCTCACACTCCCTTTACACATTTACTAATTGAGTTTTATGGAAAACACAACTTTCCTTTGATCTTGAAGCCACTCAAAAGTTATTTAAAGCCCCTACCAAATATACTCTGGATGCCTGCAGGTCAGTTTTCAATGGGTCATAATTCAGTAAATGAAAAACAACGTTCACAAAAATATTTCAAAGCACTTCTCAGTGCCGGGTACTTTTAGCAATACTAAATTCTCTAACCCAGCCATTTTGGAATCAGAACTGCTGAAAAACAAAAACCAAGTCATAAATAGATGTATATTTAACTGGAGGAAATAATTTGTTACCCCCTCTACTGAGTGCTGGCTGAATTAGTTTTCCTTAAACTTAAGAACAGAACAAAAGAAAACAAAATAAGGGAGCTCTGTCCTGTAACAGCGTGTCTTCAGATACGAACTGAATCTAGAAGAGAGACCTTAAAGGCAGAAGCTTCATTTCAGAAAATTATAACTCCCTGATGTTGTAGGATTAGAATGGATATTGTCATACAGCTTTTATTTTATTAGGTTCTGTCGCTTCCACTAAAACAAAACAAGGTTTTATTAGCCAATAAGATCCAGGAAGAGTGGAGGGATTAAAAAACCAATTTCATAGCTTGTCTTTCACTTCAAAACAGAGACATCATCAAGTGCAAGAGTACAATTAACAGATGCTGAACATAACCTCTGAATACATTAGCAGCTTCTTAAACAGCTAACAAAAGCCAAGTGTCCTAGGTCTTCCTTCTACCAAAAAACACCTATTTGTTTTATCTCTACTTAATTTTTCAAAATAAATCAAAGCATGTGCTTCCCCGAAGATGTGAGCTTATGTGTGAAAATATATGTCATCAGATTAATGTTCTGGGAATCTTTTGACGAAAGGAGAAGTTGGGTAGGGAATTTTCCTATATGATTTTGCCCCTTTAGCTCTTAGAAGGCTCTCCTTAAAAGTCTGTCTGCCTGACTACTGCCACTGAAAAAGCAGTAGCTAATTTGGACTTCTAAAGTCCTACCATAAAACAAAGTCATGAAACCTGAATGTTTTGAAGGAGACATGATATATCGATCTTCTATTCTGTGATACATCCAGCAGTGCCAGGATGCATCTCTAAAGCTATGACCTTATTGCACCTTACTGGCTTTTCAAAACTTAAATACCTAAAATGAGAAAAAATTCCAATTTCTTTCTCTTGATGAAACTGTGAAAAGCAAAAATACTAGAGCCTTAATATCCAGATTTTTAAACAGATTTCATGATCAATAAACCCACAGAACTGCAAAATCTCATTTTTGAGAATAATTTTGAAAGCATAGGTTACAGAACAAATCATTTTGCTAGTGTAAGATTATACAAGAGTACTACAACTTCAGAATTTCATAAATAATGGCATTCATACCTCAGGGACTGTAAAGGGCTGTTCACCAAGTGTTTTGAAATGAATTAAACTGAAGGAGGCAAGTGAAGGACTTACAATCCCAAGATTTATTATCTGTACAACATCCAAAGCAGTGGAAGGAACATCGTGTCTTCTCCCCGACCTGTTTCTTTCCCCTTTTTTGGATGCATGATTTTTACAGTTGGAAAGTAATTTCACTCCCCTTGGATATTGGGATTGATAAACTGGTGAACATAAAGACTAACAGCAATTTTTTTCCGACATGATGTCAAACAGACAGTAAGTGATCATCAGCTCACAGAACAGTCAGTTACTACATTTAGAAACCTAAGGTATGTGTAATAACTTCTAGTTCTCATTTAGACCAGATGGAGATCAATGATATAATTTAAAGCATCAAGCTATTTACACTGAGGAGGAGTTTGACAATACATCATCCCAGAGTATTCTTTCTACACTTTTGCTCAGAAAAATAATTTTGAATGTTTTTAAAGTCAAAGAGGAATGTGTTCAACAAAAGGGATTTTTAAAGTCTAAGCGTCATTGCTCCAGTTTGAAGATAAACAAGACAAATGTTGACCCTGCAGCAGTAAAGGTTCATGACTGCATGTGTAATAAGTAGAAGCTAAGAGCCAGATGTCAATGAAGTCAACACCTTTCCTTGCTCCAGGGAAAAGCTGGTGATAACTAGAGAAAAAGATAGAATTCATTGCCTGTTCAGTTTCAATAAATTGTAAATAATCCCTGGTTTAATGATATAAATCGCACACATCTTACTGTATGTTATACAAAAAGAAGCTAATTGAGCCATCTAGAAACTTACCCAGTGCAAACCATGCATCCTTTTTTTCATTCAGTCATAACATATGCGTTATTTAAAATGCAACAGGAATTGTCAGTCACTTAAAAGTCTGATATGCAGTCTGGTATTACTACATGGGATCAAAAAAAATGTCTTACAACACAGAGAGTTGCTGTTGATAGTACTGAAAGGTCACAGCACCAAATACAGCTCAACTCATTTTCCCCAGTTTTAGTCAGTAGACTTGTGGGAGAACCAGCAGAAGACTTAGATTATAAAAAGAATATAGTGTATTCTCTGTGAAAAATCGAAGAGTTGGCGTCTTCCTTCAGTTTCAACATTTTAACAAAGAAAATAAGAGGATAATTGTAACTTTTAAGACAGACTTGACAAAGTGCCTCTGGGAATTCCTTCCATGAAGAGGTGCTGAAGCCTTAAACCAAAGAGCAAGAAGTGATGGGGCAGAAAAAAGTGTCAGGACAGGACAAAATCAAACGATATGAAAACATGTCAGTAGGTGCAGCAAGGTCAATATGAAGAGTGGCTGAAAGGGACCATCTGAAGAAAATCTACAGCAATGAATAGATGGCAAATCATGGGAACTGACAAATAGACACCCATTGATCTTTGTAATGAACCAATGGGACATCTCATGGAATATTTAATACCAGTGATAAAAAAAACTTGGCGAAGAGTTTTGAATCCAAGAATATACAATATGAAATTAAACAATACTAAAACTTTGTTATAAGTAGTGGATAAAATAAAAGGGAATGGACTAATCAATTTCATCATTTAAACAGTAACTATTGCTAGAATGTGAACTTCATTAATACCGGTTTATTTGGTGGATGTTACAATGAGAAACACAAGCTAAGTACTTACAAATAGTTCTGTTTTGCCTTTGGTATTGTAATCTGCATGCTATTATGAATATTTGATCAAACTGCAATTTCCATTTTGCTTGTAAACTGTTCCCCCTACTGCCTTTACCCTCCAGTTTGAACAAAGATATCAGCAGAAGTTACTTGAAGACTAACAAAAGAGACCATTAACAGCTATTAACCTTGATAATCTTTCATTCAATCAAAAGGTGTACAAAACAGTACTTTAGTTTGTTTTTTTTATCTCAGATGAACCAGATGTAAGGTAGGTGATGATGGGAAGCCACTCAGGGGAAGTAACCTGACTACATATCCATCTTGAATCTGGATTTATGTGCAGATATGGTTACTTTCATGCAGATCTCTTGTGTCTACACATGGAGTAAGTATAGCACAAATAATTTAGAAAGGACTTTGCAAAGTCTGTATTTTACTTGCTTTATTTACACCAGAGAACCAGAAGGAATGATAGTAATTCAGAGACTTTGCAGATATACTGGAACACCAAAAGCATGCCACAGGGGAAGACTGGGAGACCTGAGACCAAAGTTTCAATTAACTGGCTCCATAGAATATAGAAGCTGCATTCAGAAACATCAGCTCCATAAATGTCCACTAGGAGGACTTGAAAAAGGATTTTAACAAGAGATTGCACTAATTCATTTTTTCTCGTAGTAATCTCGTGAGCTCAGCATCCTGCCGTAAATTGTTGCTGCTTTGCATTTCTTCTTATTACATGCCTAATGATATGACCTTGCAATAGGAACGTTTATTAAATCTACAGCTAAATGTATAGATATTATCTTTTTATTTTGGCTATAATGTCTTTGACTGTTGCAGGCCTAGTGTCATCTTGATCTTTGTAACTACTAAAGGCTATTTTCCAATCTGCTGTTACTGCTGGAAGATCTTGCTACTTTTTCAATTTGACCATTTGTTGCCAATTTCTCTGAACCTGTTTTTAGTATCTGATGGAAAAACATCATTATGTGGAACAGTGTGTAAACAACAGTATTAGATATTTGCTCTCTTTTTTTACATCAAGTAGTACTACCCTTATGTTACTGTACTTGGCACCAAAGGAGCAGACCAAATTGCCTGTATAACATGTCTAATAAATGATTGCAGAGAAATCCCATTGTCTTGTGCAGCATTCAGATGTACCTGTACAATAGAGTGTAAGTAGGTAAATACACTCAGGGGCTCTTAGATTTTGCACTTCTAAGCAGAGACTGAAAGATAGGACAAAAAATAATAAATAGGAAGTCTTTGTTTTTCAGGTGTATATGTGTATCTGAGGTAAGTGGAGCGGTTAGGAGATTTTAACTTTTAACAGTGCTGTAATCAGAAATGAGATCATCAGTAGCTTTAGTTGAAAATACTACTGCTGATTTGATGGTATCATCCTCAGATAGATTACTCAGCAGCAAATAATATAACGTACATTTCCAATTCCCATCATCCAAGATTATAATTACCAAATACTTTAAAAGATAGCTTGGGTACAGAATTAGGTAAGCTGAAAAAAAGAAACTAGAAAAAACACTTGCCTTGAGTATCAAAGCCATCTGCACTGCAACTAGTGAATTTCAAGAGCTTTAAACATGACTTTTTCCATTGAAAAACCAAACTGGAAATTGCTTTTGGGAAAAGATCGGTTTGAAAAATTTCTCAACCAGAAATGCTAGAAAAAAATTTTCAAATATTTGCAATGTTCCACTTTGACATTTTCAAAATAAAAATTTTTAATTTTTGAATGGAAATAAGTTTTGTTTTTTTAAAATTAATGTTATAGAAATTAAAAATGAAAATAATTGATCAAAATAAAATGTTCAAGCAAAACAAATTTAAGAAATGCATCTATTAATTCACTTGAAAGTGAATGTTTCATATTGTAAAAGATTTTAATTTTTCGTTTCACTTAGATGAAAATTGTAAACATCTTCTAAAAATAATTCTCCTATGGTAAGAAATCCATTTTATATCCAGTTGCAACATTTAATACAGAATTAGAGAGAAGGCATAAAGAAAGTTTTAGGACTGCTGTGAATTGTAATGATATGCTATGTCCCCTAGCAGCTATTGAAGAACTCTGTGAGAATTTGTACTTTCTGTGCCTCAAGGATGGTATTTAGCCTGTATCTTGCCTGCATGGAAATGGGGTAAAATTTGATTGCAACCAGTTTGCAAGTCTTGCCAGGCAAATATCTTTGAAGATGGTAGATCACCCAAGTAATTCTAGAAGATAAAAAATATAAAAATAAACTATGTCAAAGGAGGCAAAAATTCACTCCTATGCATACAAGAAAAGGGAGAGAGAACCTGAGTAACGAATTTTCATAAATGAATTAAGTTGAGAATAAGGATACAATTTTCATCTGAACTAAAATCAAGAAGCTCAATCCTTGTCTGTCATTTTCAACTGCTTTGAAATTAGCAGTTATACCAGTGCTGAATGTAGTTCAATACTCTTTATAATCTAAGACATCAATATCTAAGAAAAAGGAAGAAATAAAAGAAATCACATAGAATGCTTTCTGCAGAAGTCAGCCCTCTGGGGGCTTTCTCAAGCTCATAATTCCAATGGAGCACAGTGTCAGCTACATATTATCTAGCTTAAGCAATCAGGTAAACTCTAAAGTACTCTAGCGATACAGACTGCAGCATGAAACAGAATTTTCTTTCTTACTTTCAGGCTGATACTTTCTCTCCCCTGTTTGTGAACAGGCCTGGTTTTATTTCTGTTATATTATTTGCATGACATTTTCTAGTGCATAAAACACTTTTTAGCAGCACTGGAGACATTTCCGTTGCTATCAGTGTAGTAACGTATCATTAAATGAGGGATCTGAACTGAAATATACCTCTCTTTTCTCGAGTGACTAAGATATATGAAACAAAGATAAAAAAGAAGGATCACAGTGCATTATGTCTTCTGATAGTAATTTTCCTGACAATACTTGCTAGCACAAGTTCTTTGGTGGGCTCACTATGAGCAAATTAAAATAATATTTTTTCCACTGACCCCCTCTACAAGATGTAACTCTTATTTTTGCAATCTGTTGTATTGTGAATTCTTTCTTTTTTTTTTTTTTTATGTCATTAAAGCTAGGGAAAGTAAATAAGGTAAAAAATAAAAGCATTTGTATGTTGGCATTTACTTAATAAGTAATAAAACAGCATTGTTGAAGAAAGCCCAGAATGGATAGCTTGAAGATGGGCATTGGAGTATGGAACATACTAATTATGGCTACTGAAATAAAGTTACAGTGAGGTGAAGACAAAACATCTGCATAGTCAGTATTATAAGTACCTTTAAGACAGCAATTTACAAAACTCAATCACTCTTAATACCTTAAGGACACAGATAAATATCCATATTGTGTAAACTGAAGATGGTTATAATGTTAATGTCTTTCACAGGAAGAAATTAAATTTCAGAGCTGGAATTAGAGCTTAGGATTCCGTTCCCACGTTCTCTGAAATTTCTGACACAGACCCCACCTTCCCTTTCTGTTGGGGCTGAGAAATGATTAATGCTCCTCAGCCATTGACAGTGTGCAGGTAACAACGCAGAGGATGTAATGCATCACAGGAACCTCAGACTCTCCTTGTCAGTCTGTTTTTTGTTTTAATTTGTTATAACCCTGAGAAATGCTGGTGGGCCTTCTGAATGACATGTTGGTCGCAAGTCATACATTGAGATCCACTAGTTAGGTAAGTCTGTAGGGCCTTTTTCTAGCCTTGTCTCTCTAAGTCCTCAGTAAACTTACAGCTGAATAAAACAGAGAGCAAACAATCTCAGGACCTGGTCAATAATGAAATGCTATCTGCCTTAGATAGTCAGAACACAAGTTACAAAAAATGGTTTTACAAGACTCTGATGTTTACAAGTATTTCACTTTTGTTCTGTTAACCACAAAGGTGTGTTTTCTGTCACCACTGAGCTACCACCAGGACCTCTAGAGAACTCTAGACAGCAGCCATGAGCCTTTATCCCTACAAAGGCTTTCTGGAAGTGAACGCGTGGCAACACTTCCACAGCACTTTCCTGTATAGCAAAACCTGACAATTAAACCAAAGCTAAGACAAGAGGGTAACACTTAATACAAAGAATAGACATGCCTATAAACATAGCACATTAGCAAAGGGTAGGATCCCTGAAACACAAGGGGCATGTTATGTCCCTTAGAAAAAAAGGCCAATACACATACAGGATTCATGAGCTTCTGAAACTTATTTTCAGACAGCTGTGAAATGGCCTACATCCCCAATGAGATGTTCTCAACTGAAGGTAAATACCTCATAGATGAGAACAGGGTCTAAAACAATTGTTCAGGTCTAATTCCTCTCTGTGCCCACCATGCACTTGGACAAAGATAAACAGGGATGTAAGAGGTGATCCTGCTGCTATTTTTCTAATCCATCCTGCTTCCCAGGTCCACATCATCTTTCATACTGTCTACAACTTCTCATCAGATCTTCCTCTTTTCCCTCTCTGTCAATGATTCTTCTCCACACAGCTACAGAGAAGCCTATCCCAAGCTAGCCTCTCCTTTTTCCCCTTGTACTCCTCCTATTTTCTAAATGAGAATATTTTTTCTCAGTCTTCTATATTCTCTTATCTGCCCCCTAGAAAGAGATTCTGATCTAATCTCCCCCTCAGTGACAAAGAATATGTGACACTAACTATGGCAAATGCTGAGTGACACTGTGTTTTGAGTACATTTGGAACAAAGCAAAAAAACCCCACCCCAAACCCAACCAAAAACCCAACCTTACCCAAAAAATTGATAAAGCCTTAAAAAACTTTGGGATAAGCCTATTGCTTTGGAGAATCTACCTCTCAAGAACTCCTTATTTGAATATATCCACATTTGGAACATTAGCCAAATACAATAGCTCTTTTGCACCACATCTGAGAGTGAACTGGTGCTATCAGAGAAATATGCCCACATTTTGTACTATACCTGACCATTTGCATTAGCCTGGTGACTTGAGAAAAGCAGCCTTTCCATGTCTAGACATTTTTTAAAGTGGATATAATTTTACCTGCCCCAATAACTCTCTCAATACGAATTCTTGAAGGATCTATCTCCTTTGCAAACTCATGGACAGCAAGAGATGGGTCTTCATACGTGTCTGGATCAATGTATGTTTTGATTCCCGGGAAACGTACTGCAAAAAAGAGAGAATACTAGAAATCAAGAATTCTTTGACATTCATGCACTGTAACAACATGGTTTTCTCTCTCTCTTTTTTTTTTTTTTTTTTTTTTTGACTAGACAATTGAAAGGATTGGAAATAATATATTAAATCTCCCACATTTAAAGTTCCAGAACCCAATAGAAGAGGATAATGACCCCAAATTACTAATGCTTGCTACTGGTTTCACAGAAGCCAACTGCAGAATGCACATGAGCTGTCCCTATTTGCTTTCAGCACCAAGATTTTCAAAGATTGACTGAGCACAGACTGAAACGTTTCCTCTTATCCTTCAAGTGGCTCTTTTAGGTGAGGCTTCTGAGACGTTAAAGAGCCGGGTGTTACAACTTCATAGACAGAGGATAAGCCTCTGCCAACCCAACACTAGCAAAAGCATTCAAAAGTACTGGCTGAAAATGTAAGCAAGGTCCTGCTGGACCCTGCTCAAATCTCCTGAGATGTTCTGGGTGACTGAAAGCATGGATACTTCTTCATGACTGCTGCAGTGCATTGTTACTTCAAACATCCTTTCAGCTTGCAATGATAACTGATACCTGTTGTTAGCATAAAGAATGGAGGAAATTTGGGTATTAGGTTCTCTAAACGTTATTTATGCCTCTAGTTACTGTCGTATTTGCTAGCTACATGGGTGCCAGAGTTTATCCTGTCCCACAGGAACAAAAAGGCCTTTAGAAAACAGTCTTTGGTATTCAAATGATAAGATAGTATCCAACTCTTATGCTGTTTTGTCTCTGTCCCAGCTGAACACAAGCATCTCCTGAGGTATAGCATTTCAGGAAGGAAAATTAAGAGGACAATAAAGTATTTGGAAGCTTCTCCTTAGGAAAAAATTATAGCCCTAGCTAAGTTTTAAGGAAAATGCTATTTTGGGTAAGACAAATCACCTTTTTTTTTTTTTTTTTTCATTGTAAGCATTTCCTTTCCAAATGCTATTTAGTGTTTTAGTCTGAAGAGGCTCCTTGGAGTCTCTGCACTTAGCTCACATCCTTAAGGAATGCTTCAAGTACAGCTGGTAAATCTGGAAAATGCAGCAAGTCATGAGAGAAAATACGAGCTCTGAGCTGGTCACTTGAAAGGGTGTCTACAGGGACACCAAGTGAGGGCTCAAAGGTATGGGGAAAAGCAGATCCTCAAGACTAACAGTGATTACTGCCAAAGCAGTCTATATTCCCCTTTGCTGCCCCTTGGGCAATTTAGGCAATCTGTCCTTTACTTTGAAAACAGTGCTTTCTAATTCACTCCTTTCATTTATGGGTGGATGGCTGAACTTCCTTTTGCCAAACAGGTCCAATGCTTGAGATCCTTTTCTCTGAGGATGGGTCCTGGAGGACTGTGCTGCTTTGTTGTCTTCTGATCAGCTGGAACAACCAGAGACCCAGGTGCAAGACGAGAGCAAAAAATATCCAAATGTATTTACAAGGCTTCGATAATTTCTGTCTGCTTCCTTGGAGATGGCCATGGCAATAGTGTGTTGGTGCCAGATTGCTTTGGCAGGCTCCAGCAAGCCATCGTTTTCTGGCATGGCTAATATCCCTTGTGTTCTTGAGTATAGCAAGTCCAAGAACTTGTGTTGTTTCTCTTGGACTATCTGGATGGGTATTTTTTTTAGGCTGCTGGCATGTGGTGATTAAGTTCTGGAAAACTTTCAATCCATTAACAGAAGTTGATGTAGGTAACACATCAATTTACCAGGATAAGAGGAGGTACCGCAGCTTGGTCAAGAGAACCTCTTTTAAAAGAATTAAGTACCTCTCAGCCTTCTTCCTCTTATCACTTAGTGGCTGAGTCTAAAGCAGCTCATTATCTGATAAGCCTAAATGCATTAGGTGAAAAACACATGTTCTAAACACATGAATGTGGCTGGGCTTCATTAGGTGATGTGCAACAGCCATTTGGACCACTGCTGATAGAGTACACAACACCATACAGAAATGGGGAGGACACCAGACATCATGGGATGTCATGTTATCAGCAAGATCATGGACACTTTTCTGACTCCCTTCAAAGAGTTTATTTCCTGAAATCTTCCTCTGACTCACAGTGAACTTCCAAGGAAGAGAGGAAGGATGAACAAGAGATGGTTTTCTTCTGCACACAGCGGAAGCATGGGATATAAAGCATGGACATGACAAATCTGGGAACAGCAACAGGTGACGCTAACAGGGCAGGTTTTGCGGCGGAGCTTTTTTTCAAACAGCTTCAGCCAGTCCAGGAGAGGTCACCCTTATACGGATTCCAGAAGAGACTGTGCAGCCCCACATATTGTTTCAAGTTGAGATGCTGGATACCAAATCTATAGGTAGTCAGCAGCCAGATAAAGATTGCTGCTAGCATGAAGGAGGTACTTCTTATGGAGGTGCTGAGTGCTCAGTGTAAAGGAGGGAGTATTGTTGGCAATACAGCCTTAGCTGCTGGGCTAAATCACAGTAATTTCTCTTTATCCTTGGTTCTATGGAGCACATACATGAGTAGAGACTTGCCCCCTCAAGTCTGATGCTGAGATAACTGCAAATGAATGAGAAGCCTCTGAGATGAAGTTTTGTGTCACCATGAAATACAGTCATCATTTACCCTGGCCAGAAAGTCACTGAGTGAGGCTTTTCTCAAATTCAGTCACGGTCTCAGAGGCATATATCAAGCTCTCCAGCAGGAAGGTTTTTGTCTTCTTTCCTTTCTGACCATGTTTGGAAACAAATGACAAATCTTCCTAGGAAGTATCCTTTATGGAGAAATGTGCCCTTTTCCTTGACAGAAATAGCCACTTGGCTGGATATAGTGGTGTCACCTGAAAAAAGATTTTACTTCTGGTGACTTAACTTTTGTCTTGATCATAGTATTTCCAGGGATGTTATAAAAAATGATCAAAAAATATAAAATTTAATAACCTTTGTATAATACCTTTTGAATAAATAAAAACTTTAAATTGTTACTCTAACGTAAAACAGCGAGACTAGTAATTTAAACTGAGTAGCTAAACTAAACCACATAAACTAATATACTGCCAATGAGAGATTGCCAGGATTTTTCTCTCACTGTACTGATCAGTGAGCAGGAACATGAGGGAAGACAACCCATTCCACTTTCTGTTTCTTGTGTGGCTGGAAGCGTAGATCCCTAAAGCCAAAGAGAACTGGATACAGATAAGGCATATAGTCACCAAGAGAGGAATTTTGAGGCAGAAGTTCAATATGGTCCAGACCAGCTGAGAAATTCAAAGAAATATACCTGAAAAACTGATAAATATTATTAATAGAATAACAAAAAACCTTATTAGCTAGAGTGAATTCAGTGAAATTCTTCAAGGGGACATACAAATAAAAATAGACACCCTAGATGGTGCAAACAATCAGGAGCTATTCAGCTGGCCAGTTTAAAACATCAAGGGCAAAAGTTGTACAGGAAACCATGAACTTTCTTCATTTAAAACATGATATAGATATTATGTAATACAGGGTTGAATGACTTACAATGTCCATTTTGCAAATGAGCCCTTCTTTTCTCTTCAGATTTCATTTTGGCCTTTATGTACCATTGGCACCTTTTAAGAAAAAACAAGTGAGGTTTTAATTAAAATACTTGTCATGCATAAAACAAATGTACATTAAGTTTTATCCACACTTTTATGAAAGCCAAAAGCTTTGCATTTGGAATATATTTTTAGTTATGAATAGATTCCAAAGAGTCCTGATGCTTTAATAAATTATTACTTCCTTGCATTCTTGTTTGCATACATTGGTTTGTGCTAATTAAACCTTATCCTATTAACTTTCATATACACTGGGTCAAAAAAGCTCATAAAAAAATCATAAGATAATAGTTTCTAAGACTTCACCATGTTTCATAAAAAAAGAAAATGTTTTTTCACATCAGGACCACTTTTTTTTTTCCTGAGTAGCTCGATGCAGTCTGAGCCAGGCATTGACTTCTTATTTCTTCTAAGATAGCAGCTATCATATAGGATAAACAATATGTAGCCTGCTATGCGAGTATGACGTTTTAGCATGTGCCTGTATGATTGCTTTATAGCAAATTATTGCAAATCCTTGGCAAACAACACAAAAGTGTGGATGTTCATGAATTGTTAGCAACCTCACCTGACAACGCAAGGGTATGCTGGAGAAAACTGCCACACGGCAAACCTTCAGGTTCCCTGTAATGAAATGTCCCCCAGCCTGAATGCTGCCTACTTGCACGACTGTTAATGCTGATTTAGAGCGTCACATGGTAGCGGCAATGTTTCAGTCAAGAAAAAGCAAAATATTTGCTCTTGGTCTTAAAGCTCTTTCTCACTCACTGAACAGCCTAAGAAGTGTGATTTAGAGGGAAATCTTTTGGTCTGTGGGCTAGGCTAACGGCTAAGGGCTGTTGGGGCACTGTCCCCAGTGGAGAGCAGCAGTGTGTGTGGCCATGTGCTTTGGTCTACAGACATCTGGTTCCAAGACCAGCTTGAAAAAAATGACTGGCCTCTGTGTGTTTGTGACCAGCCTTAAAAAGTAAAATAAGCTATAATTGTAGATAGTATATCCAGTAAAATACTAACAATGGAGATATGAAAAATATGTGAACACACCCACCTCATTTCAGTGGTTCATTTAAACTACTGAAGCAGAGTAGGAACACTCACAAATTCATTCATTGCTACAGAGGTGATGATGAACACCTGAAGGGCAGAAACTTCTGAAGCTGTCATGGTTATGTATCTTTATGGAGGGAAACAGCAACCAGTGGAGTCCCAGCTTCTGTGGAAATCTTTAGATCGTACACCAGTTGCTGGGACCACTAAGCATGCCAGTGCCATTTTTAGGACCTGAACAACTGGTCTGTAAGGTGCCAACTGCCAAGCACACTGGACACAAGCTCTTACACTTAAAGTGTCTGCCCAAGGGAACAGTCAAAGAAACAAGGCTTTAACCCTGTCTAATCCTCCTAAGCATGCATGTGGCCCCAAAGTTTGACTACAGAAGCCAGTGAATGATCACCAGCAGAGGAGTCTTCCAGCTCCAGCTCCCCACTCCCTGTTAATGTTGGCTACAGAACAATTGGAGAAGAATAATTTCTGTAATGATAGGAATAAATCACACTGTGCTTTAACATTGCATTTCCTGGAATTTAGCCAAGACCTCCGCCTCACTGCGTATCCCGCACCTCGAAATCTCTGTTGCTTTCATTTTTCTATCTGCAATTGACAGCCACTCTTCCTGCTTGCTCTTGGTGGATAATCACTCAGCGAAGTGCAGAGGCAGGTGCTCATTTAACCCAGCCTCTCCACTATGAATAGACTCATCAGCAGCCCTGCGACTCGACAGCTCATTGAATTGCGAATTCTAAACAGTGAAGCACAGAACATCTGTAGGGTACCAATCGCATTTTTCATGCAGAAATTTGCCTCCAGTCCTAGACTACACTGAGTATTTATTCAAAATTTTCTTGCTCTGTCTTCTGCGCAATACACTCTTATCACTGCATTTAAGCAGCACTTTACAATGAATTCATATCTTACATAATTGAAATAGTCCCATTGAGTAAGATGTTAGAAAGCTAAGAGAATCTCTGATATCCTTAACATTAGCTAACAGGAGGAATAAACACAGAAAGAAACCCATTTCCGTACTTTTTTTCATACCTGAGTTTAGTGAGTTTTTTCTAAAGGAAGCCTTGGAGTTATGTAAGGATTCTACACAATCATTTCCTCTGAAAGTTTGTCTGTTTGAATACTTCCTCTCTCTTCTGAAAGTAATTCACATAATGGTAGCTACTGTAGTGCCATATTTGGTTGCTGGGGTACTGCAAATAAAACCTCCAGCCTACAATGATAGGACTTCACTTTCTTTTCAAATTAGAGGTAATGCCATACCAACAAACCAGAAACTTAATTACAAATCTGAAAGTGCAGCACTGTCTATAGGTATCAGCCCTGTCTGTGATGACCATTATCACATTCAGAGGAGTCAGTGTAACAAATCTAAGTGTAAACACATGCTGTAAACCTGGACAGGAATAGTGCAGAATCCTATCCCAAATCTGGATTTTTTCTGTCCCCAAGCCAGGCAAGAAGGAAACTCCACGAAGAATCCTCCTCACATGGAGGGTCTTCCACCAGCTGTTTTATGCATCTGGAGAAGGGAAGGGGAAAAGGGTAAAGAGGGGCCAGAGCCCACACAACCTCCCCTACAGAGCATACTGCAGGACCTATGAGCCTGACTCCTCTGCTCAAAGACCCATACCTCTACAGAGTATCAGCCTGGTTTCAGGCTTTCTTGATCCATGGCAGCACTGCATTGCCACGGATATCTCACAGAGTAGACAGGGACGTAATGACTTTGTCCTTTTAAATTCTGCTTTGCTTCCTGGTGGAAGCAGGTGAAGTCCTGAAATCACATAGGAAGCACCTGGAGGCTCAGTGAAAAAGGAAACAAGGCACCATGGAAGCAGCTATGCCTGGGGGAATCCGAGCTCCTGCAAGGACTGATGTTCTGACCTCTTCATGTGTTTTTTAGCATGTCCAATGAGAATTTGTGAGTTCCCTTAAAACCTTCAGTGTGTAATTGAGCATGGCATCTGGCCACTCAAATCAAAATGCTTTCTCATCCAATTTGCATAATGTCATTATTTGATCCTGATCAACACATCAACACATCAAGGAAGGTGGACATTCAGCACTGTTCTAAAAGAACTGTAAGTGTAAGAATCAGGGTAGTTATAAAAAGTAATCATTCTCCAGGCTGGTGAATTCCCCTGCCAAGGCAACAGTACTGCTGTAATGTAGATTTAGTTGGGGTATCTTCAATCCAATCGGGAAAAAAAAAAAAAAAAGCCAAAAAGCAATAAAACAGGACCTTCAGGAAGCTATTTTCTGTTCACCAGTGGTATCACAGACAGTAGAATCATTCTAGTATTTTGAAGTAAAGTTTTCCTTAGTTTAATTTCATTACGTAATTCCTGTATTTTACCTTAATAGATGCAGAAGAGTGCATATAAAATGTGTGTATGATTTTGTGTATGATTTTTCCTACAAATTTAATATAGCAAAAGTAATAAAAAATTGTCCACTCAAGTGCCTTTAGCAAGCTATATTGCCAACCCCAAGACATCAAAAATCCTAAGGTTACACCCTCCAAAGCTTTGCAATTGACAGTTATGCGATTTTGTAAAAAATACCGTGGTTTTTTGTCTTCTAATGTCAGAGCCTTGAGGGTGCAAGTACATTGTATTTTTAATACAATTTTGCAAGCGAGAGGTCCAGAAACTTATTTTCAAAATAGCCAAGCTATTTCCTGATTTCACATAATTGCTTAGCTCCCCAAACTGTTTTGTTTTTTTTTTTATAATGAAAAACAACACTCACAATAGAACTGTGAGTATGAGCAGTGCTGAACAAAGAGGACATTGACCCTGCAATGTATAACCCTTATTTTAGCACTGAAAATGTGGTTTAATGACTTAACTATTATTCTTAATTTCTTAGTTTTGGATGACTCTGACCCTGAGCAAATGAGAACACTGTGGTGTTAATTACCTCCCAGTGATCAGGAAGAACAAAGTGAGGATGACCAGGAGAGTGAATCCACCAACAGCAGCAGTGGCAATTACAAGAATTTGTCCCTGCTCTGCAGCCATATCAGAAGCTGAAAGAGAAGCAAAAAGAAAAGAGGTTAAAGCTCCATCACCCAGGGTTCTTGCAGAATGGGTGATAACATTTCACTGGTCAAATGTTGCAATTACTCTGTAATAGTTTCCTTGGTGCTTAGAAGGACATCAGATGCGAACAGGCCTGTGAAGTGAAAAACCATAATCCATGTCCCAACTAGGATGAAGGGGAGAAGATGTTTACAGGTTTTTAAAAGGAGGAGCAGGCATTATCAGACATTTGCAATTTACTAAAGTTTGAATATGACAGGATTTTTGACACTAAACTAGAACATATATTTTCTTTAGCTTTATTTAGCTTAATCCTGCATCTAATTCAGAACTTCTTTCCATCCAACTGTCCCAGTGAAGTCAGCAGCAGTGCTATGTATGTAAGAGATATTAAACTGACTTCAGGAGAAAGCGAAGCAGAAAAAGAACACTTAATGTGTAGCCTCACATGCTCTTCTGTATGTCTGGTGTTTAGTTTTATTGTCACGGAATGTATATAGTTTTACCTATAACATGCTTTGGTGATTGGTAACACTGTAGTTGAAAAAAAATATTGATTTTCTTACGCCTCATGTTTTTTTCTCTGCTTTTTGTAGGACATTTAGGAGTTAAAAAAGATCACCTGAAATTATCAGGTCTCTAGACACTTGCTCTTTTTATTAATTTATTCTGTATAATATTAAACCCTTACATTGACAAAGTACCTACTTACAGTCTGGTTGGTCCTCACTGTCCAAGTACTACATGAGCAGAAAAAGAATTAGGCTCAGTTTTTTCTCTATCTCCTGTCTTGTGACTCCAAAGTTTTATTTCTTAAACTCAGTTACACTTGAACATTTTGACCACAGGACATTTACCTAATTCTTACTGTCTGTTTCCATGAGAAACATAACATTATTCTGAAAGGAGAATAAATAATTCTATTCAATGACCTCTGACAACGGTAATAAATGTAGAAAATAAAATATACTTTAGATTTATCAGGAAAGCAGCTTTGATTTTGTAAACTTGCAAACTGTTCCATAAGCAAAATCTTCAGCTTTCTTTAGGCACCAGATGATTAAATCTTAGGGAAATCACCTAGACTGCTGCCTAGAAAGCTCGGCAGGCTATATTGTCTCACTTTGCAGTTGATGAAGCCCAATACAATGCACACATTGCTGCCCAAAGCCTTATAAAATGCTGTTTCCAAGAAAAACATTTGGCTTCTAAACGATATTTGTGAGCTGGTTTAGAAATTAACAGTGTAAAGTGGCTTTGTAATAGTAGTAAACCAAATAAAAACAATAGTAGTTTAAGTCAAACTTTCAGCAAAACAAACTTCTTCTTGCCATTAGGTTTCAGTCCATATAATTTAGTGGAGATATGCACAGGCAGTAAATTACAAGGTGTTCAGTATCTGTGGTCATAAGCTCTCCATGGACAAGTTAAATCATCCAATAAATGATGTAGCAAATATTCACTGAATGGCTAATCTCCAAAATGGCATCTAGTGGTATTATGGGAATGGATTCTAGCTCCGCGTTGTGTTATGTTCCACAGTGTCAGATTTAGTTGGAAAAACACAACATCATAAATATCATGCCACACAAATAACAATGCAAATAATAACAGGCTCTCCAAATCACATGCTGAATACTACTTTCAGCCTAGTGGGGCTTGTGCTACATGTTGCAAAGACTGTTACAGCCAGGCACAGTCTGAAGTTGTAAATGGAGGAGGAGGTTTTAGATGTGTCTGTCTTGCCCATCTCTACAATGGAAGGGAGAGGACAAACTGTAGCCCTCTTTTTTTTTTTTTAATAGGAAAAAGAGGTGTGCAAAAATAGTGAAGTCAGCAGGAGAAAAGCAAACCACGGGCTCAGATAAATTAGCTGTGGTTTTCTTCAACAGACATTCATTGCCAGGGAGACAACCCAACCTCATGAATTAAGGTGCAAATGTACAGACTTATTCCATGGTCCAAAGAAGCACTCTGCAGCTATCATGATGAAGAAAGTCACATGTCCTGGATCATTTCTGCTGAGCGGAGCTCCTATTTCTTGTTGTTTAACAGAATGCAATCTATCAGTTTAATAACGTGTATTTTCTATCAGGAACCAGAGTCAGATTCATGAAGGGGAGAAATTCTGGACTGACTTAATCCTTTCCACCTCTAAGCAACATGATTTTTAGCTGAGATTGTCCGTACTTAAAAAGTGATCATTCTCTTTCTCTTGTTTGTATTTTACTGTGTTGGCAGTGGTTCCAGAGTCCAACAAAACATTAGGATTTTTTTTTTTCAAGTAGCCAAATCACTATAAGGGGCTTTCAAGCCTGAACCTTCCTGATGACCTTAATTTACTTGTCAGATAAAAATGTCAAATGACAGACAAGTATAATTGGAAAATGTGGATTTGTTAAAAACTGACAGAGAGGCAGGTAAGGCCAAATGATGGAAATACTTATTTTTGCTTGAAGTGATGCCTGTAGAAATCAATAAAGGCACAGTGCAGTGAACAACACATATATAAGCACATGTGTATGCGCATACACAGTCTCTTCACATGCAGGTAAAAGGTACCATAAAACACTATCTAGGCAGTGAGAAGACACTAATCAGGGACACTTAATAATTAAATTTTTTACAGCATTTTGCCATTCTACATTAAATTCACTATGTCCCTTGATCTCTGTTCTTTTCTCATTTATCCAGCTTTCTCTTAAGGCAAAGTTCAAGTTGTAAATAATAAGAGCTTTAACATGTATTGTTTCTGTTGTGCATGTTCTTGAATCTTTTTTGTCATTTCCTGCTTTTTCTTTCTTCATTTGTCCTCTCCATCGTCTTTGCATATTGGTATATGACCCTGTGTTTCTCCTCAGGACTATTCTTGATTATGCAAGACAGAAAAACTCAGTTTAAAAAACAATTATGATGGACTGCAAAGCCAAGTAAGTTCCTGCAACCTTATTTCATCTCTTTGTGTGTACCTACTAAGACTGTTGCATTTAATCATAGAAGTACATAGCATTTTTTCCAGAATCTCATTTGTTAGACAACATGGTCAGCATTCATATAGCTAAAATCAGTCTTTGTTGTCTCTACACTGTCCAGTGCATGCTCTCATATCTGCCAACTATGCACCACCCAAATCTGTCCAGTGCAGGGATGATTAGTAGCTCTGTGATCACAGGGACGAATGTGGCTGTAGCACGTATGGGGCCATACGTTAAAGCTGATAGGCAAGGGGGTGAGGAAGTGCTGGTGCAACAGGAATATGTAAACCACTAGCACTGCTAAGACTCACAGGGGAGCTTAGTACCTGTCTAACTGGGCTGGCTGTTTTGTCTTTTAGTATGTTTCATTCTCTCTGCTTCTCTGCTCAATCAGTTCATTTTGACAAAAACTTACTTTAAAAAATGGGTAGCATAAGACAAGGAAAAGGATTTATTACTTGTCCCAGCAGATGATTACATAGTATATTATAACATCTGGGTGTCAAAACTCTCCAAACACATAGTAGCTGCAACTGATGTGACTAAAGTGGTGATTTGATTTTAAAAGTGCAGCATGTCTCATACATGTACCCAGAAGCATATTATCCAGATAAACTCTTCACTCTCATTACTCTTCATGCTTAACTCAGATTATATGCCCAAAACGACATTTAAAGTGTTTAACTGCATCATTCCAGCTTCCTTGCTATAACACCATGCCCAGAAATCCCTTCTGCATCCAGCCTGATGTCAGTTCTGTCCCCACCATCTACTTTTTGCATCCATGCCCTGTCTCAGCTCTTCTCTGGGTTCTTCACTCAAATGTGTGGAGGAGGAGCTTGCACTTTTTCTCCTTTCTGTGCTGAAGGGAAATATCCTGAGGCTTCTTCACTTCCTCACTGGACAGACTGGAAGAAATGGTGCAGACCTTTTAGTCACAGTGCAAGAGGATGAAAGACAGAGAGAATCTTCCAGCTCTGTTGCCCTTTCTTTTCTTGGAGCAAATTTTTTCAAAAACTTTTAAAGGGTTGTGTATTTGGTATAAAAGGGCTGGAAGCCCTAATGGCAGCTCACTTCTGTCTCTTAGCTACATGCGTTAGTTATTTCAATCTGACATCTATCAGGCCATGGACCTTCCAGCAGACTGAAAGATAAAAGAGTGACAGAAAGACAGCTAGACAGATAATAGTGAGTAGCAGCAAGATAGATAAGTGTGGACAGTGAGAACTGGAGCTCTGATAGAAAGGAACTGGCTGCCAGATGGATTTACAAGGCATTGTAAACAACAGTGCTTACGAACAATAGGAAAGAAAAATATAAAGTCTAATTAGGGTAACCTTTACATTTTCAGAACTGCTGCAGTTCCTGTGCTCCAGTGAGCTGATGGGCTCCAGTCTAGGGGAGAATATGGGAAAGGGGGGAGGCAATGGAAAGGCAATCTTAAAAAGGACTTTTAAAAAGGAAAACTAATGCCATCACTAGCTTAAGAATGTAAAACTCTCTGGAATGTATTTGCTTGAAAAGCCTTCTTCCAAGTGTTGCCCCTAACGTTAGCTCCCTGACCAGTGGATGAACAGAAAGCCTGTGCAAGCAGTTTGAGATCTGAGCAAGGATGTGGCTCTTGTTTAAGAAATGCAGAGGAAAAGTAGTCTCTGGGGCTTCTGGGCACATACATTAGAGAAATCAGATAGGCCAAAGTCAAATGTGAGGAACAAATGGCTGAAAATATAAAACACAGTAAGGAAATACTTCAACATTAAAGTGAGACATTCTGAGGTATCCAGTGCTGACTACTACTGAATGAATAGTAGGACTAGACAGACGTGGTGAGAGATCCAGCAAGATTTAGTTTCTAAATATGAGATATGTGCCATCTCTTTTTTTTTTTTTCAACCAGAAATGTAATTTACTGTTGTTAAAACATCAACCATTCTAACAACAACAAAAATATCTCCATTTTGTATCGGCAATTCAATGTATTTCTAAAAATCCTAGGGACAGCTTCTCTGTTGTGGCACAAATCAGAGCACGTGCTTGAAAGAATACTGGACCTCTATCAGAGTCAATGATTTAGGACCCCTCTCTTGAGCTTTGGAGTTCTGGAAAGAATGGAGCTCAGGGTCTAAATCACATCTGGTGGCAAATCCAAAATAGCATGATTTGAGGCTGAAAAGTTAAAGATAGATTTTGTGGATGTGGGAAGAGGAGGAAGAATGTGAGAATTCAGCAGATCTGGCAATACAAGAAAGTCACCATCTCTGCCTACAGTAAAGAAATTAAAGTTATTGTTTCATCAGGGTTTCAGGCCAAAAAATTTTTCACAGTCCTCAAATGTATAAAATACCTAATCAGGTATTCTATTAGCATTTCTAAAATTCTTAATTTTTTATTGTTAATATAATTTATTTGAGGCATACAAAAGCCTACATTTCTTTTGGAAAAAGAAAATCATCATGTGCTTACATTTATCACTCTGGCCCAACCACTAGTCCACACTGCACACATGCTAGTTTGCCCTTTAGGTTCCTCCTGGAACAAGCCAACTAGTTCCCTTTCAGATTTTTTTTTTCCTAATGATGGGAAGGCTGACCTGGAAAATACCCTTGGTTTTAGAACAAGCCCTGCACAAGAAAGCAACAGCATGAAAACACTGCACTGCGTAACAGCCGTAAATTGTTCAATATTTTACAAATTCCTTTAGGCACAAGGGCCTCTGAGGTGATACAGTAAAAAACATTCCTCCGGAAAAAAAGAATGCTTTGAATCATTAATTAAAAACAAAAACCAAAGGCTTCCATAAAAAGCTAGTTAGAAGGCAGAAAGAGAAAAAATAGAGAGGGAGAGAGAAAACAGTTAGAGATTAAAGTCTGTTTGCTCTGGGACAAATGATTTTTTTTTTGTTCTCAGAATACATTTTATTCTATCCTAGGAAGGACCAGAGGGTTTTTTTTTGTGGTGACTCAGATAGCTGGTACTCCTGATACCAGGTACTTCTGATAAAATCAGGAGGTATCTATACTAGGGGTAATGGTTTTAAAATAAAAGAGGGTAGAGTTAGACTAGATATAAGGAAGGAATTTTTTACAATGACAATGGTGAAACACCAGAATGGGTTGCCCAGAGAGGTGGTAGATGCCCCATCCCTGGAAACATTTAAGGTCAATTTGGACAGGGCTCTGAGCAACCAGATCTCATTGGACGAGATGACATTTAAAGGTCCCTTCCAACCCAAACTATTCTATGATCCTACACATATAAGCAGGAACTACAAGTGAGGTTATGCTTCAATTTATAGCCACAGCAGCAGTACACATGCGTGTGCTGGAGTGTATGAATCCCTGTCAGCTTTGCTAGAAGTGTTTTGCCTGTAAGGTAGTGAAACAGGGAGACTGAATAAAATGGCAATAAGGAACATCATCAAAAGCAGTATTTACTATGTTTTGCAAACGTATTACATTTCCCAGCAGCAGCCTCTTAGCTTTAACAGTGGAAGAAATGCCTTACGACATCCATTCATCCACCCCTGCTTCCTTGAAGAGAACTTTTCTGACTTCTCCAGGTAACTCCATCTCCTTTCAGAAAGAAAGTGCAAATTTTACTCTATTAGATGTTCTATTTATTGGTCTCTGCAGCAGGGACAAGAGTTCAACAGCAACATGCTCCCCAAGCAATGGCTGCCTCAGTCTGCTAGTTGGTAAGTGAGGGTGCTTCCCAAAAATCAGATCAGCATTGCATGATTAACTAACTTTTTTCATTACTGCTACAGAGTTGGTCTTTTTTCTGCCTCATGCACCACCATTAATAATTATACCAAAATGTCTTAGTGTTCCTAGTGAAGATGTATCTAATTTTATCCTATATAACTGAAGTGGCACAGATAGTGTTTCAACCATGGAGAAAGCATGACAGCACTGTCCTGCCAAGGACAGTATGTTTCAGGACATTGATATACACGTCTCACAGTTGATGAACTGTTACTTTTTTACAACTTGTCTATCACTTTAAAGAAAAATCCTAATTTTGGATTCCTCACTTTACCACTGTTTATTAACAAATCATGTCAATATTGAAGCAGGGTAAATGGAATAACTTTGGATGTTCACCTGTGAGTGGTCCTGGAATTCTTCTCTAGATGCTAAGACTATAACATGTATAATCAGTGAATTGAGAAGGATTTTTATCAAACACTTGACTTATTCTTTGTCATTTTTATGAGATTGTTGGTTGATAAATTTTCTGTTGACAACACAGACTTTAAAACACTATTCTTCCCAGCCTTCTCATGAAACTGTTAACTTTATATAAAATCAGTATAGCTTACATTAAATTAAATAAAATCTGGCTAACTGAAAGACCACAAAAAGTAACTGCAAATGTGGAATTTTCACCAAATAATTTATTTCTAATGGGTAGGGATGGAGGGAGCTGCAATAATCTGCCTTGGTCGAATATTATTTGGTAATTTTAAGATTAATTGAGAAGAATATATATTAAAAAACCAGAAAATTTTCAGCTGAGCTGCATACTGTCAAAGTAGTAAATAATGAAGATAGATTCCTACACAGCTTCACCCGGACTGGTTTGTAAGATAGATGCATGCCAGCAAGGGTGACAACATTTACTTGTACTGATATAACTATGCAGTCCAAGTCTCAACACAACACTCCCCAATCCCTACATCTAAATGTAGGTCAGTATCTTGGAATACAACTGTACTGACAAAAATGTTGCTATGTTCTAGTTATTCAGCTGTGTAAGACAATGCCCTAGTTCAGGCAGCAAGTGCTTAGACCTATAAGTAAAAGAAAACTGAATTATAAGGAGGTAAGTGGTGTTAGGTCTGTTTATGGCATCATAAACAGATTTAGTTTTCCAGTTTAATTTAGTATCAAGTTCAGCTCTGATGTCATAATTCAAAAAGGATGTTAAGATTTTGGAGAGCTACAAAATTATTCCATGTTTGGAAAATATTTTTATTTTTTTTTTTAGAGTGAGAGAAAGCATTTATATCACTTATGGGAAAGACAAGAGAATTTTTTAAAATGGCATACACACATTTAGATGAGGAAGAGATTTCTGGTAGTATTTGGCTTTTTAATTTGGCAGAAAAGTGTCTGAAGGTAGAAGCTAAATAAAAAAATTCAGCCTAGAAATAAGGTGCAAATTTTTAATTATGAGGCTTAAGCACTGGCACCATCTACCTATAAATATGGTGAGCTCCCCACTACTGGAAGACTTTAAATCAAGACTATTTGTATATGGTAGATATTACATATCAATCTACTATCATTAGCTGTCTGGAAAAGTTACTGAGTTAGACATTTGGCTTGTGTTATGAAAGGGGTACAAATGAATGATCATAATCATCTGATATTGCCTTAAAGTTTAGAATAGGCCAATTTTCAAGATACTGCTGTGAGGAAGTAAGATATCTGGAGAGTAAAAAGGCATCATTTGACTGGTCACTAAGTCCTGCTTCAATCTGAAATAAGTAATATTTACCAGCAGGCACTTGCTTTACTTTTTTTCCCCTTTGAAATCTAAAGCAGTACTGCATAAATATTTGAATAAGACCACAGGCCTTTGAACTACCCTTTTAATTAAACTGAAGTCTTTATCTAGCTCCAGGTACCATTTCAAACAGCAGCAGAATTTCTCTCAACCTCCGTCTCAATTGATCATAAACAAAAACTGTTCTGTCTGCATTTTCTTTCAATCACACAATTTATATTTATAACAAATCAAATACTTTTAGTCAGGGACAAGCTTAAGCAATAAACATTGGTAAACAGCAAATACATAATGTGTGCTTATGTTTCACCATCAAGATTCATACTGAGTACTTAGAAGTAATAGAGGTAATAAATGTTTAAGAGTGTTGTGAGCTCTAACTCACCATGCAGCCCAAGAGCCAGTTGCATTAGTGCAACTGAGAAGGAGACTTGAGGCTGGGAAGGAATGAGTGGAATCTCACTGCCAGGAGATGTTTCTATCAGCATTGCCAATGAGAAAAATGTCACTGGAACCACAGTCTTCCTGATTTAGATGAGTAAGTCACATTTCCACAAACATGACAGGCTCATAGAGGTTTAAATACCATTTACTTCTGGTAAAAGTTATGTCCCTGGGTGCCTAAAGCCTAGTATTTATGGCATCAGAAGATGTAGACGGGATCTACCGGGATTCTTTAAAGCACCCAAGTGTTCAACTCCTATTCAAACCAATTGGCTTAAGTACCCAGAAAATTTAAAAAAGTCTAATTAGGCATTAAGCACTTGGAAATCTATCCCTAAAACATTTTTGAATTTGAAGTTAAGAAGCAATGAAAATGGTACACAAACCCATGGGTGCTCTTGAAAATACTTAGTTTTGAGTCTGTACTTCAGCTTAAGCAACTTGAATTCTAAAACACTAATGAAAAACATGGTATACATAATTGGTTAATTAAAGTAATTTCATTAATGAGTGTTTTAGTGTTCTATCTACAACACTAATTTTATCTGGAATGCTTGTAAATACCTTGTTTGCAGTTTCTTTGAACATGGAGGGCAATACATGACTGAAATATAAAATTGTTCAGAGAATGAACATCACACATAGCATCAAGGTTTTTTTTGCATATTCTGTAGGAATATGTAGGCTTTTTGCTTCTTACTGGCAAATTTAGTAGGCTTACTGGTTGACAGAAATGCATATAAAAGTTCTCTTTTTTTTTTATTTGTTAAATTTTTCTTTATTTTTTTTATTTGTAGAGTCTGGAAGCACTAACAACTATCGAGAAAAGACTCCATCACGGTGTTCTGGGAGCTTGCATGAAGCTGCTGGACTTAGTAAAGCCTGATTAAGGGTATTTCTAGATGTTCAAAAGGAAGGCCTTCTTTAAGCAAAGAAAGGATCATAGAATCACAGAATATCTCAAGTTGGAAGGGACCCATAAGGAAACTTTGCAGAAGAAAACATTCCTTCAGCTGCAGTGATGGGCTAAAATTTCTCTTTGTCGTTACAAATCCAGAAGTGTGAGGCTGAAGCTTACTTCTTTTTTATCATATAGCAGTGGTCATTTTGTGATATGCAAATGGTATGGATTCAGCCATTCAAACTCCCAATGTCTCACTGTTTTAGAATTAGATGCTACTTCTATTGTATCTGATTATTTTTCCTTCAGTGAAACTTACTTTCATCTCCAGTTTCAAATTCAAACTTCTGGCTATAGCCGCTGTATCCTGCTGCCGTCCTGACTCTGATATGAAATATATACTTGGTGGCTGGCTTGAGACCTGTGATGATAACACTTGGAGCCTTGGACCTTGTGGAGGAATAGCTGAGCTGCTCATGCTCCTGAGGGACAAAAGAGGGGAGAAATGATATCAAGTTGAGTTGTACAAAGTTTGCAAAAATGATATAGCAGAACTGAAGCTCCATATTCTTCTTATGAATGTAAAATGTGTTTATAAAAGGAGGTGCAGGTATGGATTTCTGTACTTTGATTTTGTGCTCTAGTCATAATGTATGATATGGCCTTGACTTAGATTTCAATTTTTTGTCTTTAATCTTGCATATAAACACATCACATCTTTGTGACTTGGGTTAGTAATTACACTGTAGTCAAAACAATATGGAATTAGTACAAGACTACATTCACAGAAAATGGCAGCTAGAATGGTAGCTAAGTATTTTTGCACAATGGACAAACTAGGAGGTCAGTAAATACTAGTAAGCTGTAAGGTAAAGATGTGGGAGTATTCAAACACCCGCTACTCACTTCTACCCGCAGGTAGTGCCAAAATGCCGGCGCTATCCGTGGGTAGACCTGTGGGTAAAAGAAAATAAAAATTAACTTTTTCTTTAAAGTCTGTAAATTTCTAGCATGGTTCAACTGCTTCCACTGCTGTTGAACTTAATTTCTCTTTCCAGGTAGCTGCAATGTAGTCGTACATTAAATTCCCTTTCACACTCTATAAGGAGAAACACTCTCTGCAAAAGTCCCCTGTTACTCTCCTAGCAGTTGATCTTGGGCATCTGCTGAGAATTCCTGACTCTCGCAGAGATCCCTGAGAACTATGGTGTGCAGAGATCACTGGGAGATACCACTGCAGACCAGCTGCTGTGGTATGGAAATCAGCCACATCGATTGCTGTGCAAAAACGAAGTGCTGCTTTGATAGACAGGTCATTGACGATACTTTTACATGAGGGGATGACTTAGAAGAAGAGAGAGTTTATTCCCTGTCATTAGTTACTGTCACTTCATAAATCAGTAATCTGTAATATTTCATATGGTGCCTTAAGGCTAGCTTTACTTCATTGCAGCAGGATTTGCCTCCAAACTGACATATGAGCAGAAACGTCCTTGGTATACGCTTAACAATCCAACTGTGATACACATAGGGCACCATATGCATTTATTATACCATGCAGTAATATTAGAGTGCGTACAAGTTATTCAAAGGGTGCTTCCAGCCTGTTAAGAAGGAAACAACCTGGTTCGCAGAAGAGATATAACCAGAAGAACAGGTTTCAGTTAGATTCTGTTGGACTCTTAACCTCTTCTGAGCAACATACATATATTTTTTATATAAAACAAGCAGTTTTATATAAAACATGCTGAGTCAACTTCAGTCGTGGCGTAACAAAGTCACATTAGGATAGGGCAGCAGGTATATCAGTATTCCCCCAGTAGGCATACAAGATGGCTAAGAATACCAAATTAAAAAAACAAACACACAGAAATAACCTAATGATTCTGTTAAGTGAAGGATGAGAAGGAAGACAACAAGGACCAATATCTAAAATAGTTGGATTTAATGGTCACTTCAAACAGTGGAAATAGTTTGAGAAACTATAGTAAGAGGAAGTGCTGATTTGTTCTACAGCCTATTACTAAGTTTTGAAACAGCTAGAAGCATCTATTTAAATTGAAATAGCAAGACACAGTGTATGTGTAAACTTACAGATGGAGACGATTAATATACCATCTAACAACCTCTATAAGTATCAGATTTCCCCCACTTACTTGAAATGTTGTAACTTTGAACAGGTTACTGGATTTTAAACATACTTTTTTTTTTTGAAATTTCAGAAAATATCTATTTTCTTCTGACAGAAGGCCAACTTGTTAAAATGATGGATTATTTTTTTGGCAACTAGGCTTGCTTCAACTTGAAAAATATAATAGGTTAATACTTAGATTTGTAAGGAAATAGAGAACTCCAACACATACAGAGGAGTTTTCATACTACTTTCTGGACATTTCACAAACATTCAGTGTGTCATGAAAAACTAATTTTTATTCTATAGGCTTGTTATATGTGCAATTTCCAGGGACTTCCATGTGTAGAGGGGTCATAACTTTTAACTAGGCCAGGGTACACAAACTTGCAGAATACAAGACTTGAATTTATTTAGTAATGAAGCTGCTGGCTAAAGTGTGTACATTTCTGCCCAAAGAGACCAAGTCTTTCAACACAAGCTAGCAACCAGCTAAAAATCAATCTAA
The DNA here is from genome assembly GCF_929443795.1 of Astur gentilis. NCBI lineage: Eukaryota > Metazoa > Chordata > Aves > Accipitriformes > Accipitridae > Astur > Astur gentilis. The sequence continues at coordinate 15,159,578 of NC_064900.1, read as the reverse complement.
GAATTAGAAAAAAAAAGAAACCACCTGATTTTGCACTATCCTAAGACCACACTGACTCATCGGTATGGCCCAATGTTTGTGATCTTGCCTGTTAAATACAAAATCAGTATATAAGACTCTGTTTCTGCACTTCAGTCCAGGTAAAGACATGACAACCATTGAAGAAAAGATTCTGGATATGTTCATTAAACGTTATGTAAACAGCAATGCTTGTTTTATACAGGTATTAGTACGCTTCAGTTCAAAGTTTTAGAGAGTACTACGTGCTCCATCTGTCATGGCCCAAACACAGGTGGGCAGAGACCTTACATGCAATGCTCTGGAAATTTTTTTTTAGGCTCTGCCCGCAACCTGTAAGATAAAGAGGAGAACAGCACCTAAAGGATTTTTACTGTACAATGTAATAGTTGCAAGCCACTTCCTTTCCCCAGACTACCTTGCTGCTTGAAATCAAGTTCTAAGCATGTAACATTTTACTTTTTTTTCTGACCTGCTGGAGAGACTGCAGAAATAATTTGATGGAATTGTAAAAAGAAATATGTTCAGAGGAGGATGGAAATGGAAATTTTGTCAAAAAGTGGTAGAGACTCCCCAAGACTCAATGGTAAGATTTACTCCCTGAAGTCTGCAGAACAAGACCAGTGGCAGCAAAGAACTGGGAATGACTTCTGAAAAAATCAACTTGAGCTATATCTGTTATGTTGTATCTGTTATTACAGGCTAACTACTGCTTCTGTAAAACATAGCATTCGGGATATAGCGTCTCCGTAACCAGGGATGTGGACAGACAGTAATCAAGTATAATTATTTGTAGTTGGTCAAAGATAATGAGTGTGACAAGGACTGTGATGGTAACATTTAATCAAAAAAATGGGTTCCTCCATCCACGTGGGCAGGCTGTGGCTAACAGCAACTTCCTGAGGTGCAGCCATCTCTGCCTGTCCTTTTTGGGCAGTGGAATGGATTTTGGTCACCTCCAAGGGTTGTCTGGCTTGCTGACCCCTCACCACCTGCCTGGGACTGCCTGCTGGAGGCCCTGAGGGTCACATCTCTGTGCCCTCCCAGCTCCTTTTTCCTTCCTTTCTGCAGCCTCTTATGCCATCCATCACAGAGTCTGAAAAACAATGTCTAGGAGTACACAATCATAAAAGTAATACTGCTGCCATATGGGAAAGTGGGTAGGATTTGTTATTGCAAGTGAAACAGGCAAAAGGGAACCTGTCACTTTGGTGTGTTTGAGAAGAAAAAGTTTCAGAGGCCTGTACCTGAGGAGAAAGTTGCTCAAACTCGAGACAAAATGATTAGTAGCTGGAAGCTTCACACTGGTTTATGTGAATGTTTCACACAAAGAAATTAGTCTTTTTTGGACTGGATTCATACATAAGACAATTCTCCAAAGAGTGGATGCTTTGCCATTACTCCCTTCTAATGACAATGACAAGATCTGCAGCCTACTTGGAAAGCCAGAGCTTTCCACAGAGAAATGCAATTTGAGGTTGATGGGGGTGACTTTCAAGGTTGGCCACTCCTTCTGCCATGATCTTTCCCAGGAAGGCTAAAGATGGTCTCAGAATAAAACAATACCATTCTAGTCTTCAGTGAAGTATGGAATGCTTTGTCATACTTCTGACACGGATAACATGCACTTACTTTTGCATGGATTCTGGGTTCAAAAAGTTAATTTTAAACTACAGGACTTAGATGTACTTCCTGGATGTTAGTGCATACTTTTACCAGACCCTGATTTTATGTTGTGGCAAAACTTAGACATATATCAGCCCTCCGGCCATGCACCCTATTTTCCATAGAAAGGAAGCATGGTTTTGTGGGCTAGAAGGAGCCACAGTATGCTCTGTGATAGATCTCTGACCTGGACAGTGACGGGACCAGGATCAATGGGAATTGTCAAGGAATACATCTGTTCTGTATTTCTTGATGACTACAGAGGACTACTAGAAAACCTGCAAAATAAAAGAAAGGTTTCACTGATATGGCTGTATTTCCCATTGCATGTAAGCAGTAAGTGAACTGTTGGCCATTATATACAGCTCAGAGTTCATATAAAAGGAGAAGTACAAGAAATTCGCTGATCCTTCACATTAGTATTAGAGCAGTATTTGTGATCTTAAGATGGCATAGGACTCACAAGAAGCAGTTCTGAGAACACAGGGGCTGAGGGTTTAAATATAAATTAAAGGAGTCCATCTAATCTAATATACTCATATAACTACTAGTCAGAATCTGATATGAGGAAATTCACAAGACTTCTTCCATAGCCTACTGCAAATTTATCTTGGTGAAAATCTGTAATTAAAAAATAAATATAATCCAAATGACAAGTGAACCCAATATTATTACATGATGTAATACAAAACCTATGACTAGCTATCCCAGTTAAACAGAATTATACTATGAACTTTGAAAATGTTCTCTCTATTTCTAAGGAAATTGTATTCTTCTTATTGTTTGTGTGACTCTTCTTGTCAGTGGATTCAGTTCTGATTGAGTGACAGTGTTCACAAATCCATGACAGTTTGGTCTGTGCATGAACATGAAAACCTTTCAGAATCAAACTCCTTCCTGCAGCCACCTCTGCATGAGTATCTGAATCTGTATTTATCCTAATTTTATACTTGGCTTTATAGTTAAGACATTTTTTCATATCTAAAGAAACAGACTGACTGAATGGTAGTTACAATAGTGCTACTGGTCTAAGACTAGACAAACTGATTTAATGGAGTAGCAGGATCAGAGTATAAAAAAAAATGAAAAGCTTTCTGCTTTTGCAATGTACCAGAATAGCTGGATCTGTTCCATCAACATATGCAGTAATGAAACAGTTCCACTGTATGGCATCATCAGATTAAATGATAGTTCTTCACTCACTGAAATTAATTAATGAATGTCATATCCATTCAATATCCAGATGTTATATTATTGTGATGAGTATTACCATTTTTCTCATATGCTCAAAAGAAAGGGTATTCCCTCTGATTACTATTAACACTGACTTTTGTTAATAGTCAATTAACATTTATTTGACTGGCAAACAAATAAACCTCCACAGGCCACACCTATGTGAACATGTGTCCTGGTTTTGGCTGGGATAGAGTTAATTTTCTTTCTAGTAGCTGGTACAATGCTATGTTTTGGGTTCAGTGTGAGAAGAATGTTGATAACACACTGATGTTTTCAGTTGTTGCTAAGCAGTGTTCATACCAAGTCAAGGGTTTTTCAGCTTCTGATGCCCAGCCACCAAGAAGGCTGGAGGGGCACAAGAAGTTGGGAGGGGACATGGCCAGGACAGCTGACCCAAACTGGCCAAAGGGGTATTCTATATCATGTGATGTCATGCCCAGTTCATAAACTGGGGGGAGTTGGCCTCCGGGGGGAGATCGCTGCTTGAGAACTAACTGGGCATCTGTTGGTGAGTGGTGAGCAACTGCCTTGTGCATCACTTGTTTTGTATATTCCAATTCTTCTATTGTTATTATTATTATTGTCATTTTAGTATTGTTATTATCATCATCATTAGTTTCTTCCTTTCTGTTCTATTAAACTGTTCTTATCTCAACTCTCGAGTTTTACTTTCTTTTTCCTTTTGATTCTCTCCCCCATCCCACTGGGCGGAGGGGAAGTGAGTGAGTGGTTGCATGGTGCTTAGTTGCTAGCTAGGGTTAAACCACAACAACATGCTATCTCTAATTTTATCTCCATGTTACTTCAAAGGGAAACAGCACAGAAATGAAGACTTTGTGCACATATATGAAATAAAATATTGATAAAGACCAACCAAAATGTGATGACCTTTTATCAGTTTAAACTCATACTGCAATCAAAGAGTTTACATTCTGATGCTATGGGTGAGAAAAAGTATATATAACTAAAAATGTTTAGTGCAAAAAAGCTAATGGAAATAAAAGCTGAAATGTAGAATTTTGCTCATAGTGTTCAAATAACCTTTAACAGATTAACTTTACCAGTAAAGCACTGATAAAAGTCCAGGTACTTTCACGTGTACAAGATTTGTCACCGTTAATATCTGAGTGGGAAAGAGAAACATGGCTCTAATCAAAATAGTATCAGTCCTTATTTTAGCAATTGAAAAAAAAAATAACCAAATATAATTCTTTATAATTTAGAATATATAATGGCAGCTCCAGAAATTATCACTGTCTTGCAATTTACTCTGTGTCTAGCTTACTTTGTGAATGACAATCAAGGTATTCAGTTCATTGAGTCCCATGAGTAACTGAAAAGCCTTCTTAAACTCAGACTGGGGAAAGGGTTTTCAAAGGCTTCTGCCAGCTGAAAACATACTTATTGTGTACCTACAACTTCCAAATGTATGTGTGTGGAAAGAATCCAAGGAGTCAGTAACTGAATTTATTATCAACTGCTTGCAAATACATTTTCTAGTTTATATCTATTGTCCTCCAACATGAAAATTCTGTACTTAAGCCATATAATCCTGCTTAGCCTATTCAGAGTGCTATCACTTAGCAGAAAGAAATACTAATAGAGATTCAATCTATATACCACAGGGACAAGGTCTTTCTCCTGTGCACTAAAGCACAATGTCAAAGCTGAATAAGTACCACATTAAAGTAAAGAAGATTCAGAGTTCCACAATTCAGACATTATCAATGTTTAAATAAAAGCACCAATAATAAAAAAAGAATCTTTTATGAGACCATTTGGTCACATTTTTCTTCTCTCCTAGATACATCAGTTTGAAGGATATACACAATGTGACCTACAGAGGAAGCATCATTATTTTAAAGGAACGACCACAATTCTGGAAGATAGGAATTTTTATTAATCATAGCTTTGGTTCATCATGAAATGAAATCTCCAACCTCTTCCTTACTTTTCTCATGGAATCAGCTATGATGGCACTTAATTACCTTCCAAGTCACCTGAACTTTAATGTTGCGATACACATTAGAATAAAACAGTAGGTAATTACTAGGTATAGTCAATATATGATTAATCAGTTCAAATAGAATCTATTAAAGACAAATAACAGCTAACTGTGGAGTTTGTACCTACCATCTGTGTTTCCCCAGAAAACCATAGCCCCCACAGGTCTAATTTAAGGAAATTGCTTCTGATTTATACTGACTATATTCCTCTCACAACTAATTTGTCCCTAATAATTCTCAAAAATTATTTTCTTTTTTTGCAATAAAGTATTTCCATAATAGGATTTCTGAATGCCTAGTGCCCCTAGTCATGCCTCACATCTCATCTTACACAGATTGTTGTAGATGAGGAGTAATTACACTGAAATCAGTAAAATTAACTACACCTGGGAAACTCAAAGTCTGTCTTTGAAAGCTTCTTTATATTTACTAATTTTGTGCATGATTTTCTCTTAGAAGACTATTTTGACCTACAATGTATCTATTAACATGAATGCCAGCAGTAATATTTGGAAGATATTAGAGAAAAGACTCATAGGCTCAAAAACGTGCTTCTAACATTAATTACTATTTGATTACAATATGATCAACAGGATTAGGTAAATTCTCATTGCAATATAGAGTGATAAGAAAAATTACAATAATAGAAATAACAGTCAGAGATACCATTAATATTCTTTCTAATAATCTTGTACCTTTGGTTTCCAGCTGACCAACAAATTAAAAGTAAATTTATAAAAGTGATTACGAAGATCTGAGGACCAATCTGAACTAAGATGAAAACACTGACAGGAGAAAGTAAGGCCACAGAGAAAATTGCCAATGGCTCTAGTATTTGCTTCAGAGAAGAAACCTGCAGCATTTTAAGACATCAGCCACTTCAGGTTGTAATCTTCTCCCTTCCCTTCTCAACCTCCCTTGTGATTAACCTGAGATGTAACAGTCTGGGGAGCTGAAATACTAAAATGTGCTTTACCTGTTTGGCCTTTCAATATTTTATATTTTGATTGCCTGTCAGTCAGCTCATCACTTTCTCCATACATAAAGTAAAGCTGTCAACAAGAAAAGGGGAAGAACAGATAACCAATCATAAAGAAAATACAGAAAGGTCAAAACCCAGCCAAACCTCACTTTAATTGGATTATATATCTGGAAAGGCACAAATGAGTTGATGTGAGGTGAACCATGAAAAAGAGAAAATTAAATGAGGAGAGATGAGGACAGGGTGACTCTAAACCAGTGTTAACATTCTTGCCAGCACAACAGGGTGAGAGGTGGGCAGAGCAAAAGCTGTGTGGTTAACACGGGGGGCCAAATGGGAACACCAGGTGTGAAGGCAGCACACAGCTAGGACACTGCTGATCGTGCTGACAAGGAGATTAAATCGAAAGGAATAAAAACAGGTCTGTGCCTTAAGTTGGTGATGGAACAGGGTGCAATTCAGAACATAATAAAGGGAACTGGGAAACATGAATTGTCAGATAAGCACAGATATTAAATTCCATCTTTCTAGCAGTTATGAGCTACTCTGATAACATTTGTTTGCTAATTAAAAATACTTACCAGTGAAAACCTCTGCACCAGTATCTCCAGGAGTCTTTCTAACTTCAGCATAAAAAAATGTCAGCCTCTCCAAAGACTTTTCTTATTTTTTCACTCATTTTAATTTCCTTTTCCCCTGCAGTGTCTTTTCCAGTTGGAAAGAAGTAAGGAATTACTGTAAGCATGAAGTAGCTTACTAACAGTAAAAATCAACTCAAGTAGTATTCAAAAGTTTTGCTGTCATCTTTGGACAGTAAAGCACAGTTTCTTCTGAGGTACCTAATGCTAAGGTGTACTTCGTATATGAGATAATAAACCTGCTGACAAATTCAGCTCAACAGAAAACAGATGCAATCCTGCAAAATTTCAAGACTGGAAGCCTTCTGTGACTTACTTTGTTGTGAAACAAGCCCAGAGAACTAGGTACATCGAGCCAGTGGGCTAATTCCCAAGTCATTCATTTGGCATATGAGATTCATAGTTCAAATTTCTGATTCAGGTCCTGTATATGCCACTGCAGACTTGAGACTCCACATAAGCAGTACAGGTTCCTTCTCCCCATGCTCACCTTTAACACTCCCCCAGAGTCCAGCAATCTGCAGATTAGCGGGTTTCTGAATTAACAAAATTTGCTTCATTACATTTTACAGCTCATGGACTTTTCTTCCATGAATTTACTTAATTATTTTTTTTGAACCAATTTTGCTTGTGGCTTCCAAAATGTCCCCAGACAACAAGTTTAATTACAAATGTTTTTTAAAAAATACTGTGGGTTTTTTTTTGTTTTAAATCTGCTTCCTGATGATTTTATTGAATATACTCCAGTTCCTCATCTATAAGAAATAGTGAATGATCATGAATATCAGTGATTTGTGTAGTCAAACTCAACATATCTCTGTATACCATAGGAACAGTACTTCTAGTTACAGATGGGAAGTAGGTCACTGGAAAATGAAATTTTTAAATTGAAAATGCAAGACCCTGGAGGAAAGATAACAGGAAGGGACAACTGATGTGATGTAAAAAACCTGCCATGTCAAAAGCCACAGTCCAAACACCTGAATTTCTCTAGGTTGCTGAGACATATGGCAGGCAATCTTCTCACACCTAAAATTATCAACATTGGTAAAATCACATCTGTACACAAAAAACTGATGCATTCCTTCATGGCAGAATCCAAAATTGTGGTTTCCCTATTTCACACTGAAGTGTGAAGACATTTTTAATGTAGGGAAGCATCTTACAATTGAAGTGGAATTTCAACACAGGAGCAATGATCCAATTTTTCAGAAGACTTCTACAGTGATGGTGACTTGCTACAATACAATGTAGCCAATGCTCTATTTTGACAAAAAAAAGCTCAGCATGTTTTCAAAACTGTGAAATTCAAGTGAATCTACCAATCCTAAAAATGTAGTACAGCACTGAGTCAGCTACACAAAACTCAGCTCTAATGCTGCTGATGACAAAAACTGCTTAATTTACCTAGTTTCAGAATCCCTACAATATCCATAGGTAGTTAGGTCCAGGATTTTGATTAGGGTAAGGTTTGTAAAGTTTGTAACATGTTGCTGGAAAATTTTAACTGCTGTGTGTAATGTATGCATTTTTACAAAAGCTCTTGTGAAAACTATATACTGTATTTAAAAATTCTTGAGGCAACAAGCCTTTCAAACTCTTTTACAAGTGTGTTTCAGCCTTTCAGGGTGTTAGGACAGCCACCTGGTTTTGGCTGGGATAGAGTTAATTTTCTTTCTAGTAGCTGTACAGTGCTATGTTTTGGGTTCAGTGTGAGACAAATGTTGATAACACACTGATGTTTTCAGTTGTTGCTGAGCAGTGTTCATACCAAGTCAAGGATTTTTCAGCTTCTGATGCCCAGCCACCAAGAAGGCTGGAGGGGCACAAGAAGTTGGGAGGGGACATGGCCAGGACAGCTGACCCAAACTGGCCAAAGGGGTATTCCATACCATGTGATGTCATGCCCAGTATATAAACTGGGGGGAGTTGGCAGGAGGGGGGAGATTGCTGCTTGGGATCTAACTGGGCATCTGTTGGTGAGTGGTGAGCAACTGCCTTGTGCATCACTTGTTTTGTGTATTCCAATTCTTCTATTGTTATTATTATTATTATTGTTATTATTGTCATTTTAGTATTGTTATTATCATCATCATTAGTTTCTTCCTTTCTGTTCTATTAAACTGTTCTTATCTCAACTCTCGAGTTTTACTTTCTTTTTCCTTTTGATTCTCTCCCCCATCCCACTGGGCGGAGGGGAAGTGAGCAAGCCACTGCGTGGTGCTTGGTTGCTGGCTGGGGTTAAACCACGACAGACAGGTAGAGTGACTGGGCTGATTAAGATTGATTTGAGCCTAGGTTGAATCTTGTACACAAATACCTTTTATTCTTAGAACAGCAGACTAATGTACGCTCTTCTGTTTTCATTTGCTACTTAATATTTCCTACCTGGCAAATACAGAAAAGACCCTTATTGATATACAACAGCTTGCAAACAAGCCATACTTAAAAGTAAAACTATTCATAGTTGTTTACTTGGTTCATAGATACACATAGGAAAGCTATTAACTGTGGTTCAGTGGTAGTAATAAAGCTATCCTTTTTATTTAAGTAAGCAAAATACCTACTTTTATAGATAGAATTGATTCAGATTGCTATTGTGACTCTGAAATAAATAATTGAAGTCATCAGGATTAATTTAAATCCATATGAATCTTACGATAAGGAGTCTTTCACATGCTAACTGTGTATACAGTTCTTTGGGACAATTACCTTCCTTTTCAAAGAAAATCAGGACTTATAATTATAGAATAATGTTGACAATATTAATACAGATTTCAATACCACACAGCAAAAGTCAGTTTTGGAGAAGGAACTTTATCTCTAAAATACAAAGTCTGATACTAACTAAAGTTGGGCTTTAATCAACTCCAATACAAATAATAAAGGAGAGGCAAGAGAGAACCTGCTGATCTATATATAGGGACAATGCTTTCACATTGTGTAGTGTTTTTCATTATGCCAACCTCTTCAGATATAAATATATCAATACCTATTGAAAAGTCACTGAACCATCACATTCCTTGTGTATTTGTGAGCGTGTGTGTGCATCTTTTTGTGTCTCAGTGCAGGCAGACAGCAAACATCTGTCTTGTAACATTAACTCTAAGGGGCTGAATTAATCTCTGGCATCATGACTATATTGCAGATCCTGGCATTACATCAATAATAAATATAGCATATTATTTAAATGTATGTTTTCTTCAAATACCTCACTAAGTTAATAGACGAGTACAAAGCAAAAATGGAAAACTTTTCCCAATTATTTTAACATTAATTTCAAAGCACAAAGTAAACTATCTAACAAGTTAACTAAAATGCTGATTTTACAGTTTCAAAACTTACAAAGCAAGTTTTGTTCCTATTTCTGTATCAGGGAAGTACCCATTTCTAATTTAACTAACTTCAACAGAAATAATATTTTTGGAGTTGGTAAAAGCAAACAAAAGATGTCTGAAAAAATTTTAAAGAAATTTGCAGACAGGTGACAATATCTTTTTAAAAAGGAAGAGCTGTCTCAGTCACTAAAGAATTGCCATTGTTTTAATATAATATGTTAGTACTTCTGGCATTACATGCAAGAAAAACAGATAGTTTGTGCAAGGTCATTGCAAATACAAGATGCATCAACCTGGTGAAGTTCCTACAGCAACATAAATGTGTTTATGAGCAGCAGGTGAATTCCTGCAAAAGACTCTAAAGCTATTAACAGCTCGGTAAGGAGTACATAATAATAGGTTGTTAACTCAGCCTCCCTGACAAGAACATCAAGAAAGGGCACTTTGAAACTATTATTACTAATACATTAAAAAAAAAAAAAAGAAAAAGAAAGAGAGAGAATTTTTACATTATATTTCTTTAAATCAACAAAATAAACATTCATGATTTTACTAGGGTACAAAACTAACAAAACTACATGGGAGTTACTGAATAACATACCCTTTCTGTGAATTCAAGTTGGCTAATGAAATGCATTTAAATGAAAAAGCTCCTCTAATGTTCATTTTTCATTCCAACAACGACTCGCCACCACCACCAAACCCACAGCTTTTATTTAATACATGGTAAAATACTTATACTAATATTAAACATGGAAATAGTATGTTTTATTGCATGACAATGGAATGGTTCTCCCTAAAAGAGCTTCCTCTTTCCCTTTGGATTTTTCTCCCTTCTCCCAGAATGACTGTTTTGGGGACATCACTACTAAATAAAAAAGAAGTTGCTTATATTATGCAGTCAGTGGCTTTGTTTCCATTTCAGTGGGAAAAAAATGTTAAAAGTGGAAAACTAATAACAATCTGTCCTTCTGCATGGTTAGTGTGCAGCTGCAATGCAGTCTCAGAAGAAGAGAGAAAAAAAAGGAACTTTCCCTCTTTCTCTGTCGTCCCCCCCCCCCAAAAGAAAAAAAAAGAATAGAATCATAGAATCATTTAGTTTGGAAAAGACCTTCAAGATCATCGAGTCCAACCATCAGCCATGCCCACTAAACCATGTCCTGAAGTACCCTGTCCACTTGCTTTTTGAATATCTCCAGGGATGGTGACTCAACCACTTCCCTGGGCAGCCCATTCCGATGTTTGACAACCCTCTCAGTAAAAAAATTTTCCTAATATCTAACCTAAATCTCCCTTGCCTCAACTTGAGGCCATTTCATCTCATCCTATCTCCAGCCACCTGACAGAAGAGACCAGCACCCACCTCACTACAACCCTCCTTCAGGTAGCTGTAGAGAGCGATAAGGTCTCCCCTCAGCCTCCTCTTTTCTAAACAGCCCCAGCTCCCTCAGCTGATCCTCATAAGACTTGTGCTCCAGACCCCTCACCAACTTGGTTGCCCTTCTCTGGACACGCTCCAGCACCTCCATGTCTTTCCTGTAGTGAGGGGCCCAAAACTGAACACAGGATTCTCGAGGTGCGGCCTCACCAGTGCTGAGTACAGGGGGACAATCACCTCCCTGCTCCTGCCGGCCACACTATTTCTGATGCAGGCCAGGATGCCGTTGGCCTTCTTGGCCACCTGGGCACACTGCTAAATACATGTCGTTTTACGTCTATCTCCCCAAATACCTCCTGAATCCACCAAGGATTGCAGAAAAAAACTGTAAGTGAAATGATACCTCACATTGGAACAATTCCTCATTTACAACCTCACTTATGTCTCAAAGTACCTATCTTCTTCATTTAATCTGTGAATCCACCTTTATGGTTGTGAAAGAAAAATGTACAAACAGCAAGTAGTTTGTGTATTATGAAAACACTGTCCTAGCTTCAGTTTTTAAAATAGTTTGGGCTCATAGATGAAGACTTTTGGGAACTTTTTAGCTAGTTCTTATTTTAAGAAGGTCTAAAGGAAACATTCTGACAGGTTTTAGAAAAATGGAGACCTGGACATTGTGTTTAACTTATAAATAAGAAAATTATTTTTGCTTAGATGGCCATCTTTTGGCAGCTATGCTAGTTGTATTTAGGTCATTGCTCATGAAACTCACCATTCTTTTTGTAAAAATATGTCAAACTTTCAAACCCAAAGTTTGAGGCCTGAATGTGTGTTAAGGTACCTGAGGGAACTACAACTCTTAACTTCAGATACTACTAAAACTTACTGCACATAAACTCAGAGGTGAACACACTGAAACTGGTTAATAGTAACAGCAAGAACAACAACAATAATAACATGTTTTAAGTTGAGAGTACATTCTCTATTTTGTTAATTCAGGATTAAACATCTTCTTACCACTTCCTTTTGTGTAATTGATATATTCTTTCTGAAGAGACAATGTTTCTTTTTTACAATATCTTCATCAAAATCATCTAAAGTTTGTCCTCAGGAAGGAGCTGAAACTTACTGCACTAACAAATAGCTGCTCCTGAATTTTTACCCTACCTAATCACATGCTTAAGATTAACAGCTGATTCTTGTGGCTAACTATTATTCTTGCTGTGTCAGTAAACTATTTTTAAAACTATTTTTTGGAAGTTCAAATGCTGAATGGCTAGAAAAAATGTTTTAATAATTCTTTTAATTAGGAATCAACCCCTGCTATCAGCGCATTTAGATTTCTTAGCTTTCTTTGAGGTATGGAACTAGCTGTGTTTGTTGTCTTTTAATAGTTTCCATACCTACTATGCCTATGTCTTTGAAAGAGTTTGAAAACCATTTATTCAAAACCATTAATGCACTTTTACTACATTTGTGCAGCTCTTCTAGCAGTTACTGGAATAAGCATTGTACATGTAATTTTCCTTGGGGAAAATGGTATTGGCTACAGACAAGAACACAAGATCAGCAGAGACTGAACTATGTTGTTTTTTTAAAAATCAAATCCACTAGGCTTGCTTAAACAGCATTATATTTCTTGTTGAGATTTTTTGGTTCAGCAGGAATGACAATAGTAATAGCTCTGTAGGCTACTTTATTATTAAATACAAAGGTTTAGAAGCTATCTCTAAATAATTGACGACGACGATTAGGAGACTAGCCAAACCAGGCACCTAATGGAGAAGGCCTAGCTCAGAACTTCTTTGATAAACGCTCTGCTGCATGTAATTGATATTTAGAGGCCAGATTCCTTTTTCTCCTAATAGTAATTATATCAGTGTCATTAATAATGGCTGCTGCAAGGTCCTTAGGTTCTTTCCTGCAGGCAAAAATTGTATCTGGTCAGAGAGTCTCATAATTATTCACTCTCGTTTTCAACAGTTCTGAGACCTATTTTTTTTTCTTTTTAGAATCTAAGGCTTTTACAGTTCTTCCCTTGGGAAACTAGGTTAATAACAGCAGAATAAGAAAACTGAGAAGCCTGTTTAACATCACTTACTATGCTAACATAAGCTAGGAGATTTCATTTTAATGATTATCTCCCAAAGCGCATTTGTAGTGATTATTTTTTAAAAACATTCACAAGGCATGGTTCATTTCCCAGGAGCTCTGAATGGCCAAGAATGCCAGAGGCAGTCGTTGGAGCCCCAGCGCCTCACTGTGACATGTTGATCCGTTCCTGCAGCTGTGGTCAAATACTAAGGTCGGCTTAACACTACTGTCCAAGAGCTCTTATACATTCAAATTACTCAATGCTCTTGTTTTTATGAGAAAGTGCTGAAAATGTAATGGAAATGTATTATTGCATGAACCCTACATTTCTTGCTTCTAGTCACATCAGAAACATTTTACTTGTAGGCAGCAGATTGCTACTTACACCTCAAATAATTTGAGTAATTGAAAAATATTACCGGAGCAAAGAGTTTGTTTTAAAAGAGAATGATTAGCATGAGGCTAAAAATTGCCCAGCTGATCATTCAATGCTAAGAGCGTAGTGCTTGCTATTTTATACTCACTGTATACTCACGTATACTCACTGACTGGCCAGGCACCTGAAGTGCTCATATGCTCATCCCTATTGTTATAAGCCTTTTACTGTTCCCTAATCTTGTCACTGATGTTGACTTTAAAATTTAGTCAGGAAGATTGCAAAGTTATCAAGCATGCTATAGTAGGTATAGCAACAATAAAAGAATAAGCCCACAGAAAGAACAAGTACATGCTAACAATCTAGCCACAACAGTACCAAATGAACTATGCCTGCTCATGAATAACATCACACAGTCTGCAGGCTCTCTTCAGCCTCACATGGATTGGAGCTGGTGCATATATTATTCTTCACGATTTAAAAGTCTAACATAAAAGCAAAAGCTGAACCAAGAAAGTAATAGCTGGTACTTAAGGGAAATAGGGAAGTTGTAACATGGTTACAATGTCTGAAAAAATGTGATCCTTCTAACTCGGTTACACATTATGCAAAATTGTAATTAAAGAGGTGGCAAGACAGGAGCGGTTTAGCTATTCAAGTAGTAGGGAGGCTGAGGGTCAATGAACCTCACACGTGTCATATAGATCTCACAGAAAGGCACAGGGCTATAGAAGAGAAATGACTAATTTTACTTCACCTTTCCAAGATGTCACCCAGAAATTCAGAGGACTGTCTGATCTACATGATGTGACTTCTTATAAGAAATGTCCATATCTTGTCTAATGAGAACATGTATGGCTCCTGTTCACTGAGATTAGATTCCAGCCAATACTCAAGTAGGGTCAGGTTCTGCCTGAACAGAACTGAATTAATCTGAGAAGATCATAATGAAATACCTCCTTAGCTGGAGAAGACACAAAGGAACATCTGTTGTCCTAAAGCGGGATGAGTCACACACACCTTACACTGTCAGCTCACATGGGAAAAAAAGCTGGAATGAAACAACTTGGGCACTTGCATGAAAGTGAGCTTGGATTGTTCCCAGGGCTCTCAGGACCGTGCTATTGCTGTGCTAGTCTTCAGTGTGGTACTGAGCAAGCACAAGATTATCTGTTCCTCAAAAAGTGTGGAAAAAAATAGCAAGGATATCAGTTCATACCTCTGTACATGCAGAGTGCCACATCTTTTTGCCGTCAAAGCACAGAGTCTGTAATCTATCATACATATACACTTCCACGGCCTTGAAATAATATGGTGCACATACTTCTAGACACATAGATTTGCTTTAAACTACAGAATACTACTGTAGGCAAACAATTCTGACAGACAAAATTACACTCAAAACATTACGCGTTGATAGTCTTAAATTTTCACATTATTCCTATCGAGCCATTTACCTCAATGTTTCTTACGTATTTTACTACTCAAATTCAGGATTGCTCATTTTAATTCATACTAATGAATATTCAAAGAAATAGCAGTGTTTGTTTTAATATTAGATTTTAAGAAGGATCATCATTTCTCATATAAGTTAAATAAATACAGCTGTAGGCTGATAGAAAAATTAACAAGGTCATACTGCTTTCTAATTCTTTAAATCTGGTACTTTCCTCTATCTCTCTGCCTCATCAGCTTTTCATCTCTTTCTAAAATCTCATTGGAAAACTAATTTCCCCCTTGCCTCTACTGATCAGTTATTTTCTCTCTTTTATTTATTAATTCAACTCTAAATAATACTGGAATGGAGGAAAAGTCATATCTGATATCCTGCATATCCTGTCCACTTGATGTCATATGGAGATGGGTTAAAATTTTTATGTGAAAACTGCCTATGAGTTGCAAATTGAGTCTGCCAACAAAAGGAAGTATTTTGTCAAAGGGATTTGGCTTGAGTGTAAATTTTATCAAAAGACAAGAAAGAGAAGAAACATCAGCCAGCCCCTCCATCCTACATCCTGCTCCAAAAGATATTCTCTATTTGGAGATGCCATTGCAATGCCTTGGAATACTGCTTGGGTACATCCCATTAAAATCTCTTCCCTATAGACAGTCTTCCTCAGCTAATTATATATTGTCTTGTGTGTAACAGAAAATATAATCCAGCTGGTGTATTTAGGCCGTATGGGAGAACAAACTCAAGACAGTTGCTGCTACGTATACAGCTTGGTATGCTTAATACGGCTGTCAGGGAGCATTAATTTTTTATGATTAACTTTAAGAGTTTAGGTAGAAAAGGGGAGGAATAAGCATCTTCCAGTTCAGCTGCACAACCTGAAGTGCAGCTGGTATGGTTTATATCCATTGCATACTGTGTTTCTTTTCCTGTGAGGGAATTCCTACAGAAGGACCCAGCGTCATTACAAGGCTGTAACAAGGCCGTAACTTATCCCGCTCCTCCATGTGACCTGAACATGTGACCTTTTTGGTGAGAGGTGAATAGACTACGATGCCCTGGAATCTTTCGAAAAGTTTAAGCTTTGGTCAGTGTCTGAGTGGTAGTTTTAAAGTATAAAAGAAAAGTTGATTACTACTAGCAAGGAAACTGGGATTATATTGATAACCGGAGCTTGATTTTTAAAGGGAAAGACAATACTGCCTATGAGAGATTTTTTTCTTTTAAAAGTACTGGGCTGTTTGTGGAAGACATTAAAGGATTATAGAATAGAATGGATAGATAATGGATTGCAGAATAGGGCAGACATCCTGTATCAACAGAGATAATTTGCAAATATTTAGTATCTATGAAGACTCCAAAGAAGGTCTATGAAGAAGTGCTTTTCAGAGTACATCCTTAGATCTCTAAGGTCAAACATTTAAAAGATTCTTTGTGTGTTGTTGTAAAGACTCACTTATCGTCTAAGGTCACAAATGTTGTTAACTGTATAGTTTTCAGAATGATTCATAATCTACCAGAAGTAAGATATTTCAACTACCAGCCCTCAATATACAGTATTATTTCAGGATCATGACATTCTCTCTCTGGTTACATCACATAACTATTCAAGCAATGGAAAACTTTTTCTCTTTACTGTGACAGAAACTCTTAGCATCTTGGACTGAATGTCTAGGAACTTTTGTTCTCCTCACAGGCCAAGTCAGCTCTCTAATTATGTCCTAGGTCAGCTTATGTTCACTGCATTTTTGGCTGAAAAGCTGAAGAACAAAGTGACCTCTTGTCAGCCAACCACATAAATACGTAACAGTGTATTCCTAAACAGGAAACTAAAAATCTGTACAGTCCATATCGAATTGGCTCACAATGAAGTTCTGTTATTTTCTGAAGATTTTCATTTTTAGACACTGATAGAAAGCCAAACAATATTCTCTTAAATTATCATTCTGAGTATTTTGCAGCAATTCACTGAAGAAAATGAAGGTCATAGGGAAGAAGGTGCTTTAAAGCAAACAAATTAATGAGCTGCTTTATTATATTTTGAATTATTCTATGTGTTCCCTACTTGTAGCTTATTGATAGCCTTGTACAACTTTCCTTCCCTACTTTATTTCTTTATTATTTGGTAAAGTCTTTCCGAGAAGATGTGAATATTTTTCATAAGAGGACTTGAACTTTTGATACTTCTCTGTATGCAATTTGTATTGCACAAGAGGGCAAATATGAGTTCCTTGCATACTTAGCACAGTCTAGCCTCCTTCCCATGTTCAACTTTTTCTGGATATGCATGGAAAGATGCATCTCTATGTTCTGGGTTCACTGTCACTAATTCGTCTTACTTATGAAATTGTTGGAAACTGCCCCATTTTGTGGAGCGCTCACAGCAGTTTAATAGATGGCTACTTCATTTCTGTAAGTTTACATATCTTTCCTGAAACCTTGGGAGCACATGACAAGATATGACTTCCATTTGTGAGCTGCAGAATTCCTACTGGTTATAATTAAAAGCAAGCATGCTCCCCTAATGTGCACCCCAATGTCATCTTGACAATTTTGAAAATGTCAACAAGGAATCTTGTAAGAAAAAGCAGTTCATACTTGTAAAACTTTTAAACCTTGCAGAGTTCTACAGAGTTTCACAAAGTTAAGAAACTGATACAATTGGTTGAATTTGGGAGTCTGAGTGTTTGTATTTGAGGGAGGCATTCAATTTCATGTATTGTATATCAGAATAAAACCTCTTTTCTTTTTTAAACACAAATGACAGGTAAAAAGGGATAAGGACAGGACTGCAAAAGCTGTTCCATTTTACTAATTAGTGTGTTTATAAGTTCCTAAGACTACTCTTTACTGTTTTTTTCTTGACTCCTTAAGACATTAATAAAATTCCTGAGCTTTTCATACTTAACATGTTCTTGAACTTTACCTGCATTTCTCACTCTCCAATAGAGGGATGTCTTTGTGGTAAATTCATATTAAATCCAGTAGACAATTATTTCACTTTATTCACATTTCTTGTGGGTATGCAACACCATCCCTACTTTGTCACTGCTGCTGAGAACATGAATGCTGATATTTCCCTCTTTGAGGGTTACTGGGAAGGCTGAAAGGTTATACTTTCACTTGCTACATCTACCCCTGAAATTACACAAACTATGCTACTTAATACACAGAGGTGAAGAAGAATGAATTAATTGAAACTGTTAATAATTGAATTGATTGTGCATGTTAATATTTTCTGGCTTTGAGGTAGGAGCTGTCCCTCTTTGTTTTCAATATACAAATCCCATTTGCATTTGGCCACTATACTTACCCAGTGTTACAGTTATAATGTAGGTTTCTTCAGCACTACTTAAATGAATTGGTATAAAATCACATTTTCTAATTTAATGCTGTAAACCAGCAGACTGACTTGCATAACTAGATTATTCATCTCTGCTCTAGAATCTAGTCTCCAAGGGAGTTCTTGAAAATCTGTCACATAACTATTCCTCTGCTCAAATAAGTGATCTGACTGCTATTGCTGGCTTGTTTGTCTCTCATTCTGCCTATTACCTAGCATTGGCAGGGATCATGCTTGTTCTAACTTACTAATAAAAGGTGTATTCAAGAGCTAAGCACTTAGTTCAGTTAGTGACTTCGGAAGAAAATAACGCCTGTGCAACAGTACTGGAAGATGCCAGCAGTGCATTTATCTCCCCACACCTAAGAGGGAAGAGAAGTTTATAGTTAGAACATGCACCTTATGGATTATAAAAGGTGAAAACAGAAAACGGTTCTTTTTTGGTAGAAACAGATAGGAGTGGTTTAAACTGAATATACCAAAGGGCCATGAAGCCTGTGTATGTAGTCTTGCTGCACAATGGACAAGACTAAGTAGTAGGTAGACCTCTAAGGAGAGCTATTTGCCATGTTGCTTTGTACTGACAGATATTGGCAGATAATCTATTGATAAAGGATTTTTATAAATCTAAGCTTTATAATTTAACATCCATATGAATGGGTTTGGATCTTGGAAATTGTTCCTATTCAACTGAAAAAATCTCACTATTTCTTTTGTTTAATTCACCTGGTTATTATTTTAATATCAACAGACAAAACAAGGTCAGTGCAAGTCATAATGTGGCTTACTATGGTAATGGATCAAAACCTGAAGGACTCCCATTAGTGTAGGAAAATAAGGTTTCCCTGCTTTGGCTACCAAATATTCTAAGCAATCTGTCTTCTCCCTCTAGCTGTGCTATTTAAATTGTTTGGATTTCCCCCCTCAATTTACCCTTTCTTTTCTGCAATATTAAAGCTGCATAATCTCAATAGAGAAGTGCAGCCAAGGAAGAAAATTCTCAGGTATTTACAGAGCCTAACATCCTTAAATCTTTCTTTCATGGCTTTGCTTATATTTCTGTTCTTTGTGGTCTTCTCACATACCCATTAGTTCCATTGTGACTTTCAGATGGGGACAGAGAAACAGCAAGAACTGACTTAGAAGGCAACTGTTTAAGGTATGGACACCAAAAATTTACTGTCTTTGTCTTTAGTAACAAAGGCACTGGTTAGCACTAAATTTGACACTGGTACAAGGCTCTGTAGCCAACTGGAAATGATAAAATGTGCTTTGGGGGAAGCAGGCTTAAAATTATGCTTTCACAAGACATGCTGAGTATGTACCTTTTACCTTTACTTGTAATGCATGTTGCTCTCTTTTGTGTGAAATCACATAATTTTGACAGAATGCCAGAAATTTGACATGAATGTCACACAGTTTCTCTCGCTTGTAACCTTCTGTAACCCTCCAAACAAGGCTGGCGCACTCTATCATTTAAGCACAGATTATTGCTAAATAATGCTGCAAAATGAAATTGCATTGATATTCACCTCAATTGTATTGTTTCAGTGTCACTGTAATGTAAAGTTCTTACAGTTCATAAATCAAAATATGTTCAAGCATATGATCCTTTTATCCATGTTCGTAAATATAGTTACTATGAGACAGGTATCTTTACCGCCTGCTTGCTGCTCTACTTGATTCTGATGTGAAACAAGACAGTCATTAACAAATTAGAAGTAAACCAACAAAAAATCAGTACAAAATAAAACGTCTACTTATATAGCATTGTATGTGGGATCAAGTGAAAAGTTTAAAGTACTTGTTTTAAATATTAAAAATATGAAACATATTGCTCTTCAGGATCTGAGTTTGGGTGATGCTGTAAGTGAGACCTACTTTCTCATAGTACTTGATCTCGTAGTCCAGAATTGCTCCATGGGGAAAGTCCGGCTCTTGCCAAGAGAGGGCAATGCTGTTTTGGGAAGCCCAGTCCTTCCTTACCATACCTATCAAGGAGGGTGCTGAAAGGGAAAAGGATAACTAAGGGTTAAAGACGAAGCACATGGTTTATCCTTTCAATCTACTGTCTTAGGATACCAACCTGAGGTAACTTTGAGTGACCTCCAAACAGAAAAGCATGACAGATGGCAATTCTCAGGGAAACCATATAACCTGGAATTAATGGCTCAAGTACATACTAGTAACTCCTTTGTTAAAGTGCAGACCAGGTTCTGAAAAATGGCTATATACAAAAATATAGGAAGAAGCGCCTGTGCCAGTCCCCACCGCCAGCTGCACGCAACCAGGTTGCACTGCTGGCTTCGAGGACATTGTGTCCAGAACAGAACCACATTTCAGAGACAGTATTCAGTATAATCTTCATTAAATATTATAATTAAACTGTGTAAAATGTACATTCAGTTTACTCTTTGGGGTAAAATAAAGTGACACAGCTTAAAACAGATGCAATGAATCTTATTTCTGCTAGCTGGGCTGGCAGCAGCAAGGGCATTTTAGCCTGTCAGTGAGGTAGCTGTGTACATGGAAGAGCCAGCTTGTTAGAGGAGGCCAGTGGCAGGGATTGGGTTACAGGCAAATTGCGGGGGCAAAGGTACCCCCAAACCTACCTGCTGTAATTGATACTGCAGGACTGCAGCAGAGCAGGAACCACTTCTAGCAGCTTTTGGAAGGGGCCCAACACGGGTGGATGCACCCAAGAGACAAATTGTCTCAGTGTGGGGTTAACTAATTCTAAGAAATGGATTTTCTGCCCTTTTGGAAAAGAAACTGCACTGTTATTGATGCAATAATTTCAAATGGTGCAAAAACTGCATTCTAGGAATGATCTTTGCTTATTTTACTAATCTGGTCAAGCATGTCAAAGGAGGTCTCATACTCTCCAGAAACTAATGCTGTTTTAATAGGATTGATGTGCAGCTTTCCCAAATGCTATAACAAAACTAGTCATGTTGTTCAACAGTCTTGGAGACAACTAAGTAAGCTGAACAAACCAGCTACCATTAAAAAAAAAAGTTCTCCCAGTGGTTCACAGCTTTCAATACTTGTCTTTCCATTAACAAATATCAGCTTATTACACAACCTCCCACATTCCTCTCTATTATGAATTCTTCTTAACCTCTTCTAAGCTTCCAAGGAGCTGTCCCCTAAAAAGAACATATTTTTATGACTTCTGTTTTCATCTT
Organism: Astur gentilis; assembly: GCF_929443795.1. Taxonomy (NCBI): domain Eukaryota; kingdom Metazoa; phylum Chordata; class Aves; order Accipitriformes; family Accipitridae; genus Astur; species Astur gentilis. The sequence continues at coordinate 15,137,860 of NC_064900.1, read as the reverse complement.
TTGAATGAAAGAGTCTCCCTAGGATAATGAAATAAAAATCTGCTCCTAGTCACAAAATTTCATGCCTTAGTTTTCTTTCCTGTAAATATTTCAGGAAGTTTAAGATATGAAAACAATAAATACATTCTAGAATGCAAACAAACACTAAAGAAAACAAACCTGGTTGTTTTCCTTTGAAAAAAGGGAAACTCTACACAGAGACATGCACGTAACAATCTCCTTCTCTGTGACAGTGCATTTATCCAAGAGAGAAAATAAACTTCCATCCACTGTCAACCCTCCCTGTGGATAACTATTCTGTGGTATAACAGTCCAGTCCTCTTTCACGTGAAAAAAACCAGAACCCAACATGTAACACTACATGAAAAAACTTACCAAAAGTATTAATTGGACAAAACAGAGCTTACACAGGAAGCTGTCCTACACCTGTACTTATGCCATAGGTCTGATGCAAAGGAATGAAAGAAAGAAAGAATTCCTGCCATGCTGAATAAAGGATTAATTTGTTTTTCAGGAAGTCCTTAAACAGCATAATGCAAGTAACTGAATAGAACAAAATACAAATAAATAAATAAAAAGTATTCATAGGTTCTGTGCCAAAAAGTTATCCCTGGGTACATATAACTACTCCCTCAGTTAAAATGAAATTTTTACTCTTGAAATTGATGAACCTGAGCTCATGCAATATTTCTCTGGGGTAAAATCAGCTACTCCAAGCAGGGAACAAAGATAGGTCTGTTTAAAGGAAAACAGGACCTAGCAAACATGGATCTGTATTTGCTAAACACTGATCAAGGGCCTATGAGGGCATTGCTCATATAAATTTGTTTACTATTAGTTGTTTTGAGTCATTCACTGGTATCGAGCTGTGATTTACAGGTGGGTCTGAGGGAGCTATAGCAACGTTTCAGATACGTCTGGTATACCCTGTGCACCTTCTCACAGGTGATGGGCATCAGCTGGGCCACCTTCCCCAGCACATCATGGCTTCATTTCACTGCATTTGGGGGTTCACTGGCCAGACAACTAAATCCTTGCAAAATGATTGAGGTTGATTACAGAAAACACCAGGTTAAACTGTAGATATAATTATATTCTTGGCCCTTCTAGGCTTTCAAAATATAGATTACTGCTATTACACTTCTTCAAATTATGACCTAACATTTATAAGCTTTTCATATGTAACACATGTTGTGCATTTTTCTTTGGGTTCTGATTTCCAAATTTATACAGCAATTTATGCGTGTTTTCAGCCTGAGCTCACCACAGTAACTCTTGCATTTGAGGAAGTCCTTGTCAAAACACAGTCCTTGCACATCAGAAGATTGTCTCAAAAGTTCAGTATAAGAAATAGCCCAAGTTTTCTACCTGGGAAACAACTCAGTAGCAAATCAGAGGAAGAAAATTACTTTAGCCCTTTCCTAAACCAGCTGTGCTTGACCTGCACTTGAAACTGAAAACCCCATAGAGCAAGGCTCACATCACACCTGCAGCACTGTGTCAGCACTGCATCCTCTAAATCGAAATGCAGAGGTGTGTACGTAAGGCTGTGAATATAAGATGCATATTTGTGTTTGTATTAGGGTACCAGGCAAAAAAAAAAAGTGTACTTTTTCACAAAAAGCCACAAAAGATCCACCATTGACCATTTCTTATATGTTCAGAAGGATGATCCTGTATTTGTCACACAGAGTTTATCTATTCACATCTCAGAGGAAATAATGACTTCTAGGAAAAGAATTCCAGTCAGAAATTTATTGTACCAAGAAACAGACAAATAAAACCAAGTAATTAAAGACTGCAGCTAGATCATTTTCTGTTTCTTTAGTTGTTGTGAAGTGCTACTAAAAGCAATACTTTCTATGGAGAAATTTCAGCTTCTTATAACAGTTGCTCACTAGAGCAGAAGTTATTTAGACCCTAAAGATCCTATCCATTTATTGTTAAAGCTCTTTTTAACTGGAAAATTGTAAGGCAGGTAAATTCTATTTGCCCATTTATAAAGACTGCTCTAATGTTCCTATGATGAATCAATGGGAAGTTCTTTTAATTAGTTGTTTCAAATCCAGTAGCTGCAGGAGAGCTCTAATTTGGTTACCCAATGAAACCATTTGAAAAAAAAAAAATGCTTAGAAGCGCAGCATGGCTTTTAATCACTTTAATGGCAGCATTTTCTTGCCATTGGTACTAGGCTGAAGGATGGTTTCTGGCTCTTGAGCTCAGCACTGATCTCTGTTTTGTACTGAGGATTCTTTGCACCATCTGCTCTCTATGTTTTCCTCTACACTGTTATAAATTTCTTGAATTACAATGAGTCATCTACAATGCTGTGAGCTCCTCATTTAATTTAGTCTGATAAGTTTCTTTGTCTTTTTAAATTTGTATTGAATAATGAAAATTCATTCCTTAATTCAGAGTGAGCTTATTTCATTCTAAATCTCTTTGGCTTCTCTTTTTCAGAATCCCTTTTCTCATACACTGCACAAAGGACAGAAAATGTGTATTTTAAATGATGATTGGATTCCAGTGTCATTTCTCTAGAGACTTTCTCTTCTTCTGAAGTTGACTTCCATTACCTGTAACTGTCTGATTTCAAAATAGGTGATCTGTAGGGTTTCTGAAGATATTTTCCTTTAGTCTATTTTCTAATTTTCCAATTTCTTGTTTCATACTGTTTAAAGCAGGCAAAGTTTTGCTAGCATTTCTCCCCTTGTTTCCAGGGTTGAACAACTTTGATATGGTACCCATTCACTATGAAGAAGCTTCAGACCCAATGGCAGCTGATGACAAAAGCTCACCTGATGTCTGTCTGGGCTTGGAGTGCTCTACCCCTCTGGTATGTCATTTCAAATCTTATTTCCTTGGTGAAGAGAAACCATGATGACTCAATGGCCTTTTATTGGCTGGCAGAACAGGACCTACCAGGTATGCACAATCACTTTCTTGTTAAAAAACCCTACCATCCAACAAACAAAACCAGCTGCATGACCATTGTCCTCTTCCCTCCTTCCCCCCCTGCATTGTGTCTGTTTTGGCCAAAGCCAATGAAGTGCCAGCAGGTACAAATTTGGAGGGGACCAAGTGGAAGTGGGATCTGAACTGTACATACGTTGTGGTGAGGACTGCAACTTCACTCCTTTGGCCACCATCTTCACAAGGCAGCTGTGCGTCTCAATGTGTAAAATACTGCCATTTGGAATAACGTGGTTTAATTCAGTTGGACCTTTCTATACCTCTACCATAACCAATAATAATCTGAATTGCATAATTACATGTTATTCTTTCCTCAAGACCCCTGCCTGCTTCAGGGTACAGGAAGGACCAGACTCACCAAAATATAGGGCTTTGTCACATGTTTTCTGAGTAGGAGTTTCCCAATAGAGGAGGGAATCCAGCCTTCTCCCTGCCTCTTCTTTCTCTCCTACCTCAGCCACTTCCCAGCTGTTAATTGGGGGGCAATACCAAGTGACATCCACTCAGCAACCTTGCTTCTCTTTGAAAACTCATTAATTGATCCCTCCTAGTTTCATACAATACAGTTAGAGGAGGAAACCTGCTTTAGCATCTTCCTCTTGTTGGGGAACAATTTCGTTCATTAAGGGAAGGACAGCTGAGGGTGGAAGAAGTATCAATGCTGTGAGGTCTAATTTATGTTGACTTGGGTTTCATGTCTTTGTTGGTCAGAAAAACAGAAGACAACTGTTTTCCTGTTCATTAAGAGAAAGGACTTTTCCAAGCTTATATCACAGGTTAATGGCATGAATTAAATCACACAGTAAACTATGCTTAACACTATGAAAGCTATGGTTATCTAATTATCCCAAACCCATTCAGCAAAAATTTTAGGAAATTAATGAAACAGAATATGGTGTAGGTTCATTTACTTCCAAATGTTTTATCCTGTTGCTTAATTGTAATACTAGAAAGTTCTTTTGTAAACTACTGATAATACTAGATTAAAAAGGAAAAGGTGGTCTAGATTTGTGTTTCTTTTTATAAATACAGCTATACTTTAAAAAGACCACTGTCAAATTTTTGTCAAACCATACATATGTGGTATTTATAATTGTTAATTATAAAGATGTACCAAGGTCCAATTTTCAAGTGTTTTTCTGGATGGTAAAAACAACCTTTCCACCTTTTTGTATACCAGAAAATGCTATTATATTTATATAGTGTTTCGCCAGCCTAGGTTCTATAACTATATTAGAATTTCTATACTATTGGACACTGAGTATGTGTTTATATTATGCATAGCAATAAATGAACTCTGAGAGTTTATTCACGATCCCACACTTGGAAAAACTCTTATTTCAGGGCACAGTAAGAAAAATATTGATTTTTCCTCCTGATTCTAGAAAGTCTGTAAGAAAGGTAATAAGCAATAAAAAGATGTTTTCTTAGGGGAGACATTGTACACCAGTAACAGAACAGGAAGTAATGAAACAACATTTCCTGATCAATGGTAATGCCTCCAGTATTATTAGCATTTGAGCTATTTCCCAAGGAAGGATTTACCAGGAAGCTAAGATGCCAGAAGCCTTCAGCTTCCATTACTAACACTATGCGTGACAAGTACTATCGGTCAACTGACAAGGATGTAGTCGTGCTGCCTATCATCTACAGCTGTCTTCATTCCTGCAATATGGTTATTAGTCCTCCAGCAGACATGCACTTCATCCTTTTTTTCTTTTGTGTTTGCTTGTTAATCTTTCTGTTGCTATCTTTGTGGGATAAGGGAAGAGAGACTATTTTATGAGCGAGGAATGTGATATGGATTCAGGAGACCTATGTTTATATTCTTTTCTGGTTGTGCTTTAGAGATTTTCTTTAATCTTTTGACAGAGCTATGCTAACGTACAATGTGAATGTCAATACTTTCCATTATTTCTAATACGTGAGCACTTCCATGTTAGAAGTGTGCGTGTGTTTATATAAAAGACTGAAAACTAAGCTCAAGTTTATATGGAAAAAAATCATAGAAATATGAACATAAATTAAACTTTTATAAAAAAACCCAGTTCATAACCCATCTCTCTGACATCCACATAGCTGAAACATCTTTCGGTTTATGCTGGATTCAGTAAAAATTCTTTTTCTTACCATACAAGGCTGCTTCCAATTAGTAAAGTGACTAGATAAGATATTTGATTCTTCACATAATAGTCTCTTATCTTCCTAATAATTTCAGTGGTAATTCAGTTATAATACTTGGAGGGAATACTATTACTGGCACTAACCTTGAAGTTCAAAGTTGAGCATGGAGTTTTCCTGACAAGGCATTAGAGCTAGCAAATTAACAAGTTTGGGGTGAAAAAATAATGTTTTTACTTTATTTTCTTACACTAGTTCCCTGAAGGTCTGCATTCAAAAGAAAGCATAACAATATGCTTCTTTTGAAGCACTTCATTCACCGAAAAATAGGCCTCCAGCAAGCTATAATTATAATCTCTCCCTCCATTTTAAATTCTTTCCCCTTGCAGATTTTCTTTTCTTGCTCAGAAATTATGGATGGAAGCCAAGTGAACCTAATACCATCATCAAAAAATGGATTCTGCTACAGTGTTGTGGGCAAAAGGTCAGGATAGATGCAACCTCCAAATTTCCTCCAGGCTAAACATAGATTCAACATCATTTTTTCCTATGTTCCATAATGCAATTCTTTCTTCCTTGCTGCTTAATTTCTCTCTCATCTATTGTTGATCTTATGTATGAAGACAGTAATTATTCACCCATATGATTCTGCAGCAATATAGATTTTCTTTCACTTACAGAATGTGCTGCCATTCATTAATTTGCAAGCTTAAGACAGAAGCACTCCTAGATCTTTATTTTTAACAGGACCTGGTCAGTCCCTGATTCTTCAAAATAGATTATAGTACAAGATACTTAAAAGAAATTGTATAAAATAAAGCCTTATCAGCTGTCAGTCAGCCTGTGTGGATGTTCTGTTCTATCTGACGAGATGTATGTGCAAACCCCTTGGAGTTAAAAAGTATTGTGAGATATTTGGCAAATTTATATTACAGTGAACAGTTTAAAACTTTTTAATAACATTTCATTAAATATCAATAGCTACAAAAGGTCACACAAATGTTTTACATACATCTATGTTTCAAGGAGTTACTTTATATACTCTGTATTTCTGAAGCAGGCAGAATAAATTCAGTTCAAACAAGCTTAGTGGAGGGGTGTGATTCCAGGAATCACATGCAAACAAACAAACAAAAAATCTGCAAAACTGAAAAGTGTTGCCTGTCGTATAAATGGAAATCACGTCAAATCAATGACGTCTGACAACCAAAGGGATCTGCATCAGAATAAGCAGATTCTTGGCTCCCTTCCATTGCCTTTTATTGCTGGAGCAGCAGGAGACAATCAGTGGCTTAAAGATCTAATAGGTCACTGGGATTCCTGAGGGAACGGCTCTCCCAAAATCAGAGCTTCTCTGTCCTTGTTTGACAGAAGACAACACTATGGTCTTGGGCACTGGCATATCAGCTCACATCAGGTAGCAACAACAGACATGGCTGAATGGCACAGCAAGAACATGGTAACTGGGGAAAAACCCTCTTCACTTCATTTGCTTCTTCCAGGCATTTTGTTTTGGGTTAAGTAAAAGAGTATTTGATGGCACAGGGGATGGTGCAAGAGGCCCCCCAGGCAAATCACTTCCCATCACCTCTTGTGACGATTATAAAACTTGCTATGGTACCTACAGCAGAAGTAAGAGAATACTATGTTCTTAACCAGCAATGTGCTGCTTTCACAAGCTCATATGTTATTGTTGTACTGTTCACTGTTCCTCCTGACTCAGACATTGTGGCAAGCCACTGACTGTTGGGTGGTGCCACGTTTGAAATTGTTGTGCGTGCTCTCCTGGGGAACTATTCCTGACATGCAGGATTCCTCTTAAAAATGAAGGCAGAGTGGCTTATAGGGTTTCCTTTTTTTAGGAAACCTGTGCTAAAAGAGGAGGAGGTGGGAGAAACTGGTTTATCAGCAGATTCAGATTGCTACCATAACAATGTTAATCAGCATGAAAAAAGATGTATTCCAGGCAATGGGTTAGGTAAGTTATAAATACCGTGCCAGCACTGCTAGGTGCCCTATGATGTGGGAACAACCTGTGGCGACACATTTCTCCAGAGAACTTTGTTTTCAACCTCTTAATGTAACCTGGGAATTGCTATAAATTTATTGGAAATACAACTTGAGGTTAAGAAGGAGTCATTTATTGCAGCAAGGTGTCATTATGGAAACAGAGCTGTAAGTAAGTCTCATTCAGCAACAACCCCTCCAGGGTCAACTGGAACCAAACTGCTCTGCAGAACTTCCTGCTGCTAAATTGATCTCAGAAGTTTGAAAATGAAATAAGCAGGTTAAAAAGCACCAGGCAGTCTGCAATCTTTTCACTCCATTAATTGCTACTCATCCTGCGATGTAACAAAGACAAACCTAAAATGTAAACTCGTTTCAGCAAATCTTTCCTGCTCTTGTTTTTATCAAAATATGAGACTACATCAGATTGTAGGTAATTTTCTGTCAAACAGTACGTTACAGGTCTGAAAGAGGTTTTATCAAGAAAATAATGAATATTTTATTTTAACATCTTCTGTGAACCTTCTGTAAAAGCTGTTTGTTGGCAGGTGCAGAGAATGTCAGAGCTACTGTACTTCAACATTTTGAGTGAATATGTGTAAGCACATGGAGGCACATCTGATACTGACTTAAAATGTACATCTTCAAACAATTTCCCCACAAATGTTGCTTTTGACAAAGCATTTTATAAATCATAGTGACACTAAATAAATATACCTTTATAAACGAATCCTCCCAGTGATGTTACAAACAAAATTATTTTATATATTATTATATATATGCAAAAAAGATTCCAAAGCTATGCACTCATCTGTTCATTACAAAGAATCATTAAATAACAATAAACACTATGGTTTAGTCTATCTCTGCTTTACATAAGGTCAAGTATCTTTTAAATCTTTAATATGAAGACCTATGCACAGAAAAGCACACCCTTTTAAACTCTGGCATACAGACAATGAGAAACACCTCTAGAAGGCCAATAAGTCAGTGGTTTGTATTTGATGTACGTGAATCACTAAAAAGCACTGCTATTGTCAAATGTGTGTTAGGTGTTCAATTTCTAGTCAAGTAGGGTGGAATTCATTTTACGTGACTCAAATAATTTAAAAACTGGGTTTTAGTTTTGGCAAGTTCTCTTGATTCCCTCTGTAGTTAGAGGGATACAGGCAACTCCAAAGGGCAATGTATGATGCCTGTCATAGGCACCATCTTAGGGTGGCACAGATTGCTCCCTGGAGCTTCCTGTTTTGAGATGGCTGCCAGTAGATCAAATGTGTCCTTTAGTTTCAGCCACAGCATTCAATAAATGCATCACTACTGTTAGCACAGAAGCTTGGTACAAAATCAGCTATGGATCTTTAAAGGTGACCTCTAGAGCAATGCAACAGTAATTTTAGATATGTCAACATCCTAAAGTGTTTTTTTCAGTTGGGTATATCTATATGACCCAACACAGCATCACATAGATATATCTGAGTTAGCCAGTTAGCTTGTATACTGAAACTAATACATCTGCATTAGCTGAACCTGATTAACTCTTTGGATAGGATACAGAGACAGTATGCAGCTGTGCTGGAAATACAATGGAAAGATATAAAGAACTGGAAAAGAACAATTAATAGGAGACTCATGAGGTGAGGTTCAGGAAAGATGATGCACATTGCTTATATGCAAATAATAGCAGTCTACAAAGGTAAGTTGCAATAATTCTCCCCTGCTTTCTGTGAATGGCAGGAGAGAATTAATGAATAGAAGTCGCGTGGCAAGAAATTATCAAGAAATCATAGACAAAATATCAGGGAACACACTCTGTAGTGAGAGAGAATTTATGTCTTCTATTAGTTAGATCGTAGTGGTTTTTACACGTCTGAGTCTAAGGATAGGCTCTCAAGGTGAGGGATAGAAGCAATGACACTTCAAGACATCAGGGCAAATTAACACCAAAAGCAAACAGCAGCCAGATGGAATGGATGGATAGTCTTTCTCACCTCTAACTTCTCTTATGTCTAGGATCTGACATTCAGAAGAGGCAGTGACTCTTTCTGGACTACTGTACTCATATATTCTGAAAACATGTCACACTACTATTAAATGTATTTGAAAAATAAATGTTGTCTTTGTGTTCTTCCCCTTCAAGAAGATTGAGCGTTTTTTATTCACAAAGACAAAACTCCCCAGAGTTTAAGAACCATTGGGAGCTAAAGAGTTTTTGTCTGGCTTGTATAAAAATTAAAACACCAAGAAAACAGAATGGCCTAGAAATTAGGTCAGATGATGGGCAGTAAAAGATGTTTCAAAGCAAGGTTTGTGGAGTCCTCGGCAATTATGGAATAACCTTTCAAAAGGGAAGCTTCTTCAACTATTAGCAACTAGTTAGCTCATGCCCTGAAGCTTGTGGGTTTGTACTTACTACACATATGCATGCTCATGTACTAATAGACAGTCTTCTGACAGAGACCAGACAGAACCTGAGCATTCACACTTCCAGATCAGTGCATCACTTACTTAGCTTAAGGAACCTGTCTTTTATTTCCAAGAAATTAATTATCTGAGGACTGCCCTCTCAGCAAGAGCCTCTGAATTCTCAGAGCTCTTCCATTATTCCCCTTTGGTATTTCTACTCTTTTTCTTGGCACTGTCTTAACCAGTTTTTGTGTTCTTCAGTCTTCTGCATGCTGATCTCAGCCCTTGTAGGTTTTTTTCCAAGTCTATTCTTCTTCTCCTATCTCTACACCAAACCAGCACAATAAAGGTGTTTCCTACAGAAAGGAAAACCAGGAAGGTTTGAGGTGGGAAGCTGAGCATTGGTGTCCTTCCCTTCACAACCTCTTCTTGTCCAAGGGACAAAGTCTAGGTGACCTGCTGACACATGTAGAATTTGCACTGGTCATTTTCTAAAGAGGACCATAATTCTGTGGCCTACAAAAAGTTAGGAAGTTGACAGACATTCAGGCAAGAAACAGAGAAAACATGCCTTATTAACTAACATGCTACAGAACACTGCTGGGAGCTGGAAGAGTACATAAGGACAAGTACCATTTGATACTTCCCTGATTTTCTTCCATCGGTGTCTCCTGTTGCTTATTGTCAGAGAGAAAATAATGGACTAGATTAACCTTTTGTAATTCAGAAGTACCACCTGATTAGAGAGCCTTCTGTTTAACACAGTCCCAAGCAGAAAGGCAAGTTTGTTACATACAGCTCTCCTCCGGAATAAGCTTTTATCTATCCCTAAATAGTCTTCTGCACTGCAGAAATTTTACAGAGAGAAAACACCCAGCTATGCAGCTTAGGTAGTTGCTTGTGAGAACTAATGGATCATATCCACACAGTACACTAGTGATATGGAGCTGAGTGCTTCAGGGTCTAACTTTTAAGTGCCTGATCCTCAGAATGAGATTTAGAGTTAAGTTACACTATGTGTCCAAGCTCCTTAATGCTGTCAAAACAGAGGCAATCCAGAGCACACACAAATGCAGAACTTCAGAATTTTGACAACTTTCAGTTTGACAGCTGATTTAGGTATACATGGGTGTTAAGATCCGTCAGGGTTAGACATTGGTATTGCACTATTGCTTACAAGCAATATTGTTACATTGAAATAACATAAAAATAATGCTCTCATGAGCAAAATATTGTTCAGCCTCTTTTACTCTTATCATTAAGTACATCTTATTTCAAATCGTCCTTAAGTATTTTAAATAATTCTCTTTGCACAATATCACACTTTGTTTTGTGTTTCAATTTTGAGTCTGGAGTTTGATTGGAAAGTTTGAGAAATTAGCGTGTTCACACAGGATATTTAAAGTTCTTTGGCAAACAAACAAACAAAACCAAACAGGAAGATCCCCTAATTCAGGTCCATGTCTCAATATTTGGCAATAATCTCTGTTTTTGTCACATTAATCTTACAATATTCTACAACAGGCAATCATCTCAAATCCCTCTGTACTCAAACATATAGTGAAACCCGTGCAAAACAACCACGGAAACACAGCAACTACTAAGAAAATCTTTGATAGAGGAAAAAAAATATCCTCCGCACATGTAGCAATTCTTTGAATGCCATCTAGAGGATATTATCCTAGCATTGGCTATGAAAGAGTCCTGACAAATTCAGATGTGTGCACTCAAGATCTACTAGTTCTTTATATATACTGTTCAGAAGATAAGGGTTAGTAAAATGTAATCAAAAGGAAGTTTAAAAATATCAACAAAATAAATCATTACAGAGTAACTTTATAATAGCTTTCTAAAAATATTATTCTGCCTGCACAGAATAATTCTATGCTGGTAACCTTATGGAAAAGAATTAATGAAAACAAATGGGCTAGTCATGTGTTGCAGTTTTCTTCCTCAAATATACTTGTTACCATTTTGAGGAACCCACATAAATGTCATTGATTTGCTGAGCCATCATGCTAACTCTGCCATAAATCAGAATTTTCTATGCTTCATTAATGATCATGATCACAAAGTATTTGTGGTGTTGACCTAACTACTCACGCTGTGGGTGGTCAGATAGATTGTGATTGTGTTTGTAACTGCTCATGTTATGCAAGTTGATCTTCCCCTGAAATGTTCTTCCAAAAATTTCCACTTTGACTGAATGCATACAATCTTGAGGAAGAAAGGCTATTTTGATAATTAATTCATTGGCTCTGCCTGACAAGATGATTCGGCTGCTCTGAGAATGAACTCCTCTACCTGTAACAGCCTTGAGTTTGTCAGTGTTTATTATCAGTCCTCACTTGCTGGTCAGTTCCCATTGTATTTACACCAGGGGATTCAGATAATCTACTGTCAGTTACTTTAAGCATCTAATTCAATAGGAACATCTAAAGTTAGGAGTATCAGGACCCTGTACAAAGAGTGCAGAGAGAGAGTGCCTCCAGATGGAGATGCAGTGCACCCACCTTAGATGTCTAAAGTTACTGAACACCCCACACCTTCTTTGGTGCTCCACCAGGTAACTCAGGCTCAGAAACATACCCTCAGGAGCTGTATGGGATTTTGTCTTTTAGTGCTGCTTGCCCAGAGACAGATGACTTTCCCTTCTTCCAAAAGAAATCCTGCACCATTAACTTTTCAAACAGTGAAACAAGATCTTAGAGAAGACAACAAAAGCCCATTCTACAAGAGAAATTTAGCAATTAAATTTCTTCTGAAGATTATAAAGTGGCACGTCTTAAAAGTGTTATGACCTCAGTCTGCCTGGTCCATACTTTTCATTTCTTCTCAGCAGCTAGACTGCAAAGACAGAGCTGACACACATGGTGCCTCCCGGTTCTTTTTGCAGAGATTAGAATAAGTTAAGACAAATGTTGCTTGCCCCCCCTAGGACCTGCTAGTTGCTGAGTGCTTTCTCAAACATACCCTGCGTCCCTGCTAATGCACCTCTTCAGCTGGAAGCATGTCATGTACTGTATAGTCCTAATTTGTCCATCAAGCACTGAGGTCAGTGGAGCTGCACAACAGAACACTGGAAGGAATACAGCTATGATACGTGCAACTGTATATTTAAAACATACTGTCTATCTGTATGTTCATGCATGCATTTTATCTTTAAGCTATGTCTTCCACACAAGCATATCTACACACAAATAACTGCACTGACATACAAACTAATTCGCAAGTTTAAAGAGTTCTCATATGTACATTGTTACCAAGCTATCTAAATATCTCTCATTAAGTTAATAAGTGAATGCAATATTTTTTCTCTATGAATTACGAATAACACACATTTATATATAAAGCAGCACTGTGAAAAAAATCACAATAGAAGTCAGATTGCTATGTTTTCCATTTTCTGCTTAAAAAAAAAAAAAAAAAGGCAAATGTACCTTTCTAATTTCAGAATATGAGAACATGAAATCTGAGGTCTTCTTACAACAAAAAATTAAATTAGATTTCCCTGTGTTTTTAATATTATTTTTTATGACTGGACTCCAAAAATATAATCCTGTATCAACACAGTTCTTGTTTGGAATTTCCTTTATGGAGAACTTTTTTAATAAAGTAAGAGAAAAAAACCTTCAGATAAAGTGTTCTTGAAGTTTTTACTTACATGAGATGATAAAAATGGGAAGTCATTCCTTGAGTTTGAAAACATATGTACTTCAACGTAAGAAGCTGAGGGAACTCTAATAATCTCTGGAGACATCATCTCAAATGCACTGCTTGTGCATGCATACAGCAGTTTGGTAAATAGGACGGCCCTTCTGAGATCTGCAGTGCAGGTTGCTGAAAGAAGCAGCACCTCTTGTGTGAGCAGGATGCCCCAAGCTGATCACAGTGGGGCTGCCCTCTGGCTCCCCGATCCCCTGGTTGACTTCCAGCCCTGCCAGAGAGCAGGGTGCAGCCCCGGGGGCACAAGTCCTGCAGCCTCCTGTGCCCCCACCTCTGCTGATGGGCAGCCTGGCAAGCTGGCCGGGCTGTAGTTGCAGGTAACCCTCACTGATGCTATAATCTCCTGGTCCAGGTTGGGTCACCCTGTAAGTGGAGTGCCTCGACCTTGACTCTAACCCTTGCTCACGACCCTGGCTCAAAGACTCTAATCCTTGCTCCTCTCAGTTGTGTGAGCCCTAGCAGGGAGCTGCTTGGTGTTCAGGTTAGTGGCTTCCCAGATACCTGGGATTTACCAGGGATGAGTAAATACTTTTTTTTTTAAGGGGAAGGCATGCTTCATGAGCTGCTGGAGTTGTCTGAAGGTGTCAACAAACATATGGTTAAGGGGGATGCATTTAATATAGACTATGTGGATTTCTTAAAAGCCTTTGATGAAGTCCCTCACCAAAGTCTCTTAAAAGAAGGAAGGTTTTGCATGGATAGATAAATGGACGAAGTTAGAAAACGGTGGGCAGGAATAAATGGTCTTTTTGTTTACAGTGGAACAAGGTTACCAGGAGCATCCTGCTGTACATTTTGCTTATCCTGTGCTGTTTAAGATGCTTATGAACGATGTGTTGAAACAAGAAAGTCTGCTAAACTTATCAGGGTAGTAAAAAGGGAGGACTAACTGTGAAGAACTGTGGAAGAACTTCATGAGACTGACTGACTGGATAATAAAATGGCAGATAAAATTCAGAAAAGAGTGATGCACATGGGAAAATAAACCCTAATTTCCTAGGTAAAATGAGCTCTGAGCTCACCATTCCCACCCAGGAGCAAGATCTTGGAGTTATAATAAATAGATCTATGAAAATGCCAGCTCTGTGCTCAACTGTAATAAAAAGATTAAATGAAATGTTAGTGATTACAAAGAAAGGAAAAGAGAAACCAGAACTTCATACTGCCCCAGCATAGGTCCACATTTCAAACACATTTTGAATATTGTGTGTAAGTTTGGTGCCCTCATCTCAAAAATGATACATCAGAACAGGATAGGGTTCAGAAAATAGCTATAATAGTACATCAAAGTTATGGAATGGCTTACACACAAGTGACTCCAGAAAAGATTTGGGCTTCTCAGTCTGAAAAGAGCAATGCAATGGAAGGTTAAATTACGAATGATATGGAGAACGTAAGGAGTGATCATTGCTTCTTCCAGCACAAAAACTAGATAGCATCAAGCAAAGTTGAAAGGAAGTGAGTCTTAATAAAACATGAAATTAAGCTGCATAAATCCTTGCCAAAGGATGTTATAGATTTTTTTTTAACATGTATTTAATAATAAACTATTCAACTGCTACTGGGCAAGGAAGTCCCCTAAGTACAACTTGTCAGAAGCCAGGTGAGTACGCAGGGAATACATCCTGTAAACTTTTTCTGTTCTCTTACTCATGTCTAATCTTCAGGTTTTGGCTACTGTCAGAGAGAAGATATGAGGCCTGATGGACCAACAGTGTGATCGAATACAGCTCCTCTTCTGCATAATCAAAATGAATAGAAAATGAATGTATGAGTGTGATAGGTTGACCCTGGCTGAATGCCAGGTGCCCACCAAAGCCGTTCTATCACTCCCCCATCCTCAGCTGGACAGGGGAGAGAGAAAATTATAACAAAAAGCTTGCGGGTCGAGATAAGGACAGGAGAGATCATTCACTAATTACCGTCACAGGCAAAACAGACTCAATTTGGGAAAATTAACTCACTTTATTACAAATCAACCAGAGCAAGGTAATGAGAAATAAAACGAAATCTCAGAACACCTTCCCACCACCCCTCCCTTCTTCCCGGGCACAACTTCACTCCCTGATTTCACCACCAAGCCCCCCAGCGGCACAAGGGGGACAGGGATGGGGGTTCATGGTCATCACACGTTATTTTCTGCCACTTCACCTCCTCAGGGCGAGGGCTGATCACACTCTTCCCCTGCTCCAGCGTGGGGTCCCACCCACGGGAGACAGTCCTCCACGAACTCCTCCAACGTGGGCCATTCCCACAGGCTGCAGTTCTTCACGAACTGCTCCAGCATGGGTCCATTCCACGGTGTGCAGTCCTTCAGGAGCACACTGCTCCAGCGCGGGTCCCCCACGGGGTCACAAGTCCTGCCAGAAAACCTGCTCCGTGGGCTCCTCTCTCCACAGATCTGCAGGTCCTGCCAGGAGCCTGCTCCAGCGTTGGGTTCCCATGGGGTCACAGCCTCCTTCGGGAACCCACCTGCTCCAGCATGGGGTCCTCTCTCCCCGGGCTGCAGGTGGAGATCTGCTCCACCGTGGACCTCCTGGACTGCAGGGACACAGCCTGCCTCACCAGGGTCCTCCCCATGGGCTGCAGGGGAATCTCTGCTCTGGCTCCTGGAGCATCTCCTCCCCGTCCTTCTGCACTGACCTGGGGGTCTGCAGGGTTGTTTCTCTTACATGTTCTCACTCCTCACTCCGGCGGCTGTTTCTCCCTGTCCCAATTTTTTTTTTCCTTCTTAAAAATGTTATCACAGAGGCGTTACCACTATCGCTGATTGGCTCGGCCTTGGCCGGCGGCGGGTCCGTCTTAGAGCCGTCTGGTGTGGGCTCGCTCTCTCTCGAACACAGGGGAAGCTTCCAGCAGCTTCTTACAGAAGCCACCCCTGTAACCCCTTCCCCCCGCTACCAAAACCTTGCCACACAAAACCAATACAATGAGAAGGGCAGGGTTGCTTCCTGTCTTGTTTTTGTACTTAGTGGCTTGATGAAGAGTCTTATTCTGCGTTTTGGGGGTTTTGACCTTTTTCCGTGTGTGTGTGGTGATAAGTCTGGTGTCCTCTCACTGAATCTACTGCATATGCATGGAGAAACTGCTTGCATCTTGCACATTGTAATGGATCTGCACAATCTGTGGCACCACTGGCATATCTCAGATGCACTAGATTCATTCAGCATGGAGTCCATCTGCATGTATTCAGCAACTGTTTTGTAAGGAGGGAGCCAGTTTATCATACATTGGTGAAGTGTTAACCATGCATGAAGTCACAGGAGTGAGATACACAAGTAAACCTAAAATGCAGCACACTTTCACTTGACCCTATGTACAACACACAAAGTAATTCTTCAGCTAATTTGGAGCCTGAGGCAGTGTATGCTACCCCCACAGTCAGGCAGTTAGCAAACCACTGCAGATCTGCTCTTTGGACAGCCAACGAGTAGACCAGAAGGTAATCTGCTAGGCAGACAGGCAAGCAAAATGTGGTGGTAATTCCTTGACAACAGGTACAGGTATTTGGCTGGCTCCCTCGGTGAGGTTTGTTTTGCTTCTCTGGCCTGGGGCAGACTCATTGGTGGACTGGGATGGTCAGGAACAGAAGGAGTCCTCTCTGCACCATTTGTTATCCATGTTCTGGGACTGAAGACGAGTGAAGGCTGCAGGATGTGCATTGAGTGAGGGGAAATGCAGGAACGAAGAGACTTCAAGACATCAGGACTACTGCAGCAGCAAATAAGGAAAAGATCTCGTGGAGGGAAGAACTGCAATGGAACTTACGGAATGTCTGCAGGGAGTTAGCTGCACCGAAAAAGGGGTAAGCTGAAATATTAGCCTATCTGTGTGAGTGGATCATCCAAGAGATGTCTGCGTTGCCTGTGGATTTTTATAATCACACCAAGTAGGTGCTGAAATTAATACATGACTGGATTGATCTTTTTTCATAAGTTTCAGAGTGATTGAGACATTACTTTCTTTAAAGTATGAGCTATACTCCTTAACATGACTCTCTTGGTTAAAGAACTCAGCACTGTCTTAAGCATCATCACTATCAAAATAGTAACCATTTAATTCAGTGAAGATGGTACTGGGTTGAAAAAACTTGAAAAGATTTATTACTTAATAAATTTGCACAGCACATTTAGTCTGAATGTAAATCATAAAACCTTGAATGTCACTGTCTATATCCTGCAGTACATAAAATAAGGAATACATAGTTCCCTTCCACAGGTCAAAAAATAATAAGCACATGTTGGCTACTGATCAAACTGAAAATATGTAGAGATTGGAGCTGCCTCATCTGTGTTCTGGCAGCAAAGTGGCTGCGGCATGTTGCAACTGAATCAGAGATGTGAGCTTCAGTCTTGCCCTGCCTGTGCACTGAAAGCCACCTACAATCACTTTAGCTGCACGTGGGTAAGCATCTGCAGGCTGAGAGACAAGAGTGGCATGTCAGGCTGTCAGCTGTATCACTGATGGATGTGTCATCACCTACAACCATTCATATGCTGTACTTACACTAGTCCAATGGATCACCTATGTAGCAACTGACTTTTTGTCTAAATTGTCCAGAAGGCAAGGCTATTCAGGGATTGTTTTTAAGTCTGCCTGGCATGTGAACTTAAAAAAGCATAAAACCAGGCAGCTCCTGGGTGGCTTTACAATGCATTACAATTTTTGTCATCATGTCTACATGTACATTTATTGTGAACTGGTTTTAGAATGGAGAGATGACTCAGCATGTGAAAAAACAATACAAAACGTCCCTCTGCCCCCACATTTTCTATTTGTGATTACACTACTACCATGCAATGAAATAAAGACAGACACAAAACTTTTTTGGAAGTTCAAACTGAGTTTTCTTATCCGGTGGTAAGAAACAACAGCATGAATACAGAGATATGCTAGATGGCTTCCATCAAGTTTTACCAATTTACTGAAAAGTTTTTAGACAGAGAACATGTAAGGTCTGAACTTGAAGTCCACTGCATACTTGTGAAAGTCTGTATGTGTCACTTAAGAGGTGTGAAGCAACCATGGTGATATAAGAAAAAAACACAAGATGAAAAACAGACTTCTGACAAAATGTATGTCCTGGTTTCAGCTGGGATAGAGTTAATTGTCTTCCTAGTAGCTGGTACAGTGCTGTGTTTTGAGTTCAGTATGAGAAGAATGTTGATAACACACTGATGTTTTCAGTTGTTGCTAAGTAATATTTAGTCTAAAGTCAAGGACTTTTCAGCTTCTCATGCCCAGCCAGCAAGAAGGCTGGAGGGGCACAAGAAGTTGGGAGGGGACACAGCCAGGGCAGCTGACCCAAACGGGCCAAAGGGGTATTCCATACCGTGTGATGTCACATCTAGTATAGAAACTGGAGGTGGGTGGGGGGATCGCTGCTTGAGGACTAACTGGGCATCGTTTGGCGGATGGTGAACAATTGCACTGTGCAATTGTACATTCCAATTTGTACATTCATTTGTACATTCCAATCCTTTTATTATTACTGTTGTCATTTTATTAGTGTTATCATTATCATTATTAGTGTCTTCTTTTCTGTTGTATTACATCGTTCTTATCTCAACCCACGAGTTTTACTTCTTTTCCTGATTTTCTCCCCCACCCAGTGGGATGGGGGAGGAAGTGAGTGAGTGGCTGCGTGGTGCTTAGTTGCTGGCTGGGTTTAAACCACGACAAAGTATTAAAACTATACAGGTTTTTAGAGAAAGCATTTTTGAAGTTAATTTTAAGAATGTATTTTCACTCCTGTTTGCAGCACCCTAGTGCTTTTTTCTCCCCAACTTTTGCTTTCATTTTCATAAGAGATTTTTTTACTACAAGCATATCCATCCCGTAACACTTGTGGAAACTTGTATTAGTCACTCCCTGAAACATTTTTTTCTGTGAATGAATAATTAATTATTTTTTTTTAAAACAGCTATAGATCAGAGGCTATTATTGTTATCTAACAACTGTACTACACTACACATTGCTTACTTAATAAATAAGTGCATGTATGAATCAGTGCTTATTTATCTCAATGTGTCCATCTACAATACAAAACTGTACGGTTTAACCTTGTGAACAAACATACGCTACTGGTAGGATCAACCAGGTGAGCAACCAAAGGAAACATAACTGATTTAGCCACAAAACTCTAGTAACTTTTCTTTCGATGTGGCTTATTTTGACCCTTCTAAGGGTTCTCTGGGTAAAGATAGCATGCTGTCAAAGGGGCCAGTAATAGCACACAAAGAATACTTCTGTCCTTAGGTTTCCTACCTAGAAGCCATCCCAGTCCCTTTCTGTCTCATAACATCCCTGAAGACAAGGGTGTTTTCCACCTAGAGAAAATCTCAGCAGCAAATAAATTTTGTTTTTATTGTAATTATCCATTTAAGTCTTTGGGTAAAAAGAACAAAAAGGTCATATAATTCAGCCCATAACCCTAAAAGTTTTAAGTGGAGAATGCCTATAGTGTTTCATATGAGTTGCTATTCAGGTGCATCATGACTTTGCTCCTTTATCAGATTTCCTACATGCACCATAGTTTCCTCTTCTAGTTGTAAAGGAGTCAACTAATCCTTGCGACATCAGGCAATTGTGATTGATGTGAGATACTGTCTGATGGAGACAGAAGAAGATTGCGACATGAGAAAATTACAACTCTGATCACAAACTTCAGTTTCAAACTTCTGTTTCTTAAATGGAAAGTGAAAACTGTCCGATAAAAACAGACTTTGTACAGATAAAAATGAACAGTAATGATAATTTTAATGGAAAACGTTTAACCAGCCTGGCTTTGTTTACTTCTATGTTTTCTGCTTTCTGCCTGTGTGATATACTTACATATTTAAATGTCAGAACGACAAAAGATTTGGATGCTAGCGAACACATAGGTTCATCCTGGAGCACACAGGCTTTTTTTGAATATATACATCTGAGACACAGGCAGAGTACATTTTCTAAAGAATTAAAAAACCCTCCGATCAAAATGATGTACTAAAATGCTACAGAATTTATACACCACAATGATCAGGGATGGCTGATTATAGCTAGCCTGCTGAATTCAAATTAATCCCAGAACTCCACATGTTGGCTTCAACACAAGCATTGCAAATGAGACATTTGATGAGTGAGGGGAATTTTCAAAATCAGACTAAACTAAAAATGTTATTCCTGAGACAGAACAAATCTACTCTTGCACAATTTATGACATGGTAAAAGGAAGTTCTTAAGATATTAAAGAATGGAAAAAATGGGATTGTACTTCTGAATTCTTAGTCAATGAGATCATAGACTGTTACCAGGCCTGAGTCTCAGATTTACCACATTTGGAAACACTAAAGTAAAGTGTAGACAAGATAAATCCTGGAGATGACACTGGCAGCCAATAAAGGTACTTCAAAGTGCTTGTTATGATCCATTATTTATGATCTAGCAAGAAAAGTGTGGGTAGGAGGAGAAGGTCCCTTTCTCAAAGGCTTGAATCGTAGAGATGAGGAATTAAAGAAAGAACAGAAGGGAAAGGAAGAGATTATTTCCTAAGTGAGGACATAAATTGTGTTTTCCTCTCACTCCTGTCCTAGGCTATCACTCCTCTCACTAGGCTATCCTAATGTTTGGAATATATAACAATGTTAAAAAAAAATTACTTGAAATGATCTGAGACTATTTGTATCCTAAATAATGCATAAGCAGTGCTAGTTGCTGTTGGGATCATTTTGGACTGACTCAGTGTCAGAAACATTCTGCTCTAACCAGAATCAGCTCGATATTGGCCTCTGCACATTACAGTGAAACTGCCTTTCAGATAGAATGGCTTGGGTCCAGGATCCCTTCAACCCTGTCAAAGCTGTTTATGTATCAGCAGTAGAGCCTTACAACTGAAGGTAGAACCTGTTACAATTAAAGATTAAATGTAAATTACTACCATTTTTGAAATATATGTATTTGGTCATATATCCTGGATTTCCAAATGTACTAAGCTCTCACAGCATCCAGATGGAGTTACAGCTGCCCAGCTTCTTTGCAGATCAGGTCACAGGTAACTAATTAGAATTTGGAACAGCGACAGTAGACTCTGCACGTATAGAGTGACTACATAGAGTCAGCTTTCCTTAAAGCTACCTACAGAAAGAAATGCTTATGATCTTTAAATTCATCTTTCCAGAGCAGCTCACCCAATTATATTGAGATTCTGAGACTTTTGTTACAGAAGTGGACAGTTTATCCTAACAGCCATTCTTCTGAAAGACAGTTTGAAATAGATACTTCTTCAGTGCATGAAATTTTCATGTTCTCCTACCGCAATGAAGAAAATTATATAGATACAAAAATTTTGGTATTATGCTTTGACCAAATATCAACAACAACAACAAAAATCCATCCTGTAAATTAACACTTTCAAATATATCAAACTACATTAAACCAGAGAAGAAGGCAAGATGATTTAATGTAAATTTTAATACAGTTCTTCACTGTACATTGCAATCAGCAGAAATATTTTACTCAGTTACATTTGTTTACCCACTGATCCAGAATAGGTTGTCTCACTGTGTAAAGGCAAATGAAATAAAGCGACTCCTTTGTTACACAGCAGAATTTGGCCTTAATGCAATCACAATCAGCTATGTCACATTTAAATAATTTTGAAAACAGATTCTGAGCAATGAACTGCGGCCAAAATGCAGAGACATAGAGGAATTTTAATAAAGGCTTCAGTGGAGAAAATTCACACTGCTCCTTTATTTGTCTCTACAAAATGCTGAAACTATTCCTTAATGTAATACTTCAAAAATATTAAGAATAACTTGGGAATCACTGACATCCATGCCTTTCATCTCTGTTCAGTGGTAGTTCCAAAAATAAAGCAGTCTATTGTCTAAATACTGTAGGGCTGTGTGCAAAATTGGAATGAGTTTTTCTCCCCTATAACTAAAGGTTTCAAACTCCTAAATCTCCTAGTAATTGCTGGATCAGCACCAACGTTGATCTGTTTTCCTCCTTACTTTTTCCCCATTTTTGAATAGGAATATGACTTTCTAAATACTGTTCATTGATTTATTTTTCAAATATATTACATATTCTACACTGCTATCACAACTTCTTCCCTGGGTCTTGCAAGACTCCAGGTAGGTGAATCTTCCTGTTTCCATGGCATGGCTGTAGCAAGCACAGCGAGTGTGAGAGAGGACCAGGAGGAGACAGGTACTTGCCCACAGTGCTGTGGGCACTGGTGGTAAGGTGGTGACAGGTGACAGTAAGCTGGGAAGTGCCTCCAGGAGGAACAGCACCTCAGCCAGCAAAGTGTCTCTCCACAGTTCCAGCCAGCAGCCCCAGGAAAATCCCTCTAAACAGTTCTGTGGCATGACGCTCCATCCTCACAGACCCCCTTGCAAGACGGTGTTGTTCACTTTTGCTTAGAGAGGATTTAAGTTCTTTATAATATGTACCAAATTATAAACATGCATAAAAAAAAAGACTCTGGGTCTACTAGAACCCACGTGAAAACAAAAACTGTCCAAAATATTCTTACTTTGATATCATTACTCTGACAAAACAGGCTTGTCTCTTTGTTGTCAACATGGCAGCATGTTTTTATTCGTGCTATACTGTAAAAGATTTGAAATTGCCTAGGATGGGGTGGTGGGGGTGGGGAGGGAAAGGGCAGTTTGTTCTTCATGCCACCATCCAGGTGGCCTCTTAGCAGCAAGTTGGCTCAAGCACGCATTCAACTCTCAAATTGTTCTGTGTGTGCTTCTGTGCATGCTAAGCAAATCCTGCCATCTTCCAGCTCTATCAGCTAGCATCTTTCAATCAACAAATTGCACTTTGGCATGAACAGAAGGTTTAAGATGGACTTCTGCCACCCTCCCAGTCCCAGGCTAAATAGCTATGAACATATGCAGAGATTGTGTTGTTCATTTTTAGGGCTTTATGATGGCACATTTAATTGTACTAAAAGTGCAATTGATGGAAAGTGAGTTACAGATTGAATAGACAGTGCAGCAGATGTACAAGGTCATTCAACAAGGACTACTCATTACTTCAAATTACCACCCTTGAGGAGAAACTATAGTATATGCCAGGATGGAGCTCTTTCTCTGACACTTCATCTTTCAGTTTCATCCCAAAGGATATCTTTGTTTTCTTGCAGATAACATTTCCCAGTTAGAACCTGCTACCTTAAGTTACAATGACTCAATTGCCATGTCTAATGTAATTCACATGTGAAGTATGCTACTGCTGCTTCCATTCATTTTAAGAAAGGTGATTGCCAGAAATTGCATACAAAGTGTTTGTACGTTCACAGGCCTGTGTTTCCGCCCCATTTGACAGTGATGAAAGACAGATGCCTTGTTTAGTTTTAAATCACATTAGCATTCTATTTTCATCTATCTTTTACTTTCATAACTCCTCATTGAATTACAGTCTGATGAAATTTGTCAAAAAAGAGCATAACTTGCTCAACAGTTTATAGGCTTTGGCAGCATTGGAATGTTTGCTTCTGATTTGGCTATCCTGGCATTCATGAACAAAGACGAGTATTAGATGGACACAGTTAACTAGACCACAAATTTGTTAATTCTTCTGGGAATCAGCAATGTTTTATTCAAGATAGTTCATGACCTTTTTTGCCTGCCAAAGAGCCATCATCACAGCCTTCATACTTTTCAAGTGACTTCCCAGTGAGCTAGAAGGGAAGCATTGCCCTCCCCATACAAGGGACGTACATTTAGGTGAGATGGAGTCAACAAGGCATTCATTAAGGAATGCTCATTCTAAGACTTCTTCCAATTTAATTTAGCAGAAAGCCAGACTTCTTATCAAAAGAATATCTGCCCTGTGCAGAAGAAAGTGTCAGCAATTAGTTCAGCCTTCTGCGGTGCTGCCTTGCATCTGTGGCACACTGCCTCACTGACTTATAAGGAGGAAGGGGTTACATGTCCTGTCCATCCCTTCAGAGGATGTTTTTCTGACCCCTTCATGCCACCCTTCCAAATCCCAGGCCTCCTTCTGGGGAGGACTTTTAAAGAAAAGCTTCTATTCAACCTGCCCTCATTGGCATTTCAAACAATTCTCTTCGGCGCAGCAAGACTTTTCATTTAACAAATGTATGCTGTGATGGTGTACGTCACGGCATCAAGAAACTTTTTACTGTTCATTTTTGAAGCCATAGCAGAGATTTCTTCAAGCAAGAACAAAAAAAGTCTTTCACCTTTCTCTGAAGAAGTGTGAACATCATGCTGAACAGCAAATGTGGAAGGACAAAAAAAGGCAAATGTGAAATCCCAGGACTTAATTTAGATTAAGCTTTATATTCAACTACTTGTATTGGTCAAGAAAAATCTCAGAAAGTTGGTAAGTTAGGGCCCTTCACCTTGTATTTTCATGCAAGAATTTGGTGTAGAGATGCCGGTAAAGGAATAGAATAAATACCCTATTTACATATAGGAAAACGATGGCTCGTGTTCATATCACCTTCAATCTACAATCTCAAAACTGCTAATCTAATAAATGCCACAGAATGAAAAATATAAAGTTGAACTGGAGATCACTAGTAATGTTGTTATTTGCAAACATTTTATCTGCAGAAAAATGTCAACCTTTTTGTCAGGAATAATTCAAGATAACTGATTCAAATAGGTCTGCTTTGAAATATGGTCCAATAGCTTCCAAAACATGCTCATTAACTGTCCTGAAAAATATGGAAAAAACCAGTTTGTTTTTCTTCAAAATGCAGAAGAAAATGATTTACTGGGTACATTTAATACTGTAACTGATAACACTTATCCTGCATGGTTGCAGAACACCCAGTAATTACAAAGAGCAGAGTAAATTTCTCTTGCTCATTTTCTTGTCATTCTGTTTCCTCAAGATCTGGCATCAAATGTATTATTTATGAGTGGTCACCTATAAATCTCATGATAAGAACTGTTTCTTGCGATCTAAAGTGCTGAGATAACATGTTCATTTAACAAACTATTTTTATCGGTGTGCTGTGTACATCACTGTGCTGACCCACTTTTACTAGATTCAAGTACTATGGGGCCTTCAGGAGTGTTAATCAGTCAGCAGATAGACTCACTGGAGGCTCTATTCTTTTTTAAAATGGCACACAATGCATGGACTGCATGGCTGTCACAACTGATAAGAGCTCGAGTCAGTGCTGGACATATCCAGCCTTATTTTGTTTTTCTTCCCTCATTCTTTGTCATTGTTTATCTCTGTCTTGCAACACTTAGGTTTTTTAGTGGACAAATACAGTTTCTAATATTTATATGTTTTTCTGCAAAATGTTAATTTCAGAGTGCCAAATTATTTTCTTTTTCTTTTTTTTCCCCTGTACATCCAACTCACATACCATTTCAAATGCATCCATTCCTGTGTATCTTACAGCAGTACTATGTCTTTTGGTAGATAAACTACTGCAAGAAGAAACCATCTGGATGAGAAATGTTTGGAATCTATCACCATTGATAGGGTTCCTTTAAAAGCAAGCTTTAAAATCATTTAATAAACCATGAGAACTTCTGCTTTGCTTTGCAGGGGATGCTCCCCATGCACTTCACAAAAAGGCATGAACCATTTCTCAGATTAAAAGAAAGTAATGAAGTTACTTCAAATATAAAACTAATAATAAAAATGTCAGATGTCAGCAGCATCATTTAATTTCCTGATAAATAGATGGACACCCTAAGTAGGTGCTACCAGTAAAGTAGCAGTTCTGACATAAATCACAGAACCACAGAATGGTTTGGGTTGGAAGGGACCTTTAAAGGTCATCTAATTCCAACCCTCCTGCCATGGGCAGGGACATCTTCCACTAGATTAGGTAGAATGCTATGGATGAAGACAAAACACTTTCTGAAATGGTCCATCTGCATTAGAGTCAAACTATGCTGATTGGTCAGAGTCAGAACTCAAAGTATTGGTCCTTGCATTGGCCTTCTTTTCCACACTAGAATCATAGAATCATTTAGGTTAATATGACTTCAGCCTCAAATTCTGCTACCTGTAATCTTACAAAAGGAATACAGTCACTAAAACAATTTTTATAAACGGAAAACTTTCCTACATTAGCAAGTCGGTAAATGAGATCTTATTTCTACTGGTTATTGATTAGCTTTCATAATGTTCTTGAATTTCCACTTTTCTGTGCCAGTTTCAACTTATGAAGACATCAACAGTGTATGAAAAAATAAGTCATGTTCAAATTCTCATTTTGAATGGACTTGCTATCTAGCCTCTCATCAAGTATACAGGAGGGGGGAAGTTTCTTCTGAGTTTTTACAAAGGAAAACCATACTGCAATGGTACTACTACTATTAAATTGTTCTTCAATAAATACATTTTTTGGTTTGAAGGTCTACGCAGGTTATTCGACTAGCTATAACTTTATTTCTACATTAACCCACAAAGTACTTAGAAATAAGGATACTCCCAATATTAATGGAACAGTGCCACAGACAACTAGGTAGCTCAATACATATGGATAATCATTAAATAAACATCTATGCGGCTTGACAAAAACTGATGCAACTCTGAATACAATGAAAGTTTTTTTTTTTACAAAGAGTACAGAAACACATCACTCTTTATACCTATGAAACCTCAAGGTAAGAAATTGAATAATCTCGTCAAAGGGCTGAATGTTAGGTGTACTGGAGCCAGGAGTTCATAAAATCTTGTATTTCAAATTTAGATTGACTTCTTTTACAGAATATTAAATTCTTACTTGCTTAGGGGCATCTCTTTAATGTCATGAGAATGTTAGTAGGAGTTAATATAAGAAATTTTGAATCACCAACACTGAAGAAAATTGGATACTAGCAAGTGTATTGAATAATAAGATGATGAGGACATAGGAACCGGACAAAGCTTTATGCAGCTACTGCCATGCTCAGGTAATGCTAGATATGTAATAGACAAAGAACAGAGAAGCCTTTCAAAAATTAATTAATCGACCTTCATCCCACCAAGATAATACCTTCTTCGAAATGTTTTATCATGGCTCTTTTGACAGCTTCTGCTTGCATAAATCACCACCTTAATTTCAGCTCCTCCATAGGGCAAGTAAACCATACGCACTTTACTGTTTCAAAAGACATTTCCCATACCCTGTTTATCATATTACCTATATACCTTCCACCAAGACATTTAAACCACAGGATTGCTCTGCATGAGATGTATCTCTCCTGCCTCACTAACCCTGAAGGAAAGTTTCCAAGTAATGTCAAGATAACACTGCCCATTAGGGAGTAACACACTGGGAAGGACAGTGAGAGATGAGCATTTCAGCAAATGCTGAAGGTACCAAGCAGTAGCTAGTCTCAGCTTGAGGCAAGACACTGTGTTGTGGGGTAGGACAAAGATGTGGTGTACACTACAGGGAACTGTGATGTAAAGAGAGGGCAGACTAAACGAATGAATTCTGTCAGATACAGAAAAGTCAGTAAAAAACAGATGAGAAAGTGAGTGGTATGGTCGGGAAATGAAAAGCATTTTTCAGATCAGATCTGTAAAGAGAGAAAACTTCCATGGGCCAGAGACCAACCCCAGCCTGCCGCAACTGGAGCAGCACCAAGGCACAAGTGGGTTTCCACAGGAGTCACCAGCCCTGGGCTCTTAGGATGTTTCAGGAACCAAGTAAGCAGCTCCCACACAGTTCAAGGGCAGCTACATCTCCTGCCTGGCAGTGGAGCAGGGCTGCCACAAGGGCTGCTGGATAATATGGACCCACAGCAACGGGAGAAAGCGAGACAGCCACAGGCAATCTCCCTGGCTTGTCCTAGGAGACATCTAGATGTCTTCTGATTCCAGTCCTGTGTCAAGGTGAAAACCCAAACGTGGAGAAAGCCTCTGTAATTTCCTGGTGGCCAGGTCCTCTCTGCTTTCTGAGGTGTGGCACACACTTTATGTCGCTTGATAGGTCACACAGTTTGGCATGTGGCTTTGAGGGTTTGGCGGGACACTGATACAGTGAACAGACATCGTAAGTTTTATTTTCAGCAGCCATTTAGCACTTTAAATGTGTGTTGGAGCACCCATTAGAAGGACATTCAAGGCTGCACTGTGTTTTGGAAACTCTTCGGCTTTCAGTCAGATGTTACATCTGGAGAGCAAACAGGAATGAAGTTGAACCAGGCAGTTACACCAGCTCCATATCATCAAGTTCAAGTTCACGGTGCTGCTTAGTTTTTTCTAACGAGTTCAGACGGCCAGTTTCTATTCAGGTCCCTACTCCTCCTGTGGCCCATGCGTCTGTTGACTATAATTCTAATTATTAGGTGCTGAACAAATGTCAAGAAATGCTATCTGTTATTTCTGTAATATATACTGCATTAGCATGTTCCATGCTTGCTTTCTATTGCTTTCCCATCACATAGTGTGATGTTGCATAAAGGCGTTTATCCCCAGAGAGCTTTTTTTCATGAAATGTGCTGAGATGCTGGAAATCTATCCAAAACACTGCTGCTATCTTTGACTTTGATACAATTAGCTACTCAGTAAAAAGGCACATTGGAATACACTATGAAAGAAATAAAAAATACACTCAGTCAATTCTGAGTTGATTCAGTGCTGATGTGTTTAGCTGACTGTCTGAAAAAAGATAAGTAGCAAACCATTTCAAAGATTACTCTTCCCAAACAATAAAAAACCTACCTTAAGCTTGACATTTCCAAAGTGATGAATCTTTGATTAAATCATGTGAAATGTCAAAATGAAGGGAAAAAGAAAAATCAATAGCTGTGCAGATGAAGCAATGTGAGGTCAATCGTCCTGTACTGCCAGTGCCAGGCCACCCATGTCTTTTTAATAGCAGTATTTTTAAAGTGTACAATACCTGAAAGACGCTAGAGATTAACTTTCAAGACTGAATCCCCTCTTCACAATAAAAATTATTAAACATTTTGTTTTTAGAAACTGGAGCAGAGGCATAATAAAATGGCACTTTTCCAAAAAAAGTTTTTACTGCATTCTTGAGATTAGTTCAGCAACATTATCCTCAGCATTTCACATTACGTGAATTTTTTTTTGAATTTGATACATTTTTTTCTGCCAGGTAACTGAAAGCTTTAATCAGAGGAGGAAAAAAAAGGCTTAGAAATCATTACTGCTTTTGAAATGTGTCCTGAGCTTGCTGCTACCTCTTTTATGAGAAAACGCAGTGTTTTCCTGTGAAAGCCATAGGTGTGGCATAAGTATACTGGCCAGTACTACAGGGGCTCTCCCACCACCTACCTTGGGCATGTTCTGAGGGAGCGCATGCCTCTCACTCCCAGGCTATGTGCGTAGCTGAAGGTGGACACTCAAGCTGGCTGTCTTGAGCCCATAATGGAGATGCCCAAATGTAGACAAGATGAATATTCTGCATATTGTATTTCAATGTGCTTATTTATGAAGTATACCTAGGGCATTTAACTTTCTTTCATGTACTAAAAGCCAACATTTTTCTAAATCTATTTTGAAAGTTGAACATATTATCTTTGGCAAGTCTCGGTCTCAGCCATATTTACAGTGAGGTGACATGAGCTACATTCATGTCTTTAACATTTGGTATTCTGCATGTACATAGGCAGCTTTCACTCCATTGTAGTGTGGTTTTATAGGCCCAAATACAACAGTTCGGATGATGTGATTGCTAACACACTGGGTTGAATAGCAGGCACCCATAAGTAATGAAGGAGAATCACCAAGTGGGAAAAACCCTTATTGTTTTAGAGAAGTATACCATAATGATTTTCCTGTTATCTATAATCACTGTTTTTATTTAGGTTTAAAAGGCTTCTCAACTGAAATATAGCCTAGACATGGAATATTAGCAGAACTGTTTTTAATGCAGCACTACTTACATTTCAGGAAAAACCAAAAGTGTGGTGGAACTGGATTACTTCTGGATAATTCTTTAAGATGGGACTGAGAAGAGAGAAGCTTTTGATTCTTTTTTTATCTGATCAGTGGAACAGAATGTTTATTTGAAAAGAAAGAAAAAAAGACATTTCAGAGCAAAGAGGATGTTTGAACTGATATTAGAGACTAGACTTGTAATGTTGTAAACTACATATAAACTCCTAAAGCTAACTTCTCACTCTGAAGATAAATGGCATTAATTCACAATACCATCCCTAAACCTCTCTAGTCCTTCTAGGACCATATAAAATGGTATATTTTTACAGCCTGAGCTGCTTTACAGCTTAAAGATGGAGACAAAAATGGAGACTAAAACATTTTATAAAACACAGCGCTACCAGAAGAAAGCTGCCTGTGAAGCTTTTCTTTGAAGTTTTCCTACGATAGTTATTATTGATATCTTCTATTGCTGTTTAAAGAGAAAGTGGGGGAAAAACCTCTCTTCGAAGGATATGAGTACATTATATCAAAAATGGTTTTTCATTTTAAGACTTTTTTACAGCTAGGAAAAAAATCTGCTAGCTTTTGAAATGAGATTTTTTCACTCAACCACCCACTGTAGACCTAACATAATTGTGGTGTGGAACTACACCAGCCTGTGTCAGTTCTCCCTGTAATTATTGAGCAGACAAGGGCATTTCAGAGTATGACTGATGGTTTGGTTTCCCCAAATCTGGTAGGAATCTTATTCAACTGAGTGTGGTCAATAAAGGTAAAATAGGATAATATTTACTGTCTTTGATGAGCTGAAGGTTAAATAGCTTCTTCAAAAATCTTGGCTTTTGCCAAGGCAATACATTCAGAAACATGCCTGGAAGAAGAGTGAAAAAAGGTCCAGTTTCTGTTTCTGTCATTAGTATACAGAAAGGCAAATATGCACTGCTTTATTCAAAACAGCTTAAATTTAGGAATGTGACTGTGATGTATGATATCCATACGATAAAAATCCATGAAGACCGTACAATGCAGAGGATAATACGTAATTTAGCTCTGAACTCACACAAACATTGATGCTTAGAAATCACAAAGTGACTGAGGAGAGAGTTGCTTTCTGAGAGCTCAGAAGAATCTCTTAAAAATCATTTGATGCTTGCATGATTATTTTTTTTTCCTCAAAGACAGGAAATTCTCTTCATCTAGCCAACTGTGGCAAGAATGCTATGGACAACAGTGTATGTTCTCCAAGCTAGTGCTAAAGGAAATCAAGGAAAGGGCTCTCAGCCTTGTCCATAACAATCCTGGTTCATGTGACACAGCTCCCTCTTTGAAAAAATAACCAATGTATTGCACAACAGAAATGTATAAAAACACTTGGGTAAATTTCTATCAGTGTTAATTTGTCTGATGTTTATAGGGATGTCATGGTTTAACCCCAGCCAGGAACTAAGCACCACGCAGCCACTCACTCACTCCCCCTCCCGCCCCCCCCAACCCAGTGGAATGGGGGAGAGAATTGGGAAAAGAAGTAAAACTCATGGATTGAGATAAGAACGGTTTAATAGAATATAAAAAGAAGAAACTAATAATGATAATGATAACACTAATAAAGTGACAGCAGTAATGATAAAAGGATTGGAATATACAAACGATGCACAGTGCAATTGCTCACCACCTGCCAACAGACGCCCAGTTAGTCCCCAGGCGGCAATCCCCCCGCACCCGCTCCCCGCAGTTCCTATACTAGATGTGACGTCCCATGGTATGGAATACCCCGTTGGCCAGTTTGGGTCAGCTGCTCTGGCTGTGTCCTGTGCCAACTTCTTGTGCCCCTCCAGCTTTCTCGCTGGCTGGGCATGAAAAGGTGAAAAATCCTTGACTTGAGACTAAACATTACTTAGCAAAAACTGAAAACACCAGTGTGTTATCAACATTCTTCTCATACTGAACTCAAAACACAGCACTGTACCAGCTACTAGGAAGACAATTAACTCTATCCCAGCTGAAACCAGGACAAGGGAAAAAAACACCCAAACCATTAAAAATGAGACCACATCCTTTGGGTAGTAACTATTTATTTTCTTACCAAATAAGAACTAGTTAGTTCATTATACCTGGGGATAAACCATGAGAGAGAGAGGTGTGAAAAATCAAAATGTCAAAACAACTGCATGGTGCTATGGGTAAAATCACAATCCTAGAGAAGTCACTTTTTCAACAACCTGATATAAATTACTCTCCTATACTGTCTCTTCCTTTCTACATAAAAGACACAGAAACACATAGAGGTCTTGTAATTACTGCAGTGAGCATTTTTCAGGTATGGAGCTCACTGTAATTTATAAGATTGTTCTCAGGTTTACATTTGTCCTATTCAGAAATCTTAACTTCCCTATTTAAACTCATTTACATAAAAGTCTGAAAGCAAAAAAAAAATTAGATTTTCTGTTGCATAGGAGTATTCATACTTTTTTTGCTTTTAGACTAGTATCTTTTGGGATCCTCCTATTCCTGTAGTATAAGCATGTACCAGATGTTTGTGAAAAAATCCTGTTAATCAGTCTAATTAACTAATACATTTTATTGCATATTTTTGCATTTCATCAGTGTTCTGTAAAATCAAACTGAAAATGGTAATTACAGGACCCAAAACTTAAATGCAAGCAAAAAAGCTCATACAATTCTTTTTTTTGTTTTATTATAAAAATGTATCTTGCAGAGGCATGATACTTCTACCAAATTTAGAGTACTTGTATAACCCTGTTTATTGTTAGATTGGGATTTTCAAAAAAAAGACCACCGTATCCTGCCATGTATCCTGCCATATATATATGCTTGTCACCATCTTCTCAGAGGCTTCTGAGCTGCTGGTCAATCCCATTCAAGCTGGGCATGGAAACAGGGGATAATTTGGGATGGAAGGGACTTCGGAGGGCACCTAGTCCGCCTAGTCTGGTCTTTGCTCAAAACAGGGACCAGTTAGATCACTTTTTCAGGGCTTTCTCCGGACAAGTTTTGAATATTTCCAAAGATAGGGTAGAAGTCTTCAAGGAATCAAGTTTCCTCAAGTATTATGTAAGTAGTTCAGCAGAGTAGAAAGCTTTTATTAACATCCTTCACTGAATAAGAGGCTGCTCTCAACCCTTATGAAACACCAGACAATCCACACGGGAGTGCCTGAGACTCAAAACCACAGCACATGAAGCCTCACTGGACTTACTGCTTTCATAACTAGGTGTTCTGCCTGCAGGACAAAACCTCACAAAAAACTTTCCAAAATCTACACCACAGCCAATGATAATAATATATTAGCACTAAAGCATCACTTTAGTTGTGTATGCTAAATTATGTTAATCTTATACATACATGCATAAATGATTAATTGATTGTGAATTAAACTACAGATTTAACCTGGAAAAATAAGTGTAACAAACCTAAGTTTTCCATTACTGTGTAGGGAAAACAAATCTCAAAATAGCTAAGTAGTTCAAACTAGGAGGTTTAGTTCTTCCATATGATCTGGAGCTGGGCTCTCTGCCATGATTCTTTTATTCTATTTCTCAGTGGAAAGAAAAGTACTAAAACAATTTGGATTACCAGAGATCTTAGTCTCAGTGAGAAAATTAACAGATCTACAAGGTCCGTTTCTCCTCAGATCTGCCATCCAACCATTTTTAGTTCAGTCTTAAAGTTTGCCAAGTGCTTGACAGCCCAACTGAATAAGTCAATTAAGCATTCAACAAATCACAAATCAACTCTGTGGAAAAAAAGACCGATGAAGAATCATGCAATTTTGTAAAAAACAAACCCAAACCTTTTAGGCAGCACTGCTACAATTTGATTAAATCTGTGGTCACTGATAAAGTTAAGTTTTTTGCACTGACTTTCATCTCCAGATCTGCTGGCTATTTTAGCCTCTCCGTGTAGTGTTCCTCATGCCAGCAACACTGCCCTTCAATCTGAGAGTGAGGCGATGCAGGCATGTAGGCACGGGCTGGAGAGCTTGAGTTTCTCATTGTGTCATCCTGGATGACATGGAGTTGCCTCAACCCTTTTCTCTATGGTGTATAAAATGCATTTCTCACCAGATATAGGTCATCCAGAAGAAAGATTTCATCCTTACATGGTAGGAGACCTCTGGCTGATTAACTAGGTGTGATTAAAAACCTCTACTGATTAGAATACCTATCAGGAATACTTTGGAGAAAAAGATAAATATAGTGTCCAAATCTAGGTTCAAGCATATCTTGCAAGTCTACTACTGTGTGTAGACTTACAGTTTAGTAAATATGATGTTGCCATTGCTTGTGACAGGCTAGACTTTGGGTTAAGTCTGTGGACTTAGCTTGGCCTGCCTGAAGCTCTGCTTCAGCTTGGTTAGTTGTAACTAATGCAGCTAATGACAGCAACTATCTCAAGACCAGGTGACTGGTCCTCACCTAATTTGTTTTAGCTTTTGCTTATCTCTGTATGATTATGTGGTATGGAGCATTGTGCCATATACATACATTCTGTTACTAACAGGCAGTAATAACAAGGAGTTATTGCATGTTGAATAAGCTATCTATGACCACAGAACTGCAGCATAAAGGAAAACAGGCACAGGATGACAGCAGACACCTTCAAAGTATAGTCGCAGGATAGTATCAGAAACCCCAGGGCTATAAGCAATCAGCAATCATCAATAACCGTCCTCAAAGGAAGGCATTTTTTGGAGCTGGGTAAAGCCAGTTTTAGAGGCTTTAGGGAAAAAAAGAAAAAGTATCTAACACACCAAAAATGCCCATCTCACTGGGGCCAATTTGATTTAATATCTTCAGTAACAATTTAGACAATGGGATGGAATAAACTCTCGGCAAATTTGTGGTCAATACCAAATCTGCGAGAGTGATTGATACACTGGATGTAAAGGGCTGCTGAACCCTGGGATGGCTCCGGGGAGATATTATTGCTGCCTACAAGTACAGGATGGCTTAGAGATGAAGCCAGGCTCTTCTCAGAGGTGCACAGTGAAAGGATAAGAAGTGATGGTTGCAGCACATTACATTTTGGTTAGATATAAAGAAATATTTTTTTCACCATTTGGGTGGTCAAATATTGGGACAGGTTGACCAGAGACACTGTGGTATCTTTATTATTAGAGATATTCAAAACTCAAATGGACACGACTCTGAGCAACTTGATCTCATTAGACCTGTTTTGACTGGGGCTTGGATCAGATGATCCATAGATATCTCTTCTGACCTAAATTATTCTATGATTCTATTATTTTAAGAATTATGATAGAACTGCATAAGTTGGTAATGTATCTTGCTATCACTGGTATCCATGTTATAAATTATGTTTAGAAGGTAAGATTGCAGAGTAAAAGAGTCAAAATTTAGAATAGTTCAGAATTATGGCTAGCCATCAACCAAACTAAATGCTATGCATTTAAACCATGATACAATTCTTAATCACACAAATGAATCCATTATTCCACCACTTCAGTTACTGAATAGGATGAATCATATTCACTGAATGGGAAGTCCTTCAATATTTTGTATCTTAAGCCAGCATGGTCCCAGATCGTATTTGCTGTGGCTCTAAAAAGCCATGTTCCTATTCTAGGATTTTGTAAATGTAGTACCAATATACAGTGTCAAAATTCTCTCTGGGAGATGAACTGGTATTATGTTCTACATTTTGCACAAAAAAAAAAAAAAAGGCAAGGATTTAAAACTGATGTTTGTTGAAACATTTGCATGCTGCCTTTGACATGGCAAAATCTACACTGTGATAGGGTATACTGTAAATTTCCATTACACAATATAGCAGGAAAAAAATCATAACTCATGAGTTTTATGGCATGCTGGGAACTAAACCATTAGTGCATATCGCACATTCTTCCTAGGTTCTGAAAATATCAGTTCAACACCAGACCCTTAATTCATGCCCGATATATCTTAATCAAACTGGTGGTATTGACCTAGGAACATCTGATATTGGGAATTACATTAGAATATCCTGCTTTCACATACTGGCTTGTATGTCTTAATAACCCACTTCCTTTGTTAAGAGAGAAACAGATACAGTATACAGAAGCACAGATCTAATAAGAAAAGCCCAAACAGAAATGCAGCCATGGCACATATATTCTCCAGTGATTTAGCTACTATGTATGAAGGTATGGAGCTTTTGGGCTAAAAAGCATGAAACGCTCACACACCATATGCTGAGATGAAATAAGAAGAGCAGGAAGAGCAACTCCAGACAAAGAGAAAATTAGCAGAAGACAACAAGCAGAGAGAGCACACAGCAGTAGGCTTAGCTAAGGAGGAGGATGCGCAGTAGGTGCGCTGGCTGATTTGAAAGGAAGAGGCTCAAAGGCATCTGAAGATGGTACATTTTTATCTGTTGAAAACTACAGGAAGAAAAGGATAAAACCCAGTATTTTGATGACGTGTCAGAACAGGACAAAGATTAAGACTGTATAATTCAAGATAGCAAACCATATTCTTCAGATAGTGCAAGTCCCAAAGATAAAGAAAATAGTTTGCAAGCCAAGGAGGATATGTCCCTACATGAATCTCACCTTTGCATGGCATTTTGTGTGCATTTAATTGAGGGCACATTTTGAACTGAAGACTGCTTCAAGAAAATAATCTACAGAAATCAGAGATATCCCAAGTCATACATTATGGAAGTAAAAACTGGGAATTTGCCTTTCTTTTTTTCATTTAAAATTTGCTTCAGTTACTGACATTCACACACTAACAGCTCAATGAAAAACATACACAAAATGTTAGCAAATGCCACTGCACTGCCTGTAGAGAATGAGGGGCTTATTGACATGCCAGCTTCCAGCATAAAATGTCATGATTGCAGTATTGACTAACAGCATATCAAAATAAACATCCGAAAGTCGAGGTAATGCTTGGAGTTGCAGAAGACAATCTTTCTGAACCACCAGCTCTGCAGTTTAAAAAAACGCAACAAAACCCAACCCCGAATCTACCTCCTGAAGCATTTTAAGATATAAACTAGAAATTCCTTTTAAGTGGTTGAAGGACAACATAAAAATTCTATCTGTTTAGACTTTTGTCTTAGGCAGTTTAGCTCTTGCCATTTTTCCCATGATTTTTGCTCTGTATCTTCAGTAAGTATCATTCTATGGGCATGGTAGCAAAGAGCATTTTGACTTTTACTTAATCAGATTACTTGAGAAATTGTTTTGGAAATGGCATTAACAGTGAAGCAATATACAAAACAATAAATTGCCTCTGCAACTGATTACTAAAACAGCA
This sequence comes from Astur gentilis, assembly GCF_929443795.1. NCBI lineage: Eukaryota > Metazoa > Chordata > Aves > Accipitriformes > Accipitridae > Astur > Astur gentilis. The sequence continues at coordinate 15,100,502 of NC_064900.1, read as the reverse complement.
CTGAAATGTTTATAAAAGTAAAGACCATTCATTGTCAGCAAAATCCAACTAAATTACCCTATTGTATTGTACGTGTCATAGGAAAAAAATCAACAAGCTACATTATAATGACCGTCATATGTCTTCTCACATGAGGGTTTGAAAGTACACCAGTGCTGTTGCATTGTCAGGCTTCCCACTGACATTAGTATTGGAGTTTGCCATGAATTAATTTGTCCAGCAGAATCAAAATCCTAAGCAGGAATAGTGGGTTTGGCCAGAGCCTCCCACAGTAACATTTGGACTCATCTTTACAGATGATGGATGTCTGAAATTCCTTCCTGCAGTTAATCTGGTGTCTCCATCCATTTTATTATTGAAGTAAAAGGAAATACGGATGGCACTATAGTATTATTAATCAGGTTTTATTTCTTTAAGGCAATACCAAGCATCAGTTCAATCTATGTTGCATACATACATACATGCAGCTATTTTCTATTCTGCTTCTAGGTTAATGCACAGTGGGTGTTTTTTTTTACTACTGAAGTCCTAAAATGCATCTATGTAATAGAAACCAGTCAGACTTATCAGTTGTTAACTGTTTAAATACTTCAGTCTACTTCTTAACATGTAATTTACTAGACTCTTAGAAAGAAACAAGACTTTTAAAATGTTAACTGCTACACTAAAAGGTTTCAGTTAAGCTATAAAGTACAGCTTTAGTTGCTAGAGAAGGGAAAGGGAAGTAAATAATGCAGTGTCAGTTTCTAAACAGGTTTCTTGAAGTTTGTGGTGTTGCTGTAGGTCTGAAATCTCACTTGCCTCATGCCTCTGTGCCTTAGCTTTTCCCTCTATCTGTAAACCTGAGACAAGGAGAGTTTGCAATACAAAAATTCAGAACTGAATGGCGACTAATCAGTGGACAACATGGGGACATATCAACCATATGGCATTTGCTGTACGTACATTCTATCAGGAGTACAAAATCTCCTTTTTTGTAAATTGGATCCACAGTTTTGGAAATTGTTTCTGCCTGTATTCAAACTAAATAACTGAAGTCTATGTCTTGAAGTGTGGTGTACAGACTTTTTTTTTTCCTTAAGAGCTCATGTTATCTTCTAACTAAATAGCTTTTCATAAGTGCTGGGCACTCACAGTTACCTGGATACTTACACACGTTACATATGGGCAGATTTTTGTGCAGTCTGCAAAAACAGAAGCTCACACCAGCCCCAGTTCTGTCTCCTGCCTATAAAAAAATATTATTCGAGGTCAAGTAACACAAAATTGCTCAGCTGCTTGAGACAGACTTAAGCTGCAGCCCAGTAGTCTTCTCCTTTTTCGAAGTAGACAATTTCCATCTTCGCATAGACTGATCCAAAACCCACAGCACCTTTTAAAATAGCATGAATAACTTCACACAAAATAATTATAATGATAATGGTATCAGACATGCTTTGGTATTGGTGCCATACAAATCTTGCTTTGTGGACTGGCCTGGCCTTTGCTTGTTGTGCCACTCTGCATTCCTACTAAAGTTATCAGTAGATACACTTCTCAGTTTATTTAGTGAAGCACTGTGAAAGTGTCCTAATTTCCTAAGATCACTAGCTTTCTTTTATGGCAGATATCTTTTATGGCAGATATATGCACACTGAGTTGGGTCAAACAGTCAAGTGCAAATTAAATTACTTCTTTTTTTTGCTGACATAAGTAGCTAACCCAGTTTTAATCTGAATACAGATATCAGCAGTTATTCAGTTAGTGTGCTGAAGAAACATGAAATGCTAATTAATCTTTTTTTTTTTTTGAATGAGAGATACATCACTGTTTCATTGTCTAAAAGAAGATTCTCCATCAAAGTTACTGTCTGTTACTGCAAAAGGACAAGGCTTTTTCAGCTGGAATTTAATCTTAATTCATCTTGGATACTTCCTTTTAAAGGATTACAGGAAACAAACCTGATTACGTATGAAGTAATAATGAGATAGGAAAGGTAGAATCGCAAACCAGACTAAATCCTATTAAAATTTATGCTCTTATACACCCTTGAAGCAGACAGATATCATAAACTGATATGGCAAGGAGGCAAATTAAAAAAAAAAATCTTTTTTTTTTTACTATTGTAAATACATTTTTGTATCTACATGGTCCAGTTTTGCCTGTTCAAAAAACCCTGAACTTATGAAAAACAGAAGATACATTCTGGAGGATCTTCCAAGCACTTACAAACAGTGGACCTAACATTTTTTCACTTGGCTGCTGGGAAAGGGCCTCTGTTAAACAATTTACTGACTTTGCCTGGGTCTGATGACACGACTGACTTTGAATGCTCAAAGGGAAACTGCAAACCAGCTCCTGCTACAGAGGGTGAAAATTAACCAGCAATAGTGAGAAAAGCAAATTCTGGCTACATAGCAATCTGCTCTCTTATGAAAACTATCAAATAAACCTCACACCGGCCACATATTAGGAATTATTCCTGCAAGCTAAGGATTTTGTCAGCAGGGAACTTAGGTGCCCAGAGAACCCCTCTGCATCCTTAGATGACTTGACTACCTGTTTGTATCTCCAAGGATGGAGACTCCACCTCTCTGGGCAACCTGTGCCAGTGCTCAGTCACCCTTACAGTAAAAAAGTGTTCCCTGATGTTCAGACAGCACCTCCCGTGTTTCAGTGTGTACCCACTGCCTCTAGTCCTGTCACTGGGCACCACTGAGAAGAGCCTGTCTCAGTCTTCTTTGCACCCTCCCTTCAGGTATTTTAAATCTGCGATTATTTTTCATCCTCCAGAACAGCCTATCTTAACTTAGCAAATGCAGATAATAATTTAAGCATCATTATACTGCATCCTGAGGAGAACAGACTACTAAATGAGAGCAAGACCGAGTTCTGATGACTCATTTGGCCCCCACTCATTTCCCAAATGTGTGTTTTTAAGGCCTCACATTTTAACTCACAGAAGAGAAATAAGCCCAAATGCCAGTACTATTAAACTTGAAAGAATTTTGCCTGCAAGAAATCTGTTTAATTAATATAAATAGAAAAGAAGCAGGGTCATGGATTTTGAACTAAGTTACTAATAAATGAGAAGTACAGGGTAACTGGAAAGTAAACACAGGACAAGCAAAATTCTATCTCCATTACATGTTGCAGCCCAATTAACTCCATCAGTATTGCCCATGTATAACAGAACAAAACTGACTGGTGTGCATTTTTGCAGCAAGATACCACTTTCTCTCCTCCCACCTAGAAACTTATACTAGAAGGGAAAAGACAGAATTAACTGGATAGGATGCCTATGATCTATCCATTGAACATCTACAAACGGTTCACAAGTGGGTTTTGTTTATATTGTATTCTGAGAAACTCAGCGACACTGATCACAGAACATATTTATTTCCTTGAATTGTTATGGAAATTAAATCTCAAGGAGTGTTGGATCACTAAATGAATATGCATGTCGATACTGCACTTTGCTGGGTGAGTATAACTTAGTATGTCCTTTGCACAACTGGTGGTAAAAGTGAAACATTTTTCTTCATATGGAACAGAGATAGGAAGCTGTCTATATAGGTCATCTCACACGAATGATTATTAAAGAATTAGCTATTTAACTCCCTGTGGGGTCATTATACCTTAGAAAAATTATTTTTTCTTTGAATAATTAGTCAGAAAATGCAATAAATATTTCACAATGATGTGTGTATAAAGACAGCTACTGTGGAATAATTTCTTGTGCGACAGCTATTCAGATAATTTCCAAAGGTAGACAAACTATTACATGTTCTTCCATTTAGGGAGATGAGGACATAGCTTACTTCCCTCCCAAACCTTCCTGAATCACTCACAAGAGGAAATCTGAAAAATCTTCTAATTGGGGAACCCTCATAGCAAGAAATGGAATAATTGCCATGGGTCTCCCTGGACACTTTGGTTTCAGGGGCTTTGTAATCTGCTATTTTCACAGTGATTGAAAGCAAAGCTAAGGGAAAAGGATACTTTGAGAAGGCAAATATTTACTTAGTTTTAAGAAAAAGGTGCCAGCTGTGTTGTGTTGGCCCTTTATTCCCTAACAGTTCTGTTCTTTTTTTTAAATTATTTTTAATTTATAGTCAGGGTTGGGTCCAACCTCCAAGGCAGATGTTAATTTGAATATTTATGTAACTTGCATCTTGTGAGGGAGGAGAGGAAAGAAGTTGCCTCGTATGCCTTGCAGGGAGTTGCTTTTTGTCCTGTCACTTTCCTTCCTGTGAACTGCTCATTTGTTGCTTTACCTGAGAAGGATTTGTCGTCAACCCAAAGAGTTTCTTGTAATGCCAACTCTCTCAGCTCTCTGAAGTACGTCAGTAGGTGTGGCAGTGTTTCACAGGGAAAGAGCTTGCTTACTGCACTACACTGGCAGATTTTTTCACATACTCTGCGCTACTCATCGCTTTGCCAGCTCAGAAGACAGCATGCATTCCCTTAACTCTGATCATGCCCTGACACTTCACCAGATTTGGGAACAACAATGAGTTGTTGCCCAGCACTCATTATTTAGTTGGCCAGGCGATACATCAAAAGGATTTCAGCACAGGAGAGACACCAGCTGGGGCCTTGGCAAGCAAAGGTAGATTTTCCCAGCCTTAGCTCCTCTGCAAACATTATAAGCACTCAGACCTGAAATGTAGGATAATTTGAGCCTAAATGGCAGCAGAGAACATGCTGCTTTCAATACTTATAAAGGTGCAGGTTATTACTATTATTTTCCTATTATACAAGCAGAGCCTCTTCACTTACTTGGTAAAGTGAACCATGGAAATTTGTAACACATGGACAGTGGGCTATAGTAAGCATTGAAACAAATAACATTTGGTTTGAATCACAGACTTCCTTGAGCTGAGTCTAAATGAGTATATGTATGAAATTTAATGGAAGTATAACTTTTAATATTTAAAGAGTTATGATTTCTGGACTAATGATTAGATCCTATTATTAGCATCCCGTTGTGTGAGGCACTTAATTCATATAATGAAAAGATTACTCTAGAAAGACCTTAGAGTAGAAATGCATTCATATAAAGGCAACTTAATTAAAATTATAAATATAGATAAGTTTATATATCTTTTCTCAGCAGTTTTGTAAAATTTACAGTTTTCAGACATATCTTCGTCATACAGGAAAATAAAACTTGAGAAGTTTTCCCAGCAGTGGCTACAATGACACAGCTAAGCCTACTGGCTAATGCAAAGTGCACATGAAACCTCTCACTAACAAAATGCCTCCCTCTTCTTTCTCATCACTCTCATCCCACAGTATGTCCAACATTTAATACCTTCACATAATTTTCATTTTTTTCCCAACAACCCTCAATCTGTCATGCTCCATTCATGACACACATGCATTCATTCCTGCATAATTATAACATTACAATCATATAAGAGGTAGAGAAGAAAACCTACTAGCTAAAGATTGCTCTGAGAGGGACAATGCCAGCCTACAATATATATTGGGTTTCTTCTAGGCTGCTGCCAGCAGGTCTGCTGGCACATGGTTTGGGAAGCGTAGCAGCGTTCGGCGTGCTCACATACTCCCCTGGGCAATGGAGTGTGTCCTGTGATGTACTGAACAGCAAGACAAGGGCCTCGGAGGCCTAATTCTACATCCTGTGCTGATTGTGAATATTTTTGTGGATCTCAGAGTCTTTTAAAATCCACGTTTCTATCTTTTTGAAGGGATGCAATGATCATCAGCTGCAGCGAGAGAGAGGAAAAGGGAAACAAGATGAGATCTATCCAAGCACTCTAAGACTACAGTCTTCCTCATTTTGCTCTACAGTGAAACGTCAGTCTGGTACTGATTCCACATTGCCCTTCAGCTGCTGAGGCAGAGGAGCTCTGAAGAACCATGTGGTCCCAGAGTCAAGACAGGCCTATGGTAATATCCTCTATTTCTAGCCACTAGACTATACTTTGTTAGTGCTATTATCCTGCTGTTGTATTTTCAGTGCTTTAAAGCTAGATCCATTTTATGTGATGTCCATAAAGACATTTAACAAACCAGTGTCTCTAGAATTCAGGCTTCACTCTCGGTGGTGCACGTTAGCACTTCCTATTCTGTCAGTAGGGTTTTTATCCACTGAGTGAATTCAGAGTGTTTCACTTCACTTCATACCTCCTCTCACCTCTTTGAACATACAGCTGAAATGCTAACGTATTCATGAGACTGGACTAACACCTGCTATCCTTGGAGGAAATGTCCTGTGGAGCAAGAATGGCAGGACAGTGGGTGAGGGAAGCCTGTCCTCACTTCACTAAAGCCTTCGGAACATTTTTTTCACAGGTAGAGTTAGTTTTCACGCAAATTAAGTGGAATATGCAAAATTTTTCATATTAAATCTGAATAAGGCACCAGGAACTTATAAACAACTCTACAGTTCTGCAGATGCCTTTATCTTTCTTGTCGAAGTCTAACTGGTCTAGTGCATTGGAAGCCTTCAGCAAAAGGTCCTGTTGATGTAGTTCTTCATCCTCCCTCTAAATAGCCTCCTGGCAATGATTTGGGGGTTTCTTTGCTATTCAACCCTTTCTTCTTTTTGTCTCTTCTAGATGCCTTTTCTATGCCAGACTTCCCCTAGGTTGTCACTACTAGACAAGCAGTTTCTTGGTAACTATATTTTCATTAGCCACTTACTAGCCTCACTCTAGGTTTTGAATAATTGTTCATATCAGATCTCTCTGTTGTGATGACACACACATTACATTTTGCTCTGTTCTCATTGAGAAAGCTACTCTTCCTAACAGCTGTGACAGAAATTTGACAGCTTAGAGTCCATCCAGCTTAGAGGGCAGGACTTGCTTAGAAAGCCTTCTACTTATAACTGCATTTTTAAAGCCATGAAATACACCTTTCTCATAAGGCAACATCAAAACATTCAGTTTCTAGCCAATGTTCACAGATGTAAAGGCTTAGATATAATTTCATCAAGAAGCCCTGAATTTATCCAGACTTTATATGGCCTATGTATTGTTTAATGGATGACTACTGTAGCACATTTTATAATGAACAGTGAGACAGAACTTAGTTCTTTTCAGAATTCGAAATAAAGTTTCTGATCTGACAGGAACATGATTTTTCTGAACTAGGCTTTCCACTGCTGAGCTTGACAACAGTTCAACAGAGGGAACAGTATAGCATTACTGTTTTAAATTAATTTAGTTTAATTTTGAATCCAGTAGGAATTATGAGATGTTTTCACAAAAATAACTCACTAGTGATCTTTTAATCTTTTGTTCTCCTTTCAGTACTTATGACTATGCTAAAATGAACAATCATTTGCAAGACAGGTGCCACTTTAATAATGGATTAAAATTTTGGAATAAGACAACATAAAAATTGCAAAGAACATGAAAGTACATGTATTGACTCTTCAGCAATTTTTTAAATTGCTTGGTCTTAATGAATTCATTCTCCTCTCTAAGCCAAGCATCAGACAGCATGTGCAGTGGAAAGAAAAGAAGGGCTTCGTGTGACTGGGGCAGTCTGGGTCCAGTGCAGCTAAGAGCAATCAGAGGAGCTGTTCAGGCTTGGCACAGCCTCAAACGCCCTGGGCCTCCTCAGTATTTCTGGCTGGCCAAGGAACAGTGTGGTCACAGGGCTTGCAGGAGGAAGCACCTTAATACAAAGGAGATTCCCAAAGGAGCTGTTCTGTTTACACCATGCTGCAACAAAAGGGAGAAAAGGAATGAGAGAAATCAGCCCTACTATATTTATGTATGACAGATGCCACCTGTGGTGGTCATTTAAGATTTAAACAAACTTACAACTAAGTCATCAAAGATACTGCTTTTGAGGGTGTTAATAAGAGTTTGTTACTGACATACAACACTATGATCCACCGAGTATCAATCCTGTCTCACACCATCATTCTTAAAAAAAAATATAAAAAATCTATTTACTTTGCACTTGACAGCATTAGTTTGTTTGAAGGAAAGCCGAATGCATGGGTGGCTTGGAGAAATGTGTAAGACTTTGCAGAGGCTGTATCAGGTATCTGTAACATTTTTTTAAGAATGGCATATTAGCGAGGCTGTTCCTTGAGGAGATACCGAGTCTTATTCATTATTGCAATGTATCTTCTGTAAGTGCTTACATTCATGCAGTATGAGAGCTAATAGACATCAGCTCAGAATAACAGTGTTTTCCTTTCTGTTTGCAAAACTGTAACCGGCTCTACACAAGATGAATAGCAGTAAAGGATCTGGCCCTAATTTCCATGTGCTTTATTGCTACTTTTCCTTCTGGCTGAAACCAAGTGTAGCCATAAGTACAGAACCTGAATCATTCTCTATCAATTGAGAATATCCTGCAGTAACATTAGAGAGAGAGATTAAACTACCCAGAATTACTTTTTCAGCAGTATGACTCCATCTTATACCCAGAAATAAGTGGTAGCAGTAAAGCAGTTTCAAGAATACACATTCCTTAAAACTGTGTTCTTTCTTTAGCATTAAGTAACCTGCAGTTAAAACCTTCTTAATTGTGTCTACCACTTATGGGGCTCGTATGTCACGAAACTCTTCTGCTGTCTTATCGAAGATTAAACAATCAATTCTGGTAATTCTGGTATACTGCATTAATCACAGAAGTGTTTTTTTCCTGACAATCTTTTTGCTGAGAAGCTGAATTAGGATTCTCACCCTCAGCTTTTCTCTTCTCTCTTTACCTTCATGCCTACAGCAGTATCCCTCCAGCTATCGTCTTGTCATACCAGGCCAGTAAGAATCTGAATAAGATACCTCTATAACAAATTTGGATACTGACGAAATGTGTTTCTAATTGCTCAGTGGTTACTACTCTCTAATCAGTACTGAGTCAATGCGAAAGTCACCATGTGCTATTTCTTTTAACTGAGATACATATCCAAGGTTCTGATCACCAAGGGCCACTCAGTTCACATAAATATTTTCTGTTAGTACTATTCAAAATGCATTTAATTTGAGAATGCATGTTATTGCCACTTCTGCTGTTTTGTCTCTCCTCCCTTTTCAAAAAACAACGGTGTGATAGTTCATTCCTGGACCCTCCTGCATTAACTTTGACTTTCTTTTGGGATCCTTTTCATGAGATCCCCATGTTAAGTGTAACAGTATTACTTCTCAGTATTAAGAGCAAACCTGCACTTTCTGATCGTCTTATTTGTGTATGGACAATACACAGTGGTGCAGACTGAATGAGCCTAAAAAAGGATCATCTCCTTTTCTATCCAAGCATAGTCTTAAAATCTCTTTTCCTCTGGCAATCTGCGCAATGTACTTCTCCATTTTACTACTTTCTTAGCTTCTGATTTTGTAATTCTACTTCGTAACTGTGCATGTGACATTGATACACTCTGAGGAGCTAGGTTATGAAAAATTAAGCTCTGAATTGCAGAAATGTGCATATGGGAAATGATGCTTTCTCTCTCATGAAAGGCAGTAAACAAATTAGCCTACAATACCTCATAATTTTGTAACATTCCCACATGTCTGTAAAGGCCGTTAGTTGCACTAACATTTGCAATCTGTGTGTGCATTATTAAGTTTTCTTTATTAGCTTCCATTTTAATTGAGAAAATGTTTTCATTAAAACCCTATTATTTCTGAAAGAGGATGGAAGCAGAAATCGGAACCTATGGAATATTGCCCCTTTTCCTCTATGGAGAGGACTGTGTACTACTGTTCATTTCAGTTTCCTATTAGCATGATTTTACATGAAAAACACCTTCAAAGGCCTGAAGCTCAAAATATTACCCCAATCTGATAGCATCTTAATGCGCTCTTGTAATGCATTCTGGAACAGGTGGCTAATAAATGGCTAATAAATTAACCAGAGGTATGCAATCTATTATTGTGCTGGTTTTGACTGGGATAGAGTTAATTTTCTTCATAGTGGCTAGTATGGGGCTATGTTTTGGATTTATGCTGAAAACAGTGTTGATAACCCAGGGATGCTTTATTTACTGCTGAGCAGTGCTTACACAGAGCCAAGGCCTTTTCTGCCTCTCACCCCACCCCACCAGCGAGGAGGCTGGGGGGGCACAAGGAGTTGGGAGGGGACACAGCCGGGACAGCTGACCCCGACTGACCCAAGGGATATTCCAGACCATAGGACGTCATGCTCAGCACATAAAGCTGAGGGGAGAAGAAAGGGGGGACATTTGGAGTGATGGTGTTTTGTCTTCCCAACTAACCGTTACGCGTGATGGAGCCCTGCTTTCCTGGGGATGGCTGAACACCTGCCTGCCCATGGGAAGTGCTGAGTGAACTCCTTGGTTTGCTTCGCTTGCGTGCGCAGCTTTTGCTCTACCTATTAAACTGGCTTTATAGCAACCCTGTTTTCTCACTTTTACTCTTCTGATTCTCTCCCCTATCCCACCAGGGGGGAGCGAGTGAGCGGCTGTATGGGGCTTAGTTGCCAACTGGGGTTAAACCATGACAATTACTGACTGGCAGCATTCCAACCACATAGCTCTCAAATGACAGCTTGTTTGATGTAAATTTTATTGTATTGAAGGTTCCATTTGTTACCAAGAGACTCCCTTATAAATGGACAGAAAATGCAAACAGTATTTTCTATTTTACACAGAATAACGCTTAAAAAAAAAAGGCAAGCAAACAGTATTTTCCTGTAGGCCTTTTAATCTGTAGGATGTTAACTAGCAAAGTAGGTATGCTGAGAACATAGTAGTTTGGGAACCGAACAGATAAAAAATTAATATAAAAAGCTAATAGATACCTGGTTCGGTGCTTTTTCACACTACTAAATAAAACAACTTTGTCTGAAGCAGACCATGAAGCTCTTCTCTAGCAGAGCTCTCAATACCACAAAATTATCTTCATTTTGCCATGTAATACTGTATAGATTACTGAGTACATTTTAAATCCCCTCTTACACTGAGCCAAATGGCCTCCTCCTTACAGATCTCTGATCTCTCATCACCCACTGATACCCATCCCTAAACAAGTAAGGCAAAGGCATCTCTTCTGACTCTGTGCTGTCCTTCTTATTAGCTGTCTCCTTATTTCCTTGTGGGTATGAAGCCATGAGCAGAATACTATTAGGTAAATTATTCTGGAAAAAGAGATTCTTATTCATGAAGGACAGCCAAACTCTCTCCCTCCAATTCCTACATCAGCTTGCAGGATATTTTCTTGCAGAAATTCCTGTAGGACTGTAGGAAGGGCATGAAATAAACTACATTACCTGTGCGTGTCCAAATCATGCACAAGGACTGAAGCCAAAGAGTTTGAGTCTGATATATAAAAGTTAAAAGGAATATAGGACTTAGTAAAACAGGCACTCAGAAAAGCTGTGTATTTTCATGAGTAACAGGGAATTGAGTCTTCCCTTGAAAATGATAGCAAAAGTGATTTAATTCTGGACAGAAAATGAATTAGAAGTTAGTATTTCAAGCATGTATCATATTACTTATATATTGTTGGTACTTTCTTTTTACATGTTGTGATTGACGTATACATATGTCAATATCTAATGTCAAAGGAGACAAGGGGATTGATACTTTCTTCCCGTAATACAGCTGAATAAATACATTCTTCTGAATTGATGATTTCCTTTCTTAATCCTTTCTAGCTAATAATCCCGCCCAATAAATCAGTAGATAGACCTATCTTGTTCTTTACCCATTATTTTGTTATTTACTATTCTATTATCTAATTCTGGATTTGGAAAAAAAAAATATTACTTCTGCTATGAATTGCAGTTATTGATTCTGTATTTCTCTTTCTTTATTCACTGATTTTTTTTTTATGCTGATCCCCTAAGTCCTTTAAGAGCTATTTTATTTTTCATTATATACATAGCAGTTGAAGCATAATATTTAGTCTAGTCATTTTTAGAAAATGCAGTTGTTTATAGAGAAAACACAACAGTCTGATTCTTTCTTCCTTGTAATCATGAGAAGCATACATGGAGAAGAAAAATATTTATATTTATGATAATTAAAAACCTGTTCATGAGCTTTAAATTAATATTTGAAAATTAAATACAAAATAAAAATCAACTACTGCTTTTGGTTTTTTTTAGGTGCATTCTGCAAGTGAATACCAGACATTGCTGTGACAGACCTCAGAGAGTCCTTTGTAGCCTATGTAAGTGTTAGAGCTATTTGTCTTGAGAGATGCTATACATAAGAGTTTGTCACTTTGATGTTCAATAGAAACTTTTCCTCTCAAACACTGTTCCACATAGGAGAGCGAATCCTGATATCCATGGGATAAACTACATGCCAGCCATGCTAACGTAAAGATTAACATCAAGAACGGTCAACTGCTGCCCAACAACTATTCTGCCCTGCTGGCAGCTAATGAAGTTTTCTGTATTTTCAGTTTGCTCTGGTATTTACTGCATAAGTACACAGAGGTGATGACAAAAGCTGGCCTGTTGTCATTTTTCCTCTTTCTGTGTACACCCCCCCCCCCCCCGCCCCGGGAGGCTCAATGAGGAATTAAGTCCAGGTGTTGACAGCAAGAGCAGTTTGGTCACATGCACAAAGGAAAACACCTGGGGACATTTTCACTGAAGTTTAATGCTGAAGGCAACACCACAGAGAAACCTAAACTTGTCATATACATGTTTTGGAGTTTCACTAAGCAAATATCTTCACAGCATACATAAAAAAGAAAAAAGGAAATCCAAAGTCAGTAATGAAATTTGTCAGTATAATGCCATTAAATAAATAAAAAAAAGGAATGCTGTAGCATATCCTTTTGTAAGATAGCTCATTTATTCTTACAAACATTTTATAGTTCATGAGTCTTTGAGTTCTGTGGCAACAGGAAACATTATTTCTGAAGATCAGCTTTTCTGTTATGAGTTTTTATCTGCCTCCCTGCTGCCATTGCTTTTGCACTTCTGTTCAATGTGCATATAAATTGGATAAACACAATGATTATTTATTATTTTTGCTGTATAAACAAAAATAAAGGCCAGTAAAATGGCCTGTGTTGACATTCAAACACAATACAAAAATAAAAGCCAGCTAAGTTTTGTATGTATGGAACCTATAAGGAAATACCAATAAAGCATAACTGAGTTTCAGTGGCCTAGGGGAAGCCAGCGACGTATATTAGAGATAGGTAACTTCCATGTTAGAACAGTAATCCATGGAGTGAAAAACCTACTTTCTAATTAGTATTCAAAAGTTCTGTATCATGTGTCAGTATATCCTTTTCTGTCCACATTTGGGATAATATGCTTGCAGAGATGGTGACAGTTACTTAGAATCCACTAGAGGATAGAGCATTTAAAACAAGAGCAACAGAACTGTCAGCAACTCATCTGTTCTTGCTCAACAGATTAACTGCATTTGGGATCTACTACAGTGGTCCTCGCACCAGCGCATCTTCTCCCCACAAGCATAGAGTCTGTCTCAGAGAAGCACAAGAAGCCCTGGGAAATTATACTCGGTCCAGGATGTCTTCTATCTCTGAAAATTGGATTTACTTTCTGTCTAATGTCTAACATAAAGTTTATCCTTTCTCAGATTGATATTAATCATATGATACTGCCTGAGCAGGATCAGAGCCTTCTCATACAAAGGAGTTTTGCAGAGGCAGACAGGGCTCCATTTAACCTTCATAAATAACGTAGAGAAAACTTCAGTCAATCTTTTATACTTTCCTGACTTCCTTCGTGTCTTTTGTTATTCGTTTGAATTCTTTTATATTCTTTCACAGCTTATTTTTGCATTAAGCTGAGATGCAGTGCATTCCCTGTCATCTTTACTGTCATTTGTTTACTGAGTGGCAATATCAAGCTAGGTATTACTAATGATCAACTTACTAAAGAGATGTTAATGCTGCCGGTTTCACTGACATTGTTTAGGAATGCTTTTGGTGTGTAAGTTTAGGTTTATTCTGCAGAATTCCTGCAAATGTTACCTTACTTATCAGCACTTTTTGTTTTACATAGATGAAATTAATCTTAAATGTTAAACTTCATAAAGGCATTTCATTTTACCTTTTGTGGGTTTAATTTCGGCTTAGAAACTGCATCTTGTTTTGTGACTTCTAGCTCTTTCCTATAGAGTCTACTATGACAAGTCTTTTTGGCAGCAAAATACAATACTAAATATTGTCCAACAAATATGTTGATGTAATGATCTAATAATTGTACAGTTATACAAAAAGTATGATTTACTAACCAATGAGTAATTAACTAGAAAATTCTTTATCCCAAGGAAGATGCCTCTACTTCATACAAAGCAAAGATAAAATAGTTAGATGGTCAGTTGCTATTGATTTGATTATTCTGCTATTCTGTTCCATTGTTTCTCCCTTTCAGCTAAGAAATCCAGACCCTACCTACCATCTTGCCACAATGAAATGCCCCAAGAATGAAGTCAGGGCAAATGGTAGGTTGGTAAACAATCTTACTGGCTCATGCAATCACACCTGTCTGCTTTACTTGTCCCTTTCCCCTTCCCCTTTTCATAATTCCTTATTTACTTGCTCCTCATTTTTCAGATCTGAAATTGTGGCTTCATGAATTCTCTATGTACCAAGGACTCTCTTCATTTGCTGATGCTGTGCCTTCTATATAGGAACTTTTATTCTTATTCTGGGTCACTGGGTGCTAACACGGTAAGAATAGCTACTCACAAATGTTGTATAAAACACTTGGTAAATCCATCAGATAGCATTATTGCTACATTTATCAGGTTGACATTTAAATTATCTTAGTCATTTCCAGTACAGTGTCATCAGAAAATTTGTAACTGCAAACAGTTCAGGTGAAAATACAGAAAATGGTACAGAATATATTTAATAGTTAAAATAATAGGATGAAGTAAAAATGTTTGCATTGTTTTTTATGCAAGTGAAGAAGTCCTTATTCTGAAAACCATTTACACAACAATCAAATAGTGATAGACTACTTGTCTCGTAACTTGATAAATCACTTATAAAATAAAGTAATTTTGAGATTTTCTGCTATTACTCTTATCACTGCAAAGTACCTTACCACTATGGGCTATTTCTACCCCACTGTGATGAATTGGCACCTCAGGCAGCTGTGTTCCTTTTATTGTGTAATATCAGCAGTCAAACAAATAGAAGAGCCATTAAAAAAAAAAAAAAGCCTTTTCAGCAGATCATGTAGATATATACGCTCCAATAGCACACAATTGAAGAGCGCAAAATTAAAAAAAAAAAAAAAAAGGAAGAGGAATAGGATATGATAAGTAAAGAGGTGGTGAAGGAGTTAGAAAAATAAAAGAAAAAATGTTTAAATAAGCAAGAAACCGTAGCAGTTTCAATTACATGTGTAGGCACTCCTGTAACCTTCTGGGTTTGAGCTGTTCAAGACAGTCACCAAGAGCTTCTCAGTGAACTGTCTCCAGCTCTGGTAGTCACACACATCTTCAGTCTCCAAAGGCCTAAGCATTACTACAAACTTTTATGATGGTGAACAGATTCCTGGCTAAGCCTCTGAGAATCATAAATGTTACGACTTTGTTTAAAAGTCTACTGCAAATAATAGAGGGCAATGTGAACATTTTTATAGAATAAAGGAATATTTACCTTTCTAGAAGGAAAGCTTAAAGTTTTATTTCTGTGCTGGTGAGGATTTCATAGTGTTTCCTAACAGTAGTTACATGCCCACACTATCTCAATTAGGTTCCAAAGGGATCTAAACTCGTCTGAAATCAGTGCAGACAGATGCGGGAACAGGAGGATCCCATCCGTCCATCCTGGGCAACAAGGGTGCCATGGGCAGCAGTGTCACGCAGCCCTGTGCACTGATCTGTCAAAAGCCACTGGAAACTGGTTGATGTTTTCTTCCTAAATATTCCTGCAGCAAGTTACAGAACTTAATCCCTGCAAATGCGGAAACCCTCCATGTAATCATCAAGTTAAAGAAATAAGTCAGACTTTTTTTTAACCTTTCAATAGCTTTATGTGGCCGCGTGAAATAGCAATTCAATTCAATCTGTCATAAATTGTCACTAGCTAAGGGTAAATGCTTTCCAAATACATCTAAACCTGACTGGATGTTGATATATAAACAAGAAGAAGTTCTAAAGCAAATAAGCATTTTGAAAAGGATAAAATCTAACAACTACTGCAAAAAACATGACATTTCACTTCAGATGAAGATCTTGCAACTGGCAAATAGTTCCTGAATTTTCCTCTGAATTATCTTGTATTGATAACTGTCAGAAAAAGAAATATTACTGGATTAAGGGGATAATTGATTTGATCTGGTATAACACATTTTCCATGTTAAGTTGAAAAAAAAAGCAAAAAATATAATCATTAGTAAAAAAATATTAATACAATTCACTTCATTGTCAGTCAGAAAGGTCTTTGAAATCATGAAGTTCAGAACTTGCAGAAGAGGAATGATTACTTTATAAATAAAATTATCTCTGTCCAACATATTTGCTGTCATGAGAAATTTAGCATTTTAATTGTATATACACAGTACATTTATCAGCAGAAATTTCCAGAAGGAAAGATAGGTTTCTTCATTTCTCAGCATAGGCAGGACCTAATGTTACAGGAAATTCTAAAAAAGAAATTCTGGGACCCATCTTCACGGGAAGCAAAAGGCAAAAACCTCCCTGACTTCAGCAGTGACTGGAACTGCACAGTCTCAATGTATGCTGTGAGTTACCTTTTTTTCATGTATTTCTAAAAACATTAAGTTACTCTTTGAGAATCAATCCATAATATTAAAGAGAAAAAAACCCCAACAAGCTAGTATAAATCAATCATCTTGTATCATTTGCTTAGTTAAGGACTGACACTAAAAGGTTTCATAATTGCTAAAAATGAGAACCCTTTATTAGGGAATGATGTAAAATCTCTGTAAACAAAGAACAGAACCACAATAGCGTATAGCTGCAGCCAATGTCACATTAGGGTTTTTTAACAGCAAATATGTTCAGCAATTTATTTATCAAACAGAAATCTGAATCTCTATTATTGGCATTTGACAGAAATCACTGGCTATAGTATACAGAGATTCTCAGACCCGTCATTTACAAAAACTGCAATTTTAAATGGACCCTCCATCATGTCTAACACCTAATTATCTTGTCT
The DNA here is from genome assembly GCF_929443795.1 of Astur gentilis. Lineage (NCBI taxonomy): Eukaryota > Metazoa > Chordata > Aves > Accipitriformes > Accipitridae > Astur > Astur gentilis. The sequence goes on along the minus strand of NC_064900.1, from coordinate 15,083,436 downwards.
AAGTGGTTTTGCCAGGCAAGGAAGATAAACAACTAGCATGAAGGTTGGTGAATTTAGAAAGTTCAAAAACTGATTGTATTTGAAGAAAGAGTAAAGTTTTGATTGCTACCTGCATGCTTAAGTTAAACCTATAGTTTGTTGTGTTTTTTTTTTTTAAAATATTCAATTAGTATCATTTTTTCAATATTCATTATGGCCAGTGATATGAAAAATCAATTAGTCACACAGCTTTGCTCAGGAGACTAAAGTGGTGATGAGCTGGGAAATCTTGAAAGACCATGAAAATGCTGTAGTTTACACAGGCAAAAACTTTGAAGGTTTTCCATGTTTACTTGGGCTGTGAGATATAATCTGAACTTGTGTATTCTCTCAAAATGAATTTTTTTATAGTTAAAGCTTGAATAGTTTCCTATTTCTATATCCTATTACACATAATTACCCACTTCTAAAATCTTATGCGGTTTCAACTGATTAACAGTTTGCTGCCTTTCTCAGCCCTGCTATTACAACTCCCTGCTATTTCCAAAGTGTGCATTTTGGCATACAGATTTGTTATAGCCCTATTTTTAAACTTTAGAAAAGAATATGTAAGCATACAAAGCTTAAAGAAAATCAATTGTACTCTTCATTTCTTTATGGAAAAACAGAACTAGTACACAGGAGTCAGAACGCTTGTACCTAAAATTTCCTCACCAGCACATTTCTCTGAATCAATCATATTTCAGAGCACATTTCTGACTAGTTATGTTGCAAATGCCAATAGAAGTACATGTCTCCAGTCACTCCATTCCATTCCTCAAACTTCAATGCTTTTGCCTTTAGGCACACAGGACCTTAATTAAATACACTCCAGTGAAAGTGATGAAGCCTGCACAGGCATAGTGCTTTATTAGCCAGACAGCTGACCACTTTACATTTACAATAAAGGTGTGTTATCTTCACATTATTTTATATGTGCTCCAATTAAAAGAAACACACAACTCATCAGAAAATTGTATAATTGGACTCCAGGGTTTAATATTCTATTTCACTGAAAACAGAAAAGCCATTTCTTAGGACAAGAACTGTTTCAAATGTCTGAAATTGCTTCAAATATCTCTAGAATTATTTAAGTTTGGAAGTAAATAAATCCTTGACATGTCTCATTGCAGATGTGAACACAAAGTCTAAACGACTGTGGCTAAACTACAGTGTGACCATTCCTAACACCCCAGCATCACTCAAACACGCTGCTGAGGTCCCAGTGGAGAGCAGTTATATGGCAGCCCATCACAGGGAATTTTATGCTGCAGTAGCATGCAATATTTGTGTGCAGACTCAGGTCACAGACAGCAGCGCTTAAGACAATACTATTGCATTTGGGGTAGCCTGAACAGCTGATTTGATGGTCTAGAAAGTGTTCACTTAAAAAAATGACACCCAAGTATTGGTTGCCCCACTTCCAAACACACTGGCAAAGCTACAGGGACACTGTAAAGAAGAGCTTGTGAGCTGCTGCTCTGTGTCCAGAAGGGAGCACTTCTCACCACTCCTGCAAACCAGAAAGCACTGAGACACTGCTGAGAGGGTGACTGTTGAGGAGGATCTCGCTAGTTTGGGGGGAGAAGAGAGACCAAACCTTCATCTCCTTGCATGGGCATCATCACCAGCACCACCAGCAGATCACAGCACTCTTTCAGTACCTTGTTTCATTTCAGAGCTTTGAAGGTATACTTAGAAGATACACGCAACCATCTCCCAACAAATAACCACCAGTTAACGAATGAAATTAATATTACATAGGAAAGTCATAACCAGGACTTCAGAAGAGAATTACGGCAAGTAAACTGATTTGTAAAAAAATATAGTAGATTTTCAGGAAATAATACATTTTCAATTTGCACAGCAGAAACTAGTAAACTGCTGTATAAGTTCATATAAAGTATACAGCAACCAGGACAGTAAAACCAACAGGAAATGCTGCTTCTCATAAGATTCTGGCAGAAAGAAATATGTTTTTTTACATTTAGGAGATATTGGGCATGTTGTGCAAACACAATAAAGTATTTTTTAAGAATTATAAAGGTATTCAGGTGTACAGGATTATTCTTCTTATCCCCAATTGCTTTTTTGTCCTTTCCTTGGTGAGGCAATTAAAATTTTAAGTAAAAATTCAATGAATGCTACTGAGCATTAATGCAGAACATATGAAGATGGAAACCTGTAACAATCTGTTCTAGGAACCAAAACTGTGTCTTACAGGCAAGCAAAGGTCTCTTCCTGAAGTGACCTAGCCTGTTATCATTCTAAAGAATAGAGGCTGATACAAGTAATTAGCTCAGCCAAAGAACTAAATAAATATCTGTGCAACACATTCCCAAACTAGGATTTAGCAACTGCAATAACAATGTTCTTTTAAAACATTGATTTGAAAGGGAAACTGGATTCCTGACCTGAACTGAAGAATTCCGTCAACAATAAGGTTAGCATCTAGCAGCCAGGTGGGAAAAGATACAACCCTACTAAGAATTCCTCTTTTCAACACTCAAGCACCTGACTGTTCAAAAGTATCATAGGAGAGATGGTGATACTTATAATAATAGTAGTAGCAGTAGTACTAGTTGTAGTAATAAAAATAATAAAATAACAACCGATGTGCTGCATTTTGATTACTGAGGGGTTTGCTATAGAGCCATGAATTAGAGAGCTTACTCACAACTTTTCTGAACCCTACAGATCTAGAAATCAACAGGAAAATGCCAAGACTATCAGAACTGTCACAATCTCTGTAGCATACACAAAACCCAAAATGTCTTTAGCTCTTTGTCATTCGGACTATTTCTCTTTTTGCTCTCTGTTTAGAAATACTGTTTTCCCTGGCTGCATCCATTCTCACAGCCTTGTTTCCAGAGCTCCAAGGTGCCCAAAAAGTGACTCCTGTGTAATTCAAGAGTACAGAAAATGGGCTCTGATAATTTCTAAGCCTACAGCTTTTGGCTCTAAAAATTTAATTTGCGTATTCATACATAACTTACATATGCAGAAAGCTTCAGAACTTAACAAAGGCATGGATTTGGTGGTGGGGAAAGGGACTGCTTTACCAGCTGTGCTTCATGAAGTTCTCTCTTTATCTGCAGTACAACAAAGAGATAAGATTTCCCTATTTACATTAGTATGTTCTCAAGCATTAGCTCTTCCCTGGGGACTTAGTGTTTTCAGGACCCATGTAGTTGTGGGATTTCACCTTGTTTTTCAACTGGTGACAAACATAAGAAAGTATTTTTGTATGAGAACAGAAACTGAGACCCTTGCTGAGAGAAAAATGTACCCTGGTTTAACATAAATCACTTTTAGAGTTTTCTGAAAGGATAGCAAATATAATGCAGAAGCACTGCATTAATCTTCCAGATTAAAAATTCAATTTTCCAGATTACAAATTATTTATTTCAGCTGAGTTTAAACCAATTCCTAATTAACTTAAGTTACTCCAAACCTAGTTCATTTACACATGAAGTCATGAATGAGTATCAGACGAAACTTAATTTTGGCAGAACAGAGATTATACTGAAGATGTCAGATCTTCCAGAAATGACCTTGTCCAATTTTTCAGGTGACTTCAGAGTAGAATAATAGTTGCTTCCCAGAGTACAGAAGTGTGAGGCTTTGACTGATAAAAGTCAGAAGGTATGCAGAAATCTTGGCTTCCAGATCAATGCACAACCCTTTCCAGTACAGCGGCTGCACAGTGGAGGGTCTCTCCCTTCCCATTTTCCCTTAGGTCTGACATGACATGACAGATCTGTCACCTACATGACTGTGAGGCATGACATCTGGTAGGTTTACTGCGATGCTGATTTAACAGTGATTGAAGAGGAAAACTTGATTTGTAAAAGCTTTCATGATTCCTCTGTACCCATCAAACATTAGAGAAAAATCTATGCTGAAAGCTGTTCTGTCCCAGGAAGGAGTGAGAGCTGGCATTGGCCTGGCTTCTGAGGATGCAGAGAAGAGGCACTGCCATCGGCTGGCAGCAAGCACTGGCAGCCACCCCCAAGTAAGGTGCCCAGGCACCCCAACTCAGACCTGCAACAGAAGCTGGAGCTTGGCCCTTTCATTCAGTTTGAGGCTCAGACTCCTGCTCTTACTGTCTTGCTATAGCTCTGTGGGAGGGCTTAGGGAGGAAGAACAGGCGTTATTCCTTATCCTTCCCGATACTGCTGTTCTGAGCTTGCCAAGACGAGATGCAATATAATAAAGCAAAGAGCTCATTCTCCAAATAGCAGAAATGTCTCTATTACCTAAGTGGATCTTTTTTTGAAATAGCCAAGGTGCAAAGAGGAGATGTGGAATTGCACCATGCCGCAGCTCAGAGAACAAAGCTGGTAGTGGCCAACTGTTGCCTGTAATGGCAGGCAGAACAAACTGAAATGTGTCAAATGTATTTTTAACTTTTTTCTTTCTCTCTCTCTCTGCATAAATATGCATATATGCACGCATATATATCTACATATATGTCCATATGTGTGTTTATGCATAGAAAATGCAGGCCTGACGAGTGAAAAACAGTAATGAATTTATTCTGGCTTTGTCATTGTCTGCGTTTTCAGCAAAGCAAAACAATAATTCTAGGTAAGATGATATACTGCCTTTTAAAATGAAACAAAATTTCTCTTCTGCAAAAGCAGTTTATGGGAGCATGCTGTCTGCCCATCATCTGCCCTCTTTTTGCTAGTTCTTCACAAATAACTTTGGAGCCAAACGGCAAATTTCAGACAAATTTAGTTTAGTCCAAAAGATATATTTCTGTGACTTTCATGAGAATCAATATCAGCATAAAGACAGACGCAACCACAAATGTGCAACTTTGACTAGTCACAGCAATTATTGTCAATATTCCAGCAAAATCAGTAGGAAATACAGGAAACAGCCCCAAGCACAAATTTGAAGGAAATGAAGTTATACGAGTCCTGCTACTCATACTACAAGTAATTTTGTCTAAAAGAAAAAAAAATTAAAGGTATTTTTACAAAAACATAGGGATAGTATCTATTAAGAAGAAGTGAAAGGCTGAAATTAGGTAGGTCTGACTTTGCATAAAGATTTTATAATTGTCTTTATTGCTTTCCTATATCCAGTCAGTGATATCACCGGATATGAGAAAAAGTAATTTTTAAAACTTACTACGAAAGAAAACCAGAACTTAGTAAATTACTGTAGTTCAAATTAAAGGTCTGTTCTTTTGAAGGGACAGTACAAGGATAATTAAAATTTCCAGAGATAAATTAAGTGGAACCAATTTTATTAAGCAGTATCATGTTTTTAATAACTGAGAGTTCAGTTATCAGCAAAAAAAGACAATATTGTGATTTTGACATCACTGTTAAGTCTTTAAAAAGACATGACACCTAGGGGATGTGTCACTTTCAAATGAATGCAGAGTAGTTAAATCTCTTTGCTAAAATGCATGCTGGTAACTGATTACACACAGACCTTCACTGAAAAAGCCACAGCAGAATCTATGATAGGTTCAGAGTGTGTAAGGAGAATCTATTCCTAAACACATTTCTTCCAAAAAATAATGGTTTACATAGACCTACTCAGGCATATCAAGAGGAGCAATATGAACAGCAATCAAATGCCTGAAATGAATTCATTTAAACAACAATTAAAAACTTACTTTTGAACTGCAAGATATACTGACTATGAAGTGCCCTTTTCATATTCTCCAGCGTTTGCAGGATTAAAATAAATTAATTGCCAACTGAGATAAGTGCATCATAGGAGGTTTTACATTGCCAGACTCCTGCATATGTTAATGTAGTGGATCAGTGACTCTGCAGATCAAACCAGGGACCTCCAACCCACTATATTGTCAAGGGACTGAAAGGCTGTACTTTGCCAGCTCACCTAAGTGAGCTTGCAGAATATCTCCTAATGTTGAATGCAGTATTTTCTATTCATTTAACAAGCACTAACTGAACTAGAGTCTTTTTCAGATAACTGTAAATCTCCAGGCAGGAATCTGCCCATAGCCAATAGATACTACCACCAAAGGGGTACACAGAGTATCCACTGTTCCCAAAAGACCTCATGAATGCATGTTTTTACCATAACTATAGCAGAATTCTCTGAAAAATAATAATTTTTAAAAAAATATCAGATTTTATCTGAGTAAGTGCAGTTATACAGCTTTAATAATTCTACAAAAAAATTGTATTTCCACATGGTGATTTTAAATGCTGCAAATGGTGGACTACTGAATTTCAGATCATGCTAACAATCCATCCAGGCTTCTTCTAAATAGAAAGGTTGTAGAAAGCATCAAATCTTTTATGATATTAGAGATAAAACAACCGCTCTGCCTTCAGTCTCGACACTGAAACTCTCAACTAGTTGCCAAATGAACGAGACTGCAAACATGCATTGATATTTGCATGTTTCTCTAGTGAGCTCATACACAGCTACGTGAGCTTCAGTGAATTGCATGAAGATTGCAAAGTCTGCTGTCTGAAGCTCCCTTATTCTAGCCCTAACACTTGGGTTCAGATAGTACCTACAATATGTAGGCAGGTATTAATAAGACACCAGAGTTTAAACAGAGCAGAAAGCTGTCCTTCCAAAATTCATTCAGAAGTTATAGCTTTCTATGCAACCCATACACAGGGCTTTGGTGTTTTTTTCTTTCAGTACTCGATGCCTTTTAACCATTCAGTTCTTGTGCATCAGTTGTTCTGTCTTTACTATCTAGCATCTTGCAACATTTGTTCTGCTGCAAGGCAAGTTTCAGTTGTGCAAGAAAAGGTTTTTAATTAATGAGACCGTCTCTCTGGTCATGATACCAGACTAATACAATTATTTCAACAGTTTACTAAAAGTTAACTCTTTGTCTGAGGCTCTACAACAAAAACTGTAACTTGAACAAATGGTTACGGTTGAATCTTTAAAGTTTTGAAAATGTGTATGGTAGCAATATTGGAAGACCATTAACTATTATAAGCAGAATGACGTAGCACAGTAACAAATCTTGATTAAAACTGTACAGCTCTCTCCAGAATAAATAGGGCTTGCACAGTGACAGATCGAGAGTATACAGCAACTATCTCACTTCATGATTAGCAAACTGGTACAAGACTTAAAACTGCAGAGGATATTCAAAGTATGCTGCGCGTTCATGTCACTCACTGATGGGCTAAAGCAATTTTTAACTGTAAGGCTGTGCTCCCTAGGGGTAACATGTGGCAATCTTCCCATGACAACTGATGATGTATGTATGCATGCATGTATGCATTACCAGTCACTCCAAGGCAGAATAACACCCACAACTTCACAGTAGGAAAAGAAATCAAGAGAGACCAGAAGGGAAGTGCAAGCACAGAAAAGGGAGTGCCAAGCAAGCTGCTTGGTAACAACAAGGAAAACAAAGAACTCAGTTTAGTACTCTTATTTATACTTTCAGCCTTGCACCGAGAGCTTTATAGTAACTCATAAATGTTCAACTTCAAGTACTTATGTCTTTGGTTTAGGAGTCATTTGCATTGACTTCAGCTTTTGTAGCTTTTTAAAAAATTCTTTTTTTCACCTGAAGCAAATGAATAATAATTTCACCAATTTATATACTACCAAGGGCCTTTTCTTCCTACTAATGAGTAATGTGTTGCTCAAAAGAACATATAACTGATTAGTTGTGAAATAGTCGCACTGATAGCATTAAATTTGAAACTTTAGAAAAGGGAAACTGTTGTCCAGTGAATTCCTGAATATTGTTGTGTCTGCTTTTATATCTGTGCATAGTGGACATAAAGTAAAATAAATGAGAGACTAGTTAAGGAGATGTAAGATTTACAGCTCTGCTTGGTCTTTAAGGTCACACGCTCTTAAAGAGTAATAGTTCATTCTTGCACTTGCTGCCACTAAAACAGTTGACAGCAACTCTAATATCTAGTCAGTAGTGATAGAGATATATGTACCTAACCCCCAACAACCTACAACCTAGGTACAAGAATGTCTCATGCATCTTTCAATTTGCCCTTACATTTTTAAGCTTGCAAACGCGTTCTCAAAGGAAAGTCACCTTCACCTACACACAGCTATTGCCAGAAATATGCACACCCATAGCAAATACCCACTTTTTCAATCAGACTAATTTTTATTAGTGTTTCTTCATTTTTTGATATGTCAGATGGGATTGCTGCAAAGTAGAAAAATTGGTTTATGATGCCTTTTGCAATCAGCATCATTGTTTTTTTTCCAAGCTAGCAATTAACGTCCTGCCTAATTCGTCACACTTAATTTAAAATGAAGCATGCAGCAATGTTTAGAGCTACAGTCATGGCATTTGTGTTTGGCTGAGGCAGTGGTCACTAACATCTCAATTTATCACTTTTAATTTAAACTCCCATGCCAATGATTTTCATTCTTAAAGCTATGACTTGCACTTATGGATTTCAAAATCAAAGGGAAAAGAAACTTAAGAATTCAACTGCTCAGATCAATGAAAACCTGTTTTATAACTGAGTGTGCTCCAGTTAAATCCCAGCTGCCTGACAGAAAGAATTTAATGTTTCAAACAGTTCTCTTCCCACTTAAATACTCAGAATAACTTTTTATTGCAGCACTAAGCCACTACTTGGTGGAAGAAGTGGACTATCGATGTTATGTTCTCAGGAAACATTGCAAAGCAAGTAAAGGTGAGTACATTAACCTAAAGAAGCATGCGCTAATTCAAATAGCAGTCCCTGGACTGTTTGGTTGTTGCCAGTGTATATTTTCTCTTTTAAGACAATTGATACTATGTATTATTTCACTGTTAGAAATTAATAGCAAAAGCTTAAGAGAAATTAGTAAACGGAAGAAAATACTTCATTAAATTTACTATAGTGAAAATAAATGTCAGTTATGTTTCTAAACTTCTTTGAAGGTGAATAATCAGCAGTTAATTTGAATTGGAATTCTTTTATGTCCCTTTAAAAAGTTAAATAGATAGGTACATATTTTTATACTATTATTATTTGCTAACATGTTTATTAAAAGAATTTTTTTTTAAGAAATAAAGACTGCATATAGCCATCCACATATGTCTGTGTATAGCACTGGCATAAAACCACCAACCCATGTCAGAAAAATAGAGTGAAGGAGAGAAACAGTAGTCCACATATTATTCCATACTACTTTATATCACAGAATAAGAAACAACCTACCATTCTTGTTCTATGCAAACTAGGAAGCAATTTAAAAATGTTAAAAAAGACTTCACTGAGATGTTTTTGGGGAATGTTTTTGTTTGTTGGGTTGGGGTTTTTTTCCAAACCAGCCTTAACCACAGTTTTCCATCCAGAAAGAGACTGTTACAATTTTGAAAATCTTTAATAACCTTCTGGTGAATCAGTATTTTTTGTTTTAAGATCATTAGTGTCATTTAAACACTGAAGCTTTTTCCACATTTTAGCTGTGAAATACCCAAAGATGATTTGAGGGCAATTCTCTCTTTCATTAGATTCACTGTAGCTCCTTGAATTTACTGGATTATCAGCTGCTACTCGTGCTACTCTGAGTTGCATACCTTCCCAATTTATCATTCAGTAAAGCAGCCAAAAGTAGCATGCTGCACTTTGTAACCAAATTTCCCATACAGGAAATATGCTTCAAGAAAAAATGAAGCAAAGCAGTACTAAGTACAGGACTGATCATAAACTTTTTTCCTGGTAAAAAGAAATTAGGAAGTTTCAAAAGAGATCAACTAAATTACTGGGCTAGTAGTGAACATTTTTCTCCTTGTTTTTTTTGTGTACAAATGAAAGGTATGCTTAACTGCCAGTGAAATCTATAGAAAGCTCTGAATTCTCTCAAGTCCGAAAAGCAGGATATCTGCATCCCAAGGGACTCATGCTCACCTCGTGGATGGTTATGCCTTACATGGTTTTACATGCATAGACTTACTCCTTACCTTCTAAAATGTGAGTAATTCTACCCACTTGCCTTCAATGATCACTGACTTATTTGCAATGTGTGTAAAAGCAATGAAATACTACAGCATATGAATGCAGAAGAAAACCTACAATAGCGTATATGGCACAGAAGGCTAAGCTTTGAGAAACTGGGCTAAACAAGGGATAAAGAAAGGGACAAGGCATACACTGACAGGTGAGGATGATGAAGAATAACATTGGCTTGTTATCATGGAGAGTTGACCAAAAATGTCTAGGCCATTAGACTGCATAGTAAAACATAAAACATGATTCTGAATTAAGGTTTCTTGAAAAACTTTCCAGTGATTTAATTCAGAACCTTAATTTTTTTAATGAAGATTTCGGTAGCAACTCGGGTGTATGAATTTAATATTTGATGTTTTATAGCTACATAAAAATAATTTCACAAAGAAATGAATAAATTATTTTGCATAAAAACGGCTGTGAAAGTCACCAAAAGTCTGGAGTATTTGTATATTGTTAGGAAAAATGTGGCCTTGCAGACAGCAGACAGAGCTGTCGTGTAAACATGTGGCTGTCCAGGTCTCTGGCTGCAGGGAGTGCCTGAGTCTATCACAAATGATGGAGGGCAGCGGGGACACCTCTTGTGTGAGGTGTGACCAGGTGAACGATCCACTCAGCCTGGTGGTAGAGCTGAAGGAGGAGGTGGAAAGGTTGAGGAGTATAAGGGAGTGTGAGAGGGAGATAGATTGGTGGGCCCACACCCTACCATCCCTGAGGCAGAGGCAGCAGATGGAGGCTCTGCAAGAAGCGGAGGTTCCCCTACCCTCCTGCCACCAGGCAGGAGGGGACCTAAGAGATGAAGGGGAATGGATACAGGTCCCTGCTTGGGGAGGCAGGCGAATCCACTCCCGGTCTCCCTCACCTTCCCAGTTGCCCCTACACAACAGGTATGGGGCTCTGGAACTTGAGGACCATGCCAGTGAAGATCAGGGTGTAGATGAAGTCCTATCTAGGGACGTGCCTAGGCCCAGTCAGGCAGCCCCACGCATTCTCACATCCTCTGAAAAAAGAAAACGGAGGGTAATTGTCGTAGGCGACTCCCTTTGAGGGAGACAGAGGGCCCAATATGCAGACCTGACCCATCGCACAGGGAAGTCTGCTGCCTCCCTGGGGCCCGGGTAAAAGACATTACCAGGAAACTCCCTGGTCTGGTTCGGACCTCTGATTATTACCCATTGTGGTTGTGCAGGTTGGCAGTGATGAGTTTGCAGGGAGAAATCCAAAGGCAATCAAAAGGGATTTCAGGGCACTGGGACGATTAGTAGAAAGATCAGGAACACAGGTAGTGTTTTCCTCAATCCCTTCAGTGGCAGGGAAATACACTGAAAGGAACAGGAAAACACACCTGGTTAATATGTGGCTCAGAGGCTGGTGCCATAGGTGGAATTTTGGTTTTTTTGATCATGGGGATGTTTACACAGCACCGGGCTTGCTAGTGACAGATGGTGTCCAGCTATCTCAAAGGGGTAAAAGAATCCTCGCTCATGAGATGGCAGGGCTCATAGAGAGGGCTTTAAACTAGGTTCGAAGGGGGTAAGAGATAAAACTAGGTGCACCAGAGATGAGCCTGGCGGCAGCATGCCAATGTTAGGGGTGGATTCGATAACCCAGGTTAAATGCATCTATGCCAATGCAGGCAGCATGGGCAATAAACAGAAGGAGCTGGAAGCCATCGTGCAGCAGGACAGATATGACTTAGTTGCCATCGCGGAAACATGGTGGGATGACTCCCATGACTGGAATGCTGCAATGGATGGCTACAAGCTCTTCAAAAGGGATAGACAAGGTAGAAGAGGTGGTGGGGTGTCTTTCTATGTTAGGGAATGTTTTGACTGTACAGAGCTACACGATTCTGATGACAAAGTAGAGTGCTTATGGGTGAGGATGAGAGGGAAAGCCAATAAGACAGATGTTGTGCTGGGAGTCTGTTATAGAGCGCCCGACCAGGTTGAAGAGACAGATGAATCGTTCTACAAGCGGCTGGCAGTAGACTCAGAATTGTGTGCCCTTGTCCTCGTGGGGGACTTTAACTTTCCAGACATCTGCTGGAAATACAACACAGCAGTGAGTAAACCCTGGGGAACACCACTTGTGACCCGCTGCCAGCTGGGTTTTACTCCATTCACCACAGCCCTCTGGGCTCGTCCATCCAGCCAGTTTTTCACCCAGCGAAGAGTACACTTATCCAGGCCATGAGACACCAGCTTCTCAAGGAGTATACCATGAGAGACAGTGCCAAAGGCCTTGCTGAAGTCAAGGAAGATAACATCCACAGCCTTCCCCTCATCCACTAGGCGGGTCACCTGGTCATAGAAGGAGATCAGGTTGGTTAAGCAGGACCTGCCTTTCGTAAATGCATGCTGACTGGGCCTGATCCCCTTCTTATCCTGGACCTGCCATGTGAGTGCTCTCGAGACAAACCGTTCCATAATCTTCCCTGGTACCGAGGTCAGGCTGACAGACCTGTAGTTCCCTGGATCCTCCCTCCGACCCAGAGAAGGGCAACCAAGCTGGTGAGGGGCCTGGAGCACAAGTCTTCTGAGGAACGGCTGAGGGAGCTGGGGCTGTTTAGTCTAGAGAAGAGGAGGCTGAGGGGAGACCTTATCGCTCTCTACAACTACCTGAAGGGGGTTGTAGTGAGGTGGGTGCTGGTCTCTTCTGTCAGGTGGCTGGAGATAGGATGAGAGGAAATGGCCTCAAGTTGCGGCAAGGGAGATTTAGGTTAGATATTAGGAAAAATTTTTCTACTGAGAGGTTTATCAAACATTGGAATAGGCTGCCCAGGGAAGTGGTTGAGTCACCATCCCTGGAGGTATTAAAAAAGTGAGTGGACAGGGTACTTCAGGACATGGTTTAGTGGGCATGGTTGATGGTTGGACTCGATGATCTTGAAGGTCTTTTCCAACCTAGATGATTCTATGATTCTATGATTACTGCCAACAAATCTGTGCTATTCTTGTTTCCTGTTGAAAATACTGCAATTCTTATAAGGACTATCTCGTATTGCTTAAACACAGAATAAATTGCTTAAACTCAGAATAATCAAATTTTTTCATGTTTTAATGTCCAAACAGTATACTGTAATAATATTTACCCTTATTAAATCCCTTTATCTTTAAGTATTGTAAAGGTATCTTAATAAACTCAATAGATAAGCAGGAATTTCTAAGTAGAAAAAGAACAAAAAAAGCAAAAAAACAAAATCTATAAGCTGATTTTTTTAATGCTTTAGGAAACAGAAAAATCTGGTCAAAATACCAGCTACCTAGTAATAAGGTTAAGAGTGTAAAGCTCGCAGTTTTGGGTGTTTCACCTTATATCAAGAGATTAGAAGAACTCGTATAGCACACTGTGCTTAAATCATTTACTTTCATGGTTACTCCACACTTCTATCAGTGTACAAGATAATAAGTGACCCCACATCCTTCTGAAATAAATGTTACTCTTCCAGTGAATTGTATTGATTAAGAAAGGACTAACAGCCTGGTTTGTAAAACAAGCCAGTTTCCATTAAGCATCTCAGTGACAGGGCAGTATTTTCAAAAATGCTCAGTGAACTGCACCTCTCAGGGCTTTCCTTTCACTGAGATGCTTAATGAGACCCAAGTTCCCTGGAAAACCTGTCAGTTCTGCAGAAAACATGCACGCTTTTTCCTTACTGTCTGTGTGTACTCTCTCACTTGGTGGAGCACCCACAGTGTGTATCGGTAACTGCGTAAAAGGTACCCAACTTCTTGTGGTTAAGGTCTTTATTTTCTACAGCTTTTAGATGTCTGTTGTATCACTACTTAATTCACAATACTCCACTGTGGAAATAGATTGTACATATATCAGGTACTTAAAATGTTTATCACTGCAAAAACTTAAACAGAAAGGTGGGAAGACAGTTTAAATATAAAGTAATACAGAGAGTAAGGAATGGGGTGCATCTTATCTATGAACTTTTTTTAAAGTGTTAGATAGTTTCAGTGAAAATATCATTTTAGTGTTACGTAGAAATGTAGCTCATGTATCAATCCAGTACATATAAAAATATTACAAAATTATTAAAATATTTCAACAAAGTAAAATCATATTTTCTTATAGCAAAGACATTAACATATTAACATGTATTGAGTATTAGACTAATGAATCAGTGGCAAATCATTTTCACACTATACAGATACTAAAAGACAGTTTTTTATAATATACAGATGCATATAGAAAGAAAACTATATATAGTAAATATTATGCATTTTTATCCTTAAAATTATATTTAATTATAGAAGAAATTCCAGATTGACATTTTAATTAATTTTAATCCTCCATCAACTGAGAGACTGAATAATAGTGATTTGCTCATAAAAACGACACATATTCCACCCACTCAAATTATTTTTGAAGATGTTAGTCTTATTCTCCCTAAAACTGCACGAGAAACCCACATTTTTAATGTCTGACAATATAACCATCATCTTTAAATGGAAAAATGGAAAAATTAAGAATATTTTATTCACACTGCTGCTTAAAAGAGTTTAGATTTATTTTATTTATGAGAATGTAAAGGTTATCTAGAAAGTTCATCCAGAATGCTACCGTATGTATGAATATGGAAAAGCAAAATCTGAACTGATCTTTCATGCAGTACCCTGCCTTTTGGAATTGTTCACCACCCAGTATTGCGGCTAACATCTTGGGTGCTTACCTAGAAATGTCAGGCCATCTTTACAAACAAGTCATGTCACAGAGTAATGGTTATAACAGAAGAGCAAAAATTTTAAAGGGGAGGATAATGAAGCCAATGTGATGTTAGATAACTGGGAAAACAGATGAAGATATCCTGCAATATGTCCCTAAACCTGCACAGAACTGCACTGATACATACTTCAGAATGTGTTGTAAAAACATTACAATATCATGTTAATGCCTTACTAGTGTGTTTGGTGCAGGTGGCTCTATGGGATACAGAAGCTGTATGGGCCAAGGGTGGAGGTGTTGGGACACAACTTACTTCCTTTTACATCAGCTCCTATGGGTTGCAACAAGAGAAACTATTCACAGTGAAATTTAGCTTCAAAGATCTCACAAACAACCCTTTGTTCATCTGAGATTAACCACTTTTTCAGTATTGCAGTGTGTCGCATATAACAAAAGTTACCATTGAAAATGGCACCACTGAACCTGATTGTTTCAGGAAAAGGTAAGGGAGATAAATGCAGATAAAACTATGCTCTTCTCCTAAAGATAATCTCCCAGCACCAAGGTAATATACACTAGGGAACTAAATAGAGCTCTACCGTCATACATGTTCTCTGAAAAGGTACAAACTTTAATCTCCCATGCTGTCAACTTGCTTCTTTGACCATACAAAATTCACTTCCAAATACAAGCAAGCATTTTTAAAGATAAATAGTATTTAAGACCACATTAGAAAAATGTGATTTTCTCTATTTCTGCTCTCCAAAGATTTCATGTTCTAGACAGAGTTGCATTATTTATAAACTGAAATCAATACTTCCTGTAAATTGGCACAGAGGGATGCTAAATATCAGTTAAAATATTTTCCCTTTATTAGAATAAACCATATCTATGAATATGGCAATGAGATACCAAAAATTCACCTAATGTCTAATTAGTAAATGACATTTCCAGCTTGACAGAAAAATACATGAGTTGAGGGAAGAAGGCAGACTCATATCTTCTCTATTGTTGATAGACCATAGCCCATCATCCTTGAACTATAGACTGAATTTCCTGAATCCCATTACTCCATTACTCTACCCTGCAAAAAATTTTTGTTTTAGTCCTCATTGATTTTCAATTACAGGATAAAAAGAATTGTTAGATAATTTTAGGAGAACAATCTAATTTTGAAAAATGGAGCTTAGAGTTTAATATTATGTATATATGAACTAGTCACTGGAATCAGACAATTTGTTTTCCAGATTTAAGTTAATATAATAAAATGATCATTTATTTCTAATCTGTAAAATACAGTACTGGAAACTGCCTGAACAACTTGTCAGTAACTTATGGGACCATGCATCAGCTGTTCATAATGCATAACTAGTTAGAATTTATGTCACTTAGATAATGCACATTAATCTCTAAACACTTCAATACAATTATAGATCAAGCACATGATTTAGAAGCTGCTGCATGTATTATTTAAAACAATATGGAAACCACAACTTTAAAAAAACCCTTTATATTCAGACAGAATAAGCACAAAGAAAATTCTTGCAAATGTAGATTAGCTCAATGAAAAATTAGATTTAATTAACACTGGAACAATTATAGGGTTTGCCATTAACTTCAGCAGAAAAGCTGTGACTAGTTATCCAAGTATTGTGAATGAAGGCAAAAGAACTAAGCAAGAGTCGAGGAGACAACAGGAGTGTTCAGGAAACATTAGCAGAGCCAGGCCTCCCTTGCTTTTTATCCAGTGGGACATCTGTAACTGACTTCCAGCGAAACAGCTTTAGGACATTAGATCTAATTTTGCGATTAAGAGATTTCTTGTAAATATTTGCTTTAAAATTTCAGTTTTCAAATCCTGAGTAGTTTAGTGTACAAGATGACATTGTTATTCCAAGAAAGAGATATGGTGATCAAATTGGTGTAATTTTTTGAATACATTTTAAAAATAATAATAATAATAATAATAATAATAATATGGGTTTAAGTTTATTTTTTTATATTATAAATTCTTTTATTCACATGCCTCTTCCTTTCACTCATGTTTTCCTTGGGAATGGTTCTGTGTATCACCTTCCTTCTCCTTTTGCCTATCAAGTTTCTACATGTAGACAGTAAAATCAGGCACTTTTATCTGATGCACTGTTTGCTAAATTCCATGTTACTTTAGTAAGTGAAAACAACCGAGACAAAATACTCTGAATAGTTAGTCCTTCACAGAATTAGTTGCACTCACTACAGAGGGTCAACAAAGTATGAAACTGATTTTAAATGGTTTTATTGAAAAAGTCCACTTTAGAACCTGTAGCAATGTCTTGAATATCTCATAATATTCCTGCTTAAGTGAAGGTTTTAAAGAAAGTCTTAAATGAGGATAAATAAAGAAAAAGATGCATATTTAATATGCAAAAAACAATTCTCAATGGAAACCAGAGATTGCATGCTAGACAGAAAACAGATTTAGCAGATCAAGAGTGTCTTTTTTTTCTTTCTTTTGCTCTTGGCCAACCAATACACTGGCCAATCTTGACATTGGTTGTCACCCCCCACGCCTTATGTCTGTCAGACTAGAATTCAGACTAGAATACGAAAGCTCACTTATGACAGGGGTTGTTAAAGGCAACATGCATTCCTAAACTAAATATTAAGTGTGCATATCCCAGCTAGTATAATCTTTCCAGAGGAGCAACCTTTATTATTTGTTCATTGGAGACCCAGTATAAATTTTACCACGGTGGGAAAACATTTAAATATGTAACATGGATACAAAGATAGTAAATAGATGTCTCTCATTGTTAGGCCAGGCAGAAAAAGGTAAAAGCATGTTATTAGAAATATTACCTTGACGCTAACAGAACTGTAAAATAAATAGACTTCTGAAGCCTAGGAAACTATGTAATTTTGAGTCTGCACTCAAGCTTATTCCAATGTGCACAACTTAATGCCATTATTGTATATAAATGAAAACTATTTCCAAACAGTGAGCCTAAGGCAAATGCATATGGAAGAGCCACAGAAGTGGAAGGAGAAGGGTTGTTGAGTGTAATGAAGAAACTACATTTTAAGAAGCAAATGAATTGGAGCAACCTGCTACTGGCATAATTGCTTTAAAGACCCTATAGCAAACATCAGCAGAATTGGTTTGTAATTTACCATGTCCTTCATTTTGAACATGCTCCCTAAAGGTTTGTGTGAAAGTCATGACATCTACAAACACAATTTGTCTCAGATTGACTAGCTGTGATGAATGTCTTCCTCTACTACCCTTGACCAAAATCACTCCTCTTGCTAAAAATGCAACAGAAGTCTTCATTTCACTTGTCATATACTGGGAACACCAGAGTTGTGGTTGGTTTTGGTGTTTTTTTTTTGTGGTTTGGGGTTTTTTTGTTTTATTTTATTCTGTTTTAATGAAATAGCTTTCAGAAATGTTTAGGTAGATTTTGAAAACAGAAGGTTCCTAATGTAACTTTCAAGAATTTTGTAAACTGGTCAATTAACATTTGTGGCAGATATTTCCAATTACTTAATTCACCAGTTTATATCTGAAATATCTTGTACCCTACCTTGTTTAGAATACTCAGTAATGATTATTCTAGCTATATATCATTCTTTGTGAGAGGTTCCAGCTAATTGAAATGTGCTTGATTATCCTAACATGGTTCTTAGCTGAATGGTGTGCAGATAGCAGCAATAAGCTTATTTGACATTCTTGTTTAAAATCACCAAAGTTGGTAAATAAATATCTCATTCTTAGGGGGCTTAATCATGTGCTGAATGCCTTTCAGCAGCTACTGACTACAATAGGAACAAACAAAATAAAGGCATATTTCTTATCCCAGTGCTGTATGCCTACCAATTTATTTGTAACAATTATTTTACATTTTCCTCCACAAAGATCACTTTTACAAATTGAAATAAACTATTATTATTAAATAGACAATTGTTGCAGCATTTGGACATAGTATTTTAGTGACTACAACTTAAATCAGAACCTTGTTGAAAATGCATGACAGACAAATTGCCAATGGTTATAAATAACAGTGTGCTAAGCAATGAAAAAAAATATTACAAAAGCTGAAAGACCACAATGGTAAATATATTATGGGAAAAATACTTTACAGTATTGATTAACCTTTTTCCCCTCCTCCTTCAAACTAGAGTTTCATTTTGTTCTCTTCCTATTGCATAACTTAGAGAAACATATCTTGAAGCTATGCGTAGTCTGACTAGCTTAGTGGATAATACTGGTGAATAAGAAATGAAAGTAAATGGAATCAGGTTGACTTTTGCTGTGTTAAAGAAATGGCTCAACAGCAATATCTGCCAGCAGAAAAAGAACATACTTGTTAAATAAAATTTGTAAGTATTTAAAAAATCTTCAGGATATAAATTAAGATTGTTTTAAAAGCCATTTTTCACCTATGATTACTGTGTAGTAATTGGTCATATGTGTAAAGAAACATCAGCAAAAAGTAGTCTAAATTTACAGAGGTGACCAGTAGATGAAAATCTGTGGGTAACAACTACGCTGCACAAAGACCTTGCCTCAAAACTTTGAATTCTGGCAGACCTGAAGAGTATTCAACAAAATGTTAGTTGAAGAAGTCTGAGAATTGAGATTTAGCATTTTTGCCTTGTGGTTTTCTTTCCAACTGTAAATGCTTAATTTATATACACACTGACATAAATATGCATATACATTCATATAGTTTAACAGGCTGGCCTGAATATTCATTGCATACTGCTGAATACCTTTTTAAAATGTATTGTTCAAAAGTGACTTAAAATAGGGAGTACACGTCTCAAACTTTTTGTTGTGTTAGTAATCCCTCTTACTATCTTCATGTCACATTCAGTATGGACATTTACAGACTGTCCCTAGCCAGTAACCAATGAGTTGATATTTCTCTCCAATTTTTTCACATAAATAGCACCAGCAGCACTGTTCTGCACTGCTCCCATGACAGTACAGGGTTTGGTAGAACTATCAATACAGCTGTAGGTGTCAGGTAAACAAATGCCATGAATTTCTCATTTATTGTTGCCTATGAAAATTTCATGATCTTTCTTTCACGTGGCTTGAGCTCTGGCAATTTCTGATGGAGGTTGTTTTGTGACTGTTTTATAACAGGCTTTTATGCAACCTGCTACTCCATTTCAACAGTCATTAGAAATAGCTGTTCCTTTAGATTTGTAAACCATTAACATAAATAGTTTGGAGGATGGTTCAAAGGGCTTCATCATGCCATTATAAAAAGAGTTTTCTTGACTTTAAAGTTACAAAGGACAATCGCAGCTGTAGAGATTTGAGACTCAGGGAAAAAAAAAGGAAAGCTGACTTTTGATTAGGGTGAAAGTCAGCTGCTACTATAGGAAGCAACTTAGGATGAGTGAATAGGGAACTCCCCTGCCACCCCAGTGAGCACCCTGAAACTAAACTGTCATCAGCCAGAAGGATTAATCATGACAAACTGTCCTGGCAGTGCCACTGAGACGCTTTTCTGACACTCAGATGAAGCTCTTAATTTATACCATCTGGATTGTTATTATAATGCTATATGTCATTAATTCATAGTAATACAGTGTATTGGTTTTGTTTGGCAAGGTTTTGGTAGCGGGGGGGGGTGTGGGTTACAGGGGTGGCTCCTGTAAGAAGCTGCTGGAAGCTTCCCCTGTGTTCGAGAGCGAGCGAGCCCACACCAGCCGGCTTTAAGACGGACCCGCCGCTGGCCAAGGCCGAGCCAATCAGTGATAGTGGTAACGCCTCTGTGATAACATTTTTAAGAAGGAAAAAAAAGTTGGGACGGGAGAGAAACTGCCGCCGGAGTGAGGAGTGAGAACATGTAAGAGAAACAAGCCTGCGGACACCAAGGTCAGTGAAGAAGGATGGGGAGGAGATGCTCCAGGCGCCGGAGCAGAGATTCCCCTGCAGCCCGTGGGGAAGACCCTGGTGAGGCAGGCTGTCCCCCTGCAGTCCAGGGAGGTCCACGGTGGAGCAGATATCCACCTGTAGCCCGTGGAGGACCCTACGCCGGAGCAGGTGGGTTCCCGAAGGAGGCTGTGACCCCGTGGGAACCCCGCGCTGGAGCAGGCTCCTGGCAGGACCTGCGGATCTGTGGAGAGAGGAGCCCACGGAGCAGGCTTTCTGGCAGGACTTGTGACCCCGTGGGGGACCCGCGCTGGAGCAGTGTGCTCCTGAAGGACTGCACACCGTGGAATGGACCCATGCTGGAGCAGTTCGTGAAGAACTGCAGCCCGTGGGAATGGCCCACGTTGGAGGAGTTCGTGGAGGACTGTCTCCCGTGGGTGGGACCCCACGCTGGAGCAGGGGAAGAGTGTGATCAGCCCTTGTCCTGAGGAGGTGAAGCGGCAGAAAATAACGTGTGATGACCATAAACCCCATCCCTGTCCCCCTGTGCCGCTGGGGGGGCTTGGTGGTGAAATCCGGGAGTGTAGTTGTGCCCGGGAAGAAGGGAGGGGTGGTGGGAAGGTGTTCTGAGATTTCGTTTTATTTCTCATTACCTTGCTCTGGTTAATTTGTAATAAATTGAGTTAATTTTCCCAAACTGAGTCTGTTTTGCCCGTGACAGTAATAGTGAATGATCTCTCCTGTCCTTATCTCGACCCGCAAGCCTTTTGTTATATTTTCTCTCCCCTATCCAGCTGAGGATGGGGGAGTGATAGAACGGCTTTGGTGGGCACCTGGTGTTCAGCCAGGGTCAACCCGTCACATACAGTCATGTTTATTCCTGGAAGAGACACTGAAATCCGTCTGTGCATTCGTCAGTTCCCACAGCTCTAAGAGAGTGATAAGAGGTTGCTGGTGCTACAGACCATCCACACTGGGCTACAAATATGTCTGAGGACCCACCTGTACTAGGAACAATGAATTGGCCATAACTCACTTGGAAAAAGAATTAGATGAAAGGCAATCCCTTTCAGACACTGGCAAGATGTTACCATCAGATTAGGAAACATCACCTAGGATATATCTGCCAATGACTCACATAAAATAAAATGTATTAGACAAAGGAATCCTGCCAGATTTGTGGTTTCAGTCTGCCTGAAAACCTCAGCTAGTCACAGGCTCCCACCACTAGACAGACTGAGCAAAACTAGACAGGCCTTTAATATAGTGATAGGGTGTGTGCCCAGACAGAGTGAAGTCTCTCATGACTCAAACTTTGTCCACTGGTAGCAAGTCTTTGATGTCATGGAGACCAGAGTCACTCACAAACTGCAGAACTGAGGAGGAAGAAAATAAGATTTCTGGGATGCAATGGCACAAGGAGTATTTATCTAGTGTAAACTTTCCATCAAGGCAGGAAAGACATGTAGAAGGAGCCCATGAAGGGAACGATGCCCGCGAAGCGTCCCACGGCTGAACTACGATTTTAGGAGAGCTAACTGCTGTCGGACTTGCCGGCAAAAGGTGAGCTGGGGGCTGCCAGCATGGAGTCCCACAGGAGGGATATGATGCAGTGAAGATGCAGACCGGACAATGAGGAAACTACTCTGTCAGAGAAACACTACAGCTACAGAGTGCCACTCCTCCTCAGTGATGCAGTTGAAATGGTGGACTGAAATGGAGTAGGCCACTACCCGCCTGTATAATTGTGTACTCAGGATATGTCTCATGACTCTACTCCCACTCTCCATAGTGCAATGTTAAAAATCCCTCTGTTCTCAAGGAATAGAACATATGAATGCGCACTGAGTGAATGTGTATGTGGTCATTATTATTTGGATATAGGAACTATTATTTTAAGTTCTGTTTTGCTTAATAATTCATTATTTATTACTTTAATTATGCATGAAAAGCCTCAAGTACTTCTGAATTTTCTTTAGGCGATGCAGACTCTAAGGCATGCTGAGGAAGTTATATAGCGAGGTGTCTCTTCCTTCCATTAGTCATAAGAGAAACATAAATTACAATTCAGCATATAATTCTCTGCTTCTTCACACAATGATTTAAAGTCGATTGAGTACAATTACTTCATACTCAGCATATTTATGGCTGTATAAAACTTTCTCACTCCCATAAAGAAAAGGCATCCAGGCACTTTTCTGAACAACAGTATTGTTAAACATTTCTTGATGAGGCTTTTTTTGAAAACATGTTTTACCTTTCAGTTGTTTACAAATTACTTTAGCAGTGATTTGGGAAAGCACTTAATATGTGCTAATGTTCTTCCTTGAACAGGGACTTGGCTTAAGTGCTTTCTGAGCAGAATTTCCATTTATCTGAATTTAAAGTAGGGATTATTTTGATATCTCAAAACATTCTGAAACAAAGCTACACAAGAGTAGCATATAGCTCACTTCCCTCATCTCTCCATCTACAATATCTATGCTTCCTAACACATCCCTACCCCATCCTTGTTCGCCACACTTGCTGGACAAGACACAGCACATGCTGTGATCATGCAGGAACTACACATATTCTTTCTTTACTGATTAGCCAACAGACATGTTAAGTGGTTGGTCAGATGGCGTCTCTCATCCAGTAAGCTAGCCTTACATAGCTGAACCTTTCTTTTCAACTTGCAGACCCAACTAACAGCTTGGTGACTCTAAGTGGTCATTTTTCACACTTCTGTTGAGAGAACATTAATACCTGTGAAATCTTTTTCTCTGTTATTGAATTTGTGTTGACTAATGGGTTCACAGTTCTTTACGGTGCTTGACAGCCAATGTGACCACAGAAACTGTTTCCTTATGAAGCCCAGGGAAGAAAACAAACAAAAAAGGATATTGAATTTATGAATACTTGTACAAAATTAATAACTAAAAAAGTCATGAATGCTACCAAGTTCATTTTATATGACTTACACTAATGTTAGTAATTTTTTTTCAGTATTTGATCAGGTCTGGTAATGCTTTAGTCATCAAATTGCAGGGAGGTTTGCAGGATGCAGTTTGGAAAGCCTTTTCAAAGTGTTACTTTCCTTTAGTCTGCTTCTTGTCATTGTTAGAGTTGAGCAGTGTACTTAATCTTGTTGATGCTGGTGATTGCATCAGGAGGCAGTTAAGATTTTAATATTAATTGTGGTAGAGCTCTGTGCATAAAGATGAGCCTTAATCACTTTTGAATTAGTTCACTTCTCCTGTCAGCAAATATTCTCCCTCTTTGATGCTCTCAGACTACTCTACTCACTAACTGTGGTAGAATACAATTCTTCAGTTTCTATTTATGCTCAAGGTACTCTTCATTGCACTACTTTATTGAGGAAAATGCCAACAGTAGTATCTTCTCCAAAAAGAGAGAAAAAGCCCTGAAGAACAAACAAATAATTTTGCATGTTTAAAGAAGAATCTGTTAATTTCACATAAACCATCAAAAAGAAGGGGCCACTAGAGGGAAGTAAATCCAATATGCTCAAAGAAAATAAAATGCTAGCTCCTTAGCTATTGTAAAGTATTGTAGCTAACAGAATGGTCTAGGTTTACAATAGCTGAAGATATTGTTCTATATTCTTTACAAAGATATGACAATTGAATAAAACAATTTATATAGTTATAAAGAGGTCTAGTACTTCATAAAATGTGTATACCAAAAACATTAAAACAGTATGTATGGAAAGATTACACATAAAAAGGTAGTATGAACATGGAATAAATATATTGTGTAGGTGTAATTTATTATAGATCTAGATCTTTCATATTAGACACACATCAAAGGAGAAAAATTGTTTTAAACCAATATGTTTGGACTTCTGGTAATGCAGCCCTTGTACACATTAAGATATTTTTGGTTTGTTGTCACATCATGCGTATAATCTTGGATCTTTGTTTTATATGAACATATGCACAAACCTGCAGCACCATGCA
Organism: Astur gentilis; assembly: GCF_929443795.1. Lineage (NCBI taxonomy): Eukaryota > Metazoa > Chordata > Aves > Accipitriformes > Accipitridae > Astur > Astur gentilis. Next base: position 15,058,957 of record NC_064900.1, on the reverse strand, counting down.
ATAAGTACTGGCCATTTCAGTATAATTAATATTGTAAGGAAAGACTGTAACTGAATTTACTGTTTAGTGGTGTAGCTAGAAAAAGAAATGCAATATAAAGGTGATTATTTAGTATTTTTGGCAAATATGGCTAAAGCAAAACTATAAATTGTTTACTAATAGCTGGCTAACAATAAAAATAAAAAGGTCACTAATCCTTTTATCTGAGAACTTCCATGTAATTTATAAACATTAATAAAATCCCTGTAATGTTCTGAAGCTTTAGTTCTACAGCTTCCTTTTCTGAGGTTAGCTAACCTAGCTTTCTCTGTATCACTTCTTATTTATGACTAAAAGTAACTCACAAAAATGTTTATTGTCCTCTCAATAATTTCCATCAATGAAAATGCCATTAATTTTCTTCAATATTTCATATGACACTATCTTTCTCTCTAAATATACAGTTACCATGCTTACGATTTTAAACAACTACACAGTTTGTAAGCCTACAAAAATAGTTTTATCTTTATAACTACGTTTTATAGATGCCTCCATTTCATTTATTACAATGCTTTCTCCTGCAAAGGTGTCTTTTTATATCAAAATAAATTGACAGATATTATGGAAATCTGGTCTTAAATTCTCTGAAGCCCTTCCAACAGCATTTTTAGTAATGTAAGAATTATTACAGGGAATGCAAGCACTCTACACTCTAGAGTTTACTGTCAGTGTGTCACAAATTATCGAAACATTGGTCTTTTCCCTGCTTTGAGTAAACTGCGGTGAAAATCTATATCCTTAAACCAGGAACAGACAACAGCAAAAGACATATTTTTTACAAGCCCACCACTTAAATACACATCACAACCTATGCTCACAGAGCTGTTAGCCAGTTTAAAAACAAACTGTATCTCTGGTGACCTCCACTTGTGCATGCTTGGTGCCTTGCATGTAGTACCATGTAACAAAACATCTAAAAATAAGCAGACATAGGGGTAGTTTCTGGCACCATGTTTTTTGCCTTTAATGAGAAAGGAAAAGAGATACAGGTTTGCAACATGATGGGTAGCCTAAGAGCTTACGGCAATTCTCAGTGCAAGGCAGGTATCATTAGGCATCTTATGTAATTAGCCTTTCTGTTACCATCATCATATGAACTGTGAGTGAGTAGTTTTCGTGCTTTTTCTAATCCATTTTAATAAATATTATTAGTATTACCATCATTGTCATTATCATCATCATCATCACAGCAAGCTGTTAATTTTCGTATGCCCAAAGGCAAAGAAGTCATTACTTACTCATCAACAAAACTACTTGTCCCACATACGCAGGTAAGAAGATTTTTGCTAGGCTGATCAGTGAAAGAACCCAGGGCCTTTCTACAAGTGGAACATAACAGGGTCCTCCTGAACATTAGCACTTTTAGTAAATACTTTCATATTATCAAAGGCCTTCTCCTCAAAACAGTAGTGTTGCCAGTTCGGTTCATGTTCTACATTAAATGCTTCAGCTACAGTTGCAATGTCACTGCACAGTAGGTGAAAAACATTTCTGGAACAAATGTCAGCAAGGGATAATTTTGAAATAACCTTCTCATCTACAGTAACACAAGCCAGAAGATAACACTGCTATATAGATTACTTTGTTGGTAACCCATGATGCTGTTTCCTGGAATAGTAAGTATTTCTAAAGATGGAATAGGAGAAAGTTGCAGAAGTAAACAAAAATATAGGGCTGTTTTAGTTTCCACGTTTCTCATAAAAGTTGACCTTGAACATGAATCTGAACTGAAATGGGGGGAAGAAAAAGCTCAAAAACAATAATGTAAAGTGGGCAATTAAAGGAAAAAGTCTGTTAGGATACCTCACCTAAAGAAAGGGCTCATACAGATGTTGAAATATCTTACAGTGAAGCATGCTGTATTAGTAATATGAAACATGGATACTAAAGGAAGGAAGTTCACTTTCATTTCACCTTTGAATTGTGAAAATGTAATGGATAACCTGTGGTGGTTTCCTCTTTCAAAACTGAAATTATAGGAAAGACTTGGAAAAGCACCAGACGGAGACTCAGGTTCCATTGAACCACTGATACAATTAGTCTCAGGTAGTTAAAGCCTCCACTTAATTTTAAACAGGAGGTATGTTTTTGTGCCCTGTGTAATGGGGTCAAGGGCCAACTCCCAAAAGCATTTAATGCCCTCATCAGCAGAAGCTGGAAGTCCTCACCAAAAGCAAAAACATTTAACAATCTGCAAAACATCCCAGCTTGCTGACCCAGACTTCCAAGAAACAAAATGAACCCCCTAATAAGTGCATAGATGACAGGGGCACAGTAAGAGACATGCAGTGCTGGGACTTACCATCTTGGTCTGTGGTAACTGTGATAGCTGTGAACTGCTTGGGAGAGAAACTCAGCTCTGAGACCCCATTTGTGGCTTCTATTTCAAAGGTGTAGTTCACATGCGACACAAAGTCAAGCACTGTCACAGAGGAATTGATGAGACCTGTGTGCCTGGGGATGAAACGGATACCTCCCCCACAAATCTCACACTGGCTGGCATCTGACCCGCATTTCTTACAGATGACACTGTAAGTGAGATCTTTTCTTCCTCCAGTATCACTCGGGGGGCTCCATTCCAACATGAGAGCTGTTTCATTAATGTTAAAAATCACATTCCTCGGAGCAGAAGGTGGCCCTGCAGAGAAGGAGGGGAAAGCCTGTTAAGTGACAGTTGTCTATTTTGAAGAAAAAAAACCATGAAAAAACATATTAGTCTTAAGGCAATTATTTGCAAATAGAAGCTAAAAGAGTTACGTTTCATTAACAAATTCAATGTAAAAATTAAAAATTATCTGAATACTTACTATCCTTTAAAATTAAGCAGGAAAAAAAAATGGGTGAGATCATAAAAAGTTGAATAATCTAAATAAATTATAATTAATGCAGAAATAATTTAAGGCAACATAAAAATTACTTGGGAATGTCAAACCTAGATTTGATAACACAAATTTGCACTAAATACCTCTTGATCTTGTGGGACACTGAGGTAGACCTTAACCACAAAATTTATTTCCTTATTTTATGTCTAGTAATGTAGGCTTTTCTGATACTTATAATCTTTGATGTTTTTTAAAAGTCAAATTGAAAAATAAATAAATAACAGCTTTGGAGTAACTACAAGGGCTAAAATTGTTTGTATTAGTTCTTTAGTGCCAGATATTTCTTCTATCTTTCACTGCTTATCCCCAGGGATTTCTTTGCTGCTGTTCGTTAACAGAGTTAGGTGGCAACAGACCAAGACTATTAGGCACAAGAGACAGTTTACATGTTTTTTTCTTTCCCACCTGGCATCTCATCAGTATCAGTATTAACAGTGAAGATATCAACCTTGCAAGTTAAAGACTTCTTGAAGACTGTGAGGAGGGATGTAAAGATAGCAGTAGCAGGCAGAGTATAGGAAAGCTCTCAGCTAGCCAGCAGGTGGTAAAGCTCTCCATGTACTGTCAGATGAACCATGAGTGACCCATTTCCCCTGGATCCCACAATAGTCAAGGTAAGTCCAACAAATTTTAAGCTGTTATGCTGACTTACTGTGTAGGATCACATGTAAATCATCTGAGGCTATATATATCGGCTTCACAGTCTGACAGAAGAACTTTACCACCTAGTGATTTTTCAGATAGAAATTAACGAAGGAGTGAAGGAAAGGCAGAAATTGTTAAAGGAAGTCTGAATTATCTTATCTCCATTTCTTATTATATTCTTCCACTGAACATATTTCAACCAAGCACTTATAGACACATAGCTTTCAAAAACAATTTGTATAAAGTCCCAAAATATGCTAATAAAAATTATGTAAGAAACAGATTTGGCAAAATGCAAGGCCTTATACTGCAGGTTTTGATACATGTAAGATGATTGTGGTAAACTCAGCTGGTGATCTCTGGGTTTTTTTGAGCTGAATGAGTTGAATAAGCATTATATTACCAGCTCTCAACACAAAATTACAGTGCACATGGATTGCTTAGCCAAGGGTTAGCAGAACTTTGAAAACTTTCAGCTTGCTTTGCAGCTTTTCATGATTTATACAACCTGTCAGTAAGATTTAAGTACACAGTTTTGATTGAGATGCTGTTCAAACTTTGAGTGAGCTTTTCATTACTTCAGGGCCTCTTAAGCAGACTGAAAGACTATGTGAAACATTTGCAAATGACATCAGCTAATTTTTACACAGAGTATATTTCACCCAACAAATGGAGTGGCACCATAAATCTCAGAAAGTTAGATAATTAAAATCTCATAATGTCCTTTATAAAAACTTTAAGAGAATGAGAGAACTAAACAAACAAATGAACAAAAATATTGATCAATGCTCTTGTAAATTCCAGTTCTACAACTTGTAGCATGAGGGCAAGACCTTCTGCCCAAAGGATGGTCAGATAAATGGTCAGAACTTTGCATTAGGAAGGAAAACAAAATATCAAAGCTCCTCCTAACATTTCATACATAAATCAGTATCTCAAATCTCAGCCCCCCCCAAATTAAAAATATACTTTTTTCTAATCATTCAATTCCATTATTTCTTTTTTCATTAAGATCTGCAATTACTACAGCACTGATACACTGATTCAATTTTCAAACTTTTAGCTATTTATTTGACCAAACAAAATGTAGTGATTTAGAAAATCAAGCCCATGAGTGGTTCTGAAATATGCACCTCCATCTGAAATAAATCCATTTATTCAAGTTCTTAATTCTTGAATATTACCCTGAACACTAAAATGGACTATACTTTAACAGAAAACATTACTATATCTCACATTTTACTAATAAGCAATACAGTAGTAAAGATGTATACTGTTTTATCTATACATAGGACCAAGAATGAATACTAACTTTAATGAATGAGAGAGGCAATAACAGTTGCAGAGAAAAAAGTCACTATTCACCAACATTTGTAATTTTTAAGTGATGCTATTTGTTTACTTATGTGGCATAAATGTGGGCATAAAAGCTGGAATGCTTGTAAAGAGAAAAAAGTTTGGTGTGGGAGGGATAATGTGAACTAATAAACATTAAGGTTTTCTGTGAACTATAGTTGAACATTTGAGTTGCTTTTTTCTTTCTGGTATTTGCAACTTTAAAGAACTGAGACTATGTTTTCATTAAAATGATTTTTGCCTTAAAGTAAATGATGAGTTAGCTGCTGGATTTCAAGCACTTGATATTTGGAGGTGTTATATAGCTTTGCATTTTTCTAGTGGACAAGAAAGTTTAAAATATTTTGAATGTGTATTTATTCATATATCTATCTGTGAAGAGTTCATAGCAGCCAAAAAGCCCCAGACATTAAAGACCAGATATTTTTCAGCATATCAAGAAATCATTTAGTTGAATGGTATGTGGCTCATTTGTACTGAAGATCAATATTTCTGGAACTTGCAGATGAAAATTACATTTGTAATTTGCAATTTTTATGGTCACAGAGGATATTTTGAGTATTTCCTTCCTGGTCTTTGACTGTGACCTTGTGATAAGTCTAACACTGACGATTTGAAATACTGTAATAAGTATTTATAAATAGAACTTGTTAACAAAGGCTAATTATATTGATACATCATTTTCCAATGGTGTGGAAAACAGAGATGAGGTACGGTCTTGAAGATGGTGATGTAGTGCAAAAGCCCCTACAACCTTAGAGTGTCTCAGATTTACAAATCTCTAAACTTCCCATACAATTACTGTGAGGTTGATGGTTCTAGCTACTCTGGAGAACAGTCCGGAGATCAGAATAAGCTAAAACTAGCACAGATTACTTCAGTTTCAGCTCTTATGTATGTGCAGAAGACAGGAATAATTACGTTTCCTCTAAAAACATGCTGTGATAATTAAATAATGACTGGTCTTAACAAATTCCCACTGTTAAAACCAATGAGGAGTTTTAGGAATATGGAGGATGAGCCTTAATCGCACTTACATATGTGCACAAGTTTAAGCGGATCAGTAATCCCCTTGAAATAATTGGTAATACTCATGCACTTAAAACTAAGCAAGTGTGTAATTGCTCGAAGAATTGGAGCCATTATTTTAAAACTGGCTTAAATTTAATCTTACATATACTATAGATACTATGACAATGGGTCATCACAGCTCAGGTTTTTTACGTTACTTCAACTTTGGCAGGCCAAAACAGGAATTAATATGAATTCAGGCAATAGGAGAGTTTTGTCTGGCTTTGTCAATTTTAATTTTCTATCAGATTTTTGTTGTACTACATGTAGATGGCATCAGTAGAAGAACCAATACAGTACATAAAATAGACTTTTTTTAAAAATTTAATTTTTATTTGCACTAGAGAGTGAAGGTTGTTATATTCATGATTTGGGACTTAATCCTCAATTGTAAGAGAAAACATGAATTATTGTACATTCACATTTCAATGAATAGGGAGAACATTATCAATTATGTTAGAGGTGTCTGAAAGTATATGACTGTCCGCCTGCAAATACTGAAAAAAACCTCAGACACACTTCATACTCAAGGCCCCTCATGCCAATTTGCATGACGATTAAATAGCTTTTTAATTGCTGTTAAATTATGCCAGTTAAACTGTGATTTCATGCAAATATTAAGCTGTAATGACATGCAGTGAATCATTTACTAAGATTTAGAACTTGGAACAAAGAGAGACAATTAATTCTAATCCTCAGATTCAGCTAAATTATGTGTCACTGGGCTTTTATGAATGTGGCCTGACTGCTTTGTTATCATTTATAAACTATACAAAGATTATCTGACACATTGGAAAAACTTGGCAGCAATAACCCTTCTGCAGGCATCTGTGTGCAAAGCTCTCAGGGATTTCCTTATATTGATTTTTAAAGAAAACAAGTATATTGGTGAAAATGATGGAACCTTTCTTCACAGCAAGATTCATGACCTTGGATTTTATGCAAAAGAATAAAACACAGTTCAGATGGATGAGCAGCTCTTCTGCTTCTTAAATGAAACACAGCCTGAGTGTGAGCAATGTCTTTTGCTTCATTTACAAATTATAAAGTAAGAAGTATTTCTATACTCTCTGTGGAGTACACTGGCATTGATGTCTTACAGAGAAGCAGGCCCACTCCAAAAGCAACAGAGCTGAGTTTATGCCTCATGCAGTGCTTTGCAGCTCATCTTGCTTTGCGTATCCTCTCCCTCTGTGAAGGTGAAGTGCATTTTGCCCTTCATGGAAGGAGACAGGAGCAAACCCAATGCTGCAGAATGTGAGGGCAATGAAGGCAATGCAGTATTTTAAACACTACAGAGTGATGACTCTCTGGAAAAAACTTTGTTGGTTTTTAAGTGAGAACTGTCCATTACCAACTATTGGACTCTTAGGAGTGTGTGTTATTTGACTACTGAATTTGCAGCAGAAGGACAAAAATTAACCATCATCTGAGAATACTCAGAATCGGCATCTGGCTGTACCCTTTGAGTTGACAATTGCTTTTTTATATACGTACGTACATGTAGCATAGATAAGTAGGTCACTTGATATAGAATGCTGTATTACATTTTTTCCTTTTCAGAATCACTTATTTTTCTGTGAGGCAGGTAGGAAGAATGGAAGTCAGTGACTGCAAACCAACACTCCAAGTCTGAGCATAATGATGAATTGCAAACAAGTGTATATATAAAAATAACAATAGAGGCAGTAGAGTTGAAGGCTTCAAGCATGTTGCTTGATTTTGCTGCTGGAATACAATGTTAACTCTTAAAAATAGAGGATACAGTTTGTGGCAGAGGTTATTGAACAGAGCATAAGTTTGTTGGGTTCAAAATTGTTTAAGCATAACATGAAAGGAGAAGCATTCAGGCTCAAGCACCCAATATAAGCCTGCCTGTTTTTGACCTTGAAAGGATGGATCAATTTATCCAATTACATTATAGTGGGAAATGTTAGAGTTTATGTACAGAGTAATCAGACAGGGGATTAGGTATGATGCTATTTGTTGCTCACTGTGTATGCAGAGAGATCGCTGATAGAGTACTAGCATTCGACAAAGAAATACAATAAGGAGAAAGTGTAGCAGCAAGAGATAGATAACAAGTGCCAATCAAATGAAAAAAAGCTAGGAGAAAGAGATTACCAATATATACTAATGTAATTTTCATTTTTCTTATTAAAATCAGATTTCTATTATGCTTTTCTGCAAAGTGCACACTCTTCTTTTACAAAATAGAGTTACATGAAGTAAAAATGGGAACTGTACAATTTTGGAAAAGCATACAGTATGCACTTTCACAGAATTAATGAAATTAGATTTGTTGCGGAAGGTGGCAAAGCTGAACTAAATGAGTGTGCGGACCACACCCAAACAAGACATAAACAGTGCATGGCAATAATAGGATAAGATTGTGAGGCTATAATAGCACAGGAATGTATATAAATTATAGAAGCTGTTAATATGTTTTGGAGGACGTTAAGGACTTTGTTTAACTGCTTAAAAGTAGTTGTTCATGATAAAGCAGAACTCATATCTTGCTTAATACTTTTGTTTTATGTTGACCTATTTTCTGATTGGAGGAGGAGACATAGTAACAACTAGCCTAAAATACAGGAAAGAAAAAGAACCTGCCTAGAGACCCAATGAAAAGGACCCAATGACAGAGACCAGACCCCAGACCCACATATTACTCTTGGACCAGACTATGGTGTGAGGAGTGAGAACCTAGATTGTAAGAGTATGATTGCCCAGTGTTGTGGTTTCAGCCCAGCCAGTAACGAAGCACCACGCAGCTGCTTGCTCACTCCCCGCCACCCTGGCCACGGTGGGATGAGGAGAAGATATAAAGGCAGGCTCATAGGCCAAGACAAGGACAGGGAGGGATCACTCACCACTTATGGTCACGGGCAAAAGACAGGCTCGACTTGGGGAGGAAACTAAATTGATTTAATTTACTACCATTCGAATCAAAACAAGGATATCGGGAAGTGAACCCAAACCTCAGAACACGTTCCCCCCAGCCCTCCCTCCTTCCCACCTCAAGCCCACTCCCAGCTCTCTCGGCCTCCTCCCCCCGGCGGCGCAGGGGAACAGGGGATGGGGCTTGGGGTCAGCTCCTCACACCTTGTCTCTGCCGCTCCTTCCTCCTCGGGGGAGGAGGACTCCTCACCCGTCCCCTGCTCCAGCGTGGGGTGCCTCCCACGGGAGACAGTCCTTCACCAACTTCTCCAGCCTGAGTCCTTTCCGCGGGCAGCAGTTCCTCACAAACTTTCCTGGCGCGGGTCCTTTCCGTGGGCTTCAGCTCTTCCCGAACTTCCCTGGCACGGGCCCTTTCCGCGGGCTGATCTCCAGTCACGCACTGCTCCAGTGCGGGCTTTCCCATGGAGTCGCGGCCATCTTGTGGGGCCTCCGCTCCCCCGCTCCCCTCCATGGGCTGGGGGGGTACAGCCTGCCGTCCCGTCCTGTCCCACCACGGGCTGCAGGGGCATCCCCTCCTCCCCTCCTTCCTCACTGACCTCGGTATCTGCAGAGGGGTTCCTCTCACATTCCAATCCCCAACTCGCTACCGGTTCCCCTTCTTAAATCTGCTCTCCCAGAGGCGCGACCACCGTCGCAGATGGGCTCGGCCTGGGCCAGAGGCGGGAAGTTGGGGAAGCTTCTGGCACTTTCTCCTGGGAGCCGTCCCTGCGGCCCCTCCCCCGCTAACAAAAAAGAACCCCCACGCCACACAAACCTATAACACCCAGGGACTGTAGTGTATGGGGCCTCTCTCTGGAGGCACCCAGCTTGAGCTGTCTAAATTTGTGCGCCATAGATAGAGTAGATTACGCTTTTTATTTTGAAGGCCTTGATTAGAGATTCTGCTTCAGGGAACCTAGGGTGGAGCCCGAGGGAAGTGGCAGCACCCGAGTGTGTGTGTGCGAGGGGTCGGAAGGGGCACCCGTCGGCTCGCTGGACTCGCCCGCCGCAGTTAAAGCCTGCGGTGGTGTACCTGCAACTCCTTGATCCGTGTGTGACTGCTCGGGCAGCGGCTTCTCCCTTAACAGATTTGAAGCTCGTCTTGAAAAGTGGATGCATAAAGCTAAACTCTTAATTTCATAGTATCTTACATCAAGGTCCTTATTTTCTATAATGCTGCATATGCAAGTTTTTCAGTACTGGAGTGAGGAATACTGTCTAACCCTATACAGGAATGAAGAGAGAGACTAAAATATCTACCTATCCTAGGCATATTGCTTTACAGGACTTGAGGAAGCAAATCAAATAGGTACAAACACAGGTGGTTCAGAATGTTTGATTCTGAGGAAATTTGTAAGGAGTTCGGCAGGTATGCCTGCCCTGATGGAGACCAAAACTTTTCGACCAAAAGAAAAAAACCCCCAAACCTAGAAGCCATGATTTGGGGGTTGAGCTGCCCAGCTCACATGTTGGTGCCCCACACTGGGCGCCAAAATGGACTGATGTGGTTTAACCCCAGCCAGCAACTAAGCACCATGCAGCCGCTCACTCACTTCCCCCTCACCCAGTGGGATGGGGGAGAAAATCAGGAAAAGAAGTAAAACTCATGGGTTGAGATAAGAACGGTTTAATAGAACAGAAAGGCAGAAACTAATAATGATAATGATGACACTAATAAAATGACAACAGTGATAATAAAAGGATTAGAATATACAAGTGATGCACAATGCAATTGCTCACCACCCGCCAATCGATGCCCAGTTAGTCCCCAAGCGGCGATCCCCCCTTCCTCCCGACCCCCCAGTTTATATAAAGGGCATGACATAGTATGGAATACCCCTTTGACCAGTTTGGGTCAGCTGCCCTGGCTGTGTCCCCCCCACCACTTCTTGTGCTCCTCCAGCTTCTACCTGGCCAGGCATCAGAAGCTGAAAAGTCCTTGACTTTAGACTAAACATTACTTAGCAACAACTGAAAACATCAGTGTTAACAACATTCTTCTCATACTGAACTCAAAACATAGCACTGTACCAGCTACTAGGAATACAATTAACTCTATTCCAGCTGAAACCAGGACAGACTGTTGTTGTTGTTCTAAATGATTTTGATTGAAGAATATATTTCATTGAGTTTAACACCTGTTTAATCTGATTGTGTGAGCCTCCACGATAAGGGGAATCCACTATTCATTCTGTGTTTAATTCAAGAACAACTTTCATTTAGAAAGTCACAAGAAAAATTTCTCATCTCTTATGTCACATCTCACATGTCAGGATACAAATTTGCAATTGAACATAAAAAATGCAGATCTTCCCCAAAAGTGGTTACGTAGAAAAAGCATTTTCTTACTGTACAGCCTTTTCTCTCTATTTAGTCAAATCGTCTCATTTTTTTTCTAACTTTTCAACTCCTTTTATTACAGTAAAGCATCACAGTTTGGAAGGAACAATCTAAATTCTACTCATATCTATAACTTTGTTTATTACATTTAAATTAGCCACATCTGCACAGACCCACCGAAGGCAGTGAGGTTGTATTTATGACAGAAACATAATTTTAATAACTGAGAGCATAATTTGAAAGCAGTGGGGCTAAAGATATCACTTAGGGAATAATTTGGCCTGCAGACTCTTCATTACAATGATGTGCAAGAAGATAAGAACGCAGTTTGCCTGTCAAGAGTCTTGGAGTCATTTGCAAAGCTGACAGTGAAATAATCATCATGGTAGGTATAAGATGAATACATCTGCTGTTACAGTCAATGAAGTACTGATACCTTGCAGTCTAGGCTGAATGAGAGGCAATGCATGGTGGCACTGAACCAAGAGCAAGGCAGAAACTAGAATGTGGCTCACTGTCTGCTTTATTTCTTATTTCTCCTAAGTTGGGGTGAGATAGGGCACTGGTACCTCTGTTGCAGTTGATTACTTCCCTGCCTCCACTCACTAGGCTGCTTTGGCTGATATCCTCAGCAGAAACAGAGAGGTCTGGCAGCAAGTTTTCCGTGACAGTTTTTGGCCAAAGCAGCTCTCGGCACCCTGCTTTTGTTGGGAAAGCACCAGGGTGTTATAGGTACCTGCTCACTGATGCCACAGGGCTCTCATGCTCCTCTCTACCTTATCAATACTAATGGGTAGCAGGGCTTAAAATTGTTCCCTAAAAGGTAATTATGGAAACATAATGCCATGTATGAGTAATTTTTTCAGAGAAGAACTGTCTTTTGGAGACGAAAAATCAATGACTTGTAAATAATATGGAACCACACCTGCATAATGCATGAGTGAAACCATCCTTCTAAGCATGAAACTGTCAAGAGTGCCTGGGATGTATGTTAGTTCTGTGGGTAAGTTTTTAATGGCCTGTGCTTGGGGCACTCATTTGAGTGGAATTATTTGTAATCACCATTTTCCTGCAGGAAGTCTGAAACAGCATTGCTTATTCCCTCACATATTTTGTGATAGGCCTATGTGCCTTGCTCCAGAGTAAACTGACAGCAGATTGTGAGCATTTGATTGGGGTGCCTCTCTGGTCTCTATGTCCCTTAAGTAGCTGGAGGCTGGACCTTAATCTTCGCCTCTGAAAACTTAACTGTTAGATTAGACAACTTTCTACTAAGTGCCTTGGATCTGAGGAATGCCATTTTTCATCACCATCACTCCCATTTAGTGGATGGACAATGTCTTGGTCTACGTAATGACCTCAGGACTACAGAGTGCCTATGACTTTGTAAATCAGCTCCAAATTACCTGGTATATTCCCAGTTTGCCCAGTACAGTACCAACTGGAGAGACTAGCATGAGCACAGGAAGCAGTTCAGTTCTGCTAGTAGTAGTTCAATTCTGTCATCTCAGTTATTTTTACATGGTGCTGCCTTGCACAGTCTAAATATATCAAAATTATGACTATACACTGATGCTTATTGCAACATTATTATGGTTATTTATATGGTTTTATCTCTTAAGCTTTTTGTATACTTAGTCTGTTAAAATACTTCATGCATTTAACATGTTAATTTTTTTAGACTTCTCTTAACAAGAGAACTGTGGCACAAAATGTGCTACAATCAAATCCTTCACCAAAAGAGCTAACAAAATGCTACACAGGAAACTAGGTATCTTAGAAAATTTTGCAAACAGATTTTAATCGTCTTTATTAAATAATAGGATTTTATATGTATAGTATTTCACACACAGATTCTTAGATGCTGCTGTTTGTTCCCAGTTTTGTGATTAAACAGATATAGTTGCTGTATGATCAATAAATGAATCCCAGTGAGTAATGAACCACGTATGAAAATCTATGAGAAATATTTTATTAAGTGACAAGAAAATTTGTGCTTTATGTTTCTAGACAGGAGCACATTGATCAAAGTAATAAAATTCTCTTCTCAGTTAGAATTTCTGACTCTAGTTTACTGGGCATTAGTTTTGTCTTAATGAAAAATTTACGTTAGTAAAAAATCACAAAATGTTGTATTTTAAAAATTATCAAAAAAATCTAAAGAATTTTCATTATCACAGTTGTTTAAGAGGGAATAACTGTTGAAAGAAGATGATATGCAAGATGGTTTAATTGCATTTCCTTTTGATTGGATATATCTTTTTTCTTTCTTTTTATGATTTTTCTTGTCTTTTTTAGAGAGTTTAGTTTTTATTTGATTGTGTTGGGATGATATTTGTCTTATAATTTTCTTTTAAATCTGGGGAGACAGCAAAGTATGTCATACCAGTATTTTTCTTTATGTGACGCTTCAGTTTTTGAAAGTTTTTGTACAAGCATATTTTCATGTATTTAAAATACATACTGGTAGTTAAAACTCAACATTGTTATCTATATGACAATGATTACACACCTTGTATTTTCTCTCAGAACTACAAGTTAAAAAGTCACCAAACTAAGAAACTTGAGAGTATTTTTAGGGATATCTAGACTAAATAGAAATATGCTGTTTGAATTTTGCTTTCAAAAATCTCTTTTGGTTATCTTGAATGGAATTTTTCACAAAATGTACACACTCATGTCATTTTTTTAAAATACAAAAATAAATAAATGGGGCACAGGAGAAGAGAATTGCAGACACTGGTACTAATCAGACTTACGGGTACATGCCATAGTTGGTGGGTCCTTCTCAGCTCTGAAGTAACCTTTCTCACACTGACAGACAGAAGTTGCTTCTACGTAAGTCAAACTGTGTGGAGGGCACTTGGAGCACTTTACATTTCCAGCAAATGCTTTATAGAATCCTGGCCTGCAAGCTGCAAAACAAGAAAATAAGTTTCATTAATAGAAGCAAGTTTTGGTCCTAAGTAAAATCTGTTCCGTGAAGTTATAATGCACCTTCTTTCCTTTCCAGCCTAGATATATATGCTATTTTGATCATACAATTCTTCACAGTTTTTACTTTGGTATATTGACTAAAAAAATAAATAAATCTGTTCTTGGTATATAATGGGAGATCATTAAAAGAGACAGCTTTCAAATTTACAGACAGTCCTCACTGCTGCTGGAAATTGTTATCTAGAAAACTTCACTAATATCACTAAACAAAAGCACATTATCTATTTTTTATGTAGGTTCCATCTGTTAATAAGAAAGAGTGAGATAACTTCTTATCCAGCAAAGCTATTTATATGCCTTCCTTATGTAAGTAATGGAGACTTGCAATGCTTAATATATTTACCCTCACAATGCCTTGCTGAGACAAGGGTGACATCCCTCTATTTTTACAGATGGATCTGACTTGCCTATGGTCCCCTGAGAAGCCTCTGACAGAAGGGCCACATCAGCTGCGTCCTCTGCACCCTGTTGTCATGAGAGGCTGGGAGGTGCTGGAGTAACCACCCTCAGAGGTGTAGGAAGGAAATGCCAATACCCCCTAGCACAAACTACCACAAGCATGAGACTACTCTTAATTGTGTCAGGAGACAACCTGGATAGCAGCTGCCCTGGGGACGGGGGATGTTGCGATGGTCAGAGCTCACCACATCCCCAGTTACTTGGAGCACGGGGGTCCCTGCCGTTCCTAACCACAGCACAACATTACGTGCCTTTTTGCAGGCCTTTAAAGTAGAAACAATTCATTAAAATAAATATTATCATAAACCTGCCAGGTTTGCATTATAAAATATTATTTTAACACGATCCTCAGGCTTCATCACACATGTTTAAACAGAGATTTCTTTCTCTCTCCTGCCAGCTACCACATTTACACATGCCAGCATGTATTGCAGTTACTATCTTCTGGCTTCCCCATCTGAAAACAGAACTGAAACAAATGAAAGAGCAACTCAAACATGTATGGACTGTACAGACTTATACTCCTTCTGACTCCTCCAGCAATATGATGGAGACCATTGCAAAAAATATTATTTTGAAAATGCATGTGGCTTTTTCTTATTTTGACATATTCAAGACTATTTTCTTTACCTTGCTTGACAAACTAGGCAGTACTTCATGGAATAAGACAAAATAACAATATTCAAATGAGGTGTTCTTTAAAAAGTACCCCAAAGTACACATTTTATGGATGCACTATCAGTTCACATTGAGTTATTAAAAAGTATTAACTCTTAGGTAACATATACACAGATCAGTTTTGCTTCTGATTCCAAAGGACTTGCTTGATATAAAAGCAATTTCAGTAGTAGCTGAGGGAAAAGGAGTGAGAAGATGGGACTGAAAAACATAACAGTTGATTGCCTATCAGAATCCAAGAGCCAATTTTTCAGATGTAATTTTAAGAGCTTAATTTTGACCCAACTATTTCAGCAGTTCTCTTCCCAGTGTGTTCTTGTGACTTTGCTGAAGAGACATTAGGGAGGAATCCTGCCCTGCTGTCACTGACAAAGAAAAAAAAAGTATGTCAGGTGTTAAAAGATAAGAGGGGTGGGAACAGCAGGGATTTTCCCCTTGAAAGAAGGCTACTGGTCTGATACAATTATGATTATAGCGAGTGGTAATTTTCTACTGATTGGAAGGACAGCAGGTTTGGTGCATGGAAGAAGGCAGCATTGTAGATATAGGCCAAAGGCACCGACTCCTCTTAGCTTTGCTGGAAGGAAGGAAGGAGGTAAGACAAAATTGGGGAAGGGTGTTACACTTGCCTGCTCCTTTCTTCTTTTCTCATGCCCAAACCCTGCCCTGGCTTATCTAAGGATGAATATTAAATTTTTGCTTTTAATAGCTACCTTTCATACATGTGGTGTGATACAAATAAGTTTGTAATTAAAGAGTTGGCAATTCCAGGTTACAGTTTCAGTCAAAGTAAAACGAGGGCACTTTAAAGTCCTTATTACTTCTGAAATGCATGTCTGTCAGTTCTGAAATCATTCCTTCTTCCCTTCTGTTCCACAAATGACAAACCACTTTGGATCAAAAGAAACACAGCTTTCTCTTTGAAGAGAAATACTGTGTTTAAACTTCAAGCAGTTTGCTATTCCAAAATAAAACTCAAGGAAAAGATTAATTTCCAATTTTAAAAATTAAATGTTTTATTCTAAAATGGTATTCTGTAATGTATTTGAAGCAATTATGATTTTGATATGGTATGCCTCTTAAAAGAAAGCACATACATACTCATGGAAAAGATGGGGGGAAAAATAATGGATGAATAAGTGGATCATTTTACTTCTTCTAAAGCCAACCCAAATACATTTATCCATTAAGCCAGGTATGTACCACAAATTCTGAGGCACTGGAAGATATCAGGGAAGCTTTTCTATGGATAAATTTACAAAGCTGTTGATAACCCACTCCCCGTCCAAATGTAGAATCACACAACCATGATTATTGGATACTTGCAAATAAAAACCAGCCTTTCATAAATAAGATAAAGTAACACAAGCTGAAAACCCCCAAAAGATCACAAGCTTGGGATAACTCACCTCTCTAGATAACTTAGTGCTGATTGCCAACATTCAAGGTGGAAGAAAATAAACTGTTACTCTATCAAAATCAATGAAGATGCAGCACAAGTCTGAAATACAGCACATCAGCTGCTGTACATATCTAAGCTTAAACTCTGCTAGCAAATACTGTGTTTCGGTGGCACAATTAACAAAAACAATTGCTAAATTTCAAGTTTTCCACAGAAAAATTGCAAGCACTGAAGTTACCACCCAGTTTTTTTAAAGCTCATTTAGGAAATGCCTCAACTGCTATGATTTCAGACATGTATCTCCCCCTGAAGAAAAGAAAAAGAATCTGTTCCTTTGGCCTCAAGTGTCTTCATGGAGCTTAAGGCTGTACAAGACCACTGTCAGCCAACTGTAGCTCACAGCAATTCCAGTTAGAATTTACAGGAAAATTGCACAAAGGAGTCAATGGTATATGGATTCCATTTTAATTTCTGATTTATGCATAACATTTTGTAAAATTGGGGTTTGCAAATGTTCTGCTATGAGACTGCAGATTGCATTACTGCATGTAAATCGCTGTGTGTGACTGCAGGTTGTGATATCAAACCATACATGAGCACTAGATGTTGTATTCACAGTCCTAAAGTCACATGCTGTCTAAAATAAGGATTAGGATACGACTCTGTAAAGGGATTAATCAATACGCTTACTTACACGCTTAATGTTAACCAAGTTCCTCAGATTTTGCCTACCTTCCTATTATTTCTATTGTTTATTCTCCTGTGGCGATTTCAGCCACACAAAATTACTTAGTGCACAAACTGCCTGATGGGCAAATCAGAAACTCAGAAACTTTAAACTATAAATAGGTTGTGGTTTTATATTTGGAGAAGGAAAAAAGCCGTCTTTCCCATGCAAAATTGTACCCTATGTAAATATATTACAAGTAAGTTAAAAGTTTGTTCCAGATGTTTATGTATGGAGAAAGTTTCATTTTGTATGGGTTGATAAATCAGTATTTTCAAAGTTTCTCATAACATTTTCTTCACTCAGCTAAGAGTTATTGCATCTATCATTTTCACAAATTATTTGTGCATATGTTAGTGTAAACTAAAATTTAAACTATGAAAAGCTGCCATCTGAAAAAGCTTCTAAGGATGACTATTCAAAAAAACCTAAAGTCTGTTTTTATCTTTGTTACCACAGAGTATTTTTTTCTAACTTCCAAATCACTGGGAGGCATCTTATTTCCCTAACGTTATCTAACAGAAGTGACTTCGTGAGTTACTAATTATAGGAACTGTATGAGATTTGACTTTTGTAAAGCCTGGGGGAAGCTAATACATTGTCTTAATGGTTAAGTAATTAGCAGGGTATCTGAATGAACAATTCAAAGACACTAAAGTTTTCTCCAATGAAATACTGGAGATCATGCAGAGAAGCACTGATAATTTAATTGGCTTCATAAAAGATAACACATCTATAAACGTGCTTTACTACAGCTTTATCGGGATTTGACTATGAGTTTTTAAACTATAGAAACTTTGTAATTAATACCATTTTCCTTATTTAATGTTTAATAAACAGCATTTAGTTTTGTTTGTATTTTACATAGATGCATATGAAGATAAATTAATGCTATGCAAAGCTCTGGTGAACTCTGAAAGATTTGAAAGTGATTCATGGCTTGCTAGGCTCCCAGCCTGGGCAGAGAGTGGGAGAAGGCATTTATCAAGCAGCTGCAAAACAGTTTAGCACTGGTGATGTTATCTGCAAAGGTATTGAAACAGAGTGGAAAACTTTCAAGGTGCATTGTACACTTACTGCCTAAAACAAGACACGATCTCAGCTGTTCCAAACAGGATGGCGCGTGTGGCGCAAGATGCTGTGGGAAGCCGCCCTTCCCCACGCACGGCTGCACGGTCAGTCTAGGGCCGTGACCACCCCTAAGGGCCCCAAGCGCATCCCCCTGCCAGGTCTTTGGCGGTGGGGGCTCAGGGCCAGCTCAGAGGCCATGCAGCCGAGGGCGGCCCCAACCCACTGGGGCCCTGGGGAAAGGCTCCCTGACAGTGGTCGTGAGGCCCACCCCTGCCTGTGGGAGCTGCTTTTGCCTGAGGGCTTGGTCCCTGCCTGGGCTACAGCTCCGCTGTGGCACAGCCCTACCCTGCCCGGCCGCAGGCCCTGCCGAGCTCGGCCCCGCTGCAGACTGATGTCCTGGCCTAGCCCACCACCAAAGGCCCAAGGTGGTGGGACAGGCCCTGCCTGGCCACCCCCGGGGAGCCCCCACCACTATTGGCCCCCAAGGAGGTGCTGGCCCCAGCGGTGTGCCCCAACAACCTGAAATGATAGCTGGATACATATTATAGCAAATGCAGAGAAAGCCATACTTTGCTGAGATCTGACTGGGAAACCCGACATGTTTCCCAGTCCAGGGGAAGGCAGCCGAAGGCTGACCTGTGCGTAGACTGGTGGGCCGCAGGGCCTGGTCTCGTGGCGTTATTCAGGCAGTGAGGGTTTCATCTCATGTTGAATGGGATAGTACTTTTAGGATCTTTTGAATTGCACAGTCCGGTAAATAAGGTCACGGGTTGATTACTGCAAAATGCAGTTGTGGGCTCTCTTGCAGAAGAGTCTTTACTGCTTCAGACAGTTATGACCAGTAAGTTCTTCCCCAGCCCCGGAGGGTGTATGATGTTATAGACACAAAATCCAGAAAATACAAACATGGTGGTCATCTTAGTGATCATAAACCTTGTTGCTTTAAAAAAAAGGAGCATTTTTTCACTGCTCTGTGGGAGCATGTTGTTGTGAAAGAAAGAAGTTGATTCCAGTTTTCAGTTGTTTCAGTTTTACAACATCTGAATTAACCGTTCCCAAGTTAGCTGAAGTAAGGGGAGTCCAAAGGAAACTTCAGAGCAACTTTTAGGTATGTCTGACACTGTTGGTCTGTGTGTGGGAAGACATTTCTCATGAAAATGGGATTTTTATGCTTGCTGAAAAGTCATCAATCAAATTAAAATAGAGAAGACTCTGTTGTCATTTACAATGAATGGCAACCATCAGTAGCTGTGGAAGAGGTGTTTTAATCCTTCTGAAACACAAAATTTGCTATGCTTTTCCTCCTCATATATTTTTTTTTAAATTGCTTACTGAAACCCACTAATGCACTATGAGACTGACATCTTTCATATTTGTTATATTCTGTCAATATATAATTACTCCAATTTTAAAGTCCTCTTACCCCTCTGATATTGGAGCACTTTATAAAAAGCGCAATCCAATAAGGCCTGTTCTATTCTACCACTGTGCAGAAACAAGGAACTATAATACTATTTTAAACAATTTATATTTTTGTAAAAGTTTCTAGAAAAGAACAAAGGAGTATTTAGAAGAAGTGAACCAAAGATGCACATTGTATATTACAAAAGGCATAATGTGATCACAAAGTCAAGATTAGGATATTACAGAATTAGGACAATGAAGCTATGAGGACAACCTTTGATTGTGAGTACTATTGGATTAAGTAATCTCATGTTTCTTGTCTCTTCACATGATCCTTGTTTTATTCAGGTCATGAATGGACTGTGAGAAAAGAGAGGGAATTCACTTTGGGTCATGTTCAAACTGATGGGGAGACTGTGCAGGAGGATTTGCTAGAAACATGAGGCATCATGAAGAACCCGTTGGAGGAAGACCAGCCATGATAGATTATAGATGATGGAACATGCTGGTTAGTTGAAACCACAAGAATAGAAGACATAATGTATCAAGAAAGCAAGGCTCTAGTTTGGTTCAGTTCCTACAGATAGTAAGGAGGGGAAAACAGACATCCCTAGGAAACCCAGTGACAGAATGACCCAACTTTTGGGGGACAATGGACTGATTTTCCTTTTTTGTTTGTGGTAAATTTGATGGATTATATTTCTGTGTGCTTCAGCATGCACTTAAATGCATCTGTGTTTGTATGCTCCAGTCAATCTCTTCTTTTGCGACTATCTTCTGCTTTCTAGTATTTCTAGTCTTTGAGGTGGAGAACAGATAAGAGCATTACTCACAACCTTGACTTTGGAGAGGAACAAGGGAGAGGAAAGAAAAAGGCAGGTACAAGGCTGCTTCCTCAAATATAGCTACATAATTAAGATAGGTAAATGAAATTAATTGTTTTTTTCTTTTTCTGATAGTTCTTTTTTTTCCCCAGTGACTTATTTTCTGTCATTCCTATATTTCAATATTCTATTGAGGTTGTTTATTAAAATGATTAGAAGAAATGACAAAGAGATAATTGGCATATATCAAACAGTATTTTCAGTTTACATCAATGCAGTTTTTCTCTGTGTAAAACATTATTTGCAATAGAATAACTTGAGCAATGATTCAGGCCACATCCATGTTTTTGAAGAAACTGTGGTTCATCCAAAAAATTCACACAGACAAGGAGAACAGTCAATGATATTAATTTTATCACTGCCTGTCATACTAGATACAATTCAATAGCTCATCAAAGAGATGGGATCTGTACACACAGCACAGGTGAATACTATTCTGCGCTTCTTAAGGTGCTTTGTCAGCTACTTCTCAAAGACTTTTAAGTTGGCAGCTAAAGACTTCTGATAACAACAAAGAGAAACACCTTGTTTGCCACTGAGGTGGCTCAAATAGCTTTTGCAGTGTGACAACAAACTAGCTTATTGAACTTTGCTTTTCGCATACAGAGCAATAATTACTCAGTGACTTAAGCTGCTTTTCACATTGCTGCTGGAGATTATCATTGCCTAGTAATAGAAGGATTTTCAAAGTTCTGGGAGGAAGACTGTCTGTCCGTATTCTGGCTTCCCCTTAACTTACAAGCAAGAGAGAGACAAGTGATAGTGTAAGAATAATATATATAACTGGTGCTCTTTGTTAATCACAAGCAGAATGATACTTTCACAGGTTGCATGCCCATTGTATTTGTCACCTTATTTATAGATTTTTCCTGTAGGTGTATATTCTATATTGTTAACCTCTTCTTTAAAAAATCTTGACTAAAGACTCATTTTTGTATTTTTGAAAAAATAAAAAAGAGCATCCTAAACACTTTCACATAGACTGGAATTTAAGAATATGATTCTAAATGCATAGATACTACTCAAAGAAAGAGATGGAAAATATTTTCAATACTGATAAAATTTGGTTTTCACTTAATTTTTAGAACTAGCTGAATTATTTTTTCCAAAACTAACATAGTAAATAAAATTTGCTACTATAACTGGTAGATGGCAGGTAAGAATGTTTCAGCATGAATGAATACAAAATTGGCAAAATTATAAGCAGCTGAGAAGAGTCTCATTTGATTGGAAATATCAAGCACTGAAACTACAGATCAAGACCATATCCATAAAAATAAAAGCTATTCATTTTACAGGCTACACTGCTTTACAGAGGGTCTGCAACTGTTTAAAATTACCCCTTAAACACATTTTATAAACTGTACTGATAAGTCAATACAGTTGATTTTTTTGAGAAAGTTGCTATATTGCATCTTACTGCAACTTATTTTGTGTGTGTGTTTAGCTCACATACACCTTCCTAAAGTGGGACCCAGAGATGACTGTACAGTTTCATTTTGTTAGGCCCTTTTACATATGCCTGTATAAGCTCCAACAGTGAAAAACAAACTCAGGCTAAAATCAAAACAAAAGCAGCTTTCATGCCACTTAGATATGTCTGGAAGAAATTAGTGATTATACTCTGACTAGTGAAGATGTGTCAGTGATTTGAGAGAAACATATTTGTTTCTGGCATCTAAGTCAATGAAAATGCTGCCTAGGTAAAAACCAGAAGCTATTAGAATGGGAAGGCTCCATTTTTTAACTGCACAGAGGCTGCACTACCCCATTACTGCAGTGCTGCATTACTGGCTTTATCACAAGGAGCTAGCATTAAAAAACCACACACATGACCTTTGCAAACTTTGGCTCAAAATTTTCAAGCAGGACTACCAAAGCTGGTTCACTATTTATAGTGGCAATGATCTCTGATTTGTCCGTGCATTAAAAACCTATGTGCCTAAACGTACTGTAAATGTACTGTACATCGCCATAAAGACTTGTTAATTGGTAAAGGTGGTAATGGCAGAATCTAGCCCCTAGTTTCCATAGCTGTTGCTGATCTCTGTCAGCAGCTTCTGGCAGGGACCCTGATGCTGGAAGGTCCTCACCTGGCACACTGTCTTGAAGTTGTCTCAATGATGTGCAAAACACCAATAATACAGAGGCAGGCTCTTATTAGCCACAGAATAAAAATACACTATGGTTATATTTGTGGAATTGGAAGAACAAAAAGTCAAGGTGTCTCACAGAAATGGCAAGTCACAAAAATGGCTGGAAGACTGGGGTACTTTATTAGTGATGGAAGAAGAGAGACAGAAACAACAGGATGCACCCCCCTGAAAAGGTAAACAACTATTTTTTTGCTGCTTTGTGCTGCTGACTGTTGTGGGAACCCCTGAAATCTAATAAATTGTTTGAGGTGGGCACTATGCATACTCAAATGCCCTGCTCCATACCCAAATTAGTCTTTATTTCTGTTGATATTTTATGTATAGACCCCATAGAAAATCCACAATTAGACAGACTTCATAAATCTTTAAAGGAGATGGTATAAATACTATTTTCTACACTGCATAAGTTTTAAAGGAACAACACTGTGTTTTAGGAAGATAGTGAACAAAAGAAGTCAGTCAGGCTAATTAAGGCACACAATAGAAATGGTAATCAAGAAACATGACAGCAGTGAAAAAGAAGGGAATTCATTTACTGCAATATACTAGTGCATACTCCTGGGATCAGAGAGGTCTGCAGGAAAAGAATGGAAAGAAGAGATCATTGCATCTCCAAGCAGCCATGTCCAGCATCTCAAGTAACCACCTTTAACTAGAAAAGCAGCAGAACTGTAACCCTGAGAACACTTCAGGGCAATGCAGTGCTGCAGCAAATGGCCAAAGTTACTCGAATCCCAAAATCTGTCCACAGCAGCTGTAAAAACTCTTCATTTTAAAGTATAATCTTAATAATGCATTTTATTACTTTTTCATCATTGTTCCATTATTGCAAAGCTTTATTTTTAAGAAAACTCTTTCTTCATTCCTTCACTTCTGTCCAGTAAAAAAAGCTGGTATCTGAGTGACCTGGAGCAATGGCAATACCAGGGAGCATTCTGCACCTATGCAAATCCTGAAAACTGAAATACTAGATTATCAGCTGTAATAGTTAACACCCCAGCATCTTCACTGCAGGGTATCTCTAGGGTAGAAGAAATATCCCTCTACTCAACTGCCCTGGCTTATTTGGGAACTTGTAACACAAAGGACCAAAAAGGAGGAGAGCATAGTTCAGTAGCCAGCACTAGTCAGGAAAGCTCACTGGCACATGTCAGAATATGGAGGGAATGCTTGAACTCCAGGTAAACTTTAATAATTTCTATTTAACATGTTTAGTTCCTGTAAATGCACAAGCCAAGGCCAAATGGAAGAATTTGTGCACTGTAAAGTGAGTGGAGCATGTCTGCTCCTACACGATGCATGTTGCAGTGGCACATCCTTGCATTTTTGAAGAGGACAGATTCTTCTGTAGGTTTCTTTATCACTTCCAAAAATAAGAGGAGGAAACTGTTGCTGCTGTAGTCCTCAGACTAAAGCAATACAGAAATCAAGAAGATCTGTTATACCAAGGACACCATATCATAACGCATATAGGGAGTAGTTTATTTAACATTGCTGGGAGCTGTTCAGCATATCAGATTGCTTTTCATAAAGGAAAGCCAAAATAGTGGTTAGGCTACAGTTGTAGCTGGAAGGGCTTTTTTTGGGGAGGGATAAGGCAGGAGTGTGATAAGTTTCTCAACACTGCAATGACTGCTACAAAAGAGAAGTCTGAAAAACAGCAGTAGGAAATACTATTTATTAAAAACTGCAGAAGGAACCTGTGTTTGCTGGAATTTCTCCATATCATTTCAAGAGGAATTAGTGTCCAACTTGGAACACCATAAAGGCTTCTGTTTTCACAGAATCATTTACACTCTTATGTACAGTTGAGGACTCCTACCTTATCAGAAGACACTATAAATAGGCATTGGACTGTATCAAATATTTCTTTCTGCAAGAGGAAAAAGTGTTCTACAGCGATCAGATCCATATTGTGGCTAATTCCTTTTGTACATCATCTATCTCTGTATCATAGAAGTGAAAGCAGCATTTCTATAAGTAGGTGTTCATTTGTGTATCTTCCATGATCACAACGAATGCAAACCCACAGCAGATGATTGCTCTGCAATGCTGGTACTAGTATAGGGGCTGAATAAATGGTCAAGCCCATTTAAGCTATGGCCTCGTCTCTTTCTTCTTTTTTTTCCTTCTATTGTCACAATAATTTTAAAAAGAGAGATCTCCCAATTCAGAGTTGCATGGCTAGCTTTGTTGTCTAGTTCAAGTAAGTACCTGTTACATTGTTTGTAAGGTTTTCCCCAGTATCATAAATACCTTCAGGTAGTGGCCAATGTGGTGTTGGTTTTCAAAAAGATTTTTCTCTATTGGAATGTTAAAAAAGAGCTCTCTGAGTGGTGATAACAGTTATAAAACCATAATCTCTTGATCTGAGCATAATAGCTAAATGCTAGAAAAACACCTCCTACTATTAGAAAGATTCAAAATGCTTTGTACCAGATACATGTACAAAATTTAAAGTGCTCTCTTACTAGATATATGTACAAAAATTGTTGATATATAGAGAGCAGTTTGTCCATCTCATATCCTTTATCAAAGGCTACCACATACATGTCATTCTTCCTCTCTGTCCCTTCTGCTGATACTATAAACTGATATTTCTGTCTCACCCTTCTCTCCATTTTTCCTTCTTTTCCCTTTTCTCCCCCTAGTATGAGAAACCTTTTTGTTTTCAACTCTGTATGTATGTTAGGTAGTTCCTCATGGATTTCTCTATTCCGTGTGCAAGAACAGACCATTTGAATCTGCAGATGCACTTTTCTCTGTCCATAAGAAATTAATCTGCTAGCCTGGGTTAATTAATTCCTATGATGGCAATTATTTCATTTGTTTTGCAGGTGCTTTTTTGGAAGCAATTTTTCTGAAGTTGTAAGGTTTCAGCTTTTTACAAGTACCAAAACTTCCAGCCTGCTAGTTGTTGCAATGACATTTGTTGGCTGGCATTATGTCAGACTGATTTTCTGTGTAAGAATAGTCAGTTACCAGCACACTTCTCAAATAATTAATGGCACTTGGCTTCATGCCTCCAAACACATTGAAGGGGTACACTGAAAACCTACTAAAGCTCTTCCTGACATGACTTATTACTTTATTACAAAACTTTAGAACAGCTTTCTAGAGAAGGCATAGCTTGGAGGAATGTAATATTCTTACAGGCAGTTATTAACAATAAAAATCTGAAGAATAGTGCAGTCACTATTTACAAGGATACCATTTCTTGTTATGGCCTTATTATAAGACTGTAGTTTTTAACGATTTAAGATCTCAATGCTCTTTTTTTTGGGTTCACAACTTTCACAAGGCCAATTGCTTTTATAATAGATCAGCTAAAGCTATGCAATTCTTTTTTTTTCTTCTCTGTATAACTGTCTCTTTTACACTATTATAATTAGCAAGAAATCATAGCAATGAGAATACAATCTATCCCACTTTAAGAAATACTTTATATCTTCCAATTTTTAAAAGGAGAGGCTTAAAATATGCTTACATTTTTAATTATGGTTACTAAAATTGCACATTCAAGTATGGATTTGCATGTGCAATTTATTTAAGCCCCTGCTTTACTTGCATGCACAAGTCAGGAGTTTGCGCACACAGGCAAACTTACTGTAATCATTGGGAATATATAAATGCCCAGAAACAGATAGGTAATTGTATAGGTGTGCAATTTCTAATGCAAAGAAATGCTGAAATGTTCTTATAAAATCGGGCATTTGGTCTTTAAAACAGAATCCTTTTTGATGTGTTTGTAGAAAAACTCACAAGCTTGATTTTCAAACACACCAAACATGATTAGTGACTCTCTAACTGTTTCAGCTCTGATTTACCATATTCAGTAACACTGAAAATGAAGGTTTCATGCTTCTGTAGGAACCAAATACTATTTTCTTTTGTATTATCTCTGAGTGCTTCCAAGCTCACAGGAAAATAATCTTTTTGGATTATTAAAAATTATCTCAAACACATCTTTGTATCTTCTACATTACTGTACTAAATATTATGTAATTTTATTCTATCCTGTCATTATTGTAAGACATGAAGTAACACAATGTGGTACTTCTGAATAAAGTCACATTTCATGTCGGCACCATAGACAATATTCAAATACTGATCACCAATGTGGCTGTTAATGCATCACATAAAATGATTTTAATAAAGCTCACCAACTTGCAGTCCATACATTATACTATGGAATTTCTCCATCTATTTAAATGTCCCATTTATGTCCATATCTAGTACAAGCAGATGATATTTTAGACTAAAAGAAGTGTAGGTTGTATATTGTTTCTGTCTTTTTTTATTTACTACACAAGTGGTATCTGCTTATAAAATACAGGCACATTTAATGATTAACTCTGCTCTCAGAAACTTCACTGGCCATACTGCCATTGATTTTAACACAAAAGGTCTTTATTTTGTGTTATGAAATATTACTGTCAATCTAGCAGAAGACTGTTCCATAATTACAGCTAATGATCAAGGGTAAAAGGAACTACAGTCATCTATAGCTCACCTCAGTAAGCATTAAGTTTTCCTGTGTCTCGGTTCCAGCCAATTTTGCCATGGAAGCAAAATTCTCTAATTAGTACATTCAGGCTTTCTTTTTCCTTTCCCCAGCATACACACAGAATCACTTGCAGTACGTAGTCCCAAATTATAATAATTACCGAATTGTATTTACATATGTACAGACACATTTATGACTGTCTCCACTGAATATATTGCATGTTGCTTTCTCTACAGCAGGAATCCTGACTATAGAATAGTGAAAAGCAATGTTTAAGTGAAGCCTTGGATTTTATGTAACAACTGCAACCTTGTCCTACCAATGAATGACAGGTAAGCAAACAATACTAAACTGTTTTATTAGAAACAGTCCATTTAAAAAAAAACAAACATGCTTTAAAGTTTTATGTTTGCATAAAGCATAGACTAAAGCTTATAAATTATTAGTAGTATTATATGCAATGACAGAGATAGTGAGGTAATGTAGACAGATGAATAGTAACAGTAACAATAGAAGAAATAACAAAATACAACCTTTTGTTCAGTAAGTCTTTGTCAGCTCAGTCACATATTTGAATGATCTGTACAGGGGGTGCATGCATTTCTGCTTTGTTATTCCTGTTTATGTATCTCAAATGAGATGGAGAGAAGTCAGCAGACAAGTTGAGCAGTAGTCTTGACATCAACATTCTTGTATTTTTTTTATTTCATAACCAAGCATTGCCAACTTCTCCAAACCCATCACCACTGCTGCATTTGGATTGATATGAATTTCAATATATAGCCAATGCCTTGGTAACCCAAGCTCTGAATACTGTCTCAAGTATTCGTCTGTTGGTCTTATAAGACAGGAATAACTAAATCCTTCGGTGATGCAAATCCAACCCCATTTTAATAAAACAGAAATCATGAAGGTGCCCTTCAGCAGAACAGGGTTTCTATCTCATGTTTCACCAAAGTAGTTATGTGGGATATATCTCCAATCCTTGTGTCTAGGATATTTCACATGATTGATGACAAGTATCAGAGTTAATTATTTCGACTAAACATACTAAGATATTTCACAGGAATTTCACAGAGATGAACCATGAATTTAATATGAATTCTCAAATAAGCAGGGTGATGTGAAAAATGCTCCCTCCAGTAAGACTTCTGGTATGCATAGAGAAATTTGTGCATAAGCACAAAGGTAAATATTACTATAAAAACATTATCATTCTGCATAAAATCTGAATGTTTCCCAGTGTCATGGTTTGACCCCAGCCAGCAACTAAGCACCATGCAGCTGCTCACTCACTACCCCCCCCAACCCAGTGGGATGGGGGAGAAAATTGGGAAAAGAAGTAAAACTCACGGGTTGAGATAAGACTGGTTTAATAGAACTGAAAAGAAGAAACTAATAATGATAATGGTAACACTAAGAAAATGATAACCGCAATAATAAAAGGATTGGAATGTACAAATGATGCGCAGGGCAAGTGCTCACCACCTGCTGACCAACACCCAGCTAGTCCCGGAGCAGTGATTCCCCCCCCCCCCCCCCCCAACTCCCCCCAGTTCCTATACTAGATGTGATGTCCCATGGTATGGAATACACCGTTGGCCAGTTTGGGTCAGGTGCCCTGGCTGTGTCCCCTCCCAGCTTCTTCTGCCCCTCCAGCTTTCTCGCTGGCTGGGCATCAGAAGCTGAAAAATCCTTGACATTAGTCTAAACACTACTTAGCGACAACTGAAAACACCAGTGTGTTATCAACATTCTTCGCATACTGAACCCAAAACATAGCACTGTACCAGCTACTAGGAAGACAGTTAACTCTATCCCAGCTGAAACCAGGACAGCCAGGTTTGCTGAAGAAGTACCAGAGCAGCTTATTTCTAGTTTTCAGCTATATTGAATGCACACTACATTGTTAAGTGCTCTCCAAAGGAAGTAAAAATCATTATCCCCATCCTGAAAAAATCCCAAACAAAACCTTAAGCTTAGAGAGGTCAATGTGACTTATTCAAGGTCTTCTAGCAACCTTGTAGCAGAGACAAAGTCACCCAGCTAATTATCCTGACTGCAGGTGCAAGGCCCTCATGAGTCACAGGCCAGGTAGGGCTGTAGCTAGTTAAATGAGGAGCCAAACACCACAGAACAATAACCAGCACCAACAGGTCAGCCTACAACTGAATTTGCTTTTTTCTTTTTTTTCGAGTTTGACATTTCTCCACAGCTGCAAATCTACAATCAGACAGATACTTGGCATAAAATTGACCTTTTAACTACAGACTGTTTAGCTTAAAAGTTCTTTTTTAAGTTATTGGCATCAGTCAAGTAGGATTGTGTAACTATGGTATCCTGCTATTTTTAAATATGTAAATTCACATGACAGTTTTAATTCTGAAAACAAAAAGTTTAAATTTTGTAATATGCTTATGTGTTATTGGTAACATTTCAGGGCAATCATACATTTTAAAAAAATTGGCAACAAATTTTGTATGTAGAATTTATAATATTTAACAGATGATCAGACATATCTGGAATAATACCTAAAGCAAAAGAAAAGTAAGTTCAAAATTACATAGTCTACAACACTGACAACTACTGATGCTGCATCCTCATTTCTTATCAGATTGTGAAATTAATTCTAGTGAAGTTTAACTCCATTTCAGCTTTTAAATACTCATTAAGAAGCATGCAGGACAGTTAGTTTTGGATTTCTTAAATATCTGCTGCTCAATTTGGGGTGTAGACATGTGACAGGAAGCAAGAGAGCTACCACTCACTTACTGAACTGTGAACCCTGGTTGTGTCTTAGCCCTACAGCAGTTAATGTTACATTTATTTCACAATTGGTGACGGCAGATTGCTTGCATGATGTCAATCTTCACCTTTCTTTTTTCCACTTACATTCACGTTTATCATACTGTGAACAAAATGACTGGGAGACAAAGGTCAGGGCCTAAAAAGCTGATAGCAAATGAGATACTACTGCTATTGTTGTTCAGTATTTTGAACTGTAAAACTCAGTGATCTGTATTTATCAAAAGAATAACAATGGACTGTACCATTTGGCATATTTCTTTGAAATTATGCTGGGTTTATTTAATAGATTTTTTTTTTTTTTTTTTTTGATAGAAAACTGGAGAGGGACAAACAGCCGGCTCTGTTAAACTCAGCCACAATACTGTCATCTAACACTTGCCACCTACATTTTCAATTAATATACAAAATCACAAATATGCACATCATACAAGGTTTAGTTTTAGAAAAATAAAATACAGTAAGTATTTGTCAGCCTTTTAGCACAGCATTTAGAGAGTATTTTACTTATAACTTAGTTATTTTTATTGCACTATATGGTCACTGGTAATTATCACTATGATCATCCACCCTATTCCTGCATAATAGATAAATTTTAGCTTCCCTTAGCAATTTCCAGATCTATTTCAAATAGTATTTTAGAGTGACACCATGGATCACTTGTTTATTTTCTTCCTTACTGGTTTAATTCTAAGAGTTTGAATTTTTTCTTGTCCACCGTGATGATCTTACTTGCCTCCCTGTGGTTTTCCTGGCCTTTCCTTCTGCAATTACTCCAGAATCTGCTTTCCTCCTCTACTCATTCTGTTTTTATGAGTATTGGGGCACAATACCCCACATACGTTCTCGACTGAAATTTTTTAATGAATTTACAAAAAAAAGGTAATAAAAAAAATTCATTGTATTTAGGAATTACAAAAAAAGTTTTCCTGTTACTTTGTTTCAAAATACTACCTTATGTGTTTTCTGCCTTTCTTTATGATTTCTTCTAGCTGTATTCTATGTTAGTATGAATTATCAGTGCTGTTTAAGGCTAGGACTCCAAGTTCCCAATTTGAAAAGTTCCCATAAGACAGCAGCTATTATCTGTATTTTTATACAAAAGGAATATATGATTACTCAGTGAAAGCATGTGTGCATCTTCATCAGGTGCTATGGAAATGAAAAGAGGGTAAGTGCTTTGTTCCCTGGGAAGTATAAAATAGACCAGACTTTGATCCCAATGCATCACACAGGTTGAATCTGCATCTTACAGTAGCTGGAGCTCTGGGTGAGACTGAAGTCTTCATCATGCTACACATACTACAGATAGGGATTGTTTCTGCTCCTCACAATTTGTATAAATTTTCTGAAATAAAGTTCATTTGAAAACCCAGAGAAACCAAAAAGCAAAATGGAAATCTTTCCATTTGATGATGCATAATGCCATTTATGTGACAGAAGAACTTTTTTTGTTATGAAATGTAAACACTGATTTAAATGAGAAGATTCTCATATTACCTAAGGATAGTAAATAACAATCCACCTCTTTATATTAGTTTTGTAATCCTTAAAATGAGAAATGTTTTAGGGGTCAAAGGAAGTAGCAGCTTAGTTCAAAAATGGAAATTAATATGAGCAGTCTCATCTCAGTTATAAATTTGCATGTACACATTCTGAATCTATCACAGCTGACAGAGAGGAACTTGACTGGCAGTCTGATTAAGAAAGGTGCAAGACTGGAGTTGCAGGTAATTTCATTTACAGGTTGTATTGATCTGGGAAAACATACACAACATCTCTGATATTATGCTTGATATCAGCTCATGGTACAAATCTATAATCTATAATACTTAAAATAAATAGGAATTAATTACAAGCTCTCTCCATCCTCCTTCCCCTTTCTTCCATCATATATTACAAATACTGCACTTGCAGAATGGATCCTAATCACTCCCTTTTACATAGCACAGCTAGGCTTTCAAGGCATAAAAACATCACACAAAGAGGTCTGTCAGATTCCCAGTCACTTTCGATAACATTTGGAAGAAAACACTGAACTCAGACCCTCTTTGAACACAGACAGAAAAAAGAGTTAACACAGCAATCAAGAAGTATAAGAACAGAAAAAAACAGCCAACAGAAAGGAGATGTCTGTGAGTTACTATGTTTTAATATTGCTGAAATGTAAAACTGGAAGCAACCCCTGTTCAGTGGTACATAAAGTGTTAGGCTTCATAATGCTTCTAGTATCTCCTTCATAATCCCAATTAAGTCTTTAAAATTTCATCATAATAATGCTTCTAGTATCTCCTTCATGATCCCAATTAAGTCTTTAAAATTTCATCATAATATTACAGCTGCTTCTTTCTAGACTCCTTTCTAATGCAAAACTGAAGTACACACAATCTTAACAATGTTTGTGGAATAATGAGATTTGAATCAACTATGAGACTCTTAATCTTAATTGGCAAGAGGTGCGGGAAGATGAAAAATCTCCATTCCCTATAATCTAATCAAACCCATCAATATCAGCTTCCAGATCGCAATGTCAGCCTTTCCTCTGAAGGGCTGAGCAGGAGGTTAGGAAAAAATTAATCGCAAACATTAATGTAAATACCAAAAGTTCATACTGGTCATGCTAGGTAAGCCATCTCAGCAACTTTTGTGTTCCCTCTTGTACTCTCTCACTTGTGTTGCTGACACTGCTTTCAGCATCCCACCCCAACAGGCTGAAGCAGGAGCTGTATTTTGAAAGGCTTCCCAATGGGTCGGTTGAAAACCCAAATTGCATGTTTTCATGAGAAGCCCACAAGAACTCAGAAATCAGAACCACTTCCAATTCATCTGGTCAAAGTCAAAGCTAGGAGGAACTTTAAACTCCAATTCTCAAATCAGAAAGAAAAGATTTCTGCAAGAGGTTTTAGAGAAGAGTCCCTATCAGCCATCACTGTTGCAGCAAGGCAGAGGAAAGGACTCCTGCTTGTTTGTGAAACGATGGAATTTCAGGCTGTGCCAATATTACATCACAGCTGCAACCACCTTCGTATCCTTGATGCCAATGCTCATCAGACACAGCAACACTTCAGGATGTTGGGGGAAGACAGACATAGTCCCTGAGTCCTGACAAGTAGCAGTCATAATTCACCTCCAGCAAGCAGGAAGAGACCTCATCTGAATTTCTAAGAGCTTGCTTTGACATGCTATAGTACTGTAGCCATCAAGATGAGAACACTGTTCAGGACAAAGTGACTTAGCCAGCTAATATACCCGCAAGAGGTGAAAGATGTAAATGGTGCCTTTCTCACCCTTGTCAATAACTGTCAAGAAGCCTGGGAGGCAGGCTGGGGAGACACCGCACCACTGCTGAGGCAAATGTGAGGAACCATCAAGATTCTTGGATTATCCATTCTCATAGCCAGTAGCAAAGTAATAGAATTCAAAAAATAACTTGACTTTTCAAAAACAGCTAAAAAGGAAGACCTTTCTTCACACCATGAACAACAGTAATCCCTTTATGGCTCCTTGAGTTTAGATATGCAAGTTTGCCCAGATTTCTAAAGCCACCCCTAAACCAAAGAGATGAAGAGATACTGTTTTCATGTTATCCTCTGCATAGATAAGGGAAGACTCTGAAATCCCCAAGACAATCCCCACGGCAGGGATCTCTGCCTACAAAAATATTCCAATGACCACTAACAATATCATCTGTCTCTCATCTTTTGTATAAAACATACAGAAGCAAAGGTGAGGTGTTTGATACACAGTGGAGTGAGAAAGCAGCTGGAATTACTGCAATTTATGCATAACCATCCAGACAAGCTGTTGCAACGGATGGTTATGCATTTTAGCACAGCCTGTAGTTGGCACATTGTTTAAATAAAAAATACAATGCCCACACATTCAAAGCAATGATGGAAAGCTAATGATCAGTTTCATAGGAGTGGGCTGTTGCTTTCTAATTATTATTTGGCCTCAGTTTTTGATAAGTTAATGCTGGGTTTTGTTTTATTAAATATTATATTTTACAAAATACATACTTTATTACTTAATAACAAACAACTCACTGCTGAACTGAGTGATTTTAGCTAAACTGCCTAACTGCCATTCTACTGGGAGGCCTTTTGCACACTAACCAGAAACATGGAATGAAACTGATATTGCTAGCAGATAATAGCATCCTCCTAGTGGCAGGGCAAATCTGGCAAGTGTACCATCAGGTTCAATGTTAGTAGTGCAGTAGCCAGGATTTAATATGCTACAACAAATAGAACATTGTTTCAGATGCAATGTGCCATAGCTTCTATCTTACTTTCACTCATCCCAGTCCATGTCCTGGTTTTGGCTGGGATAGAGTTACCTGTCTTCCTAGTAGCTGGTACAGTGCTGTGTTTTGAGTTCAGTATGAGAAGAATGTTGATAACACACTGATGTTTTCAGTTGTTGCTCAGTAGTGTTTAGTCTAATGTCAAGGATTTTTCAGCTTCTTATGCCCAGCCAGCGAGAAAGCTGGAGGGGCACAAGAAGCTGGGAGGGGACACAGCCAGGGCAGCTGACCCGAACTGGCCAGCGGAGTATTCCATACCATGGGACGTCACATCTAGTATAGGAACTGGGGGGAGTGGGGGTGGGGGATTGCCGCTCGGGGACTAACTGGGCATTGATTGGCAGGTGGTGAGCAATCGCACTGTGGATCATTTGTATATTCCAATCCTTTTATCATTACTGTTGTCACTTTATTAGTGTTATCATTATCATTATTAGTTTCTTCTTTTCTGTTTAATTACATCGTTCTTATCTCAACCCATGAGTTTTACTTCTTTTCCCGATTTTCTCCCTCATCCCACTGGGTGGGGAGGAGTGAGTGAGCGAGCAGCTCTGTGGTGCTTAGTTGCTGGCTGGGGTTAAACCACAACAATACACTAAAATAATTCAAGCGACATGGACTTACTTTCTTCTCTACTTCTTTGCCACATTAAGTTCAAGCAAAGCACACAGAAATAGAACTGACCCCAACAAATGACTGCCAGTTTCTCTTGGGCTTCAAAGGCAAAAAGGTGTTACAGGAAAAATGCAGTGTTTTACTGAGTGTAGAGTTTATGTAGAATAGACAGAATAGAAAGAAACAGAATTTATTAGTACTTCTAACTGGAGAAAACCACCTGGCAACTGCCAGCATTTCTTTTCTATGAGACAATTCATGGGAACACTTATACATTAATATGTCCAGCTGTCGAATTGCAGAGGAGGCCTGTTCAGATGGTGATGCAGTATATATCAAATAATAAATATGTGCCTCCTAACTCTTAGCTAACCCTAACCCTTAGTTTTGCAACCATTTTGAAACCTACTAACATAGAGTAGATACTGTTTCCACTAATCTAGTAAATTATTATGAATTTATTGTGAACTTGCAGAAGATGCATCCTGCGGTTAAGGCATTCATGGTCAGGGAGGAGGGTCCAGTCAATGGACTCTTCTGTACCAAAGGACAGTGGGAACAGTAGAAAGAGAGAGAGAAATGATTTGGTATTGTCAGTACGGGCAGAGACCTGGACACTTCATGTAAGCACTAGCACAGAATAACTGGGCTCTGCTAAGAAAAGAGCCAAACTAAAGTTACTATGGTAGATTAGCCAGTAGCCTAATTTATTTTTCTTCACTGTATGCCAGATACTGGCACTTTTATTTTATTTTATTTATTATTATTATATAACCTAGTGTTTTTATTTTTATTTGTATTTTAAGCACTACAGTCCAGTTTAGTGCATCTAATTTGATATCTAATGAGATAGCCAGTGGTATCACAAAATTCCCTGTGACTGAATTCAGTGCATAAGCATTGGTGGCTTGCTGAGTCCTCTTGCATTGCAAGAAAGTTTCTTCTGAGACCTGCTCACAAATGAAGCAGAACTAACCAATCTCTCTTGGACAAGCTGATTACCTGGAAAGCAATCAGCCAGTGAGTTTCTTCTGTCGATCTCGAGGATATGAGCAAATAGTAAGTGTAACTTCCTGCAAAAGTAGCACGGAAAGGACATCTATGAGGCAAGTATCTGTAATGCAGATACAGGCAACACCAAAGCACAGAAGTTCTTGTTACTGTCCCAGAATACTCTGCTATGCCACAGAAAGCACAGACATCCCTATTATATTAGTCAATGTCCTACAGCATCTAATTTTCCACCAGTGATCAGGAAGCTCAGAGCATTCTTTCATCAACATCCAAGGAACTGAACTAGATCCTGGTGTGGAGCACTTTGCCCTTCTGGTAATGCAGTTTATGTTTTAGATTTTGTTTGTGACATTTTGCTTGTGTTTAACATGGCATTACAGCTCCTATGTGTTTCACTTTGTTACTGCCAAGGTCCAGAGATACCACAACCTGCAAAAGGAAAACAAGTGCCTGCAACAACTGATTGACAGGCCTAAAACACCTGGGAGAAGACCATCGCACAAGAAATAATGGCTTAGAGAAAAACAAATTAGGAGCTGATTTATATTCCAGGAGACATTTTATTGCCTGCCACTCTCCATCCCACTGAAATACTGTGATGGATTGGGGTGAGTGAAGAGAATTGCTAGGTGCTAGTAATGACAATTTGAACAACGAGGTAAAGGAAACACACCGTGCGCTGCCTTTCCCCAGAACATGGTTAGCTTATTGTGGAGGGAATCAAGGAAGGGAATATGACCCATTAGTCACTGGAGGCACCTCAAGATGTGTTGTTCATATGCACATTCACACTGCGGGCACCCCTAACCCCAAATTCTGGTGAATTTTAAGGTCTGTGTTCTAAGGTTAAACTACTAAGAGGGAACTGAAGACTGAAAGCAGACTGAGGTCTACATGCTTTCCACAGAGCTACAAGCCAGCCAGCAGTTACTTGTCAAAGCATGGGAAGAGATCTAGCCCATTTCATCTACAAAAGTCTTGGTGAAAGGGGTGGGAATATGTTCTGAAAATGTTAATAGGCTGAAACATATTTGAGGTCTTTCTATGAAAAAGTTCTAATCATAATGTGACTATGTGGAAGCTGGGCCACTTCTGAAATGATGGTGTTGCAATTACTGTCATCATCATGAACCTGCACATACAGGCATTTGGCTTTCTGAAGACAAGTATCAATCCTTCATTCCCAATAGCATTAGGAAATAATCATAGTAAGCTCTCTTTCATCTGATACAAAAAAAAGAAACTTCTTGAAAACATCTAGAGCCAGAAGAGCAGAGATTTTCTGCCAAAGGAAAGTGGTAGCTGAAAAGGGGTGGGAAGACTGGGCTAGGTAGATAGCGTAGGTGTAACTTGAGTCATGGCTTTTCTATAGTATCAGTGGCCAGGATCGAGCCTGGCCTCAGGTAGTATGTTACCATGACAACTTGTCCAAAAAAATGAAGGAGTAGAGGGAAACAGAAAAGAGAAGAGAACATTTGTTTTTCAGCACACTGTCTTTAAGTGTGATGGTTCAAGTGGGTCAAAATTCCAAAGCAATGGAGCTCTTAGTGATGTTTCTGGGGCCTCTGAGATCTGTCGCAAAAAGTTCTTGGACTGTCATGGAAAGGCAGTCTTTTTTCTCCCTGGGAAGCCTGGGAGATTTCCAGGGGTTTCAGGATGCACTCTTTGAAAGTGTGCATTACACTCCATCAACCAGACTTGCTCAACGGTAAGTCTCTGACATCTGCTGGCTTGTGTCTAGGTGGAACAGAGGTTTTCTGTGCCCATGCTGCTCAATGTGAGCTATGAGATGTATCTTCAAGAAAAGGTGGTCTGAAATGAAGTTTAAAATGTCAGCCTCAAAATCAAAATTAAGTCCTCTTAATGCCTCTTGCCTCTTCAAAAGAAAAGGATTTGAGAAGGTAGCTGTGCTTGTCAGGTAAAACTGTGGTAACGGCTGATATACAGCAGCCGGAAAAATAAAGGACATATTGTCTTACTCTTCCATCTCACAGGGCGCAACTCTGGCACAGTCCAAGCATTGAGCTCGTTTAATTTGCTACTGCCAAAATTAGAGAGGATGAGGAAGAACAGGAAGAGAAATTCAGGTCTGGACAGGGAGAAATCCAACAGCCTTTGGGCAACCCTTCAGGAACTAGCTTTGTGCTAGGCAACTGCCTGTTATGTTTCCAGGATTAGCCCAACAATTTGTGTTTTATTCTCTACAGTTATCCTGAGTTGGGTCAAGCTACCAGTTTGCCTTGTAGTGCTCATCAAAATACAGAAGTCTTTTTGAGGGGATTCTGATATTTGATTTGAAATCAAGGAAATGCTCAAAATACCCGGACAGTGGAGAAACAGATAGCTGGACTCTTGACTATGAAGAAAAGAGACAGAGACCAGGTCATTTCCCAAGAATGAGGCAGACAATTGAAAAGCAGCCCCAAACCCCTCCTTCTTTGCTACCACATGATTGGAAATATTTGGGGAAAACGATATAAGCACAGAGGTAAAAAATTCTGAGACCTCTTTCCTCTGAGGCCAGCTATAACTCTAGGAAGAGGCCTGTGGTTACATAGACAGGAAAGTAAATAACTGAAGGACCATTCCTTGAGTTCCCTCTTGCAGGGACCAAGTGGCCAGCACTGACATGACTACTTCCAAATCGTTTTGTGATCTTTTTCTTTGTTGAAGGATTTTTGAGCATTAAGAAATAAATTCGTAGAAGAATCAAAGGAGACTAGTTGAGGGATGAGACCTTGGGAACAGCTGTATGGATGGAGAATGACTTTATTCTCTGTCCTGGGGTTTTTGATGACCTGAACTGGATAGCACAGCACTCCCTCCGAAACAGAAATGTCTGGGTCATACCATGGCAGAAGTGATGCCTTCCCCATGCAGATTACTATGATCTCAGAGATAGACTGAGCCTCAGGCCATAGTAAAAATAGAGATAAGAGATCAAAGGAAAAGTTAATTTTACACAGCACCCAGAAATAAGAAAGGAAAACTCCTGACAGGAAAATATCAAATCTAAGGAGGCTCAACAGGAAACAGGCAGAAATACTTTGAGTCTTATAAGGACTCAGATTGTACAGATATGACACACTAATAGCAAGATTACTACATGTTTTTTTCTCTCATCTCTGGCATTTCAGATCCAACAGATTTGTTTTGGGGAGAAATGAGGAGAGGAGTGATGGGTTAACCCTGGCTGAATGCCAGGTGCCCACCAAAGCCGTTCTATCACTCCCCCATCCTCAGCTGGACAGGGGAGAGAAAAATATAACAAAGAGCTTGCGGGTCGAGATAAGGACAGGAGAGATCATTCACTAATTACCGTCACAGGCAAAACAGACTCAATTTGGGAAAATTAACTCAATTTATTGCAAATCAACCAGAGCAAGGTAATGAGAAATAAAACGAAATCTCAGAACACCTTCCCACCACCCCTCCCTTCTTCCCGGGCACAACTTCACTCCCTGATTTCACTACCAAACCCCCCCAGCGGCACAGGGGGAACGGGGATGGGGGTTTACGGTCATCACACATTATTTTCTACTGCTTCAACCTCCTCAGGGGCAGGACTCATCACACTCTTCCCCTGCTCCAGCGTGGGGTCCCACCCACAGGAGACAGTCCTCCACAAACTTCTCCAACGTGGGCCCTTCCCACAGGCTGCAGTTCTTCATAAACTGCTCCAGCATGGGTCCTTTCCACGGTGTGCTGTCCTTCAGGAGCACACTGCTCCAGCGCGGGTCCCCCACGGGGTCACAAGTCCTGCCAGAAAACCTGCTCCGTGGGCTCCTCTCTCCACAGATCCGCAGGTCCTGCCAGGAGCCTGCTCCAGCTCAGGCTTCCCACGGGGTCACAGCCTCCTTCGGGAATCCACCTGCTCCGGCGTGGGGTCCTCCACAGGCTGCAGGTGGATATCTGCTCCACCGTGGACCTCCATGGGCTGCAGGGGAACAGCCTGCCTCACCAGGGTCTTCACCACAGGCTGCAGGGGAATCTCCGCTCCGGCACCTGGAACATCTCCTCCCCCTCCTTCTTCACTGACCTTGTTGTCCGCAGGGTTGTTTCTCTTACATGTTCTCACTCCTCTCTCCAGCTGCTGTTTTCCGTCTGTCCCAACTTTTTTCCTTCTTAAAAATGTTATCACAGAGGCGTTACCACTATTGCTGATTGGCCTGGCCTTGGCCGTCGGCGGGTCCATCTTAGAGCCGGCTGGTGTGGGCTCTCTCGAACACAGGGGAAGCTTCCAGCAGCTTCTTACAGAAGCCAATCCTGTAAACCCCCTCTGCTACCAAAACCTTGAAACACAAAACCAATACAAGAGGATGGAATGGAAACTGGACACCATGTGATGGGTTTGTTGGGGAAGATATCCTGGAGAAAAAGATTCTTCCTAAGTCTTAGAGTAGAGGGGGTGTGAGATACTTTCTGTGTCACTTTCCCCTTTTGTGAGGGGAAAAAAGCATGCGATGTCAAACTGGTATGCCAAAAGTAGAAACAGTTGAAGCAAAATCAGGTAAATAAGCAAGAAAGGTTAACAAACTTTAATCTCATTGAAGAAATGCCAGATGTGCTCAGTGAGTAAACAGGACTCCAACTCAACCAGGCCACTAAGAGGAGATGAAAGGATGGGAGATACGTTTGTCCCTCTCATACTACTTGGGCACAACATGCTGGAAGGCTGCAGAGGGTGAAGGATGCCAATTAAGGACCAGCTTCACACTGCTAGAAGGCCTCCTCTATGTGTCATGCAATGACAGAAAAAAGAATTTATTTGCTCTTTCATAATTGGTAGAGCCAACCACAACTTACTCTATCTAAGACTAGTGTATGCTGTTTTTTTTAAAATATGCCTCTTATGGGACACCCTATTATTTAACTAAGTACGTTTATTAAACAAGTTTATTAACATTCATGTCCCATTTTTAATCAGCTCCTTGACTGACCAGTTACTATATCACAATTTTTGCCATTAAAAAAAAATATAAAAATTAATATTCAAATCTGTTCTTGAAAATGAGTGGACTGTACATATACCTGCAGGAAAAAAAAGCCTCTTGGGCTTCTAAGTGTCATTTGCATGATCCTAACATCATGCACTTTGTGGAACTTAAGTTTAATATCAGACACCTTTTCAACTGGACAAAAGTTGCTCTTCTAAGAAGTTCTATCATGTTTTAGAATAATGCACAGAATGGATAACTGCCCATAAACCCATTGCATTTAAAATACACATACATGTAGTTTTCCAAGCACTTTTAAGTTCTCTGCTTTCCCTCTCTCACTTACACATACTGATTTGTTTACAGATTTCCCCAGCTGAACGATACCACAAATCATTTCTCTACAGGTTTTAGTGAAAGCCAAGCAGTTCAGGTGAGTTATCTCATGATGCCCAATATGACTAGGTCAATCCAACCTAATGCATCTAAGAAAAAAAACTAGGAAACAAACATTTGGAAGATGATTGCTCTAAGTCACAAAAACCACTGAATGACACTGAATCAAAGTGTGAGAAATCACAGAAAAATAAGCTTGAGTTTATCACTAAAGGTTTTGACAAGATCATTAGATAAGTGGACAGCTGCAACCTCGAGCAAGGAACTTTGATGGACACTTCTGATGATACTTTATCTGCAATAATATCTGCATTTCTGAGAACCACTTACCTAGAAAGAGCTTAAGCAGTTGGAGTTATTTAAAAGAAAAGCAGTAAGGAGAATGGATTGTGTTGCAGAAACTAACAAGGATTAAAATAGCTAAATATGAGCAGCTTGGCAAAGCAGCAAACTCCAGAAGAAGAGGAAAATAATGCACAAATATGTAAAGCATATAAACACACAGAAGAGGTAATCAGTGAGATTAAGGTGTGTGACAGGTTAGTGGAGTTACAGTACAGAGTTAAAAAACAAAAAGGAAAACAAAGGAAAAAATGTAGTCCAGGTGCTAAGAAAAAATTTTTAGACAGCAGTATCTATTAAGCTGTGAAATATTCTCCCAAGAGGATAAATAAGTTCTATAACCTATGACATTTTAAATCCACTGTAAACTATTTGCTAACATAAAAAAAAAAAATAATGTAGGAAACTTTTGGCTCTGGACAACGTTA
Source organism: Astur gentilis (assembly GCF_929443795.1). NCBI lineage: Eukaryota > Metazoa > Chordata > Aves > Accipitriformes > Accipitridae > Astur > Astur gentilis. The sequence goes on along the minus strand of NC_064900.1, from coordinate 15,016,556 downwards.
TCTAGTCCACTCATCTATCTGAATGTTCAAAGTTCAATGAACATTTATATTATCCATTTGTCCAAAGACTAGCCTCAACAAATAGTGAACTTTCTCATGTTTCATGCCCATCTAAATCACAGTTTTACATATGGTACTTCACATGTTCACCATTCAATAGCAGAATTTTCATTATGTAATACTGGTAAGGAGATTTAATTTATATAAAAGAAAGATCTGAAAATGTATTATCTGAGTCACAGGTGTGCTGTGAGGTGAGAGAGCAATTATCAAGATCATTATTATATTACATTAGTGTCTAATGGTGTGTGATAAGGATTGCAAAATGCCTACTCTGTACTTGGCCATCTTTCATTTGGCATTCAGAAAAAGAAAATTACCTGTATTATATGTATAAACTGAATGACTGAGAAAATAGCAGTATCAAATGCTTAGAGATGTAAAGCAGAAAACCAACACATAAACAGAAAAAAAATTAAATACTTTTTTTTGGGTTTATGAACAGCAGTCCCAGCTTTGGGAACAAAAAGACCCCCAAGAAGGTGCTGAGATAGTGTCTTGAGTAAAGCAATATCTGTTTCCTGGGGTCTCTTAAAAATACAGGTGGTGGTAGTGTATATGTGTGTGCATGCGTGCACGTGTGCCCATGCACACACATGCAAAAAGGACCACCAATTTTATATATAGTTTTTAAACAAAATGGTTTTCTTTCACCACAATTGACTTTTTGAGCAAAAGATGTCTGGCTGAATCAATTTAAACAGCAACATGGAATTTGGCAGCAATCCATTTCAGTTGAGATTAAACCAGCTGCTACCAAATCCATTGATCCTTTTAGGCTATTGATTTGTTAATTTAATAAAAAATGAAGTTTTAGAATGTGAACAAATTCAGAATGCTGAGGAGACAGGATTTTGATAAGCTCTGCTGCCAGACTAAGCTGGTAACTGTGTCAAATGAGAAAATCACACACGATGTAAAATATTAAAGAATTTAAATGTGGCAGGTTGCTTAAAATACGATTCCAAATAGAAATTTGACCCATTAGAAGAAAGGTATCATAATTAAAAAGGATAATCTTAAAACAACAGATCGGCTCCCTTTGTCGTCTATCTACTAGTACTAGTGATTAAAGCAATTTTGCCATATTTCTTGCTCCTATTTGCTTTGAAAAGCCTAATTATCTTTAGGACAAAATAATAGATTTTATTCTTATTCAAAAGAAAATTAGCAGAAGTTCTAACTAAGGATCAGCTTCTTCCTGAGATAGCTCCATGCCACAACAGTCCTCACTGTGCAGCTTCTGTTCTCAATCAAAAGATTGTATTTCCAAACAGGTAGAGACTTCGCAGTCTACACATGCCATGCTGTTAGTAGATACCCAATTCGTGTCACTGGCACTCAGATTCCGCTGTCTTGTTCCCCGCTTGATGCATTATACCCATTGGGATGTACCTGTTTTCTCATGAATTCAATTCACATAAGTGAATGCTTGTGACTCAGAGGGCCAGAGCTACAGTTGTGTAATAAGACTGCCAAACTGACAGAGTGGCGTCTCCTGCTGGTAGTGTTTAAAGCCAATCAGCAATTTACCACCAAAATAGTTTTTCCCTGGAAAACGCTAGTTGCAGAAAATGGGTGGATTGGAAAAAAAAGAAGTTGTAACAAATCGGTAACAACCTGCCTGTTTTCCTACCGGCTGTCCTGAAGAACTGCTGGAGATCCGAGGCTGTGAACAACTTGAGCTCCAACAGGCTGACTGAGGACAAAGGTACCTTATAACAACTTCTAGCAGCTCAGAAGAGGTGAAGTTGCTGTGTGGACTGCATCAGAGGAAGGAATTAAAAGATTTTCAGTGTTTCTGTCTCCATCAAATAGATTGAGGTTCAGTATTCCCACCATAGAACTGAAATAAGCAAAGTGTATATGGGAAAAAGTAAATACTACTGTTGAGGAAAGTAGTCTCCCATTCGGAAAATTTTCCCAATGAAGAATTAGCTACAAGATTAGTGATCTCTCAGTTTAGCCTGCCATACCACTCATAGATGAGCACTGTAAGCTGCATCAACACTTAAGAACAAGAGTACAGTGGCGTTAGTAAAACTTGACAAAACAGAATGAGAAATGGAGGAAAATCTAGCAACATATGGCTGAATCCAGCTTTGTCATAGACTTCCTGAGAAAAAGGAGAACAGAAGCCTTGACATTGCCAGGCTTTGGCTGCTCAAACTATTCTCCAAAAACCTGTAGTTGCAATAGCTGAAAAACACAGTCCAAACACTCACTGTTCTAGCCCTATAAGCAGAGAATTTTATAGATACATGCGTATATATAAACACCCCATTTCTGTGGGTTTTAATTACTGATGAAGAGTTCCAATGCACTATATCAGAAATATAAGTTTCTGTTGGAATGGGTTTCACAAATTCATTGCAGTCTTTACTGAAGTTTTTTTCCACTGGAACAAAGAGGACGCATAGAGATGCACAAAGAGTTGTAGGGAAGTATTGGTAAGGATATACATTTTCTCCTCCAAAAATTAAACTAGAAAGTGTGAAAATTGAAATATAGGGTGAACAAAGCCCAGACAACTTCCACCCACAAAAAGTTGCTTGGTTTACTCATGGTATAACTATTACTTTGGGACTTGGTTTATTCTTATTATATCTAATGTTTATACTCTCCATATAATATACAATATCTATGCAGTCTTGATACATAAGATGTATAAGATATATATAAGATTAATATCTTCTCATTCTACAACATGCTAATAGTACCAGAATTCAGAGCAGTCTCCTGGGTGGCCAAGTGAACAGTTTGAAATAAAACATTGACATGCCATGCCGGCAGCCGAGAACACTAATGAAAAGATAGAGCAACAAAGAATTAATACATCACAATTGAGATAGATAAGCACCTTGATACATTTGAAGGAAAGTACAGAGTTTGAACTTTTCACATTTTCCATTCCATACAGGTTTACTCTATTACTGAAAACATGAACATGGGTAAAAAGCACACTAGACAAGTAAAATTCAAGGAAAACTTAATATGTTTGTAGAGGTACATGACAAGTGAAACAAGGGAAAATGACAAAGCCCAGGAAATATAGATAAGTATTAATGTGAGTCTTGAGGAAATCCATATACTTACAAATTTTCACTGGCCCTGAAGTTCCAGTCTGAACAGAAGTAACCCAAGGTCAAAGCTATGAATGGTATGCAGCCTGTGCAATAAAAATGTAAATATCCTTCATTCTATGAAACTGTAAATGTGTTTAGTTACACTATGCAACTGGTCATCAGCACAGCAAGGAAGAGAGGGTGATGAGCCTATTCTTCATAGAAAGCCAGTTCAGATATTGATAAACAGAACTAAAGAAAGTGCAGCTCTTGCTGTTATGGTGTTTCTTCTGTATGTGCACACACCACATACACATATAAATAAATCCATATGGATCAAGTAAAATAAGGAGGAATGAAACTAAAAGTAGCTAGCTTATTCACAGGAATCAGTAGTGATGAGAGAGTTGACAAAATACCTGAAATTATTTCATACTAATTAAAAAATATTGAAAAGCTATCTGCTATTTTTCTATCTCCATTTATTTGTTATTTTGTCTTGGAACAGCTACAGGTTGGAAATGTGGCATAGTCAAACCAGCTTTCAACTGAGCTTAAAGTCAATTTCCCTTCCTCGTCCCGATTAATTTTAAAATATATTGTCCTTTTGAGTGGAAATCTACCTTAACATGAAGATGGTTAAAACTGATAGTCATGCCAAATTCTAAATATTTCCATGACATAAGGGTTTACATTTCAAGCTCTGCAGTGCAGGGCCTGTTCTTCTGGGTGTTTTTAAGGGCTGTTGAATGACATGAACTTGATGCGAGATTGGGCCTTTGGCACATCTGCCATAGCAACTCGGAAATTTATTAGCACTCAAAACAATGAACCACCATGAAACATTCAGTAAATGCCACTGATGTGATCATATCAGACAGAAGTTGTGTTTTATTTAGTCACCCTCAAACTTGATGCATCCCAGAGCCATCAACAAGAAAGTAAACACTGTGATTGTGAAATGAAATAGTTGATGCTATACACTTAATATAAACTTCTATGCCACTTTGAACATTAAACCTTACTTAGCATAGGTTATTAACATAAGAATGTAACATAAGAATATAAGAATACTTCCCCCATTCTTTCAAAAAAGCCACTGATGGCTGTGCTACCTTATGTGTTCGAAAGAGATATGACACTATCTTGCCTTCTAAAGAATGGCGACTCAAATAATGTTGGAACTTCTAACATTTTATCCAAATGGACAAACTGAGTGCTGATATCATCCCAGATGATTGGGATAGGATGATTCCTGTACTTGTTATATTCTTTAGCATCAGGAAAAAAGTATTGAAACTAATCCTGAAGATTAGTTACAAGAATTAAAACTTCAAATGTTTAAATTTAATACACAGTTTGCAGTAGAAGGAGCCAACAAATTTTCTTCTAATAGAAATTAGTAACTTCAATATATATTTTTCAGAATCAATCTGGCTAGTTCTGTTGTATTAGTTGATGCAATTACAATAATAGGTTTTAAATGGGTTTATATTTCAAGTATGATTGTGCTGAATTGAATTATTCCCTACTTATCATGAAAATATTGGATGAACATTCCTCATTTTCAACCCACATTTTTAAATTGATTTCCATCCACTTCAGCATGGCTAAATTTTTAAAATAAAGTAGGCAGATACTTCACACTCTCAAGTGCTGTCACAAGTAGCAAATCTGATCTAGAATGTAAAATTAACTGAACTAACTCCAACCTCTCCATACAAATACGCAAATGGGCACACACCTAAGGAAGTCTACACATTGCAATCTGTTCTCTGGCCCAGAATTCGACTTACACAGAACAACACAATGTATTTTTTTAAGGCTTTCCATTTAGAGATATTTAAATGTTGAATAAATGTTGTTGATGAAGTTCAAGGTGATATGGAAAGGGAGACTAAAAGAGGGTATAAAGCAAAACAAGATGGACGGGATAACGTGGCTTTCTCCTCAAACAGTATGCAACGACCAGTTCCAGGAGGAGAACCTAGGAAAACCCTCATAATCTCTTCTATGCAGGGCTATATAATGGAGTACTTCAAAAAACCAAATTACCTTGTACAGTCTGTCTCTCTATGATACACAGAAAGTCCTCTTACAGCTCTCCAGCTTCTCACAGAAACCCTGACTGATTTGTGGAATTCTGCCCCAGCTGGTAGAGTGAAAATGTCACTTCCTAGAGAAGCTAGCACAACGTTGAGGATAAAAAACCATTTTGCATAATAAAAATTATGACTGTTCTGTAATGTAAACTTATATAATTAATGCATATGGAATAGTAGGGTTTTAGAATAAAAATAAGGCAACATTTGAAAATCCTTATCCTATTAATGACACCTTTTATGAAACGATAGCAAAGACCGTTTTAATTCCTAACATTTTTTTGTGTCTAATAGCGGGAAAAAAATTTATCATGATTAAGAGATACAGAAGAAAAGAAGAAACTTCTTCTTGGACACCATTATACATCAAATAATAAATGAGCTTCTACCATGAAAAAAAATCATAATAAGGAAATACATGGATGCAAAAGAAAGGCTAATGCACAAGTCTGATAAATACAAATTCAGAGTTCTGAGAGACAAATCACATACAGCTTTATTTGCCCTGACTCACACAATACTTATCCATTTTCTCCAGGACTGAGGAATGAGACTCATGTATATATAAAGCATCATATATAGAAAAAAGAGATGCCACTCCCATGGAATGGCACTAAGGAAGGTGGCCGTAGGGAAGGCACATGGAGGCAAAGCAATTCTTGTGTTCAAGCACAGTTGGATGACTGGGGCTCAGAAATGAAATAAGGGTCTTGTGGACCTTTAGCAATGACAAATAGCAAGCAGGAGCAAGAAAAAAGAAGTAACTTTTGAGAAAGATGACCAAGGAAGGCCTATGGCTCTATCCATGTATCCTGGCTTTAAGGAGGGACAGCATCAGAAGTTGGGAAAGGCCACAGTGAAGAAACAAAACCCCACTGTCTTATAGCACCTGTACAGGACAATCGCCTGCATGGCCTTAAATAAAATCAAGAAGTACAGTCACATTAACTGATATATCTGATTATATAACCTACTTAGTACTGCTCCTGTGTGGACTTGTTTTCCTATGTGGAGGTGTGCACAATTTGTGAGATACCTATGCCCTTTTGGAGAAGTAGTTGGAGACCAGTAAGAATACCTTAGGACATTTAAAACATCACTAGGCATTGTGTTTAGGCAACTGAATCTCACCACTAATATCTGACAGGATCAAATGCTGTTAGAGAATCAGACATTGAAGGAGCATCAACATAATTATGCTTGAATCTGTTTTTAAATGCTCTGCATAAGCAATTAGCATAATTATTTTTAATAGCAAATCTGAAATAGACAATGCATGTTTCCTATAATAAAATATATCTGTATTAGGTATTGAGAAAGGTCTGTGAATTTTATCTTTTTTTTCTACCATGCCCTGCAAACTTCCTAATGAGAATTTTAAAAGCTGAGTACTAAGTCAATATGACTTCCTATTATATGCCAGTAACGAAAGCAGGGATCATTCCTAATTCTGTTTCTGAATAGCAGGAAGCACTGTTGTTCATTATATCCACCTTGTTTTTCACAGTCAGCTGCTGGAGGTTACAGTTTTCCAATACAAACATCAATCATAATAAAAGTATGAACATAAGGCCAGAAGAAAGAGTGGTGGCTATGCTGTTCTTTGAAAAGGACCATATGTGCTCCAGTTCTCAAAGCTGATTAGTTATATGGACAGAGGAGAGGAAGAACTACTGCTAGGACACCACAACCCTGGGGTTGAATACTGTTAGGACTTCATTAGTTTTGCATTCTCCAGAAACTCATTATCTGAAATAACATTTGATACTGCAAAAGAGTCAAAGGGAGCATAAGAGCCTCTCTTACTCTCTGTCCTTCTACATTTTCATGGAGAGTCTAAGTGTATTCAGCTTTAATAATATATTTTAAATTTGTTTGTTTGAGGAAGACTGTTTACTTCAGTATTACCTGGCACTAATTGAAAAAAAACCTCATCACAGAATATTCTTAATTCATAAAACCACAAAACAATTCAAGTTGAAAGAAATCTGGAGACATCTCTCCCACCCCTAACTGAGCAAGTCTCAGGTAGATCCATCGCCCAGGGACTCATCCACTCAAGTTTTAATTATCTGCGAGATGGAGATTCATCAACCTTTCCAAGGCACGCTTGACCACCCTCAAAAAAATGGGGGAAACAATTTCTCTTATTTCTGAACAAACTTCCTATGTTGCATCTTGAGCCCATTGCATCTTTTCTTTTGCCCATGTGGTCTTTATAGTCTGGCTTTGTCTCCTCTATAATGACCCCCGTTAGTTGGCCGATTGGCTGCCCCTCAGCCTTTCCTTCTCCAAGCTGAGCGAGCCCAGCTCTCACAGCCCCTCCTTGTACATCCTGCGCTCTGGCGCCTGACCAGCACGGTGGGCTCGGTCCAGTACCTCCACCTCTCTCTCGTATCAGGGAGCCCCAAACTGGGCACAGTGCTCCAGGTGCAGTTTCACAAGCGTCAAATAGAGGGGAAAGATAACTGCATTCATCTTGCTAGCTGAAGTCTCGTTAGCGCCACCCAGGATGTGGTTGGCTTGCTTTGCTGCAAGGGCACACTGCTAGCTTTTGTTTAACCTGCCATCTACCACTTCTTTTCTGCAAAGCTGATTTCTTGCTAGTTGGCACCCAGCCTGTGCTGGTGCTTGGGATTATTCCAGTTTAGATACAGGATTTTGCACTTCCCTGTGCTGAACTTTGTGAGGTTTCTGTCAGTCTATTTCGCCAGCCCGTGGAGGTCCCCCTGAATGCCCACCCTTCCGTCCAACATGCTTTCAAATTCAGTGTCAAATCCTGAGCTTGCTGAATGTGCACATCACCCCACTGTCCTGGTCGTTAATACAAATGCTAAACGGTCTTGGCCGCAGTATCAGCAGCTGAGGTGTGCCACTGAAAACCAGCTATCAGCTGGACCTTGAGCTGCTGATCTCTACTCCGTATGGCCAGCAGTCAAGACAGTTTTCCACCTATGCGGTGGTCTACCCATCCAGTCCGTAAGGATACTACCATATGGCAGACCACATCAAAGGACCTGCTAAAGTCAAAATGAAGAGTATCCACTGCTCTCCCCTCGTCTGCTCAGCATCACATACCATTGTAGACAACCATCAATCAAGTTGGTCAGATACAATTTGCATGTTTTTCACTCATTTCCCAGTCACTCTGAATGGGAAAAAAAAGTCAGAACTTTCGATCATATAAAGTTATTCACATTCTGAGTTCAAATGAGACTTCTAATAAAGTGTTTATGCCCACAGCAAGTAGTATACATACTTGAGAGAAGTGTCTTATACTTTCTAATGACATATTATCATATGCATAGATTTATCTGACCAAACACTGCAGAACACAGGCTAACAATAGGAATCAGCTTGTTTGTTTTCTTGAAAACTTGTGTTTTTCAAGACAGTTTTGACTATAAATATTTTGGTCACATCATACCATCTGCAGCAGCAACAGAAGCAGCTCACAGTCTCTCTCCTCATCTATTTGTGTGCTCAGAAGGAAACTTCTTGATACATGGCTTTCATAAGCACTTTGAAGTATGTCACTCATGCCAAATTTAAGAATCTCAGAGCTAGGTTTCTTAATAATTAGTTTCACTCTACACAAAAGAGAGGCCAGAGAAATCCTCTTATTCTATCTGTTAATTTTCTACTCTATGTTCAGTTAGGGAACGTATGATTTTCTATCCTTGAGTTTCTTTGTCTAATCATACTGAAAATCATCAACCTCAGTCTGTTTATGCTCCACGTTTAAGTGACTGCTTCTCTGTTCTTTGAATGTGAGCAATCTTCTGTAGGATGCAAAGCAGAAAATTTTTTATTACCCAATTTTCTTAATGCCCGTGCAGTTTCATGCTGATTCAAGAGACTGCAACAGCTTCATTCTTCACTTTAATTATTTGTGGCCATATTTTGTGAGAGCAATAGTTGTCACTTCAATTCTACACCTCTAAGTGATATGTACAGTCTTCTGTTATCAACTTACTGAGGTAACTGAAGCACTCAATACACTTCAGATTTGCGCAGGCGTGTTTGTAATTTCAGCATATTTTTTTCTTTTGTGTCACATATTTAGATTTAATTTCACTGGCTCCACTTTTTCTAGCAAATTTTGCACTTATTCCTATAAACTTCCAGTCAAATTATTACCTCTGGCAAAGCACAGGTAACTAGTTGCCACCCAAATACAGATTCACTGTCGTGAACACAAGTTCTATATTCCATCAAGAAATTATGTACAGATTACCCACCTACCCTTATTTATACTGCAAAGCAGATTCAGGGAGACACTTAAAATTTATATCAGTACCTTTTGCTGTTTTTACAAAAAGAAACATGTGAAGTAAGACTGTTGGCAATGAAAACTAGGAAAACTGTTAAGTACTTTAACCCACATTTTTTATAACAAATTGAAATCTTGTGTCCAAATACAATGTTAATCTACTCACTTAAGTATTTTATTTCTGTTTTATATTCTGTTATGATACGTGAGAAGATGTTCCAAGTATCAAAGTCTCTAACTTATTTTACAACACAGGAAAAACTTTGATTCAGAAAATCAACTAAGTAAAAAAGACAAGTATGAAGTAAGTTAAAGTAAGATATACTAATTTAATATTATTTAAAGTATTCCATAAAATTACAAGTCATATGATTGTAATACATATCTTCTGTTAGTGTCCTGTCATGAAATTTCACAGATTTAATATGTATCCATAAAAGAAAAAAAACACTTGGTTTTTTGTCATTCTATTAAATTAATGTTTTGCAGCTGTCCTAGGATAGCTGGACAAGAAATGCTTTTGTTCTGATTCAGAAAGAAAAGCAATGTCAAACTATTCTCTGCAACAGAAAATCTACATTTTGTCATGTTGTTGGGCACAGTGCATCCTCAGCTCTCTGGTCTGATGATAAAAGGAAGCTCACACTGGGAGCTTGGAATGCAAGAAAATGGTTGCTATCCTGATCAGGGCAGAGTCCTCCCTTTTGGTCCCATGCATTTCCAAAATTGTTAAGTGGCTCGAGGGGGCCTTGGTAAAAGAAGCAGCCTGAAGCATTCTCCCTTGGAAAAGAATGAGAAACTTCCTTAATGGGAATCTATTTTAATCAGCTACCAAAAGACCTGAAGCTAAGATAATTCTTTTCTTTTGAGGGAACCACTAAAGCCTTTCCATGGGTAACAAGCAGAAGAACAGTATTTCATATGCAGGGATAATGGAGAATCCTTCCTTTTCCCATTCACTCATAGTGAGTTAGAATTTCATTTTAAACCAGTTCCAAAGCCTGGCAGCAGTGGAAAACACACTCACAAACATCATTTAATCATGAAACTGTGTCCTCAAGAGCAGTGAAAACCTTCCTTTTATTCTTGCTTCCTGCTAAAGGGTAGGGAATTTATCCTTGCTGCATGGAAATCAGAGAGTTTAGATAAAAAATCTGTTCTTTTCTCCTAGAGATGATGGCGCTCCAAAACATTGTCAAATTCAAAATCTCAGAAGCTGTCAATAGCTTTCTGCCAGGTTTCTCCTTTATTTATGCCACCTGCTGCTGCCCTGTCATAGCACAGGCACAGCAGGAAACAGGAATGAAAGTAAGAGCCACAAACACACGCAGCTGGATAGTGTTTTCCCAGTGGAGCAGCAGGAGGTAAAAATCATAGGGATTATGTTGCCACTTGCCCTGAGGCAAAATGTTAATAATGGAGGAAACAGCCTGATGCTTTCCTCTCCCAAGGGGGAAAAAAAGGATCTTTGATCTTGGGAAATTGAGTTTTTTATGCCCCTAAAGGTTGCTCACTAGCTTATAAAAGTCTATTACTGCATGGGGTTGCTAAAATAGCAATATGATAATATAAGGTCTAGATTTTGTCCAAGAAATAAGGTGCTCATGCCTTCCAAGGTGGCATCAAATGGGTTTTTCAGATAATCCAAAAGAGGGGGGTTTATTCCAGCATAGCTTTATTACCATAGCAAGCTCTTTTCTTGCCTTGATATTTCAGGATTTTCACATTAGTTAAGTGCTTAGAAAATAAGTACTATGGTCTGTTGTCTGCAATATTAATCCATATACATATTTCAATGGAAAATAGGAATAAAACTCATTTGTATTTCACTAAAGTCTACAAGTTTAAGTCTAGATACTGAGAAAGCCAATAGATTTTAGGCAGTCTTGATCACTTTATCTCACTATAGCATTCTTTCCAGTTGTCATTCAACTTTCCATAAACAGTGCTGAGCTTGCAATTATGAATTTTGAAGAAGGCATGATTAAATACTGTGTTCTTTTTTGTTGTAAAAACAGGAAACGTGCAACAGCAAAGGCATGATCCTGATCTCACCCCAGATCAAAAAAAAAAAATAAAAATCATCTCCCCTATTTCATGACAGTAAATCTTGGCCAAATACCAATCCTGAAATCCTAAAACATGAGAAAATGAATCACATATGACAGAAGGGATTTCCTCTCCATGACAGAGTTGGAATGACCGGCAGTACACGTTATGCTTTGTTGTTACAAACCATAATCATTGCTGTCCCCAGTAAATCTGTTGATAGGAAATACATTCAGTACCTTTGCTACTGCTTTGTGACACTCAGCATGCACTCCTGAAATTACAGATATGAAAGGAACCCTTAGCAATTTTGCCCTACGATCAGTGCAGTTGATAGGATTTTTCACTTCCTTTGCATGGCTTTGGGTTGTAGCAACCTCCCTCCTCATACTTACTTTATACTTCTAGTCTAAGAGTATGTGAACATCATTCCCTATCAGCATTAAATGGAATTATGAATATTTATTGCTAAGAGAAAAGTTCCTTTACTATATTAATGCCAGTGAGAAAAACTACTGACTCATGTCCAGCACAATATATTAAAGCCGATAAAGTACGAAATTTTATTACAGACTGCCATGCCTTTCCCCTTCTACTCTTTATTATGTTAGTGTCTTATTACAGAAGCAGTTTTATTTAGCTTGACATTGTCATGTTTTATTTGGGGAGAAGAATGTAGAAGCATTACCTGCTGGTCTGGAGTATATAAACATGAAAGAAAATTTTAAAAAGCCACATTTTTATCATTCTAATAAATTAAGGTATTGCAGAGGAAAGTTATGTCACAGGATAGCTGGGCAATAGTTGCCTTTGGTCAGCTTCAGAAAGAAAAGCAAGGTCAAGCTGTTCTTTACAACTGAAATTCTATGTATTATCAGCTTTGTTGGGCATGGTGCATCCTCAGTTCTGTTAGGATCTTATAGAAGAAGCTTAAAGGTACATTAACTGCCAGATTTCCTAAGAAACAACATATACACAGTGGACAAGCTTATAGTGTGCACACTGAAGACAGAGGCAATCCTTCAGAAAAAGATGTGAGTCTAAAATTCCTACCATATGTGAACCATAGGCAGATTAGAGAGGAGGGGCAACAGCCGTAGGTAGTTTGTATGGTGACAGAGCCTGAAGAACTGAATTGTCTCAATGGAAAGAACAGTGCGGAATTGGAGCAAGAACAAGTCTCAAGTCATTACAGTACAAACATACTGGCAGCTATCTACAAACTGAAGTAAAGAACATAGAGAGATGTCTATACGTGAGATGCAGTACTGCAGAGGAACCCAGAGGTAACCTTTACTAAGTCACCTTGGGTATTAAAAGCAATCATGCATAACAGTAGTCTATGTAGGCTCGTTTTCTCTACCAAGAAATCACATACTTTCCCTTGCAATTAGTAAGAGCTGTCCTACAAAATCCCTGCTTAAGTTCAAAGACCTTCATCAGTATTGTGCACAACATTGAGAGGGGGGTGAAGCAGCAAACAGGTCTACTAAAAAAAGGAAAACAAAATTACTTTTAGCTATATATAACCTTGTTAAATATCACTATGGAATGCATAAAAAAGCATTTTTAAATTGCATCTTAATGGAACAACTATATCTAGAGCACAAAGGAGAAAGTATTCTCAACTTAGTCCTAAGAGTGCGTTAAGAAGCAAGTACAACTGAAAAACTAGTTAGCGGTATCTGCCTTGGGAAAGAAAAGTTAGCAAATTCTAGCTCTGAAAATCTCCTCCTCCTCTCAAAATACCTCCTCAGCCCAAACTTCCTAATGAAAAATTTCACAGCATTGGGAAGATAGAACACAAACAAAAGACCCTCTAAAACAACCCCGTATCTAAATTCCTTAGCAATGATGAAACTTACTGGGGAAAAAGAAAGGAAAAAAAAACCCAACACCAACCCAGAATATCTTTTTTTTTCTTTATATTTGCTTTTTAATCTGTTTGTTTGTTTGTTTGTTTTTCAAAGAAACTGAGAAGAACTTTCATTAAATTGAATCTAGGCTTACCAAGACTAAGTCTTGACATCTGACTTGATACTTGAGGATACCCACAAAAGGTTAAATTCTGTTCTCAGCGAGTAAGGGAACACAGGTTGAAGAGCTGGCCTGGCTGAAGCTGGCCGTGCCCCACATACAGAAGTCCTGCCAGGAGACAACTAGATAGAGATTACACAAAAGACCAGAAATCTAGCGCAAAATAACCATATAGCAAATTCACTATGATCTTTACATTTACAGAGTTTCTAATTAGCTTTGTTATGTTTTATTTGGAGAGAAGACTGTAGAAGCACCACCCGCCAAATCAGAGTAGCTATTTCAGTTCATGATAGGACTTATATGAAGGAATTCATTTACCTCCAATGTTTACAAAATGTTTGCTTTTTGATGTTGGTAATTTTTCCCGTGTTTTCTAATTACACTAATGACTTCAGTCCTTATGAAAGAATTAGAAAAACAAAGCAAGCTACAGAAAAATGTCTGCTCTGCTTAGTCTGTAGCAACTAAGCTAAGCTAGCCAAATAACATGGAAAATAGGAAAGCTAAGAGAGATTTTTGAAAATCGATGACATCCAACACTTCCATGCCTAAGGACATAATTGATACCCAGAGCTCAATAATTTTATGTGTTTCTTTAAGGAGATTAGCAATTTGATGAATAATGAAATCATTCACTGGATACTACCATGATGATTTCCTCTCTTTAGAGCCTTCACAGTTAACAGAACCTATCAGACACACAACAAACAGCACAAATTCTCTTCTAGGTTAAATCTTAGAAAGAATTTCAAAATTTCAAAATCTTTGCAAGCCTAATTCCACATTTTAAATACTACTTCTGTACAGAAAGCCAGGAGATCACTTGTTTTCCTCTCTCAACATACTATTTCAGCAGGAAATACTAAGGTGTAGCTCACAGGACAAGGCTGCTTTTGCTGCTTTGTAAGACAGGCCATTTCCATTTGTAGTCTATATAGTTTAAAACCAGCAGCAACATATTACACAAAATGCTTGGATGGCTTCAGCCCGTCTGAAAGCACGTTACTCTCTGCCCTGTGTTTTCCAATTGTGTTATCCAAATACTGTCAAAGTAAGGCGATGCAACCGGGGGGGAAGACTCATTTAGCAATAGGCACCTTGACAGTACTGGAAAAAGCACAACATTTTTGCCTGTCGGCAGAGAGGGTAATTTTAATAGACCTTTGGTAACAGGAATGTGGCAGCGCTGGATGGGCACAGGCTGCCATTGCCAGCTGCTGCCAGCACTCGGCATGAAGTGCCCAAGAACAGTGTTTCGGCGACTGCTGACAACGGGAAGAATGCCTTGTTAGCTTCACCAAACTGCAAGGACAGGGTGTTACAATCCTGTAGGGAAAAGCCAAAGACAGCAACACTGAACAGGGAAACGCGGACTTTTATGTTGTGTTATCCTTGGTGTTATGTTTACAACTAAAGCCAAACTCCAGGGGAGGGAGTACATATTGCAGGCATAATGTCTTTCCTATTCAGATGAACAGAACTGCACCTTTTCATATGATCATCATTATTAATAGAGAGTTGTGCATCTCAACTGATAAAAGCTTTCCCCATATTCATGTTGCTATCTTAGGAAAACATTCCGAAGATGTTTTCTTTGAGAGTATTCTGCCTGTTCCCTGCAAGCTTTCTGCTTCTTGCTTTTATAAGCTTCTGATGTTCAGCTCTTGTTTCAACCTGATTTTTTTTGAAGTTGATATAGAGCTAGGTAGTCCATTCCTTCAAGAAATGTTGGCTTTTCATGACATTCAGGATTTTCTTTTAAGTTACTTTAGAGAACGAAACAACACTCACAAGACGCATCCATTTTTCTTACCACTGCCCCCAAAATACAAAGCAGATGTTTTATAGGAAGTGGTGGATGCTTGTCGTGGTTTAACCCCAGCCAGCAACTAAGCACCACGCAGCCACTCACTCACTTACCCCCACCCAGTGGGATGGGGGAGAAAATCCTGAAAAGTAGTAAAACTCATGGGTTGAGATAAGAACAGTTTAATAGAACAAAAAAGAAGAAACTAATAATGATAATGATAACACTAATAAAATGACAACAGTAATAATAAAAGGATTAGAATATACAAATGATGCACAGTGCAATTACTCACCGCCCACTTATCGATGCCCAGTTAGTCCCCAAGTGGCGATCCCCCACTCCCACTCCCCCCAGTTTCTATACTAGACATGACAACCCATGGTATGGAATACCCCTTTGGCCAGTTTGGGTCAGCTGCCCTGGCTGTGTCCTGTGCCTACTTCTTGTGCCGCTCCAGCCTTCTTGCTGGCTGGGCATCAGAAGCTGAAAAATCCTTGACTTGAGACTAAACACTACTTAGCGACAACTGAAAACACCAGTGTGTTATCAACATTCTTCTTATACCTAACTCAAAACCATAGCGCTGTACCAGCTACTAGAAAGACAATTAACTCTATCCCAGCTGAAACCAGGACAACGCTATAGGTAGCATTTGTCTGAACAAAAGTAAATGTTTACATACTTGCATCTGACTTGAACTAGTCACTTTTAGAGACCTTTCCTAGGTAATGAAGGAAAGTTCTTTCAAGCCATAAAAAGAAATAAAGCCTCAGCTGCTAGTTCAGATGTAGACATCTAAAGTTGGCTATGATGAATCTCACCCTGTTAGGTTATAAAGACCAACTAGTCATTCAGTTCACCCCACTGATAAATGACTATTACAGAATCAGAGATACATAGCACTCATGATCCAAATAATTAGTGACTATAAGCTCATGTCTACGGTTAAAAGGACAGAATAACTTACTGTGGTGTCTCTGCATGCGCCTCTGATCCTTACACTGAAAAAACAACGTCTCTGATTTCCCTGATAGTAGCATGGTATTTTCTAACTCCGTTATAATACAGGTAGAGTCCTGCACACTGCAAAGCTGGCTCTGCCCTGGGCTGCCACCCTGCACCCATCCAGCTGCTTCCAGTGGCACAGCATCGAGAGACCACTGAGCACTCATCCAAACGTAGCCACCCCTGTGCATCTCAGTACTCACATCAATGCAGATGTTAGACACTTTGCAGCTGCCAAAACACTTAAGTTAAAAAATTTCTCTTATTCTTCTGTCTATTCCTGCATTAACAGTACTAGCAGAAACTCTTTCAGCAGCCAGACTTGTTTCTTTGCTCGTCCTTGCAAACCTGTTTAAGTAAATATATCTTCTTTGATGCTCAGTGCTGTCCACTACATAGCTGGAGAACTGTATAGCTGAGAGTACTCTACTAAATTAATCAGTGAGTTTGGATTGTGTAGTTCATAATTTTTCTCATTTCCATGGGAAAAAGCTGGCAGAACTACTTGCTTCATTTATCCTTGTATACAAGTCAGAAGAGGAACTGATGATAAAATGTATTTTAGAACATTAGAAATTGTAGTCTGAAAAGCATTTTTCAGATCTATAGTTCATAATGAAGTGTGCAGAATGACGATAAGGATGAGCTACTCTCAATAAGTACTAATTTCATTCCTACTTATCTGTCTCTTTTCCATGTCATGGCTTCAATTTCAGGTTATGATTACCTAGATAAAAATCCTTCCCTTAAGATACTTCAGCATTTTGTGTGCCTGTGTGCAAAGCAATTATGGAAAAGATCATTTGTTTTCTTTTGAGTACAATCTCCATGCCCAAGGTACTGAACTAATAAATGAGGCCAAAAGTTCATGAAACGAAAAATTGCAAGAACCTCTGTTGCTGACTTACTTGATTATGAAGGAAAAAGAAAAAAAAAAATTGGGAAAGTGGAGAAGAGACAGAAAGAGTTAAGCATGTGTTGTAAGATGTCTTGAACAAAGTAGCTTGGCTCTTCCCAGAGGACAGGAAATGGACAGAGAAAGGATTGGTCAGTTCAAGGAAAAACCAAATAATTCCTTTCCAAACCACTGGAAAGCAGAAAAGGAAAAAAATCGGTGTGGGAAAGCAAGCTGGTTTTTGCTGAATGATCCTAACGGCACAAGCAAAGTGCTAGCAAATTCTGGATTTTCTGGAATTAAAAATGTTGCACATGGAGTTAGCACAATCATGCAGGGCTGATGGCATTTGCAGCCACTCCAAATGCTCGTGAATTGAATATGCAACATAGACTGCTGCCAAAAGAAGAAGTCCTATGTTTCTTCTCTTTTGTCGCTCAACTTGGCCACTTTGAGCAGACTCATCCCTTGCATAAGATTTAACTGATCTTATGAGTATGCAGTGAGCTGGATCAGTCTGAAGAGTTAAGAGAACACTGTGGGGTTTTGACAGGTTCATTCTGAGTCAGCAAATGACAAAGTTGATCTTGCTCACTGTGTGGTTGTGAAATTACTAACACAGATGACTGGGAGGCTGGGACAGGAGCATGTGGCTGATGAGACAGGCCATGGCTTTCGACAGACACACAGCTGGACTGGAATAAGGGCACTGTGAAGTGTAACTTGCATTTTTTTGAACTACACAGTTCCTGTGCATGAGTCATCACACGTATCATCCCCAGAGAACATATCAACATGATTAAGGCCAGGGGTACAACGATGAAGCTAGATCCTCCCTGTACTGGCCGCACCTGGCTAGATTTGTGACTAATCCTTGAAATAAGAGCAAGGGGTAGGAAAATCCTACCATGGATATTTGTGGAGGCGGGAGGACTCAGATCCAATGAGCAGCTGAAGAAGAAAGGGAACAGTTAGGACTCAAAGGGCAAAGACAAAAAATCAGGGAAGTGGAGGAGAATGTGACTGAACGACTATTTTGGGAAAAAGTGCCTACAGCTGGGAGCCAATGAAAAAGGAACACAGAAAAAAAGCACATAGGGTTTATGTGGAAGGAACGGGAATTGTGAAGGGGGGCAGAAGAGGAGAGCTGCTACAGTGTGTGAAGATCAACCTGGACCCAAACAATGCAACCTGAGACAGGAGATACATGTTGGGACCTGACAAATGGAGACTGGGTTTGGGAATGAAGGGAGCCAAGGACTGCAGCAAGGTCTCAGTTGAAAGAGCAGGATGGCAGCAGATTGGAGAATGCTGAAGGGATCAAGTCAGCAGAGGAGAAGGAGAGGGAATAAGGAATGTACGCCTACTTGTCCACAAACATTACAATGCGACCCAGAAGTCCAAAGCCTCCTATTTTAGTTTCAGCAAACTGGTGGAAACTGCTGTGTTGCTCATTTTCATTTCAGCAGAATATCCACCAGAGAAGGGCAACCCCTACTGCTCTGTTAGTCAAAGAGGAGGCAGAGAGAGAGAAAAGACCAGAGAAGAGCTGGGACAGGAGGTAACACCAGGTCTTGGTTACACCAGGAACTTGAACAGCCAAATGGGCATTTTGCTCTCCTGAATTTTGCTCTTTCACTTAGGAATTAACCTCCTCCAGAGTATATATGGAAATCAGTACGGAATATACTTAAAATAGCAACAGCACCATAATCTGGTGAAACTCACTAGGAATCAATAGGAAAACGAAAGAAGGAGAATTATTTATTCTGCTTATATTCCTAATTACGTCAAGAACAACTGACTATTAATGGTGAGACAATCGGTCAGAGACTGCTGAGAGCTCATTTCTATGTGTGCCTTCTATATGGCTATAAGGGTAGATAATGAGCTTCCCAGTGATTTTTTGATTGATATAAATTAAACTTAAATTAACTAGACACCTTTATTTTTAAATATAAAAGATTTTCCCCATTTATTGATATAAATTTAAATTTAATAATAAATATACTTAATATATTATCTATTAATATGAGCCTGTATTATGGTAAAAATGCATATAATTCAAGATTACAAAATCAGTAAGCAGAAAAAAAATATCAAAATTTCTTGTATAAAATATAGACAAATTTTCTCTCATTCTCAGAGGGAATCAAATTCCACAGCCAGAAAAAAATATTTTTAACAAGTCATGATCATCAGTAAGAAAGCCAACAGAAATGGAAAGGTTCTCATTTATTTCACATACTCTTTGAAATATGATCAAGCAAACTGTGACTGCCAAAGTAATAAACCTAAGTATCCAGAACACTTTGTACACATAATATTTCCAGTTACGCAAACCTAACAGCACACTAAGTGAGTTTATTAGTCTCCTCTGTATGCATTAAGGGGGGAAACATGCTGTACCCCATGGACTCGCTCTCTTCAAAATTGTAAATGAGAGTTGCGATTATCAAGTAACGTTATGTGCAAACCCAGACTCATTCATATATGCATATACACACATTCATATAAACACATACCCACACACACTCAGAAAGTAATGGGAAAAGATCACCAGGCCTTTGCGAGCTGTTTGAACCATTTAAATCCAGCAACATCTCCAGACACTCAAAGAATCCAGTAAGATATTTGCTCTACGGGGAAGCTCTGCACGTCCCCTAGAGCCGTTTCTGGCACAGCCCACCGAGCAGCAGGAATACCCACAGTCAGATGTGTGCAGCAGATGTACAACCTCTCTCCAGCTATAGAACTTTTGCAAAATTAGTCCACTGGGGCTATAAGCAGCAGGTTTATAACACAGGGCATCTCAGACTGACCTCATGCCTACTGAAGTCAAAGGGAGAACTTCAATTGATTTGATATGAGCTTTGGCTTGGTCCTCTATGTTAACTCACGGGCTAGGTTAGCCAAACAAAAGAGGCCGAGAACATGAAAAGGTGTTAGATGTAAACTTTAAATAGAAGATATTTGGTTTAGTACAGGTTTTGGATGCAACAGAACGTTTAAGACAGCCATCTTAATTAAAAAAAAATAAAAAAAAAAATCTCACTTTTACTCATTTAAAAGCTTAGTTGTGATGATACTGTAGCTATAATGAGCCCTGTACCTGTTTAGTTGTTTGCAGGAGTTAATGTAGTAAATGCTGTAGAAAACCAAGCAATAGGAAAAGATATTTAGAATTAGCTTTTGGTTTTTTAGAAACACTTATTCCAAAGTCCACAAGGCTGAGTGGGGTCTAACACTAAACGACCTATTTTAAAGTTCATGCTAGTGTAGGCTCTGTGTTGATGCTTTTGTACAGCTGGGAATTTTACCATCACGATCTGTGGTTTACAAAAATCCAGAGAAGCCCGGTTATATTACAGTGCATTAAGAAGAGATTTTCTGAATGCTTCTTATCCTCTGAATTCAAATCTTGAGTAAAAATAAGCAGGTTCATGCTATGGTTATTCATACTCATTTATTAAACAGTCAAATCTTAATTGGTATGTATGCATTCTTAAAGCATGTTATGAGGAAAACCACTTTCCTGTAACATGCCTCTTGCTACAAAATACTGGAAAACCTACTCTGGCCATTATGTCCACCTCTGAGCTTGGGGGCCACTGGCTTCAGAGTCTCCTCTCTGCAGATGGCTTTAGCCAAATGACCTTGTCTTCTCAACTACAACACCTCCAAAGTGTTTCATAAACATCTTGTAATTATCTCAATAATGGGATTTCCTAGCTGTAACAGATACATGTTTTTTGTAAATAATCCACCCAGGAGTGTGCCTGCACAGTCCTGATCTTTTCAGCTGCTCGGAGGTAAACACACAGATGGGAAGAAAGAACAGGCTGCTGTAA
Source organism: Astur gentilis (assembly GCF_929443795.1). Taxonomy (NCBI): domain Eukaryota; kingdom Metazoa; phylum Chordata; class Aves; order Accipitriformes; family Accipitridae; genus Astur; species Astur gentilis. The sequence goes on along the minus strand of NC_064900.1, from coordinate 14,995,406 downwards.
TAATTAGCCTTGAAAATTCTGAGCGTGGAAAACACACCAGCAGCATGTACTGAAAATATAAACCTACCGGTTTCAGAGAAAGTTCGGCTCTTCCTGGTGCTTCTGAAAATTTACACCTCTAAAAAGTATCAATCTGCATCTCTCAAAATCTGGCTATTCAGTGACTGCTTCCTGAAGACTTTCAGAAAGAAATATACGCACATCAAATTGCCTTTTAAAAATTAGACAGATGTGCTCTTTACAATTTTACTCCGATCCCAATTTTTACACCCCAGAATACGTAATCTGCTCCCTATGCCAACTGCCTAGTTAATACAGATTTGCTATTTTTCTTTCCACACGTTATACACAGTAACTTTTCATGATGATACGTGCTGTGCAATTGCAAAACCAGCAATAACATTTTCATAAATTATTTTAATTTGACAATTTAAATTCCAAATGCTAAGGGATCTTTAATTCAAAGTAACTAATTACCTTCTAAAATATGACTACCTGCTAACCTGGATGTGACTGATTACAGTTAACCATTGCCATGGAAGGTTTTACATCCAGAATGCACTAAACGAAGTAATACATATATATGTATGTATGTATGTATATATAAAATAACAATAGCATTTACCTCTATTCCTTTTATCAAAACATAAAATCACGTGTGTCAAAAGTGTAAAGATCAAATGCTTTATGACTTGGAAGAATTACAAATATATGTGAAATTACATACTGTACTTGGAGCCAAACTGGAATCAAAAGAATTCATTAATATCACAGTATAAGCTTATCGAAGTCAGTCTCTGTTCCCTGAGAAACTCTATAAACGTTTGTTTAGAGACTGCAGTCCCTTCCAGGGGATGCATGACCCTATAATTGGCTGTTGCTCAAATACACCCTGTTTGCTGTAGCCCAACATTTACTGAGTATGACAAGTCACTGAGCAGCTTGGAAACTCTACTTAGTATCCTCTTCCTGACAAGAGCTGTTCTTCATAAAACTTCAGCAGAAACTTGCCATATCAGCTTTGATTCCCTAAATACACCTGCTTCTTGAAATCCACAGGTTAGACAATTTTTAATCTATTTAATATATACCACAGTGATTTGCATTGCTCTAGTTCCTTAACCAAAATGTTGTGCAGTGTCAAGTCAAATACAGAAGACCATAGTAAAGACATAATAAAAATGAATGAGGTAATGCAACACTAAGGGGCAAGAGACCTTGGAAATTTAATTTCTTCCTGTAACCTGATCACAGTCAATGGATATTGTACATGAAGTGAACATAAAAGTTGAGATGAATTGTTTCCAAACAGCATGTGGTATGTAGATGATGCTTGCTGCTGTAAGATCTGAAATAAACAATTTAGTTATATTTCAAAGAAAAAAATACTTTTATATCAAGAATTTTCAGAATATTGATAACAAAAATGTTGGGATATACAATTTCACGCTCTTAAGATTTACAACAGTCTACTTCTTAGATATCCAGACAACAGCTAATGTGTGGCTGATGATGTCACATCTGTGGAGATCTTAAAATTCCCTCTGAAGTATTTGATACTGGCTTTATTAAAGAAAGGAAGTTGGAGTAGCTGGATGTTGTTTGAGTCAGCGTCGCAACTTCTATTTTCTTATTGAATGAAATGTTGTGACCCAGCTGCTAAGACTTACACTCTAATGTAAAAATCATATAAGTGAAATCTATAGCTAAAGACAGTTTTTCACTAAAATACACAGGTTTTTAAAACCAATGAATGTGTAATAGAGATTTCGGTTTCTCACAAAAAAAGCTAAGAAATGTCACTGGTACATTTGCATGACACCTTAAAGAGTCATCCACTTGAAAAAATGGAAGCAATTTCAGGCTGAGATTTCCTCCTGTAAACAAATTCATTGTTTTTTCCTTAAGAGACATTCCCAAGTATTTGTTATTTTCCAGTTCATGATATCTTTTCATTAGTCACTTGGAGCCTGAAGAAACACTAATTGTAGCATTTACCATATAAATAACTCTTCCCCCCTCTCAAACTTCACAGTATTGATTTTCACAATGCAAATGACTCAAGATGGCTTTTATTCTTTGGGATTTTAAAAAACCAAAGTTTCCTCATCCCAGTTCCTTGCAGAATGGCTTGAGATGAAAAATAACTCCTCTTACTTATTCTTTTCCTTTATAAAAAAAAAAATTCTTCACATTTGACTGATCCATACATTTTATCTACTCTCCTCCAACGTAAAATAACAGAAAATATGTTCTTTGCTAACAGATTACTAAGAATAAATATGTCCCCCGTACAAAATCAGATGATGCTATATCACGTCCAGAAATTTGGGTGAAAGGCAGGCAGAAAGACAGGCTGGAGTCCCGTCAGCGTTTTGGTTTTGGCATGCTATCATGAGCTGCCTGGAGCAGTGAACGTCAGCGGCACCCAGGCTTGCGGAGACTGAATGAGGGTAATTTACTGAAGTCTATTAAGGAGACTGCCGTGCCGAAAGCATAATGCACTCCTCACATTTCACAGCTTCAGCATTTAGTTTGATGAGGCCCTCAACAATTAAAGTTATTCCTTGTTCCATCTGACTATTTTTTGAAGGTGGGCAGTTTTCTAAAAACCTTTTTACCTACCTGATAGGCAGGCACTGAACGTACTGCAAGCAGACACAAAACTCCCTAGATTTTCAGAAAACTACTAAAATGTGATTTTTAGGAGACCATTTAGCAAATGTTGTGGTTTAGGTATAAGGGAAGCCTCTCTAAAGCTGTCAGTTCAATATCAGGAGGAGAATCACCTGTTGGAGGCCTTGGGAAAAGCAAGAAGTTCACCCCCCTTCTGAAAATCTGTGGGGTCTAAATGGATCCTTCACATGTGGTGAAATGTGCCACTGACCTCTGGGCTTGTGAGCATTAATATCTTTGCAAAACACAGTGATCATTTAGGGATTATCAACTGTAATTAATTCTTGATATCCCAGGATGAAGCAAGACCATAAATAATCAAAATACATTTTTACTTCTCGAGATGAACTCTCTTGCCTTCTGTCCTCATGGTAATATATACTGTTTTCATTATATTCCATATGCTATGCAAAACAGCTTCAAAGAGTATGCTAGGAATCCATATTGCAACTGGTAACTATTTCATTTAGTAACATCCTTCCAAATGCAGATGGATATTTTTATTGCATTGTGTCTGACTGTTGAAGCATTTTAGCTGAATTCCAGTTTGCTAGCCCATCAGAAGAGAAAACAAATGATAAGTAGGTATCACACTTTTACTTCAATAGGAGCAAGGAGGAACTCTGAACACTCAGAAGTCAAATAATTTATTACCTGCACATAAAAAGTGAAGTTTAATCCTTGCTATGCAACTAGAAAAGGGGTGATGAATATAATGGATACAATCTGCTTAACATGAACAGCAATAGAGCACTAAAAAACCCTCAGAAATCTTCAGCACAAAACAAATATGCTGCTACTAATATGGAATGCTTCAGTCACATAAATTACATAAAGCAGTAAAATGTTTTACAAACTGACAAGATCATCTGCCTTTAATCAAAAAGTTATTCTTAGGCTGTAGGTTATAAATGAGGTTTGGGATTTTCACTTATTTAATTTTTGACCAAGAGGCTTTTTATTTTAAGATATGATGAAATTCAAATGACACTACACATTTTAAGCTTATGCAAATCGATACAACTGAAAGAAAATCTGTGGGGAAAAGAATGCATGCAAAAGAGTATAGAATTGTTAATGTTATTCTAACAATATCATAATGCAGATGTTACAAACTAAACTTTAATTTCTTGATTATGAAAAGTAAGACAAAAGAATGTTGAACACTGATGTAGGAAGAAGCACTAGTAGATTTGGTGCTAGGAAGGTGGCAATATTTCAGGTACTGTTTACTATAGTTTTGTTTGTTTTACGAGTGCATTATATTTCTTTCCAGAGAGACTGCTTTTTAGGGTACTTGTACACCCAGCTGAGTGGTATCACTTTTGTTCAGCACTGGACCTTGACTCTGACTGCCAGTTTCCACCTACAGCTGAAAAGAACAGAATGGCAGATAAAGCCTGAAGAAAAGTCAAAAGTCGTATGAGTCGTTAAAGCCTGCAAGAAAGGAGAGCTTGGTATACTGCCAACCTCAGCAACTACTATATTTCCATCACATATGCTTTAGAAACTGTACTTTAATCAGAGGCCTCACACTTCAGAATAATAGTACAGTGCAAGTATTTATACTGAAGATTTATGAAGAAAGAAACTTGAAGACTCAGTGCAAAATAATGTGTGTATTTTTGAGGACAATTAATCAGTGTGGATCTACATACACCATGTACTCAGGCAATATCTGAAGGAGGAAATTTTGATTCCCAAAATCTACTCACTTCTCTGAATGTCAATCCTAGAATACTGGTCAAAGCCATAAAGAGTCCAGACAAAATTGTTTAGTGATATGAAAAATTTGCTGAAAACTCTGAATTTATCAGCTCTATACAACGTGATTAGAAACAACTCAAACAAAGTATTTCTAATTTGTCATGACATACTTTCATAGAATTGTTTTTCTATGCAATAGCTGAACGGATTTCTGTCTTTTCCTTCAAGGCATGTTAAAAAGTTTGCTATATCCTCTTAAAAAAATACTGCATATCATTCCCTGCCCAGTTGACTATTGTTTAGAACTTTTTTTCTCTTTTATTCTTTAAAGTTAATGTTATATTTTGCAGTGGCATTATAACATATCTCAGCTAATAAAGGGGATAGTTGATTTCATACTTAATATCATAAGTAAGAAAATATCCTGTCCTTTAGAAAACTTCCACAGGCCCCCTGAGTAATGGGTATATCTGCAAGAGTTTAAAAGCTGTTACCTAAAACTAATGTAAGATTTACTATGGTGTTAGAATGTGGTGCATCTGTTCGGTATTCAGACGCTATAGCCCAGGAGGCACCTGTTTACCAATAAATGCCATTCCACATTGTTTCCTGTTGCTTTTCATTATAGCAACATTATCTTAGAGTTTCTTTCAACTGCTGGAGCAGAGTCATTGCTTAGAAGAGCGCAAGAAGTAGATGGGAACTTTCTTGTTTGTTCTGAGTTTATTTTGGCTGAGGGCTGTGCAACCAGACTTGTTCTCATTTCCAATGATCTTTAGGGTTCCCTTTCTATTCGGTACAGTGAAGTTTCTGAGAAATGGTGTACATCTTCAGATAAACCAGTGTTAATTCAAAATAAAGCTGCCTTGAGGACCAGTATCATTCCAAACTATATAAACTGTTCTTCTACCCTGCCTTTTGTTCATTCAGGAAGATGTGGGAGGCTGGTGCAAAGAAGATGCATCAAATCTTCAAATAAGTGAGAAACAAAAAAGCAAGAAAAGGAAAATAGCGATTATACAGCAAGCGCATGAAACCATTGACTTTACAGAAGCTTCACCCATCTAAGACGTATTCCATCATCTAGAGTGACTTAAAGCTTTCTCTTCTAGATGGCAGGATTCAAAAACATTCAGAAGTTTTCAAGAGACATGCTCAGGCAGGGTGAAACAGCTATGTTTTTATACTACCGAGCAGAAGTCTATACAACTCTTACATGACTAAACTTGAATAGTCCTACAAAGTCAGTAAAAGTTGGATGCGTAGCTGAGTGTAGCAGAGTTCAGAGGTTTGGATCTTAGGGCAGACAAAGGCAGAAATGACAGAAAGTAGGGTGCTATTCAGGAACTGCTGTACTAGTTGGGCCACAATAACTGGGGAAAGGACCACTATAAAAGAAAAGCTCACATTCTTGTGGCAGGCATCTACCGATACTCTGTAGTGGGTTTCACTTGTGCAAAATGATAAAAGGGGAAAAAAGAAAATGCAGACTGAATGTCATTTGCTAAACTTTGTCTCATGTCACATAATACTTTGAGAAAAAAAAAAGTGCCTATTTTACTGAGGTAGCAATCAATCTCTAAGTGAATCAAAGTGTTCAGCAGTTAACAGACACAGATGGTTTCCTATTCACGCATTTTTATTCATGAAATCAATTTTGGATTCAAACCCCAGTGTAATTATTGGGAAGAAATGTTCAAACTTTATTCTACCAAACTGTCAGTTGTAACGTTGCAATAGATTAAGAATTTCTTACTGGAAGGAGTGAATGTGTACATAACAAAGTTAAATTATCAGGGACAAATATGCAGATGCAAAGAATTGGAACAGTCTCGTGTACTGAGGAAAGAGGCTGATTCATGCAAAGGGAAGACCTGGATATAAATGATTATCAGAATCAACTTCATGATCTAGTTGCAAGTGCACTGCCTTTATCTCTATCTGTCATCCTAAAGGAAAACCTCTTGAATGTTGTACTGCATATCTTTAAAAGACTCTTTACATTCGTCTTTCGTTTTTATGCTTCATATAAAGGCTGGAATTAAGCTTATATCAAAGTGAGTAAAAATAAGAGAGACAACTGAGTGTCACTTCACTGATTATTCAGTCAAAACTTCAGAGAAAGTCAGAATGTATTCTAATAGGTAGACTCACACCCAAATTAGTTCCTTTTTATTATTACTTTTAAATATGATTAATAATCGATGCAGGAGCAATTCAAGGATGAACTGATACTGCAGAAGGTGATGATTATTCCATAAATGACACCATCCAGAATCAGGACTAAATCATTACCTGGAATTGGTACTTGTTAGTCAACACCATTTTATGAAAGACATGCTGAGGGCCATTGAACATTATTTTTCAGCTAAATATTAACATAGAAGAAAATGCAACAAAACTGAGAAAATGAAGGCAATGAAATAAAGTAGACTAAGTCAGTTAAGGTTGTACTACCCCAGTGGATCCAGCTTCATAATCCAACGTAGCTGTCGTGTCCTAATCTAAGAAGTATAAACAGATCTCATGAAGGCTATTTATTTTATTCTTAAGATCAGATGAATTCTATTTCTGTATCTTGATGAACATAGTAATATAAAATGTCCATTCAAATACAGACATTTCAGGTTAATTCATTTTCAGTTCTAGTTTTCCACTCTATTCAATACAGTTTACATAGCTCAGCATCCTAAAATGACTAACATGCTTCAGTCAGTTGGCTTCAGATATTTTATATTCTTATTACAGTTGATAACACTGGAAATGTTTACTTTATCATTGAACTATATGCTGAACATATTTTTCTTTTTAAACAAGACTGCTAAGAGTTCTGACTAAATATCTAAATTGAGTTTTGCTTTCTGTTTATAAATGTGTAGAAACAAATGGCAAGTTACACTTGCATAGCAGTGTGGAAACCAGGCTGCCACTATTGTTGTGATTCAAGTTATTTAGTTAATGACAACTTGGGAGGGATATTTTCTGCATCTTAAAAAGTAACATCTTGAAGCTTTGAGGTATTGCTTTGTGGGGTGTAAAAAAGAATATGTTGCTACTTTGACAATTTAATGAAGCAAGGGTGAAAAATAAATCCTTGGAATATTTATTTCAAATAAAAATGTAGGATTTTGTTACTATTCATTATTATTTTTAAAAGCCACATTGTAGTGGCTCGTAATGATAAAGATACAGAATCCCCATTCTTACAGAGCTTTTTGACCAATACAGGGCATATTAAACAACCTCAACGCTTCTGTTTTAGAGAAGAGAAAGATGCTGCCCAGTTACAACCAATAAATATCTTCATATTCTGGCAAATTGTAAAGCATAAAATGGAAAACAAATTCCATTATTATTTAAATGGAGAAAGTTTGAGTTTTATGTCTTTATGGCCAGAAATTTAGGTGCTTACTACTTTTAGAATGGTTATTGCAAAATATGTAATAAAATATGAGTAGATACAGAAGGAATTCAATCTGAGAGAGGTAGAAGCATAGGAAAACAGATTTAGTGCTACACGGTGACAGAAAAACTGATAACTGAGTAAGACAGCAAATTGAGTTGAAAGACATCATGAAGTCTGGGGTTATATGAAGCAGGAAAGAGCTAACTACATATTTAAAAGAGCAGAAAAAAGGTGTCTGTCTACAGAAAGGAAGAACCTGCTATGAAGGAAAGTACAGTAAATATGCCAAAATAAAGATAATGTAGACTAAATAGCAAGACCTATATAGCCAAATTTGCCAACTGTGTGGGTGAAGACTCTCAATTAGTGAATCCTGGAACAGACTGCGGAAGAGAGGAAGGGAACACCGTGCAGGGAAGAGAAGACTCATCTTTGTGAGGAATTGCGTGGCATAAAAGGAACTAAACAGAATAAAGATTTCAATAACAACCTAAAAAGGAAACAGAACTGAAGCAAGGCTTGATTTTGCGGTTAGAACTTGACAAGCATCAACAAGGGAATCCAAATTACCTGCCCTCCTCTCCTCCACTTATGCTGCTACAAAGAAAACTTTGCAAAATGAGAAAACATTTAGCAGAAAGTTTTACTTTATCTGCACGTTCATCCCACAGTAGCATCACCTCCTGTTCTTACATACTGTGCTATAGCAAAATAGCATATTGCAAGCTGGGGAAAGGTAGCAGAGTGTTCCCACCACATCTCCGTTACTGCAGTCCCCTCACTGTGTCATGTGTGGGTCTTCGACCCTTCCTGTCTCCGTACACTAGAACATGCCTCTGCTGAGACTGGGAGACTTCCCTTCTGACCTCCTTATAGCTGAAAATGCCCCAACATAAAGCAGAAAAAACACCGTAACCTTCTGTCAAAATAGGGACATTTACTTAAGGCTACAACTTTTCTGTTACTTCCTGGTTTTTTTTTGTTTTTGTTTGTTTTTTTTGTTTTTTTTAAGGGTGCCAGGGTCTTGTATTGATGATATTCTCATCTAAGTTCTTGCCTCAAAACCAAGTTAGACGTGCCAGGGCTGGGCTGTCCCCAGTAACTCCCCAGTCGCTCACCTCACAGCTGAAATCCTACAGCAATTTCTGCCATTGAGTTCCATGGTATTTCTTTGCTATCCACAAGTCTGCATTTCATCAAGATTTTCTACCCCAAGGGTCTTCATCCTCCCTTATCGTAGAACTGCCTTCTCCTTGCAGACCTGGCTGCTTAGAGGGTTCACGCTCCCAAATCAAAACTTCTGTTTACGGCTCTCTTCTTTTCTTCCCTCAGATCACTTCCTATTAACTGCGGCTGCTCTAATACCCTTTCTGTCCATTTACGTTTATCCTGCTGTACCCCAGGCTAACCTGCTCTCACTAGCCACCAGTACTGATCGCTGCCCTCCCCTTGGCTGCTGTGTCTGGCCAAACCTATAATGCAGTTGGTCCTCTCTGCCAAAGAAATACCCCTGTATTTGCTCCTGACATGGATTTTAAAGGTTTTAAAATAACGATCATGGCAGCCCTACTGGCATAAGACAAACTGCTACTGTGTGTCCATAATCCTTCCCATACATGAGCTCATACATGTCTTATTTCTTTCTTTATATAAAAAAATATACTATATCTTTTCCAGATATAACAAAGTGGTTAAGTGGATTTTTCTAACTGCTGATCTACTGCAGCAGTTGGCCCAAAACTGAAGGAATGCTGAAAGCCTTCTGCACAACAGAGACCAATATCTTGGCTAATTCCTAACACCACTGACAACAACCGCTGTAGAGCTCACTAGAAGTGTGAAGGTACTTTTGACAGTTCACTAACCGTAAGTATATAAAAGCGGCAATGAAATTAATTAATTAAAAAAACCTTATTATCTCAAAATCATTTGTATTCTTTCCTTGGTAATTATTTCACTGTCCCCTTCAGCGTTCACCTTTTAAATGTTGAGCATGGAAAGAGGATACACTTTTGTCTTCATCAGACAGCAAAGGGCAACCTGCAAATACCGTAGGCTGCTACCACAGAGAGACATTTACATTTTTTTATCTGATGCTGTTGTTTAGCATTCTCTTGCAACTACGGAAGAAGAACAACCTGACACTATGCTCACTTGCATGCTTCAGTTAGGATTTTCTGTAAGCATTTTCAGCATTTGATTTAATAATCTCATACGATCCATTATTGAGGAGTGATTCTAAAGCCCATTAATTGCATCTACTTTGCATAAAAAACCCCAACCAAACAGTCCAAAGGGAGAGGGAGTGGGAAGAAGAGAAAGTTACTGTGCAGTATAGTTATTGACCAAAGGCGGGTTTTGTTGTCAGGGATTTTTATGTAGACATATTTAGCCTCACATCTTACTCCCTGAGCAGATTTTTGTGATTGTATTGCTAATGCGTTGAGTTTTACAGTTTTGAGAAGTATTCCTGTATATTAGAACAGTCCACTAACTTTACTATATCAGCATACTCACTCGCTGGCCTGACTGAATCAGAACAATCAGCAAGATAGGAGGTGCCCTGCTTTCCAAAGATCCCCATTTCAAGTCTGTATTACCTGTATATACATGCACAATCATATTGGAGGATCAAAAATTACCTAAGAGGCATTTGTCCTGACACCTGAACCATGACTGAGTATTCTGGAGTAACACTAAATATATATTCATACATCACAGCACCATGTATTACAAATCTTTTCATAAAGTAAGTCATCTTACTACACAAGATAGGAACCTGAATATCCTAGCCTGTTCCTTTTGCAAATAATATCCTAAATGAAAATGGAAATTGCCTCTAGTAGCAAAAAATAGCTATTTTTAATATGACATGGATTTTCTCATCCTCTATAAAATTATTTTTATAATTATATATTCTCTTTAATGTTTAGTCTTTGCAGGAATTTGTTTGTTGCAATCCATCTGTAAGTTTAAAATGTGTTAACAGCAGTTTGGTGTGGTATGCATATACTGTAAGAAAGTATATGTATTTAACATAAAAAGAAGTTAGCAACCTGCACTCAGTTAAGGTGGGTGTGTGGTGCACAGCAGGAAAAGAGAAAGTAATTCAGATTTGCTATAAATATATGTACTTATAAATTTATGTTTATTTTATTTATCTATGTTTACATAAATTAAACAAATTCAGATTTAAGATAAAATTCGGCACACCCATCAAAAATAGCTCTTTAAAGTCAGGCTTCTGCATTGTTAGGTTGATTTTCAAGACTCCTTAGCATCCAACAGTCCCCAGTAACAGTGATGAGATGAGGCTGGTCTTCAACACTATAGAAAAAAAAGATTCTGTAAACTGCCTCCAAGGGAGAAGTGAAGGGAATGGGAGAAGTGAAGGGATCTCTCTCTCTTTGGGGGAACACCGGACTTTAAGGGCCATTTGTATCAAATTTTGCTATCTATCCGGTGTCATTGTGGTGCAGTGCCCTGAATTCACATTTCATCAGCTAACATTTAAAACTTCAATCGACTTCAATCCAATGACATACTAGTTCTCCTTTGGCTGGTTTTGTTAGGATCCTGCTGAGGAGTGGGAGGAGTGGAGGATTTGACACTGGGTAACAGTGACAACCAATATATCTTAAGTTGAGAATCTGTGCTGCCAGTCAGACTATTACATTTTTGAACGATGAAGAAAACGTACCTTCTCCGAGTGATGCATTGCCTAATTCAGTTAAGTGGTGCATGAACTGCTGATCACCTCCTTCCATCTGAAAAGCAGTTTCCTGTGGGCATGGAGACCTCCCTGATGGAGGCTTGCACTGGACTCTGGGAGTGGGATGTTGGCTAGCGACAGGAGGCACAGCCGGTCCCTCTTGGTTTCCCACCTGGCTGCAAAGCTTCTTCCTCTCTGTCTTCAGAAAAACAGGCTGCTAGCCATTTTTAGTGCTTGAGGATCACTACTTTTGGAGTCACACCTATCAGCACTGAAAATGTTTTCCTGTTGTGGATATCCCTTTCAAATGCAATTTAGCTTCTCAGATTGTTAAAACTGAGAGTCTGGCTTTCAAGGGAGCATAACAACCACCAGTTTTTCAAAGGCAACTGCTGGGAGTTAGGCAAAATAAAAAATTCGGCCACAGGCTTAGATCTCCGCTAACAGCCTTATACACTCGGTGGTGGAAAGCTGTTGGGGCACTGAGTGCATCCACATACATTTAAGGATGTTTTTAATCACCAAGTTTCCTAATTCATCAACCTGCTGATTGTATTTTGGTCACTGAGAGTAAAGGGCAGAATTATTTTTTTGTGCTTGGAAGAAGGCATAGGATCCTCAATCAAACAAAAGCTTCACACACAGACAGCTCCTCCAGTCAAGGTATATGACAGTGAACAACCACTGCTTTGAAAATCTATTCCTGAAAACAGAGGTATTCAAACTCCATTTGAGAATAACACAAACTCATCAAACAACACTCTCTTTAGGACATGGAAGCCAAATTGTGTGCATCACAGCTACTGCTAAAACAAACAGGAAAAGGTAAGTCCTGATAAATTAGTTGGCCAATACCATGACAGATTGTTCTGCTTGTTCTCTTTGTGAACATAAAAATATTTTAATAATCCAAGATCATCCAATTCCTTCAGGAGTTACATTTCAAATTATGACTCTCACATTTATTTTATAACATTAATGCGCCAATGATTTATAATTTCGATAGTAAAATCCTCTCAGGGCTCAAATTCAACATATGAGAGAAAAGACATAATTTATTTTTTCCTTTATTGTTTTGAAGGTTATTGCTTCTGGCTATGTGTCCCTATTTAAAATTTCATATACATGTTCAAACAAAACATGGACACAATATTTAAAAGACAAAATTTTACAGACAATTAGCTCAGTGTTATTTATTTTCACCTCAACATTCAGTTACAATTCCTCTCTACAGCTCCTTTCTCCCGTTCTCCAATTTTTCTTCCAGTCACACAACTGTGGAACAACTGGTCTCCCACATTCTCTTACCTATATGGCTGCTGTAAATGAATCAGCCCTCTTGGCCGAGAGGTGGGGTTTCACAGCCATGCAAGGGCTCTGGGAGTTGGCAGGGAGAGGGGTAACTACTTTCTTTCCTCCCACATACCCAGCAGGGGTCCCCTGCTGTCCTCCTCCCGGGGCTCTCTCCCTTGCCCTCTCCTGCTCTTCAGCTTCAGCCTCTGAGGGCTTTGGAAAAGCAACAAATGAAGAGGGATGGGTGAGGGACGGGACCTTCTGCACCACTGCAAAGGACTAGTGGTGGTGGGGAGGAAGCGTCACAGGAGGACAAGGTGGAGAAGCATCTGAAAACGGGGCTTTCTGCTTTGAGCAGCGATGCATAGAGATGCTGTGATCTGGACCAGAGGTTGCCTCCTCTGTAATCTGGACTCTTCTCTCTACAGAGAGTAGGGAAGTCCTTTTTGGGGTAGGGAAGAGCCAAGACCCGTCTCCTCAGCCACAGGCAGAACAAGTGACCTGCAGCTCCCTGCGGGCTCAGACATCTGCCTGCTCTGCAGCCCACTCTGTCTTACTTGGAGTTGTCAAGGAGCAGCAGACCCAGGCCTTCCTCAGGGCGGGAGGGAACCTCTACGTACTATGTTGAACCAAGAGAAGAAACAGTGAAAGACCAGGAAAACACCTGTACATATGATCATGCTGAAAAGCAACCAAAAGGACACAGCTGATAATGAGATTTGAGGCTATGTCCTTCCTGAGTGCCCCACTTGCGATTCACAAAACCCTGGAAAAGCAGCTCTCCACCACTCCCCATTCCTGGTGATTTACCAGGCATTGAAGCTTACTTAAAAATTAGGTAAGATACCTGCTAGGAATCTTGAGGTTTTCTAAGTCTAAATAGCAATTTTCCTTTTACCTGCAATGAAAAAAGTGGTTTAGTTGATGACAGTCAGTCTTAAGCTGCCCTTAATGACAATGGGAAATGTGAGCATTGCCAAAAAAACCCAAAACCAAACCATCAATCTCAGCCAGTCATAAGAAGAGTGCTTCATAAACAGAGATCAAACTAAATTAATTTTCTGTTTTATTTTTGTATATTTGCTTTCTCCATAAATCAAAGTTTGATTCATAATGGGTGGAATTTTTCTAGTAGGGGTGAAAAATCACTCCAGCCCCAAGCTAAGGCACGCTACGCTGACTGCTCCCAACCACCTCATGAGTGTCACTTGGCTGCTGCTTAGACTTGTGTGTTTAACAAAGGATAAATGTGTGACTGCTGCCAGAGCCCAGCTGAACTAAGTGCGTGGAGGAGGATCTCAGTGATCTGAAATTGCAGTGCCGGACAAGACATCTGTCACAGAAAGAATAAGAATTTTTTTCAGCTGGCAAGGTTGTAAAATGACAGAACTTTTCTTGGCGAGATGGAAAGCTGGTTGAAATTGTCACCAGGGGTATCTGTGACGAGATCTGAATGCATGAGAGACATCAGCTGAGCCTGCAGCTCCGGGAGGCACTCGCATTTACAGATCTCCACATCTCCGGGTTCTTTAGTAAATTTTTCAAAATATTATTGGTAACACTGTCAGTCATTTTTTTATGTGTAATATTTCAGAAATAAGACAGAAATTAAAGCGATATCCGTTCCCAGACGAGACTGGAATTTCAGGAGTGTTTTATTACATTTCATTGAATATACATATATTCCAATTAAATTTGCTGTATCTACTTTTATTTCCACTACATAAGCTCATGCACTGAAGGGTTGCTATAGTAGGAGACCTCTTATAATGAGCAATATGAACAAATAAAATGTAGAGGGAAATAGCGAGAGGAGCGAACATTAGCTGAATTTCTGTCCTTGCATGAAAACATCCTCTGTTAACATCTCCTGAGCTAATAAACCAAAATGAGTAGGAGATATTGTAAGGCACCATGGGTTTGGATAGAAGAGCCTGCAGATTTGTAAAAGGTTACTCTTTAATCCTTTAAACACGCATACCAACTTTCTGCAAATATGCTGCTTCACTTGCATATTTTGACAAAATGACTGATTTATTAAATAAAGCCCTGTGATGTAAATGTTACGGTATTATACAGAAATAACTTATATTTAAAGTCATATAAGGGAAAACAATTTTCTTTTTCTTCCCAGGGAAAATATTTTAAATGCCCAATTTAAATTACAGTGACCCAAATGCCCAAAAGCTGCCTGCCCATCCTTCCACCTTGCAATTTATCGGTAGATGATAACATGCCTGGTGTGTTGCTTTCTTGCTGTCACAATCTACTTGGCATAAAAATTGATACTTTGATAACACATACTGTTTATTAGGCTAAAAGCCGAAGTCACAGCAAATCCCCCGTGATTTTTGATAGCTATCCTTATAATTTATGGTTCAGTTGCACACACATGGCACACCACACAGAGAGTGAAAATCTTTTTAGCTCCAGAAATCGGAGTAATGGCGTTCTTAGTCAGAACCTCAGTCCTATTAAATCAATGGAATCTAAGAGTTTTTGAGTCTTGATTTTCCAAGCTGTTGTGAATCACAAGCTGGGCACCCTGAAAACTGAGGGTCCTTGCAGTCTCTAAGTCAATTGCGTTCCCCTGATGCCCCTTCAGTACGTTCATACACTAAACTCCCTCATGCGGAGGATGGCATCACCCAAGGACGAAATAAAGTTGCACAGCCACATCACAACCAGCAGTGACGTGCAACATGGACACCCACAGTGATGGGGATATTGGCAGTCCTGCTGCTGCGGCGTGCACGGCAGACTGCAGCCGTGCCAGCACCGGCCGGGTCACTGCCCGGGCCGCTCCTGAACTGATGGAATGATAGCCGCCTCCTGCTTTAATTACTGACTCGAGCTGGCACATCGCACTCCTGTATTTCCATTTTGCTCTGCATGCTAATATGGATCATTGTGAACCTTGCGCCTTTTCCAGCTTTGAGCTGTCTTAACGTCTGCAAGGTAGATTTGTTAACAACCAACACCATGTTTATTCCTCGTGTAAAACACTGCACTGAGCAGTAAAGCAGCCTGCAGACAGCAGCAGGAGTACCTGCGTGAAAGGTGGCTAGCGGTAGTAGCTTCTCTTGAGGGGACCGTCTTCAGGGACAGAAATTACATGCTGTCAGTATGGTTTCTTACTCTAAAGATCATTTAACACTAGAGGTACTATAGTAGCCATTGATAGCAACCACAGGTTCTCCTGGATCGTACATCTGCAGAAAAAAACTGGTACTTTGGATGTTTGTAAGAACAGACCAAACTTCTGAAAACAGTCACAGAAACATCCTTATTCCAGCATGAGTCCCATCTTATTTTGTTTGTATATGTTAAATGTTAGCGTTGTCAAATTTTCAGCTGTAATTCAGAAAGGTAGCCATGGAAAATGTGGTTTTTTAGATCACTGGTTATGTATTGAGAAGTTTCGTGAGCACAGCAGAATCATAGAGCAGCTCAAGCCATTTTCCTAGTAAAATACATTGTGTATAGTAAAGTTGGTACTCTTTTTATTTGTAGACGTAGACGCGAAATAGTCCGTAAATAAGTCAAAAGAAAAAAAGGGAAGCAGTCCTTGAAAAAGGAGAAGTTAGAAAGAGTAAACTTATTAATCATATTATGTCAGTACTTGCCATTTCAAGAACTTCAAAGCTAAACCTTTTATTAAAGTGCAAAATATTTAGATGAGGGATGCCGACCCATTTGCTGAATATTATTGAACTAGGTTTTTAAAAGATAAAGGTTTTCTGAAATTTAAAACTAGAGATGCAGAGAAAAAAAAAAAGGTCTGTTTTGTAGCCGATATATACCATTATCCATCTGCCTGTTTGGGCCTTCTTACTGAAATAATGCTGCCAGTGAGGGCTCTGCCAACTGCATTTGCAATTTTCTTTCCGTTTTAAATAGCAGACAATTTTAGATCCTACTTACTCATATAATTTTATCCAACTGTTACTATTTTCCACTGACAGAGAAAATATTGTTTGATATGCAGTCTGTTCCTTGCCTTCCAAATTTCGAATTTAAGCTCGTCTCAGCAATCAGTTCGCTATTTTCTTTTAAAAACCAAACCCTCACCTCAGCACTTACAGAATAGAAGCAGCATGAGAAAAGTTATAAAGTTACTGCCATCTCAACACATGCATTCCTACTGAACATCATACAAACTCTAAGAGAATCTGCAGAGGGCTTTAATTATATAGTATGTTATTCTACATAGCTCTTTTGAAAACTGAGGTATCTTAAAATACCTGCTAGTGATACAGCTGTTGCAGTAAGCACAGGTTAATATATAGGCTTGCAGAGCCATAAAGCGGTCTGTGTGCATTAATATGCAACAGGCGACTTCACTCCCTGTGAAGTCCCATCCCAAAGGCAGTCACCAGGGGACAGAGAGGAAGCTGGGACTCAAGAGATGCAACTCCTTGAATAAAGAAACCTTCAGATTTTCTAATCTCAGCTTTCCTAATAGGTGTTTTCCTGAGACATTTAGCTTCCATTTAAAAGGCAACAGAAACAGGAAGAAGGTACGACAGCATTTTGATTTATGTGCACAAATACTCTGCAGGATACTCTACTTTCCATCTGTCTTTTTAGTCTGGCAGACAGTCAGATACACAAAATGGATGAACCTCTCTTCAGGAAGTCCAGCATGCAGAAATCTTCCCCCCACTCCCCATACTCTCCTTGTTCCCAGGAATAAAATAGGTCACATTAAACAAAATGGGCATAGCCTACACTAAACAAAATGGGCAAAGCCTACACCAAATGCTTCCAAGCTATGTAGGACCTGAATGGTAAGGATCTATATGTCAGTAACCTAGGTGAGGCAGAATATTGTTTCAAACCTATTTGTATCTAAGCAGATCACCTAAACATTAAAAATAATACCCAAGAAAAAACATAGATCATTAACATCCTCAGAAACAACCCAAAGCAGATATTGAGCTAAACTTTGACTTTTTATCAGTGTTATAGTTTCCTTAATTGCAGAAGAAGCAATAACTCATTTTTTATTTTAATTGCCTCATTATTAGTCGTCATCTTTGTTTCCAATAATTTCGTGGACCACCAAGTAATGTCTTATGGTCTACAAGTTGAGAAATTGTTGGACGATTCGTCTGCCTCAGAGCAGTAAAGAGGCAAGAAAGATCCATTTTACATCTATTTCTGCCCCTGAGGGTCTTACTTCTTAAGTTAGAAATGGTTACTTACGCGAATAAAACAAAGTCATATGAAATTTTTAATGACTCCTAAACTACTCACTTTCTCACCCATGTAGCTAGAACAGGAAGCAAGTATACTCTGGGGGAAAGTTTTAATATTCTAAGAGTTTAATCTAATAAATAACTTATAAAATGTTTAATATAGTTGCCACTGAGAAATGAATCTTTTGCAAATCTTGCTAACAGAAAAGGGTATATTTCCTGAAAATGCCTTTTTTATTAAATGAAAAAAACCAAACCACCAAACCTACCCTTTAAAAGAAAATGCTGAGCTACAAAAAACAAGTTTTATACAACTTACACAAGTTCCGTCTGTTTTTTATATTTAGAATTAAGATAACATTAGTTACCCAGATGGAATATAACTGTACTTTTTCACTAAAGAAGATGCAGTCTTCAGGGAAAAAACCCAAATGCCAACCCACAGAATTTTAAAGCCACTTTGTTACTCTTGACAAAAGGTAAGAAATAGCTCGGGTGCTTGATTTAAGGCTGCAAGAGCTTAAAGTTCATGAACTACAGCTACTGCAACCATGCTTAGAAGCTACAAAGCGACACAAAATGAGCAGTCCAATACGTTCTTGAGCTCTACATATCAAATGTTTTCACTGGGAAAGATTATTTTTTCTCCTAAACAGAAAAAATAGTGCAAATACAGGCAAAGCTGTTACCTCCAAAGTCCCACACACTCTCCAGCAAGAGTCTGCGGGACCTGCAACTCCTTCAGCCTCTGCCCCCATCAGCATGCCTAGGGCAATCGGAGCGCAGGGCTGGGAGCAGGTGGTACAACACCAGGCTGGAAATGAACTGCCAGATTCATTAGGCTGGCAAGGCACTAACTGTGAGTCACAAAAGTGACTTTGTTCACATTAGTAATTGTGGTGGTTTTATATCTCTGTTTATTAAATCAAGGTGCAGCTCAGCTTGCAGCTGGAGGAGAAATTCATGTTATTACCAAGGTGATGGGAAATGCTGAAAGTACGTGCTCTCCCTCATCCTACCCACCTGGCACTGCTTATCCCAACAGCAGATTTTAAAAAAAACAAACCAAAAACCAACGAAACAAAAAAAACCCCAAAACTAACAGCTATGATATACTGAGGAAGAGTAAATTTAGAGTTTAGAGGAAATTCACCATCCTGTGCATAAAAATATTGTACATTTTAAAGAAATTATAGAACAACCCTGGCCATCAGACTTGGTTTAATCTAGAGAAATAACATCCAGCTCTCCTGCTAAATCTAAGAGAATCAGAACAACCTTTTAGACAGACGCTGAATTTCACAAATCATGTTAATATTTCAGCTTCTAAACTGCCTGGGATCATATTAAATATATTAGTAATAGGCATTTTTATTAGTAAGTGTAAATGACAATTCAGTCTGTACACCTTTTAACATGAATAGCTTAGTTCTAATGAGAAAGCACATCTGTTCCAGTTTCTCACAGGCACATTTGAATCACATCTGGGCTAGAGGCACAGCCTTGATTTTGGATTCCTTAATGACGTCTCATTAACAATGAAGCCGAAAGAAAATTTGTCATAAATAAATGTAAAGGACATTGATATAGGAAAAGATGTTATTTCATTAGTTGTGCAACTCCTCCTATGCACAGAGTTACAGAGGAAAGTAGTTCATAAAAGAATGAACATTTTATGTATACAGTAGTTTTAAAATATTGCAACCTTTTCTGGCTGTCCATTACATTGACTACAATATAAGCGCAATTTTTTACAGAAACAAATTTAATGCAACTATCCTTACTGCCAGTGCAAAATGCTTTAAAAAAATCATTACTTTAGAAAAGTGCCTTCAGCTGGGAGTCCTAAAGTTACTGTTAGTAGGATAAAGTTTATTCTAAGAAAAATTCTCAAAAACGTATCTGTTATTTTGGCAATGCGATATGGGAAGGCTGTAGGGTGGTGTTCTGGAAATAGATATCCCAACCAAGATTAACAACAGGAAAGTTTATCCTGAATTAATGAACATACATGGTGACTTTCAGTTTCAATTCACTGGAATAATTACACCACATTAGCATATCAATAAGTCAGCAATCAGCAATCTGAGTCTCAGGTCACTGACTACCTCCTGAAAAAGTGTGGCCCCCTCCACCCCTTCCTATTATACATGATCTTCACGCAAAACTCTTGATCATCTTATTATGTTGTTAGCTATAAGTAAGATATTCCAGTAACCAAGAAACAAAACTTTTCAATATATCAAGTTCTAGAGTGTATGGATAGCACGAGTAAAAAGACATGCGAACAACAAAGTTTAAAACAGCATCACCATGAACTTGGTGAGCAGTGGCAGTCATTAATCAGGATCACCAGGGCGAGCAGGCGAAGGGGCATGGTGCCGCACAGTTTTGAAAATCATTTTGCTTTGCATAGCCCTTCTATTTTACTTCTGCTGATTTTTGTTATTGTTTAAATTTTGTTGCATTCTTTTGCTCTGAATTAACTTTTTGGTAAAGATCGGGAAAGGCTGAAGACAGGATGATGGTTCTGGAAGCGGCACTAAGGAGGTATTCAATGACAGGTGGCCAGTGTTCATCTATTCCAGGCTACTAGAAGCAAGATTTTGCTCAATATTAACTTCACATATAAAATAGGTTGCTGAACCTAAGACCATTTTCCCACTTGGAAAAATGTGGGAGTTTGTCTATCTCAAAATGGGTACAGACAATGAAGCACCTGCATACACTTAGAAGTGCTTATACACAGATACTGAAATAAAATTATAAGAATAATATTTCACTCTAGATTATTTTCTTTACAAACTGCCAGAAAATCTCTCACTTTTACTTGAACAGGCTTCAGAAGTGGGCAGAGCAGAGCTATTGTTATCTGTTCTTCCAACAATACCTTTAAATAAACAAACATAAATACTACTTTTTCCCCTAGCGGCTGTTCTGTTAAAATGTGTTTAGTGCTGATGATAATGACAGAACAATAAAAAAACTCACATTTAAAACACAAGGAAGGTATCTGGCCAGCACTAAGTGTTATTAGCTGCTAATTTGCCTCTTGTTAATCCCCTTCTCTCAGACTGAGATGTTCATTTTCTAGCAGATCATCAGAGAAAAGATACAGGGTGTGTTATGTTCTTTCCCAGAAACCAGTTTCAATTGCTTCCATTGGAAGTAAGTTTAGCACCATGGTATTCATTACACGCAGAAGCGTATTTTCTGAAGTGTAAAAAGCACAGTGTACACTATGATCTAGAAAATAAATATATATGCAAATAAATGTAGCCATTCTCAGACCTCAACCATTATTATGTGTGCCATCTGCCCCAGTTAAGAATGTTTCCATTAATTATCTTTTTTTAAACAAAGGGGGGTTTTACTTTCAAATCGGTCTTTACATTTTTTTAGATGATTTTTCACACTGTACCCACCCTGTTACAAAAATGTGACTTAAAAAAGACCAAACCCTAATACACTTAAAAGCTTAAAAATCAAACTCTAATACACTTAAAAGCTTAAATTTAAATGAGAGAAGAGAATAGCCAGGTGGATACAACCGAAGATGTGCTTGAAACTTCTGTTTGTGGAATACTGGTGGTAGAATTTCTGTTAACTCTAACAATAATGCTTATTGCAAGACAAGTTTTATGGAAAGAGAAGTTAGAATGGAAATAAAAGCTTGGTCTTTTGCATTGCAGAGAATCATTCTCCTTTGAGAGCACGACCACAGTGGGATAATTATAGTCTGACATTTAAACATCTCTATCCTTTTAAATTGTTTATGCCCTTTAAGCAAAACAGCTGATTATGAACGTCAGCATTTTTCATCAGTCTAGGGAGAGTCCTAGGTTGCCAATATATAGA
This sequence comes from Astur gentilis, assembly GCF_929443795.1. Classification (NCBI taxonomy): domain Eukaryota; kingdom Metazoa; phylum Chordata; class Aves; order Accipitriformes; family Accipitridae; genus Astur; species Astur gentilis. Next base: position 14,973,553 of record NC_064900.1, on the reverse strand, counting down.
TAATTCACCAAAACAGATCCAACTACACTTAATTTTAATAAAACCTAGTAAAATTATTTACTAGTAGATCTTTTTCCTTTGACAAAGCAAGTCGTTATGGCTTCAAGTCTATCTTCAACTAAATCTTCTTGTAAAAGCTGGTAGGGAACACAAAGCCAGCGAACACCGAATGAAGGGTAGTTTAATAAAACAAATTAAAGTAAGTCTCCTCGATTTGTGTGATATGCAGCTTTTTGTCACCAGTTATGGAATGCCAAGTGTAAAGTAAAAAAAAGTAAAAAATTGGCAAATACGTTGTTTAAGGAAAATACCGGGGTGGGGGGAAAGTTGGTTTTGATACTTTACCGGAAGGGTCGTGTTGTCTGTTCTTTCACCTAAGGACACGAAACACGGACCGCTGCTTTAGGCTCCCTGCTAGGCAAACAGCCACCGACCCTCCCCGAAGGGCTGCCATCTTGGCCTTACGGCAGCAAGCAGCATTGCCCCCACGGCCGCCCCAGGGAGGAGGCACACCACCGCCAGCTGCCCTCCTCCACCTCCTCCTCCTCGTCCTGCGGGAGGGCTGTGCACAACAGGCCACGGCCCTGCTCCTTGGAGAGACTGGGAAAAGAAGGAAAGAGAGGGCACGCGCTGCAGCCCGGGAAGAAAAGGGAATTTCCTTGTAAGGACTAACAACTAACAGCGAAGACCCTCCACTCGCCTCAAGCCTTTTCGATTCCCACCGCTCTCCGTCACTTGTCGGCCACACGGGCACCCCATAAACCTGGCAAACCAGAGAAGAAGGTGCTTAGTAAGTGCGGTTTCTGCATCAGCCCTGTCCAGCTGGTCTATGAAGGCCACAGGTACTTGCAGGTATTTCTGAAAACAGCCCATGGCAACCCTCTAGGACCCGTGGAGCATCTGGCAGGGAGGCAGGTGCTTCAACCTGACCTGCAGCAGCTGGGCAGCCCACTCATTTGGAGTCAGCACAGCTGTCATTGCACTGGAGCCAAGTTCCTAGCTCTTGAGAGGCGACATTCAATGTTATTTTTTTATGCTGGCAACTCAGAAGTCAGTCATGTGCTGTTTAAACTATTCTAAATCCACATTTTACATACACAGAAAGCAACAAGAGTTTCCACTGCTGATACGCAAGATGATGTAATTAATCGGGCTTTTTTGATCTCCATATAGCCTGAGGCTACATTACCACCATCCTAAGAGGCCCTGCATAGTCTTGCAGTTAAAAACTTTTCCTAAAATGAAAGTCATGTAAACTTAAAAAAAAAATGCTCTCTCAATATTATTTTCTTTTCATTCAGAAGAGTTGCACAATAGGGAGGGCACACGCATACTTTACTAACTTTTATTCAATAATACTGAACAGTTGTCACCATTCAGATAACATGTCACTGGCATCTTCCCAGATCAGAACTACCAGTAACGCCAAAAAATAACACAATCCATGTTATGCCTTAGTACAGAAAAGTAATTTCAGTGCCAGTTTTTGAAAACTCTTCCATCCCCCATTCTCCTTTTCTTCTGCTCCCTCCTCCCCTGCAACTATTCCACAATGTGTCCTTTGGCAGAAGAGTGGGACACACATCTAGAGGAGCAGAATGCACCAAGGAAATCACTGACCCTAAAATAGGTCTAAGGGTCACAGTTCACAGGCTCTCCTATTGAGAAGCTGGCATAAAAGAAGTCTAATGCAGCCCTTGCAGATGTTGGTGAGCGAGTCTTACTACTACTCCCTATCCTGATCTGAGGATCACATTTTGAAAGGTGACTGAAAAGCTAGGAAGAGTGCAGAACAAAGCCAGAAAAGCTATCTGACGCCTAGAGAAAGTGTCCTATAGTCAGAGTCTTAATGAGCTCAATCTATTTATTTAATTATCACAAACAAGATTTAGTGGTACTTAATTACAGTATTTGGGAATTTCAAAGGGAAGAAGCAACAGATTTTAAAGAACTTTTCGATGTATTGGAGGAAGTAAAGACAGGACAAAAAAACCCCAAACCAAGCCAAAGAAAACTTTCATCGGCCAGAAAGAGAAGCTGGATAGATGCAGCCCAAGATTAAGGGAGTGCATTTTAACAGCAGATTAACCACTAAGACAAACCAGAGAGCGTTTCTTATCGCCCAATATCTCCAATACAGACTGGATGCAATTCAAGGAGACTTGTGTTAGCAAAATAGAATGAATACTTTAATTAAACATCCTTGACTTGGCTCTATATACAGCTAACTATGTACCATATAACATTCTGGGAAGTACCAGAGTGCAACTGGTCAATGTTCACAAAGGGTGCCTTTGCCTCTGGCTTTCATGAGAAGAAACAGCAGCTAATAATCTTCTTCCAGAAAGAGGAAAAATCTCTTTAAAAAATTGTTTCAGAGTAAGAAACAATATTTAAATTTTGTGAATTGATTTCACTCACCTTCCTTGGCTAATGTGACCCGTTGTAAACATACCACTAGATAACAATATTACAGTCCAGTCTGGCCTTAAAGGAGTGGTTCTGCCTAAAAGGCTTTGACATCCCTGGTTCAGCTGAAGGTGGGTTTACAAACACTGACAAAGCAGTCAAAAATGGTTCTTGCTCATGGATCTTCGGCTGGGCACTGCTCTTGCAAGCCTGAAGACAATTCCTCAGACTACCCAAATTAAGAGCTACATTGCTGAAAAGTGTCATAATTCACTAAGATGCTTAAATAGTTATTAATAGGCAATTTCAGAAAAATACTGCACAAAATCTCAGGGTTTTTTAAATTAATATTAAGAATCACACACAGTAAGCCTCTCCCTTATTAACACTCATTTATCACTAGTTAGGCATGTTTTAAACAATAGATACAAAATTATTGAATCAAATCCAATAAATAAAATAATTGATAAATACAATTTTGAAAAGTCCTTTGTCTCTTCAAGGAAGGGTCGGCATCATAGCATCACCCTTACAGCAACATTGGTGGAAACAACGAAGCCACAGACATGGCCTTTTGGCATGGAGTGTTTCTTGAGCCTGCGCTACTTACTTTGGTAATACGCAGATTTAACCACCACCTTGGGAAGACCTCCTCAAACTGGTAAAATGCAGTTGAATTGTGGGTTGTCCTTAACACAGCTACGACGAACATCTGGGAGTTGCTAGGGTTAATGAGTATGTGACACAGCAAGGTGGATTCACTCACACATCCCTTAATTAACATATTTATAAATATTCATAGGTCAACTAGATCTCTAATTAATCGCAGAGACTTGGAGAAGCCTAATCTTCTATTAAAACCTTAGCCTTTTATCTTTTTATATACTACAGGTTTTTTGACCAAATGTTGAATCTGTCACTTGAAAAACCCATGAATTAGGGAGTGCTCATTAGAATTTGGAAAACTCATTTCCATAAGTTAATTTAATTAAAACAAAGTGAAATATAAACAGCATGGTGCAACAAGCTGAACAAGGAACACTAAAAACATGTATTACGTTGTCTTATTTCAGGTGTAATACCATTTCATGTTGGCATTCTTTACACTACAGTAAAGTCTGAGGCAAAAACTAAAAGAGGACTTACTATTTTATTGTACGGATACAGCAATATGTCTCATGAGTCTGTGTACATATCAGTACATGACAAGTCTGTTCCTGTATTCCACACAGATGAATCAATTACCAGCCACTTAATTTTCCTCCTTCACAGTTGTTTGACCATGCCATTCCTCTACTCCACAAACAATCCCAAGCCACGATGGGACCCGCCTGACCTGTTATAGTGTGCCAGAAAAACACAGACCAGACATTGTTGGAGTGCTGGTACAGCATCCTGTCCTGTATCAAGACATTTTTACCACACCTATATTTTGCAATGCAACCCTGCAGGCGGAGAGGATGCAGATGCCCAGCAGAGTCCTGCACCAACGCAGCTCCATCATTTATGGCAAGTTGGTGCAGGCATCCGCACTGCTCTGCGTATTTCAACCCTGCCTACTAAATACTACCTTCTCCCAGTTAGTCTTCCGCTCTCACACTCTACATCCGTACTTGCGCAGGAGAACACACGTGGAGATTAACTCTGAATAAAAAAAAGAAAAATCTTTCCAATTTCAGCCAAAGAACTGTTCAGAATCATGTCTTCAGAACAGCAAAGATCTCTCAAACACTCTCATACTCACCTCCAATAACTACTGAATGCCCAGAAAATAAAAACTGTAGTGCTTAGAAACCTGTTACCAACCTCCCCAGGTTCCGATTTTTTCTCCTCTTTCCTGTTACAGATTTTCCTTTGGCAGAAACAGCTTTGCAGTATCACAGCTGAAATATCACCTAAAATGAAACCTATACTGCATTTCATGAGATGAAAAATCCGTAACTGCTAAAATACAAGTCCCAGCAACTTCTTTTCTTGTGAGGACTGCAACTCCTGGATATCAGTGCAGATTTTGCCCTACCCAAGAGCCCAGTGATGGAGCTAGGAAGGGCTGAAAGATGCACTGGATGCCTATTGGAAGATCAGCCAGAGAAGAGAATACACTGTGGAGAGGAAACCTATAGACTAGCATAGGTGATCCTTGAATGTGAATGTGCAGGCGCTCTTGCTCAAAAGGTTAGAAAATAGGCAAGAAACAGGTAGAAGAATGGCAAGAATCCATAGCTGCTTCAAAAGGGTGAAAAACAACTCCCATGTCTCTTGTAGAATCAGGAAAAAAAAAGAAGTTAACTGAATTGCAAGTAATTTGAGCTGGAAGAGACACTGCTGAACAGGAAAGGTACTTCAGAAAAATCTTACAAGGACTACAGGGGATCCACTTTCATTCAGTTGGAGTTAGCAGCAGTGTGACTCTCAAGTCTCTTTTTGTGACAGAAAACTCAAACATAATCCCATACCAAAATGTTTCTTTGCCTAGCCAAACACTGCATACTGGAAAACAAAGGCAAAATAACACAAGACCGATGAAAACAGTTTTATATTTTGCCAATGAAAACATGTGGCAAAATATAATTTGATATCTGTGTTTATACAACTTACTGAAGAGAGAATTCACTGTAATGCTATAATCAGAAACTGATAACTTGTGTATCTTCCATTATGAGGATACTGAGAAGAAATTAAGTATCAACTTTTATAATATTGGTATAACACCTAATGAAATAGACATTAAAACCCTTATCAGCATATCTGCATCTAGTGTACTACTTTTTGGGTATTTTGCATCTCCAAATTCCTTTCCTTGAAAAGACAGTATTTTGTATGATCCTTTTTCTTTTATTCATACCCATTTTTCCATTATATCCTGCTCCCATTCTCACTCGTGGGTTTTTTTTTTTTCCCCTTTTCCTAGGTTCTTTCCCTTTTAGCGATCTCAAGACTATACAAGAAATATATTGTCGGACTATAAGCATTTTATCATGAAAAATGCATCCTACTAAAATAAAATCAGCTTCCTAAAAATACCCTCGTTTGAAGGGTTCAGGAATTACACTCATATAACAATGACAGATAAATACAAAGCAATGGAGGGCAATTATAGCTACAGGTATCCAATATGTAGCAATTATTCCTTTACAAAGAAGCATAATCTCACAGTGCCTATTATTGAAGAACATAAGTAACTATTGAGCGTTATACGCAGTTTTATGCATGCAAACATAAATTAGATTTTGATACTGCACACAAATTCAGTTTGAACAATTTTGAAGTTCACTAAAATATTGTAAACACAATTTAAATCCAGAAATTACATCCAGCCTCACACTGCTAAGCATATTATCTCCATGCCAACAAATACAAAATGAGAATTTGCATATTGGTCATGGCTAGTTCCCTCATTGCAAACTGGCCATGTTCCTATTACATAGCATTTGGTGCTCTGGTTTTCAAACACAATTGTTCTTTTTTGATGTTTCTTCAGTTCATATTAGATTAGTTAATGTGAGGACTGAGCAAATGAAATAAATCTCACCCATTCTAGTTACTGATGAAGTCCTAGCAGCAAACCATCACCAGAATTGCAATAAAGTTTTGTTTCATAGGGAATTAGTTGGTTCACTTAATGAAAGAGTTGAAAAGACAACTACTAGATTTATATAGTGGGTGCTCAGGGGACTAAAACTTCAGACAAACCGAGGACCTCAGTTTTGACCATATAGAAGTAATTACCATTAATTTGGGAAAGAAAATGCTGAAGTGCATTATACTTTTCATGGTGCAACTGGTATGGCTAACTGCTTTGGAAAAGATTAATTTCCTTTTGAGAGAGGCAATATGAAAGAAGAATTACTGAATATGAGACAAAAGACATGGTATTTTGACACAATATAAAAAAACCTCTGCAGAACAATAATGATTGATAAGTACTGTACAAGGTTCACATGAAAGCAACGGCTAAAGGAAAAAAGGATTAAATTATATGATCATGAACAAGGGAAGTTAAGCAAATATGATAGATAACACTTTAAATGTAACAGCAGGATTTCATATGGTGAATTAATGATTAGATACAGAGCAGTACAACGGCAAGTCAGAAATCTCACTGCAGTTTTGTTGAAGGTTGTTGAAATTCCTTCACCAAATATATATCAAAATTACAGAAAAACCCTTAAATAGATACTATGTTAACTATTGTGAATATAAATTGACTAAGTATAATGTAAACCTTTTCAGAAATACCTATAAATATTTCAGTTGAATTGTAAATGTGAATAATCAAATGCTGATGGGGTAAAAAACCATGCCACTTGCAGCCAGGCTGAATTTGCTGTTATCCATCTTTTCTTTTGCAACAGCACTATTTCTAGGAATAGTAACCTGGAATTGCTGGGATTCTGGAAATGGTTTTGAGGAAACCCCTGCAAAACCAGGAGTTTCAGGATAAAAGTTCTTGGCTTTTGCTTTATGGCACTCAGTGGAAAGTTTTGTTCCTTATATAAACTGTTGTGGTTTGACCCCAGCCAGCAACTAAGCACCATGCAGCCGCTCACTCACTCCCCCCCCGCCCAGTGGGATGGGGGAGAAAATCAGGAAAAGAAGTAAAACTCACGGGTTGAGATAAGAACGGTTTAATATAAAAAGATGACACTAATAATGATAATACTAATAAAAAGACAACAATAATAATACAAAGATTAGAATATACAAACGATGCACAGAGCAATTGCTCACCACCCGCTGATCGACACCCAGTTAGTTCCCAAGCGACGACCCCCCCCACCCCCACTCCCCCCAGTTTATATACTAGACGTGACATCACACGGTATGGAATACCCCTTTGGCCAGTTTGGGTCATGTGCCCTGGGTCTGTCCTGTGCCAACATCTTGTGCCCCTCCAGCTTTCTCGCTGGCTGGGCATGAGAAGCTGAAAAATCCTTGACTTTAGTCTAAACACTACTGAGCAACAACTGAAAACATCAGTGTGTTATCAACATTCTTCTCATACTGAACTCAAAACATAGCACTGTACCAGCTACTAGGAAGACAATTAACTCTATCCCAGCTGAAACCAGGACAAAACTCTTAATTTCAAACATTTATTTGAAACACACATAATGACTTTGTACTAAAACAAGACTGTTTCTAGACTCAACTGTTTTGTTTCAGTCATTTCTCCCACTAAATGGAAGTTCAGAACTAAAGTTGAACTTGCAAGCATCACATCTTCATCCCTTTCTAAGGGAGCAAATGTTTGTGAGTGAATTAGCAAAAAAAAAAAAAAGTGGAAGAGAAAGAGGAAAAAGCAATGAGTTTTAACCAACAAGCAAATAAGTTCACTACAGAACAGTTCTCCACATCAGAATTCAGTATAATTTTTAGTGTTTTTCCAAGAATGTCTAAGGGTTGAAAGCAAAAAAGAGTTGATTCAGGAAAGTGGGATGAACAGAAGATCTATATGAAAACATCACCTAGTCATACTTCTTCAAACAGAGCTTGGCCTGTGACTATGTGGAGAACTAGCATCATCTCCCATGATTCAAAACCAATTGGAGTGGCCACGCTTAATAAATGTTTTGCTTTTAGCTTTTAATATAATGGACATCTCTATTGTATATCTGAAAAATCAATAAGCACAGATCAACAGAAATGTAAATATCAGCAATTTTTTGCCAGTACTATGTAGGTTTTTTTAAACACTGTTTCATAACATCAAGCAACTTTGGAAAGCATCTTGACAAATGTAGACTAATGCATGCACAGAGCAGACAGGTGGAATTCAGTGGGTTGCCATGCCTTTCTGTCTTGTGCTCTTTCCTAATGGTCAATGTAACTTACAGAGCTGGAAAAAAGAAACACATAAACCCATCCTTCCTACTTCAGAACCAGCTGTTGAAGAGAAAAAAAAAAAAAAGCTTTAGATCCCCAACCATAATTCAGTTATTCTGAATGCAGTATCCAAATCCCACCAATCAGATATTCCCAGTAGTACTGGTGAAAAGTAGGCTAGGAAGGAGATCTAAAAGAGATGTTGGGACCAGGATAGCAGATATATTTCTGCAAGCAAAAAGTTACAGTATTTACTACAACCTACAAAAAATAAAAATAGATTACCAAATATATAGTAAACATTTTGTAGATTGTATCAGTCATGGCATTCTTGACCAAACAGAAGCCAACTAGCCATGCAGTACTTTCTTATGTTTCAGATACATCAGAAGGACCATGAAGCACAAGCACCACTTCTGTCCAGGCCAACAAGGCAGCTGTGTATGTGTTATCTTGCTTTAGCGTAGCATTGTTTCCTTCTGTCATTCAGCTGTGCACACTTTTTTTTCCCCCATTGGATTTATTTTAAAGTTTTTTTAAGTTTTAATGCTGTATTTTAAAATAAGGCTATACATGTCAATATCCACTTGATTTTACAGTTTTCAGTCTTTCCATAAGAGATCTTGATCCCCCCTAAAGACTACTTAACCTACTATTTAGCTATCATGAAGATCAAAGTCCAAAAGACTGTGAATGATGATACAGGGCTGAATGTCAGGTGCATCAAGCACTGTGACCTTCTCTTAGTTTTAAGTGCAGAGGAGGAAATCATTCAGTTATGTCTCAAGTAAGACAAGCAAAAAAATCCAGTGACTACTTCTGAATATTTAGTTGTTAGTGCTTTTAAAAAAGAAATCGCATTTCCTTATACGTTATCTGCGATGTGGAATATGAGTATCATTGATATACATCCCACTCAGGTTTTATGATATTACATGAAATATCTGCTCTAATGCCAGAAATACTGAACAGTATCTCTTAACTGCATGCTGTGTGATACTGATTTAACAAAAATCTTGATTAATGTAACAATCAATCAGCACGGTTTGTATTTAATAACTGCTGTAATTGCAGTCACAAATGCAATTGCTGGTTCTTTTTTGAAGTGCTGGGGGGATACTTTTTTGGATAAAACTTACGACCAGAAACAAGTCTGCTCCAAGTTTCTGGATTTCCATTTACACAAGCCAAGAGAAAAAGCTGTGGGCAGAGTTCCAATAAGCTGACCCTCAGTGTCACACTGCGATGGACACCCATTGCAAATTGTAGTCCCCAAAAGATGCAGTCACTAGAACAGTTTGTCTCAAAAACTGTGGTACATTCCCTACTCATTTTTCCCTGCATGATGGGAACATAACAGTTCTGCGAACAAGGCCGTTAACATCTAGGAGGACAGGAGATATGAGTAGCAATTATGATAATTAAATGTAATTACATTAAAAATAATTAGCACTTTAGCTATCAATTGCTGTGCACTGCACAGCAATTAAAACCAGACCAAATTTCAGTATAATTTTTATTACTCTCTTCTTCATTCAAAACAGTAAACGGTAGAGAATATTTTCCTTCTCATGTGTGCTGTGCTTTCATTTTAACAGGCACTATCGTCATCTGAGTAGAGTAAGTACTACCAGAGGTAACGTAAATGTTAAAACATTACGATTTGGACTTTTTCCCAAAAGACTCAAGTAACTTATTTTAATGTGTATACTTACAAGACCGTGAACAAAAGATGCCTGCCATCTAACTTTATGGTTTAATAGATCTCTCCTCATTAAAGATGAGGAACTGGGACGCTGTGAGGATAACAGGGTGGGAAGAGAGAGAAGGAGAGGGGAAAGAGAGAGAAGGGGGAGCGAGAGAGAGAGAAGGGGGAGCGAGAGAGAGAGAAGGGGGAGCGAGAGAGAGAGAGAAGGGGGAGCGAGAGAGAGAGAAGGGGGAGCGAGAGAGAGAGAAGGGGGGAGCGAGAGAGAGAGAAGGGGGGAGCGAGAGAGAGAGAAGGGGGAGAGAGAGAGAAGGGGGAGAGAGAGAGAAGGGGGAGAGAGAGAGAAGGGGGAGAGAGAGAAGGGGGAGAGAGAGAAGGGGGAGAGAGAGAAGGGGGAGAGAGAGAAGGGGGAGAGAGAGAGAAGGGGGAGCGAGAGAGAGAAGGGGGAGAGGGAGAGAGAAGGGGGAGAGGGAGAGAGAAGGGGGAGAGGGAGAGAGAAGGGGGGAGAGAGAGTGAAGGGGGAGAGAGAGAGTGAAGGGGGAGAGAGAGCGAGAAGGGGAGGGGAGAGCGAGAGAGGAGGGGGAGAGCGAGAGAGAAGGGGGAGAGCGAGAGAGAAGGGGGAGAGCGAGAGAAGGGGGAGAGCGAGAGAAGGGGGGAGAGCGAGAGAAGGGGGAGAGCGAGAGAAGGGGGAGAGAAGGGGGAGAGAGAAGAGGAAGTGGAAGATGCGGAAGAGAAAGAGAAGAGGAAGAGAGAGAAGGGGAGCGAGAGAAGAGGGGGAGAGCGAGAGAAGGGGGGCAAGAGAAGAGGGAGGGCGAGAGAAGGTGGGGAGCAGAGGGAGGGAGCGGGGAGGGGGGGGGAGAGAGAACATCACTGGAGTTTGTTCAAGTCTCAGGTTTGCAAAATGTAACCTTGCACTTGGTAACCTGAAATGAACTAGGAGAATACTGCTTTGGCTAGCTGGCCAAGTACAATTACTTCATTTTGAGCTGATTTGAACAGATCCTGATTTTTCAGTATAGTGACAAAAACCTTAATTCAGGTCAAACCACTACTGCTACTTTTGAAATTTTTTGTTACCAAGTTTAGCCCCCTAACTTAAGGCAATCCATATAACATCTTCCTTCAGGAGGATGCACAACTCATTCTAGACTGCAACAGGTGGATGGAATTTAAATAATTTTACACAGATGTGCACACACACAGAGTGTCTAAACACAGAAATGCTTAAAGTAAACAATAAAGTCAATCAAGTTAGCTTGCCAAGACATATTTTTGACATGGTCCACATCTAAAGTTATTTACAAATAATATAATTCTAGGCTGTGCCCTTAAACAAAACCTTTATATGTCTCTCCAAAATTAATCAAACCATTAATAAATCTAACTTTAATATCTTATGTACATGGGTATCTTTCAAATACATGTTCGTTAAAAAAAAAAAGAGAGAGAACATATCTCTGGAATGTTATTGTTGTGTAATGCTTTCTGTTGACAACGTTCATTGCACATTTTTAATTTAACTTCTTCATTTGCAGGTGCAATAAAGGCAATAAAACATAAGGTGATTGAACTAAATTACAAAAAATTCAGAATATATAAATCTACACTTCAAAAAGTATGCAAAAAAAACCCTGAAAGGAGGTAAGAAGAATGAAAAGAGATCCAAAAAAATATAAGGTGGAACTGAAGGAACAGGTTTTGTTTGACACAAAAAAGAGGGACAGAAGAGGGATAAAAAACCCCCATCCTTCTCTGTTGTGATTAAGAGGATGCTATCCAACAGATGATGAAGTACAAAAAGAAAATCAGCTTAAGCTGCAACAAAGAGAATCAAGATAATAACAGGGAAAACTCTTCCAATCTTACGATGCTGAAAGGCAGCAATGGGAAGCTTGCAGTCTCCTTTGGTGAAAGTTTTAAACACCTTAGACAAAACCTCTTGCAGGGCTGGTATAAGTACAGTACATCCTGCATCAATGCCAACAGCTGAATTCAATGATCTCTGGGGGTCCCCTCCTAGCCCCCCATTTCCACCAGCACTATGAACTCTGCAGGTAACACATTAGAATACGCTATTAATCCCACTTCATGTTCCAGTTACAACATTCCCTGCGGGGCAGGAAAAACATAAATCCTGGATTTAAGTCACAGCCAACACGCGTAACATTCTTGGAGAGAGTTGAAAGGTAAAAAAAAATAGCCACAGAAGTGTTAGCTCTGTGACCTGCACTTGGATCAATGTAAGACAAGCCTAAGTATGACATCATCAGTGATACTATCTGACACTGTATTTCCGGAATAACACACATACATTTTGTGGGGCTGTCTTTCAAATGTGGGGAAATATAAATAAGTTTCACTCGGAGCCCTCCAGCCCTAGATGGCTACAGGACATGCACAGTCAATCAGGAATTCATCAGCCCGTGCTGAGTGGGCGTGGGGCTTTCACACATAGTTGCATACATTTACCAAGCCTTCTTTATGTACAACCAGTAATAGCTTCTCATTCAGAAATAGATAGTTCTGTCATACAGTTGCTACAAGGAGCGATTATAATGCCCATTTTTTAAATCAGGAAAAATTAATCGATGCAAAAGGCCGGTTTACTGCAGATGACGGAGATTGAAAAGTTTATGGTAATAGCTGGGGCCAGAAAGAGCCTTTAAGAAACAGCTCCGCAAAGAGAAGGGAAGGCATGTGAAATTTTGTCTTGTACAGCTGGAGTGTTTGTTCAGGTGAATAAAACTGAACAGAAACTTACGTGCTTCTGAAATATATTTTTTAAAAACGTACAGAATAAATAAGAGCATTACAAAACTCTCAACCTACTGTAGGCAGTCCGTGACATTATTCACTCAATTAAACATGTGGTCACTAAAATAAAAATGAAATCATACCACTTACATTGAAATGAAAGAAAACCCACAAGATTCACAGCCTAGGACTCTGCGTTTCTCTTTTTATTAAATCCTGTATAGCAGTAAGCCTCTCTAGCACCATATTTATTAATAATCCAAGAAATAAACTAGAAAGAATGTTAACCAAGGCATGTTTTCCAAATATTGTCTTGTTCATAGAAGATACTATTCAGATAGCTATTTCATGCTAAAGAACTGCATATTATTGCCATTCTTGCAACCTGAAAGTGCAAATCAGTATACTTAGAAGTGACATTTGAATTAAGGTGACTATATATCTATGAGGAAAAACCCATAAGGTTTTCTGATACTGATACCTGCCAGCAGGTAAGATCAGTGCTAACACCAGTTGAAGAATCCTTTGCCAGCAAAAAATCTGTGATGATAATAAACTATGCTTATTAAATTTCCAAATGACAGCAAAAGGGGAAAGACTTCATGAATACGTAAGGACAAGATTGGATTTCAAAGTTTTTTTAAAAAATTCAAAAATGCAAGTAAAAAAAATATCTTTCAGTATAAGAAAGAGCAAGATCCAATATTCTGGATGATGGTCTTAGTCATATGGTTTAGTTTTAGGTAGTCCAGCAAGGAGCAGGGAGTTGGACTTCATGATCCTTATGGGTCCTTTCCAATTCAAGATATTACATGATTCATGCAGAAACAGTAATTGCCTAAATACAGAATTGGTAAACTATAGGCAGGGAGTCTGCAGAAAACAATCACATGATCTGGGATTGATAGTGGGCCACCACAAAAATATCACACTGATGCAAAAGAAGGGGAAGGCGAGAAGAAAAAAAAAAAAAAAAAAAAAAAAAGGCTGTCCTTCTATTCAGCTTTGCAAATGCATCAGATTTTCTCCACCTTCTTTTGACCTCTAAACTGCCCCTTTCAGGAAGGATATGAACCAGCCCATGAAAATCAAGAGGAGAGAAACAAGCTTCCAGTATCTAAAAACCTCAGGTTTAAACAAAGCTTGGACTTATTGAACTGCATGAAATGAAGACTGAGGTCAAGTTTTCAGCTGTGTCAGAAGGCCACTTTAAGGTCTATTGGATGATCTGTACTTCATATCTATATCAAGAAGAACAAGGAAGACATTTACGTTGGAAGGACATTTAACAGTAAGGAGAGTGAAGCATGAGGACTTATCTTCTGTATCCATCACTGAATCATCTATATAAATAGCTGTAAGGAATGCTACAGACATTAGTAATCTAGTTCTGTCAGGGACATGGTCTGAATGACTTCCAGAGTTCATTTGCAGTCCTATAAATCTATAGTGGTTTTCTATATATTGCAAACATGTCTGTGTCTTTAAAGAGGTATGTGCACAGAACTACTTTTGTTTTTTAAATATGGCTCATTTTGTGTCTCTTGGATAGAGGAATCACCTTAACAGCCCTGTGTGAAGACAAAAAACTCCCCATACAGTAAGTTTAAAAAAAAACAACAAAAAAACCTCCAAAATTAATTTGGAAAAGATCAAAGTTTTTATTTTTCTTACATAGGTTTTACAAAAGATAAAACTGTAAGTTAGGACTTTTATGGTTTACATTATAATCCTGAAATCCTTTCCCAAATAAAATTACCATAGCAAAGAGCAGCTTTACCTAGCTCAGAGTATACAGCTTGAGAAGTCTCTACTGAAAAAAGTAGTCATGAAGGTAAAAATAAGGAAGATTACATGTTTCATTAATGTAAACCAAAGCAAACTGAATAGACATAACCATACAAAAGATTTTTGGAATGTATTACATGAGTGGTTTTTTTTTTGTTGTTTGGGTTGGGCTTTTTTGAATAAACTAATGAACAGATCACCATACTGGTAATCTAAGAAACTTTCAAATTGAGTTACGGGAACAACAGTGAAGAAAAATTAAGTGAATGAGATACAGTCAGCCAAGAAAAAGAAAAAAGAATGACAAATTAAATACCTACAAATATATAACAGGCATTCTGTAGAAAGGAGTAGGTTTTATTGGCACTAGGGGTATTTTAGGACAGAAACAGAAGTGAGCTGAACCTGCATCACTGAAAATGAACATCAGTTATTGGGAAAGCATTATTCTAGAAAAACATTAAGCATGCAGAAAAGTTGTTAAGGGAAACTAAAATTCAATGAAGGATTTTAAGTTGCCTTTAAAGCTTGAATCAATTAAACTTGGATGACGAGATTTGATAAAATAGAAACTAACACTTTTCTCTCATGGTAAAGAAAGAACTTATTCTGTAACTGAACTGAAAAAAAAAAAGGTTTAAAATGTTTTGTGTTCATTTCGCATGCTTTCATTTTTTATTTTCAAAGGTACTTTAGCCCAGCAAATTAAAATTCACATCATACCACTGAAGTACCTGTACATACTAGCCAATCATTTTGGAACTAATTGAATCGTTCACAACAATGAAAAAAGGAAGTTATTAAGTATTTGAGACCAACATTTCTTGACCTTTTCCAGTTAAAAGTTTAAGAATCTACTATACTTGAGCAAATACATGACCATTTATTGATTCTAGGGTAATATACCACTGTCCTATATATTAACTTAACATCTATTACTTAGGCCCAATGCCATATTTGTATTATGGTATTAACTTACTACAAAGGAACAAAATCTAAACCAAAACTCTTAAGTGAGCTAGACAAGAGATACATGGGGTAGCAGTTAATTTTCATTTGACAAAAAAAAGAAACAATTTTTCTTTTTTAGCCTTGGCTATGAGTGTGATTTCAAAACTTAAAGTTGTTTTGGTAATGGTTCTCAGAGTCATTAAAATTAACTGTGCATTATGAAGTACAAACTGTGGAACTTCTTGGCATGTTAAGTTTCCATTCACTGCAAAACAGTGCCTACTATGTGACAAGAAGGAAGTGACCTAAATGTTAAAGTTTCACCTATATTTTGTCTGGTAAATGAATCCACATACTCATTTTCTTTTAACTAGATAAGAGTTATTTATATAGACAGATTAGCAGACAATCTTTAAACTAACCAAAACAGACAAGTGTATCACCACCTATTTTATGAAAAAAGAAACTAACATCATGAATACAGCAGTATCTTCTCAGGTATCTAACACTTTGCCCTCTCCAAATTATGCCTTTGTGAGTGGATGAGAGGATAAGTAGAACTGACATCTTTCTGCATACAAACATATAGCAACATGCACATATGGCCATCCAGCAGATACCCAAATGATCTTTAGGGTTCTATTCACTCTTCGAAGTTTCACACAAACATATGTGAACTAACAGAAAAGCAAGTGTATGTCAGACAAAATAACACGCAACACACACGCACCGAGTTCATATTACCCTATTGTGTTGGTGTTATTATTATAGACTTGTATTATAAAATATTATATAAACAACATGTCTATTTTGTTATACATTCTATCTTATTATATTTATAACATATTATGTTACTCTTGCTATTTTCATTTTTGGAAGCATCTAGAATTCCTTTCTCCATTTTTAATTGTTGTCATCTTACAAAGCAAAGCCTGAACCTCTGGATTTTTGCAAGTTAAGCTGCTGACAAGCTAATGTCATGCTCCTCTAATGCAAGATATATATCATAAGAACCACACAGTATTTTTCAGCACTCACAAAGCAGCTTGCCTAAAGGAAGGTCATATTCAGTCATTATATCAGAGAATCCTTCTGCATGAACGTGTTAGCTATGTGGTGTGTCACTTTACGTTTATAGTAGCATTACTCCAAGTCTGATGCAAATTTTATGACCCAGAAGGTTATATCACCTAGGCACTCTGTCAAATACCTTCAGCCATATCAGTCAAGCTAGTTTTTGACAGAAGAAAGCAAAGCCTGCAAGCAGTAGGAAGACCAAAGGGTCTTTGCTGTTTTGGTGTGGTTTGCCCCCAAAGGATGGAGCACTCCAGCTGGTTTAGTTAAGGAGTCGCTGGAGCAGTGCATATGGAGCACTCTGTGACCTTCTTTTGGAAGTCACTTCTCAAGGTTAAGCCACATCTGAAAAGCTGCGCATCGTAGTATCTACAGTCTAAAATAATGTTAAATGACAAGCATGCACCCTTTCTGCCACATCATTTCACAAGTCAGCCGTTGGAGAAACATGAATCATTTCTGTTGCACTGGGACAACGCCAGAAGTGCTGCCTTTCCAGTTCTCTCTGCCAAAGGAAGGGAGAAAATAAATACAGATATTCCTACATACTCAGGCGTTTTTTCCCAGTGTACTAGTGCCAAAATTAGTAAATAGGCAGATGTCAAGATAAATTCAATACAGAGTTGGAAAGAAAGTTTACCCGCTGGTTCATAACAATCAACTGATCAAAAAGCATATTAGACTGCCATGAAAGCATTTTCATGTATCTTTTGCCTCATTTTATGCTTCCATCTTTTTAATCATTGGATATTAATTCCTCACTATACCTAAATTCATAGGTCTCCAAGTCACCGACAGCCAGAGGATATTTACGTCTAACTCAGGGAATCACGTTTCAGTTAGCCCCAGTCCTGTGCACACTAGCATAAACAGCAGCATCTAGGGACGTGAGCTATTGGTCTATAACACAGCAGTGAAAAACAAGGGTTTAACATTTTGGTAGAAACTACCTGCTGTACCACGGAATCCAGACACCTGTAAGATGAAAAAGGGCTGGAAGCACTTCAAGCATACAAGTACAGAACAGGGACAAAGCCTTTCTTTCTGGGTGAACTTTTGATGTATTTTCAGGACTGTGTGACCAACTATGCCAGAGAGATTGCTAGTGGATACTAAATAAAATTAACAGTATGTGGTAGAGCTTTTGACATGGCATGAAAAACCTCAAGCGGTACTGATGATGTACTAAATATCAGAGAACAGAGATAAAACCATATTTCTGGGTAAAAGATTTCATTTTACAGATACCAAATGCATGACCACTTGTCCTTAGATCTGACTGACTTAAAATAAAATTAATAGCTAGAAAAGACAGAAAAAAAGTAAAAAGCTATAAATGCAGTACTGATGCAACAATAAATTCCATAAAATAAGAGATTCTTCTTGTGAAGCAGGTTTTACTTGTTCTGCGGAAGTGATCAGCCACCTTAAAGAGTTTTGAGACCAAGTAAAACAAAACTGAGCAAAAGAAGACCCAAGTTGTTTTGCATAGGTAACCTCCTGGAAAGAAAACCTGCACTCACACAAACACACCTTTGCAACACTATAAAAATGTATGCTTCATTACAGGAGAAGCAGTGACCAAGAATGCTAAAGGTGCTGTAAGCTCCCTCTTACTAGATAATAAAAACGTATTTGATTCCTGTGCATCAATTAAAATTCTAGAAACACAAATCCACAGATATTTAAATATAGTTATTTTTAAACAACAACAAAATTCGATAAAAAACTTACACCTCTATGGTGGTTTTGGCTGGGATAGAGTTAGTTTTCCTCACAGTGGCTAGTATGGAGCTATGTTTTGGATTTGTGCTGAAAACTGTTAATAATGCAGAGATGTTTTCGTTATCACTGAGCAGTGCTTACACAGAGCCAAGGCCTTTTCTGCTTCTCACCCCACCCCACCAGCGAGGAGGCTGGGGGGGCACAAGGAGTTGGGAGGGGACACAGCCGGGACAGCTGACCCCGACTGACCCAAGGGATATTCCAGACCATAGGACGTCATGCTCAGCATATAAAGCTGAGGGGAGAAGAAAGGGGGGACATTTGGAGTGATGGTGTTTTGTCTTCCCAAGTCACCGTTACGCGTGATGGAGCCCTGCTTTCCTGGGGATGGCTGAACACCTGCCTGCCCATGGGAAGTGCTGAGTGAACTCCTTGGTTTGCTTTGCTTGCACGTGTGGCTTTTGCTTTGCCTATTAAACTGTTTATCACCCCATGAGTTTTCTCACTTTTACTCTTCTGATTCTCTCCCCCATCCCACCAGAGGGGAGTGAGTGAGCAGCTGTGTGGGGCTTAGTTGCCAGCTGGGGTTAAACCCCAACAAACTCTTTCATCCTTGCCTGAGTGACCACAAATTTCAGGCGGTTCAAGTTAGAGAAACGCTAGTATCACAGAATCTCATTTACCAAACTGTGTTTATCTATAAGACATAGATATTTTTCTCTATATTACGAACATCTCATACGAACTTTCATATGAAAATGCAGTTATATATAAGCAACTTGGCAAAATTCAGTTCATCTATCCTGTTCACTGTTCTCCCCCCTCCTTCAAACACATCTGTCCTTCTTGAGCTATTTTCTTTCCACTTCATGAACAAGAAAAGTAGCAGCAAACTCAAAATATCTTTTGCCTGATACTGCTCAGCAGATTCATTTCCGTGCATATTCATATTTAATCAGGATTCTGCCATTTGCAGAATTCAGTATTAACCACTGCCCTTTTCCTTTCTGAGAGCACAATTATGAATGATTAACGAGACTTACAGTTCATTACAGACTTGTAATACAAGCTATTTTTCCAGTGATCTGTTTTGTACATTCAGCATTATGCAAGGCTGGCATGGCACTTCACAGCAAAAGATTATTAGTACTCTAACTTTGCTACCCTTTCAATGTCATTGATTATTGGAACATACAGTGTTGATGAATAAATATGATGAAGTAAGAGCTAGGATGTCAAATGAAATCCAAAGGCCACAGTATCAGTGAAGACACAAACCACCTTATAGCTGGTGCTACGGACTTCTTTTTAGAAACCAGAATTTTAACCATACAGCCTGATATATTTGGAAGGACTAACAATACCTGGACAGTGCACAGTTTGTATAATCACTGCTACTTTCCGATGCCATACCAGCACTTAAGCAAAAAAACCCAACAACTAAAAACCTGACAAATCCACATGAGCTCAGCCTTACCTTCCCACTTCTCTATCAAGGACAACAGATCTGTGAGAAATACCCCGGCTCACAGAATTGTATGTTTTATGCTTTTGTAAAATTTTTGTTGTGACAGACTGCCTTGCAATATTTGAAACTATTTTGTATTCTTAAAGCATTACATGTGTAATATCTTGTAAGTCTGAGGTAAGAAGATAGCAAAGTAGTACCTCTACAATGCTTGAGGCTGAAAGGCCCTTCCTTTTTAAAAGTCAGTTTTGCTCAGCTTTGAACTGCTGTGAAGTGTGGTGCATCTTCAGTGGCTTCAGAGCAGGACTGGTGATATAAATATGGGATCATTCGAGCATTTAAAGAGACATCAGAAACGTGCTTGGCTCCAATTATTCCTTGTGAATTCACTAATAAGCAAAGAGAAAGGAAAAACATTAATCTCCAGAGTCACGTGTAAGCTTAACACATGTGCCGGAATCCACCATGTCTTTCTTGCCATTACCATGCAGATTAGAACACAGAAAGGTCCTTACCAGGAGGTAATGGAAAAAAGGAAACAGAAGAGTTTCACTACGAAGCAGGTGCGGAAGATATGTGCCCCAAGAAGAGGAAACATTGGCAAAACCTCCCATTCAAGATAGCTCAGGCCTTTAGTGGACATGTCCAATGAAGTACCTCTGGAAGAAGTCTATGTCTTTTACCACATGTAACATCAGCACAGCCAGGAACACTTTCTAAAATGCTAATGACTTAATGGCATAAGATAAAAATAACTCCATGGAAATAGTGTCAAGGACTGGGAGGATGAGTCACTATATGTTACAGGGATGGAGAAATGGGAGAGGAGAAAAATACTGCTCTTCTGTAAGGGCTTCCAGGCACTCAAACTTTCCCTCAGAAACCTGTCAAGAATTCAGGACAAAGACTACGCTTATCAAATATCACTTCACATTTCTTTTACAAGCTCAGTTAGTAGCTACACTCTTCAGAAATGTCAAAGCTACTATTCCCTCGCTGTTATATTTAAGGAGAAAGGATGAGGTAGGGATTATGCAGGCACAGCACGATTCACTCAGACACTGTCATATTCTACTTAGAGCTACCACTGTGTAAATGATCACTAACATTTGGGAAAAAAAACCACACACACATATCCAACCAAACCCATTTCTTTTTCTATTGAAAGAGATTTGAAATTTGGTAACTAAAGTTATTATTAATACCAAGATAAGGTTCTGCAAAAGTAGTTCAGATCCTTACAGAACTGTTTAGTAAAACACTTCTGAAAATGAAGAAATGAAAATAACATAATCATTCATCTAAAATTAATACTTCCTTTCTGGATGATAGGATTGCCTCCTAAGGCTTCTGATTAACTCCTGAACAAGATTTAGCTACTATTTTCTTACAATCAAGCACCCTTTCTGCAAAAATTTCCTAAACTGCTAAACATCTGCTAACATCTTCTGAATGTCTTCTAAACATCTGCTAAACTTTATGACTTCTCCACTCCCATGATTCTTTCATAGCTCAGTCAAAGGTCTGCCAATCTGCTTCAACAGATTGCTCTGCTATAAAATGAAACTTCGTGTAAACCAATGAAAGAACTTCAGCCACCACTTCCGGGGACTGGAAATAGGGTGGTTTGAGTGTGTATCCTCATTTTTCATAAAATGACACTCAGGAGCAAGTTGGCATTTACTGATCACAGTTTCTGGTGGTGCTATATTGGACTGTCCTAACTTCAGGGTAATTTGATAGTTTTGGCATTGAATGTGCCTGTTGCGGTTTTTAAGCTCTCCTGTTGGTTTTTAGTACTTAGGAATGAAAGAGAGGTGAGAAAAGAGTGTCAGAGAAAACACAAAATGTATGCAGCTGTCAGCAAATTTCAGGTATGAGATACTCAGATGCAATCCAAAAAAGGCCATTTTCATCATACTTTTTCTCTTACACAGCATTAATCACATTGATTTATTTACAGCATTTCTTTAGAATAGCTCCATTTTTTTTAGCTTATTAGCAAATGTAGTGATGAAAAAGAGTTAGAATTGTTTTTCTTTTTTTACAATTCCTTTTAAAGAATTGCTTTCTTAAAAGAACTACATCCAATACTCCAGAACTAATCCACTACCACTAAACCACAAGAATACACAGTTTAAGTCCACTACCACTGACAAAAGAGAAGACTGCCATATTATGAGCAAGGTAGGTACAGTCACCATGTATCTCATGAAATCTTCAGTTCAAGCTTTTTGGAAAATCTGGCATTACTTAATTTGGCAAGCACTGGCTATGCAAGGTAATAAACAGTGGCACAATTTAGGTTTAGTATAGAGTACTTGCACAGCAACAAAAATGTATTTCTGATGGGATTAATTCACAGATTCTAGCAGTAGCTAGAATTTATGTTAAGAAACCACTTCTTCTGTTTTAGCTTTTCACTAAGTGGAAACCTTAAAGGTAAATCGTCTAATGGAGATAAGGCACTGTAAAACTGTAAAATTTCAGCATTTCTATTGTTATGTTTCATCCCTTGACAACTGCACGAGGAATTCTCTAAGTGATATAACTTTTTGACTGAAGTTTCAATAGCTTAAATGTGTTCCTCTGAAGCTGGTCTAATTTTAGGCTCCTTTGCGGTCTCATTTAGGGCTCCAAGTGACACCAGCATTTATTTATTCTTTTGTTCTCTCTGATTGCACAAACCTACAGTGTCAGAGTAAGAAAAAGCTACAGAACATTTTAATAAGGCGGAAGCACTTCACTTGAAACTAAGATGAATTGCTGAAGATAACATAAATTGAAGCCACTGAATCAAAATCCCAGGCAGATTGTACTGTAGGCTAAGATTAAAGCCTCAGGCTTTATAATAAACCTGAATGAACCTGGACTATAGATCTGACTCCTCCTACAGTGTAAGAAATCTAACTCCGTCCAGCTGCTTGGATGTTATCTTTTCGCTCAACTCTGTCACAGCACTCGTTCTCTGTTACACAGATATAATTTATGCATATTTATTACTTTAATTTTCTACTGCCTCAACTATTTTCAGTATCTTGAGAAGTTTCTCATCACACACCACTGCCTTCCCAACGAAAACCAAGTTGTTCTGCACCAGTCTTACCATCATTTCAACACACTTTTACACTACAGGTTTTTTTCCATTCATTTGGGACCTGATCCTGCTCTCAGTGCAATGTCAGCAGCAGATTTGCCACTGGCATGAACACGCAGATACATTTTATCTTTCTCTGTGTGTGCTTTTTCCTCATTTCCTTTCCAATAGCAAGATGTTATGCCCGATTATACTTTTAGTTTTCCTTTTAGTAGTTCATGACATTCTTTACTTTTTTGCACTTACCTTTTTTTTTCCCCCAAGTCTATATAAAAGGCTAGCCAGTGGGATTTTTTTCCTAGAAGTCTAGAAAATATTGACTCTACAGAAATGCCACGCTCCTCTTTCCCTACTCTATTTCCCTTAAATGCTCTTTGTAGCAACCTTCCACTGATCTTGTTTCTGAAGAGTGTGTCAAAGAGTTAGTATGAAAGAGTAAAAACAGCCCTTTGCCTTCTTACACCTCCTGGTTTTTTTCCACAACCACCGTTATTTCCTCTAGGATCATTCTTTTCAACACAACTAAGAAATAGTAGCAGTGACTTTCTTGTTTAGGTTTTGACTAGATGCATGTAAAACTTAAAAAAAAAAAAGACACATCATGTACTACTACTCTCTAATAATGCAAACCTTTCATCAGAGCTAAATACTACAAAAAGTATTCTTGAAGCCACTGTGTTTTTCTTCTAAAACAAACCATCTGAATTCACAAGATTATATCAATATTTTCAACTTTGTCTGTGCCTGAGGCACCATTGTGTTGAGACACACTATTGGAGAAGAGCTGACCATTATCAGAGTGACATCTTCAAGTGACTTCCAATTATTTCTTTATTAAAAAGGCATTTTGATTAGGTTTAATTATATGGCCATTATGAGAGCTATTGTAATTACTGAAACATACTTACTAGTAAGAGTGCAGAACTGGTGGTCATCTTGTTTCTCATTAGTCAAAAAAGAAAAAGGGGGAACTGATTCTGAACTCTGTAAAAGTTCTTCTGTTTAATTGAGCCAGATGTTATCTTTAAAAGGCAAATTTTTTTGTTCGGTTGCGGGCTTTTTTTGTCTGGTTTTTTGTTGACTGGAAGGTTCGTTCACAGTTGTCTGCACAAAATTCCTGTCATGGGTTCAATTCCTGAGACATTATATGCATTTACTGCACTGTAATAAAATTTTCTTACATGGCCTTTTGTCATTCATGGCACTGGTGTTAGCACCAGAGGAACATAAGTAGTAAAACCAACTATACCTACAAACCCACTCACACTAAAAACATAATGAATAAAAAACTTCTTAATGTATTTATCTTGTTCTTGGGATTATCATAAAAAATGAATTAAATCCCTATTGAAGAACACAATTTATTCATAACCAAAAAAATTTGTTTCCTTCCTAAAAAAATACAGAAAATAATCTCACATTTTGTCATCCTCTGTGCTTCAGACAGCACGGTGATATTTGGTGTACCAATTTTTGAAAATTTATACTCCGATTATAGTTAATATGTGACAAACTCATGATCAGTAATATTTACTAACATAAGTTCTGTCATTTGTTAGACAAGGATGATTTTCCGTTTGACCCTGGAAGGATCCTGAAATGGTTCTTAGACTAGAGGGCAATAGGCTGTCTGCAAGGACCATTTAAAGGGCAGAAGAAGTTATCCAAGTCCAACTCCTTTACAGTTGTCCCTACTAGTCATTTTTTTATCACTTTGCCCAGTGCAGTATCAAATGCATTAAGTAAACATGCTCTGGCACTGCATTTGGGAGACTTATGTAGTAAGTTTTACTAGCACATCAGGATGCTTTCTGTAACATTTCTGCAAAGTGATTTTAAAACAATAAAAATGAAATAATAATTAAAAAAAAAATCAGTTAGTTACTTCATGTGGGCAATCCAACCACATTTTGTGTGCATTTACCTTCGCGTTTTACAGCTTTCATCTACTTGTAAACGATGCCTCTTACTGCTTTACTGTACCTGACAAACCAGTCTCCAGAGGAGCTGCTCTTGCTCACCTGAAGAGATTACCTTTGAAATCCTTTTGACAGAGGAAGTCTGGTCTCTTTTAGCTGTTTTAGAAGCAGACCTTTGCTACTTTTTCAAGTGCTCTAGAGCCCACTGCAGTCTTATAATCCGGGTTAGTAAGATCCAAAACCCCACAGATCATGTGAATCAGAATTTGTTGCTTTGGTTAATGTAAAAATGTTAAATATTTTTTCATAAACAAATGCTCTGAAAAAAATTACTATGAAATTTCAAAATAAAGTATCTCGCTCCTTTTCAAACCAAACTAATATTTTATTGCAAAAATGAAATGTTTTAAAGCATTGAATTGATATTAAACTTCTCATTTTGAAATTGTTTCCACACTAGCAAGATGCCAATATTGCAATTTGTAGTCAAGACAATCCAAATTACAGAAGATTAAATGGATATCACATTTTAGGTCTAAGCTACATTAATAAGAAAATCTCTCATCACCTTAGAACAGTATTATTTAATTATTAAAAGCACAGAAGGCAAAGAAAATGTGTAGGTTTATTTAATTTAATTCAAAGGGCTTCATTCTCTGAACTTTTTAACTGAGTTAACTAAAATGTTGAATTGTCAAGATTAAATGGTCTTTTTATAAAGAAATCAAACCAAAACAACAAAAAAACCCCCAGCCTCCAAAGGATTATTTTACCTGTGGGGAGCTATCTATTTAGAGAAGAAGAAAACACAGAAATCTTAGTGTATCTTCCCATGCCTGCACAGCCTGGCTCAAAAAAATAGATGGAGGCTTATCAAAGAAATATCTAACCATTTCCTTCATGCACTTTAATTTTAGCATTTTCCCCCCACTCATTCCTGTAAGAGTTGTTTATTGTACCTATAACAATTGGAATAATTTTCTATGACTGTGTGTATTCAAACGTTAGGAAAGCTCTTACGTGAACATTACCTTATAACATTATATATTACACTTCTAATTCTTGATTAAGAGCATCAAGTGTAGGGTTAAGTGAAGCACAACTGGGAGTTACTTACGTGACTATGGAAAGATTATCTTCACGTTCCCAAAGGAGAAAACAGCTTCAAAATCATTAATTTCTTGTGAAAACCTTGGGGGAGGTGTAGGGGGGAGGTTACTATCGGCGAGTCTGACACAGAACTAACAGAGAATAAAC
Organism: Astur gentilis; assembly: GCF_929443795.1. NCBI lineage: Eukaryota > Metazoa > Chordata > Aves > Accipitriformes > Accipitridae > Astur > Astur gentilis. Next base: position 14,947,580 of record NC_064900.1, on the reverse strand, counting down.
CGATGAGAACAGGTACAAGATCAGAATCAGCAACCACCACTGTTTCCATATGGATGTTTCAGTTGTTGAGAGCAGAAACCCCAAGGTAATACCTGCCTCAGTATAGTACTTCAGCCAACAATACAATCATCTTATCTTCACTGCCTGCCATCATAATTCAAGTGTATTCAAGAAGTGAGGAGTCCCCTAGTGATTTAGCAGTGGAATCAAATTCCTGGAAGATTACAAATCTTTCTAAAACCTAATGACCCAGCCAAAAAGTCTTTCTATAAACAAGATACTTGAGCTTGTGGATATTAATTAGTGTAGACCATCAAATTCAAATGCACTAGCTGTTTCTACAAGCATCATCTGTGCATCCACTGCAAAATCAGTAATTGTTGATATGTCTATAACGTCTTCTGCACCAGCTCTAGCAGGGAATTTTTAGCAAAAGTAGAAAAAAAAAAGCTTCTCAGGCTAACTATATTTTATTGAAACAGTTATAAAAGCTGATGTTTATTATTTAGAAGTTGGAGAGAATTAAAAAAAAAAGAGAAAGAAGAGGTTTGTATTCAAGTTAAGTCAGTAGGTTCAATTGTATAAATAATAGTATCCATTCTTCTTTCACTGTTACTTCTAAAAAAAAGCCACAGAAGTAAACTACTACAATAAGTTGTGAATTAGTTTTACAATAATGTAACAGAACAGTCAAGCCTGCTGCCTCAGTCAGTTTCAGATCATGGGAGAGTTTCAGTAGCTTCTTCAAGCAATTGTACAGAACAAATGGCAGTTTTGTGAATTATAAATCCCGCTTACCAATTTTAGTTCTTATAACTTAAAAAGTGCTCGCAGAATACTGGTACCATAAAGAAAACAAACCAAAAGATAGGCTAGGCACTGGTACAGGAGAACTAGTAATGCTGAGTTTAATTTATTGAGAAACATCAGAAAGTAGACATTATAAATTTGATGCAGAAAGATAGAGGGGAGATTTAGCGAACAGCCATGTCTGCGTTCCTGTCCTTCCTGGCTGTAAGGCAGCAGCGAATTTGAACAGGTGTACCTTACACAAAACAGTTTTAAGTTTGCCAAAGTTATGAAAAGACCACCTTTATGATAGGAACTGACAGCCATCTTTATTTGCATTTTGCTTCTTTGCATTTTTAATTATCATATAGCTACAGGAAGGGAATTTAACAGAAATAGCTCCTATGAAATAATTAGGTACAAAAGCATCTGATAAAAAAATATACACAACTCAATGTCACAAGAGACTAGTAGTATACCTTTCCCAAAGTTGTAAAGCAATAAGACTTTAAAATTTGTTCCCCAGAAAGCTTACAATGCCATTAGTCTGAGGCAACATAAAAATTAAACAAAAGAAATAATAAAAGCTATGCTCCCTCCTGCTGTAGAGTCTAACTCTGAAATAGAACTTAGGAACTGAAGTGGTGAATAAGCAATGCAATCTTAATGGTAATTTTTCAGTTATCTAAGGCAGCAGGTTTGTACTAAAATGTTCAATGAAGCATCCTTCTAACAAGATTTTGATAAAAAGCATACTCTCATTTTGGTACCCTATGTCAAAGAATATGCTTGAGATTTAAAATTTTCAGAGCACTGAAGTTTCAGACAGACATTTCAGAGTTTTTGAAAGGAAATCCTCGCTTAATTTTGAGGCAGAGGGTTTGATGATCTGAAGTTTTTTCTCCATTATTTCTCATAATCTCAAAATTCAGAAGCTGGGAAAGTACAGCAAATTCTGAGTCTGCTTTATTCAGATATCCTTTCTTAGTTTCTTCATTAGGAAGACATCCTAACGAAGTTACCAACATCTCTAACACTAGTTTCACAAAATATAGAAATGTGTGTTTTTAATGAAGGTGCTGTACTTTTTGCTCCCATATGCCCATTCACGGTAGGATCTTTTCTGCTTTAAATGAGATGTGTTATTTTTCCTGAATACGCCTTTTACTTCATTCCTACAAGGAATAAAATGTGGAACTGGACACTTCAAAAACAGCATGTAGACTGAGCGCAGCCTACTTCTCTAGTCTCCTTGGCTATGTACTGCTAACTAAAAGCAGTCCCTAATGCCTAATGGCTCTTACTGGCTTTGTCATGCTGCTTATAACTACACAGGATTTATTTTTGGAAAGAGCTTGCTGAGGTCCAGAGCTAAGTCACAGAATGAGCTGATGGTTAAGTGCTATGGCCAGTCAGGTGTTCAGTCGGTAAGCCAACTCCCTGCTCCTCTTTTTTTGCAGAACACAGATCCATTGGGAATTGAAGTCATTTTGATGTTGAGCAAATTCTTCATAAATTCTGTGATAGATTAAGAATGTATGCACAACCTGATAAACCTTCAGCTATATAAACCAGTGACACAAGCATATGTGCTATTGTGAAATATTTTGTTTTCAATAGCCGCAAGACACCGTTGAAAATACCTACATGGAGTGGAGAAGAGGAATATGGCAACCAGATTGTGTTTTGGTTACCGCACAGCTAAGGGGAGATAGAGTTTGAAAGCTACATCACATTCAGCTGACAAGGTGGCTGGGCATGCTGCAGGCTGGTCAAATTTTACAGACAGTTTTGTAGCAAAGGATAGAGAAGGTTGGCTATGCTCGCCTGCTTCTCTCGTCAGCCAGACTGACCTGTCCCCTCTGCCCTGGGGAGAGAGCAGGCTGGAGGGTCCTGCTCCGTCAGGCAAGGAAGCTTTGCTGGAGCCCTTCCAGCCCCCACTCTCGCTCCCGCACTGTTCGCTTACGCATTTCTACACTGTGGACACAACGGTGTGCGCAGTTCCTCCTTACCACCTCCGAAGTGGCATTTGCTTAGGTGGCAAGCAGCAAGCGCTCCAACTAGATTCTGCAGGAGGGTCACAGGTTCCAGGAAACACTGCTGCTCGCCCCGTTCTGCCCCTCCTGGCCACATGCCTTAGCTGAGGTTGGCTGCCTGGATCTCACGATGAGATGAATAATGAAGACAACGTACCTGAAAGAAGCCCACACTGGCTAAAGAAAAACCGCTGGCATTTGGATTTCTTTTAAATATATGAAATACTAATATGAAGTATTTCCTAGGGCATTCCCTCACAATTTTGAGCTTTACCTACGAAAACACTGTCCTACAGCTCTTTTGTACAATACAGCGGGAAATCAAGTGACGTAGTGATCAGCTGATACACATTTTGAAGTTTGAGCAGGAAGCACTGTGAAATAGCAAAATGAAATCAGGATTTCTTTCTCTTTTTTCTGTATTTTTTTTAAACTAAAAATTCTTTCCTTTCGATATGAAACCCTTTTCTACTTAGCAAACAAAAGCAGCATGTTAACTGCATAATGTTTTTACATGGGTGGGTTGCAGCCATTTAATGAACCATGGATTTGAAACATGCAGCAGTAGTTGTGTTCAGGAGATACCAGAAAGTGAAGAAAGATGAGAAATATTTGTTTTGACATTTTGCCATAGTTCTGGAAGACCCATACCATATATCCTATGAAATAAGATAATAGTATCCTAATACTACAGAAAGGTATCAAGACTTACCTTATGAGGAGTATGTATTAACATGAAATCAAGTCTTTTAGTGGACAAAGTTCACAAAAATGATGTAAACAATAAGCAACGTTGTCAAAAGCATGCTTCCCTTGTTTTAAGAAAGCAAGGTTAACAGTCAGAAGAAAACCAAATCAGTAAAAGTAATGATAAAAAATATTACTGCATGTATCATAAAATTTGAGATTAATAAAACCTCTGGAATACATCTGATAAAACCCCACTGACGTAAAATTTTTTGTTCCAGTATAATAAAAATAATTCAAGCCTAGGACAGAGATAATGACTATCCCATTAAGTATAAATCTTTTAAACTGTTCTCTGGTTGAATTAAGTATTTCTTCCCAAGGAGACAGGAGCAACGCATCTGTGAGTATACACATGAAAGTTCATGTTCCTACATATGAATATGTGTATAAATATAGACAGAGACATATAGACACATACATATTTAAATACATACTGGTATTCTTAATTATGAAGATTATTTTCACCCATACTTAGAATGACCATATTGAAAATGAGTGATGAAATTATCATAAGTAAATAAGGACTAATGAAAACTTTGGCATATCTTTATGTATTACACTATGCATATTCTTAGCACAATGACGATCACACTGTTGTCTCAGCAATTCCTTAAAGTTCACGAGTCAAGATGATTCTGTAGTCCTAGAAGTACAATGCCCTGGTTGTTACAGATTCTTTCCTGTAGGATTCATATGGAAGAGGAAATGGTAAGTAGAGGATGAAAATTTTCTGGCATTATTGGGGTAGTTTCTCCCTCTCTGGGATCAGTACAAGACACTGTAGATATGAACTTGTTTTAATGTCCTTTACCTTTTTTTAGGCATTACCATAACTCTAAATATTCTTTAAGCAGTTTTGATGGTTTTAATAATAGTATTTTTGCGTTTCTCCATTAAATTACTAGTCTATGCTTTTAACCTTCATTTCAATGTAGTTTTTAGTGGCCATTTTCTAATCACTTTCTAAGAACTAATTAATTTACATGGGAGTACTACAATGCCCTGCAAAAACAGTAATACAAAAAACTAGGAAAGGATTTAGAGGCCTCATCTGTACCCACAAACAGTAACCACAATACAGTAACTCAGTAAGCTGGGTTCATAGCTGCTCTCTGTCATCAAAGGTATGCTAAGCAACTTAAGTACATTGATAAATAGAGCACTTCATTTATAATCACCTAATTGGTCTGTATAATTTAGCTACTTTGGAGTAGAAGGGTGGAAACTAGGCCAACAGAACTTAATTCTTGAACCTCAATATCCCTTTTTGCTGATAAATAGGCATGTCAAAGCAAGTCAACCCCAGTCAGAGCTGCCAAGTACATATACAGCTAAGTCTTGCATTTCATAAAATTTTAACAGGTAAAATTGTTTAATGAGTGAAAAACTTAGTACAATGTACGTGACTAGTTCAAGAGTTAGGAGGCAGATGGATAAGGTGAGGCCATGACAGCAAAATAACATAAATACATCTTCTCAACTCTGTATAAACTAGAAGTAAAACAGAATCAAGAGAGCCCGGCACATCTTAAACATGAGCCTGTCTGTCTGGTTAGCAAAGTTTTATTTGTTGTTTCCCCTATTTTAACCCTAATCATCTCTTATTTAGTCTAATAGAATACAGATAGCAATGCTGGAAAGTGTATCACTAGTGAAAAACAAAACATTTGCAAGATGTTCAACAGCCATTAATTCAATTACACTTTCTTGTTCTTCATGGTAAACAACTACATCATTCTTCCAGTATTAGGTGAAAAGTATGATATTGTCACTGCAGGATCCGACAAATACTGTTAGGATTAAATTATTCTCACTCCAATGACAGCTCAACAGACAAAACTGCATGTACTTGGATCACTACAAACAGGTTAAATTCAATTAGAATTGATGAGTGATAATATAATTTTCAAAATTATCAAAGAAAAAACTGCAGTACGTACAAGGTTCCAACACTAAGAATATTCTGTCTAGCCCATCTGATCCTAGGAATTCAAATCACTAAGTATCTCATTAGTTTACTCTTTGATTTCACTATATCGCTTTTTATATGTCAAATTATGTACTGGTCAGCATGTTCCACACAATGCTTCAATTAATGCATATCTAGATGACTATTTTTCAAAAGTGTTACTCAAATTAAAGTTCAAATTAGTTATAGATTTTGTGCTCAGCTTGAAATATTAGTACTATTCGAGTTGGTACTTTGCAGTAGACCCCATTCATCAGACGTTTGATTGTTTTGGAAGAAAACCCTAAATGAACCCCTAACATCTTATTCCATACTGGGGTCAGTTCTGAGTCAGATTATCACATTGGAATCACAGAAATACTGTGCCTCCAAACGTGTGCTCCTTTCCCAAGAGTCCTGTGAGAACATGAGTCATATCACCCTTCTGACAACGAGGCCTATCACCCCCGAGTCCCCTTCCTTTCCTCTCTCTCCACTGCTCCTGGTGATCCCCTAATCACTCTCAGGTGGTTTCTCCTGTAAAATACTTCAGAAGGGCAACACTCAAGTATTCTTAGGCTTGGGGTTGGCTGTATCTGGCGTATAACTTCCGTTCTTCACTTCAGACTAGGTATATAAAGATATATCCTTTGGTAAAGGTAATCTCAGTGTTCCTGCAGCGTTGCAAGTATAAGACAGGTGGTATGGAGTTCTCCAGAACATGCCACTTAAAGCTTCCAAACGTTAAAGGGACTTGATGATGAGAGGCATTTTGAGAGTGAACATCTTCAGTCAAGATCTGAATGTACAGTTTTTTGGGGGACACTGAGGGTCTTTTAAATAATTTAGATCGCAACACTAACTTAAGGACTTTACTGTTTTTATTTTCTGTTTTGTTTTGGATCTTGAGTGCTTGTTTACAAGAGGACAATATGAAAAAAAACCCTTAAAAAGCTAAGGCAAATAACTTTATAGGTTTATACAAAGCCCAAACATTTTTCTATATGGTGCAGATTCATGGTTAGGAAAACTTAGCAATCAAACCATTTGAGGTAGTTCAATGATAAATCCAGCATGAGCCCTACTCTTATTTTACATGCATAGAAGCGAGGATTCTTCACCAGCAGTGCTCGCTAGCTGCTAACCACATACTTTCATTAATAATTTAGGAACCCAAATAGAAGCGTGGTGCCAAAACGCATAGCTAGAGGCCTTTGGATTTCACTCATGAGGTTAGGCAAGTGGGAGCAGCCTCACTTCCTTCATTGCTCAGAAGGTAAAAGACAAACCTCCAAGTTACAGAAGAGTTGGATGGACCTGAGAGCAGGGCAAGTGACCAAAGATGCATTTGCTGCTACACAAAGCAAAGCAAAATTCTGGCAGACTCAGTTAGCCTTTTTCAGGCTGTACTGAAGGAACACAAAGTGGAGCTGCAGCTGCGCCTCCTTGGGGGATACTGAAAAATACTTCTCTTGGATGATGCACTGGATTAACTTCAATAGCCAACGGAAAAAATGCAGGAGGTGCCAGTAGCTTGGTGCCAGTATTTATGCTCCGAGTCATTTGGGTTGGTATTAATAATAGTACTAGTTTAGGCAAGCTCAGGAGAACCAAAAGGTGCAATTTCATAAGCACTGTCATAAACCCAAGAGAAGGTTCTGTGCGATCTGCTCTCCCCTTCACACTTGGCTGGCACCAAGTAATTCTGGTGAAGATCACACCTAAAATCAAAGCTTTCTGAATTAAACTGGATTATTCCATTTCCAGGAAGACCATCAGGAATGTCTCTATGTAATGATTTAAAAAGGCAAGGTGTTGAGATACCAGATGATCAGAAACAGTACAAAATGCTAAGAAAGATAGTTCTTCTCTCTATAGCTTAGAAGTTATGTATGGTATCAGTCATCACCATCCTCACGCACTGATCTTTTAAAAACCACGGTGTTTTCTTTGCATTTTTGCCAAGACTTATGACTTTTTTATAAAATAAGTGCTGGTAACTAGGATAGTCTACATCCAATGGCAGCACTTACAGCTAGACTCAGGGTAAGTAATGCCGTACAAACCCTCTTATGTGGTTCACCAGTGTTCCCTCAAGGGATTAAGTTTCTGTCATTACCGATTATCCTGAGAAAAACAAAGGACAGCATATAGAAATCCTCTGTTAGAAAAGACTCCATGTGTGCCTTTTTAGGTCCCAGTATCATCGCCAGTGATGTGAGAGCAAAGGCTTCATTTCATTTCAGCGGAATATAGACTACACACCCCAAAACCATCACAGCAGGGTTATCCAGCCTCAGAATACACCAAATGAATTTCACTGCAGCACAGATCACTGCTGTACAGAGACAAGATGAAAAATTAATGCCTTAGGTCAAAAAAGGAAACTCCACCACAGAACAGAGCATTCCAGGAACAACTCTTATACTGAGACTTAAATTCAACCAATAACAAGATGTTTTTGGAAGATGCAGATAGAAGCAGACAACAAATCAAATTCAGATCCCTGAAAGCGTGCAGCTTATTCCTGGAAAAATATATAATCTCAAATAAAAGGTCAAGTGTTATACAGTAAAACTGAAATGGGAAATAGTATTTTCTTGCCTTTAGGTCTTTATTTTTAAGTAACATTCTTGACCATCAGGCTTGCAATCCAAATCACAGTTGTGTAGAACAACGGCTCTATCTCGCACTATGGAACAGTTAAATAATTTTTTGGAAGGAAATCAATCCTCCCAGGTAAACACATGTAGACTTCTATTCAAAATAATAAAAAGATACACATGAAGTGCAGGATTTTAAAGTATAATAATTTCCAGTAGAGTAATTGAAAATATTTCCCTTTCTGCCTTAATTCAAAGCTCTACGAAAGCAATTGAAGTTTTATATGGACAAAAAGTGACAAGTTGCATTGGAATAAGTTAAAATAACTAGCACTACGACAATGTTTAAAATACCTGTAAAATTTACTAGACATTTGTCAAAATGAACAGCCTGGGCTTAAGACAAAATGACAATGTTGGAGTTATTTGGAAAGCACTGGGGACTACAAGCATATGTTCTGAGAGCATTAAACAATAACAATGCTTTGGCAGAAGTTTCACAAATATTTGAAAATATAATTATGCAAAAAAAGCCCCCAAACCCCAAGCCTCAGAATCAAAATAATGTCAGTTCTTACTTGATCAATCTAAATCACACAGTATCCCATGTGAAATGGAACCCAATCTCTTTATCTAATTGCTATGATAATTATTCTCAGATACTGGAAGAACAAGAACGGTCCATCTGTGAAGGAATTCAGCGTTGCATCACATAAAAGTAATTTTGGGGAAAAAAGAATAGGCTCAGTATGTGGGAGAGAGTACATGTGTGCATATCTATCTGTGTATGGGGAATGGTTTTTTAATATACTTTCAGAGGATCAAAATACCCATAAATATGCCTCTAAATAAGAGAAAATATTAAACAATGATGTATTGTCAAGGGTTTCTGTAGTATGTAGCAAAATAAAAAGTGAGATAAAGGAGTACTAGCCAGCAAAGAAAAGCACAAAAATTCACCCTTCTTTGAAGTCTTATTCAGACAAATTTAAATATACTACTTTAATTATACACCAGGTTTCTAAGGCTGTAAGTCCCTCTTCTCTATGGGAACTCCTGCTCTTACATAAAATATTCAATATATTCAGTTTTCTGTTTGCTATTTAATCCTATTAATTAAGAATAAACAATCACCATTTTTAGGATGATCTGAGGAAACATTATATTGACAAGCAGGCCTAAGGCCACTAAGTTGTTTTTTTTTTTCAAATGGACTTTGATCAATTTAATTCAAGTACAGCTTTATAAATATTGTTCCTACCCACTTCTGCAGCAGATTAAATGACCAGGCTAGTATCCAATTCCTGCTTTCTCCTCCACCAAGACAGATGTTGGCTGTGTTTTCCTATTATGTCCCCAAGACATCTGCACATTCAAGTTCATTTATTAAGACTGAATTGCTGTAACTCTCTTTCTCACCCTAACATTTTACTCTGCTCATGCCTGTTCAGAATACTATTGCAAAGATCACCTCTACATGTTTTTGCATCCCATCTTTTTCCTCCTTCTTCCTTCCTTTCCTCCCCCTTTATAACATCAAATATAAGCACCTTGTCTTCATCAAAGGTACTCATGGTCTATACCCAAGCTCACTTATCTCAGTATACTAGGGACTCTGCTATCTCTAGTTGGCTTCAGATACCAATCCTCATTACCACCTTGTCACCTTTCCAGCTGGGCACTTTTGTGCCTCCCTGCTTCATAAATAGCTGAAGAATAATTTCATTACACCTAGTGAGAAGCCTCCCTCACTTTCCATCAAGCCTGCACAAAAAAACTTTTAAAAAGCCAATTCTCAGCTAAGACTGTAGACACTGCACTGCCCAACAATGCCTCATTGACTCCTTGCATTCACTTACATGTCTACACCCAAACTGGCTATACCTGTATTTTTAGGAAACTTCTTGTGGCAACTTCTACATAGCACCTAGAAAAACAGGTTTCTGCTCTATCATTACAGCACTTGGTTAATATAAGTAACACAATGACAAAATACAGTAAGAGTATTACTTATTTTCTTAGTACTGATATACCTCTAAAGATTACCACTATTTTTTTCCTGATAAACACAAATTGTCTGGCTTCTCACTTTTGTTGAGATTACTCCACCACACTACCACAAGCCATAATCCCTCCAACAGTGATCAGTTTGTATTATTTGTCTCTCCTCAACCTAACCTCCGGTTAAATTTGAAATTCTCAATCCTCTTTTCCTTCAGCTACTGGCTAAATCAATACCATAATAGATGTACTCTCAGTAGAAAGCCTTCTCAGTTTTGACACTGCAATTGGCCAAACAAATGCAGGCAGCTTAAGTTCCTTCTTGATAAGCCCAGTTCCACAACACTGTTGACCTTGTAAAGCCCCAGATTCCTGGAGCTATTGTATGATCTTCCTGCATTAACCTCCAGGCTAACAATTTATGTTAAGATAAATTCAGCCACTATGGATAAGATCAGTTTGAACCATTTCTTTGTTTGAATAATTCAGGCAGATCCTTTGTACTCATTGTTACAATACTGTTTCAATGTCTTTGGATGCAGTAAGACTGCTAAAGACTTTTTCATGTAAACATATGCAACTCCTTTAATTAAGATTCCAGTCTTGCCAGAGACTTCGTGTGTACCCTGCTGACACAGAGGTGTGTACAGAAATTTTTTTTTAAAATCTTACCTTGCAACTTAAAACTAGCAACACTGTGTTTTAATCCAATCCACATGAAAAAAAAAAAAAAAAAAAAAAAAGATATTTCCACTACCAACAAGGTATTTGATAAAATGCACTTAAAGTTTACCAATTATACAAAAGGCAGCCAATTCTTCTCTCTCAGAGCAGCTTTTAAAATCTGCTAATCATGTTGGAAGTTATTTATATGCCATTATATTTTATTGTAATTTTTTAGATTTTTCACAGTCCTGAAGTTATTTTATGGCAGAAACTGAAAGAAATATTAGTAACCTAGCATTTAATAGCAGTACAGCAGGAGTAGGAGTAAGCGAAGGATGTTGATACTCAGTGTCTCTCTGTTTGCATAACGTTTCTTGGCTTTGCTGCCACCTGCAGCAAAACACAGCATAAAAGCCCAGTTTAGATATTGCTATCCTACTTTGCATCAATGCTTTCTAGTCCCTCAATGTACTGATTTTCAAAGTTTATGAGAAACTAATAGCAAAGGGTCGTTTCTAAACTAATCCAGACTTTTCCAAATGTTAAAATGTTTTGTGTAGAAAAAAAAAAGTATCGGAAGACAGATATGCACGTTTATTTCGCTAGATCAAAAAATGACTTGAAATTATGTGAACTGAAACATGTATACCTACATATTTATTTAGGCTTTTCAAAGCATCATTTCCCCTTTAAAATTTCTAAATCCTACTAATAAAACTCCTTCCCATTCTATTTAAGTGCTTAAGTTTCTAAGATAGTCTGTTTGGTTTTGTGTTTCGTTTTTGGGGGGTTTTGAGAGTTGGGGTTTTTTTGGGTTTGGTTGGTGGTTTTTTTACAATAACAAATAAAAACCTGCCATCATTATCATTGAATATACAGTTCAGAATCCAAAATAAATGCTTAGTTGAATGACTTGTTAAAATGTTGCTAAATAGAATAGTTCAGTTGGATGGGACCTACAACTATCATCTAGTCCAACTGCCAAATATATACCTTTGAAAAATACCAATGATATGCATATGTCTTCTTAACTGTGAAGTCCCAGGTAAAATCTTTATAATGTTAGGGTTTTTTATATCATAAATCCCATTGGAACAAAATCTATTAACACTACAAAGGAAAAAGCAGATGGTCCAGCATTAGGGTGGCTCCACTCATTCTTTTCAGCATCAATTGTAAAGTAAAATTTGACATATTTCCTGTTTCTCAAAGACCATCATTTGTGGCTTCCAAAGTGAAAAGCAAGCAGCCCAAGTAAAACAAAAGCAACTTATAAGCAAGTTATCACTGAAAGGGACAAGTGCCTTGAAGAGCTAGCTAAGATTTCTGCCTCTACCTTTTGTGAAAAGTCTACTAGACCCATTTGTCATGATAAAAATACAGGGGTTTGTTGGATTTTTTTTTTTCTTCTTTTTTACTCAACTTGAGTAATCACTTAGTTTTCCTAGTAGCCTTCTTTTATCTCCCGATTCTTAGGAAAATTTCCTGCCAGGTTAAAAGTTGGTCATAAATCACCCAATATGTAGTCAACCTTCAGCGTAGGTCACCAGAACTCACTAGATCTGAATATTAATACAACTTTTTAATGAATAAGCTACGTTTACTAGGCAGTGTATCTACCTACCTTTTCATGCTTGAGGTCACACTGATAACATCAGTCCTATGCTTCCTATACTCTATCAAGTTCTAGTAAGAAATGGATGCTACTTTACATCACTGTCCTAATTTATAAAGCAATCTAGATGAAGCAATCATCATATTGGGTCACCTGTGCCTCCTTCAAGCAACACAGAGGATGAAGGTCAAGTTATGGTATGCAAGACCAAAAAGCCCAGTTACAGAACAAGTTTCTTTCCTTAGGAAATATAGGAATCTACTCTTTTAACAACTACCCTCTCATAAACTGCTCTATTTCAAACGCCTATCGTGACCAGGTCCATCAGAAGAAAAAAAATCAAGGCCTGAGAAAAGAAATACCAGAAATTGCACACATTCCACTGATTATTCCACTGATTATTTCAGTACTGCTGTTGATGGAGTATGAGAAGCATCAAGTAAAATGACAAAGGAAACCAGCAAAATGTCCTAAGATATACAGGTGCTCCTTCTGTGTGTTCTGCCATATTAGTGACTTTTTTTTGGCATATTTGTCCAAGCACTTTGAAAAAAAAAAGGTCTAAAGAAGAGTTTGCTGGATTGCATCCCTTCCCATATGACAAAAGAGAATTTAGTTCAGTGGCTACACCTGTCCAATGACTAAGGCCATGTAGTTGCACAGTCGTTATTGTCAGCTTAATTTATCCTACGAAATCTTTACCAAGAGGAAAACAGGAAAACCTTCAGCATAATTCACAGATCTTTCACAGGGAGCTTTTTTCCCCCACAGGGAGCTTTTTTTTTTTTTTTTTAAGACTGGACACAAGAATTGATTGATAACATTTAGTTGAATATTTTTCTTCCATGCTAACCTTTGTCAAAGAAATAGCTTCTAAGGACAACAGAGAGCGAGGCCTTTAACTGCATCCAGCATTCTGAACTGCTGAGCAAATGTCTTACAAGTTTATAGCTTTAAAATACTGGTCAAAGATCCCAGTTGAGGTTGTGACCCTACCAGGCTCAGTACTGTACAAGTATAAATGAAAATATGAGAGTTGTGCTCCAAAGAGTTTGCGAGCTCATCCTCTCTATCAAAGATAATTTAACTCTTTGGCAGTAAATCCAGATTTGGTTTCAAACTAAAATAAAAAGAAACCTCAGCTGATGTTCTGTTTGGTCTCACACAATGAGCTCCTGACAACTTACAAACAGCAAGGCTTCAGAAATAATAAAAAGGAAAAGAGACCAGAAACTCAGCACTGAATCTGGATTTGCATCCTGAAAATTGTATGACACAAGCTGAAGGGGGAGAAATGTTTCTTCCATGGAAACACATGCTGAGATAGGAGAGAGCAGAGGACCGATAGCATTTTCCCTGCTGAGCCTGTGGAGACCATCACAGAAGTACTTAATACCTAGGGGAACTGTTGTTCCCTTGGGATCCTCACACAGCTGCTGCTCAGTCCAGTGAGACCCTGCTAGCACCAGACTTGTTTGCACTGGGCACAGGGGTGAGCTGGATGCTCACCTAAATGCTCCCTAAATGAATGAGTTCAGCTTTCAAAATAAACACGAAGGCACACACTAAGAATAATAACAATTTGATTTCTGCTGGCAATCTCTAACACATTCTTAACCACTTTCTGAACAAACTCACTCCTTAAAATTACAACAAAAAATTTAGACTGAAAACTAGTGCAAAAGAAGTGAGAACTGAAAACAAAACCTGTACTCATTTTCAGTAGATATCAAGAAATTATGCCCAGTTTAGAAATTAGTATTAAGGAATATTAAATTTGCAGAAAGGTAAAGATGCATGGACTTTAAGTTTTATTAATGGAGAGAGACTGAGGATTATGTTTTTTGTTCCTTTTTAAATATTAGAAAATACAGAGTTAAGAAATGAAGAAGGAAGTTGTTCTGTTTTTTCTCAGAAGTACCACTTCTTCAAAGAGTACTGATTTTATTTTTAGAATAGCTTCAATCAGAAGACCTTAATAGAAAGAAATACATAAACAGAAAACTATCTAGGCATCCTTCATAATTCAAAGCAAAACGGTATAGAATTAAAGGACAAAAAAACCCCCAACTTCTTCCTTGCCACGCTGTTCTTAGTTTGTGTCTCAATAGGAAGAGAATGACAGATGGAAGTATAAAGTATGTTTACTCATATCAGGCCTTTGATATGCAAATGCTTGTTCTGAAAGAATGAGAAATACACTGACCAGCAGACATCCCCTCAGAAGAGAAGCATCACAACCTGAGGGAGAAGAGAGATAAACACTCCTTGGCAGATGCATTATGAATACTGACTATGGCAAGTTCTGCCACAACACTTTCCTGAGGGAAGTATTATGTTTTGAAATGTAACATCTTGACAACGTTTAAATGCAAAGGATAAAAGAAGAGTGAAATAACTCAGGGACGCTGCTAATAAATAAAATACATACACTCATTTGTGCCTTTTTCTCTTTTTTCTTTCTTTTTCCTTTAAATTTCATTGCACTGGTAATTCTGTTATCTAACTCCTACGACAACACAGAAAAAGAGCTAACTTCAGCCTGAAAAGGTTTGCCTTAAGACTCTGTTTTTCAGGCGATGAAGAGACATCAGTTGAGTCAAAGGAGATCTCGGTGCATTACGTTCGACTCCTGCTCTGAATCACGGGCTGGTGGAGCCAAACCATCTCCATTAACTGTACAGCAAACCAGAGGAGACTGGCCTCTCACACCTTCGAATATTGTGCATTTCTGACAACGACGCTATGAACATCAACATTAGCTTAAAACCTGGTCAAAACTGTTTCAAAGTCTGTAACCTCAAGAAAAATAACAAAGCTAACAATAAAATCTCACAAATAGCCACTAATAGGAAAGTGCTTGTTGTAACCCTGCAGTGAAGCCAGAACAGTTTTCAAATGCATTCAACCTCTTTTGCACATGTGAAAAACCAGTATTGTCTCTCTTTTTCACACCTCTACAGTACAGACTTTGGATGCAGAATGAATGCCCCATGAAGCTCAGGGTACAGCAGTATGGTAACATTCCAGAAACTATAAAAAATTACTATAATAAATATAGCAATGATTAAACAATACTGGTTTTTAGCTGATAATTTTAAAAGGGTATTATAACTGCGCAGCGTACTGGTTTTTTATTTTTTTAGGATTCATTACCTTCTCCAACCATCACTAGTGCAGAAGTCTAACACTGAAGAAAAACACTTATCCCTTTTTCAAGATACATGCCACATCTAATTGTTCACAGTGGAACTGAGGTCATGCATTTCTTTCAGTTACAGGTCCTTTCTGAGAAAAGGAATTACCTATTATTATTTTAATAGCTTTATCATGGGGTTTTCTCAGTAATGACAGCTATTGTAACCATTTGTTTGTTCCTCCGAATGCCCATGTTTTATATCCCTGCTGTAGTCCTCTTGAAAAAAAAATAATGAAAAAACCCAAACAACCAACAGCCAAACAAATCACTAAACAAAACAAAACAAAAAAAACCAAGAAGAAAGCACAACCCCACACCCTTCAAGAAATGTAAAACAAAATAGCTGCAGAAAGACCTAGGAGAGTATACGTGGAAAAGTAGTGACATTCTAGAAGTTAAAGCCAAAACCAAACACTATGTGAGTATCTTTAATATTACTACTACTCATTTCCAAAGTAACAGAAAAGTTTCATTGCGCTCTAGCCCTTGAGTTTCAGGTTAAATTGTTCTGCTGATGCTATAAACATTTAGGTAAAGAGGGATGAGGTGCAGGTATAAAAGGCCAATCAAATACCAGTTACTTACATTGTTTCTCTAGTAACTAGACTGTGGTTTTTTGGATGCAGGCAACTGTAAAAATTACCAAAGACAGATATTTAGTAAAAAGTCAGTAGGTTGTTTTATAGCTACTTTGCCTTCATTTCTTTCAGATTTACCTAATTTATTCCTAAAGAGTAGGCAAGTCCATAAATCAAACAAAGATAAGTTTTACAGGTTTCTTTTAATAATAAAAAAAAGGATTTTCTTTCATTATTTACAGTTCCTTTTCTGTAAACCGTAAATATTACCATCCAGAGGATTCCACCATTGCTTGCTATTCCTTACAAATTATATTATTTTTATTGCTACAAGACTGGATGCTACTTCAAAAAACCCAAACAAATGAAAGTAATTCAAACATTTTAAATTAGAGCTTCCATGCTGTGGATAGAATACTTCTCTCTGACAAGGAAATTACAGCTTTCACAGTACGTTTACAATGCAGTAGTTTCTAGCTACAGAGAAGTAACTTCACGCAAAAGAGTCAGTACCACAAACAACAATCTCTGCTACAGGGGTTTTGGGAGCAGAGATGCTAAACAGTCATGTCTGACAGAATGCCTCAGCAGAGACTTCAGGTGCTGAGGTGCTTGCAGACCTTGCTTGGACACTGCAGCACTGGTAAGAGGAGATGACGGGTAGAAGACTGGTAAATAAATAAAAGGTGCGTTGACACTGTAAAATAACTTAGTTCTCCATCTCACTTCTGGGCCCTTGGCCTTCCCTATCACATGTTCTAGCTCCCTCCTGGTCTTTCCAGGATGAAACCTCGGTCTGCTCCTATGGAGGGAGGGTTTCTTGCCAAGGCTACTCCCAGCAGCAGGGGTGGCTGCGCCCACACCAGCCAGCCCCATCGGTGGGAGCTGTGATTCAGCTCCTTATGTCTCTGTTACCGCAAGGAGTAGGAGGAATAATTCAGACAAATACATCAATTCCCATCAAACACACGGCTAGCGCAGACACTCGGACAAGACTGCAGTGAGACACTGCCTACTGGGGAGCATCTGTCCGCAGCCAGCCCCGGTCCCCTCCGCCTGCCTCGGTACACAAACATGGGAGGGAGACGTGTCCGCTGCCTCGTGGATATGGGATTCTCAAACGAACTACCAGGAGACATGTATAAAATTATACCATCCAGGCACTGGTACAAGACTGGTATGATATGAAAGAATATTTCTTCTTTGGATCCTTTTCCCTTACAATATTATCACAGAAATTTATTCTAATTCAGCACTCATGGGGTAAGAACAATCTCAAAAGCTGCCTTTTAAAATGATGTGGTTAGTTTTGGATCATTAGACTAGGCAATATATTTTATGAAGGCATATCATTTTAGCCACAGACAGCTTGCAAGCAACATTTTTACATTTACTGTAAAAAAAAAATTATTTCTCTCTGTAGGCTATGGTGATTAGCATGACCCATATTTTTAAAACAACAAAATATGTCCACAGAGAGCAATCGCACAAGTATTTGCAGATTTTTTTACTTATATTGTGATTACTTCTTTTGCTACAGCTGCCTGGAACATGAATAGGTTGTTTTAAAATTTATTCTCATTTAGTCAGGCCACCTCTTCCTTTCGAGGAAAAATTCAGTTTATGGAAGGTTTCTCTATTCACAGTAGTTTGTGTTATGGTATTTTTAGATTTAAATAGATCACAAAGTTCTAAGTTTAAAAATGTCATGATAAAACATCTGCATGTAAATGTCAGATTGCTAACAGCCTGAACTGTTAGAATACATTTTCCTACAACTTTGCTTTATTTATACTTTAAAAAAAATCTCAACCACCCAATAAACTGTATGAAGAACTGCTGCACAAGTATTAAATCACACTAATGGAGAATTACAAAGGTGGTTGTGCCTGCTGATCCCTGCAAGTGTTGTCCTCCCTCTAATCTGAGCCTATACAAGTATTTAACAGCTACAAAGTTGATGACTAAATTTTTTTCCTGATTATATTTGCACACATGTATTAACAATTACTTAGTCAACCACTGACTCGATTGTGATTTGCATGACCTTAATGGAAATTAGCCACTATTTTCCTTCTGAAACTACAAAACTTTCACTCACCATCCCTAAATTGCATCACTGCTCCACCTCCAAAATAATAAAAAGTTTCACCAGGTTCATAACCCAGAGCTGCTAACAATTAAATGGCCTGATACTGAAAATTCTGAGTTTAGTATGGAGTATTTTCATGTGTACACATCAGCATTATAGGATCCAAAACTGAGTCCTAAACGATAAAATAGATGGTAAGAACAAGTGAGGTGTTTTAAAAGTTTAAATAGTAAAGGACTTAGCTAAATGACGTCGGCTTATCCTTAGGTTCATCCTAATTACTGTATTAGAAAACCAGCTCCAGCAGCAGGAGACAAAATGAAGTCTGCTAGCCTGATTAGTGAGAAGAATTCACCCACAACACTCTTATTCTCTGCAAACAGAAAAGAACCTCTAAAAATACATATTTATTAGAAATGACATGCAGTCAGTATCTGGGTTTGTTCTTGAGCACATTTTTGTTAGTATGTTCTTGCTGCCATAGCAAACATTAGTGATCCTACAGTTTGAAAACATATAGTTCCTACTAATTTCAACTAAAGTCACATTGGATGTTGCAGGTTTCCCAGTTTGAAACACCCACTGAACAATCTCCGGCTTATTATAATGATTGTTCAAAAGAAGCGTTTCAGAAAAACTCTGGAAGATGTAATTGGTACTGTTTTAAGTTTAACATTGAAATTTCTAGACAACCCCTTAAAAATCGACAGATCAGAATAAGTATACTTCAATAATTTATTTGCACATCTATGTCACCTCTTACTTGAAAGCAATACTCAGTTTGCTTCATATGGCCCCTATACCATCTCATTCCTACTGTCAGATTAAAGCCTAGTTTTCAGAGCCACTAATATATCAATAACCAATTTTTGCATTGTAGTTATTTACTGTAGAAAGCTTTAAAAGCTCACAGTCTACCAATTATCACCACACAAAGTAGGGAAGAGAGAAAGCATTTTCCCTGTCCCAGACTACCTTTCAGCAAAGTATTTCTTGGATCTTCAGTTGTGATCAATTAACATTAATTATACCTTATCCCATTATTCCATTCACTGCTATTATTTACCTTACTCTGTTATGTTACAGTGTAATTGATAGCAATGTAGCTCTAGCAGAGAGGTTTGCCTTCTTTTAACTGTTCTAGTGCTCTCTGCTGCTGTCTGTAGTAAGTTGCAACTATCCAGAATAAGTAAGGATACTGAACTTATCTTTCCCCCATTTCCAAAGTTCTGAAAGGGAATTTCTTAGGTTATCAGTGGGACTGTTTTCCTAGGTAGGACAGCTATATCTCACACAGGCTAGGGTGAAAACCCTTTACCAAAGAGGAAGGTTTTGCAGAGTTCTCTGAAGCTCAGGCTCATCCAAAACAATCATTTGGCTATAACAACTGAGTAATTTTTTTTTTATTATTATTTTTTTTTCCAACATCAGTATACTTCCATGTTTCTTAAGGAAAGCATTTTAAACTGCATAATATAGAAGAAATAAAAAGTACTCTGATCAATCGAAATTTCTCCCAGAACTTCCCTTTGAAGAGAATCCAGATTTTTACTGATAATTGAAAACAACATTTTGCAAACTCAAATTCCTTCAAAACAGAGAATTTCTCTTACTAACATGGTTTGACATGACCCATTATGGTAGTTGTATATATAATTTTAAACAACTGAGATAATACGCAAAATGATAACAATGCATAGTTTATAAAGATAAGTACATGCAGATAAAATCAAATGTATTACTCATTTACTGTGAGTCAAAGAATCCGTAGTCTGATTTGGAAAGAAAATGTACATATCCTCCTACTCTGGGATTTGTCTTTACTGGCATCCTAAATGCTACAAGCCAACCGTTCTTCAGGCATTCCCCTGGGTCTCTCCCCAAGGTCTTTAATGCCTCCTGACTCTTTGTGACTTTGTAGCTTCTTTTATGTTTTCTGCTAAGTGTGGTGGAAAACCTATTCTGAGTTACAAATAAAAAATACTTTTACATCTTTAACTACTATTCCAAACTCTGATATCCCAATGATTCAACACTAAAATTCTCGCTTTCCCTGTGAAGGCATCTTGAACGTACACATGTATAAGGCTTCTCCACATTGCAATAGTTCAGTATTAAAAGTATATTACATTAAAAAATGGTGGTTTCTCAAGTACTGCTTTAAAAATAATTGTAAACAAAATTGTAACAGGTGAATATGACAGCAAATATGACCATTAAGATCATATTCACCAAGTGAAATAAATATTTCAGGACACCGGAATACTTACTAAGTTTGGGAGGGTTCTGCCCCTCCCCCCCCCCCCCCCCCCCCCCCCCAGTTCCTTGCCTAAACTGCTAATACACATAGATACTGGTATGTAAAATACTGCACATATTCAAATGACTTTTGAATATGATTTTTCCTAGTTTTTCTATCTTGACTACTCAGTTTTTCCTTGAAGATTGGTTTACAGTAAAATTGAAATCTAAATGTTGACACTGCATAGAAGATACATTGCTATTGAATTTACTGTTCCACAGGGACTTTATTAGGGCTGCTACTGAACTGTGCATCATTTTAATTAGAATTAACACTTTCATCTTGTTTATGAATATATGTAAGATAAGCTTTGAAATATTTAACATCTGGGAATACCATCAAGTTGTCACAGCAAAATTAAGACATTTCACACACATAACTATTTATTATATAATAGCCAGATACCAAATAACTAAACATTCATTGTTAGCATTTGGAGTATAATCTCTCTGTGCATACATTTCCATGTCCTTTGGGAATTTATTCATGCTTTGATCATTATCCCTTTGAAGCAACACTTCTTTAAAGAGAGACATTTCAAGTGCAGTCCTTGACTCCATTAGATGTTTCACTGGTAGGCACGAGACGTATTTTACATAATTTATTCTACCCTTAGCAGACATACACCTAGAACAGCACAAGCTTGCTGAAGTGGGTTGGCTCCCAAGGATCACCTTCCTTTGCCGAGATACTTACTTTGCACGATAGAAAGATTCATAGAATTTGCTGTTCAAAAGACCACCATCACCATGTCAGCTACCTCTTATGAACTCAAGATTCTTCCCTGCAGAATATTCTCTTGTGATTTGATGGGACTCCTGAAAGTAAAAACTAAGGGGGGAAGCCAAGCCAAACCAAGCAAACCCCACAGGACCCTTCAGGAAAAGGACTTTCAGCTTATCAGCTAAAACACTACAGGACTGCATTTCTGAGATGTGTCAGACAGTGAGTGAGTCTTTGTTAATTTAGTCCTTTAGGTGTCTACTTCAACCACCAAAACCTATGTATTGCCACTTGGATTATGACAACTCTTAAACATGACGGACACGTGCCGGGTCAAGTCCGGGTGACAGGTAACGGTCTGGAGATCAGGTCTGAGGCAGACTCTCGCCGAGTTGCTGGTGGGGAAATGCGGGGAGCAGTGACTGGCAGCTGGTGCCTCAGGGAAGGAGCGAGACATGGGAGAGCACCTGCAGCAGAGAAGGGCTCCTCCGAGAGGGGCCATGGGGGCTGCCCCAGGGAAGGTGGCTCCACAGGTAACTCGGAGACCCTTTTCCCCGTGCCCGAAATTACATCAGCATACATTAATTCAAATGATGGTTAAGAAGCTACTATGAACCATCAGCTGTACTGGCGCTATTTAAAATCCATATTATAACAAAATATCAGCTGCATAAACCTGTAGGGAAAAGGTAATATACAGCAACCAATAAGAATGACCTTTAATTCCTATAGGCTGTGTTTTCTTCTATACCCTTGCTGGAGGCACCAAACACCTAATAAACACCTAAGTTCCTTTAAAACCCCACAGAACTAGCCTGTGCAGTTGGACATCAATGTTCAGCACAGGAACATATCATCTGGATGTTGAAACATGAGAATTTATGAATTATCTTTGATGGTAATATTTTTTTTTTTTAAATTCTAACAATGTAATAGCCTAATCTTCTCATTCTGATAGGTCAAACAATTTTTACATTTAGAAAACATTTTTGTCTTAGAAGTATGTAAGAGAACAAAGAAACACGCATACTCCTCAAGCAACAATAAATTAATTATTCTACTTTTACAAACTTAAGTTCTCAGCACAGTATTAATGGTACAGAACATTAATGGACTAAATGTTTTCTTTTCTTTTTTTTTTCCACATAAGAGCAAGTGGGAAATAAGGTATGAGTAGCAGAAAAAGGCTGTAAGAAAAAACCAAACAAAAATCACATAAAGAGGGAACCCATACAACAACGGGAAAAATTGCAGAGAAATGCACTCAATCAAATGCAATCTTTATACCTGAAAGTGCATTAGACAGATGCGTCCACTGCTTAGTGTAGGCTGATATAGAAGAAACAGAACATAAAGACATTCCAACTTTTTGAAAATGTTAATCTAAACAACTAGATACCTGTTCAACAGGCTGCGCGGATTGTCCAGCTCATAGTTCACAAACGAGTTTCACCATGTCTAGTGCACACAGGCGACTCACGGGGGGGGGGTTACAAAAGTGACCCAGCCTTGGGTTGCCTTGAGGCCCTGTCTCTCTGCAGAGAGGACTCATGGGGAGCTCTGTAGACAGCTTAGCCCTGGGTTGTCTGATAAACACCAAACTAAACAGGGCGGTGGCTGCACCATTCAAACAAAAACCTGAACTGAGCCTTGAAATCCCTTAACAAATAGTATGTCCTGAGTCTCAATCCAACCACTATTCAGTTGCTGAGGGAGCAAGGTAAAAAAAAAAAAACAAAACCAAAAACAAAAAAACCAAAAACAAACAAACAACCCCCCCAAAACCCAAAACCTGGAGGGTTTCAGCTTCAGTTTCAAATGACAACCTTGCGTATTCAATCAATCACAGACCAACAAAGGAAAGATAAGGGGAAACTCCACTCAGATATACATAATCTATTTAAGCATATATCATAATCCACTTGGACATAGTCATACACACCATTCCACAAGTCAGGGGATAAAAACTCTAAGATTCAGGTTGGAAATGGGGGAGTCACTTGTCCAACTATGCAGTTGGCTTGTGAAGGAAACCCTTCCCCCCTGCCTTGATCGGGACGCTGGTTGAGGTAACTTCCCTGGGATTGAGAGCCCTTACCTGGAGGGGTAAGTGAATATTGTTTATGCTTTAAGTTTGTAAATGCGTTTGTGGTTGTCTGTGAATTGCTTGTGGTTGTAATAACGTACTACTCTTGGCTTAAAAAATTGCAATAGTGCATTCCTCCATTGTATCTGTAAAACCTGCAATAGTGGCGTGTTAAGTCTGTGAGTGAAGTTCAAAGAAGTCGTTTGCTTGAACCTTGCAGTTAAGTCCTTTTCCGTCACACAGGCATACTGAAAATGCAGTTTGCACATATAAAGCATATTCACTGTATTCAGTTTGACTCTTTAAATCCTACGGTCAAGTTTAATCACTGATCATCGTGCAGACTATTTCCTTTGTTCTATTTATCTTTGGAAATATTTATCTTTTAATCAACAAAACACTGAAAATCTTAACAGAAAACTTTCTGTCAGTGACTTACCTAAAAGGAGAATGAAAGTAAGACCTTTGGGATAGACATGTAAACTTCTCACTAGAATCTTCCAAATATTTCCCAGCAAATGAGCTCTTTGGATACAATTCACTTGTTATCTATCATAATAAGGTTATGAACCATAAGTTTTAGGAATTTTCTGTCTTCAGGTCATGTTTTAGGGGTTTTTTGTTGTTGTTGGTTTTAAACATTTGTGACATTGCATAGAACTGTACAAAATGCCTTGTGTGCCTTTTGACTATCTAAATAAGATTACTTTAAAAAAAAAATCTAAATTATGTGAGAGCCAAGACAGACACAAAGATTTGAGAGCCAAACTTTAAAATATTTAGACCAGCGAGACTGATGCTGAAAGCGCAGTAAGACCAAAAAGTGAATTGGAAGTACTGGTAGAAGCACAACCATGTTTCTTCAGAGCACACTGATGTGGGAACCAAGATGTCTAGCAAGCAGGACTATTCTACAAAGTAGATCAGTAAATAATAAATAATAATAATACAATAAAGCAGTAAAACAAGTACCAGCACCACCTTTGTAAGGTGGTTATTATCACAGATACATCAGAGCAGAGACAGATGTTTAAAAACCCCATTGTCCTGATTTCAGTTGGGATAGAGATAATTTTCTTTCTAGCAGCTGGTACAGGGCTATGTTTTAGGTTCAGTATGAGAAGAATGTTGATAACTGATGTTTTGAGTTGTTGCTAAGTAATGTTTAGACTAAAGTCAAGGATTTTTCAGTTTCTCATGCCTAGACAGCGAGAAGGCTGGAGGGGCACATGAAATTGGGAGGGGACGCAGCCAGGGCAGCTGACCCAAACTGGCCAAAGGAGACATCACATGATATGGAATACCCATCTAGTATATAAACTGGGAGGAGTAAGGGTGGGGGGATCACTGCTCAGGGACTAACTGGGCATCGATCGGCAGGTGGTGAGCACTTGCACTGTGCATCCCTTGTATATTCTAATCCTTTTATTATTACTATTGTCATTTTATTAGTATTATAATTTTTAGTTTCTTCTTTTCTGTTCTATTAAACCATTCTTATCTCAACCACGAGTTTTACTTCTTTTCCCAATTTTCTCCTCCATCCCATTTGGGGGGGGGGGGGGGGGGGGGGGGGGAGTGAGTGAGCAGCGTGGTGCTTAGTTGCTGACTGGAATTAAACCACAACAGCATAGAACAGCATCTCGAAGCTGTCTCAGATCTTCAGCTGCATTTCCTTTTTATATTACCACCAGGTGCCATGTGAAATGGTTCTGCAAGAGAGCACTTGATGCTGCCTGCCTAACACAGTTCCCCGTACAGGTCTTCCAGCTCCTCACAAAAAAGACTGTAAGTCACTAAAGATGCTAAAGCTAATATTATGGCACTACAGACCCCAAAGAATCAATTTCCTTTTCAGAATTCAGCATCCAAAAGTAATATAGCACCTGACCTTTTGAAGTTTCAGTTACCGATCCTCTCTTCTTGCCAAGAGACCTGCAACAGTCTTCAAACAGCACTGCAGCTCAAAAGGCACCCATCTTCACCACTACTCTTGAAAGCTGCAGGCTCAGTGCTGTAAGTCCCAGCAGAGCATCACTTGCGGCTCCATCGAGCTGAAGGCGTTGAGCTTTTCCCACTCAACAGAGGTCAGGGACCAACACACAACCCTCGCTCTCTGACCCTGCAGCAGCTCCAGGGCACATTGCACTCGAGCAGCAGTGTGAGGTGATATGCTGCTGGGGATGTGGTTTTGCTTAGGGAGGAGCTGTGATCACAGTCAAACTTCTGCTGCCCCCTCAAGAAGTACCATGGTGCAAAAACCCCTAACCTAAACTACTGAGGACAGAAAAATCTCTGTAACAGGTACCTCAACTTTCGTGGGAGTTTTCCTTCCTCTCTTTTTTCTCTTATACAAAGGTGTCAGTCATAAATCTTGCAGTTAATAGTATTGCATTTGCCTTTTTTTTTTTTTTTTTTTAGGTTTGGGGAGGGGTTTTTAGGTGGTGGGTTTTTTTTTGTTTTTTTCTTCATTTGGCAAGAGCTTAAGCTTTTGAGTAGCCTCTGAACTGCTTTGCTCAAATAATGCCTCTAATGTGACACAAATTTTGGTGGGGGTGATTTCTGAGAATCTTTTAAATACCATTGCCCTTGAAATCTAAGTTAGTCCACGACACAGAATGACTTTATAGTCTACATCAATCTTGCTGTGTAAAACTACTGCTTTTGATATTATTTTCAACCTTAAGTTTTAGGAAGAAAAGGAGAAGTCAGTTGGCTAAAGCAAATCTCGTCTCACTTGCATTCTTACTGAGAGTTACAAAAAGCAAATACAGTTCAAATTTTTAAACACGCATATATGTTCTTTTGTATTCAAGACAAACTTTGTCAGAAATGTCTTTGCACAGTTACTTCACTCCTGCTTGTAATTCCTAGGCTACACTATGCAAGAGAAAACCCTTTATTGATTGCTTTTGAAATCACATTTCTCAGCATAAATGCTTTAATAATTGACTGAATAAAATGATGGGAAACCTCTATGGGAACAGTTCCATTACAGAATGTGTTTTATGGTTTATTTGTGAATGTGTTACTGATTAATAACCTGCCTCAGAGGAGGTACTGGTGATTATCTTCAGATTTTGGAGCTCAACTTTATGAGTTCTCAAAGGGACATCATCTATATTGAAACAATAATGATATTCTAAAATGTTTCAATTATTTCAAGCTATAAATTTAAGTGCTTGTGCTCAGCAGCAGCATGAGAAAAATAGTCTTTAAAAAAAAAAAAAATCTAATTCCTAGATTCTGACAATTTCCAAGCCAGAATTCTCTGAGTATTATATATGTATACATACTTAAAGTGTTAAGATTTAAGTGACATTTCTTATCATTATTTAAAAAATTCACAGCCTACTGTAGCGTAAAAGCTTGTTAACTTTCACCAAGAACCCCACCTACATTTTTTTTCTCAGCCTATATTTATTTTTATTATTCAGGGCTCCACCACAAAAAGTCAATGATGAACAAACATTCCAGAAACTGAATTTCCACAAAGACAAATATATCAAACCCTTATTTAAGCCAGAACTGTGAATTCACTGCAACACATGGCTATGGAAGTCCTTAAGACATGATTTTTACATAGTTGTGCTGTACATACAGTAAAAGCGTTCCTTTGTGCAATTAGTGGCCAAGTTTGTAAATCACAGCTTCCTCACAAAGTATTTCTCTTTTGCAACTTTCAATGAATTCAGTGCCTAACACAAGGCATTTTGTATTGAACAAGTGTTATCAAGTCTTTAAAAGTGAACCATTATCGTTTTACTCTCCTCCACGCGCTTGTCAGAAAAGAACTCTTTAAAGCTCATAAAGACGTACATTTTTCAGCATATTGAGGAAACCTACATACTGAGGAGAACATACTCAACCATAAGAAAACTCCATCACGCTTCTCTTCCAGCTGGAGGAAAGCCTCCTACGGCTGCAATGAGATACAAGCAACCAATGCTGAACTCTTACATCCATTAAATACAGCAGCCCAAGGTTTTCAATCAAGCTAAACTCGCCTACATTCAATATATTTGATCGTTGAAACAGTTAAGATTGATCATGTGTAAAGGAAAATGTTCATTGCACAAGTCAAATTAATCTGAAGTGTTTGAGCTCAAGCTGTAGTTACTGACTCCCAGAACAAGAAGAAAAATTATGTGGCAAGCAAGAAAAAGCTGTTTTACCCAAGAACAGAGAGGCACCATTTCTGTTAGTCTCTCTAGGATGTGACGTACATTTTGAGGCTAAATGTAATCACAGTCAGGAACACAGGACAGTAACGCAGGGTTAGCACCTGCCTTCCTCTTGCCACAGTATAGCATCCAACCTGTCAGTCTTTCTGTTATTCCCATTTTTACCAATATGAAAGGAAATTTTAAGTTGTCATGCTACTGTTTATTTCTGACAAATAAACACCTTTGAATTTATTAACACCAGATTTCATGAAAAGTCGATTTTGGGACTGGCAAGCCAAGTATAAGGCTTGACCAAGAATTCAGTTATGACTAGATTGTTACGGTTGGAAGACAGCGTCTTATCCTATGTAGGGAAATCCACCTGCACACAGACTTACAGAAGATTTGTGAATGAGACCTACAGACTTTGTCCTTGTTTCCCACTCTGGCACTCACACATGTAGCACAGCACAAGAGTCCCCTGCAAGCTGCCGAACTATATGCGCCAGCCCCTTCGCACCTACAGAGTAAGTGTGTGGACCTGAACTGTTGTTATCCCCTGTGCCACAATCCTAGGACACAGCCCCGCTACCGAACCTACAGTGGGAGGATGTGCCCCACGTGAGCCTAATGCATAGGGTGGGGTTAGGAGGGTAGGGGAAGATACCAAAGTAGCCAAGAAATCTGCACAGCAAGTTAAAAAATAATAAATCAAACAGTTTTACAATGTACCTATTCTATATACAGTTGAATAGATACACAAATACATTTGTATTTATGTGTGCATTTTCTAAAACACACAATTTGTTTCCAGTAGTATCACAAGTTTTGCATGTGACCATCACTGGAGTGTACTTCTTTCAGCAGAGCAAGAAACAGCTGCTGCTTATGTCAAATCAGGCAGCTATATTACTGAGTCATACACAACAACAACAAAATCAATCACTGCAGTCCCTTTGACAATTTTTGTCTACTGTTTATCAAGGATAGCTGGTAGGATCAATATCCAATGGTACACACTAACACAAAACCTAAGGCAAGACATAGCTGAGTAATCAATGCGCTTTCGCTTCTGAAACTTCATGGCTATGTGTACAAACAGAAAGTAGTGACAGTTTTTGCTATTTAACCTAAGCTGACATCCTTGTTCCACCAAAGTAGGTTTTACACCAAATACTGTTCTTCAATGCGCATTTCAGTATCAAAGTGAAAAACAGTGATTTCCTAGGATTAATTCCGTTTGCAAACATTGAGTTTCCTACATGTGTGTCGTGGTTTAACCCCAGCCAGCAACTAAGCACCATGCAGCTGCTCACTCACTCCCCCCCCATCCCACCGGATGCATAATTTATTCAGATGCAGTTAGGAAATCAAGGCTTTAATTTCAATTTTTACAGTGAAATATTCTGGAAACCAGGTTATGGTAGCTACTGTAAGGTTCCTCATTTGCTCAAAATAATGCAAGATAAGTCAGTATGATGCGACAAGATTGTACAAACAACTTGTCTTCATTTAGTATCAGTGTAGTTTCCTTGCTACACAAAATCAAATGATAAGTTTTTTGCTTGTTTTTTTAAATCCTCACTTCTGAAGCAGCACCCCTTTCTAGCTCTTTTATCAAATTTCTTGTGTTACAATTTATCCAGTTGAACAAATCTGCAGATGGCTGTAGATTAAGTAAAAAGGGTTGGATGTGAGCTACAATATTAATTTACATGGTATTGAGATTTTTCTGGCTCCCAATGCAGGTAGTCATCGAAGACAAGTGCCCTTAGGTACCTATTAAACTCCTAACACTTTCTTGCAGTAAAACAACCCACACACAAACAAAAAATTCTATAACAAACTTAATATCCTCAGTTTTAAGACACTGAAAAGAAGAAAGGAAAAGGCTACAATTAAAAAAAAAAACAAACAAAACCCAAACACAACAAATAAACCCAAACCCAAAAACATGCATACCTTTAGAAGCTTTGCAGGAGCTAGCCTGGTACCCAGTGTATAAGAACAGGCACAAACGTGTCATTTTAAAGAAATATAAAAGCCATCAAATGAACCTAAAAGCATTGAGAAAAAGGCAAAGCGACTGAATACAGGAAAGTCAGATCTCTTCAGACGGTCCAAGTCACTAAAAATTAATCTTTCTGATAGTAAATAATACCACATCCATTTCACACAGTCTACTACACAATTTTCCTCCTACTTCAGCTAGACAATGATGTTATTTTTAATCCACACTAATTGTAAGCCTTAAGGACAAAAGGGTTATCTATGTGCAAGAGGAAGAAGTACCTTGCAAATGAAAGAGAGATACAGCATGAAATAGCTTGGCACATGACCTGGGATTTAGGAATTAAAACCAGGATGTACAAACATAAAAGTGCTACCGGTAGCATCTGCAATGTCTCCCCACAACAGATAGTCATTTAAATGTTAATGTACTGTAAATATATACTCTCTTTTCTAATGTATAGAGTTCTTGAGTTCAGATCAAGTCCAATTTTTTGCAGTATGTGAGCAGTTATATGTGGTTAAGTATATTCAGAAGATTTTAACGAGTCATTATCAATTGCTTTCTCATACTGTTACCTACAGATCTGCTATTGTCCACAATTCCTAATTTTTTCATAAATGTTCTTGGATTGTACTAAAAGCAACTATTTAGTGGTTCAACCTAAAAAGTGAATTTGGAAATGTCAAACCACCATTTTATCCATATTCAGTATTTAAGTTAAAATTTGCCGTGAGTGATCACAGATGTTGTGTTGTGTAGCCTTGCATAGGCTAAAGAGTAGGTTTTTCAGTGGAAAATACATACCAGTAATAATCACAAAGGTCTTAAGTACTACCATTGAAAACTGTGAAATCTAAAGCTCTTCAGACTCACATAAATTATGTAAAATAAACCATCATTTCTTGAGCACAGTAAGCAAGTGTGAACCCCTTCCAGAGCACTTGCATATTTAGGAATGTGCTATAAATTCCAGTAAATGATATGGCATTGATCGCCATACCTAACGGCTCCTCCTAAACTTCTCCATGCCACCTCAAGTGTTACCTCTATGCACGTTCCCACCTACCTCCCCTCCTGCTCCTTCACAAATGGATACTGGCTTTCTGCACAACCCTGCTGCATGTGCACATGCAGCAACTCTCTCTGAGGGGGGCTCACTGCGAGGTTTCACTTGAGGTTTCAGATGAAAGGAGAAAATTGAAAGACTTCAATTTCAGGGGGAATTGAGGTTTCAATAAGAATTTGGTTTTTATTTAAACTTGTAAGTTTGTATTATCAGTCTTCCTACTTGTCTGCCCTGTATTTTGAAAGGAAAAAGGTATTTAAGGGCATTGAAGCAACTTCCACCTGCAAGAAAATCACCTGCAGCAGTCTAGGAGACAGATCATATCACCTAATGCAGCCACGTAGCTGCAAGAAGTCCCAGGACCTTCTGCACCTGTCCCATTTCACAACAGAGAAAGAAAGAACAGCCAGTGGATCTTCTCAGTCCTCCACTCAGCCTGCCTGACATATTCCCATCTCTGGCTCTCCAAAAGAGCTGGCAGGGAATTGCACCCTTTGTCACAGGGATCTACGCTAGCGCAAGAGAACTGTCCCAGCTCTGCTGCAGGAGGGAGGGACTCCCTGTGGTGGAAAGATTTTTCTCTTAAAAAGATAATTTGCAGTCTTCCAAATTAAAATTTAATTTTATTTTGTCCCTTTTTTTTGTAGTCCAAATCTTTCTATGCTTTTCCTTTACAGATCCTTCA
Source organism: Astur gentilis (assembly GCF_929443795.1). NCBI lineage: Eukaryota > Metazoa > Chordata > Aves > Accipitriformes > Accipitridae > Astur > Astur gentilis. The sequence goes on along the minus strand of NC_064900.1, from coordinate 14,916,261 downwards.
GTGCCTGTGGGCTGGCAAAGAAGAGTAGGTCTCATGAGTAAATAAATACCTGGGAAAAAACCCCCCAAAGGAACCTTACACAATACTGTGTATGTCTGTAACTATTAGGAAAATTTGCCATTTCAGTGTACTTCCCCCCACACTTTTCCTGTTTTCATGCCAACAGACAGGTAAATAAAGCACGACTGTAATATTAACTTCTGTTTTCTAGTAACAAAGACATGCTATGGGTACATATATGAGGACAGGGTTAGTTCATATTTGTGAAATGAAAATATCTTCTAATTGAATCGGATGGAACAGCTGAAGATAGGCTGCCAAAGTAGAAGTCCTAACACCAAAACATTACCACAAATTCAAGCAATGAATAACAGAAAGAAACATTTGTTCAATTAAACAAATGCTCAATGCATTCAGGCATTAGTATCCCTAGGAAGTGCTGTTCAGTCAACTAGAGGTCAAAGAATTTGAATTTTACATTCCCACTCCTTATTGTATTTAATTAAAATAAACCAGGTGAGTCTGTCAATGTGTTTTATATTTTTAAAATTTCTTCAACTATATCACACAACATCCTTGGGGAGGTGAGGGGTTCCTGAGAATATTCCTCAAGAACAATCAGCTTTTTACAGTCAAAATACACTTCTGCATGGTGTTTGATTGGTTAAGACTAAAATAAATTCTGAAATTACTATAATAATTAGTAATTGTAGAGAAAAATTCAATTCTATATAGCAAATAATTGCTAACCTTGAGTAATTCAGATAATTTTTGGTAAGTTAAAGAATCAGACTGCAGTTAACAGTCACCCAATTACTACTATATCATTCATAAGAAGAACAGAACTGTTGTAATTAAGTTTATACAGTGTTCCTTCTCACAACTGTTTTTGTGTGAAAAAAACCCTAAACACCCAAAGCCCTGATATGGCCTGGATATATCACACATTTGTTAAGTCTAGCACAACTTTTCTCTTGGACTGACATTGAGAGAAGATATGACATTGAACTTGCTACTTTTAACAGATGTTTATTAGAATCCTGTGCAGCATCTCCTCCTTCTGTGCTATGACATGTGAAGGGGGCTGGTATTAGTGATTTCGCAAAGCAAGCACTTCATATTAGAGCCATTTATGAATAGCTTTGGCAAATTATTGGTACCAACTTGTTTATTAATGCCTAAAGAAACAGAATAATGTGGAATGTTGCTGCTATTTCAGGATTTTGAGGGAAAAAAATCTTGAAAGTAGATTCAAATTACAGAGCAAAAGATTGTTTACACAATCACTTCAGAAAAGATGGTATTTTTTCATGCTATGCCATTAAGAAATGTACGTGACACAAATAACTGCGAAACTCCTGCAATCAATGTGACTTTTTCTGCACTGACTTCAGGAAAGGCAGGCAGTCCCAAATTAATGAGAAATTCTTTATCAATATACCTCTGAACTGATCTAGATACATTGGGGTACACATTTAATAAGTATGGATATTTGAATCCAGTTGTGAATTCTTTTCAAACACTTTCACTCTGCAATGATCCTTTTAAAAGCAAATACAATGGATAGGAAATACTGATAGATTCACAGATAGAGATACACATAAAATCAACATGTTGAAATAACTGAAGTATTGCCAGTTAGGTTATTTTCAACTGCCAAAATCTACTTTACTTGCTTCCCTATGATTTTAACAGCAGTAGTAAAACTGATCAAAGACTTTTTTATTCCCATTCTTGCTGCTTTGTTAAACTGTGAGCAATGATAAAGGCAGAATATCATTCCTTATGCCATTTAGTACTTCCTGAATAAAGACTGCATATCTCCAAATATCAAAACAGAAATTTACTTTTTAAATTCTATGACAGATAAGCCATATTTGCCATGAAAAGCTTATTATTCCCCACTGAACCACGTGCTGGTGTATAATTTAAAGTCTGACACCATTTGCACATAGGAAAAAAAAATATTCAAGTATTAGCATGTATTGCCCAGCACCCAATTACTTACCAGAACAGATTTCAAAATACAAAATTATTATTTTGTAAGTTATTTTCATGCAGAAGAAAGAAATATTTAATCAGGTTTGAGTATGTCAGAGTATGTCTACAAGAAGCACTGACAGAGTAGTGTCAAATACTTCCAAGACTCAGATATGTAACTCCCGCGGTGGAATGGGAGGGACAAAAGGGCTTTGGGTTGGGATTTGGAGGAGGGACCTAGAAGACGTGAAGATTATATAAATAAGTCAGGTCTTAGTAGACTAAGATGGAGTGGCTTCTCCTCTCCCCCCACCCACCCGTGTCCCCCCAGTGAAAACAAGCTAAATGTAAATTTTACAAATTTTCCCTTAAAAAGTTAGTAATGTTCAGGTATTTTATAATTTAATGGGTATGAAAGAGTTAGTTCAGGATGCATTGACAAGTGACCAATCTTTTAAACTCTGAATTTCTGATTCATGTCTCCGCCAAGAACCAAAGTCTCAAAATAGGACATTACGGTTGTCTGAAAGATTGCTATCAACATAGGTAGTGATCTCAGTTCAGTTCACAATGCTCAAAAAAGTCATATTGTAAAAAAGCATTCCCAGTTGCCCGAGCATGCATCGCCACCAGCTGCTTTGGCACAAAGGGAAACATGGTCACCCTGACAGGAATCCTTCCAACTCACGGTTTAAGCACAAAAGCTGAAGAGTGGGCACTAGTGAAACTAAATTGTTGCTCTTTAGTTCTGAAAGTATCTTATACTTCTGGGCTTGCCCTAGGCATGACATTCATGAAGGAATGCCAGACAAACATACCCTGAAAAACTGTCAGAAAAGTAGTACTAGTATTAATATTAAAATACACTGAAGATGACTAAGTGGACAACACCAGACACCTATGAAAATTATTATTTCAAAACACATATGGAAGTTCTATTAGATTATAATTTTTAAAGTAGTAATTTGTTACTCTTGGGGCAAATAAAAACATGCAAACACTCATGGCTTTGGGTATTCCACTTAATTTAGGAGGTACCTGTTCAACAGCAGACTGGACTGCCAATTGAATAAAGGAGTGAAGTCAATGCAAAGCAGAAAAGTTTCCTTACACTTTTTGTGGGGTTTGGTTGCTGGTTATATCGCTCATGTACAGTTCTAGAGTATGACTCACTCACATAATGGACAGAACATTCATTGACTGTTAATGTCTTGGAAAAAAATCCTTATCCCATTAAGAGAGAAACCTTTTGACCTTATGTAGAAAGTTATACTTGCTTCCAGTAACGGCAACGTCAAAATTGTATCTTTGCAATGAGTATATTTTGATAATTAATGCCAGCAAGATCAGACAACGAAGTGAATTTCATTTTCTGATTACAATGCATAGTGTGCTTTTAATGCTCTATATTATCCAAGGTTGCTGTGCAGCTTGCCTAATACCATCAAATCTGAGGAGCTATTTCGGCAATATCAATGTCACTTGGGTAATTTATGGATATGGACTCTTTCTCTTCCTTTTCGCTACAAAGCAAATGTTGACCCAAAGCAGACTTGTATCTTGGTGGCTACTGAAGCTTTCTTTACAATCATTACTACAGAAATAGTACCTTATTCTCAAGTCATTGTGAAACTATTACACACAGTAGAAGTGAATGTGCAAAGTATACATGTCCTTTAGAACTCCTTCTGAAGCTAGCAAAACAACTAACTGCTCAGAAACTGTGCAGTAGGAAAAGATGCATGCCTTTTATGATTAACTGCTACCTATCCAGCAGTCCTGGCAGGTGGAAAATAAGTCTCAATGTGCATGTTGTCCATGTCTCAAATTGAATCCACAAATAATAATTAAAAAAATAAAAAATAAAAATCAGAGTCCTGGGCTTTACTCAAGTATAGCACAGCATTTACAAAGTTTTAGCAACGTATTCACATTCTAAACAGCACAAAAGTTTAAGGAATCTGAATTTTTCCATTTGTGTATGAAATCCAGTTATCACAAAGTTTGACAAATGCAACCACTTTCAAGAGTGGCAGAGAGAGGGTTAATGAACCACAACAACACTTGGATTAGGCAGAAGACATGCTTTTTGCTCCTGCATGTGTTCACTGTCCTACTTATGAAAGCGAGGGGTGGGTAAGGGAAGAAAATACATTTCCCTTTGTAGTCAATCTCCAAGCGGAAACCCTGATTTGAAACATCCTTAATTCGCTGTCATAGTGACAAAGTGCACTGCTATGTCTTTCTATACATACCAGGACAGAGTGCAGTCTCTGCAAAATTCTTGAAGAGAAGTCACCAAGCACAGCTATCCTCAGATAGACAATTCTTAAGATACAAGAAGGTAGCAAACAACATTCAGCAACTAACTGATATACTGGCACCTGCTTCACAAACAATGTCTTACTACATTTGTACATTAGTCTCTGAAAACCAGTACTAGATATATAGCATTACTTATGTATTGTGATGAAAGCATTTTGAGCACTTTTGATTTTAACCTTTTGTATTAACTCTGAATAGGGCCTCAAATGTCTCTAATTGAACTTGATACCTACTGATTTTCTACTACGTTAACATGCGTGTTATTCATGGAGGCATTTTAATACCTTTTTTTTATAGAAGCATGAATAATGACGTTATCTCCTTAGGTGAATTCACCTCTGTCTTTATGTGCATACAAAGATCTGAGTCTGACTTAAATGACTAGATTCCCTTTTTAGACATATGGAGAAAAAAAGAGACTTTTTTTTCCCCCCTCCAGTCACTGCTCATCTCGTCCCTGCAACAGATGTCTAAAACATGGTAGAGGAACCCTGCTCAAAAGCATGCACTCATCTCCAGTAACTACAGAAGGAGTCAAGGTGCCTTGCTGATCTATACACATGTACATTGTGGGCACCTAGTTCGACAAAATGAAGATCATCTTTAGTAACCAGATGTTTTCTTAGAAATCCACAATATTGTGACTTCAAATAACCTTGTTTATTTCTGGACAAGCGGCATTAATTGAAGGTGTGATGCAGTATTTCCAAAATACAATGAGTTATTTGCTGTGCATATCATAAGACTTAAATAAATAAAAAATTAAAAATAATAATAATAAAAAAAATCAAACAATGTTTTCTTACCATGGCAGGAGCCATCCACTTCTTCATATCCTACACTGCAGATGCATCGTCCTAGAGGCACAAGCCAATCCCCGTCTGCTCCACAGTACAATTTTGGAGTATCACGTTCCTCAGCACTCTTCACACAAGAGCCCCGTACTTCCACCAAAGAGGAAGAATCAACCCTTGGAATAGTATCAGGAAACATAGCCAAATTACGGACCGTGAAAGGGCACTTTTTGTAATAAACACGGACTGAGACCAAAGCGATGCACGCTCCAATGTCCTGAAAAGCAAGATAAAATCCTTTCTTATTTATTGGCCCAACCTCACGAACTTCTGTGTTGAGTTTAAGAATGCGGTCACCCAAGTCCATCTGGGTAAAGCTCTCATCAGCTGCAATAGTATCAATTTTAGTGTACAGGTTTGGCTTGAATTTTACTCCATGAGACTCATCTGACTCCATGTAGTAGAGATTGAAAGTTTCCTTGCAGGTTCCCAGTACCCATGGAATACTGTTGCAGTCCCGCAGGGTAAACTTCATTTCCACATAAATCTTCTGTGCAGCATCACGGGAGATCCAGTTTGTTTGAAGCCAGTTGTTTTGGTTTGGTTCCATCACATTACATACCTGGTAAGTATGAATGGGACGATTGTGTTCATCCATTTCAGTTATGGCATCCCACTGAAAAGAAAATAATGTTGTTTGAAAACTAAGAAAAATACATATTATGCATATACACTGAAACCATGTATATATACACATGCATGCCCCATGTATATGCATCTATGGTTTAGTTAAGAATAATTACTTACTTAAAGCTTAGTGAAAAGACAGTAGTTAAAAGCAGATACCAACTACAGAATGGTACACCAAGTTTTATTTCAGAAACTGTATGATAATTTTCTATTAATAAAAACATTTAAAAATCAATGTAGCTCAGTAGAAGAGGAAAATACTGGCCATGTTTATATTAGGAAATTTTATAAGTCTGAGAACATTCCTGGGTCATGTAATTCAATCATCTATGCCCCCCCAAAATTGGTAGAACAGTCCTGTTTGGTATGCTGGTGGGCTGGCTCTCTGGCAGTCCTCCAGGCATTTCCCACAGCTCAGGGACATGACACTGGTGAGGCACCTGCAGCAGTTGGCAGCTGGAAGGTAGCCACTCTGGTTTGGTGGGTTTGAGGTGTTTGGTGTAGGTTGTCCTAGTTTACACAATTGCCCTAGAAACATTCAGCTGTATATACAAAGATGTTACAGTTCTGGCTCCATAGGATCTGTATTACACTTATTTCTGCTAAAAAAACCCCAAACCGAACCCCACCAAAAATCCCACAAACCACCAACCTGTCACATTGTTGTTGCCTTCATAAATTCTCTTTCTTGCAATTTGGAGGTAAGGAAGACTTTTTTTTTTTTTTTTTTTTTTTACTCTCCCCTACACTTCTCTGCCCCCCCAAGGTTTTACATTACATCAACTTTGTTAAAATGTTCTTAAATTCTGGTGGAAATTCCCACATAGATGCCCTCAAAAAACTCCATGAATCTTTGAAAAATATATGCTGTATGGCATTTTTAAATTTTGTATTAATTACATACCGGTGTACACACATAACATGCCAAAGCGCATGTTCAAATAACACACAATATGCAATTCCGAGTACTAAAACAAGGTATGGACCTTGCACATCATTGTTCAAACATAAATTCAAATTCTGTTAGCCCCAAGATCCATCAACCCCACAAGTTCTTCTACTCTAATGCACACAGCATCAATATTTTTAAAATTAAAGTTACACTTCTAAAGATACATTTTGACTACTTAAACAGACGAATATTCATAGTGCCTGCCTACTTCAGTATTACAAGGAAGGTATGGTTGGCCTGTGGCCTACTGGGTTAAGAAAGCTTAGGAAGTACAAGTTCAGTTTACCATTTTTAAGCAATAAAAAAATACCATTTAGAAACACTGTGGAAAGCAAGACTTTACCTGGTCATTTTTTTCTGTGAAAGAGGAAGATGTTACTTAAGAGTTAGGTCCTCATTTTCAGAAAAATTCCCAGACATCATATGGCTCTTAAGGCTCATGTGAGCATGTAGAAAACTAGCTGGCTTTACTTTGAGTTTTAAGAACAAATAATGCCACAATATGGAAGTGGGGGAACATGTGCATCTCCAAGACCTTCAGATAATCTTTATGTAAAACCAAAACAACACAACACAAAAGCACACAACAACATGTGGAGGGGGGGAAAGTATACCTTTTACTTTAGAAGTGAACTGATCCACCATGGTGGAAGCAGCAGAAAAAATAAATAATAACCCATAGCTCCATTAGCCTGAAAACTTTGATTTTAAACGATGGCTAGAATTCATGTGGAAAAAGGAATTCCAATTTCCAAAGGAAATCCAGATGCAATCAGAGGATTGGGATTACTGGTCACTGCAGCATGCATCTGGGAGCTATGCAGAAAAATAGGGCAAGTGAAGGCCTTTACAGGCCATCCATCACTTTTGGGGATTCTTCCTATCACAGGAAGAACGATAACCTCTTCTGAAGGTCCAGTCCTAAGAATCACAAAGGATACTACTTATATGATAGCCAGACAACGGCAAATACTTGGCAAACAATCTGCTGACTCTTTAGAGATTAATATATGGCCAAGGGCTTTGGGCCTCTATGACTTATATCCATTCAGAAAGGGCAAAGCTGCTACTTCAGCATTCATGGCAAGACCAGAACAAATTCAGATTTGGTCAAAATTGTATGATGGACTAGTTAGCACAGGGCTTCTTGTGTCATTGTCCCCAAACTGGTCTGAACTATGATTAAAGTCTACCCTGTAGCAAGCAATATAATACCCCAAGTAGATCTTGGCTTTGAGAAAGGAAGAGGGGACTTTCATGCTCCAGTGGGCCAGGCCTCTTCCCTTTTGCCAAGCAAGAACCCACAAAGTTTGAATGGATTCAAAATTCCACAGGCATGAAGGATTAAAAAAAAAAAAATTATTTTTTAATTTTAAATATAATTAAAATCCACAGCTCCAAGCCTTAAAACGTCACCAGAAGGGGTTCTTTAAAAATGAAGCAGGGAAGTCTCTCAGCTGTTGGTCTCCATTTTGCCTACCATATCTGTTACATGAGCCAAGGACATAACCACCTTTTTCTTCACATATAGAACATGTACTATAAGTTTAAGCATTATTACACAAATTTGCATTATACACAAATGTAACCACAACATAGATTTAGAAAAAAAAACCAAACAGAAGCAGAAAAGGTTTTCCACATTTGCTTATCAAACCACATTAAAATGAAGATGTGCTATATACTCCAGAAAGGTCTCAAAAAAAAAAAAAAAAACAACCCCAAAAACCCAACCCAAAACCCCACAAAAACCAGAAAGCAAACAAAAAAACAACCAACCAAAAAAACCCCCACAAAACCCCCACAAAACCACACAAAACAAAACCACCCACCCAAACAAAAAAAACATCACACCAAACCCAGAATAAAAGAGTAGTAAGGGGGGATGACGATGTAGTTTTTAAAATACAGAGCAGACTTTAGAACCAGAGTAAACTGGCTTAAAGCAAAAAAGCCTCAACATACTACTGCCTCTTAAAAATGTTAGGGAAAAAAAAATCCAACATATCTTCCCCTTACTATAAGATTCTCTTCAGAAATATTTATATATTCACTTTGAATCAATATCTCAATTTGAATTTAGAGATTAAAGCCCTGAAGTTAGCTGCTAACCATGTAGTTAATAATATAAATCTATTGCTTCTGTAGGAAAGTGAAGGCTCAGCACTTCAATAACTGGTTTAAAAGAATAAAACAAGATGGATTGATCAAATATGGACAGTGCTTTAGTTCATTCAAAGCAGACCTTGCGTGCTTCATGCCTGTGCCTTTCCAATGTGCTCCCAAAGAGCCTGCTGAGAACTCCGAATTTATAAGAGTTCATGCATTGGGCAAGAAAAACATTTAAAAGGCATTTGCAAAAATGTTTAACAGTGGTAGTCTAATCATCATACATGTAAAATATTGTCAAAAAAGTTAACATCTCTCATTTCAACCTAGCCATCACACTAAGACATACTGTATAAGATACACTTACAAATACAGCTGTGAGTTTTTAGCATGTGTTCTTAATTACTAGTTCCAGATATTGAGTGCAAATTAGGTGAATTCCGCCACCTCAAAATGTCAATGTAATTTACTGAAGAGTCTAACAGAACTTAATCTGTGATCTCTGACAAGGACACATTCTTCCTGGGTGAAATATAATCTGCTTTTAATTTTACACAAGTGTTGCATTTTTATTCTGATAAAACCAGCCAGGAAATATTAAGCAATATTTAAATTCACTGCAGACAACAAAAACCCAAGCAATTTATCAAATACACACTAGTGTTCTTTTGGGTGTATTTCATATTATACCTCCTAACTAATTAAATGAAAAGTATTTATAAACATTTTTGTTGTGCAAAACTAATTTTCCCTAAAACCTTAAAAACAAATTAACAGAAGCATCTCATTGATGATGTTTGCACAAGAATGTGGTAGCTCCCGCTGCCCCCAGAATACCTAACTTGACATGCACAAAAGCTGGCAGAAGCTGTCTGGTTTAGACAAGCTGACAGTTCAGGCTTCCTTCAAACCAAGCCTCTTGGCATCCTGATGCACTGCACTACTTTCAAAATCTTTTGATTACGTTCCTTTCAAATGAGGAAAGGCTCCAATAACATTGACGGAGGCAGCAGCAGCAGCTTAAAGCTAATTCTTACAACTGGAGTTCCAGAACTTAAGAAGAAATGTCACAGATACAGTTTGGAGGAAAGACTTCAAAATTCTATTTTAACAGTGTAATCAACAGCAGCATGAATAAGAGGTTACACTTTACTTTTACATGTGGCATAAAGGAGGAGTAAATGTCACTAAAAATAGAACAACATGGAATTTGAAGATTGGTAGAGAGAAGATTTTAAGGTTACTTGTCACATTCAAGTACAAAATATAAGATTAGGCTACAAACCACACAGATTTTAGCTAGATAAAATCTCAGCTGTTTTCATATCTCTACAAGCTACTTTATCACCTGTTTCATGTTAGGACTTCACTAATATTTAACAGCTGTACAGAGAACACTATAAAGAACAAATTACCCAATTTAAATCTTCTACTAGCTATACATAATACTGAAATCTCTTTTCCACGTTCCCCACTTTTTGTTATTCTTATTTTAGACCAGACACTACAGATTAACAAAATCAGCAACAGCCATTTATTACAATTCAGTAGGTTGTATCACCAAAGGCTGTACAAACGTTACAAAGAGAGTGATTGCATTTCACGTATTTTATGTTTTAAAAAAATGTCTTAGTGATACCATGCTACAGAAAATTAAAAACAGTGGACCAGTTTCAGCCTGATAGAAACGGTCATAACTTCCGTGAAGACACCAGTTATTTTAACAAATTCTGAAACTTAAATCACAGTCAGACTCTTAAGCGAACCCTTATTGAGGTCACATCATGCTGCTTAAAGAAATGTTAAATTGACAATTAGCGTGACTTGCCCAGTACTAGCTATACACAACATTGGATTTAGAGGGAGAACACAGAACAGAAAGGACTGAGAGGATATTTGCTTGCCCTGTTGTCACCTCCCAGCTCTCTGTGGCAGCGCCATAAAGCTGCATGTTCCCATGTCAACCCTACAGCTCCTCTTTGACTTCCAGTCCCAGGTGCCACCTATGGACAGCAGGGAGCAGTCCTGGCACTGCACCAGTGCATCTTTTCCCATGGGAAGACCTGCACTACAGGCTCTTCTCCACCATACCACTTTGCCAACGTGGGAAACGAGAGGCTCATCTCCCTTGTGCCGTGTGCTCAGAAGCAAGGCCAAGCAGATTCTCACTGTTTAGCAGCAGCCCTATTTGCACTTGAAGAATTCATTGCAATATTTTTATTTGTATGTCAAACTTTACTGTAAGAATCTTTTCCAATTAATAGGGGCAGCTATATCAAGTAGTTGAAAATGCCTATTCTGTAATGAGCTGATATCTAGATAACTTCACATGTAGTGAAAGACACTTTTCCCACACATTGTCACACTGACTGATGAATTAATAGTGGATCTTAGTCTCAGATAACAGTTATTCAGGCACTGATCCCAGCAGCAGTTTGGTAATCCAGGATGGCAGCTTTAGCACCTTGTACAGCTCAAGATTCTTTTTATTGATGTTTTACTTCATTTAAAGGTAGGGACACTGGTTACTGAGGTCTGCACCCTTACTCAGTGGTTTAAGGAATGGAAGAGACCATCTGTCCTTACAGTTTTGCTGCATTTGTATCCTAAGCCAGAAAGTTCCTTCCCCTTTTTCCTTATCTTTTATACACAATGGTTAATTCTCTAAAAATGAAGAGTTCTACACTTATGCATACCTAACCAGCGTACATTAGCTCACTCCTGAATACAAAAAGGTTGTGGCAGACCTAGTATTCCACACAGTTGGGTGGGACACCTGGGTAAAATATTCTACACAAATCTTTTGTTGTTGAGCAAAAGATGTAGGGACAAGTACTGGCTTTCCATGCAGAGAATTGAAGGAAAAAGCTGTGCCTGAAAGGAACATGGGAGAGGAGATTGGTGAACAAAACCTGTTGACTTCAGCCATTCTGCATTTGACTACCTCCTAAGAAAACACATCTGTAAAGGCAAGTTCTCAACAGTAATAAGTCTTATTATCTATCTGGCAACAGAACAAAGATTTCCTTTCTAAATCAAGGAACAAAATATGTAAGGTTCATGCTACACAGGTCTGGTTTACTCTATTGGTTTCAGAGAGTGAGGTAATTTCGGAAATGGAGCCGTCAACTACTTCTTACACAAAAACATAGGCTGGAATTTGAAAATTCAGGGAACCTGAACTGTAGCGATGCAGTTTTCTGATGTTTACCCCTCACTGCCCACAGATGTCCACTTAGAACACGTCAGGTCCCTAACAGTAAAAAGGATGGACTGTGTTTGTTTTACAGTCCTGCTGCTATCCTAAAAACCAGTCTGGAGAAAAGTTACAAGTGTGTCTGTGCAACTCATGTACCCAAGAACAGTTAAGTAAGTATTTCCATATTTATGACATCCCACGAGGGTAAAAAGAAAGCAGATAGCATTTTTTTTTCTGATACTTTAATTGGTTCTTCTATTTTGCCATTTTTATAAATGGTTTATTACTCATTTTCATCATCAGTATTTGCAGTTCTCAGCTGGGAGTAATCTAATGAAGTCTACAAGTGAATTCGCACTTTCAACTGTTCACTACTGACAATCTTTTCGGTCCCATTTCCATGGAAACAAGCTGAATGGTAAAAATAAAGAGAGTTTAAAAAGTTTTTTTAAATTCCCATATACTATCTGTCTCCAGTGAGATGATCTCCATAGAAATGAGATCAGAAAGGTCTAAGCTAGGAAACAATAGAGAAGGACCTGCACTTGGCATGCACAGCTGCTGGCTGCCATCTGCAAACGCAGATTTAAATATCTAGCTGCTGTAGTGACATTCAAGCAAAACCAACTCTACTACATAACAGAAAATAGCGGAAGATAACTTCTCTCTTAAATTCACGTGCTTAGAAAATGAAGATTTTAAAACACAGCTGGCATTTAAAACATGACACTGAAAACAGCAAGATTAAAGAGCATTAATAAAAAACTACAGAATTACTGCAAATTAAAGGCATTGAGTTAATATTTTTCCCCATTCCCTCCAGCTCATTTTTCTTCACCCCCATCTTTTTTCAACATCTACAACTTTGTATGTGAAAATAGATGCTCAGCCCTCCAAAGCCCAGTAACACAAGTGATAAGACTGAACTTAAGAAATGTGCCTATTTAAAACAAAAAAAGCAGACAAAACTCCACAGCTATTCACATATTTCCTATGCAAGTACAAATTGGCATAGCTAGCAAAATAAAACAGCAATTAAACTACTTACAGTCTTACATTTAAATCAAGGTGATTTAAAGTTGCTTAGGGAGTACATATAAATACATAGCATGCATTAGATTAGCTCTGTAGAACTATAACTACAATTGCAACGCAGTTTTAGAGACAACATGACCTCTGTTTTCTACATAGGCAGCAGCATATAGGCACAGACTATGACAGTCGATGGCAAACCCCTTATAAAATCTGTAGAAGTAAAATGTAATTAAAAGGGAGAAACAATATCAGGATAAATAAAAAAAATCTTAAAGAATAAACAAGGCAATATAAACAAGAGAATATAGGAAAGAAAGTAGCAGATTATTCTGCGTTCTCCAAATGCAAGTGTTAATAGGTCTCGGGCTATGGAACAGCTGCTCTATGGCTGAAGTAGTCAGGATGATTCAGAAAGCTGTAAATGCACTCAAAAAGTGAAAATCCAAAAGCGAGTTGCTTTTCTGTTATTTACGTGAAGTGCTGAATACTGAACAAACATGAGATGAACTGTTCGAGATGATCCAACTCTGCTCTGGAAACTGTTCTGGTTCATAGGAATGTTTTCTTCAGGCAAGCAAGACTAGGATCTGGTGAGATTTGGGGGGATGAGCCCTGGAATCCAAGCAAGACCAGCTTCAGATATATGAAACAATTGACTCTTACTTGGGGATTAGCCAGCATAAGACTTCGGGATCAAACGGCAAAATAGGACAGCCCTGCTCTAGCTTTGTAGAGTGTGTTGTGGCTGTTGCAGAAGAAAAGGGAGTCACAGGTCCTGAATGTGGACCTTTACGCATATACTGGAAAAGATCAAGATGCCAAGAAACATGGCTACATTTCAAAACATGTGATCTGATGTAGGGCTCAAACTACTGAGGCAGTAAATCCATTTGGCTGACCAGAATCTAGACAGCAGTATCATAATGCACCAGTGAAAGTTACTCACACAATAAAGTTTCTGCTGTCTAGATATGGCAGAAAAATTATAAAACAGGAGCCAGAAATAATAACACACCTTTCCTTCCATTCTAGATCACGAGAAGGCAAAGTACATTCAGAAAAGGGATACACAGAAAACTGGAAGGAATAAAGAAAAAAGAATTCACACTTAATATGGGTACACACAAAGGCTATTTATAACAAAACTGATATATAACTGAAGCCAGCCATTAACGTATAAAATACCATTCTCCTTAGTACTTTGGAACAAGACCATTGTTTCCCTGAATGCGTTATGGACTATAAAAGACTCAATGACTTGTATCAAGGATCTGCAAGTATACTGTGCCAGACTAATTTTCTTTCTAAATGAGACGTGCTAGTAAAGCCTCAGGAGGTGGTGAGAGATGCCACAATCCAGTGGTGACAAGTGTGCTGATCACCTTTCCAGGGGCATCTTATCCCTATGTAATGCAACACTTCCAACATATTCAGAATTGAATGGAAAGCGAGAGCAGCAAGTCTACACCTTTTCCAGATACTATAGCTCTTAGCACTCAACCCTGCTGCATGCCCTTCAAAACCTGTCCGTGTGCCATCTCTGGGACCTGCCCTGTAGCTTGCTGACCTGTTTTACAGAAGAAATAATAAAATAAATATATAAAACAGTAGTTTACAGGTATCTGCTACTAGAACAATGCTGATTTAACTGACAGTAAAGGTTGTGTGTTAAAATTAGCAGAGAGGCTGCCAGCAGATGCAGAGTCCTGCTTAGACAAAACACTGAGTAATGCTGATGCTGGCACGCTGATGAGAAGAAGAGGCTAGCAATCCTTACTCGGCTGAATGAGACGTACGGCATTAACTAAGAATACATGCAGAATGCGATAACTCTAAACAGCAATACTTATGTGATGAAATACATGGGTCTGTTGTGGAATAACTAACATGTATGTAAGAAACAAGTTTTGCCACCCATTAGTAAATAAGAGATATCATGACTTAAAATATGCAAGTGTAAATTCTTATACTTTCTTATAATTAGAATAAGACAAACAAGGACTAAGAAAAAAATACAACTAAAAAATAAATCAATCAGACTGTAGGTATAGTTCAGTCAAGCTCCAATAGATATTAGGTGTTTAATAGTAATGTTTGTTTGCTGCTGTGTTGCTTTATTTCCTGAACATGAGGAGCTGGAGCAATCCTGGCTCTGCCCCTCGCAGCACCTAGAACAGAGTAACTGGCACAGGAATGTTATAATACTGCTCAGCAAAGCCACTGTACTGGGTACTTCTGTAATGCTGCTGTACTGGGTACATTGGTAATGCTGCACAATAGTTGCACCAGCTATATGTCCAGAGATATTTAGAAACACAGAAAAACATAGACTGGAGGGACCTTTGCAGAAAAAAACCCAGGACCAATCTCTACAGTTCTAGTTCAGAAAGTTCTACAAATTCAGAGGTCCCCTTTTAATCCTTCTCAGCTGTTTGTGACCAGCTCCATGTAGCCATGTCAGGACTGCACTGACTCTGATCCAACAAGCCTTGTGGTACTGGAGCTGGTCTGTAGGGCCCCCTCCTGCCATACCCCTACTCCCCATGCACCTCAACCCTGCAAATTGTTTTGGCCTGCTGAGAAGCCAGAGTAGTATCAAGACAGGGAGACACTTGGTAGAAGATAGTCTCAGCCCTCCGTCTGAGAGCTGACCTTGTCTGCTTTATGACTGAATGCATGCAGTACTACAAGTCAAAATGACTGCTTTTACCAGTTAACCCCTTCAAAAATTGTGCATTGCTGAGTTAGATGCACAAAGTTCCAAATATTAGTTCCCTTTTACTTGCTTTCCAGGCTTTGAATCTTCAATTCTGGCATCTGAAGTTCCTCTTCAGCAGCGGAAAGATCCTCTTTTGCCTTTACCACTCCAAGAAATAGAGCTTTAAGCGAATACCACAGAATCACAGCAAAACAACAGTCCGGCTATGTGCACCCAGAAAGTGGGCTATGACTCAGAGTTTGCCATTTTCATTTCCTGACTGATCGCTCAGGGAAAAAAAAACGTTTCAGTGCGAGTAATGGCAGAAACTGTACAAATACCTCACAAGCTCCAGGTTTTCCTATTGAAGAGCAGTGGATCTCAGAGTCTATTTTTATGTGGGCATTGGCATATTTAAGTTACCACCATTAGCAGGCAGTCAATGGGGTTAATATGAAGTAAACCCCACAAGAATATCTATCTATTGCTTCTTCTCATCTCTCCCTGATTCTTTCCTAAGGTCCCTACTGTTTAAGAAAGAAGAAAAAAAAAATCCTGCCATTTCTGCTTCTTATTGAATTAGTACTAGTCAATTAGTGGTTTTAATTGAAACTATACCAAACAGAAACAATTAAGAATAATAATTATACAAAGTAGCTATATAAGGCTTTTCATCTTTGGAGTGCTTTACAAACACTAACACATTAATTCAAACTAAGACATAAAACTAAAGAAGCAAAACTAAAGATAATGAGAGGAAGGTTAAGTGACAGATCACTGATTTTTACCAGCATGCGCTGCAAGTTACAGTAATGAGGAGTTTGCTGTATCAGTGTGGATGCCTTTATCTGATGCTACACACACCCACATGAACTGAAGCGATGCCACTTCAAAACTTCACTGCAGCACAACTATATTCCTTTAAGCATGTTAGCATACAAATCCCTCAGTTTATCTGCATATTCTAGCTACATGCATTACAACTTTACTCATTTTCTAGGTTGACTCAGAGTGGTGCATAAGGATTCTGTAGAATAGCTTCCATTACAGGTTGGAAACATCTTTAACAATGTCTCCAAAATACGTATAGAAATAAATACATACAAATCAGAAATCTGCGGTTTTGGTGGGGGTTTTGGAGGGTGGTGGTTGGTTTTTTGGGGGGTTTTGTTTGTTTTTAAATAAAATGCTATCCATATCAACCTTATGCATATAGTCTCTGAAGTCCAAAGCAGAAACAGATGAAAACAAACGGGGAATAGAAAGGAAAAGAAAACAATAACCAATGTTTTCCAGCAAATCAGTTTGTTCATGCTTCCCATGTAACTGCTTATTTACTGAGAGCTTGTAAAGCAGTACTGTCTCCTGGGGGAGTCCAGGCTCAATCATACTCATTAAAATGTACTGGAAGAAAACAACCTGCTACCCTTCCCCTGCGCTCCTTCCTTTCATCCCATTTCTGAGCACACAAATGGGGGAAGCATAAAGCTCTTAATTATCCTATAATACATATAAGCTGATACTGAAAACACTTCATTCACTAGAGTTGAGTAGAGTATCATCGGAGAAACCTCTCCAACATCTCCTCTTTCCTACATGTTGCTGCATTCTTCAGATATGCCAGAATAAGGAAAGATATGAACTATGATAATGAATAATTCATGTGCTCTTTCAGCCTCCCCCCCTCCCATTACCCATATTTTCAATTAGATAAAAAACAAAGATACTTTCCAAATCAATTTCTGGAAAAGCTAATAACAGTAAAGGAGAAAATTTCATTTTTCTCTATCTTGGATTCTTTTGGTAGACAGAATAACGTTTCATATAGCTTTATTCACAAACTTTGTGGGAAGCGGATCCTCTCTATTCTTTGTGTTGCATACACAACTTTGAATCACATGGCTACACACTGAGCACGCTTTTGTTCATGCCTGCATATTGGGCAGAGTAGGCCAGGCTATCTTCTTATGTAGGTTTGCAGTCTCTTCAGGTTAACTCAAATTAGAGAGCAGCTAGAAGGTGTTACTTCAAATGAATAACTTCCTATGATAATACACATACAGATCTTCAGTATGTTTTTCCGTAGGTCTGTTGTTCAGATTTCTGAAGGAAAAAACCCCTAGAAAGTGAGTTGCAGAGATTTATCTATTTATTTGTTCTATTTTTAGTTCACTAAGCGTTGTTTCTTAGAAGACGACATATTTCCCCCTGAGATACATAGAAAAAATTTGGCTTTCCAAAAGGACCTTGTTTGTAACACGAGGCACCACTCACCACGTGGACGCTCTGTGTTAGGAGCGTGTCCTGATGAGGTCAGCTGCAGTTTCCAGGAAACCATTTCGCAGTGATAGATAGAGGATGTTTGTGTCTCCATCTTTTATCCCTTTGAAGGGATGGGTTGAACACAGGACTAAAAATAAAGGTAGAAATGTCCCACCATATTAAATGATTTACCTCCACTGAACGTGACACCCAATGAAGGCATCTTTGCTGTATTCTTATCTTTTGTGGTAGAGATTTTGAAGCTTCTTCAGAGACTTATGGTCCTGTAGAAACAATCCCTTCCTAGCTGAAATAACATTAAATGTCTCAGCCTTCAACTAGTAAGCATTTGTTTCAGTTATGTTATATACCAAAATAAAATTAGAACTTGAATTTAAATATTTCTAGCTGTCCAGTGTTAGTGTTGACAAGTCAAGTCAGCAAGATGTGACCACCTCGCAATTCACCCCACCAGCTGTTTCAGGAACTTTTTCTAATCACAGATCACATGGCTGTGTCATGTGTCTGTCTGGAACAAAATCCACAAAGGAATTTATAAGGCTGAAAATTGCAAGTCAAAGAGAAGACAGTAAGAAAAAACACGTAGCAATAGCAAATGTAACCTCCTACAAACTACTATAATACTTAGGCAATTCAGTGAAATTTTTACTGCTTGAGTTCATGAGCAACTCCATATTTAACACAGAATAACAAGCTCGAACTGTTTTAATTTTAAAAGCACGCAATTTAGGGCAAAGATATGTAAACTCGTCATGCTTTCATTTGCTTTTAACATATGTTAGCATATGTTTAATTTTATTTTTTTCTACCTTTGGGGATTTATAATAGTTATCCTTGTATTTTCCAGATTCCGCAGTTGCAAGGGTAGCAACTGACTTCATTATCTTAAGTACAATATTATTTTCACCTAACTGAAACCTAGAGCCATATCTGCACCCCACTTTATTTGCAGACATATAGAGCAGCCACAGGCTAATGACAAATCACTGCAGTTGTGGGTGGTCACGGAATGTCAACTATAGGTCAAATTAGATATCAGATTCTTTTTATCATTTATCAAGAGAAAGATTACACCTTGCATGTCTTTCTTCAAGAACCTTCCTTTCAGTTGTCACAACAAACTTGTCCCCACAAGAATGATACTTTATAACGTTATAGTTTAAACACAATTGTTGAGATGTTAGTCCAATGTCCCAACTGCAATATACTGCCTGCCAGCAGGATGTCCTTTTAACATGAGAAAGAAAACACCAACCACCAACATTCATGTATGTCACTTCTGAACAGTAAAAAGGAGGAACAGATTTTTTGGCATATGTCTTCCCAGGGTTTTTTTGATGAAGGACACTAGTAAGATTTACATTTTTCTTTAGAACTTCTACATCAGTGAAGGTCTTCCTATATCATTTATTTAAAAATAGTTCCATGACTATTTGGTCTAATTAAGAAACATTGAAAAAAGCTTTCATAAAATTTAGATTAATATCATTGAAAGAATGCACACCAAAAGCAGACAATCTTTATAGAATATTACTAAAAATCTTTATCTTTTCTGTAGACTGAGCTAAATTTGTGCTATGAAACACAACTTTCTGTAGGTTTTTTTTCTGTTATTTAAATTATGCTCTTAACAGACCTTCCAGTTTTCTAGAACATAAATGTTGGAGTATTCATGGGGCCAGGGGGAAGGAAGCAGTACAATTCAGCTTTGAGGGTTACAAAGAGAAATTCCATCCTGGAGAATTAAGAAGTTCTGCAAGAACCAGAAGTCCAGGGAAAGAGAGGAAAAGACAATTTCACATTCAGTTTTTATCTTCTTATTCCTCTCTTACTCCAGGAACTGTCCAAGGGACCACAGCAATAACTTCATGTGTGCTGCAGTATATGATTTGACTACTATAACTACTAACTAACATATTTAGCCCAAGAGAGGGTCTTCAGGAAGTTTCCAAAAATATGGCTCTTGGCATATTTAAATAGAGGATTTCAGAATGTAAGCTGATATATTATTAAAGAAAAGCATTTGACCATCTAAAACTATAGGAATATACCATTTTTATAGAGGCAACATATCTATCATACTGTTGAGTATTTAAACTATTGTCATCAAATGACTGAACATATAATTGTTTAGTAGTTTTCTGATATTCAGACATTATTATCTATTTTTTATTACTGCAGAATAACTCAATGCTCCCAGTTCCCTAAAAATTTACTTATTAGCCTATGATCAAATTGGAAAGCCAAGTTCTGCAATTCCCTCATAGCAACAGAAGCAAAAGAAATCATGAGCAACATTTCTGCCTTTTTATTAGACATGACCTTGTAAACTTCAAAACTTCCTGACTCTTTAACCTTTCTATATTTGGGACAAGACCTTGGAACACACAATCTCCCTACAAACTCTGATTATTCTGGAGAGAAAAAATGGGAGCCTCTACAAAAGGAAGAAGCTGCAGGATCCAAGTCTCCTCACGTCTACATGAGCAGGGGACTGAGACTACCCAAGAATGAAGAGACAAACGAGAAGGGGTAGAAAAGAGCCATATAACCACAGACACCGCAGATCAATCTGTCATTATTTCATCATATTTTTCTCCCCTTCATCAATCACAGCCATGTAGATGGGAGTGGACAGACAATGATCATGTATGATTAATTGAAATAGACTGTTTCTATTAACTTTGAATAAAAAGGGTTATATTATTTTTGCTGTATTGTATGTTATATATAGCCACCTAAATCGCACATTTTTTCTTCTGTGCCCCATTTTCAACACAAAGCTCTTTGACTGACATGAGAACACCTATCTCAAGGCTTCTGCCCTTATTTATCAGATGTAAGAGGCTTGCATATTAAGTGTAGGTACAAAAAACATTGAGACATATCATCTGCTAATCATAGTGTCATAATGGCTTTTATTGAAATCACATGCCTGCAAAACCCAAGTATTTCCTTACAGCACATTGTGCTGAATTCAAGTCCTTTCGCACCCCCACTGCCCCCAGAACACAGTACATCTTCCCTAATTCTTCCTATTCTGCTCTTCTGCTGAAGCATGAGATGGAAGATAGTCAAAAGGAAAAGTGTTTTTGTAAATTGATATATGTAGAATATTCACCTGCAATCCCTTCTCAAAATAGCAGTGTCCTTTCTTGAAGCCAATATGTTAAAATAAATAAGCATGCTTTTGTGTGTGCATCTGTTTTCTAATAAGATCTGACACAATAATTAGTGTGCAGCAAGCTGAGGTAGTTTAATATACTTCCCTCATTTCTATCCAACTTTATAGAAGTTTCATTAATCTTTACCAACAACAGGTAAGCAATAAAATATGTATAACAAACTAAATAACAGCACTTAATAACAATCTACATTTTCATTTTAGTTCCAGTATTAAATATTGATTTCTGAAAAGAAACAGGCTACTTTTCAGAAAGGTTAATTAGCTGGGTAGTCAGACAGTCCAGGTAAGCTAGGTACTCTAAAGTTCACCTTTTCTAGTTTCTGCAGATAAAAGTATCAGATAAAATTTTGGGGACAACATGCAAACTTGATGTGAGAGGAAAGAGTAGCACAGTTGTCAGTGCTCACTTTTTTTTTTATTTTCTAATGCTCTGATGAGCTGCTGGATTGCGCATTGTTCTGGCCACAGCTAGAAAACTTGATCTTAGGCGTTATAAATACAAAATAAGTAGATTATTAACCAAAACAGAAGACAGGCACAGAATGAACTGGAAGGCTGGATATAACACTTGTGGTATGGAAACAGAAAAAAGAAAATTACACCAAAGCCTCGAGCTGGCAAAAACCACATAAAAACTCTTCAAGAGTAGGGTCTAGTATTTTTTTTCCTCTTCATAGGTAAAATAAAATTAATGTTTTCCCCCATGAACTGGGATTTCTAGATCAAACTTTATATGGAAAACATTTATTTAAAATTTGATACAAATACCCACTATAACTTCACAGATTTCCTAATTCTTTACCCTGCATGTGTATTCCTACATAAACTTTCTATATGCAAGAGAGACACTTGGATCCCGGGTTAGGAAGGAAAAGAAAAAATACTAAAAAATTTCAGATGAAAGTCACTTTAAGCAGTCTCTACCCAATAGGGAAAAACTGTTTACTATAAAGACTGAATTAGAACTCTTACTCAAACATTTTTCCACCAGGGAAGCCGTGCTACTCTGCAGAAGGTTCACATTGGGTTTAGGAAGTGCTGTAAGGTTTCTGTATCAACGCAAGAGCTCCTCAGAGTTAGGAGGTCCTCTCCATATCCTGATTCCTTCATGTAGTGTGTCAGTAACACTGACTCTTTGACACTTGGTAGCAATCCCTCTTCTGACTCCACCTTCCCCAAATATATTACAGATTACTTGTCAGCACCGCCTATAAACACAGCTCTATTTGCCAGCCATAGAGAGACACAGGAACCTCAAGGCACATCTGTCTTGGCTCCACTTGCCCTTTCCTTGCTTCCTCCTCCCTCCACAGTCATACAAAACAGAGTTTTATTTAGACTTATGGCCAGGCTTTTTGTTTTGAGCTTAAAAAGCCAATAATGAGCAGAAGGTATAAAATGATCCTGGTCCAAATGCAACAAGATAACAGACGTCTTACTGAGAGGTCTCAAGACTGATCAGAAGCGTTAAGGCCATGGACTCGGGGTTTATGGCTAATCCATACTTCCCAAGTGTTATGTCTTATTCTGAGCAACTACCATCTCCACCTCTCACTACTTCGATTTCTTCAGTTAGGTTTTGAAGGTTCTCCTTGGAGACAGCGTCAGAGTGCTATTTGATGATACATAGCGCAGTGGAGTTGCTTGTGCCCAACATTTTCAAACTCTGTTTCTACCCCTGTGTAACACCACTTGTTCCTCCTGCTGCACTGCAGTTCAGTTGTTTTGGACCGAAACACTAGTGTCAGGGAGCATTCCAAAAGCCGAAAGACTTTTTAAATATCGGCCGCTCTTTTTCGAGTGCATTCCTGTTGCAGAAAAGTTATTTTTCATCATCTCAGCAATATGATTTATGGTAAACTGTAACAGTACAACGGAGAGAAAGAACGGAGAGCGGCGTAGCAGAAGCAGCCTGGGGCATAAGCTTTGCACACTATCTTTCCTGCCAAGGTACCAAGAAATCCCAGAGTGAGCTGTGAAGAGCTCACTCCCCCTTTCTTTTTCACATACTGTTATCAGTGTGTACAAACTAGGCACCTCACATCTCTTTTTAGCACTGGACATCTGGAGTGCTAACTACACACTATTTTCTTTATAGAGAATGATTTATTAATTCAACGTTATACAAGGTGGCTATTTATACATACAGTATAAATAGACCTGTACAGTATAAATATGCATGCAGATCTTATTATTGTGGACAAATCGTAATCAAAATGACATAGTTCTCTGGTAAGTCAGACAGCAGGACTCGGTAATTTTTCTGCCCAGCATTCTAGCTCCCCACCCCTAGCATAAAATCCACTTACTTCCCTGCCAGTTTTCCACAGAAACTTCACCAGGAACATCGATAACGCGCGCAGTGGGCCCAGTACCAAGCCGTTTTGCCTGGTGATGCGCCTGTGAGCAAATCCCCTGCTCCATCCGCTGGCGTCGAGGTTGCTGGGCACAACTAAAACCTCCCACAACAGACTCCGTGTGCAGGTGCAAATACCGCCAGCACCATAAGCTGCCCCTTGACCACAACCTGCAAATCTGAAAGAAACCCAACCTAACAAGGCCTCTGGGGCACGAGCTCCCACCTCTCCGCTGCTTCCTGCCCATGGTCAGCCTCTGCCTTGAGGATCCCCGGGGACAAGGATGACCCAACTGGTCTAGTGCCCCTTGCCGTCCATCTTAAAAGGAGGTTTATTATACAATGGTTGCTTTCTTACAAGCACTACTACTTCAGCACATTGGTGCTAAGCACTTATAACTAAACAGTTGTCCTTTTTGTGGGATTTTGGCAGGTGGCAGAACGACAGGGAGGAGGATAAAGCGACAGTCAATGTAGTGAATGTAGCAGTAAAATAAAAACAGTAGTCTCTTGTATGTAGAACAACAGCTCCTGAGTCAGCTCAGGTGATTCAGAGGCTCTGTTGGGAAGCTTAAATAAACGCAGGGCTAGAAAAGTGAAGGTAAAAAAAGACTTAGGAACTGCACATTTGGCATCTTTGAAATCAAGGACTCAAGGTGGGTTTTTTTTGTCTTAGCTGTTGCATTTTGCCCATGCTTGTTTTTCCTACTGTGTTCACAAAATATCATTTATATTTTAGCAGGTCAAATAAAAAGTAATCTTAAAAGCTCTGTTGTGCAGAAACTCTTTTCATGGGCTTGTTCTGTTGACAGGACCTGCCTTGCTGAAATTGGTAGGTGCTTGGAACCAAATGATGTATCTACGTAAAGTTACACTATTTGAAATAGTGCTGTCAAATAAAGTTGGGGGGGGGGGGGGGGGGGGGGGGGGGGATAAAAAATGAGTACACTGTATAGCTTCTTGCTTTTTCCAGCAATTTGTTAACTTAAATTTTCCCACAGAATATTTGGCCTTTAAAATTGCTGTTCTGCTGGAATGCTCTACCAGAATACCAATAATTATGCTATGAAGTGCCATAAATTGATAGGACTGCATGCAACATTCAATACAAACTAAGCCCCATGAGCCTGCTCTTTTAGTTTTTTTAAAGTCAGGTTTTGCTTACTTTCAACATTATATTTTGAAACGGCTATTATGCTTAAAAGAAACAAAGTGCTCCAGTAATCTTTGATAACATTGATAACAGAGGCTTCACCCCCAATAAAATCTTAAGAAAAATCACAGGAGAACTAAAAAGATAGTTCTAGGCAGCCCCTCCATTTTTAACCTTTTTCATCAGTATGCTTATGCCATTTAATTTTTTCCTACTCTAAATATAAACTGTATTACACAACTGCATTTTAATCTTAGTTTGAGGTATTTTAATCTAAGTATTTTAATCTTAATAGCACTTTAGAAGGCAACATTTAATGGAGGCAAAATTGATGTCCACAAGAACAAAAGATGAAAAATGACAAGCGAATGAATACTACTTAGTCTCAAAGTATAGGTTCTAACACAAGGTCTTGTTATGAGTACATTCCTCATCCCAGCAGGAACACAATGGCTTATGCTAGTATAGATCACAAACCCCACAAATTCCATCACAGATGCAAAAATTTTTTGCAAGCAGATATAGTTTGGGAAATATTACACATGATTTTAAAGCACCATATGTTAACTAAAATATTTTGGAGGAGAAAATAGCCAGTGAACATAGAAAAAAGTATTATATGCATGATAGAGTATAATTATTCAAAACCTGAAAAGTTACCAGGGCTGATTTTCTGAGTACATACTCCAAAGTACCACACAGATATTTCTTAAGAAAACAGAGAAACTGATGTTCTGCCAGATGACTTCAGCATGATAGCAGCAACTTACAAACGCTCACTTTCCAACTCCATATGTTTCAACCACTTCTTTTCCAGCTGGCATTGGCAGGACTTCTTTCAGGTATTATCATTTATCACAGTCCTGATGTAACTACTGGACTTTCCCAGAGCTTCTCAATTTGGTCCTACATCCTCTTGAAGATTCGAAGAGCTGAGAGTAGACTACACACTGCCTCTAATTCTATATCTCCAAAACTACTTTCAGGGAAGACATCACCTACTGAGTAACCCATATGAAAGCCTCCTGTATCAAATATGTAAGTTCTAATACACATGTCAATACTGGGGTTACAGTTGCTTACTTATACTCACTCCCAGAGATCAACTACTCCAAGCCCTCCAGTTCACCATTACTTACTACTTCAGAGGCACAGAAAAACTGCAGTGAAGCATATGTGGGTGCCAAAGACATCAAAATCCACACTGAACAATAAAATACTGCTATGCTCATTCTTGAACCGGTTTCCTGAACTTTCTTAAGTGTTTTCCAGGACACAGATTCTATCTAGAATGTCAATATTCTCTTCCTGCAGGTTACCTCTCATTTACAGAATAATAGTCTATCCTTTCATCCATTGAGTTTGTTCCACTACTTAAAAAAACAAACCACAAACAAAACCACATATATTCCAAAAAAACAAGTCACTCGGATGTGTTTACCAACTCCAGAAAACTTCAATGGGAAGAAATGTTAAGTTACTATAATGGGGATTTTGAATGCTGGATACCTAATTATTTATTTAATAGCTAGTACCCTTAAGATTTCCATTACAAAAGCTTTGCAAGGAAGGGGGTGGGATGTGACACCTCAAAAAACTCCCTGAAATACGAGCCAATATTGTTAGTACTACAGGATGACAGAATTGATCAACACATTTTTAAACACTGCAGAGCAAGAAGAAACCAGTAAAATAACAGGGAGGGGGAGGCACAACGAGAGAAGGCAAGAATGGCTAGTTGTTACAGTGCAAAGCCCCAGCATCCTAGCAATGGCAAATAGTAGATTTATAGAGAAATTAAGAACTGGATAAACAGGCAGGGCTACTGCTCCAGAATACCCTCCAGTGCTCTAGCTGTCTTTCAGACAACTTGGCTGAAAGCTGGTATCTTTGTAATTTTTTTCAAGGGCTCCCCTGTCAAACAAAAACTACAATTCAAAACTACAGTATGATGAGATGGGAAAAAAACCCCAAACAACCCACCAAAAAAACCAAATCCCCCAAAAACCAACAAAAGTGAGGGACAACAGAATCCAAGAGTCTCGATTTGGTTGGATGGGAGAAAAAGTTAAATGCATAGTTGAATCTTGGTTTTCCAAGTCTGCCCTTATCTACCCGGCTAAGCAAAGATGAATAGTACTGTAGGAACGTCCCAAGAACATCTTTTCTGCACGTTTTTTTCAATTCACATTAAAGTCAGTGTACCCACATGCTATAGTTTCACTGAAAGCATCTTTATAAAATAGCAAATGCAACCGAAAAAGGGTGTTCTAATTCAGAGAGTTGTTACCCAGGCATACTTGGAAGTAAAAGAAAGTCTGATCTATCCTGTCTTTGTTCTTCTGAGCAAAAGAAACCATAGTCCATCATACTTTTGTCTTATAATATTCTCATATGCAAGCTTCTAGGTAGAGGTGGCTTAAAAAAGCACACAAGGCATGCAGAACTGATAAATATTTTCAGACTAGCATAACTGTTGCTTTTGCCTTCCCTTTCTGTAACGTATTTTGTACCATGCAGCCTTAGCCTTAACATTCTGTGTGTGTTGCAGAGAACCTTCATAGTGAGAACATTATTTTAAGTTTCTTGACTTCTGTGTACATGCAACATCAAGAGAATAGTTACATTAAAATATCAATAGTATTTTCTGTGGCATTTCACTTTTGATGAGGGTGAAAATAGTTAGCATGCGTTTGTATGCACAAGCACAGTTTGTGAACAAATATTTGAGTGAGAATTTTCAACTTGCATGGATTATAATACAGCACTTGTTTAAGCAATAAATACTTGCTCATTTTCTGCCTTTAGTTCTGAAAAGCTCAGGAATTTATGGCCTTGACAGCCTTCCTGTGGTAACTGATGTTACCTCCCCCAAAAATGCAGAGTGAAGTGCTTCCTTACACAAAGAAATGACTCTCACTTCAGCTGCCCAGGCTATGCGTGTGCATGCACAGGTAGCACCCGCAGATGCTAAACACCAGCATTCCCGTGCGTTGAGCCAAGAGGCTACCTGGTGTTTTTAATTAAAATGCAGTCAGCTGAAAATCATTAATATTGCCAGAGAAAGAAAAACAACCTTTACTCTACTGGGCATGGGTAATAAAGTTTTGGGTTTTTAACTCACTGCGCTCCATCTGTGAAGGTTAAGATGAAGGTTAGCTCAGAGAGGATTACAGCTCTATTTTGTAGACCCTGTGGTTGCATATCATCCAACCCCTACCTCCACAAGCTGAATCACAGATTTTATTACAAGATTACACTTTTTTTTTTTTTCTTAGAAATTAACATTACTTACTCTCCATAATAGAAACATGCCTATAAAAATGTAAATTTAAGACAGGCCATCTAAATAAAGAATGCTTAACTTCAGCATACCAGGCAGAACTAATCTTGCAGACCTCTGTTAATTTAAATTCTGACAATGCAAGAAAACAGCAACTGATACACTGCATAACGGAACTAAACTGAGGCATCAGTATTCTGATGAAGAAAGAGGTAAAGATACTTTTAAAGTTATGTTTTTCAGCTTAAAATATTTTCATTTTGTGAAAATTCTTGGTTTATTCATTTGTTAAACATACCAAAAAAACCCCAAACCAACCCAAACAAAAAAACCCAAACCTCATTATTAAGGATCAGTATTTACCACTCTAATTTGTCAGGGATTTGCCCAGGGCTGGGGGGGTGTCAGTGGATACCTGCAACTTCTCTTACCACAGCAAGGAATATGCCTCAAAATTGAATGCACAAAAACTTTCTTTAATGTTTCACCTGGATTTTCACCTACGCTCTTTTTTTTCCATTCAAAATTACGTTATACTCCTCACGCCAACAATACAAAGATTATAATTAGCGGTTGCAAGAAATGTTTGAAATCCAAGAGGCATACAAATGTTAGTTCTCATACCAGTCTTATAATGTAAGCCTTTTCATTACTTTAAAAAAAGACCTATTTGCTTAAGCTTTGTAAAACTGGGAGAGAATGGTGGAGTGCACCCATGATGTCTTCTGATGTGAGGGTTTCAAGAAACAAATTCAAAAACACCGTACTAAAGTACAGATTCTTTGTCATATCCTTTCATTCTCTATTTGGGTGATGTTGCAACAGGAAAACAGCAGTCTGTTGAAAGCTGGAAAAATCATTTGGGATTGAAGAGCTCAACTACCATTTAGGAAGTAAGGATAGTAACGCTTGTGCTGCTAAATTTCTCTGGAACTACTGGGCAATATGTTTAACCTCTTTGTGCTCTAGTTCTCCCTTTACTAAAACCAGAATGCTTCAGGTCATTGGTCTGCAAGTACAGAGATGTATGATTTGGGCCATAAACCTATACAGTCAGACAGAAAATGACAAGTACAATAGTAATAGGAAAGCAAGAAAAATCCAAGCAATGATATATTCAGTTGAGCTTTTCAAAGAAATCTTAGAATATTTAGGAATTCCAGACTACCAAATATCTAATAGAGTTTAATTTCTTAGATATTACAAAACTAAACAAATCTGAGCATGTGAGGATAGGAATTGTTCTAAATTCAGTCCTTATATTTAATCATTCTAAATACACATGTGCTTCCGCACCTACAGATCTTCAGTCCCTGTCTACAGACTTCCTGTTACAACATGCATGTCTCCCCCCAAAATAAAGAGACCCTACAATCTCAAAGCCAACACCATCTCAGCTTGTCTTTAATTTCTGAAAGTCTGTGCTCCCTTTATTTTTTGAAGAAAGATTCATTAGTCTTTTCCTTATGTTAATTTATTTCCAATTCAAACTGTTGATCCTATTTTATTAGCCTTGGTGAAGAATATTCTGTATTTCTCACAGCCACAATGATAAGACTGCTTTGTAGAGCTGGCTAATATCCTATGATCTAACAATTCAATTAATTTGGAATGTGTCTTACTGATTAATAAAACCTTTTACAGAATTGGGTGTTTCATCTGTATTCATAACCTGACACTGAGGACTTTCTTAATTCAGCTAGTTATGCAACACAGACGATCAAATATTTATATTAAGATATTGTAAATTTAATGTTATCAAATTTTAATAAAAAATTATAAAAGTTTTGTCTCATATTCTAGTCTAGTTTTATAATAAAATTCTACACTTCTACAGGCTAAATGAACTGGGCAAGAGAAGCAAACACTACAGAGAAATTGGGGTATTTTTTTAGAAAATGAGAACAGATTTGATAGGACACTAATGGAACTGCTGTGACAGCAGTTAACATAAACATGTACAGCATATGATTTAAATAAACCATTACTTTTGAGGGCATACCATTTTTCAAAATATGCATTTGTGCATAAAATTACAAAAATGCATACAGTAACATTAGTGCTTAGATTCTTATATAAGCACAGGCTAGTATTCATACTTGTACAGAAGTGCACAAAAGAGTCCAAGTGAAGTTCTGAAAAGGGCTGTGAAGCTCTAGTCGAAGCTTGAGAGGAATTTGCTCAAGTGAAGAGGTTTCAAGTCCTACCGCAAAATAAACCCTTGCTGCTTTGACAACATGAGACAAAATTCTACTTTTCAGTATACTGCAGGTTTTGCTCTGAATTAAAAGACAAGAAAACTCATATCCAAATTAGCTTTGGGATTGCTGTAACATACCAAGTAGATAAAAACCAGATACGCCCCTTGATTTTTCTACCGCTCAAGCGGGGAAAAAAACAATCAACAAAACACAATTTTCTTCACGGAGCAATGTTTATCTAGTGTTCACTGAGTGACACGTGGCCCACAACTCTGTCTTCAGTCACATACAGCACATGTATCACTGCCTTGGATAAAAACTACTCTTCTCTTAGTTTTGTGTTACTGTCTTAACAAAAACCACAGACAGCTCAAGCCCAGTTTCCAGATTCAGTATTCACGCACAGCCATCACAAAGATTGCAACCCTTAATGAGAACTGTCCTTTTTGTTTGTTTTTCTTTTTTTTTTTAAGCACGTCTACTTTTAATCTTTTGTAGAGATACAGTTCACAACCACACCTTACTCTTCAAATGTTTATTTATTAAAAAAAATAAACATTTTCTGTCACCTGTCGCTCAGAGCCTGTCTCTTCCCTTCCATATCACTCCTACAAGTAAAATAGTCTCTGATATCAGAAGTATATTTTTTCCAGTAAAAATGCATATTGTTCATTTTTAAGAGAAATATACTTTAAGGTGTCAGCTACTCATTTATTTCTAGTTCATTCAAATGATACTTTCCAGTGGCAAAACACAAATAGCACTTCCAAAGTACATTTAATATAGGTTTTATATTACAATGCAAGGCATAAACCACAGCCCTGCAGAATGACAAAATACCTGTACCACTCCTTTATTTAAAAGAAACGTTCCCGAACAGAATCTAGAAGACAAGATGAACCACAACTAGGATTCCTCAATGGCTGCTTGAATTTCCCTGCACCATTTCACATGCCTGTACTTCCCAGTGATCATCTTCAGATGCTGCTGCTGACAGAGTTACTGATACTGGAACAACTTCCTCCGATTACGGAAATTGCAATGAAAACCAAAATATGTCTTTAGCAATGACAGTCAAGTTGTAAAACAGTAAAAAGAAATCTATCATTTGCATTTCTTATTCCCCTGCATAGGCAAATCCACAGTACAAAGGAGGCCCTTAGGAAACAAATCTAAAATAATTTCCTTTTAGTTATTTAAATCTTACTTCAAGACTTTCATTACAGTTACAAGTCAACAGTTATTTATCTGTGTAGAAAGAATAACATCAAACAAAAATACTGCAAGTGCTAAGAACGTTTTATTAAAACCATGATAGAAGTTAGTATTCGAAGTAATCTGGGATAGGAATGAACATGTGAGATACGCTTTATTCCAAAGATCTGCTATGTCATATACCTGCTGAAAGTGTCTAGATATCCCACACAAAAAATAGTGCTTTTTAGAAATGTATGCTCTTTAGAAAAGAGTCTTGTGTATGCCTCAGTCTGGAATACAGTTACTGCTCAGAACTAAACAATGGTTCGTTCTGGTAACATCTTAAAAGCAAACATATTTGTGATAAAACAGGACACTGAAGTTTATGGTTTAAAAGCATACCTGCTCAAAACAAGTAAAAAAAAAATCCCTTTTGCTTATTTGACACTGAAGAACTGAATGGGCAAATACTTGACTAAAGCCACTCCCCTAAAGAAACACACATGGTATGCTTTACGTACGATAGGAGTTTATACAAATCTAAGTTTAGCCTTAATAATTTTATTTTCACTATTAATTACAGAAAGTATTTCAAGATGCACTTTATAAATGTGATGAAATAAAAAACAGGAGCAATTAATACTACCTTAAATTTTTTCTTTCTATTGAAATAGTAGTAGCCACAAGGAAACAGCTGATGAAGCACTGTAGTCAAAGGTACAGAGATAGCTTTCCCTCATTCTAAGATTGTAGTTGTATCCTCTTGTTACTCAAAATCCAGAATTAGCATCCCAAAACAAGAAGTTTGCACAATGTTTTGCCCCTTACTTAAATTTTCAGTTTAAAGCACTAGGATCCAGCCCTGCATACATATACGGGTCTTCAGTCCAGCATGCAGCGTATATAACACTATCTAGTTTTACAGATGATTAAAACTCTGCACCTACTTTGCTTGCTTAAAAAGCCTTACTAAACATGAGTTCAGTGACTCTCAAGCAGGTTACTTGTCACACCGACTAGTGCTTTTTAATATATTACAGTTATCCCCCCTTCTCTCCAACCCACCAGTAGTATATGGAGTAACAGTTTTCCCACTGTTTCTTACAAAGTTCATCATGCTGCAGAAAAGCAGTGTTGGTCTGCATGACCACAGGAGAAAAAAAAAAAAAAAAAAAAAAAGGAAGAGATATCTGGAGGTCATCTACTCCCACCCTGTCTACCCAGCAGAGCAAGAAGCAAATTTAAGTGAGGGTGCCTGGGGCCTTGCTCAGCTCATCCCTGGGGACGGACATCCAACTGTCTCCCTCGGCACCTGCTCTAGAGTTTGATGGCGAAAAATTGTTGTCCAATTAGAACTTCACTGTCACGGGCTGTGACCGTTGCCACTTTCCTGTTCTACAACCTCTCCTTACCTGGGAAAAGGCTGCAGTTGTGTCCCCTGAGCCTTCTGTCCAGGCTGAACAAGCCCCACTCCCCAGCTGCTCCCTCCATGTCAGATGTTTCAGCCCCTTTTCTTGGTGCCTTTCAGCTGGACTACTAGCTTGTATGTAACTTTTTTCCCCGGACTTTTCAGTACAGCAAACATTTCCTTTATCAGTCAATAAGGAAAATCAGCTTCTTCCAAGATTCCAAACCATCTTCTTTTGATTCCAAAAACCAAGATCATCATTTCAATATCCAAGAAAGCTACTAAACCGGTAAATGAAGTGTCCAGGAAAACAACCAGGCACTGGCACATGATTGAGCTATTATTTTCTATTAATAGTTTCTATTAGACAATATTATATTGTACTATCAGATAGTACTAACAAATTGTTGGAACGGTCCCTCACATGCTTTGCACACGTCTAACGCGCTCCCAGATAACTACCAGGCACAATTTGCAGAGTTAAAAATCAAACCCTTCCACAGGCCATTTTTAATGTGCAGTTTGCACACAGGGACCCTCTTCGGCAGCCAACGGACTCCAAAATAGATGCAAGTTATTCCAATGAACATCCCCAAGCATGTTTAATTTACCGATACTGACATCTCATACGTTTCCATTACCTTCCATTATCTTATTTTAGGGACTTAACCAAAGACCGTGCTTATCTCTCTTTGCTTAATATTAAGAAATACACACTCATAGTTGATGCTTTGTGGCAACCAAGAACAAAAATTGTCGCAGTTTAAGCCCAGCTGGCAACTAAGCATCATGTGTCCACTCACCCACTCCTCCCCCCATGGTGGGATGGGAAGGAGAGTCAGAAGAAAAAGGTAAAACCTCGTAGGCTGAGATAAGGACAGCTTAATAGGACAACACAAGAAGAAAAGAAGTAATAATAACAATAAGACTGATTAAATAACATATAAAGCTAGTGATGCACAATGCAATTGCTCACCAACCAGTACTCGATGCTCATCCTGTTCCCAAGCCACGATCCCACCTCCTCCCGGCCAGCTCCCACAGTTAGATACTGGGCATGACATCATATGGTATCAAATAATCTCCTTGGCTGTTTTGGGTCACCTATCCTGGCTGTGTCCCCGCCCAGCTTTTTGTGAAAATTAATCCTATCACAGTCAAATCCAGGCCAAAATACTCTTCTTCTGTCATCAACTGTGTAACATCCATATCAACTTGTATCTATACCCAGTTAAAATACACCAAAGATGAATGGAGACTCAGACTAGAAGTCACTCAGTGTCACTTTTGTCCTTGCCATACACACCGGAGAACGTACTTCCAGTGCACAGACAACTGTTGATCCTCAATACATCATGCAGTAATAACAAATTCTTATCTTTTATTACAATCTCCATTTCTGTAACTGTTCTGCAAACTGTACAGGGGAAATAAGACTACTAGGAGCTGTGGTAAATACATAGCTTGTATAATAAGTACAGCAGGAAAATACAGTTAAGACAAGAGAAGATACTGGTTAAAGACTATTCCCAAGTTGTGTGTGTTGTTGGAAAATAGCTTCTCTTTTTGAGGCTTCATCATGAGAAACTTAAAAATGCAAATTCCATGAACCAAATGAAGTATAATTAAAAGTATATCCAAGAGAACTCTTAGATGGCACTTTTTCCTCCTTAATGCCTACCTATGACTTCTATTAGCAATAAAGCAATTTTCCAGTTTCTTAGGAAAAATAAACTCTCTAGCTAAGACTTTATTCAGGACTATAATTTTTCACAGAAATGTTAAATATAAAGTAACTTTTACCAAACATTATTTTGCCAAAGAACTACAGTTTAAATGCTCACGTTAAGGGCATCTAACATTGACAAGCTCTCTTTACAGTCCACAAGTTTGACAGGAAGAAAATAATCACAACTACAATATTGAAATAGGGTTTTTCAGTTATTTTTTTTCCAGGACTTTTTACAGTTATTATACTGCTGAATATTGATTACACTGTACTTTTATTTTAAAACATTCTTTTTCCTGAAACACATATACTGGTACTAGTAATTAAAATGTAATTAGTGCTGAAGCAACTAGGTCACACAGCATTTTGTTACTTTATATTAAATTCCAACTCCATCTACAGGATTGTTTTCATTTTACTACAATACTTGTGCATTTAGAATCAAATCATTTAAGAAATATGACAGCACTTACTGTTAATTATGAGTCTACTTCCATTATTTTACAGAAAAATGTTTAAAATCAAAGTTTAAAGTTAAATAAGACATGTAAGGAAGGCTATTACTGGTGTTTAAAAAGAAAGTTACTCAAAGTTATGTCATTCTCACATTAGCGGACTGTATCATAAAAGGAGAATGTTATTTTCCTACTACTAGATTATTATTTTTTTAAACTCTTTTGAACGTTAATTGACATAATTACTAAAATACGTTGCCCTAATAAAAAAAAAAGTCAAGAAATATAGGAGTATGTGTTAGCCCATTTGGGAGAAACAAAATTATAACAGAACATGACAAGCCAGAAAGCCAATTTCATATTTTGAAGACAACTGGAAAGCTATTTAACACCCACCTATTATCCAAAAAGACAAAATGAAGAGATATGTTTAATAGATATACAAGGAGTTGAAAAATATTTTCTACAAGACAGAAGCATGTTTGTGGTAACAGAACACCACTTTGGCCTCAGCTTCCTCTCGTCTCCAGGAAATCCTTCAGAACGCAATTTAGGAATGTTTAAAGAAATATATGAATGCAACAGTCCTGAACAGATATCCATTCTTTCAACTTTTTTTATACTCAGCCACTTTCTATTTTAACATCTCTCTTTTAAGAAGTTGTTGATCTCTCTACAAATAGCATTATTGCTAACCTTTGAAACAGGATTCTGACATTGTCTTTATACACACAAGATTGCCGTTCTGTGGTGTAATGAAGGTACAGCCATTGCCAAAATAAACACTTCTCAGTTGTGATATCTGAGCCTACGTTTATGCTTTCAGTTGCAGTGGAAGACAGCTTACTGTAATTGACAGTAAGTCCTAAATGAGCCATTCTAAATGAACGCTTTGCAACAGCATCTCAAACACTAACACAGTATTTCCTAAACATCCCTAGAACATGAAAGATGCTTTGATATTGGCTTGCTGGGAACAAGGCACTCATGTTTTGAGCCCCTCTTCCCTGGTTTATTACTTCTTTTCTACAGCAGTTTCCCAAAGGAGCTTAACAGTTCTTCAGGTATCTTTAGAAATCACTACGCATATTTAAATACTAATTTTAGGCATTAAATAGATGTACCAAATCAAATGGTTAATGACCAATGTGACAAAAAACCTACACAAAAAGGTTTGAATCCCTTAAGAAAATACCCATCTTTTAAGCAGCACAGTTGCATTGATATTCTAAATATTGATCATTTGCAGACAAAACAACAGAAAAACAAATTAAAGTTTATTGGGTGGCAAGAAACTGACATTCTGAATCAATGAATCACTGTTACATTTAATCCCAGTTGACTTGAGCAGTTCAGTACATCTTCCAAGCTTGTCTTTATGTCATGTCATAAAGTATAAGGCAAATGGAAATTTATTAAGCTATGAATCCTTTATTATTTAAATTCAATAAGCTCTAAATGGCTCATCCATAAATGGCAGCTCAAGTTCTCCATGTTTAATTTTTTTTTAATACAATGAAAAACTTTAGTAGAATTGACACAGTGGTCTAGTGGCAGCACGATGTCCTGCAGTAACTGAAACCAAAGCTTAAAGCGTTGCTTGTAGCCCAAGGTTGAGTGGTAAGGCCACAGGGAGCATGGGCACAATCCAACAGAGACCGAATGTTATAACTGAGCTCTTGAAGCCAAAGATGAAGCTGCCAGACATAGAGAGAACAAAGTCCTCCCAGCAGAATTAAAATCTCTAAAATATGGGGTAAAGATGAAGTTCGGTATTATTTCCCGTTGAGGAAGCAACTGATCACTGATTACTGCTTTATCACCTGGATGGACCCAAATGAAGCAGACTACAGGTTTTGGCATTAGAAAATGCCTTAACCAGAGCACGGAATCAGCTGTGTGGCAATCCAGCGTACCTCCCGCCCTCTCCAAACAGCTGCTTGTACAACTGGTGCCTATCAGGCAAGACTAACCCGAGTAGCAGCTCAGGGCTTAATAAAACTTGTAATAAGGATGCCTTCTTTCATCCAAATCTACTCTCACAGGTAGCGTTGTCCTAAGAAAGAGCAGCAGATGCTGCTGCTGCTGCTGCCAGTTTTGTCTTCTCCTCTGGGAATCTTCACCACAGAGGCTGGACTTCCAGGAAGTCACAACCCCCAGAGCGTGCAAGCCTCTCTAAAACGTAACAAGGGTTGGTGCCTAATGCCTACCAGCTGCTACGGAAATCCTCATCACAACCATTAACTAACGAAGAGGTGAGATCCTTATGATCAGACAGGGTAGCTGGAGCTGGTGAGGTTTTGCAGATGTACGCGATATGCGAAATAGACAACACAGAAGCTCTTCAAGAGGTAGTAAGAGACGTTCCACACTGAATTGCTGCAGCCGACAAACAATTGCCATTTCTCTGTCCAGGAGCTAAATAAAAGATTTATCTCTTGCAGTTCACTCAAATGCAAACACAGAAATGCAACAAGTCAATTTTAAAGCTAATTGCCTTTTGGTATCCAGTTCTAAATTAGTTTTCATATTCAGAATGCCTAATAAGCAATATTGAAGTCCAACATGGAATAAGTTCTAATACTTGGAAATGCCCTGGTATAATTCTGCAGTACAATAGTATAAAACACTGTGTGGAGAAGTAGCCTACACAGCAGAATGGGGGGGGAAGGACCACAATGCCCCCCACCCCCAAACACCACATTATCTACTTCTTGGAAACATATCTGAGCTGACTCCATTGGAGCAGCAGCATGAGCATCCATAGTAGAAGCAGTGTCTTATGTGGACGTTCTTCTCAAGAATTCTTCTCTTTTCCCCCTCCTTTTGAGCAGTGTTGAGAGTGGGTCTGGAAAGCCACAGGAAAGCTATATCAAACATTTTTTATGGGGCTTATTTGGTGGTCTTAGCAACTCTGCACTGGGCAGTAAGAATGCCGCATGGCATCACATCAGCATGGTCACCAATTGGTCCTTCTGTGTCACGTCACCTGCTTTTCCACATTACTTAAACAGCTTACTATGCCGTGATCGATACACGAAGATGAGGCAATAAATACACAGTACAGGAATTTAACTCCTCATATGTGCTAAATGCCAAATAAATTACTGAACACTTTCTACTGCGTGGGGATATATTCACACACCAATAATGAGCTTATGTTTGTCAGCAAAAAAATTTAAAATACTGATTGGAAAGACTTGGTTTTCAGCCCAATGCTGAGCCAATTTGCACTGTCAGAAACATCTAGAAACTCATTCATTTTGTTATTAGTCTGATATTAAATCCATCTGTTGCTGTTTATTTGAAATACAAGTTACCATGATACAGTAATAGGATTAAATTCTCTAAAATTCTAGATGAAATAACACATTCTTACCCCAATGAAGTAAACGCAAATTTTGTCATAACTTCAACAGCATAAAAAAATTGCCCAAAATGTGCTATACAGATTGGACTTGTAAAGTCTTCATAGAAACATGCTTAAAACACACCAAATGTCAAATTCTAGAGGAGCAAGTCTGTGAAGCTTTTAGGTAATTTCTTCAAGAATTCCTTCAGGGGATTCATAAGCTATTGCCTATTTTACCAACAAAACCAATCTTCTCTGATTATTATGGCGATGCACCCCAGAGCCAAGCAATTATTCTGTCATTTAGCGACCACATGAGGAAGAAAACTGGATTGAAGTAAAATAACAATTTCTCTGCTTGTTGGCAAAATAGACCAGTAAGAAAAATATATACACACACATTTGTCAAATGGCACAAGAATGCTCCATTCACTCTGAAAGAATGGTGGATTAAAACAGCCCACCCTATTTTTCCTTTCAGTTTTTGGAATCTGGATCCCTTTTAAATTATATATACTGTTAAAAAAAGCTGCATTGTTTAGAACATAGGAAAGCAAAACATATCTATATTTTTAAAATTCAGTCTTTACGCCATGCTTTTTCTGGCCACGAGTATTTGCTGAATTGCAGAAGACAGTCTGAAGTTTGAATCATTCCCTTTAAAACTCTATGCTTAGAGAAACCTTTAAACAAGAAATAAATCCATATTTCCTGTATTTAGAGAGACTGTTCCTGTTGAAGGTATTTTTTTTTAAAGCTGGATCCCACTTACCACATTATTTTCAACCAGAAAGCTATATTGTGTTAGTTCTACAGCAAACAAATGAACTATTCTGACTTTTGCTTTGCATGCTAACATTTGTCTTGAACTGTGTTTTTTAATCCAGAGTTTTCTTCTCAGCTCAAAGCAGCTGGAAACTAAAATACTTACACTTGGATTGTTCCACAGGTCTCATTTAACATTTGATAAAAAGAAAGGAAGAGTAGTTTTGTGGAAGGAATATTTATTAGTGGTAATAATGAGAATCCAATTGTGTTAAAGAGTAAATACGTTGCTGTATTCAATACAGAGTCCCCTTAAACATTAAAAGTCCTCAAAACTTCAAGAATTTTTAAGGTTCCCCACACACACACACACTTCTTCATGCTTTTCTTTTAACCTTAAGAAAGTTTGCCAAATCCTATTTGGTCTGGATGCATAAAAATAATAAGTGGTTACTCACACTTCAAATAAAAGAAATATATTATTGAAAAAAAAAAAAGTACTTAAGTAGTATTCATTCACCAAAATGCCAAATGTCACTGTAAAATATGGTAAGAGAACTTCAGTCTCAGATTTGTTATGTATTTAAATCTAAACCCAACAGTATTTGAGATTAAATATTGTGCTATGTACAGAAGGTATAGAATTACATTTCAGGTGAACGATACATTTCCCAACATCAGTATACTTTATTTTTAAATCTCATTCTTTCTTATGAAAGAAATAAGAGATAGACAAACTGAAATGTATTTCAGCATGACTGCATACAGAATGGCCCATTATCAAAATATAACCTTCTCTTCTAAAACATCAGAGGAACCACTAACCTAGAGAAAGTGCCAGAGATTAATGAAACTGAACCTAGAAATAAATACTGGTATAGGATATACTGCTAGCACCATATATAATTTAATATTGTTAAAACTGAAATGCTATTCTGTTCCACTTCAAGCTCTCTGAACATCAATGAAATGCTTGATGCTGTGGGAATATTTGTATTTTATGATTCAATTAAGAACATAACTAATCAAAATTACATTCAAGAGAGACTCCTCTTCCTGTGGTTTACACACAGGCTCATTGCTTAGGAGCATCCTTATGAATAAATATATTGGGGGTTCAGACATCTTTCCACCTTCTATATATTGACTCTTACTAATTTTAAAATAAATCTAAGCCTTCTCTTCTGTTTTTGTTGTGGTTTTTTGGGGGTTTTTTGTTTGTTTGGTTGGGTTTTTTTACACAGTCCCCATCATCAGCCTTTTTTAATCACTCAGGAACACAAATCTGGACACCGTTCTAGCTTTAACTGCTAAGTCCTCATATCTAGATGCACACCTTCACGTGTCTGGTTATAAACACATCTCTTCTTGCCAACTTATTTCTAACATTGAGCTTTTTTGTGTACTGCTCTTACCATCTTTTTATCTGCTCCTTAGTTTGTAAACACTAGGATAACAATCATCATCTTTCCTGTCTTTGTAACACACAAAACACATTGAGACCTGATCTGTAACTAGCACCTTTTTGCTATCTAGGAATACGAACACAAAAAGTACTACAGATCATTTGCACAGTCACATTCTCAGAGGAACAATCCTAAGCCTGACCAGTTCATAAAGCAAGCCTGAGGGGAAAAAGCAGACAGTCCCATACAGCCTAAATATACACCACTATATACTAAATTATAAACTAGAGTAATACCTATCTTACAAACCATCCATAGGCACATAAAAAGCAAATAAGACTTCAAAGAACCCAAGATCCCTACCTGAACTGTAAGAAAAGTGTGGATACAGGCAAAAAGAGACAACTCTGATGCCATCTTACTCCTCCACAATTTTGTAAGGACAGAGTTTTGTTTTTTAATGCCTTCAAGTTTTACACAGAAACATATTATATAATGATCAGGATGTTACCAGAAGGAACTACTGATACTGTACATGTTAAAATAAGGATAGAAATAGGATAACAAAAATTCTTAGCCAAAAAAGTTACTTTCAGAAAATATTATTCAATTTGAACCTACTTATTTAGGTCGATTCCAACAAAATTAAGTCAGAGGAACACAAAGAACAATTTCATTTGGAAATGCTGTTTCCAATATGGAAAGTTATGTTAATACGCAGAATCACTTAAATATTTAAAAAACTTGAAACGCAGAGTTTTTGCTCCTAGTTTTTAGCTACATATTTCTGGAAACTTTTCATTATGTGAAAATATTCATTGCTTTGCCTTTCATCCTTTATAGGATTTTAATATGCTTTGTAGCTCAACTATTCAAATTTCCCACAGGTCATAAATTCTACTTTTTAAACAGCTCTACTGACAGACTTCAAGACTAGAATGAGATTTAGATTACTTGCATCACTTTCTGTCAATTATCCTCCTATTACTTATTCACTTGAGTTATCCAAGTGTTATAGCAATACATTAATAATTTCTACATGAATTCCTATGCATTATTTTTCAGTTGCCACCATGACAAATAACTATATCATCACCTCTGTCAGAACTTTTAAATCAGTAGATCTCAAAGGTCTTTGCAAAGAGGGAAACAATTCAACAGTTACCATTGCTTTAGCAATTCATTTCATTTTTTCCACAAAGAATCAGCTTGTTGAAACAAAGTGTTCGCAAAACAGTACCGATTTTCCCTATTTCCCAATCCGGGCTTTTTAAGGATGGTGGGAAGACAGCTTGTTATGCGATTTAAAAATAACCCAAACAACAAGAAAACAACACAACCAAAAAAAACCACCAAAAAACATTTACTATTCTGGTGTGTTAAAACTCTGCCAGTATTCTAAAGTTCAGAAGGTTTTCAGGAAACAAAAGAACCTAAATGAAACATTCTGATGAAGCCAATTTCATTATTGCTTTGCTTCGAAAATAAATAATTAAAAATATGAGATTTTATTTTTCATTCTGCTATGAAAGACCTATCTTAGCATTCCTCCTGGTACGTGAATGCAGTATGCCATCTATCACCAAGCAGCATCTCAGACTTGCATTGCAGAAGAAAGAGTAGAGACACAGAGAGACCCCCAGAGCACCAGCAGAGATGAGAGAAGGCAGAGACCTGGTCTTCCATCTCTGCCAGGCTACATTGCCTCCTGTGGCATCCGTTTACATAAATACACAAATGAACACACTTCCAGGTTGCATTTTCACAGTAACAGAACACAGTTATGCATCCATGAAAACTTGCAGCACAGTTATTGTAAGCGCATTAAAAGAAAGACTGCCCTACAGTTGCTCTCTTGTCTACACATCATAGCGTAACTTCTCAAGAAAAATTCTCAGTGCTATGAGCCTCTCCTGCTCTGAACAGATGCTTCAGATCAGCCTTCACAGGGATCCACACCTGTGAGTGCTCTGACAACACACCTCCATCTCAAGTGTTCCACGCACAAAAACTTGGTATTTCTATCCCTTCTCTCCAAAAAGGCAAGCACCTTACCTCAGTTAACCCTTTCAAGGGGATATTTTAATAATGGATTGTTATTATATACTCATTCACAATACAGAAGTGGGCATCTGGAGGAAAACTTTGAGGGGCGAGAGAGGAGTACATAGGTGCTTTTACAAAGCTTTTTTTGTATATTAAAATCTACCAGCGTTGTTGGGCAGAAAGAAGAGGAATTGATAAGTTGCACCCATACACTTCAAAACACAGGAAGAACTAGGTAGCACAGTATGGCTTAAACAGCAACAACAAAACTTACTTCACTTACAAAAATCAAAAGGTAGGATAAGGTGGAGTACAGAGCTGCAGGAACTGAACATAGCTACCTCTGCGTAAGAGCAGAGCCAATATAAATACCACAAAGAGAGCTAGAATGATTTGGCTGAAGTTTTTACTCCAGCTACAGCCCTTTTGACAATAGTTAAGGGAAAGAGCCTAAGAAAAGCAAGTTACACAGGCAAAATTCTCAGAGGGCACCAATTCAAGAGGGATATTAATGAGTTCATTTCAGGAACTTCAGAAGCAGAGGCGTTGCCTGCTTGTATTCATACATAGTAGATCAACTACTCCTACCTGAACTTCATACAGTCTACTAGCCAAACCAATGCTTCAGGAATTCAGTCTTTCACATCAAAATGGGTTAGCTCCCAGTTTTTAAGTGACTGAGACAAAATTTCCTCTGTGAAGGCAGAATGCTAGTATTATGCCAGAACTAGATTATAAACTCCTTGAAGCAAGGAGTGAACCTTACTGGGAGTTTAATCAGGATGGATCTAGACTCTGTTATCTACACTGCAGTTCAGTATCGGCACCACCACAATCTTAATAAAAACAACAGTAGGACAGGAAGGATTTATATAATAGGTGCTAATATATCTTCACAGGACATAAAAACACTAGCACATAAATTCTCAAGGAAGCTGACCTTCAGGTAGACTTGAACAGCAGAACATCCAAGTGACTCACAAATGGGTCATGTAGCTAAACTGAGATTAAAATTCATATAGGCATCTTGAAAAAAAGAGGCAGGGAAGGAGGGAAAAGCTACTTACTCACTTAAAAAAGTCAAAGTACAGAGCCCTGCCTATGAGAAAAATGCCTACAAACACAACACTCTCTTTACAATACTCACTGAACTTACCTAAACCGAAGAAATTCTTCTCTGAGAACAGAAGTTCAGCCTTATTTCTTATAAAATTATGTCCAAATCTACCCCTCACTACATCAAATAACTTCTCCCTGAATTCACCGTGCATTTTCAGTCACCTTTGTTCCTTCATTTCTGTCCTTCCAGCCTGGCCAGCTGCAAGCAGTACTCCTGCTTGGGCAGCCCCCAGCTGCAGCTGGGGCAGCAAATCAGACCTGCTAACCGGGGAGTTACACTGCAGCTGTAGCCCTGCCACCAAAAACTTGCCTTTCTCACCCCTCTGCAATCCTCAGTTTTCAGGAGACATGTAGGAACTGTAGATCCTTGAGACTTTTATCCTTTTGACATGGGAAATTAGCTCCTTATCTTTCTATGTGCTTTATGTTTGTCTCCCCAGAGTAGTACAGTTAGCATGGTGCTAAAGCTAAAACAAGCAGAAAGTAATGAAAAGAGAAACCCCTTCACCCCAATTCAGTGTTAAGAAGCTGTGGATTACCAGCTGGATGATGCCGTACTAAAGAAAATACATGCTCACAGCCTCCAAAGGTCGAAAGGTGAAAATATTGGCCAATTCCTTGCACTTCTTGTAGTAAAGCTATTTGCTAGTTTTCTGCAACAGCAGACCTGGCATTGCCTTTGCCTTCTGAAAGACGAAAGGGCCAAGAAATACATGGTAGCCATCTCTGATGAGTCCACTTGTACTCAGACAAAATAGGGGTCAGGTGCTCACAAAGAAAGCAATAACAAATTGTCAAAATACTAAGAGAACATTAAG
The DNA here is from genome assembly GCF_929443795.1 of Astur gentilis. NCBI lineage: Eukaryota > Metazoa > Chordata > Aves > Accipitriformes > Accipitridae > Astur > Astur gentilis. The sequence goes on along the minus strand of NC_064900.1, from coordinate 14,871,721 downwards.
CAGCAAACTCTGAAAAATAAAAGATTAAAACTAAAATGTTTAGAAGAGGAAGAGTAAATAGAATTTGCATTACCTCTCCGATTCACTCTCTAAAAGCAGAAATGAACAAGTACTTTTAGAAATCTGTTCCGTGCGATGTATACTGAAAGTCAAAAATGGAAAGTTACATTCTTACAATCCCATCAGCTTGAGGGAGTAAATGACGTTTCTGATTCATTTTCCAACAGAACTGGTGACAAAGTTCCCTTTGAAAGAGCCTTGAGTTATCTGTCTGACCAATTTTCTGTAAAAAGAAAGCTGTACATAAAATGTTTTTCTTTGGGGAAATACAACAACAATCTGCTTAGGCAGTCACCAACATTTATGACACATTATGACACTTTTGAGTTTGTTGACATCCTGACAAAATCGGTACAGTTTTTTTCACCAACCAAGCTTTGAAGACTAATTTGTAGCAAGATCACGCAGGATAATAGGTCTCATGAGCTATAGGATTGGCCAAATAATGCAATCTAAGAATGGAAAACAACTATTATTCTACGAGTTCATAAAACGTAGCTGTGGAAAAGCTTGTCTCAAGTAGTAAGCTTTTAATACACTTACAGAGTGGGCAGATACTTCCCCTGAAGTATGATCAACATTTACAAATCACTACAACAAATGCAGTCAGAAAATAGTCTCATGGTAATAAGCCATTTTCCAAACAACGAGACTCAAACACAAGACAAGAAGAGAAATGAGTTTTGGAAAATACATGACGAGGTATAAGAAGACCAAGCTGGTCAGACACGAAAAATGCAGATTTGACTCGTGACAGAAAGCAAAGCTCATCTAGATGCTCAGAGAGTAAGGTAGTCAGAACTGCCGTATTTGCAACATTGTATTAGAAAATTTTCAGGGCTCCCTGGCAGTAGTATCCAGATTGTAGCTGTCCCAATTAAGTCAAATGAATATTGCTGCATGAAGTAGCAAGGTGAAGAAAGCTGAAAGCAAAACGAAGAGAGCTAGTAAACACGAAAAAACAGAATCAGTAAGTTTTGCAAACAAACCTCTCACCAGCTTATCTCACTGTTGTCCTGCAAGAGGTATACATTGTCCTGCAAGAGGTATACAGAAGACTGCTCCTTTCCCCTTGCTCTGGAAAGCCTTAAAGGATGGCATTACTCTATCAGGATACAGTAATATGACTAAATTGTACTCATTCTGGGTTATTGAAAAAAGGAGGGCTACATGGAACTTCATTCTGGTTCATTTGGTCATTACATTTTTGGGGACCCTTTGGACAACCTTGTGTTAGATTTTCAGGCAGAAATGAAAATTGTTTCAGAAGACATTAAGAATTCATGGCACAGGTTAAAGCAATCGCATTGAAGCTTCATGTGAAGGAAGTTCTTGAAGTTGGTAGGCAAATCCTGCTTCCTCACTGAGAAAACAAGAAGAAACACAGGCAGAGAGAGAGTGCAGTAGAACAAAAAACCACACGCTTCATTAGCAAAAGCAGGAGAAAGGCGAAGCTTTTGATGCAACAAAGAGCAATCATGGTGCTAGGAGGCTTCAACGGGGCTGACAACTCAAGGCATTGCTAGTAGAGCATGCTCTACAAACACTGATAACAAATAACATGGCAGCAATTTGCCTTTAGAGCGGCGATTCCCAGAATGGATGTCTGTAGGGCCACCCATGAACCACGAGGCCATAGCATTTGTTAAATGAAAGTGCGTAGATGCCCTCTCACACCAGGACTGTGCGTTCCCCGGGTGTCTGCAACACAGGCCTGAGGCCTCTCCCTTGGTTCCTTTACCAAGCTGCATCCTGACCCAGACGGCAAATCAGTCTGGCAACCACCAAATTATACAATCACATGGAAAACTGAAGCGTATTGATCTGGTGAAATCTCAAAGATAACCCAATTTGCAATGCAGCTGATGCACAACTGGATGGCACCATGTAATTTGTGAATGTGTGTTGGTGGGAAATAAAGACCCTCCTGTTTTGTGGTTAATTTTGAGGCGTTTCCTCTGGAAATAGAAAAACATTATTTGGTTTTGCTTTTACCTTTAAAGCTTGCAGGAGCTATGATATCTTACCTCAAGTATACCATTTAGCTGCTAGAATAGGACAAGATTCACCCTTGTTAAACAGTTTAGATAATGATTTGAAATAAAAATCAGTAAGAGTAATAGTGAAACAACGAAGCCAAGCATGTCAGCAAAGTTGATCAGCAAGATGTATTACTTAAATTTTTACCAATAAGATTAATAGATGGAATAAATAAGCAGAGAAATGAACTAGCAAGTTGCACATAAACACCATGGAAATTTTTATATATATATACTATATTGTCTTATATAATTCCCTCCCCATTTTTTTTTAATAGAGAGATGGAAGAGAAGAGAGAAAGCAAAACATAGGAAACCTAGGATACTAGTAACACATCTGCCATCTTAAGAGTTATTGTATAATTAAAATTCATTTTCTAGCATGAAATTTTGGAATTAGTGACAGGATGAGCATCAGAGAAATGTGTATCATTCACAGTATGAATAAGAAAAGTCTATTCATTATTTCATACGTACAGTATGCTAACTGGTCAACATTATACATTAGTAAGTTTGATTGCGTATCTGTTAATCCTTGGGAAAAAAGCACTAAAAAATTAGGTTTGTATCAAGTATAGGGAGGTTCACTGAGCTTGCATAGTATGCAGGCTCTAGATACAGAGTCAGCATAGGCTATCAAATGTTTCAAATGTATATAGTTTAAATATTTCAATTCTAAAAAAGCAAAATCCAGAGAGATTCCCAAAAGACAGTATTTTGAGAAGACTTGGACTGAACAATGTTGAAAGATCACAGGCTTCTCTTTCTACACTAGCTCCTTAGGACTTTAACATGCTTTGCATATCTGCCTTTATCAGAAATACTGAACAGTAAGTTTAACAAATGACATGTCTCTGAGTCCTGAGAAAATATTATAATCAAACAGAAGTTCTAAACATATAACAATTCAGTGACTAACAATAAGCTTTGCACTTATGAACAGTAAAGCAGGATTGTGGGTTATCAATTCTCTTATTTTAAGGCAAAATATGATTTCTCTGCATGAAAGTAATTCACTTCCCAACATACATGTACCTCCCTTTACTAAAAAAATCATATTCATAAGTACAGTCAATGCTGGTGATTTCAATAGTCCTTCCTACACTGATGAATAACAAAATTAATGCAGGTCCATGTTATGAATTCAGAACTACTTTACTGCTTTATTATGTCTATTACCAAATAACTCCAGCCAAGTGATGTGTCTTTCATCGCTGAATTGGCAACAGAATAAGTAAGAAAATATTTAATGTGGATATCTCAGTTCAGGGAGTGCTATTCAACAGTGTCTGTTGACTACAGTCATCCAAAGCCTTGTTTTCACTCTTCAAAATCTTTTTTTTTCCTAGAATAAACATGTAGGAAATACAAGACAAATCAATTTCACTGCAACTCAAATCAAAGACGGTCAACCATAAGTCAAGCGTGAAAGATGCCACAGTAATAAAACTGGCATGTGTTTTTATCTTGAGATAATTGTGCATGTTACAAAGCCATGCATGAACTAGTGGTAAAACACCCCTCCTTAGTCAGTGAAAACCAGAACGTTGTTACAGGGGCTCTTAATGCAGCAGCTCTTCATTAAAATCATACACCTGGTGAGTATAACACACTCCCTGCCCCACTGGAAAATGGCTTTACCAAGTGCCCCCAACCATTTCTGTTGGTTGTTTTGGGTTTTTTTCTTCATAATTTACTTTCAAATCTGACAGAAATTTTAACTAACAACACCAGTGGGAGACACTCACCTCTTTGAGCCCTAGCTTCAGTGCTAGTGATTAAATTAGCAAGTCAAACAAGGTAAATGTGGGAGAAGGAAACAGAGATGTCTTCGCTGCATCTTCTATTCCAAACTGATTATGCTGATGGCCACATTTTGTTTTTAAATCACTAATGTATCTGCCCAAACAGGAAATTTTTCACAGAGCCTAATCAGCTAACATAATAAAAGGGAACAACTGAGGGGGAACACACAAACTAACATCAGTCAGTAACTTCCAGATGCTGGCAATTTGCCTGTTCTTTACAAACCCAATGTGTCCTTTGTTTATTAAGATGGACAAAACATTCCCTACTTGTTCAGCCAAAGACATTGGCAAAACACAGACATTTATTTTAACAACCTTAAATTCAAGGGCAATCCAAAGAGAAAGGAGCAGGAGAACAAACTACTTCACAGAGCATTAAAAAATCCATCATATTGACAGAGCTCCCTTCTCCAAGGAACCAAGAAAAAAATTTCCAAGACAAGGTACTGAAGACAAGCCTACTCCCAGATATCTGCATCACTTAGAACTGGACAATAAAACTGATTTTGTGTTTACTTCAATACTCATTTCATTCATTCATTTGTTCATTTAGACAGCTCTTAGCTGGATTTAAAGTTTGCTTTGAGAAAAGGCACTGGCCAGACTATGTATTCTTATCTTGATTACAACTATTTTTATCATTTATGTTAAGCCACTTCATGTCATCACTTTCACTTTTCATTGAGAAACTTATTTTCTTAGTCACAAGGGAAGCATAATCAAAGAAGTCACAGTTAACAAAGAATATGTTTAAAAGCAACAGTAGCTTCTTAGTGTCCAATGCAGACAATTTTATTTTTCTTTTTTGGGAGGGGTTGTTTGGGTTTTTTTGCCAGAAAATCAAGCCTTTTCCAGAAAAGAAACAGTTATTTCCTTGGACATTACACCTAGCTATTTCTATGGTTAGGGGTATGAGGGAACGGTGATCTTTTTCTGGTCTTATTTTCAGAGACACCACAGTCCATTCTAATTGCTTTATATTTCAGCAAATGTGGCAGTACTGGTTGATAAAAGCTCCTTTTAAGTGAACATGCCCAAGCTGCCCTCACATCTGAATTTAGGCAACCCACGTGCTTGCACACATTCTCCTTACTGCAGCCTTTCAATACGTAAAGGGAGCTTATAAGAAAGGTAGGGACAGACTTTTTAGTAAAGTCTGTTGCAATGGGACAAAAGGTAATGATTTTAAACTAAAGGGAGGTAGATTCAGCTAGATATAAGGAAGAATTTTTTTGTGCTGTGGGTGGTGAAATACCAGAAGGGATTGCCCAGAGGGGTGGTGGTGGATGCCCCATCCCTGGAAACATTCAAGGCCAGGTTGTGTGGGGCTCTGAGCAACCTGATCTAGTGGAAGATGTCCCCGCTCATCACAGGAAGGTTGGACTAGATGACCTTTAAAGGTCCCTTCTAACACAAACTATTCTACAATTCCATGATTCTTTTTAAATCCTACTACTACTCATGATAGTACATCTGTTGAAAATGTCATGAAAGGTAAAGGCACGTAATAGGTACACAGTTACCCAAATCTAAACAGTATTTTCTGATAAGGGAGAAAAGTAGTTACTGCTTTCTTATCAGATTTGCCCACTGAGAACGCACCCAGGCAGTCACCAAATGAGTAGTTTCTGTCCTGGCCAGCTACTCTTTTGACCATATACTCATTCCTGATAGTTCTTTAACAGGAATGAAACTGTAGTCACGTCAGTCTACTGCAATTCAGTGTATTGACGGGGTTGTTACTCCATTAATTTTGCTCCAGCTTTTGTTAATGTAAGTCTGGGTCATGTACTTTGCTAGTGGAACAGTATCTCCTGCTAGAACACAGCTTTCAGACAATGTGCACTTCTGAGTTAAGCGTGCCTACTGATAACAAATCTACTCTATTTAATAAACTATCCCCACATTATCTTCTCTGTAACAAATCTGCATCTTCAGACTGTTTTTCACAGCTCTACACTAACCAAACCAAACATCAACTGGGGTGTTAATAACTGTGGTGACTCAAATTTTTAGTGAATTAAATTAGTGTAGAATCTTATATACAAGATATGAAAAATTTGAATATTCTATTTATAATTTCCTGATCAAAAAAAAAACACCCAACCCTGACAAAAAAAAAAAAAAAGGAGTTGTACATTTATCTACATTTACCTTTAATGTTTAGTTTCAGTGGAAGGGCTGCACAAACTCGAGTGGCAAAATTCCTCATTGCAGGAAGCAGCAAACATTTTGGTGCTCAGAAGCCCACCACGTTTTCAATAGAGTAACTTTTAACTGCAGAGCTACAGAGCTCAACCCATTGGGTATTTGTGCTGAACCACTTCCTATTAAATAAATGACTTCTTCATTTAATAATGGCAGTACAACATTGCCCATTGGCAGTGATAACTACTCAAGCTAAGTTCAAGGTTACTGAAGCAAAGCTACTGATTTAAGTAGAAAGATTGTACAATGAAAATGATCTTTATTTAAGGCAGTTACATTTTAGATATTTAATAAGCATAAAAAGTTAAGCCACACCATACATTTTAGCCTAGATACTAAACCAAAAGGAAAGATTTGTACAGATGGTATGAAAAATATTAAAAGCTACATTTTCTTTGTGGAAAAAAGAAAAATATTATGGAAACTACAGCAGCCCCAGTTGGAAATCTACACCATGCAGACAGATATAGTCATTAAAGGTTTTTGTCCTCTACCACTGAAGGGGTCACCATCAAAATATGTAATGGCTGTGTATAGAACACAGTTTACATGGTTTGTAGAAAAATTTTATTAAAAGTCCTGCGTGATGGATTACTGAGACTAAAAGCAGCAAGTAATCAAGTTGGAACAGAAATATTGAATAGAACTAGTTAAAGAACAGAAAACAGAGTATAAGCAAAAGAAGATCTCTATCCAGCAAAGGGAAAACACTTAGAGGAGTCCTACTGTACATGCTAGCATTAGGGAAAGAACAGCATTTTTGAAGATGAAAAAGAGTGAACCAGACATATCCAAGGATTAAAAAGAGCAGAAATGTGGACAGGTAAAGAAAAAAAATTCTTCATGAATGTAGCACAAAAGACAGCTGTAAGGGAATGGGCTGGAAGCACATAAAAGTACAGAATATGTAGACTGCATCACTTTCACTTCCATTTTAAACAGAAAAATCAGAAAAAATAATATAAAAAGAGATTAAAGAGAAATATAGACAGGACTTCAAAAAGACACTTTCTGAATTAAAAATACATACAGTAGCTTCCATGTAAAATATAGAATTTGAAAAAAGAATAGAAAAAAACCCCCGCATCCATTTTGTGTCAAGCAGTATGACAGTTTAAAGAAGGAGAACTACTAGCCACTATAAATCAACACTGTAATGCACTTTAATGCACATTTTCCTTTTACGTGTATCTCATGTGAATGTTGGCAGGAGAAGAAAAGAGGTTAGGGAGTGGAAAACGTGTATTTTATCATTTAATTTCTGTTTGTCTAAGGGAACATTGGAATTTCTGTAACTAGGACTCTGCCCGTATTCACCATGAAAAGATAGGAGGAAAGGTTTTGCTTTGTTACTTGAAACAGCATGTTTCCCCAAAGCAACAGATTACCTCAAACAGCAGTCTTTTAAAACTGTTTTATTGTAGCATGGAAAAGATAGATTTCAGGGATTCTTAACTCCAGCTACATCGTTGCTTTAAGTAGTTGATTGTCACTATATCTGATACCAGTGAAAAGACCTACACTTATCCTAATCAGATGCTTTCATCAAGTATAGTTGATAACACATCTATTGATACCAAATAGAAAGGTCAGTCATGAGGGCACTTCATCATAGAAGATGGAAGAGTACAGAGTCGGAAAGCAGGTGGGAAGGGATCAGCCATCGCTGTGTGAAGAATTCCTCAATAAACCATCACGTACCACCGCTGCCTTACAAAGAGATGATTGCAGCTTCAAAGGAATGAAATGCTGCTTAACGTAGGTAGAGGAGTGCTAAGACTGACGAATGCTATCTCTTGAATAAATTCAAATTAAGTATGTTTCAAGAGGAAGGACTGCTTCTCACTGCATCTCTTAAAAGATACTGGAAAGAAAGCAAGCTATAAAGGCTTGCATATTCCACAGAGACACAGCGCCTTTGGGGAAATACAGTTGATGCAGGAAGACAAAATCCCTATAAAGATGTATTTCAGGACAGCATCAATAGCAAGTTAGCAGGGTGTTTACCTGGGACACTATTCAGGCTTAATCCACTGTAAATACATGAAGTATTCTTCCAGGTTTTTGTTCATGTCCATTATATTAAAAAAGGCTGCAGCTTTCAGCGCTGTTCAGCTTGGATATTGAAGATAAATACTTTTCAAGTATTTTATCTAAACCTGAACTTAAATCCGTGGTGAAAAAGTGCCTAGCTGGCTAAAAGGAAGGTATTCCTTGCCTGAAGTCCACAATGCAAGGCGCTGGAACGTGCCTCAGAGGCTGAACAGAGAGCTGGTACCCCAGCAGTGAGGAGGAGGATGGGTGCCCCTGGCAATGACAAAGAGGCAGATCTACAAAGCAGGGATGTAGCAGGAGCTTGTCTGATTCTCGAGGAGTCTAAGGTTACTGTTACCAACTCCTTTGTTTTAAAACTGGCTTTCACTCAGAATCCCATGAACTTTACTGAGAAACAGGCAGTAAAAAATTCCTAGGCAATCCCCCTCCCCCCCGCTGTGAGTTGTGTATTTTTTGTCATATCTCTACAGTTAAATATCACAAAAGTGATTATTTTGTGATATGGGGTACTTTAATGATTTTTCTAACATCAAAGTTCCTTCTGCATTTTTTTAATTGTACTTACATATTTCTTCCCAGGAATCTAACACAAAAAAAGGCAGAACAAGAAAAATTATGATGAGACTTCAGGAAATCATAACGAAAATACCTTTTCAATACGGTCCCCTCAATGAACACATCTAAATAAGCGCATGGAATTAACTGCAAATATTTTGTCGTGTTCTCATTGTTACCACTGATAATATTCTACAGTTCTCATAGGTAAACTAGAAAGGTTTAAAAAACTGCCAAGAGCATGTTCTCAGACTGCAACATGTGAAAAAAATGCCTGTAGTATCATTTTCACAACCAAGTAGGTTGTGGAAATGTTCACAGGTAGGATTAAGAAAACATGAAGGATTATGATGTCATATATCTTTTTTGGTGGTTTCTTGGGACCGAATGATCCCAAACTCCAACTTAGACTGGAAATATGTCGGGTTTTGTCTTTTCACATTAGATTATGAAGTATTTGTTTCTCTAACAGTAGATATACTTAGAGAAAAGGGGCAAAAATTTACAAAACTTAAAAGGGACTTAGAAAATGTGAAGTACAGATGTCCAATTTTCTAGTAAGCAGTATTTAGCTTCATGCTCTCTTTGTAAGCATGTTTCTAAAATATTCCATATTTGTGTAGTGTTCTTTGCACCATTGACTTAAACCAATGGCATGGCACTTTTCCCTTGCAATTTTCATGTACCTGTCTTGAGATTTTCAAGAAAGTAAAATTTACTACCAGGAGGTCTGGTGTCAGTCAACTGTTAAATAAACTAATTCTCTCTGGACAATTTTAAAAGTGATATTTAATTCTACATCTTCTGTCCCTAAAATGAATTTCTGGGATTAAGACTGAACCTCTGCTTCAAGGCCTGAATTTTCACTTCTCCCCACTTTGTTTTTTCATGCAAGGCATTTCAAATGAGGTTATTTGTGGCTTTGGAACAGTCTTCAAGGTTTTCTTGGCATTCAAATGAAACACAACCTTTTGCCACAACAAATGCTACTATTTGCTAATTGCTTTGTGGCTGCTGAAGCAGAAGAAGGAGCATCCCTTGTGCTCCCAGCCAGACAGCAACAACAGAATTATCACAAAATGATCCATTAGTACCAAATGTGTCTTTTTTATTATATTTATTTTCATTCTCTTGTCTCTCTCTTAGTATGTGGCCAATACCATAAGAAGAAAAATTTAAAAAGTAACAACAGCATATATAGCTGTGTAAATTTAAAATAGCACAAAGTGTTATTTTGTGATTATTTATTTAAGTATGGCACATAAAACTTCATCTCCATGACTTAATATGATCCATCATGACATTTCCTACAACCACACACACTAATACCAGTATTTATTTACTGTGAGGAGAAAACGCCTGAAACGAACTCTTCCCTGCTCGAATTTTCCAACAGGATTTATCGGATTACCTTCCAATACAATCCTGGTGCAGACCTTGGAATGCTTGGTGGAGGCCCAGTGTTTTATTTAGAATGCTGTGCAGTGTATCACTTACACTGCTTATCTGGTAGGAGGGTTTTTTATTATGATTCTAAGGATAACATGTCAGAAAACCTTTTTGTAAGGCTAAGTTAAATGTAGTGCTCCTGAGATTCATTCGACAGAAAATATGTCTCTGTACATATTAAATACAACTTCTAAACTAATCTATTCCCTAGACCTAATTAATTGATCTAATCTAATTGATCTAATTGATTTTTTCTAATACTTGCTTATAACAAGTAGTTTATGAAAGAATCTATGACGATCCCTCTCTGAGACATCACAGAGTGAAAACATTCTCTTAAACATTCTCTTCCATCAAGCTGTATTTTGCATTTCATTGGACTTGTCACAGATGTTAAGGTTACAGAAAAAAGGAATCTCCAAGATATCAAAGGAGAAATTCTCAGTAATTTACATATGGCAAACTGCTGAAGCAATTGCTGTTTAAAAAAAGATGTTGTGACTGCTATTTCTAATTACAGCATTTGCAAACAGATTACCATTTGTCTAACCTTCTTTAAAGTATATATTTGAAGATAAATTGCCAATACACAACAAATCTATTTAACTTGTGAAAGAAAATGGAGTCTTTTAAAGGTAATGGAAATGCTAGCTATTGAAAACACTGCAATAAAAGAAACTAATACTGGCTTCTCTGGCCTGGTATGTTCTGTGAAATTATTGGTAGAGGAAATATAACAGTCTGAGGATAAACTGTTTCAAGATGCTGAACAGTCTAAAATAATTTGTCTGGGATACAAGGGATCATCAATATGGAAGTGTAACAAAGAATAGATTAAATGATCATATAAATTATCATATCCTGAGAGAGGTGAACAGACTTTCTGGATTTGATATCACTTACTGCAGATAAAGCAAAAAATTCATCTATCTAAGAAGAGGGAGATGCAGGCCCATTATGTATTAAATTGTTGAAATATGCATTTACTGTTTTACTTTACTTATTTTCATACCTTCTTTACAAATCAGAGAAAACACATGAAAATAAATTCTATATGCTTTCACCTAAACATCTGGAGGGCTCAACATTTACCCCCACTCCTATCTGTGCTACACTGTCACTTGGACCTTTTTTTCCTGGTACTTTCATAAATTTTTTACTCCTTACTGTGCAAGGCCGCCTTCAGGACTCAGTACCTTTGTTCCATTAAACTGTGTGCAACTGACTTTATTGATAGCTCTGCCAGCTCACATCAGCATTTCACAGGCATTGAAATGACTTGGATTCAGCTTCTGCAATCGTACTTTAATGGTAGAGTCTCATCTGCCTTTTACTGAAAATTAAAGAATGGGAGACTTTAAACTAAGAAGGAAAAAGATTTCAAGCCAACCAATGTATGAAAGGAGATAGGTGATCTCCTAAAGAAATCAGGTTTCTGTGACCACTGCCTGCCTGTCCGTAATTCCTTCCATTAATAACTGTTGAACCTCTTAGCTTAGCTTACAGAAAATCTCCACGCTACACCAACTCCAAATATTTTCTGAGAATCAGAGCATGAAAACAGTGACCCAAAGGAAGGAAAGCTCAAAAGTGCACCTCTGCTGTTTGGTCTCTTCTGTGTGCTGGCTGGCAGAGAGCATGCATGTAACTGGAACCAGATACAGCACATCTTGTTTCTTGCCATTGCTGTGGTGGTAACTCCAGCACAAAACTCTTGTGCTGCAGAGCATAGGCAGCAGGATGAAAGGAAGCTGTAGGATACAGATCCACAGACAAAACAAAACTTGGTTTTGCTGTTACTGTGTCTCATAGATCAACTTACATTACACAGAATTAACACATTTTTCCTCTTTTAGTAAATAAATGCATATTCATCATCACCCACTTCAGTATTCCTCCAGAATCTAGTTCCATTAAAAAAATATCTGCACTAGGTAGTTTTGTTGAGATTTATAAATGGGCTAGCTGAGCCTATGAATAATGAAACTGCACAGACTGCTGTCGAAGAACTGGGTACCAACACACAACTCACACTTTATTTTTCATGCTTAATGTTAAAAAACCATAAACATATAAGAAAAGAAAGTCAGTAAATTGCTAAGAAAAATTCCATTCAACTTTCTAATTCACAGCTTTTCTGAAGAACTATTTCTCTCTGTTAGTTAAGATCTCTTATCTGAGATGATCTTATGTATACAGACCTGTATATATTATCCTTTTCCCAACAACTTCCAACTATACCCTCCCAGTCAATACCAGACAGGCACTGGCTACCAACATTGCAAACTGCCACTTGTTTTCCAACCTTTAGTTTCTAAGTGAGTTAGAAATGTTTTTATCACTGTAAAAACGTTTTCAGTATGCATGTATGAGGCTGAACTGCTACAATGGATCATACCTAGTTGGTCTTTTCCCACCACCTTGTGTCTTACCATCACTCGTGTACTCATCTTCAGAATATCTTTTTGAGGGAGGAAAGGATCACCTTCTATAACAAAGGTGCTGAAACAGGAAAATTAAGTGACTTGCGTGAACAGCAATCTATCCTAGCCTACTTCCCTGGGAACAGATGATGAGATGCTGATATCTCAGAGCCAACATGCAATCTGTCATTTCCACTCATGACAAAGGTAAACAGCACCACATTGTATTTCTTGCGATATTTACTCAATCTGAACAAAGACAGTACCAACAGCGGTTACAAGCCACCTGTCTCAGAAACATGATGCCTCTGTAGTGACAAAGTGTCCATCTTCTATGGGAAATGGCACAACACTAACATATGTTAGTTAAGATACCATTTATCATAAGTCTTTTGACATCAGCATATTTAATCATTTTCAATGCATTAATGTTTTGAAAACCAGGCTGGTATTCTATACACCCAGACAAGTTCAAATGGATAAAACCAAATGCAAAAAATGAGATTTGAGCCAAAGCGGTATGAATTCACTATTATGTTCTTGTCTTCTTTGCTGTGCTAGTGACTAGAAAGAAAATTCTTTAAAATATTTTATACCTTTTAGGAGCCAAAACAGAATAGATGTTCTGAAGTTATCAGACAAAGAAACAGTGTGTGTAGCTACTGGCTGGGTATTGAATTAAACACAAACCCTAGGGGGTTTTCCTACCACATTCTATTCTTCAGGGACACTCAGCATTGCAATATACAAAAATCACTTTTCTGTCCTTGCAACATTTACTTCAGTGTTATCTACTATTATGCACTAAAAGTCTTAAGCCAGTAAAATCATAGGTGTAATATACAGTAACAGAAGCAAATTATCTGTGTGTCTTTTCCTAATATTTGCTGCTCTTTGCCCTGTGATTGATTACAAGTAGAATGTCTGTTTATTTACAGAGATTACATAGTTCTCTGCATATACTGGCCTCAACCCTATTCTGTTTTTCTCGCTGACTTAAATAGGAGCAGGATTAGATCTCTGATGGAAGCATTACTGCATAGGAAGCATTGATTTGAGAGATTAGCAATACACTGTTGTGGCAAAAGATATTCTTCATCACAGCTGAGTAAAAGAGGTTACAAGACAGTCTGTTGAGATGCCTTATGTGTTTACATCAGCCTGTGTAATTTTTTTCCAAAGTATAGTTGATTACATAGCCTTGTTTTATCAGTAAACTGGAATGGCATTAAGTAAGTAATTTGTTTGTGCCATGTAGTATTCCAAGGACAAGTAATAAAGATATTTTCCTTATTTGGAAAAGAAGACAATATTGTTAAAGGCACATACTCCTGATTTAGTGTACGCCATGACACAAATGTAACAGTGGCATGAAAAAAACTCAACCCCAGCTTTGGGGTTCCACTGTTAAACACTTACCTGGAGTGCTGTTCCAGCTAGATTTAGGCATTAGATAGAAGGCTGCTGTCAGGAATTTCACATTTCCTTTTGGGAGCAACTTTCGAAGAAATGCTGTGGCTGCATATGGATTAACTTTTCTCAAACTAATGGGCAGGCACGTTTTGCGCTAAGCTGAACTATATATTATAGCAAATTATTTTTTTCATAAGCTGTCATTAATTTTAGGAATGCAGAGACTAAACGCTAATTCTATTCTTTGCATGTACATCTTTTCATTCTGCTATTCTGAACATACATTTCCTTCATAATAACTACCAACCTAGGTATTGAGGTCATTCTAGAGTGCACTCTCAGTGGGCACAGATTTGCAGGAGGGAGTATGATTTTTTTCTTTATCTCTTCCTACTGACTTTTCTCAGAAATCAGAATTGGACTGCTGCAGTCTTTGCTAAGGCAGTCAGAGACATTTACATTTATAAAACTAAGTCACAGAAGTCTGCATTTGTAAGTAAACATTTCCTAAACTACTATGTAAAAAACAGCTGAAGAGGAACAATACTACTAGAGATGCCAAAGGTTCCTCAATTTCATAACATTACCATGTTACAAATCTACAGAACGGTTTAAGGTATTTTAATTTTACTTTATTATATAGAGTGAAGCACTATACTCAGCCTACATGTCAGAGATACATAACTTAACATTCATTTGTGATCATTGAGATGTCCAAGGACCATCCTCTGCATGTAGATATGAGCAGTATTAGTAAAACAGAACAGAAATACTGGTATAAGAAGCATACAAATTTGAATGAAACTGTGTTCCCTATTAAGGGCTGTCCACATACTTTTCAAAAACAGCTGCAGCTCCTTCCTCGATTCTTTCGAATCTGTGTCTGCTTAGGGACTACACAAATAATTTCATTGGGTCCACATACACATCTATTGAATTATATCGAATCAGCTTTTTCATTTTCTTCCAAGCTATTTTAATAAAACAGGAAATTAACAGAACAGTTGTTCAAAACCTTTTTATACGTAGTCCTTGTGTTCTCACAATCAGCACATTTCACAGTCTCAGTTTTCACTGAACTGAATAGAAATGTGAAGGAGTTGTTGATCTCACACAGCCCTAACTTACACAGAATCTGGGCTTCTGATGCCCAGTTACATCTCACAGGGGTGCAGATCTGTGGAGTAACTTGGGTGGTTTAATATGAATGAGCAATTACTCCTAGCCAACACATTCAGCCACACTCTAGCAAGCTTGTCTCTCTGCTTCTTTATCAAACCCAGTTTTTCTCGAAACGTACAATCTTTTTTAAGCCTTTATACCACAAACAGTTAAGCATTTACTAGAATTTGTTTACAGGAATCTCTTAAGTGTAGTTATTTCTATAAATCCTCCATATATTTAAATGGATTTAGGCTAAAGATTTAATTACCTACAATGTACACCTAGTTACTCCCGCAGAGCTCTAGATTTTTATTATGAATGTGTATTTTATGCAAATTAGATCATGTTGTACATGTTGAAACTTCATTTCTATTTAGTCCCACCAAAGTATGCAAATTTGAAAGATTCTATTAAATTCTGAGTAAAAATACTGTTGAAAACAATATTCCTAATGTACTCTTAATTATCCAGTGCTTAACTAATTCTTCTAGACAAATAATATTTTAGTAGCTGTTGTATTTTAAGGATTTGCAAAAATTCTGCTTTGAGATTTTAAAGTTTCAAAATTTGCATACTGTTTAGATTATTGTTTAGCTGCTTGCACTTTTACACATTGAAATAAACTACTTTATTCCATGGATAACAAAAGGTCTGTAGGTGGAGGTTATAGCCTTTACTAGACTAATTGATATCATGGAAAAAGCAGATAAATTTTCTACTCTGTCTAAAGGAGACCAGAAGAAAGGGTTTTGTGCATGAACGATTGTGTGCTGAAGTAGTCTAATGAATTAAATTACCTCCACCTACAAACTTTGTCCAATTTATGTCCACATATCACCATCACCTTAATAACAGTACTACTTATACTTTATATGGAGTGATAATGCATCTCTTAAAAGTTGTTTCACCTACATCACTCTCCCAACAGCCATCCTATACTCTCAGCCTCAAAATCTGACAGCAAAATTCCATAATTAGAGATGACATCTGAAAGCAGAAAAAGCCCCACTGAGGCCTGTGGCCTGTAACCTTTCAGTTGGGAGGTTTCCAGTGAACTCTGTATTTTGAGTAAGTGAGGTTTTTTATGCTCCACTTGTTAACGTTTGTGCAAATTATACCTTCCTGGATCAAATCCTCAAGATTTGTTCTCTGCTCAACCAAATATATTATGCTGTCAAAGACATGATATATCAAATCACGCTGAAAGAAATATTCATTATTTTACCTGCAATAGAGTATGGGGCATTCAGATTTTAATACAACTCACATTAACGCTACTGTTCTTCTCAATATGGAAAACACTCATTCTGTAAGTGAACAAATCCAGTGTTATCCTTCACGTCAATGGGATGGGAAACAGCAACATCAAATGCAGCAGAGAAGCTCTGGTACACACTTTAAGTCATGACAGATCTTTAGTAATGTTCAGCCTCATAGGAAGCTTTGTCTTTTATTCAACTTTATTTCCCACAACTTACTAGAAAGCCTAACTTGAGAAGATTTGGCCCATCACTTATAAAAAAAGAAAAGTTTTAAAAGGCTGTTCTTTGCAGAATAGTAAACTTTTAAAAAAGCCTTTTTTTCCACTCACATATCTCATTTCTCCTTCTTTTACAATATCTGGAAATAAAAAATGGAAATAAAATGAAAATATTAAAATATTACAAGACATATTATATTTCTAATCCATTTATTCCACCCAAAAGCATTAAGTCAGCTAAAAAAATTTGTTATATAGCCATGCTGGAGCACTGTTTCTCACAGATTTTAACACTTTTATTAGAATTTTGGGAACCAAGTTGAAATCTGTATTTCCCTATATGGGCCGAACTACTTTCACATTTTCTTTCTGTCAGAAATATTAATGTGAAACATTTATTTTGAAAAGACCCACTAGAAAACAATCACATTTTACTCATGTTCCTGTATTAAATATGTTTGGATCTGCAAGTACATCTCATATCAGATGAAGAGGGAAATCTTTATCTAAATGAATTCAGATTAATTCAGCACCTTTCACTGCCAGTATCTGTAGCATCATCAAGCCTCTGATAAAACAAAATGGTTGCTGATAGCCATCTGAAAGAGTACGTCGAGCTTTGTACTTGAAAGTATGCTTCAACTGAAGTAGGGGGAAAAAAATAACTTTTGTGATCCTGTGAAATAGAGAACTTTTCATGTGCCATTGATCAAAAGGATTAAGTTACACTGAGAAAAGATCTATTACAATAGATCAGGTGTTTTAATTAAATATTCTAACCTCTTGCAGTGAAACCAGTTTTCCCATAAAACTATCTAGCGTTGATCTTTAAAGAAAAGTTCCCCATGTATGTTCTCGCTACAATAAATATTGTTTTAAAAATGTCAAATTAGAACCCTGAGTATGCTACCAGTAATTGCAAAAAATGACTTCTTGTAGAAAGGCAGATCATTATACAGAGAGTAATTATCTCAGAATGGAAGAGAAAGAAAAAGCTTTCTCAAGCTTTAGGAGCTTCTTAATTCCAAATGTGGGTCCACTACTGGCTGACCCTGAGGTAGCTTGAGTGAGATAAGCCACTTCTTTTTTACTGCATTTCCCAACTATGATTTGATCTTTTTCACGGGAAGAATTTGGCATTATTTCATCAGCATTATCTTGATCTCAGCAAGCCTAAAAGGCTAAACCCTGTTTGCTTTATGGAAATATCAGGTATGCTGAACCCTTTGGAGTGAGAGAGGGGAAATCTGTGGAAGTCAGGAGGGGAACGCACTTCCCAGGACGCAGAGCCCGGCTGCTACAGGTATGCTCAGATCCCTCTCTTCTTGCTGGAAGGCTGCTCCAGAGCACTGACTATGAGAAATTTAGTAAGTTAATAAAGGCACTAATAATACCACAGTAACTCTTGCTAACTGATGCTCTAATATACAGTCCAAGTCCACAGGATATGTATCACAGCCTCAAACTTGAGATTATGTTGAAGAAAAAAAATAAGTCTTGTGCAGGTATACAGCATAGAGAAAAATTCACTCCAACTGAAGTACATTCTTCTCATACTTACACTAAGGCTTTACTTCTCAGAGTCAGTACAGTGGATTTGTTAGGCTGCAGGAATAACCTTTAGTGTCAATTTTTATTTTTTTTAATGCTTAAACTTTGTATGTTTCTCAAATTCCTTTTTATGAAATAATGAACACAAGCTTTATATCAAGTCATTTTGATTAATAAAAAGCCCAGACAGGTCAATTATGTTAGCTAGAAAATGTTTTACAAAGATGTGAAAAACAAGCAACTTGCCACAAAGATATGTGACAATGTAATTTATTATTATATATCATATTTTTTAAAATGAGCTGTTTGCTCCCAAATGCTGTTAGGCCACTGGATCAAAATATGCTTCAATGATTATATGTGTTCATTCGAGTATCTGTGAAACTTTGAACACTACATATCATGGCATCACATAAATTTAATGAAGTTTACACTGGCAACACCAAGGCTGACAAAAAATGCTTAGCTTCCACCCAGCTTTTTTAGTCTGGAGGCAAAAAAAATAGAGAACTGCCAACAAATGCCCTTAAACAAATAAAAACGAATTAATGCAGGTAGAAATATTTGTTCTTTTTAATGTATTAATTATAGAACCATCCATGTTGGAAGAGACTTTGGGAAGTCATCTAGTCCCACCTCTGGCTGAAACTAGGATCAACACTGAATTCAGACCACATTGCTCTGGGTTTTGTCCAGTCAGGTCTTGAAAACCTCCAAAGATGAAGAATCCGCAGCCGCTCTGGCTACCCAGTCTTATTGCTTAATTGTCATGGAGAAAAAGTTTTTCCTTACACCTGCTCAGAATTTCCCCGTTTCATTTCATTCTCACTGTGTCTCATCAACCTGCTGTGCACATCAGCAAGAAGTCTGGCTCTGTCTTTTTCCCCTTGTAGGTACTGGCACGCTGCTATTAGGTCCTCCCAAAGACTTCTCTTCTCCGGCTGAACAAACCCATGTCCCTCAGTGTCTTCCCAAAGGACACAACCATACTGGTGACCTTCTGCCAGATGCTCAAGTTAATCAACACCTCTCTTGTACTGGGGGCCCAAAACTGGATGAAGCACTCCAGTCATGGTCTAATGAGTGCTGAGTAAAGCGGAATAATCATCACCCCTGGCTGTGCTCCTGTTAAAACAGCACGTGCTGCCAGTGTTCAGCGCTGCGAGGGCACACCGGACTGGAAAGTCAGCCCTTTTCAGCAAAGGCGCCAGCCGACCAGTTAGTACTCAGCTTGAACCGTTGCAAGGGATTACTCCATCCCAGCCACAGAACTTTGCTTTTGTCCTTGTTAGATTTCACAAAGTTCCGATCAGCCCACTTCTCTAACTTGCCTAAGTCCCCCTGCATGGCAATCTTAACCTCAGTAATATTGACTGCAACCTCCAATTTGGCGTCATTCACAACCTTTACAAGGGTACATTCCAGCTCCTCCTCCAGGTCACTGATAAAGATATTTAACAAGATAGATGCCGGAACAGACCCCCAAGAAACTCCAGTTGTAAGCACCTTCAAGGTAGTTTTTGAACTCTTATCTGGTATCCTTTGGGGCCAACGATTCAGCTAGTTTTTCACTCATATGGTAGTACAGTCCTCTAGACTATAATGCCCCAATCTGGATACAAAAACACTGTGGGGATACCATACCAACATAGAGAAACTAAAAAATCAACCCCTTCTTTTCTGACATAAAATCAGAAATGAAAATACATTAATACCTAATTTTTTTTCTGTCTTTCACAGACTGGGTAGACTGTGAAGTAACTCACATCACAGTTTAAATCTCACTTCAATCTCCATGTGGTAAGTCACAAAGTTCTACCCAAACTTAAACTTCCTCCAGGTACTGCAATTCAAATCATGTACTAACTCAGTGTTTACAATAAGAAGCATCAGTTTTCTAAGAGCTTACACAGCTTCATTTAACATTATGGTTCAATGAACTTTTTATTTGGGAACCGGTACAAAAAACACTTCAGGTAGGAGAAAGGAAATAATGACCACAATGACCTCACATTTTAGTTTTGGTTTACGTGATTTAGAGCTTCTGCATTTTGTACAACAGCCTTAGATCGTACCTCCAGTAATAAATTGAAAGGTCTTTATTTCTATCTTACTCCCTAAATCTTGAACAGTGAAATTGTTCATGCCTGCAAGAGTACATATTACTAGCTGAACTAAAATGTACTGGTCTTCTCACTTACTTCAGAAACCCACATGACGGTGTGTCTCACTAGACACTAGAGAACTGAAAATACCAGGAAAAGGGGAGTGAACAGGACACTTGTCAACCTCCTGACGTTGGCCATGGAAAAGCTTCAGATTAACTGAAATTCAGCATTCTAGTTCTCAGATCTTATTTGTATGTTAATGATGGCAACAGATATGTTGTATTTCACATGTAACTTATTCCTTTCCTGGAAAAAACCAGCATCTCCAAGTGGTCCCCAAACCAATAATTCTAGTTAGTTAGATTATATTCTTTGACATATAATGTTTCGCCATATGAACAGTTCTTAATGTCAGCAATTATTTTTTTTTACAGAGCAAACAGGTCAAAATTCAGTTTCCTGGTACAAAGCATAGTAGTTGATACAGACAATTAATTACTTCTTTGATGAAGTCACATGTCTTTTCAAAAGATAAAAAAGAACACTGATTCTTTGGATGAGGATATAATAAAAAACCAGAAGATACCATCTTTCTTCTAAAGCACCTAGCTAATCAGCATTCATCCAAAAAGAACCTTCTGCTTTTTCTCAAGACCATATTTCTAGTGCACCTGGGAATATCTTAGTATGCTTGCTGTTATCTTTCTTAAGCTCTGTTTTGTATGGTTGTGATTTTTTTTTTCATATTGAGGGTCAGGGAATTGTTGATTCCCTTTTTTGCAGTCTCTCACACAACACTTTGCAAAGAGGTTCCTTACCTTCTTGTTCCTTACAAGTACACTGGTGCTTCCAATGGAGTGTGACCGGTTTGATAAATGCTACTATCGTTTCAGTTTCATAGCTTCTAACGACTGCCTTAGGAGAACTGCCGTAGTTATGAGCAAATCACATGAGTAAACTTGAGTCATAATACAGAACACAGTATTTTATAGATTAAAATAATTCTTCTATTTTGGTTTCTTCAGTTAGTTCAGTTACTAACTGATGTCAAATGTAGCGATCTTTTCATCTCTTGGAATTCACATGCAGACAATAACACTTAGGACTCTCATTAAATATAAAGAACAGAAAGATGTGAAATGGAAGGTACCTCAAAATAGCTTTTGACTTGTGGCATAATCACAGGTAAAAAGAAAAAACAGACACCTGTCACGTCATTTTTTTGTACTTGCCCTGAAAAATGACCACAAAACCCTTGCAATCCTTGCAATATGCTTAAACAATTTATTCAACCAGTGTATTTTGCAATAATAATAAAACCACAATAATTTTGCCTTCTGTAAGCTAAACATAACTAAAAGCACAAATGTAAAAAAATCTGATCAAAATATCTAAAAACTATCAAAAACTTAAACCTCAATAAAAAATTCTTAATAAATTTTATCATAACCTAGGCAAGATCCAACAGCTGCAAAGGGCCTCTAGTTTAAAGTGGGTTGGACTAAACTTATTGAGATTGGTAAGGTTTTTCTTCTAGAAATAAATGTTACCATCATTGCAATAATACATATTTATATATTTATAGTAACTACAATATATCATTCATTTTCCATAAATATTTGGTTTCCTGCTGGCTTGAATAATACCAAATAATACCACTAGCAACAATCATAACACTGGTAATATCCTTCACTTATTAAGGATATTAGGATGAAACTCTATTTTAAAGACATCATAAGCCTTCTAGCACTTGGAAATATGATTTCGGTAGGTTTTGACATGAAGGAAATGCATCTTTTGTTCACTGACCTGAGTGAAATTTTGGGGCAGGTCTTCAGATTTCCAAATTCGCTGCCTATAGTTTCACCCATTGCTGTTAACACAGCATTAGTTATAGTTTTAGTATCAACACATACATTATCGGACGAAACCTAAAAGCATAAAACTAAATTGATCTTGTGGTCACTATTGATCCAAAAAAGAACAATACTTATTTGGGGCTTATAAATTCCTGATACACCTGCGACACTCATTTAGAAAACTTGAAGATCCTTGTTTGTGCCTTATTAAATCTATTGATACATTATCAGAGAAATGAAATTATCTGAAGCAAAGAAAGGAAATGTTTATATTAGGACGCTCACGCTTCCCTGTCAAGGTGTCCCATTTCTTATACATGATTCAGGCAGTCTCTGAGACCAGAGTGCTTGGTGGGGGTTTATATAGTACTAACCTTCCTGTGAGTTCATACTTGTCTAAAGTGTAAATTTAAAAAAAAAGGCTGCAGGGGTAACATTTGAACTCTTGCATGCCCAAGAAAGAAAGTAGGAAAGGCTAACTAAAATACTGAATACTTCAATATATTTTCCAGTGGCTGTTATAAACCCTGCCATAAAATTTCATACAGGTAATTCCATCACAATAACATAGTTTGTTTCACATCGACATATATTTGTGCACATGTACATGTGCTTATATTGTTGCAGAATTTTAAAATCAAAACATTACTTTAAAAGAAAATTATAATGTCTTTAACATTGAGAACAAGCAACAAAGAAGATTCCAACAGCCTGAAAATAATTCTCTTGTGTAACCTCTGAGCAAGATCAGCTACAGCTGAAAATAGGAAGTAGAATCTGCTTTTTATGTGATCAAAATAACACAGTGCATTGTGTTCAGTGATTTTTGTGATTTGTAAGCAATAATAATAATACTACTTTCCTTTTCTTTCCCTGTTAAGCTGCAGTTCTACTCAACTTTTTAAACTGTATTAATTTTATACTGTGTTTCCTTTTACTGTATCACAGATAATGAGCATGAAAACTGGTCTGTTCAGGTTATTGGTACAGGTCAAATTAATTTTTTCATCCAAGGACTTGTACAAAAGTTTAACTCATTAAATGTTTGCAGATAAGATATAGAAAAATTGCATAGCTTTTCTCAGCTTACTCCTCTAGGCAAAAATATTTTTTCATTCATATTTACATGACTCAAATCTGCTCTGCTATTCTAGACTGTACTCCAATATTTCATTGATTGATCTCCTAGCACAGGAACAGCCTATTGCAATGCACAAGAAGCCAAGCAGGCATGGCAGAAGGTCAACATGGAAATGGGGAACTCCTGACTGAGCTTATACACAAAAAGGAAGTATATGGAAAATGGAAACACGGTCAAGGCATCCTGGGAGGAATATAGAAGGGGTATGTAGCAATACATACCCTGGGTATGTAGGAACAGAATTAGGAATCTAAAGGCCAGCTGAAGCTGGAGTGGGATGTAAAGGGTGACAATAAAGGCTCCTGTAGGTACACTGGCAACAAAATGGGCTTGCTCCTCAGTGAAGCAGAGAACTTAAGGACAAATGACATAAAAAAAGCTAAGGCACTCGCTAAATTTTTTGCCTCAGTCTTTACTGGCAAGGTCTGATCTCAGACTAGGGAAAAAAGCAAACGTCACATCCATCTTCGAAAAGGACATGAAGGAAGATTTTGGGTACTATAGACTGGTCAGCCTACCATCTGTCCCTGCGAGGATTATGGAGCAAATCTTTCTCAAAAGAAGGCACATGAAGGAGAAGAATGTGACTGAGAAGACCTAGCGCAGATTTACCAAGGGTAAATTTCATCCGATCAACCTGATCAACTTCTATGATGGAATGAGCAGCTGTATGGCCAAGGGGAGAGCAGTGGTTCTTGTTTACCTCGGCTTAATCTAGGCTTTTGGCATGATCTGCCATTGTATCCCTGGATAGATTGGAATAAACCCACAGCTAGTTTGCATATGACACTTGGGTGGAGGGAGAGGATGATGTTATGGAGAGCAGGGCTGTCATTCAGAGAAACTTTGAGAAATGGACCAACAGAAACCTCTGAAAGTTCAACAAAGGCAAGTGCCAAATCTTGCATCCAGAAGGGAATAAGCCCATGTAGCGGTAAAGGTTGGGGACTGATTGGCCAGACGACCGCTTTGCAGGAAAGGATTGGGAGTCTTGGTGGAAAACAAGTTGAACAGGACTTCCCAGTACAAGAACAACATTGACATACTGGGGCGAGTGTAATACAGGTTCAACAAGATTGTGAGGGGTGTGGAGCACATGAGGTGTAAGAAGAAGGTGTGTTCAGCCTGAGAAAAGAACACTAAGGGGGTATCTACTGTGCTGTCTGGAGCTAAGTAACATCTGGTCACAGAAAAGTCACAGCCGGACTGCTGTGCACACAGTGAAAGGACACACTTGCATTGAGAAGTCTGGTCAGATATAAAGAAAAAAACATTCACCAAGAAGACAGTCAAGCGCTGAACCAGGCTGCCCAGAGACTGGGGAACCTCTGTCCTTGGAAATAGTCAAAATTTGCCTGGAAAAACCCTAAGCTACCTGGTCTAACTTTGAAATTAGCTTTGCTTGAGCAAAGGGTTGGACTCCCAAAGGTTCCTTCCAACCTAAATTATCCTATGGTTTTATGACTTCGTGAGTTTTCTTGCTTGACTTACTGGCATTGCCTTCACCAATCTCAGCTTTGTCAAAACAGAATATGCCATTTCCTCTTAACAGTGACAGGATCTGTCATTCAGGAGTCATCTGACCACATTCAAATGTTGATCTCTTCCCTAAAGACCATAGGCATGATCCTTTATCTTCTGACCTTTGGAACTCATCTCTTAGAAGGGATTATTCTAATTTCTACACGCCCATTTCAGTCTATGCAAAACATGACTGGTATAGCCTTCTTTTTAATTGCCTGTTACTCTGACTATGTCACCCCTCTCTAAACATCCTTCTTGGTTTTTTTATTTTCTTTTGTTTAAATCATATTAAAACTCTGCACCTCCTTCTCTATTAGTGTGTCTACTGTTGTCTACCTACACAAATAACTCGGCTGTCTGGCCTTTAAACCATTTCACATGACTTGTTTTTGCCATTGCACTTATAAGAGATTAGGTGACTAATAATAGCTAGAGGGACAACAGGAAAAATAGGTTAACTAATCTATGAAACCAAATAAAATCTTTGTTGCAGCTTACCTTACTGTTCACTTACATCTCTTCAGCACAGTGAATTAACACTCCTGTATGATGGCAGTCACCCAACATCAAGTGAAAAACTTGAGCAGAAACAAATTCTAGTACTCCAGCAAAGACCAACCATCTCTGTAACTTTCTACAGTTATAAGAGACTTAAGAGACTAATATACACTTCAAAGTTTTTCTTAGGTGTCTAGCACCAAAAAATCCATACTGATAAAAGCAGAGATCACATGTGTATATGACCTTTCTGGTCATATTACTGTCAATGTTAATCTGACAATGTCAAATTTCTGGTTTTGGCCACTGCAGCTTCCTTTCACTACAAGAGCTAATTATAAATGTACTTTCTCTTTACTTTTATTAAATAAGTTGTGGCTTTTATGCACACTTTTCCCAAGA
Organism: Astur gentilis; assembly: GCF_929443795.1. NCBI lineage: Eukaryota > Metazoa > Chordata > Aves > Accipitriformes > Accipitridae > Astur > Astur gentilis. Next base: position 14,845,984 of record NC_064900.1, on the reverse strand, counting down.
TAGATTTCTTGTTCTCCTGTAGCAAAAAACATAGAGCTGGTATAATCACACTCTGTAACAAAAACCACCATGGCGTTTTTGTTTGTATACGGTAAGTGTCCACTCATGATATTATATGATAGCTCTTCCTGATTGCCATAAAACACTTACAGCAAAACCTTATTAAAACTCTGGTGTATTTCATCTGTTGTAGGCACTGTATAAGGCAGTGGTGAAGCAGTCAGAGTAAATTCTCTCAAAGGTGGAAGCAGAGCTAATGTGAACATTGGGAACTTCTACTAGTTTTTAAATTGAGTACACATACAATGATTGTATATGATTTCTCTTTTGTCTTGTGTCTGTTCATAACAGCATCAGAATTATTTGCAGGCTGAATGTAAACAACTCATTTTCTATGGGACAGGGAGAGATTGCAAATTAAATGAACCCTCTGCAAAATGCATAAATTCTGTAACAGAATATTTATATTTCAGGAATATATATATACAGTGGAGACTTAATGCATACTACTAAGCATCACGACTAGTTTGAAGAGCTATCATTTTCAGCCTTTATTAGTACGACTCTACTGGTACAGCTAGACTTGCAAAGACAATAGTGAGGCATGGTTTAGTGAGGCATGGTTTATATCAACAAAGTGACTCCTTGCATTCATATATGTAAACTACCTTCTTGAACAATATCTACTACATAAAAGTAGGTAATTTTTTTTCCATACTTTTTGACCTAACTACTTTACGTAGTTTAACTGATGATAATCCTGCATCTCCATATAAATGGAAAATCTTAAAAAATTACATATTAAGATAGTTTTTTAACAGATGTAGATTGCTTCCAAAAATCATCATCATTCCTTTCCCCTTTTTTCCTGTGCTATCAATAAATAGATTAAATGTAGAGTTTGATCACTCTCAATTCCATCCATTGATTCAAAGTTTTATGTCTCAACAGCCTAAATTAAGGAATGTTTTGTGACAGTAAAAGGCAGCTGAGAATAAACTCATTTACTTAGACTAAGTAAAAAGAATCCTTGAAGGATAACCTGATACAACCACCCAATTACATGGTCTTCCTAAGCAGTGTGTTTTTCTATTCTTTCCCTTCAATTTTACAAAAAATTATACACTCCATAGATTTTTGACAGAACATGTAAACAGAAATGTTTCTCTTTTTGATATTCCTGTCTTATTCCAAATTAGATATAGGCTGGTATTGTGCAAGCAACAGCATTAATTCAGTTTAATCTTTAGTTAAAACAAAAAGAATAGTAACACGTAGACCACCATAGAGGAGAAACAAAACCTTCCCTAACCGCATCCATTGTTCATTGTAGAACGGAGGACTGTCATATTGCTGGACTGCACTGATCCTCTCTTAATCAAAAGGAAAACTACTAAATTTAATTCCTGACCAAGTCCTCTTCCCTCTCTCTTATTTTCTATATATTCCTCTTTTTTGAACTGGCAACATGAACAAAATGTACACTGGGAGCCAGTCTACAACTATCAAAAACAATCTAAGAAAGAATTTTAACTACTATACATAGTGATAAAAGACTTCAAAATTCTACTGAAGAAAGTATGAGTACTGGGACTTTGAGTTAGACCTCCTAACAGGAATAAAACAAGCTCAGTAGAGAAAGATGGTTTGTATTTACCTATAGAACTTTGAGTAAATAAAACAAGTCCCCAACAGTATTTTTAAAAACATGTGTGTGATTAATCAGCTTACAGTAACAGAAATGGTACCAATAAGCAAAAGGTATTTTCCTTTTCAATCTAAACTTGCATTTATTATTTTCTTAATGCTTTACAATCATTGTGAAGCATCTACTTGCTGAATGACCTGTTGGTAATAGATGAAATTATACGCTGCAAAGTATTTAGTCAGTACAACGAACAACTGAGAAACAACAGAACAATGTTGACTTGCCTGGGGCAAAACAGTTCAGTATAAGTTGCAAAGAACACAAACAGTACTTTGCTGTAAGACAACATTTCAATCTCAACTTTTGGGTTTTAATCAGAAGAGCATTCCACATGTAAAGAAAAGGAAGGCTCTGTAAGCTACAACAGAAAAAGACAAAAGAAGAAATTCAATGGTTTCTAGTGATCTGCTACAAAAGCAGATCTAAATGAACCACATGCAAAACTTTTACAACGAAGAGTTTATTTCCGTGGGTGTTTCTTAGTGAAACACAAGCTATTCCAGCAGTGTTCTCCTGAAGCCAGAAGCCATGGTGACCCAGTTAGCATCTCACTAAATCCTAGCTGAAAGGCCCTCCTCATATGGCTGCCCAAAAGATACATAAGTACAACCATAACATTTACTTGACCAAAGACCCATTGACCAGCAAACTGATACCACGTTTTGTTTGAGTTAGACGAAATGCACGTTTGGAAACATTCCCTATCCCTAATACAAATTCAAATGGATAAAGAGTTCTCTGAAACTGCAAAGTAGTTCAAAATAGATGTAATTTCCAATAAGAAACATGTGTGACTAAATTAAAATATGTATTTGAGTAATACAGATGTTTTGAATGAATGTTAGGTCAGGGTCATATCGTATCAGTTAAATTGTGCTAGACTCAAAGCAATCCTGACATTCAGGCAGTGTAAGTAATGCCTAGTTTTGCCAAAATTTCTGTGATTTATTATCACAATGTGGTATTTTATCTCATTTCTATGTTTGTTTTAAAAAAATTTCAGGTAATTTTTGAGACTACTTCTTCAGTTTGTCAAGACCCTACACCCCAAGGTACCTGCAACCCTCCCAGCTTCTCTCTTGCAAAATCAGTAGTCTTTTTTATCATATCACTAAACATGGGAATACTGGCTAGTTTTAATTCGTAGGAGAAAGGACACAAAAATTTGGATGTGTAACATTTGTTCTAATAATTTCATAGTACCTTAAATTTATGAATGGACCAAACTTCCAAACTTGTACCTAACTGCGTTGTGCCAAAATCAATTGGAGTTACCTGTCAAATGATCCATTTTACTGATCTGAAAGATTTCTACTGTGTATTATATCACCTAGTCTATTTGAAGCAATATTATGCTAAACCTTAGCATCATTCTTTACTGATTTTTTGATGCAAATTGTCTCCCAAATAGCAACTGGTCTGTCAAATTTATGTTGAAAATATACTCAGCTACTAAGCTTTATTGAAATTCATATTGTAGTGAACATCACTGTGTACTTTTCAGACCAGTATATTCCACTCCAAGCTATTATACTATGACATTTTGAAATAGTGATAATACTCATGTCTAATCTATATTGCATCAATTTTACCAATTGTCCTATGTCACTTTCGTGCACTTTCAGATTACTTCCATTGATTATCTTTACTCGCTTTTCTGGCAATTTAGTTATATTATAGATGCAATTCTTTTGAAGCACTTCAGACATCTGGTAAACATTTGGCATGATGTGTTTTATCTGATTTTGCCCATCAGCCCGAATAAAAACTAGAATTCTAATGTATGTCTATATTTGGTAATGAAATTGTACATAACGCAAAGAAGTAACAGCAATATGTACAAAGATGAGATGACCTCATCATCCACAAACTTTAAAGAAATGATCATGTTACCTGTTGAAAAAACTCTCTCACACTATGCCTCTCTTTTTTTTTCCTTTCTCTTCAAATGATGGCATCTTCAAAATCCCTGTATTGTCTCTTTCTTTCAGTGAACATTTCATTTTTTAAAGTAGAGTAGTGCTAGCCTAGTTGTCAACATCTCTAGTTCTTTATTCTCAGTCCTTGAATATCTGTCCAAAACCAGTTGTTCTTAATGACTTCTGAATAAGACACACGCAGTATTACCTGGTTAAAATTACTTAAAAAGGGATGCACTCTCTTACTAATTCCTGTTTCTTAAAGCGGTTACTGTAATGAACATTTCCAGCATAGCTTTCATGCAAAAGGCCTTCCTAACTAACAATCTGAGCACATCTTTTATTCAAAAATTTCCTAGGGAGCATTTGAGTATTCATTTGCTGACATATTCTTAAGACAAATGCATAGCTGTAGTAAAGAGGCATTTCAGATTGCAAAAGTAGATGCTATCATATAGTGTCACTATGCTAAACAGACAAACATCTCCATTTCCAAATTGTTGCTAGTTGGAAATGAGCATATTTGTTTTCCATATGTACTTACTCAGAAGGCGGCCAAAGGGTTATGTTTCAGGGGGGTTGGTCTGTTTGGTATTGGTTTGAAAGCACAACTATTTTAAAATCTTTTTTAAGTATCTACAATGCTTTGAAGATATTAACTGATACGTCTTTTACAGTCAAAGATTTAGAGGTTATGCCTATGAATATGAACGTAATAGAGAAAAAGAATTCCAGTTCTCATGGTTGCATAATACTCTAATACTGCACTACGATGACATACTGATGACAGGATATGCTCATCTGACAGGCAAGTCCCAAACCGTAATCAACTGATATAGCAATATAAACATACACAGGCAATAAAAAACCCTTCTCAGTGAACCTAATTTAGATGATGTGGACATGGGAGACTGGAACAAATCCTCACTCAGTGTTTGATAACTGGGATCATGACATCTCAAAGGCTAGGTATAGTTGGGGATATATGTTACAGATGGTGGTGAAAGTTTAAAGATGGAGACTATGTATTTGAATTACAGGGTATTAATATTATCTAAAAAACCAAAATTTCAGTCTTGACTCAGAAAACTCAATCATAATACTCTTGTTATAAATGAAGTACTTTATTATTAAATTATCCTATATATGATTTGTCAGTTTTAAGTACATTAAACTAATGTCATCATAATTTCTTAGTTGTCCCATTTTCCAACTGACCAACTGTCAGTTACTATTTCCAGACACAATTACAAATTCAGCACAGAATGTGGCAAAATGAATGCAGAACAGATTGAACACTGAGGGGAATCTAACCAATGCAGCTAGCAGAAATGAAAATGTTGCAGGCCTGCTGACAGATTGGAAAGGAGTAGAAGGAAGCCAAATGAACTGACAAATGCAGCCAGAAAACTTGTGAGACAGCAGGGTACAAAAAAGCTAGACTTACAACAATTGGGATATAATAGTAATTTCTAAAACACAGCACTTCACAAGACATGCATGATCATAGAGAACGATCTACAGATATTTATATATTATAATACCATCACTGCTGTTAACAAGTCAGCAACTAATTAATAAAATAAATGCTCTCTTCAATTAACACAGTATTTTAACTAACTTAGACCGAAAGTGACAAAACTGAAAATAGTCACGGTTACCTAAAACATTGTGAATTTTCTGCTGGAAAATGTATTTCATTATCTGTCTACAAAGAAAATCAGAGTAAAAATGTGGCTTGTGTTGATCACTCCTTTACTCTTGACTAATTCCAGGATTCACACAGCAAAATTCCTTTAGTACTTTTGTGTAGTGTTATTTTTTCTCTTAGGTAGCCGAAGTCTAAACTTCTCAACAATTCTTTAAAAAGGTATGATACCAGATATACAAAATCTATTGTCACATAGCTTGAAGACTATGTTGATTGTGTTTGGGATAGAACGGAATGCACAATATTTCTACAAGGGACAAGAAGGCACCCTTCAGAATTCTCAAATTAGAATCAGATCCCAAGAAAAGAAAATATTATGTCATTTGTCTATAGGGTCTCTCAAATTAGATGGAGCTTCCTTTTTATAAGATATGTCAATCTATCAATTCACTTAAGAAGAAAATCCTTAGTATTTAATTTTATTTACAAATTTTACCGACATGGAAAATCGTTTTCAGCTAAAACTTTTTACTGAATTCCCTTGTCCTTAAAATGTTGGTCCTTCCAGTTACACTCTGAGCCACACTTGAGTAACTGTTGTACACTGCTAGAGATTTCTGACAAAATGTCCTTTGGCTGTATAGCCCTCATCCAACGCAAATGGAAAGTTAGATCCATGTATGCATATTGTAAACCTTAAATGCACTAAAGAGCCAGATCTGAAGACTGATTTTTTTACATGCATTAAAACCCCTGTTCTGGCACACTTCCACCTCTGATGGAAAATGCAGTAAATCCCTTGTGCAAATCTACAGATTAAGCTAAATGCCCAGTGTGGTCCCAGGTGAGCGTATATTTAGTCCATAAACACAGGCCCAAATATTTGTGCTCTACTTCCAGAGGCAGTTAACTGTAATACTTTCTTGCTTTTGTTTGTAGTCATTGTCCTACCTCGATTCTCATTTTAGGTAGATGAATTTACTTTTGGTAAGATGCATTTAATGTATGCCACTTTTATACACCAATGGTTTGGAGATTTTTGTTATTGCAGTTTCTGTACAGTTTCACACAGTTTTGAGCCAGGTACTGTCCATATCACCCACATCTGTGACTTTAACAGGTACAAAAGACATAGCCATTAACCTGTATTGCAACGTACAGTTTTAGATCAAGGATTTCAATCAGGTATGCCAGATGCCATCTGTATCTATATCAAGGTGTAGATATGAAAGTACTCCACTTTCAGATGGTGGCCAAGACGGTCTCCCTGTTCCTTCTGCATTCACCTGCAAGTGGTAAAATTTAGTCCCCTGTTTTCTTTAATAAGTGAAAAAGAGCAGGGAAATCCATGAATGGTAAGAACTTTACATTTGCCTTTAATTTAAGGTCTCAAAATGTACTTTACTCTTTAAAAGGATTTTTAGAAATCCTGGGATTAAGAAAGTTGCTGTCTCAAATATCATGCCAGTCAGCATTAGCTGTGGAATTATTTCAGATGAACTAAGATTTTGAATAAAAGTATTATTCTTCTAATGTCATATTCCCAAGGGTAATGAAAGTACTTACAAATTGTATCACACAAGGCTGTGAACTTTACAGGGCTGTGTTTCCTTTGCTATATGAACCACGCAGTATCTAAGAACTGTTGAATTCCACTTCCAAGGAACCCAGGTGTGATGTAGCTGATGCAGAACTTCTTTTATGACACTGCTCAACACTATTTACATGTCCTATGCCAAGGAACTACAAGAATTACATATCATCACTCCTGAAATTTAAACAAACCTGCTTTGTCATATCAGTGCAAATGTAAGCAGATCAAAAATGAGTAATAAACATTCAACTCTTACAATGAACTGAAATTTGAAGAAGTCAAAACATAGAAAAAATAATCAAAAAAGGTTCTATTCAAAGTAACTGAAAAACTGTATAAAGTCACCTACAGAATTACACCGAAACAATTTTTCACTAATCTTCAGAAACATTTTTGGTATCTTTGATATCCTTCATCTTATTCTTAAATCACAATTTAGTAGCTAATCCATTTCATTTTCGGTACAATCACAGAAAATAGTGGCTACAGCAAAGTGTATTGCTTCTTAACAAGTAGTTTAACACTTACTGCACCTTTCTTTGACAATATTTCAGTTCTACGTAGCACCTACAAAAGCTGTATTTAAAATTACAACTCTAAAAAAGGTATTAAAAATGCCATTTCAAATGCAACCATTTCTTTTAGCTAAAATTTAGAAGCTTTCCAAAAGTATCCCCTACATCACGTTTAACTCTTGCAAACAAAATCTTAATAATATATTTGTTCATAGTATTATAACAAGACAAATTAAAACATCATGTTTAACCAGCATATATAATTAAGTATTTTGAATCTTATGCATCCTGTAAATCAGCAGGATGTAGGTTAAAGTTGCACACAATTATAAAGTTTCATTGAAACATTAACAGAACATTAAAATGCTAGGGAATTTTGGACTACAGTTCATATAAATATTAAAACATTCTCGTACTGCTCTCAAAAACTGTCAAGTCTCAGTTTACATTTCTGTTGCGAAAATTTCCAAGAGTTGGTGGTAAGTGAAATATGGCAACCACAGTAAGGTTGGGTTTTTTGCTTACTGGCAACATATCACTAATATTTAATTGATTTACTTTGTAAAGAGAAGAAAAAGGGGGATATTGAAAAGAAAAAACTTCTTTTCAATAGAACAGTTTAAGAGAACATTTTTCTGGGGCTGAAAGCCAAAAAAGCTTTCTAGGCTTCCTTCCTCTATATAATGTAATGCAGTTGACTATAACCATGTATTATAGTTACTGCTATTACCTTATTTTTGACATTTTGTTAAAAAAACCTACAATTCATTACTCTTAGTAAATGTTCCTATGTCTAAATTTGTCTTCACTGAAGTTCTGTCTTTTTTCTGACTAACCCTAGCTCTGCGGGCACAAAACATATGCGATGAAAATTTTAAAAAGCCCTACTATACACAACAGTACTACACAAAAAGGCATAAATATGACAGCAGTGAAAAACCTGTCTCAATACTCCATAAAAATTCAAGCTTTACTCTTACAGAAAATTTATCCCATTGCTTGTGATTAATTTGCTATTGCTAGTACCATATTTTATTGTATATTCATAACTTTAAAATACATGCAGGAAGTTACATTACTCCAAGGGAGTCAAGAAATATAAAATTTAATAATCATAGATTATAAATGGTCTCTAGCTCAGGCAACCAGGTTGTAGATTCATGATGATTCCCATGAGGAAGGAATATTCAGATTAAAGCAATTGCAGTAACTCTTACCCTGTTTACCTGGCTCTTCTGTAGCAGCCAAAGAAGGAAATCCGTCACCCTTAGAAACAGTCTTCAGTATATAAATCAAAATAATTACAAAGAACAAAACATTTTCCCTCAGGAAATTTCCAGCACTGACCCAAATGGGGAAAAAACCCCAAACCTAAGTTGTTTTCATCTTCATCAGATGTTGATCCTATACTGTGGATAAATCAGCTGGGCTTGAGTTAAAGCCAAATTTCTCATAGCACTGCTAGCTCAAATACATTACAGAGAATTTGATTTTTTACTGAGGTGGTTTGCTGCATGTTTGTCTTAACACACTACTATCTATTCCATAGAAGGCTCAAGATATACAGTATTTGGCAGGTCAGTGTTTCTGGAAGAACTTCTCCATTGCATTTTTCTTTTTTCTCTTCAGAAATGTACAACATTTTATACAAAATCAGCTTTCTTTTCTAATTGTTTTGTTGTATTTTATTTTCAGAGTCAAAGCAAAAAAACGTCATGGCAAAAGAGCCTTGTAAATTTAAAGTCAAGTTAGGGCACTGCAGGAACAAATTCAAACCCTGGGTTCTACTGAGCTGCACAAAGCGCAAAAGAAATTCCAGAATGTGCTGTAATCTCAAAACGGGTAATTGTACAACTCAGTGGACCAGATGTAAGCACATACAATCACAGAAGAACGTGTATCTATTTGCACATCTCTCATGTTCATATACAGTCATGACTGTATCTATATAACACTGAAGTGGCTGCAGATATAATAGAAATAACCAGCTTTTAAGCTGACAGCTAATAACAGCAGCTGCTGAAATAGTTCTGCTATGTTCCGTTGTGGAGGATCAAAACTGGAAAACAGCATATGTTTTTGCAAGTATTCTCTTAAGAATACCGTCCCTAAGGCTATGTCTGTACTAGTACAGTAGACTAGGGCAGTAGGCTGGAACACTTGGTGCACGATCATCCATACTGCTTATTTGTTAGCAGAGCCTCCAGTGTGGCTTTGTTTGGCCTTTGCCAACTAGCACTCCCCTAGACATCTTCTGGGCATGGTGTATCTGGATAGTGCATGGCAGGCAGGGACTGCTTCCAGCAAGTGGATGAGGCCCATAGTGAGCTAATGGTCAGTAAACTAAAAGCCAAAGTCTGGGGTTTTTTCTGATTGCTTACATACACATGTATTCTGATGCAATATGGATATACCAGGCCAGTTCTTCACAGAATTTAAACACATTTTTAACTTTAAGCACACCACTTCAAAAGAAATACCTATATCTTTAAAGATAGGCATGTTAAAGCGTTTTGGTAAGCAAAAATGTAAATTTTCAAGCACTTTCACTACACAAGTAACAATAAAAAGATATAAAAATAGACTGTCAAAGAAAGAAGCTCATTAGTTTCTGGATTTGCAGACTAAAACCTGCTCATCTCCTAGATAGAGACTCAGATAAGAGCAAGTATTTAAAATGGCTTTGTGGAGACACCTGCCTTCAAAGCTAGGGCACAGATCCTGTTTTACTTAATAGCACAGACATAAATTTATTAGCTGTGCATGAAGTACCTGTTTAGAATTTACATATAGACATCTCATTTGCTTTTAAGTGGCTTGAAAATATTAATTTGTGCTAGCTGCACAATGCAATTTGGTACAAAGGCCTCGGAGCTTTTTCTACTGGAAGTGTTATAGTCACAGAAGGAATGCTGTGCAGGAACACAAAGAGAGTTTCTGAGACAACTCAAGACTAGGGTTTTGCACCCTAGCTAACAAATCCTGCCCTTCCAGCGCGCCCGTTGGCTTGGATTTGGTGCTGCACTGAATTGGCTATACTATTTGTGGTTCAGGTGATAACCTTCATTGGACTTTGCAGTTTTGCTCCAATGGGCAGTGGAAATAGTCCTCCGAGTCCTTCACCTACAGCTGAAGCTCGTGGTCATGTTCATTGCCAGAAATTAAATACTGCATTAGAGAGACTAGCAGTGTGATCGGTTATGGCAATTGCTACACTTGACTTTATCCCAAGAAATACTAATGTTTGTGTTTCAGTGAGGAAGAGAACAAAACCATATGGAATTTCATTACTTCTAATTAATTTCCCTTAATGGATAAAAAGTTCAGTATGGGCCATGGGCCTTCCAATAGCAGGGCAGAAAGCTTGAAGTAAAATGACTTTGGGCAGTAAGAACAGAGGAATAGAAACTGACACAAGAACAGAAAAGGCAAGAAAAATCTTGGTGCAGCCACATGGGCAGCGAAAGCAATTGCCCTTAGCTATTTTGTCATGGAATGAAAAGCTAAAGCTAATCCCCTTAGCTTTCCCACGTGAAAGTGGAATCCAAAACTAATCCTTTTATAGTAGCTATACCACATGAAATGGGGTGTTTAAACAAATCCCCTTAATCATCATGGCAAGAATCAGGGAGCTAAAGACAATCCCCTTAGCTATCCTACATGAAACAGGGAACCAAAGCAATCTCCTTAGTTATGCTAGTGTTAATAATGAACTCTATCAATCTTTTAAAATATTTTGATATAAAATTATTAGTAGCATTCCTCTGACATACCAAGACCCAAAGTAAGTAAGCATTAACATCTAGGGTACAGTAAGTTGAACATTACTAGCCAAATTCTATGGCAAAAATTACATGTCTAACACTCACCACTTCACGACTTACTAGTCATAAGTGTAATGCAAGAATATCTATGTAACCGTTAGCTGAGAGGCAAAACAAATTGTTTGAGCTCTTCCTTAAGAAAAATTAAGAAATTGGGAGAATTCCTTATAGTATGGAAAGCTGACAAAAAGTACTAACAGATATGCAGTGAAATCACTGAACAAGGCCAGATTAAGCATATCATCACATTACTTAGCTGTTGTGTCTGTTAATTTAAACTTTGTTACTTTTTTCTTTTTAGTAACTCTGCAATATGCCTGTTTTTTTAATACTACTAGCAAATTCCAAAGAAACATTAATAGACTTCTTAAAATAACTGCTGCTAGTTGAATTCATACATATTTCTTCCATTTAGTGACAGCCTTGTTTGGGAGACTTTATTGGTTTGGTTTTTTAAACAGATCCGGTTGATAAGATCCTTCCCCAATATTAAAATACCCAGAGGCAGGTTCACCTCCACTTTGTCTCAGTGTGTCCATTGGAAAACTTCAGGTTGTTTCTAAAAAAAACCAAAGGATCATCAAGCCTCCAGAAATACAAATTGATTTCTGTACCATTTTGCCAAGTGAGACCATCCATTTCTGTTCATTTCAAGGTTACATGCTTAACAAAACAAAAAAAGTCAGCTAGAACATCTGCATTCTTCAAATGTTGTTCTACATCTCAACAGCACTTGTGATCTTTCAATTTACTTCTGCAAGTCACGTATGGTGTTTTAAACTCTTAGGAAGGGATACTTTTGATTCAGTACAGTAGAAGAGGTTTATCCTCTTAAATCTGAAATATAGTTACAGATTATTATTCATATAGACCTGGATTTTCTACTGGGTTTTTTTTCTGTTTTGTTCTTCACAGAATTGTGATGATTAAAACTAATTCAATTTCTTTATTAGCAATCAGAAAACGTATCTACAAACTATCTATTTTCCACTTTTTGAAGTAGCTTATTAGGATGATGTGAAGAGTATCCAATTCTGCTTACTGCTTACGTAAATACATAATCCATGTGGTAAAGATCTCTGTACTGGCTTGGATCCCTTTGCAGAGTATGCACATTAAATCATGTGTGCAAATTACTGTGTAAAGTGTCTCTTCTTAAATCAGAAGTTTTCAATTCTTTATATCTTGGACTAGCAATTGCCACACACTTTAAATGTTAAGTGTTCCTCAGAGAAGAGTTTTCAAGCTCAAGTGTTGTACTAGAGGTTTAGAGACAGACATCTACTGGCAGAGAGAGCAAAGCAGAGAAGAATTTCTTCAACACCACACTTTCAGTCCAGCTGCCGTAATTTTGTCAGTAGTCTCAGGCCTAGTTTTACCACTCCAACATTCATAAGAGGGCCAGGATCTCATCTCAGCCCTGAATTCATAGAAGACTTGTCTTAGAGACAGCAAGTAGGATCATTGCAAAGCAGCAAGGAGGAGGTTAATAGGCAAGGAGCGTGCAGAATCCAACACTACTCTACTACTGCTTCTTGGCTGTCTTTTAGCTAGCAAGAGTCATAGCCTCTCTGTCTATTTGAGTTTTTAGCATGAATAGCTGGACAAGGAAAGACATGTCACTGAGGGAGCTGGTAAAACGGGCCGTTTGACAGAAGATAAAATACAGACAAAGAAAAAAGAAAAGGAGCAAGGAAAAGCAGGGACAAAACTGTCTCCACCTACAAGGAAGAACGCCAAATTTATTAAGCCCTTGAAGACTGCAACTAACACGAAGATAGCAGACAATGTCAAAATGGTAGTGATAGAGTCCTCCTTGTCCCACACTTTCTCAAAAAGAAATAGAAAGGTCTGTCTCAGCACCACAAGGGAAAAACTGCTGGGAAAGAGAGCAGTATTTAATTGTGCCCCAAACTGTTCCTAATTGCTGTACTATGATCCACTTGGTAAGAATTCTAGCGGAGCAGAAAAACTATTCATATATAGTCTTTCCATCTTTACAACTGTTAAAACTGTTGGTATCCATGTTACATCTCATAATTTAAAGCACCATCAGAACATAAATGATTTACTGCAATTTGCAAAGGGGACTATGTGTGTGCTTAAATATTTGAGAGAGGCTTAGAGAATGCTTCAAGCTTGCAGATTTCTTGATAAATTGGTTACTTTTCTCTAACTTCAAAAATTCACTTAACGTATTTAAACATCTGTAAAAGTTCAAAGGTAAAGTTAGGGGTTTTTTTGTTTTTTTTAACTTCCTTTTCTGGTAATTCTAAGTAAAGCCTCCCAATATAAGGTCAGGCTACTGCACATCCTTAAGAATATATGAATTCTTTCATTTTCATTATACATAAAAGATCCACTTTTAGAAAATAAATTATTCCAGTCACTAAAAATGATAAAAAGAAAGCAGAAGTTTGCCTAAGAGTTTCCCTCAATTACTGAACATAGCATACAAGTAAAAAGCAGTAACTGGACATGAGACAGTGAAGCATCTTTTGCTGCCGCCACTTTTACCTTTTTCTCTTGGAAAAAAAAAAAAATTTTGTGGCTTTTGAACAATCCAGAGAGACTGCTTTTCAGAATACCTAAGTATTTATCAACTACCTAAGCATTTATGAGACCATTTCCTAAGCACACAGGAATTCCAAAGGGGTATTTCCCATGAGTTCAGTATAGCAGTTCTTAAGTCTCTGAAAATACAATGGTTCAGATAGAGATGTGCAGTATGCACCTGGTATTTCCATAAATATTGCTTTTCTTCCACTTTCCTTTGGTCCTTACTTTTCCATGATTTTTTTTAATGAAGGCAACACTCAATCTGCCATTCTTTCTAGCTCCATGTGTGTGCACAGTGAACACTGAATTATATCAGAACAATATTATATTTACTTGGGAATGGACATGAGTGAATTTTTTTAATTTCAGAGTATTTACATGCTGGCAGAAACCATAAAAATTCTGTAATTCAACACTGCTGAGAATATACCCCACACAGCTTAAATGAATCAGTCTTCCTCCCTCAACCCAGTATGTTTTCCTTCTCAAAATATGATTATTTCGCTACAGGAAAAAAAAAAAGGCAAATGTGTTAAATTTTACTAAATTAGACTTTCTTTTTTTCTCTCTCTTACTGCCCTTTTTGGAAAGCCAAGATATCATAAACTTCTGAATGCAAGATATGAATGTGCAACCTGCAAAGACTTAAAAGCTATTTTTCATGAACTGAGTATGTAGATGTGCAAGCCATACATGGTACTCTTATTTATTTTAACTTCCAACCAATGTATTTTTGAAAAAAATATACAGGATTTAGGATTTCAGTTGTGGGGCTGCACAACTGAAATAGTTAAATGTTTACTGTGCTCCACTAATGTAACGTTTCTCATAGCTACAATGAGAAGCATAACAGAAAATATAAATACTGCTTCTGTGCCTTCTTTTGCTATATAATATACAACATACTCTGAAAAATAATCAATTTTCTTTGTGCATTATAATTAAAGCGTATGTGATACACAAGTAACATTAAAATCAGTACCCTAAGAAAATGAAGTAAATAGTTTTACATTTGCTGTTTGGTAGTTTCTGGGCATTAAGTGCATGAACTGCTTCTAACCAAAGTACAAACAAACTTTTTAGGGGAAAAAGGTTGGTATTTTAAATAGCACCTCTCTGCATCAAGGATTACAAGACTGCCTGCTTTGTTTCCTTTTTCCTTATTATTTTCCTGATGCTGCTCAAAAGTGATTAAAAAACCCCCAACAAAACAGAGTCCTTAATGGTCATGAAAGCATACAGACAAGTAAGAAAGCAAAGAGTATTTGGTGTGAGGAGGGAGTCAGAGAAGTTAGATCTTGGGTAATAAAGAGCCGAACTCATTAAGGGTCATATCATTTCACTATTAAGCTGATACACTTGAATTTCAGCTATGTGGCTTCAACATGGAATTTACCCCCCTTAGTATTGTTTTATGTTAAATATTTGAATAGTCATGGAGAATGAAATGGAGTTGACAAGCTCCTAACATGACATCCTAGTAAAAGGTAATCCTCCTATAAAACCAGTAAGAAAAATGCTTCTGCTTCGCAGATGGCCTACAGTTCCAGTTATATACAGGAAGTTTTGCCTTTACTAGGAATATATTTGTATATGATACCATTTAAATTAAACAGGAATGGAAAAATAATGCAAAAAGTATATGCAGCATTACTATCATGAAGTTCAGACTTACCAGATAATTCACTAAAAATACAATAAATTGCTTTTGGTTGAGCAGTCTAGAGACTACTTCTGTGGCTTTACTTTTACTGTTTACTATTTAAGTATATAGCTGTTCTGTACTGAACCATTCAAATATGCTTACAATCCTCTTTCATTATATCTGCTTTCCTACGAATGTTTTTTGGGGTGCTTTTTTTTGTTGGTTTGTTTTTAATTTACAGCAAATTATATCTCATTGTTTAGGCTATGAATGCTTTAGATCTGTGACTGCACAGTGACAAGCACAAATGGGCCCAAATGCGTTTGCAATATCCAAGTAAGAACACAACAGCGTATTTTGCCAATAACTACCCTCCGTGGAATCTGTAATTAGATGTTTCACAAAAAACCAAATGAAAAATAATCACCATACTGCCCAAATGTATGTACAAAAAAAATGAGGATAACAAATAACATCTCTTCGTCACAGCGTCTAACACATTCTGTGAATTTAACTATTTCAGATGGAACATGCTCTGGTAACTCTGCATCCATCCAGTAGATACTCAAATTCCCAGCGCAGTTACAGCTAATTCTGTGGCCAGGATTTTCAGGTTACATATGCAGGCAAATTAAGATCTTTGCCATTTTAACAGGAAATGCAGGCGAAAACAAAAATTCAGGCATGCACCAAATTACTTAAGACATTGACAGTCCCAGGGGGACACAGTTTTCAAGAAAACCTTTTATGTTCTAAGAGATGCTGCTAAAAGAAACATGGAAACTTGACTCCCACAGGCAAGTCATCTCATATTAGCAACAGCAATTCCTTTAGAAAAGCCTTCCCAGACATTTAGCTAGATCTTGGATATACCTAATTGTTTAATCCCTGCAGATGGATATTAATCTCAAAAAAATACCCCTCAGCTTACCTTTTCCCTCATACAATGTCTTGACCATCAAAAAGGATTCTAAATATGGCATTGCAGAGCATGTGTCTGATTATGTCCAAATTACAGCTCAAATACGTGACTTCAGATATTTTTCTTAATGTCATATCATAAATTCCGCATATTGTGCGAAAATCTGATTAGCTTCCTTCTTTTTCCTTCATCCCTGTTAAATGTTCTGACAGCTAAATCCCTACCTTTTATTAAACTTGTTATTAAAACCACAGCCTCTGTGACACCTCAGAAATCCTGCTGGTGAGCTTTCATAGATGCAACTACATATCTTTATTGCAGATGAACTGCTGTAATAGAGGGAAGAATTTAGACTTTTGGATGTGTTTTTTTCTCAAAAACATCCTCAGTTCTTAGTTAAAACTTTGCTTCTTGCTACTTCTGCACCATCTATCCACATGGCTGCAGTTCTTTGTTCCACAGACCATTCAGTGTGTCCAGGTGGCCAAAAAGGCCAATAGCATTGTGGCTTCTATCAGAAATAGTGTGGCCAGCAGGAGCAGGGAAGTGATTGTCCCTGTTTTTGGCACTTGTGAGGCTGCACCTTGAGTTATGTGTTCAGTTTTGGGCCCCTCACTACAAGAAAAACACCGAGGTGCCGGAGCGCATCTAACAAAGAGCAACAAAGCTGGCAAAGGGTCTAAAGAACAAGTCTTATGAGGAGCGGCTGAGGGAACTGGGGTTGTTTAGCCTGGAGAAAAGGAGGCTGAGGGGAGAACTTATCGCTCTCTACAACTACCTGAAGGGGGGTTGTAGTGAGGTGGGCGTCAGTCTCTTTTTCCCAGGTAACAAGCATTAGAACAAGAGGAAATGGTCTCAAGTTGCGCCAGGGGAAGCTTAGATTGGATATTAAGAAAAATTTCTTCACTGAAAGGGTTATCAAGCATTGGAACAGGCTGCCCAGGGAAGTGGTGGAGTCACCATCCCTGGAGGTCTTTAAAAGACGTGTAGATGTGGCACTTAGGGACACAACTTAGCGGTCGACTTGGCAGTCTTAAGGTTAATGGTTGGGCTCAATCTTAAAGGTCTTTTCCAACCTAAATGATTGTCTGATTTGCTTAGAATAAAAAAATGAGACACTTTCAGATAGAAATCTTTTTTTTGGTATTGACATTTTTTCCTGTTGACTTTCATACAACTTTAATTTTAATTATGTTTACTGGGTCCGTCTGGGATAGAGTTAGTTGTCTTCACGGTTGTCCATATGGTGCTGGTTTTTAGACTGGTGACCGAAACAGTGCTGATAAGACACCAATGTTTTAGCTGTTGTTGAACAGTGCTTGCACTGCATCAAGGCTGCCTCTGTTTCTCACTTTGCCCTCTTGAGGAGCAGGTTAGGTAGGGGTGGGCAAGAGGTGGGGAGGGGACACAGACTGATGAAAGGGATATTCCATCCCATATAACGTCATGCTCAGCAATCAAGCCAGGGGGGTGAGGATGGTAGTTTTTTCAAAGTAGCCGTTGCTTGGAGACTGGATGGGCATTGGTCTGCTGGTGGGAGGTGATGAATAGGCGCCTTTGCGTCACTTTTTTTTTCCCCCACTCACTAAACTATCTTTATCTTGACCTGAAGGGTTTTGCCCCTCTGATTTTCTCCCCAGCCCACGGGGTGGGAGTGAGCAAGCAACTGGGCAGGGGCTTAGCTCCTGGCTGGTGTCAATCCACCACAATATACTATATTAAGAAGCAAAGGATGTCTTTGCACTATGATCCCTTGTTCACTAAGTCACGTTTCTCCAACCACAGAGCACACTGGGAACCGATAAATACAATTGGATTTCTTAATTCTGGTTTTAAATGCCCTGAAGTATCTTATTCATCCCGCAAATCCTGACCTCAAGCTGTGTTTATAAAGATGGTTTATTGAACATAACATGCTGTGACCTTTTTCAGCCATTATATTGTGTCACATGATGCATAATTAAAAGTAGTTTACAATATTCAAGCACAGATTACAGAGACTAGGAGGTATTATCATACATCGTATAGTCATCTAGCATCATAAATACCATATTTTAGCTATAAAAATGAAATATTGTTAAGGTTTTTTCTAATGAGGCTTTTCAAAGGTAAATTGTTTGGTAAATATTTAGATCACAAAAGTCTCACAGAATGATATAAATATTTTGGTCATGAACACTCACTGAAGAATGATGTATATTTACTTATCTAGGAGCGGGAATACCACTTTTACCTAACAGATAGATTAGTATGCGGTATAAAACTGCAGTTCAGGAAGACAATTATGAGACACAGTGGAAACCAACTGAACATGAGCTCCCAATATTATTACTGTAGTGAGAAAGCCTAGTGGGATCTCTTTGATGGTTAAACAGGAGAACAGTAAAGCAAATTGGCATGATTTGTAACTGTACAAAATAAAGAAATTGACTATAACTACTACATACTTGTGTCCATTTTTTCAAAAAAGAACCACACAATGACTTGAACTTTGGAGAAGTATGAGGAGCAACAAAGGACTTAATTGATTTAGATACTAGAGTATGAGGCTGAGAAGGAAGAAACAGACAAGTAGGAACCCTTTTTTTAAAAGTGATTTAATTAATTAATGGAACAAATTACCAAGGGAAGTTATGGTTTCTTGATGTATTTTAAAGAGATATACTTAAATGAAATACTTCTTACTGAGTAAACACAATGGCGAGGCTTGAAATCTTACAGCCTCTGATATATGGGCGATCTGATGAATTGTTCCTTCTGGTCATAAAGAATTTAAATACCTATTGAGTTCTAATAGTTACAGTATTAAAAGGGAAGACTAGCAGTACTGATGATATTGTAATTCACAATGCTATATGAAAAGTTCAAATCACCATCACCTTTAAAATCAATATTGAAGTGGCCATATGTATTTGCAAATTTGTATGTTTACAAATACACATAACTTATCTGGTTTCTATTTCATAGACAAATCCAAGTGACTGGGAACTACAGCGAGGAGAATACGCATTTCTTTAATGCTATAATCTGTACAATTTATTTGTTGTCATCTTTTGTAAAACGTAGTTCTCTGCTTGTAGATAACAAGATAGTATGAAATACAGAACTAAATCATAAAGACTCAGTATCACCATATCTACCATACACTCCCTACCTTTTTCTTATGATGCCATACTGCTACCTGAGCAGGCTTAATGCACTCACCTCACTTTCTGTTTGTATATTAGTGATTTCACTACACACTTCTTAGCCTTGTATCTCAGATACTTGCTTATGTTTTACTTGCTTATCTTGCTATCTTCTGCCACTTTCACATTACTTGCTCTGTTCTCTCTTATCATTTCCCCACCTTATATTCCTTCTTACTGTCTTGTGTATGTTGTGCCTAAAGCTGAACCTGATACTTATCATTTCACACAGTAACGTTGTACTGCCTTTCTTTCTTTGTTCTCTAAGTCAAATTTCTTAGCTAACTTCTTACACTGTTTTCTACTCTTTATGCATCCAATGAGTTTGTAGTGGATAGTGCTATTATTTTTGCTAATTGTTTTGTTTATAGATAGTTTTAATAAAGGAAGGGGCCTAAGCTTCTCTCTCTTTCTTTAGAAGTGTTTTGGTTTTATGTGACTTGAAAGGAAAGTAGGAAAATTCTAAAAAATAATCAATCTACTTAAGAAAATTAATAGTTAAAAATCTGAATTATTGTAGAAGAATGTTGCAAGACATATTGGCCCAATCCCCTTCAGAGACAGCCGTTAAAAAATGAAGGTGAAGATGGATGCAGCTACATTGAAAGAAATGTTTGCAGGTTGGCACTGAAAAACCTCAATATCATCTCTGATTACAACATGAAAAAAGATTAGTGAGTGAGTACTGGTGACAAACAGTACTAGCCATTCAAAAATGTGTTACCATAAACCATAGAAATGTATTCTAACTAGCTAAGAAGGAGATAAAAAGTGAATTGTTGACTGACGGATTTACTGTGAAACAATTACTTTGTATAACAGAGAGGGTAAAACAATCAGTCTGGTAGGGGAAAAAAAAAATCAGTACTTTGACAAGTCCAGTCTCAACAAATTCATAACAGAAAAAAAAAAAAACTAAAACTGTGTAGTAGTGAGAGCTATTAAAAAAATTAAAAGATGCCCTGAAGAAAGAAGATATTCAAAACAGAATTACCTCTGTTGATAAATCAATAGGAAAATTACCAGTTGACAAGGAAGCTGTTCAAATAACTGTGGGAACTGGGATTAAAATAGTGTCATCACGCAGGTGCCAAATAATTTAGAGGACTTCTAGTAGGCTCTTTACTGCTGAGGCTATACATTTTGCCTACTATGACAAGTCAAGGTAGGTTGTACAAGCTCCTTCCACATGTAAATAATTTCTCACAGCTTTGTGTTATGAGTCACCTTGCCCCTCTTTTACGCTAATTTTAAAATGTTTTTGAGTTTATGAAGTGGCTACAGGCAAGTTAAAATTTAGATTAATGTTAGAAGCAGAGTATTTTTTCATTATTCATTTTCTTCTTCAAATAAGAACTCTTTATTCCAAATTAACAGCTGCAAAGTAGATTCACCTCATGCAAAATAAGGCATTCTTAGAGTTAAGTAGGGGTAGAATTTTATCAGTAATAGACACATCCTTATGACAATAGTCTCCAAACGATAGCTCATCAGCAAATTTTGCTCACAAAATTGTGTTACATTGCTTAATGCAATGTGAAATAAATAATAATTTAAAAAAAAAAGTTACACTGAAGTCAGAAGGAAAAAAACCAACAACAGGAGTTGCCCAAGATACATTATTTTATTAGTATTACAGCTAGTGGATAAGTGAAGGTTGTGGACCTCTACATTTCAGTCAGGCTTTCATGTTTTTTCCTTTCCTCCTTAATTTTCAAAACCTTATTAACCACTTAAACAGGGTTTAACCCCCTACAAAAGCCCCTGCCCTTCTAACAGTCACAGCACCACAGGCAGCAGCGAGAAAACCTAGGAAAAATGATCCTGTCCCCAAGGTCAGCAAACTGACTCCAGCCGGAACCCTGGATAATGGCTCTCATGAACTCCACTGGCCTGCCCACTAGCTCACATTCACATCCTCGTTTGAAACCTACACAAAGGGGTTCCTTCCCATTTTCTGTACCAATCCAAAAAAACTTGTTCTGCATTTTTCAAGGTTATGGAGTGACAGCTTGTTGAATAAAGATCTACTTTCCTTCCATAGCACATTCTTTTTCATAAATCAGTCGGTCATTTTGAACTATAGCCCAAAGAACAGAGGAAGTATCAGATGTGTCCATTATTAAAGTAGAAATTTTAGACAGCCCATCACTGACAAGCTAAATTGGAACTCAATCAACAACAGCTGATTTTACTGACCTCAAAGATATTAATGTTCTAAGCCGCATTTTTGTAGCTCTAAGCACTTAATTTATTACCTGTTCAAAATAGAAGGAAAAAATCTGACAAGCAAATAAAGAAAACACATTTGTAAGAAAAACTATTGTATTCTCATGCTTCAGGAAGGTTGCACAAATAACTGGGAAGAAAATGAAATAATAAAATCACATATTTTATTACCAAGGAATGGATAACACAGTTGTGCATGACTCATCTTTGCAGCTAAATGATGGGACTGCATACAAATGCCACATACAAAACTACTGTGTTGTACCTTCACTTGCTTGGGTAGGTACCTCTAGAGGTTACCAAAACTGCTGAAAGCTTGCAAACATTATGTTATAAATCTACTATAAATAAAAAGTCTGGGAGATGAAGGTTAAGGTTCTGCAAGTTCCAAAAGAATACCTCCTAATTTTTTCTCCTACTTCACCCTAGCCTGGTAGTTTAAAATCTCTGAGGCATACTCAATATTACCCAAATCCCAAGCTTTAATATTTCAGTTGCTATTTAATTTAATGGAAACATTCTTTGCGACTGAGTATGCCAGTAAATTAATGACTTCTGTTAATGTCACAGTCTCAAGAAAAACTATCATCCCATCATCCTAACCTCAAAAATGTTTGTCAGAGCAGTAATTACATGTCAATGACATTTTTCTTACACACGTAAACACCACACACATTTTGGAGCGGGGGGGGGGGGGGGGGGTTTGATTAAAGTAACATGTAAGATTTACGCAGTATCTGAACAAAAACCTCTATCAAAAGCACAAACAAACCAAAACCTGTCGCTCTCCTCCAGGAAAGGAAAAATGTTGATGAGCCCATCATGGGACAAAAGAGGTCCTTATTTCTTCAGTGATACTCTTAATCACACCAATAATTATGCCATATTCTGAATTATAGTAGGACAGATAAGTAACTCATAAAACAGGTCTGATGTTTGCACAAGATTCAGAAAGACAACAGTTTTACTGTTCTTTACTAACTCAGCAAGTATAATAGACGTTACAGCCAACCCCAAAAGCACTGTTCTGCCTTACATTTTAATAAGAATCAAGTAGTAATTAAAACAAACATTGGCCTTTTGTTTCAGAGATTGCATACAAGTGACATGAAGAAGCATATAAATGTCATATTCTGTTAATGACATGAGTATTGTAAGCTCAATTTTCTTCTCACCTTTGGGTAAGGTACAAGATCCCAGAATAACTTAAATAGAAGCAGTTTAGAAATATATTCCAGTTTAGTTTTTAACTTTAGTATCTTTAATATTTTATAAGCCAAAGTTATGTAACTTTTCATATTTAATAGCTTTATGCAATTTTTCATTATGTTCAAATACCTAAGTGTACATTTGGTATATTTTAATGAAGTTTGTCAGAAAGATGCTAACTCTGAAAAAAAAAGCAAACATTGATTTTAATCAGCAGTTCTGCATAACTATCAGTGAGTGAGAGAAATAACTCTCATTTCATATAAGTCATGTGTTTCCACCATTTATTTGGGGTTTTTTTGTTTGTTCCTTCTTTCTGCACTGCTTCAGAGGTGCAGCATTGCCACTAGGTCCTACTGCTCACAGCAGCCTTTGCTGGAATGTTGACCTAAAGCATCTTACTTCATTCCACTGTGAGAAATGGAGGACCTTGTTTGTCTGCATATCCAGTCATCTGCTGTATGTGGCCAATATCTTACAGTCTCTTTCTTAAATGGATCATGCTTCTCCAAATGATGTATTCTCACCTGCAACTTCCCAAAAAGTTTGTTCAAAAACTACTTTGTTATAGTGCCCATGAATCTTTATCCCATTTACAGCTTAGATTAATTCATCAACAGTTCAGACATATTTTCTTTCTGAGTTAACGGTACACACACTTCTCTTAAATACCTCTCCATACTTAATTTATCCAGTTCCTCTCACAGTTTTCACTCTAGCCTCTTCTGCCTATTTTATGTCCCAGGAAGCCTTATTCTGTATGTTCTCCTCATGCTGCAAACTGCTTTTCTCCCACATATTTACTCTAGCTACTTTTTTGAAAAATCAAATTGTATTTATTTGGGAAATTCTCTAATAATTGAATCCCAAGTACTAACTCAAATGTAAACTCCTTCTATTCTAGTAAGTGCTGCCATTTCTTAAAACACAGCAAAGGTTCTAAGACACCTGAAAACCTCAATATGCTGCAAAACTAATGTTAAGTGTATGCATGACCAACCAAAATAGATTATGTTGTAATAGCTATGTTTTAAATCAACTTTGAGTGCAGGTTTGCTTGTGCTTCTATACTGTGGTTATTGTAGTAACTAAAGCTTTTAAGAATTTACAGAATAACAGAAATTGTATCTTGTGTGCCTTCCAAACACCAGCCTTCCTGTTCAATTCAATGGAGCTCATCACAAAGCTAGAGCAAAAAATTCCTCGCTGTATTTTCTCATCATAGTGTATGACAGTATTTGCTTTGTCTAGGATTTTTGAAAGAAATAAAACTTTCAGAATTATAACTCAGATTGCATGAGACTGAATACAAAATGTATGCATACAAAATGTGTGCACAGAAGTATTTGTAACAGAGTGAAATTATGTCTAGGAATACAAAGAACTGGAAACACCTGAAAAAGACTAATCCATAAAGTTGAAAATAGGGTGAGATTAAGAAATGCCACATTGCTTGAAAGCCCTGAGGGCAGAGACACAGAAGGCATTTTATAAAAATGGATTATTAAGCTGCTGAGGATAGACAATTTCTAGTTCCTTCTGGAACAGATCACAAGAAATAAAATAACTAAAAATGAAACAAGATCTTTTCATTCAGAAGAAGTGGTTTTTGAGCTCATTTCAGAGAAGCAAGTAATTATATGCCTTATACACAAGGATTAAGAGATAATGCCAGCTAATATAAAAATAAGTGATATACAATATGTACAGTGACATCAGAACTAGAAGCTGATACAACAGGTGTTAAATGCTCCAGTATACTGTATCTTAATTAAAAAGTGAAACTACAAATGCCTCTGATACTCTGTTATGTGCATTAGCTGGGTGGAAAGGGAAGAGGGGTTTTGGAAGTGTAGCCACTGGCAAAGCACTGATGGTTGAACTTCGAAGGGTAAAAATGCTCCTCTTCCCCACGCTCACCTGGCCACACCATCTCCAAGTATGCCAGATACCTCTAACACTCTGGGGCCTTGTATGCCATGTCAAGTGCCTCCCGGCAATCTCTACTAACAGTACAGTGAACCTGCGTAAGACATTAAACTGGAATAGCAAACTTTAATCTAGAATGGTCAGTGCAGGAAAAACCCTAAAACCATTTAAATATTTTCTCTAAATGTTTACATTGGTTTAATGACATTAACATAGTTATAATGTTTTTCTGATTTAGCTAACCTGAGACCATTTTACCAGATGCTAGTCTGTATTAAATCCTCACTTAAATCATTAAAGTTTTGTTTCAAGTTATAAAATAAAAATGATGTTTCCTTTTATTTCACAAAAAACGTAGTCATAACACATTCCTCCAGTGTAGGAATTTTTAATATGGAAATTTATGATGTGCAACAGTTAGAATCAGATTTAAAGTAAGATAGATTCTTAACACTCAGAAAAGCAAGAGAAGGGCATAAAAATGTGTACTCATGTCATTCTTGTGTCTGTTATTCTTACTTACAACACAGGCTGCTGCAGTCCTGAGAACAACTGAAATCTTTCTGACAAGTCTATATTGCAAGAATATCCATGCAGGTATAGCAACAGCCATTCGCTTCCAGAGTGTAAGAATGCCAAAATCAAGACAACAAAACCAAAATGGTGAGTGACTTACCCCATTTAAAGGAAATGTTTTCCATCCTAGTTCTCCAAGGGCAGCTGTAGTATCAAGTAACACAACTGAAAATGGAAAAAGAAATGGTATGTTTGCGGTATTGCTTGGATTAGACATATACAACATAGTAAAGTATTAAACTGGTATGACATGAACTAGCCATATTAGCCAGGTACATCTGCTTAAAGCTATTAAAGCAATTAAAAGTACTGCTTTACTTTTAAGTATGAATAAAAACAGACTCTAAATATTTAGGCTTTCATGGCTTACATTTCATTATCAAATGTCTCAGAAGATATGTCATACAAAACCTAAATCTTTTGCAGAAATCATTGCCAAATCACAATCACTACTGATGCTTAATCATTAAAAGGTGCCTGGATAAGCATGTACATTTCTGCAATCCCTTGCCTGGAAATCTAGAACGTCTGCATGTGAACTTAAGCATTAAAGCTAACAAAATAAACAGAGTTTCAGAAGTGGGATTTTTTTTTTTCTAAAACATAACTTCCCAGAAATAAAGTTATACAATATACAAATTGTATAATTCAGAAAGAACACAGAAAGACTAACAACTTTAGAGCTGATATTTTAGCTGGAATATTACAGTGCTGAAAGCTGCTACATGTATTTTGCATCACTTCTGTCATATTCATCTTGGTTTTTTTAATATATGACAGGATGTGCATTAGTGTATTTGTATATTAGAAAATGTTTCTCTTCCTGTCACTAAGAATGCAAAAATTATACAAAACACAGCTCATAGTGATAAGGAAGCTGACTGTGAACTAAGTATTTAGTACATGAGACATTGTACCTACGTGTACTACTGCCCTCTAATGGAATTGTTTCATCTGACCCTCTAATTTAAGAAATGTAAATTAGTATTTAAACATAAAATTAAATATTGTATAGGGCAGTTTATTTTAATTATCAAGCTGGTGTGTTTTGAACGCTCGGTTCCCCCTTACGGCCCACAAATTCCAGTTCTTATTTGGATGGTTAAATGATGGAGAAAAATGAAGCTATTAGAACATGACACCACTATCCATACATTTGAGGGTTTTATCCTGTTGCGTATCTTCCACCCCTTATTTGTCCAAATAAACAATGTACAGCTATCTATAATGTGCTTCTATAAACAGTACAGCAGCAGCAGCAGCAGAAGCCAGGTCATGGGTTTTTTGTCTTATGGAAAAGGCACATTGGCATGGAAACTGTATGAACTCGCCAGCTTGTTAGAGGAAACGTGACCTAGAATCTTCCTTTGCCTTTTGTATTAGTAACAATTAGAGTTCCCCTATATCTGAATGCATGTTGATTTTTAACCTGAAACTGAAATAGTCTTATCAGCAAATTTACAGTCAGGTAACAAGCTCAACATTAACCAAATAAAAGTTTAATGATTTATTTGAAGAAACTAATGACATTTTAAAAAGGATGTTCAACAAAGGGGACTATTCTGCTCTCTACTTCCTCACCACTTCACCATTTTATGAAGCTTTGTGAATAACCTGAAGATAAATTAAACATTTTTTTACAAGTCCTGCTTTACTTCCAAAAAATGGAATCACTATCCCCACTGCAACCATTGCTGCCCTCTGCTTACTTAAAAAGCTGTGATTTACAGCTGTCACAGTATTTTCTATTTGCTTCAGGCTACCATACTCTTGTTGAAGAGCCAGAAAAGTGTCCTCCCATTTGGCCAGTGATGCAGCAGTTTGCTCTGTAAACCTTCAAGTTATAATGTACTGGGGATCTGTCACCTCCAAAAACATTAAGCCACTGGGTTTAGATATTTCCTTTTCATAAAGACCAAAGCTCAGCTGGTTTCTGAGAATATTTCAGTTCATCTTAGGAGTTTGTTTTCTTCTCTCCATCTCCCCTCCCCCCCTCTCTCTACCCAGGAAACATGGACTATTTGTAAATATACTTGGTTTTCAGTTGAGGTTATATCTTGCTACTTATCAAGTGCTATTCTGATGATATTTTAATTCTTTAATACAGAAATAAATAAATAATCAAATGGAAACCATTATATGTTACTGCTAAACGTATCGATCTGCAGGCAGGAATGAACTCTTTCTACAAACAGTGTTGGGGCTTGAAGTAGCATTTCAGTTTTATAATTTTTGTGGTAGCAGGGCCATGATTTAATAAACATCATCCAGGTATTCAAAGCTAATACTTCCACTGAACAAGCTCCAAAATACAGGACACAAAACTAATTCATTTCTTCAGTGGAGCTGAATTAATTAATTCCTTACCTAAATTAACCAAGTACTACTTGAAAGCTTAAAGCTATACATTAAAAAAAATAAAAACCAGAGTAAATTCATCACTGAAAGTATGCTAAGTTTAAATTTAGTTGAACCATGATCTAATAATATTACTTGTGTACATTTACCAAATGATCCCCATCAAATAACTGAGTTTTGTTAAAATCCAATTTTTGATACATTTTAACATACCAAGTTTCTTGTGCTCACATATGCTCACCTATAGCCACCAAATCTGTTAGAACCAGAAACTGGAGCATTCAAAAAACCAAACAACTACTAACCAGAATTAGAATGCTATCACCTTCAGAGTCAGCAATGGACATCATAAAAATTAAAAGACTGTCTTTCCAACAGTACTTGTATTACAAAACATAATTATTAATCAAAAATGTGCAAATACTGGCAGATCAAGTAAACAAAGAAATACAAACCCCAGTAAAGTGGTGAAATCAACAGGGCCAGCCAGACAAATGAGGACATGGATAAAGTAATAAAATCCTTGCACACTTCAGTGATTTGGAGATATCTACATGATAGACTTCAGTGGGGGACAGAGATACCCAAGCTATCTTTAAATGAGGTAATTAAGAAGCAGTCTATCCCCAGCAGCACAGACCTGATGGCAGACAAATTTCCAACTCGCAGCTCCTTGGCAGAAAATTCACTCTGCCAAAGAAATCCCGACTAAGAAGAATGCCTGCATGTATACGTCCGAATTACATACAGGAATGAACGTTTCTCCTCTGACTGCAGAAGAGTGAAAGTTTCAAAAGAACTGGATATCCACATGCAAAGAGACTAAAGACAGTGGACTCTACACGTATGATGCTTAAAACCAGAAAATTCCCTAAAACGTTAATGGAACCAGGAAGCTATATTTACTGACTCTTGTCCCTACGTTTACTTATTTATACTCCTTTATACGCCATAAAAAGCCCCATTCCTCTTAAATGAGACTTCATGCAAAGTGGCCATTATGGACAAGCTATTAGCTGCCAGCATAAGCAAAAGTTGTGTCTGGAACTAACTGCAGTTAACATTTATGAAAAAAAAAAAAAAAAAAAAAAATAAATTGGTTGCAACTAAGTGATGTTATTGACATTTCTAACATCCAACCTTCCACTTGTGGCAGCCAGGTTTTTGAGGTGATGTAAAGTAAAACTTGCAAAGTGAACAAGAGTGAAAGAGTGTAGGTCTGCCATTACAAAGTCATGTCACGATTCAAAATGAACTCAAAGATCCTTTAAAAAATTCTCTTTGGATAAAAAGAACTTAGATTTAGCTCAGTTATTTAAGGAAGGACATGTAAGTGCTAGTAATACTGTCACTTGCCCCACAATAATATACAGACTTAAACATACAGCTGTAAACCTATTGTTTTAGTTAACTGCACGGTTCATGCTTAGAATTTAAAAGTGTTCAGCTTTGTTTTCCAGTACATACTTTAATAGATATTACATTATTATAACTCATTATGCCATATTGAGCTCCAGTTTCCTTTTTTTTTTTTTGGACACATCTTACACTGCTATTATTAGACTTTACAATTGAAATTAATCTTTTCAGAGGTTTTGCCCAGTCCTGAGGGAACCGTTTTATTTAAAATTATGATAAGCAGAGCTCCAAGGAGTGACACTGTGGAATTTCAATTCCAATTCCAAAATACTGTTCTGAAGATGAACTCTACAATCTTGTCTGTACAACCAAGGAAAAAGCCCTCCAAACATTCATTTCACCAATTTCTTTTCTCCTCTTCTTTCTTTACACACCTCCAGACAGTCTGACCTAACAGTTTGAAATGAATAACGAATTTTGGCAGACTTCATGGAATCATAGTCCCACATCAGAATAGGCCATCCTGATCCCCCACTCACTGTGGACTAATACATTTCACCGTTACCTCTATAGAGGGCAAGCCAAAGATTTGCAAGGAAAACAGAACAACAAACAGACATGAATTTCTTAAGACAACACTAGTAACTCAGGGAGCTGCTGCAGAAAAATACCAGTGCAGAAAAAAACCAAGAAAAAAATGCCGAAACTCGGAAGAAGACAACTTGGCAGGACTGCAGACCAGCTCACTCCAACACGTCCCCCCCAGCTGCCAACTGCTGAGCCGGCAGAGACTCGCCAGGTGCCCGCGCTGGGAGCGGGAGCATTTTCGGCTTGGCCTGGCAGCACCATTTGTCTGCTCCGCAGCTCAGCCAGCGAACGTACGCCACGCACTCGGGAGCTACGGTGGTGCGCGGAATCTCTCATCTGCACTGAGTAAAAGACGCTCGAATAAAAGATGGAAAGGTTCAGTATCCTCCAGAAGGGCAGGCAGTCATTAGAGAGGACACCCAGAAACAGGCAAAACTGGCACAGGTTGGTTTGGGGTTTTTTTTCCCCTCTGAGAACTTACTTATTGACTGCAATCAGTTTATATTTATAAGACAAACACACTGAGCTTCTAAAGTCTATCACTTCCAGGCCCCAAGAGAGTTGTTGCTCTGTTCTGAAGTGTCTGCACTTTTTTTCAGGTTTTATGGTCTTTTTAATTTTTAAAAACAGGACCACTTGCAGTATTCTGAAATCATTCCTTCTAACAATATATATAAAGACAAAGAACCCTGCCTATTTTTAAATCTTTTTTATATATCCAAGGTCACATTAGCCTATCTTTTACTGCAGCATTGCACTTATAGGCAGTTATTAGTCTATCAAGATCACTACCTATTACAGAATCACTCCTTTTCATCGTTATTTTTCAGTTTGGGTTGCATTTTTGTTCTTGAACATACAAAGATCCGTTTGTTTATATTAAAACAAGTTTTACTTTTAAGGGTTGACCTTTACCAAGTGATAAAGGCTGTTCCCTGTCTGCACATCCTCTTTCTTTCTTTACTTACTACTCTTTTGTCAGCTATTAATTTTATATTTATTTCCACGTTACTAATGAAAAAGGTTAACGAGTTAGAATTTTGAATGGTGTATAACGAACATCTCAAATTCTGTCATTTAACAGTCACTGAAAACTACCTTAAGGGTTCTTAGACCCCAGTTTTTGAAAATCCATTTACTAAAATATTTGGTAAGCTTTTTTACTGTCAAAACACTTCGTGGTGTTTTGTCATACTTTACCAAAACTAAAGCTCTGTGGCTTGTCTGCTTGAGGAAGACAGAGAGAAGAGGGAGACGGGCAAAATGCAAGTTACCTTTGGCAATTAACATGTAATCAACTGGGAAAAATTACTTAAACGCTTGGGTTTTCTGACCAGGCCTATTTTCCATACAACAAATAAACTGGCATTCATTATATACGTATCAATTGAATCATTTTCCAGCATTTCCATTATTTTGCATGTAATAGCTATCTGGTTTAGGCAAGATTAATGAGCTGAAGTAATAAAGGATGAGGAGCACCCGTCTAGATAGCAATTCTGCTAGGAAACTATCTCTGAGTCATAGCAAACCATACAGTAAACAAAGTATCGACAATACTGTTTGACTGAGATAAACAGGATTATAGCCAGCAAAATAGAGTAATCCTTCCCCTCTCTTCAGCATTTGTAAGCCTTTAGCAGCAATGCTCTGTCTGGTTTTCAGTGCCTTACTTCAAAAAATACCTGGATGAGTTGCAACGACATGACAGGACAGCAACGGGAATGATGAGATCTCTAGAAAGGCTGTGCTCTGGAAGGTCTGAGTGCACTGGAGTTATTTACCTTGGAGGTTAAATTAGGACTATCCACTATCTTCTAGTGTGTAAAAGGCTGTTTGAGGCAGAAGAGTATAATCTGTTCTCTGTGTTAATGGCCAAAAAGGAAGAAGGGATTTAAATTACAGAAAACAGAGTTTTATGTTAGACTTCAGGAAAATCCTTACTACCCCTACAACTGTAAAGAAGGGTAGTTATGACTAATTGGGAAGCCGGGGAACCTCCACTACAGGAAGCTTTTAAGACACCTTAAACACTGTCAGACCTGGTTTCTACATAGGGCAGGGGGGGAGCTAAATGACTTCTCGAATCCTCTCCAATGCTGTGATTTTTATAAAAATCTAGTTACCTGGTTAATGGTGCTTCCCTTTTCTTTTCAAATCCGTACTCTAACACCTATGCTCTTCCAATATTCTTGAATTCCCTGAGTCCCCAAACTCATTAAATTTACCATCAGTAGCCCAGAGATCTCCTCAGCCAATTCTTTCAGGACTCTTGGAAGAGAACTATTTACGCCAGATGGGGAGCACTTCATATTCTTCATACTATGTGAATAAATTACTAATTTCTAATTTTCTCAGTTTTGAACACCTTATTTTCTGCATCTTTCTAAAAATAGTTCAATACCATTCGCACAAATGTTTTTATTCACAAAACAATGGAGAAATTCCCATTATCACAAGTGTTGTGAGACTTGGGCTTTTACTTAACACACTTAGCTTTTATTTTCACTTTTCTACACTTCACACTTTCTAACGTGTATTGGTTTCCACATGCATCCTCTCTTTTCCACTAATTATTACAAGTGTTTATATTTCTAGTTTCTGCTTTCATGTTACCTCTAATGTAGGTCGAGCTGTTATCCAAGACTGGCCTTTTTTTATTGATTGATTTCCCAATCAAGTATTTTAAAAAGGAATTTCCACTTTCACCTTTTTCATTTTCACATTTGCACACTCACACAAACACACAATTAGAGTTCTCCTCTAATGAATGAGAACTGGCGAGAATAATTTTTCATGTACAAAGCCCAACATCTCATTCCTAATAAATTCACCTTGTCAGTCCTAAGAAGTTTGCAGCATTATTAGACTGGGTGCAATATTTTTTATATTGGGTAACTGCCTGTCTGTAACTTGGTGGTGTTTTACTCCCAGTTACATGAGGTCTCCAGTGAGCATCTTCAAGAACTAATTCCCCGACAGCACCATTTTTCTTTCCATACATTACACACAGACACTTAAGGAATAACTTACCCTGTTTTCTAATCTGATTCAGTTATCTGTTTCAGCCTTACTGTTCCCTACTACTACCTGGATAGATATAATGTCAAATCCTGTGGCTCTGAGCTAACAAGATTGAAACAAACAGTGGTTCTTTCGCATATAATGCCACTAACCACCTTTTTTATTCAACCTTTTTTTCCTAGAGAACCTTATTACCTATTTCTTAGCAAGATCATTCTTTAAATGAAATTAAAATTTATGCTCTTTGCTATATCATTTTATGCTTTCCTACACTTTCACAGTGCTCCTGCTATTTCAAAGCCAATATAATTATCCTTTCCGTACCTTATGTGCAAACATGCATGTTCACCTGAGAGTGGAAGGCTGCTGTAATCCCACTGCTGATCTCTCACTGGAATGTAAGACAACATTGTCATACGAAAAGCTTCAGTTTTACACTATCCTTTTTCACATTGCCTTTCTCCCATTCTCACTTGAAAAATCAATGTGAATGCCTTTATTCTCATGTTGTATTATTATTATTAGGATTGCCAACCATTGCAGACCCCTCAGTTACACCAGAGTAACCTTGCTGGATTAAGTGTTAAATAGAAAAGGCGAGAAGAATCTTTGATTTATTCTGTTCTTGTGCTTTTTTGGTGGAAGACTTTTTGAATTTGGATTATGAAATGTGTATTTTTATGCAACTGTACCATGTAAATAAGCAAGATCAGTAAACCAAATGCTGTACTTTGTTCTTGCTACATAAAATCATAAGAAACCCCATTTAGAGATCTAATTTATGTAATTATTTAAAATGAAAGAGTAAATCTTGAACCTACTGAGAGAACTGATGGAGGCAAAGGCAACTGATTCCAGCTGTATCTTCAGTACCATTACTCCATATACTGTGAAACCCCTGTAGCTAGTGAAATGGAAGTAGCGACTAATGGAACCTCAGAATAATATAGTATTTCATTTGAACAATTAAGTGGATAAGACATATTGAAAACCAAAGCTTTGGTCTTCAATATGTCATTACATATCATTTTTTTCAAGCTTATGTGTTCCTTTCTGCTTGCAATTCATTTGCCAAATATTTATTTTTTCAACTCCATATAATTTCAGCAATCAGACTTTATGAAGACAGAAGGAAAAAATAAGCCACTTGCTTTACAAAACATTTGGATATTTATATTCATTATTCATGCTATGTAATTGATCCCTGATTGTATCATCACATTACTTTAGAAGAACAAGTCATGAACATTATATATGATTATATCTGTGGAACAGGGAGTGATATATGAACATCCACTCAACTTATATTTGCATAAACAAAAATGCAATTTTACAATTATTTCCAAATAACAAGGCATGTTGCCATGGTAAGATGAAAAAAACCTCGCATTCTAAACAAATAATCTAATGTGCATTTCAGCACCCCCAAAGTCTCTATAAAAAAAGTTAAATCTGAATTGAACTCAGCAATACCTGACACCCCAAATTCTACAAATAGGCCTAATTCATTTTATGACTTCTACAGCACCAAGGGATTAAGGCATTTGTCTCTTAACAGCATCTACTAAGACTTTGTAAATGGTCTACTTCATGTCTACATTTTCTTTATCTAGAAATGACTGTTGAATTTATCACTGTAAATTTTGACAGACGGTCATAAAAGTCTGCCCTTCTGGAGAAAAGCCTTTAGTTTTCATATTCAAGGAACAACAGACACCAGTCCTTACGTGTTATTTCAATAATAAAAAGACCATATTTAGACTATACAGTCAGCTAGTTGCCTATTGCATTTACTGCGGCTTATTTTTAGTATTAACATCTACCTTTCTTAAAGCAGGATAGTGGATGTAAAAAAAGTGACAAGTCTGTGGCTACTGGCTGTCAAGCTTTAACTTCACTTCAGGGACTGAAGTATCCAACAACAAACATTTCTTATTTTAACAAGAGCATTTTTACCTCCTTCCTAATGCCACTTTATTGTAAAATAAGCAATTGCAATACTTTAAACACTTATGAAAATGCTCGGATAAGCAATTATTATCATTTACAATTTATAACCTGTACACAGCCCATTGAACATACCTGCATCTTGTCATACCTCTACTTTAAATGACATGATTGATACTTACAATTTTTTAATTTTAAGATCAGGAAATACTTGAAATACTGGACAAATTTAAATATTTATTTTATAAAGTTGGACCTTAAGACGTAGTAAGATAAAAAAAGCTGAGACAGACAGACTTATTTTCAGGAAACTAGAATCCTTGCATCCAAAAGAAATAATAGTAAAATTTTATGTTATGGGTTTTTGCGTTATTTTTGTAGCCTGTTTTTAATAACATGAATATTACTTAGAATAGTGCTAAAATACTTAACAACACTCCCCCCAAAACAAACAAACTAGAAACAACTGATTAATTCTGAAAATTGGTCAATTATGCCTAGATGCTTTCATTTAAATTAAGACTTTTTTGTTTAGACATCATGTAACAGGCAGAGTTCACACCTGAATAGTGTCAGTACAATTAAAATACAGACTTTTTGGCCAACTCTTAGCTTTTACAATTATTTAAACCAAGGTATGAAATCTTCGTTGCAGCTTTCTGTACAGAGCATCTGGTGAAACTTGTTTCTTTCATGTACAAAAAAGAATAATCAGGTAAATGAAGGAAAGAGAAATTACCTTTACTGATGTTTTACAACATAACTGAGAAAAGACTCCCTGCATGACGACCTACAACAGGAGCTGCTTGTTGTGGAGTGTAACTAGAGATTCTCTTACCTCCACACCAATGCAACTGTCCATGTTTTAATGGTTTTTCTGCACGTGCATATATGACCACTCTGATGATGAACATCTCTCTAAAGCAACTTACAGAAGACAGAAGTCTTTAAATGGTTATTCTGCTAGGATAATACATTAACTTTCTTTTTTCAATATCAAAGTGTTGCCTTATCATACAACTTTAATCCCTGTTCATAATGCAGACAGATATTCCAAAGAAAGAGGAGAAATTAAACAATCTATCAGTCACAGGCACATAGCCCCAGTCAGTAAAAGATATGGCCTTTCCCAGTAAGGCAGGTTCCATGTTTCATTTCATGAATACCAAGCGGACCCTTGGGAATCAACCCAATACATTCAGTGGCACTAAATGAACCAAGCATGTAGAGAATGTATCTGTCAGTGCAGAAATACATGACAATTTCTGCACTGAAATCTTTCTGGGTTAACAGTCACAGTCCCAAATTGTACACAGTTAGATTTTAACTATGTATTCTACTGTTTAGCAGGTTGTTTTGCCCTAAGACAACGGTAAACATGTATTTTGAGGTCTAACATAAGTGCTTGCTTCTCCAACATAGGTCTTATTCACAAGCATGAGAAAAAACAATATTACTGAGGTAAAAAGAAAGCATAGTCACATCTGGAAGAAATGGGTTTACCTCAGAAACAGATGAGCCTCCATTTTTTCCTCAGGTAACTGTGGAATGGAGAATGAATAGGTAATATCCTACCTCTCCTAGCCCATAGCACAGATTTTTCCCCAAGAGCAGCGTCAAAGTGATTTCAAAGTGATTTAGTTGAACACTGCACTGCTAAACAGGGGAGCAAAGCAGGAGGAGGTTCTCAAATCCACAGATCAGCCAGGAGGGATGAATTCCTACATTCGTAATGCATCAGAAGGGGCTGAGCACTGCAATGTCAGCCCTGCAGGACAGGCAGTGAACACAGAACTGAAGAATTAAGTCCCGGTAGGTAGAAGCAGACTGCTCTACTTAAATGGACACCAGAATGAAATGGGAAAAAAGGGGGTTAAGGTACCAGGGAAACAGTGTGTTCTTAACCATTGACTCAGCCTTCATTTCTAAGATATTCCTTTTCAGCAGGGATTGCTGTTAAAATGAAGTGAGATAAATTAATGTTGTTCACAGGTCCAGAAAATAACACCAGAGCTGGTTTATGTCAGATAGCTGTATTATTTTCCTAAGCTTTTGTTTTCACAGGTGAGATACAAGGAGGTCAAGAGCTAACCCTCATAAAAACAGGAGTCACAAAATTATGATAGGAGCCCAGCTGCCCTATGTAATAATTTTCATTGGGACTTGAAAAAGCTAATTGATATTCAATTCACCATCATGTTCATGTCAACAGTAGATTATTGGGAAGATTTTTCTAAATGAACATGAATACCTGACAGTTTTGTCAGCTCTGTTTATTAACCTGAGTATATCTTCATTAGGAAAATTAGAAAGAAGTGAAATTCAGACAAATGGATTTATCTTTCCTTGCACTGGTAAAGTACAAACGACTTGTGTGTTGAAGTCAATCCTATTAGACTGGGACTTGGTTTGTGGAGTTATGATGCTAGATTTAATACTCTTCACTT
Organism: Astur gentilis; assembly: GCF_929443795.1. Lineage (NCBI taxonomy): Eukaryota > Metazoa > Chordata > Aves > Accipitriformes > Accipitridae > Astur > Astur gentilis. Next base: position 14,808,793 of record NC_064900.1, on the reverse strand, counting down.
TGCTGTTAACCTTTTCTATTCTGCATTCTTACAAGCATTTACTTTTATGGCTTTTACTATACTATTTTTTTTTTTGAATGGTGACAAAATGAACACAAAGTTTATGTGACAACTTCCATAAGTAAAAAAAAAAAAACTAAAGCTTTTGGAAAAGTATAACACCTATACATAACTGCCAGTCAGACTAATTACAAAGTTAGTAATTCCACAGCTATTGCTCCTATACTCTGCATTTCTTGAGATTTCCTCTTCAAGAGGGGTAGAAACTTCCCACAGGAGTTCATGGGGATAATCAACCCCCCCAGGCACCTGTTCTTTTTTGCACTGCACTGATCCAAAGACCTCCCCCCTCTATCAGTAAAGTGTGAAATGGTATTGCAAAGGTTTGTTGCCTCTGCCCCATGCATAACTGGGGAGATTGATACAGAGGTACCCTTCAACCTGGTCATCTGTCTCCCTTCAGGTGGAGTGAGAACTAGAATCAATACAGATGTTTCCCACAACAGTCCCTTTAAAGAAAGAAGTTTTGAAGAGAACAGCTGATAAAATGACAAATGGGGACTGGGAAGACAGATGGCCACTGCTTACTCAAGTAGTTACTTAATAACCATAATGAAAAATTAGCTGTTTGGTGACTCCAAGGAACAGAATAGACAGATGTTAGGAAAAGTACAAAGGCTGAAGCAACTGAAGAGAGTTTGTGCTTGACTGGCAGCACAGCCCCATGAAGAGCTGTTCGAGAACCTCTATAGCTCAAGAACTGAGGCAAGGGACCAGTTCAGGCTTTTTGGCAGGGCCCTCGAGGTTGCTCTCACAGGTGCAGTCAGAGCTGCAGAGCATGCTGCTTCAGACGGGCTGAAAGCAAGAATCAGGAGTCTGAAACTCTGACATGCAGGCAAATCAGACGTGGGAACAACAGTCGGGGAAGTTCCAGGCATGAAACACGAAGGCAGGCACTTCTGCGGTGGCACAGACCGGTCTGCTGAAGCCAAAGACTCTTTACTACTCTCTCTGTCTTCTACTGCTTCTGTAGTTTAGCATAACTTCTTAACTGTAGGAAGCTAAGTAAGAGTTTACCTACATTGAGTCCATACTTTAAATCATAAAACGACACAAGGTCATTCCTATTTTGTAGCTAGAAAAGCTACAATACAGAAAGCAAAGAGTTCACATAGGCCATAAATGGCAGATCTCGACTAACTTGCTTTCCCAAGCTAACAATAATGCTAACAATGTCTGTATGAAGTGGTACGGAGGGTGGAAAATCATAGCGGTTCAATCCCCATCTGTTGCATTGTTGCAGTCTGAACTGCCACCCAGAATTCATCCACAAGTCATATAATTGAGCCTCCAGAAGTGACAGGACATTATTATTATCCATTACAGATCTATGCCAATGCCATATAAGCAGGATGAAGTTAGTATTTCATACTCAAACAAAAGGACGTGCTCCCTTATCTCCCTAATGACCTAAGAAAGCAAGTGACATAGAAAGAATAGGGGAAGGCTGTCAAACCTACATTTGTATTTCTTCTGTTTGTTAAAGGTGATGTGGTTTGTAATGATTTTAGCTGTCAGCAGTTAAGGCAAGTCATCAGTAGAGCCACAAGCTATCGGCGTATCAAAGCAGCAGCAGTCATGAATTTCAAAGGTGTCAATGCTCTCAAGCAAAATGATCAGTTTTTCTCCTTTGCTTCCTGAAGTGGCATCTCATTTGCATGATAAGTTATCTACTTTGGAAGTGAAATATTTAATATAGTTGACCTTAGTGCTATAGTCTAAAAGTGACCATGATGTACAAAAAAAGAGTTTAGAAGAACTCGTATGAAAAAAACCTTCCAGGAAGGAACATAAAGGCAACTCAGAAAACATAAGGTTAACATTTGGCTATATTAAATGTTTTCTTTTTTTAATGTAGAGCCTCAAAAATGTACCAAAGATTTTATTAGAAAGAAGCGTTGTTCCACTCATGACAAATATTCCCAGATATATCCTAGGTTTATATTCATGATGATAAAATGTTTCTTATCTCCTTTGATTAAATATCCACACAGCCAGTCAGTTTAATGTTTTTCAGCTTTATAATTCTCTTTTACTGAGTCAGTCTGCCACTTTTTCCACTAGCTCTTTGTTTATAATTTATGGTGTCAAGCACCAAGCTTTCACAGCATGAACATTGTACAGGTGCTGGGTCAGGCTGTCAAGCTAAAATACATGCTAATAATTGGTAGCTTTGAAAATCTTGGTCTCTACCTACAGTAGAACATCAGCATGAAGGCTCAATTGTTTTTACAAAATAATCAGGGTTTCAATACTTTTAACGTTATCAACAAATAAATATACAGGATCCTGTCATTTACTTGACAGGAAATAAGTTTTGACTATCTAACCAAAGATCAAATTGCTTTAAAAGATTGGACAGTACGGAGTACTCACCTCTACTATATACAGACTTTGAGCTTTGAATGATATACTTTTAATGCACATACATGGAGATTAAAATTTCAAAGATAACTGAAGAGCATAAAATAGATCTGAGAATGCCATCATTCATGTAGTAAACTCTTATGCTTGGTCTGTTAAAAAACGGGTCTCATTCAACAGTATATAGTTAGCCTCTTCTTTTTTCTTTTGTGACTATATGATGATCTAATTGGAGAAAAGAAACTTTTTTTCTGATTTCACATCAAGAAGAGAAAGTAAAAAGACTGCTTTTCCATATTATTTTAGGATTTTTTTTTTCCAATTTTCTAGAGTGCAAGAGGATTTGGGTATGACGCAGGGAACATTTTTCAATATATCTCTTCCTAGTCCACAGCTCTTTAAATGCCAACAGAAGAAAAAAAATGTTGGAATCTAACAGCATAGCACTAATACTTTTTTAAAAAATAATTAAACAAAAAAACCTTCCTGCTAAAACAGTGTAAAGTAAAAACAGTCACTACTGATATGACTGAAAATAGTATTTTTGGTAACAAGGGGCTATCATGTGTAACACATATGAAGGTGGAAAGCATTTGTGAGACTTTCACTGACCTGAAATGAACACATCTTGGGCATGATGATTTGGCAGGTACAGCATTGCATCACTACTGCTGGAAATGCAGTAGCACTCAGTGACTTAGTTCAAAGCACAGCTTCAAAGGGCTACTTGAGACTTAAGTGCCTGTTACACAACCCAGTGATGCAAGAGGAATGTCACTGAGGATCGCTGGAGTGCTGCCAAGGGACTTTGAAGGCAATGCCAAATATAGACTATGTAATACTACATCCACAGGCTTACTGCAGAATACAGGAACCTTTATATTTGAATGATTATCACAAAGATAATGTTTGAATTATAATTTGCTTTATACCATTTTTCTTCAAAACTTTTTTCTTCCTCTTTTGCCATTCTGTTTGAAATATTTGAGCCCCAAAAATGTGAGAAGGGAACAAAGAGCACAACTGTGGAGACTAATTACTCTATTGAAGGGAAAATAAGGAAAAAAATAAAAATTATTCTTTGCTCCTAACTGAAGACCACAATATAGTGAAAATGCTCAATTTGTTTGGTAAGGCTATCCAGTATATCATAGAATTATAGAACTATAGAACGGCTTGGGTTAAAAGGGGCCTCTACAGATTACCTAGTTCAAATCCCCTGCCATGGGCAGGGACATCTTTCACTAGGTCAGGTTGCTCAGAGCCCCATCCAATCTAGCCTTGAACACTTCCAGTGATGGGACATCCACAACTTCTTTAGGCAACCTGTTCCAGTGTCTCACCACCCTCATCATAAAGAATTTCTTCCTTATACCCAGTCTCAATCTACTCTCTCTCAATCTAAACCATCACCTATTGTCCTGTCACTGCAGGCCGTGATAAAAAAAAAAAAAAAAAAAAAATCTTTCTCCATCTTTCTTATAAGCCCAGTTTATATATCGAAAGGCTGCAATAAGGTCTCCCCGGAGCCTTCTCTTCACCAGGCTGAACAACCCCAACTCTCTCAGCCTGTCTTCACAGGAGAGGCATTCCAGCCCTCTGACCATTTTCGTGGCTGTCGTCTGGACCGATCCTAACAGGTCCATGTCTTTCTTATGCTGGGGGCCCCAGAGTTGTACGCAGTATGGCAGGTGGGGTCTCATGAGAGTGGAGTAGAAGGGGAGATTCACTTCCCTTGACCCACTGGCCATGCTGCTTTTTATGCAGCCCAGGACACAGTTGGCATCCTGGGCAGCAAGCACACATTGCCAGCTCAGGTCCAATTTTTCATTCACCAGGATCCCCAAGTCCTTCTCCGCAGGGCTGCTATCAATCCTCTCATCCCCAGTCTGTATTTTTACTGGGGATTGTCCCCATCCAGGTGCAGCATCTTGCACTTGGCCTTGTTGAATTTCATGAGGTTCACATCAATCTATGTATCTATGTATCTAGTATATACATCTATGATCTAGCGTGAAATAGTCTTTACCAACACAGCAAAGACCAAGCCTGAAAAATTACTATTGGTCCTGTACTTCTTCCCAAGAAAGTCTGTTATATGCAAGTACTTTGAAAAGCATATGAAGAATGCACTTTATGCTCCTCCTTCAGGAAATTCTGTATGTAGTTCATGCAGACACCCTCCTTTAAAGCCTCAACATACACAGTTCCATAGAAATCTTTTGGTTTCACCTTTCATTGAAGATTTTACCAGATGTAATTAAAGCACAGAGAAAACTGGGTTACAGAGTGACCTACAAGAAACATCAACACAAGTTTTTAAATTCTGCTAATGAAGCCTTCCAAAACTGCATATTTTGCTGTTCTAGTTTCCTTTAAAAGAAATACATTATAGCACGGTTACATGCCTGCTTACTGGTATGGGGAAGGGTGGAGCCCTAAATCAGCTTCCTCCTCCTCCAGCTCCTCTGGGGAGCCCTTTGAACCACCGGGCTGTTTTGCTGCAGTGCCTCTGTAGCGCTAGTTGCCGTAAAAGTCACAAACGAAAGAGACAGGAGAAGAATCAGCTAGTCCACCCATCCCTAGATTTGCAGCACTGCAAGTGTCATACAAGTCTTACAGAGCAGATAGTGCAATGGCTTTGTCTTGCCCAAAAATGGTCCCTCCCTGATTTTGAAGGGCGATATCTCTATCTGCATCTAGTTGGGACTACAAAGGATTTGGAAGTAAAGCTGGAGAAATAGAGTGCAGTGTTACCTGCAAGAGATGCAAAGTAGCAAGAAGGAAGATGCACTGTGGAGAGGCAGCAAATCAGTTGCTTGTGGCAAGGCCAGGGGCCGCCCAGATCAACAAACTGTAAGACCAAAGGTCTTAAGGACAGATGTTTTTACCCAAAGATCAAGTGAGTGGATTTGACAGTTAAGGAAAAACCCAGTGAAAGCAGAATGCTGGGCAAACAGCAGTTTGATGAAGGTGGTTAAGGACCAAGAGACTGGCGATGCCTACAGAGCAGAGAATGGATTGAGTGGGTGGACTAGAGCAGTCAGACAATGAATTTTGCAAGAGCATAATGTGAGTTGATAAGGCTACAATGAAACACAGTCTTATGGAGGTAGTGGTAGAGCTTCAGAGGGGCCCAAGGTTGACTGAGGAATCTGAGGGAGAAATGGCTAGCCTGAAGACAAAAATTTGTATGGGAAGACTTGGTGGAAAGAAAGAGGAAGAAAATGTGTTGAACAGCAAAGACAGAACTGGGGTTGTAGGAAAAGGTGGATTGTAGACTACTACACAGTCAGGAAAGGCACTGAAAAGTGGTAATGGATAGACAGGCTGTACTGGAAGACAAGGAACACTGACTCTGTTAAAAGGAAACATGTTTATTATTCTTTGCACATCAGGAATGATGTACAAGTTGGAAAGGGGAGGCAGCTAACAGGTTTTGCACATATTTGCTTTCATTAAGAAAATTTGCCACCAGAATTGTATCTAGAATCCAAAATATATTATCAGTAACTGATTTGTCTAAAATTCTAAATCACAGTCTTTCAAAATGTGGCAATTTACAGGACATACTAAAACTAAAACAACTGAAGCTGTCTTCCCTTCTCATTTCAGACTGCATGATAGAAGCCTGTCTGCAAGAAACAAGGTTTCATTTTCAGTAATGATGGATTTATTCTGGAGTAAACAATATCCTCGATAGAGTTAGCATACATTAAATTAAGACTGATGAATCTAAGAACAGTTTCAGGCCAAACATTTTTTTATTAATTGCATGTATTTTTTTCTACCTATAAAAAGAACTAGTGAGGTTATAATGAGAATTAAATAAGGAATGAGATAGAGAGAACCAGTGTTAAATGGAAATATTTTAGGGCAAAAATTAAGTACACAATTACATCCCTAGTTAAAAAAGCAACTATAAAGGGAGATAACAGCTAAAACTTAATAGAAATTTATTATACATATTTCATAAACCCACATTGATCTGAGGTCTCTCTACCACCATACCTGAGCAATTTGAAATACTGTGCTTGTTACTCTCACTTTCCCACCTGTTCAAAATAGTTCCAAGACTATGAATATAATACTATCTCATGGCAGCTTTCTCTACCCTCTACATGAACGCAATCAATTATTGTTTAATGCTGTTTCCCACCAACAATAAGGAATGCCTTGATCAGAATCTCAGTGTGCTTTTTTGATTGTCCACAGTCCCTTCATTTCCAGTGCCTGCTCTCAGTCAGAACAAGTGATTTAAATCTCATACGTAATTTAAAACAGATGAAGGGGGAATTTAAGAAGTTTCATTCTTGTAAATGCCAAATTTATACCAATGAATATTATCTTTTATATTGCTATACAGCTTAATTTATTTCATCTAAGTGCAATAAAACAGAGTAACTACTGAGTGATCCTAATAGCCAAGCAGAGTCAAATTATGGAAGAAAAAGCTGACATCTGAATTATAATGCATTAAGGTAAAATTACAGCTGAATTTGAGGATAATTTCATTCAATTTGACTTTGAGAATGCAGTACTTCTTTCAGCCTTATTTCAGAATTATACAAACTGAAAAGTGTTTTGAATCTACAAAAATTATGAAATATTATTTGTGTTTTTATAGTTAAGATATTAAATTACTATTTGTGTGGCAACACCATATTGGTAGTGAACATTCTAGTTTATCATGTACATTTTGTTGTATAAATGTCAGAAGTAAATCTGGGTTAGGAAACTGAAACAAGTTGTAAAAAGAGGTTTTGGCTGCTTTAAATAGAGAGCAAAAGAGGTGAGGAAGTGCATAAAAGGCATGCTTTTGAGACAGACAGTATTTAACTGCGCAATTTGTAGCGCAATTCCTCAAAGATTAGTCATGAGACTGATCTTATTTAATATTTAAGTAATGTCCTTGGCCAAAGTAGGCTTGTTCTAATGAGATTTTTTTCATGGGAAAGTTGGGAGGCATTGTCAACACAACTGAAGGCTGGAACACTATGTGGGGTGCTATGGAGAGAGAAGGAATGATTCTTCGTATCTGGGATAATAAAGGAAGAAGGACATTAAATATAAATCATTAGACAATCCAAAGCGAGCGAAGGAGAATTTCTTTTATGAAGTGGGAGCCTAGTGGCAGGACAGAGAAGATAAGACGTGCATATATTAGCTGACGACAAGCCAACCAAGGACCAATCAAACAACATGGGAATGAAGGAGACAAATGCCATCATAGAAAGTGTCAGGTATTTCTAATAAAAATACCACTATTGCACAAAGTAGCACCACAATCTCACCAGCAAAGCTGCACACGGTTCTGGCCACCTTTGTTCGAGAATGCATGGATTAAAATGGGATGAAGAACAAGCAAAGTCAACTGTAACTGTCATAGTGATCAGAAACCTCTTGAATGAGAGATGAAAACAGCATGCCAAAACCCAAAAGAAGAGATACGACTCCTCCTACAATAGTGTAGCTGAATAAAAATCAAGAATGGAAAAATGTTCTGAAGCTTTGGGACAATGACAGCACAAGCGTAAATGAGTAAGCACCAACCACTAATAAATGCAGTTTATAAATGCATTTTAATTTCATAGCACTGAAGTTCAGAACAACCTTCCAATAGCAGCAATGAGGGAACATCACTTAACTAGATTTAAGATGAAAACTAATCATTCTTTTATACAGCATCCTAGGAGGCATTTGCTTGTGGTAACAGAGCTCTTTCCCAATCCTGTGTTCCAGTTACAGTCAACAGAGCCACTCAATGCAGTGTAAACAGTCTTAGCATGCACCACTAATGCAAATATTTTTTTCTGTCAAGAATAATTAAAAAGACCTTTCAATGCCAGTAACGTTACAGTAAAATATTTTCCTTCCCTCCAAGGAAATTAAGCCACTTGCTGAATGATAAACTGACTCTTCCGTTGCAAATTTCCTTTCCTGTCTGAAGCCGATGGTAACTTCCCACCTCCAACCCATTTCCTTTTGGAACACAGTAAAAAGCACTTAAATAATTCTTGAACCCTCTTCACAGAACTACGATATAGATCTTTCTGAACTACTGCATTTATCTTTAACATAAGTCTCCAAAGGACATAACCCACATTATGGACTAATAGCCTGTAAAACTGCATTTTATGAACTGTAGCAGTTTTGAGTAATAAAAATGGAATCAATGGACTCAAGTTGATGACATTTCTTCCCTACCCTACACTGGAATGAATTTATTTTTTTATATTTTTTAAATTATGTACTTTTTAAAAAGCACTAGAACCTGCTTGGAGTCTACAAATCTGTATCCTTACACCTAGAGATGACATATTATTGAACAAATGATTTTTTCCTAGCCAAACTAAACACAAATTTTGTAAATTAGAATATTCATGTAAGAGAGTCAGAAGAACTTGATTTTTTTATCTTCTCTTCCTTCTTCCTATTTTCTTCTCCTCTCCCTTATAAAAAAATGTACTGTTTCATCTCATTATTTGAAAAAAAGGATAGCCCACTGCTATTTTAGGAGCTTTAGTCATAAATTGTATCACTTTACTGCAGTCAAAATCATACCTCTGTTCCTTACAGCTGCGTAAATATGTTTAACTCTGTTCAAAGAATACTACCTCCATGAAGGTCACCAACAAGAATTTTACTTTATTCATAAAGCGTTTCATATCAAGACTATTTCTTAAATTTTTTCATAGTTTTCTCTTAAACCAGATCAAAAACCTTTTAACATATGTTCCACACAGTAAAGGCCCCGAAACCCAAACATTCAAAGCAATTTTTTTGTGCATGCTGAATAACTGTGAAGTCAACGTGAGCTACTACCTGGCAGCTCAAATAATCAGGTCATTTGGACAATGTAGTCACTGAATTTGGTGTAATCACATCTCATTTGGACATAAGAGCATTGGATATCAGAAAAGAAAAAATCCCTTAGGTCAAAGACTCAAGCATCCATAATCACAGTTAAAAGTTTAAATACATTAGTGCAAAAGAATGAACCGTTCTTCAATCTCTATGCACAGCTTGAATATCTACTCACTAACTTTTTCCTTTCCTAAACACACTATAAAAAAAGACGACCCTTAACTAAGCAGATGCTTAACTGAAGAGTATTATGAAGAAACTGCCCATAGCAGGACTTTTTTTTTTTTTTCTTTTTTAGGATAGTAGTCCTTATGAACCTAGTGAGTGTATTACATGCTACAGCAAAGGAAAAAACTCTCCAACCACGAATTACTTTGGCAGTCTCATCTGACCTGGAGAGGTAGAAAATTCTCATCTGCTTAGATGGTGGCAATTGGTTTTACTCTGAGAATGCAAGACACACAAACCTGTCACCTGCAAAGAGGTTTCTCCTTATATAACACATCAGAACACTCCACCCAACCCCGGTATTAATTTTGACCAATTTTCAAGGTTTCAAAGGCAAAACAGAAGTCCTACAGTAGAAAGGAAAAAAAACCCAACCAACTAACAAGCTTCTGCTTAACAGCAATAACCCCAAACAGACAATTCTGCTCCACTGTCTTTCTCTTCCATTCCCAGCCTTTGACACTGCTTTGATACACTTTGATATTGGGATCATTCACAATCCATAACATCAGCACGGTCCAGTAAATACCTGCTACTTAGATCTGAGTTCTGTGATGCAGCAACTCCATTTCTACCCATTCCCGTTATGCCTTTTATATAAACCAAACATTGTACCTTTGAATTACAGTGTATCCTTAATTTTATTTACGTAACAGAGTACAGTTCCACGTGACTCACTTCAGCCATCCTTGATGCAAATGGACATATAGTATGTTACTTTTCCGCTGTCAAAAAATTTTGCTACTTGGGGAAAAATTTTGCTACTTTTGCTACTTCATTCATTCCTACTTCTGGAATTTCAGGTGAATTAATGGGACCTTCCAGCTTCATAGCAGGAATCCCTTACATGAATAATCTGATTCCACCAACACTGACATATGTAGTTATTAAACCACCTAGGAGCTGGTAAGGAGACTGTACAGAACACTAATGTAAATTATCTGCTAACAGAGCACATTGTCAACTCCTGTTCTGAGGTGTCTGTACAAGTGAAGAAGATACTTAGGCCAGACATCTCAACAGGGTTCTCACAATGACTTTTTTCTCAAAAGGACACGTCACTTTTATTCAAGAAACACGGAAATAATACTGACAGCTAAGGAGAGAAAACAAAGAAAATGACCAGGATCTATATTAATGCAACCAAGTCCCCAGTCATGATTTAGTGATTTTCTCAAAACCCAGCAGCTGTAGTGGGCTATTACCCAAGAACCTTGGTTTTTTATCTCTGGCTAGATGGAAAAGTTTGAAACCATCTACCACATTTTGCAAGACGAAAGAAATAAAAAGAACTCTACTGAAGGCTCTACTTCTGACTCTGCCTCACAATATTTGGAAGTTTATTAAAACCTACTGGTATGTGCATTTGATTTCTATCACCAACTTCAGCATGGCATCATTATAGTATACTGGCCATTATAAAATTCCCATTCTCTATTGTGTGCCTTGTGATAACTTCTTGAGTCACAGTTCATCTAGAAGCCATTGTGTTTCTCTGGGGCAATAAAATGAATATATAGGATGTATATTCATTATGTGATTATAATCTCTCTAGCTTTGGTCTTGGTTTTCTGCTCTGATACCCAAATGGTCCTGCTGTCCTTTCCTACACCTCCCTTTAAGAAAGTCACAGTGCCTTTCAGTGACACACAAACCTGTTTCTCTTGAATCTGCACACCTTAATAGTGCGTAGTGCAATTATGTCCTAACTGATTCCTCTTGAAATGATCCTACAGAATGTGTCATAGTGCAGAAATACCTGGAAGAACACTGATTGTTCACAGCTTCATTTTTACCAATGCAGATTTTGATGCTGAAATTATTTATCAATTCAAAATGGCACACATCCACCTATGCCAGTACAGACAGAAGGTTGAAGAGAACAAAATGGATGAAAGAACCCAAATATACTATTATTTGGGTGTTTTTAAATATCATTGCAGAGTTACAGTTTAAAGAAAAAGGTTTAACTCTCTCTCAATTTCTAATCAACTTACTTTCTTCCTCCATGGATGTTCTTTCCCTGTCCAGGTCCTTTAAGTAAATGCAATGGAAAGCTACTACAGGTAATGCTGGGGCTAGGAAGAGACAAGCCTGAGTGAAACAGAAACATTCACAGCTCAAATTCAGATTGCTTAGTGATCTGTTTTGTTGATTCACAGAATATTTGAGGTTGGAAGGGACCTCTGGAGGTCATTTTGTCCAAACCTCTCTGCTCGACCAGGGCCACCTACAGCAGGTTGCCCAGGACCGTGTCTTGACAGCTTCTGAATATCTCCAGTGTGGCAGACTCCAAAAATTCCCTGGGCAACCTGTGCCAGTGCTCAGTCATCCACACAGTGCGGTGTTCTCAAAACCACCATAGTGTGGTTGAGAACCACCAGAGCGTAGAGTTTCTCAAAACACAAAGAAATGTTTCCTGATGCTCAGACAGCACCTCCTGTCTTTCAGTTTGTGCCTGTTGCCTCTGCTCCTGCCACTGGGCACCGCTGAAAAGAGCCTGGCTCCGTCTTATTTGCACCCTCCCTTCAGGTATCTATATACACTGATAAGATCCCCCTAAGCCTTCTCTTCTCTAGGCTAAAGAGTCCCAACTCTCTCAGCCTTTCCTTATAGGAGAGATGCTCCAGTCCCTTCATCACCTTCATGGCCCTTCACTGGACTCTCTCCAGTACGTCCCTGTCGCTCCTGTACTGACTGTTAAGGGAGAAGCCGCTGCCCGAGCAGTCACACACGGATCAAGGAGTTGCAGGTACACCACCGCAGGCTTTAACTGCGGCGGGCGAGTCCAGCGAGCCGACGGGTGCCCCTTCCGACCCCTCGCACACACACACTCGGGTGCTGCCTCTTCCCTCGGGCTCCACCCTAGGTTCCCTGAAGCAGAATCTCTAATCAAGGCCTTCAAAATAAAAAGCGTAATCTACTCTATCTATGGCGCACAAATTTAGACAGCTCAAGCTGGGTGCCTCCAGAGAGGGGCCTCAAACACTACAATCTCTGGGCAATTATACCCTTACAATCTAAGTTTTCACCCCTCACACCATATTCTGGTCCAAGAGTAATATTTGGGTCCGGGTTCTTCTCTGTCATTGGGTCCTCTTCCTAACCTCTAGGTGGGTTCTTTTTCTTTCCTGTTTTTTTAGGCCAGGCTTTTCCTGACTCAGACTGGGTCTGGGGCTTTCTGAATCTTCTTATTCCTCCAATCAGAGAATAGGTCAACATGAAGCAAAAGCATTAAGCAAGCTACAAGTTCTGCTTCATCATGAATGACTACTTCTAAGCAGCTAAACAAAGTCCTTAAAGGCCTCCAAAACATATTAACAGCCTCTCTAATTTATATACATTTGTCATGGTTTAACCTCAGCCAGCAACTAAGCACCACGCAGCCACTCACTCACTTCCCTCCACCCAGTGGGATGGGAGAGAAAATCCAGAAAAGTAAAACTCATGGGTTGAGATAAGAACAGTTTAATAGAACAGAAAAGAAGAAACTAATAATGATAATGACGACACTAATATGACAGCAGTAATAATAAAAGGATTGGAATGTACAAATGATGCACAGTGCAATTGCTCACCACCCACCGATCAATGCCCAGTTAACCCCCGAGCGGCCATCCCCTGCCCCCACTCCCCCCAGTTCCTATACTAGGTGTGATGTCCCATGGTATGGAATACCACGTTGGCCAGTTTGGGTCAGCTGCCCTGGGTCTGTCCCCTCCCAACTTCTTCTGCCCCTCCAGCTTTCTCGCTGGCTGGGCATGAGAAGCTGAAAAACCCTTGACATTAGTCTAAACACTACTTAGCGACAACTGAAAACACCAGTGTGTTATCAACATTCTTCTCATACTGAGCACAAAACATAGCACTGTACCAGCTACTAGGAAGACAATTAATTCTACCCCAGCTGAAACCAGGACAACATTTCTGTGCTATTACAGTCTCACAGTCTTATCCCATTATTGCCATGTGCTGTTTATGTCTTGTTCGGGTGTGGTCCACATGCTCAAGTAGCTCAGCTTTGCCACCCTCCACAACACGAGGAGCCCAGAACTGGACACAGTACTCCAGGTGCAGCCTCACCAGTGCCGAGTAGAGGGAAAGGATCACCTCCCTCAACCTGGGGGCAAACCTTTGCCTAATGCAGCCCAGGGTACCATTTGCCTTGGTGTCCTCACCCAGGGCCTTTTCTGCCAAGCTGCTTTCCAGCTGCATGGTCCCTAGCACATACTGGTGCATGGGGTTGTTCCTCCCCAGGTGGAGGACTTGACAGTTCCCTTTGCTGAACTTCATGAGGTTCCTGTCAGCTCATTTCTCCAGCCTCTCCAGGTTTGTCTGGTTGGCAGCACGACCCTCTGGCGTTATCAGCCACTCCTCTCAAGTTTCACGTCATCAGCAAACTTACCGAGGGTGCACTCTGCTGACAAGGAAGTGATCCCTTCACACTGCAAAACTGAGGTTTAAATAAAAAATACAAAAAAGTGCAAATACCAAAGAATCTCCAGTTCTTGAGCAGTAATAACAACACAGTTATTTTCCAAGCTATTATTTGTAAAAGAAAAAGGTATTTATCGGAATTGAAAGGCGGAGAGGCAGGGTTAACAAACCTCTTGGGACTTTTCAGTCACTTTTAGTTATGAACTGGAAAGGGGTTAAATTTTTGCAAAGGCCAACTGGGTGAAAAAGATCAATTTGGTAATCCTGTTGAGAGAGGTAAAAGTACTATTCTGCATTAAAAACTGACTAGGAGGCAAAATGAAATAGGAATAAACAGCTAGATACTGCTGACAAAAACTACATAGCAAGATGAAACAATGCTCTCTATTAGGATCACTCTTTGATATATTTATTAAATGGAAAGGAAGTAACTAAAGACCAGGATCTTCACTCTCTTCTCCCTTAGAAAGCAAGCAAGTCAGGTACAATTATGCTTAAATTGCAGCAGAGTAAAACAACTGTATGGAGGAAGGCAGGACAGAAAATCAGTTAATAAACTATTTTGGACTAATCTAGACATTCAAGCAATTCAGAATTTCATATAACAAAAAAATAATTAAACTAATCAAGTTCCACATAAGACAAACTAGATTGTAAAACATTCAGCCCTCCAGGCTAAAGCCTGAACAATCAGATGAGCTATATGGTAATTTGTTCATTAACCTTTACAATGTATGTACCATGATCCACCTGAACCAAGAATGGAGGTACAAATGCAAATCAGGAAGAAGACTGCCTGTTGTCAGTAAATTTTAACATTATCTATGTGCAGTTCTAAATGTCAACATCTAATCAAGCCTAATCTATTATTGATTTTCTTTTTTTGTTTTCAAAATATCCACCTGTGGCACCAATTTCAATCAGCTTTTACTTCTTGAGGTGCATCTCTCAAGTATAAAATACATCTATCAGACTATAGCTATTAAAAATAATTTCCTAATTTGCTCTAATACAATGGGAACCTACTAATGCTAAGGCTTCAGGACATTACTTAAAATCAAAACTACTTGTTTTGTTACAAAATTAGTAAGGAAAATCATTATTAGTAAAGTGAATAGGCTAAGCATTACCAGAACTTTTGATGTACTGTGGCAACAACAGGTGTGCCATGAGAAAGGAACAAAATGGGAAACTAGCTACAAGTGTGACCTCCATTCTAACTATGGTTACAGCTCACGTTACTTAAGTCTCTCATCTTACAACATAGTCTTTTGCCTTTTCAACATCTTCCAAACTAAAATATTCTATATCAAACCCTATGTTTGAAATGGGCTTCTACAAAAAAAAAATTCAAACAAAACTGTTCAAACATTTCCAAGAGCAACAGAGTGAAAATATGTTTTGCATCTTTACTTAAAGAACACTAGCATTTCTGTAATTTGAAGCATCTTGGTAGACATTCACTGATGTCCTTTACTATTAGCTTACACGTACCTAAGCTCAACATGTTCACTATAGCAATTTGAAATCTTGGCAGTGCCAAAGCTCATCTATGCTTAGTGGATTCCATCCTTAACTCTGCCGATACTGTTACCACAGAGCAACTAAGCATACTCTACACTAAGATTGCAACGCTGCACAAGATGGTCTTTTCATTGTATCTTCTGGCTTCCAAGTCAACAAGTACAGAAAGTTTTCAGGTCTATTGTCTCATCTCATTCAGGGTTCAGAGAGAGTGGAAGGACAAGGAAGACAAACATCCCAAACCAAACGCAGCAAAATGAGGAACGGAACCATGAAAAACAGAAATAAAGAAATTGTGGGCAGCGATGGACAGAAGCCATGTAGCAGAAGAATAAGGTTAAGAAAGGTAAAAAAGAGGAAACAAAGGAAAGGACAACTGAAGTGATAAAAAGAGCCACAGAATGGGAGGTCATGAACATTAGAGCTCTTATGCAACCTAGGGAGGACAACCCTGGTGTGTTACCTGAAAATGAGCCTATTTTACTTGCAAGTTTCAAAATTACTTTGCTGCTTAACATAATGTACTGGCAAGGTGCATACCTTCATTACTGTCTAATGCTTATGTCATGGAAGATAGCATCTCTCTTACCTTAAACAATTCACATCATTTAGTAGAGGATTACACTGTCAATCTAAAGAAACCATCATCCTATGTGAATGGTATGTGAAGAGGGAGAGAAAAATTGAACTTTTTAAAATATAAAAATTGCAGTAGGAAAGGAAATTTCATATGAACTATGTTTTTACACTAATAGGATTAGCAAGTCCTACACTTTAAAGTTAGGAAAAGCCAGAACTGAAGTATTCCCTATGGTTCACAGTCTACATCAAAGATAGCATGTTCCCAAGGCTGTGGGAGTCAAACAGCTCCACGGGCCAGCTGGCCAAGGCTTCTGCTGTGAGGCTGAGGCTTTGACTTCAGGAAGGCTAACACACCAGGTACACAAAATCACAAGAAAGTTTCACATCTTTGATTTGTGTGGTATAAATCCACTTCATCTGCATTTAATGTTTTGACAAACTGAGGTTTGATATATCATGGATTTTAAAAATAGGAACAAAATGTTCCTAGCAGAGAACAACTTTGTTACGTACAGGAAGAAAAAAAAAACAATGAGTTTTGCTGAAGACTACACTGAAAACCAAAGTGTTATTTGCCACCTACAGAGCTCTGAGCACACAAAAAACTAATTCCTTGGAATATGCAGTGGGTGTCACAAACTGGTCACCTAAGCTAAAAGCTTTGGCCTTTAACTTCTCCTTAGTTCAGTGGCTATGAAGACACAGAAGGCTTGCTCAAAAGAATATTGTGAAAAATAACATTTTTGAAGAGATTCGACACTGAAAAAAAACTCTGCATGCAGGCTACTGTTTGCACAGAGCCATGTTTTAAACAATGGCCACAAGAAATGTTGGACTCCTTCCAACCACTAGCATTTATTTCTCTACACTAGATGAGATGCCCTTTAGATAGCCTATAGAAAAACCGAGTATATGATAACATCATTATATTCATTTGCATCAAGAGGAACCATTAACATGATATGGAATACCACCTCATTTCCTGGTTGACTGTTACAATCCCAGACTTCTTCAGAAGCAGTTTTTACAGAATACTGCTCTTTAGTAGACCTTTTTTCTTTGTGCAGTATACACAGTCATTCCTCTTCCTTTGAATACAACACATCGCTTCTAATATATACCATTTTACAAAGGCAAATTCTTACCTTTAGCATGAGTAGTTTCTCCTTATTTCTTAAAGAAGCAAATGAAGCTAATTCTTTCTGAAATTCTTGGTCTGGAAATCTGTAATTTAATGTCGTTTTTTATCATATACCAAAATCACAGGGTAAATGTTCATACTATTGTCTCAGCAGCAACAGAGTTTGGGTCTCCATCGCATCTAATGGCAGTCTGAGTGAGAGTTTGGCCAAGAAGCTTGCATGCGCCACACCTTTCATCATGTTTCTTCATTACTAAATACTAACAGTATTCTTATTTACCTAAATTAAATATTCCTCTAAGAAATAAAGTCCACTAAACTGAATGATTAACTCCAACATAACCCTCTGAGTTGGTGTTCCTACTGTATCATTCTGGCATGTAAGCATTTAGCAACTTCAGCAATACAAACAAAAGCAATCTAACAGACAAAGGTTTTACATTTCCCTTACTCTCCCCTTCAAAGCTCTTCAGCAGACACAACAGAGTATGAAGGACTGTGGAATTTTATATGGTCCCACTATGTTTAGCAGAAAGTGCTGGATTCAAACCACATTTTGAAATATGAGTCCCTCATCCAAATGCTTTTCATGCAGTCCATTTCCAGCCACAAAGAATGGAAGCACTACAGAAAAAATGGCTAGGTCTCCTTTCATATTTTTTTAATATGTCCAAAATATATTTGAACAATTCTAAATTTTAGCACATTTTTTCCCTATAGAATCTTATTTTAAACCAGCATCTGGAACCCACTGGCAAAACCGGCCTGGGAAGTTTCAGAGAGATAATCACTTTTACCAAGATTAAAATGCTAGTGCCTTATTTTATGGAACGCTTTCTAATTCATTCTTTTATTCCTTTATTTTAAGCTAAGAAGCAACCAGCAGCCAGAGAATACAAATTACAGCAGCAAGTGTACTCTAACCAAGGGTCCCCAGCCAAGACAAATCACTCATTACATGCATCAATGATACTGTTTGCTATATGTGACTTTTCCCCTTTTGTTCTAGGTGCAGAAGCCATTAAACGGATTGAGACGGTAGAGCTCCCAGTAAATACACCTTTTACTACCTCCTCATTCTGTGTGTGTACCTTCACAGTGGTTTGTTACAGATGGTGCCTACTGCCCACCTTTCTTTTTGCATAGACGTGACACAGCACTGATTTTACTCTAAGCTAAAACCTGTATAATTTCAAAAACCCGTTGGGATGAAGGAATGTTGTATTACAAATGCAGTTAACATATCTGTATATTAAAGTGTTCACTCTGGATTGCTGTGCTTATGTCAGTGCTTCTCACATAAGTATTGTTTATGCTAACCAACAGAGCTGCACCGACCTATGAGGAGCTGCTGTGAATTTAGCCCTCATTAATCCGGTATTGCTCTTTTTGGAGAACCTCTCAGTAAACACTAGACACTTTCAAAGACTGTCTGAAATTCAATCAACTTACAACAAATAAAACCACCTATCTTAGGAGGAAAAATCTCTATCAGCTTCTTACACACCTACCTAAACACAAACCAAGAATTTCTATTAAATTAAAGAGTATTACACCCTTAAATTCTTGTTTCTTCCTAGAGACTTTAAGTAGAATCTTAAAGTACAAACACGTACAACACGGGGGACAGTAGAAGAGAGAAAAAGGGAAAGCAGGTGAAAGGAGAGAAGACGACAGACCTTTTCCATGTTTCTTACGCTGGGACTGTTTTGTATGAGCTGGTGCAAGGACGAGAGATCCATGGATAGAGGCCAGCCCTGGTCATCTATCTCGCTCTACAGCAGTACCCTGGAGACTGTGTGGGCTTCTCTGTTGCATCAGCCCCCCTCAACTCCCACGTTTTCCAGAAGAGTATTTCAAGCAACATTAACACCACAGTTAAGGAAATGTTAAGGGTCATGAAGCTGGTGACCAAATGAATGAAGCATGGCCTTCCCTGGTGGGTAATACAAACAAAATCAGGATTTAATCTTTGCTCCGAATTTCAGTTTGTCTCCTTCTTTGCATAGAGATAAATCACAGTAAAACAGAACTTTGAAACATGGTGTAGCATTTGGGAGAGAAGAGTATGTGGGGGGAGTTAGGGATAAAAGCTTGAAAACATTGTGATCATTTAAAAATGGATTTTATAATATCCTATTCCTTATAGATTTCCAGAAAACAGGAAAAGGGTCAAATCTGAAGTTCTTTATTTTGATTCACTTTGTTTCAAGTCTGTGTTTGACATTCATACTTTGTTATGATTTTTAATAATGAAATGTTTCTAGGGTTTTGAATTAAGATTTCAGAACTGTTGTTAAATGTGAATTTCACCTTTTTATATAGAGAGACAAAATACATTTTAAATCCTCAGATTATTCTACAGAAAGGAAATTTTATTTTCAATCTAGATAAAACTTCCTTATAAAACATGTTTTTTTAATTTTAAAAACCTGACTCTATTGGACTGTCAAAATAAATGTCAGTGAAGAATATTACAGCATTTTTTAATCTAGTCTTAGTTTAAAGATCAAAATACCCCTACTTTCTTTAAATACACATAATAAAGCCTCAATAATTATGTGTTTAGAATGTGAATAGATTCACAAAACAAAGGAATAGTATCTGCTGGCTTAAAGGTTGAGGCATACTGTGATATACTGTAAAATAATTGTTTAAAGAGCATTAAACTACTATGTACAGTATCATAAAGGGGGGGAGCCACCCATACATTGTTAGGGTAGTGGGGTTTTTATTATCTATAAAAATATCTAAAGCATCATAAAAAACCTCCACTGATTAAAATCAATACATCTTTAATTATTAAATTATCACCATGAAGTTGTTCAGCAAATTCATGGGTTTTTACAGGATGAGAGAATTTAGTCCAAACACAGAGACTCAAGACAGTAAGTGATTGAAATGCTAGCATACGGGAGTATTATGTTGTGGGTAAGGTAAATTAGCAAAATTTTCATACTGACTAGGAAAAACTTTAAGGGTTTCTGTTTTGAGTTTTGTTGGGAAATTGGTACTTATGTTACAAATGGATGCTGGATTAATTGAAGTGACTTGTCTTTAATGTCTACCTATTTTGAACAGACTTGTTCTTAAATGTGGGAATGATCAATAGCCTACCTATAAAAAAAAAAAAAAGGCGTTGCAAGATTGATAATGAAAGCATCTTTGGAACTAGTATAAGGATTGCTGGAGTAAGTGTAGACTGCAAGACTAAGGGGATTACAAGAGAAATGAACCAGCTGAAGATAATTTCACTATTAAATTTTACAAGCTTTTGTATGGTCTGGAAATATTCTAGCATCATTACAACAGAAGACATAGTGATGATTACTTTAAGGAGTAAGTACAGAAATGGAAAGGGGTGTTTACAAATGCATTTTAAAAGCCCTAAAAATAATTATTAAAAAAATATTTAGATCTTTAGGTTTTTAACAGGTCATACAAACCTATTCCAAGTAAGAAAAGCAAACATTACTAGAAATTTCCTGAATTTTACACAAGTTGCCAAGATAGAGGTTCACAAACCCAAAAAAGATAAGGAAGTGGCACTCAACAATTAGAAAGTAATCTAAGAGAAAGATCTGGGGAATCATTTTCTCATAAAGTTGAGTAAGTTGATTTGTATAGACCAGAAAAAAATCCTGCAAACAATTTCATGTTTTTATCATGCAACAGAAATCTTCTTTTCAGTGGTAATTCTCAGTTCCAACACCTTACCATAAAGATTGTCCTATCATTTACAAGTTCAAAACCAGCTTCTGAAGATGCATCGTTCACAATAGATAGGGGGTTCTGTTGACCCCTCCTGCATGATAACATGGTTCCTGGAGGTCAGGATAGATTTTTGGACAAATAATTTCTTTCCCTACTTGTCTATTTCCATACTAGTTACCATTCTCTCTCTCTCTCTCACCGAATTCAGCATGTTAACAGGCATAACAAACAAAAGGCCAGCCTCTTCTTTGTGTCAATGTCAAGTTAGAGAAATCCAGCAATCCTAATGGAAACATTCCATCTTACACACACAGCTGGAATAAGAATATATCTTAGCATAGCTATGCCATATTGGGATATAAGGCCAATAAAATGCTTCTCATATTGCACCTGCATATCAGTTTCTAAATATTGCTAATCAGTTTAAGGAGATTTTAAACATGTTTGGCTTTTCATTTAAAAAATATTTAGCCAACAAATTGGACACTAACTTACTCTATATCTTACCAGCATACAATTTACCGAACTTTTACACTTTTTCTAAAATTCCCAAGTGGGAAGTCTAACACCAGATACCCTAAACAAACTGTCAAGCAGAGTTCAGATCCAAGTAATTAGATCTAAAAATACATATCTGGAAACACAGAGGAGATTTCTGTAAGGGAAAAACCCCTCAATTTCCTGCATGCTTTTTCCTTCTCTCATTTGTAAACTATTTGACTTGCCAACAGAAGTATTGTCTGGCCAAAAATTAACTGTTAAATTCATAGGAGGATATGAATGGTCATTCTGGATCAAACCCAAGGTATATCTGATCCAATACTGAAGGCCAGCTTGAGAGCAGCCAGCAGCAGATGCTTTGAAAAGGACCTCAGAAGAGCAGGCAGATGCAGGACAGTCATCCTCTCTGCGCTGGTGTCAGTCTGGTTTCTAGGAACTATGCTGCCTGTTTCCTGATGCAGGCAAGATGCTGGCTGGAACTGAAAACACTGCTCTCCGAATAAACCGTGAGAGATGGAAAAAACACTGCTCACTAACTGTCAACTATTCTCTTCAGTTTGTTTTTCCCATACTTCATTACAACATTTAGCTTAGATTTTTACTTGCCTCCTTTCTCAACAAGGCCAAGTTGTATACTTTTGGAAACACTTTAGTTCCTCCGTGGTGTTTTCACACCCTCAAATTACATGAGAGCTACTGTACTGACTTGGTTTTAAATCGTATCTCCTTAAACTATACATTTTTAATATTTCCATGCCAATCATTCTCATTTGTCCAAAACAAATTAACAAAATAGCCAAACAGCAGTCAGTACTGCCAAATACAACACCAGGAATATATCATGAAGCATTAACTGCAAAACTGTTCATCTCATACCTATGGTATACGCATTGAGCCTTTCGGATAACAAGTCATTTCATGCATATCTAAAACTGCAGAGGTTCCAAAGTCTTCATTAACACTCAAGTCTATATGGATGTGGGACGCACAGGTAAAAATATTTTTTAAAAATTCTTAATAGCTTTAAAGTAAAATATGATTTTGCTTATGACTATCTATACACTTAAAAGGGAATGACACACTTTTACTGCAAGATTTGTTTATTTAATTTTCTCATTTTTCCGTAATGATGTAAATACTCACTAAAAATACTAGCTGGACAACTGCAAAGCAGAATCCACCAGGACAAGTACCATACAGGCAGCAGCACAGCCTTCTTCTGCCTTAAGTCCTCAAAGTAAGAGATATCCTCTAGCAGTAAAACACCATTCTCATTCAGAGAGAAGTTCAGTCTCTACAGACACTTAGTCCTTGGTCTCCTTATTGCTACAGGAAAATTCTGAGTGCTGTATTCAGAAAGAGTGCTTATCTGTGATGGATTGCACTTATGTAAAAATAAATATGTGAATAAAAATAAGCCAACTTCTTTGAACTGATGAATAACTCAAGGTCATTAGTAATCTGTCTGAGATTTTAATACCAGAATCAAAAAGCTTTATTACCTACTTTGAGCTACCTAATTTACATCAAGTGTAATCATTGTGAAAATAAAGGCTATACAAGTTTCGGCACTGACATTTGACATTATTTCTTGCGTCAATTTTTTTCTAAGAGGAAGAAAATGAATACAGGTGCCTTTTAGAAGGAAGCATAAAAAGACCAACCTTGCATAACCTGACAAGATGTATCAGTACCTGGCAACTGAAAAAGCAACAACTTCCTTTTACAGTTCACTGATAGACATGACACATTATAAACTCTGCAACTTCTACAGTTTACTTCAGAAATTGTCTGGTGACACACAACGCAGATACAGTTTGCAAGAAGCCAGGGTAGAAAAATTCTTTCTGGTTTACATATACATGGAAACATACATGCATGTATGCTTAGCACAGGATACCTTCAAACTGTTACCTGACGTGACCTTTATCTTAAAAGCTCATACATGTTTTACCCAAAGAAGTTCACAGCTCAGATGCTATTATCTGTATTTTTAGGTTTGAGAGTAATTGTCCAATTCATTTGTGTTCTGGCAACCAAGCACCAAACATAACAACATAGGCTGAAATCTTGCATAATAATGCAACTTGTTCATAACTGGATGTCATGGACAACTAATGAAAATTTAGATGAACACACAAGCACTCACCCTACACCATTAATTGAGGCTTATATTTCAAGCAGTTGTTTGAGACTGCAGCGGTACGTTGTTCCTATGCAGCTTTATGGCCTTGGCTACCTACAGGGTTTTTCTTAGCAGTAAAAACCAGCCCTTGGCATGGTCATAATTTGTTTTTTAACTTACCACTCCATTAAGATGAATGAGTAAGTTCACTTCCTTGTCAATAGTATTGTTTGTGTCTTCTTTGCTACAGATACTGTAAGACACCACGCATTGATTTACTGGGTGAAGAATGACAACCTGAATGTCTTGGAACTATATATTAAAAAAAAAAAAAAAAAAACACAAAAAAACAAACCCTCTTTCTTTCTGAGGAAAACAAAAAGATTAATTCCAACATAGTAATAACAATGATAATTTATAAAACTGTAGTATATTAATTCTCTGAAAATCATTCTTTGATAACAGGAAATAAGCCATTGAGAATGAAGTGGAAGGGCTGTCTGTTTACCAAGTGAAATTAATAAACTTATTCCCCTTCCGCCTTTTTGACCCAAACTGTCAAGAAACCCAAACAAAACATTCCTTTGCAATTTAGTATTAATGTTGGTATGTTTGTAAATACAAAATAGAAGACCAAATCTATCAGATAGTAAAGCCAAGCTAAGTTATAATTATTAGTGAAAACCCAACAGCAATCATGTTTCCAAGAAATACATTCTGAAAATATCACCTTATGAAAATTTAAGGGATTTTTTTTTCCTCAGTTAACTGCACAAGCTTTCAAAAAAAATTCTTCACAGGTGGGATTCCAAATGTTAGTAACTGGTATTTTAAATTTATACGTTTAAGTGTTTACACAATGGTCAACTTCTTTATTGTACTCATTTTCTTTCATCCAATTCCTGGATTTAGAGAAAGTCATCATTAAAAGTAGACTCTTTTGCTAGCATTTTATTAATCAGGTGGGGGGGTGCGTTTTGAAGCACCTGTATTGATTCAGTAAATTTTCAGTTCACCTGTCTTTTGTTGAGATACACTTATTATTTGACTTCTATGGTACAATGACAGTACCAAAAATAAGAAGTCTCTTGCTTTATTGAAGTTTTGAAACAAAGTGCAGAAAGAGAAGTTATTCAGAAGTTAGGTAATTCATCAGTACTCTATGCAGCCAATATCTCAATACCTGAACTTGCTGGGAAAAGTTATGTCATCATCAAAAAAAACGCTTCATCCTTGACAGACTTTTCTTTGGGCTAAACTGTTTTGGTAACTGTTTTCCCCATTTTTCACCTGCTTTTTAAAAATACTATTTAAATATTACTAATTTAACCCCAGGAACACAAAATACTAGTTTAGAAACCTAATCTAAAAATTCTTTGATGCATATAGGGTGTCTTGGTTATTCTATAACACACGCAAACAGATTTTTTTTTTAAGCCGCATTCATGTGTCCTGTTAGGCCTTGTGGTAAGGTAGCAGACATTAGCCCGCACTAATGAGAGTGACATAAAAGGAAAACTGTTCTCTGCTACTCTGAAACCGATGTCTTCAAATCATGAGTAAGGGCAAAATCTAATACAGCATTGATATGACTGTATGTTGTACAACTACAAAATGAAATTGTTCATCACATTTAGTGTAGAAGAGGTAAAGGTATAATACTAAACTTGGAACGTCCCTGCCATAACTGACCCCGATTGCTCGGGGTATTTGTGGCCGTACTACCATATTTTCCTACTTTCTAGATATTTTATTCCTTCTTCTTACTGTTAACACATATAGATACAATGAACACTGAAAATGGGTTGTAAAACAGACATGTGAAAATATATGAACTATATATTTGACAGTACTCTACAACTAGAAACAGTTTGTTTTCTCTGATCATTACTTTCCACCCTAGCCATTTTCAGCGCTCCTTTCAATATGGGAACAGAGGCATCCTACGTCCTCCACAACTTAAGTGGAGAGATGTGCATTAAACGAACACTTAAGGAAATGCTCTGCTCTGCTCTATCCAGGTGTTTGATAAAATATAACATGATGTTTCACAAGCAGCTATGGGGTTTATTTCAGGTCTTCCTAATAAAATTTGATATCCTCCGGATGTGCTATGCATTTTTATTTCTATTTTTTCTAAATAGGATGATTCGCTTCTCAGTCTCGAGGCATTTTTCTTAAATGCGCACATCACAACCTAAAGAGAATTAGACTACTGTCTTCAGTAAGACCTGATGAGCATGCACCTCCGACAAAGACTTTAAATGGGATAATATTTTTTTTTTTTTTTTTGGCGGGGACGGGGGGGGGGGGTGGCAATCAGACCGTAGCACGTCAAAATTAGTTGTTAAGGACAGTCAGGCACCTCTGAACAGTTCGCTGACGAGCACCAATTCCTGTGAACGCGCCGTGAGCTCTCTCAAGCCCCTTCTGAAGATGCTTTGCGGTCGGCAGGAGTAAAGTAAAACCTTAAAACCACGTTTCAAGTAAAAAGGCGCTACCGCTCCACCTCGCCGGGAGGTAACTTTCGGTGACCCGCTGCTCGGTCTCAAGCCCCGGCGGCGGGGGGTGACAGGGCAGAGCCCGCAGGCGCCCCGCTACCCCCGGCAGCCGCCGCGGTTCCTCCCTGCCCCCGGCGCCGCTCGGCGGGGGGACGGCACAGCTCGCCCCTCCCGGGGGCGGCAGCAGAGCCCCCGCCCGCCCCGCGCTCCTCTCTCGCCGAACACCCAACTTTTGCGGGGTCGCAGGCGGCAGGAGGGGGGGCGGCCGCCGGGCGGCGACCGTCCGCCGCGCCCGGCCCCGCGCTGCCTCTGCCCCCTCAGGCGGCCGGCAGAGGCCGAGCTACCGAGAAGGGCCGGCGGCAGCACCGCGCCCCAACGCCCCGCCACGGCCACCACCCCGCTTCCCCGCGGCGGCGCCGGCGCTGCCGGGCGCACCTGCGCCGCCCCCCCCCCCCCCCCCCGCCCCGCCGGCGGCCGCCAGCTCGCCGGCCCCTGGCGCTCCGCGGCCGCCGGAAAGTTGGCGGGAGCCCGCCCGCTCCGCACCCCCCCGGCCGCCCTTACCGTGGTTGCTGGCGACGTGACCGGCGGCGGCGGCGGCGGCGGCGGGGCGCGCTGTCAGCAGGGGGAGGAAGAGGCCGACGCTCCAGAGCAATCCCCTCACCTCACAACACCCCATGGCTGGTGCCCGCCGAGCGCCCCGCGTCCGAGCGCCCCGCGTCCTCGACCCGCCGAGGCTCCCCGTCCTCCTTCAGGCCAGCGGGGAACGCCGCCGCGGCGCCCCCGCCCGCCGCGGTCCGGTGCGGCCCGGCGGGCTGCGCTGCCTGCACTGCCGCCGGGGGCTG
This sequence comes from Astur gentilis, assembly GCF_929443795.1. NCBI lineage: Eukaryota > Metazoa > Chordata > Aves > Accipitriformes > Accipitridae > Astur > Astur gentilis. Next base: position 14,781,907 of record NC_064900.1, on the reverse strand, counting down.
CGCCGGCCGGGGCGGGCGCATCCACCGGCGGGGTCCCGGGGCAGGGCGGCGGCCCGGAGGGCGAGGGCGGGCGGGGGCGCCGGGAACCCCCCGCTGCCGCCCTGCCGCGAGGGGCGGCGGCACTGGGAGCCGGGAGAGCTCCGGCAACTTCGAGGCGGCGGCGGCCGCCGGGGGGCGGGGGGGGTCGCGCCCCGCTCCCTCCGCTGGCTCCGGCCGGTGGCAGGTTCAGTCCCGCAGGAGCTCCTTCAGCAGCCTCCTCCGCGGGAGCAGCCTCCTCCCCCGTCCGCGCCGCACGGCCCCCCGCATCCCCGGCCGGAGGCAGCGCCGAGGGGCTTCGGTTTCCCACGGTGGAGCGTCTCGCCCCCCGCCGCCGAGCTGCCGAGGCGGGAGGGGGTCGAGGGCCGGGCGCCTCCTCACGCTCCCGAAGGCATCAAGGAAACTTGCGGGGCGGCGTTCCCGACCCCTCCGCCGGCGTCCCCGGCTCTGCCGCTCGCCCCTCTCAGTCTCCGTCTCTCCCCCCTCTGCCGCGGAGCAATCAGGAATCAGGCGGCTCTGGTGTGATGTTCGCTGCTCCCTCCTGATTTGCGTGCCGCGCAGCCGGCTGCAGTTTTTTGGCGCCGCCGCTCCCCTGCCGCCCGCGGAGCGATCGCCCCCTCCAGCGCGGCCGCGGGGCCGCCCCGCTGCGCGCAGCCCGGCGGGTGCCGGGTCCGCCGGGAGGCCAGCGCGGCCCCGCGCCGGGGGCGCTCCGGCACACGCGCCCCGCCAGCCAACGGGGCGGCCCGGCGGGCGCGGGAGGGGGGGGAGGGCGGGGGAGGGAGGGCGAGCCGTTCGAGCGCGGCCCCTCCTCAGCCGCTCTCCTGAGGGGAGCGCGGGGGTGCGGGGCGTGCGTGAGGCAGGCGAGGAGAAGCGCCCCCTCGCCTCGCCGCTGCCGGCAGCCCGCAGGTCAAATGCGGCCGCTTCAGCGCTAGAGGGGGTTAGTTGACAAGGCAAGGGGAAGAGGGAAGGAAAAAATAAGGGGGGGGGGGGGGGGGGGGGGGGACAAGACACCCAAACCAGCCCGGCCGAGTGCGCTCCGCTCAGAAAGGGCCGCGGCGGTGGGGCTCCGCCGTTGCTGCCGTTTAAAGGCGCGGGGGGCGGGCGGGCTGCGGGGCGGGGGCTGCGCCCTGCCCTCGCGGTGCGGGCCCGGGCCCGGGCCTCGGCCTCCACCGGCAGGTAGCGGCGCGGGCGTCCCTCAGGAGAGGGGGACCCGCCCGCGGCGTCACCAACTGCCGCGAAATGCAGCTGCGGCAGCGGCTCCGGCTGGGCGCCGTTCCTTGAAGTTACGCCGAGGGGGCACGGGGGACCAGCACGCGTGAGCCGGCCGCCTTTGGGCATCCCCGAACATTCACTCTGGGGTTTTTTGTTTGTTTCCGGGGGGGGGGGGGCTCTGTTGGTTGTTTGGGGGGCTTGGGGGGTTTGTTTGTTTTTAATTTCTCGGTCAGGTCCGACTCGGGCAGGAACGTGAGGGTGCGTGTCCCGGTCAGATCTGCCGGCTCCTGTCACCCCCGCCAGGTCTCCGCGGCGGGCGGCAGGCAGCGCTCGGGCTGGGGATGGGCTCGCTGTGGAAGTGCCGCACTTCCAGCGCGCCCCAGCCGCGGGGCCTCTTCCTTTTTTTCTAATCCACCGGGGATTTCGGTTTCGGGATTTGTACAAAGTCGGGGGAAAAGCCCATAGGAGGATACTCATATCCGTGTTTCTGAATATGAGTTCCTGAAATCAAGTGTCCGAACGTCACGTAGCAGAAAAAAAGCTGTCTGATTCCCGAGGCTTCTGGGTCTCCATGAATCCCATTGAAGTCAAGGGGTAATGCAGCTACAAGATCCTGCACCAGAGAATGTCAAAGTTCCTGCTGAGGTGCCTAAATAGATGTTCAAAGAAGCTGTGTATGCAAACAATTCCTTCGTAATGCAAGAATAGAGAATATTTTTAAAGTTATTAATTTAAGGGTTATTTTCAAAGGAGTTGTTCAACGAGCAAAGCCAACACAGAAATACGTATTTGTGCTTTTTTAGGGGGATTTTTTTCAGATTACAGCAGGCCTACAATAATGCAGTGTTTCCCATATTTAGCTGTGTTAACAATGTCGTATAAGGAAACAGATCTTTATTCAAAAAGAAGGTTAACGGGAAAAGCTTCAGGAAGTATTTACAAATAGTGAAATAGTCATTAGTATTTTGCCTTAGTTTCATGGGGGGAGGTAAAAGGCGAAAGTCCAATTTTTAGAATTTGGGGGTTGGGCTAGATGACCTTTAAAGGTCCCTTCCAACCCAAACTATTCTGTGATTCTGTGTGTCAGAATACTGTTCTGTTTTATAATAAACATGGTCAAAAGAGAAGTAGTTCTGATATTACAAGATTAACTTTTTTGGGGTAGTGAGTGAGAATTCAGATTTTTCTTCTTTTCCAACTCTCAGTTCAGTTGTAAGATGCTTCCCAACCAGTCTGCCAGGAAAAAAAATATTGTGCAGGACATCATATTTAAAGATCCCCCGAATTAAGAAGAGTCATTGGGACCCCATGCACACTCAACACCACTGCTTGTCAGCGGCCTCTGAAAAAGACTTTTCATGTGTTAATGCAAAAGGACAATTCACACAGCAAAAGTAAACAGATTCCTTCCCTCACGCCTGATGTTGCGTGATACAAAGTTGGGCTTTTTATAATAGGCTTTCCTCAGACAGTCCCAGTAACGCGTGTATATATGTGTTTATATGTGTGCATGAACTCTCCATACACTTACGTGCACTTGTGCGTCTCTGTGTACAACCTGCATACACATCAGGTGGGTGTGCTGCACATTATGCATCCTTACTTGCCATTAATGAAGCCAAATTAGACTTCTTCAGGGAGCTTAGAAGGTCTGAGTTACCACTTCTTTTACATGTCGTGTCAGACTATAGCTGAATACAAAAAGGAAGCAGTGAAAGATGTGATAGGAGCATAGAAAAAAATCTTCTTACGCTTCCTCTCACATGCAAAACACAGCTTTGCCTCCTGGTAGCCTTGAACTCCACAAGCCACAGGAAACTTAGGTAACAAAACTGCTAAAAGGGATGGCATTTTCACTAAAGTGTCCCTTCACCAACTTTTAACTGGCTACAGAATTTCCGGGGAACAACTTTGAAGAAACGCCGCTCATTCCTCTACACACAGATAACTTTTATAACCTTGTGTATTATAAATTCTAAATTACATCTTAGGCACCATGCTTTAATCTTTCAGATGTATGCAAACATGCTAAACGTAACAGAGGACAGCAAAAAAAAAATTAAATACAAAAAGGTAGAGTCCTATTTGTATATCCATTTTTGTCTGAAATTTAAAGCCACTTAATAATGTAAACAGTGCAGCAATAGATTTTGTAAGGGATAATTGCACCAGGTAAGACAAAGAAGAGGAGCCACAGTACCTTCATCCTCAGATTTCTAGAGAGTATGTTTTTGTAGAAGCAAGGAAATTCACATATTCCCATTCTTAAAACAAACCAGAATTTGGTCTGTCTTGGGAAGAGAAGAATACCTTTTCTATTTTTACTGTTATTTTCTTAAATAAAGGTATCATCTTTATGTTAAAAACAAGCAAACAAACAAACAAGAAAGGAAATATAGCATAGGCATAGAATCACACGTAATAGGCTGTCCTTTCTTCTTCCAGTAGTTACCTTTACATAGTTTATCTTTAATGTACTGCAATTGTGTTAATGATAGTAAAACTGTGAATTCCTGTCAAAAAAAGAAAAGCCATCCCTTTTTTATTAAAATTCCCCATAATATAGTGTTGTGTTGTGTGTTAGTCCTTTGAACCATCATTCACAACTGTATGTGGTTTAGTGTGATCAAAGTAAGCATTTTAATTCAGACAATGACAAAGAACAGATTTACAATAAACTTAAAACACATATTCCATGCAGCACTCAATAGGATTCACTGATGTTAAAATTACTGTAATATTTGGACCAAGACGCCTTCATTAGGATTTTTTAGAAGAGTAGCACTAGCACATATTGACCTTAACTATAACATGCATACTAAGAAAAAATACAATGTAATATTGATCCCTTAAAGTCTGAGCCAATAGCTTTTTTAGTGAATAGAATACACTGCCGATTTGGCATTCTAACCAGAAATGAACCTTTTAATAGGATCTGTCTTATTCAGGGTTATAAATTACACTTTCCCATAAAACTGAAAGTGAATTCTGTTTAGTTACACATTATATGCTCGTTTCTGTACTCTTACACACTTGTTTGTTTGTTTGAGTGGGCCTTTTAATTTACTAACATCTTTAATTTTTAGCATATTTAATGGCAGGCTGACACTAGATTGCTACTGATACTTTTCCTTCTTCCCACCATGCCCCCACACACATCAGGGGAAAAAATTGGAAGCTTAATAAGGTCGCAGGCTTATTACCTTCCCTATTTATTATTGATACAGAAAAAGATAATGAAAGAAAAAGGGATGATAGTCAAAAAGAAAGCTGTATATTCAAAGAAATCTGCTAGGAAGATAGGAGTACTAAAAATAGGCTGAATAAGTATTTGAATTCTGACATTAAAAATATTATTTGAATTACAGAACTAACATCATCACTTTAGTTGTGAATTTACTACACTGCAGAATATTTTCTTATAGGCAACGATTCTTACACATATAGGATCCAGGAAAGTCGTTTGCCAAGTCTTGCCTGTTAATTGCGTAAGTTATGTTACCAGATTACATTTTTCTTTACAGTTGGCTTGTATATAGTTTGCACCTATTCTGAGCACACAAATTCTAACGCTCTGCACCGTGTAAGAAGGTGCAATTTAATTAAGTGACAGTGAACCAATTATACTGAACAATGTTTTAGGGAAATTACTGACAAAATGTGCAGTATAGTAGTTTGATTCCCATCTTGTTACATGCACAAGCTTTGAATTGCCTCAAATTATTTTTACACTAAAACTACTAAATCACGATTATAAGATTATGCGATGTACAAGATCGTAAAATGTTACACATTTTTCAAAGCTTACACATTACAATTACAGAAGAGCCTATACGACAACCCTTTCTTCATCTCCAGTATTTCTGTTTGCATTTCCATATTAATTTGTAAAACAAAATATCCAAATCTTAAAGGGGTGATACAGGCAAATCAGTTGCCATGTTTTTCACTTGCACTTTCTTCAAATAATTCTAATTATTTGGATTAATAGGCAAAGCAAAAGATACAGTCTAAGAAGTTTACGTTTTGCAGGAAGGTCTAATAGTAATAGAATTGTCCTGGAAATCTTTCAAGAATAACAAATTGGTTGACAGTAAGTTTTTTCAGTATTTCAATTTAGTGAGTGGAATCTTGCTGCAGCGGGGCAAAAGGATTCTAGATAAAGGCAGCAGAATGAATTAAATCACAGATCCTGAGAGAGAAGAATGGAACATCTAGATCACAAAAATATAATATTGTGGCCTTACTGACAATGGAGGAACCAAAATTTTGCTTATAGTGTTGGCAGAGGTATTGTCAGAGATGTAGATATAACATCTGAATTAAAATACAAGAGAGAGCAGAATTACATACTAATCAAACTTGGGAGTCCAAGACAGGTAAGCTTTTATATAAAGGCTTTATCCATCTCAGTCAACTAAATAATTCCAGCTGAATTAATTGCAAATTGGTTTGGGTCTCAAAATGAGAAAGTAATTTTATTCACGAACAAAATGCTTTGGAAAAAAGAGAAAAAAGCTCTAGTTACTGGAGAGTGAACCAGATTCTATTCACACTGCCCAAATAGTCCCCTTGACATAACTGAGAGTGATGAAGTGAGGGCATACTTCAAGGCTGTGTCTAAACTGTTTATCTTCTGGAAGTTAGAAGACTTACATTGCATTCTTAACAGCACATAAATCTTCTTAGGTTCTTTTCTAAGAATATTTAGAACCAATTAATGATTGCAGTGGGATATTTCTTTAGTAATTAGAAGTAATAGTAAATAAACCCATAACTGAATGTATAATGGTAGTGCTATAAACATTCCAGGTTACATTAAAAGATTATATGCCCAGTTTTAATGACTTACATTTCAAATTGCCATTGAAATGTTACTGCTAAAACTTAAAAAAACCCTTATTTACAGCTTTAAAAGAGACTTAAATTTATATTTGTACCCTTTTATGAAGTGACAAGAACTTACATTTTACACCATACTCATAAAAAGTGAGGTCAAAAAGATGAATTCATTTTGTAGGTTGTGATAAAACTGAAGTTTCGTTTTTGAATGCTGTTTGCTGTGGACAAATTGGAGCTGTCTGTATCTAAATACTCTACTTGAGTTTTATAATACTATAGAAAAATGGAAAAAATTTCACATGCTTTAATATATATTGCTTCTGAAATCAAACCCTGTGGCTATATACCATTTTACTTGAACTAATACTGTATCTACGTAAAGATTTGAATCTTCCTGATTGTTTTTCCCTTTTGGTATTGCTGCCTTGTAGATGAAAATGAGAAAACACCGAGCTTGGCTCAGTACAAATAACAATAAAGGCAAACAACCAGACTTATTATAAAGACATATCTTTTTGTCCTTATCCAACTACAGCTTAATGCAGAAATTGCTTCAGGCACTAGAGCAGACGTGTTTATCATTACCACAGATTAATGTTCTCTTTGAACGGTAGCTCCTATTCATGCTTGCATTGTCTTACTAACTGGTGCGATGTGATGTATACATTTCTGCACATTAAGTTGAGCTAATCCCCTCTATGAGAAGCAATTGTTCCCGTGGAAAACCAGCAATAGGATGTAGGAACTATATCATACGTGAGACACGGGTGGGTGGCAATTACGTCAACATAACTGATATAATCTGAACTACTCCTGGAAATGATGAGTCAAATTATTTTCATTTATATGCACTGGTCCTTCATACCACCACCAAACTAATTAATGCGATCACTTAGTCTTAAATTCTACACAAAAGATTTTAACTGTAACTAATTTTGAAAAAGCGTTGGCACCAAACAAACTATTCTAAGTCTGAAGATGTCTGTCCTTGGCACACACACAAACTGACATATAGGAAGTAGCCATTCACAAAAACTTCAGCAAATTTGGACTTCTCAGGCAACCTTTACTTTGCTCTTAAAACATGAAAAAGACATCTTGGAACACAGTCACAACCTATTAATGGAACTTTGCAAAACAGCAATATGTCATCAAGTTTACTTTCAATATTCACAAAATGTCTAACACTTTTAAACACAGTTAACATTTATTAGTGTCAGAAGCCCTAAAATTGCAGTTTTGCTTGGACATCATGTTGCTTTCCACCAGCAATGACAACTCATTTATTAGACATTTGAGGAGTGCATTTGGATGTCCAAGGGAATTTTGCACATAACTGTAATGATACACGGGACTATGCCTTCAGACCTACCATTAAATATTTATGTACGTGTATGTGTGTATAAAAGTATGTATGCACATACATATTTTAGCACATATGCTAAGTTTTTCAAATATGTGACCTAACACTGCAGTTCAAATTGTTGCTCTTGATTTTGGTAATCATAAGAAATTATCTGTTTTGTGAGGACATTAAGTAGCCTGCATATTCTGACTATGCATTTGGAAAACTAACATTTAGGGATTGTTTAATTTTTAAATATTTTTACATTTTAAAGACGATAAAATTGATAACAAATCGCAGGCTGATATGAACTACTATAGGAACATCCTCAAAGTCTAGCTACTTACATAATTTTCATATGTGAATTTCCCGGCTTTTTACATTCTTATAATTTTTATGAGTTATGTATTTACATTATTAGGTGCTGGGTAGTGACATTGTGATCAGCAGACCCTTTTCAATATCTGTGGATTTGGCTGTATTCCTTGAGACGTCTCCCCTTCAAACTTAGCCTGATTGAAGGTCCCCTGTATCTGTCTAGAAATAAAGCACATCATAAAGTGGGACTGGGCTAGACTGCACTACAGGGCAAGTTCTTAGGCTTAATGCTTTGAGTGGACAGCCCTGACACCCTGAAAAGGCCTACAAAATCTCTGTAATTTATCTTCTACGCTATTCTTTCTCTCTCAGACTACAATGGCCTAAACTTCTTAGGAAATGAAGTTAGGGTTGCAGGGCAAGGGTCCGAATGCGGTTCATGATAAAGAATTAAGAGAATTGTTAAAGAATGCTGTTATGTGCCAACGAGCCCTATTTATAAAACCTCGGAAATTCCATTTGTATTTTTTAAAAATAATTTCAGTTGAAACAACAAAGACTCATATGTTAAAAATAAAGATTTGAGACTTTTGTCTTGTGAATAACTATTGCGGATTTTTTTTATATTATTAGTACAAAATGTGTTTTAGTGCCTGATACCTGCTTCATTCATTGCACAGTATTAGTAGCGTTCAGGACTGTAAAATGGAGTGAAGCAGCAAGGTATTACAAACATAACTTATTGTATGAGTAGCCTTCAGGAAGACAAACAAACCTTGCTACAGCCTTTTGCTATGACGCCAAAGTCATGGAAATCAATGTTAATTGCAGGTAAAACAGGTAGTGACCAAAGGCTGTGAAGTTTAAAAACAGTCTCATCCCTTTGTCCTGACTGTGAATGCCCCCCTCCTCGTCTGTCTTCCTATAACCTTCCGTTCCAACTGCAACCCACTTTTCTTCTATGAGCATAAAGGTTTTCAATATATTTCTTGGTTGCTTGACCAGACACACATTAAGAAAACATGGGACATGTTACTGATGGGAAGTAAGAAACAAAAGACCTTTCTAAGTATTGCAAGGCCAAAGCCATTATGATTTTAACTAAAACTTTGGTAAATGAGAAGGAAATTGCTACACATTTTCTGATTTGACCCACACTTAGCAACTAGTTTATGGTACAATGTGGTATGTCAGATTGCAGGTTTGCTTCATCCAATTTCCACCAAATTAGAAGGACAGATGTAAAAGGAGTCTTTGTAACAGGAGGTTTGCTTAAACCTTGAATAAAAAGCAGATGCCACTTTCCACTGTAATATATTATTGTTTAGGTCTCTTCAGGCAGGTGTGACAGGTTGGGCTAAACTTGAACAGAAATTGGAAAAAGAAATTATTACACTACTGATAAATCTGGCACAAATGAAGTGAGATTCATCCCATAATATATCACTACAGAGGGGAAAAGCCCCAGAATTACTAAAACAGGCATTTTTTAAAAGTCATCGGTCTAAGAAGAAATCAATCAAGAAAATGCGTATCTTGTCAAAAATCTATGGGAAAGGATTTAAATTCCTTTTAGCAAAAAGTCAAGTAATAATAATAATAGTAAAAAAAATGAAAATCTAAGGTGTGTGTATGACTTAACTTTGTGCCAGTAACCCCCTGGAGGTCTTACTTGGAGCTTTGAAACTTCTCTGCTGACAGTGTTTTTCTCTGCACAGGTATCTGTTGCTTTATCTTTGCTATGATTCATTATTTCTTAAGAACTTCTGCCTGACTTTGCTAGCTAAGATCCTTCACTGCCACAAGGTCAGCTGGCCACCTCTTACTAAGCTTTGCAGTGTTTTCTAATAATGTGAAACAGGATTTTAACACCTACATTCTAGATGTATGATTGCTTCTATTCATCAGGGTTTAATTCACAGTATAATTTACTACGGTGCTGTGTAAGTTATATAAAAAACACCTGTGTGCATTGGCTGTTTAAAAAGATCCTATCCAGGCTTAGAGGTACTGAGGGTAAACAAACAATTTTCTTTAAAGGCTTTGAGGAACAAGTGTTGTCAACATTTTATTCCATACATTTTATCTCCAATCCACAACACACAGCAAGACTTGTATTGGGACCATCCTGTCCACTGAAATTAGTGGAAACTGACAGTCTTTCAGTAAGACTATGCTTTTGATCTTTAAAATATGATTTAAAATAAAATAATTACCTCATATAAAACAGAAAAGGTTCCACTTTGGTTCCTGAAATCTATTAATTTGGATCACATTAAATACTTTGTCAGCTTTGTTAATAATTGTTAGATAACAGAAGGATGAACATAAATTATAATGCCCTCCAAGAAAGTTTCAAAAGAGTCTACCTGGATACCACCATCATTTTTGTGAAGAATAAGATATTTCTGTAAATACACATAACTAACCATATTTGTTGTAGTCATTGACTGCTGATGTAATAGGGGAAAACTATGACAATAAAGGGTAGCTGGTATATCTGAGAACCTAGAAACTGAATTGGTAGCTTAAATCTTACAATATTTTATAGCATTATACAGTATATATCTTATCATCTTGTGATCTGTGATCTTTATTTAATTCCAGAATCTGAAAGAGATATATAATCACCAGACATAAAATGCAATAAATGGCAATTAAATAAATATACAACTAGACATTTCAATTTAGGAAAGTAGCTGCTTCTGAGAAAAAAGAGGTTTTGGAAGAGAGCAAATCTACTTGAACTGCCGATTGTGGGATAAGCGGTCCATCACAACAACTCAAGGAAACATCTGAAATATTTTGGTACAATAGTAGGCAGAAGTTAATGCTTTTTGCCCTAAGAAGTGTTAGGGTAAATAGTGTTCTCATGGAGATGAGGAAGGGGAAATAAAATAATGCTACTGACACTGCTTTAAAAATTCTATCACTTCTAACTAGTTTGAACAAAGAAGACTATTTTCAAAATGCAGAATACTAAACCACTGTAAATTGTTTTATAGTTAGAAGCCAGAAAAGGGTGATAACATGGAGTCCTTAACTTCTTAATATTTCAGAACTAACAACCAACCTAACACACCTTACTCCAAATACTGTTTTCTAAGACTGAAAGGCCAGTGACATCATCAATGCTAATTTTTCAGGAAAAGAAATTAATCTTAAGGATGCATAGTATGAATAACATGAACACAAGCTGAACTGTTACAGTGACTATCAAACAAGTTTAAAGCTGAATGTTGTTCTACTTGTTCAACTGACAGATTTTAAGTAGTATGTGGATAAAGCATGAGAAGCAGAACTAAGCTTTTATGGTTATCTATTACATACAAAATGCCACTAGAGGGACTTGTACAGCCAAGAGTAACTTACATGAGCTTCAGAAAGAATTGTGGATAATTTATTAACAAAAATGGAAATATGAATAAGAAGTAGTTATAGCTATATTTTTTAATCATACCTAAAAAGAACTCTGCCTTTCCATCTCTGTCTTTTCTTGTCAGCATCCTAATTTTTTTGTAATATTGATATCCTGAAAGACAACATCAGGACCATACCTTTAAGATTATCTATATCACATAGCTAAAAGTAGACTTTGTTTTGACTTGTTTAAGTACCTTTAAAGTTATTCTCACTCCCCGGGATTAAAATTCAATTTGTGCAATTTGAACAGTTCATTTGTTTCTCTGCAAGTGAGGCAATGTAAAACAGTGTGCGTAGTCCTCATATATATAGACAATGAATATTCCATGAGGTGAAAGGATTGAAGAAATTTCAAATGAATTTTGAGAAGAGGTTTTTACAGTCATCTACCTCCACCACACGAGTAAGCTGCTAAAATGGAATAAGGAATTTTCCACCCTGCATTTATAAAATGAACACTTGAACTGCAGTAAAAAGGTATTTTTGTCCTTTCAAGTTTTTCTATTAATCTGTTTCAGGTAGTAAAATATGCAATATTAGTCCAAGAAAAGAAACATTGTATTGCTATAAGTAAGAAATAAATTGACAGTAAAGTATGTAGCCAAACTATCACAAAAAATATTTGTGTAATTGCCTGCTGTAAAATTCAAAGTGTGGTTAAAATACATTGATAGTTGGCTTCATGTTTATTCCAGACAATGTCCAAATTTATATTAGCAGATAGAAAATTAAGTGGGTAACAACTGAAATTTATGAGAAACACATTTCGTGTGATTGTTTACTTTGATCATTAAATGGGATATAGCCAACTGAAGTTTGACTATAATTTTAGATTTTATAAAAGTACACTTCCAAAAACTTTAAAATCGGTATTCTGAAAGTCCAGACACAAATGAGTTGAGGTATATAAGACAACGATAATTTTGTGCTACTGAAATGGCTAGATCTAATTCAAAGCAGAAAGATGATACTTTCTAGTATTATCATCAACTTTCTATTACCTTTCTAGTTGATGCAAGCTGTGTTTATTATATCTAGAAAAATATTTTTGGCAGAAAAAGAAACACCTTGAAAACTTTCCAACTCAAATTTGAAAGTAATGTTATATTGCACAAAAATGCATGTTATCTAGTGCCTTTAAAGGACATATTCTTATTTTCAGACTGAATCAAATGGTAAAAACTTGAGAAAATTTTTGTATTAGTGGGAGAGTAAAGTATTACAGTAGAGAAACTATTGGAATCAGTCTACAAAACTTTATTAGTTTAAGAAGAATGCAGAAAACTTTAATGTGGTTCTTAAAATGGAACAAAAGAACTCAGAAAAAAATATTGCTAGTTTGATGGAAAGTTTGGTTTTATGTAATTATCTCCTCTTCATATTTTTTATAATTAAGTTTTATTTAAATTGTTTTTTCTCATTAACTATATAATGACAGATCCAATATTTTGTGTGTGTGTGGTTTTTCTGTTAATTCTTATAAGGACTACTGCAAATTTGGCAGTAGAGCATTAAACTAAGTAGATAACTGACCTCATCATACTCTATGGAAAGAAAAACAATGAAAAGAAAAATCCTGTCAAACTTAATTTAGAGCGTTTTGATTAAATCAACAGCATAAGTAAAGCTTTCCCACAAGGAGTTTCCAGTCACATATGCTAATATGCAAGAAGCATACAACATGGCAAGTTCTGTACTATGGTGATTACATGAATCCAGAGATGATAAAAACAAACTTTAAAGAAGACAGATATTTAAAATCAGGAGTAAAAATTGCTACCAATTTCCCTAGCAGGGCAGTTACTTTTAGGGAAGCAACTGTGTCTAATTTATCTTACCAATGAAAGTACAGGAAAATCTTGAGCATTGGCAAATGGGAATCTCTAACTTAAAATTCGTTAAAAGACGGAGGAATGCAGTCATGGTGCATAATCGAAAACACAAAAATCTTAATGCATATAATCTAGTTGGATATGACTGTATCATTGTACCCAAAACTGAATACAATAATATATATTTATTGGCTACTGGGCACTCAAGTGGTTTCTTCTAACCTTTGGTCCATGAAAAGTCAACACTCACCTTTACCTCACATCTTGTGTACTTCCTGAGTATGTAACATACACTTAGCCTGGAAAGATAAGTTGACTTTTGCTGCCTATAATAGCTACTCACATATACTAAACTACTACACTGTCTCTGATGGTTATCATATATTTTTCTCTGTATTATCTTATTCTATCTACTAATACCTGGATTTACTAAAAGGGGATTAAATGACAGGTCTACACTCTGACAAATTCAGATTATTTTTTCAAAATTACAAGGCACAGTGGATAAATGTATCTCCTGAAAGGTTACATAAACCAACTGTGTCTTGTAATATTTCCACTTCTGTTATAGTTTCAGGTTTTGGCTATAATTACAAGAATCAAAAAGAGTATGAAACCAATCATTTGAGAGTGACCAGGTAAGGAAGAACTAAATAAGAAGACCTGGCATAAGAATATTAGCAATACAAACTGAGAACTTAACTAAATCCAGCCTGTATTAAAACCATGTATAAAAAATAATTTGTTAAAAATGGTTCCTATTGAAAAGAAACATTTTTTTTAATATTTTTTGCACATCTTGAAGTGAGCATTTATTTGAATAATTCCACAGTGGTTTAGAACTTTGAGTTCACTATTCATATATGCTCCAGTTTATGCTTTTCATGCCTGATTATCTAACCAAGTAGGATAAAAAAATGCCCCAGGAAGGTACTATTTTCCAAAATTCAGCAGGATGCTTTGATTACCAGTCCCAGACAGTTTCTGTACCACTTTGTCAGGTCACTATTAAGGTTGCACCAGCAAAGGCTGCTCAGCCTGATGGGGTTTTTTGTGTGCAACAAGGCATACCCCCGTCTCACACATGCAGCGAGTATGGTGTGCCACAAACTACATCACCTGTTCAGCCTGGTTTACCCAGCCAAAAGTAGCACCATTCCCTGAGTCATGGACATTATATCTCAACATCCTTCAATGTCTGTGTTTCTTTGACATCCATATGGATATTATTTTATCAGTGTAGGCTATGAGAAAGATACTGGAGAGTTAGGAAATGTCAAGGGAGGAAGCAGAAAGCAGAGCCAGTGTTGAAGCACTAGAACACCTTGTTCTCCTCCTTTACACCTCTAGCCTTCCATCACCTACTTATCCACATACCATCATTTTTAACAGCTCATCAGTATTTGAGTTGCCAGAAGTCAGGCCAGAAATGGCAGGTTTTGATGGTTCTGGTCAAGTAATATAAGCCCTTGCTATGGAATTATCATATGGCTGCAGAAAGGCATCATGGGCTTGTGCCACACATTTCTAAGCTCATGCATTGCCTCAGAGAGCAAGGTGTGATTTCAGTATTGGCATCAGTAAGGCACACCTACCTGTCCAGGGTCCCATAGAAGGACACAACAATTCATTATAATTATCAAGGTGTTCATTCATTGAGTTTCTGGTCCACAGCAATCACAAGTGGTAATTTGAACATCAAACTTCACCTCCATTTTAAGAACTTCAGCATGTCCCAGCCTCTCCCCACAGAATGAAGGTGTCTCTCTTTTACCAGTATTTGTGATTATTGCCTGCTACCATACTATGTGTTCTGAAGACTGTAGTGCCCCAAGGAAATTCCATTATTTTCTCAATGTCCTACAGGAATTGGTTAGATGAGCCTTTATATGATATAAGTCCAGCTGACACTGCCTACAAGTTTGATGCTGCTAAGAATAATTCTATCGGTTTCCCCATGGTCCACTGCAAACCATAAAATCTGTGAGAGGATTGGAAAAGCTCCTGAGTGTGTGAAGGAGGGAAGGATGCTCCACTGGGCTCTTTTGCAGCCAGACACACAGTACGAGTTCAGCCATCACAATATCTACGGCAGTTATTTCTCTCTCTGTGATAGGTTGCCTGAAACATCCAATCTACCTCTATCAAGGAAGTCGCTCTCTAAAGCAGGACACAGAACTGCAAACAACCATCCTTCTATTTCAGCAAGGCTTCGATAGATAAGTAGCTATGAAAATGGGCTGTGAGCACTGGCACCTGTAAGGCCCCAAAAGCATCTCTTCTTCTGGGGGTTTGGCTGCTGGGGGTCAGGGCCGACTTCGGGAGAGGGCAGCTGCCAGCTGCCTTCCTGCTAGCAGCCATGGGGAAAGTCCCCCAGACAGCGCTGCCAGGACACCTCAGCCAGGGCCCTTGTTCATGAGAGCTGTTTTTAAGCTGAGCCTTTAGCTCTTGGCTCCTACCCAAGTTACAGCTCCTGGTGCATTGCAGGCTGTGCAAAGCCAGGAGACTCTGACTGACTGGCAGGTTTCCTTCCTGGCTTCACCCAAACCTGCCCCATCACCATGGACCTGCCCCTGCCACTGGACTGTGTCTGACCTGTTCACTGACACTGGGCCTGATCCTGACCCTGAATTGCTGGCTGATGTTCCCAGCCTGACCTCAGACCTGTCTCATTGCAATGGACATGTCTGCCTCTCACTTGAACATGACTGCCGTCCTCCCTCTTGTGGCTCCTTTGGGTTGGGGAATTGGGAGCAGCAAGGGCTACCCCGGGGCAGCAGGGGAAGACCTCACCTGCCAGCGAGTAGGGCGGGTTGGGGCACAGCTCGGGGCAGCCCCAGCCCTGGGCATTGGGCACCTTCCTAGGGACTGCATGTTGGGTTGGGGTCAGCGCTGGGCTCAGCAGGCCTATGGCTGGGTAGGGCAGGACAGCAATGCGGTGGGGCTGCAGCTCAGGCAGGGACCAACCATGAGAGCCTTGGCCAAAAGCAGCTCCTGCAGGCAGAGGTTGGCCCCAGCTGCAGCCTCCTTGCAGCACAGCACTGTGGGAACCTTCCCGCCACGGCCAGCAGCAGGATGAGGACCACCCTCAGCTGCACCGTCGCTGAGCATAGCATCCCCCCCCCCCCAGAGTGTGGATGCTCTCAGGGCCCTTACAGCAGCCTACTCTGAACCTTGGACTTATGCTTGTTTCTAGTGCATTGTTCCTAATACTAGCCCAACTATGCCATAACTCACATCTTTTCCAAAAATCCCTTGGAATACCCAAAATGCTTATCTGGTTATTTTGAGGCATCAGTGACACCTTTGTGAAAGGCAATACTGGAAATGTTGTTCTTTGCAGAGCTAAGTACTCCAGACAGGAGCAGTCACTGTGCGCTTGTAGCCTGTGTAGGGAAAAAACATTCATATTTCACATAATGCTAAGTGGCCATAATGATTAGCACCTGTGCACTATAAATGCAAAACCCATACTGAGAAACCTTGTAGCTAAGTTCTACAAGCATCAGAAGTATGCAATACTGTACTTTTTAAACATACACTTAATAAACCCATGTTCATCTTCCAGGAAGCAGCAACTCAAACAGCAAACACATCTCTTTTCTCTGTTGACAAGACCACTTGTATAGTCTCTTCAAGCTGATCTCATCTGCCACAGCATGTGTCATCATGATGTACACCTTTTCCCTCTTTCCCATTCTACCTAGATGGAAGATTTGCCCTATAAGGAGCATATAGCTACACAGGACATCCTCAGCTACATCTTTTTCAAGCCAGTTAAAGAGCTCTTTTGCCATTCAGTACAGCTGCAATTGACACAACAAGTAATTCCTGGAAGGACTAAAAAAGAACTAAGAAAGTTTTTTGGACATCCAAAGTAAAATTTACCCCATTAGGCATCCAGGAAAAGCAAAAGATAGTACTGGACATCTTTAGCTTTTAGGGAGTTGCTGAAACGTCTATTTCAGAGATATTAATCCAAACTTGATTTTGTTATGTTACAAATATCTGAAATTGGGAATAGAGAACTTGCATAATTAGAGGTTTTGATGGAAAGCTGTAATTAATACAATTTTCACTTTTAAGTGGATTAAATGGAACAGTCATTTGTTTACATCATCTGACACTATGTAAAAAGTGACTGTTACTAAAGGAGTGTAAAGTGGGAAAAGTGAGAAAATGTGAGAGAAGTAGTTCAACTTATCCCCCATTCATTATTTTTAAAATCTCTGTAGAGGTTAAAATTCAGACAGATCACAACATACAGAAACAAAACAGAAATAATGACTCAGCTAGGTAGGCTAGCCTTTGAACCTAGCTTCTATCTTTTAGATGATGCAATTAATAAAGTAACATCAGCACTAACTTTTACAAGCATTAACATTTAACACGAATTGGAATATCAGAAAAACTTTTTGACATTGGGAATTTAAGAGCACATATTAAGACAAGCCACTTCTTCCACCTGAGAATTTAAATGCTCTCACATTCTCTCTCTCCCTGGCCCTCTCCTCATTTCCTTTTTCCTTCTTGGAGAAATCTGTTGGAGTTGAAATTCCATTACTAGTACCAGACATTTAGTCTTCTAAAGAAAAAAAAGTTCCAATAAAGGTAGCAGGGCTAATGCAAATAAATTAGTTTTGCACTGTCTTCATTGTGTTATTCAGCATTTTACTGTTGACATTTCTGAAACCAGATGACTACTGCCTCCATAAGGATATGACCTTAGATTTTAACTCTAATCCTGCCAAGGACAGTGTATAGATGGGCCAGACCTCTGAAGGCGATATTCAAAGATTACAGCTAAGGAAATCTAAAAATTTCTTGATCTAATAATGTAAGGGGACTCTTACATAAGTTACTGTCAGAAACAAAATTCTCTTTTCCTAAGTCTTTTGTGGTATAGCTATTCCATGGTTAGTAAACTTTTATTTACTTTGCCAATTTTTCACGTGAAAAATGTCCTTCTCTTTCCAAATACATTTATTAGCTCTAGTTTTGGTTGAGATCTTTAAGTGCTTTTCTGACCCTAACTTGTTAACATGAAAGCTTTGTTACTGTATGAAAGCAACTAAGCATCCTTTGGGGGAATAAATTTTTTTCAATTAAATTGGATATTTCTAAGCATTCTTGGAGATGTATCCTTCTTATAAAAAACGTGAAATCTGGAAGAGAGATTTGTTTGAAAGGATCTCTCCTTTTACAGTACAGTGCATATCAAAAGGTTATATGGAATTGTATTTGTACTATTTTCCGTTTCTTTTCAGGCTTTCATGTAATGCCAAGACTTATTCCAATATTCTGTTCAGCGTTTTCCAGTGTCTTCTAATCTGTCGACCCAAGTCACAAGCATCAATTTTATAGACAATGGGAAATTTGTTAATCTACATTACGAATGTCATTTTGGGGCTCTTAGCAATGAACACATTGTTCAAGCTATCCTATTTACTCAATACTACAATTTTTTACAGAAAACACCTTCCATTATACTTTTCCTTTTTGGAAACTCATACACTCACAAATGCCCTCTGACTTGAGGAAACTAGCAACACTTATCAAGACATTCTCCATCAAGTCAGAGACTAACAGAGACACAGCACAATCATTAATCCTCCATGGGATACACAGCGACATAAACCCCTGCTTTCAAAGCCACAGGGGACCACTTGCCTGGCATGCTGCTCAGCTGTTGCTTTTTGAGAATACGTACAGTAATCTCAATTCCTGGGCATAACAGGGTTTCAGCTTTGACCTCCAGAGAGTATTTTGTGCAGATCCTCATTTTCTTTGTTCTGTGAGATCAGAGAGATGATTTGATGTTAATAACAGGACCTGTAGTCAGTTTTTATTCTGGATACAGAGCATAAATACATTTAGAAGCTTGAGCACTGAATTATGAGTTTGATATTTGAGCATAAAACTTTTAGGGACTGGATCCTGTAGTGGAGTTTAGTCTTGATTTAGGCACATACATTTTCTACACTGCATATGGGAGCAATGAGACTCTTTAGAATGGAATTCACAACAAGTAACAAACCAGGAGATGCCTGAACTAGCAATAGGAAATGTTCAGAAAGTCTGGACTTCTAAAATGCAATTTTTCCAGCTCAGAGTTTAAGATTCTTGATGTCACAGGTTTGTGGGGCGGGGTGGAAGGCAGGGCAGATTGGTTTGTGTTTTGCATTGCAGATAGGAGAACTGCATCCTACATCCATAATTAGGGTTGCTTGTCCCTTGAATAATTCACATTGCTGCTTTATTTTGTAATGAGCACACTTTTGGTAAGGTACAGATTTTTCTTGGTTTTGTTTTTGTTGGTTGGGGTTTTTTTTGTTTGTTTTAAACAGAAGATTTATATTTTTGTAGATGATCTAAATATGAACAGCAAGGAATTTCAGTTATTGGATATTTATGTTATGGACTGATTCGTACAGATGGGGTCTAAGAGGGTGGGGTATTTGGGAGAGTATTTTGTCTCCTCTTTTACCTGTCCCCATTACCCACATTAGGTTTTATCCCTTTAAAACTTCCAGAAGCCGTAGAGGTTGTACACAAAATTGTAAGAAGAAAAATAAGTGTTTATGGCAGCTGATACACAGCATACTGGAGAACATCTTTTGAGCTGCAGACAGCATCTGCAAGAACTATGTCAAATGCTGAGATTTTCTAGAATTTCCTAAGTTTGCAAATGTAAGCCACAGTATCTCATGTATGGCAATAGTAAAAGGCTATATAACTGAAGGGAACAGAATTATTAGCAATATGAAATTCTTTGAACTCCTGCTTGTAGCTAAGGAGCCCTTAAAGAGTCTTTAGGGAAAAAAACCCACATTTTTGTATGCTAAAAATGGACCATGTTAAGCTTCATTTCCTTGCTCACAGGTTGCTTAACTTCTGCAATGAGAATATACAACTTTAATTATGTCTTCTCACAATGGAACGCAATGTACTTTTCCACAGACACATGTACTATATATGATATTGGACAAAATTATTCCTACTTAAAATCCCATTCAATTAATTTTACTGTAATATCTATCATCTACCATGTATACAGGTGAAAAAAAAAAAAGATTTTCTAACACATTTGTTTTAAACACATTTCTTTTAAATTTACATAGTGTATATTCTATTGTTGGACAATTACATTTATGTATTATCTTATTACTAGTACTATCTTATATTACTTTATGTAATATCTTCAGAGTTTCACAAA
Organism: Astur gentilis; assembly: GCF_929443795.1. Classification (NCBI taxonomy): domain Eukaryota; kingdom Metazoa; phylum Chordata; class Aves; order Accipitriformes; family Accipitridae; genus Astur; species Astur gentilis. The sequence continues at coordinate 14,761,683 of NC_064900.1, read as the reverse complement.
AACTACTGTGAGGTTCAAAGGTAATGAAAATACACAGCCATATATTCTCAGTGTTTTATTTATCACATAGACTTTTTATGATTTAAACAGGAATTAATTATAACTTAGAAAGTTGCAATTTCATTCTGTAATAGATAATATACTTCCTAAATTTCTAAAAAGCAATACTGTCTCAAGATACACAGCAGTCATTTGGTTTATTAGACTTTACTGTCTTTTAAAAAACAAAGTCATTTGCTGAAGGGATAAAATGTACGGGCATATTTTGGTGACGGACTTTGATTTCTTAAGTACACCATGATTAAGTATTCAAGATATACTGCAATATTTTATTTTTTCCATTAGAGATTGCCTATTACACCATTTTCAGACTGTAAATTATTTAAGTCAGTTGAACATTCTGCCTTGAATAATTTATTTACTATGAAATTGTAAATTGCAATGTTCTGTCGAATTTCATGCAATCCAGTGAAAATAATCCAATTTATTGAGGGTTGATATGATTGGTTACATGAGCTTCCCCAGTGACTGGTAAACAACACTAAAGAAACTTTACTATAGTGTAAGAAAGGAAACGCAAGAGTGAGCAAAAAGCCAGGAAATTAACAGGTCTAAGGTGTTTTTTTATTGAGACAATGAAATCATTGGCATTCCAAGAACATGAAACTTTGCATATTTGCCATTTAATTTGTTATAATGTGTCAGAGGTTTTGATTAAACCAATTGTCTTTTAATTGACTGGTTTATTTACATAGCAGTAACTGACTGCAGTGGTTAGCTCTCTTATGAAAATTAGTGTAAAATTTGCATGAGCTAATAAAAAAATTATATTCCAGAATGAGACTGTTTGATTTCTTTTTCAAGTAAAGGAAAGGATATGTTGAAAAAATAACTGCAGTCTTTTTTTTCCTGTTTCAGTGTTTGTGAAACCACGACAAATATAAAGCTTGGATGCTTTCCAATTAAACATGGAAAATGCTACTTTATTAAGGTTAGTTCCAATAACAAAATTTTCTGAGTAAGGCAAATAAGATTTGGTCAAAGAAATAACAATTCTGCATCCTTTGGAAAAAATAAACTAACAGACTGTCTGCTGTAACAAAAAGGATAAAACAAACTTGGATTCCTGCTGACCCATATGGGCTGTTCAGTATCAGCCAGAGATAATGTTCTGGCGTAACAGCTCATTCCATAGTGAAAAAAAGTGAATACCTTGTTCTCACAAGAGATAAATACCCTATATAACACAATTCAACAACTATGAGGTCAATATAGTAATGGACTATTTATTTGAATAAGTAGACAACTTACAGGCAAGTTTATTCATTCTATGCTTTTTAGACTGTAAATAGCTATGCTCCTCACAATCTTATGTTTATTTTAATACCTAATTCTTCTGTTTGAGATATGTCTGACAGGTCCTAATTCTCTATTTAAACTGGACCAATGCAGAGTAACCACCTTGAAAGTCAGTGGATTGCAGTAGGGTAATGAGCAGAAATGAGCATCGGTGTTCACAATTCCTGCCCTGATATACACAGATTGGATACAAAGAAGATTAATTATTTCTATAAATGCAGGACTGGTGTTCTTTAAATGTCTTTACATTAATGCTGCATTATTTTATTTATTAAGTAGTTTAGTTTTAAATGGAAGATGACCCTGATATAGATCAGACAGGGTCAGATTTTCCTTACTAATTGCAAAATGGATTATTCTGTCTATGAAATTATGTCTGCATTTTGCCTTTCCAGAATAAAAAAAATTGAAAAGTTAAAGCTGCTGCACATTTCAGCAAGATATCCAGATATAGCTATTCCTGTTATTCAAATGGTTGCTAGTGCAACTAGCTTCAGCTTGTTCTAAAAACTCATTTCCATTTACTTTCAAGTACTGTATAAACACTTTTTTTCTTCCAATGAAAAATGAATTCAAATATTAAGTGACTTAATGGTTGTCTTTCTTCTTGCAGATCTGAAACTAAGGAAAACTTCAGTTACTCAAACCAGCTAAACTATTCAAGCTCCAAGCAAATCTGAACTGGATACCAATTAGTGAAAATAGGATTTATGCCTGCTTCCTAGTTTTCCAGCCACTAGAGGGCAAGGTTTTTCTGTGCCTTTTTCCATGTGAGAAAGTATTTGATCCAAACACAGAGTTGTTATCTCCTTTAAAGCATATACGGCCTTCAAGACGCCATTCTACCAGGTACATCTGAAATTGAATCCTTTCACCACTGTTGAACAACATTCAGGGAACAAATAAAGTCACAAGATGCCTCCATAATATGAGGATTTCCTTAAGTAGTCAGTGGTCACAGTAAACAAGAGAGAAGATAAACTCACATTTGACATCAACCTAAGTTGACTCAGTTCCTCACTTTAAGTGTGCAGCCTGCACCTTTGTCTCAATTATGTTATTAAACTCTTAAATGCACCAAGGTAAATTGGAATAAGGATGTCAAGTACTTACTTCAAACCTCTGAAATTTGAAAGGAAATGTTTCTTCTCAGATCAAAGAAGATAACTGCCATTTTTACCAAAGGGAGTATCTAACCTTCTCTTTGTTTTTCTTTTGCTTGTGGATTTTCCTTGTTTGTTTTTTTTTTCTCCTCTGGAGCACACATTTCCCCTTCTTCCAGAGATACATAACCTCTCACTTTTTCCACCGGAAATTTAATCCCATTTTTCTTTGGTATTCTAACACTGTGATTTTTAACACATTCTGATTTTTGTGTATTATTTTGGGGAAAAAAATTGTCTCTACTTATAGCCTCCAGAGATTTTAATTGATCTTCCCATTTGTTACTTCTGGACAGGCTGGATATTACAAGGCCCAATTCTGAATGACTATTTTTTTTAATCAATAATATTCTGAGGTCTTGCCTATGTAGCCTATCTGGAACCCAGTTGTCATTGCTTTTTTCTTGATTATCTTTTATCAGGTCCCATTGCTAGCATAAACATTAGCATTGCCAGCTAAAGGACTGCTGAGCTGAGTAAATCTCTTATTATCACCTCTCTCAGAGCTGCTCCACCTTCTTTGATAATACTATGTGCCTCCAATTATTTCTTTATGTTAGTCCTTTATTTTATACAATTCTCCTCTCTTTTTTCTGCTAGTGGATTATTTTTTTTTAGTGGTGTTTTTGAGAAGGAAATATTTCCTTCATGTCTTTTCCTAAGATTCGTTCTTCTGTACACTAGATTTCCTTATCTAAAAAACGATCTTCATGGCAGTGTTATGAATGGCACAGTGAATAAAGCAACAGAGCATTTGGCTGATAAATTTGTAAGGATAAATCTGAGTTTTGTAACACTTAAAATACTTTCTCAAGTTCAGTTTGAAAGAGATACTTAGTGTTGTCTGTGCATCCTTGTGGTTTCTGATAATCAATCTGCAACTGCTCCTAATGTCAGTCCCTTTTGCATTTGACATACATCTCAATCCCTCCCAAAACAGAGATGACTTGTGTTCTTTCTGGTGACACCCATGTGTTGTTAGGCTAGTTTCTGGAATGCTTAGTCTGTAGAAGCTGCATTTGTGCATCCTTCTGTAAAAACCGGAGTTGGTGCTGGGCAAGCTTCTCTCACAGACTTCAGTTCCATGGCCACAGTGGCTCTTGCACATCCATTACTGCCTCAGCTCAATCCCTGTCCTGGGAGCTCAGTGGGCCAGTTATTGTCTGGTCCCTACTTTTTGATCTGGTCAATGTGGACAAATTATTTGAACATTTTAATTTGCACAGTTACTCAAAGCCATAATGTGGTGCTCAAGAAAGGCCATCAAACAGATATATGAAACAAAAACACAGCATGAATTACGTAAGAAAGAATTCAGAAGCAGATTGAGTTGCGCTGTAGGAAAAGCTGTGTCTGTAAGGACTGGAAGATAAAGGCCACAATAATGTCTTAGCTGCCAGATACTATCTTTTTATCTTAATATATTACCTTCCCTGATGTATCTTTTTTAACAGATAAGATAGGAAAAAGACTTGAAACCCTTCCGTGCGACGGATATTCTACCCTGGAGAGGTGTTCAAGCCGTAAGTGCAGTAATGTATCTGCAGTCAGACATTCTGACTATCAGAAGCCCTGTCACGTCAGCAGAGTTGTACAGTGCCAGTTATGAAACCACTCTAAGTGGAAAGATAGCTATAACTTTAACAGCTACCACTTAGTTTAGAATATATTGCCTACAACTATTCTGAATATTTGGTACTATCAGAAGTGCAGTTCTCTAACCGAAGAGAAATTTTAAATATAATTTTCAAATAAATATTATTTTAAATACGATTTTCAAATCAAAATATAATACTTCCTGAGTAAATCTTATTGCTATATATAAAACATAAACAGTAGGGGACCAAATTACAGAAAAGGTCTAGTGTTCTTTTAATTTGTATTATACTCTAGCATTACGAGTTGTACAAAGACTTGGAAGAGAAATAGTAAACTCTCCATTGAATGCATTACTAATACCCATCTAAGAAAGAAGCATTCTGTAACACTCAATATAATAAAATATAGTATAATATGGTCTTTAAAATGCCATATATAAACATATAAACTACCAATAAAGCAAACATAAGGATTGATTGTTAGTTGGTTGAAAAGACAAAAAAGAAAGGTGAATGCATTTGTTCACCACTGTCCGCCTCCTCAAATGTAAGTCAGTCATATTTAGGGAATCTAAGAAGAGCGTCGCCTGACTTTCTTTAGTTGATCAAACTTACCTGTAAGTATTCAAGACATAGGAAAGAGGTTGTTGCTGATAAAGTTTTACTTGCAGAAGGAAAACAAACTGTCTTTGTAAAATGGTTTTCAGAAAGGATCTAAACATGCTTCTACCAAGTACACAAAATATTCCTGTTGCATTAAATATTGAGAGCAATAGAGAACAACCAAATTAAATGCTGAACATTAATGCTGAGGCTGGCTCCCTGGGGCAACTGAAGTCACTGGTCCCTTGCAGTGAAGGTAGGAGACAGACTTCATCTAAACCCAATCCAGTGGCAGCACCTGCCCTGCGCTGATTGACAAGCAGAGCAGTCATTACCATTCAGCTATAAACAGCTATATTCATCTTAGGAAATAAATCAAGGACTTGAACTAGGTGATTGAGCAACAACAATCAGTAGTGCTAGGCATCAATTGTGCCAGCTGTCTGTGTCAGAAAGCTCTCCTTCTTCTGGCATAGTTTGCAAAAAAAAAAAAGTATAAGCTTTATCTCAGTGGGAGACCTGAGTGTTCAGTATCACTTGGCCACTGCTCTTTGCTGACTTTGCCCCATCAGTTGACCATGTATCTCAAGAATGATCATGACAGTACCAAATGATGCAAAGTTATTTGGGGTGAAGTTTGAAGATGGATGAATGAGGTGAGAAGTTTTCACTCCAGTCACTCAAGTTCTATGCACTACAAAAAACACATAAAATCCTTGGGAAGTAAAAACTTATATGCATGACATGAGTTTTCTACAAATATAAGAATTTTGTTGTTGCACTTGTTAGAAGGCAGCATGAAATGGAGGAAGAAAAATCTGCACAGCCGTACTCTGAAATTTTAAAATAGAAATTCTCTTCACCGCTCTACTGCTTTCAGAGCATCATTAGGTCTATTCCTTCCTATGTTAGTAAAAAACATGAATGATTTGTAGGGAAAACTACTTTTTTCCCCCCATCCATTAGTCTGGTCATCTCATTACAGCAAGAAACAGATTATAATTTTTGCTCATATAAAATGTGTGGGTTTGATATTGGTCCTTTTAAATCTGCAGCATCTTTGGTGAAATTGCAGATAGTTTTGTATATTAAATAATGTATAAAAAGTAATATTCATTACAACTATTTACTCTCTAGTGTATAAAGCAGTCTCAAACTTTACCATCCTTCAGTGTATAGTTAAAATATTCTACATGAACAACCAGATTAATTGTGTGTCTAGTAAAAGTTACAAGTATAATTGCATTGGTTTGCTCATAGCATTTTGATTTACAGTTTGAGTCAAGGAAAAAATTATGACAGTGTTGTCTTTTTAAATAAAAAGAAAGTAACAAGCTAGTTTGTTTAAACTAATTCATATACTCTAATTCCTCCATTTTTCCTCTTGTGTTTATCAGAACTTAGTGGTGGTGATTTTTTAATACTGTCCTGGTTTCAGCTGGGGTAGAGTTAATTGTCTTCCTAGCAGCTGGTACAGTGCTGTGTTTTGAGTTCAGTATGAGAAGAATGTTGATAACACACTGATGTTTTCAGTTGTTGCTCAGTAGTGTTTAGACTAATGTCAAGGATTTTTCAGCTTCTCATGCCCAGCCAGCGAGAAAGCTGGAGGGGCACAAGAAGTTTGGAGGGGACACAGCCAGGGCAGCTGACCCAAACTGGCCAAAGGGGTATTCCATACCATGGGACGTCACATCTAGTATAGGAACTGGAGGAGGTGGGGGCGGGGGGGAATCGCCGCTCACAGACCAGCTGGGTGTCAATTGGCAGGTGGTGAGCAATTGCACTGTGCATCATTTGTACATTCCAGTCCTTTTATTATTGCTGTTGTCATTTTATTAGTGTCATCATTATCATTATCAGTTTCTTCTTTTCTGTTCTATTAAACCGTTCTTATCTGAACCCATGAGTTTTACTTCTTTTTCTGATTTTCTCCCCCATCCCACTGGGTGAGAGGGGAGTGAGTGAGTGGCTGTGTGGTGCTTAGTTGCTGGCTGGGGTTAAACCACGACAATCCAAAAAGAGTTTATTAAGTCTTTTTTAAGATGTTTTTGCTTCTCCCAGTGTCAAACAAAATCTAAAAAATAAAGGCTCAAAATTCAGCATCATGAAAAAGAAGCCATCACCTTGAACTTTTAATTTCTTTCCAAGGATTTGGTCTTCGATTTTTGAAGATATAGGATAATATCCTCTATTTAATTTCTTCCTATTTGTGAAATTGCTGTTAAACACAGTTCACATAATGAATTAACTTTCTCTAAGAAGGATAAATTTCTAACAACTTTTCTTCAGTTGCAGTTAGAGATGATACAGGGTACCTCACAATGCAACAGCTATTCCAATAGTGAGCAAGATTATGGGTCCTGCAAGACCCTGCAAGAATCAAGCAAGTTTAAGCTACCTAGTAGCTAGAGACCAGGTAACGGGGAAAATCTTCCTGTCCTTATGCACCAGAAGGAGAATTCATTAAAATCACTAGATATAAGTTATGTCTATGTAATTGCCATATCTCACCAGAAATTCCAAAATTCTGCTTTTTAGTCAGGCCAACTGTGTGAAACCAAATTCTCATGGGTGATTGGAAAAATATAATTTAATTTATATTCCAAACAGGTTAAAATAGAAGCAAGAGGGAACTCCAGATACATTCAGCAAAGGTACAACTTCTTACGATTCTTTTTTAAGCAAGCACACACTTACAATACACTTCTAGTCCAAAATTTAAAAAGTATGTTTTTCTAAACAGTGTCCGACAAATTTATTCAATAAATAGTACAATGAGAATGGCAACAGAAATTCCAGCAGGGAAATTCGTGCTGTTGTTATAACATACAATATCAAGGACATTGCAAGCTTTGTATTATCTCTTTTCTATCTCATTTACAATTTCTAGGTTTTAAAGCCAGTTCAGTAAATGCTGATGTGCCTCTCCAAGATGCACAGTAGCTGTATCACTGGTACAGCTGCATGATTACTCTTAAGTCTCAGTGGTAGCTGCTCTCCTAATGAGCCAGGATAAAATCATTAAAAAGTAATTGTGTGCAGGTTTTACAGATAAGTCTCCGCTCTGGGACAAGGCAATCCTGACAGACTGTAATATTTCTAAGGCAATATACTCCTCCCTTCCTGTTTAATGAGCCATAGATTTTTAATCTGGGAGTTTTGGTGATAGGGAGAAGGAATGCACAAGAGGTCGGTCTGGAGGCATTTGTATGCATCTGTATGTTATACATGGCTGTATTCAATAGAGACAATGAAAAGATGGGTACCAAAACTAGCTCTCAATCTCCCTAGAAGTTATGTGTTACTGTCTGTGTTGCTGTTTCTTCTGGTACTTTTCAATCCCAGTACACTAGTCCAAATGTACATTTGCTTTCGTATGACAGGCCATATTTAGTACTGCCCTTTAATGTAAATGAAAACATACAAAACCACAACTTGATTACACAGCAAAACTGGAAGAAAATCTAATTCTAATTTGTAAAATCATTCAGAAAATAATTACAGTAGAGGATTTTCCATCCCTTAAAGATGGAATGCAGCTATATTGTGGTTATATATAAAAAACAATTCATGTCACAAAAAGAAAGAGGAAGCGAAAGATAACAATTCCATACAGAAATTCAAATATGCTTAGTATACTACATTCATAATTGAACACAGTTTATCTGACAATCATTTTGTAATAGCATTCTATGAAAGCAGGAAAAAATAACAGATGTAAAACAGGTAAGATGTCTCCCAAAACATGGTGAGGAAAACCACAAAATCTACAAGAAGGTAATGACACCATTTAGAAGTACCTGGTCCACTTTTCAACTCACAGGCATGCATCACTTCAGATGAGCGGTATGCCTGCCACACAATGTACTCCACTTTCACCATGCTGCTAACCACCAAAATATCAAGCTTTTAGCATTCACTGCACTGCATCTTCTCTACTCCTCTATCTCTCAACTTTGCCTTAAGATCATAACCCTGTCATGAACTGACATCCAGTGAAACAAATTGGTGAGTTGGAAAAGAGCAAATTAAAAAAAAATAAAATTGAAGTATCACTTATCTGTAAAAACACTAATTTCCCAATTCTTCATAACAGTTTTTTTCATCTCTTGTTGAGAACAATACCAAGAGCAAATAGCAAATGGTATTGCAGAGATCTGAGTAAAGATATTTTCATGCAAGCTGAGTCTACTTACTGAGATTTATTCTCCAGATATTGGTGCATTGCCAAAATTGCAGGCACAAAATAAACTTATCCTAACTCCCCTATGAGGAGTATATTCTGTGCAATGCTTTTATTTACGTGCAAACGACCAGAATTTAATTTTAGCATTCAATCAGATGAACTCCCTTTTCTGACACACCAAGGAAGAGTTTTCGCTTAACAGGGAAGATTGGAGTGTTGTACTTCCTCCAATGGTCTTTATCTACCACTTTTTGTTCTATAATTTAGGTCTGGAGGGAGAAAGAGACAACCAGTAGTACCCCAAACCCTAGTAACAATTAAGTTTTTTGAGTTTACATCTCCATTTGGAGTCTTCAAAGGCAAACCATGGGAAGCTATGTAATTTCAGTGAAACCTCGTAAAACATGAGTATGAAAAAGTACATAGGTATAGAAGTGTGCATACCATTAGTTGACACTATTTCTTATTGTAGATATCCACATACACATTCTAGTACTTCCTTAACTTCCCAGGCAAAAGAGCTCAAGTTACCCTGAACTCTTTTCACGATAAGAGATTTTCAGTTACAGTTTTCATGAGAAGGGATAAATCCTTTTTCTCACATCGCAAGACCCATTTAACTTCCCCTATCATTATAAAATGAGTGCTGCTTGTTTTGTCTCACACACTCTCTCACCTTCTCTCACCCCAACTATGTTGAAAGTTTTTCTTGACATTTATGATGATAATGGCATCTGTGCTTTCCAATGTACTTCTCCTGTGTTTCCACCCCTCCCCACCACTAGCTTATGTTACACTACAAAGCACTACACCTTAGAAGGGAAACACTTTGGCCAGGCCCTGTTGCTGCTAATGCGCAGGGGTTGGCTATGAAATCATCTTATTACTGGAATATCAAATTAAAAGGAAAAGATTCTCTCATTTTCCCCCCTTGCCTTAGAAAATAAGATAATTTGATATGTCAAACATGAGACCATGTTGTAATAAATAAAATTGTTACTTGTGGTGAGAGGCCTACTGGAAAAATGATCAAAGTCTGAAAGAACTGGCTATTTTTAGTATGCCATCTAAGCCTAAACCTAGAGAAGACTGTTACATTTGGGAGGGTATGCACCTCTTGCAGCATCTCAAGGTATGGATTTGATTGCTATTCTATCAAATGGAACAACATATTGAATTTATCCCTTAAGGTTGAACACATTTCTCATGTTACCAGATCTACACATTTCTCTTACACTACAGGGCAGGTCTACTAGAAAGGCATTTTATTAAAGCAGCATTTTTTCTAAATGATGCTATTAAAATGTATAAAGCAATTTCTTCAGCCTTGTTAGCTAGACAAGCTGTTCTTAAGATTAAGACCAGGAAAGAGTAAATGACTAAAAAATGGGCTGGAAGCAGATTTGACTTTTGCACCTGGTTTCAATATAAATTTTTTTATGTGACCTTCAACAGTTCTCTCAACTATGACACATTGTCCCCTCTGTATAAAATAGGGATTAAAATTCATTACATCTTTGCACTGTAAGAATTGAGGCCTTGTCTTGTAATAAGTTCTGCACATTTCAGGCTTTGTTCAAGACTAACACCTGCCCCATCTAATTCTCACTAGATACAGGGTAGTTTAGGGAGTAACTAATTTGTGAGTTCAGAATATGACACACACACACAAAATTTCAATCCCATATTGTGTTCCTTTAGATCAGACTGAAAGGGCAAACATAGCAAAAGCATATGTGTTTATGCTTCATCTGGACCATTCTACTATTATCCATCTTACAAACTTCTGCGGAAGGGATATATTTTAATTATTCTTCTATATTCTGTTTTTATTCCTTGAGCTACATAATTTTTAAGTCCACTCATGTATCACTGCTGTTATAGGAAAATATGATCAGAATTCATAAAGACGATGCACTGTTGTAAACTTATTTGTTTTCTGATTTAATCCCTGGAGGATTTAGCCTTTATATAGATAATTGGTGACATTTTCAACAGTCTCAAGTCTCTGCTAATGTTGGGCATTATAAATTGCACACCAAAAGTTATTGATTATCAAGTTTCTTTATGCAGCTGAGAATGTTCAATGCCTTAGAGGAACTAACCCTAGCTCCTCAGCCTTCTGTTTTCATATTATATGTAGACTATCCACCCCATAAATGACATCACCCATCCTGTCCACAGTCCTTTGAAATGTGGAAGGTTTCTATAGAACCATGTAACTTCACTTTAATAAATCTGTTCACTTTCAGGGTAGGATAGGAGGATATGAAACCTAGAGGAACTAACTTTCCACCAAAACTGTGGCTTAGTGCATGCTGCTCGATCTGTTCCTCTTCAGAGTGCCTGCCTGTAAAGACACTGTAATAAAATCACTCTGTCTCTGTAGCCAGTAAGACTAACTAAATCTTATTTCTTTTTTTATGTTACAGCACTGACCAAGCTGAAGTAACGTCCCTGGTCACAAAGATACACACTCATGTTCCAAGGACACCGAAACTTTCATTCTGTTCTACATTTTAGGCTTAAAAATTCGAAGATGGAAATGAGTGTAAGAAAGTTAAAGCAAATAAAGTTTCTGTAATTCAAGGAAAAACTCAGCCAAAAATAGTAAAGAAAATAAAAAAGAAGTGAAAAAAAAAAAAGAATAGAGCATTAAGTTTTGCAACACCTTTATCTGTTTGCATAACAAAGAAGAGAAAGCTTTCCTAGAAAGCAGTTAATTTCATTTCTATAATGTGCCTTTCAAGGTGAGATTGTGGTTATGGCAGACTTATACTGCCATATATGGTTCCTTTTTCTTCCTACCTCTGCCATAAGAAAAGTAGAAAGGCTTTTTTCTTAAAGAAACATCAGAGTATTCCTACAAAAGAGACCTAATGAAGTCTCATGCCCCAAACAAATGATAACAAATCTCTATCTGCCCCTGTGTCAGGAAGCAAGAAAGTCTCTCCATTTTAGTGGGTGGTGGAACAAAATTCATTACAGGTTCACACTCAAGCCATACTCTTGTTCTGAAGTAGACATATTTTGCTCTACAATAGCTCTGTTTTATGTTTTAGTCAACTGTAGAACTTGTTAATCTTCTTAAATTTCATGTAAATGAACATCAATGAATAATTAATGTTCAGCCTCAGTAAGATGGACACACATGTGCTCAGATTAAAAGTCTCAGGAGAAATGTGTCTAGTCATGGAAACATGGCTTAAGAAATGGTTTAATTTTCATTCAGACAGTACGAGAAGCAAAACATACATGGTTGCAACTTTTACCACCAAATTAATAGAATAAGTTTTATTTATACAGAACTTTTAAAAACATTTATCGCCTTTTGAGTTTATGACAGTAGTTTATTGCCTTCTTTATCTTTTCTTCTACAACTTCAAGTTGTGCCACTCCACAGGATAACACATACCTCTGAAAGGACTGACTAAAAAAGCCATTAGAGTTTATTCTATTTGAAAACACAAAACCTTTAGAGAATCTCAATTCCATATGGATGGATGTTTTCAGCTTCTACACTGCCAAATTGATTTTAAAGAAACAGCTTCGTTCTGTCTGCTTCCTACAGATGTAGATATATCATCATGGAACTTAACTTATATTTGGACTTTTGGTGTTTAAATAAATTTTTTCCAGAAAGGCATTAACAGGCATTAGAATGACCAAAAAAAAGGAGAAAATTAGAATTAGAGTTAATTAAGTGGAATAAAGAAAAACAAAACAAGTAACATATATTATACAAAATGGCTTCTAAAGAGCTATGACTCTTCATCTGTGCCATACAGGAAGGGCAATTATTGGCAAAAGCAGTGGAAGAAAATCTCTAAAACTGTGTGCCTTAGTATAAAACATGTTGCGTAATGAAGATTGTTTTCTGGTTTGCTTCTGTGACCAAAGTTACAAAAGTTACAAAAATAACAATGCTTATTTCTTCTGCAATCCAGCAGAATCTTGAATAACAGAGATATAATTACTGTTTAAGAGTTTTAACTAGTGCTAAGTAATTCTTTTTTATTCCTCATTTAAAATCCATTTAATATACTGTGATGAGTTAACCCTGGCTGGACGTCAGGTGCCCACCAAAGCCGTTCTATCACTCCCCCTCCTCAACTGGACAGGGGAGAGAAAATATAACAAAGAGCTTGTGGGTCGCGATAAGGACAGGAGACATCACTCACCAATTACTGTCACAGGCAAAACAGACTCAGCTTGGGGAAAATTAACTCAATTTATTACAAATCAAACAGAGTAGGGTAATGAGAAATAAAACCAAATCTCAGAACACCTTCCCTCCACCCCTCCCTTCTTCCCAGGCACAACTTCACTCCTGGATTCTCTACCAAGCCCCCCCCCAGTGGCACAGGGGGATGGGGATGGGGTTTATGGTAATTTCATCACACGTTATTTTCTGCCGCTTCATCCTCCTCGGGGAGAGGACTTATCACACTCTTCCCCTGCTCCAGCATGGGGTCTCACCCATGGGACACAGTCCTCCACGAACTTCTCCAATGTGGGTCCTTCCCACAGGCTGCAGTTCTTCACGAACTGCTCCAGCGTGGGTCCCCTGCGGGGTCACAAGTCCTGCCAGAAAACCTGCTCCGTGGGCTCCTCTCTCCACAGATCCGCGGGTCCTGCCAGGAGCCTGCTCCAGCACAGGGTTCCCACGGGATCACAGCCTCCTTCGGGAACCCACCTGCTCTAGCGTGGGGTCCTCCACAGGCTGCAGGTGGAGATCTGCTCCACCGTGGACCTCCCTGGGCTGCAGGGGGACAGCCTGTCTCACCAGGGTCTTCACCACGGGCTGCAGGGGAATCTCCGCTCCGGCGCCTGGAGCATCTCCTCCCCCTCCTTCTTCACTGACCTTGGTGTCCGCAGGGTTGGTTCTCTTACCTGTTCTCACTCCTCTTTCCGGCTGCTGTTTTCCATCTGTCCTAACTTTTTTTTCCTTCTTAAAAATGTTATCACAGAGGCGTTACCACTATCACTGATTGGCTCGGCCTTGGCCGTCGGCGGGTCCGTCTTAGAGCCGGCTGGTGTGGGCTTTCTCGAACACAGGGGAAGCTTCCAGCAGCTTTTTACAGAAGCCAATCCTTTAACCCCCCCTGCTACCAAAACCTTGAAACACAAAGCAATACATATACATCTCTCTGTTCCATAGCCTAATCTTCCAGATTTTTTTAAAAGAAATAAATTGTTGAATGTGGCTGTACTGAAGTTGTTTTGGTAAATGTTCATTGTTGTTTCCATCATAAAGCATGATCACTCAACTGAAGTGAAATTTGGGCAAATTAGGAAGTCAGGAAAGCTGTCTGCTAGAATTGCTTCAAGGACTTCAGGAGCCACAGACTGGATATTAAGTCAACATCTCAAGAAGCTAACAATTGTTCTCCCTGAAAGCTTCTGAAGGACTGAAATGGAACATCATCATCCACCCAGAAGCAGAATTTAGACCCAGGCAAAACGTAGTGAACTACACCACCACTGATACCGCATATGCTTCTGGAAATACTGAGCATTCTCAAAGGCCTTTGTCATAACATTAAACGTGGCGGCAGCTTGCACAGTTGCACAGTGAAACATGCCAAAAACAGTGGCTCAAGAAGTGAAGCTGGAAAAAAACCAAAGATTTGACAAAGTGCACAACAATTCCAAATTCATCCCTGATGTAAGACCCCAAGCTTTTAGGCCTGCCAGAAGGGTTTGGGCATACACTTCCCTGAATGGCAAATCCAAAACCCCCACACTCTGCAAGAACATGAGATGCTCTCTAGAAGAGGTCTATCCAAAAGACAGCAATAGAAAGATGAGATCATTTCCACAGTGGCTATTGTTAATGACTGTAATATAAAGTGTCATGTTTTTACTAGAATAAGTATTGACCTCAATTGATTCACTTGTGTTTCAGCTGGGAGGATTCACAATTTTTTTTATTAACGTCACAAAACTAGTTCATTTCAGCATTTGGTTACACCAATACTCTGTTTTAATAACTTCATTTCAATAAATATTGTTCTGCTTAAATTGAGTGGGAGCTGGAACGTAAAATCATTGCAGCTTAGTTACTTTCAAAACCTGACATTTTTTGCAGCTGCATGCTGCCAGTTTATTTTTTTTGCCAGACAGATAATTCTAGCTTTTCATGACAGCCAAGATAGCCTATTCTGGTGAAACTGCAAAAAGGTGAAAGGAAAAGGCAATATGAGATAACACCTACCTACACTGGAAAAGTCACGCAAAATGGTCTCAAACTGCCACACTGTCTGAGAGTTGTGAAACCAAGGAAGGCTTGACACATATCTGCAGGTATTAAACCCACACACCATTTCCAAGCTTTTGATTCCCCTTCAATTCTACTGCAGTAGTGCTGAAAGAGTTCATGATTAGGATTGATATTAAGGGCTTGTTTTCACCAGTTAACTGCTGTTGGCACTGATATGCATTGTTTGCCAAGCCACAGTCTACCATTTCAAACAATATTAGTATATCCCATTGCTAGATTTAAAGCTCCTTATAGCAAGGCAAGGGTTAAACTAGTCAACAGGATAGGACTCCTGGAAGAGGCTTGAGAAACAGAAGAAAAAAGGCCGAGTAGGACCATAGGAGACAAGTCAACTGGAGAGCACAGCTTGAGAAACTACTCAGTGGCATGGAGGAAATAAAAAGGCTCTTATTTTCAAAGGTGATACTGACAACTCTCTATGTCTGGGGGGAAATAGAAGGCCTGGAAGAAGGTCCTGTGAGATTAATATGGTTAATATCTGCTGACAGGAGCAAATAATGATAGTGATGGATATATGGATTCCAAGAAGATGTTCCAGGAAGAGAATTTTTTCTGTATAACTTATGCCAGTTAAACCAGATCTTCAAAATTTAAGACCTCTATAGCTATCACAGTAATACTAAGAAAAAGGGCCAAATCCTTCTATTTCACAGATGTTTTTAGTGCAGCAAAGCTTTAGTATACATTTGGTTTTGTCTTTCTGTAGTTAGAATTAAGTTTTTTAAGTATATAGATGATTTTTGTTTGATTCCATTACAAATTGGAATGAATATCTTTCTCAAGGGAGCAGGAAACGTATGCTTTCCAAAAACTTTCTCACTGAGCCAAAACCAGATCTTATGACTGGGGTGATACTATAGCGTGAAGATGAAGGTATAATGGCAGTAATTTGTCCAGGTGCTAATGCACTGTTTCTGAAAATTGCTAGATGCAGAGTATTGGGTAATAAATTACTAGCAGCCTGTATATGTTGCAATATCAAATGCATTGTTACATTTGCAGAAAGTTTTTTAGATACTCTACAATGACTTAATACACTATTTGCCAACAACACAGAAATAGAAATGTTGAACTTTATTACAGAGCCACAGAAGATTCTGGGTCCTTAAGATGTAAGAAACTTGCATATCTCAAAAGTGTACTGTATCTTTTGTTAAATACAGCCAAGAAAGCTTAAATGTGATTAGGAACTAGCTACAATAAGGCTTTATTTATTCATCACTGTTAGTTCTTATGATGGTTTCAACACTGTTGATCCCAACCAGCACATTATATTGAATTCACTGGACTTGTTATTTGTAACACCGATATATTTGCATTCAGTATATGCGTATGATTAACCAATGTGGAGGGCTGAGTCTTAATCAGATTATAAGCAAACAGCAGCTTGAAGACTTTTATCTAGATTTCCACTACACTGAAGTTCAAAAGAATTGAACAAGCATCTTAGTATGATGGTCTCTAACAGTAGAGTGTGAATGCCCCAGAAACTTGTGTGAAGCATGTCCTGTACTTCTCTTTAGTAATGCCACCCTTAGAGACTTAATTATGGCCTTTATTATCCTATTATCCTTTGTGTCCACCTTCTTGAAGACTATTGTACAGAGAACCTATTTTCTGTAACTGTGTTTCTTAAAGGAGAATCCAAGCATTGAAATGAACTCTGAGGCAACTCTTGTTGCAGGAGGTCAATAAGGAAGATCTATTCACATCGACTACTTGTTCCCTTGAAAGAGCACAGGAAAAAATAGTTTGTGGTGTACAGTATTCTTTTGCTACCCTGAAAAATTGCTCATTTCAGTGATCAGGCTCTAGTGATAGCTCAATGTAATGAAGAGTGAAATGTTTCCCAATACACAAAGCAGGAATTTGCATACTCTGCCAGGTGTATGCCTTCACAACACGATGCTGGACAGGAAGCAAACAGTTCCCCAAAACTCCCCAATGCTTATTAGATAGTGTCATAGGTGTTCACTAACAACAGAGTGATCTATACCCAAACAAAAGGGAAATATTGGTAAACATTAACTAGTATCAATTTTGTCATAGTTCTGGATGCTGCTCATCCACATGGACTTTTCCACTGTGTGGAAAAGGAACCACTACAACCACTTTAAGCAAAAGATTTTAAAAGATTAGATTTGTTAGATGTCATGTACTGGTAAGTGTGAACTAGTTACAGAAGAAAGGATAAAGCACTTGGATGTTTTCTCTCAACCTGCACCACGGGAGTCTGGGCAGCCACATCTCTCCCTTTTTACGAGGCAGTAAACCATGAAAAACTTTATCCTCCCTATTTATGCAATGAGCAACATATTTCTGTCTTACAGACCTATTTCAGCAGAGGAAATGTATCCTATTTAACATGATACCCAGCAGCCAGGGAAGTGCTTAAATGTCAAAATCCTTTCTACGACTGGTGTTCCAGAAGTTTATCTCATATTATAAAGTTGTTCCATAGCTATATGGCTCCCATGAGAAAAAAAGTCATTTACACTGAAGCACAATTGCTTGAATATACTCACAGTGACTAATCAGTGTTGAAGAGAACACTAAGCTGTAGTTTCATCCTCCTTACTATGGTCATGACATGATTTAAAGTGCTGTTTTTTTCAATCTTGACACTTAGTCTATGAGAGCAAATTACTCGGGGGGGCGATCAGAGTTACATTTCTTCATCCAGGAGCTACACAAGACGCTAGGTTGCCCCTTGCCTTGGGGGTTTGTTCCGTGCCCCTGTGCTGACTCCTGGCTCACACAGGGAGGTGGAGCCAAGGCAGAGCGGGGACAGGAGCCTAATAGGTCTCCAGCTCTCTGGCAAGGCTACAGAAAATGCCTGCCTTGCCTCCGCATGCACCAATTGTGGAGACAACTTGAAAGCAAAAAGTGAACCACCTCTCCTGCACTTAAAATGGATACAAGCAACAATTATTCTGAAATCACCAAGGCGTTAGGTCTGTTTAGCATTAGCTCTGAGGCGAGGAAAACACCAGTTTTCAAGACACAAGCATTCAGCAGTTGGGAGTGTATGTTTTGAAGAGCCCCATGCACCAGAGGCAACTCCTAAATTCTGACTAAAATTTCAAGCACTGGTGGGGGAGGGTTGTTTTAGAATAAAGCCCGGAGACTAAATGGCCTCAGTCCCACAGCCCTGGCTCGAATCTCCTCCTGCTCTGCCTCCATGGATTTCAAGCTTACCTTGACGGGAGGAGCTGGTGACTGCCACAGCTGGCGATGGCCTGTGCGGAGGAGGGACTCCCGCCTCAGTGCCCCCACAGGGAGCTGGCAGCAAGCGGCTGCCGCCTCTCTGGTGCCAGCAGTGAGGCAGGGCTTGGCCAGCAAGCCAAGATGGGGGTCACTGCCTGCGTGGGGGACCCACAGGGACCAGGGGCTCCCAGAGGGTGGCTGGGCAGGGCCTGGCAGCCAGGGACCCTGCCAGGGAGCAGGGGCAGCTGGGGGCACCGGGGCAGACCCAGGCCCCGTCATCGGGCACCTCCCTGGGCCCGCGGATGGGCCTGGCTCAGCAGGGCCCATGACCAGGCAGGGCTGTGGAGACCTGGAGACCGGCCCTGCTGTGGTGTTGCTGCAGTAGGGGCTGACAGTCCCGGTGGGCTGCTGTGGGGTCCTGGGCCCTGGGCAGGATAGGGGAGCCCTGGGGAAGGCAGTCCCTGGGCACCTGCTGCCCACCCTGCTGCTCCTCAGTAGGGCCCAGGGTGCAGTCCTCCGGGTACCTCTGGCTACCACAGGGAAGGAGCAAGAAAGAGAAAGAAGGGTAAATAAATAGTTACATATGTAATGGTATTTTGTTTTTAGTAGCAGCATAATAATTTTAAAATTATTTATTAAATTATTACTAATTGTTTTTATCACAGTAAGTTATAGATGAATATTGAAGAAATAATTACCCTTATTTCTCTCATGACTCCCAGGTGAAGGCCACAGACAAGTCCAAGGTCTTTCCTTCAGCAAACAGCCTCCTCCCTGCATCACTCTGGAGTCTCCTTTGGTAGGTCTTGGAAATAAGGAGCCTTGTTTGAGTGGAGACAACACATTATGCCGTCTTTTTTTAAAAAACTGACTGCCTAGCAGTTCTTCTACTTGTGAGGGTTTGTCCAGAGTTACACAGGCTCCATAGCTTTCAAAATCTGAGGTTTAGCCTGTCACTTCTGTGTTCATATGTTTATTCCTGCCTCCAAATCCCAGTCTCATGCAAAGCATTGGAAAGAAACTGTTTTTTTTCTACAATGTCATCAGTTTCCCAAAATGTGCTTATTTAAGAGGATCCATATTGAAAGTTAATTATCCCCATTGTGATTATGACTGAATATACTGCATGTCTGCCTCACTAGAGATTGGGATATTCAGTGATAAAGCAATTTACTGAACTCAGTCCACAAAGTCTACACAAAATAATACTTCAAGATCATCTTCCCCTTATCACCCCCTCCTAGAAATTTCTCTGCAGTTCTTCCATTTTTCTGTGGCTCCTGGGAGTGGTAGCCTTATTTACTGGATCTTGGGCTGACAACTATGATTTATTCACTGGCAGATCTAGACCAGAACCCTATCCAAAAAATGCATTTAACAACGAAGAATAAAATCAGTTCAAGCAAGAGACATGTCTGAGTTTACATTTTAAGTTATTACCCCTAATAATTCTAACCTGTTCTATTACTGTTTGTTTGTTTCTTTCATTGTTTACAGCAGTTCTAAGGTTTGTCTGTAACATGCATAAACACAATTCATGGAATACCTTGCTTTTTAAATGCCTGCTGATACATGTAGGCAAAAAGGCTATTTTGGGTGAATTAAAATAGCACATTAGTTCATGAGTGCACCAAGCAGACCTGGAATTATTCCTCAGCTCTAACAAACAAACTCAAACTTCCAGTAGTTCCGGGCAAAGAAAATAGCTAAAAAAATTGTGTTAGCATAGTGTCCTTTACGCAACATTGGAGAGTATGTGTTAATGTATCACTCTACATGCTCTAGACACCTGTATAGAACTCCCTTGCAATATAGTTATTAAAGTATACACAAATTTTGGTAAGTTTTTCTTTGATTAAAACAGTGTTTACCACCAGAGCTGTAGAGTTTCACCCAGTTACCTATGAGCAAGACCTGTGGGTTTTCCATGCAGCAAGACTTCTAGTTCAGGAAGAGAACATTCTCAGAAATGGCAGTCAGCCTTGAATTCAGATTATCAGTAACTGATAATCATCTATGATAGCCCTAGTTAAGCTATCCCACTGGCCTTTATTTTAAAAGCTTCATTTTATTTCAAGACTCTTTCCTCCCTCTTCTTTTTGTTTAGTGTTCTTGTCAGCCTCTGGATTTGCTGTCGTCTACTAGATTAAATCCCTACAAGAATTCATTATTGTACTGTGGGAAAATAAACAACTTCTTGAACTACTTCATATTAGTAGAAAACAAATGGTATAATATCAGTAATACCCCTCTGTGAACTGGGATATACATCTTAAGCCCCTGACACTTACTTTATTTTCTTTAAAAGCTTCTTTATTCAAAACATATTTTCCCACTGTCTTTAAGGAAACAACTGCTTGGCTACTTAGTATCTCACAATAAGTGTCACATCTTATGCCAAGAAAAGGATTACTGCATTGCAAAGACAAATGATAGAGATCTGAAGCAAATCCAAGGCAAAATGCCAAACACAGTTGAAATTAAAGAAGCTGTGAATCAGCAACACACTGACATACATAAATAATTAGAGGAATTTATTTTGTTTAGAACAAGCAAACAACTCTGCAGCAATGTACAATGTATTTAATTCTTTTCAAAACCTGCTACTTCACAGGTACCAAATTTAGAGTCATCACAGGTATGACTCTAAACACCACCATCCTTGCCCTTGGGCTCTATCTTTAAAAAAGGGCCACAGATTTACATCTAACATGTCCCATTAGCTTGGCAGCATGACTTCTGACTGTTGTTGCAAATTCTACAGTGATTTTTCAAAAGATGAGCCAAGCTGATTCTTTCTCATGACCTTGTGTATGGAAGGGCTAGAAGATGGAATTTTGGTCTGTGGATGAACACTGAGTAAGAAGTAGATAACTAAAAAACGCAGTCAGCACAGGGAATAGATAGTTTATTGTTTGAAATGCTGACCATGGGGATAAGGAAGTTGAAGAATGTTAGGGGAGGTAGTACCTACAATAATGGAGGAATACAAAGCACCACACATAACTTTGCTTACCTTGCAAAAGCCCTGCTATTGGTTAGAGCATAGTGGACGTGACTGATGGATTATGGTAATTTGCCACGTGCACAGAGCCCACGAACCAACAGAAGGGATGGCTATGGCACGTGCAGCATGCCTGGCCAGCGGGCGCATGTGCCATAGGCTCCCTATGTTGCAATCGAGGCATGTTTCGGCACTCATTGGCCGCGAGTGTCGACACCCGTTCCTTCACAAATGTATACAATTCCAGAGTTTTCTGAAGAGCAGTGGGCTGGTGTACGGCAAGGTCACCGTGGCCTCCGTGGGGATGCTCACATAAAGCTGGCACCTACCGACTGCTGGGCTGGGCTCAAGGCGCAAGACGGCACAAGAATGTATGGAATGTACCGATGGTTCTTCTTCTTCTTCACAGTCCTTGGGTCAGTATGTTAACAGAGGTTTTTTTGCTTTGTAAAATACCCTTAGCATAACGCATGTGTGTATTTAATAAAAAGCTTGCTTTTTTCCCTTCTAGTCAGTGCGTGTGTGTTTACCTTCTCGGGAATCCTCAAAACCACCCTAAAACAGACCTTAAGGTATCAATCAAAGTAACACTGTGTTATGCTGTATTAGTAATAATAATTCTTAATTGTTTCACAATAAGGTAAAATGTTGCTATCAGTAGATTATCTGACCATATGTAATTTTGCTGTATTTATATTGTATTATATATGTAATTTTTAATTATCTGACTATATGTATGAAGTTAGGTTTCATACCTACACTATTTTTGTATTTTAAAGATTTTTATTGAACTTTGCATTAATGCTTTACTGTCTTAATTTTAATAAACTGTTTAAAATCTTCATGTTTTATTCTGTAGGTGAGTCTTGCATAGCAGTTGATTAAAACTGTTAAATGAAGCATTTAACGTGAATTTAAAGTCACATGCCATCTCATCTTCATCACTTCTCAAGGTATATAAAATTTTCATTTAACTATGAATATTAACACAGCAGTATCTAAACACATCATTATCTTTTATTCTTAGCTAGCACCTGAATCAAATAGCTTTTAATTTGTATAAAATCTTCTTTTTTTCCTTTAATATTTGATTATTTTGATTTCTCACAGCACTATGAACAGTGTTTCTCACTAGTCAATGGCAGCTGTAGGACTATGTTATGGGAACAATTTTGAGGCTGAGCTATTAGACAGCAAGGCAGGAAAAGGTTCAAAAGTCACAAGAAATTTAGAAGAGCTTTTAGATTAAGCTGTATTTCCAAGACTGTTGCTGTGCTAATGAAGAATATGTGGTGAAAATTGTGGATGTTTGCAATACAATTTAACTAACACTTTGTTTTTAATTATATCATATTTTCTCAAATCCACCAGCAACATAAACAGTGCTGTAAAGGAAACATATCAAAGTTGGTAGAAGAATGGGTCCAAGCAGCGAACTGGTGTCATTTCCATTCATTTGTTATTCAGCGATTCACAGGATGAATAATTACAATACTTTTCCTTATTTGACCATCTAAATTGCCTAATTAAATGTTGTGGGAGTTGTACATAGTTCTTCCCTGTTTTGAGTTTTAGCATTTGTACTTTTAGAAATGAAAGGTAAGAGGAAACAGCCTGGATGGCCATGATATATTAAGGAAAGTGGAATGCAGCCTGAAAGTTAACTTTTTACAGGTAATTCCATTGATATATGGAAAACAGTTAACATAGAAATTGTCATTTGATATATTCTATGGGCTCTGGCATAAACTTGCAGGTAAATCAGAATAGAAGCTGTCTATACACAGGTTTACTACTTGAAAACATTAATTAAATCTTCTTATAACATCTTCAGGATTTACAATTAAAAGTGTCAAAATGCTGCATAGTACTTTCAAGGATCAAGAGCCTGAATCATAGCAGCACAAAGCAATGTGAACAACACCTTGTTGTACTCTTAAAAGTGTTTCTATAGATGGCATTTTGTCTCTCATTTGTCACGCTGATCATATGAGATTTGTTGTTAGAAACATACGTTGTTAGAAGCATATATGGTTTTCTTCCATGACCTGTTTTTAGGGCTTTTATCCTTAAAAAGATAAGCTAAACCAAAAAAAGTATGGTTAATTCTCTTTCCACATGTGACTGTTAAGAGTATGGTATGGATGTAGCAACATGTTTTGCCTATGCAGTATTCTCGAACATGAAGTCTCCTAGGTGTAATTGAGGGTTTAATCTGGTGATAGAGATGATACACTAGACTTAGAATCAGAGTGCAGGCTGAGTTTGAAGGCCTGACAGTTAAAAAATACTTAAACTGAGAATATTTGCCTTAAAATATATAAAGGTTAATTCTGTACACTATTTTGACAAATGCAAGTATTACCAGGGTATTAGTTGGAATTCAAAGAGTAATCTTGGAACTCATCATGAAGTTTAGGACATGTTTGTGATGTGTGCAAATGTGTTATGTAGCTGGAGGGGTTTGTTTGGTCATGTTAGTCTGTGTGGACAATAAAGAAATGAACCTTGTCTGGTGTAGAAATTGGGCAATTGCACGAGTTTTCTTAAAAGACACAATACTGAAACAAAAGTTTGCATTATACTTCCCTTCCTCAAGTACAGAGTATCTCATGCTGAAGTATCCCATTCATTTTAAAGATACGGCATTACACTTGCACAGATATACCTTTAAGCAGCTGAGCTCAAGCTCTTGCCTTAGCATGAAATCGAGTACTACAGATTTGCATCCAAGCCTTGCAACTTGTGTTTCATCAAACAAGCACAGATGGCAGGGGATTTTCTAGATTAACAATCATCTTCCTCTGTTCCTTCTATCTCCAGAGTAAATTGCTAGTAAGTCTTCCTGCTGGTATTTTCAAAAGCGTTTAAAAGTAGAAAAGACCATATATGTACAAACTATTTTAAATAACACTCCTAAGAAAAAAAGTATTATTCTGAAGCACTATTCAAAACAGCTATTCACTTGATGTGAAATGATACTCTGAGAAAGTGCCACCACTGCAGGTACAGACTGGGGAAGGTGATGATTGCAAGCACTTAAAATAACTGTTTTGAAGAAACAGAAGGTCAGTGCATAAGTTATATGATTGATTTTTCTTGTGGAAAAACATGGTCTAAAGACTAACTCAGTATTTGAGACCTAGTATTTTCACATCTGCATAGTATGATAGCCCAGAGGGTCTTAATTTCTAAGCACTGGAATTAAGTTTTAAGTGAACTAAGATACTTCATTCATGGGCACAAGCCATTCTGAAGTATCTTTTGGGGGTTTACAGTAAGTAAAGTTGTTTGTACAGACACAGCTGTAATGTCACTTATTATTAACATCAATTAGTGTGACAGAATTTGACCTAAAAGTCCTGAAGCAAGCAATTCTAGGATAATAACTCAGTTTATTAGCTCACACTGTAGTTTATTAAAGATCTTGTGTTCACAGAAAATGACATATTTAAACACAAATTTTGATTTCATAGATGCAACATTTTCTGCAAATTATTTGAGGGTAGGGAACATTTTGCTTTCTACACTACTGCCTCAAACCCCTCATATTTGCAGAGCTCAGAGGTTTGGCAGCAGGCCTGCAATATGCTAAGGCTTGCTGATCTTTTGTTTGTATCTTTTTTTATATCAGCATAATTCTGAACTGTTCTCAGCAATTTACCTGTCAGCGTGCAATTTTGCCAATAGAAGTCCTGTACTCTGTTAGGCAGGAGTCAAAGGACATGTCCCAGTTGGCACAAATAGAAATTGTGTTAGAACTGCTTGGTTATATGCACCAGAAGTAGGAATGTTTTTTGTGTTCTGCTCCATGAGAATTAAATATCTGGGATTTTTCCTGTTCAACAGCTTCTAGTCATGACATAGGACTAGGTTTCATAATCTGCTATTTATATTAGTTAGGAAGCTGCTTTTCTTTAGGACTAGGAATAGATATTCCTTTTTTTGCTAGGGTTGTTGGTTCAGACAAGACAGAGCTCCAAGAGGCGCAGTTCTTGGAGTTCTCTACAATGAATAAGGTGAATAAGCAAGTTACTTTCTGATTATTGTTGTGCATCAGATGACATTATTTATTCCAGATTCATTCACAAAAGAGGCCAGCTGGTTTAAAAATGGACTTAGAGGAAGGCCTCTGCATAAATTGTCTAAATTCCTACTATTAAAATTTGGAAAATATCTCCTCTCAACTGTGTTAGAATTAGATAAGACAATAGCAGGAGGGTCCAAGGTACTTAGGATGGAGAGGACTGGCAGCAAACTTGCCAAAAAAAAAAAGAGGAAAAAACCAAAAGAGAGAAGATGGTGGAGAAATGGTCTGTATTTTACATCTTACTGTTGCTTAATATCAGATAAACTGATAAACGTACAGTCTCTGAAATCCCTTGTTTCTTGTCCCAGAAATGAAGGAATATTGAAAAAAGCTTACATGGAGGTGTTCTTGACTTACAAGGGGAAATTGGGACCAGTAAACATTACTTTAAGCATCACAGCATGAATAAAAAAAACAAGAATTGCTGAATTTACAAAGAAAACTTTGTGAACATGGTCTTGTAAAACAAGTTTCAATCCTCTTCCCTTCTCAGTTCCTTCTGATATTTTTAATACACATGGAAAGTCTGATGCTTGAGGTTTTTTATTTTAAAAGATGACTGCATTTACAGCTTGTAAAGTTGGCTATGAATTCCCAGAAAAAAATTAATCAAGCGATTAAACAGCATTTGCTAAACAACTGGTCACAGTGACAGACAGCTTATTTTTGCTTCTAAATCAAAGTCTTTCAACTTTTGTATCACTTAGTTACCTATCACCCACAAAGCTTACACTGGTGCTACAAGATTCTGTAGATCTGAAAATATAGAACTAGTAGATATTGCTCTCTATTTCTCTCTGTTGCACATTCTGTCTGGTGAATAGAAAATTATATCAGAGCATCACAGAAATCTTCAGCCTGAAATGATAAAGGTGAGAGTAAACCAAGAAATACTTATAGTAAGTACTAGCAGAACATTATTCGGGTTTTTAGAGGAGTGCAAAAAAAAAATCTTGTTTCAGATACTTTCATTTGCCTGAATTGCACATACCACAGGGCTGAAAGATGTAAAAAGTTGCTATTATTTCTCATCCTGATGATTGCCTTAGTTCTGTCTCAGACTACAACTTTGTTGTGACTTTCCTTTTTTCTTATAGTGTTGAAGTGCTAGGACTCCCAAGAAGTGCTGGCAGCCAATGAGCTGGAATACAGTTTTCTGTTTCCCTCTCTGATCTTTGCTCTCTGTGCCTCAGCATCTTGGTTCTCCACCTCCCAGTGGCTGTTGCAGGTGTTTCCACTGTTAGGTCCTTTGAGCTTGGCTCCTTTCTGGGGGCATCCAGGAAAGAACAAGAAAAAGGCAGAAAAAACCTGCCTGTGCTGGAAGTGTCACAATGTCTTTGAGCATCTGAAAGAGTCTACTTCTGCATTTTCCTGTGTCCCTGCTAAATGAATGAGTACCTGGTAGATCACTGAGAATATACATCACAGGTATTAAATGTTGTGTCAAATGAGCTGTGAAACATAGCAACTTTAATGAGGAAATAGGGAAAGGATCAGACCTGACACCTGACAGACCCACACCAGTAAAAAAATTCATCTGAGAGTTGAGTTTATTTTGCCATGTTAGCTCAAATGGCAAAATTAATTGAGACTGGGTTATGAACCCCTCTGCAAAAATTGAATATTGGTGTCTGAATTCCCAGACATGACATTGTGCATCTAGTCAAGATTTATCTTAAGGTGATACGTAGTTTGACTTAGGCCTGTTGACCAAATGTGTTGGTCATGTGACAGGGTTATTCCAGCCATCTCATGCTTCCTGTGCTGCATGGGAAACAAGAATAAACTAGAGAATTTCTGAAGCTGTTCTGACCCACCTGGAGCATCTTCTCTGCTGAATTGCTCCCCATGCACATCTGTGCTTCTGGATTCAGCATGAGAGGCTGAGAAATGAGGCTTGTTATGTGCAAGGAAAGTCCATTTAACAAGACTGACGAATAACTCTGGTTATTTTTTCTCTATGCTAGCAACAGGTTTAGAGAATAAATGAGGCAAATCTCCAAGAAAGTAAGAAATGAATGGGTTTAAATTAGGTGATATAGGGTAGGGTAGGGATGGACATATGAAGATGATCCTGGTTTGTGGGGTTGATTTCAGGTTTTTTGAAACAGCGGTATGTTTTTATTTATGAAATCTAGAAACAAGAACTACTACTACATCTGCTGTTTTTTGACATTCATCTTAATCACCATGACTGTGTTATCTTTGGAAGATTCATAACTGGTGTGGAAAAGTTTCCCGCTCTAGTTTATAGGAATATTGGATTGTTTTCATGATGAAAAAAGAGCAAGTTAGTAAATTTTTTTTCTTCTGTAATCAAAAAACTTCTCTAATTTCTAAAGATTTGTTCTGTTTTTTACTTGCATCTCCTACTGCTCCATCTGTCAATGGGTCTGATAACTATGACATTCCCTGAAAAATACACGGATTACATGGAAATATTTGCATGTATTCTAATATGAATGCATAAACAAATGCTACTGTAATAGAAGTTAAGAGAATTTTGTGAGCTAAAAGGGAAAATAAAAGTAGCAGGTTTTATCTGCACAAAGACTCGTTATTAGTATATGGTAAAAAAAAAAGTTATTCACAAGTTTTTAAAGTAAAAATACAAAAGTATTTAATCAAGTGCAATTGCTCTCATTGAGTCCGAATCAGTGCTGAGAAATGAATAGTCTTATCTGAACCACAAATCTGCTGCTAACCAAGATCAATGAGAAGTACAAAAGTCACCTGAATTATGAGCTGACCCTGCTAAATAGGACTCAGGTGACCAGCAGCAGTTTTCAATTATTGGATCAACTCTAGAATTGGATGCATACTTTACAATTAGTTATTGATTTAGTCAACTTCCATACATCATTCTCTTGTCTCTAAGCATAATGGTTTTGTCATTCTTTTGTAACTCCCCTGGTGTTGTACAGCTAGACTTTTTCCCAAGCCTAAATCATTTCCTTCTGTCCTGTTTTCAGCTGGGATAGAGTTAATTGTCTTCCTAGTAGCTGGTACAGTGCTATGTTTTGA
Organism: Astur gentilis; assembly: GCF_929443795.1. Lineage (NCBI taxonomy): Eukaryota > Metazoa > Chordata > Aves > Accipitriformes > Accipitridae > Astur > Astur gentilis. The sequence continues at coordinate 14,733,166 of NC_064900.1, read as the reverse complement.
GTTCAGTATAAGAAGAATGTTGATAACACACTGGTGTTTTCAGTTGTTGCTAAGTAGCGTTTAGTCTAAAGTCAAGGATTTTTCAGCTTCTCAAGCCCAGCCAGTGAGAAGGCTGGAGGGGCACAAGAAGTTGGCACAGGACACAGCCAGGGCAGCCAACCCAAAGTGGCCAACGGGTTATTCCATACCATGTTACATCACATCTAGTATATAAACTGGGTGGAGTGGGGATGGAGGCATCACTGCTTGGGGACCAGCTGGGTGTGGATCAGTGAGTGGTGAGCAATTGCACTGTGCATCATTTTTACATTCCAATCCTTTTATTATTGCTGTTGTCATTTTATTAGTGTCATCATTATCATTATTAGTTTCTTCCTTTCTGTTCTATTAAACTGTTCTTATCTGAACACACAAGTTTTACTTCTTTTCCCGATTTTCTCCCCATCCCACTGGGGGGGGGGAGCGAGTGAGAGGCTGCATGGTGCTTAGTTGCTGGCTGGGGTTAAACCATGACATCTTCCTACGTGATGTATCCTCTAGTACTGAGTAGCTTGTCTTATAATCACTTGTTAAAGAAAAACTAGATAAAAAAGGGAACTAATCAGGGCTGTTGGAACAGAGTTTATAAAGGCAGATAACAGGGCATACTGAAGAAATTGAGTTCTCTTCAATTAGAACCGAAGTTTTCACTTCTTCAAAGGTATCCTTTCAATGGGCAGAAGTACTCAATCTTGTGAATACCATTCTGTAGTGAAGTCTAGGGCCAGTATTTTCAAATGTAAAAGGAAAAGAAGAACGGATACATAGTGAATAAGATTATTGTAGCGAACTGCATTTTTGAGGTCTTTCTGAAGGCTACAGACAATGATGTTTCACACAATAATAAAACAAGTTACTGCATGGCACAGAACAGTTTTACTTGAATTGTTACAAATGCATTGTGCTTGTCCTGAGAGGTGTTTTGCAAAAGAAAGGCAAAGCCAAAGTTGTCATTGTTCCCAGCTGAAGGTCTTGAAAGTAATTTTTCTCCCATAGTTCTTGAAAGCTTTGACAAATCTTGGCTCTGGAATAAGTGAATAATAGTAAGCAGCAAGCTAAAAATACTACAGTGAAATGAATGAATACTGAAAACAACTACTGTTCCCTTTTTTCATTTGTTATCCTAACAATTGGAACTGCAATACGTGCTTAGAAAGTAATAAGTGTATTCTTGATTATACTGATTAGAGGACCTGATAGAGCAACAAAACCCCAAGCTAGAGTAATCACATACTGTATCTTAAATGTTCAGGGTATATGGGTAAGAGAAAAAGGGAAGGTTGGAGAAAAAGACCTTGATATTATCTGCCTGTTGGTGTGCACCGAGGGCTGACAGCTCCCTGTGGGCCAGGGTGGCAGAAGCAGCGGTGGGGGTCCCCATGGTGAGAACCAGGGCAGAGTCTAGTAGCCAGGGCCCAGCCGGTCCCACCACCCCCAGCCAGTGAGCAGGGCAGGCTGGGGGGAAGCCGAGGACAGCCCCAGCCCTGGGCATTGGGCACCTCTGAGGCCATGTTGGGCTCAGGACCAGGCCTGATGATGAAAGTTGGGCAGGACCAGCAAGGCCAGTTGGCACCCTCAGGGCCCCGGCACTTGCGACAGAGAGCTCTGGTTTCCCCTGGAAGATTGTTATACAAAGTTCACCTTAACTGTTAACTCTCACTGGAGCATAATAATTCTGTGACATATCCTTTCTCAAGACTGGAGGTTTGCTTTTGTAAAATCATTAGTAGTTCTCAGCACCCAATGAGTATTTTACTGATGTTGTATAGCCAGTTACTGTTCTGAGATCCCATAGTAGACTTCCATATGCTCATGCTAAAAGCAGTGAAATGGTCACTGAACTGAATTCACTGTGCCAACTTTATTACAGAATGCCTTTTTTTTGACCCATGGGTCTTTAGAGAGTATCAATTGTGGTCGTCTTAGGCAGTCTTCGTTTCAGGTGGATTTAATCAACAGAGTGCCTATTCCCTCTCACGGTGAATGGGACATCTGTGTAGTACTAAAGAAAGTGTTGCAAAATCATTTGTTATAATGAGAAAGCTATGGTGAAGCATCTGTACATGCTTGTTAATGTTTTTGAGAAATCTGTTCATTTGCATAGATACCTTAATGAAACATTACAAAATACTACAAACCACAGCTTTTGCACATATTCAACTGCTCCAAATTAAATGGTAGAGCAAACGGTTGGTAGGAGCTATTAGTTTATTTAACTGTGAATTTTGAGTAATTGTCTTTTCTAAAGTATTTATATATGCCCAGTTTTAACAAGCTTTCTGAACCTATTGCTTTCTGAGCTCTTATACCATGGTACGTCACCAGCCATCAAAAGTTCAGTCATGTGCTCTTTCTGTTAGGTAAAATGTGATGACTTGAAGGGAGTTTGAGTGTAGCTAGTAACTGAACAGGGATTTGGACTTTGTTTTCATTTCTCTCCTTTGTGAAGAGAAGTCCCTATTCAGCTCTAGCAAGAGACCTGGAGAATTTCTTAATTAATGTAGGAATAGCTTATAAAACATGCTAATGGTGATGGAAGAAATGCAGTCTTTTTTAAATTGTATATGTCCATGCTTGTCTCTAAGTACCTTTTGGGGTTTCCAACCATTTTAGACTTTATTGCTTTAATTGCACCACCTTGTCCTAGTGAGATTAAACATATTCCCAAGTGCATAATCTCATTTTGCTCAAGAAAAATCTGTATTCCACCTTTCGATTAATTATGGTGGAGCAGCTGGTGACTAGTTAATTTTTATGTATTACTAGCTGATTGCATGAACTCTACCTTTGTCATTTCTTCATCTAATGTGAGAGGTCTAAGTGATTTACAAGCTAAATGAACCCAGTTGTTTATCATAACAAAGTCTAATGGCATGGTGTGATTTTAAATGATGATGGTGGTTTTGCTACCAATTACTGTTAAATTTCTCTACCACTCTTACTTTATATTTTCATTTTTAGGAGTGGTAAACAGAAAATGAAAATAGCATATCTGCCTAGATATGGCAGACTGACATGGGAAATAAACAAGGAATAATTTTTTGACGCTTGACACGTTACCATAATAGAAAATAATTGTAAGCAGTCAGAATTTTTAATGGATACCCAATTGAAGTGTTTATCAAGATTATTGAGATAGCGTTATGCCAACAAGATTACTTGTCTATTAATTTAATCAAACAATATGCTAGATTTGGCAATGCAACACAGAACACTTCTAACTTTTGTAGAAGCAAAATTTATGCTTATTTTGAAAACATTTTTAGAGATGAAGATAAGATTTCTCAATAAAGATAACATTACTTTCATCAGATTTTTAGATATATGGCATGAAATGGCTGCTCAAAAGGTGTTCCTATTTGAGATGTGAATGAGAAAATGATTGTACCACTGATCAAGACTGTTCAAAAGACAGTGAGAACAATATCTTTTGATTTTTTTTTGTTCCTATAACTGAATGATTTTTTTTTCCTAAGTGCAATGCTTTCATCTGTATTTTTCCACATCTTTTGTAACATTAGTGAGACTTTTGAACACCTTTCAAAAAGTACTGTGGGCACACAGAATTGACCTGGTTTCTACCAGAAACGTGAATCTAAACACTCACAGCTTGCATGCATAGCTTGACTATTTGAACTCCATCCCTTAATTGAGCTCAGGAATTACAAGGACAGGCAACATCATTTAATAATTTAGAAGGAAATGAGAAATAAAACCTATCTTTGGAAACAAAAATTTTCTTTTAATTAGAAAAGAGAGAGAAAGACCACCAGAGGTAATAGTTTTCTAGATATTTTTATTGGATTGTCTTTTCTCTTAGATTGTACAGGCTTTTGGAGCTTGAGATATTATTTTCTAAAATGTTTAGTTACACTGACAATATCCAGGGCTAATGTCCAACTGTATATAAGTTACAATCTGTAATTCTGGATATAAATATTTTTAAATTCCATTTATCTAAAATCAGATTTTCATAGATTTTGAACCTCCAATGGAAATTTCACTCCCCCAAATTGGTACCAATTGGTACTAATTCAGATTTACCAAATGTCAAAAATGCTTGCTGACAATAACAAAACCTCTTTCCTGAACATCTTCTCTCCTTTTCCCTATCCACTTGTCTAAGAGATGGCTTTTTTATTCCTTTTCTTTGGGGCAACACATTTTACAACCATTGTCTGTATTGTACTCACCCATGCCTTTCACAACACGCTCACTCTGCATTGTGACGCCTATTTTCTCTCCAGTTTTCAGCTTCTTTATACTGTGACCTTTATTTCTTTCCCTTTCCAACCTACTACACAGATTTATATCTCATGTTTGCACCTTCCATTTTCGTCTCACCTGTCTCTCACCACTTTCTCTACCTTTCATGCTTCTCATCGTTAGACTTGCCCTTTCCCTTGCTGTTTGCAGAATACACATTGTATCTCTAAAATGGTGATTATTATTCACACTTTCTTCACATCTGGCACCAACAACTGCCTCTCTACTGACTACTCAGATTAAAGCACTTAATACACAGGAGCTCTTTATACCATCTCCCACTAACTTACCAGTGATACTTTTTTTGTCCTCACTACCTCACATACTCATCCTCTGTCATTGTGTTCCCCACAGATGCACTTTTAACTACATGTCCACACTATCATTGAATTTCAAGCTTTGTTTTAATACAATTATTTGAATTTACATGACCAAAAAGAGATATTGGGCTTTACTAAGCATGGCTTCTGCTCCCCATCTTATTAATCAGCTGGTCTTACCAGGTTTTGTCCATCAGCCTCTTCAAGTCACCTATCACATGGCCTTTCTAGGATTGTGGTGCACGAACATTACATACTCACCATCTCTAGCTTGTTGCCAAAATCTGGAATAAAACTCCTTAACAGCAATGAGAAGTTAAGAAGCAAGCACTCCTTTATTGCAGCGCTAGGCACATAGGGGACCACTCCACCTAGTGTTTGCACCTGTCTTATTTAATCATGCAGGTTAAATACACACCTGTTATATATATTAACTAAATTTCTGGGAAATGTTATACATAATCATCAACTGTCTGATAAATCATTAGCATATGTAAATGTCCCTTTATGCAGGTGTGGTGAAGTCTCTGGTGGTCTTCAGAAGCCCTCTGGTGGTCTTCCATAGTCTTCCTCACTTTGACCAATAGTTGACATCTCTTATGTGATTCTGCGCAGTATGATTTTCACCATCATGTATTAGATCACATAAAAAGTACATTCAATGTTAATTCTTGAATTTAACATTTCTAGTGATTGGCCTTCAGTCACACCACCTTATCTATATTCTTATACTAAAACATTCATTGGTTAATCTTACTTAATTCCACTAACTGGAATCTTGATCAAAGTGGGGTTTCTAAGCAACAGAACTAAGGTCCATAATGATCCCTCTTAGTTTCTTAGGACAAAACACTACAAACTAACAAATCGGTTGAAGTTTCTATGGTTAACTAATTTTAGACTATACTTATTCTTTTATGATTGTATACAGCACATTTTGTATGTTCCTAAGTTTCTATGACTATATTGTGACTTCAAACTCCTATGTTCTACAATCTTTACCCTTTTAATCAAACCCAGCTTATATAAAATAAAATTTCAACTTTTATCAAAATATTTGTAACAAGCTCTTTTTTTGTGCTTGCTTTGGTTCAGCTGTTTTCTGACTCCTCAGAAGCTTTTTGTTTCTGGCTTTTTTGCCCTCTTGCTGAATCTTAAGATTGCTAAAGCAACCTCCAGCATCATCTGAATATCTGCTCCTCTTCTCCTACTGCCGTATTGTAAAGTATCTGTGATGTCAATACCATGCTGTCGTGGTTTCAGCCCAACTGGTAACGAAGCACCACGCAGCCGCTTGCTCACTCCCCCCCACCCTGGCCATGGTGGGATGAGGAGAAGATATAAAGGCAGGCTCGTGGGTCGAGACAAGGACAGGGAGGGATCACTCACCACTTATGGTCACGGGCAAAAGACAGGCTCGACCTGGGGAGGAAACTAAATCGATTTAATTTACTACCAGTCAAATCAAAACAAGGATATCGGGAAGTAAACCCAAACCTCAGAACACGTTCCCCCCAGCCCTCCCTCCTTCCCGCCTCAAGCCCACTCCCAGCTCTCTCGGCCTCCTCCCCCCGGCGGCGCAGGGGAACAGGGGATGGGGCTTGGGGTCAGCTCCCCACACCTTGTCTCTGCTGCTCCTTCCTCCTCGGGGGAGGAGGACTCCTCACCCGTCCCCTGCTCCAGCGTGGGGTGCCTCCCACGGGAGACGGTCCTTCACCAACTTCTACAGCCTGAGTCCTTTCCGCGGACAGCAGTTCCTCACAAACTTCCCTGGCGCGGGTCCTTTCCACGGGCTTCAGCTCTTCCCGAACTTCACTGGCGCGGGTCCTTTCTGTGGACTCCAGTTCCTCACAAACTTCCCTGGCACGGGCCCTTTCCGCGGGCTGATCTTCAGTCACGCACTGCTCCAGTGCGGGCTTTCCCATGGAGTCGCGGCCATCTTGTGGGGCCTCCGCTCCCCCGCTCCCCTCCATGGGCTGGGGGGGGACAGCCTGCCGTCCTGCCCCACCACGGGCTGCAGGGGCATCCCCTCCTCCCCTGCTTCCTCACTGACCTCGGTATCTGCAGAGGGCTTCCTCTCACATTCCAATCCCCCACTCGCTACCGGTTCCCCTTCTTAGATCTGTTCTCCCAGGGGTGCGACCACTGTCACTGATTGGGTCGGCCTGGGCCAGAGGTGGGTCCATCTTGGAGCTGGGGAAGCTTCTAGCAGCTTCTCACAGAAGCCACCGTTGCAGCTCCTCCACCCTTACCAAAAACACTGCCACACAAACCCAAAACACATGCACAGAAAGGCACGTCTTTTTCTTTCTTTCTTGGCCATCTTCCTACCAAAAAACTTATTCAAACCAGTTTCAGCTGCTTCCTTCTTGTCTGTCATTCCTTCCTCATTCTCTGCTTCCTCTTTGTATCCTACACAGGATTTCATATTTGGGAGGAAATTTGACAGAAATACCATATAATCTCTGTCTTCTCCAGCTTCCTTTCCTTTCCAATGATTCCTTCCCCTTTCTCCATCTCCCTCGTGTCCATTCACTCCTTCCCTTAGAATACAGTTGCCAAGTGAAGAATACAAGTGTCTTTTATAGATATATATATTTTAGTCTTTCTTAAGAAAGACACTCCCCCCACCCCCCAATGGAATTTTATCCATGAACACAGACATAACTAATGTTGCTGTGCTGGTGACTTGTACTCTACTCTAGATCTTTCTGGCCACTCTTTTTCTTTTTTTTTGGCACTGTCTAAGACTAGAACACAGGCAAATCTAAAATCTGATTGCAGTTAGGATTTCATGGATACAATTGCATCAGATAAGGTTTAATACTTGAAAATTTAGTATTTTGTACTAGTACTCTGACCAGATTTTGCATACGGAGAAACTGAACTTCCCTGGAATGCTGAAGTCCATTATTGCTACGGTGAGTCTGTGCTGTCTCTCTGATGCCTTCCTTTTAAAGATACCGAGATGTGCTTTCTGTTTGACTAGCTGACTCATCCTTAAGCAAGGTTTGTACTCTCAAGCTTGAAGTTAGAAACATTTGGTTTTATTCCTATAGTAACTGTTGGCCCTTATCAAGTTGACTTTGTTATTAAATCAAAATGTAAAGCTATGAAATTAAACTTTCCTCATTCAAAATGGTTTCTTCATAGATATACATTCTCCAAAGAGAATAAATATTATGCACTGGCTGTCTAAGAAAACTCATTTTTGTCAGAAAACGGCCTCTGTTAAGACTGAAAGTCAAATTGCTCCTACATGCCAATGAAATTATAATGAAATAAAACACAAATATAATAAAAATGACTAAATATTAGAATGACATAATTCAACATTTTTAACTATACATAGAGTTTTAGTCTGTCACCAAAAAGTGGTCTAAGTATTTGTAATGCTGACCTACCAAATCTTCTGAATCTGTTGTCTGTTGCAGTAGGAAAGTAAACCTAAAGCCTGAGAACAAAAAAGAATGTCTGGGATCCTGAAGACATATGTGTAAGAGGATGTTTTCCTGTTACGATGTACTTGCACTTTTCCATATCTGACTGATATGCAGATGAGCAGAGTGGTAACTCTGCTTTAAGACTAAAGCTGAGTGTACTTGTGCGAGTAACAAAGTTGAAACCCATAACTAATCCTAGTTTCAAATTTCATGAACAGCTCAGCTGCTGCAACTGCAGTTTGAAAGTTACTGCTGTATTTTGCATATGATATGAAAAATATGAATTACAAAGGTATTTTGTCTCCCTCCCCACAATTCCTTTAAACCCCTTTCTCAAGACACCCCACTGCTTAATGTAAGTTATATAGTTACTGATTAGATTTTATTTAATCCTGCCATAGCAACTGCTTATCAATATTCAAATATGTTCTTTCAGAACAGATCCTAAATGGTAATGGTTGAGTTAAATGTATATATATATATATGTATTTATTTATTACTTAAAAGAAAAAACTGGTAATCTTAGAGAAGTCTGAACATCTTTCATAAAGTTTTCTTGTTTCGGGGGAAAGAAGGAAAGGAAAAAATTGGATGTGGTTTGGGAGGGATGTTTCCTTATGGTAAGCAAGTCTTTTAAGGTCATGATATGCATCAGGCTTTTTTTTCTGGTTCCACTGCTTCTCTGATTCTCCATCTGAAAAAAAAAAAGTGTTTTTCTTGTGTTCCTTATTTCATAACTTCAATAGCAAAAGCATACATTTTTACTGGAAGATGCCTGTGGATCTCTGGAGTGTATGTATCAGTCACTGTACAGGAGAACAATTATGTTCTAATTAACCTTTAGAGTTCAAGAGAGCTTAATGATGGCTGATGATGAACAGAGGGAGATGAGGTGATAGCAAGGTCCGAGTAAATTAAGTCTCTACAAAGCAATGTTTTAAAATGCTTTTGGCAAAGCAGGCAAACTTAAGTGCCTTTTTTTATCTGCTAGGAAAAGAGATATTTTGTTTTCAGATAGATGGTTTGCTTTGATACCATTCAATTTGGAAGCTGATCATGCTATAAGAAAAGAATACTCTACCTTTATGTTTGGTAAGAACATTATTGCTTTTTTCTATAGATTATTTAGTTGAATACAATGATATATCATGTCAAAACATCTGATGCCATGTATGTGTGCTAGATATACGGAAAGAATCTTTCTCTTATCCTGTGAACCAATCTTTGGGGGCGTATTTATAACCAGTGTTTGTGTTCTGTGGCAACATAATCTGCATAGACAGACCCGGCTCCTTCTGGGACAAAATTTGTAGCTCTCTGGACCTTTTAAAGCTGTGTATTATCTACTACAGTCTCTAGCTGATGTGTTTCAAAGCCCTTGCTAAGCTGCTACTCTTGGTGGCAAGGCAGAATTAAGGTGGTCAGCATACTGGCACTTGCTAGGGAGTAACCACAAACCCAGCCTCCTGATTGTAGGGCTTTATGCAAGTTTGGACAAGTAAGCTTTTTGGAATAGAGGACATCTCCAGTCTATAACACCAAGCTGAAGTGTTGGGGTTAAATTAGCAGTGCAAAGCAGAGTTTCTACAAAGAGCCAACATACTTTTTATGTTTTCCCCAGTCAGCTCTAGTTAGGGGACGATATTATACAAATGCATTGAGACATTGTAGGGAAAAAGAGACAATGTGACAGGACTGGGGAAGAAGATCAGAAGAGGTCCAAGTGAGGAGTAAAACCACTGTGACTCACAAACAGGAAAGGAGGAGGTTGGATTGAAAGGTATGTCAGTATTAGGCTGAGAAAATATAATCAAGACATTCTCTCAACATGCTATCTATACTTCAGCTATTTTTACAACAATGTCTCTGGTGTGGAATTTCTGGTTGGTTCTTCCCAGCATTTTTCCCCTGAAGCTGCATATTAAAGAAGAAAAAGAGAAATGTCACTTCCAGCATCAACCCGCAGAGAAAGATTAAAACAACCTTTCCCCCTCACTTCTCCCACCTCTGCCAGTGAAAAATCAGAATGAGATCTTTATTTGTTATTTTCCAATGCAATATTATAAAACAATTGCCTTATCTATTTCTTTGTTGTGGCATAGCAATGTTAATGTGGAACACTGAGAATTAGCTAGACCTTTTTGATACAGCAGTTACCATTTGTCATAGAGCTTCTGCACTAGGATACAGAAAATGAAGCAGTTCTGTTACGTGTTTTTCCAAAAACTACTTTACTGTAATGAAACATTGTAGTAGTGGCAACAAATCACAAAAGCTAATTTGCTCTCACTATGCAGCCAATTAAAATTATGTGTAAAAGCATTGGCAAGATAATATTTTCTGTCTAATATCATAGATTTTGCCTTAACTTCTCTTGTTCTGGGCACTTTAAGTGCTAATGCACTTATCTTTCTAACATTTATTTGCCTGGTTGCCAATAGATTATTTTGGAGAATGGAAATGTCTTACATTCTCTTACCAATTTTCTACAGTATGTTGAAACCACTGATTTATATACTCTCTAACAGTGTGCTGGTTTTGGCTGGGATAGAGTTAATTTTCTTCACAGTGGCTAGTATGGAGCTATGTTTTGGATTTGTGCTGAAAACTGTTAATAATGCAGAGATGTTTTTGTTATCACTGATCAGTGCTTACACAGAGCCAAGGCCTTTTCTGCTTCTCACCCCACCCCACCAGCGAGGAGGCTGGGGGTGCACAAGAAGTTGGGAGGGGACACAGGTGGGACAGCTGACCCCAACTGACCCAAGGGATATTCCAGACCATAGGACGTCATGCTCAGCATATAAAGCTGAGGGAAGAAGAAGGAAGGGGGGCACGTTCGGACTGATGGTGTTTTGTCTTCCCAAGTCACCGTTACGCGTGATGGAGCCCTGCTTTCCTGGAGATGGCTGAACACCTGCCTGCCGATGGGAGGTGGTGAATGAATTCCTTGGTTTGCTTTGCTTGTGTGTGTGGCTTTTGCTTTGCCTATTAAACTGTTTATCACCCCATGAGTTTTCTCACTTTTACTCTTCTGATTCTCTCCCCCATCCCACCAAGGGGGGGTGAGCAAGCAGTTGTGTGGTGCTTAGTTGCCGGCTGGGGTTAAACCACAACAGATAGATAAAATACTCTGTAGCCTGATAAATGTTCCACAGAAATTATTACATAAAACTTTAAAAATTATTAATTCTTCATCAGAAACTTTACACAGATTTTAACTTGATTGGCAGTCCAGCTTATAAAAAATGCATGACCATAATTAGCATGGTTTTGCAGACCACCAAAGATAAATAAACAAATATACAAAAAGGAAGTCTTAATGCTACCTTTCTCCAGTAAGTTTTGGATCAACCTGTCCTTAACCTTCATTAGCACTACTCCAAACCTCATCAACAGGGAAGGATCTTTGTTGTTCTTTAATACTTCAGTGACTACTCTCCTCAAGTCCATTTGGTTTGCACCATTTGATATAGCAAAATGTGCTCCTCAAGTCCATTTGGTTTGCACCATTTGATATAGCAAAATGTGCCTATTTCTTTTAAATAACTCCTCTTGAGAAAATAATTGCATTTTCTTATAAATGGAGAATTCTGTCCCACTTTTCATGATGCTCACACTGTTGCACTGGACTCTGTCAAGCAGTAACTCGATGCGTGGAAGCCTCCGAGGAGCAAAAATCATTCATACTTCAACAACTTCTAAATACGAAGTATGGTGTGACCATGTTTGCACCGAAGAATCATGTCGGCACACCTTTGTTTAGGCAAAGTTTTGTTCATGTGGTGCTACTGGGGAATAAAATTCTATGGGATAGTTAGTGTCTGTGATAATGAAATCAGACACATTCTGTGCAGAAGCACAGAATATAGATAACTGTCAAGTCCTGGGAGGGCCACTGCATGGAGCAATCTCCCTACTGGTATGTGACATGCCAAAGTGACTCTAGAAACCTGTGCCAAAGATGACTCCTCTCTAATTGGCACTTCATATAACCGGCTCTTGAAGCTTAGAGAAAAAGAGACTGACAGAATTATGGGAGCTTGACTCAGAGAGGGGAATTTAATCTATGCTGCTGGGTTTACTAGGCCTTTGGGAAGCCACAAGTTTGCCAGTAGCCCTGAAATAACAGACAAATACCACCGAATTGCAAAGCTTAGTCAACAGTTACTGTATTTGGAGACAGGCCCAGAAAAATTCCCCTCTCTTTGCACTGGATCCACATTGTTTTTTCACAGCTGTTTCTGTGTTCTCTTCAGCTACAGACCCTTAAGTCCAGCCTGAACTCCCCAGAACTGGAGTCTAGAGCTTCAGAAAAGCCCTTCAGAAATGCTCAGAAAAATAATGAGGCTTTGCCTTTCCTAGGTATGTCTGGCAGAGGCTTCACTATATCCTTATATTTTTTGTTCAGTAGGTTTCTGAGTTTAGAGTCCTTGGTCTTGACAAATGAGTCAGTCAGGAGCATCAAATGATGCTTCATTCCATGTCTGGTCTGCATGCGTCTTGTCTGACAGGGTGTCAGTCATGACGCCTGTAAGGATGCCCCTCTCTGCTGCTCTGTTCAGTCCATCTCAAAACCCATTCACCTACAAGCAAGCCTTTTTTGCCGTATAACTGTAACAGAAAATTGTGGCTTGATACTTGACCTAACTATTTAAAAACAAATAAAAGTAGTAGGAATAAAAATCTTCCTTTTTTCTTAGAAGAACACCTAAACTTTCTGAGATGCTGTAAATTTTCAAGTGTAAAAAGTAGTGACTTGAGAAACTGAAAACTGCACGTGGCTTATGCTTTAGTATTTCAAGAGACAGTAGTAATGGCAAAGAAGTCTGAGATTATAGTGTTTGAAATAAATAGCCCTAAACATGGCTTTCTAGATTTGGGAATGGTGGCATGTTTTATAATGCCCTGACAACACACTGCAAGGAAATAATCTAGTGAAAGTGCAAGTGCCAATGGTTATGCGTATCAATCACTGCAGTAGTTGATTGAAGAAAATATTTTGGCCTGCAGTTTATGAAGGATGTTTGTGTGGCAGTTTCATGAATCCACTCTTTTCTTTAAACTTCCTCTTTGTGTCCCTGTTCCCTCTTTTTAGTAGATTCCTGACACTTTTTGAAACACAATTGCTTCCACTGGACAAAAGATACCACGTCTTTTTCACCTCTGCTTACCCTGAACACTTTTTTCCGTCTCCTAATTCTCTGAATGTCACTTCTGTCTTTTGCCTCTGCTCTCTCCACCTTCGTCATTCCTGACCTCCCTTACTTACTTTTCTACTCTTCTCAGAGTGCCTGTGATCCTCTTGAGATCCTTCTCCTGGTCACAGGAGGTACTCAGGAGGACTGCCAGAGCAGAAAAAAGCTGTTTCATACAAGGACTTTTCTTAGGCTTACTTTGAAATGAGCTATAAAGATAGGGTAAATGTCTGCAGGTCATCAGATACTAATTGCTTCCCCAAGTTCTGTGAGCTAGCAGGGGAGTGACACTGCCACTTGTTAGCTTTTACACTTCCTTGTGAGTTATGTTATGTTTCTTGTTTTGCTTTTAATTTCCTGTGTGCAAGTGATTACGTGGTTATGTAATCCTTTGGTGTCATTCATTTCAAGAAAGCCATTTCTACCCTTTACATATGTAATTAGAAGAATGGAAATACAATCCTAAAGTTTCTAATACCATAAACCAAATAAAGACTGAACTGTTATTTTTAAGTACCATGACTTTTCATCCAGTTGTGATATAGGTTAGAGTAAACTTCTTTCAAAAATAAAAAATGGTAGGTAAGACTGAGGGAAAAGTGATGTCCACTTTAGTTTTATGAAAAGCTACTACAACCCCCCCGAAATAATAGCTGTGGTAATCCTTTGTTAACCCTGATTGCCGTTCCATCCTACTGGGCTGGAAGCAACACGTCAAACCATAATATCTATGACTTTAGTCCTTGAATTCTTTAAAACAGAAATCAGACAGGTGTGTAGGGATACCTGTGTCACAGAGGCACAAGACTGTTACACTTTTTTGTCCTTGCAGTGCTAAATTTTACCTTGCCTTTTCAGCTTTTAAACATTAGTTTAACAACAAATTAAAACATAACAAGCATCAAGACAGACTATCTTTCTTTTTTCCCTAACTGAAATTAAGACTACTTTGCAGTAGCATCATGCAAGACACTGTGGGTTAGAATTGAGCTTCTGCAAATCTTCTGGTAACAGTTAAAGAGATGAGATACAGAATCAGAATATGCTTGTTGTGCTCTACTTGCTTATTCATTTTCCACTTTATCTGGCAATCTGTGTTTAGGGCAGTAGTCTGGGATGATTTGAGAATGCAGGCACAATACCTGCACACAGAATCTATTTACTTCTGTATGATCTCTGGGGATGATGTACTAAATGAAGAAAAGTAGTGTTGCAGAAGTTTCAATGTGTTTAAGCCTCTGGCTTACACAGTCTGACTTAGAAACTGTGGGTAGCATAGGGGACAGACACTTCATTGATCAAGGAGAAACACCAACAGGTCTCTCTTAGTGTTCTTCAAGTAAGAGGGAGGAAAGAAAAGCTCATATATGGCAAATAAATGGAAAAAAACCCCCAGCATCAGATAAGTCTGTGAAAAACTGCACATGGAGCTGTAATAGACAGAGGGTCCAAGTAGTCCGTAGAAAGACACCATTAAATTCTGTTAAGAAAGAGCCCATAAATATACCAGCTAACTAAACTGCCATCAGTAGCGCATTCAAATAAGTAATTAAACTGTGGTTTTCTTGTGTTAATTTTAAAAGTCAAATGATTGGTCAAAATCATGAATGATACCTGGGAAAAAAATTGAATAGTTGGGATAACTTCCCCCGTTAATGGCAGCTTGCCATGTATGAAGCTAAATGGATGAATCAATTTTCAAAATATCAGAGAGAAAAACTGGATGGGAGAAAGCTAACAGGTGTTTGTAGAAACTACATTTCTAGTCCATCACTGTCAAGTGCAATAAAAGCACCTACATGAATGTTTCAGTACCTGACAGACTGAGCAAATGGCTTCTAAATCTGGGGTGGGAGCGTTCCACCTTAAACCTGGGTAAGTTTTGACTTCTTCTATTATTCTCTCACAATACTGTAATGGAAGTATTATGTAAAGATATATGCAGGCATTGAAAAAGTTTCTTTTTCTAATAGTTCAGAAATGCTTTATGCTTGCAATGGGAAATGCAGCTCTACATTTTCTGGATACAATATGTAAATCTTTAGGCAGGGCCTGAAGTGATTGTGGTGCTTGTCAAGCCCTTTCCAGGTTTCCAAATGTGGTGTGTTCTCCAGCTCTCACCTGCTTCTAGTTGAGACAAAGCTCAGGTACCCATTGTCCGCTCCCCCCCCACCCCAGTTTCCTTGGGAAGGCAGCTACCTCAGCCAGAAGGTATCCAGGACATAATCTGGCCAGGTTCACAGTTTTGACAGCTGGGAGATCAGAACAAGGGGCAATGCCATGCGCTATTGCTGCCTGACTCTCTCAGTATGACCTTTACGGCTAATAAAGGCAAATTTCATCTTGGGTCAAAGTTTGAAAACTCTGTCTGCTTAAAACGCTTTTCTTTCTTTTTCTCTGAGTTATGCCAACCTGTGTTTCCATGGCAATAGAAATGAAAATCTATTGGCAGCTTGTAGGCAGGCAGCAGATGACAGCTCTCAGTACCAGATTCCAGCAGCTGACTTTCAAATAATAGTTCCAAGAACCCACTGCAATAACAAGCACAAAGATTTTAGTACAATATTGGCTCCTCCTGTACGTACTACTTTAAAACAGAAGGAACGTGGCTTGAGGATGAAATTATTATTTAGAGAAATATTTATGCCTCTCTATTGTCAACTGCTTGCTTGTGATTTTTGGCTTCAGTCCTGCAATGTACACAATGCGGATAGATGTAATTGTATACTTTTTATGTGATACGTATAAAATAGAGCAATTTTTTTATAATCAAAGATACATGGTGTCTCTAAAAGTGAGATAGTTTAGGCAAAGAAGCTTGCAGAAGGGCTAAAACTCTCCAGGATATGTAAGAGAAGAAACTCACAAAACTAGGGAGCAATTTAGGATGTTTTTTTCTTGGGACCCATCAGATGTAAAGGAAAATTCCAAGAAAGCAAACTATGAAGAGAGAAGAGGTGATTTGGGGATTCTCTGAAGAGCTTCCCAGGAGTGAACACAACAGTAAAAGCACTGTTTTCACTCTGCTTGTGAGTCTTCCAGGACTGATCAGTAGCAATCACAGATAGTCATCCTGTGGGTGCTAAACCTGCACGCCCCTTACAACTGCATTTGCTGCCAGCAATAATGCTGGCCTTTTTCCTGCTGCCACTGCCTAGTGCGGGACTTGCAAGCTACTACTAAGTTGTAAATCAGATCACGAGGAAGAAGTCTTTTGCTGTTGTTTGGGATTTTTTTCTTTCCAGAACACAGGTGGTGAAGCTGTTTTCCATGTTAAAAAAGAGTTCTAATTCATTGGCTTGCTAGCACTGGCCAATATTTATTTTAACCAGAGCTGGAAAACTCTGAGCCAGCACCTGTTTGTATATTTTATGAATTTTCCCTTATATGTGGCTTGTATGGTTTGTATATGATTTTGCTAGTGAAATTCACCTTTTGCAGAGTGAAAACACATTAGCTGACTGTAATTAAATACATTTCAATGATGTCAGTATTGCACAAGCCTTGTGGAAGCCCCCTGTTCATAGAGAAATTTCTAAGGTGTTTTCTTTCTTGTCACTCTGTCATGAATGTTGCCAAAAAGGTCAGTCCAGCAAATCACTTCTCATGAAAGGCCTTAGAAGCTCTGAATTGTTAATCCCAAACTCTTCTCCTCACCTCCAGGACTAGAAAAATGATATGTGATATAGTTCCTGATGAATACAGACCAAAAGTTAGTGACTTGCAGTTGGCTATTCAAGAATGCTGACTTCTTTCTCTGATGCTTGAATAACTGAATGATGATAAATGTTCTGGAGAAAACAACAAAATAAAATATTTCTCCAAAAGGAGTGAAAACAAAAAAGGGTGACCATAACTGCCTAGGTAGTGCATTAAGATATTTAATTTCTCTGGGTGATGCTATTTTCTGTGGAATACTACTGCCTGAACATACCCACACAGCTGATTGCTCTTGACAAGAAAGCACAGATTTTTCCTTGGATCTGCTAGTGCTTTGCTAACACACGGTTCCATCTTGTAGCCCTTCTTGGCTGCATCCACCTTTCTCAGTCTGCTTTCTGTCTTGTCTTGAATAAAGAGAGTTAAAGACAGCAAGTTGATCTCCCATGCACATATTCGTGTCACTATACCCAGTTTATCTCAGGAAATAAATATATGTATGAAAAGTGTCCTTTCACCTCTTGCCCTCAAAGTAAGAGGCAATTAATTTGAATTCATGCACGGAAATTTTTAACAACTTCCATGCATCCCAATTGTCTTGCTTCAGGTGTATGAGAATTTTATACCTGGTTACATAATGTCATGCCGCTTCTATTGGAAAAAAGCCTTAGCAATTGTATTCCTGGCTTGAGTGTCCTGAGTGGCCTCTTTAGAAATAAAACCTAGGGTTAGGAGGCTTCTGTGAGATGCTAGCTATTACGTTATCTGTTTCTGTATACTGCTTAGCATAACATCTTTAGTTAATCCCAAAACACTGAAGATTAAGAGAGGAAGTAAATTTTCATGAGTGCTTCAGCAGGGGGAGAATAAAGATGCCATTTCTTGGTGGAAGAGCGTATGTTCCAAAGGCCAGAATAAAAGCAATTACAGAATTGTTTACAAATGAGATCCTTTCCTTCCCTTCCAGTTCCCCTATTGTGTCAGTCTTGCCTAGAACACTGTATCCTAAGCCAAATATTGATCATCATGGGCTTAAAATACAGTACTGGAAATATTCTTAAGAGTTAGGGCTTCAGACAAAGAGAGTTTAAGCGTTAGATCACTGTCTTTAGCCTTGCACATGACTATAGGCTTTCTTCATGACCGTTTTTTGTTCCAGGCAGCGGCAGATACAGGTTTCTGAGGAATGCCATTCATTTTTTGCTCAGGACAGTGCCCTTTCCTAAATTATCATTCCTTGGAATTAGCTCCTAATGGAAGAATGTCTTGTCCGTATAAACAGAAATGTTTTTGTCATAGCTGTCAATCCCTGTCATGGGAACCATTCCCCACAAAGGTCTTGAAGATGTAAAGCTCTGGGAGATGGTGCTGACTGGACCTCAAAACAGGAGGTAGCCAAGTTTATTATCTATTAAGTTTATTCTGAACTTTCATCTTCATCCATCTGTGGTGTCAGAAACATCATGTTGAGAAGTATTTTCTGTCATAGAATTGTTTGCCTGTTTCTTTAAAGGTAGACAATATATTTTATTGCCTGCGTTTTTAGGATCCAGGCTGCTAACATGCATAGTGTGCTGAGTTCACTAATTGCTTGTTACTTTGAGATGAGGGCACAAAAAAGTGTTCCTTGAAGAACATAATCATTAAAATACATTGTTAAACCCCCCTCAATTCACTGGGAGTGATGCCAACTGCAAATCTGAAATAATTCTAAGAGTATGAAAGATAGCATTGAACAGACCAAATACAGTACTGGTAGGATTAAACATATAGGAAGTGCTGCTAAGCCTGGAAGGATTCTGTTGGGAGACATTATAACTAAGGCTGAAATGTGTAGTAATAGATATTAATTCTCACGCCTTTGTTAAAGGGAAACTGATAGATGTTATGATTTGCTCCTAGCAATGTGAGGGGAAGTATAGATATTGAAGAGAATAATTGCGATATGCTAAACTTACTATAATTTATTAATGTCCAATATCCCTAATTAGAACATCAGTAGGCTTCCATGAAAATGAAATGAAGAGAAGGAAAAAACCTTTTTTGAATAATGAAGCTTGTCGAAGCCAGACAAATATTCTCTCATCAGCCGTCAGTCATTTGTGTTTCAATTACTGTCTTACAGGTACCTGTTGTGGCTGCATCTAATAAGTACTAAAGTATAAAAGTTTCTACACCCAAATGATGCCCTCCTGAGCTATATGTTTCCTCTTGTCATCCAGATCCAATCTTTTTCACTGAATCATGATTACTTGTTTACAGATGTTGTTGTTTTAGTCTCTCTTTTTGTCTAATGAGGCACTAAAGTAAGCTGCATATATGAGAGGCCCAATCTCAAAATATTTGTCAAAAAGAGTATCTAAAACTCTCATGTCTTTGAGCATGGAAGGAGTTTCTCAGAGTGACCTAAGTGCTACAATTTAAATTCCCTGTTTCCTGTGGCTGGTAATGCAAAGAATAAGAGAGAGAGAGAGAACATTTTATGGGCTCAGAGGTGGACATATGCGGAAATGTTTTTCTAAGAAACAAAGATTTTCCTTTTTTTATGCTGAAATGCCTTACCTCCAGCTAATCTGCCAAAGCAGAAAAAACTCTCAACATTAATTTCTTCTGTTTCTATTAAGGGTATGTTTACAGTACCAGATTGTTCTTTGTGAGGAAGTAGCTAGAATCTTTACTATGCCAAAGACCTTTAAAGGCAATACGGTGGCACATGTACCAAGGAAGCCAGAAATTGGCACTGTATGAATAAAATATCTAATTTTATATTAATATGCAAACTTAACTGATATATCACATTTAGGGATTTTTAGGGTCTCTGAAGCTTTCTTTTTTGTTGGTTTGGCTTTGGGGTTTTTTTGTGAGTTTGTAACAAGAGTCAATCTATTAGGGTTTAGGAAAATAATAGAACATATTGAGAGAATGGTGATAGGCTGCAATGTAAACAAGAATATTTAAATGGTGACAGCAAGAATAGAAACTGGAAGAGAAAGTAGTGTGAGAAAAACAAAAACTTGAGTCTGGGTCTGTTGGCATAATTTTCCATAGGCCACTCAGTTGACGTGTGAGAGTTTATATTAGTGAAGAACAGCCCCAGAGTTCAGAGTTATTTTGTTACTTCTGTAATAATATGAAGTGTACTTCTCTGCTGAGATTCAGTTAAAATTCTCAGCATTTAATGATCTTTTCAATTAAATCACAATATATGAAAATGTGTACTTGTGTGTTTGCACATATATGCATCTCTGTATGTATATTTATCTTTATTCCTGTTTTTTTCCTAGGGTGTTGTAACATCTAAAAAAAGAAAAAATTGAAAGCCATTAGAGTTAAAGTGCCATGTGAAATAGCAAGTTTTAGTGTTGTGCACCAGGACTTTTAGGAGACTAAATATATATAATATATATTTAAAGCAAAAATCTGGGTCTTTTATGTATCTGGAGCTGATAAACAGCTGAAAAAAACCCTGAAGCATATCAAAACTCAGATGTGAAAACCCAATTCTGTGACATGCATCACAAAACTAACTGAAGTTTTTTGGTGTTGCACAGAATTTACGGAATTGGAACAAACTCTGCCTTTGAGATGAGAGCTATTAATACATACTGCAGTGAGGTAGTGCAGGGACAGTGAATGCATTCATTTCAGGGTAAATTGAGGTGTCCTGTTTATTACTCCAATCTCAAATCTCACACACCATCAAGAAATATGAAAACACTGGTTCCTGCAAAAATCCACTGAATCTTTTTTTTTTTTCCTTCTTTTTTTCTGATAGCTTTCAGAGTGGTGGTACACCAGGGCTGCTGTGAGTACATGAAGACAATTATTCCTAACTATAGGGAAAATATCCTTATGATACAAAAAAATGCCAATTTGTGATAAAGTAGCCATTTTAATAGTAGGTTTTCATGAATTAGTGAAAACAGAAAAGATTAAACATACATATAATTTAACTAAATGTACCATAACTTCTAAAGCCTTAGAAGACTTACGATGATTAGAGAAATGCTGCATAATAACAGTACAAAACGCAGTGAGACCATTCTCACTAGTATTCTCATGAGGTATTATCATTCTGAAACAAAGAAATAGAGGTGTTTCAGCTTATTGGTATGAGCAATGTATTTTATTTCCATGGACTTTTAAAATCTAGGGTTAAGCTTTGCATTGTATGCTTCCCAAGGAGACATAATTTGGATTGTTTTCTTTCATTTGCAGTAATATTGCAGAAACTTCTCATTATCTACCTATTATATCCCATTTACCCTTTTCTTTCTGAAATAGGTTTTTCCTTCATTAATACTAGATCTCTAGATAGTTTTTCCCCTTTCTTTTGCCGTTATTCACTCTCCTTCATGTTTTAAATCTGTTTTTCCATCCCTTTTCATTAGTTGCAGGATTTAATTATTGTATTTGGGCCACTTATCTTTGCCTTTATCTGACTTGTCCATTGTTCCTGTTGGTTGCAGCTTGCTCAATATTTTGATGTAAAAACTGCTATATAAATTAAAATAGCTAGACTGCAGTGTGCAGTCAAATGTTCCAAATAGATACTTTGGTCATCCCCCTTTTTTATGACAGGAATTTTGACTCTTTTCCCAGTTACAACAATGTAAATCTGTGTGCAATACTTTTAGATAGAACACCTGCATTATACAATTTTGTGTATTTTTAATGTTCACAAGTTTATCCTTTTGTGATGGAATCTGTTCTTGTTGATCCACTGTTCTCTTAATTCCATGGTGTTCCTCACTAGTATTGGAATGTATCTGACACATACTGAAAGCTGTAGGCTCCCAGAGAAATCTCACCTTTTTAAGAGTCTATTTCTTTTGTACATTTATTTTTATGTTGTTAGTTTATGCAATGACAGCACAACTTAATTTTTCTTCCTCTTCTCTGCTTTTTCTGTGACAGTTTTATATTGATAAGGTGCACCATTCTACAGACAAGTTGATTGTTCTCACATTTTTTTGTGTGTGATGAAAATATTGAGGAACTTAAAATTATTTTTCATTTTACTGTTGCCTAAGTAGGCAGCAGCAAATGCCATATTCCACAGCGCTTATTATTGCAACAGAATGGCAAGAAAAAGCAAATAAGCAAATAAAATTCACATACTATCATGATCCCCAAATGAAAACATATTTATTGTGCAGCAGGATGCAAGAATGTCTCTTCTACTTGAACAGGTAGTTGGATCATTCTCTAGAAACCAAACATGCCATAATGTTTAGTTAGTTACTTCCAGCAAATCTCTCACTGACACGTATTCACCTCAGTATTCACTGTCTGTCTGAGGACAACAGAGCTAAGTTACGCCCAGTGTTACTAGTAGGAAGAGGGAGAAGCGGTGATAAGCATCTTACCTGTATTACTCAAACTATAAACTGGTTTTCACTATGTCTTTCCCCAGCAGGAAATACTACATTGGTATCAGTGTTGGTTAATATTTTTGTGTTTAGTCTTAAAACCTGTAAAAATGTAGACATCAAAGCCTCACACACTTGATACTTTAAATGGTGGGGTTTTTTTGTCTGCCATATTTTTTCAGCAGACAAATAACGTATTTGTGCTTATTTAATGGAATGGCAATTTGCATACATTAGTTAATTTTACGGTCTGTACTACTAGGGTTTTGCTCTGTGCTCTGCAGGCTGCTGTACCTGCAGCGTGACATGTTTAGCAGCACATCACTGCAATGGGGCTGACTCACATTCACATTCCGAAGAATTTGCATGGGGGCTAAACAGATTTTGGCACTAGGTTTTTGTAACTGAACTACCTAGTGTTAAGGAGTGTATCTGACCATAATGGTATCTCACTGTGAAAAGATAATACAAATAGCTTTTGACAAAACAGTAAGACCAAAAATGCTTATATATTTTACAGTATTTATAAATAACTTTGTAAAGATAAACTTGAAGCGTACCCAGGGATGCTGAATGGAAAGTGACATGATAATTATTCTGTGAAAGAGCCTTGGGGAAGTAACAAAGGTTCTTGGTTTGGTTCTTGGTAAAAAAGCAATCATGCACTTGTGGTCACTTACTACAGCAGCCTGTGGCAGACTTTGAACAAGCAGGAGTACCTCATGTCATCTGTGGTCATATCTCTGAATGTTGTATACAGAGAGATCCTCCTATACCATTTGTGGTGAGAAAATCCATGGCTCTCTCCACCCTCTTTCCTTCCCAGTAGAGCTCTACAGGAAAATAAAGGACTTACTTTGTCCTTACCAGTACAATTCTAAGTCCTCACAAAATATTCCTCTCTTCCTTAAAGAAAAAATAATAAGCTACCTGTTAGGTTTTAAATATTGGAGGCTGCTGTGTTATGCTTACAGTCTGGCACAGAGACTATGAAGTCAGTCATTAGTAGGCTCAGGACAAGCCTCTCAGCTAAGGATACTGAATTGAGAAAATAAGTGTAGTTCTCCTGCACTGACCTGGTATGCTGGAAGTTCTCTGTCTGCCTCATTATCAGGTAGCATGTTAGGTGAGAAGTACTCTTCTGGAAGCTAATAAAGAGACTTAAGTGACATTCAATTGTGTTAACTGGTGCCAGTAGCAAGAGAAGCAGAAGACTGGAGATCCTGAAAATTATAACACTGTATATAAAACGGAAATTATTGGCTCATGGAGAAGTCAGTACTACAGGTTTGGCTAGACTACCATATACGGCAAGCCAAATTTTGCTTACAAATAAATGACTGAATTAATTCTGAGGAGTATCTTAATACATTAGGCTACTGCCTATAATCCTGAAAGTCAATTATGCATCCATTGTATTGAGTGTTTCTATTTTGTATCCTACATATTAGTCCCTTCAAATTTAATTTTGTCTAAAACAACTTTAGCACGAATACAAATAAAGAGTCTTTCTTTTGTAGCTCTAGAGTGATGCGATACTCTTGGTCCTCCTGCACATCCAGGATACTATGCAGATAAAAGAATTAGCTGCAGAGCTACTCTGGCAAATGTCCTGTCTAGTTTAATCCTGAAGCAGTTCAGGCTTTGTGCTTTTCTTTTTTTAGATTTGGTCAATGATAAACTGTCTCTTTCAGATTCTTATACAGCTATTGTTACTAACAGGTACCCAATTACTGTATTTGAGCACCTCAGTTCTCATCCTCAGACCAGCCATACAAGCTAGGACATGTTATTAGCCTCAGGGTGCAATAGAGAGGCCAAAAGGGTTAAGTGACTTTGCCAGGGTCACAGTGAACATCTGGTCTCTGAGGTCCTAGACTAATGCTTTCACTGAAAGAACTGTCCTTCCACATTATATAGCAGTCATGCATGCTTAATAGTTTCCTTCGTGACCATGAGACTAGAGTACTGACTCCCAATTTTTTGTATCAGGTTTCCAAAAGAGTTGATTCCTCCCCATTGCAAAGGAGAAATTGAACGGGGTAATGTAGATAATCCTGTGAAAGACAGTATCTGTTCTCTTTTTTCTTGCTTTTCCGTTGAAATTTATTAAGGAAGAAGATATTTTTGTTGAAGGAAGAAGGAATGCCTTCAAGAGGGGAGAGAATTCTTTGTGAGCAAATGAATTAGCTGCTGGGGAGAAAAGCTTCTAAATTCAACATGAGGCAGAGGAGGGAGTGAACAGGAACCGGGAGCAGAGAAATCGGTAGCTTGCAAAGCAATAGTGACAAAAAGTGGGGAGCATGCAGTCAGATCACAGAAGAAACAAAAACTTTCTTTTTGAAGCACTAGTGTGGTCTGTGAAGCTGTAACTGTGATTCACAGAGTGACTGAAATAGAGTCTGGAAGCAAACGCTTGTAAGGACACAGGATAGATACTTTATTTTTCTCCTCTGACATAGTTTTTGTTTTCTCAGTTAAAAAAAAAAAAAAAAGCTTATAGACTAGTAGACCTTGGCTTTTGAGTTTAAAAGATTTTTCAGTCTTTACAAGAAACAAAATATGAGAAAAAACCCAAGGCAGATCCATCTCAAATTACTTGATGATTCATGGTCCCATCATAAGAACTTATTTTTGGTTTTATTACTACAGTATTTGAAGCAAGGTCAAAGTGTTAAATGGTTAACATATTTTTGGTCAAGATTTCCACCCCCCTGTTTGGACAGCCTCTACATATGACAGGATGGCTACAAAAAGCTGTTGTGTCTGTGCGAAAAGGAAACAGAGAAATTGCCCTTGAGAGTTCATTCAAGAAGGCACAACAACATTGAGGAGTGGAAAGGAGATGAGGGGTGGTTTGCAAAAAAAGCTGGTAAGTTAGCTATGGGAAATCCAGTACAATTCAATTCCACAGAGAGGCTAAGAAATGTCTAACTACTGCAAACTTAACCAGGCAAAATATTTTGAACACATTTAAACCAGTCCAGTCCCCTTGGACCACGCCATTGTTGTGACTTTTCTGATATAGAGCCTTGCTCTGGTATGTCATATATTATCAGGACAAAGGCTGATGAATGTCCTGATCAGAAAGAAATCCTTACTCTAAGCTCCATTTAAACACATCCTCAAATCCCATTTTAAAAGTTTTTCTTCCTAGGGATAAGAATAAGCACAAACACATCTTTACCTTTCTTTGATGAAGGGCCATTTCTTAGGCACTCAATAAAAAAACCTGTAATATTTCTGCTTTGTTCTGAAACACCATTTGAAATTATTTGTTTTCTATTGGTATTCTGATCATTGACTTCAGAGTAGTTTCTGAGGTCTGAAGGTGTAATACTGTATGCTTTTATGTAACTAATATGTAACTAATCCTCAGATTGCCCTTATGCTCTCTCTTTTCTAACTATGCTTTCTGCTGAAATGCTCCAACTGAAGCAGATGTAAGTTAATATTGAACATATTTTTTGGCTCCTTGGTTTTTACTAGTTCTGCCCTTTTATTCAGTAGGTCTTATCTTAAATGGAAATCTTGAAATCTCACAAATAAAAAGAACTTTTTTTCCCTCTGTGATCATGGGCTTCACTCACTGCTGGTTCCTGAGGCTGTTAGACACCACAAGCACACTCTCTAAGGAAATTTTTGGAAGGATTATTTAACACAGACCATTAATTAGCTGTACAAGTGTAAGAACACCAACAGATTTAGGACTTCAGGATTATTAGGAAGCCCTCACATGTGGAGCTACACATAGAGAAATAAAATGATAGATAAATAAGACAAATTGGGGCAAGAAAGATATTGAAAGCTTAAGAAATTTTCACATAGAACCTATTGACTGTAAAGTTCCAGTGAGTGTTCATTGCAGAAACAAGGAGTTAACGGCTTTTGAAGGTGCTGAGCACTGGTGAACTCCTGTGTAAATGGTGGGAGTTGCACAGCCCAGACTCAGACTAAATGCTAGTTAGAGCTCTGTGCCTATCATTTTCTAAGTCTTCAGAGGTAGAAAGCTAATAGGAAATGCTATCAAGTAGCTTAGCATCTGGTTACCTGCAGGTGGCTGATAGAAAATCTAACAGGGAACCTTAAATGGGAGGCATGTATTCTGAAGTTGGAGCCCACCAATCACTATCTCAGAAAAAAAAAAAATCAAGATGGCCTTTAAATTTAAAAGCCTAAAGAGAGGTTTATAAGCTTCAATCCCAAGTTTCAAAAATTATATTCCTCCAGTGAATAAAATCAAACATGTTATTTTATTTGCTTATGTAATTTCTCTCGCCTTTTTTTTTCATAGAGAAGAATGTGGACTTTTAAGGACTGTGTATCTGCACTATAGGGAGAATGTAATCTATTGCTTTTCTAATATTTTTTTCTTTGTAAAGGTGTTTAGTAGCATTTTGAGGATTACAGTTAGAAACTTATCCAGTTATTGCCTAGCACTGTACTGTAAATTAAAATTATTGCAGCATACTTTGTGTGTCTACTTGCACACTGCAGTCTAGTTTGGAAAAAGTTGTCTTTCTTAGAATGAAGTTTGATATACCACCTGATAGTGATGTCACAGGTAAGAGAAGTGTAGTAAAGCTGTGTTACCATTGCTTATGTGAGTGCATCAAAGGGAGCCTTTGGATTATGATGAATTGTTGTCTAACAACTGAAGGAACATCATACACTCTAGGATGAACATATTTCTTGATTTGTAATTAAGCTATAAGAAGAACAGTGCAAATCCGTATTGCACAGACAAGCATCATACACATGCATTTAAATTGCTTAATCTAACTTTTAAAGGTGTAATTCAGGATCTTGTTCTTTCTGTATTTGCAATTGGAAGGTGGAACAGATGTGGAAGGCTTAGTTTACAATGAAATGTCCAATAAATAATCTTTGTTTTTAAGATATTGCTCACCTATAGAAAAAAGTTTATCCTTTGATTCAGACATTTATTCTATTTAAATATATTAAAGGTGTACAGGATTATAAAGGATTTATTTTGGGAGTATGTGATTGTTCTAAAGTGATTTACTGAAATTTCCACGTTAAATTATTCTCATGATAATGCATTTGAATTCTGATGGTCAGTTCTAACATAATGATTCACAAATGATGGTAAAGAACTTTCATAGTTCTTACAGTTAGACGATAGATGTGTCCAAGGCATCATGATCATATTCTCCATAAAGTGGTTTGTTTTTTTCCCTTGAGATATTGTTTTAGGGTGATTTTGAGGATTCCCGAGAAGGTAAACACACAGACACTGACCATAAGGGAAAAAGCAAGCATTTTATTAACTACACACATGCGTTACGCTAAGGGTATTTTACAAAGCAAAAAAACCTCTGTTAACATACTGACCCAAGGACTGTGAAGAAGAAGAAGAACCATCAGTACATTCCATACATTCTTGTGCCGTCTTGCACCTTGAGCCCAGCCCAGCAGTCGGTAGGTGCCAGCTTTACGTGAGCGTCCCCACGGAGGCCACGGTAACCTTGCCGTACACCAGCCCACTGCTCTTCAGAAAACTCTGGAATTGTATACATTTGCGAAGGAACGGGTGTCGACACTCGCGGCCAATGAGTGCCGAAACATGCCTCGATTGCAACATAGGGAGCCTATGGCACATGCGCCCGCTGGCCAGGCATGCTGCACGTGCCATAGCCATCCCTTCTGTTGGTTCGTGGGCTCTGTGCACGTGGCAAATTACCATAATCCATCAGTCACGTCCACTATGCTCTAACCAATAGCAGGGCTTTTGCAAGGTAAGCAAAGTTATGTGTGGTGCTTTGTATTCCTCCATTATTGTAGGTACTACCTCCCCTAACATTCTTCAACTTCCTTATCCCCATGGTCAGCATTTCAAACAATAAACTATCTATTCCCTGTGTTGACTGCGTTTTTTAGTTATCTACTTCTTACTCAAGTGTTCATCCACGGACCAAAATTCCATCTTCTAACCTTTCTGTACACAGATATACCATAAAACTGCTTTTCCTATAATTACATTGATGCAACTGAAGCTCTAAATATGCCTAAGATTGCTGAGCATTCATGGTGAATCATACAAATACACTAGGTAAAAGAGAAAAGAAGTGACATTTTTCAAGGGAGTTGTTTCCAGAACTGTGAAGTAACTAAAGCAATTATTTTGGTTGTGAAGTTAGGACACCTTATTGCTAGTTACTATTGAAACTTAAAAGGAATCACGTTGTGTCCAAAGAATAAATATTTTTTATCAACCTATTTGCTGATGGACTGTAAGTGTAATTTGCCTTTTTCTTAGAGTGCTACCAAAGGCTAAAATACTGGGCCCACACATTCACCATTGGCCTCCCATTATTTTTTTATTGACTGTTAATGATTTTTCTTTCAAAAAATTGTATACTTGATCTCTTGCACAAGTATTGTGTATGGATTGAATTGTAGGGAGGAATCATATATTCTACATATGTTGTGGAAATGTGCCATTTTCTTTAAAATAAAAAGGTGTTATACTTTGTATTCTTCAACATTGTCCATAGACTAAAGTCTGTAAGAACTAGAAATAATAGAAAAAAAAGGCTGCAGTCTTTGCATGCAATATAAATGTAAATTTTCATCCTAAAGTTTATGCATATATGTTCACATACATTTCAACAATCTTGCTCTTTAAGGCCTTTTTCAACACCAAATAACTGTCAAGTGATAAATAACAGAAGGTCACTAATCTTAACTTAAAACACTTGAGGATAACAGGCACAGTATTAGCTATGGAAAGTATTGAGCCAGAAGCAACTCTTATTGCTAATTGAGAAGACTGGCTGTTGATGAAAGGCTATTGTGGTTAATATAGCCCCAGGCATAGATTTATAATTGCTAGGAGTGAAAGCATTTTGCCACTGACAAAAACTACCTTTAGAGATCCTCACTGCTATTTATATGTATTCTCTTGGATGTTGCCTCAGTTAAGCAGTAGTAAACTTATATTTAAATTGCCCTGATTTAAGGAGCAAGGAAGAAGCTTGCCTGACTAAAAATTATTCTGAATTCTACCTGTGAAATCATGCCTGCCAGGACTTTTGCATATGTTCACCAAGTAGTCTCTCTTTGCTTGTTAAAATGCCTTTTGTTCAAACAATGTCTTCTCCTTTTTCATCAATATTCCCCACAGCTTCTCAGTGCTTAAGTTTTGTGTGTGCATGCTTTCCAAATGGGGGCTGGATTCTGCTACCTTTATTAATTCTGAGCAATCCCTTGAAATAAAATTGAACTAAGGTAATCAACTCTTACAAGGTCTCATCCTAAAGCTAAGACATTTGGGTTGACTAGGATAGTAGCTGAACTTTGAAGCATTTATATGAATCCTTTAAAGTTTGCCCAGCATCGTTAGCAGCATGTAAAATCCTCCAAAGCCAGATGCAGCCGTTTTCCTGACATAAAGTTAGAACTTCTAGATGATACTAAACTGGCATCAGTGAAAGTAGTGTCACCATTGCAGAAGTCTACATGAATAACACTGTTAGAGTCCAGCCTTATTTGAGTTTATAAATATAATTGCAAATGCATAAAGCCAGATACAGGTCAAAGTCTAGCTGAGTGAGGATGCAGGGATCAGAAAAAGAGACAAGCCGGAGCAGGAAAAGAGGGAAAGCATGCCAAATGAAGTAACTAAGAAACAATAGTGTCCTTTCCAATCAACGATATTTAGCAGCAGAGGAATGAATGAGAAATTTCTGTAGCATTAATCTTGCTTTCCCCCCCTCTAGGGAGCTCCTCATTCAAGGATTGACCCCTTGTCTGGCATTGTGTGAAGCGTAATTTTGTTAATTAAATACCAGCCTCTTGAATGTGCTGGGCTCTTCAAATTAGCCTATTAGCAGTTTAACACAATTAGATGAATTAAAAACAGCACCCCTGCTTAAATTAAGACAGCGTTCGTTCCTTCTTTATAGCCCTTTTTGTTTCCCAGCTGTTTTAAAATAATGTGTTGGCTTGATACTGCAAAGGCTGCCCTGGCTTCTCCAGCCTAATTCTGCCATTCTCACTGAGGACGAATAATCCTTCCCTGCCTGAACCAATCCCCTCAACTAAAGAGAGCTGCTCATCTTGAGCCAGCTACTCTATGGAGTTCAAGAATGGGATCCTTGCTGAAATTATGCTTTATGAATGTTCATGACATGGAGTTTTGTTGGGTGAAATTGTTAAGCTATTTTGGTGAAATTTTTGATTAACAAGACTTCCTGCAGAAATCACTACCTACAGGGATTCTAGCAGCCAGCACTTGTTATTGCTGGAAGTAGCCTCCAAAAGAGAATATAGCTGTTTGGAAAGTTAACGTTGAAAAAGGCAAGTTTGGTGTTCTCATTTTGTCTTAAAAAAAATCAATCAAAAGAAAAGCCTAAATAACCCTTCAGATGTGATAGGTTAATGTTGCTCTGTCACCCTGATCTCTGAATTATTTGAATGTGTAGGCAGGATCTGGGGGGGCGTGGGTGGCTGTGTGTGATGTAACCCAAGGAATATTCTTTGAAGAGGCTTTGAATATGCAGTAGATAGCATTTAAAAACTGACAGATTTTGCACAGCAATTCTTGGCAGCTTGAGTGTGATAAATAAGCTGGCTAAGACTTGAAATGAGCTTTTTTTTTAAAAACTAAATTTCTGTCCATACAGATACTGCCATTTTAGCCATATCCATTGAAAGCACTCTTCTTTAAAAATGGGCAAGATTATAAAATTAAAGTCTTCTAAAATCTTGCAGTTGCTTGTACAGAAATTGATGAGAATGGCTTGCGGCTAGTAACTAAGCCTAGAAGACAAGTAAACCATTAGTAATGAGGGATGGTTAGGGGGGAAGGAACATACTCATGCCTTTCAACAAACACTGTACATAGAGATAACTTCATAAAATTTTTACCGATGCTTCTCTTCACCATAGCACAGGCTTCTGCCAGAAAACTTTTAGTTTGCCATACTAGATCTCAGAGCTTTACCCTTTGAGTCAATGTCAGTTCTGCTAATTGTTATAGGCTAGATCAGGCTGTATTTGGACAAGTGCAGTTACAAACCCAAGTCTAATTAAGCTGTTTTGAAGACATCAAGTAGAAAACCTCATTTCAATTTTTGGTATGCAAGGTAAGACTAAGATGCAGCACTTTTCACTGTTCGTTGTGCCTTTCTCCCTCTAAACATGAAATGCTAAAATTGTCAATTACTCTTAACGTGGTCACATCTTTAAAGAACAGTTAGCTATAAAACTGTAAGATTATAAGATTATAAGGTCAAAGTAGTGTACAAAAGTGCAATTCAAAGAGTTTTTTTCCTTAGATACTAGCTCAAATTTTCTTTTAATCTGTGGTGAATGCTAAGACTCATGTAGAGCTACCAGAAAGACCTGAGGAATTATGCACTGTAATTTGTACATCTTTATTGTCTTCTCTGTCGTACTGCATCTGAGTCATAACCATTTACAGAAAGTTTTGCAGTGACCATTTTGGAGAACTGACACTACAGAAAACTGGGTTTTTTCCGTGGATTGCTGAAATCATATGGAAATCTCACTATATTTGGTCTTCAGAACTTCTGGAGTTATGACTGAACTAAGTTTAAATCCTGTATCCAATGGGCCTGTTATCTTCTATGAAGTCATACTACAGATAATTATATTCTTTAATCCTCATTTTGTTTAATATTGTTTATACAACTTGTGAGCTAACTCATAATAAAAATGTCTTCCTTGAATTTCAAAACACTGAAAATACATGGTCTGTCTCCCTCTCCCCCGTATATAGGTATATATAGATATATTTATGTGAAAAAATGCTGAATTTTGTTATTTTTATGATAGTAAATAATTATGCTTTAGGTTTCTTTTCTTAATTTTTAGTTTCTCTATAAACAAATAATGGGGAAACTAATCAGCAGTAACGATCTTATAATCTAACATGTAATGTGAAAGAAGTAACTGATTCTACCTGGACCGATGTTCTTTCGGTTAGAAAATGCTGGATTAAGCATAATTTACACTATATTTAGTATTCTTACTTAGGATTGTTCAGAAGTGTTGTCTTCTTAGACAATTTTGATTTTCTTTAGGAGATTTTTTTAAAAAATTTACACAACTCAGCTGCAAATCCTCATTCTTCAGCTCATGTATCTCACTTCTCTTCCTACAGGCCCCATTCTTCCATCAGACTACAGTTCGGATGCACAACTATCTCTAATTCTTATAAGAATAGAAAACGCATTGTAATACCTCAAAAATAAAGGGAAGAGGTAGTTCAAATCCCAGCCCACTCCTCCTTCTCCCCACAGAATGGGGCATGAGATGCTGAAACTATGATCCTATATATATTTTAGGTATATTTCAGAAATTAAGGTTCCAAATTTTGCCTGAAAACAGATTCTCAGATATTTTTTAATAAAAAAGCAGGAAGGTTTGGTTGAAACCTGAATTCTAATTCCATCATCTTTCATAAAATGGTATCTTTGTATTAAGTCTTTTATTCCTTTGATTAATTAAAGGTTACTTCATAATTAGTCAAATTTTATTATTATAGTGTATATACTCCAAAGCTCAGTAAATCAAATGCAAGTAAACTAGGCTTTGTAATGCTGGCTTTAAACCACAGAAAAGATTTTACTGATGTTCTGTCAGTAAAGGCTGAAGGTTTTGTTTTATTCCTAGGATTATACATAGCTTTATTTTTTTTCCAGAGAAGGCTTTCAGAACATCGTCTGAAATTTGACTTCACTTTGTAGTCCACTCTTTGTCTCCCTTTCATCTGCAATTTGGTTTTCCTACAGCACCCTCTACATACAGTGTAATCTACTAAAGGTACAGCTGATCTCTTCTCAGAGTATCTGATTCAGTCAAGCTGACAGTGCTTTTATTGTTAAATATTTTTGTCATCAACTGTAGAAACAGCTTATTGATAAGTGCCATACCAAACAGTGACAACAACAGGCGAACGATGCATACAGACAAATCTATAATAACCATAGCTGTCCATATTGCAAGCATTAAAAGCAAACACCTAGTTAGAAAACATATATTAAAAATGTGAGAGGGCAGTAAAAGTTGAATACAAGAATCACTAAGTCTGGGAAGGTGTGGAATGGGATGGAGGCTGAAAGGCTAGATTATTGTTTAACATGCTAACTATTTTTTTGTTCTGTATTAAACTAGTGAACATTTTCCATGCTTAAGGCAAGGTTAGGCATGAGCTGATAAAATGCTCAGTATTTGCATATGCTTTAACTGACTATGGATATGATGCATGGTTGAATGTCATGCCCAGTAGCTAAATTGGTCATGGTGCCAAAGCATAAGTACTCAATAGCAGTTGTCTGAGACAACAGCACATTATGTTATTCTAAAACACTAAAATTCGGTCATTAAGCATGCGGTAAATGGAAGAGAACCAAAATACAGTAGAGCTGCTAAAGGCATGTGCCTGTACATTAAATAGTTTAGATCAGAATTGAATGGTAAATATCCATCCCCTGTTGTAGTGTTGTACAGTAAGAAAAAAATGTCAGCTTTAGACACAGTGAGTAGGAAAGACCTGTTCCCAAAATCAAAGCTCTAATCTATATATTATGTGTTATTCTGCTCCTTAAGCAAGAAGACATGTCTCCTTTAGAAAGGAACTCTTAGCTGTCAAGAGCATCTTAAATACTAATTATGCAACCCACTAACTTTTGGCTGAATTGACAATCTGTATTGTGACACCATAGGTATAACAGGTTGGAGCAACCCTAGATTCTAGCAATGCCCTAAGACATTGATGTGAACTGGATTCAAAATTGAAGAAGCACTTACCTTGCATGATAATGTTGGATCATCACCACAGACTCTGTCAGCAGTACAAGTAGAATTAAAGGCATTGCTGTAGCCCCTATTATCAAGGTGATAAATTACAGGGGAACATAGCTTCATTTACCACCCATAGCCTTCCTCCCCAGATGTTTTAGGATAAATGCATAGTAATTGCACTATACTGTCCAAAAAGTAAATACTGAATACTTACGGTTTTCTACAACCAATACTCATGAACAGAATATTGATGATATTGGAACTGGAAAATAATTTCTGAGTGGAAAACGGTTTGTAAACAGTAGAAAGTAAAATTCTAAATTTAAATTCCCCAAAATGGGAATGAGGGAGAGGATGTATGTCTCAAAGTTTTCTATGAAGGACAGGAACATAAATACTGTTCATTCTTGCTTCTGATCTTAAAATAATAATAATTGGTAGTGCTTTGCTATTCTGTCTGATTTATACCAGTTTGTGGCTGTTCCAAGGAAATTTTAAGTCTATCTAGAGAAGATAAGTGCATATTGAAATATCTTTACGCTTTGCTGTACACAATGACCTTACAGCCACTTCAGCACAACTAAATGAACAATGGTAAAAGCATTTTGCAAATATTAAATTTGGTTTAAAATCCAAATCAATTAAACATGGTTAGAAGACTTGGGTTTTTTTTCATGAACCTGTGCAGCATACTTGTTCCAGCAATGAGAAACAAGCAAAAAAATCAGTTTGGAATAAGTAATATTTCAGATATTGTTTTTGAAAACTGCATGTTATTTACTAGTTATGAAAGTCTTGAAGTCTGTGAACAAAGACATCACTTAAAAAGATTGGACAGATACTCAGACATGTGTTTCAAAAAGTCCCACAACCCAATATATTCTACTAATCTGTAAAATAACCAGTATAGCACAAGTTAAGGTGAATACATAATGACAATAATGTCACCATTTCAGAGGTCAGCTCTGAAGAAAATAATGAAATAAAAAATTAGAATATATAATCATCCTGAGAATGTTATGATTTTTGCAAATATTTAATGAACAGAAATAAAAAAAATAATATAATATATACAATGAGTATAATACATACAAAATATGAATTATGCATTTGTCTCAAGGGTTTTCCAATACCTTGATGTGAATTCTAAATATGCGGTGAGACTAATAAACATCAAAGGCTGTACGTATATAGAAATCTTTTGTGAAATGCTCCTGCTATATTTTGAGGCAAGTATATATTCTTCTGTGAATTAGCTCTGACATATCACCAGGACAGCATCACTGAGAGGTATAATAATTTGCATGAGACAACAAAATACAAAAGATTGAGGTGAAGAAGGAAATCTGTGTCTAATTTTTTTTCCTTCCCCTTTTCTAAACACTTGATACATTTATGCTTGTTCAAGACTGACCACAAATTGGGAGCACTTTTAATATTAAAATGAGCAGCTGTGATAACTTGCTAAGAAGCAGTAGGAGCTGTCCTGGTCAAACCAGGGCAATTTTTTTTTTTGTTTTTTCCCCCAATTGAATAAGCCAGTACAGTTGGTATTATAATAGAAAGAAATAAACAACAAAATATTTAGAGAACCAATGTCTTAGAAACTCTGTGGTGTGCCTAGTGTACCTTGTTGCCAGAGGAGACATGATTCATATAGGATAATAGAGACAAGGGTAATGGAAAATCACATTGAAATATGATGGACAGAAGGGTTTTGTTCATAAATAATGAGTCATTTTGAAATAATTATATTGCCACTGCCATACCTGTTTGGCTCATGTATGGTACATACTGCTTTCTTTTTAAATGGGTTACAACCAGCAGTAAATCTTCAATAACATACTATAACTGGTGAATAATGGATTCTTAGTGATTCAGCAACTGAAACATGTAAGCTAGTTTTAAAATGCACATTAATGTACATTATGCAAGAAGTTTTTTGTCCCTTCTTAGTATGTCCAAAGTTCTAATACTAAAAGTAATTCTAAGTCCAGTCGTGGATATTTTTAGAAATGCTCTGCCACCCACACAGCCTTCTATTTGGTCCTATTTTGTTTCTTTGTGTTTGTGGGAGGAAAACATCTGCTGGAGTAGCATACACCCGAGGACGGTACTGCCTGTTGGAATGGCTTATTTTCATTGTATCTTAGACTTTTATTAAGTTTAGAATTTTGGTAATATATAAACAAACAAACAAAAATATAATGCTGTAGTAACTAAGACAAACATTTCCCGGGAATGAGACTTACAGAGTCAGCAAATTAATTACCCAGAATAAAGAGTATTAGTAGGAATATGCTACATGCTAATCTAATTTCATGACAGTTGCATGTTACATTTGTGTGTCAGTATCTGTAACAGAAAGGCTACAACAGCTGAATGATGCTTTCCCTTTGCAATGCCTTGGGAAAGCCTTAGGTTTAAACACCCTCATGACAGCATGCATGAAGTAACCATGAATTATTGTGCTATCTTGTTTTGTTTGTAGTAAAACTAAGATAGAAAGTAAAAAAGACATCCTTTAACTGCCAGCAAAGCTGTCAGGACTTGAAGGTAGAAATCCTATCTTCCTGATGGCATAGTTGATCGACTGCATATACACCGTCACTGAAGAACGAAAGACAGGTCAGTGACATGGAAGGCAGGCAATTCAAACGCGAATATACACTTGAATCGTGTGTCCAGACAGGTGTTCTGGTGATTTTTCTCACTGCTGAGTAATGATTTAAATCTTCAAACACCTAGCGCAAACGGGAGTTGCCTTGTATTTTGGATGACAGAGGAGAATATCATGAGTGTTGAAGATAATAACTGGTAAAACTACAACTCCCTATTTTTCCTCTGAATCTCTAGGCAAGGAACAGCGTAGCACATGTTTCTGTAACATGCAACACCAAACTGCTTGTGAAAGGTTATTCTTCCCATTTCAGTCACACTTAGTGTGTTCTGAGGGAAGACAACACAAAATTTCAGAGATACAATGGCTCCAATAACTTCCTTGCTACTCTTCTGCTCCCCAATTTTGTGTATTATAGCCCTTTCTCACCATGTTTACGATCTCCTAGAATTGTACTGCGCACCTTACTACAGGTAGGATTTTGGGGGAAGTGCTATCTACTGACTTTTTATATAGAAGCAAAGCCTTACATTTGTTCCATTAAAAAAAGAAAAAAAGTTAAAAATTAGAGCAAATACTCCACAGAATGATATTTTGAAGCTAAAAGTAGCTATCTCGAAAAAAACCCCAAACAACCCGATAATCAAATATTCTTTACATTTTTAATGTCTAATTATTTTAAAGGCATTTTCCTAATTCTAAAAAGCCCAGTTCCTAATTCTGAAGTGTTCAGGACTGAGAGTTCATCATGCCAATATTACCGGCAAACTGCCTTGCTGGGTCATCTCACCTGTGGCAGCTACTTGTATGTTTCTACAATAAGATTAAAGATCTTGTACTTAATTTCATTTTACTCTCTTTTTTGCTTGCTTGCTTATTTTACCCACACTTCTCATCCAGGCACACAGAAGTGCTTATCTGTTTGTGTTGGAGTAATTGGAAAACCCAGAAAGTCATCATTTAAGTGGCTGATTCTTTTTCTTCCCACAAACCCTGTTCAAATGTAGAAAATAACTTTCATACAATTATCTTTAATTTTCTTTTTTCTTTTCAAAACTGAGAAACTAAGATAAAAGTAAATTAAAAAACATATATTAGAACAATCAAACCACACTATTACTTAGTCATTCTGTTCATCAAATTTCTCATTATGAATACAGGTAAATACCTACAGTACATCTGGCATTATGTTTCCCTTCCTTTCCTCCTGAAAATTTCCTTTATTTTTATGCACCTCCCCCTTTTTTTCCCTTCCTGCTCTCTTTTTTTGGGGGGAAACTTTTCTGCCATGGTTTTGTTCTATTACCTGCTTTATGATTCTTTGTCTGATTCTCTTCACCTCTTTTTTGTCCCTTTAGCAGATGTTTCTTTCCTATGCCCAAATTCTGGTCGCTTCTCCTTTCCATTTTTTATTTGTTTTCTCTCTCTCCTGCTGGCAGACAGATGGGGGACGGGCTGCTTGGCACTGAAAATGTTATGGAGAGGTTTAGTTCCCATCCCAGTATGAGAACAGGCTGTTCCTGTGATATTTCTTTGCAAATAGAAGGAGAACGCTCTGGAGTACCAAATGGCACCTTCTTGGAATTGCTCTATTTTCATGACATTCTGAAAAGTCCTCGAAGATGTTTGTAAAAAATTTTGATATAGGGCTGACAGCCCGGATTTGAGTCCTTTTATCTTCCACTCATTTACTAGTGTCATGTACCAAATACTTGATTGATTCAGCATTTTTCTTTTTGGGTGTTGCATTGAAAGACAAATGTGAAAGAATAGCTGGCTTGTACTCTTCCAGTATAAGCCTAGAGTTCTCAAAACATAAAATTTTCTTTCTAGTGAGAAAGAAAACTTACTGTATATGTTGAACTGGAACAGTACCTAAGCATACATCAGAGGCTCATCTCATATGCTGCTTTTATCTGAGCAGCCTGGCACTACAGCCATACCATTAACGTACATCACTGCATTCAGAAACATACTATGGAAAACTTCTGCTGCTTTTTAGATGGTAGATAAAACAAGTTGTGGATTTTTTTAATTTTTTTTTAAAGTTCATATGAGCTTGATTTGAAAACTAAAATAAAACTGTGTTCCAAAATACTTGTTCACAGTTACAATTGGTTTTTTTCCAACTGAAGAGATACTGGTAGATAGCCTTCACCTAGGAGGATTACCTTACCTGCACCTGCTTGTTTCTGAGTGCTTAACCTATTTTAACCTTCTGTGTTGTGGAAATAAGGTATTAGCTCTCTCATTAAAATGTAGATTGAGAAATTTTGCCAAAATACCCTTCCCTGAAGAAAAAAATCAAAAGAAGGAATCTACAAACAGTATTACAATGTCTGTGGTTTTTATAAGAATCTTAAACCTTCTTGCTGGGATTGAAACATTGCCTTCATATGACCTCCAAAAAGTTGAAGTTCAGTAAGTTAAAAGCCTTTATAGTTCTAATGGACTAAAGCACTCCAGAGCCAAGGATCACTCTATTATTTGTATTTCCTTTAATCATTCAGTGGTAATTGTCTGTTCAGGATGGGGTTTGAAATGCTGAGGTCTGAATTTACTTTGTTAAAATAATCTGTTGAATTGGGAAATAAGGAAGGAGAATTTGCCATCTTGTGTCTTATGACTCATTTAACTTGTCAGATTTGCAATTGTCATATGTGCAATTTTAATAATTTTGAAAGCAGCATTGTAAGACAGCACTTTGAGGCAGATCTGTAGTTAGGATCTGGGAAAGTCAAAACAGATTCCTTGCTTCTGCCTTCTGCAGCAAATGAGTTTGGACATACCTTGATAGATATAAGTTACAGAGAGTTGACATTCAGAGTCTGAAACATATTTTATTCTCTCTGCAAACACTGCCAATCATCTTAAATTTCTGTATAATTCTGGACACACAAATTTGACTGGGAAACAGGGTCCTAAATCCCTTAGGAAATCTGTTTGTTTTCATGAGGAAGTTTAAGTTTGAGCTTTGTGTCTCTACTTGATAAGGTATAAATATATTTGGTCTCAGTCTTTCAGGGGCTTAGTCTTTGAGTTTATTTTTTTTGGAGGGGGTGGAGAGGTGGAAAGGTTGTTTTTGCAAAAAAAAATTCCTTTGAAATTCTAAGCCTTCAAGATGTAAGTATGTGTAGGGCTAATTACTATGTACTTATGCAAAAACCTCATGCCTGTATTTTTCTTCTCTAGTCAATATGAATCTATTCTACTGTTCAGTAAGTTGGATGCCAGGACTACAAAATCTTGGATGTGACGTTGTGACTTATGTATAGTGACTTCTCTAATTGCATTTTTGTATAAAGAGTACTAGGCGGTGGGCCATCATATTTATTTTGGTGGAGTATTGCACAGAAAATGCTGTATGATGTTTCTCTGTTATATTTCCCTTTAAACAGTTCAGCCAAACGGTGAAAAGCAAGAAAGATGCAATCTGCTATGGGAACAGTGTAAGATGAGGAAAGAAAGAATCTTTATGTTGAATGGATGAAACAAAGATAGAGCAAAAGTAACGTTTAATTAAATTTATAGTTATGAAAATATGTCATACCTCTGAAACGTGTATGTTCTGTTTCAATAGTTGACTTTGTGCAGCAATTTAAAGGATGGTGATACAGATCGATAAAAAGTGTTTGCAGTATCAAGGACCTCTTTTTTCCTCTTTGTGTTTGAAATGACTTTGAGACTGGTCTGGTGAACCAGTATTCAATTACAAAAACAATTTTTAAAGGTTTTTAACCATGTCAGAGTTCTAAATGACTGCCATATTGAATAATTTAAAATATTGAGATGACTGCTAACAGGCCATGAGATTTTCCTGTCTAGGGTGGTGATACCCTAGACTTCAACTTTATAGTAAATAGACTTGAGCATAGCTAAAAAAAGGTTTGTATAAAATTTCTAGTCTTGATTGTTCTAGTCTAAAAGTATCCCCCAAAACAAAAACCACCCTCCCTCCCTCTTACTGGCTGATATTTTTAAACTCATAGTTCCTCATTTGAAACTAGAAGGGGCTTATACCATCTCATTTTTCATTATAAGTTTCTTAGTACTAGTATGTATCTTAAGGAATTTGCATTGTTTAGCATTTTTCACCTCTGCATTTTTCAGGGCTTGTGAATAAATCAAATAGGGGACATGATAGATTATTCATTTAGCTGGTCTTTAAAAGGGGCTGGAATTTTTTCTGGCTATTAATTTTACTATAATTTCAATGCATTTTCTGTTAAAAATAATGTTAGACAGCTAAAGCCAAAATAAATACATATATTTAAGTAATCTTTAGCATAATTTTTAGAACCTAAAGATGTCATTTGCAAATGAAAGTCCTTTACTGTGAGCCTTATGAACTGTGGCATTATACTAGAAGTTGAGTTTGGTGGCTTTTGTATAGGTGTTTAATCAGGTTGTTACTTTAGAAAACGTGTAATAGAAAGGAACAGTTAAGTGTTGGTGATTCATTCTTTTGAATATATTGCCTCTGAATGAGATAAGGCATCAAAATGCTGCAGTTTAACTTATTGCTTTGATTACTTAATGCAGATTGCAGTCTTTAGTTGGAAGGCGTTAATCTCAAAACACTGGGGTCATATGTGCTGACCGATATAACTTACTATGCAAGAATGGGACATTGGTGCTGCCTGTGAGAACATACCATAACTCACTTTGCACAGATTTATGCAGAAGAATACATAATATGAGCTGCTCCCAAAGTCAATGTGAAGTTAACATAAAACCCAGAAGCTGTTTAGGTGTACGATTTGTATGCTTTGCTGTGCAATGATAGCCAAGGACATTGCTATTGTTAAGCTCAAACGATGAGGTCAAGCCATATCTTCCTTTCCTACTTCTGCTCTAAACTCCCTGTAGAGACGCTTGTGTTCACTTGGTTTGCATCTAGAAGGCTATTATTTTCAATTCTGCAAGCTAAATATAAAGCTTGCATTTGAGTGACATTGAAAAGCCACACCTAGTGGGGTTCTCCTCCCCCGCCAAACACTGAATAGTCACTGTGCCACACAAATAGGCCCGATAACTTTATATTCCCAAGTTAAGTCCTGATTTCTTTTTTCCTGCTGCCTACCATCTCAGAACTTTCATAGTTTAGATCCATCACCACTAATACAAGAGCTCTAGCTCCTAGTTTAACTTGCTTAGGAGCAAGGGTTGTTTCCTGACAGAGATCCTTGCTCATAGAATCTAATCTGATCCACATAGGTCAGACTTTAACAAATCTGAGGCTTGCCTGCCAAGAATATA
Organism: Astur gentilis; assembly: GCF_929443795.1. Classification (NCBI taxonomy): domain Eukaryota; kingdom Metazoa; phylum Chordata; class Aves; order Accipitriformes; family Accipitridae; genus Astur; species Astur gentilis. Next base: position 14,691,196 of record NC_064900.1, on the reverse strand, counting down.
CTGTGCAGACATAATAAAAGACGGTTACTGCTTCCCTAAGTAATTTCTCTGATGGAAAAAAAAAAGAAAGAAACAACATATGACCTTCTAAGAGGCATTATTTCCAACTAGCAAATTATAACACAAGCACATATAAAACATTATCACTCAAAATCCCTGAAAGACATAGAAGTTTCAGCAGTGTTTCACTGGATAGAAGGTCAAAAAGACCTCAGGGCCCAAACCTAACCAGTCCTTCAGCCTTTACACTCCTAGAATCCTAAGGATTTAGAGAATACCCTGAAGGATAAGGAGCTGATAGACCTAACTAGCTAGCTTGGAGCTGGTGGACAATATTATACAGAATTTAAAATCAAGAAATCCTTCAAAAGTAAGCAACTATCTCTTGATATGTTTGAATTTAATAGAGTATGCATCTGTGTTACACAGAAATAATTGCTGTGCTTTAAAATTTAAATATTTCTAGCCTACATTTAGAAAAACAACCTAGTTCCCGGTTTCATATCCTTTCTTATTATTTTATCATTGTAATGCACTAGACAGACAATAAAACAGGAGAAGTTTCTGACATCATAGAGCCTTAGGATATATTTTTTTTCTACATCAGTCTGCATGTTCTGGAGCTTGATCATCACTAGAAGTTTGCTGATCCATTTTATATTTTTCAGGTATTAAAGGGAAATCTAACTGTTTTTATTTTATTATAGCTGCTTGAAAAGCAAGTAGTGCTTGTGCTCAGTTAAGTCCAGTACTTTAAAATTATCTAGTTCCATATCTTTCTGAAGACTATGAAATACACTATCTAGCAACTATGTGTGTACTTTCCAAAAAAGGAAACCTAATTGGGAGCAGTGTACCAATAAGTATAATGAAATTACTGTAGAAAAATGAGGATCCTAGCGATGCTTTTTGATGCTGAGGGCAATCCCTGTACCTCTTCAACAGCCTCTCACTGCCTTTTGTCAGCTTGGCTCTAAGCTTCCAGGCTACCAACATCCTGAGATGGAGGTATTTAGGGAACAGTCACCAGATTGAGCAGCTGTGTTGATGGGCAGCTACCCACCTCTGTCAGCTGCACTGCCTGCCCAATTACTACTTTTGCCACTTCTGCTCCTCCAGAAGTCTGACTGGCACAAGGCTATCCTCCCACCTTTCTCCATTACCTGTGCTATCACTATCTTAGGCACTTTTCCAAACTGCACTGAGTTTGACTTGGAATTAGCTTAGCTATTGCTCAGCCATGTCATTTTGACTGAGGAGAAGAGGCTGGAGTGCTCTCTTCTTCCTCATGAGTTGTCCTTCGCACAAACATGCACACGCTGTCTTCTAAGAAAATCTCTCTCTCTCATCATTTCAGGCTACGGTGTGGAGGAAAATAAAACAAATAACACCACGCAAGACAATAGGCATACCTCATGCTGTCAGGAGTACAGCTGAGTATGAACAACAAAGCTTCCATTCTAGTACAGGAGATTGTTTCCCTTCACTACTAGAAAAAGCACAGAGGTAGCATTTAGGGTTTCCAGCATGCAGACAAGTTTACATCTTTTACCGTGACTCCATCTCAATTTGTTCCATAAGCAAGAATGCATTCATAGAATCATTTAGGTTGGAAAAGACCTTGAAGATCATCAAGTCCAACCGCTAACCTAGTGCTGAAAAGTCCATCACTAAACCATGTCCTTAAGCACCACATTCACTGCCATCAGGCAAGCAAGACGTAACCAACAGAGAACTCCTGGCACCATCCAACATGATCTGCTAAGACAGAAGACTAAACTCCTGCCACCCCTTCTCCTCCAGAACTGGACATACAGACAGACCTGTTCTCTGCTTCATAGGCACTCCACTGTTTAACATTCAGCTTTCATGTCACCATGCTATTTAGTGGGCAGACTCAAGCCTGCCCTGCCTATGCTCCAGTAGATGCTGCCTGCCTCTGCCTATGCTGCCCAGGAGCATATGGCCTCATTACTGTGGTGCCATAACCTGTCTAACATATTCTGCTACTGAACAGGGCTTATTAACTTGGCCTCAGTCAAAACTAGCAGAAGCCACACAGCTTCCAGCTGGCTTGGAGTACAGAGTGAGTACACAATAGTCTGTGAAACAGCTTAAGTCCATAGCCCAACTTAATGATGCTTTTAGAAATCAACTTAAGTTGCCTATAACATAAGTTGGGGAAGGCTTGTGGAGACAAAATGCTGTCTTTCCTCTCCCCTTCACATTCGGCGCTCAGCAGTTTTGAATATAGATTTATAAAAGGCTATTTAAGAAGTTTGTATTCATCAACTATTTTATAACAAAATACAGGTTATGCTACTGAGTAGCACTGTAAGAAATGAGAGAACTGCTAAACTAATACATACTAATTATTAAATGGCCCCCTTTTTACTTCCTATTCAGTCTTCAGTATGATTTTTCAGTGACACCCTTAAAAGCAAAAGTGTTATTCTTTTCACTTCAAATTGCTGTACATTATTAGAAATACTTACTATTCTTTTCTGAAGACATACCAACAAAAAAAAAGGTTATACAATCCAAGCCACAGTGCAACTTTTTTGGAGTTATCACTCAGAAAAACCCCAGGAGTCAATTATCCTAGACAATTCATCTTACATCTCTAAATTATTGGTAATTAACTTTTACTGAAGTATCAAAAGAAATAAATCTCTTGCCTTATCTGGCAGTAGTCAGTTCTTACATTAAGAGCAGAATAAAAGCTTCCTTTTTCCCAAATAACCATACCGCCATTTGACAAATCGTTAGCTGTAATAGATCAGCTTCCTCTATTTTCCGCAGTAGTCCTGAAAAGTGGAAACTATATCCCATCCTTACATGGGAATGTTCAAGCATAAATTGATGCATAAGCTTTAAGTGGCAGTTAATAGTGAAAAAGCTTATAAAAAACAAACATAAAAAGGCTTCTGGAAGTTGCATACTGTTTCTTGAGATAATAGTACATGACATGATGCAGTAGAATAATATTTTAAAAAGAATTAGGTGACAGATTTTTAATTTATTTTTTTCACTAACCCAGATTAATTTTTCAAAAATCAGTTCAGCACTCAGGTGTCTAAATCACAAAATCTTTTGAGATCTGAGACACTCTGAAAGCTGGATAAATTTGGCTCCGTATTTTAAACACTTCTTAGATTTCCTTGATTTTCAAATATAAAATTAAAAGTAACTTATAAGCCATGACCTAGTTGATTTCTAGAAGAAGCATCTACAATTTTTATGGATTATAGGAATATTTCTGTATTCCTGAAAACACTGGGGGTAGGCTTGGGTACTGAAAGCTGTTCAAGAAACAAAAGTGTATGATTTCCTCATTAATTAAATGTAAAGCTACAGTAAGTTCTTGTTAGATTACACATCCAGAAGAAAGAATTGCATCAGAACTAAAATAGCAAGTATAGGTTTAGAGCTGCTCCAAAACATTAGAAGTGCTGTTCACACTATCTCAAGCTGGTGACAACAACTTTTCATTTAAATTTAAAGTGAAATATTAATGGAAACCTATCCTGTGGAATAGCTCTGTGTATCTTTCTACAATAGAAAATTTTGGTACACAGTCTTGAAACAGCTAAACCACAGAAATTCCCTATAAAAGTTACTGTTTGTTAATAACTGAAGCAAACATAGAAATAGGAATTACTCTTATAATCTTACTCTTATCTGATGCTTATGACAGAGTGCTGATCCCCAAAGCATTTCTCCTATGTATACATAGCTTTACTATGAAAAGGCGTATCAATGTGCTAGTAGGATAACCAGTAACTGTAATACTAACCAGATGGAATACTGCTCACTAAATTGGGATATAAAGTCCCATACAAATAAAATGTTGGTTTTGATTTGGTGTCGTGTTCCCCCCCCCCCCCCCCTTTTCCTTCTTTTAAGTTCCTCAACTAACAGTCTTTTGCCATATTATATACATAGAATAGTGCTATAGAAGGGGAATATTAAAGGAATTTTTGCCTTGTTATTTCTTTCGGAAATATAGCTTGCCTTATAACACCTACCATGACTAAGAAAGGCCTCAACTAGGAACAGTTAGTCTCTTTTACAGCATAGAACACCACCAAGTTTCATAGCAATAAGCCACCTTACTAAGGTGGATACTCAAAAAACCCAAACAACCAAACCCCAAATAACTAGACATCACTAAATAGCAGCAATAACTAGAGAGAAAAACTTGCTTGCAACAGAAATTTTACACAAAAAAAGGTTCCTGCAATTACAGATCACAGTCAGCCGACTGACTGACTGACTGACTGACTGACTGACTGACTGACTGACTGACTGACTGACTGACTGACTGACTGACTGACTGACTGACTGACTGACTGACCCTCCCTCTGTCCTCTCTTCCTCCCTTCTGTCAACCCTTCCTTTTAACCTGAGGTAGACATGGTGCAATCAGGATAACTGCTCAAACAAGGTAATTAACTGACATTGCTGACACATGGAATCATACTGCCAAAAAAACCCCACCTGAGGTGATTGCTATCTCAAGTTTTTGGCTTCTCAGGTGGATTTGATCTCTGTGATAAACAAAACTTGCTTCCAAGGGAGCTGCAGAAAGAACTCGAGGTTTGTTTGTGAAGGTGTTTAGAAGCGATTGCTTTAAATGAAGAATTTTCAGAAAATATAAGTACCCAAAAATAAGGTTAGGAGTGAAGTCAAGGCCATAAAAAGAAAGATGATTTTTTTTTTTGTGTGGTACAGTGAGTATTCAGGATCTATGGATTTTTCAATGTGTTTTTCAAACACAAGTTCAGTATTTAGCTTGCAGAATTCAAAATAATAGCCTTCTAAATGTGAACCAAGTGAATGTAGCATTTTTTACAAGGTGTTGAGAGCATAAGCAGTAAAGGAAGATGTGATTTGACCTTCTTGTTTAATGGTAAAAGTAGCAACGGTGGAAAGAGATTCCAAGATATCTGTTTGCATCTGTGATGTCTGCCTTCTGGAAAACTAAATATGTTAAAACTTGGGAGTATAAATGTGTGTACTGCATATAATTTAAGTCTTGCTTAAAAAAATGGTATTAGCTGCTACTGGTTATGTAGGGTTAGGCTAGACAGGGATTGAATGCTGATAACCAGCTTGGCAACAGGAGCAGAACTATATTCTCTTACTGTTCAGATGTCTTGCCAGTATAACACAGAGAAGGCAGTTTTGATAAGATCTTGATAAGGAGTAGAAGTAAGCTTAAATGTGTGAGCAAATTACTTTGGGGTTTTTATTTCTAAAAAAATTTATGTAAGGTGCTAAAAAGGCAATTTCCAGAGTTAAGTGTCTAAGGTTAAGTTCCCTAAACATTTTACAGTATGCTAGCACTTTGTTCTTAGCAAATAGCTATGCAACTGTTGCTATCGGTAAACCATGCGGTTGCTTGGGTTGCTTAAGTAACATTTTTGACCTAGTTGAGTACTAATTTTGACAAACTTGAATCTTTCTTCATGTAGAATATTTTTTAAGAGAAGGAGGGAAATTACACTTGTTTGATTAAATCTCTTTGAATGTCCTTTGTACAGATACTATCTTAGTACTTCTGTTCGTTTAATTTTTCAGATTACAGTTCCATTGTCTTTTTTTCTTGAGACAGAGGGTGACAAATAAGGGAACAGAGAAAACGAAAAGTAGAGACAGGAAATTGCAGCTTCTGTTTCTTACACTTTCCTTTTGGTTTTGAAAGGATCACAGAAGCAGTAAATGTCTCTCTTCAAAATTCCTTTTCCCTTTCAGCTCTGGGGTACTTGAAGAGCTTTTACTTTCTTCTAACCAATCTGTGGGATCTAAGACTTTTAACAAGATCAGGCTGTGCAAGTATCATTTTTAGACTGGCAAATTGTACTCAGCAAAGTGTTAGGGTGCATCTGAAGAGAGAAGCAGAAAAGCAGAAATGGACAGGAAAACTGAGTGAACATAGACACACCTAAGAAATATAATGGGGAATTGATCCATATTTTGAGATTTGTTCACTACTGTAAAAGCAGAAATAGTGACGTTATTTCTTTTTGTCTTTCCAGACCTTGGATTTGGAAGTGAAGTGATGAAATATGGTGAGTAGGTTGAGGTGGTGGTACCACCTGCAGCACTGTAATATGCAAATGATTGTCTTGGTTATATCATCTTGTTTTCTTCCAGTTACTTGTGACAAAATAAGATTTCTTCCAATGCTAACTTTATTTCAACAGAGAAAGGAGTTAACTTTTTTTCTTCTGAAAACATGCCCTTCATACACTGTAAGGGTTGGACAACAATTTACATTTCACTTGGTAGTCTGTATCAATTAACTTGATGTGATCTAGTTCTGTGTGCAACATCTTTCTAAAAGTTACTGGACTTTTTAATGTTATCAATTTCTGCTCTGTATTGATTTTTCTAATGGGATAACAAAAATACGAAAACTGTGTTTGACGTGTGCTAGTGATGTGATGGATTGGGACGAAATGATTGTAGTAATCTGTTTCTGATAGGTTTCAAGTCAGTAGGTTGTGGTTTTTGGGGTTTTTTTTGTTTGTTGTTTTTTTTCCTCCCCTTTTACTTTTTTCCATGGTGCTCGGATTATGTGTGAGACAGATGCTCAGCCTCTAGCTACCATCCTCCTGTGGCTTTCATGCCTCCAATTTGATTGAATATGAGCACAGCAATGCTTTTTCTCCTTGAGACAGCCTGACAAACATTCTTTGTACAAATGGTGCACTTGGTTGCTCTAGTAAACAGAGTCGTCTTTTTATCCAGATGTCAGAAGAAGTGATGACTTCCTCACAGTGCACCTGCATTGTACCATATCTCATTCCTCCAGGGAGCTAGAGGCTACAGATGCCATCTGATATTTCTCTTAGCTGATTCAGAAATGTTTGCAATCAGGCTAAGGCCAAACACTTCCTTGTCATGGAAAAGCTGTAGATAGCTGCTCTTATCCAAAGAACTTTACAGCATTCACTTTGTGGGGTTCTGAGGAAATGCTCCCACCTGAGGGGTGGCATTTTCAGCCACGCAGCTGTGCGGCAGGACAGAGGAATGCAAGAGCTCAAGCTTTTAAGTGAGGCAGAACTGAAGAATTTACAGGCAAGCAAACAAAAGCTCTTGGATCCTCTGAGTAACCATGCCTTGTGTTCACTGACCCTCTGTCTTGTTGTCGTCTCAGAGGTTTATTTCTGGTGGTTCGGTGTGAAGGCCTCGTTTAGCAATTCACACTGGTGAGAGAAAACATAGAGGTTATTAGCACTCCCATATAGTCTGAAAAAATCACCTTCTTGCCTGGAGAGGGAGAGCTACGCTGTCTTTTAAGTTCAACTTCCACAAGCAGGATTAATAAGAGATCGCCATGCCATTCTGATTCTGCATGGCTGCAGGAAGGTGGGCTTCTTCAGCAATGTGTTCATTTTTTTTATACCAATACCTCAGGAAAACACACCTGTGTGCTGGTGAGCTTGATTGATTTATTTATTTACTTTCCCTCCAGCTGGCTTTGTAGACACCTGTGCCTCTCGTTTTCTGATAAGGAAGTGAAAAGGGGACATTTTTAATCTCCAGCCAGCACAAGATCCAACAGCAGAAGACTGGCTATGCTGTGTTAAGGCCAGGCCTCTGATATCAGAAGTGTTAAAACTCCCTTGTCACAGACCTCCTGGCCTAAACTTTGCTTGGTGGAGAAGAGATGATAATTCATCTGCCTCCAGCTTCCAAGGCTGAGGCTAAAGCTCTGCTGGGAATTGTTTTTCATTATTTGTCTTGGTGGTGGGTGTGGGGGGTTTTGGTTTGGGGGTTTTTTTGTTGTTGTTGTGGTGGTTTTTCTTCCTTAAAACCAAAGGGAAAGCTGCTTTTTTTTCAGAGTGCTGTTTTCAAGGAATGGGAAACAATTCAGTGTGTTATTGTTAAGGCGTGAGCATATTGCTAAGAAATACATTGTTGAGAACAAAGGCCTAGCAAGCCACCCAAGTGAGATGACAACTTAAGTCTAACAAAATAAGGAGTGTTGAAAGGACTTTGACAGTTTTCATTAACAGCGTCGTCTGAGGGAAATGCCTACTTTGCCGGTTTTGGCAGCAAGTCAAGACAGAAGTATAAGGAGTGTAATTACCTTGGGCACTGAGCCAAGTAATTTTGTAGTAACATTTTCATGCAAAACACATTAAAAATTTGACATAAATTAGAGAATATCAGTATAACTCTTATTTTAAATGTCATGTTCTTGACTTAAAACTATTAAAATTAACTAGAAGGATCACATGTGGAAACTTCTTAAACTAAACAGTCTTACCATCCAAAGTCTGTTAGACAAAGATTTTTTTTTTTTTTTTAAGTTTCAGCTCTGGTTTAAAAGTGTTTTTTTTTCTGTAAAATTATCTTAAGCACTTGCTGTCTCATTCTGACTTTGTGCAATAATATGGCAAAAAGCTAAAATTACCAGTGAGTTTCACTGAATGGAAGGAGATGGATTATGGGAAGAAGCACCAAATCTACTGATGATTTCATCTACTGATGATTTCAGGATGGCCTTCAGAGGTTTCCATCATTTTCCTCAGTCATTATGCTGAACTCATAAGCAGATAATGCAGCTTAATTACTTGACTGAAGACACCTACTAGTATATTCATGCTACAAATTATTATAAATTGAATAGTGCCATGCCATAATTCCCCTTCCTCTCAAATACAATTCTTGAGCAACAGAACTTCAAAACTGTGGGAATGTATGATCAGTCATTGTGTGCATTCTGGAATATCACTGTGGTGATTCAGTCATGATTGATTGTTTCCCTGAACTGGGAGTGTGGAAAAATGCATTTGAACTTAACATGACTTTCATTTTCAGGTAGCTGTTTTGGAAAGGAATGCATAAGCAGTGTGCAACTGATTTGGTTGCTAAACTCTGTTAGGATGTTATTGATTTTTTTTTAGTGGAAATTGGGTGCTTTCCTCACTGTGCCTTCCCCCCTGCCCCCCATGCTGATGTTCTGGTTACAGCCCCTGGTTATGTAATGTACATATGCCTTGCTATGCATAAAATTTTTACCATTGAAAATGAGAGCCTTACTACAGACAGATCTGACTTGGATGATACCTGACAGGCTTGATAAACTTGTGCGTGTTTTGGAGCACTCTCTGTGTGGCCATTTAGTTTACATTACACGTTTGACTTCTTCGTTTTCTCTCACGTTTAAATTTGGGTGTGGTATTAGAATATATATCCATTGGGTAGACACTTGCAAATTCTGTCATCTTCTGGAAATATGTGAACGTGAAGTACAAAGCATTAAACTTGATGTACTCCCCCTCCTCCCGCATTGTTAATACCATACATATGTATGGCAGAACTTTTTGTCCACTTTCTTGCAGCAGAAATATAATGTGCATAATTCTGCCACTAACCCACCCCTGAGATCTCAGTAAGACTGTTGGCTCTTGCCTTTCAAAATGAAAGATCAGACCATGAAATCTGGATCTTTACAGGGAAATACAATACAGTTAATCTAAAGAGAAAGAAAAAGATTATCCACTTAAACCTTTTATTCTTTTTTGTTGACCACAATTGGCTTTGACAGAACAAGATTGGCTCAAGCTGGATTCTGTATTGCAGCAAGCTTCCTGAAAACTTTAAAATTAAAACTTGCTTCCACTTTTTCTCAGTATTAGCATAGGATGTGTTCTGTGAAATGTAACTGTGGCCTAGGGTAACCTTTCTATTTCAGGTGAAGTACAAATAAGGTTCTAAATTTCTTGCACTCATATGTAACTGCTGACTATTTTTTGTGCCATGATATACCAAGAAACTGGTTGATGATGTTCAAATGACTCGTGCTGCATTTTCCAGCCTGTTTTTGGTAATGCATACGTCCTGATGTTTGAGATATCTGTGAATGAAAACCACGTTGATAGCTGCTTTCTGACTGACCTTCAGTTACTTTGGCCAGCAGATACTCATTGGGTTAAAAAAAGGGATCTCTCAGGCTGGTGTTTTCTTCATAGTCCCTTGGAACCTGAAGACCCTGCTCAGGTCTACATAACCTCGCAGCACAAACTGTTTTCCAAGACATTTAGCCAAAGGCTCTGTTATGGTACTGCCGTGGTGTTATGTTGTGAAGCTGGTGCAGGCCTGATGGGAATGAGGGGAGATACTGTCCATGACACATTGTCCAGCCATACTATGCAATGTAAATGTGCATGGACTGTATGGGACCTCACTAATGAAAAGACCATTTTCATTATTAGGCATTATTAGTGGCATTATTAGGCATCTTTCCAGGCTTCTCATCTTATTTGTAACCCTCATCTGATTTAAAAACTGTTTTTGATTTGTCAGTGTCTATAGCAGAGAATACGTACATTTTTCTCACCCTGGTTTTATGGCAGTGTCAAATGAATCTTCTTTTCAGATGAAGATCTACGAACTATGTTAAATAGCAGTTAAGCTCCTCAGAAGAGCATTTGGTTACAAATGCTAGCATGAGCTTGTCAATGTATCCTTCTGTATTTATAGATGTAACTGTAAATTTGCCCGTTCAGCTAGAGCACCCATTGTAATAGCAGGTTCTTCAAAAGACAGATGCAAACAAATGCAACAGAAACTTTGCATTTGTGTATTTATGACATAATGGTTTTTAAGCAACTATTTTTTTAGTTAATGACTTGTTTCCTACTTTTTGTGCCTAAGTACTTTTTTTATGGTTTTCCTGCTGTGGAATCTTTTATACTGGCAGTCTTAATTTTTTCTTTTTAATTTTTAAGGCTGTAGAGGTTTTTTCTTTTCTTTTTCTTTTTTTTTTTTTTTTATTTCTATGGAAATGCGTATCCCAATATAATTCATTAAAAGCTTGCTTTAGTGCTTTTGTTTGATTCACTGCTGTGAGGAAGTGTTTTAATAAATTATTTTCCTGAAGTTGATGGCACTTTTTCTTGTTGAAACTGCAAGCCTGATAAAGGTGCTGAATATTTAATGTATCTGACACTCCAGTCAATGATGGGAGGGCTGTGCTCTTGTGGTAGAGAACTAATGACGGCTCACAAAACCTCTTCAAGGCCCATGATCAGGCTGTGGTTGACAATAAAACACTAGAGAGGCCTGAATAAGTAGTGTGTTAAACTTCTATTGTAGAATAACATGAAACCATCCCAAGTGAGGACATTTGCAAGATTGTTTGGGACTGTGCTTAGAGTGATCCTACAAGAAACATGACCTCTTAGGTGTACCAAGTTAGATCTGGGATCAGGCTCTACTAGGAACTTTAGTCCTAGGTACTTTTTTGGGGTTTAGCTGAATGATTATTTGTGACTCACTGGCTTTCTAAGGAGAGCATTATAATGAGTTTCTGGAAATTACTATGAGTTTCTCAAGAATAACAGGTCTTTTCTTACTAATGCATCGTGTTTTCCTATCTGCAGCTGCCTACTGTTGATCACATTAGGCAGTTCCTAGTCTGGTGGAAGAGGTGTCTCTCACTTCCTCCAGCTGATTGTAGAAGCTGCTGCCAACTCAAAATCGAGGCACAGGCCTGCTTTTATGTCTGAAACTGCCACTTGTCCTTTTTGACTGATGTTTCAGATTACTTGAGCTATCAAACTATATGTTTAAAAACAACCCAAAATCTCTCTTCATAAGCCATCCTTGTTTGCTTCCTGAAATTATCCATTCTGGGAAGTTTTTCTCCACAGGCTTGCATTGACTTGCTGCTTCTGATTACAAGTCATCCTGAGCTTGTTTCTAGAACAATAAATTCTAGTTTCACTGTATTGGTGATGTACCATGAAGCACTGGTCACTTCTCTTCAATATGTTCATGCCTGGAAGGCACTTAATATTGATCATGAGAAAGGAGTTATTCACCTGATATATGGAACAAACACTTTTATCGGACAGATCCATACCATCTGCTTTTCTATGAGGTTGTTTTAGTCACCTACAACAAGCAAAGTGACCAAGACTTTAGCAGAGCAGAGAAATAAACCAGTCTTACAAACTCTAATGTCTGAAGCAGAGCATTCTTTGCAATTTTAGTACAGAGGCTAGCTCTTTAGTTGTTAGCTCATCTTGCTTTGGAAATCTAACTCTTGCTGTCATACTTGCTCTAATTCCAGAAAGTTGCTATGGCATTTGTATCTTGCTACTGTATACCAGAAAATCAGCTTAACCTGTGGTACATTGTATTTCCTTTACACTGCTTGCTTTAAGTAGAGCAAGACTACTTTCTTTTTGAAGCCTGTCCCTTCACTTGTTCTATGGCTTCAACTCTTTTACATATCTCTTGTCTGGTAGAAACAGGTCCTTCTGAAACTATTCTTTAAAGGCAACCCCCTTCCCCCCCCCCCCCCCCCCCCCCCCCCAAAACCCCTATGCTGTCTACAGGGACAAAACCAAATCCCAAATGCTGGAATCCCAGTTGTTTGCATAATGCCAGGTGTTGGTCTTTTACAGCATCTTGTTCAAACTATTTTTTTATTTCTAGGAAGTGGCTTGACTGAATACCCAATATTGTTGGAGCCATGTATCGTTCTACCTGACCAAACCTTTACTCTTTTCACCAAATCATGGTGATAATAGGTGTTTTTTTCTTTATTGGCTGCCTTTCCTCTGGCTTGCTAATATTATAGTCTTGCTGCATAACACAAACAGAATTGTCCCGGAACTTGGCCCTTGAAAGAACTTTTTTGTTTTGTGTGTGTGAGTTTAGGTTTCCCCTCCCCTTCTTTTTTGGATGCCATAATCCGAATACTGTATTAAAGGAATAAGACACAGAAATGTGACACAGTCTCATGATTCTTTTTTTTCTATAGATGCATGACATCTTGGGAACTATTTTATCATTCTTTCCTCACAACACAACTTTTTGTTACAAATATGAAATGACTAGATATAATGGCACTTTCCCCCAGTATTCCAAACAATAGGTATTAAGGCAAAAGAGGTCGAGTTATGCCTGCCTTGCTTACTCTTACTTGCTTATATGTATTTTGCAGACAGTTTCCTTTATTTGTGATATACTCTGCTTGCAAGGATAGTTGCAGTGAATTAACATCTCTTTAGGCAGCCCACGTGATCTAAAGCTGCATTTGGACTCTGCTTTGAATTTGATTCCTTTGCATACTTAAACATAATCTGGAACAGACGGATGCTGCTCTGGGTATCAGTGGAGCTACTTGTATACTTAGTTATGGTACCTTTGTGTGTTTTGCATAACGAGACCTCAACTCTGTGGGAATAGCACCCGCCTTCATATTTTAAGTTAGATAAAAATGTAGATGTCATGCTAACAGAAGTGTATAGTTTGCTTTCTCTTTTTTTTTTTTTTTAAGTTGTGTCTTAGACCCTGAATTCCATACCATGAGTCATTGTGAGCATATATAGTTATTTTGTTAATACCTCATTTTAAAATATTATGAAAGGAAATAGCCTATGAAAAGGACAAAATGTGATTTTTCTTCAAAATGTTGGTGTGCCAGGTAATTCTTCATGATCAAATACAGTAAGAACAGAGAGCCTGAAATCTTTTAATCTGTGAGAGGAATTCATTTGCTATGTAAATTAAGTGGTGAAAATTGTGCAGATGCAAGAATAGGAAGTTTCACATTCTAAATGTCTTTGCACCAGTTCATCTTTTATTGAAAATTTAATTAATTTTCTGTTAAACTTAAGAACAGGTATATAGGAGATTTTCATAATGTACTTGACCAAAGGTTTTTCACTTAAATAAAACATATGTAGTTTCACACATACATGTATGTGTGTATACATAATCATACATTATTTGCCTAAGTTGTTAATTTTTTAAGTATTCAAAGCTGTGCAAGACTTTAGCTTTTCAACTCACTTATATTTTCATCCTCTCCTCATGCAATTTGTTTTCCAAAATCTTTTATGCACTTTCCTGAAAGAAGGAGACAGAAGAAGGTAGACAGATGCTATGGTTAGGAAGGCAGATGCAGTAGATGAGAATAGTTAGATGATTAATATCTGTTTTTCCCTGAATGCAGGTGAGGTAGAGGACATCACCCTTCTCTTTGCTTGCTACTGCTTTGAAGTCTGGAGGAGCTTGTGAATTCAGGTAGTCTTGCAGAAAATAACTCATATGGTTCTAGACTGAAAAAGCCAAAGCAGTCTAAACATTGAACATTCAAAAATGCAATGATTTCCTGTCTTCCATAACTTCCTTGCTTAGCATCTGACTTGTGTTTTTCCTGTGGGAATAGGTGTACTTATAGTGGGAAGAGTTTCTCTGTTACAGTTACAGCCCCACAGGCTTCAATATGAGTATAATTTAGATTTTCTTCTTCAGTCAAGGACTTAAGATAGCAGCCTCATGAAGAAAGCTAGAATAATTTGGATATCTGCACTGTAGGTATAGGTGAAATAATGGCTCCTTGAAGTGACTTGTGGTTGTTCAGTAGCAACACAGTGTTTAAGAAACAATTCCAGGCTTCATCTGATCCAGCAGGAGACAACACTTTTAACCACCTTTCATAAGGAGGACACTTTTTGATTTTTGCATCCCAGTAGCAATTGGTAGATTTTCACCTTTGGGAGTTCATTCTGTGCTTTGTATAGAGCATATTACAACTGTACATCTTTTTTTAATTAAAAGCAAATTTTGATCCAAAAATCAATTGCTCTCTTGGTGAACAACAGATGAGAACTATGATTAAATCATGTTTCTAACTGAATGTGAAGTGGAAATGTGGTAGAGCAACATTCCTCTTGAGGTGCCTTGATGTGTTTCTCCTCATGTGTCACTGCAAAACTAGTCTGAATTTGAGGGAAGGATTAATTTTCAATTGAGACTACATTTGTAAGCTATGGACAGTCCATTTTTCTCATTGTACAGTTTAAAATTAGTTTTTTACACAATAATCTCCATCTCCTCCTGTTTATTTAAAATGAACTGTTTTTTTATAGATCCCAAATTATGAAAGCTTTGTAAGCTTTCTTTTAAGAAGACTTACTTGATTGTCAAAGCATACCAATTTTCAGGCACTTGCTTAAATGTGTGTCTCCCAACAATCTTTCTACTCCTCTTGCTGACTAAGCCACATGTGCAGTACTCTGTTTTGCATTTCCAATATGTAGAATTTTATAGACTATATAGAATACTCTATTTTAAATATAGAATATATAGGATTTGTAAAAATAACTTCACCCGAGCTCTTACTGTAAGTCTATACAGCTGAAAAGTCTGAAGTAATCAGTTAGTAAAAGTTACTTTCGCATTAAAGCAATGAAAATATATAATTAGAACAAAAGCAGAAAGTAAGATGTGCAGTCTTCTTTGGACTCTTCTTATGCTCTTTTCTAGAGCTTACCAACAGTTATTTCAACTGTTTTAGTTGTTCAGTTAGTCCACAAATAAATTAGCCGTAGATTGATCAGTGTGTCAGGCTTGCTATCCTTCCTATACTTATCTGTTTTTCTCTAAGTTATGGAAAGTATTTATCTGTGTTTGAATACAGATGATAAATCTCCAGAGGTGCTTTTGGGAGATGAAGCTTCAGGGGTTTGAAAGATAGACATTTACATTTAAAGTGCAAATTATTTGGGCTAGTGGGTTATTATGTCTTCAGGGCCATTTCTGCCAGTGTTTCTCGAAATGTGACACATGGGACTGACTTTTTCAGCTTTAATAAAGATGAAAGTTACTAGAGCATGAAACTTTACAAACAAGTTCTATTGATATATGTTGAAGATTTTGCTCATTTCCATTTTAAGTGGAAACCAGTTTATAGCCTTGTAAAATGGAGCATCCTAATCATTGTTTTTAGCACTAAAAATAACTGATATGGCTGTAAAGTTACATGGCACTCCACAAATATAAAGTAGGAGTTATCCTGAAACAGCTCTGAAGCTTAACTACAAAACACAGGCATAGTCTTGGAATAGAAATCAATATAGTAAAAGAGAACAGGAGATGGTGAGGGAAAAGAAAGAGAAAAAAATTTTTTTTTTTTTTTTGAGGTGAGAGAACAGTTAGGGAGAAGGAGTAATCATCAAGATGCAGAATATGTAAAATACAGATGAAATAATTAACAGATCCTCCAGATTACAGCTATGGGTTTCTACCCATAGTTTATGAAAGTAGAATTTAAAATGAAACAACTCTTCAAGATAAGGAGCCTAAACCTGACCTAAAAACATCAGTGGGAGATGTGGGGGAAAGGGAGAGAAAAGTAAGAAATGAGGATTCATTTTCACTATTCTTAGGAAAAGGAAGCAAAGACACTTGGTGAAGGCAGACATACTTGCAACAATGAGAAGGAAAGCTAAGTGGTATTGAAACTATAACAAATCAGCTTCAACAGTTGGAGCAGTCAGTCTGCAGACTTTAACTTGCATATGTGATACCTTTTGCTTTCTTGTATACCAGTGGTATCTCCCACTTTCCTATTAAAGGTAGATGTGAAGTTAGATTCAGATTCTTGATGCCTGCTTTGACAGTTAACATTTGGCACTATTAGCTTAGAACAAGCTGTCCTTTCATGGAGCAAGGGGAAAGTTAACACAGATGGAAGGGATGCATTTCTGTTCAAAGAACTTCTGATGAACCCCTAAAATGTGGTCTCAGTAATGTATATCCAAAACAGTAAATATAGTCCTTGGAGACTGGAAAACACGTTTGATCCTATACCTTCAAATACTAAGTATATCTTCTTCTGCACTCTTTTCTGCACAAGAGTTCTGGGATAGAGATAACAGCATACATGTTTCTACATTCTTACTTCTGGGCAAGATTTCACAGACTGATCCCAGGAAAAATACAGACCTTGGGTCTTCCAATGCAGACCAGTAACCAATTGCTAACCACGATGTCTGTAAAAGTTTATAGGTATTTGGCAGGCATATATGTTAGTGTTACCATCTCCTTTACATCAGACTGTCCTAAGCCCTTGAGTATCCTGGCCTTCTAAAGGTCCTTTTGGATACAGACACAGGCTCAACTCGTATACATGGCTGTTTGTAACTGTCACTTTGTAAGACTGAAATGAAATGGTAAAGCCTTGAGGCACTAAGCCTTGGATGTTTGATGCAGGCTGGGTCATTGAAGGAAACAAGTAGAACAAAAACTCTTTCCCTTTATAAGAATTCAAGGAGCATATTCCTCTGCTAATGTAAAACTCCAAAGAAAGACCCATAAGAATATCTCCGATACTGATTTGTGACTTTGAAGAAGATACGTGATTTCATTGACACTCTCAGCTGGGTCTGACTGGGCCCCAAAGAGTCTCCATCAGTGTAACAATCACTCAAATGCCTATGAGGAATGTTCTGGATATGGGTTGGTTTTTGTTTGGGGTTTGCTGGTTTGGTTTTTGTGGGGTGTTTTTTTTGTTGTTGTTGTTGTTGGTTTTGGTTTTTGATTTGTTTTTTTTTTTTTTTTTCCTGGTGGAATTTGTCTCCTCCAGATTACTGCTCATGCCACTTGTCTCGGTGATTTCTGAAAGGCAGTGGGAAGTATGGAGCTGCTACAGATGGTTATACACATGCCTTCCTGTGCTGAGGAGGCTTTCTACTCCTGTCCAAACTTTCTCCTGAGTTTCTGCTGGGGAAAAAAAAAAAAAAAAAATCTCCTGATGAGATTTCTGTATTGCTCCCATCAATAATTCATAATGTTCATTCTCTTGCTGCTCTGAAGAAAGACAAGGAAAGAAGGAAGATTGCAGTAGAGGGAGGCAGAGAAACAGGTTATTTCAGGAAAAAAGGACCAAGAGGTAGTATAATCTAAAAACGGATTGTAACTGCTCTCAAACTTGTCTTTATTGCCCTGAAGCCTCTGCATTATCTTTTCATAAAAGCTTGCTTCTGTAAGAGGTATTTTCTATTTCTTTTCCGGTCAAGAGGTCTCAGATTTCTGTGCCTTAGGATTATTACCTTGACAATCAATAAGCTTACACTAATCCATCTGAGATTTCCCATTTGAAATTATTTACTTACTGGAAGTGTCATGTAGGTGGCAAAATTAAGCTGAAACTGGAAGAGTTACGTTAAAGATGCATTTATTTCCATTAGGTCTTTCTGAGAATTTTGAAACATGAGCTTGTTATAAAAGAGTTGTATGGTATGCTGTTCCAAGTAACTGCTTGGAGTGGGAAGGTGCGCTTGAAGCTGGCAAGTAGGAGGGAAACTTCTCCCTCTCTTATAAGGGAGAACTCTTTGGCTACTGATGTACCAACAGATCCTCGCTCTGCGGAGGCTCTGATCAGTTGATGTTTGCATCGCCCTCTCTTAAACCCATTTTCCTAAGACAGACAGACATGAGAGAGATCTGTGCAGTTCCATTTTCATAGCAGTGACACTCATCACAGACAAGATCAATATCCTGGCTCTCTTCATCGCTATCTTCCCCTTGGCTGCCCCTGCTCTAGGCAGCTCTCTTCACAAACACTTCATGTAAGTTTGAACAGGCTGTCCACCTGTGACTTAGCAGTGACACTGGAACACAAAACTGTAGTGATGTGGCATTGGTTCAGATTTTCTAGGCATTCTGGGTACATCCAGGGATGAATGCCAGGTAAGAGAAGTTTAACATGAATAATATCTGTTTCTTGAGGAAGTGTTATCGGTGGATTTTCTTTTAAAATACTTCAGAGTGAAGTGCTAATCAGAGGGGAGCTCTTAGCAAATACTGTCTGTGTGCTAAATATTTGCAGAATGTGGTTTCTCAGGCTTAGCTCTTGCATTCCACCACTGTGATTTTGTGACTTTCTTTTTCTTCCCATCTGTCTGTCCCAAATGCCATAAATGCCCTTGGTTAAGGCCCCAATTTCCACTAAAAATGACTGGAGTTGGGTATCAACTGGTATCAAACATTGGTACCACTCAGGTACCTGGACCTCTGGACCTCCTGAAAATCACAATGTGAATGAACTGAATGTTCTCACACAGCTTAGCAAGCTTTTTGACAGAAAACATAAGATGACAAAACCTTATATTAAGTTTCTCTAGTTTCTGCGGACTTTCCAAATAATCTTTAGCAAGTTTTAGTACTTCAGATAAGTGAGCATTTCCCTCCCACCTACCCAACCTTGCTTCAAGTTTTTCCATTCCTATTTATAGAAGACTTGCTGCCTCTGTTCCTTTTTTCACCATGATTTGTTTCATGGCAGAGC
This sequence comes from Astur gentilis, assembly GCF_929443795.1. Lineage (NCBI taxonomy): Eukaryota > Metazoa > Chordata > Aves > Accipitriformes > Accipitridae > Astur > Astur gentilis. The sequence continues at coordinate 14,672,088 of NC_064900.1, read as the reverse complement.
TATTATGACAAACAAGAGGGTGTTTAGGAGACTTGACTGAGGTGTCATTTTTCACTCTCATGCTGGTTTATTACAATTGTCTTGTGTGGTGGTAAAAATTATTAATATTTAAGATCCAAGAGGTCTGGCTAAGAAGTTTATCCTAACTAAAAGAACATTCCTTTTGACTAAAAGCTAACAGTCTGTGATTGTTTCCAACTGCCCACTCCTGTGCTAAGATAATACTGGGTGTGCTGCTCCTATAGGCTCAGCTGAGAGCCAGTTCTCTGTATTGTCATACTACTTACTGTTTGACTCCCTGGAAATGTGGCAGTTAACAAGCTCCTTAAGGCGTCCATCCATCCTAGGGATGGATACCTGACTTTATTAACATTGAAATGATTGGTTTTCCTCACCTTTTGGTTTTGTGGGGTTTTTTTTGTTGGCTTTTTTTTTTTCTTTCCCCCTCTCTCTTCTGAAACTGTATATAGGCTGGGTCTTTGCAATCACTTGTTAGAGAAGAGGGGATAGGAGGGGAAAATGCTGTCCAAAAGTTCTCTCACTCTGATCATAGCTAATAAAGCTTCTGTCTGACCTGTCCTAAATTGTACTTGCATTATTATGCACTTGGAGTCCTCAGATCTCCAGCACTTGAAAGCTCAATTTCTCCATTGGTGAGGAGGCACTAATAGTCTGACCTTCTAGGGAATACTTTGAGAAGCTTGGGTGAAAAATCTTATCAAAGTGGTAGTAAGGCACTCTTTATCTGTTCTACAGATAAATAGAGGCAAGAACTTAGTTTTCTTCTGAAAATGTGTATTTGCACTGGTATGCACGTATGAAGGATGAAGAATGGAAAATAGCTGGTGAGGTTTTGTATACATGAATTTCTGAAGCTGTTATTTCAGACATCCTTTACTGTGACTTATTTGTAAATCAAGACTTACAAATCAAATCTGTGTGTGTGTAAGAGAAATCTTGGATCATGGGAATTTTATTGACTACTGAAACTGTGGGGAAAACCCCTTCTATTTCCTGTGAGCAAGACTGGGTCCATAAACAGGTTTCATCTGTCTATAGCTTGATGTAAACATTAATGTTGCTCTGAGCTGGGATTGATTCAGGATAAAGCAAGGCTTGCTATAGGCACATCAATACAGATTAAAATATGACTTGTTTCAGCCAGTTTAAAGGCCAGGCAAGATATTGCTGATTTCTAGAACTGGCAATAGCTTCACTTCTGCACAGATGCTGTCCACTCTGCACTCCCTTCAATGCAATTTGATGTCCCTTGCACCTCCCTAGACTCATGTATCTGCTGGCAATGAGGCTCATTAACATTGCTATGTGGATCACCTAGCAATCCACCTGTCCTTGTTAGTTAATTGCAGGATCATCTGGTTGTTTGGAGGATAGCTTTAACACTGTTTCTGCCAGTTCAGCTTGAATATAACTTCCTGCCATCTCAATCAAAAGCAAATGTGAATCATTTTGCATGTAAATGCATTTCAAATTTGTTTTGTATCTGTTCTAGCACTGCTAGTCCTAAATGTTGAGCTTAAATGTAATGAGATTGTAAAACTGGGATCTGTACCTATGACTGTGTGTATGGATTTTTTTTTAATACATAATTGTCTTCTATTATTTCAGCCCTTTAATTTTTTTGAAGGAAAACATGAAGGAAAAGACTATTCGGATTTTTATTTTATTTTATTTTTAAATTACTTGGCTCTGAGTAGTTCACTTTAACAGTGAACGTTAACATACGATGTTTAGTGAAGTTGCAAGATATGGCACCCTTGACAGTGAAGAAGTGATACAGTGTGTATTTGGAGTCTAAGAGCTAACAGCTGTTTGGCTTGTATTACATGTTATATAAATTCTTCCCTCTACATATTTATTCTCCCAAAGGAAAGACTGGTTCCAGTCCTCTTTCCATGACTTTAACTTTGCTGCACTGTGTGAACTGAGGTCGCTGCAGGTGCTTAAGGCAAAGTTCTAAAAGTATAAAAATAGAAGAAAATGCCCCTAGAATGCTTCCTGCAATAGTCTCCACCTTTTGAGGTAACGTGTAACAGTCAGGGCTATTGAAAGCTCCCCTAACTAGCTGGGATTTTGAGTGGGGAGAACATGAGGGCTAATGTTGGTTATGTGCTATGGTTATTATTTAGCTCTGGCTGAAGAGGAGGTAAGATGTGATTGTGGGGTCAAGTTCTGATAAGCCACTTTGCTCTGGGAAGCCCTGTGGGCTATGGGAGAACTGGTGGAGCTCAGTGGTAATGCATCAAAGGAGAACTAAGGAGGTGCCTCACAGGTATGTTACAACCCAATAGGTTGCAGGATTATATATTTTAGTGGCTACTGTGGAGCATGGAGGCAGTCAACCCTTACTGAACTCATGCCCTTCTCTATGAAGGATGAATTTCTTAATGGAAGGAGCACTGGACTGGGTATTTGCTATTTATCTGTTAAGTAATTTTGATCAAATGATTTTGTCTGTTATCTCCATCTTCCCATCTGTAGAATGGAGATACCATGTGCTTTCTTTGTGGCGTGATCTGATCACCACAAGTGAAATATAAGTCTTTACTGAGATATATCTCTACTGCTTACAGGTGATGTATAGGAGTTTTCAGATCTTCTCCTAATTAGTTGTACTCTTGCACCCCAAACCTACATAGGTACATATTTCTTTGCCTTTGCAGAATTCCATTAACTTCAGGTCAGATTGCAGACTGCCTTCCTGCATAACAATGGAGAACCAGAGACTTGTTCTACCTGTAGTACCTTGGATATGAGGAAAATGCTTTTAAAAACAAACGCAAAATCAGAAAAAATGTTTTAAAATCAGTTTTAAATTTGGATCATATTCAACTTAAGTCAATAGTCTAGAAAGAAGCATTCAGAATAGAAAATGAGTTTTGTTGAATATTTATGTCTTTGGGCTTCTCTGAGACTTTTGTTAGCGGAGTTGCATGCAACAATATAGTTGAATGTCTCTCCTAAATACTTGTAATGTATTATGAACTGCTTTTTCTGTATTGCTATTAGCAGGAAGTAAATGACCTCAGTATTAGCGGGTAAGTTTCAAAACTGTGCAAGTGGAATCGCATGTTAAAAGTGCGTGCCGGTTTTGGCCAGGGTAGAGTTAATTTTCTTCATAGTATTTAGTATGGGACTATGTTTTGGATTTGTGCTGAAAACAATGTTGATAATGAAACAGTGTTTCGTTATTGCTGAGGGTGCTTACACAGAGCCAAGGCCTTTTCTGCCTCTCACCCCACCCCACCAGCGAGGAGGCTGGGGGGGCACAAGGAGTTGGGAGGGGACACAGCCGGGACAGCTGACCCCGACTGACCCAAGGGGTATTCCAGACCATAGGACGTCATGCTCAGCATATAAAGCTGAGGGGAGAAGAAGGAAGGGGGGAACATTCAGAGTGATGGCGTTTGTCTTCCCAAGGTTACGCGTGATGGAGCCCTGCTTTCCTGGGGATGGCTGAACACCTGCCTGCCCATGGGAAGTGCGGAATGAACTCCTTGGTTTGCTTCGCTTGCGTGTGTGGCTTTTGCTTTACCTGTTAAACTGCCTTTATCTCAACCCACGAGTTTTCTCGCTTTTACTCTTATGATTCTCTCCTCCCTCCCACCAGGGGAGGAGTGAGCAAGTGGCTGTGTGGTGCTTAGCTGCTGGCTGGGGTTAAACAATGGCAAAGTGAAAAGAGAGCAAGCGAGCTGTGTACATACTTCTTCTTGAAGCTTTAAAAATATATTCCTGCAGGGAAAGAACTTTTGAAGATTCAACAAAAACTAAGGGTATTTCTCTCTCTTATTCTGTCTTTTTATGCTATGTGCTGAGAGACACTTTGGGGAAAGTCAACAAGAAGAGTTCATATAAATATACCAATATTCATTGAAATTCCCCATTTCATCATTTCACTAATCATATGCTGGAGAGCACAAAAGCAGTTATAAGACTATTCCCGGTTCTTAAAAAACCTGCTGCGTATGCTGAAAAGAGGCCTAATTTGTAGACTGAAAGCAGAACTTTCCAGTTCTGGGCATGTTGTATAATCACTTACAATTTTGACAGGGTTAGCCTGGAGCAGAATAAAAATAAGTGTTGAAATCTTTTCTAGTATAATTTCTCTGAAATAATCAGCTATTTTCCATATGCAGTGAATGGAGGAGAAGGAAAAAAACCACCCCAACCTGTCCTTAAGTGGAATTTTTTTTTGTACTGCCTATGTTTTTCCTTATTGTAGTGTGGACAAGTCATCACTAGAAAGACTTCCTTGTAAGTAATTTTTTCTCAGAGATCCCCCTGAAGTAAAGGGTTAAAAAAAAGGAAACAACCAAGAATTTTTAGAGTTTGAGATAACAGTTGGGTTGTCAGAACACTAGTAAGCTGTTGTGTTTTCTCTTGGACGTATTAGTCTTCTACCTTCCTTCCTGTGATGTGAAGACCAAAAAAGTGTTTCACTATGTAGTTAAAAGCGGTAATAACCTGTGAAAAAACCAAAACTCTTACTCTGAAGGAGATGGTAACATTGCTATGCTTGATTTGGTACCAGGAATTGTAGACTTGTAACACACCTAATTTTGATCAAAACCAGAGATGTGGCTGATAAAAGTGTATCTATTGATATAGCAGAGCTGATACAGTAAAGTGGAACTTCTATAAATGCTTTTTTAAAAAAAAAAAGGTTTTGTTATATAGAATAAGCAAACTACACACTATCTGGATTGAAAGCTGCATCAATGACAGATGTCAAAAATAGTTGTGAATTAAATGGTGTCAACAGCCAGAGGCTTGAGGCACCTCCAGAAAAATTTCTGAGCCAATTGTACTCTTATCTATGAAAACTGGCAGGTCAGATTACTTTTACAGCATGATCTAACTCTTGTGTTAATCTGCCATAATTCAGCAGATGTTTTAATACTGCCCTGTGTAAGCTTATACATTTCAGAACATAGAATGGGGGCTGTACACATGGGATGGCTGAATTGGAAAGACGTAAGTGTCATCACCGATGAACGTCCAAAAATGGTGAGAAAGAAGTGTGAGCACTATTGACAAAATCTGAGTTGAGACTACCATATCTAGTTCTTGAAGGGAAAAGAAAAAAAAAAAAAACCCAAACCAAAAACATGTGTGTGTGGGGAAATACTGGACAGTATAAAAAGGCAAGCCACTAAAATAATCTAACGTTATATTTAAGGAGCTAGGGTATGAGCTTTCCATTATGAGTCTTCATAAATTTGTTCTGTTCAATTTATTGTAGAATATTCTATCTTGAAAAGAAATGCAAAAATGTTGTTAGATTTGGGGATTTTGGACAGAATTGCCAAAAAAGATCAGTGGCTAATGGTCGAGTTTACATTATTAAATCTTGAAATTAAAATGAAGTATCCTACATCTCAGGTTAATTAAGTTCAAAAGCACTTACTGTGCATAGGCTATAAGAATAAGATCTCCACTGGAGTGTTTAAAGTATCAAAACCAACAACAATCATCTATAAGCATAACCTATTTTTTTACATTTTAAATTAGCTCATGGGGGAAAAGCCAAATCATCAGATTGGATGATTGTAGTCTTTCTTTATGACTGTCAAATCATGGCCCTGTGAGATGGATCTCAGTGGCCAGCAGACCTTTCAGAACTTTTCAGGGTAAACAAATACCGACTCATTTCTTTTTACATTTAAATAGAATCCTTAAATGAAATCTTCCATATCTCTTTGAAATGTCACACTTTTTAATGCTTTTTTGATATGTTCCTCTGCATCCATTTTGATTTATTTTTTTTTAATAATATCTTCAGGGTTTTTTTTGGTAAGGTATTTAGGAAAAAAATTCTTTCTGTGGTTGGTGCCATATCAGACAGCTTGCTGACATCAGTCTGACACTTCAGGATCCTATAGCTCTTCATTTTAGTGCCATAAAATTGTTGTAAGCCTATGTAAGCTCATAGTTCAGAATCCACCTTCACCTAAATGTGAAGCTGAACTCAATCGCGTATTCTAAATTTGCTATATGCGATGTGAAACTTAAAAACAGGATGGAAGGGGAAAGTAAGTCACCTTAAATATCTTTCTGAAAATAAATATCTTTGCTGATTTTTTTTTTTTTTTTCTTTTTTAACCTATCAATAAGGCTTAGGAATGTCTCATGAACAAAGCTCTGCTGGAAATATGTAAATTCATATGATTATATGCATTGTGATATGCATATGCTTCTCATTATCCACCATTATCTTTTTCTTTCCACCTTCAGGTGAATTCTTGAATATAATTCTGCAGGAGTTGTCAATAAGGTTTATTAATTCACAAAATATATTTCCTAATAGTTAAGATGTTTTTCCATTTTTCAAACTCTGAAAAACAGTGGTAATAAGTTGCTCACATGTGAGCAATTAATTTTTTTGTTTCTTGGATTTTTATTTCTTTTGAACAGGTTAAACCAATAAGGCTTTAAAATGAACTGTCTTTCAAAGCAGGCAAGTATTATGAAGTGCTTCTAGGGCATAAGACAATACTGTTCTCTAGATCATGTTTATTGAGGCACTGTTATGCCACATGCTGAAAAAAGAATGTATGTGTGCTCCTCAAACAGATTGTATTACACAGTGACCAAATAAAAAATTCCCTTATTTAATACGTATATAAGATAATATGAGGCAGCAATATGCAAAGGAAAAGAGCAGAGGGAGAAGCATGCAAGGTCTGTTTTTCATTTGTTGCTGCTGTTATTTTTGACTTATTTAAAACATGGTTAATAAAAACGGATTAACTTAATTTGCAATGAGTAACACTTCTTGGAGAATGGAAAACTGTATACAGGAAACAAATGAGGAGTAGCTGCCTAAGATTTAAACTTACTCTCTACTTTCATCCACATTAACTTTATTTTCCTGGCAAGCACTAGATGACAAATGTTTGCAAAGATGTTTCCTCAGCTGGAAAAATGTTTTCAAAGTGAAGCACTTCTAAAATAGTGGTATATTAACAACCTTATGGCTGTACACTTATTGGGCACTGTATTTACAAGCTTACCTCCACCTCTATGGTATTGAATATCACAGTACAATGAGAATACATGGGCATGGGGGAAAAAATTAGTATAATTTCATTACTGGTTTGGGGGCAGCATGTAGTATCTAGATATTTTTTCCCTCTTCTTCTACACTTGATATACACTATTTTCATTATTAAGGTGAATCTGTGTGTATATTCAGACCTCATTTGATATATGTATACCATTCTTCTGTAGCATATGTTTTGATAGGTTTACTTTTTGTTATGCATTAAAGATGGCTTAGTTCTACTAGCAACATAGCTTCTCATGTATTCTTTTCTTTTAATCTTCAGTTCAGGGGGTGAGGTTGTTAACTATGAAGTTAATTAAGCTGTGTATACATGTACCACACCATTCTCCTGAAAAGCATTTCAGGGGGTAAAATTGTTAGCTACAAAACTAGTATGACTGCAAAATGCTAAATGGTCTGTGTATGTCAGCAAAAAGTTATTAAATACATCACCATAGACTAATAAGCTGCTTGTTGAGTTAGTATTTGTACTGTGTATTCACCTCATATTTGCTTATCATGAACAATCAAAAAAATTGTCTCCATTAAAGATGGTTTTTCCTTTATTTAAATGGATGTTAGTAGTCATATGGTTAAAGAAAGTGACATACAGTGGTAATCCTTAAATGCCTTTCACTGCTCTGAGCTGATAGCTTCATTTTTGTTCCATTTTGAGTAGACAAAAATTTCACAAAATTCTGAGTAAAAACATAAGATTAGGAAATAAATCAATATGCAACTTTATAGTCATCTCTGCTGCTGCTTTGAAAATGCTGCTGAGATGAAATTCCCCCCCGCCCCAGGTCCTGTATTGGCATATTGAATAATACTGGCCTTGGTAGCACGGAGAATGTAGTTTCATACGACACCTTTCCATCTTCCTATGTGACATCATTGGTAGTAACTAGTGTTGCTTTCCATCACCATTCACCCCTTACTGTAGTGTGCTATTTCTTTGCCAATTTCTCTGAGAATTCTGTGTAGTACTGTGATAAAGACCCTGTTAAAATCCAGATGAATAATATTCACCCTATCTTCCTTTATCTGTCCAATCTACCACTATGCTGTAAAAACCTTTCAGGTTAGATTTTGCCAATATCTGTTCCTCAGATATTTTTTTTTTTTTCCCCTCCTGTGACTTGATAAGTTCTATAGAGGATGCCTAGAAATATATTCCTAGATTTTTATTGTTGTGCTTACTTAGCATTGTATGTGTATTCCAAAGCAAGTTCATAGGCTGAGATGCATTTCTGAAGCCTGCTAGATGTGAACATTAAGATGGAGACTTCTGAAGATGTCTAAGGGATCCAAATGCCGGTGTCCCTTTACATAGAGAAGGAATAAAGTGTTTTGATTGCTTAGTGTCATTGGTTTGAACTGAACTTAATATTCAGCCTAATAGCAAAACCATCTAACTTCTCATTAAATTACATTTGTGTCAGCAAAATAGGCTTACAGTTTTCCACACATAAAATGCCATATGCTGAAAAATACAAAGTTCGTCTTAAAGGTCTTGTTTGTATTTTGCCTTCAGATAAACTGAAATTCTGGTTTACAAATGCTAGCACATTAAAAGTCATTCCTCTGGTTTTTTCCTCTCCTTTGTTCCTGAGATTCCTGTCCCTTCTTCTAAAAGTGCCAGGCACCACCTTACGATAGCAGCAGCTGCTGTGGTAGGGGCAGTGTCTATGGGGAGAAGGTTGAATGCACTGAGATGTAACTTCTGTAAATGTCAGACTTTAATTTGTTTCTCAGAATCTTCAAACCTAAAAGACAGCTGTTGCTCCAGGGAACTGGGGAGACACTATGCCTTGGGATATGATGGAGAACTGAAGCAAAATGTAGTCTTTGGTGTAGAGGTTTGTTCATACTCTGCCTAGGGAAGGAGCTGTTCAAGACGGAAAACCTACTTACCGTCTTCTTTGGCTTAGCCTTTCTTTAATGAATAGGGTGTGGGGCAGTAATCAGCTATTACCAGGTTTTGAATTGATCTGAGAATTTTTTTTTTTTTATGAGAAAAGCTTAGTCAAATCATTTAAACTCTAGCAGAGTGCTTTTGAGATGCACAGCTGAATACCAGCGGTAACCCTGCACGCTGCAAGATCCATTTTATTTTTAATTTTCTCCTTTCTGTAAAAGTAGCCCTCAAGAACAAATATTAGGGATTGAAAACCATTGCCTAAATCATGTCAAGATGAGAATATGGAAACAAGTATGTGTTTTATTTTTATAAACCATCTTAAAGTAGAGTTGTATTTGCTAACACACCTAACAAAAAATTGTTAGTCGTGTGGCAAACACCAACACTTATAAGTGTTTATGCTGAGGGGGTAGGAGTTTTAACTAAGGGGCAAAAAGTGTTTTCCCTGAGTGGAGTTATTGGTTGTGTCACAGCAAGGCTATCTCTCATCCTGGTCTTCAATCCCACCTTTAGGGTAAAGAAATAAATAAAATCTTGAATGTTCCTGTAGAAAATATCACCTTGTAATTAAGCTGTTCTTTTAAGATAATACAAACCACCCTGGCAAGCTGCTGCTGATAGTCTTCTAAAATGTAATCTTCAAAGTGTTTTTGTTTGTGTGTGTTGATGTATCATTTTTGCTACAGTTATGGATGTATGAGCTAATACTTTAGGCTGGAGTTCTAGAAGGACAGAAAACACACAAAGGACTTAGTGCACCATAGTCTTTCCACCAGAGGACAAATATTTCCTTCTGTGTGAAAGTAATACAAAACATCCTAAGCAAAATTACAAGCTTTTAAACAATGGTAAGTCTAGAAATCTTGAGTATGCAGTAAATACACAATACTTTATTGCATGAAATAATTGAGAAAGTAATTGTCCACTCTTACTGTGTTTCAGTACTTCATCCATGCATGTTTCTGCATAGTATTGTGGAAGTAAAATATTCTTTCTATTTTAAAGACAGGTCCCTAGGTTTTTCTTGTCTGTAAACAGGCATTTGATTACACACTATAACTTGTTTTTACAAATAGTAATTTTAGTGATTACTTATAAATGTTTACAGAAAACTTTCAATGCATCAAACTATCATTCCTGTAAAATGTTCTGTAAACTAAGTGAGGCTTAACAGATCAGAAACAAGTCTTCTCAGCCTTGATCTGTCACCAAAACTTGATAAATATTCTCAGTCCTTAGGAGTGTCCTCACATACTTCCAAGCATTTTTAGGTGAGTTGAGATTTATTCACATAAGTCTCATGCAGATCTCAGGACTCCATAACAAGTCCAAAGCAGCACTGCTAAAATACAGTGAGTTTTCATGAGTAATAACAGATTTCTGTGCCTCTTTGGTGTTTATCATTTACAATGAGAAGAGTGGAATAGTAAAACATACTTATTCTGCCTCTTGTTGCACAGTAATTTTTAACATGAGCTCGTTCTAAAAAGAATATTCATCTTTACTGCTAACAAATCTTTTATTTCATTCTTTTTTTCTAAAATAGTATGTCCAGAGTAGCTCAGTCTTGTCTGTTCTAATACTATTTGCAAGAACCCTGCATTGAAAAATTGTATTATGTAATAAAAGCAAAAGACAAATATGGATGGTTAACATTTTTGTTGCGGCTTTTTAAGTGCCAGCAAACATGTCTGCCAGGTAACTTGTATCAGGGAAGTATGTGTCTAATCCAGTATTTCTTTATACTATAGAGCGTGAAAACTTGTACACCTCTGAATAAGACATGTCACTGTGCATTTTTCACACTTTGGGTGGTTTACTAATGGTATTAATAAAATGAGAGTAATGTCTTGTTGAAGTCTATTTTTGATATGCACTGATTATTAGAAGTAAGTATTTCTTGAAACTTTATTTAGATTCTATCTTCTCTACCACAGAGCCAGAATTTGTATCTAAAGAAGGCAGAGTACAGCAAATAGAACTGACAGCAGCTGGCCTAGATCTTATTATATATTTTTCATTTAATTCCATTCACTGACTCAATTTGGGTACAGAAAAAAGCATTTCAAGCAGCACTTGTTTTACTATCCCCAGGTCACTCTTGTGAAATTTTGGGAATAATAGGACTTGAAAAGACCATTGGTTTATTTACAATACCATAAAATTAGTGTTTGTATGCAAGTTTTGGATTCTACGTGTTATTAACGAATACAATGACTGCTTTTTAATATGGACTTTATCTTCCTTTTCTTTTTCTTTTTTTTTTTTTTTTCCTAGTTAAAATTCCATAGGGATGGGAAGAATAAAGAGAGCTCAAATTCCATCTAGCCTTCAATTTGAAAACATGTAGTTTTCTAAACGTTTGCTGTAGTCCTTCCCCAGTAACTAGGCAAATATTCCTGAGACGAAGTATTGTTCCATATCTAAATATAAGCAGATTTCTTGTTTTATAGCCTATGAAAATATTGACAATATTTTTTACTTCAAAGTAACTTAATTGTTTCTTCCCACTTCAGAAACTGAATCATGTGGAACTAAATACTGAACAAATCTTTTAAAGGCACAAGGCCTCTGTTTAGTCATGCAACATTTTGGCAACTCTAATCCAGACTTGCGTACTTTCTACCTCATGCTGTGCAGGAGACAAATCCTCAGTATATATATCAGTGAAGTATCTCAAGACATCTTATCACTTTATCCTTGGCTAATTAAAAAGTAGTTATTGCCATGCTTTCTTGCAGCTTCCTAGTGATGCTGTTCTTGCTGTTCTTCAGTTACTTGTGGTATTCTCAAAACCCTGTGGCCCTCTTAAAACAAAGCACTGCTTGCTTGCGGATGTGATTTAGTAAACATTTGCCTATAAAGCCTTCCTGCAATCAGAAAATTTTGGCTCCGCCATCTGTCTCCATTTTAACGAGACATCGTGGCGTACCATCCCTACGGAACTGGAGAATAAAGCATTTTGTGCGCTGTGCAGCTTACCGGTCACACCTGGCAGCTCGCCTGCTGTCATTCCTATTCCCCAAGCTTCTCAGTAGAATTGCTTATTCCGGGGGCAGCTTCTACAGTCTTAGTGCTGTAGCGACGTGTCCTCAGTCAGTTCCTACAACATATTTCGTACAGCCTTTCTTCCAGTGGGGAGGGTTGTATGGAGAGCAGCAGTGGTGGCACACGGGAGTGCTGGACATGGTGATAGGGAGGCTGCTCCTGCAGCTGCTGAGGGTCACGTTGTTCCAAGAAAGGCTGTTCCATCTCAGGTCAGCAGTGCTGCAGGAAAACATCAGGCAGCAGGCAGGGGTGGGTATCCCGGCTGCTCTCCATGCACCTGTAAGAGGATTGCCCGAGGCAGAGTGCAGTAGAAGTGGAGGAAACCTCTACCCTGACTCACCCTGAGCCCACCTTTAGCAACAGATGAGGTCTTAAGGGCCAACTCAGGAGGGCACTGAGATTTTTCCCCACCTCTTTTTTCACAGTCATCGGAGTTGTTTTGCCTTATTCTAGTTCTTCCAAAGTGGCAACATGTCTCTGAGTCTTTTTTTTTTTTTTTTTTTTTTTCCAATCCAGAGGATCTACTGAGACACTGTTCCCCACTTTCTCAAGGATAATCCTGTACTAGACTGCTGACATGTTCAGGTCTTTTCTTTCAATGGACTGCTATAATGGGACCTTGAATAGTGTATAGCTCTCCCTGTCCAGTTGTGGAAAGCCAGGCTGTGGATTGTAAAGATTTTTATCTTTTTCGAATAACGAGGAATAAATAAGGCCTTTTCTTTTCTTTCTTTCTTTTTTTTTTTTTGTAGTAGTCATTTCTGTATGTTGAACGTGGAAGGAAAAATATCATTCTTTTTTTCTGTTACTTGTGGATAGTAACTTCATTTTCTTTTAATACAGAATAAACTATGCATCCAGGTCTGTTATTGACTTTCTGTTATGCCTCATATATATCTCATTATATGCTTAAAATACTGTTTTCTTCTTTTGAATTCTTTGATCTACTAACGATTGCATCTGTATAAAAATACTTCTGTACTGTTTCAGTTACCTACTGTTTTCTTTGGGAACAGTACCAAACACTCCAGAAAAGAGGGTAAAAGCCTTGCTGTGGGCAGTACTGAACAATGTTCACAGAGAAAGCTTACTTAATCCTCAGGAATTAACACTGATGTTTTTAGCCTTTACTCCAATGTAATCCTGAAGATTCTTATTATTTCTGTGAGTACTCAAGGATCTATGGATTTATGCCTGAATTTGTGATCTCCCAAGACTAGATCTGACAAAAAAAAATTTGCTAATTATTCATTTGATTTAAAAAACAAAACAAGAAAAAGTGCAGTGGGGTTTTGTTTTGTTTAGACTGGGTGGGAGGAGACATTTAAATTTCCTATGGCTTGGTTCTATCATTTCCTTGCTCTTGTTCTGTCAGAGTAAACGTAGTACAAAAAAATTAAAATAGGTAAAATTAAAAGGTAGACTGTATTTTTTTTCTACATGTCAGAGACTCTCTTTTTACTTTCCGCATAAAGTTGGTCTCCTGTTAAGCAGAACATCGAAAACAGAAGCAGGCATAGGTCTGTTTCAAGCAAGGTGTTTGCAGCAGGTGTAGGTTTCTCGGTATCTTGCATCATCAAGCTATTCCAAACCAATTCAAAGAGATTTTGTGTTCTTGTTTGTACTTACTGCAAAATTAGACCTGCTTATTTAACAGTTTTATGATTTAATGCTTCAAGGCTTTGAGGCCCTCTGGGAGCAGCAAGAGCCAAGCTCCTTTTCTCTGCTATTTTGATACAATAAAAAAAAATTCCTTTCTTACAGATTCTGATTTCATGGACTAGTAGCTTTTGCTACTAAATGGTGGAACCGTGTAAGTGTCTGCTTTTCAATTCTTCTTCTATAGGAAGGATAATGCTGACAGTAACTACCACATCCAGACTTCTTTTATTCTTTTCAAAAGCCCATGTTCACTGATGGTATTTGTACAGCAATTTTTTTCCAGCATTTTTTGCATTTATTTTTACACTGCAACACACACAATTTTCTGAGAAACTTACTTCAAACAAAAAGTTGTGCTTTCAGAAAGCTAACTAGAAATCTTATGCCATTCAAACAAGATGGTACAACAATATGTGATTGGCAGCTAGACCACTAATGACAGTATGGTGATTCAAAGTTGTAATGGTCTTAAATGGTCTGAACATAGAAAGCTTGGATTTGGAGGATTTGATATGTGATTGAAGAAAGAAGAATATAGAAAAACCTATGGTAATCTTTTAATTAAAAGCTTAGACCGTGGTGGTGGTGGTTGGGATCAGGTCATGGATGCTTTACTGCAGCTAAATAACTTGCTAAAAGGATTGTATCTTCCTTTTTTTAAAAAGGCAACAAGGGGGGGGGGCGGGGGGGAAGACAACCCAAAACAAGTATATTAAGCATTCAGATAAGGAAGTCTGGTAAATTCCCCCTCAGAAACAGGGTCCTTTGTTATTGTAGATATGTCCAGTCTATCTGATTTTGGATTGTAAGTGGGTCACCAGGAGATAAGAGTTTAGGTTAGTTGAATTCTATTGAATCCGAGGCAAACATTACAGGTAAAATGCCTTTGTGTGGTGTTATGGGGTTTTGTTCTTCTCATTTGTTTGTTATTGTTCCTACTGACTTTACACAGGGATTTTCTTTCCTACAGGAGTGTTTGGTTAGATGGTTTGAGCTTCTTAAAAATTATTAGCAGTGTTGTCAGGTTTTTAGGAGTCCTCTATTCAAGGTATTAAAGGAAGAACTTTTTTTTCCAGGGCAAGACAGCTTTGGCGGACACTTTAGGGTTGTTAAGGACGGTCATGTCTAGCAGGGACTTGTTAAATCATTATTAAATATCTAGAGAAAGACTTCATAATGTAGGAAGAGTCCTTGATAGGTATATGTAGCTAGCTTGAACCCATTGTAGAAAGCCAGTTAGGATCAATGATAGTCAGTATAAATAAGAGAAACTCATTATTCATATCACTTTGAAACCATTGCCTACTAAACCCAAAATTTAGGTTATTGCAGAGCAACTCACTTATTGAATACTGTTTTCTTCTTATGGAACACAAATAAAAAAAATCATTGTTCATTTCCCAGAAACTGGACTCTGGAACTGTAAAGCATAGTTTTGTCTGCAAAAGCCAACAGTTTTATTACTGAGTTTTCCAGAATGGCTAAAATTCAAATGATTTAAACTATGAAATTTTTGACTTTTTTTAAATGACTATGAAGAACACTTAAAAGCAATTTGAGTCTGGATGTTGTGAAAGAAACAGACTATTGCCTCCCATCTGAATGGTCTTAAGTTGCAGCAAAATTTAAGGTTTGGATGTAGATTCACCTGGCTAGATCTCAGTAACTTAAAAGTATGTCTGTCTTTGTGGTCAATGGGAATCTGTTAGTAGCCAGTAATGTAATGGATGAGGGGGAAAACAATAAAGGGCACTGGTGTTGTAGCACATGATCTCTACCTGAATAGTTTTTCCTTTCCTTTGAACGTCCGTAAGACATAGACAACTTTTAGGCTGTGGCTACGAGGAAAAAAAAAAAAAAAAAATCTGCTCACTGATTTAATGTTGGGGGGGTTATTTATTTATTTAATAATCTTTGAGATGTATTAAGTCAAAGATGGAGTGGGAGGAGGAGAGCTGAACCCTGGGGTTTATTATATCTGTGTGTGTGTAAGAGGAAATAGTCTTATTGTGTAATATCTTGGTTTGGGTTTTTTTCCTGCTTTATTTAACATTCTGGCAGATCACTGTAATTTTCATGAACTTGGTAGGGTTAGCTTATGTTCCCCGGCTTTTATTTTTATCTTTCTGCATTTCCAACTTCTGTCTTTAGGCACAATGAGAGGAGAAAAAAATGCAACTGAGGTATACCACTGACAGCAAGACCCCATTTACACTTACTGATGACCAGCACAGATACAGCATTATTGAATCTTCTTTTACAAATGAAACTGTCAACAAATAGAACATGATACACTTCTTTTTATAGTGTCCCCCAGGATTCAGGTGTGATAGAAAAAGAAACAGGAAGATATAGATAACAGATAACACAATGTGTAGGAATGGGGAAGCATTTGTCACTAAGCCTACACTCAGATATGCATGTGCAAGTCCCATAGGATTTGAACAAACTGTATCTGAAGACACAATCTAGCCTGCAGAAAAAAAATTGATTTTATTTTGGTTTGGAAGGTAGTCAGATTTTTGGTGAGCTTAGCCTACAGAAAGCCCTAAGGCTTTTGTCTATCTACTGTGCTATATAGCATAAAATAACACTTTTATTCCTGGTAATGGCTTTCCACAATAAAGGCAAATTTGTGTTGTCATATCACCCCTTCCTCCCTAGTAGATGGAAGGGATAAAAAGTGAAATTGAAAGTGTATTAAGGATGATCAGAATCCCTAAGCTTACCCTTGCCATCTACCTCGGAGTATCAAACAAACAAAAAAGGTAACGTCACAGGTACTTTAGGCTCATCTTGGTAAAAAAATCCAGTAAAGTTTGCTGTATAATTATTTTAGAAGCATACTGATCTGAGGCTGGGGCGGGGGCGGGGGGGAGGTGTGTATCTGTGCTAGGAATGTCTTGTCTCAGTATGATCACTTTGATGGTGGCATAAGTGTATCTAAGCAAGAGGCTGTATCAATATGGTGGATAAATTTAGGTACAGATAGTGTTTATCCATTAGGGATATGTATGGATTTCAATGCTTGTGAATGCAACATTCAGATTTTGGTGTGCGTGTGTACAGCTATGACGTTTAACTGTAGAATTATGTGAGGCCTGAAGCTGTAGTATAAAGTTTTTACCAGCGTGTTTGACATAGTTATACTACTTAAAAAAATTCATTACAACCAAAAACCTAGTCCCAATCTTTCTGCTTTGCCACACCATAGTGTGTGTGGAGGGAAAGAGTGAGGTAAAGTTTAGAGGAACTCTATTTCACAGCTCCCTCGGAATGAGTTTTGTGTCATTCTGCCCTCAAACTGTGTGTTTTTTAATTTCCATAAATCCAGCTGTTTGTGTCACAGCAATGACCTATTCTGTGGCTCTGGACAAGCTGAATTGTGTCTTTCCTATGTAAAAATGGAAATGATGATATTTAACTTAAGTGGTTTAAAGTCTTCAAATGGGAAGAGCCATAGTGAGCTAAATATACTTACTATTTCTGAGCCCTTAGACTGCTATAGATGATTTCAAGTAGTCCAAATATAAAATCTAAAGCACTGTCTGATTTTTAAGCCCAGTTCTAAGTGGCTTCTAGGAGCAGAAATGTGTATTATGGCTTCCAGGAAGGTTGGGCATCTTCCCTTTCCAGTGGTCTATGGATCCTGTTTCCAGCTCAGCTGGTCTAGGAGAAAAAAACCTTCTAACTCTGACACTTTTATGTAGGGGAAAAAACTGTTGCCTGACTCAAGACTGAATTATATCTCTTCTGGAATTAAAACAGGTGTAACTTTGAGAATGATTTCTACACAAAGGGTTGAAGGAGGAGATGAAGCTATTCAAGACTGATTATTTTAAAAACAAAACAAAAAAAACCCCATCCTAAGTAAAATGGCGGAGATGAAATTCTCTAAATTTCTTAGAATGCTAGAAATCCTGTTCAAAATGTGATGGCAGGCAGAAGACTAAGGTGGATAAAAGATCTCGAATTGAATCAGTTCCCTGCAGGACTATGCAGTTTACACCATAGTCTTGAAGCTTGGTGTGCTTTTTCTGTGCATGGTCTGTAAGACCTCCTGACAGCCCATATTCAAATACATGCTAAACCTTTCTAAAGATGTCTTATTCCAACCATCCAATCTGACCTAGATCCTTGTTGAGTAGTCTGATACATGCTGTTTTAAAAGGCATTATCTTCAGAAGTTTCAAGTTAAATGAGAGTACTGTTTCCCAGGGTGGCCTCCAATGCTCTGTGGATCAAGGGCATATCAGGCCAGGAGGAGTGTACAAGTCTTTATGGTGGATTTGTCTTCTGTGATCTTGTCCACTAGTCCTTTGAACTCGCATAATTTTCTAGAATTCACTACAGGCTCTGGCAAGGAGGTAGCTTAAAAAAAAAAATCAAGCTGGCTAGACTTCAGAGAATAAGTTCAGAAATTTTAAACTTTATACAATTTTAATTATGTATTTTATGTTGACTCTGTCAAAATCCTTCAGCAACTGACCTCTCTTTAGTGGAATGACCTGGTACTTCGTTTAAGGAGATGGTGTTATTGTGGCAAGGAACTGTTACATTGTGGGGGAAAAAAAATAATCCCTTCTGGGGGCACCCAGGACAGAAAGGGCAATAGTTGCCAGTGGCTTACATGAGCCTTTTGGAATTAACGTAGTAGGGAATTTCAGTGTTGCTATGATGGCAGCAGAGTTGCAGTGCCATTGCTGCATCAGAATCTTACCTCTGGCCTTTGGAGGAGATGGGCAGTGCTGAAGACTGAGGGATGGAAAAAGAGAGAGGGAATAGTGTTGTACTCCCCTCCCCCCCATCCCACCACTTCAGGATAAACAGACAATGACTATTCCTAGTTTCTTAGTCTGGGATTTATACCAATCTTAAATTTGCTTAGTACAGCACTGATGAAAAGGTGGGCTGTATGTTACTGGCACCTTATAAAGAAATACTGTGACTGGCATTCACAGCTGATGTAACATTCTTTAAGTAAATCATCTTAACTGTGATGTCAGTATTTTTATCCTTTAGGATACATACTGTAGTTGCATAAAATCTTTGGCTTGTTAAACTTTATAATCTTTTGAATCCAAAAATACCACATAAGCAATGTACATTTTCTTCAGTGCTTTGTGGGCTTGAGTAACTGTTTTGGCTTGAATAAAGAGTATGTTTACTGAAATCCATCAAATTTTTTGCACATCTGTTTTGTTTTGGTTTGGTTTTTTTTTTTTTGTTTTTTTTTTTTTTTTTTTATTTTTCAGCAAATATTTAACTGCACTCTTAAATATTTTTTGTTTGTTTAGTTGTCCCCCTCTGTGTCATGTGTCATCTGTCATATGTAGAAAGGAAAAGATGGGGTGGAAGACTGTAATAATATCTATTTGTTGAGTTCTGCATCAAAAGATAATACTCCTGAGCTAATTTGTTTTTCTGTTTTTAAGAGTTGTAAAACTACTGTACTAAATTTAACATTGATTTGGAGGTAGAGAGGTTACTTTGATTTAAGAAAAGTATTTTAGTAGACAAGCCAAAGCAATAAGTCAGAACACCTCAGTGCCATTTAAAGGAACATTGGACAAAATTATTGTCTAGGTTGTGCTGGATTTAACAAAACACCACATAGAATAAGAGTAACAAGAAATGAGCCTCAGTTGTATGTGATTGTTAAATATATCCATCCATACATATATTGAAAAGATGTATAGCAAAACAAACCTGTGATTCAACTTGATCCTTAGTGTCTTATTAAAGTACTTCATTTTTTTTGTTGTTGTTAAAATAGGAAGCAAATTATTTAAGTGGGAAGATGTGAGGATGTGTATGTATCTATTCTAGATTGTGCAGCAATGCAAACTTTCTTTAGCAAAGCAGACTTTTTTTTAAATCTGAGTAATATTCTTCTGTCTTTTAAATATGAAATTTAATGTTATGCAAGCTTCTAATGGATTTATTTGGTTTAAAAGGTGATACAGGCAGAAAAAGCTGTGGTAATTCCATATGTTAGCACCCACCAAAGATCTGTTACTGCATCCACTCCTACTTATTCTTAAAACATGATAAAAGATTTGAAAGAAATACTTGTCACTCTCTATAGTGAAGAAAACTTGTTTTCAGAGGTTGTTTGTTTGTTTGTGTTTTTTTTTCTTTTCAAGTGATTGCTGAGGATCTCTTTAATCAGCTTTCAGCAGTCATTTAAACTGCAATGGTTGAGTCAACAGTGAAGAACATGGGGATTGCTCCTCTCATGTTTTGTGAAGTTCCCTGTATGTGGACCCATGCAACTCCATGAACTACCACAGCTCTATTCATTGTGTAGCTAATTCCTGCTACATATTGCTTATTTGGATTAAGGCAAATATTAAACCACTGTAAGAATATCACCATGGGACTTTACACTGGTGTCGTTAAATGCACTTAGAAAATAGTTTTAAGTTAAAAATAGCTTTAAGTTAGTAATTTAAGCTAAAGTTGTGTTGATAGTCCTAAAATTGCATATTTGGAAGAAGCAGAGGTTGATTAGAAAATGCCTGTTTTGTGATCATTTCCCACACGAAGTCTGATATCTGGTAATTTCTGAACAAGCTGACAAAATACAAATGAGTGAGTGCTTGCCACCAGCACTGGTAAGGAGGTATCATCGGGCACCAGGGAGGATGCGTGGCTAAGCAGATATGTCCTTTGTTCAGAGACAAATTGTTGCTGCTGTGCTGGTAACCCTGAAGCAGGGCATCTGTCCACCAGCGTGCCTCCCTGCACTGGGCACCAGCAGCTCTAGAGCAGCGCATGGCCCCTACCCACATCTCATCCTCAGCCACTGCGTAAGCATTTGCCAGAGCAGTAAGGACAGGTCATTGACAGGGAGGTAGGACCTTTGGTTGCATGGTGAAATGAGCGGCTGGCAAGCCCCTGTACCAGGGAGAAAGGGGGGTCATGGGCTGAGGAGTTTTCATGGGGTCTGCTGGAGTAACTACTTGCTACAGATGTGACAAAAAAGAACTGAAAGGTGTCCATTAAACAAAGAATAAATCTGGCTTCCTCGTTTGGAGAACAGAGCTAATTTTAGATCTAGCATATATGTATGAAATCAAACATAATGCCTTTCCTTGTAAGATACAGCAAGAACAGATTGAAAACATTTCAGGACTTCTGTCTTCCTAAAGTGTTCCCACAAGGAAGGTCATCTTTCTAAAAACCCCAGGTGCACACCTACCTCAGTTTCCCTTTTCCTATGTGGTGGTGTACCGAATGCAGTACCGCAGCTGCTTTGCATGATTTCACAGCCATTTCAGACTTCCATAGCTCTTGACCCCAGTGGAATCTCTACATCTCAGAGTCACAGCAGTAAGTTCATGTGTCTGAATAAATAAATGGTGCCTTCAGCCTGTCACTCTGCCTGCTAACTAGCTTTTGTCCCAGCCTGTTTCAGGCTTCTACATTTCTCTTGCCTCTGTCTGTCCTTTCCACGGCTGACATCTAGGTCTCTACTTTTGATCCAGTTCAGCTGCTCCCATATTTCTTGCCTGGATTGTAGCATCAGAATTTTTAGTTTTCATGTTTTCTCATGGAAAAAGCTCATCAGGAGCTTTGCTTCTCCACAGGGCTCTCCCTGACTAACAGAACCTGCCTTTCAATTGCTGCTAGGTTCCCATGACTGATTTTATAACACCGACATCACATGTTTCACCAGTTCCTTATGTGTTTCCAAAATTCTGGCTTGTTCTAAAGCTAAGGGTTTTTTCCGATGGGCTACATCTATATCACAGTATCAGTACCTTGTCTTCATTCACCTTTTCCTGTGGATATTGCTCACTTCCTCCAGTTATTTCTCCAGTCGTTGCTCCTGCTTATAAACTGGTGTTTCATCCAGTTTGGGTAGCCACCAATGTGGGTAGGTGATGACCACCTATACAGCTTGAATGGTGAAATACAGCTGCAACAGAGAAATCTGCCCAAATCTACTGTTTCAATTTATTGCCAGAGCAATGTGGAAATAACATGAGCAAATAAACAATCGCGGTTGTGCTACAGCTGTTTCATGTACCTGAAAAGAGGGCAAAATTAGACAAATAAGTCCATGCAAAGCAACTAGTTCAGCTGCATTTCATCTGTTACAGTGTAAAAGAAACCAAATACCATTAAATGACTAAAGATCTCTGAAGGGACTTTAACTGGCTTCTGCAAGGCATGATTTAAAATTTGCTTTTCAACACAAGCAAAGACATCGTCTGTGGGATAGACTGTCAACACAGTCCTAGCACTCTGAAACCAGTGAAAAAGAAAAGTCACTAGATCTAGGATGTAACTATATGATGGTAGTAGTGACAGTTTTGCCTCCATGCAAAACTTTTATATTGAAGGCAAACTTTAAAGCTATTCAAATCATGTGCAGGGATCATTTCATGCACTATTGAAAAGCTGTGAAACAAAGGGACTTCTTAGCTGCACAGTGACCCAGTCTGATCTGCAAGGGAAGTTTAGGTTGACAAACTATAATTACCTGAGGTTGAATTTGGCCAAGACACTGAGATTAACTATCCTGAACTTATCAAGAGAGCCATGGGATCTTCAACAATATCTGTAAGTGGCTGGGATCTTGGTTTTACATCTTGTGTTTCTTTCAGAGGTGCACGCGTTGTATCCCCACTGACACAAAAGCAATTGAACACATTGCCTAGAGCCCTGTCTGTCTCCCGTGTTTAGCTCCCAATCACAGGACACAGGAGGAGTGGTATTTGTGCTCCCTGGGAATTAGACTGTGCAGGCAGAGTGTGAATCTTGAGTCCCGTAGCTGTGCTGATAAAAAGCAAAGTAAAGGGGTAATTTTGCCAGTGAAACTGGACTCTTGTCACTATAGCTCATTTTCATCTGAGAGAGGGGGTGAACTTGAGGCTCATGTGATAATGCAGAATTCAGCCTTTCTGGCAGGGCTGTGTCTGCACTAAGCATGTAAGGAGGTGTACCAGTACAGAGGTTTCCTACTCTTTTCTCTGCAGCACATTGTAATTCTGTCAGACCTACTGGTGTGAATGCTGCGTAATTGGTTTTGGTCAACATGAGCCTCAATTAGGAAAAACAGACTTTTTGAGCTGTTTAAGTACTCTAGCATGTGCTGGCTGGAATAACATTGGGGTGATCTCGCGGGCAGCTTGGTCTGAAGGTCAGATGGGTGGGAGGGAGGGAAGACATCAATGAGAAGCCAGGAGTACTTGCTGCATCTTTGTGGGAATGTCTGTCCCTGGGGTGTATGGAGCTCTGCCAGGTCCCATCCCCAGCACTCCTTTAAAGCCAATGCATTTCTGCTGTGAACACAGCCTCTTCACCTTTCAGGAAACTACTACCTATATATTGCTTCAAAATGTACTTTGGCTAATTTACCTATTTAATTGTCAGTTTGGTTTAGTAGGAGGTGCTGGGTAGACTTTGTGAGCTGAATCTAATGCTCAGCTATCCTAATTCAGCAGCTAATCAACTGGGTCAGTGATGATACAAAATAAATACACTGTGGAAACAAAATGGTTTTAGCATATTGGGCCTTAACTGCCTTTAGGGTTTTACATGCTTTGCTAAATTGAAATTTCATACGCAGAGAACACCTCCAATAGCACAGTGGCTTCTTAATCCCATGCTTTTGTGATAACTTCCTTTCCAGAGGAGAAAATAAAATGTAAACTTAATTGCTTAAACTCTGAAAAATGCTTTTCTTTGAACTCAATGAAGCACAAAGATGAATAGTTTATTACTAAAGGGAATTTAGCTCTATTTACAACTGCTTGTACTGTGAAATTGGTTGTTTGTGATCTCTAAAGGCTTGCTTTCTTTTCAGGGATATTACACTGTAGCTCAGACTACAGTGAAAAGCCAGACTGTAAGAAAATTACAGTCTCTAGGACAACCTGTTTCTGTATTTATGGAAAATAAATATGGAGCTTTACTAGCTTTAGGATTCAAAGCAGTGAACTTCTTAAAAATCACTGAAATGTAAACTAACCAACACTGATAGTCTTAAAAGCAATTATTCTGTAATACTAGATAAATGCTGTTGTCTTGGTGCCTGCTACCTCATTTACGTCTCTAATACTGCCAGACCAGCTTTGAAAAACAGTCTGGAACATAGATATAATGAAGTCATTTCAGTGTGATGGACAAATGCATCCTATGCAAAGTACTTCATGTATTTGTGAAACTTACACTTGTGGTCAATGTCTGGTGACCTACTGCACAGCAGAAATGTAGGCCAATGATTTAGCACATGTGCATGGATTTCCCAACTATTCTGAAAGTTTCCTTCTTCATATGTGGCCAACTAAAACAGTAATTCTTCCTCATGCAGCAGGGTAAACCAAGATTTTTAGGTATACCAGCATTTTCTAGGCCATCTTACCACATAGAAGCAACCTCTAAAAAAACTCTTCCTTCATTTTCTCTTAAAATAGCTAAGGAGGCCAGGGAAGAAGCACATGTAATCAGGAGGGACATTAGATGTATTAGAACAACAACGGCTGCCATCCTTCAAGACACTGGTAAGAAGTCATGTAGACCGTTGTGTCTATCTCTGGTCAGCTTTGCTCAAGACCAGCTTTCAAACTGGCATTCAGGGAAGAGGCAGTGGGCTGATCAGTGAAGCAGTGAGCTTCTCTTACCCAAAGAGACACGAAGAGCCTGATCTGTTCAGCTGTGACAAGAACGAAGGGATAATCTTTACAACATCTTTCCAATAGATCTGGGTGGATGTGGGGATGTTGGAGGAGGTAAGAAAGCTGACACTTCTTAAGATAGTGTTTGATAACTTGATAAGTGGGATTATATGGAAAGGGTAAAACCACTAAAATAGCAGAGCAGGGAGCCTGCTGATGCAGGAGGCACATTTCGGGTCTCTGTTCTTGTGAACAGATTGTCTTCAGCAAATAACTCAACTCTTTAGGAAAAATATTGAAGGGCTATTTAAAAAAATATTTAAGGTAATACATTTCTAGTTGTTCTTTGTTTCCTTGTTGCTCCCCACCCCACCCCTCCCCTTGCCTCACAAAAAGCCTGTTTCAATAACATATCAAAAAAAAGTGGAAATTTGGCATATACTTGTTGCTTCCAGAGCAAAGGCTAGAGTGAAAGTTAAGAAGAAAAAAAAAAAAAATTCTCAAAGAAGGTATAGTTCAATTCACCCTTGATCATACAGCAATTAGTTGCCAGTACCAGAATCTTGGCTTTGCTTAGTTTTAATTTATACCATCAGAAGTTTTCCCTGTTTTGAAACACAGTTCTGAAGGCATACAATCTGTGATGAGGATTTCTGGTTAGAATTCAGAGCATAGGTAGAACTAAATCTGGTCTGCATGGCAATGAAAATGAATGTTGTTTTCACCAATTATGTATGAAAACTAGGTCAAACTAAATGAACAGTTTCTAGCGTACCCAACTGTGCTAGTTACTAGTCTCAATAACGTGTGATACTCGCCAAATTAACTGAAATTATCTGTGCTCTAGATCTGCAGATATTCTGTGTCACACACATTGTTCAAAAGACCTGAATGTCTTGGGTTTTCTGTAAAAAAGCATGTCACCAGCTGTGATGCTGCATAGTCATGTTTCCGTGAAAGACTGATATAGTGGGTCTCATGCAAGATCATCAGCAGCTACGTAGATCATGCCAATGACACCATTTTGGTACAAACCTATTAAAAAAAAAAAACCTTAATGAATTAACCCAACTGCCTAATGTATTGTAAGGGCCACCAGTTGTCAACACATTAACAGTTTATTAAAATTAAATTAAACAATAACCTTTTTTTATACATGAGAGTGATGGAGTACAAAATCTCCTTTCAAAGACCCAGAGGACCATGTCTTGCTTGCTGTATTTATGCTTGTTGGGTGTATTGTTATCCTGTGTTTTGGTCTCGGCCAGCTTGTTTCAGTTCTGGGAAAATGGATCATATTGCCAGCACTATTCTGACTGGCTTGCTCTTAACCCTGTGCTGTTGTGAGCATGTAATTGGTGTTTTGGCTCAGAGATTGTACAAACCACGCTCACATCTGTCTGTGGTATAGATTATTATAAGTATACTCATTATCAGTACATCTGTAGTACTTGCTACTTATGATCCTCCTGCTGCTATGAATGGAGTTGGAATTTTAAGGCAAAAATAAAATAAAATAAAAACCAGTGCTTTAGTGAAGTCATATGAAGCAATTTGAATTACCTTGGTATCTGAGGTGCTGTTTGGTGAAGGGGTTAAATGGCATTGACTGCCATATACTTTGTTTGCTTAGAAGTCTTATAAGGATGTCTTTGCCAAGTTATCTCACTTGCGAGGTAAGTTGTGCCCTAGAAAAATGGTTCTCTTGTATAATGGAAATTGGAGTATTTAGAAAGCGGTGTGAGGTTGTTTGCCAAATGAAAATGCCTAAAAAATTCGAAGTTTGCAGCTGGTATTTCAACAGTCACCTTTCTGTATGTTCACAATTTAAATTTCACTTTTATTTTTCTGTTGGGAAATTGCAAGAAATAGTACAAGAAAAACAAATATAATCACAGAATTTACATGGACCTTTCCATTGTGTTAACACAGCTCCAGTTCTTGCAAAGGATACTTTATGACAGGGTAGCAGTCATGAGACAAAATAGGAACCAAAGGCAGGGGGGGAATCAAGAGTGCGAATGACTTCTCTTTCATGCACATGTGAAACTGAAGGTATGTATTGAATGCAGCTGCATGTATGTTTCTCTTGGATCTAGGAGTATTCAATATATTTTGTTAATTTTAGGTGAAAATTTGATTACTAAAATTTGCTTATGCCATCAGGTGGATGAGAGAGCAAGAAACTTGGCAGATGGGATTAGAATTTCAGGTGATCTTGACATACAGGAGATATGGACTTAAGGAGGTAGGTTTTAGTTAGGGATGAGTGCTAATGCACAAATACAGGTTGAGAAACAGACTCGGTAACAGTTCTCCATGCTATACCATGAAATGAATGCAAATCAGCACTGTACTAATGGGGTAAGGCAAACAAATGCCAGAGCGGGATATAGAAAGCAGGAACATTATATGCTCCTCCCAGCATAGAACATGGATGCTAGTGTGGGAAATGCCTTTCCAAACAGATGTAGGTTAGTCAATAGAAGATCAATGATAAAGTTTACAAAACCAGAAAACCTAGAAAACAATGTCTGCAAGGCAAGCTTGAGTCAGCTTCAGGTCTGAAAAGAGAAATTAAGTCTTGAAATTAGTTCTTCCGTGAAGAACAAGAAAACAACCTGTTCTCCCTACGCATGGCGAAAAGGACAAGAGCAGATTGTCATAACTGGCAGCAAGGAAGATTAAGGTGAGATATTAAGAAAAGTTTTCTAAAATCTTATGATGCTGTAATCACCCTTGGCTCTTCTGTTTCCAAGCTGTTCTCATGTCACAAATGATTTGCAATCATGTGCTGGATTTGTCTTATCAAGGGCTTTCTTTTGTATTTTGAATAGTTTATAAAACAGTAGAAATAAAGGACAGATTTTGCATTTTGTTAAATCTAATAGTCTATATAAACAAGAAACTTTCAAATCATTGAGTGATTAAAAAAAAAAAAAAAAAAAAAAGAAACTCCCCAGCAGAAAATTAGAGCAAATTAATTGGGTAAATTATTTGCTGTGAATCATTCACTTCAGGTGTATTTCTAAGTTTTGCTTATTATTGATCCTTAATTAGAATAATGGTGCTATATGCAAAGTTAATTGTTTTTATTATGACTCTGAATACAGGTATTCTCTCATTGCTTTAAAAATGTGCATCTTCAGATGTACTTTTGAACAGTCAGTTTGCATATTGATAGCTGTTAATGTTGTGTTAAAACCCATGCAGTATCATTCTGTGAATACTGGAAAAGTAAGGGTAAGTAAACATGATTAACTGCAGGCTGTGATGCTAAACATATTCAATTATTCAAGCGAATGTTTCTCTCTCTTTCGGCTAATGAGAAATTTATGGATTAGCCTTTTCCTCCTTCCCTGGTGGTTATTCCCTCCTATTGTTGAGGAACTAGGGGATAATATAATGAGATGCTCACTTGATTACTATCAATAAGACTTCAAATGGTTTTTTTAGGAAGAAGTAGCCAAATTTATCCCAGGTGCAACATCAACAAAATCGATAACATAAGAGTAATGAATATTGCTGAAGAGAACTGCCTAGATCACTGCAATGTGTCTGTATGTTCGTTTTGATTTAAATAATTTTTTTAAATTTGACAACCACCTTTTTAAACGACATTAAATCTTGTAATATTTATCCAAAAGCTTAGCCTGGGAAAGGGACCGGGCTATAGAGAATATGTGTCAGCATACTCATACAACATACAACCTTGCTGACCTCGGCCGGGTGCTGCCTTGCTTGGCAGGGTCAGGGCCCATTTCAGGGGTGTATATTGTCAAGGGCTGAAGGGCAAGCCATGGCCATGCTCTGCAGCCACATGCAAGCTTCTCCAGTGGGGGAGTTTCACTTGGTTCCCTGGGAGAGGCTGGAGTAACTGGGAGACGTGGGTGAGCTGGGAAAGGGGCTGTAGTAGCTCTTGCAGACTATAGCCTCCACCAGTCAGCTGAAGGGGAAAGGGTCCCCGTTGGCTCTAGGAGCAAGTACTGTCCATGGCTTGTGTTCATAGGACTAAACTCTGGCCACCAAAACAGGCTGGCCTCTTCCATGCTGCCTTTTGGGAACAACCTCTGGCCTGTACTTCACCTACAGACTGTTCCTGGGCTCTGCCTGGGACACCCGGTGCAGGCCAGAACTGTTCCAGGAGCGCCCTGACAATCATCACGGTGCATGATCACAGGGCAGCCCTCAAGCTGGCACCAGGCCTTCAGGGAAAGATGTACCCACAGTTCTCAAGCTGACTGCAAATGCTGAACTTTTCTGCCTCCTGGCATTGCTCCTGCCTGTTCCTTTGTTTGAGCTTTCAGATTGGATCTTAGGGCTGGGGTCCCCCGCTGTCCTCAGCAGGCCTAATGCAGCCATTTAGGATGCACTCGGTAGACCTAATGTAGACCTAGGACAAGAACTCATCTCAGAAGTTCCCACTGAGATATCCAATAACTAGCCTAACTTCTCAAAGCAAAGCACCTCTTTGGAAACAAAGCATCTCAATAGACAGCCTTATTTCATAAGAAAGGTTTATTTTAAAGCCTTTTTCTCATTTTCTTTTTGGTATTTCATTTTAACACATGGCTTATCTTAAAAAAACCTAGAACTTTGCCCTCCCTCTATTGACATGAAACAAATCTATTGTGAACTTATTGCTCATTTTTTAATTAAAATTTTCTATTATGTAAAGCATGAGTCTTAGGCTGACTGGCAATCATTCAAGCTCTTGGAACAGAAGCTCTTAGCACAGCCTCATAGAAAATTCAGCAAGAGCCTCCTGCAGGAGTTCCCTTTCCGTCAATGAGATTTCAGTAAATTACACCATCCCTTTCAAGAGTAATTGCAATAAATTTAATATGACCAGCAAACATGAAATATGTCAGCGTATCACAGTTCATTACAATAGGATCTCCATTGCAGACTAATAATAAATAGTAATGCTCAGATAACAGCCAAGAAAATGTAACGCCTGAGCATTGAAAGAACATAAATAAGGATCTGAACTCATCGGATCCTGTTCTGAATAGAATAAATGGATGCCCTGTGGGCTTCTATCAAAGTGATGGATGACGGGTTTTCTTTTTTGACTACTGAAAATGCAAAGAAATAAAAAATGTATCCAACCCCCAGACTTCCAATCCTCTCCCTGCATTTGTAGCAGCTCTCCCCTCCAACGAATGATTGAGGACTGCGAACACAGAATGTGAAGGACAGCCGCTCCGGCAGGAATATTTGAGATCATAATCCAAGTTGTAGCAGTACCTTGGGCACTTAAAGGGATATGGTTAAATAATTCTGCTGTGGGTTTTGTTTTGCTTTACTTTTCAGTGTTTGTAAAAAAATCATGTTTTCTGGAAAACGTGAGCATGTTTTCTTTTGTTCTCAGTTTGTCCACTTGTTTGGAAAGTGTTGATTCCTTCCCTTCATTTCTTTTCGGAGCACAATCCCATTTGGTATGTTTTTTTCTGCAATACTGATCCTGTCAATCAATAGCTAGCAGTTATATTCATTTTTAATACTATTTTGTGCTCTTTCAAGCAACTCTGTCTAAGCACACTGAAGCATATTTCAGCTGCAGCACAACACACTTTATTTTAATCTTTCACTGATACTAGCGGATGCACAGAAAATGCTACTTACTTGCAAATTATAACTGAATAATTTAAAGCATGGCCAGATTATTATTGTTAGTTCATGAAGGAGAAAATTAAAGGTTTAAGGGACAAACTCAATTCTGATCTAGAACTAGCATAACATGTGGAGATAATAAACATACATCAGTAGTGAAATTGGTCCAAATATCACCCCTGAATTGACAGTGTACATGGATATTCTTGTGATAACATTTTATTGTTATTCAGGCTGAAGCAGAAGTAATCAAATCTTATTTGTCAAGGCTGGTTCTGTTATTTTAACCATCTGAGGGGAATGTTTCTTTCCAAAGTTACAAAGAAAAAAATCTACAACAAAACAGGTGTATTGAATGACTTTCATCTTGGGAGGTATTTAACACAGGACAGAGGCAGAACACCAGACTTGACTGATAAATGGTATGACCCATCACAGACACACACCCCCTCCCCCCTTTCTCTAACCTGTATTTCCAGCAATTTATAGTTGCTTACAACTTCAGAAACCTTTAATAATTTGTGATGGTATTTTCCTTGGAGAAACATTCCTCATGCAGTGCTTGAGTGTATACTAAATATTATTTACAATGCGTTGTCGCATCCCAAAGTTAAAGCGACTCAGGTTTGTGGATTTCCTTTCCCAGAATTAAGGTGAAATGACACCAGGGGAGTTCAAACAACAATCAAAATTTATTCAACCTAGCTAACCTTGCCCAAGTACAAGTGAACTTATCAATACGAACTTTGCAACATGCCATTAAGCTCCTGTTTGAGAAAAGAGTGTAGGTGTAGAAAAAGAAATGGAAAAAAACCCATGAAATGTATCAGAAGGAGAGCCTTTCCATTGAGTCATGAGGTTCAGAGCAAACTCCCTTGCTTTCTGGACTCCTTCTCAAAGAGGAGCCCAGGGGCAGCTAGATCCACTCCTAGTCTCAGACTTGGTCAATGGTTTATGTTTAAGAGGATGAGGTGTAGGGACTGTGGAAAAGAGAGAAGGAAAAGAGGGAGAGAAAGAAAGAGAGAAGAAAAGGGTTTCACCAGTCCTGGGTCCAGCGTTGGTACAGTCAGCGTAGAGATCCAGTTCCGGAGGGCGCACACTGAGAACTCGTTCTCCCTTCTTTTATAGTGTGTTAGTCGGTGGTCTCGACACGTGCAGTTCCCATTCCCGGGGTTCTCCAGAATCGGTCGGTGAGATTTGCGGGGGGTGGGGGGGTGGGGGTGTTCATTGCAGAGTTGCCTCGTTGCCTCTCTTTCTGCTGGCATGACCGCTTAAGATAGAAGCACAGTTCCATCCTCTGTGGGGCCTCCTCCTCCAGGCACATATGCTGTGCTCCTTCTCCTCGTCACTTAAGCTAAGGAATTGCGGTTTTGGAGAAGTGTGGTCCCACCTCCGGGAGGCCCTCTCCTCTGGCCACATTGTCCTGTTCACAAAACTCCAGCATTTTTACAGAGGCCGTTTTCTCCACCAAAGTTCTTTAATGAATGTTTGAGACATTGACTATAATTTGTCAGACAGTCACATGGGTGTACTGGTTTAACATTACAATTTCAAATAGTTATGTATACCATACAAAACAGGTAAAGCATACATATCTATTTCAACCTTCTGTTAAAGTGGCTCAACTTTAGTGGCTCAGCAGAAGTTTGAGATACACAATGGCCTGGTGCTAGAATAAATGTTTTTCTAGACACTCAGCTGAATCCAGGGGGATTGCTTTGCTTTGCAGTAGTTGTAAAAATTAATTATCTTGTTTCCTTCTCTCTTGTCTGTTATAATAACAGGTTTGTTACTTTTAGAAAATCAGAAGCGATTGTGACATGGGGCTGAATGAAAAACCCTCTTGTCTGGGATCCCAGCACTACAACTGATTGTTGGACAGGAGGCCTGTTGGTTTCAGAGCTGACATGCATCATGTTTCAGCAAACTCCTGCTCTAATGTTGCCCAGGTGTTATGTTAATTTTTTTGTCCTGGGGGTGCAAACATTTTAAAATCCAAAATGGGCTACTAACATTGCCTGGTCTGATCTCCTGGATGGCATAAGCTGTAAAATAGAAGCTGCGAATTTCAATAATAAGAACGTAATGTTTGTTGGAATTTGAGCATATTTTCTTCAATTTTATTTTTATTTGTTTTTCAGAAAGACAGTAATCCATGGAGAAGTCACCTCTTCTTTTCTAAGCCTGTTTCCCTCCTGCCATTTTAATTCCAATTCTAAAATTGTTCACAATTATTTGTCTAATTTTGCCTAGACCAACCTCTGACCTTGTTATTGAATCTTGTGTCATTCATGACTAGTTTCTGGAGAAAACTTCTTCCTGAGTAAACAGTTACAGGCTGTAAAGAAGTTTCCTACTTACTCATCTCTTGGATAAAATACAATATGTAAGGCAGGGCTTCCAGGCTTGTAATTGTTCGTACAGGGGGTATGGTATTAAGACCATTCTTCCCAACCTTTGAATACTCAATGCTAGAATTTACACAAACCTAATACATATTTTATGGTTCTGACTTGATAATTTGTTCTTTAAACTTGGCAATAAAACAAAGAATGTGAAGAATGTGACCAGTGCTTTGGCTTTGGAAGTCCTTCTGTCCATGTATGGATGTTAGCCAGGATATTGTATAAGGCTGTTGAGCAGATGAACACTTCCAGGCTCCTGTCAATTGTAGAAAATGGGGAGGGATAGCCCTCTTTGGCTTGGCTCACAGCTCACCTCTGCCCTCTTTGTAGAAGTTATTGCCTCCTTGGGTATGCTATCACCATTAAACAGTCACTCCTTAATTAGTCAGGCTAGCAAAGATCCTATTACCGAAATAATTTAATTTCAATTTGGTCCTCAAGAGCAGGATGGAGAGAATATCATAGAGAAGATCAGCTGACCTATGGGGACCTAACTACCTAGTTACGGACCTACTACGCCATCTGGACACTCAGAAATCTATGGAACCTGATGGGATCCATCCAAGAGTACTGAGGGAACTGGCAGAGGTCCTTGCCAAGCCACTCTCTATCATCTGTCAGCGTTCCTGGTCAACAGGGGAGGTCCCAGAGGACTGGAGGCTTGCCAATGTGACTCCCATTTACAAAAAGGGTTGGAGGGAGGATCCGGGAAACTACAGGCCTGTCAGCCTGACCTTGGTACTGGGGAAGATTATGGAACGGTTTGTCTTGAGACCACTCACATGGCAAGTCCAGGATAAGAAGGGGATCAGGCCCAGTCAGCATGGGTTTTCGAAAGGCAGGTCCTGCCTGACCAACCTTCCATGACCAGGTGACCTGCCTAGTGGATGAGGGAAAGGCTGTGGATGTTATCTTCCTTGACTTCAGCCAAGGCCTTTGGCACTGTCTCTCATGGTATACTCCTTGACAAGCTGTTGTGTCATGGCCTGGATAAGTGTACTCTTCGCTGGGTGAAAAACTGGCTGGATGGACGAGCCCAGAGGGTTGTGGTGAATGGGGTTAAATCCAGTTGGCGGCAGCTCACAAGTCGTGTTCCTCAGGGCTTGGTGTTGGGCCCCGTTCTGTTTAATATCTTTATCAATGATTTGGATGAGGGATTGAGTGCACGCTCAGCAAGTTTGCAGATGACACCAAGTTGGGAGGCAGGGTCGATCTGCTTGAGGGTAGGGAGGCTCTACAAAGAGATCTGGACAGGCTGGATCGATGGGCTGAGACCAATTGTACGAAGTCCAACAAGGCCAAGTGCCAGGTCCTGCACTTCGGTCATGGCGACCCCATGCAGCACTACAGGCTTGGGGAAGAGTGGCTGGAAAGCTGCCCAGCAGAGAAAGACCTGGGGGTGCGGATTGACAGCTGGCTGGATATGAGCCAAGAAGGCCAACGGCATCCTGGCCTGTATCAGAAATAGTGTGGCCAGCAGGAGCAGGGAGGTCGTTGTCCCCCTGTACTCGGCACTGGTGAGGCCGCACCTCAAGTCCTGTGTTCAGTTTTGGGCCCCTCACTACAGGAAAGACATGGAGGTGCTGGAGCGTGTCTGGAGAAGGGCAGCCAAGTTGGTGAAGAGGCCTGGAGCACAAGTCTTCTGAGGAGCAGCTGAGGGAACTGGGGCTGTTTAGAAAAGAGGAGGCTGAGGGGAGACCTTATCGCTCTCTACAGCTACCTGAAGGGGGTTGTAGTGAGGTGGGTGCTGGTCTCTTCTGTCAGGTGGCTGGAGATAGGATGAGATGAAATGGCCTCAAGTTGAGGCAAGGGAGATTTAGGTTAGATATTAGGAAATATTTTTTTACTGAGAGGGTTGTCAAACATTGGAATGGGCTGCCTAGGGAAGTGGTTGAGTCACCATCCCTGGAGATATTCAAAAAGCAAGTCGACGGGGTACTTCAGGACATGGTTTAGTGGGCATGGTTAATGGTTAGATTCAATGATCTTGAAGGTCTTTTCAAACCTAAAAGTTTCTATGATTCTATGAGTCTATGACAGGTCTGAGAGATCCCCATGCTTCAGTGGTGAAGAATGGCTGCAGGGAGAAGGGATGGGAACAGGAATCTGAAAGATCCCCAGTCTTGGAGCATGCCGAACATACAGCAACAACTGCATACTGAAAACGACATGGCCTATGTGCTGGGTAGATCTTGGAGGT
This sequence comes from Astur gentilis, assembly GCF_929443795.1. Taxonomy (NCBI): domain Eukaryota; kingdom Metazoa; phylum Chordata; class Aves; order Accipitriformes; family Accipitridae; genus Astur; species Astur gentilis. The sequence continues at coordinate 14,637,542 of NC_064900.1, read as the reverse complement.
ATTTTTCTAGCAATCTAAAACAAGACAGGAACATCTTGAATTCTTCAAAGGTGGTAACATCAAGCTTGCAAGAAAATTCAGGCTGGCCCTTGAGAGCACTAGGCTGTTGACAGGCTGAAGAGGCTGGGGTTATTGCTGCACTTGGGCTGCTGGACAGATGCAAACCCAGGTCAGTTTTGCCAGGTTTTTCTCATCTGCTGCAGTACCACACAAATGTGGCTGAATTGCTCTAGGTTCTGGCTGGGAGTGACTGTTACCATAGTGTCCAGAAATAGGCCATTTGCATTTATCTGGTTTTGCTCTTGCTGTTTAGAAGTCTGTGGGCATTATTATTTTTATTTTCTTTTTACCGTTATCATCCTTTTTCCATCTTCTCTTCCTCAAGTACATTAATATCAAACCCCAATTATTTCACTTGATGCTGATATTTTTTTAGGAATGCAGTCCTTCAGATTACAACATTCTTACTGCCCAGAGGCACTTTTCATATGTGTTTTCTCTATTTTGTTCTCTGAAGGAAGGGCAGGCACATCTACTACTTCAGATTTTTATAAAATTTAATTTTTAAACAGTGTCATAGTTCTCAGCAGAGAGATCAAGCCAGAGCTGCATCAAATTGCATTCTGACCTCAAGGTATTATCCTCAAACTGCAACTCAAGGTGCTTCCCCTCATTAGTTTAATGAATGCTACAGCAGTTTGTCTCGGTTGACTTTTTTAATAAATAATTGGAAGCCCTTTGTTGCCATGGCTGAATATCATTTCATGCCCTATCCCTTAATGATTCACAGACAATTTGTTAATCTGGAACTCTATTTCCCTGAAACACTTCTGTCCATAGCGATTATTTCCATAACTGCACGAAGCTGATTGAGAACTCCGGCTCTTACCCATGAACCATTACTTCATCTCCATCAGAACAGATGTTGAGGAAATTTGCTACTTTACTCTCCTGACTCCTTTTTACTAGAAATTTTGATCAGGTGCTTATTATGCAAACAGAGGGTTTGACAGTAACTAATTTACATCAATATACAGGTACTGTATTATCTTTCTGATCTACTAAAGTTATAGATTCAGTTTGCTGCCTGCTGACTCAAGCCAAGCAGCTGCCAATGCAATTGTGCGAAGTATGCATGCTGACTATTGCTGATACCTCCGTAAGATTTAAGTTGTTGGGTGAGCGGCAGAACAGGAAAACAGACCCTACTGCTTATAGACAAATCTGTCTTTCCTCTCCAAAGAGGTCTTAGAGGATTCTGTTTCTTACTGACATCTCTAACGTGAAGTTCCAGAAACTTCCAAAGCTGTATCCCAAGAGCTATCATAGGATACTATGGATTCAGATGTTCACAAGTTGAGATTTAGTTGGTTTAAGCGTTACTTGGGTATATGCATGTATTTGCAAATATTAGCATTTTAGTTCAGATCAGAAGTAAGCGTTGGAAGGAAATCTTCCAATTGTCGCCACTCTCTGCACGGTGGAGTGCACAAGCTGGATTTTATTTGGACCAGAAGAAACTGGGGCGTGCCTAATGTACTCCATTAGGCATCACAGGCTTACCTCTACTGGCAGCCAATTGCTAATGGACTGGTAGGCATTCAGCCCGTGACATCAGGTTAGGCTCCATCCAAAGTAAGCACCCCCATCTCAAAATGCTCATTGTGTGGACATAAGCTCCTCAGCACTGCTGTAGGGCACCATGCTTAGCCCCTCAGATCGGTTGCTGTTGTGCTGTACTATGGCCTATTGTAGGCATTTAATTATAGCCAGGGAGTCTGAAAATCAGAGAAGCATGAACTCTTTCTCATTTTTATTTCTTTCTTTTTAAACGTTTCTCCTGAATGCCGAGACAATGTAGCTATTAGTACCAATGCTGGAGTAATCTGAAAATTTTTGAGCTTTTTGTGAGCGTGCATTTTTATAGCATTATGGTAGTGACTGTGGATAAGGGCAGTGAAGATCTGAGTCCCAGATGGATTTCAGTGCTTTTGTTTGTGTGGTTAAAAGTATTGGTAGTGTATTTTACAGTACATTATTTTTGAAATGGTCTACAAGAAAGAAAGCATGGTTGGGAGACTAAGCGACACTTAAGAATGTGTGTTTACAGGTAAACAACAAGTAAATAATATATCTCAGAGTGAGCAAATTGCAAATAGTATTCAGTTTTACCTCTGCATAAGTATGCAGACTTCAGTGACTGAGGATGTAACTGAAGACTGATTTAGTGCCAACTGCATAGCACAAATTGAAGGAAAATAGAGATGAACATTTGTACTCTTTGTCTGCAGAAATAAATTCCTGAAATGAAATGCTTTTGTGGCCCTGTGCCCACCATATTCCAATTTCTCTTGCTGTTGGGGGGGGGGGGGGGAGGGAGGGGGGAGGGTGTGGAGAGGAAAATCATAAAATGAAGCCACTAGCCTATTTACAGAACGTAGTGATTCATGCGCAAGGCACACTGATGACCTGTTCTTGTACACTGCCAGAAAAACAGATTGGTTTGGTACTGTGGAACCCACGGGCTGTATGCTGGCATCAGCTTTAGTGTGAACTAAGTGGTTTAATTTTTAGGAGAACATTTTTCCATATGTTTGTAAATTTGAAGTGGTGCATTTTGATAATATAATTCATGTTGTTGATTTTTTGGTGACCTCCTACAAATTAAATTTACAGTATCCTGGCTAGTCTTCTGGATATATGTTTTTAATTTTTAAAAAAACCAAACAAAAACAGAACAAAACAAAAAAACTTTTTGTTCAGCTGTTCTGCATACATCCTTATCCAATTTATCCTAATATAAATGGTATATTATTTAATACTGTTAGCTTACATAGCTTTTTTTCTATGGGATTCTATGAGAATCTATAGGATTGGCACCAATGGTGAATCTGGCACAGTCTTTCTTATTGCTAAGTTGAAGAGGTGCTTTTCTGTTAGATGATGTTTAATACACAGTTTTCTTTGTTTTGCTGGATTTTTGTTGTTGTTTTTTGTGTGTTTAATTGTTATTGATGGCAGCGTGGAGAATTATACCCTCTGAGAAATGGCCAGCACCTAAAAAATTAAGCAATTACAAATCTAAACTTTAACACAAACATAGCAATTTAAAAGATGTGTACACCCATCCATTCTCCACTCAAGCAAAATGAAAATCAACATTTTATGCAGAAAAGCCCATGTATTTTACAGATCAACATATTGTTATTCCTATGCAAAATATTTATAAACAAGCCAGTGACTTTTAAATCCAGTTCAATATGGATTACAGAAAAACTAGGGAGGTTTGAATAAATCAATAAGATTCTCATTAATACTACCCTCGGTGTGAAAATGTTTATTATTAATACAAAATGGTATGCTTTGTCTAGAAATAAATCTGTCATATCATTTTGTTTTTTGTACCACTCTCTAGTCAGCAATCATTGATCTATCAACATTAAAATTCTATAGATTTTCCATATAATAGCCATTTTCGAATGTAGGAGTAGCTGGTTATTTTAAATCAAGCTAGTGTTGTAAAACATTATATAAAATATGTCCAAATTGTGAAAATATGGATACATTTCATTTGCCTATGGGTTTGATAAACATATGGCTACATGCCTTTTTGGGGGTGGAGATGGAGTTTTGTGTATGATGTGTGATTTTATTGGAATTGCACAAGGGAGTGTTACTTAAACGCTGGGTTTCTGAGCTCAGACAGGTAGCTTCACAAGAATTACCAATTTCAGGGAAAAAGTGCTGCTGAACTACAGTCTGGCTGAGTTAGAAGGAAAACTGTTCCAAAGTTGCAGCTCTGCTGTTCTGCTGGGCCCAGACTGAGTGCAAACTGCAACCTCAGACAAGGCAAGACGAGCTCTGCTCTTTCTAAGTGCTTAGAACAGAACAAAGCCGCTGGAGATGGTGAATTAAGTAAACAACTGGGGAACCTCACAGGTACCTGAGACTGGAACAAGTAGCTATTCATATATTTTGGGGATTGATTTATATTCCTGTCTCTTAAATTAGAATGCCTGAATGTGGCTACTTAGGTTTGGTTCAGGAAAGAGCATGAGCTAGTCTCAGTAACACATTAGTTTATTTTCATCCTATTCCTTGTGAAGTAGATGATTTTAAAATCAGGTGTTAAACTGTGGGGCCAGATTACATACTTCCATGAGGGAGTGAAGGCCATATCCACAAGGAGAAGCTAGTCAGAATTAGCCTACATAGACTCACACTGTAACTGGGGTATGGCTCAACTTTGATACAAACAAAAGCATTGCTGAGCCAGCTACAGTTCACTGAGGACTGCAAAACCCACCGTAGGTTGCAGACAAATATCTCAAGTGGAGTCAAATGTTAGCATGATCTTTGCTGCTGCAACCCATTTCTGTCATTGCTTATTTCACTTGGTAACCGAGAAGTAGGTTGTGTTCGGCTACAGCTATGATACAGAAAAAAGAAAATCACTGGTCTAGTCCTGTAAGGATCTTAATTTTGTGGGCCTAGATTAAAGTACTTTAATGTTCATAGGGCTGAGCAGTCTGGCATCTAGTTCACATCTAAAATCTACTTGCTATATCAGGGAACCATTTCTCCATCTCCTTTAATAAAATGCAGTGATGCCTGCCTCTTTCTTTTACAGCACTTCCACTTAAGTATTTGCCCTTGGTGAGTACCAAGGAAGTAGGAGATGCTCTTCTACCATGAGCACTTGTGGGATTCTTTGAAACAAACCCTTTTGACATGTAAAATAATAGAAATAAGTCATGTGCATGTCACTCTGGAAGAAACTGTGTATCAGTTGTAAAAGGAATTAACAGTAACCAACTGTTATGTGAATATATTCAACTACTGATACATAAAATCAGATGAGCTGAATCTCATGCTGTGTGTTCAAGTTAAGACTATGAATCCTCCTGTAAGGCCTATAACCTGGGAGGAAAGTGGTGACAAGGCTCAGGGACTTGCTTACTTCTTCAGAAAAGTTTTCTAGAGAGCCCGAAGAGTTAAGTTATGTGCAGTCATCTTCCCTGCGTGTGTAGGTACGATACAGTGGAAATAGGCCAGGAAAACCAGGGAATGCTTGAATATCCCTGAGAGATAAATTTTCCAGAGGGGCTGGTGGGTTTATAACAGTCCCACCCCCTGTACCCAGGTACCTGTGGCAATGCTGTATGAATTTCTGGTCAACTGGCTCGGGACTATCTACTGATCTGTGCAAACCCCTCGAACCGCAACGCAGCTGCTGCCAGCCCTGCACCCCTCCCAAGCCCTGGTCATCAGCATACACGTTCGATCCTGTATGAGGTTGCTTTTTGTGAAGGCCAAGGAAAAATATTACTCCTCAGGAGAACAACAAGCAGGAGGGGAGAAGTAGTAAATCTCAGTGTATCTGTGGATATGTTGCTGGTTATCTACAATTTCGGGTTAAGGCTGTTCCTGAGGTTGAATGTAGCCTCAGGAATGTATGGATCCTGCCTCAGATGAGTGTGTGAAACTTTTCGCACCCGTTATTAAGCTCTGTTTTGGCAGCATGCTTTTAAAAAAAAAATATTTTATAGCTATGCTCTTCTTGTCACACGTACACAGCTTATTAACAACCAGGCAGAGTAGACTGTGTGCTGCATTAACGATGCAGCATTTAACAATGGTAAAGCATTTAACGATGCTTTAGCATGGGAGTAACCTGTGAGCGTTGTGTCCGTTGTCATAGGCGAGGGATGTTTTCTTTGGTAGCTTTAATGGGGAAACTGAGGCAGTGGGAGGGCAGAGCTGAGAGCTCTTGGTTTTCGTTGTCTTGAAACAAGTCGAGTATGGGTTTTTTTCTTGGTCACACATCTGCTATACGCTAACGTATGCTGCACCAGAGGTTCCAGAAATATTTACGGAAGACAAGAAATTGAAAGTCCATGTTTGTACATATACTTTTAGGCAGTCAACTAGATTTCACATTGAAAAAATACAATCCCATGTAATCATGTAGTAGAGGAAAATGTATGTGCTGTGTATGCAACCGAATGTATATTGTCTAAATAATCCATATGAAGATCAGAAAATTTGTCAGACTTGTGACTTAACTGAGCTATTTTTTCCATACAGGTCTTTCTATTGTTAAAGAAGACATAAATGAGTATAGCTCTTATTTAAAATACACTTTTTAAAGTAGCAATCATTACATAGAGAAGAAATCCCTTAAATAATACGTCTGTCTGTCATTACGGTAACAATGATAATCACCTAATGAACTGAATGTACAGATCCACAGTTCTATCAAGAGTTGCATTTGATGCCCAAGCTACTCTAATTGCTACCTGTGTAATTGTGTAACTCATGTAAATTACTAAAGACAGGTTGGTTTAAATGCAGTGTAAAATTTAAAAGGAGTGACAGTACTAATAAAGCAAAATAATCAGAATAGATCTATTTGACAAAGCCAGTAATTATAAACTTGAATACCAATTAGTTCTGAGTAGGTAGGTTTATTCCAGCTCTTTTGTTGGACTTGAGAATAATTATATTCATTTTCCAAAGTATCCAGAAAAATAAAGCAAAAATTCATTATGCAAAACCAATACGTGCCCAACACCTGCCTTTTCAGTGTTTCTATTTACTGTCATGATGAAAATATACACACTGGTAAACCCATCCACTCAAAAGAGACAAATTGTTACCCCTTTGTTGAATTTAAGTAATGAAATCTATCAGCAAGAGAGTTCTGCAGGTGGGGGAAATCGATCCAAGTAGGACAGTGTGAAACACTGATGGAAAAACTGCTAAGGCTTTTGAAGATATATTGACAATGCATCTGCTTTTCTCACAGCAGTTTATCTCACATTTGAAACTATTGCCTTTAATGGTATAGTCACTATAGTAGTGACTTCCAATTTTCTCTTGTGAGTGATACATCATCTATCTATCTATCTGTCTCTCTGTCTATCTATCTAACATTATCTATTTTTAATAAGGACAAACCCCTCTGTTTCCCCTCTTATTTCCTTTGGGATTACCGTGAGGACTAAGTTAAATTAATTAAAATTGGAACTTCATGATTTTTTATTAGCTCTGAAATGCAAATAAGTGTCTGTACTTTCTGTAACCAAGCATTAACTGAGCAAATACAAATTTGCATAATTTAGAAAGTTAGAGTATAGGTTGATTGCAAAGCATGATGTTGCAGCAGCAAGGCTTGTTAGAATAAACTCTCAAGGAGAAATGGGGAAAGTCTTATTACTTGGGCCATCTTAAATTGAACTAGAAAAAGCATTAACATTACAGTGCTTTGTGCTCAGAGAGACTAAGTAGCTAACGCAAAATACCGGTAGGCCTTTTTTAACAATGCATCCCTGCAAATTTTGGCGGGAATGAATGAAATACATACTTTACATGCAATTGAATGTATTGTGTTGGCTAAACCTTTGAAAGTACAGTTATTTTTCATTCTAGCAACTGTAAAATAAGAAGCTAAGTCAATAAAAATGTGAGCATATTGTTATGCTTATTATAGAAATTCCTTTCCTTCCTGCTTTAAAATGTATGTATGAGGAAACATTTAAGGGACCAGATAAGGCAAGTTCAATATTGTAATTTTTTTCTGGAAAGTAATTAATGTGAGACAATTCTTTGGTCTGAAATCTATACTACCTATCAATTGTTCGGGAGAAATGGACACTAGATTGGTGCCACTTTGTCGCTGCAAAATTTCGTGTCTTTTCTGCTTTGAGAGTATATGTTAGAATTAGGTACAAGCACCGATTTTGCATTCTTTTTATTGGCTATAACAGCATGTCCATTACTGGCAGTGCCTCCTTTATTTAACCATCAGAGTAGTTAATACTGAGAAGAATGTGGAAAAATTGGATGATGGAAATAAACATCCTTTCACAAATTTCTTCTCCCAAGCAGTTTCAAAGTTTGGCTTAAGCTTTTTGAAACATGGCATGCTATTGCTTTCAAATACTTTATTTTAGGTAAGCATATCAGGCATAGTCTTAGCAAAGAGAAAAGACTATGTTTTACCAAAAAAATCCTGCACCTTCACAGGATGATCTTCTGACAATGACATTTCTCTAAGCAGTACAAAGTAATACTGTATCACATAAATATTCTCTTTTTTTCAGTTGAACATTTTCTATTTTCTTTTTTAAAATAATGCAGCATAGAGATTAGCTGCATGAAAAAGAGCAAGACATAGATTCTGTCAGGATGTCATATTCCAAGTTAGTGAAAGGCTTGTTGAAGAATTGGCAAAAGAGCAACAGAGAGAGAGATGATGGTTTGATGATGTGTGAGAGGTGACGGATTTTAGTAGGCCATGAAGAATGTTAAAAGTAAAATAACTTTGTGCAATGGTTATTTTGAATGCAGATTTGTAACAGTGCTAGAAAGGAAAATATTATCTTTGTCAAAATGTCAAGAATCATTCTGAGGATTTTGGTTGTAGAAATAGAATGGGAAAGGCAGATCTGGGAATTTTCAAGGAAATTATGATGATCAACCTGAAAGAAATCTCTTTGTTGATTTGAATCTGGTTTTGACGTTTAACATCCTAGCAGAAGTTATAAGTCATGTTGGTTTCAATGTGGGCAAAATTCATGAGGAATTTATTGTAAATGAATCAAATATGGGTTTTTTTCTTAACAAGAAATGTCTTTTCTGAATATCTAAAAGCTGGAAAAGCCACACTGAGCTCTGGAAAATAGCCGCAATGCTCAAACTCCTTGTACTCTCAGAACCCGATTCCCTAAACTAGAAACATTAATTATGCCACTTGAAATCTGAGGCATTTTTAGCAGTGATCTAGTGTGACTATTGTAGTGACAAGGTACTAGTTAAGTCCAATGAGTAAATAAGGATCATGTGTCCATAAAACAAATTTTTTTCCCTAAAGTGATGTTTCAAAACAGTTATGGAGAACTGTGGGTTATCAGGTGTACAAATACATGTACAAACTAAGCAGCATTTTTTTATATGCTGGAAGGAGCTAAATCACTGGGCTTGTGGTACTAGTAAGAATGCCTTTCTTATATTTTAAAGAAAGGTCATCAAGTGAATGGATCTTATCTGGACACAAATGCCAAGACTAGGTTAGAAGCCTTTTCATTTTTTGGAAGGCTAGTTTAGAAAATGACATGTGTATTAGGTTAATTAGATGAAACTTGTGTAACGGTGAATGTTTGCTGTCTTTAAACAGTGAGGTAAATCACTGTGACAAGAAAACCACAAAACTCTGTTTGACAAAGCTCAAGATCTGCTGCTTGGAGGAAGAGGACATCTTAGAGCAGCAGCTTTCAACCTTTTTTCAGTTTCTAGGTTCCAAATTTTTTTGCAGTGCCTGTAAGGAACCCTATATAAGGAATTTAAATCTGACAGCGTGTCAAGGTACATTTGGATCTCTCAAATTTACAGGACAGTGTAGCCTGTGGTTTAAACTTTATTTCATGAGCTCATTAAGAAATATAATAAACAAACATGACAAACAGGAGCTCAATTCCCTTTTGCCCAGACTAGTCTATCGCTTTAATTCACTTATTCACCATTCAGGTCAAGATTTCAAAACTTATAACCCATGACTCTTAATATCCTACTCCTATGAGCAAAAGAAAAGAATCAGTTACTTAGCTGATGGTGAGAGTGCTCATCCTTCCTCCTCCGTCATGGTGTGGGCATCCCCTGTATCACACCGGGCAGCATGAAATCCTCAGCAGTCCAGCTCCTGTTGGATCGGCTTTAAAAGCTTTTTCGGTAAGCTGATGTTTCATACCTTCCAGCTTGGAGGTTTCATCTACACCATTTCCATAAGTTGGTGGATTCTGAGGAAACTGCAAGACAAAAGATGATGGCCATGGGAGACGGCAATTTGCAAGTGATCATGGCTGCATAACAGCCCTTTAGCCCTTTCTGGCTACCCGTCCTGCCTACCTGGTGCTCTGCTTTGACATAATGGCCCTGCTCCCAGCATACATCAGGCCTTAGCATGAGCAGGGTTAGCCAAAATCTAAGCAGGAGTTGAGTGAACAGTCACACAACGGGCCTTGTTTTCCTAGTTACCTTCAGCAGACCACATAGTACTTCATGTCTATCCAAAAGTCCCTGACTAAGAGACTGCAAATGACTGCTCTAGCAGATAAAAATCTACTTCACATATGAGCTGGATAAAGTTCATGTTGCTTGCCTAACTGTTGCTCATAGAAGAGACCTGGAGGGAAGCAGATAGTGGAAAAGTCTCTGAGGCTTTTCAGCCATGTAGGGACAATTCTTCACTCCAGTGGACAGGGAAAGCATAGTCACTATATCTTTCTTGCTTAAGTGATTCTACTTAATTCTAGTATCAGTTGCTAAATGCTCTCTTCTTACTCATCAGAAAGGTTTCCTTTTTATTACAAGGAATGACCTACTACTTTTGGATAATGTTTACCTGTAGCAAAAGGGATATTTTGAAGAAGGTAGAGATAAATAAATGTGAGGAAGATTTTGGGATACCTGGAAGTGCAGTACACCCAGAATATGACTGGAGACAGATACCACGGTCTCCTTAAGAAGACTAATATACTGCACATATTTTCTAAATCCAAGTCAGGTTCAGGAGAGCTAAAGACACTCACCCAATTATCCATCAGTGAAATCACACTGCCAGTATTGATGAATACCGTGTTGTTGTCCTCATTGCCCTGTGTGAGAGGGGTCTCAGTGCTCTCTTTAATTTTCTGTGCCAGAGTGCAGTTTTATTGTCAGTAACTGTCTTCAGCTCCATGTTCACTTTATGCTTGTTGTCCTTCTTTTTCTGAAAGTTAGTACTCCAGGCAAGAAAGCCTCCTCTAACTAATAAAATGCAGCCACACAAGTTCTGTTGTGTAAGTACACTCAGCACTTGATTCAGTCTCTACAATCATTGCTGATTATATAGTTTGTACACCAGAGCAAGGATTATTTGAGATCTGCTGGCCCTTGCGACAAATAAATGAGAGATATTAACAAAATCAACACCAAACATGAAATCTGTTGGGGAGAAGAATTCTTTGGGTACCCTAAAGGCTGTTTTTCCTTGAATTGTCTCCTAGCAGAGATTCAGTCCCATCACTGCCAGAATTATACATCAGTCCTTCCTCCAGCTCTTAGCACTTAAAATGGAAAATGATTGGGGATATTTTTTCCCCTGTAGGGCTGGAAGTGGAAACCTCTTGCCTTCTCTCTGCAGTGACACTTGCTCTTTGGCTCTCCTACTTAGTGGTAGTGTGATTAAATGCTGTTACGTGGAAATGCAATAGGTTGCTTTCATGGAACCATGGCTGCTTATTTTTGTCTTATTGATAGCTTCTTGAAATATTGGCTATTGGCAAGGTTTTTAAATAAGTAACTGCTGATCCTCATTCTTTTTCACCTTTCAAATACATGAGGAAAGTGTGTAATATATTGAATATTAGATATGCATTATTTGTGTGTATATAAGGGGATTTCATACACCATATTACTTTTTCAGAAATAAGTTTACATTTATAAGCTACAAGAAACTGGACTTGCTATTTCTGTCTCTGCTGGGATAGAATCGCCCACTCATTTATGTTTAAAATTTATGTTTTGTTTATTTTCTTCCACCACAATTCTTTTGCACTCTCTAACTTTTTTCTTAGCTAAATTCAGGCCTGTATGGACACAGGTAGGAAATAAAATAAATTCATTGTTAATATACAGACACTGTTTTAATTAAAGAACTCAAAAATGCTGGATTCCAATGAGTCTTACCTCCAGCATTTATGCATATTAACTGCTGTAAATTGGCCTCTCTTAGATTTTCTGTGAAACTCCAAAGAACAGAATTAAAACAAGAACTTCTAAGAGATTTTATCCTTGAAATACTGTTAATGATTTATTAAAAAATCCTACGATTTCTGTTAAAAATTCCCTTAATGATCAAGACAGCAGAACAAAGAAGTGCCTCTGTATTGGAAGATATTATACAGGTGATTGTTTTGAATAAAGCTAGAGAATTCTAAGATATATAGGAAAATTTTAAAATGTTGATTGTAATGTATTCATTTCCTCAAGGATTGGAAATGAGTGGAAAATTGTTTACATGGCAGATGCTGTCCTTGCATACCTTAGTCTTTTACTGTTCAGGTGGTGAAAATGAAATTTATTACTATGTGAAACTCACTGGGGTTTATGTTAAACTGTAACTACAGGCTTAATCTGCTGGGGTTTGGAAGAAAGGGGTTTTAATTAATATCTGTATGCCCATGGCTTTCATGTTCAATTATTACTTCGAATTCTATCTAGGTTTTTTTTCTGAGAATCAGTTTTTAAAAAAAATCACAGCTGATATGTTCATTCCTGCAAGATGGTTAGTGCCTTCATTTCTCATCAAAGTCATTGTAAAATGAATGAATGCAACAGATTAAGAAATTGAGTCTTAAATTATTCATTCATTATTCACAGGACTGGGAATCTCTGATGTAGCTAGCAGGATTCATAGGGTGGAAAGACAGGATACTGTGGGAATTACTACATTTTGGACATGAACTTGAAGTGGCAAGGTCAGATCACCAACAAACTAAGCAAGCTCAAGAACTGTAAGAAAACAGTGTGGCAGAAGACATGGTTGAAAAATATAATTTAGTGCATATTTAGTTTTAAATTGCAAAGTTTGGGGAATTCCTTCCAGTAGTTAAAATGGAACAAATTAATTGCAAGATAGTTGAAGATGAAATTATTACAGTTAAAAGATTAGTCTCTGTTGCTCAGTAGCTTGTGGCATCTGCAAAATACACCCAACAAAATATTTATTTATGGACAGCTCAGAGAATTGAATTTTTCAGTTGGAATAATCACATAAAGACAGATGGGAGTACAGAAGGTTAAATAAAAAAAACATTCTGCAGATGGAGAGATTGAGGACAACAATAAACTGAATGTATCAGTCACTTTGAAAAAGATGTTTTAATTATGGAGACCCATGACTGGAGAAGGTACATAACATTATATTAAGCTAATAAAATTTGGTGTTTACTTAATGAAATTCTTTCTTCTTCTGTCTTGGAAGATGGAGAACTCTTTGAATCCCAGATTGTAGGAGAAAGATTTTATCATGATCTCATCAAAAGGTCTTCAGTCCTTAGAAGCATTTCAGGTTACTTATAATAAGAATTTTTTCTGGGTGGATCTTTGTCTCCAGGTGCAATTCCATAGAGCTTCACAGCCCTGCAGGGACTGATCCAGACTTCAGGGTCAACAGTTTAAAAGCTAGGACATTTTTCAGTTGTCTGAGCATACAAATCACCCTCTTCTGCAAGGTTTCCTTGTGATGTTGGGATAAAATATTTGCATCCTTCAAACAGAAATTTCCTGTTCTGCATTATCTACAGATATGTCTCAGGACACAGACATTTGAGATACAAAATATTCTGTTTTTCACAAGCTATTTATGATAACTGTTACTAGTTTTGAGATTGCCTCAGTCACTTCTCCAAATGTCTTAGGTTGTATATTTTCATGATCAACTAAGTGGAAAACATCAAGCTTACCAACTATTGGCTTTCCTAAGCATTTCTTTGTACTAGCTTGTAACTGGTGCCAATTGCCTTAAGTGTATCCTCAGAGTTGCCTGGTTTTAATGAGGACTAACTCATAAAGGCCTGACATAGACCTGTCACAGTTATTCTACATTTTTATATGATTGTGGCTCACTCTCAGGTGGGATCTTTTCTTTCCTAGATTCTCAGTATTTGCCAAGTCACCAAGCCACATTTACAAGACAGAGAGAAACACAGCACAGCATGGGCAGCAGCAGCATCTGTGGCAGTAGATCCTGCCCCCCATCCCGCCAGCAGGAAACGAAACTTCTCCAGGCAGGGAGAAGGGGAAGGAAACCCTGGAGGCCGCAGGTTGAAATCTGAACTGGCCAGTCGAGATGCGCCAGGTACACCGAGGTGACCCTCCTGGCCAACAGAATTAAATGACCACAGGTCAGATTCGAGAGGGGTACAAACGGGGTCCTGCCGGAGGACATGTGGGAATCGGTCCTCGTTGGAGCAGTGGGTCTGCAGTCGGGGACTCCCCCTGGGGCCGGGGCACCGCCCGAGGTAACTCCTCAAGGGAGAGAGCCCGCAGCTTTTAGGGGAGTGAGACGCGCGTTTTGAGCCATCACTTTAAATCTTGGGGATGCTTAAGTCGGCCGTGTAGTATTAATTCTCCTTACATCATTGAGCCTGTGGTTTTATAAAATGTTTACCAGACTTCCGACTAACTTTTGCTGAAGAATAAATCTGAGTTTTAACATCTGTTGGATTTGGTTAGTCGTGCATCCATAACAGCATCTACCTGTGTCTATTTTGTTTTAATCTTCCTCAAAGTAGCACCTTAAACTGAACAACCGTACCCTGCTTAAGACTGTTCTCCTTCTGGCCTTCTTGAGAGCTGTAAAATGCACGAGCTGTCTTGATGAAGTTATGATATGGCTATACGAAAGTTAAAAACGGTGATGGGGTCATGAGCTCATTTGTACAACATCAAACTTCAATGAAAGGAAACAAAGCACTTATATTCTTGGTACTTGTATCCTGTTACCTCTCTTGTGAAGCTTTAACAGAGAACAACTCAGTTAAAAAAAAAAAAAAAGTTTTAAAAATCAGTGATTCACCATGCTTGCAAAAATAAAAATAATCCCTTTAAGACTAAGTTTTAAAAAATAATTTCGATAATTTCATGCTACTTCTATCATCATCCAGACCTATAATGTTAATTATAAAATAAATATTTTTTCTTAGAAAAATCCTTTAGGGTATAGTAAAGTACTGGCAACTTTGAGATAACCACTTAAAACTTGAAATAATTATTTAAAAAAATAGGAACAGATTGTACAGGCAATTCTTCCACTAAAAAAAGTGGAAGACAAAAAAAGGAAAAATAGTAGATATTTTTCATAAGGGAGAAGAAGAATGAGTTAGGGAATAAAGGTTAAACTGATTGACCTATCTTTCCAGAAATATACTGAAATTCATGATTCAACAAAATATTTGTTAGCATCCGGAAGAGAAGATAAGAACCCATAGTCATTATCAAGAAAAAAGCCACTTAAAACCTACTTGATTTCCTTCTAAGAGAGAATCATAACTCATTGGATAGGGGAGAAGAAATAGATGTCAGAAACCTGCTAAGGTTTTTGGCTCTGTCTCAGATGACATTCTTATGGGCAAAATAGGGAAACATAATCAAACAGGAAAAAGCGTAAGCCCTGTGCAAAAGTATTTGGAACTCCAGAATGAGATAATCATTGAGGTTTGCTGTCAAAATGGAGGGATGCATGGAATGAGCTTCAGCAGATCTCAATATGCCTTGCAATTCTCATTAGTGACTTGGGTAGCAGAATATGGAATATACTTATCAAATTTGGAGATGACATGTAACTAGGGATCCTTCAAACACAATAGAGAATACTATTCAGATTCAGAGTGACTTTGCTGAAGTGGAGAAAGGGACCAAGCAGTGCACAGTACAATAAAGACAGTGCAAGGTAGAAAACTTTGCAACAATTACCTGCAATAATACAGGCCGGAGAATGACTGGGAGTCAGTTTTGCAGAAAAAAAGCACAATTATCAGGTGAACATGAGTTAACAATATCATGCTCTTGCAAGAAGGACAAACATTATAATGATGTACATAAATAGGACTGCCTATGGAAGGCATGCAAAGCAATTTTTTTGCTCCACTTAGCACCAAATACTTAGCCTCAGTTGGAGTTCAGTGTCCACCTTCCTGGAAAGATGTGGAGTTTGGGTTGTTCAATCAGAAAACATTACCAGTTTTCCTCCCCTTTCTCCTTTCTTAAGCTTTTGTTCTCTAATTTTTATTATTTTTTTTCCCCCAGTCTGCAACTTAATAATGGACACCCTTGTTTCTTTGGCTACTTCAGGTCCCAATCCTATGCACCCACCAACCCCCCTGAGTAACAGCCCATAGCAATTCATATAATGCAGTCTCATTGATTAAAAAAAATTTTGTGATTCCTGCAAGATCCTTGCTTGCTCAATGTTTTGTCTGATCAGCTTCACAAGCAGGCAGTTCTTTTGCACATGTAGCTAAGGGCTCTTTCCTCCATACTGAGCAGTCAGATTTCTTCTCTGGCTTTTAATGTATGTTAGAATATAGGCCTTTATAATTTAGGAGACTTTCAGTGATGATATTCACAGAGAAAACCCTAGGAACATAACACAAGCAGATTTATCTCCCTTTAAATAGCTCCAGATACGGGAACCTACACAATGAATATCTAACTGGGCAGAAGAATATTCCCTTCCTAACTGGCAAATGAATGTCACTTGTTAATCCTGGTTACAACTTGTTTAACTGAGTCTTATTTCACTGATTACTGCTAAATGAGAATTAACTATTTCTGACAGCCTAGCAATGCACTGAATACTGTGCCATTGTCTCACTGCATTTGTTTTATCTCTTGTGGCCCCTTCTCAGACAGGTGAGAGCCTCTGACTCCCCAGCTGTGAGAGCACATACTCTTGAGCTACTCATCAGCTCCAGCAACCAGCATGCTTTGGCCAATACATAGGTCATTGGAGAGGTAACTAGTAGGTCACACCAGCACCTCCAGACCTGTGAAAATATCGAAGCAGATGGGGATCTCTCCTATCAGTAAGAACCATTTCAGTTCCATGTCAGCTGCCCTTGTTCTTTCTCAGGTTAATGCTCATCTTTACTATTGTCATTTTTATTTTATTTTGTTATCGTTTATATTTTTTCTGGACAAGAGAGTTTTCACATTATTGGCAAGGAATTTTGGGTGAGTATCTGTTCACGTGTTTCTCCTGACAGTAGGAATACTTTCCTTAGTTTGTCATTCAGCATTTAATAATTTTCCCCTTAAATTCTGAGTTTCTTGAAATGGTCTGAAATCTAAAAATATTTCTGGCAGAAGCAGTTACACCAGACATCTTAATTATTATGTTTCCAAGGGAATGACAGCCTGTGTAAGGGAAGTTGACATGTCTCCCTGCAGCTATGTGCTTTTTATATTGGAACTTGAGGCTATTATAAATTACCTAGGAATGAGACAGGCATGAACAAGTTACATCAGATTTACACCAGTTGCCACATTATGTAGTAAGTGGGCTAACCCTTTCAATTCTCATTTTATTTCTGGGCTGTTGAACTTATTGATGATAGTAGATATCTCACAGAGATATCGAGACATGACAAAAGCAGCCTCACTGTTTGCTAGTCGGCAGCTTGGTCGCCTACAGTGACCGCAGGGAAGGCAGGGCTCACAAGCAGGGCAGAGGAGCAGTGGTGATGGAGCGGTTGTTCAAAAAAAAGCACCTGTTTTTCCTGATAACCACTCTTTGATTTTGAGGCACTGCTTGTTATACCTGCTGCCAAATTTTCTCATCTGTCAGGGCATGGGAGCTCTGCACCTGCTGCCTCCTGGTTAAATGGAAGAGGAGGAGGCGTTCCCCAGACCCCACGCTGTGCAGCTAATAGGACTAATGAGTAAAGATGAAAGTAGATTTAAAAATAGACCCTGCTGATCAGGTATTGTGTTGCCATGTTGCATTACATTGCCATCTAATTATTCAACCAGTTTGTTTGGAAGATATTGCTTCCACAGGAAATTGCTTTCCACAGGGAAAGCAAAAGGGGAAATATTTTCTAGTTGAATATTATGTGTTAGGATTATTCTGCTAATCTTAAACTCCTCCTAAAAGAGAATAACCTAGCTAAAAGAGGCAAGCAGATCAATGCTAAAATGGGCTTCTTATAATGTCAACAAAAATACAGACAGCTCTATATGACTTTGAATAAATTTATTACTAGAGAAAGAAGGAATTACTTGAAAAAATTGCTGTATCATATTTTATGTAAAGAATTCTATGCAATTTTGAGCAACAAACAGCTGTCAACAGCAACTGAAACATCACAATCATAAAACAAATAGCTGACAGTCAGTAATTTGCAACTAAGATATAAAGATCTTGATGTCTGATTCTCTCCAACCGTTACAAACTAACTTACCCACTTGTCACTCGATTCACTGATGTTTTCATTGCCACTGCCTTCCATGAGGTTCACGAAGCCTGTTTGCCTGGATATTCAACAAGGTATTAAATTTGCGTACTGACTTTTTGAATGCATGAGCTGTTAGCTTTCCTTTAGTCCAACCATTTTAGTGCTCTCTGAATAAATCACAAAGTCATCACTGATGCCCTGATGGGCATACATTTAATTTTAGGAGCGTATCCCTGTAGGGACTGCAGACCAGTATTAGGACACTTTCAAAGGCAAATGTAAGAGATGAGCAGCATTCAAACTTTGCAGGACTACTAGGACAGCTGGGCTGAATATAATTTCCTATGGTAGGCATGTGCTCCCCCCCTTTTTGCTTTTTTGGGTGCAGAAATCTTACGTGTGCCATCAGGCTGTGGCTGTTTCTTTCCCCCAACTCTTCAGAAGCAAGTGGATGCTGGTAACAGCATGAAGATAATTGTCACCATCCCTGAAATCTCGCCTCTATCAGGAAACCTCAGGAAGTTTTCTTGTAGAGGCAACTTCTACTTCCAGTGTCATGAATGTGAGAAAAGGGAAATACCAGAACACTAATAGCTATTAAGGATAATCCAGGAACAGGTCCAGTGTCATGAATGTGAGAAAAGGGAAATACCAGAATGCTAATAGCTATTAAGGATAATCCAGGAACAGGATCAATATGAAGTTGAAAGTCCCCCTGAAATACCTGAGAGAGGGGTTAGCCCACAAATTAAATATCTTTTCTTAACTAAAAGTGGGCAATTAGACTTAATGAATAACACTGTTTCCATTAACTTCTAAAGACACTGAACTTTCCTCTGAGTTTTTATGAAACTTCAAGCCTAACATTTCCAGTACAAGAATGCTTTAAAACTATTTTAAGATTATTTTTTTTTTTGGCAAAGATATGTTTTATTAAAGATAAAAATCTTATGTTACTTATGTTCCCAAGGCATTGGTAATTTCCATCATTGTGCTGTCTTCAAGTATCCTGACAGTCTGTCTGTAGACTCTTCTCTAATGTCACAGAGTGGAAAACTAGGATGCCCTAAAGAAAACTAGGCAGGAAATATGTTTCTAAAAAATATTAACAGCTAGCTATAGTTATTCAATTTCTCTACAGACAGATCCCATGAATTACAACTGCAACTGGAGTTTATAGATAGCATGCACTTTGAGGAAGACTGCAGCAGAACAACCATTGTGGTTTCTGAAAAACCCAGATTTTCTGGATGTCAGTCTATTGCTTTCGAATGAGAACCATGTTAGGAGGAGATTGCTAACCGATGGGGCTATAAATAAGAATGAAGTAAGTGTTGATTTCATAGAATAATGCTGTAGTTTTGTCAGGACAGCTGGAGTTACTTGTAAGAATGGATGGGTTGGTTTTTAAGTGGTGTTATTTCGTTCCTCACTGGTGAAACTTCATCCAAATAAATCCAGGCTGAAGGCAGCAGGCAGAAGAAGCTCTGGGAATTTGTCGTGGCTGTGTCCAATTTCCCTGTGCACAGGGAGCAGGCCGGCTGCTGGCTCCTCTAGTTTGCAACCAAAGAGCTTCCTTGACAAAAATTCTGTTTGCAAGAGGTTGTCTGGGGAGAAAATAATTAGCTGTCACCCCCTACTCACTCTGCAGCAGTCTTGAGCAATGAAGTCCTTGTGATCATATAAACATATCATGACCTGTAAAGGGGGAAGGAAGGTTACCTCTGCACTGTCAGTGACTGCTTCATCCAGCCCTGTCGCAGGCCACCCACTAATGCGAGGTTTGGGCATCTCTGCATGACGTGATAGCGTGTGCTGAACCAGTCAGCGCACCCAAGCTCTCTTCAGCTGTTTGCTGAGACTTGCTATATCGTGTAAATAGGCAGGTACAGGTCACAAGGTATCTGCCATCTCACACCCATTCTTTTCAGCTGAGACTTGTTAATAGAGTGGTAGAGCTCCGAGGGCAAAGCCGTGCAGGTTAACTTGAGCACACAGATGTGGGATATTTAAATGAGCATATTTCTCTTTGCCCTCAGAAAAGGTGCTGACAAAGCTGGGGAACTGGTGAGTGAGGTTTTGGAAAGCTTCAGAAAGATTCAGTTGCTCACATCGGTTTGACTGCAGACTACCTACAGAGAGTATGCAGACAGGCAACCTGCTTCTGACATTGAGGACAGATGTTGAGTAAATATTTAATACTTGTTATATATTTAATATTTGCCACATTTTTATAGTATCTGACCTTGCAGACTTGTCTGTGACTGTTATGCACAGAGAGAGGATGCTAGGGGCAGGAAGAAGGTGACTAAAAAGTCTAAGCCCAACAGCATGAAAGAATAATTCATTGCACTTCTGCCTGGATAAAGCCATAATGAGACTTTGTAAGAACTCGCATGTGCATGAAACAAAATGTCTTTGGGGTGCCAGCATTCCTCTTTATTTTCATTTTTATTAACCGTGAGAAAATCCTATGTGTACAATTATAACCACACATATACCAAAACATATTCTAGCCTCTCTGTTGAGTATAATTCTTTATATATAGCTAAGTTTTAGTGGATTCACTCATAAAGAGACACTTACTGCCTTACTGCAGCAGACAAGAGCTCACAGACTGAGAACCAACCTGGATACAGCTAAGAATGGTTTAAGTAAAGAATATGAGAAAACGAAGGTATTATGTCTTTGCTCCCAATTGACAGATTTTTTTCTGCCTTCTCAATTTAAGGTTCCTGACCTGATGATCTCATTAGCTCCCTGGACTATTTCTGTATATCCAGGACAATGGATGAATTAAGGGGTTTTTTAACCACTATTTTGACAGGATCTATTGATTTGGGAGAGCTTCCCTGTACTTATATTTACAAGCACCACTGGAACACCAGCAAAAACTGTCGAAATAGAAGAAACATGTCAAAGTTACCTGTGCATTTGTCATTCAGAAGACAAATTGCTGAGTAGGGCTACAGGTTAAGGAATTTGTAAGCTGTTGTTTGCACAAAACACAGTGGGTCATGCTATAAGTAGTATTGATTTCATAAGGAACAGTGCAGCCGTACTCCACCCAGAAATCAATGGACAGGTAGTGCCAATTTTGAAGTCAGAGGTACTAGTTTTCTAACATACAATGTTAAATACCTCAAGTTCTGACTGCTATGAGGAAAAAGTGTGTTTCTTGGGTATCTGCCTTGTGCTAGAGAGTTCACACTGAAACACTTTAATTTGACAGGTCTGGGCATCTGTCTCCCCTTGGAAGAGAAGAGGATACTTTGAAGGTCCTCCCTAATATTGCTTCTCGGACATGATTTGATAAGTTCATCTTTATAACCCTCATATGTCAACTGTATGGGTCCCCCATACGGATGGGAGTGTTGGGTAAGGGGTGAGAACAGGTTTCCTGGATATGCTTGAGTAAACAGAAGCAGTGGCAGTTTAAGAAGTACATAGGTTTAAAAACAGTGATGTTGTCGTGTTGATGGGCTTATTGGAACAGAGGGGTATTATACCAGAGGAGACTGGACTCTGCTGCACATTCAAATCTTGATTTTACTGTAGGCTTTTTGGTCAAATCATTTAACTACTCTCCACATTGGTACCCAGGTGTAAACTAGAGATAACAATCTATTTTGCACATTTCAATTGTAGGGCCTTTAAGAAAGAAAATCTATTACTCCATGTATAAAGACGTCTAAAGACATCATCTGACACATTTGAATGAGGTTGTAGTATAAAAAAAATCACATTACCTGAGGGAGAATGCTCCTTTTCCTTCATACCTGTCTCCTTCACTTATAAAGTCAGTGCCTGAGGACTCTTGCTCACCGCTAACGCTGGAAGAGCTGGACTGAGGTCTTTTGGAAATCTGCCTGTGCTTGACTTGCTTTCTGATGTTCACAGATATAGTCAGATTTCTTCTGCAGTGAGGTTAAATTTGATGTGGAGCCTGTTTTGTAATTTGTTTGGATACTCCATAACTATTTGCTTAAATAACACAGAGAGAAGAAAAAAAAGAAACCCACAAAACAAACCACGGATTTCAAAGTGCAAGATTTTGGGAAGGTAAGTGTAGCCACTGTCTCACCCTTTTCTTCGTAAATGCTTGTGCTGAAACCCAGAAGCTGTACTTATCCTTAAATTTAGATAATGATGTGCCAGTTGCTAAATAACATATTGTAAAGCTTAAAGCATGTATAGGTCTAATTACATGGCTGTATGAAGTATTACGAATCAATGCCTAGAATGTTTTTCTCTCTCCTTCCAATTTAAAGCAATGACCATTCTTGAAAATTTCTAAATTTTTAATCAAGGCTTTCAGGCAATTCATACAATCAGTGGTGTATTTTACCTACATGTCCATTCTTTTTACAAGGCCTTAATATTCACTACCATGCCTGAAAAGGAAAATAAAAATCAGCCTTATTACTGACAGTAAGGCCATCTGTCAGTGAGCAGTTCCAGAAAGGCTATGTAAGAAAGGCATAACTTTAATCTGTTATACCCCGTTTTAAAACTTCAGTGTTTTGTACATACTACTTAAGAAAAAAAGTCCTGAACAGAGGTCATAAGTGTCTATTAATTGCTTTACTTGTATGTTTAATTTCAACTCACGTCTTCTCACTGTGCTTGGTTTTACAAGAGGTGAGAAAGAAAATTCTGTAGTATCCACCTTGTTTGAGAAGCTAGTTCAACAATAGATCTTTGTTTTTATTTGAATCCTGTGGAACTGCCATCAACTCTTCCCTTTGATTAATGAAGAAAATAATACTACACAAGTTTGTCAAACCTTTTCAATTATCATGTCTGTGAAATTCATTTATTTTGCAAAGAGAACACTTTGCAAGTTTTTCTCGACATCTCCAAATCAAGATTTTTATCAGACACCTTAGATAACTAAGGTATGTCTGAAAAAAAAAAAAAAAACCCGAACAAAACTCATCTCTGTTTAGCACTGATTTTAGCTAAGAGGACAAAAATTACATTTTCATCTCCAGTGGCAGAGTTCTGCAAGTGACAGAGTCTTACTGAATAATTCTGACTGTTGGCATAAATAGGAATCACAATTTTTACAGGGTGGAGAGATTGTAGATTTAAACATTCACTGATATTTGTATGATAAATTTTTGGTGTGAAGTACCTCAATAATTCTAGGCAAAGCAATGGACATTCTAAATTATATTTAGTTTTCCCCCATATTTTAAAATGTGAAACCATTTGTTATAAGCATTTTGCCAAAAAATCTGATCAAGACTAACTTACTGCATTCAAGAATTGTTAGATATGTATATGTATGCAAATTCAGCACTCGGTTATACAATGCATGGATCTAAATAACCCTAATGTGCTGACTGTGAGTGGTAATTTTGAGCTCCAAGTGTAGATCTTAATTCTTTGATTTATAGGACAACCCTAATTTAAAGTAATATAATCCTTTTTTTTTTTTTTTCTATTTTCTGTAGGAATACCAAATCAATTGAGTCTTTCATATGATTTTTCAAGGGAAGTTTGAGTTAATTTAACTTTGAACACCTGTCTTCTTCCTCTGCAGCTTAGCAACAAGTAAGGAAGGGCAATTTGGTGATAACGGCTCAAGGTCTTGGTTTTGTTTTGGCACCAGTTTCTCTGTATGGTAACAGGGAGATCCCTTTGGTCTCTCTAGAACTAAAATTACTATTTGTGAAAATGAAGATAAATGGATTTTCGTGTCCCACAGAGGATAGGAGGAGAAGGATGTATTGAGACTCTGACTCGCTCTGATCCTACAGCAGTGAGGCCCTCTAGGTATCTTTGCTTTCTAATAAGTTTTATTTCAAGCTGTTGTAATGTTGTAAACTAGCAATTTCCACAGAAATCAAGTGATGCAATAATCTCTTTATCTGTAAAGGTATCTTTGTGCCTTTTTCTAGCTCACCAGGTATAGATTCTTTAACTCTGCGTGAACATTTCTTCCCAGTCTCCACTTCTACTGCCCTCATTTGCATTTACACTTTGACCAAAGATGGTGTGGAGAAACACCAGAACCTGTAAGAACATTAGGTGAAAAGGAGAACAAGGCAAATTCCAAGCCGGGGAAACCCTGTAGGAATAACAGTGCTGCCTGGAGTCTGTCACACCCTAAAAAATTCTCAGAAAGGACTCTTTTATTGAAAGATTGTCTCAGAAAGCAAGCTCCCCTTAAATACTCCTGGGCATAGATGTAGAAATATACCTGTGAGCTAAACTGTAGGTGCTTCAGTTGGATGTCTAAAGTCTGGTGAGATTAGTTTGGGATAAAGACTTTATAGTTTGTTCTCCATAAATCAGTCCTCTGCTAGGGCCAAGAGGCAATACAACATACCTATTGCGCTGCTATGGTGCTGGCTGGCTGTGATAGCTGTGCATCCTTGTTACGGATGCACGCACAACCAAATCCAACAGGTGTTAAAACTCAGATTTATTCTTCAGTAAAAGTTAGTTAGAAGTCCGGTAACATTTTATAAAACCATAGGCTCGATGATGTAGAGAGAATTAATACTACACGGCCGACTTAAGAATCCCCAGGATTTAAAGTGATGGCTCAAAACGCGCGTGTCACTCCCCTAAAAGCTGCGGGCTCTCTCCCTTGAGGAGTTACCTCGGGCGGTGCCCCGGCCCCAGGGGGAGTCCCCGACTGCAAACCCACTGCTCCAACGAGGACCGATTCCCACATGTCCTCCGGCGGGACCCCGTTTGTACCCCTGTTGAATCTGACCTGTGGTCATTTTAATGCCTATCGGCCAAGAAGGTCACCCCAGTGTACCTGGCATGCCTTGATTGGCCAGTTCAAATTTCAACCTGTGGCTTCTAGGGTTTAGATTTTTTTCTTCTTCTCCCTGCCTGGAGAAGTTTTGTTTTCTGCTGGGGGGGGGGGTGTACTGCCACAATCCTGTGTGTGACAAGGGATTTTAATGAAAATATCCTGCAGTATGACAGTTTTCAGTTCTGAACCTGACAAAATGCAATTTTGTAGTATTATCAAATATACAATTTTAAATTCAGGTTTGGCATATTAAGGTTGACTTTTTGATTTTTGACAGAGGCAATGTATGTCAGTTGCTCACTGAAACAGGACATTGCCATATAGGTTTTTTAACAGATACACGTACAGTCTACTCTAATATATAAACACATTTTATTGGTTCATTTCGCCTTTGGATGCCAGAGAAAAACTGTAAATAGAAGAGGAAAAAATGATACTTGATACAGAAAAAATTCATCCAAGTAGAAAACAAATTCTTTACAGAGCCAGTGTTTAGGATGTTATATAGAGATGCAGGTTGTGTAGTACATTTAGAATACACGTAAAGGTACAATCTTATTGTCAAAATTGGAAATAATGCCTTCAATAATGTTTTTGGTTGTAGTAGTCTACTTGTAGATGAGAATATTGCAACATATTTAATGGTTTTACCTGGTGTTGGAATAGTTGTGAACTAGAATGATTTGTCTTCAGTGACTTTCTCTGCTGATCTGAATTGGGAGTTGAGCACAGATCTAGCAGGAACAAGATTACTGGGATTAAAACTCAGTTTCTTCCTGTAACACATCACTTCTTGCCCCCACACTGTAACACTATGTCGTGGTTTAACCCCAGCCAGCAACTAAGCACCATGCAGCAGCTCACTCTCTTCCCTCCCCCACCCAGTGGGATGGGGGAGAGAATTGGGAAAAAAAAGTAAAACTCATGGGTTGAGATAAGAGCATTTTAATAGGAAGAAAATGATAATAATAATAAAATGACAATAATAATAATAAAAGGATTAGAATATACAAAACCAGTGGTGCACAATGCAATTGATCACCCCTCGCTGACTGATGCCCAGTTAGTTCCCAAGCAGCGATCCCCCCCAGGCCAACTCCCCCCAGTTCCTATACTAGACATGATGTCCCATGGTATGGAATACCCTGTTGACCAGTTTGGGTCAGCTGCCCTGGCTGTGTCCCCTCCCAACTTCTTGTGCCCCTCCAGCCTTCTCGCTGGCTGGGCATGAGAAGCTGAAATATCCTTGACTTGGTATAGGCACTACTTAGCAACAACTGAAAACATCAGTGTGTTATCAACATTATTCCCATACTGACCCAAAACATAACACTTTACCAGCTACTAGAAAGAAAATTAACTCTATCCCAGCTGAAACCAGGACACACTAGGAATGCATGTGTGTGGTGTCCTCTGTTTTGTCTCAACAGGGAAAAAGTGTCTGCAGGGACACCACTGCACTCATCAGAAGTGGAGCACGTGAGCACTACTACATATGCATCCATTTATGTCTTCTGATTTCATTACAGCATGTGATCCCAAAATGTCAGTGGGTAAAAACAGACAGCAAAATAATTTTCCTGAGTATAAATAGATTGTGTGCATACATACTAGACATGTACACAATAATAGCAGTGTAACTGATGATACATTACACTGAAGATATAAATTCATTTTCATAAGTTCATAAATTTCTA
Organism: Astur gentilis; assembly: GCF_929443795.1. Classification (NCBI taxonomy): domain Eukaryota; kingdom Metazoa; phylum Chordata; class Aves; order Accipitriformes; family Accipitridae; genus Astur; species Astur gentilis. The sequence goes on along the minus strand of NC_064900.1, from coordinate 14,611,068 downwards.
GGCCTGAATTCTTAAAAAGGTGTTTACAGGTTTTTGACTGCTCAATTTAAGATGCCTCTAGAATAGTCAGAACACAGGCATCCACATTCATTGGTCATTTTGAAAACCGAGGTCATGTTCCTTGTTAAAAAAAAAAAAAAAAAAAAAAAGAGCTTGCCTTTGAAATCAGAAATTAAAGTGGAGTCATTTATATCACCTTGGCTCTTTTATCCAGGCAGGAGCAGGTACCTATTGCCAATTATAAATAGGATAGATATATGTGAGGAAATTTTTCCCCACAAGAACCTTGTGAAAGCCCTCAAGGATGTCACATTGGCAATAACTGTCCTTCTGCAAATAACTAGCAAAGTTGGCATAAATAAAATACTTTCCAAATTCTCTCGGTCCCAGCAATTTGCTCATGATCTGGCAACACAATTGACAGCTGTGTCTCTTCATTTGTCAGATAGGTGAAAGACAATTCAGAGTCTATGTTTTCTCCCTACTCTCCACCATGTTCTGTCTCTTCCCTGTTCTGTCTCCTTTTTCTCTTCTCTTTTTTCTCTCCCTCAGCAGATACACAAATTCCTCTAATTCAAGACCTCTGCAGAGTAGTTGAAAAATGCAGCTTTTGCCATCCCTCTTGACTTTACTTAATTATTTCCATTTGATGACTATTTTTTCTTAGGTTTTCTCTACTCTTACTAGACACTATGTCTCCAACATGGAAATGGAAAGTTGCTGTTTGGTGCTCAGAAGTGTCATATTTGCCTGTTTCTAGATAAGAACAGTATTTGCTTCTTGATTTTCTAAGCATTAAGTTTTATTCCTTCAGAGTGCTGGTAGATATCATAGAAAATTCTAGATTGGGAGGGACGTCTGAAAATCATCAAGTGCTACCAGATGTTGAAAGCGGTGCCTTAGATTAGGTTATCTAGGGTCCTGCTGGTCAAAGCCTGAATATTTGCAGTGAATGGAAATTCTAGCACTTCTCTGGGCAGCTGTATTGGGTTTGCATGGCAAGGTTCTGATAGCGGGGGGTGCTACAGGGGTGGCTTCTGTGAGAAGCTGCTGGAAGATTCCCCTATGTCTGATAGAGCCAACACCAGCCGGCTCCAAGACAGACCCGCCGCTGGCCAAGGCCGAGCCCATCAGCAATGGTGGCAGCACCTCTGGGATAACACATTTAAGACGGGGGAAAAACCCCTGCTGCACAACAGCAACTGCAGCTGAGAGGGAGGAGTGAGAACATGTGAGAGAACCAACCCTGCAGACCCCCAGGTCAGTGCAGAAGGAGGGGGAAGAGATGCCTCAGGCACCGGAGTGGAGATTCCCCTGCAGCCCGTGGGGAAGACCCTGGTGAGGCAGGCTGTCCCCCTCCCTGAGGGAGGGAGTTGGTGAAGAACTGTAGGTTGTGGGAGGGACTCACGTTGGAGAAGTTTGTGTAGGGCTGTCTCTCATGGGGCAATGCCACAATGGAGCAGGGGAAGAGTGTGAGGAGGAAGGAACAGCAGAGACAACGTGTGGTGAACTGACCACAACCCCCATTCCCCATCCCCCTGTGTCGCTGGGCGGGGTAAGGTAGAGAATTCGGGAAGGAAGCTGTGCCCAGAAGGGGGGACGGGTGGGGGGAAGGTGTTTTTAAGATTTGTTTTTATTTCTCGTTACCCTACTCTGATTTGATTGGTAATGAATTAAACTAACTTCCTCAAGTCAAGTCTGTTTTGCCTGTGACAGTAACTGGTGAGTGATCTCTCCCTGTCCTTATCTCGAACCCCGAGCCTTTCACTATACTTTCTCTCCCCTGTCCAGTTGAGGATGAAGAGTGATAGAGCAGCTTTGGTGGGCACCTGGTGTCCTGCCAGGGTCAACCCACCACAGCAGCCTTTTCCAATGTTTAATTGTTTTTGTGGTAAAAAATTTCCACTGAAGCAGCTTGCCCCCACTGCCAGTTGTCCTGTCACTGTGCATCCTTGTAAAGAGAGCACCTTCATCCTCTATACACACCTTTTAGGTAGCGAAAGACTGTGATAACATCCACTCTGAGCCTTCTCCAGGCTGAACAAAACCAATTCCTTCACCTTGTCTTCATATGCCACTTCTGATCAGTGTAAATTGTTAGGTTTCTATTTAAAGGAAGCTCAAAGGTTTTGGGGTCAGCAAAACCACTGACACACAAATTGACAATGTCATAGAATGCCCTAATGATTGGGTTCAGCAAAGATGTAGATTAGTTTAATTAGCTTGTTAGTTTTAATTTCAAAGGAGAAGTTATAATACATAGTTTTATTAGCACATTTATATAGCATAAATGATTACTGTTAAGACCATGTTTATCTTCTAGACTACTCAAACAGAAATTTGGGTGCCTTTATGTGACTTGCCCATCATGGATGTAAAATAAGTATCTTAACACATTTAATTTCTTTTTTAATATGTTTTTTTAATGAGGACTCTACAGAATAGTTGGGGTTTAGCCACAATTTAACAGATCTACACACAGAGGGATGTAAATCTGGGATTTTGGTTCCCTGTATTACAGAGACAGCAGCCTTTCAGAAAACCCTGATTTTGATTTATGTCTCTGATGACATTTGTAAAATGAACAAACTTGATATTTTGGTAAGGATCCCCTTCTAAGATCTCAACATCTGTAAGTTGGGAACTTCAACAGGCAGATTTGGAACTTGTTACTTCTCTAGCATAAGGCTAAAAAGTGATAAAAGTTAAGGAGGAAACCAAAACGAAGTCAGATTTATTTTCATTAATTTCCATCAAGTAAATACTATATTCTTCATTTTTTTCTCTCAAATAAGGGTGGGGGGTTTTGTGATACTCAGCATATCCAGTTAAGAGAATGTGCCTAAGAAGAAAAATACTGCAATGACTAGCTTATAGATGATTGATCCTATCTTTTATCAAATTTTGAGAGAAAGATTATACTTGTAGTGGAGTTGATGGCAATTTTTGATTATGATTAATAGAGCCTTTTTTTTCATTAGACCTACTATGTAGATTCTGTTCCACATTTTCAAAAGCCTTAAGAAGCAAAAGGTCTTCCAGAAGAAATATAGTTGAAAAGTAAAACAGCTTTTTCAGCTGAACTTCTATGTAGGAAGAAGCAACAGGAAAGACAGATAATTATCCCTCGATAAAATATCAATTACTTTTTATTTTTTTGTGTACACTAAAATCTTCTTAACTTACTGTATGCTGCTAAAAGGGAACAAATATTTTCCAGAAAATCTAAATCTTAGTTTTACCCAGCAGCTTAATGTCTAGAGTGCTTGTTAGACAAGGGAAGGGGGAAGAGAGGAAGACAGCTAAGTATCTACCAGTAGCTCATCATAATTATGAGTAGGGAGAGGAAGACTCACGTTCTGCCTCCATGTCACGCCAGCCAGCCTGCCTGCCTGGAGCTCACCTGCCTCTTCTTCCTTTTTCTTTTTTCAGGCTGCTCTTTGCAGCACTGATGATAGCTTATCTGGCTCTTTCAACTATGGGCAAGAGTATTTTTCTTCATAAGCCTTGAATGAATTTATTTAACTTACACAGAGAGCTGGTTGGGAATCAGAGGCTGGGAGGGATGAGGGACTAGATGGCAGGAACTGTCTAGCTTGCTCCCAGCCCCAGTGCATGGAGAGAAATACCACTACCATTCCTAACAGATTTTTGCCTAGCCCTTTTTTTTTTTTTTTTTTTAATAGATCTTGCACTGAAAAGTCTATAACATCTCCTGCTACCTGTTACTGTGCTACTTTTTCCACTACCTAGCTCAAACGCAGCTCAAATATAAACTGACTGATTTCCATCCATCTTTATGGAGAACAGACTATCTCCTACCTCTATGCAGAAGCCTCTTATGCACTTTAAGAGATGACCCTGCGTACTTCCGTCTCTTCTTTTAACTGAACAAACCCACTTGGTTCGATCTTGCCTCACATATCATGTTTTCTAGAGCTTAGATCATTCCTTTTGTTTTTCTGTGAACGTGAAGTGGTCAATGTCTTTGTTTTGTGCCAAAAGCAGGTAACATTAAGATGGTTATTAGACTGATTAGTGGAAGACCAAAAATGGGAAAACTGTTTCCTGTGTCCTGTTTGATTCACCCAAGCCCATCTGGGCCAGTGAGGTACAAAATTTGGGGAACCGGAACTCAAGAGGCGACAATATGCCTGGTCGTCCCCTTCTGGCAGTGACACGGCTGCCCTATGGTTTGAACAATCAATTGGTCTACAACTGTCAGTGAGGCAATGGTTGTCGTAAGTATCAGTCCAGTTGCACTTGCTATTTCCCACAGGAATACCATCTTTCTGTGTTCAGTTCAGACAATCTTCACCTTGGACTGGGTATCGTATTGTCCAGGGCTGTGTGTCTTCACCCCAGTAAGAATCATTTTTGACCTCACTGTAACTACCCATAACCATTTCAGAGAAATAGGGACGGCAGTCCATGGCCAGCTTTCCAAACCTAAGGGTCCACCACATACCCAACAATTAGTCAGATTAAAAGTGTTGGCCACTTGCTGGCCTAGAGCCATAAATTCATTTTTCCACCCTGAGCTGAAGAGGTGGGTACAGGTGTTTCCCCAGATATTAAAGGCAGCAACAATGGTTGACCAAAACAACGTCTGCGGTAGTATGCCAAACATCCTATAAATATTAACAAAGCAATCACTGATAAAACTACACAGACGATCAACAGCTTCATGTATTCCTTCAGGCAAGCTCCACAGTCTTCACCTGAAAGAGAAAAGAAAAACAGACTCGGGTCGTTCTAAGGAACCGGAAGTAAATTGTTATTAGAAGGATGGAATAATCCATCTGGTATTGATTTTATGTTCTTTTCCATGAGCATCTTTTACTTTCCAAGCATTTTTATTCATCGGGGTTTCCAATACCAGAGGTATGGCTCCCACTGTGGGGAGTTCAACTAAGACTGGTGGATACTATTCCTCACAGAGGCTCTCCGGGCCACCCTGTCAGGGGGCAGTGTTCCTGCTAAAACTGGTTTGGTTACTTTAAATGGTCCTCTAAGCACTATAGCCTGTTGCTGAATAGTCTGTTCAGCCTCTCTCAAGGTGAAAATGACTACAAACAAACCTTTCTCCCAAGCAGTATATCTTTTTTCCGCATCCTTAAAACTGCGAGAATAGAACCCAATAGATTGAGTGGGTTCTTTGGGGCCCTTTTACCATAAATGTATTGATAGCCTGCTCTTGGCAAATCCCCATTCAATACGGATGGGGTCTGTGGGGTGAATAGGACTGAGAGCTTGATGGGCAGTCACTTCAAAAATTAGCAATTGCAATGCCTCTTCATGGGGTTTAGTCCATTCCCACTGAGCCCCTTTTCACAACAAGTCATACAGAGGTCTTGCAGTGATTGAAAAATTGGGGATATGTTTCCTCCAAAACACAAGTAATCCTAGTACGTGGTGCAAATCCTTTTTTGACTCTTGCATTTTAATCTGATCTAATGAGGAAAGGATGTCGGGGGGGATACATGTCATTCCTCCCTTCCACCAAATTCCTAAAAACTTTACTTCGTTTGAGGGTGTTTGTATTTTCTCTGGTGGAAATTTCAGCCCCAAGCTTTCCAAGTGAGAAATTATATTACCCTGAGTTTTCTGAACCTTTTCTGTTTCATCCCCACCTACAAGAATGTCGTCAATATACTGATAAACACTGACCCCCTCCTCTGTCTGAATTATTTCTAGCTCCTGTGCTAGTGCATGATGAGCTAGAGTGGGGGAATGCTTATACACTTGTGGGAGTCGGGTAAAAGTAAATTGCTGACCCTTCCAAGTAAATTCAAAGTGGTCTTGACCCTCTGTTTGCAGGGGGACCATAAAAAACATATCTTTAACATCCACTGTTGCCATAATCGGGTGGGCTTGTTCCTGGATTGTAGCTATAGCTCAGCAATATTCAGTACGGCAGCTGTCAATGGACCTGTATTTGCATTAAGTCTGTGATAATCTACAGTTAATCTCCACTTGCCAGTAGGTTTTTGCCCTGGCCACACCAGGGAGTTAAAAGGAGAATGGGTTGGAATCAGGATACCCTGTCCCTTTAAGTCCTCTAATTCAGGTGCTATTCCCTCTCTGGCCCCCAAGGGTATCGGGTAGGGCCTAACATTTGTAAGCTTTGAAGGGGGAAGCAGTGGCTGTCTTGTAACAGCCAAATATCTATTGTGAGAGAGCCAAATGACCACCTTCTCCCTGTATTATCAATCCAGGTCTTTCCCTTTAAAACATCGAGTCCTAAAAGGTTAAGTGGAAACTCCCCCACGACCATTGGCACTATCTTCTCCTGGCAAACGCAGGCTGACCATTGCTAATGCCTGTGGCTGAACAATGCTGAATGCATCTGCCACAAAATGCTGCTGTTTGGAGGGTGTAATTCCGCAATTAGGAGCGTCTTTGGTCTTATTAGCTGAAATTTGAGCTCCGGTATCCACCAAAAAGGTGACTGGGGCTTGTCTTGGCCCTAGAATGCCTGTAATTAGTAAATCGCCCTGGCTGGTTTTGGTGAGCTGTCAGATATACATCCAACCTTCGACGCGCCCTCCCCCACTCACCACCAAAAGGTGAAGGATCTAGTTTCCTGCAGGTTTTTGGGTGGCATTTCGTTCTGATAAATCAATCAGGGAGGGTGTGCTTGGAGTACTATTCTCAAAATCCACTTTTCTATTTGCTAATTTACCAGGCCACCCTGTTACGAATTTTTCCAATTTGTCTGTTGGCATCCTGTCCATTAAGTCATGCAGGATCCCCTTCTGGTATCCCTGTGCCCACAGTCTATTATGTTTGTTTGGGATATCTCTCCCCCCGCCAGCGATTTAGCAAGGGGTGTTCTCTTATCACTCCCAGGGCACAGAACTATTTTTACTTAAGCCCACATCAAGCCCCTGGAGTCTGTTTTGGTGGTTGGAGGGTTAACGGGACCATACTTGCGCCCGTAATTAATTAACTCCTGGGCCACTTCTCCCCAAGTCCACATTTTCTTATCTGGGGGTCGGCAGTGCCGATCAGGTGTGAATCCTCCTAAAGCAGCCGCAACACTCTCCACTAATTGATCAACAGTCCCGGTAATTGCAAGGGGATCCCCCCCTCTCCAAGGGGTTCAAACCTCCCGCCCAATAGGCTGCCCCTTGGGTTAAAGACCAGGGGGCACAGTAATCCCCAGAAGTTAAAAAACACTCCCGGTCCCCAATACCCTTCCGCCTCCTTTTCACTTAACAGAACCTGGTGTGTCCCCCCAACAACAATACTCTCCACACATACTCCATTCCTGACTCCTTAGGGGTTCGGCCAAATTCCTTTTTTCGTTTTCCCAACTCAGTGGCAGTATAGGGGACTTTTTTAGTGTAACTTGAGGGAACTGGTCCTGCTCATCATCATAAATATATTCAGTTTTGACTAAGGGTCACAACAAAGGCAGCTCCAACTTCTCCACTCTCTTTTGCTGCCTGCAGGTCCTTAAAGGGATAGTCAATTTTTGATCTTGGAGGAATTGCCTCATGGACAGTATCCGCAAGGAGCTGCTCCTTAAAAGTAATTTGCAAATGTTTCACTTGGTTCTCTTCTGATTCAAGTTGTACTTTTAATCCTGCCACTTGTCCCAGAAGGGACTGAACAAGATTTTGGAGGGATTCATTAATTTGAGATTCTGCAGTGAGGTGGCAGTCCCTATTCTCCACTGCTGCGGCCAGACTGGCACCCAGAACGGCACAGACAATTGCTTTTCCTTTCCCTGACCTCACTCTAGCGTCTTCCTGTAAAGCGACCATCCGATCAACAACACTTTGCAGATTATACCAATTTCCCTGAGCCCAGTCCACCCCAGGCACAGAGGGTCGCGCTTGATGTTTTTCTAAAAAATCGAAACTTCTTTCCCCAAAGGGGCAATTTTACTACCACTCATCTTACACAAAGCGGGGAAACAGTTGTCTCAGGAAGGCAGCATGTAAAGTTTCAAACACAACACAACACAAGCCTGCTCCCCTTATGTTTCTAGAGGTCTCATGTATTTGAGGAACAGTACGGCACTCTCGTCTCAAGGGATCCTGTCCATGACGCCAATTTAAATTCCCCGATCCAATGTTGGGAAGGTTTTGGTATGATTCCAAGAGCGAGATTAAGACACAAACAAGGTCAAATGCCATATACCCAAAAGAGTTTTTATTATCAAAAGTATCAAAAGTAGAAAATAGTAGCAATAGGATAGAATGGAAGAAAAGGCAGAAATAAGCAAGCAGTCGGGATAGAGTTGCAAGGATAGTCACCACCATGGATCCAGCAGTGTCCCGTTGGTCTTCAGTCTTTGATTCTTTGGTGGTGGGTGCACACCACGGCTTGTCTCCACCTTTTTTTATAGGGCATATGTTGATGAGGTATGCACGTATGTATTGTTCATGCACTGTTCACATGCTGCAGGTTTCATCTATCACACGACCTTTACTTTTACGTGACCAAATCTTATCTCAAAGACTACAGTTTCCATGAGAATGGTACCCTCCACATCCTTACATCCTTGTCTGCTTCAGCCTGTTTCCTCTCCTGAATGCCTCAGTGGCCTAGTAATTGTGCTTATGGACAGAGGAATGCCCTGCTTAGACAGGCCATTTCAGAGACAAAGGGCTCCAGATAAGCAGTCCACAGTTCTTGAAATGAATGGCTTGAGAAGTCGCTCACAACTGACAATCTCTGAGACAAACAGCTCAAGATAACAGTTCAGTCTCTCACACCCCTTGCTACCAGAACCTTGCCACACAAACCCAATACACTCATGTCTGACAAATGTTCCCCATATTCAGAGCCAAGGTCTGAGCTTTTGCCCAGGTATCTTTCCTCACTGGAGGCCCCTGGCAGTACCACAGTGGCCCGAGCCAAGGACGATGGAGGGCCTGCACTTCTTTGGGGGAAGTGCATGCTCCATCCCTGACAACCCCAATAGAGTTTCACTGAAACATCCCAAGCGTGAGAAGCTAAAGCTCACAGGAAATTTTGAAGAAAAAAACCTAAGCCTGATTTAGACCGATTATGCATTGAAAACATTGTTGTCCCTCAAGATTGCCAACAAGTGAAAAACTTTAAAAAAAATTATCTACCTTTGATAAAAAGGGGCATCTCAGATGAAATGAGAAAAGATACCTTCAGATCACTTACAAATGCCACTCTAATAGCAACTGTTCTTTCCTCCCCTTTCTGCCCACAACACTCTATCAAGTGACCTACTATGTCAGATCAGTGCCTACACCAGTTCCTGGTGGACAGGTGCCCACGCTAATAAAATAAGGAAGTCCAGCTCTGCTGGAAAACACAGGTTGAATATACACTGCATGCAGAATTGAAACTGCCTTCTTAACTTTAGAGGTTATATATTGCCAAATTGGTGTCAAGATATGTGCAGAGCATCATAAAGAAACCAAAGCTCTTACTGAAAGCAAGGAACCTGATCACGGAGCAAAGTGCACCAAAGCTGAAAGAGTCTCTGTTGACATAACTGGATTTTAGTTCTTGCAATTCTCACTACAAGGACTGAATTTGACATTGAAGGGAAAAAAAGATGGATTTTAAAAATGTGCAATGGCTTTCTTTGTTAACATGCATTGACTGTAAGAATTTGACATGACCTTGGTTCCTCATTTCTCACTTGTACAGTGTTTCATGACTAATTTTTCCTTTAAAAGCCGGATTTTTCTTCTCTAGATTGAAGAAAAAAAAAAAAAAGAATTCTAATCTTAAGCCTCTTTTCCTGATGTTACAGTTGCAATTCTGTTGATATATGCTCCTAACCTTTTGTAGCCTACCTCTAAAGTATTTATTAAACAAGTGCTACATTTCAATCACGTGCTGTTGCCCCCTTTATTCTCATTATTCAAGGTTCAAATGTATTTATTTCCTTACACAAGCCAAACTCCTCCAAGCACATCCACCTACTGCCCACTCAGTCTACAATTTTCTCCTTTTAATATAGTGAAAATCTATTTTTGAACCTTGTCCGACAAATAGAACTATCAACATAAATTCTTTCTAATTCAGATGCAACATTGTGGTTATCTCAACATTTAATTGCATTTTGCTTTTCATCCTAGTTCTTATGTCTTCACTGGTTATTTAATTAGCTCTTGGAAAGTATTTAAAAATAACGGGTTACAAGAAATTTAAAACTCAGCCTTCAGTGACTTCTGTTCCTTTTAACTTATGGGACTCTTGCCCTGCTTCTGACAGTGCAGAGATCTCTGGCATTTCTGTGTCACCTAAAGAGATGATGCTCATGCAGATCCTTCTGGGCAGACACTTTTTAAGGCATACATGGCAATCTTAGCAAAGATATTTGAGGCAGTCCACGCTATTTTCTTCAAACCTTGCATGTGTTATATCTCAATGCTGGGCAGCCACAGCTTCTTAGAGAACTGGATTTGTCAGCAAGCAGAAAATGTTTTCCTGCCCCAGCATACTTGTAAACAATAACTGGTTAGGGTGGGAAAGTCTTCTTATTTATTTGCCCACTTTTTAGATGAAGAAGGAAATTTTCATGTGTTACCATAAATGGATTAAGACCTCTAGAAAAAAACAAAAACCCCTTGTCCCAGTATTTCTGTCCTTGAATAAACAAAGTAAGTTCTAGAACTTTTTACCCACAATTGGACTGTGTGCAGCTGAAAACCCATTAGTAAAGCTATCACCTGAGGTATGTTTCCAATTGCTAAACAGCTTGGGCATTATCTGAATCTCTTATCCATAAGGTATTTAGACTTTATAATTAGATTTTAGAAAGACATGGATTGATTAGCTCTTACCCTCATTTAGGAAATGATACCACCTTCTGGATTTTAGTGTCTGTTTCCACTAATGTCTACAGTTTAGAATCCTATAATGTATTTAACTCTGATCTATCTATACAATATCTGCAATACAGGAAAACACCATTGAATTTTAAATGAGGAGGATTCCAATAGGTTTTCTCAGCTCTATGGATGTTTCAGATGCTAATGCTAAGAGGTTATAATATTTCATGCCTCTACTTCACATAGAATAGATTGCATTTCTATAATCCTTTGCTTCTCTGTTTGCCAGTTGCCAATAATCCAACCACGTCTCATTCCAAACTTGGGCTGCATGGCTGCTTGGTTTCCCTGCAATGTATGAAAAACGTGTTTCTGAACAGACTTGGTTTGCAAGTGAACAGACTTGGTTTGCAAGTGCAAGTTTCAGGCTGAGACCTGAGTTTTATGTTCTTAACAACAGATTTTGAAAAAATGCAGAGACAAAGAAATAAAAATTGGGGGAGGAAGGGTGGGAAAAGGGTTGGGAGGGTATAGGCCAGAACAGTGGGGCAAACAACCTTGTGCTTCAGAGGATGCAGGAGAAAATCTAGTAATAGATACAGGCAGAGCAGAAGCAAAGATAAACTTCTGAAATTCCAGACAGGAATAGGAGATGCAGATCAATTCCATATTTCACTCATTACAAGTGGGCCACTTTCTCTCCAATGGCATAAAGAGAGTGGAAGCAGATAAAAGATTAATACAGTCACTGACTACTGAGAGCCAAATACTTACAGGAACTTTCTCTCCTACAGAAGAAAACTATTACTTGCTAGTGGTTTTATAGCAGCAAAGAATGACTCCAGTGGTGGCTGGGGTTTCTGATTGTGATGGTCATTTACTTGTAAATGACAACTGGAAATGGCAATGCCAGTCACAGCGATGCAGACAGACTGAAAAATCATAAATAAAAGGGGTATGTAGTAGGACAAGAATAAATACTACTAATGATCTGTTAACAATAGTAGCAGAAATAGTTCACTGCTGAACTAGCCCATATTTTATCAATTCTTCCAAAACTATTCTTCCTACTGAGCAGACAGACAAAGGGAGGCAGGACAAATTCTACTTTTCTGAAGAGAGGCCAAGCAGAAATCTAGTCCTGGCACCCATTAACCTGACCTTGAAAGCTTTGTCATGGGAATGCTCATGGCTATGTTTGAAACACAAGCGAAGTAAAGTTCATATTACCTGATGGTCTTGGACCTTTATTGTCTGGGCAAGCTAATTAATTTACCACTTTAATAAGGAGCTTGTAGAATGTAAAATCTTGCTTGTTAACATGTTAACAAGGCGGCAAACTAAGTATTCTCTTTAGATTGTAATATAACCAGCTTTATGAGAACAGGGGGATTAAAAGAGCTTCCTCCACAGCACATATCCAATTTAAATTAATAAAAATACTAATGAAAAACTATCTTGAGGATGAGATAATAGACGTGCCATGAGACCTGCAGTACCCGGTCCCCATGGAATACAGGCATTGAAAGCGCAGCCTAAATCCATTGCTCTTTACCAAAGCCTTTAGTGTCAGAGCCTACATGCTTAAACCCAGGAATGACCAATTCAATGACCTTCAGCATTTCCCAAAAGACAAATTCACTTTCATGCTCTTTAATGATACCCTAAAAACATGGTATCTTTTCTGCGCTGCATATACCTTGGTTTAGCTGCAATACCTTTTGTCCAAGTGGGAATTTAAGTTGCGTTAGCCAGCCAAAGTATCTTCTGCCCTTCCTTTTACTGATTATTAGTAAGCCACAAATTTTACTGTCATTCTTCTCATTCTGTCATTCACCGTCATTCACCTCAGTCTGGACACTATTTGGTTTTGTAGCCTGAGGCTTTGGCCACATGCAGCACCAGAAAGACAAAGGTCAGGATGATGGCAGCGTTTTATGACCTCCTGGTAGAAAGCTGAACAGAGAAGCCCATCAAGCAGGCCTGGATCTGTTCAATTATCTACTTGGCAAATCTTATGGAATGTCTGTTAAAAATGTCTCTGCTCTAAAATCAAAGGAATGGTGCTTTTTTTTCTTAAAATGCTGTAAAAAGGATGGTTTAGGTTCAGTCATATCCAGCGTGCCTGGCTGACAAGAGTTCCTTGCTAAGTCTTTAACTTGTAAAGTTGCTGTGAGGAAGTTCTGGACAGTGCAGAATCTGAAAAAGAAGAAAAGGTTTACTGTAGAGCTGAAGGAGCACGACTAATCCTTGTTTGGCACCATATGTTTCCCAAGAATGGAGGTAGCACAGTAAAATACTATTGAAAGGGTTGACCCAATGGACCAGAACAATAGCAGGAGAAGAGCAGGGGAGAACTGCCAAAAAGGCATTAGCTGGCAAGGCCCAGCAGAGTAGAGCAAACTGCCAGCCAAGACCCGAGAGAGGGTTACATTTCTGTTGCATATTTAGGACTGAATTTACCCAGGATTTGAGCTTTGGTTCAGTGAAGGGCCACCAGGTTTCATACAGGTGGTAGAGGGTTCATGCTGAAGATGCCTTTCGCATGGGAGCACGTGGAGCACCTGTAGCCACTGACCGTTTCGATGCCCAGGGGATTTCTTCTACACAGCATTCTAGACAGAAGTTTGTATCAGCAATCCCTGCATATTTTGGAGATTATTCAAGGTTAGGGAAGGCAACGATATTAAAGTTAATGAATATTCTACTGTAGCACAAAGTTTTGTGCTTTCTTTGGTAAGCAGTTTTGTATTTCGTATGTGCGATTATTTACTGACTGAAGACATTCTCCATGTAATAGCCTGGCTGTGCTGTCTGGCATCTAATAGCATAATTTTAAAGTAGCTCTTCTCATTTCTGTCTCTCGGTTTTTGTGATTGTTCTTTACCAGCTTCAAGAAACTGGCCTCGCTAAGTCATTCAACTTTGGCAAATATTTTTAGTTCCGTGAGAAATTCTATTTTACCCAAACCAGAAAACTTCAGTTTGGATTTGACTGATAATTTTCTGCATTTCAGACAGGTAGTTTTTCTAATTTTCAGAAACATCCTGTGGATTAGTGACAGTAAAAGAACATTGTATGTTCTGCAATTGTTATAATTTCTTTTTCTGGAGAAGATGTTTAAAGTTGTTACTTTTTCACTAATTTGGATAACACAACTGTATCATGATTCTTATAGTAAAATGGACTTGCCTAGTAGATTTACTCATACCACTCATAGGAATTGTTTGTAGTTTAGCCCAACTGAGATTATGACCTCATTAAACTTTATGTAATATGTACATGAACGGCAACATCCCCATCCCTTCCCCGCAAAGCAAAAAATAAAACCTTGCCACGGGAATCTTCATTGCTAAACAGACAGGGAGAAAACATACAGACTAAGATATTACTTCTGGTTGAGGTTATTTTCTGGATAAAGAAATCAAAGCAGATTATTAAAATAGCTTGAAGAAATTTACAAAGTCTGCTGAAAAACAGGTCTTTGAAGTTCCAGTCCAGTCCTTTTCCCTCCTTGTTGAAAATGGTGACCTTTGTTGGGGATTAGGAAAAAGTCCAGATTCCTTCTCTTCATCTTCTAGCCACAGAGTTGATGAGTTACCTGCCTTGAAGACTGATCTGTTTGGAGACAAATACTGAAAGAGGCACAAAACCCACTAATTGAGGATGAAAGCGATTGACAAACCGATTGCTCTTAATTCGTTGCTCATCATCACTACAGCAATGAAACAAGAGACATATTTGTGCAGAACCTCTGGATAAGAAAAAACCCCCACCTAATCCATAGGTATATTGAAAAGCCTAAGGAATGCATGCTGGCCTTGGAGCTTATAGTAGTTTGCACCTCTTAACAGTAAAGTCCTGAGTAAACCTTACACACAGGTCAAGCAGCCACCAGGCGCCTCTTCAGAACCTGAAAGAGCTGAAACAAAACACTCTTGATCAGTCTGGGGACATGAGCTGAAACTTCCCTGGATCTGGCAAACATGACAGGTGTCAAGGAAGGAGTCATGGAGCTAGAAGTAGGAAGATTCAAAAAAAGGACTGAGAAATGTGTAGAAGTGGTGGTCAGGGTAGAGTTTTAACAACGGGAAGTAGAAATTGTAAAGCTGAGAGTGGGTATTGTAGCTAAGCACCTGAAAGGTGATGAATAGAGCCAGGCAAAGTACTTTGGTAGAAAACACAGCCTGAGGAAATTCGGTAGTCTCCCTCTTTATCCCTGAAGACCTAGATACTATAACTGGAAATAAATTCAGAGTCCTCTAGGGAAATACTGGTATTTTATGGAAACTGCTGGGAAAGGCTGGAACAGTATTCAGCATCTGTTCTGAGGAAAATAAATCTGTTTTGAGGATATAGTCATGGCTCCTCTTCTAAAAGTTTGATTTTATTTTGGTCTTCCATCTTCTGTAAGCTGCTTGTGTGCCTCAGGAGCCTCCAGAATTGGAAGAACTGGAATTCTGACAACAACCATCTTAATTAAAACTAAGGTTTATTGGCAGTGAATTGCTCTCGTCCTGCATTTTAAATAGCCCTCCATTATACTCGTTCCCTTTTAATCCACTTTCACATTATTTTGGCATGTATTTCACATCCTTTCACTAGATTCTGCTTGATCTAAAAGCTGTATGTGCTATAACTGAAGTCAGATATTATAGGATCTATGACAAAAAAATACTAAGAGAGAAGCAGTTTTGCTCCTGAAGTGAAAAAGGAAACTGATAGTAGACACCCAGGTAAAACTAAACCCAGAGGTTTCTGCTAACCTGGAGCACCAGCAGCCGAGGGTACAAAGTTCTGCCTAAGTGCTCCAATGAGCAAAACTAGACTAGACAGATTTTTGTTTCCTTTCTCCTTCTCGAGTTACCTGGTTTTATTACATGGTCATTGTTTTTTTAAATTGTCCAGACTTCTAATTTGCGTAAGAGCTTCTGGAAAGAAGAATTGAATATTTTTGAGTTAGCATGTTTTCTTTATTGTCTTAAATGGAAGGAAAATTGATATGATATCCTTCTGTTAGTTTGCTTCACATAAAGGAACCCTTTTGCACAACTAGTGACTGTGAACCTGACCAGGGAAACCCCGTCAGGTGGGGCTGGTCCTTACGAGGAAGCCAGCACAAGGGTGCAGGCACCATCACTGCTTACTGTACTGTTAGAAAGTCAGTAGATGATGTTACTTTAGATTTAATTTGCCATCCTTATCAACTCTCCTGCCAATTTTTAACTAGAATTGCCACGTATTTCAGAGACAAGAGAGCATTGCTGGGATCTGCCTTCAGGCAGCTGTTCTAGTCAAGATTTCGTGTTGTTCTGAAGCAGATGTAATCCTTCCTTCTCACAATGCCACCAACACCTCTGGGAAAACAGGGGACAAAAGGAGGGAAAATGTTTAAGTTAGAGACCCAGAGAAAAGCCTTCCACATGCTGTGCGTGTTTTCTTGTTTTTTAAGGGAGGTTTATTAAAGGTCTTATGTTAATGAAAATGATTGTCCAATCAGCCATTGCATGGGTTTTTGAAAGGAATGATAATATGCCCTTTACTATGGCTCAAAAGGGATTCTTATTTTAAACTTCATGTGTTAATAGAGCAACCTTGCTTTGAAGTCAGTGACCACTGCAAATATCAAACATATTTGTAGATGGATACAAATATGCATTTGTGAACTGTCTGTCAACTTACTGTCTTTCAGCCTATCCTAGGGTTTAGGGACATCACCTGTAATGTCACCCTGTCAACTAAAACCACAATAAGAACTAGCCAGCTTCTGGAGGTAGAGCACCAGGAGGGTAGTTGTTTCAATTCACAGCAGTACTTAATGCAGTCTATTAAGTTTCTTTTTCTTTCTTTTTTTTTTTCTTTTTTTTTTCTTTTTTTTTTTCTTTTTTTTTGTTTTTGTATGTCATTGCATTCTCTTCAACCTGCAGTATTCCTTACAAATCATGCAAATTGTTTTACCATTAAGCGGCAGTGAGAAAACAGAAAGAAACTTTCCTCTAAAAATCATAGAATCATAGAATGGCTTGGGTTGGAAGGGACCTTAAAGATCACACAGTTCCACCCCCCACCCCCCCCACCCCCGCTATGGGCAGAGACACCTTCCACTAGACCAGGTTCAAAAGCCCCATCCAACCTGGCCTTGAACTCTTCTAGGGGAGGGCATATCCACAACTTCTCTGGGCAACCTGTTCCAGTGCCTCACCACACTCAGAGTAAAGAATTCCTTCCTAACAGCTAATCTAAATCTACTCTCTTTCAGTTTAAAACCATTACCCCTCAAAAGGGAACAAAAATATAAGTCTTATTTTTACACAGAAATTCATTGTAACAAGGAAGATATTGTGGAATAAATTCTAAGAAGTCTGCACCTATTTATATCATAATTTATTTTCCACACTTTTGTAACTTTTATCATCTTCAGCAAAGCCAGCAACATTTTTTTTTTTTAATATCTTTTTCTTTGTCATTTTCAGTGACGTTATTCTAAGGTTCAGTCCTTAATGGCAAATTTTGGATAGAGATTTATTCCTAGTCACCTCTCTTCCTATCTGAGAACAGAAGTGCCTGACCCACAACCTGCTGAAATCAACAGGAGTTCTTTCCTCTGGCTCCAGTGGGCTTTGGGAGAAGATTGTTTGGATTCAGCCAGATTTTCACTGCTCAGAAGATGGTGAGCTGGAATCACCTCTTGCTGGGTCAAAAGGAAGCTCTGTAACTGTCTTTTTTTAAGACAATGATTACACCTTTCTCAGCTTTTACCAGTCCTTAGTGAAATATTTGTGTCTTGTGGACTCAAACATTGCTGCTTGCAACGACATTTGTAATACTTGACAAAAACGAACTGGGGTTTAGTTGAACACATCTGTATCTGAGAAAAAATGAAAACAGGTCTTAGCTTGTAACCCCAAAATCATAATATTTCTCTCTCTGTCTTTCTCTCACACACCTTTTTTTTTTTTTAATCTTTGGGTAAATTATGAGTTATATTCAGTGGGTGCTTATTTATTTCTTATTTTCTGCTTTCTAAGACATCCAAGCCCTTGTGCAGAAATTAGTGTAGCTCTAATACTTCGGGAGCGCGTTGAGCAACACAGCCACATGACCAACTCTCTATCAGGCAACGAAGGGCACTCCTATGCAATAAATCCACATCTCTTGTGTATGATAGGCCTTTCAAAATCCTGATAAAGATCTTTTGAAATGACCTGAATTATTAAAAGTTTTCCCCACATTCCCTTTTTCCCTACACTCCAATATATTTGGTCACTCCCCCACTCCCCACATGCATCACATCTGAAAACATGCCACTGGAGTCAGAACCTGCTTTATCATTCATCCTTTTTGGAACAACCCGCTGACAAACTTGAAAACATCACCTAAACCCACACCTGGAGCTTTGAAAAAGAAATAATTTCTTGCAGAGGTCTAGGATCTGTCTCTGTTCACACAGAAGCAGCAACAGTGGGTTGAATGTGCACAACAGGATTCTGAAAAATGAAACTATTTGGAAGAAACAAATGGTGACCTGTGCTAATCAAAGCAGTTTCATCTCTCTGCCATGACATGTTTACAGTTTTAGCTGCAGCACAAGTTGGCAGGATTTTGTCTCATCACATATATGTGGGAATTTTCTGCATATTTCAGTCGTCATCACTAATTTTTCCTGACAATAACTGAAAGTCAACTTCTGTTCCCATTTCTGCTTCAAGTTAAACAAGGGTAACTCTAGAGTAATCCCATTGTAATAACCTGCAGTGTTGTAACAGCATTTCTTGTATTTCACATTTTCTGACACTAGAGAAAATGTGTCTCTTTTTAATGTAATTGCAGCCATGTCACATGCAGTAGCTTGGACAGGTATTGCCTCCCCCCAGCCTCTTTTAAAAGTAGACTATGAGCAAAAAATCTGCTTGTTTTCTAGAATATCCACGGCCACAACTTTTGAAAAATAAATATTCAAACCAGCTTAATTTTACCAAGTCGTCATTTGGTTAATGAATTCAAATTCCAGAGGCTGTGGAAGTTTTCAGCTCAAAAAGGTTAAAGACTGTTAACAGCTTCACTGCAGGATTCGGTGTTCTTTGTCCCCTTCCACCAGTTCTGGTTTGTGTACACAAGGAGCCTGGGTGCAGTTAGAACTTCAGCAGTGGGACGGCTGCCTGCGTTTCTTTCAAATAACCAAGAAGAGAGGAAAAAGGCACCCAGGGAATTCCAGAAGCTCAGAAAGTGCACGCAAGCCTTTGTCAAAAACAAACTATACAAACTATTGCCTGCCTGCCCACCAAAAAGCACCCAAAACCTGTATGTTTTGTGGCTTAAAGCAAATTGAATTTGACTAAATTAGAGGTTCAAGAAGGCTTGGAAATTGATTTTATGAAATTTCAATAAAGTTGTTTTGGTTTTTTTTTGACCTGTCTCTGAGCTAAAAATACTATCCTGACAACAAAACAACAAAACAATATAAATCCAAGTTTGCATCCACTGACTAAAGCCCAAACTGTTTCTGCTCTTGAGATCAAGAGTTTCCGACCGAAGTCTCTGGTTTCAGCATTCTTTAGTTTTTTTCTAAACATTTTGGCTTGGCTCAGCTCAGCCATAAGAAGGAGATATTTTTTAAAAAATATATTTTTTATAATTTATTTTCTCTACCTTGTAACCCAGAACTACTGTAATTGAGGCAAGTGTTCTCTGTAAGACGCAGATCACTAGTGTAGTAAGATCTTTTCTTTAGAAATGTTCTTTACCAAATGTCAGCTCCAGCGGCTTTTTCTTAAATTTGAAACAGCTGCTAGAAAGCTATCTTTATGTGAATGCATAAAAAAGAGAGATAAATATATATGTGTACACCCTCATACAGATTGCATACTTCCAGCAGGGTGAACTACTCACTGCTAAAGAAAACCTCCTCTGCGTTTCTATCCTGTGAGCCAAATTCCCTTTAGCGCTCTACGCTTCCAGGTGCATCCTTCTGCCAGTGCAAATCCACACAAATATATCTCGGTAAAGACCCCTGCCTGGCTGCTTTTTGCAATAATTTACATTTGAATTTTCATTCCCTTCAGAAGAGCACAGGAATAACCTAAAAGGAGCCTAAAAAGAAACTTGGAAACAGAAATAGAGAGCAAATAATAGCTAAAGACTGGTGGGATTACTGGAGGGGGAGAGGGTGGAGAGGGAAAGGGATTGTTTTGATTAATCTGTCTTTGTATTACATAGTAAAAGACAGTCCCTGTCCCCAAGGACTGCCAGTGTAAACGCCCAAGAGAACAGAAGTCAGACAGGGAGGAAGGACTTGCTCAATGTCACGCTGCGGTGGCAGAGCTTGGGGCTCCTGCCTCCTCATCCAACATCTGAGTGCCCCAAACTGTTTGCTGAGGCTCAGATTTGTCAGTTCTTTTTGAGGAGAAAAAACTATTTTAGCAAAATATTTCAAAATAGATCTCAGTATTTGAAGGCAGTGTTTCTTTTTAGGCTATATTATATATGCATTATTTCTTAACTTATGCTGATCCTTTTGGGCCTGTAGAAATAATATCATCAGTACATCTATTGCACTTGCATACATTACTCTAGAAGGCAGGAACGTAAGCAGCATCTGCCTTTTTTGCTTGACTGATTGCATTCAATTTCATTTTGCTCTGTGCTGCTTCGGCTTCTATTTCTTATAGAATACACCTCACCGGGAAGGTCAGATTGGCACCAGATTTTAAATATGACTTATATTGCCAGTTAACTAGCAAGCACTTTCCCCTTTAGTCAAATCATAACTCATGCATGGATCAAACCATCCACCTTCTTTTGGAAAAAAAACCCCAGTTGTTCTATTACAAAAATAAAATTAAAAATAGCCCGTTATAGATAAACATTTATGTTTCTGGCACATGCTTTAGCAATGGCTGTTGCACTATCAAAGTAAAACTGCCCTGTTAATAATCTCCCGTTAAGTGCTAATCACAGGTGATGTGCAGCAGACATCAGCTCTGGGGGCTTGCAGCAATTCACACAAAAGGAGACTCTATTCTGCTTTATGGTTAATGGGTATCCCTGAGAGGCAGACCTTTACCTAATTATGACACAGCAGAAATCCTTCAATTCTTACAAAATGAAAAATATACTCTTAATGCGCGCGGTTCTTGTGATCAGACATTCAACAGCTCACGCGTTGTGTTTCTCAGAAGGTACTGCCATTTACCGTTCCCAGTAGATTTCTATCAGTTAGATCGATTTGTGTCCTGCAGCTTTTCCTTGTATTTACACAACACTCCCTTGGCCAAACACAGGTTTCATTGTAACTCAATGTTAGTAACAAACACAATAAAAAATTAATATATTTTATGCCGGTTTATGTGAGATAATGAAGCAGTATATTTTATTACCACGGAGGAGTGCATTTTCAGAATGTTGAATAAACCTTGTCAACGGCAGAAGGAATTGCAATGGGGTCATATTTCTGACAGCTTCAGATTATGCTTCTAAACTTGCAACAGGCCCTGCCAGGTGTCAGTGGCGTGCTTAGTGCTTCAGCTGCAGTGATTTGTGTAACAAGCTGCTGCTTGTTGATCAAGAGCTTTACTAGGAACAAAACTCACAAGGGAAATGTGCATGCCAGCAGTGGCATGGCATTTTGTTCCTCCAAATATACAACATTCCTGCTTCACATGTGCATACGCAATATGCATTTTAAGAGTCAGCACTAAAATTCTGAAGAAGACAATTGAATTGGGTTTTCTGCTTAAAAAGGCTCACCTTATACACATGGACTCACATGGCAGCTAGGTAGAAGAAGTTCCTCTGTGCAAACAAACTAGCTAAATAACATTTTAGATGACTCCATTAGCAGGCAGGTGTGCCATACCCTGCCGATGACATGCGGTACCGGACTTCAGCTTCCTCCAACATGAGCCATCAGCGTGTGGTGGCTCAAAAACCTTGCGCACAGTGCTTCGACCACCACAAATTCCTGCTTGGCAGGCAATTTGAAAGCTGTCCACTTTGGTGCAATCTGTCAGAAGATTAAAAACACCAATACAGTCTAGCAAGCTGTATGGGGCAGTAAGTGCTTGGGTGATGTGTGTCTAATAGCAGGGAGACTGTGGCACTGCTTGGAGCCTTCACTTGCAGAGAATTATCACCAAGGAGTGGGTGGCCAAGGTCTGACTGTGAGGACTAAGGTTTCTCCCATTCCCTGGTAAACTCCCTTCTGTGCTACCTTCGTGCCGGGGCAGTTTTTGCACCCTTCAAAAGACTGATCAACCCTGTCCTGAGTTGGCAGCAGAGCAGAGCTAGCAAGACTCACGTTGGAAGAGCTGTCACTAGCAGCTGAGTAGCACCTACCTGGTGCCCAAAGGACCTTTCTGACTTGCAGCAGATGAACATGACTGAATCCACCCTGATGTATTCTAATTTTAGTGCCTCTGTCACATATTTGTTAGTCCTTTCCTGCAGAAAGGTGTGGCTGCTCAGCTTTTCTTCTGAAAGCTCAGTTGTGCATTTAATTCTCTGCTTCCTTTACTAATTTGTTAAATAGCACATGAAGTGAAAATGCAGCTCTAACGGTTTCTCAGACTAACTTCTCCTTCCAACTTGCCTAAGCCCCCCAAATATATTAAAAGGAAAATTTTCATTTGTGAAGCTGATGAACTGAGAAAGGGAAAGCAAAAAGAAATACTTGGCAGTACACCTGAATCTTGACTATATTTGCTGCCTAAAACATCTAGCAAACAACTAAACTGATGTTTGATATCTGGCTTTTGCTACACCACCTCCTGCTGACTTCGGTCATGTTCATGTTTACAGGTTCTTGTTTACAGTAGACGCTGTCTAAATTTTGTTTATTGCTTGATTATTGGAGCTTCCATTTATTTCATATACCGTGTGTTGTTCTCTATCCCAGCTCCAATTAACAGTTAGCTACAAGTGCCCCCTTTATGACAGCAATTAGCCTGTATGCAGTGGTAGCTCTGCCTTGGCTAGGAAAGGGGAAGAACAGTAGTTCAGGTGCCCTAGAGACTAGAACAGTAAATGTTGTGCACTTTAATCTGTTAGAGCAGAACCGATCGTCATGCACGTTTGCTCTTATCCTAAAAAGAGGCTCCCAAGCCACAAAGTTGGGATTTGAATCTGATGTTCCCTAGCACACAGTTTTACTGTAAGGTAAGATATAGGCCTATTAATTTTTCCAGCAGAACACCTTTTTAGAAAAGTCAGTGTTTTACATTGTATTCTCACTGAAGTACCGGAAAGCATAGTTTTTATCTTATGTATATAGTATACTTACATATCTATTTATACACACACACATTTCATGAGGGTGAGATACTTATGCAGGTTTTTGTTTTGAAACAAAGAATGGAGAAAAGACTAGAAGAGGATATTCGGTCTGTAGACCTGCTCCAGTGGATGCATGAATCCTTCTCAATTATAGTATAATGAGTACCACCCCACGATTCAACACAATTATTGGAGAAGAATATTTGAATGCAGTTTCACAACCACTGTAGTTTAAGTGACATTAAAGCACAAGAGTAAGCAGTGAAAGCTGGGGTCCTCCTCCTGGGTATTTTGAGGACTAACTGTTCAGCTAGAGGTAAGTGAATTGGTCTCCCTTTCCTCATTATTTTGTTTTCCACCTCATGCAGTTTTCGAGAGCCTTAATTTATCATTTGGAAAGTGCTTTAAGATCCTTTCACAAAGCTGGCTATAAAAATGCAAAGTATTAGGAAACAAAATCCCATGAACAATTAAAAATTAATCACCTTCAAGCCAGAGCTTTCAGAGAAATGTCCAGTGGAAATAAAAAGACAACCTGGACTTGCAGGAAGAACACTCTATTCACAGGAAAACTGAAGAAAAACAACCACTTCCAACCGGGGGATGTTGTTTTCTCCCCTGTCCTGCTGCCGCCTTTTCCTCCTCCGCAGTCCATTGGAAGTTCACGCTGCCATGAGAAGCAGAAGGATGGAGGACAAAGGACGTCGCCTGAAAAACAACAACGTGGAGATGCCTGTGCGCTGCCTGCCTGCTGGCAGCCTGTGTCCAGGCTCTCCCCACGACCAGTGGTTATTTAGCCCTTCTGGCTTGAAATGGGGACTGGCACTGCCCAGTGGGGAGGTGTGGGGGAGCATTTAGGAAGAGGGATATGAGGGTAGGGTGGAGAAAGAGCAGTAAGGGGCTGTCAGAGACAGAGGCTGGCATGCCTGGGGGATGATGCAGATGAAACATTCCTCATCTGGAGAGGCAGGAGTGGGGAAGAGTAGGTATTTGGGGCTCAAAGGATTATCTGGAGGCTGGTCGGGGGGGGGTGTAGGAGGAAGTGTTCTTGTCCCTTGAGACAGGAGAAACGACAGCAAGGTAAGGATGTCACACCCATGTCTGTCTGAAACCCCAGTCCTGAGGTAACTCTCATCTCCACCCTCTCCTTCCTCAGCATAAACCCAAGGTAGTTTTGCCACAGGAATCCGCTGAACAAGAAGAGCGGAGCAAGCGCCGGGAGATCCCTGAGGGGATCCACTGTCCTCACAGTGGCTCGTTCATTTGTCCCTGAACATCAACAACTGAGTCTCCAAAGCCTTCTGGGAGAGTCTCTCCCAGGGCTTTGCTGGCCTTATCTTTATAAAGCTTTTCCTCATGTGAATCTGCTGCAGTTTAAACTACTACTTTTTCTACATGGCATGTTGCAGCCATGCTCCTACACAGTAAACTGACAGAAATACAACACTGGCCATTAAAAGGCAGAGTGAGATTGTGTGTATGAAATGAGAAAGATTGTACGTGGCCCACTGGACTGCAATGCTATGTGCACAGGACAAGTGCTTGAGAAGAATTTATTTATAAAACGATATAGTTGGTAATTGGATTTACAGGCATAGCAATAAACTAATTTGAAGTAAAATAATCTAAAGTCAAAGGCTCAGCACGGCTATTGAACTAATAGTCAACATTATACATCAGTTAAGAATATAGGTCAGTAATAAAAAATCCCAAGGAAAACTGACTTGGAGCACAGAACCTAACTATCGTTGCTCCATACTAAAAGTGTTTGTGCATGTGATCTGGTTATCTGGCTGAATTGTGGGACACTCAGCTCAAACTCTCCAGAAATTTTATGTTTAAAACCTTTCCTGTAACTATTGTCATGCAGTGTCTTTCTTGGCCTTTTTGTATGGAACTAAAAAACTAGTCATTTTATCTGTTCAGGTTTTTTTCCCAGCTTCAATTATTTTTAATGGATGTTTCAAGTTCTCCTTTTACAGGATGTGCTGAGAGCTACCCTTACACTAGGAAAAAAAATAAACTGTAGCAACCAAGCTATAAACATCACAGTTCTTTAAGGGTAAAAAAGACTAACTCTCTGAATCTTGATATCAGTAGTTTTGCAAACCACTTCACAGAGTGACCTTTTTTTTTAAACAAAAGTCAAGCAGTCCACAGGCTGCCAGCCCAACAGTGTAAACAAATCTGTTTTTCTGGGTTCCCTTTGTCAAATCAGCCTCCAGCTAAAATACGGACAGATTTATCTCAGATGAGATATATCAGGCACATAAAGCAATAATTATAGCTGCCTGGTCATATTTGAGAATAAAAAGCCAGCCTTAGATCAGGGTCAGCAATAGAGGGTGCCTAAAGTACATACAATTTTTGAACAGAAACTGGGAGCATGGTTTCTTGATAGACACACAGAAAAAGTGACAGTGAGCCCAAGTCTAGGGAATACCAATAAGTTAAGAGGACATTAGGAAGAACACAGTAATCAACAAATTGTAGGAATTACTCTTTACATAACTGGAGAGAGTTTTCTGGCTTCAGCCACGTGTTGCTCTTGGGCACCATGAACTAGACATCACCGGAGAGCCACCCTGCCCAGCCCTCCTTCTTGAGGTTCAAATGTGGATCTGCAGAGACAGAGACAAGCTTTTTCAGTGTGCTTGTGACCGAACCAACCTCCCAAAGGACACTGAAATGCTTTGATAAACTTTCATATCTTGCAGGAAGACTAACCTCTTTGCAACAGCTGTTTCCAAAGGACCTTAGTAAGGGGAAAATCTAGTGTAGGTTTGTATTGAATAAAATCTCTTCATAAAATCCTGAGCACCAGGTACTCCAAGCTGTGATAGTCTAGTGTGG
The DNA here is from genome assembly GCF_929443795.1 of Astur gentilis. Classification (NCBI taxonomy): domain Eukaryota; kingdom Metazoa; phylum Chordata; class Aves; order Accipitriformes; family Accipitridae; genus Astur; species Astur gentilis. Next base: position 14,585,170 of record NC_064900.1, on the reverse strand, counting down.
CACGATGAACCTCAGAGAATTTGCTCTTTCTGAGTGGTTTTTAATGTGCCCTCAGGGCCAAGCACCTTTGCCACCCACTGCCACCTGCAGCCTGCCTGCGTTGTGCCAGGGTTATGGAAATTTTTCAGTTGAGTGAGGAAGTTGGTTAAAGCTGTCCTCACCTTGACCAAGGGTCAGGTTTTGGAATAGCAAGGTGAAGCTGCTTAATAGGAACTGATTACTTCTTAAGAGCCACCACTGTAGCTATAACCTATCACAAAGGGCACTGCAGCAGCGACTGCCACACTACACTTTGTCATTTAAATCCTTCTGGAGATTCCCCAGTCAGAGAAATGTTGCTGCCAGATCAGTGGTCCAAGAAGAGTACAGAGGACCCTAAATGACCCCGCTAGCATGGCCTCATGCATAATTCCCAATCCCATAACTGGGTAGCTTGGAAGGAAATCCAAGATACTCCCCTCATGCAGTCAAAGACTGCAGAAGAAATCAAATTACTTGGTGCTCTTGTGAAATAAGGCCGTTCCCACCAACAGAAAAGGAAACTAGAGAGTGAGGATGAGATCGTACACAGTGGCCTTTCCTCAAGAGTTCATCCTGGCCATTCATTTAGGGACAGCCAACACCAACAGTGTGTGCATTTTTTGAAGAAAACAGCATTATGAAAACAAATGAAAACTGGTGAACCACAATGATGTATTTGTTTGAAGGCCACAGTTCTTAAAGAGATGTTAAGACACTGCATTTAGCACCACTGCACAGGCTAACTTAATGGTGTTAAAATTATATTCTTTGTTTAGATTACAGTTTTGTTCACTGAAGTTTAAACCTACCCTGAATAATTGTGGAAAAATAGGGCAAAAGCAAACAGAAAAGAGGAGAAATGTCCACAGTTTTAACTCCAGATCCCTTCGGGTTACTTTGTTTCATGTAGTTTTTGACTCCAGTGCTAAGGACAGTTTTTCATCTGAATATTTAGTTATTATTTAGAACATCTCTTACTAAGACTACCTCTGGTTGTTCTTCGGGCAAAAACCCCCAGAGAACAAACAAACAAAAACTCAAGCCCTTATTATTTAATTTAAAAGTCCTACGTTTTCATTTGGTAAACAGGATTTGTTTTGAATTAATCTGAAATTAACACAGCAATTTTAAAGTTGTCAGCAGCTTCAGCTTTTGACTGTCAACAGCTTCATTTTTGTACAGCATTAATGTGCAATAGCATAACTAATTGATGTCAGTACAGAGCCATACTTAATTGTTGCCATAGACTTAGAAAGGAAAAGGTGTGGATCCACTAGAAATAGGGGGGTTTAGACTCAATAATGTAATTAAAATTATTTTTAAAAAGCACCAAATTTAGTATGAGTCATCCTTTTCTCATACAATAACTGCTACGCTAAGCCACAGTTTGAGATGACAATTTTCAAGATCTTCAAAACATTGTTTTTCAGCTAGTAGTCTGCAGTGTGTGTTTCCTGTCAAGTGAAAATTAATTCCACTGTTTGATTATTTTGAAGACTGGCTGCAAAGCTGAATTTCTGTGCTCTCCTGCAGAAGCCACAGCGATGCAGCAGTTCGGAAGGCGCCTTCCCAGCACAACACACCAGTTCTGTTCGGTGTTCATCTGTCACACCAAATCTGAATGCAGCACAGCAGCGAAGTGTCAGTATGGACCAATCTTTCTATTGTGGCTGCATGGCCACACAAACTAATTCCAAATGCTTTTTTGCTTCTGAACAGAGTTTGGCATCTTCTTCCTCCATTCTCTTTTCCATGTTTTTTTAATTGTATAATTTTGGTGTGGAGAGCTGAGGTGGGACTGGTTTCGAGTTGGTTAGTTGATTGTTGTGAGCCTATAATTCACTTCTAGACAGGAAAAAATGTTTCATACATAGGGAAGGATCTGAATTAGAATTGCTACTTAGATCATATGAAGTCAAAAACTTATTCAAAGAAACTGAGTTGTCTCGTCATCTAAGGCATTCTGAGGTAAGGGAGAAAAACCAGCTATGTCCTTTAGCAAAAGATTTTTGCTGTTCTCTGCAAAAGAAACTGTCACAGTTGGATATGCAATAACATTCCTCTCAGCTGGAAGATTAATATCACTTCACCTCTCTTATACATTATCCTCATCTACTGAGCCAAACTGAAATTTGTATCCATGTGCTCCATGAGGAAAAGAAATATTTTTGCCTTTTGAACATAGCAATTTAATTTTCAAATTAACCATTCTCCTGTGCAGTTTTAGTCCATACTCGTGTTCATAGTTCCTTGGCTTCTGGCTTGGGGACATTTATTTTGTACTTAATATATTGCTATTTTTCTTTTTATTTTCTGCACTGCCTGATTTTTATGGCATTTTGCAGCATTGCCAAAAATTGCCCACTCCCTCTGGGAATAGCAATGCTGTGTTTGAAATCTTCTAATGGTCTTCAGACTCAAAGCCTATGTATTGGAGCTCTCAGAAAAGCCCTAATTTCAGTGGAGCCAAGAGTGCAGCAGAACAGGACTTACACACAGGGTCATGTACTGAAAAGTTCAAATAACTTATGATTATTATAACTTTTCAAACGCTAAATCAAAATCTGATGGAAAAGTAGCTTACACAGAAATGGAAGGCACATGTCAGTCCCAAATGATGAAATTGAGACTATTTCTTCTTAGTTTACGGTGTAGATTAGTCTCTGATCCATACCAAAGTAAAAGGGAACAAAATATAAGTGGAGCTATACAGGACTGTAAGCTTTTGTAGCTTTGAAGTTGAAGTCTGCAATACAGGAATTGTTACTCATAGTTTACAAGAGGTTTTGGACAGAGGGAATTTTAAAATTGGTTTACTAAATATACAGGTTTGATTTTCACTACTGTACCATTAAGCTGCTAGATACAGTTGTCACTAGATGACTGGCCAGGATTCCTCATATGACATGTTCTCTGAAATCTGATTTACTTTACAAAAATCTAAAAAATTAAGGAGGATAAAAATGCGGTCCAAAGTATTTTAGTGGAACGTGCACTGTAGGGAAGAAGATAGAGTTGAGTACTTGGCTTGTTTTTCAAGTTTGCATTTACATGCAATGATATGCAGTATCTGTATTTCCAGTGGTCTTTTTCTTTGAGTGACGGGTTTTGTTATGTTTAATTGGAAAGACATTTTCTCCCTATTTTGCCAACACTCCACCAAAAATTACTTGTGCTATTAGTTTTTATCTGAAACAGTATACTTTGTCTGTCAAAACACTGAGGAATGATGTGCTCTTTTGACTTACATTTCTGTATCTGGCTAGATGAGTTTGCATTTAGGCATCTCAGATTAATGTATCTTGCTTTTCAGAAATGAAGAACACCTCAGAAATCATTTGATGGGAATGAGAAACATAAAAAGCCTCCTCAAAATCAATCAGCAGGTTTGAAAATTCTGTTCTTGGTCAATAATTTCAATCATTATAGGCTGTGAAGCTATAATTTTGTTAACATTTATTAGAGCTTTTCCCTTTTTTTTATAGATACTGCCTTTGGTTTTCACCTTATCACCAACTAATTAGCGTATAGCAGGTGGTGGGTATTTTTCCAAACCAGTACATTCCCATGGATGTATTGCCTACAGGCAGACACTTACACTGGTTGCATTTGTGTACAAGATCTGCTTTTTATTTCTCCGTTTAAGCTAGCTAACAAACATCATCTTGATTATTAGTGATGGAAAAAGGATTCCAGATAGATTTGTTGTTACTTTTGTTCTTGATTAGCAGAATTAAGGAGTAGGGAGTGTGCAAGTTCTTGGTGACGTGTATTTTTATCTAATTAAAGAAGCACAACAGCAGTTTGTACAAAATCATTTCCTGAGCATACTAATAAATCTGTAGAAGAATTTGAAGATAGATTGTTTTTTTGTTTGGATCCAAGCTTGAGGGTTTTTTAAAACTGGCTCAATAGTTGCTAAGCATTTACTTACAATTATTTTTTCCTCCAGCTGATGGCATAAATAATTGATCTGATAAAAGGTTCTAACACATGAAATCAGTAAACAACCTTCAAGATGAATTGGCACACATCCAATCCCCCACACACCCAGCAAGAGTAATTAATGCCAATTAGACCCATGAAATGTGATTATATTTTTGGTCTATGATAGTTAGCCAAACTATGTGGGTTCAGTTGTCCCTAAACCAGTCAGAAAGATAACTCAAATATATTGGGTGGTAAGAACTAACTGAACGCAGAGGTTAGAAGACAGTACCATTGGTCTCAGCCTTTTTCTCAATAGCTAAGGGGTGGGGAAGTTCCCTGGGGTGCGGGGAATCCTCAATTCCTTCTCCGCTCTCCAAGGCGTTTCTGATCTGCATCTCCTGCTTCCATGTGAAATGCCCCAGGACGAGGTTATTCTGAGAGGAGCTCTCAGGTCTTCCTGTCAATGCTGCCAGACTTCAGTGTTCGCTGGAGTATGGCCTGAACCCAAGTGAGTGTCCTAACCACCAGTCCTACCCACTACAGGGGGGACATTTTTTTCCCGAGTATTATTCACAGTGTTAACTGCTTGCTCCAATTAATAGTCATTCTTGTGTCAGTAGAAGAGATGCAGAGGTGTCCCTGCAAATACTTCCTTTGCTTCATGGTCGGTATAGCCTGTCGGGTATTGTTTGTGCTTTTTTTTCATCCTTTTTTTGCCAAATATTATCCTGTGCACTTTTGTTCAACTTGTTTTCATTTCATTTGGATAAAGAAATTTTATTTTTGCTTAGCAAACAATGGTGTTTTATTTCTGGTCTGACAACCACTGTTTTCTGGTTATTTGAAAATAAGTGAGGTTAAGAAGGGTTTTCTAAACATTGCAGTGGATACATAACATAATATTCTGCAGAAAAGCCACTGTGGCTGAAACTTTATGAGGAAGAAATGCTCAGTTGTCATTTTAATTTCCTCTTATTATATCAAAATTATTAGTTTCACATTGCCTTCATTTAATACCTAATTGAGAATGTCAGATTTTTTTTTGTTCTTAGCAAAAATTCACACTGGCAGAAAAATCCATGTATGAAATACATTACAGTGGAAAGCTTAACTGTAATGTGAAAGTAGCAAATCAGACACTGGCCGACTCTTTGGTAACATGTGAAATAGGTCTCCTTTTGGTATTTCTTTTGGAGCATGGGATTAACTGTTCCAATTGACTTCAGCACAAGCGGTTTGGGACTTGTCAGAGTTGGTCATGACAAGGGACTAACTTCTTCCAGATCGGTTCTGTTAAAGCACTTTGCTCCAACAGCATGTGGAGCATCGTTCACGGTCGTAAGCAAAAAGTCGGGTGTTTGAATTAGGCAGCCGCTCAGGTACCTTGCAGAGCTGGGCACAGGAATAATGTTAGGTGACTTATCACCTGTCAATTAAAAGGCTCAGGCGGCCTGCTCAGTGTTGCATGCTACTCCCGCTAAGAAGTCTCTAAAGCTCCTGAACTTTACAAGGACTTCTAGTCCCAGGAGGACCTACAAATGGTGCTGGGGCTGTCTTCCCTGGGGGTCCAGTCACGTTCAAGACAGAACAAAAAAAAATTTACCGTAACAGACACATGGTTCTTAACCAAATTAACTTAACACTTGAAGATATTGTTTTTCAAGCTTGGAAGTAAAACAAAACAAACAAAAAATGTTTTGTCTGTTCTATTCTCTCTCTCCCCACCCCCCCTCCCCCCACCCCCCGCTTCATGATGGCAGCTAACCCAGCTGTGTCTCCAGGTGTGTCATGAATGCAGATGAGAAAAACTGATCTGATTCTCCATTTTGTCCAAGTGGCTGATGAGGGACTCTGACAGGGTGAAGGTAAACACGACGTTGTGGGGTGGGTCAGCACTGCACCACTGGGACCATCAGCCCCTGTGGTGTCCCCTTGCCCCATGCCTCTCCCTGCCCTGGGCAGTGCTAGAATGCCACTTTCTTGCAGGGTTGCCTTCCAAACTTTTTTACCACACATAAGCTTTACAGTAACAGAGAAGACTGAAATGGTATTAATTTTTCAGCTAGCTTCTTTTTTCTTCCTTTTTTCTTTTTTTTTTCTTGAAATGCTTACAGGAAACTACATTAGAGTCCCAAAGTAATGGAACATTAAAAAACCATCTGGAGATCTAAAGCAATTTTAATATAAAGAGTTACAGTAGCACTGATGCATGACCACAAAGACAGATAAAATTCATTGTGAGTGTGGCAGATAACTTGCAGTTTTGCTCAGCAGCATAAAATTCTGATCTTTCAAAAGAAAATCTTGGGATAGCTAAATAATTACAGAATGAAAATGATAGAAACTAACCTTTGGCCACATAAATATAGCAAAACTTTGCTTAGCAAATAATTGTCTTGTTCTAGGAGGGTTATACACACAGAAAGATATATGCATTTGCTAAAAGAATGGAATTGGCTTGATGGAAGTGGTGTCTACAAGTATATAAAACCAAAAATACATTTTATGTTACATATATGTATGTCTTTTTCCAAAATATAGATAGTTCCTAGTGGCTATTTTAATTTCAGTAATTAGTTGCAGGGCTTCTTTTTGCCTTTTGGTACCTTAAAAATGCTACCTTAAGGATATAAAATGTGATATCGAGATAAAAAACATTACCTCTCATGGAAACACACTGGAGTCATAGAGACTTTTTTTCATTTCAGTTTCTTCACAGAAGAGCAGCAGCCTGTTTAGAGCTAGAAATCTTCAGTCCTTTTCATGCCCAATTATTTTCCAGACTATATATTGCTGGTGCATAGAGAATCATGTGTCAGGTACACGGGTGGTGTGTGCTGTGCACCCAGCAGCTCTCATCCTCCGATCCCTGAGAAGAGGGGACCTTTTGGAAGAGATGCCTGGTTTGGCCCCATTTCTGCATGCAGCCAAGCTGTGAATCTGAGCGACCAGATTGCACACAACTGCTGCAAATGGATTGTACCACAAATGCAGCCAACCCACGATAAGCGCAGGGCCATTGAATCTGCTATGGTGCTGGCTCTGCTGGCTTCGTCCCACAAGATTAATGTGATAGATGGTACAACAAGGAGACATAAAATCAATAAGAAATAGTCTTCAGTGAAGCTCTTGAGACCCCATCCCCTGGGGTAATAAGATAGTAGTTCAGCATCCTTCAAGATCAAGGTCTATGTCAGGAAGATCCCTGCTAAAATCAATGGACCTGAATCAGTAATTGTTCCAGTACGGCCATCTCCTACATGACACCCATACAACACATCCTTTCACTACACCATCAACAGCTGACACAAACTGTTATGAGAGGATCTCAGTTTCCCCCAATCACTGTATATAAGCACTCTTCAGCATTTCAGTAAAAAGTCTCTTTAACAGTATAGAATTTACTGCTTTTTCATACCATACATTTATGGTTTTAATTGTATGAGTTCACTTTTCATGGAAAAGCCATTTAGACTGAACACAAGTCTCAATGTAAACCTAAACACATATTTTTTAGGTTTACAGTAAATGCATACATTTATTTATGTTCAACAGCTTTTTAGCAATACACCATGCTATTGGCATTATGAAATGAACCAAATAATTCACCGATAATTCAGAAATCGCTGGAAGTGGCAGTGTTTTATTGCTTAGCTGCATAGCAGAATTTTACTTTTGTCCAACCTATTTGAATGAGCGGGGCATGGTACTACTCACTTCTGGCTGCTATTCCAAACCTCTGGCACGTACAGAAGGTATGAAAGTCATAAAACTATTCATTGCAGTTATGTGACTGTAGCATAGTTTTTCTTTCTCGTCAGGCTGCCGATTATTGGACACAAAGAGCAGAACCCTTGTTAGATGAAAAGGCAAAGAAAATAAGGTGGATTTATCCAACTATCTACTACCCAGTGAGATGGGAATGTACTACCATATTCAGTACTACTTTAATTATTGATGAACAGTTCTAAAGCCTTTCATCTTTTCTACAAAGAATATAAATCTACTTTTTCATATTCAAACTGATCCAATTTATAAGGTTAGTAATGTTTTCTACTCAAGGTTTGTGTTTGCCAAACAGGCGTTTAAGTTCTTTTAATATTTAATACTATTTCTGAACTACCTGATATAGAAGGAGGGTGTTTTTCAAAAAGATGACACAACATTGTTGGTCAAAACACTATTTGACCAATCCTATATGTTTCTTAAATACATAACCTTTCTCAAATAGAAATCTTTCTATAAAAAATATACTAAAATTTGGTCCAAGAAGAAGTTTTTGTTTACTTGCTTTATGCCAGGACAACCCCAAGTTGTATTTGTGTAGGAGCTTTTCTTTCTTTATGTATGTTCATCTTTGTTTCCTTTCCCAGTAGGAAAAAAAAAGAAAATTCAGGATCTCCAATACCCTTTTCATTTTTTTTTAAAAGGCTTTTGGAAAATGAGGGGAAAAGTGAACAATCTCAAGTGTCCTGCAGCAGGCACTTGGAAATTCTTGCAATCTACTTTTTCCAGTTTGATTAAATTTGACAGTTAAAATGGGCATCTGAGTCTACCTAATGCATTTGGAAGCAAGGAATAGTTACATTCCCAGACTATCAGGTGGAAGGCAAGCAAGTACAGTGGCTTGCCGCTAGAGCAAGAAGACTTTGGGGGAGCAGTGTTTTTTATAACTGCCAGAAAGTTTCCTGCTTCCCACTAGGAGACCTTCTGCAATGGTCAGAAATATTTTATAGATATGTATGTGAATTCAGTGCTTATTAGATTTCCAGCTTTGGGTATTACAGTCCAGAAAAGAGCGTTGCCCAAACGAACCTCTTTGTGCAATCCCACCCACGTTTCAGTCACGATCAGGAAGACGTGTGCCATGGCTGGCAAGTGAGGTCATCACTGTCATGTTTCTTCTTTGCTAGAGTTACCCTTGAATGTGCCAGCTGTGGTGGTGGTTGCCTGGGAAGTAAATATATAGTTCCTGGGAAAGTGGTACAAGAGCATCCTTTTTGCTTCATATACATCCCTGAGCATACATTACATGTTAGAAACATTCAGTCATCAGTAACATATGCAGGGAGTGGTATTTGTTTTATATTGTACTGCTGGCAAACATCCCAGCCTACATAAAATACTCCTGTGGGAAATCTCGCAATAAAAACTTTCTTACCTCTTTTGTTTTCAGCAGAAACCCAGAGCAGGAGCTCATCAACATGGAGGCAACAAAGCTGCACCTTTGCTGTGTTCAAGTTGGATTCATTAAGTGCTCAGAAGTGAGCTCAAGAGAAAGCAATGGCAATGAGTCCCATTCTAAACTCTCATCAAATGGCTTCATAGAGACGGTAAGAACTACAAAGTTTAGCTGTCTGTGGCTAGTTTTCAGATTAAAGCACTAAACTATGCAGAAATCAAGGCATGAAACTCATTAAGGCTGCAATTCTGTCCTTAGTACACCCTGCACTACTGTGCACAGGGTACAGTTTGTGAAATCACTTGCTGTTTGGAGAACTTCCAGATCCTCACACATTATGTTGAACTACAGAATAAATTTTTAGCATGGCCTCTGAATTTTTCATGCTTCAGTTGCTAATACAACTTCAACTTGCTAATACAGAGTGATTCCTTTTATTGTTCCTTTTTTTTTTTTTTTCTAAATAAAAATAAGCATGTCCAGAGAGGAGAAGGGAAATACAGGAATGAGTGCAAAACTGTTGATAGGTTTGAGAGTAGTCTTCTAGTAAATCAATGTAAATCAGTGAGGTTGAGTGGACTAACCCATTTCTGAGGAAGGCAGGCTTGATTTCAGGCTTATGTGACCCCAGACCAGAAGAAAGCTTTGAGATCACCATGAGAAAAGGCTACTAGTTCCGCTGCCAGGGATTACCGCAGAGCTGTTGCCAGAGAGCCTGGATGTGGAAAGATCCTACTTTATCATATTTGGCTCTGAAGGGAAGGACAGTCTGCAGAATGCAGCCTACAGGGAATCTGGCTGGGAAGAAGCCTGGCTAAAGACGTGCCCTCAGAGGCTCACAGATTGTGGGAGTGTGGGAGAATGATAACAGAGGACATGGCTGAGGTTTAAAATGTATTAAATTTTAAATAAATAAGACCTAGTCCCTGAAGAAAATAATCTGAAATAGAATGGCTGGGAGGCATTGTTTGGTGCCTTGGTTAGCAATTTGGTCTAGAGGCACACAAGAAGTGTTTGTCAAAGAATTTAACAAAGTTTTAAACATCTTGAAGTTTCTAGAAAAGCAAAATAAAACTCATAATAAAAATACCTCCATAACCCCAAATTCAATAAAGCATATATTGAGAACTGGCAAGAACCAATAGTTTACCACTTTGTGCTGTGAAATTAGCCCAAAGATTTTGTAGGCAGTCACTATCACACCAGCGAGGTGCCCCTTTAAAAACCTCAAACCTTCCAACAGTTTTAATCATGGTGGGGAAACAGACCTGCTGAGGAGAAGGAAAGAGTTTGGAAGAAAAATTTAGGAGGAAGGTATGAGATATCTGCTAAGCTTTTACAGATATTTTTTCAAGGGCAGAAAGAGAAGTCTTCAGCACTAAGGCTGAGAAAAGAAAGGGTAAAATTAGGGGCAGCAAGATTAAAATATTACTCAAGGTTACTCAGATTAGCTGTATGATGAATGTTCCACAGAACACTGCATAAATCAAGACAACCAAGATAAATGGAAGTCTAATTTAAGGAGTGTGCTGTCTCTGGATCAGAACTGGAAGGAACCAGACACATGACTGCCAGTTTATGAGGTACAAAAGCAATACCAGAATTGGGGCAGATCTGTTCAAGAGGCTCTGGTTCAGCATAGTTGGAGTGACATGCTGCTTTCTAATGTCTTTACCAAAGAGGGTAGAGAAAAATCAGCTGGGAATTGAAGTTGGACCGTAGTAGTTAGTTTTAGTGTGCATCCCCCCCGCCCCCCCTGCAGAAGGGAGCTTTTGGCTTTTCTAGACTGGAACTTCTCTCCCCTGTAACAATGACCTGGCTCTTTGCTACAACCTTCCTTTCCTACACCTAACTGTACATTAGTTGCTGTACTTCCTTCTCACTGCACACTCAAACATCTTTTCAGCTTCCCTGCCTTTCCTTTCCTAATTACCTTTTTGAAGATCAGAGAGGCCAGGACTCCTTTGCCCATATGTTGGCAAGAATTAGGGAGTTTTGTTTAAAAAAAGCCAACAAAACCCACTACACAAATGTATTTTTAAACCTGAGGTGTCTTTAACACTTGCATTCATGTTTAAAAATACTTCTGCCAGAGGATTATTTTCATTGTGCGTGCAGAAAGAAATCCCCTGACCACCAGTGAGAGGGCATATAGCACTGTGAGACTAGAGAGGGGAGAAAAAGCCTGTCTTCTGTGCGTAAAGACTCAGTGAAAACATTCAGCAAAGGAAATCTATAAAGCACTGACTTTGTCCAAGAGACCAAAAATGCTGCTGGAGCTGCTGAAAGAGTTGGTCCAATGAAGAGTGGGAATGCTGACAGCAGTTGACAAATGACTGGGGTAAAAGATCTTCAGGCTGGGATCATAAGCTGCACCAGCCTTGAGGAGGCATTTGAGTTGTGGTCCTGGTACAACAGGAATAATAAACTCTGCATCCCTTGGGAAGGATAAATTGGGGCTGCCTAAAATCTGGGGTTCCTGAGCACAGACTGCAAATTGTGATTAGGTGATAGCTGCTAGAAGAAGGTGGCAGCTAACTAACTCCTGAGCATCTCTCAAATGGAGGAAGACTGCATTGGGACTATAGCCAGTGCACTCTGGCCCAGGGGAAGAAAGTTCCCAATGCCTATCAGGTTCTCCAAATTAGTATTTTACTCTTTTTTCCCACGTTCTCCACAGCCTTCCTCTTCCCTTGTCCTGCAAAGTTCTGTTTGTTTAAAATCACTGCTGATGAGTAGGGAAGTATCTATCACTCACTGAGCCCTCTGTAGTCTAGTTTCATTTCTCAGATTTCTTGTTGGGGGCTTCAATCAGCATCACTTAATATTTTCCACACTTTTTAAGCTGGAATCAATTGAGACTGAACTTTTCACTACCCAGAAATGCCCAGAAATAAGCTAATATGTTAATTTAAGGAGGTTAATTTTATTGTTTTATAGACCTAAGTATGGATGCACAGTGAAATCCAAGCAGCTATTCCCACTAATCGATTGTTCACAAGCATGTACACTAGACCAGTCCCTCCCATTTATTAATTTGTAAATAAGTAATCGAGAGGTGAGCATTGCCTTATTCAAGATGAATGTGAAGGGGAATAAAACATCCAGTAACAATTGTCATTTTGCTGATATTGCCTTCAATAAAAAGCAGAAGCTATCAGCATTCAGCAGATAACTGATACTTAACTAGGCAGCATAATTTCCCTGGGGCTGCTCTTTTTGTCCCCAAGAGCCTTAAGGAACGGAGACTTCCCAAACAGCAGTAATTCCAGCCACACTTGTCTCCTCCAAGACGCTTTCCCTTTCTCTCCCTCACCTCATCCACAGTAATGTGTCTCTTTCTCTAACTGATGTTAATTAAAAAATCAGGAAACATTCTGACATCATCAGAGCAGCATGATTAGGCGGATGAATAATTTAGTTTCATGAAAACTTTAATCAGAAATTAAGCTTGTTTGCAGGGGTTTTCAGTATTTCTTCATCTTAACAACTACCTTCCCTTTGCATTCCTTCCACTTACTGTTCCCTCTCCCACAGCTTCCAGCCAGTCACTCCTGTGCCTTCTCCCATTCATGAACCTGTGGGACTGCACCAGAAATGATTGTGATTTAAAAAAAAAAAAAAAAGAAAAAAAAAAAGAGAAAAAAAAAAAGGTTGAACAGCAGTTTTACATTTTTACTTTTACATCTGGATTCTTGCAGGGGTCCGGCTTGCAGAGTGCAGCATCCCAAGGCACTTTTATCACCTGGTAACCACTGAATAACAGATTCAAGAATAATAAAACTACTATAAAGTTGTATAATATTAATGGTAGTCTCATCGCAAATATTCTGTTCAATTCATTTATCCTTCTTAAAGAAACTGTATTAGAAATAGATAACAGGTCCAAGGATGAAAAATGAAAATTATCACAGGCACAGAAGGACTTTTGCTATTTAGTTTATAGGGGAGTTATTTCAGACTCTAAACTAATTAAAGTCTGCTCTTTCCCAGTCCTCAACATTATGTTACCAGGCAATTTGTCTTTTATGAAAAGTTAATACCTGCCCCTCCAGCATCTGAACCCACCTATATTGAGTAAATAATTCGATTGCTTTGGCTTGGTACAGCAGTTGCTGTGTGCCTGCATGTTAGCAATTTGGGGACTGATTTTTATTTTGAGCTTGAAATAGAAGAGACAAGGGGTTGTATCTATAATATAATACACAGATACGTACCCGCCTCTCCCCCCGGTAGATTTTTCAGTGGTTAATGCATTATAATGGAACTGTATATATTTGTTAGCTATAGAATGTTGCGCATTACATTAAAAAAATCTGGCACCATTCATAAATCATACCTTTATTCTGTACTCCATTTAGCCAAAAATATGCACATAGGTACAGACACATTTTATTACACAAAGGCACTACTGAATATAAATAGAATATTTCTCAAACTTCAGATTAACATAAAACCAACATCGTGCAAATACCTGATTCGCCAACCCACTGGCACATCCTCCACATTTTTAAGTGTTCTGCCTAAAGCAGCATAGCTAAAGACTACGTTAGTGGGAAGAAATAGGTGAAAATACACCATAGATTACACAAGTAAAAGTAAGAGAGACAGACAGCAGATGTCACTAAGATGAGAAAACCCTTGCTGACACTCCAGGGAACCTTCCACTTAAATGATATTTAAAAATTAATAATCAAGCACTGACAAACTGAGGGTAGAACTTCTCAGGAAGGACACAATGTCTCACATATATTGTCATCTCTGCTAGAATCAGGAAAATTACAACAACTTCCCTGAGTGAATTCACAGTTTAAAATAGAGGATTAAGCAAGAATCACATAGCATATTTAAAAAATGTACATCTCTCTTTAATGTATTTTGCATAAGCAATCAATATCTGTTGCCTACACATGGCAACAACGTTTGAAATACTTTCCAAAACCTCTGCAAGCAGAATAGCATACAGACACTGGGTCTCCTCACTCCTTTGGAAAGAGTGGACAACTTAAAGTTTTTGCACCCACCTGCAGCGGCTCCTCTTGCAACCAGTTTTCTTTTTAAATAAGATGATGGAGGAGTGACTGTATTAATTTCACTAAATTACTTCAGTGACAGTCTTAATGAAAACCCTGAGTTCTGTGAAAGGGCGCACAACTTCTCTATGTTAAGGCAGCAGAGGATGATAGACATGGAAGCTAAATGTTTTTTTCACAGTTTTTCAAATAATACGAAAGATTTTAACTCATAAGGTAGATGCTTGAATTTAACACAGAGGGGATATTTATCCTTTCTCTGCTCCACTAGAAGCACACGTGCTTTCTCTGTGTTCTACTGTCATCATCTAGATTTGTGGAATGTGAAACAGAAGCAAGAGGAAAGAAATTGAATATAATACTTATTGATTGGTTACATTTGTAAGCATTATTCTAGAAAATGAGCTTGCAGGGAATGGAGTGGGGAGGGACAGTGTAGTTCCAACAAGTGCACACCTTCAGTATACAGGACAGCAGCAAATATAGCAGATCAATTTATTAATTCTGAAACGTTTACAATGCTGCTCAGCACTCACATGAACACTGCTTTGTAAAAAAGGCCCTGACAGTAACTTCAGTGGAAAAGGCAGAGAGAGAGAGGGGAGGATTCCACCAAGTAATAAAAGCTTGTCATTTCCACTGAGAAGGTTAGTTCCTTATGGGCCAACGTGCAGCCAGTTTGAGGCTTGCCTTCCATCGCTAGTCCACACCAGCATTTACAGAAGCCAGATCAGATGTAATGATGGAAGCTTCTCTGAAAAATTCCACAGGCCAAAAAGAGCTAATTTAACTGAGATTTATGTGATAAAATATTGTTAATTATCATCCAGAAACTGTTGCACTCCAGGGCTGCTTGCCAGGTGCCATCAGATCTAGATCAAGTTCCTAAGTACTTATAACAGATCTTATACTATTGTCTAAATAAGTGGTTAAGGGAAAACAACTGTGTAAAATGAGATCTATTAAAAAACCTCTAGTGTAAATAAAGGTGAGGGAAATGTTATGAAGTCATACAAATGTACTAAAAATGTCAAATTGCCAGTTTCATTGTTTTATACATTGGTTGGCATCAGCGCAGGAATATCTACGAAGAACAAAAAAGGAATAAATTTTGCCACCTTTGTCTGAAATATATGGGACCCCACCACAACTGCTTTGCTTTATAGGTCCTGGTGCACTAAGACCACATCTCAGTCCTGTGAAACACAGTTCTGTCAAAGCACCTTATGATTAGTTGAGTAAGGAATTGGGAGTATTTCATACACATTGCAGCTGGAGTCAATTCTTCATTAGAACAAAGCTCATAATTTTAGCAAGTACACCTATTGTCAGAATTCAGCCTCAAAATATAACGAATATCATGTCCGAATGCTAATCAGCAAAATAAATCTGGAAAGAAAATTCTCTCTCAAGTCTGAGGCAATGATGATTTGAAAGGGAGCTGTAGGTTAAAGAAACTGAAATAATAAATGTTATACTAATAGGGTTTTGCTCATTTTTATTTGAGGTCTGAAAGCATTTAAAGAAAATAGCAACCACAACTTTATAGCCTGATTTCTCAGCTGAGAAAGTTCTTGGTAGCTGACAATGAAAACAATGCAGTCTCCTTTATCACCATCCCCCCAAATAGGTAAGTTTATGTATTATACAGAGGAATTCAAAACCAAAGTTCAGAGTACTAAATCGCTTTAAAACGTTAGATGAAGGGAGTCTGCAGTAGAATTTACAAACACAGAAGTCAGTGGCCTTGACATCAGTTTATTCATGTCCCACTTTTTGTAGGTTCTGTGCTCTTTTGCAATAAAGTGCAACCAGTCATCTGCAGGACTTTTATGTTTTCTTTGCTATTGCTGTAAGAGCTCAGCCAATTGTTAGAGCAGGAACTCTCAAAGTCTGGGTTCAGCTCCTGACTCAGGAACAGTTTTGGTAAGCAGCCTTGGAGGAGATACTGTAATTACAGATGAGGCAGCGATCTGGAGATAGTATTTTATTTTCTATCTTGCCAAAGTAATGCAAGAATTAATGAAAGTTTGCAGAACACTAGAAGATCCTGAGGCTGAATATCCTATGGAAGTACTAATGATTTATTTCATCTCTTTTTGAGCATATGCACACAGTCAGTTAGGTGTTTTTCCAGAAAAGACTAATCTTGTCAGAATAACAAACTTGAGCTCCTCCTTATCACTCCATGTCATAGCTTTCAGTATAGAACAAAACCAGCTGTAATTGATATGTATTTCCTGCAATAATTTTCTTGATTCTTTTCCATGTGTTCAATAATGTATGTGAATTTATCCCCTGCGTTTATGAAAAATTATTTGCTCAGTACTCTTCCAATTTCTATTGTCAGATTTTGTTTCTTCATCTAGAATTAACTGGTTAGTGAATTTAGACATGCATTTGATCTCTCATAGTAAAGCACTTCCAATATGTCAGAAGGTATGGCCACAGAAACTGTCTGGAGGCTAATCTATTCAAGTGTCAGTAGAGTGAAATAAAAAAAATGCACTTCTTACTTGACAGTGACAGCAAACCATAACAAACAAGAAATGGTACAGTGATGGCAGAGGTGTGTGTCATTTTTATGAGCTATGGAGATGCAAGATGAAAATTTTGCATCTGGCAAGTGACTCCAGTTTGATGTAGCTACTGTTACTCTGCTGAGATCTCTAGATCTGTAGATGGCTACCAGGATGAGCTGGGAAAACTGAAAAATGGCTCTGTAAGCTATGGCTACTATTTATGATACTGAATTTGCCACTGGACTACACTAAATGCTGTTTGAACATAACTGATCTTATTGCCAGTACAGCATGATTTCTGGTTTTCTAAAAAAATTGTAAACCAAACCATTTGTCTTACATCCTATCTTCAGTAACACCACCACTTCCTCCTTCATCATTTGAGAAAACTTGTATCTAAATCCACATCCCTGTGGATGACCAATGTCTTTCTATATGTTGCCTTTTTGAAGCCTACTGAGGTCAAAGGAAAGAAGCTATCTCAGCATGTAACCCAGAAAACTGGATTGCAGTCATTCCTTACAGGACTGACTGAGAGAGAGAATACCCTTTCAGGCAGACTTTCTTAATCTTGCAAAGTCTATTTTGCATGCTAATCCAATCTCTGGAAGACAATATGGCTTTTAGTTACATATTTCATTCCATAATTTCAATGCATCACTGGAACCCCAGGAACATTGACTAAGTCTTCAAAGAGAAAACCAAGAAAGAAAAAAAGGGTCACAACAGTTTCATCTATCACAACTGGTATCTGTGGGCTAAAAAAATGTTATTTTGGAAGCAATCTGGGTGAATAGTGAAGTCTGAATTGCACAGGTCCCTGACCGTCAGACAAAACAGGTAAAACTGTGGTCCAAAAGACCATAAATGGTTGGATCAATTCACACGCTGAAGGCAATAACATGCTGAAGACAAGTCATAAATGGCCACATCCCTTCCAGATGTAATTCTCTTAATGAATGAGCAGAAACCACCTGCAATTTTATGCACAGTTTCTATTCTCTGTCTCCTATAGTGCTATCCTTCTCTTCAGCTTCAGGGTGTATTACGATGTCTTGTTATTTAGCTGCAAATATCAGTTGTTTTACTTTCATTAATGATTCCAATGTAGCAAGGAAAACTTTGGAGAAAGGATCAATCACCAGTTCACAGCTGCAGGAAGTTCACTGCGCATGTGATAACGGAACCCGACCTGGACTGAAGGATGGTAAAGCATGCCACACCCCAGATGAGTGTTTTGTGCACTGAATAGTTATTAGTCAGGTTTTTTTTGGCTCTCAGGAACCAAAGCTTCTGCTTTTATATCTTTGATAGTGAGAGGCTTAGGCCAGTCTGTCCACTTCAAGAGTGTTACAAATCATTATGGTCTCTCCTCTAAAAAAAAAATACCTTGAGGCATGTGTGGATAAAAGGATATTGAAGTAGAGCTAACTTAATTTCTTTCACTCAAAATGGCTTTGATTGAAAACTTCTCAATTCTACTGACAAACAACAGTTTTTCTCAAACAGTACTTTTATTTCCTTGTTCTGCTCTGAAAAAAATGAAAGCGCAGAAATGTTCAGTCAATACAAGATGTTCATTTCAGAAAGGCTCCAGAGTTGTAATATGGGCATTTCTGCTCTTCTTCAGTCTAGGCTCTCCAGGTAGAAGCCACTTGCTGCTGTGCCCTGCTACTTCCTATCACTGATGAGAAGTCTGATGCGTGATTGCTGTTTTCCCCTGTGTAGTGGGATTAGTGTCATCCGAAGCCCTGCTCCCATTCAACACCACAGCAGCATTTCTAAATCAAAACACAGTCATTTCTGATTTCCGACTGAATTTTGCAAGATTGAGCCTGTGGGTTTACTGTTTCTTCTGTGGATGAGAGAAAAACACATTGTTCTCTTGAAATTTTTTCATGTGAAAAACAATTTAACAGTTCTTATTCTATGGATTGCTTCTGCTTTATTTTTATAAATATAAAGGTAGAAAAGAACAAGCTTGTGGTGCTTTTGATGGGTTTTGAACCTGCTGTCATAACTTGGCGTCTAAAGTGATATAGCCTTCATTTTTATTTTTTTTTTTCCCTTGCCATATCTCAAAATAATGACAACACATAGTAAAGCTGGGTAGCATTAGGTATTTGAGGCATCCCAGTTTAGTGAGTCAGTATTTACTTTAAAAGACAACATAAGTGTCAGAAAATATAGATTTGTACCAGCCCTCAAAGTCTTTCCTGACTTCTGGGCATAACAAGTTTTTTATTTATTTTTCTTTTTCAATCTGCTTGCTGTAGCAGTTGAGTGTAAAATTAGGTAACCTTATACAGTCTGATTAGCAGTTTAAGGATGAAAAAGGTGATGTTTGCACAGCCATGTGGGAACTGCAAGGCTCAGTGACTATCTGTTAACATCCTCCAAAGGCAGGAGTTCAGACTCATACGCACTCAGTATTTGAAACACAGGAAGCCGTTGTCAGGCACAGGATTACATACAAGAATTTTGGATGGGAATTATGTCTTAGTGAACCATTGTCAGTTCACACTAGGGGTACGGTTACAACTGTTTTATTATTGTTACCTGCTGGGATTTTACTAGCAACAGCACACATCAGTCTGTGGAAGGCTGTGCCATATTACAGCAAAGCCAGCTTGTTTCCTTGGATTGAGATCCAAAACCATTAAAATATTATAGTAAGGTGCACTGTATTTCCCCAGCTCAAGATTGTAGCATGCACATTAACGACACAAGAGACGATTTTTTTCGTGATGGAGACATGCCAAAGAACAAGCCCACCACCCAGCTCAATTTTCTCAGCACGCCTGACTCCTTTCTCCGGTGCACCGCACCACCATGGGCACTGCGCAGGGCCACGCACGGGGCTTTGTGCCGAGTCCCCTGCCCACCCGCAGCGCATGGACGCGGGCCCACGCACCCCTCCCAGGGCAGGGCCTGTGCTGCCTGGCCCAGGGACCCCGGGGATCCCTCCCGAGCATGGCACCCCGTACGCCCTCATCCCCTGCCTACGCGCACGGCCCCGCTCTCGCCAGCCTGGCAGGAGGCAGGGCAGGGAGAGGGGCAGCAGCAGTGGAGGATGAGGAATACTGCGCAGGGACATGTTTTGCGGAGGGGGTGACAGGCCACAACCCCAGCGCCGCTGCGCAGGGCTACCAGTGACTTGCCTGCAAACGGAGAGGGCAAAAGCTGACACAAAGACTTAAAAAAATGCCCGCTGCCGGGCTCCCCAGCCCGTCCTCACATCCCTGAGGGGCACTCACGAGCAGCCAAAGCCACCTCCCTGCTGCTCGGTAACGTTTATAAACACCGGGCGGTGGGCGCTTTACTCGCTCCTGTTGCCGGGCAGCGGCCGACGAGCTGAGGGGAAGGGCGGCTCCCGTGCCTGGGCGCCCTCCCCGCGG
This sequence comes from Astur gentilis, assembly GCF_929443795.1. NCBI lineage: Eukaryota > Metazoa > Chordata > Aves > Accipitriformes > Accipitridae > Astur > Astur gentilis. Next base: position 14,565,084 of record NC_064900.1, on the reverse strand, counting down.
CGAGAACAGGCGCACTGAGCATGTGCGGGAGAGGCTTCCAGAAGGAGGGCGGGGACGAGGTGGGAGCTGTGGTGCCGCCGCGCTGGGGGTGGGGCGCAGCGGCACCTCCCCGCGTGCAGCCCCCTGAGGGGCTTGTGGGAGGCCGCGGGCGTCCTGCGCGGCCTCCGTGCCTGCGGCTGTTCCTTAAGCCTTCGCGCGGCCGAGTTCTGGTTTTCGAGCGTTTACATCGGGTGTCCATCCTGACGTGCGGAATACAGACTCCACAATCAGTGAGATTGTAAAGTAGGTATGTTCATTCAGCGCTGGGCGGCACGGGGGGTAGTCCCAGCAAAGTCGTGCGCGCCCGACTCGGCAGTTCGCCTCAAGTTTATACAGTCAGGTATTACATATTTATAATATGCCTATACATATGCATGACCTATCCCCGCTTCATATTAAAATTAGCTCCGAGAGGTCATTTCCATAGTCCCCTCCCAACTGCGCCTGCGCAGGGCCTCTTTATGGTGGTCGTCTGGTGGTCGCAGAGATGAAGATAGATGACTCCGTCACCACTAGTAGCCTCTTTCCTTGCGCAGGCTCAGTGATTTCTTGGTATTCACCCAAGCCGCAAGACCAGTCTTGGCTGGCTCTTGGGGCCTGCTCCTGCTTCTTATCAAGGACTGTCTTTACCTTGTTGGCTGGTTCTTGGCACCAGCTCTTCTTATCAAGGACTGTCTCTACCTCAGCTAATTTCAACAATGTAAGCACTAAACATCATCTTTCACCCCCCTTTATTATGTCTACTGAGATTCTTTGACTCCTCTTGTCTCAATCTGAAGGTGAGGTGTGGGGCAGGGGGCTGCATGGATTCAGTGGGTGCGGGGGGGCCCTGGTGAGAGGCAGGGTGCTGGCCCGGGGTGGCTGTGTCTGCTGGGGGTTTGCTGCTTAATTAATGCTTTAGGATGCGTAGCAGTAACCTCTTGGGTGCTGGCAATAGTTTACGCTTGTAATGCAATGAAGTTAATTTTCAGTAATCTAATTTCGAACTCGGAGGGGAGCAGAGCGAGGAGGTGAGTTTTGCAGAAGAGCTGTGCTAGGCCCCTGGGTGGATCCAGGCTCTGAAGCGAAGATAACAAGTGCTCTCTAAGATTTTACCCGAGTGCTGCTTCTGGTCTTTTTCCACTTTTCTGATCAACACTTGAATGCCACTGACAAGTGTAATTGACAAAACTAAAAAGGATGAGGAATTAGGCTTCCAGTCCAGAGCAGGTGAAGTGACATTACTTACGGAGCATGTCCTGCCAGAACTGTTGGAGTTCGTACTGAGGTGTCTTTAACCTGGGGCTCTTATGGCTGTAGGAAAACCTCATTTATATTTTGTGTCTGACATATTTAGTGAAAACATGGAAAACACTAGTGTAAATCAATGTAAAAGTTCTGGAGGAAAAGGCATTGCCACAACTTAAGACACTTTGCTGCTAGTTTGTTAAAAGTGACATATTGTAAGCCTTGTAATATCTAGTGCCAAGTTTTTTTAGATGTTGTATTATTAAAAACTGTTTTCCTTAATGTCTGTGATATCTTGATAGTCACTGTATAATCTGGAAAGCTAAGAAATTATCTGTGTTTATGCTGCAGAATTTAGAACTGAATTTTAGTTCGTCATCTAATTTATGCATTCATGGAGTTGGAGAGTAACATGCATGGGTGTGTGTATGGGAGGGGGAGGATCTGGTGCTTCTAATTTGATTCAAGTTTAAGTGGGAAGCAATGGTAGAAGCAGCCATGGGTGTCACAGGGGAGTGACCCGTGTCACATAACACATTGTTCACAACGGAAATCACTACCCAGAACCTAATCAAGGCACTAGGGGGTGAAGGTAGGTTTCCAGCCAATGCTCCTGTGTCTCAAGCATAGTGACACATTTCAGTGTCACATTTCTGTCTCCCAGGAAGCCCTCCTTACTACTGAAGTGAACAGGCCAAACATTGTGTGGTCACTTTCTCATTCTATTCCATATATAGTGAAGGGAGAGGTAGCAAGACATACTTAAAATATATATCACATTATTGCAAAATAATGGCTTTTTCAAGAGTCAGTTTCTGAATATATGCCTGTGTACGGATACATGGAAAATTACTGTTACTGAAAGTACAGAGGTGTTACTGCAGCATCCAAAGCTGCAGTATTGCCAGCCTTGTGGACTCAATAAACTAGAGAGTAATCTAGCAGAGTCCTAGTAGATGAAACAGTGCATGCAGAGAAGTCTGTTCCTCTTATGACCCCCTTTTTTCCAGATTTAACATTTCAAGTAATAGATGATCTCAGTGCCCTAGGAAAGAGAATATTCAACACTCTAAAAATGGCCTAGTTTTGCCAGCATAGCTTTTTCTGAGATCACAAAAAAGTGGATAAAATTTGCATTTGCTTGTGTGACTTAATCATATTCTTACCAGTTAGGGGGCAGGAGAAAGAGAAATGCAGGTGACTAATAATTAGTGGTAATAATGAGGTCCATATGCATATAGATGTTACTTAGATGCACGGTGCCCTAAGCATTTGTCAAATGAGGATTTTGCTCCCTGTGGACCAGCTATTGTTGTTTCTGTATTAGAAGCTTTCAGTTAAAAATTGACTTTGGAATTCAGAATGGTGAAGGTAGGTGGCCAGGTATGTCCATATATAAGAGAGGCTACAAAGGAACAGAAGTGCTTTTGTTAGGGGTGGTCTTGTGTTCAGGAACTGAACTGAGCTTCCTTTGTGTAAACAGGTACATAAAATTAAAACCAGAATGCTTATTTTCATTTTGCTTTCTCTGTTTGACTTACCTTTGGCTGGTGTCTGGCAGCTTCTCAAAAGAACCTCTGCATGTTGCCTCCCTGTTCTTGGCTTAGGGAGTGCAAAACTGGTATCGAATTATCATCAGACGTGATAGTGTTCTTGCTAATGCCTAGAACATTTTTCTGAAATTCTGATTCCTCAGACTTAGTTTTAAAAGACTGCCACATTACCAGCAGGTCAAGAAATGCTAACAGTTAGCTCTTGGGCCCTGTTTTCACTAAGCTAAATTCAAGGTGGCAGCGATTTTAGTTATAGCTAGAATTACAGTTACATATTTCATGCATATGCTGTACTGTAGGCTCTTGTGGTAGGACAGCCATCTCAAAGGTATGTGCTAGAGAATAAGAAAAATAAATACCAATAAGGAATTAAAAAATAAATAATGTTCCTGCTAATCTAAGATGACAATGTTTTACAAAAGAATCCAGCATCAAAAGGAGGGAACAAGCACTGCTGGGACCTCGCTGTTTTTTAGAACTCACAGATTACAGCCCAGAACAGCACACAAGAAAACTTGTGAGTAATACTGGTTGTATGCTTACTGACATCTGGATGGCTGCCAACATCTTCATTTCAATAATTGCGGTCTTACTGATTGCTGTACTCTACAAGAAATAGATCCTGGGGACATTGAGAAGGGAGAGGTTTTTGTTTTGTTTTTTTTTTCCTTGGGTAGGTATAAATGACTAAGTGTTGTGCCAATAAAGATAATACAATTTAATACTTAATGCCAGGAATGCTAGTGGGATCTGGATTAGTACTATAAAATGAAATTAATGTAAGCAACCTTAACTGTTGACTCAAATATTTAAATTTTATTCCTTAATTTTCTGTTCATTTTTTGATTTCAAGAACAGCCAGAAATGGGAGTTTTACTGGATAGATCTGCCTTCAGCATGTAGTAATGTGTGTCAGTTTTGGTTTAGTTAAGTTCATATAATAAACTTTTTGTCAGTAAACTATTGGTGTGCAAGGCAGTCCTACTCGTATTTATCATATCCCCTTTTTTTTCCTTGCTGAATGTGTCACATAGCCAGTTACTCATGGAAATCAATTTTTAAATACTTGTGCATGTCTGTTCTCAGAAGTAGGTTATGTTTGTTCATCCAGTCAGGAAATGGAAAAATACCAGATTATCTTTATTTGAACACAGCTCAGCAACCCTCTGAATATTGGCAGCTGAGCCCTATGTAGGGAAATGCTGCAAAGAGATTCAAATACATTTGAATAATGCAATTCCATTCACAGTATTCTAGGAACATGATGAAAAGAGAGAGGCTAAGTTTGTCAAACATATTATTCGTGGCAAATTATTCATTCAGCTTTAACAAGCATACAGCAGCTGCTGTACTTTGCTGCTAAACCGGTTCTTCAGTGACTTCCTCTAAAAGTGACATGTACTGGGGAGTCTCCATCCTTGCTCAGTGTGCAGGCTAGACCATCAGAAGAGTTTTTCTGTAGCTGCAGGCCATGTCATCCTTCCCTGTCTTATCCTCAGTTCAATTAAGACATGGTACGCTTTTCCTCCTCAATGCTCCCCTTTTATCTCCCCTTCTTCTATTTCTACGGTATTGTTTTTCTTTTTCATACTAGAGTTGGTTCTGAATACTGATAAGGTTAAATATGCTGTAAATTACTGGAGAAATAGGCTAGCTCTGTGGTGTCTGGTGTCTTGCAAACATCAAACATTTCATGTTCAGAAGGTTCCAAGAATGATCTGAATTTTCAACCTTTATTTTTCACAAGGCTTAAACACAAATGCCTTTTTTTTTAAACTGCTTTCATACTTCTCCATTTGCAAAGTTTCCTAGTGAAGACTCAATGCAAAGTAAAGTAAAATTATATGAAGTCTCTTAGGCCTGTATTAATTATGAAGGTTTAGAAAACCTCAGAAGTTAGGCTGGCCCAACAGAGGTTCCTGCTGTATGGTAGTAGTACAGTTCAGATTGGTTGATTTGATGTGTTTTTGTTTTGTTTTATTTCTCTCTGTTTTTTGATCTACATTTTTTACTTCTAAGTCTTTCGGCCCTTGTGCTGGCATTTCTGCTCAGCTTCCTAGCTTTCACTTTTTTGGTGAATTTCAGTATTTTTAATTGAAATAGAGTGAAATTGGAAGATGAACTTCTGAGCTTACAATGATCAAGGTGTTTCAACATAAAGGAGATTTGTGATTCACCTCTGCTGTCAACCCCCCCCAATGTCGTTAAGAAATTAATTCAAGAGCTCAAGCTAAGTCTTGAAGCCTGACAGGCCAGATTAAGTGACTGAATCAGTTTGCATGCTGTTACCTGCAGTTGTTCAGTACACACTCTTCCTCTTTTCGAAAGTCCCCACATGCTTTTTCTTATTCAATAGTTGCCAGCCTGGGCTAGCCAATAATTTAATTTATAGGTTTGTGCCTGAGTCAAGATCCTAGTTGGGTAATACACAGATGGAATCTTAGAGAAGCTCTCAGATGCTAATATGATCAGAGTAGATGTATTTTTCCCTTCTTAAATCATTAATTTATTGTTCTCTTTCTAAATACTCATTTGCTAAAGGGTGCATAAGAAGTTATTTTAATGTATACATAATCTGGAGAATAACTTTCCTGATGAAGAGTGAACTACACTGCTTGTTATTAGAGAGGAACTACTCAGAGTATTTGTAAACACACTATGGAAAAAAACTTTGATAAGAGTACAGGCAAAATGACCAATTCTGTCTTGGATCTTTGAGCTCGGGCTTATACCAGTGGAAACACTTGTTTATGTATTTGTATTATAGAGCTAGTGATACTGTTTTAAAAGACTTAGTTTAAAATATTTAAAGGGATTTTTAAAAATGGGTTTTTAAAATCTCTGTTAATGACACCATCGTAAAATTTTTATATGATACCAACATAAAATTATTTTTTAATATTTATATTAGAAATACCACAAAGACATTATCAGGTTTTTAAATTTGTCAGGGAGACTGAGAGTAGAGATCAACTTGTCTTTGCCCTTTGAAAAAAAAATTTCCAATTCATATTTTCTAGGTGACTCCTATTTGTAATAGACCAAGCCTTAAACTTCACATCAAAATGTGTGGGAACAGTAAGATTGATTAGATCTAGGTTGTTTGTTATGTGTGAGGGTTTTTTGGTGTGCTTTTTTTTTTCTCTCTCTAATTCAAGAGCATTTTATGATGGGGGAGGATTATATGATGATTCCCTTGTACTTCAGGGACAAGGGATGTATTCAGTGTGCCTGTTGATTATAAACCTGTTTGCTTGATTTGGTTTGCATTTTTGACTAGGCATAAACAAAGTAGTAACAGCAAAAGCAACTTGGTCAAAATCAGGACAGCGTTCAGGCTTTTTCAGCTGTAGTTTATTTTGTTTTGTGTGTTGTTCGTTTTTTTTTTTAATACTTCAGCATCTGGATATTGCTTTCCAGAAACCTGTTGTGGCTTTTTAATGCTGTTAAGAGTTTATGTGTACCTCTGCTTATGAGAACGGGATGGGAAAAAGCTAGAATTAACTTGCTGGTTTATTGAGTCTTACCTTTCTGTAATCTACATGCTCAACCTATTCACACTGTATAAAATGTAAACCTGTGCTGAAGTTTAGGTGATCTTGGAACGCAGATGATTGATTTAGTAGCATTTTATCATTGGAGTGTTGCATTTTGGTTAAACAGCTGTTCAAGGTAAGGTGCTTGCCCCAATATTTGGGGCAAAAAGAATTCAGCCTATCAGTTAGAAATTAATTTTCAGAGCAACATGAGGTTAATCCAGGTATAGCAATGAGAAGGATATGAGAAGTTTCTGCAGATACTCTATCCTTCCTAACCAAGCTACAAAACTGTACAAGTTTGGTCGAAAGTGTTATTTACAAAAACTTACAAAATATTGGTACAAATTTCATAAAACCATCAGTAATATTCACATAACCTTTTTGAGAGTTTGGTATGTTTCAGAGCATGAAATCTTGGGGAAGTTTGTCCTGGCTGATTCACTCACTTTCACTTCCTGATTAATTTTGCCAGACAGTGTCTGTTTCTACTCCAGTGACCCAAGCTTCTCCTATTCACTGTTTACTACTTTTCTTCAGCAATTTTAAGTATCTGGATCTCTGTGTGTTGCTTTTTGGAGACAGCCCAAGAGGCCGTGTTTACTAGAGAGTGGAGACTCAGCAGTTTTTGAAAAACTGGCATCTTGTAGAATTTCCAGGCCTGGCATTCATCATCATTAGTGATTTCTAATGTTGCTGATGGCATTCCTGTAGCTATTTCTGCAAAGCAAACTGTATGTTCCTTTGTGGTTTCAGAAGCTTCTTGTGTGAATGGTGTTACATGTAAGTGCTCACTCTTCTCTTAGTTTGTGTGGAGTAGCTATGGGTATTATCTGTTCACACATATACTGCTATCCCTGCACCAGTGGACCAAGGAGGGAGAGCACTGAGAATGGCTAAACCAAGTGCTCTGAACCCTGCCATAGATTTCAGGTACTAGTTTAGGGAAAAGTGGGGTTTACACACATAGGTTTCATCTTGGCAGAAACATTTGATTTGGGATTTTGGTTTTAACACTCCTTACCTAAATAAGTAAGACAGACCTTTTACTATAGTAGTCTGTCAGATCATGCTTTGGGTAATTAAGGGTCAAGATTCTGCTCTGGCATAGAAGATTTCATGATGTTTCCATGAACTCTGCCACTGTGGCCAGCAAACTTCATGTGGTGTAACCAAAGGAGCATAAACTTACCCCAATTTCCATTGTTCTGAAGGCTGAGGAAAGGGTGGACAGTGGCTCCTGGTGCTTTATCTCTCCTGAAATAATTGGCTGGAAATACAGAGAGAAGCAAATGATGCTTTATATATGGAGCGTAGTAAAATCTGTGTGTGGCTGAGAGCCAATGCATGTAGCTCTTTGGCCACAGGACATAATAGGAATCTCATCAGTTGTCTGTATGTAGGTAACCTTACTGTATGCAGAGCAGTAAGTATAAACAGTAATACTGGAAGTTAGGAAACTACAAGAAATATTGTGGTTTATTTGTCTTGGAATTTGCTATGCAACAATCAGCAGTAGTGATAATAATAGTGTTTTAAAATGCTTTTAAGCATAGCACTTGATGTCTGCTATCACTGATCTTTTACTTTAAACCCTGTGCTGTTCAATTTTCCACATTGCCATTGCTGTGTAATTAGGAAAATAAAGTTGCTTGTTGGAGTATTAGGCAGGTGCAGTATCTCTTATGGGTGTAACTTGCAGCATCCTGTCACCTCAGTGTAAATGGGAGGTAAACGTAAGACTGGAATTGCATCTAGGGCCTGTGGTGCAGTGAAAAGAAGTTCCATTTAGTAGCGTGATGGGCTTCTCTCTGCCCTGTCCCTTGATCTCCTGGTTTCTGCTTTTGTAGCACTATGTTGATGAACTTCCTCGTGGAAAGGGGAGTCTTCCAAATTCAAAACCAGCTTTTGATTGTTTTAAAACGTTTTTAGTGGTTTGAAGTAGGTTCTGAGACATCCAGTTTCTAAACCTGTTTCAAGTGAAAGGTCGTTGGTCTTCAGAAACTGATATCCTTCTCTGATTGATTAGTTTTTTAACACAAGCCCATACAGAGGAAGCAGAGAATAGAAACTGATTGTGAGTTTTCTCATGCAGTGACAATTACAGAAACAACTTCTGCTAAGTAACTACTGTTGAGGTACTGTGAAAATTCAGTGTCCAGTAGCCCTCAGAATTTCTCTTTTCTGTGCTTGTGAAGTTCTGTAGAGCCTTTGCATTGGCTCTTGTACAGCCAGTAATGGCATACATACCAAGATTTAACTTGAGACGTTAGTGGTGGGTTTTTTTTGAGTGGGTGCATATTCAAGCTTTTCATGTTAAGGCAGAATGCTTGCTACAGAGATTCAAACCTTTCCAGAAGCTGATTTGTCTAAGTTGGAGATGTGCCTAAACCAAGGTTTGTAACGGGAACTATCAGTTAAAAGGCAACTGATCAGACTGGCAAACAAAAATAGCTTTCAGGAGTACCAGCCCTTTTCTGTCTGTTCCAGCTATATCACTTGGTCCAATAAACTGCCTTTTCCTGCAGAATTTGCTTGCTTCTATTAGATTCAGGTTCAGAACTTCACTGCTACAGTATAGAAATAATACAGGAATGTTACCATAGGGGAATAGATTAAATTGCTGATATTAAAAGTACGCCACCAAAGTTACATTATCATTATTGAAAATTGCCAATTGGTTGCATAGTGATGAGACATACTTACGTGAAAAAGTTTTAGATGTGATGCAACTAAATGTTGATTCAGTATAAATAATAAGTTCTACAGTGTTCATTAGGAGATGATCATTATGCTTAATATGGAAGCACATCTTCCTGTGTAATGTTTCTAACTTTTTATGGGTAAAAAATTGATGTCTCTTCTGTAGCATGTTAAGACATGCCCTGAGTAAAACCTGTGTTTGTTTGGTACCCCCCCCCCCTCCCCCCCCCCAGTTAACTCTTACTAGTATTGAGAATTGAGTTTTGCATTTGTGTTTAAATTTAGGGTTCTATGTAGTAATGCTTTTTAAAATTAAGATTTAGGCTCCAGCATTTTCTTTTAAACAAGAAATCTCAGAATTGATAGAGACTCTGCAATGTAATCCTTATAACGTGTTGGACTGTTCTTTCCCCATCTCCATTTTTCCGTGACTGCTGCATGGAATCTGGGCTGATGCTAATCTAGAAGGACAGTCACACCTCATGAAAGAATCATCACTGCTAATCAAATCAGAGTGAAAACCCACCACTCTGCATCAGTGGAGACATTTAATGTGCTGAATATTTCATGTAGTGGGGGATCTGGCTGTAGACCCTCTCAACAGCTCCTTGTTGCATGCAAATATTTACTCAAACACTCTGGTGTGGTTGAACGGGTGTGCAGTAACACCAGGAAGCATTGAGTGATCCTTCTAAGTAATGGTAATTACATGTGACTCCACACATGCTAGGTCACAGTGGCTTGCAGACAGCCCCTTGCTTTGTCAAAGCTCCCCTTGCCTGCATGATTAAGTGGGCAGTGTGCCACAGGAAATTTGATGCATACAGGATGACAAATGTCTGTTTTGGCTGCTGAGAATTGAACTCAAGCGTAGATCTGCAGAAACATCAAAATACAATCAAGGGCTGACATCAAACCTGTGAGCCAAGAGAATTCCTCGGGCAAAAAGAGTTGAACTTGAAAGTACAAGAAAAGAGTACTTTAGTTTGTACACTGGTACACCAGTTTGGTTTTGCTGACTCGTTAGCAAGGAGGAGTGGAGGAAGTAACAACCCAGAAAAATGTGTGTGTCTGCCTTTCCAGTTATTCTTTACATTAGAGTGTAGTGGAGTGGTGAAAGAGCAGAGCAATACAAAACAGTGTTTGCTTTCAGGTTTTAATTTTTTTCACTACAGTATACAATAGTCGATCTTGGATGTCTGTAGTCAAAAGCATGCTTACTTCTTGTTTACCCAGATAGCATCTCCTTGTGACAGAAGGAAAAACTCCCTGTTAAAAATAGTGGTGCAAATGCTCTACTTAACTGCTGCTTTTGCAACTGCTTGATCTTACATGACTTTTAAAAAGCTGTCATATTTTGTTGCTTGCATGTTGCTCATACTTGGCACAGTGATAAGTGATGACACAAGGCATAAGACCGTAGAATCAGATTCATTATGTATCTCCCAGTAGAGGTAAGGATTGAATTAATGTTATTTTTAGGCCCTAGGTTTGTACAGCCTGAACAGTCCCGTAGGTTGATGTGTGTTACGGAATCCACTTCCAGGTTGGAAGCAGGCTTTAAGTTTTCAGCACAAGGGCATCATCTTTGAGTGGAGAATAGTGACTGTGTTCCTTTGTTCTGTGTGAATGATGACAGAGGTTGGTTTTGGCCAGTAGATCCTACATCAAACTTACTCTGTGGTCTTCATTTTAACTAGAGCATTTCTGCAGCAGTAATACTGGTGCTTGCTTGCAGCCTTACAAGGTTTATAGACCTTTCTGAATATGAAATGAAGGGAGATGTCCTGTAGAGCTGCAGTCATGTTGTCCTCTTCCCTCTGCTTTTGTAGTACTACTACACCAAGGGTGGGGACAAAATACTTGCTTGACAGGTGTGCTTGTCAAATAAAAATTATTTCTAAACAGGAGTTGAGGAGTTGTGAAAAGAACATGTTGAAAGAGTTATTTGCTGAATTTGGACAGTCTCTGCAGCTGGTTGAATAATGAACTGCTGAAAGGAATTTGAAGCAAATGTCAATATTTGTCAGATAAATTGCATTCAATAAATAATTTCTTCCAGGCTCTAGTCATCCATTGGGAGACTTGGTGATGATAGCTCTAAAGCAAAGACCTTTATAAGGAGTACCAAAGTACTATGCGTAGCAATGCTTCTGGGGCAGTCTCCGTAGAGGGGCAGAATTCCTCACAAGGCAGACAGAGTGTACCTTCCACCCTGTCTCACTTGCATGTTCTGCCATACAGCTCTGCTCGAAGGAAGGAAGGAAGGAATGAAAACTGTAGTTGCTTCCATCCCAGTCCATTTGAGTGTCCACAGACTCTTAGGAGTGTTCAGGCTGTATCTGTGTTAAATACAGAGGATTAAAACCAAAACAGTTTTATACTCTGTGTGCCCTGTTTGACCTGTAGTGGCCACATAAGTAATAAGCAGAAACATCTGTAACTGGTAATAGTGGCCATAACTTTTTCAGTATAGACTGGGGACACATGATTAACCTTTTGCAAATAAAACTGTCACAGACTAAGAACGAACATCAAACTATAAGCAAACAAAACCTGAAGAATAGCCCTGCAAATACACAAAGAAAGCTCTGAATACAATTTAGCTTTCTTCCAAGAACGACAGATTTACTTTCTGGATGTAAATGGCTAAACTTGTCACACTCCCAAGTGCTGCCTTCCAGTGTGCAATCTGCTTTTGCATGCAGCACCGTAAGTGCCGCTTGCCCCGGGCTTATGTTCTTGAGTTTTTTCCTCTCAGTGCCTGGATCCATAGTGGTAGAGTGAAACTCTGTTATGGCATATGTCCTTCCTCAGGTGTGCTCAGTCTTGAGGTTTATCTTTTAGCAAAGTCTAGCTATGGAAATATAAATTGCACATTACAAGCTGAAGATTCAGATAGTGGTTTTTTTCCTAGGAATAACTGATTTTTGAATGACAGAGCTCACAATCAAATACATGCATTTGTCTTTTCCATAAATGCTTTCTGTGCGAAGCAGAACACTTTGTAAGATGTGAGCATGATTGTTTCCCTCTGTAAGGAAGAGGGCATTTGTAAAGAAATACTTTTTCTCAATGTGTAATGTGTATACTCATGTACAATATGTTATCAGAAGATCACAGTGTTACTTGATGTGGCTTTACTATGTCTCCTTCAGGACCGATTTTCATGATGTCAGCCTCTTCAAACTAGATCGAATCCAAGAGAAATGGTGATTTTTAATTATATTTTAAGAGGTAGGCCTCTGTTCTCCTTGCAGTTCAGAAATATCAATCAACAACAAAAAAAGGCATTTTGAAAGTTGCATATTGTATCCTTTTGAAGTAGTTATACTTTTGAGGAAGCATGTGAACTGCTGGGTAGGCAGCCTGACATGCTGTTAGGCTTTTTGGAGAATTTCTTCCATTGTGACCTTTTCAGGAATTGTTCTTCCCCTCTGGGGAAGGGGATGCAAATTCGTTTTGTTCCTATCAAGAAATGTTGCAATTGTTGTGATATGTGTTGTAACGAGTTTTTGTGGAAATGAACTTTACTATTTTGGATTTAATAAAAACAAATCCTAATACTTACTGCAAGCATTCACAGCATCTAATGACATGTAAGAAATGAATGTGTCGCTGCTCTGAATGCTGAGTAGCTGCATGGAGTCACTGAATGTGACTTTCTTTAGAATTTGGCTCCTTGCTGTATGCTTAGTACCTGGGAAGCAGTGAGTGGTGGTTAAAGTAAGAGTATGATTCTGCAGACAATATCACACACAACTAGTCTTTTTATTTCTGAGCTTGTTCTTCCATGTTTTGTTGTTCATTATGGGCCATAAAAGTATCTTAGCCTGGAGGGTTTCAGCTGAGCTTATCTGGACATTTGCTTGAGTAAGGTAGCAGGGATATGAGTAAGAATTGTAGAATGTTACCAGGTACAGGGAGAGAAGCCAAGCTATCTATTTTTATTAAAGGTTTTTTAAATGTGAAAAGGAGTATTCTGTAGTCCTTATTGTACTGCATCATTGCAAGTAAAAACATATGAGATGCAAGGAACTTAAGTCCATGGTTTTCCAGCCATTTTCAGGCTGTCTAAACCAATATTGTACGCCTGCACTGAGTTTTCTGAAATAATATAGTTACAGTTTCTTGGGAAATGTGCATTGTGGAAATCTTATTTATGCCTGAAGTCTTATAATCAGGAAAGAACCCACCATAATGTGTTTGCATTATAAGTGTTTGCACTGATCTTCAGTGGAAGGTCACTGAGATTCAAGCCAGTTGTTATATTAGGAACTTGCTACGTCTTTGTAATGGCTTCTGTATACATCACATCTAGGCTGCTTATGTTCTAAACTTCAGCTAATTTTGAGAATTGGGACTTAGAATGGTTGTCAGCTTCACTCAAAAAGACAAGGGATTCCAGCTTTTACTCCATGTATTTTTCTCTTCTTGCTTAACTTACATAAAAGCACCTTCACCTGTTCTGATCTTAGAAGTGCAGAGTAAAGAGCAGTGTTTGCTTGCTGAAAATCCAGGAAATACTGAATTGTCTGTCCTGTTGACATCTGCCTGCCTGTATGTGCTTAAAAATTGGATAAGGAAATGGGAATGTATTGTGCTGCTCTTGTTTTTTAATGGGAATATCTCAGAAAATAAATCACTTCCTCCACCCTTTTTCTGTGAGGAACACAAGGATAATTCAGGCAGAATCACAGCAGAAGCTTCAAGTAATTGAAGTTCTGCTTTATCTGTTTTTTGATTCCCTAATGGACCTTCATCCCCAAAAGACTGAGATGAGATGGGTGTGTTCTGATTAATGTGGACTATTTACCATTTCTGCTGATAAGCTGGGAGGATGCATTAAATCCACCTCAGCAAGTGGCAGTGAAGTTTCAAATGGTAACGAGGACAGCTGCATCTTTCTTTGACTCCTGAAGGTCAAGCATTTCTAAAGCCTTTCCCAGCTTATAAATAAGACTGCTGATGTGATTCAGTTAGTTACGGAAACTGTAACCTCAAGGATATTTTCAGCCTTTTGTGTTGGTGGAAATACTTCTGGCTGTATTTATAATGATATTCCAGATAGTACTTTCCAGTGTTTATTGGACAGTAGCTTGTGTCAAGCTGTTGTCCTAGAAGTGGATTTGTTACCTGGTGTGCAACAGACCAATCTCACGCACTCAAGTGAGACACTGCTTATTCTGCGCAGGGTGCTCAGTGGACTTCCCACAAATCAAGCACACCAGGTTTGTCAGGTGTGTCCCTTTTATACAGTAACAATTGCATCTAATTTATTAAACTACTGCTACCTAATACATCAAACTATCTAATGCATATGATTACATAACCATGACACATCAGATACTTCCTTTGGACATAGGGGGGTCTTGGGTGGTCTTCAGGGGTTGTTTGAGGAGGTATCCACTCCTCACTTTGACTGCTAAGTTTCTCTGTATCGGATCAGTGGTTCATTCTCCTGCCAAGAGGGATGCACCATCAATTGGGAAGAATAGAAAGGATTAGAATTGGTGCTCCAGGTGAAGCACCATTAAACAGGAAGAATAGAAAAGATCAGAATGGTCTTGACTAGCTAACTTAATTTAAAACAGAACTTTCTAATCTACCACAGGATTTTCTGTATCTGACATCAAAGCCAGAGACATGTTTTGAATGAGTAGCGAGACTGCCAAAATCTTAAAGTGGAAGTTGGAGTTAAAGCCAGATTCAAATGTGACAATTACATGAGGAAGAGGTGGATCAAAAGCCCTCAGCTCCTTAAGCTTGTGTGTTTCAGGCTCTGTGGTTCAGTGCTGCTTGTGCTTGGTGTCTGAGACAGAAACAGAAGTGATTAGTTGGAAGATTACAAGCCCTTCATGTGCCTGTTAAGGTTAAGATTTTTAGCTTGATTTTTTTTTTCTCAGTACTATTGAAGAGCTGCATAAAATTTAGATCTCAAATGCACCTGTGTCTAATCCCCATTTGAGAAGAGGGGGGAGGGAAATGGCTACTACATTACTGGTTAAAAAGGGGAAGAGTAAGAGCAGGGTCAGAGCTGCTTGTAAACCTTGCAGCCAGCTTCCTCTGGTGGTGTTACCTTTGTGAGTGTCACAGCGCAGAATGCCAGTCTCATGCTTGCAAGACCTCTGCTGCTACTGGGGGACTCAGTCTGGAGCGGTGGTCACTATCCCCCTACTTTTTTGCATACCTTGCACAGCAGTCTTGTATTTTGCAGCTCTTGTCTGTGCTTCTTTTTCCAGTCTTACACCCTTTCTAGCCTGGCCCCAGCTACTTCTCTTTGCCTGGTGGCCAGTGAACGTTGTCAGCCCTCTCTGACTCTTCCCCTTCATCTGCTGCCTGTGCCAAAGCTGAATCTTACGTCCTCAAGGATGAGAACAGTTTCCTTGGAAGGACTCTGTTGTTTCCTCAGGACTGAGAAGCCTTGAGCTGATCCTGAGTAATGGCTTGTTTATTCATGCCACAGATGATGGCTGTGCTTGCCTTAGAGAAGTGTGTACTGTAATCACTGTTGCAACTTCAATGGTACAAACTACCTTGCTCATAAAATACAGACATACTTGCTCTATTGTAAAGCATTTTTATGTTAACACTTCAGAGAACTTAATCTGATTAGTACAACTTCTTACTTCACTGCAGATTCCTTCTTTTGGAGTTTGTCCTAGTGCCATCTTCCTCCTATGAAGGTACTCCAACATTTGAGGCTTTAAACAAAGGGTGAAGTATGTGACTGTGCAAAGGTGGTCAGTGCTAGTACGCACAGAGCTGCCAACCTCTTCTTGAACAACTTTCTCACTTTTTATATGAGCTACTTTCTGATCTGATTTGTGTATTACAAATACTTTGAAGATGTCCCCAAACTTCACATTGTGATGACTTGCATACAGGGCAACAGTTAAAGGCAGTTTAGTGCTCTGTTCTTGGTAGTGGCTAGTACTACCTTTATGAAGAAAGATTAAAAAAAAAAAATAAAAGAATTATAAAGATGTAAGCTAAAACTACCTCTGTGTTTATGTATCACTTGCATCTCTTAAGAAGTAGGCACGGATTTGTCATGTGATGTGGGAGGTGTTTACTGATCCATCCACAAAATAAGTTTAGAATCAGTTGTAAGGCTGGATAGTTTAGTTATTTCTTCTGTGTGTCATTCTCTCTTAAATAATGGTAAGTTCTTGTTTCTGTATCAGGGAATTCAAACTACATGTTGAGTGAAAGCATGTTTCCTTTTATCATTTACAAAGTGTCAGTTTATCATGCAAGGTCTTCTCTGGATAGAGAAAAGGAGTGTTTTAAAGTGGTGCCTTTACAGAGGCAACAAATTTTACCAGACTAGGGTGTGGACAGGCAATTGTGTAATTGAAATCATCTGGAGTTAGAGTGGAAATTTGGTTTGCTTCTGGGATTTTGGTATTGCTATGGCACTGAGAGTACTGTGGCTCCTCTTCCTGGAAGTGTCGTCACTATAAAGGTACAGAGATTACAGCTGTGTAATTATTTTTTTTAAATGCCAATTCCAAATAATGCCTGTATCCATAGTGATTTCAGTCAGATATTCCATACTCTAATTTGGGTGGGGGTGTATTGCATGTAGTTTTAAAATTGTGTTGTGTAAAAAGTTAGTGGTGCATTAGCAAAAACTACAAACAGCAAATGCTTGGACTGTTGAATTTCCTGAACTGTCACTGAAGAAGAGTTAAATTTTCTGTATTATGTACTACTGAAAGGTCTTTCATGGACTTGAATAAGAAGTCTGTATCATGGGGATCTAGAAAGACTTCAGTAAACTTCAGGGATGAGCTGGCATGCCATGGGTCCTGTTCACAGTAAGGCTTTGCCTTGAGCTTTTTAGCAAACTTGACAAACTGTGAGCATGAGAGAAGTATACCTCACTAGTTTGGTTTTCTGAAAGCTATTGGTACAACAGAGAAACATACAGCTGTTTTTCAGATGCCCAGTGACAGTTTTCAGTGAGAAGTTGACTGGTATGCCAGCACTCCACTGGTCCTTCACTTGTAAAGGAAGTGAAAGGGAGGAAAAGCCCTAAATCAAACTGGTTTTCATTTGTGTCATAAAAATGGACTTAAATGAGTAGATTCCTGTTCTCTTTTATTTTGTAACTTGCTAGTTTTTGAGAGATCTCCTCAGGAAATAGCTAAAATTTGAGGCATGGGGGGCTATTGCTTCTGAGATCTGCAAATGAGTGTTGCTTTCATATTGCAGCAAAAAATCCTGACATGCTGATGTATGACCAAACTGATGTGCATCCAGCTACTGTGAAGCACAAAGCTTTATGGAAAGCCATTCAAAGCACACTAAAAAGACACCTGCTGGTCAGTGCTCAGATTTAATCAATTGGCCAAGTCATTGTTGCTGAGTTCCTGCTGTGTGCACATTCTGTACGCCATCCTGGCCAAAACTGGGATTGTCTTTGCTCAGCAGGCGTTTTGCCAGCAGAACTGAATGGCAAATACCCCTCAAGCAAGTCATAGATGTCCTAGTAAATGTCAATGACATACAATGTATGGATATGGTTAATTAATCATTTGGTGCTAATAACACAATAGACCTTCAACTGAGATACTAAAAATGTGGTTTTGTAAGGCTGACTGTATGCTTCTGTGTAAGTTACATAAGTGGTGGGTCAGTGTGAGGTTTGTACCCTACAGAGCACATGTGAATTCATACAAAGCTTTTCTTTTTTTCCAAGGGATTCAGTGACTTGGAAATTAAATTTAGAGCCTGTGCTACAAAGATTGCCTATGTTCCCTGGCTTACGGACAATCAAACTAGGGCCAAGGAGAGACACCCTGCTGGTGTACCATGTTATGCTATGGAAGAAAGTGTTTGCAGGTGATAAAGGATTACTAATGATAGCTGGAGGGCTGAGGAGACTAAAGTCCCTACAAATCACTGGCTCTGAATTATATGTAAAGAGACCAGTGCACCTTGTCCACATCTTTATAAGAAAGGCAGTGCAATTTTGAGATGAATTTTTTTTTAAGAAAGTAGGAGTTTCACAACAAAATCTGCAAGATGTCTGTGGTCCACCAAGAAAATGCAAAATTAATCACATAAAAATGTTCAGTGTGGGCAGTGTAACTACTCAGGTAAGTACAAAAAACACAAACTGCTCAAGCTTATAGTACTGCAGGAGAAAAGCAGGCAGCTCACTTAATTTTGGTGGTAAATCTCTTTTCTTGATTTTTTTTTTTCCCTCTTCTAGGTTGTCAGTGTTGGGTTACAGTGTGATTGGATGTATGGCATGGCATTTGTGTTAGGCAAATAGACATTTAAATGATGGTATTTATATTTATATCTGGTATTATGTTTGTATCCATTTATAGACAGTTACACTGTTACATGCCACATTATCTTGGTTTGCTATGGACTCCCTTTCTAATGATCTGCTATACTTGATTTTTTCAGTAGAGGGTGGGGTGAGGAGTGGAACTGTACAGGTCTATGTATGTCAAGATACAAACCGGATGCCTTCATGATGCATTCCTGAGCCTGATTTCTTGTGCTAATCTTGGTGGCTGCCCTTACTTCAGGAAAGAGAGGGAGATGAGGGGAGGGTTGGTTTTTCTCCCTGGACGGTTTGTATGTTGCCTCCTTTGTTAATCATGGCAGGGAGACAGGAAAGTACATAAAACATTCCTGGGCTCCATCTCCCAGATTGTCTCCTTGTGGTCACAGGCAGGCAAGCAAAGAACAGGAGAACATCCTGAGGATGGGGTGAAGAACACTGGGCTGCGGGCCACTACCCCTGCGCAGTGGAGAGGCAAAGATTGTGTTTAACTGTTTTTCGCCATGCTGGTTTTCAGGGTTCTGTGCAGGACTTCTATAGCTTAGTGATGGATTGTATCCACACTGCTTCCAATTACCAGTCCGCTCTTCTCACTTCACTCCTTATTGTATCCTAAAACCAGTTGACTCCTCCGAGCCTCTTGTTCCTCCTAAAATTGCAAGGTAGAGATGCAACTTGTGGAGATGAGAACTGATGATTTTGTTACTTTGTTAGCTGTGTACTGCGTTAAATGTACTGTGGAAAAGGAAAAGGCATACAGCTGCCCATTGGTTGCATGAATTTTGCTCTTATTAAATGTTTGGAACTGAAAAAGAACTGTCAGTCATTTCTGTGAATACATGTAAAATGTCATTGGGTGTCCATGTGGATATGATCTTCCCTTTAACCCCCCAAAATGAAGCCTCTGATACTCTGCTGTATTAGATAATTATGGATTCTGCAGCAGATCTTTCCTTCTCCTGGTTGACAAGGAGGAACGCTTATGTGGCCTGGGGTTGTAATGTGCCAGAAGAATTGGAGACCAAGATCAAGCAAGACACAATGTAGATTGTGTGCACACCATGCCTTTAAAATGCAGGACAGCTATTCTTTATGGGGAACAAAGGACAGTTAAACTTACTGGGCCAGATGTTGATACACTCCTATACCCTTGTACAGAGGAGTGAATTTATGTAAAGGTGAATGTAGTAGGGATCAGGTTTGAGAGCTTTGTTTTCAGTATGTGTAGTGTCTGTTACTAAAATGTATTTTTTCAGCTGTCAAGTGATAGCCTCATTTTGTAACTAGAGTTAGCTCCTGTCAGAACTGTCATGCAATCATATTTTATGTCTTTTACAAAGATAGACTGGTAAAAATTGAGCCATACAATTATTTTGGGCCTTTTAACTTTTCTATCTTCAGGTGATCTAAAGCTCTGTAAATGTTGGCTGTTAAGTGTTATATTAAATAAAGCTAGGCAGTACAAAACATCAGGTGTTGTATATTTCTGTATTAAAAAATTGCAATGTTTTTTCAAATTAATACTTTTCTGCAAGCCAGAGACTGCACATACATAGCCAATCTGCTGTACTTTTCAAATTCAAGTAAAGGCTGTGGGAATCCCATGGCTTCTTCCTGCCAATTGCGAGAGTTCATGTCACGCTTTTTTCTCATTGAATTTGTAATCATGGGTAAATGCAGACATATGACCAAAGTTAACTTACCTTGTTCTGTGAAACTTACCTCCCAGAAGTAATTTGACTATTGAGATTGTCTTTTAGCTTTTTAAATTGCATAGTGAAAAGATGATGTCAGTGTTGTACCTCAGAAACCTTCATAATGACAAATGAAAGGAGTAATATCTGTTCCTTCAGCTGTGAATTTCCTGATGGCAGTAATGCAAGCTGAACAATAATATTAACTCTTTCATCTTTATTTTTGGTGTGTAACTTCTTTTGGATTTGATACTCTTTATAGCTTTGCCACAAGGTTGAACACACTTATCACACCTCATTGGTTGCACATTTTACCCTTAGAAAGATTGTTAAGAGTTGTCTTATTGATTCCCAAGCTGAGCAATTTCATTTTTTTGTTTTCGTACTTTGACCTCTAACCCTGGGATCCATTAGGACACTGAGCCAGCAAGGTGTAGACACATCAACTGCAGAGGCAAAGAACTAAAATGACACTGTCTCCAGCAAGGGATGCATTAATAGATCTGAATTCAAACATAGAAAAGGCAATTTTTTCCTGCTGGGAAGCAGAGTCCTCAAGAGAGTCATCTCAGACTGAAGAACCTGATATGAAAATCAATAAAGGCCCTATTGTGCTGGTGATGTGTCCGGGAAGTGTCATTTTATATCTTGTTAGTGGATATCTAAAGGAAGTTAAAGCTACTTTGCTCATAATAATTGGATAAATCCTCTTTCATCAGTGGTCTATTTTGCTGTTCAAAGTAAAAGTGAAAAACTGTGGAGAGTCCAGTTTGGATATGATGAGACTGAATTAAGGCATTGGCTGCTACGGGCGGGTTTTGGTTTTTTTTGTTGGTTTTTTTTTGGTTGGTTTTTTTTTTGGTTTTTTTTTTTTTTTTTTTTTTTTTGTTAGGCTGATACTGTTTCCAGAACTGATTTCCAGCTCTGTTTTTCAATCAGAGATAAAAGAGTAATTAAAAATAGAAGGCTTTCTTCTGTCTCTTTGATTGGGAGAAAACTCTGCTCCTGACATTTTTACTACATTAATGCTTCAGACAAACTGTAAATGCACCATTTGCTTTATTGCAGTGGATGAAGGAATTATGGGTCTTGGTTAAGTTTGTTTGCATTATTAATGTTATAGGCTGGATAAACTCAAATGATGGCAATCATAACTGTGCACACAACCCTGGATATAGTTGTGGCCTCACAAAATTAGCAACAAATATGGTAACGTTATTACAGAAGTTTCAATTAAGTTATTGATGGAAAAAACCCCATACAGTTGTCAGAAGGAAGAACATGAGTCGGAAGAAAAAGGCAGCGATTGCCTATGCTACAGTTCAGGTTTTCAGTTTCTTTCTGTAGGTAACTGACATTCTGCAGTTGCTATTCCATGTTACCATTTGAAATGACATATGTGAAACAAAATTGAGACTTTTTCCTTCTGTGTCTTTCAAGCCAGATTATTGCTCATTAAACATGAGTAATGACAGGGGTAGGAGTTGACTGAATGTTGAAAGAGAGAGAAATTCGATGCATAAATTTTGCTGGTGGCAGACTTTGTAAAGGCATTGCTCTCTTCTCTGCTTCCTCTGTATACCACGGGGGGGGGCGGGCGGAGGGGGAGGGGGGAATGTATGAAAGCTGAGGAGACTTTCCTCCTCTCTGGAAAGTTTGATTGGTATGTCCATGTCATGAGCTGCTTTACTTTGCAGCTTTCCGAATTGTTACATTGACCTCACTGGGACTGTGTGAAGTTCTGCTTATTTGCAAAACACTTATTCTTCCTACGAAATGCATTCAGTGATCTTTTTTTTTTTTCTTAGGCCTTCCCTTTTACCCAGTAGCTTTTAACTTAGTTTCTTAATGAAACTGAAGGTTTCCCAATCAATTTGGTTTTTAGACCGTCTTCTCATTGTAAGATTTGGTAACTTTGTCTCTCTGGTGCATCTTCATGCTTTGCATTTCTGTTTTTAGGTAATGGTTCCCTCTGCTGAGATTGCATGGTGAGGTTTTTTTGGCTTGCTTCATTTCATTAAAATATGTGAAGAAAGATGTAAACCAAGAAGTTCCTCTTTTCTAGCTAAGAACTGTAGCAAGGTAGAAAGAAAGATTGTGTTCTACCTGCTGGGCTGTTGAGTTTGACTAGTGGTGCAAGAGGCAAGGCAGAAAAGCTGACCTTTCCCTTTACAGTGTCAGCTTTTAGTTTTATTTTTTTTTACTTAATGGTGTGATATACTGTTTATTGTGTGAGTACAACAGAAGGCAAAATCAATGTTAAGAAATAGTGGGGTTTCCGTGTTTACCCCCTCCAACACACATGCACTTTCTTGCAGTGAAGATGTTATGCTCATCAGTAGTTGTGGGATAATCTGTTCCAGCACCCCCACATATTATTTATTTTCTTATTATTAAAGTAATCTTAATAATTTGAATGAAAGTCCTACTGAAAACAAGGAAGTCACACAAGTGAAAGACCTGGTTGCTACAGAAGTTTTTGCTTTAGTAGCATTTGACCTCATGTTGATTGGGGTGAAATACAATGACAATTAGAACCACCTTCATTTCTAGGGTTTTGTTAGAGGCATATGGGACCAGAAGGCTTGATAATAAATACAAGGCCTGACTAATAGAGATTAACATAGTAGAAGCATGCTGTAGTTAAAAAGATAAACCTCCAACATGCTTTGAATGAATTTTTTCAGCCCTTAATAGTAGTATCATCAGTGCAGTGTGGATGGCTTTTGCTACCTACCTCCTATCTTGCTAGACTGTATTCTGCAAGAGCAGTGGTTACGTGACTACCACTGGCAGTGTGAAACTACTATAACCTTTAGATGCGATCTCCCAAAAAGTATATTTACCAAGTACAGTAAGTCCTGTTATTTTTGCCATCCCTCTGAATATCCAGTCCCTCTGAGAAACTTGTTAGGTTTGTGACCCTTTATAGGAAGATATTTTCTTGCATGTTCCTCCTCATTACAATTGCAGGTGTGTATATATGTATTTTTCACTCATGTCTGTGTATGTGCAAAATTTCTGGTTTCTTACTGCAGCTGTGTAGAATAGGTCAGAGGTTACTTCTATGCCACAAAATACTGTTCCCACTTTTATTCTTGTACATCTCATCTCTTTTGCACAAATTCATTTCAACAATAAAGCTCAGTTAACATCTGCTATTAAATTTCTGTTCTTGAATTTAAATGACTGTCTTAAATCTCATTAATTTGAATAATGCATTTTATTAAAATTGGACTCTAAATTCAGTGCTATTGGTGCCACGTTAGCCTCCTTATTTCTCCCTTCACCTTACTCATTGGAGGAAAATAGCTGGAATAATAGTTTTGATACTGCTTTAAAGAATATTTCCCCTAATAGTTGATTGTGCTTGGTTGACCCCCGTCAGCACCTAAGCCATCACACAGTTGCTCACTCACTCTGCCCTCCCCAGCAGCTTAAGGGAGACAATCAGGCAAAATTGAGAAAATGTGTGCGTCAAGATAAAGATAATTTAATAGGTGAAGGAAAGAGGAAGAGAAACAAAAAAAAAAAAACCCCAAAGTGATGCAAAGGGAATTGCTACCACAAGTAGCCTCACGCCAGCCAGTCTCTGAGCAATGGCTACCTCCCAAAGCTGCCTTCCCCTTAGTTTTTATTGTTGAGTATGACTTTATATGGCATGGCAATATCCCTTTGGTTGATCTGGGTCAGCTGTCTCAGTTGTGTCCATTCCAATTTCTTGCCCACCCCTAGCTTGCTAACTGGGAGGGACAGAGTGGAGGAAAAAGAGGAAGCCTTGATGCTGTGCAAGTACTGCTCAGCAACAGCCATAACACTGGTGTGTTTTCAGCACTTAGTCACAAATCCAAAAGACAGCACCACATGCGCTACTACAAGGAAAATTAAGTCCATCTCAGGTAGACCCAGTAAATTGATACGATTACAAGATTATATTCTGACTTCCTGAACTTCTTGTTTCTCTGATGTGCTCCCCACCCCCCCAAAAAAAAAAAAAAGTTACATTTGTAGAGTTTAGCTGCTTTTTTCATGAAGGCATGGGAAAGTCGAGAGATTATAAATTCAGGTAAGTTTATTTTAATAAGGGGATGTGGCTTCTCTCTTGTCACTTGTCTCCCCCATCCTCTGGGCTTGTGAAGGGTAGAACTTCCTTAAAATCCTGCTCTGATCCTGAGATCCTTTCAGTCTCTGCAGACAGAAGGAGGTTTCAGTCAGTCTTTAGTGTTTCATTCCTCCCTTCCTCCTCACGAGCAAATACTGTCTCCCAATGCTCTTTAAAGTAGTAAATGGACAAGGGGTGTTGTGGGCTGAGATGGGCTGAGAACAGAGCTGCATCTTTTATGACCTTTATAGGTCTGTCATCCCACTGATGCTGCCAGAAATGCTTTACATTCTTGTTCACCATGATGGATCCTCTTGGAGGAGATAACCATTACAAGTCAAACCACCAGCTGTTCAGCATAAAAGCAGGGCCAGACTTTTTGCAGAGCATGTAACTTTGCGTTAAGACTCTGTTCAGCGCAGACCTGTGCTTGTCAAAAGTGACTTGCGTGATGTTCTTAAGGAAAAGGTACTTCTTTGCAGGGGCATGTTTGTGTCAAACCAACCCACACATCTCATTTTAAGACTTCCAAAAGACACAGTCTCCTGTGCCAGGAGAGAGGGATTTCTTTATGGATCTACAGCTCCTTTCTAGGTTTTGCCTACAAAAACCCTAAACAGACAAAACCCCCAACCCCCCCTGAGCGTAGTGACTCCTCTGTACTTTTCAGTGTATTCATTAACAATACTGTTCCTCCTAAATTAAGTGTCTTGGAGCTATATTTTCATTTCAGATCTTGGAAAAGGAGCAGTTAATGATAAGATCAAGCTGCACAGGGCCAGGCTGATGCCTTGGTGTAATGGAAGAGCTGATAGGTGATTCGGTACACCAGATGCTAGCATCTAAAATAAATCCATGTGAAAAATGGTAATAATTTGGACTATTTGTCATACACTTTCTTACAGGGAAAAATTAACTGCTTTGTGTCTATGATAGCTGGTGGTTTTTGGTTTTTTTTGTTTGTTTGTTTTTTTAAGTTTACTAAATAATTTTTCAGTTGTATGTTTTTTGTATTGGCAAACAATAGGTTTTGGAATAGACACTAGAGGCAAAGGAATCTGCTATAGTGACATTAAGAATAGATAAGAACATTCTGGACTCATTCTGCGTATCTTCATTTGTCATTGCTTTGGTGTTTGTCCTGGTCATTATGAGTGAAAGTATTTAATGGCATTTTCATAAGCTGTATATAATGTCACCTTCTAGTAGTTGTTTAAATATTGCTTTAGTACTAGAAAACCAGGAAATGAAGTCAAGCATTAATACTTTTTGAAAGCTCAGTCTCTAAACTGTAGTATTTCAGTTGTGGGGCAAAGAAGTTCTGTAATAACCAAACAGAATGTAAAATGTAAATACAAACTAGAACAACAAAAACTGAACTCAACTAGTACTGACAATAAAAGAAGCATAGCCTGATACATACAGAAGAAGATTAGGAATCAGAAAATCTCTCTGCTGCATCCCCCTGAGAAAGCCTTTTTTACTTCATGGCACTTTATCTGTTAAAGTATTGGGTGACTCTTGGAACTTTTAAGTATGTGAATCTTGTGCTGTCTGTGCTGCTGGGGCATGTCCCACAGCTATAACAAGATATGAGAGGAATTCTTCTGAGCCTTGGTCTTGTCTCTCTTGAATGACTGAGGTTTAGTTGCAGGTTTTTATGGTGCAAATGAGCTGTACAAAGGCACAGAAACAGGTTCCTGGTTTACTGTGGTAGACTCCAAGTCTGCTCATCTCCTGATGAGCATTGAAGAGCCCCAGGTGAATTATGTAGAAATAAATGGGGCTGGCTGATAATCCTGCCCTTCCCCAACTGCTGATGTTTTGGGGAACCCCAAGCTGCCTTTGGGGCATGCTGCTGGGAGATTTATCGTGTTAGGTGAAGAATAGGTTTTGAGGTTAGTAGCACTCAGTACAGCATTACTGATAACGTGTATGTTGTTCTACTTGCTTCAGTCTCATTCTTTATGTGTCCATGACTCTGGTATCAATTGATTTTCAGTTTTGGGGTTTTTTAAATTTGAAAATAAGCTACTGCTTTTGGAAGAAAGTATTACTTCTCATTTAACTCAGTATTGAGGATATCTAATGTTAGCTGTTGGTTACTTGAGGCTGAGGGTTTTTTGGCTGTGAAAATGGCAGTCTGGGATTTAATGTGAATTTAATTATTGGTAGTTATGTCTTGCTCTTAGCAATGAATGGGAATGCTAAATATATGAGGAACTTTCTGCAATAGACTTTACAAGCTGGGGAAAAGAGTTTGGCTTCAGTTCAAGAATTTGCAACCAACCTTTTCATAATTTTGCTCATCACTTCAGTTTTATTGGAGGCATTTGAGAAATGTCCCTTGACTTTCCATGGGCAATTTACTATGTTTTTTTTTTTTTTTAAAAAAGGATGGAATGTAAAGTTTGCCCAGCATTTGCAGACTTTTTTCTTTTTTCTTTTTCTCTATATTTTTAATGTAATGTAGCAATGGTTGTTACTGCTTGTTATTAGTGTTGCTTGCACAAGTAGTTGGAACTTAAGCTGCTGTTTCTGCAGCTCCGAAGCATTTGAAGAGCAACATGACTTAAAAGGCAAAGAAATACAGAACTCTGGATATATCTCTGTAGAGGTGTTTTTATAAAGGCTTTTGGATTTAACTCTTCCTTAAATACAGAGACAAAAATCAGATGAAACCACAACATGTGAAGTAGGAGGGAGACATCAAAATAAATAATTGATTCGCTAACCCTCAGATTAAAGCTCCTACATGAAGAAGAGATAGTGGCAAGTAATGCAAGCTGTACAAGCAAGAAAAGGGGGTATACCCTGTTTTCTATAATGGTTAAGTTGGGATTTGTGGAGGGTTGCTCCTTTTTACCATAATTTCATTTTTTTTTAATGTGTTGGAGCAACCACATTCATGCTAGATTGTTATCAGATTACAATGTGAATTATGAAAAAGTAAAACCTGTCTGGTTTGACTATTCAAAGATGTCAGAGCATGTTTTCCATTCATAGAGCAAAGGTAACTGCAAGAATTGAAAACACCTTAAGGTTGTGATAAAAGAGAGAAAAACTGGCCTGAGAATATAGACTACAGAAGTTTTATATGAATATATACGCTACAGTTCCTTAGACAGAAGTATTAGAACTGTTAGTTTGTTGTGTCTTCTTGACACATTGAGCTAGAGCAGTGCAAATCTTGTATGAGAGGTTTTTTCTGTATTTTGTGTTCTTATATAGGCATCATAGAATGTGTAGGAGTTGTGGCTCAATTTTTATTCCAGCCACGTTATTACTATATTTAGAAGGTCACAAGTAAATATCAGAATATGCTTCTATATTTTTAGCCAGTTCTGAAATGTCTAACACCAACCTACTATTGGAAACTTATTCAAATTCCACAAGCGGCCTGTGATTTGTACTATATGCCTACTGAGTCTCGACCCATAGGCACAAAAGAGCCCTTCAATTTACCTGTCATGAATTTGTATGTGCTCTGTGAATCACTGAATTAGCACTGTGGCAAATTTTTAGCTGACAGGTTAAAAAAAATAAATAAAATATCCATTCCCCATTAGCCCTAATCTCCTGCTCTTCCCTTAAGAGTATTTGTTACAGGCTCTGATCTAATGCAGTGTTTGGTTTCCATCTTTTCTTGAGCCAGGGAGGAGTTAGTGCTATGGAGCTGTGGGGAGTACATATGCGTATGTTTTGAAACCCCGTGGCACAAGGCATGCTTTATTTCAGAATATGGTATAGATTCATGATTAAGCAGGAGATAGAGGCAGCCCAGTGTGCTCAGTTGATTGTGTACTTCAATCCCCTGTAACACCAAAGATGTAGTAATCCCCAGTACTACTCCCAGATGTAAGCATTATTCTTCAGTTCACTTGGCCAGTATTTTATCCTGTCTTCTGAGGGAAGAGCCTATTACTCATTTTAAGTAGTGACATATGCTCTCAATAGTCCAGATGCACAGTTTTCTGATTTTCAGGATGAACAAAAAATGTACATTCTGTCCAATTCACCAACAACTGCTATCTTGCTGATGTTACATAGCATTTTTTTCTTTAAACACTGATATTGAAAAGAATGGGATGGTTTGTAAAGAAAAATACTATTGAAATGTTTTGTATTTCCTGCTCAGTAAGTATAGATGCCTCCTGGCACAAAGTGAGGGTTTCTTCTACAAAAAAGTAGGAGGAAAGGCAGACACTACACACATCCCCCCCCCCCCCCCCCCCCCGAAACCAAAACCCCAACAATCAGGAGGTTCTTGAAATGGGGAAAAGATACTATTTTGGAACAGTTGATTTTGATCAAAACATTCTGACTCTCTGCTTAATGGTTTATAAACAATTAAGACACTAGAATTTTAGAATAATGTTGTATCTTTAGTTACTTAACAGTAGAAGCATACTGATACGTGTACTACGTACCCTGGGATATAGCAGTTTTCACATTGTTTTAGAGGTTTAGATTTTGTCAGGCAACTCCAGTTACATGAAATGACTGGAAGGCATTAAGAAGGAGGACCCTATTGTTGGAGGAACCACTTTTGATGCTATCTAGTAAGCTTTAGATTGTGGATTTTGTCTCAAAGTGGAAAGGATTCTTTGGAAATTATGTTGTGAAATCGTAGAATCATAGGATCATTTAGGTTGGAAAAGACCTTCAAGATCATCGAGTCCAAATACTAACCATGCCCACTAAACCATGTCCTGAAGTACCCTGTCCACTTGCTTTTTGAATATCTCCAGGGATGGTGACTCAACCACTTCCCTGGGCAGCCCATTCCAATGTTTGACAACCCTCTCAGTAAAAAAATTTTCCTAATATCTAACCTAAATCTCCTTGCCTCAACTTGAGGCCATTTCATCTCATCCTATCTCCAGCCACCTGACAGAAGAGACTAGCACCCACCTCACTACAACCCCCCTTCAGGTAGTTGTAGAGAGCGATAAGGTCTCCCCTCAGCCTCCTCTTCTCTAGACTAAACAGCCCCAGCTCCCTCAGCCGTTCCTCAGAAGACTTGTGCTCCAGGCCCCTCACCAGCTTGGTTGCCCTTCTCTGGACATGCTCCAGCACCTCCATGTCTTTCCCGTAGCGAGGGGCCCAAAACTGAACACAGGACTCG
The DNA here is from genome assembly GCF_929443795.1 of Astur gentilis. Lineage (NCBI taxonomy): Eukaryota > Metazoa > Chordata > Aves > Accipitriformes > Accipitridae > Astur > Astur gentilis. Next base: position 14,535,795 of record NC_064900.1, on the reverse strand, counting down.
AGGTGCGGCCTCATCAGTGCCGAGTACAGGGGAACAACGACCTCCCTGCTCCTGCCGGCCACACTATTTCTTATACAGGCCAGGATGCCGTTGGCCTTCTTGGCCACCTGGGCACACTGCTGGCCCATATTCAGCCAGCTGTCAACCAGCACCCCCAGGTCTTTGCCTGCTGGGCAGCTTTCCAGCCACTCTTCCCCAAGCCTGTAGCACTGCATGGGGTTGCCATGACCAAAGTGCAGGACCCAGCACTTGGCCTTGTTGAACTTCGTACGATTGGCCTCAGCCCATTGATCCAGCCTGTCCAGATCTCTTTGTAGAGCCTCCCTACCCTCAAGCAGATCGACCCTGCTTCCCTACCTGGTGTCATCTGCAAACTTGCTGAGGGTGCACTCAATCCCCTCATCCAAATCATTGATAAAGATATTAAACAGAATGGGGCCCAACACCAAGCCCTGGGGAACACCACTTGTGACCTGCCGCCAACTGGATTTCACCCCATTCACCAATAATGGTATTTAGAGCATGTTTCTTGTTCCATGTTTTACACTGTACTTCAGGTGCCCAGCAGATGCTGGGCTTTAGCAAAGCTCATTAGCAAGTTGGTAATTCAGGAGCTGCCTGCATGATCTAAGTGTTAATTATACTAGGTAATACTTGGACGTCAGCATAGCTTTAAAGAGCTTCAAAGACAGTGAAAGAAGGCTGTTGGCACAAGTGGATGTTTGAAATGCTGCACTACTAAAGCATTGAGAGGTTGAGAAAATAGCTTCACATGTTTTGTATCAAACCCTCTTGAGGTCTCAGGTACTGTATTTACCGTGTCTGGGTAAAAATATGAAAAGCCATACACTCATTTTACACTTGCTGGGCCATGTAAGTCCCCCTCTTCCCCTAAGATAAGAGACAAAAGTTTAACCTGAAAGGAAAACAGTGCCTTTTAAATACGCCAGTCTCCTAGTACGCAACCCATACACTTTGGCTACTTCTCAACAAAAGGACATGAGAATTTTATTCAGCCTGGTTTCCTGTTAGCTCTGCTATGAAACCTATGCAATGTTGATTCTAATGATGTAAAGTCAGAATTAAGGAAGACAAACTATTTTATCTGAGAATTAGTTCCAGTCTGTGGCAGAAACAAAGAAGCCTAAGTGCATCTTTAGATTCTCTAGCTAGGCTTGATTTAGGAGTCGTCTTGTTACAGCCTTCCAGTAATGGGAGGAGGAGGACTTCTGTTAGGAATAGATGAGGCTTTTCAGGCTCAGATTGTTGTAGTAACAGTGCTGTGGCTTCTTGTGATTTAATCACATCATATTATGGTTTTTCATTGGGCTCCAGCTTCTGTAGTCAAGAGTGTAAGAATTGGTACTGTCATTTGGAAAAAATCTCTTCCTCTCTTGGTTGTAGATAAAGCCTTGTAAAGCATATTAAAAAGTGAAATAACTATGTTTTATTTTAACCTCTAATGAAGGCATATGGTTAGCAAGCTTGTTTTGTTACCAAGTTTTTATTAAGAAGTAGGTCTTGTATATTTTGGTAACCGTAATGCAGCTTTTTAAGGGAAGTGCTAGCCTTTGAAGAACCCAGATATGGGCTGGAGTTCAGATTGTTGGTGTAATACTGACTGCAATTTCCTCACAGGGAGAGAATGACTTTGTTTTGGTTATTCAGTGCTGTAACTTTTCTAGTAGCTTAAATAGCTTAAGTACTTTCCTTTGGGAATGATTAATAAGAAATAGAACAGAATAATACACAGGGGTGTTCTGCCTTGTACTGGTGTGCAATTACTTGTATGAATATACAGAACCACTGAGAGAAAGGCACGTGGACTTTCGAGCAGGAGTGATTACTCAAAGAGGTTGTTTATTAGCAGAAAAGATGTAGGCTTTTCTGTATTTAGGAGACTTACTGGGAAAGTATCATAAGCATAACTGAAGTAAGATGGAAAAGTTAGCAGTGACACAGGAACAGTGCTTCAGTGCTGAAAACAGAAGGGGGCTGAATCGTTGTGGAATGTGATAGACATTGAAAACATTGTGGCAAAGATGAGAGGACAGGTAAGAATCTACTTTTTAATAAGTTGCTTGATCTGAAATGTTTTGTGAATGAAAAGAATAATAAAAGCATCTGTGATAAAACTAGAAAAAATACTTTAGTTATAGCATGAGAACACATCTGAAAGCCCCCATTTTTGTTTCTGTAGAAGGATGGAAACCAGCCATGTAGTGGCTACTTACTTCACTTGATTTGCCAGCATTATCATTTAGGCATTTTAGTCTGTGGAACAAATTTGGGAGTGATGGTCCATTGGCATGAGGCAGAGCCTCCCTGCAGCCCCCAGGGAGCCAGGTGAGCTGTTGTGATACACAAATCACATCAGCCTTCCCTGACAGTAACAGCCAGGACTCTTCTGGAGACAGGGGCTTTGTTCCAAACTGGCTGTGCTGTGGTCTCGCTATGGCACATCTAGATCAGACTGATCTTTTTAGGAGAGGACGCAAAGATAATTTTACCTTACAACTTTCTTGATAGTAGTACAAACCAGAAGAGATAAGCAAATAGTATTTAGTCAGGAAGTATGTTTCCTGTTTCAATTTGCTCTTAGAAAAGCTTTTATCGGATGTGGTAAGGAATAAGAGTGGGAGGCATTCCTGCACACAGAAGTACACATAAGTCCTTTTCTTCTTTTAATTCCCTCCATGGTTGAAACATGTATGTAAAACACTTTGCAGTGGTTGGGGGTGAGGGAAGAAATCAAAAGGGAAAATGAGCATTCTCCTGCTCTAAAGAAAACAACACTAAATGACTGAAAATGAGCCAATCTCAGTGGACCAAATAAATTCATCTCCCCTTCAGTGTTGTATGTTTATGAGGTTTGTGCTTTGTAAAAAAGCACCACAATTCAGCCGGTGTTTTAAGAAAGGAAAAAAAAAAAAAGCCACTCTTAGAACAGTTTGATTCTTGAGGTGGTTGTTGAGGTAATTGCCCATTTCTAGTATGTTTTGTTTCCCTCCTATCTGTACCAGCTCAGTAGTGCAAACAACTTTAACCCAGGCTGGTAGAGATGTAGAGGTCTCTGAGTTAGACTCCACATGCTGTGATGGAAGAGCACTGACAGCTGATGGAAGACCTGCAGAGTGAGCCCAAGACTTGTTTGATGCCACAGGATCTGCATGAAGTTAAAGCTGTCGTGAATGTCCCGTCTAGGAGAGAAGAGAATTTGACTTGGTCTGTGGATGTTATTAGACTCCAGAAAACCCTCTTGTAGGGACCCACTCAAAAGGCTGAGGGGAGAGAGTAGAAACCCTGAAGTTCTCTCCAAACTCAAACTGATTCTGAAGTTAATTTTAGAAGATAGATAGCCACAATGCCCTCCTATTTTTATTTTTTAAGTGTTAAATATTCTACCACAAGGTAAAAACATAGGAAGACTACTATCTTTATCTGGCCTGACCCTAGCCCAAGCACCTGAGCTACGGTTTAAGCATGTTTGCAATGTTTCTGGGTAGTTAGCTGAAATGAAGCACAGGACCTTTTTAAAAAAAAAAACAAAATAAAACCACTTTATAAAAATTGGAGGATGGTATCTGCCTGTGGAGCTTCACAATGCATATTTTAAGGAAGAGTAGGTCTACAAGTTTCAGATGCCAAAATATAGTTCATTACACTTTAGCTGAACAAATTGCTATACTAATCCCTCTTCTAATGTGAGATGAAGTACTTTACCTTGGTTCCCAGTCGTACTAAAAGCAATTTGAACATCCTTGTCAGAAAAAAACTTCAATAGCACACAAAAAATCTGACACTGAAAAAGAACCTGACCAGAAAGAATGCCTTGTTAAACATAGTATCATGCAATTTTGTAGTGCCTAATATATATTTCTGGTGGCCTGATATTTCAAAGGCTTACAAGATACAGCATTGCTGGAGTTATTTATGAGAAGTTAGACTGTGTTCTTGCAGTAAAGGAGAGTCTCAACGGCAGTGGTTAATAAAGAATTTGGCTTGGTTTTAATCCACAGATTTTATAATGTTTTATTTTTTAAAATTACTGATACTTGTACCACAGATGTAAGAATGGTTATAGTGGTAGTTGTTCCCTTAAACAAAATTTGGGCAGAACTCTCAACTGTAAGATGAATAAATATTCTTTTAAGTATGTCTCTTCGCTATTGGCACATTTGTGATATGAGACATTTGGAAATACTTGTATTGTGTAATAAAACCTAATGGACCTTTCATGGCTTTGGGTAGGAAGCATTAGCCCAGCAAATTTTCCTAATACTGACACAATGCAAAGTGTATCATGCATTCTGCATCTTACAGCATTAAATACCATTAGTGACTGGCAGAAGACTGTCTTTGTAGTCTACACAAATAGGTGATTTTAATTCAGCTCTTAGATGGTAAAGTGTTTACAGCAGTCCTCTTAAATGTGGTATTGTACGCAGTCCTAAGTTGGTTTGAAAAGATAAGTAACATAAGAGCAGGTATGTTCCTCATGTCCTGATGTGCCTAAAATCTGTACAGCTTTCCTTTCTTGTTATAAAATTTTAGTAGAGGTCAGAGTATGTGAAGGGACCAGCAGTGGGACAGACAGCCTTTCGCTTTTTACCTCTAGGATTCAAATCCAGCCAAATCATTAGTAGCTGCAAGTTGTTACCACCCGGTGGCTAAGCACTCTATGTAAAATTAATTTGGTAGTCTCAGCCCAGTTCTGAGTAAACACATTTTCACTTTACAAATATGATGAAACCTGGCACTAATTGGCACCCTTGCTAGCAGCCCTATCAGAGATGCCAAAATAACTGAAATGTTTCTTTGCTTCTAGTGGTGGTCTCTCCAGGTCAGCAGTGAAATACAGTGATGGGGCAGTATGGAAAAGATGGCACAGCTGTTGCCCTCGCTGTTTTGTGGACTAAGTCTGCAAAGTTGACAGTCTGGTGCATTTCTTATGCCAATCTATGTAGAGTTATTAGGATTTTTCCACCACTGTTGGTGCACTTTCAGCAGTCTGTTGGCAGTCAACTTAGAAATCCTTTTTGCCATCTGTGTGGTTGATGCAGTGATAGCATAATAGCTAAGTGGTTCAAATGTGGGTTTGTATGGTATATTTAGGAACTCAGAATTACAGCCAGTGTAGGCAGAGCACATTGCTGACAGGTAGCTATTAATCACTTTTACCCATTTTTTTTCCACTGCCAGCTGCTTTGTAAATGAGGATTGGCACATAGTAGATGAATACCTCCTCATTGTCCAAAATGAAAGGAGTTTGTACCTTGTTTTCAGTGGTAGCAACCCCAAATGGAGATAACAGATTTCAAAGTGAGACAGTAATTTAATGTATATAATGCCTGGAGGGATACAGGTTTGGGGGAAATAGTTATAAAGAAGGAAAAGGAAAATTCTTTCATGTTGTCTTGCTTTGTGAGACTGTGTGTTCGATAACTTATTCAACTGAACAAGAAAGTCACTTTGTGAAGTGCAGTCGCTGACTTCATCTCCACCACAAAAGGGGGGAGGGGTTGACTGCATCCACAAAGTAGGGGTGCCAGTGTTGCTAGGGAATCCCCTCTTGTTTTCAGTGGGAGTTACAGTAATTTGTCTGGTATTCTTGTTGCATTGTAAAAAACCTCATGGAAATCTCAATATATAGATTGCTCCAAAAAGTGGTGTTGGTAGTTCAAAAAGAGGCAAGTGCCTCTAGAGTCTTCTCTGCTTCCTTCAGAGTGACTGCTGCTCTGCCAGTGCTTTTGTGTGTGGTCAGTGTGACAGTGCCTCCAGGAAAAGTATGCAAAATGAAGCTCCTGGCTACTTTTGGTAATTAAAGCTGCCATTTATATCTGCCTCCAGTTGTGAAGTCCTCAACTGAGGCGTACATAAAGTACCAGGTAACGTTGGAAACTTTCACCTTGTGTTTGAATGGCACGTGTTCAGGTTGAAGGTGCACGTGGTACAGGTACGAGAGTCACAGTAGTCAGTCATTGCTTTTGCTTTTCCGTAGGCAGAAATTGCATTTTGTAGGGCTACTTTTGCATGGAGTTGATTATGGTATTTTCCTTACTCAAGCCTTTAGTTCTGCAGTTTAGTTTCTTTGAAATATTATATTTAAAATATGTTCAAGCTTTCCTTCCAGAAGCTTTGAAGTCTGCAACAAAATTGTGCACGCTTACTGCTTTTCCATTAAAATATTTTCAGGCTAAATATACTGCCTTGTTCACCAAAACTCTCAACTGCTATTGTGAAGCCGAAAAACTTTATAGATATGCAATTATATATCTATATATGGATAGATACTGTATTTGTTCTGAAGTGAATGAAGAAGGTAGTATAGTCTGTCTTGAGAAAGAGATCCACAGGCTTGCCCTTTGAGAATCAGTGTAGGTCCATGGTTTTGATAGGGGTATGTCAGTTTGTGCCAGGTAATCAGCCAGCTCAAACTAGCTGTCTCTGCTCTGATTTATTTCATTAGTACAATAAATGTGCTTATGTCTGTGCTGGGATGCTGGGCCTCAACTTCCTGGGCTTTACTGATGGAGGTTGTAAAAGTGTGTAGATGTTAGAAAGACCAGTAAAATTCATCCAGAAACTACTCACACCTTAGACTCCCAGAGACAAAATTAATTTACTTCTGGGAGAAATTACTCTGGGGGTCAAAACCAGTCTGCACAAAGTGATAAACTGTCGAACCCAAAGAACTGGAATCTAGCAGGGCTGTTGTGCGTTATCCTTGAGATCATGATTTATGAAGATACATATGATAGTATCCAAATGCCAGTAATGTCCGTGCATAATTAAATATTTTCTTGATTTTTGTTTAACTGAGTATCTTCATGTCCTTTTAGTATAAGAAAAGGTGAACATAAATTATCTGTTGTCTGTTAAGCACATTGTTTGCTATTCTGTATGCTTTTACTAAGTTTGTGTATTGGTCTTTTCTTGAAAGTAAATAAAGCTAACCTTTTTACAGGGGAGTTGGGCTATGCCTTTTAAGCATTCTTTTATAGACTCCTTTTTGAACCACCAGTACTTCTGCTGTGTCCACATAACAAGAGATACAGTAGCACTGCCGTGTCAGCACTGGCTGAAGGATGGAAGGTGGGGGGTAGGAGGTGTTCTCAATGCCATAAGATGTGCCCTCTCCCTCAGTTCCAGATAAAAATATATGGTAATAGCAGGCATGTATATACTGACAGCAGCAGTAGTTTGAACTGCTTTAAAATTAGCTACTTTGTAACCAGGCAGATTTGCACTTTAACTTTCATACCTATCTATGTTTTTAATCCTTATTTTCCAAGTGAAGTAGGTACTGAGCTTCAGAGGTTTAGTGAATTAGAACACCTTTCGCTAAAGAGCTTTTGGAGCCTGAAAGCTTGTTATCCTGTCATCTCACAATTTACAGACATACAATATTTAAGTCCTTTTTAGTTTATTCCAATCTGCTAAAGTACTCAGCTTAAATAAGACATGCAGAAAAGTAGAACCCAAAATAAAACAGTCTTTCCTGTGGACTAGCTTCTTGGCCAGCCTTCTTAAGATGACTTTGTAAAAGAACATCAATGCAAACTGGAAAATGAGTATGGTCTAGAAATAGCATTCATGTGGAAAAAGGTACACCGTCTACCACCTTGCATTTTCAGCATCCCTGTTGCACTTAAATGACAGTCACATCAGTGCTTTTTGTCTGCCCAGTGTCTGCCTCTTCCTGTGTAGTTCAGTATATCTTCACTTAGCTTTTGCAGTCCAGCATTCTTTGCTGTTTCTTAGCTTGTGTAATATGCAGCCAAATTGAAATATGAATTGGTATATTTCATACCCTGTTAGAGATAAAAAACCTAGAAACATACGGGAATTGGGACAAACAACACTAGTGTAAGTTATGTGTGTTCATTCTCATTGTCATATGCTTTTAGTTTGGCCCCATAGTTTAAGAGTTATGGTAGGTCCTAGTAAGCATTAGAAGTGGAGTCATTAAATTAATTTTCTTAAGTAAAAGGATGTCTAGTAGGAGTTAAAGCTGGTCAGTATTTGAGTGGGACTGAGATTTCTATTCTAAACTGTACTAATACAGTGTTTGTGTGACATTACAAACTCTGCTCTGGATTTGCCTTATACGTTTACAGTAGACATTTCAAACTGTAACTTGTGCTGTAACAAAGATGCTAATAAAGGGAAGAAATGCAGAAGCAAAATCATTCCTCTCTAGCCACTGCTTAAGTAATTTGAATGCATGGAAGTTTTCCTTAGGTATGGTACACAGGAACTATTTAACACAGTGACTGCTGCTTTTTCTAGACGTTTTTGATAATAGGTTTCATAACAGATGAATATGGTATTTGGGGTATCTTTCATGGTATGTTTTTGGTGACTTTTTTTCTAGCTACTTGGCATTCAGTTTGTTAGGTGAAGTGAGAACATTTGAGACCTGTATTAAACATTTCATATTGCAGATTAATTTAAATGATTAGCTGTAGGGCATTTGGCTAACGTGCAAAATATCTTTGAGAACTCAAAACACCCAGACATAGTTAAATTTTGGAATGAACTTTGGAGTTATAATGATACGCAACTAAGAAAACATTTTGTGTTTTTAATTTTAGAATCTGCTACAAAATATTGTTTTGCTATTATCTGAGCCTGGTGTCTATTCAAGTCCCACAGTTTCTCTGTTCCCTTGGGGATACACAGAACTGATTGAAAGAACGATGTGATTGTATGACTATGTTCATGGAATATGTAATATAAATTAAATGCAGGAGGTATTAGAAATATTTTTTAAAATCAAACTTTGAGTTCAGTACGTGATGGAAAGCAAAATGCTGATACTGGTAGAAATGGAAACAATTAATTTAATCACTCTCTGTAGTTACTTGCTGTAATTCATTTAAGCACTTCAAAAAATTTATTCATTATAAGCCATTTACTCAATATAATTCATTTATCCAACAGTATAATTCATTTGCTGCTTTATCCATTTACTGAGCATAATTAAGTCTCCTGAATGAATGTATTTGTAAAGATTCACTATCCTTTCATCAGGGCATTAAGACATCTCAGTTAAGTTGAAGGAAAAAAAAAAATCTGTTGTCATAAAGATTAGCTTCTTCACAAGCAACTTTGGTTGTGTTTATAGCTCATCTTCTGTCTGATTTGATAACTGATGCTGATTGGAAAGCTCCCACCCCCTGTATAAGTACAACTAGAGTGGTAGTTGGTCGTCTAAGAACTTCAGGGGTATTTGCTGTAGCCATGAAGCATCAGCATGCTTGAATGTCCTTTCAAGACATTGTAAAGCATAGCATACACCTGAGAATAAAATGATCATGTGGCAGCTCCAAACTGCTTGCTTATGTATGTGGAGATGACCTGTCCCCAGGCTGAATGGTGAATGGTGGTGGCTGTGTTGAACGTACTTGGTCACTAGGTGTGGTCAGCTAAGGCAGAGAGCAGAGCAAGAAGCTGCTGAGAACAGAACAAAGTTCAATGGCTTGTCTGTTTTTGTTCACATAGTTTCTGTTCTGCAGGTTCTGGGGTTTTGGTTTTTATTTTGGGTTGTTGGTTTGTTGTTGGGGGGGGGGGGGTTATGGTGTTTGTTTTTTTTTTTGGTTTTTTTTTTTTTTTTTAATTCCCCTCCATAGATGGAAGCAAAGTATGGGATTAGTCTGCAGAACATTAGCATGCTAAAATGTAGCTACCTTGTTCATGCTAGTTGTCTACAGACCTAATGGACACATGCCCATGGAGTGCCTCAGGAAGGCTGGGATAAACTGCCCTTTGGAGAGGCAGAGGGAATATCCATTGATAAGAGGGCAGTCAAGATAGCTATTTTAGATCACCCATCTAACTTCTGTTCCCTTTGCAAGTACCACCAAGGAGTGATAATGTTCATTGAGCTTGGAGGTGGCCATATGATTGGGTATGAAGAATGAAAGTTGGTATAGTAATAGTACAAACACCTGTCTGTTTGTTCGTTGCTTTACCTGAAAGGCCAATACTGTTACTGAACAAATTTCTGGTTATTTCCCCACTCACCCAAGCCTGCAAAGCAGGCTTATCATTTGCAGAGGTTAATAAGCTCCTTATGTGTATAAAGAGATACACAACGTAGGTCGATATTTGGAGTAGTCAGATGTTCTGCTTGTCTTGGTTCTGCCTCCCTCTGTTACTCCATGCTTTTTAATTTAAGATCTGTAAGGGAAACAAAACCTGTAAAGTCAAATGGCATTCGGTGGGTCTCCTGCTTGATCACACAGCTTTAGTGTAGCCTTTCATCTGTTTCCAGGTCACTGGACTGGTCTTCTCTCTGACACAATACTTCCTGAGACTGTTTAGTTGTCACCTGCTCTTTTCAATGCCCTTGGCCTTTTCAGTTTTCCAAGCCACTTACCCACTTGCCTTTCTGTTTCCAATGCTCTTTTTTTTCATGAACACTGATTCAAAGCACAGTTCAGGTACTAATGAAAGAAGGCAGGAGAGGCTGGGTGAATGGCTGGCGTGGAGTACATGATGCTTCAGTCTCCAACCTCCTGCTAAGGTGTCTTTACTATTAAATTACACATATAAAAATCAAGATTTATTGGTACTTGTCCTGTTCTTATAAAATGGATTTAAAGGGAAAATACATTTTCATATAGATGATAACTTACACCTTTAGTTTTTATTTTTGTGATCCTACGCCATTAAAGTTCTTAGTGTTTGGTCAGTAACAAAAAATACACATGCACACATTTAAATAGTTTTGTAATAATGTTACATGTTTGTGTGATTTTTGGGATAAGAGGTATTATATTAAGCAAAGGTAGAATGTACAGTGCTAAAAATAGCATTTAACATTGAGAAGTCATAAGTTTTATTGTAAGACTGTGCAGTGGAGTGCATTCTTTTGGAATACTGGAGACAAGCTGTGAGGCAGAAAAACTAAGTAGTTTGCCTACAGACTGAATCACAGTGCATGGAGTGAGCAGTGCGTTGCAAAGTTGTGGCTGCAAAAAGATGAACAGGTGAGCGAAGAAGTAGTGAGGTTGGCTTTCAACATAGGCCCAACCAAAAATGCTCTAAAATAGTAGTGAGAGAAGAGCTGGTAGCATTGGAAAAAAACAAAACGGGAATGTGTACTATTCTCCATTTTGCAATATTTACTAACAAAAATCCCCCAAACAAACAAAAAAGGCAAATTGATAAGAGCAAAGGAAGGGTTCAATAGAAAGAGATAATTGGTTGATTTGATAAGTTGGATGGGTTCAAATGCAAGATGGTAGCACTGCGGTGCTCCAGAAGTATCTTCAGAAAGAAGGTAGTGATTGATTCCGCCTCCTTCTTCCTTTCCCCTTTTTCCCATCCTGGCAGTTATACAGAGGTGTTCTAGGAGCATAGGTGAGCAAACAATGAGAGGTGAATAAAAATCTATTAAGCTTATTAACAAGTGTAAGGTTTGGAGTTGTCCAGTAGCAGGATGACAGATGGCACCATGAGTGAAGAGAACAAAAAACTTTTAAATCAGATGATGGTGTGTGTGGTCTTGGAAGCAAAGGAAGATGTAGACAAATGGTCTGGAATTCATTAGCTCTTGTAAGGTATGTGACTTTTTTTAAACACACTTCATCTTTCATTTTTGTCTCTAAGTGAACCTTTAAGCCTAATATGAAAAACTTAGTGAATGTAATCTGGCTTTTTGTTAAAATTATGACAAATGAACTCCCCCCCCCCCCCCCCCCCTACGATTTTGTAAAACTGGGAAGTCTTTTCCTAGAGCTAAAAGAAAAGATAAATTCCATGAAAACTGTGTACACTGTGGTTGTTTTCAGATTTGTAATAAAACCCAAGTTTTGAGCAAGCTTAGCAGAGAATGATGTTTTGTGTTCCTTGTTAGGTAAGGTTTTCTTTTAACATAGGTTAAGAATCCTGTTCTGAGAGATACCTGTAGCCTTTTTCTTCCCACCACCCAAAGCTTAAAATTTAGTGGAGATATTAATTGAGAAGTTTTCTTTTACTATTTCTTATTTTCTACTCAAATTTCTTAAATTTTAGTGAGGGAATAAATTGAGCAAGTTTGAGTAATCCTTTCTCTGTTATCTGTTGTCTTCTTCCTTTCTCCTTCTGGAACTTGGTATCTTTTCCAAGTTTGCTCAGTTTTGGAAAAACTAAGATAGAAGAATTGCTATTAGGGTCATTTACCAATAGGTGCAGTAGCTGTTGCCAGGGCATTCATTAAAAAGCAAGAAGGTAACTTTTGTATCTGAAAATCACTGTCCCGTACCTTACCTATGTGAACATCCAAGTGTTAGTCAATCAAAATACGTTTGTCTCACTCTTTGTAGTTATGAGTTGTAGAATGTGGGAATAACAGTGAAAGAAGGAGAAGATGAAGTCAAAGAATATAAAGCCTTTTAGGTCATTGTGCCTTAGTGTCTTTAACTTTTGTAGTATACTAACTGTATGACACTTACAAAGCTTGCTAATGCAACATTGCATTAAACTTAAGTTATGTTCTAAAAGCTACCATGTAGAATTACAGAATGTCCTCATCTATGTTTTTATACATTTATATTTCTCAGTATTTTTTAAAAAATGCAGTGCTATTGAATTCAGTTGAAGATCAATTTTGGCTTTTAATTTTTGAATTCTGATTTCTAAGCACAGTCAGAATTGGGAAGGTTCTTGCAGTCAGGAACAGCTTGATTTTTTTTTTTTTTTTGATGGTTGTTTTCATGGTGCCATGATGCTGTAGGAGCAAATCTGCTCTCACTTCAAGAGGTGAGGGGAATCCCTTTTCATCTGAAAACTTAAAAAAAATCTTCATATGAATATAAGTATCCTTGGCAAGAATGGCTAACAATGACAACAGCAACAAAGATGTTTCGGTTTCCCTTATTCTTCCCTTCCTAATACCTTCTCCCACTCCCAGAACAAAAACCCCCAAACCAACAAGTTTGAAATATGAGAATAAAATGATGTGGATTATTTTAGGTAGTCACAGCACTTAGTGCTGTGCATTTGTTTAGTAACTTGCAATCAGAGAAATAATTTATTTTTCTGAGATTGGATTGATTTCTTAGCTGTATAATGTGGGGGTTGTTGGGTTTGTGTTAAATGAAGTATAATACTTTCAGATTCATACAGCTCTGAGAAGTTAAAATAGTGCCAGGTATAAATAGAACTGTATCATCCTGAGTTTTCTTTTGCATTTCACTCATTCTTTTGATATGAAAAGCTGTTACAATTCATTATCTTGGCAGAAATCATACTCTAAGGATGAAACAAGTTGTGATTTGAGGTGGGCTAAATTGGAATGGAAATATTTTACTACAGGAAAGCTTCAAGGAGCAAAAAAGAATAATTCTACTATTAAAAAGTTATTGCCAAAACCAATAACCTTTATGGAGTCAGCACGCCTTTGATTTAGCAAAGCACAGAACTGAGGCTTTAAGTCTGAGACACCGCTGCAATATTTAACAAAGATAAATGATACTTTGGATGAGAAGAGGTGTTTCTTATTACTTCACACATCAGCGGCCTAAACTTTTTCCACTTACTTTGGTTTATTAATTTTAAAGATGATGACACTTAGGGGCCACAGTTCTCACAGCTCTAGGTATGTTTGCTGAATATTGCAGACCTGGAGGATTTCAAACAAAAAGACGGTTAATCTTATTGTTTGTATAAAAAAGCCCAAACTGTTTTGAGAATGGCAGATGAATGGTGCCAGTGCTGTGCCCTTATGTTCTTAGTATAAAATGCAAACACAATCTTTTAAATATTTGTAATACATACAGCTAAGTGAATTAGCATTACAGTGCTAGATTATTTTTTTCTTGAATACAGGAAAAGGTCAGAAGAATTCTTCTTATTGTACTACTTGGTCTTTCATGAATAGATATTTTGTTCCTTTGAGGATCTAGCCCTAGGCTTTGACAAGAATGGAAACATGATGTGCCATTTACTGTCTGAGATAAAAATGAAATACTTAACATTTAATTTGTATTAATTGATACTATGCCAATAGTAAGAAAAAAGTCACACTCTTCCTTGAGAGAACTGAGAATGCTCAGTGTGCTTTGAATTTGACCTGTATCTTTATAATTAGAAAAGGTTTATAACTGTGGCAACCAAAGTACCTTTTTTTTTTTTTTTTTTTGGCAACTCTAATATGCTGTTGACTTTTCATTGCTTCCTGTTACATTACACGGAAAGTCAGTTAAGAAGTTACTTAATTACTTTCTTCATCGTAATAGTCCTGTCCCACTGCATTGCTTTTTACCTTTATTCATTTTTTTTGTTGAGAATTCAGACTTGGATAAGGTTTAATGCTTTCAGGGAACTCTCTCTTTTGCATGCTGGACAGGTATAATCTGAAGTTTCTGAACTACATGCATGCAAGCCATGCTTGTTTGGGATGCTAGTACCTCAGCGGAGATTGGGCAGGTTGTCAGAGGAGCAGCAAGAGGAGGAAGGACTTGTGATATGATGGGTATGGCTTTGTGACGGATTTCTGCTCTGGAACAATGAGGGCTTTTAGAACGTGAGAAACAAAAAGTGACCTGGGTTTATTAATTTATTTATTTTATTTTTGAAAACTACTGTGTCCTTTAATCTGTGTTCCCAAGGATGGAAGACCAGTTGCTCAAGTTGTTTAGGAAGGAAAAACCCAGTCCTGTTTTCACCTAGGAAGATGTTAGCACAAGTAATTAGTGTGGCAACAATGCAAGTGACTGAAAACTCTGTCTTACAAGGAAACAATAAAGAGGCCATTCCATTTATAAATATAATGGGAACTATATGGAGGAAAACATGATAGAGTTGGTACTTAAAGATCATTGCCTTGAGAGGTGTGGAGTTACTAAACACAAGTAAATTTTTGCTAGAATGATCACTAAATCTTTATTCAGTACTCCCACAAGTAATTATAAATATGTAATGATAGAAATTGTAATACCTCTTACCTCTAAAGAAAACAGTTGCTGCCAGTGGGTACCATTTCTTCGGAGCAATCTGTGTAATAAATGGAAGCTGCCAGCCATGAAACAAACAAAACAAATTTCCTATTCACCCCCACCACCCTATAAGAATTGAAAAGCTTATTTGTCACTCATCTTAAGTTAGCAGAGGGTTCATGTTTTTTTCCCCCACACTTTCTTTACTGTGTAGCATTAAGGCTGTGTTCTAGAAGAATATGCTAGTTACTAAGTGGAAAAAAGGCAGGGAACCATCTTCAGAAAAAACCCCTTCCCTCTAGAGGATCCCTAACTGTCACCTTTAATGAGAAGAATGAGCATGTCGCAGCATAAATAACCTTGTTGACTCTGTCAGAACCCCTTGCAGAGCAATTTCCTCCTGATCTCTGCAGGAACAGACACTTGGCCCCAAGAATTGTATACACAACTTGCTCTCATGACTGTGTACCAGTGTTTGTGCATATGTTTTCTTTACAACAGCACAGAGGAGATGGATGAAAACTTGGTGTGAAATGCTCAGATTAAAAGAAGAAAAAACTTGCTGGAACCTGCGGTCTGTCAAAATAGAAATGTTCTTCCAGAAGCCAGGCAGGATTCTGGTCAAAATTGTTTGCCAGGCAGGATTTTGAACCTTACTTGTTGTAACAGAAAAGGACTTAACTGCAAGCTTCAAGCAAACAACTTGAACTTCACTCGCAGAGTTAACACGCCACTATTGCAGGTTTTACAGATGCAATGGAGGAATGCACTATTGCAATTTTTTTAGGCAAGAGTAGTACACTGTTACAACCACAAGCAATTCACAGACAATCACAAGTACACAAGTGTTTACAAACTTAAAGCATAAACAATATTCACTTACCCCTCCAGGTAAGGGCTCTCAATCCCAGGGAAGTTACCTTGACCAGTGTCCTGATCGAGGCAGGGAAGGGTTTCCCTCACAAGCCAACTCTATAGTTGAAGTGACTCCCCCATTTCCAACTTGAATCTTAGAGTTTTTATTCCCTGACTTGTGGAATGGTGTGTATGACTGTGTCTGAGTGAATTATGATACATGCCTAAATGTATTATGTATATCTGAGTGGAGTTTCCCCTTATCTTTCCTTCATTGGTCTGTGATTGTTTGAATACACAAGGTTGTCATTTGAAACTGAAGCTGAAACCCTCCTTTTTACCTTGCTTCCTCAGGCAACTGAATAGTGGTTGGATTGAGACTCAGGACATACTATTTGTTAAGGGATTTCAAGGCTCAGTTCAGGTTTTTGTTCTTTGAATGGTGCAGCCACCGCCCTGTTTAGTTTAGCGTTTATCAGACAACCCAGGGCTAAGCTGTCTACAGAGCTCCCCATGAGTCCTCTCTGCAGAGAGACAGGGCCTCAAGGCAACCCAAGGCTGGGTCACTTTTGTAACCCCCCCCGTGAGTCACCTGTGTGCACTAGACATGGTGAAACTCGTTTGTGAACTATGAGCTGGACAATCCACACACTTGTGTGTTCTCCTGACAGTTTGTCTACCTGGATCCATGGTATTGGATCCTATGGCTTCCAGGTTTCATGGCTCTGGGTTAAAGCAGATTATGTACAAGGTGGGACTTGGGTTTTTCTCAGAATTTTTAAACCTTTTTTTCTTTCTTCTGAATGAGAATGCAAACAAGTTTTGAAATGGCAAAACCAGAAGGAGGAATTAACTTTATTCTGCATAGTCCTGATAGTAGCTTCTGGGAGACTGATTTTTCTCCTTTTCTGGTTCTTTACACTTCTCTACTATGAGAGCCAGTTGCACTTTCTTCCTGCTATTCTTTCCACTGGTGCTGGAAAGCTGTACGTGGCCCCTCAGCCATGCATATGCTGTGGCCGTGACCAAAGACAGCGTCACTGTGGTTGGTCAGAGGTGGTTTGGAGCTGCATGGCCCACAGGAGAAACCAGAGGGGATTGTGTTTCAGAGGCTTCAGTTCTCTGCTAAAGGTGCCTTGTTAGGAATATGTTTGCTATCATGTGCTGATGGGAACAAACTAGTCCTGTTTCCCAGGTGAGGAGGATGGGAGGGACAGAGGGTTTCTCACAGCAGCCTGTTGCTGTGGGTCCCAAGGGGAAGGGAGAACTGGGGTAAGCCATCTCGCCATTCCAGGTACTGCAGGGTTTGTAAGAACTGCTGCTGAGTAGCTATCCAAGCAAGGCAATATTTTTTAAATTATTTTTTAAATTATTTTATTCCCCCCTTCTGTGGTTATGAAAAAGCCATGTATAATCTGGCACTCTGTCGAGAATACCTTTGGTCTAGAATAAATTGTGGGGCTCCTGCCATGTTTTGAAGGGAGTCATGTTTCTAGCTGAGAGATTCTTTGAAGCAGATACCACTTTGCCAGTTCAGACCCTGATTCTGTTGCCCTTGGCTCCAAATGAAAGGAGTAGGACCTAATGAAATCAATTGGGTTTTATTATATTGCCAAAAGATAGTATAGTTAAAATATACTGGTTCCATGCTAATACGTATGTATTTCCCTTTGAATCCTGCATTTTGATATCTGCCTCTTTTTCTTGACTTCTGGAGAGGGTGTGGGAAGATTTTGAGCATGAGTTGCTTACAGTACATTAATGAGTTCAGCCTGTTGGCCAGATTCTCCAATGTCTCTAAGGTGGGGTTTGCAAAGTCCTGAAAATGAAAAAGAGCTTCAAGCTGTCAGATCCTGTTTATTAATCAAACTGATTATGCTGTGGCCATCCATGGATATTTCAGCACTAGTAGAAATGTGATAGCCTTTATTGACAGACAGAATTGTGAAGTAAAACATAACTAAGGCAGAACAAATTTGTATCTGGAAGCAACTGGAAAATGTGTAAATTGGCGTTTGAGCAGAATGGCTCCCTAACAGAGAATAACGGAGCTGAGTGATGAAATTGGATTACACTTTAGGATTATCGTCAAGACATTTCTGTGTTTCTCCATGGTGATAGATGAATCTACTGATGATAGTACAGCTATCTGCAGCTCAAGTCTCTGTAGTATAAAAACAGTGTTAGAAGTGCAAAGAGCTGTGGTACTGGTTTTAATTCAAAGCCAACAGACGTCTTTGTTTTCCAAGTGTCTGTTTAAATAGGTGTAATATTTAACATTGACTTGTATTATCTTTTAGATGCTTTAACTTAAATCAGAGTTTGGCTGAATAATTTCACTGTTAAAATATTAAACAATGAAAATATTCTGTGTATTTTGCAAAACAGTTTCTTGCAGAAGTGTAAAGAGCACCTGAAAGCTTTGATACAGAATGGTTTTCTTAGTAAAAATGATATATTTTTTTTTCAGAAAAAATTTTTGAATTTTATTTAACGAGTAATGGTTACAAGGGCTTAAAGAGAAATAATGTTTGCCATTCCTTGGGAAAAAAAAAATTAAAACCCAACTAATTCAGGTGAGACATGAAAGTGTTTTCATAGCAGGGCTTTTGGCGCTGCTAGAGAATTGAAAATACATTCTCTCATTATCCCTGATATTTAATAAATAGGTTCTTTTCAGAATGAATAGTGGCATAGTATCAGACTTCCGTGACTACTAAGGCAGCAAATGAATTAAAGTTTGATATTGATACAACATATGCTAAGGGTGGGGGGGGAGAGGAGGAAAAACATAGGCAATACTTGTCATGTTCCAGCTGTCATCCTGGAGTAACCTTTACCTTTTTGCAAAACTTAAATTAGGACTAGTATTTTAGCTGTTCTTTCAAAAATTGAAGCTGAATGCAGTAAATAGAGCTAATAACTTCAGACATGTGGGCCTAAAAGAACTGGGAAGCAGGGGACAGCTAGGAAAGACGCATTTCAGTTCTGAGCTATGGTTCTTAATTGAGAAAATACTTCCTGGAAACTTTATTCCACTCTTGTTTTTTTTCTGTGTGTGGTGTTTTTGTTGTTTTCCTTCCCCCCTCTCTTAGCATTGCATCTCTGGTGCTTACCCCAGTGGGGAAAAGCTATAGCTAGGCTGCTTTTGTCTTTGCTTTGCCGTTTTGAACAGAGGCGGTAGTTACTCATAGGCAGGTTAAGCAGTGACCTTCCTTACGTGCTGGGTTAAACGCAGACATACAGTGGACAGAGGAGAGATTCTTTTCTGAACAGATTTTGTCTTGAGCGGATTAGGAAGCATCTGCCTGCGTTTCAGAGGTTTCGGAGGCTGTGAGGAAGGCTGCGGGCCTCAGCTCAGCTGCAGACCTGCTCCTGGCCGAGGGCGTGGGCAGCACTGAGCTGGAGCTGACAGCATTCCCTCGTACCCACATGAGTGTCTCATGCCCACGGTTTCCAAAGCCTGTAATTGCTTGTTGAATGTGAATTGAGACTTGTATAAAAGGCTTGCTGCTTGAACAAGCCCCCCTGGGAAGTACACGTCTTTGTTAACAGACTTTTCTGCTTTGATGCTAGAGCCAATGAAATTGCCGCACACCATGGATTTGGTGTACAGGCAGGGATTTACCCCAGGGAAGCTAATGGGGCTTTGTCTTCCCGTTTAGCACTGCCTGGTATGCCCTACCCGCTCTGTAGTTTGGTCTCTTCTCCAGCTGCTGATCTCAACAATGTGGTGGCACAGTCATTCTTCAGAGTGTAATCTGCTTGGCGGAAAAGACAGTACTCTGTGGCTTTCCAACATCTAATATTTCTGCCTGCCTTTCAGACATGTTAGGCAGTATGGCTCTCTCTTTATGTAGCCGAAATATTTTTTCTCTTACCCTGCAGCTTCACTGTCATGGTGGACTGTGCCCCCTTCTTCCACCACTTAAGTTGTAGCTCAAGGGTAAATTGTTTTTCTAGGCAGACTGAACACTGACAATCAGGTTGTTACAGTATTGTTAGATATCCTGTATAAGCAACAGTTTCTAGATGAGTTCCTTTTTTTCTTTTTTCTTTTTTTTTTTCTTCACACATCCAAAATATTTGTCAAAACTGTCATGACTGAATTCCCTTATGTCTGCATAGTATAAGGAACCTCTCTTAAGCTGTTAGTATAATTACCCTTTTTGTTCACTAGCCTGACCATCTCTCTTCACTCCATTTCCTTTTGAGCTGATCTGCAAACCAAAAGTGTTAGGTCATCACAAGTCAGAAAGCAACAACATATTTAAAACTTCATGTGCTTGTAGAAGTTTCACAAACAGGAAATAAAGCATTTTTGCCTGTGTTCCAGGTCATTCCTGTATGTACGTGTTTGTGTTCAGTATCTGCTCATTGTCTGCATGGGGCTTTAGAATGTAAACCCTTTTGGAGAAGGCTGCTGTGGTTGAATCATAAATCCTGTTTCTTCTTGGGCCTTTACTAGGTCCCACGTTGTGTATGTTTACTATGCTAGCTAACTGAAAAACCCGACTTCTACCATTCAGCAAATGTTCTGTAGGAACTATTTTGATTAACTGCATGTTGGTGAATTGGTCACTCTGAGCATTATTTGAAGGTATTACTGCTTGGTTGCTTTGTCTGCTGTGTCTCGGGGGCTTGTTTCTGGGTCTTGGGATCACTGGCTGAAGGACTAGGTGGTATTCCCCCAATTTTAGCATTATCATGCATTTCATATTTAAGCAAATCTCAGTAGTTTGCTCTAACTTCACTTTGCATTAATTTTCAAGCAACTTAATCTCTTACTAATTTTCATGAGGTGTTAAAAACATGGATGCAAGTGGACTAATTAAAATGTTACTGCAAGGTTTATATTTGATTTTTACACTTAAGTGGGTTCATGCACATAATAAATGGAAAGTGTGTTTGATTAAATTGTGTTTAACTTTGAGTCAAGTGTGTGACAAACTGCAATTTTGGATGTGTGGAACTTCCTGGAAGCTGCTGAATCTAGTGAAATTTAAACTGTGTTTTAAATGTGGTTGCCTAGAAAAAATAGTACCTAGTCCCATATTCTGTACAGGATAGAAAAAAGCAATCTGAAGTATGAGGACTGGTCTGTGTATGTGTTTCGCACAAAGTGCTCCAAACTAGACTAGGAAATTTCCTTAGGTATTAAAGTGAACTGTATTTTGCAAGCCACCAGCCTCTGTAAAAGCACCCACCTCAGTGGCCTGAAGCTGACAAAATGCGTTTTCAGAGCTACTGGAGAGTTTGTAAACAAATTGGGTAAAAGACCAGACCCCGTGTAGAACAGCCCTAGTTTGACTGAGGATTGTGTGAAATGTTTTGGATTTATGTATTCACTGTTCCATAAAGAGATTCTTGTATGCAGAGTTACAGCACATTAGCCAATGTACCATAAGGTCTCATTGTAGTTTACATAATTTAAGTTCATTCAGCTGCTTGCTAAGAGGGGGTCCCTATTTCAAGAGTATGTCTATATTAAATGAAGGATTTCTTTTTTTTTTTTTTTTTTTTTTAAAAGGAGCTGAATTCCGTGTGTAGACTTCAGTAGGGAGTGTGTGATGGTCAGAAATTTTTTTTAAAACTCAACCCCCTGTATGATAGCTAAAACTTAGGTGAACTTTTTGGGTTACTTTTTCAGTAAGTTCCAATTAATAATTCTGTAGCAATTTGAAGTACCACTTTTGGCTACAAAGTATTCCATTCAGCAATACAAGGAGCTAAGTTACAAGTCTTGGTTTCCTAAAACACTGTTTCTTAGCCCATTTCTCTAATTCCTCTGTAGCTTTATCTTTTAGAAGCAAAAGGTATTTACTCTGAACTGCTTTATTCTTTCCTGAAGACTGCCTTGCAGACTGTAAGGGTCCATATCAAGCAGGTAACAAAGATGATTTCATCTAGCAAAGTGTTTGTAAACCCTATTCATCTTTCAGGCCTACAGAGTATTGCTGAGATGATGCATTCAGCTTGTCAAAGCTATCGAAGGGCATCTGCCTCTCTGATGGCTAAATAGCTTTTCCATTAACTTACATGAACCATCTTGAGATAATCTCCCTGTAAAAAATGCTGTAATCTTTGTTCTCTTGGGGGCTATGAGATTTCCTGTAATAGCATCAAATTTAGGTTGAGTTATCTGAGATAATCTCAAAGAAGGAGTCCAGACTTTCAAATACACTTGCAGATCTCTGGGAGTGATTGGTAAATGTATACAAGGATACTGTCTTGCCTTGATTTGAAACTGAGAAATCACAATGAAGCTGAAAATGGTTGCCCATGGTTTTGCCTTTCCCTTTGGTGTCAGGTTTATACAGTGTGACAAGACTGTTGAAGCAAATTTTTATGTTATACCCTTTTAAAATTTCATTTGCTCTAATTTGTAGGGCATAGCCTCTAACAGATAAATAAATCCTTTGGGGATCAAGAATACTTACCAAACTTTACCTAAGCACAGTAAAATTAACTTCCTCTCATGGCTGTTAACTCATTTCTTACACAGAACAGATGCCTGACCTGACCTATTATAGTACTTAACTCTAAACACATTTAGTGTGGAAGATTATTAGTTTATCTAAATTTTTTTCGTGCCATTCTTAGCTGAGAATTGCTCCCTGGTGTATTGTTTTATTTTTTAGATTTTAGCTCTCTAATAATACTGATACGTAAAGTTACAATCCTAGTTGAATGCTTTTATATTCAATATGTATATTCAGTAATAAAAAAAAAAAAATGTTGCCTCTGCCTTTAAGAGAAAAGCCATGATCAGTAAAGTGGCCATATTCAGGAAGACCTTTTATCTCGGAACATGATGAATTTTAACTTTCCCCTCTCTCTCCTCCTCTCTTTCTTCTTTTTTTTTTCTCCCCCCTCCCCCCCCCCCCCCCCCCCCCCCAGGGTAAGATGCTTTCAAGTACACAAGAATGATTATAGTTGCATTTCCAGCATGGATTGTTTTTAGAATTTATTTTCATAACAGCTTGGTAATGAATACTGATCAGTATAGTTATGCTAAAATAACCAAACAGCTGGAAACCTCAACAGTCGATAATGCTGCTTATTTTTAATGGTTGTTTCAAACTCATTTCCTTGTGCATCTTTTCTAACAATGCTTCATGTTGTGGTTTTTTGTACAATTCAGACTTTGACATAATAATATACAAGTGTAGTTTTCCCAGATGTTAAGGTTCTAGTTGGATATGACTTGGAGATAGGAAAAATTTAAAAAGATCCAGTGAAAATTGCATAAATTAGGGGGGGAAAATATAAGGCTATATTTTGTTGACTCAAGACCTTACTCACCTGGAGTTACATATGCTTTTAATGTCCTAGAAGTGAAGATGAATTTACTTCTTTTAATCTTTGAATCATTTAAGATTGTCTGAATGCTCTGTATTCAGCCTTCTGCAAAATATGAAAACATCCATTTATTTCTATTCCAAATAGCAGCATAAAATGGAAGGTAGTTGCTAAAGAAATACTAGAAAGGAAACAGAAAGAATAAGCTATGGTATTAGTTACCTCTTTTGTAATTACAATAGGTGATATATGGCCCTTCTGAGAACTTTGCAGTGTTGGCTGGAAATGGAGTGCCATCATTCATCCCTGAATGCAGTATAACTTAAGAGTCCTTTGGCGGCACAGTATTTGCTACTTAGATTATTTAGGGATGAGTTTATATTCTGCAGCTGAATCTTGTGTGGGACAGCCACTGTGGGACATGAGTATAACATCACTGAAAGTTGCATGCTGCTGAGCCAGTCTCAGCTGATTTCTGGAATTCAGCTGCTCTTGTCTTTGAGGTCTCTTTCTCAGTTGTAAGGCATATTTTCCCAAATCTCTCTGTTAGTGGGAGATTAGACCTGTGGTGGGTGTTTTTCCTTGTATTTTTAGTTCTTTGAAGATCAACAGTAGTCAGGGACCACAGGTTAAATAACTTGTATTGCATTAGTCCCCTCGCTCTGGGGCAAGCCTAAGTTTAGTGAAGCCATTAGTGGTAAACATCCCACGGATCTATTGTATTTTATGGAAATCCATGAAGGAGATTCAATATCCTTCACAGCTCTCCTGTGTCAATGTGTGAAGTATCTGTATGATTAGATCCTTTCCCTATTCATGAATTTGGGGGGGTAGGGAGGGCTATGTGTGTGCTTGTGTCAGATTACAGCAGTGGTGGTTGTTTTGTTTGGTTGGTTGGTTTTTCCCCCCTAACATTGCAAGCACAAAAAGAGAGAAATTGACTGTCTTTTTCTTTACAATTATCCTTGAATACAAGGAAGGCTGTTTTTATTGGTTGTCTTAAGGAGAAAACCTGATTCTTACTGCATTTCCCAAATTTTCCATTTTCCATTTTTCTCTTCCCTCTGACGTGTGCTGTGCCTCCTGAAGTGCAGTGCTCAGAGCGAGATAAAGTACTTGCGGCCTTGCTAGGTCCAGGAACAGTGAGCATCCACAAATGTTCACTATAGTGAGTCTCCTGTGAATGTGGGATATCCAACTTAAATCCCCTTAACTGCCACCTGCTCTCTATTTTGGTCTGTATTGCCTGTATCAAGAACATGGTCTGCTAACCTAAGATAGCTACCTGGAGAGACCTAAAAGGAAGAATGTGAAATATTCTTCACTATTTCACTTCACTGTAAGGGGGTATGCAGTGTATGTGTCAAACATCTGTGGTTGTTTTTTCAAAGTTCGGATCCTTTCTAATAAGCAATAACTATTTGCACATATAGACTCTTCTAATGAAATCTTTTTCTGCTTCAAGTAGAGAAAGCTGTAGAGCCAAGTTACTGCTGAACTATATATGACAGATAGCCCAGCTGTTCCTTGGTAGGTAGTTTTTAATTCCCTCCTCTTAGAATGTTTCATAGCTAATTATAATTATACTTTACAGCTGATAACTTTCAGAGCCTGCCTGATGAGGCCTGCCTGTCTACAGTACTTATGACCCATCACTCAGTCCTGCAGAAAATGGTAGAGCTAGGACAATGGTAATCTAAATATGTATTACTTTTTAAATCTAAATATGTAAATATGAATCTGTTTATGAAACATCTAATAGTTGTCTGATATTGCTACATTCTTAGGCAGGAAAAAATTTGACATGTAGATCAATGGCCATCAATAAGGAGAGGATGTCATTTGTGCCTCCGTTAGTAGATGCTTTTGCTGGCAGTTGGTATTGGGCTATGAGCTTATGTGAATGCAGCTGCGGACATGTTCTTCCCCAGATGTTAACTTTGACTGTGAAGAGTTGGTCCACAAAAGCAATACTGGAGATGGTACTGGAGTCTTCAAAACACATTCCTGAGGTCTGTGATGCATACAGATGTGTTTTCCATTTAAAAGTCAGTGTGGGCTCTTGGGGCTCAGTTTTACCTTTAAACAAATCATTTGGGCTGTCTTTAGTTGATGAATTATGTTTTGAAACTCTCAGATTATGTTTGAGTTCTGCTTGTTAGCTTAAAGTTTTGCAGTTTGAGCTGGTAGAGTTTATCAAGCTGAACAACAAGTTTCTAACGACTGAAGTGTTGAAATTAGAATTGCTGGCATATTTGCCCATCAAAGGATAAAAATAAGGGCACTTCCACTAAATATGTCAGACTTCAGTGTTATTGAATATGCTGGTTAACACTTGATACTAGTAATTTCCTTAGTTGAAAATAAATCTCTACTTCCCTGTTTTTTATTACTGTTATTCTTACCATCTGTTAGAACCCAGTGCCAGAGCCTTTCAAACCAGAAAATGTGCTTTTACCTTGTGATATCCAATACCAGTCTGGCCTTGCCTTCTGCAAAAGGGTTTGAAACTGGTGGCTATGAGTGACACTACTGAGAATCAGTACTGCTCCTGAATTAAGTGTTTGACCACAGACAAGTAATATTTACCCTTCATAATCTTTACTATCTGTTAAAATGAGTTTAGCATTACCTCTGCAAGGTTTGTAGGCTTGCAGATTAGAAACCTGAATAGCAATTTAGATTCCTTAAATTAAGTATTCTTATGCTAAAACAGTGTTACCCTGGATTCTCAAAACCTGAAATCTGAGTTGATCTTGGTTCATTTGCAGGACCTGTGTAAGATACATGCTGTACCTGGTAGTTATTTCTGTGTGGCTTTGTATACAAACTGAAATAATATGCTTTTCCTCTGTCTTAATTGGCATAATACCAATGCTTTTTATATGAGACTTTGAAAACGGAATTGATGGATACTCAGAAGAGTCCTTGGATCCCCAGATTAGATACATATCTAAAATCAAAACTGATTAAAAATGAACATTTTATAATAATGTCACTAGATTTTGTATTTGGGTTTTCCTTTCATCAGTGATATTTCAGATGACAGCATGTTACTGGATTGTGTTGGTACTGTTGAAAACATACGGAGTATGCCATTAATGTTTTTACTGTTTGCAGTTTGTTTTTGACAGCACAGTTTATCATTAAGTACCTGTTAATGAACCATTGCAAACACTCTCCAGTGAAAGGAGTAAATGAAAATATCTCTGCGAGGAAAACAAAATGCATTTTTAGCTTCTGTGAAATCTCTGTTGTCTGTGCAGGGTCCTCTTTCAATCATTCTAAATGTACCATTAAGTAGCACTCAGGGGCAAAACTGGAAGAAGTTGTACTGCAAGTGTTCCTGAATGTGAAAATGGCCCTAATATTTCACCACCTGCCATGCTATCATAATAGCTGTGTCTCCACTCAGATGGGTCACTTACCTTTTTGTGAGTGCAGACCTTTGTATTTTAAAGAATGAAATTATTCTGAAGTGTCAAAGAAGTCACTTTTAGGTACCTTGGAAAATGTAGTATAATTGTGTGGAAAATGCAGATTGAGGGATCCAGTGGTCATCCTCCTTCATCTCATTAAGACCTGGTTCCTGAAAATGAAATTATTTGCTTGAAGCAAAGCTTTAATCAGTCTTCAACTTGACAGTTCGTTGCATTAATTTTTCAGCAGTGAGTTCTTACTTCCTGTGTTGCAGTACACACCACCTGATCCACATCTGAGGGGGGAAAAAAAGACTTCAAAAAATTCTGCTAGGTAGGAGGATGAAGGAAAATGTTGACAGCAGCAACAGTTTAAATTTTAGGAGTATCAAGGCACTTTTTGTCCCCACTGTCAGCTATAGTATTTGTTGATACTCAGCTAAGCACTTTGTGGCTTGTTCAGGAGGAAGTACACAGCAAGACTATTCTTGTCTGATGCAAAGATGTTTGCCAGAATCTTAGCACGCTTTCCACACAATTTATACCAAAGACAGTTCTTGGCTTCATTAGAGGTACAAAACATGTGTTACGGATGCACGACTAACCAAATCCAACAGGTGTTAAAACTCAGATTTATTCTTCAGTAAAAGTTAGTTAGAAGTCCGGTAACATTTTATAAAACCATAGGCTCGATGATGTAGAGAGAATTAATACTACACGGCCGACTTAAGCATCCCCAAGATTTAAAATGATGGCTCAAAACGTGCGTGTCACTCCCCTAAAAGCTGCGGGCTCTCTCCCTTGAGGATTTACCTCGGGCGGTGCCCCGGCCCCAAGGGGAGTCCTCGACTGCAGACCCACTGCTCCAATGAGGACCGATTCCCACATGTCCTCCGGCAGGACCCCGTTTGTACCCCTGTTGAATCTGACCTGTGGTCATTTAATTCTGTTGGCCAGGAGGGTCACCTCGGTGTACCTGGCGCATCTCGACTGGCCAGTTCAGATTTCAACCTGCGGCCTCCAGGGTTTCCTTCCCCTTCTCCCTGCCTGGAGAAGTTTCGTTTCCTGCTGGCGGGATGGGGGGACGGGGGGGGGAGTGTACTGCCCCAACATGCAATAAATTAAATAATGTGATCCTGGTCTTCAGCTCTGTGAACTGCTAAAGCAGGAGTTATGTTGGGGTACCCTGACCAGGTACGTGACCCAGGGTATCTGGAGAAGAGTCATACAGCTTTTCTACACAAAGACAGATTGACTTGTGGTGAATAGGAAAAAACCTTAGTTGCAGAATGAAGTAACTCCAGGCCCCAAATTTTAAAGGGGGTGATGAGAACTTCATGCCATGCATCCTCAGGGGCACCAAGTAGAAAATGCTAAAGAAATACTCCTATGAGAGATGTTTTCCTGGTAGCATCAATAATGGGGTTATAGCTCTACCACAGGAAGGGCCATAAGATCAGTTCACAGCACTGCTGTGAGTGAAAACCCAAGAAATCTATACTGTTACTAGGAGAGGGTCTAGAGGGCAAGGAACCAATCCTGTTCTGTGTTGGATGAGTTATGATCTTTAGCCACTGTGGAAAATTGGGTCTTAATACAGCTCTACTCATACCTGTCAGTTGCATCTAAGCACTTTCAGGTGTCACCATTCTTCCCTGCGTCATAGAACTGAGTTTGTCCTTGGCATAGAAATTGCGTATAATTCACTAAACCAACAGAGGTCTGGTAAATTGCAACTCATTACTGATGGAATAAAAATGTGTGTTAAACTTTGGCTTTCAGAGAAAAGAGAAGTTACTGCCTCCAGATAGTCCTGAACTAATGTCATAATGTTGAAAAACTATGTAAGTGGAATGACTAGCAAAGACAGGAATAAATCAGATGAACCTATGACAACAAAATAAACAGTTCTATAATAAAAACAAGAATTCTTTGTGAGAAATCACTGTCACATCTCATGCATTCAGACAGATTTCAATACTGCAGTCTATTGTGCAACTGCTGAAGTTCTCCCATCTATGTAAATGCTTAGAAATAACCTTTACCAGTTCCTTAATTCTGTTTAGAGTTTTGTAGTAACTGATCATCATTTATATAATTTCAAGAATTTGTAGAATTGCATACAAGAATGAAGTGCTCCTTGCCCTAGACATTAAGTACTGAGTGGGCAACACTATTTTAGTTTAAACACATGTGCAGACTCTGATCCAGAGGGAATAATGCAGTATAGCTGTTGCAGGCATTATTTTTCTGTCTTTTGTAAAATGGTGGACGTAAGGAGAACAAGTATCTTGTTTAAATGCCTCATGTTTCAAACTTACGTGTGTGGATAACAGCTTACACACAATTTCACTCAAATGAAAAAAGTCTTTACAGGATCAGGGTAAATGATCAAACTGCTGGTCTTGAGTTTTGCAACAAGATGGCTGCTTACAGTTAGATACTCCTCTATGAATCAATTCTTCAATTTGGTCTGGTTTTACATGTGCTGTTGTTACTTGGGTAATAAAATGAGTGGCAGGCCAATAGGTATGAAAATCAAAAATGAATGCGTTGGGTTGATATGGGTGTTCCACTAGTTAAGTGGTGGTAAAATCTGTATGATATCCCGTTTGTAGTCACAGTTCTGTTTCAAAGCACAGAAAATACAAGAGTTAAACACTCTGTTTTTCCTAACCAAACACAGTAATTCAGTCCTTCATTGTGCTTCGTCCTTTTTTAGGAAACACTTAAATATTTTTATTTTTTTTAATTGATGTCATCAGCACTAAGAAATGCATGGATTTTTTATGACAAGGTCAGTATTCCAGGAATTACAGAAGCAGTAGATGGTAGGAGTGTGGTGATTACAGCACAAATAGAAACAAATGTGCAACAGAAGGGGAAGATACTTGCTCTTGTTTGGTCAGCTTCTGGTATGTGATTAAACTGTGAAGCAAGAGAAATAATTGCCAAATACCTAGATCATATTACATTTTTTCATAATGAGGTGAATATGATTAACAAAGAACTTTACAGTGGATCATGCTCAGTGGAAGCTAGTTAAATTAGATAAAGATCTGATGAACTTTTTTATATATGTCTACTTTATATTTGTGTACTTTTCATGCTATCTGTTAAACTCAGCTTACAAATACTGGTATCTAAAGTATTTAAGGAAACAATTTTAGAGCAGTACTTTCTGATTGAAGTTCTATTGAATTTCATTAAATGGAAATTAAGTTGCAAAAAAACCCAACCCCATCTATACCACAGTTCACCAGTAGTCCTGGAGTCCAAGCATTTAGTTCACATGAAAACCTAGGTGATGCCTTACTCAACAGTTTTCTATTTGAATTGTGCCTTTTAAAACCAGAGCAGGAAATTTTCTTTCATCAGTAGAATTTAATGAATTAGGGAGCACGTACCTTTAGATTAAGTAAAAAAAAATACTGCACTTAAGACACAATTCAAATAGTTTACTACCTTTGGCGGAAAGTATATATCACTTAGTTTAAATGCTTCCTTTAATGTGCACACTTCTATTGCAATTAAATAATGAAGGCAGCCAAGTCTAATGAGTGCCATGAAGTGTGCTTCAGCTGTAATGTGTCTGCTACTTTCTGAAGCAAAAAGTACCACAAACATGTTAGTTAAGGAAAGTTGGAAAAAGAGAATAAGAAAATGAAGTTGAAGTTATAGACATTAATAATGAACATCTTAGTGCAAATTATAATATTGTTCTCAGTATAAAAATTAAATCAAATCTATTATATAAAAATAATTTTTGAATCTTGATGTTCTTAGGTAGAATCCAGAATGTTATGAAGTGTTGAAGCTCCATCTTTACTCAAAGTAAACTGCTGCCAGGCCCAAAATAAATAGTTGTCTGTATTGGTTGGTAGGAAGTTTGGTTCTTGGCATCATTTTAGCCTAGGCTAGTATTCTTTGAAACAATGGTCAGGTGAGGCTGCAAAGATTATATATTCTAAAAATTGTTACTGTAAACAGTTTGGGCATTGCTATTCTTGCGGGGGGGGGGGGGGGGGGAGGAGGGAGGAAGTGGATAAGAGTTTAGCAATTCTGCAGAGTATTCAGTTTCCTGTTTTATTTAATAGTATAGAAATAGCTTTAGATAGCCAGTGCATGTCTGTAGCTCCATCCAATAGGAGTTGTCCTGATTATGCAAGCACTGCATTACAGTTCTGTTCTGGATTTTTAAAATGAGGGTACACTTGTGCTTACTTAAAGACAGACCTGAATTCTGATGTCTGCCCCAAGAATGGTTTTTGTATTTCTCACTAAACAGTATTTAACAAAAGAGAAACAGCATGTAACAAAAGAACACAACTCCAATGTCTGAGAAAGTTGGGGATGAAAAAAACAAGAAGAAGAAAGTGGATGTAGCTGGAATTTTAGTGTGTAGAGGCTTACATGACAGCTGAATAGATCAGAGCTATGACCTTAGGGAGACTCAGCTACCCAAGCCTCACTTCAGATGTCTATGTTTTCTTTTTGAGGAATTGTATGTGTGGATTGGATTTTTAAATATCTTGTGCAGTCTTTCTCCTAAGCGAGAAAATTGTGAGCAGTACTCATGTCAAGACTCATTAGATGAACCAAGCTGGCCAGTCTTGCTCATCAGCTAATATGAGGATGTGTCTAGTAAAACCAGATAAATAGAAGAAGGTCTTAAGGATAAATCTGAGTACAAGAAGGCTTTATTGATATGTTACAAGTCCTTGGAAAACTATTCCTTAATCAGGAGAAGTTATGCATCATCTTTTTAATGCTTGTCTGTAATTTTTAATGCTGTTTTTGAGCCAGTGCATATTTTCTGTTTTTGTTTGGTGTGCCTCATACTTGCTCCAAGTATTCAGTTGTTAGTGCACTGTGAAAATACGCAGTTTTTCAAAGGGGTAAATGTTCATCTGAACTAAGACTGTATTGGTAAGTGGTGACCCAAGCAATTTCCTTTTATAGGAAGAAGGGAATGCAGAGTTTTGCCCCAAGGGCAGCACTGGAGCAGGTGCATATTTCTTTGGTGGTGGAAAACAATCATTCATTGAACCACTTTTTGGATTGTGTTCACTTTCATGATACGATTCCATCTACTTTTTTCTCCTTCTGCATATTTGTATCTGGAAGGAAATACATTCTGTAAGTGCTTGTGTTTTGGAATTTGTATTGAGAATGGCACCTGTACTGCATTTCTGTTGCAGTTTGAGTACGGACCCAAACCATTACTTGCATCTAAACTCACTAGCGTCTCAAATTTTTGGACACAAGTATGTATTTAGACAAGGACTTTGACCAAATATTAGAGCCTTGCTGGGGAGTAATTTAGCATCTGTGCTACTCTTAAACGGTCCGTTTGAATTTGCAACCACATGTCCAAAAATGTCTTGTGGATATGTAAGGGTACATAGAACATGCTATTTAGTACATTTTTGGATCTATGCTTTATTGAATAATGCAGACAAAACTAAGTGACTGTAGTAGCATTTAATCCCATTTTAGACTGCTTCTCTGTATAGCCCTTTGCAGGGGTGGATGTAAGATTGCTTGGCATCTGGATTTTGCTGTAGATGATCAAATTCTTCAGTAGAAATATCCCTTGCCAGCCTTACAGCCCAACTCGTGTGATCTGTATGCTTGCCTTCCTCCCTCTCACCCCCAACATTGAAGGGTATAATTTGAGATTGGGTGAATAGAAAGTCTAATCTGGCAAATGCTGTCCAACAAAACTGTCAGAACTGGCATGGTTCTGTGACAACAAAAGAAAAAGTCTCTGGGATATAGTGATTTTGAATGTACCTAGGCTGATCTGCACCATAACACTACTTCTGCTTTGTTCCTCCTGTGGCTGTGGTTGTAAATTCAAGAGACTGTGTCATCTGTTCTCCTCTGCTCAGATTTTGAGCTTCAATTTGCTGTCTTGAGCCTCTTGACAGAAAAAACAAGAACTATATTTGGGGACAACTAGGATACGTTTTCTTTTCTTTTTTTCCTGACACTTATACAGATTTTTTTTCTTGAGGATATCTGTTCTTATATGTGTTGCTGAAGAATACAGTTTTTTAAAAATAATGATTCCCTCTATTAGACCTGTTTCCTGCATAGGTTTGAAAGTAATCAGTTGAAGCACTTACAGGTCTGTAAATACTATCCAGAACACTAACAAACAAGGCCAGTTTCCCCCCAGATCAGGCACTTTATGCTCACCAAAGGTCTGACCTTTAGATTTGTTCCATAGAAATTGTTTACATGTTCTGTGATTACCAAGCCAAGCATTCTGCTTGATGACAAATCTAAGTTTTGTTGTTTGCTTTTAATGGGTCTCATTTCTCTTGTGAATTGTCAGTCAGTTTCTCTTCCTAATGGTTCTCTAAAGACCCTGCTTTCTAAATGATCTGTCAATATATCTTTGCAAAATGTCAATTGGAAATTTTAAGATTATCAATAGTATTTTGACACAGTTACACACCCCACCTTAAAGTGACAATGTAAATACCCTTAATGCACACCATCATGCATCATGATTCAACATGGCAGTACAATAGCTTTTGTTTCAAAAGTTCTGTGCAACTTTAAGTAGTCTAAAAAGTCTTTTTGGCAATTTCTTTCTAAACTTGCTGCTGCTGGAAATTCAGTTGTTCGCATAGGATATGTACAAAAACTATCTCTTCATGCTGGAACAATAAAACTTCAAGTAAACTCTACAAATGTTAAATCGCATTCCTTCTTCCCTCCCTTGCCCTAGTACCCCAGTTAGATTTCTTGATATGGAAAATCCTTCCGGATATCTACTTGTTATTTACAAACCAGTTCTAAAAACAGCACTGTTGTCACCAAGAGGAAAATACGGCTTCTGTGTGATACACTTGTTTCAGCATACTTTTTAGTTCTGATTATCTTGGTTTCTTTTCAGAAGTTGGTATTGCTACAGGTGGCTATTTCATATTGGAACATAAATACAGACAGCAAAGAGCCAGCATTAATAATAATTTCTGGGAATAATTATGCTGCTGGTGTTGTTTGTTTGGCATTTCCCCCACCCCTGCCTTGCACAGTTACCTTAACTGATGCATAGGCTTTGTGCCTGGTGTTGTCCATAGCACGAATTCACCCATCTTCACCAGGCTTTTCCTTTCCACTTGGATAAGTCTTTTTAGTGTTCCTGACTCAGAAAACTACATGTAAAGTGAAAAGTAGGTCAGAGAGAGACAGTCTTTTAAGCCCTGGGCTACTGCTAAAGCCCACTGTATCATTTGGTGCACCCACAGTGCTTGGATCTTCTTCAGTAAAAAAGGAGCTTCTTTTGCGAGAATGAAAATGCAGGTCACATTTATCTTAAAAGAGAGGGGAACCTGACATGGTAAAAAGATCAGCATTTTCAAGTATACTCCCAAGAGAAAGCATTGGGCTTACATTCGAGGCTTAGGGAACTTTGAAGGGAAAAGGTGCGTTGAAAAGTTGTACATAGTTGATAATATTGAAAATGTTGATAAAGTTATGTTTTGGAAGGGTGGAAACTTGAACAGCTTATAAAATGGAACACAGGAGTTCTAGTGTTGTTTTTTGGTTTTTTTTTGTTGGTTTTTTTTTTTTTTTGTTTGTTTGTTTTTTAAATTAGCAGCTTCAAGCTACTGAGAATTTTCCTTTTTCCCCAAATATTTTTTGACAGCATTAAATTAATGATCCTGAAAATGAGTCAAATACTAGCATACAGGCAGTGAGGGGAAAAAAATTGGGTATAAAGAGGTAATTATTAATGGGAATGTGGGAGTCATAAAGCAATGATACTTTCATAAAATTGCTTGAACCAAATGAACGTTCTCTTCTACACTCCTCTTCCTGCTCACAATTGTGTGTTTCATTTTTAACTGGAGCCATATCTAACAGTACTTTGATTGCCATAATAAGCTAATACAGCTCACAACAATGTGAGAAAACTATCCTGCCCTAGGGTAGCATGTTTGATCAGTTTATAATCACATGCCTTGGAGTAGGGGAGGGGAAGGTAAAAGGATGGCAAATGGTTGGTGGCAGAGAGGTGGTGGAAAGGAGGGTGAGACTAGGAGCCTTTTTATTTTAGTAGTGGTCAGTTTTTAATTCAGTTTAGTTCATTGTATAGTTCTCTAAAGCAAAGACCACCATATTGCTTTTGGTTATTTCTCAACTGTAGGATTAAACTTTGAGGCTTTTCCATATGAGACTACTGGCAAAGTAAGTGTTAATGGCTGTCCATGAATTTATTTAAAGAAAAACACCACTTAGTTTTATAGTAGAATAAATACTTAATATGCAGAAAACATAGCACAGTATATGGTAAAACATATGGAATATTAGCAAAGTATCTGTTCTCTGACAGTAAATAAGGAGGAAGTCTTCATACAAAGTTTTCTCTAGTGTGTATATATTTCAGTATAAAGACTCAGCATCATTTAAATTTCCATACATACTTCAGATAGGATTATTGTCTCCCTGGTTGTTGTTCAAAGTCAGCATTTCAGGCTTCATGTGAGAGCTGTGTATGTAAGTTAATGTCACTTAGACATTTAGCATTTGTGAAGTACAAACCCATATTTCATGTAGTTCTGCCTCTCAGGTAAACATCCGTGCTTACAGAGGTGGCATTTACATTTTGTATGTATGCAATTTGGAAGATGGATTTGATACTTTATTTGTCTTCTGTGCAAGTTATAGAACTTCTCCTCCCAGCCTCTGGTGTCCCCTAGCTTGAGGTGTGACTTTGACAGGGTACATCTGCTTACCTCTGTTGTACCACATGAAGATGCTTTGAGGATGGTGCTTTTAGTCACTTTCCAGTATTTAGCTGTGGTTGAGCTAAGTCAGCTGATTCTCAAGCATGTGGTAAGAAAATGTTTCTAGTGGCAGTAAGGTTGGAACTGCAAATTTCTGTTGTCTGCTTTTCTTCTGTTCCCTTGCCAAAATGCCACCCCCAGGCTCTGCTGTGCATGAAATTGAGAAAAAAGAGGTGAAAAGAGTTGTTCTCTCCCCTCTGGAGAAAGAGCTGAGGAGGAGGAGGAATTCTCAGCATTTCACTTTCTTTTCCCAAGTTCTGATGCAGGGCTTGTCTTGGGGAAATGTATGGAGGAAAGGTGGGGAAGACAGCTCAGGCGACCAGGTATAGAGACCTAGTTGGGCAGTTAATCTATGTAGGGATTGGAATGGAAAGTTGCTGTTCTTTTGTGGACTTGGAGTTCAAATACATAATCTTAAAAGGCATAATTGTGTAAACAACCTGATTTAATTCTGAATAAACAGGCTTGGAGAAAAGGAGGCTGCATAGCCAGACTAATCCCAGGTCTCCATAGGCTAACTTGCTCTCCTGAGCAATGTGCACGTAAAACTGTATACACAAAGTACCTGTATTCATGCAACTAACTTGAAGATTTATGCCTTGCTTCTATCATGACATTGTTTGGCACAAATTTTAGGAAGTGACTTATTATTATTTATAGGTTGGATTTCCTGCAATGTAATCTTCCTTGAGAACATCTTGTAGTTCCGCACTGTACTTTGGGATGCCTCACACTTGCTCTTCAGTCATGCAAACCACGCTTTCACTGAACTACTTCTCACCGTTTTTATTTGTCACCCTTTTGATAGTTTTTTGGGGGGTTTGTTTTGTGAACAGAGATAACGCGAAGAGTTACATGCCGATTAGACTTTCAGCTCATTCTGAAACTGCTGTTATTCTTTCATCCCATCTGTCCCAGCAAAAGCAGCATGAGTTTGTGTGCAGAATAAGACCAAGTCCCCTAGTCACATTGTCCAGTCCTGTTTTTTCTTCCAGTCATGCATCTAGCTCTGAAGAGAAACCTGGGAAGATGAGCATAAGATGCTGCCCAGAAATTCTTGGCATTTCAGTGGAACTGAAGCATAATTCACAGATAGGAGAGGCAAAGCAGCTTTGGCTCTGAGATTTCTGTTTTCCTTTTGCCCACATGAATGCTCAAAGTTGTCTTTTCATTCTACTGCTGGAAATTCCCCTGTCAGGCATTAAACAGTTCTTCATCCCTTTCACTCCTCTTTCCCCAGGACTTTGTAGGTTCAGGGGGGAGAAGAGTGGAACAGCTCTTTCATGACACAAAAAGAACAGAAGTCCAGTATTAGAGAGAGATGCTGAGCATGACGTTCACTTCAGACTGCATCCATCCTGTCTTGCCATATGTGAGACAGAATAAAAGTGCATGTTCCTCCATTTGCTCACTTACTATTCCCTGAGTAAAAAGGTGGTCCTGCTACTGTGTCGAACCTGAGAGTGTATTAAGAGTGATTCCACTGAATAAACTTTAACAGGCATTGCCTAGCACAGCTTCTCCCTCCCTCATCACCACATAGAGATTCCAGGTGCAGCTCACATCACAGGGCTCAGTGTGTGGCCTGTTCTATATGTGTAAGAAGAAACTTGAGAGATTCTGTTTGCCTGAGCAAGGTATACTGAAAATATAGAAGAGACTATTAATGGGGTTAGGGTATGAGGCATTAATGGTTCATTTAGTGTGTTGCAAGATTCCCAAACTGAAAATAGGGACATCCAAAAGTTTAATATGGAAGCAAAATGAAGAATGTTATCTTTGCATGCTTACAGTTCCTTCTCTGTGAGAGGCTAAGCAGATATATCCCCAGGCCTGGATTCCCAGTATGGAAAGCTGCTAAGAGGACAAGTTAATTGCACATTGTGTTGTAAACTGCAGTCTAATGTATTTTTAAAAAAAATATACATCTTTGAGTATGTTTTGTACAGCAGGACTCAAATAAGTGAGCTGAGAAACCTGTAGTAGCCTTGCCGCAGTTTGCTAAGGCTGGTTCATGTGACTAAGAAGAATAAAAGAGAAAGCCTTACAAGACTGTATGGAAGCTGTAGTCTGCTGATTACAGAGTGGCGTGGAGCAGTGCACCTTGCTACGCACATTCAACAAATATCTCAGAAGGTGTATCTTTAATAGGTCAATCCTTCCATTCCTTGCTAAGATGAAAAGAGTAGTTGGGTTGCAGCCATATGGCATTACTGTGGTAGAAGGTATGTGGAGGGAAAAATTTGGGGATAAAGTAATGAATAGATTAATTCTTAAACTTGCAGGACCTTTTTCACTTGCATGGCAGGTGCTACTCCTGGTTAACATCATAGCCTACAGTTAATATTGACCCTAACACTGAATTCAGTAGACATGTCAGGTTGTTTAGTAGTGCACTTTTGCTGAGATTTCTCAGAGAATGGGATACTTGTTGGGCTGCATCGTTGAGCAAACCCATTCTTTTATCAGATACTCACTTGAATAGACGCTGTTGCATTTTTATTATGTTCAGAGCTGTGAAGAATGTTCAGATTAAATTTGGATTATGGCCACAACTCCTATTTGTTGAAAACTTTAGCTGTAATGGAGAGAAGTGTATAAAGAGGAGAAGGGTTGTGGTTCAGTGAAGACTTATCTGATGTAGTGGTACAGATCTTCTGAACAAAAATGTATTCTCCACTGATAATTTACAAGGCTTAGAAAAAAGGAGTGAAATACCCCAGAAAAAGTCTGTAGACTTGAGTTGTACTCATGTCACCATCTCCACATACGCGTCTTCCACCACACAGTAATAGATTTGTTACCTGAAAAATGTTTAATGTTCTTTCATTTTGGCTCATTTGAATATGATATGTAAAGCATAGGTATGCTGGTGAGGACTCTTGGGAATCTCCTACTTGTGTTGCAATTAATTCCTTGTAGGAGTACTATTAAACCATTTGTAAGGATGTCTGGGTGCCATAAAATGATGTCTGAAAAGCAAATTATGCTTATTTTCAGAACACATGATGTGGATGGATATACCCTGATGTTTCTGTAAGCTCTTCATACAGGTGGTAGTAACAAGTACAAACAAGGAAAAAAGAAAAGCTGCTAATTGAGACCATGTTATGTAACTAGTTTGCCGAGGAATAAAGTACAGCCCACTGTATGAACAGCTTGGTTGTCCTCACCCCGTTTCTTCAGCAGATTTGCTGTGGGTTGAAAAGGAAGCTCTTTTCTGAGCTCTTTCCCCCTCTTCCCTACTTTGTCCTTGTAGAGTCAGCCATGGTGACTATGTATATCTTGAGTATTGCGTTTAATACTGTGTTATGGAATGGTACAGTAGTTTATTGTTGAGGGTTTTTTGACAATGGTACACTTAGAAATTTTTCTACCTAAGCAGGGTGACACTTGGTGCAAGAGAGTAGTGTATCTTCTTCAGCACCTTGAGTTGGAGTAGAGCTGGGCTTCTGAGGGAAGATACCAGTTCCATTGGGAAATTATTTTTTTCTTCTCACTGTCAGATCAGACTGTGAGGTTGTGTTTTCGTTTGGATTTTTTTGTTTTGTTTGTTTTCCTCCTTTGTCTTAGCACTTTAGAAATCTGACAGAGGCAGCTGTTAAAACGCGTAGAATCTGAACAACTACAAGTACAGTAATGTTTTCTGCAAAACAGAGTCCACTGTCGTGATACTGACAGTAGGAGCTGGACTACAGGAAGATACTACACTAGGTAAGTGATCTGTATTGCAAGTACTCGTTGAGGAAGCACCTTTTCTTGTAATGCTTTCCTTTCATAAACTGTTATTTCTTAATGTTAGTGAGGTACTGGGAGTATTGTTGGACCTAGGCTGAAAGACTTGATAGAGGGATAGAGGGACAGCAGATCAACAAAGCTGGTGCAGGTTATATGCTATGTGGTCTACTGCAACACAGTTTCATGAAGGTGTTCTTTAAGTTGTTGTATGTGAAGCTTTGGTCAGCCATATTTGTAGTGAGTGACTTGTCATGGTACTTTTCAGTGTGTTAGCATTCTATCTCTTGCCAGAAAGTTTTCTGATAGCAAGTAAGCCAAAGTGAAGCTGGTAAGGATGGAAAGATGACAATGAGCTGAAGATAAATTCCCAGTAAAGTGTGTAATAGTGTCAGAGATGAGGATGAAATGTAAGAATTCCTCACAGACAAGTGTGTGTTTCCTAGTAATTCAGTCCCTTACTATGTCTTCTGAAAACGTAGGATTTTTTTTTTCTTCTTTTTCTTTCTCTCTCTGAAGCATGTATTGCAAATGAAAAGAGTATCAAACCTGCCTGGAAAAGCTGTCACTGTCTCTCAATTTGAAATATAACTTACTTCTGTTATATCAAACTCAACCATCTTCTTGTTTCACTGTCAGCTACCTGATACTTTTGTTCTTACCGATCTCCAGTCCCCTGGCATATCAAGTTATCTTTGTTTTTGATGAACAAGCATGGTGACCGGGGCATGACCGTGCCACCTTCAGTTCATGGAGTTTCCAGATGCCCGTCCTGTGACTGATAGAGCAAACTGATCAGCTTTAAAGGACAGTTCTCTGGCAGTACACAAAGGTCGCTTCTTTCTCCGCGTAGAGCACACTGGGAACTAACATGTGGGCAGAATTAAAGCCAGGATATTAAAAAAAAAAAAGTGGATATGGAAAGGCAAAAAACGAAGAATATGTATCTTATAAAACACAGCAATTTGGATCACAGCAGGGCTTGTACTATGATTAAAGTGTTTCAGAAGGCTGATAGTACTGCAGAAACTAATTGATGTTTTAATTAGACAAAACCAAATGAACTACAGGTGTCATCCTAGTTATGAGAAGTTTAGGGAAGATTTCTGTTATTCTTCACCTCTTACAGATTTCAGAGATGTATGAAATCTGACAGTTGTCCCCAGGGAGACTTTCTAATTTTCAAGCCCCCTTTTTTTTTCTTTTTTTTTTTTTTTTAACTCTCTAGTCACCCTGCTTATTTGTCTTGAATATTAAACAAATGCCTCTTAGGGATTATCACTCAGCAGCCTTGGCATGATCAAAACTGTCTAGACCATGACAATTTACTGTATCTATCCTTGCAGATTTTGTCTGGTTTATTCTTTTTTTTTTCTGCTTTATTTTTGCTGTCGTAGTTTTAACACGGTACCTCTTTATTCAGGTAGATTGCTTAGGAACAATAAAAAGCAATGTAAAGCAGCCACAGAATTTCCTTCTTGTTTGTTTTTTCCCTCTGTTACCACGTTGTCAAACCTGGAGACATGGCTTTAGTTATAACTTTTGACACAAGACTTCTCAAACAGAAAAGAACAACAGCAAAACAGTGTTCATAACTGGATCATTTAACTTCTTGTTGCTCTTTCTTATGCCTACTGACTCTAGTGGTATAACATATAAAGCTGGGAGTTACTGCCTTCTAGACTAATCAGGCTAAAGACTTACCAGAACTACTACAAAGTTGAGAATAGGGCTTCTTTAAACATTCATCCTTTATCACGTACTCTGTTCAGTTTGGGTAGGTTTTTAATCATGATGAATACTTAGTATTTGCTTTTGAAGAATGCAAGTCAGCAGTAAGATGCAAACAAGCATATTGCAAGCTGGTCTTGTAGTCAGAAAAACTGCCTAATTCATAACATGTAGCTCTGAATGCATTAGCTTATGTTTTTGCAATAAGGTTGAACCCATGTGTTTGATCAGAACGTGTACTTTCCCCTAAAGGTGTAGCCCTACCTCATCTATCTGGTATATGGAGACATGCTGGTATGATGTGGATTAATCATCTTTAAAACCTGAATGTGATGCATAAATTATATTCTTTGTGGAGCAGGCTGATAGACTGCCACTGCCATCATTGTTTTCACTGTCAGTAAAAGCATGAGTCCTACTGTATTTCAAATGGAAAGCCCCTTCTGCATGACAGCTGTCCTTTGCCTGATTTGTTTCTCCGCTTGGCATTCTTCTGTCTTGCAAGAACCTGACAGTGTCATCCTTTTTGTTGAGATGACTTGTTACTTTTC
Source organism: Astur gentilis (assembly GCF_929443795.1). Classification (NCBI taxonomy): domain Eukaryota; kingdom Metazoa; phylum Chordata; class Aves; order Accipitriformes; family Accipitridae; genus Astur; species Astur gentilis. The sequence goes on along the minus strand of NC_064900.1, from coordinate 14,494,468 downwards.
CTAACCTATTTGTGCTGGGAGTCCCTTTCCCTTCTTCATCTGAAGACATGTTCTAAAGAGATGCAGCAGAAAAAAGCATGCAGACTGAGGAACTGCAGGTTGTGTTACTAGTAGCAGCAGTGAAGCAGAGTGACTAACCAGGAGAATGGATTAAATGAGACACATATCTGGAAAGGAAGAACAGTTGAATGACACAAGTATATAGATAATTTTCATGTTGGAATGCAGTTGCAATTAGTACAATTTGAAACTGTAATGTTGCAGTCATGCTGGCAATATTTAGGCTTCCTTTCGCTGTTTATATACTTGTAGAAATCTTTCTTGTTGCCCGATGCATCCCTTGCCAGGTTCAACGCCAGGTTGGCCTTGGCTTTCCTAATCCTACCTCTGCAAGATTGAACAGCAGCTCTATACGCTCCCTTGGTCATCTTAGGATCCTGAACTCCACCATCTCATGGTTTCTGCAGTGAAGGCTGCCCCTGACTTTCACACCCCTGACCAGTTCTTCCTTATTTTTAAGTATCAGGTCCAGCAGAACACCGTTTCTTGTTGGCTCTTCGTCACGTGTGTGAGCAAGTTGTCAATGAGCTTGAGATGTGCCCTAGTTTGCTTGGGCCCTGCTGTGTTGTCTACCTAGCAATTATCAGAGGCTAACGTCCCCCATGAGGAGCAGGGCTGTGAATGTGAGGCTTCTTCCAGTTGTTTGAAGAGAACTCATCTACTTCTTCCTGATCAGGAGGTCTGTAGTGGGTACCTGCTACAGCAGCACCCATGTTGGTCTGCCTTGCTTGACCCATAAGCTGTAGATTGACTCCTAACCAGTCCCAAAGTAGAGCTCTTTGCATTCCAGCTGCTCCCTCTTGTAAAGGGCAATTGCCCTTCCTCACCTTCCCAGCCTGTCCTTCCTACAAAAGCCTGTACCCACCCATCACAGCACACCAGTTGTGTGTCCCACCGTGTGTCTCTGATCCCAGCGAGGTTGTAGCCCTGTAACTGTGCACAGACTTGTAGCTCTTTGTGTTTGTTCCCCATGTTGTGTGTGTTAGTGTAGAGATATGTCAGAGAAGCACCCAAGCATGCTGGTTCCCTGGTATAAGCTTGACTGCTTTCCTCACAAGGCTGTTCTGTGGGCATGTCCTTCTCTGTTGATTGCTACGTCTCTTCTGTTCCCATCACCCTGAGTCCTTGGCTTGCCTGTTGCATCCACAACTCAGGAATGCTATGTACATGGGGTGCTGTAAGTGTGTATGTAGAAAGGCAGAACAGAAATCTTTCTGGCATCTTGCTGACATGTCATGACTGCAGGCAGAGTCTCTGCAGAACAATAGTATGCCTGAGGTTCTGCTGCTTGGGTAGTGGGGTCTCTCTGGAGAAAAGGAAAATTAGAGATGGAGAGCTGTTACTTTTGCTACCTGAAGTGAACACAAGTCTTGTTCTTTGATGACTGTGGAATTAAAAGATACTTCAGCTCTTCTCCTTTTTATGCCGCTTTTTATAGCCAGTTATTGCGTGGATGAGGAGAAAAATGTGGCATTCACAAGTAGCTATGAGAATCACTGCTGTGTGAAAAGCGGGTGAGGGGCTTCCTCACTTTGATCTTCAGGGCCCAGGCCATTCCAGTGGAGAGTGTTTGAAAATCTTCAGTAACTTCTGGGATCTGAATTCTTCCTGTGTGAATGAATGACTTTGGTATTTCTTTCACTTTCTGTGAGACTGTGTGAGCTATTTATTCAGCATACTTTATTTTCTCCCTGATTGTACATTTTCTGTTGTTACAACTTAATTTTTATGTATTTCTTGGATTAGTCAAAATAGTGTGACAAACACTTGGTACAAATATGTCTTCACAAATAGTTGTCTTCAGCTATTCTCTGTTCATGTGCCTGCATGACTGGTGGTCTTGATCATATAATACTGTATCTGCTTGCCAATTTCATGACTAAAATGGTGTGAACTGAAAAAAGGAAAATTCCAAATAACTTTTAGGGATTTCCTCAAGTGATAATTTTTTCTGTGACTGCTCCTGAGACATGCAGCTAGGTTTTTATATCTATAAAAAATTTTCACACTTGGAAAAAAAAAAAGAATGTGGATCAAGAATATACTACTAGAGTTCATGTATGTTCATCTCTCATTTACAGTATTTTTTCTCACCTGCATCTGATTTTCTTTTATACTGGTAGAAGCATTTAATTAAGGACTAAAAGCAGAATTGACCAAAGCATGAGTCTCTCTTTCCTGCAGTTATTTATTCTTGGACAATTGGTTTGTGGGGGAAAAAAAAAAAAAAAAAAAAAAAATCCGTTATCTTCACAAACTTGTGTGTGTTCTGTATCCCAGTGACCAAAGGAGTGAAAGTACAGTTTCCAGAATGACACCCTACAAAGAGTTTCCTTTCCCTTTTGCCTTCGATAGAAAAAACAACCCCCAAACAAAAACTTCATCACAGATGTTCAGTTCTACTTGAAGGGAAGGGTTGCCCCCCTTGTCCAGTCCTCTTAGTCATCAAATGCACTTTTTTATTTGCAGCTTTGCTCTGGAGAAATTAATGGTAATGTTTAGTCTTGAGGGCACCCAGTATATATAAAAGGCTGGTGATTTTTGTGTTGTTCATTACATACTCTGAATGAAATGCCTTTAAAGGGCTTAATTTTTGGAAAGGGCTAAGCACCCACTGTTTGGTAAGTGGGGCTCCTTTTAAGATCTAACAACGGGCATACAAAACTTGTTTTAGGGATCTCAGATGGAAAACTGTATACTGAAAAAGGGGTTTAGTCCAGTAATAACCAGATCTTGATTTTGATGTAGCAGTGTGAGATTTAATGTTACTGCATGGTGCACAAAACACTTCAGCTGTGGTCTTCAGCAGGGAATTTTTTATCAAAAAATACCCCTGTGATTTCTTACCAGGGAAATAACATCATTTTCTGTGGACTGATGGTACCTTTCTTAATGGTAGAAACTGGCTGTAATTCCAAGAACACTGACTATGCTCTTTTGGAAGAGGAAAACGTTAAGAAAGATCACCTTGGAAGCTGTATATACTGATGTTGGAATGTGCCTGCACAAGTAGTCTTACAGGAAATGCATAAGTAAACGCGAATTAAGATAAGCAAAAGTGATCACAGTTGGCTCCTTGAGTATGGGCATGTAGTGTTGTGATGGGTTGACCCTGGCTGAACACCAGGTGCCCACCAAAGCCGTTCTATCACTCCCCCATCCTCAGCTGGATAGGGGAGAGAAAATATAACAAAAGGCTTGCGGGTCGAGATAAGGACAGGAGAGATCATTCACTATTACTGTCACGGGCAAAACAGACTCAGTTTGGGAAAATTAACTCAATTTATTGCAAATCAACCAGAGCAAGGTAATGAGAAATAAAACGAAATCTCAGAACACCTTCCCTCCACCCCTCCCTTCTTGCCGGGCACAACTACACTCCCGGATTTCACCACCAAGCCCCCCCAGCGGCACAGGGGGACAGGGATGGGGTTTATGGTCATCACACGTTATTTTCTGCCGCTTCACCTCCTCAGGGTGAGGGCTGATCACACTCTTCCCCTGCTCCAGCGTGGGGTCCCACCCATGGAAAACAGTCCTCCACGAACTCCTCCAACGTGGGCCATTCCCACGGGCTGCAGTTCTTCACGAACTGCTCCAGCATGGGTCCATTCCACGGTGTGCAGTCCTTCAGGAGCACACTGCTCCAGCGCGGGTCCCCTACAGGGTCACAAGTCCTGCCAGAAAACCTGCTCCGTGGGCTCCTCTTTTCACAGATCCACAGGTCCTGCCAGGAGCCTGCTCCAGCACGGGCTTCCCACGGGGTCACAGCCTCCTTCGGGAACCCACCTGCTCCGGCGTAGGGTCCTCCACGGGCTACAGGTGGAGATCTGCTCCACCGTGGACCTCCCTGGACTGCAGGGGGACAGCCTGCCTCACCAGGGTCTTCCCCATGGGCTGCAGGGGAATCTTCGCTCCGGCGCCTGGAGCATCTCCTCCCCCTCCTTCTTCACTGACCTTGGTGTCCGCAGGGTTGTTTCTCTTACATGTTCTCACTCCTCACTCCGGTGGCAGTTTTCTCACCGTCCCAACTTTTTTCCTTCTTAAAAATGTTATCACAGAGGCGTTACCACTATCACTGATTGGCTCGGCCTTGGCCGGCGGCGGGTCCGTCTTAGAGCCGGACGGACTCGCTCCGTGGGCTCGCTCTCTCTCGAACACAGGGGAAGCTTCCAGCAGCTTCTTACAGAAGCCACCCCTGTAACCCCCCCCCACTACCAAAACCTTGCCAGACAAAACCAATGCAAGTGTTAATTCTTGTCTGCTCTCCAGAACATACTAAACTGGAATATTTGGAGTATGTTGAGAGATTTTATGGCTGTCTGGCAGAGCTAACTTCTCTCAGGAGAGCACACTAGTCTGGGTGAGTCTATTCTCTTACGTAGCTGTGGAGGTTTCTATGCTGCAGCTCCTTCTGAAAGAGCTTGCCTGGGACTATTGTTTAAACAGAAACACCACAGTGAAAAAGTCCGTGGGTGCGGAGAGTTTCAGTGTATCTGTACATATGTTGCCAATACATTGAAAAATAATGCTGCTATTCCTTGACATAGAGCTATTGATGATGGATAGCAGGCCCTGCATGTTGTATTAATTCTCTGTGGTTGGACAGATTGTAAGGTTTACCTCTTGAACACTACAGAATTGATTAAATACAACTTGTACTGCTAAGAATTAGTATTTAATTTTATTCTGCTTTATCAAAATACCTCATTTGCACATAAATCACATAATGTGTTCACCCTGTTTTCGTGTGTTGTTTGTTTTAGCATTAGACTGTATTCCATAGGTGACCATTGTACAACCATGAAGTAATCTGAAAAGTGTTGTTGACATAGGAAATGACCAATTGTTGTTATATTGGCTTCAATCAACTTGATTATAATGGAAGTTGCGTGCTTCTGTATGAAGTGAAGCAGTGTAGTAAGTGCTTATTCATTACCAATGGACTGAAAATGTTAAGGCACAGTACTCAAGAGATCAAGAGGACCTTTCAATTTTTGTTAAGAACTTGTTGCAATAATTGGTTACACAAAAATGCATTATGATATCTAATAGTATATAATAATATACTATGTAATTGTAATAGGTTATGTAATAATATGAAACCTTATGCATAAGTACAGTGAAGAGTGTAATTTAACCCTTCACTTATTCCCATGATTTAATTAGGATAAGCAAAAACATCATTACGTATAAAATACAGAAATTCAAATTTAAGATGTCCCACTACACCGAGCTATCTAGACATATAATTTAATTACACCCTTACATAATTTAATAGCAGAAAGAGGGTAGATTTACATTGGGAATAAGGAAAAAAAAAATTACTGTGAGGATGGTGTAGGACACTGGAACAAGTTGCCCCAAGAAGTTGTGTATGCTCCGTCATTGGAAGTGTTCAAGCTCAGGTTGGCTGGAGCTTTGAGCAACCTGATCTGGTGAAAGATGTCCCTGCCCACGGCAGGGTGGTTGGTCTAAATGATCTTTAAAGATGATTCCAACCCAAACCATTATGTGGCTCTATAATTTGAAGAGAAAAAAGACCCTTTGAAATCTAATCTTAAACATTTTACTCCGTAATGCTAAACTATATGTTATAAATAACCGGTTATGGTAAAATCAATATTCTGTAAGGTAGATCTTTATTATAAACAATTTTCATTAAAAAATACTCTTTAGATGTTGCTAATACCAAATTTAATGTTGTGCCATTCAGTCACTTACATGATTGCTGGTACTTAAACAGAGCTCTTACACCCTGCCATTTTTACTGCTGTTTTATAGTAGTGTACCTAAATGTTTATCCATTTGTTTCTGAGACCTTAATACATCTTCATGATTATTGTAGGTGGCATTACAATCATTGACTATAGACGATGCTATTCAGCACCTGCCATAGTAAAAGTCTACTTTCAGTTGTTTGCATCTTTGCCAGGCTGTAGCTGTTTATGCTTCAGTCTTGCCTGCCAGGCATAAGTCTCAGGTAGTTTTTATGACAGGGAGAAAAAAGCTGGGAAGAAAAAAAGCCAGTTCAGGGAGGAAAAAAATGCAATGAACACTTTTGCTGCTTTTGTTGGGTTTAGAAAGCGAATGCTATCCTAAATGAAACATATATCCATCTATCCATGCGTGTTTGAGTGGATATGTATGTGTGTGTGTATATATCTGTATATATTTTTCTGTTGAGTGGAAACCTGTTCTAGATGAGCAAATCTGAATGGCTGTACGTATCTGCTGTATAAATAGTAGCTATTCTTAGAGCTTGGTCACTAAATTCTCTAATAGTTTTGTCATTATTGGCGTACATTACGTATGGGGGTCAAGGATCTCTGCTGTCAGTGTTCCCCTGCCCTTTTTTTTTTTTTTTTTTCCCTGCAGGGATAAATTAGGAATAAACCTGCAGAGTTCTACTGGCAGGCCTTGAGTGCAAGATCTAATCTGCTATAACAAGTTGCCTATGCATTAGACAATCCATGTTGTTCTAGTCTGAAGAGTTAGATTTTAACACTGGTGAAAGTTTTTTAGATAAGCGTTCCCAGGCAATATCACATTATGTATTTTGTGTTAGTTCTCACCATTTTTGTTGTAGTAGCCTATGAACTTTTCAAGTCCTACTTGAGGTCTGTCAGTGAGGGGAAAAATATATGCATAGACTAAAAGTCTTGCAGCTGTCAGTCTAGAAGAAATCTTTTGGGAACAATAAGATGATAAGGAGATAAATCAAGTGACAAAATGTGCTTAGTACATCTGAGGATGCATTGCTAAGGCTTCCAAATGCCTACAATTAGAGAAAATGTGTCCTAATCCGGAAAGTACGATCAATACCCAAAGATCAAGTAGTATTAAAGGGCAGTGGCTGACAATCAGGATAGGACCAGAGAAGTATTGGGGATGGAGCATCATTGCAGAAGTTCACAGTATGTTGGGGCTAAGAAGGTAAGGGGTCATCATAGGCTAAAGCAGATTTCATTGCTTGCTGATTGTCAGACGGCTGTTTTGTCGTGGTTAGTAGCTGAGGTTACTGATGGTAAAAAGAAGGTATCTACTCTCTTAACCTGTACTTCGACAGTGGAGAGAAAATTTCACGTAAATAGTAGCAAGAGAGCAAGCAGAAGGGTACAGCCTACTTGTTTAGCTGCTAGCAACACGGAAAGGGTAAGCTTGAGGATGAACAGTGGCACTGAGGATCAGGAAAGGTAGAAGGGGAAGGGGGTGAGCAGCAGAAACTGGCATCTTGGTTCAAGGCTGGAGCAATTATTTGGAAATGAAAGGAAAGAAGAAACAACTTGTTCCTGCATTGTCACTGGATGCCTGTGGGGTAAATATTGGTGTAGAGTATGTGTTGTGCCTTAGCTAGTGCTGACCTAGAAAAGAGAACAGCCTGTTTGTGAGGTAATAGAATAACCAGTGCCTGTGTTTAGGATGTAAAGATTTCAGACGTTTGCATGTTTTGAATGTAATGCTGAAGTAGACAATGAGAATGGCAGCCTATAGGTGGAAAAAAAAAGGCTGAAAAAGATTTCAAGGAGAAATGAACAGTCAGGAGAAAGCAAATATAGACAGTAAAATTATTTGAAAGTCAATTCTAATACCTCACTGAGATGTAATTTCAAATACTGTTGTTAAAGTAGAATTTTATATTGCATTTTTATAAGGTGCTTAAGTTACTCTGTTCCTCTCTCTGAATAGATTATTTTTTATTATTTTAAAGCAAAGTGTTTGAGAAGGGATAGCCCTACTGTGCATTCAGTTTTTTAGGGACTCTTACAGAGATCACTATCTAAATAATTACCTGCTCAGTGATTGGATATTTTTCTTTCTTTTCAGTTATTAGTATTGTGTTGTCTAAACAGACATTATTCAGAAGTACAATATTCCTCCAAGATGTTACTTCCAGCCACCACTTATGTGCTAAATATACATTATTATTTTGGAGACTAAGGTGCAGTGAGATAGAGTTATCACATGTACTTTGTTGTAGTTTGTGCAAATATTGTCCCAACTTTTTCTAATTAGGGATGCACAAATTCTGTGATAGTGACTGTTCACAAGTGTGTCCGATTTTTAAGGCTTTTAAGTACTTAACAAGTTTGTGGCTGGGTTTTTCTGTTTGGTTTTCCTTGAGGAAGAATTAAACAACCACTCTCATTGATGGCTGTTGCTCAGAATAGCTGTTGTTTTTGTCAGCATCATTCAGGATTAGAGCTTTATTGCCTCTGTGTGTCTTGGATCTCAGAAGCATTGAGCATTCTTGTTTTGGACTCTCAGTTCAAAATTAGACAAAAGACACTCGTCCTTATTCTGTTATATTATTGTAACTACAAGCTTTGAGATCAGTTTTCCCTGAACGTGTACTGCCCCAATAGTTACACGTTTACATCCAGGGAATAATTGAACTATAGCTGTCTAATTTGCAAATTTAATTGGGTCATATTACATTTGTCTTCATTCACTTCATGTATATTGTAGTTTCTAAATGTTGGGTTCCTTCTGAATTCTCTTTTGAGTGAGTATGTAATGGCTGAATGAGTGTGTTTAATGGCTATGCTTAAGGGCTTGAACTCTTTTGCACATTGACTATAGTTAAAGTGTAAGAAATAAAGCTCTAATGCTATTGTACAGTTAGGAAGGATGTTACTGCTTTAACTGTACTACTATTTTTGTGGTAATAACATAATTATGTTCATAACATGATTAAACAAATGTATCTTCATCCTTGTTTATATGCACTCACTATTCTATTTTTCCTCCATGTAAAATTATTTGCTATCAGTTCTGTTTCAGGCCACTCTGTTGGCAAAATTACACATGACTCAGTATCATGTACTCGCTGTTGTTGAATTCTTTTAGCCATTATTAGCCCTACTTTGGAGGTGTAGGTGAAGCAGGCCCTCAGCATCCAAGCAACGTGCTGCCAGATCTCAGTGACATGTATTTTATGCTAAACAAGGTTAATTCATTTTTATGTTAATTGTTGGTTTTTAGTGCTAATATTCGTATCTATACTAACCATTACAAACAGTCCTGCATAGGGATGAAAATTAGAAGGATTTTAAAATTTTGTTTCTACTGTATGCTCAGCACCAAATGACTTAAGCTATGCTGCTTGATAAAGGCACAAAAATTCTAATTATTTACAAGGAAGGAAGTAACTTTAAGCTTTTCATAGTAACTCGAGCATGTTACATTGGCTAAATCAGCTTTTTGCTACCTATGTGGTTGTTAATGACCTCTCCATAGTAGCTAGAATCTTTAGAATCAACACTCCTAATTTCCTCTTTTTTGTTTGTTTGTTTCCACCAAAATTAATTTTATTAGCTTTTTAGATAACTAATGAAAACTTTCTTCTACTTTTTTCTAGTTTGAAAAAATTTCCTTTCTACCTGGCCTTTGTAGAAAGGGGTGTTTCCAATTCCTGTTATGTGTGCTTTGCTGATTGAAAGATGATGCATGCCAGATGCCTCCTGTTGCACTCTCACTCATTCTGTTTAGGTTAACAACCTTTCTTGCGTCAGTGGAGCTGTGAGGAGGGTGCCAGCAAGGCAGTGCTAAGCGAAGTTACTCAATTGTAGTAACTGAAACTGGTATTGTTGGAGAAACCTTTCGAGTTTTCAGGCACATAAGCTTTTATGCCAACAGGAATGTGGGGATTGTTATTTTCTGTACTGAAAGAAAACAACAAACTAGAAGCATCCAATCTTCTTGTTTTGCAAGTAACACCTGTTATGCTGTAGAATTAACATGAAAACTTAAGAATTGCCTGTCAGCATCTCAGATGTTACTAGTCTACTTTTATATGAAAGATCAGCTGTGTCATTGGTTACTGTTGGAAATGAAAAAGATTATTAATCATCTGGGACGTTTTTCTTTTTTTTTTTTTTTTTTTTTTTTTTTACATCTGAAAAGCTCTAAAAGAAAGGAGCTGAGGAAAGGCTATAAAGGAATAAAATTGGTAATAATGCACACTCAGTGGCTTTCCATATTTCAGCAGCCAGATCAGAAGAGAAAAAAAGATACACAGTGCATTATCATTAAACAGGGAGATATACACAGAAAGCTGGGAAGAATGTATGGGGTCACTATCTGCAGCCATGGACATGAGTTGTTGTGCAGTGTAAACTTGAATTGATAGTATCTTAATTTAGATCTAAAACATGAGCCCCCCACCCCATCCACCCCACTGAAACAGTACATGTCAGGTACTTAAAAAGCCTTAAATTGCATCTGAAAGTATGGAATGCTTTGTGCTTGCAGCTGTTACATTATTTTAGTAGTAAGGTAATACCTGTGTGTCAGTTCTGAACTACAGGCTGAGCTACAGGTGGAAAGCCCATCATGGCATTTTATGGCCATGGTGTGCAGATAGTACCCTCTTGCAACCAGGTTTTCAGTTAGAAAGCTGTGGCACTGAGGCTTCCAACTCTTAAAATTTACTGTGGAATCTTACTCTACACACTTCATATAGAAATGAAAGCAAAGAAAGAACACAAATTATTTGGCAGCCAGAGTTTTTCCATAGAAAGACCATCTCTTGGGAATTAAATTTAGGAGATTGTTACAAAGAATAAATAACCTAGATATAGTTAGCAATTAATTTTGACTTTAGTTGATAATGAGCTTTAATTGTTTATAACCACCTGTACATGAGATAACGAGAGAAATAGTTGAGGTGTCTAAATATCTGAAGATCCATTACAGTCTTGCAGCTCCTTGCCAGCATTCATCTTTTTTTTTTTTTCCTTCAGGCCCATTGAGCAGTTTCTGGGAAGCTGATGTTACGTGAGGTATGGTCTGTTGTGGTCCTCTAGAAATTGCCTCCGAACTCCTTTACAGTAATGCATTAAAAAAAGGAAAGTAACCAACCAAAACTTTAAAAAATCCAAACCAGCTGGGTATTAAAAACAGTGCTTCAACACGGTATTTGTCCTAGTATTAAAAAAATAATAAAAAAAAAAAAAATCCAATACTTGGTTAACTTCTACCAATAAGATTGAGTGAATTCCTGTCGTGGTTTAACCCCAGCCAGCAACTAAGCACCACGCAGCTGCTCACTCACTTCCCCTCGCCCAGAGGGATGGGGGAGAGAATCAGAAGGAAAAAGGTAAAACTTGAGGATTGAGGTAGGAACAATTTAATAGGACAGAAAGGAAGAAACTAATAATGATAATAATAACAATAATAAATGACAACAATAATAAAAGGATTGGAAGATACAAAACAAGTGATGCACAATGCAGTTGCTCACACGGTATGGAATATCCCTTTGGCCAGTTTGGGTCAGGTGCCCTGGGTCTGTCCTGTGCCAACTTCTTGTGCCCCTCCAGCCTTCTTGCTGGCTGGGCATCAGAAGCTGAAAAATCCTTGACTACTTAGCAACAACTGAAAAGATCAGTGTGTTATCAGCATTCTTCTCATACTGAACCCAAAAAATAACACTATACCAGTTTCTAGAAAGAAAATTAACTCTATCTGAGCTGAAACCAGGACAATTCCCCTTTCTAAAGAAGATTTGTAACACTTTGTTTCTCTGTCCAGATTATTTTCTTGCTACTCACTAGCATTAACACTGATTAAATACAACCTTGGTTTAAACAAAGTAAGCTCTGTGCTGAAGAATCAAAAATCTTAATGTCACAATTTAGATAAACAAATAATCTACTTTTTGTTAAGGTAGTAAACACATTATTAGAACTTTCATGGAAACTACATTTTCTTGCATGTCACAAATATAGCAGGTATGCGCACATGTTTTTATCCCATCTGCTAACAGAGTTTACAAAGAAATTGTTAACCTTAGAACTCTTTTAAACCTTTACTGGCATCACCAATTTCTAACCTGTTATCAGAGCCATTTCATTGTCAACTGGTGGAGGGAGAATATCTATCTAGACTTCTTGGATCATAAAACAGTGCTTTCTCTGTAATTTCTTTTTTTAACATCAGTTTCCACACTGACAATACTACAACAGTATCTTTAACAAAGGGAAACAAAACCCTAGTTGGCTTCCTTTTCACTCTTCTCCTTGCTCAGTTGCTCTTGCTTTCTAATGTGGGAGCTTATACAAATGTGTGATGAGCTAATTAAGAAGCACACTCTGATATCTTAAGTAGTATTTTCTTCAGCAGTCTAATCTGTCACACAGTTTTAGCTCTTGAAACTGAATCTTTTGGTCAGCTTTCAATGCACAGTTTCCCTATTCAGATTGTATGCATGCACAAAGCTTTACCTAGTCAGATTGTATGCACACAGACACTTGCAACCAAATGGAAATAGCCTGCTGTCTAAATTTACTTGCATGATTGTTTTGCACAGGAAATTGTGTGTGCAAATACCTTGATTAAATTCAAGTTTCTCATGTTAAGTTCTGAAAATCTGTTGCTGGAAAAAAGTAAATTTACATTTAAATGTACTCCTGCTAGAAGTTAAATCCTAATTCAGCCCTGTCAACAAAAATTAAGCTTGTATATACAAAGGAGTAGTCTGATAGATTTACAATCAGGTATGATGCATATGACTTTGAATCTGATGTTAGCTAATGCTGTCTGAATAGGCAGATAATTATAAGTTATAGACTAAAGCCTTAGGAACCTGAATGATGTTATTTAAAAGTTACTAAATTTAGTTTCCCAAGTTCAAGATGAAAAAACTGCCTTTGATTAGTGAGTAGGTAAGCTTATAGGAGGAAAAAATGAGACATACAATATGTGAAACAAAGGTTCAAAACCTAAATACTTATAATAAAATCTCTAGAAAGCAAGCCAGTAAATTAAAAACTGCTACACATTGTTTCAAAACTATGATTCTGATTTTCTTTGGGCATCATCTGGCTTCATTCAATTTTGCTGAATTGGCATGCTTGAATCTGAGCAACATCGATACTGCTAAAAGCAGGTATAAAAATTAATTTCTTCTTGACACTCCCCCTCCATTAGCTTTGGGAATTCGTGGTCAACTAGGGCAGACTGGGAAGGGATTGGAGAAGAGAAGGGAAAAAGCAATTTGTTTTGCAAGTGTAGTTCAGAAAAATTATGCTGTGCTCTCCTGCCATAAGGAGATACTGAGTCAAAATGGTACTCAGCTAATTTCAAAGGTGATAATTATACAGCAGTCTTTTCACTTTCTGTATGCTTTGATCATCACTCTAATAGTAAATATAGTTGATTCATAATTAAGTTAAAAGTATATTGCGACCGCTATTTAGCAAGTGTAGAGTATAAGCCGAATGCTTCCTTTTTTTTTTTTTTTTTCTTTTTTTTTTGGAATACAGCAGAAATTACATTACTGAAATATAGCCAAATTAATGACTGACTACAGATTAGCTTGTCTCTATATAGACACTTAATATGAGCAGATACTTAAACATTTGAGAACTAATGAAGTCGATCATGTGGTCATTGAGGGGTTGTACATGGTAGCCAGTTTCTGGCAGCCAGCTTAGCAGGCTGATACCTGTAGATGAATTTTAGTGACAGGAACAGAAGTATATTCCTCTACAGGACAATTCAAGTCACCTATTTTATTTAGGCTTTTGGTACGAATACCTCTTTCCCAGTACCTCAACTGCCACATTTTCTGAAGCGATCTGTCAGGCGCTATACCTTCAGTGACCAGAAATACCAAAAAGAAATGTCACTGAGATTACTTACTCATACAAGTCATGGTAAAAGGGTAAAACATCTATGCTTGGGTATATTTCTGTCATATTTCTTCCTGGGAATGCTTTTATAGTTTTTGCTCTGTCACTCACCTCTTTACTTTTGGATGGTGTAGATGGATCCCATGGGCAAACAAGATACATTTTGTATTTATTTGTGCATGATTACCCACTTCCAGAGACTCAGCATTGGCAGGAGAGGCAGAAACCTTGTTGGTATTGTTGGACCAGCCAGTAACTTTCTGTAGTTCCTGAGAAAGCACTGCAAGAGGGCCCTGCTGAGAGGAGCTAGCAGAACTAGTATCTTGGGGTCCGTCTTAGGGGTTTGTGTCACAAGAGCTTTCGCGGGTTCCCCCTAGAAAGTTAACTCTTTATCTAAACATCTGTTAAAACATCTGCCATTATTCAAAATAGCCTGCAGCTTCTGCTAAATGGATGCCAGTAACTAGTCTGTTTCATAGTAATAGCTGCAATAGCTGTGGTCTGCTTTCACGTGGCACTTGGATGACTTTGTTGTATTTGAAATACTTGATTTCTGATAGTTGTGCTTCTGTACTTCTGTCGTGGCATAAATATGTAAGCAAGACAAGATTTGTTTAGGGAGGTCAAATCTATTGTTAGACCAATTGACACAGCCCCCCCCCCCCCAAACAAAAAAAAAAAAAAAAAAAAAGAAAAAAGGCACAGAAATACTTTAAGTCTAAAACGGAGGAAGCCATTTTGAGATCACTCTAAATTTAGCTAAATTAGGTTACTCAGTTTGACTACATGGATAGGAGGAGTTTTTAGTAGGGACAGATGGTTTAGAAAGGACCATCTTAGCAAATGGGGTTGTCCCTCTCTGGCTTGGTATCTGCAGTGGGTTGTCAAGGGTATAACACTCTTGACTCACTGTATGATGCAATCGTAATGGAAGTAGGTGTTTTTAACAGAGGATAGTGAAGAGTCAGTGGTTTCAAAATTTTTCATGGTTTTTTTCCCCCTTTAAGGATACCCAGACTAGACTGTTTTCTTCATCATTCGATTTCCAGTTAGTAACCAATTATGTGCCTACCTTTGGAAGCAGAATGGAGGCCGATGGAAAACGTCAGTTTACCAGATCAGTGTGTTCACAAATGTCACTAGTGTTTTCAGTGTTTCTGCATTATAGAATCATAAAATTTCTACTAAGACTGGGGCTGATGAGAGTTGGTTCAACCTCAGATACTGATCTCAATTAAGAAACAGAACAGGCATGATGTGAAGACTGCAAGCTCTTCTGCATCATCCTGTGGCATGCTGTGATCTTCCTGGTGACTGCTTCCAGGGTGAGGAATTTACTCTGTTGTAAAAGCCAACCTGTCTCCAGACTTTTTTGAAGTTGAAGGCAGAAGTGGAGTTGTGATGATGCTTTGTTTTGGTTTTTGTTTTGATGTTTAGGGGGTTTTGTTTGTTTGGTTGGTTTTTTATGTGTCAAAAAAGGATTTTAACAGAGATCACTGTATTAGTTTATTTGCATACCAAACTACTAGCACATGGTAATAACTATTAGTCAGTAATAACTGGGGCTGAATTCAAGTGTGTTACAGTTCATGTGAAAGACTCCTTTTACTCTTCTAAAAGGTCAGGCAGGCAAACCTTAATTTCTTTCTTTAGTTCTCTGTGGTTTGGTTATCAGCCAAAATGAATTTCTCTTTGAAAACATGAAAGGGAGGAAATACATTGTGATTCATTTCTGTACAGTGCTATTAAGAGTGTAAAGATTGGGCCATAGTTACACAAGGGAGAGCCAATTTTTTTTTTTTTCTCTAGCGTTTGATTTATTTTATGTACTACAGTTTTTCTTGCACTTGCATTAGGGCCATTTGTGGCAGGTTTTATGTTCTGCTTTGCAGATTTACTTGATACTTCATTTTGAAATAAACCACTCTGCATATTTCCATGATAGACAAGTAGCAGCTTGTATGTTGCTATCCCATTTGCTTCAGGCAGATCAAAACCATCAAAATGGTAGTTACATTAATGTAAATTAGAAAATAACAGTCGTCTTTTACTTTAAAATAAACATGTCAATAAAATGATTAAAACCTGCAAAAACAATACATGCTGAGGATGAGATGATACCTTTTGATGAATGAGAAAATTAGGCAGTTGCAAGTAATATTTGAGATTTTCTAATGTAGTTCATATGCAAATTAATAACACATTTACAGATTCAAAGCACAGACATTACATGGACAGAGATTGTCAAGATATAATTAATAGTAAATTTTGCTTTATCTTTATCGGACTTGGCAACAAACCAAATGCAAAAATGTTAATGTAGTACTTCTGCCTAGTAACTCTGTTCCTGTATTGTGTAAACTGTGAATATTCATGTGTTTTAAATTTGGAATTCACTCTTACTACAGGCACAAACCATATGGTATTGCTTATTTTACCCACTTGAAGAGGTAGGTGATACAGTGTATTCTGAATAGCACAGACTGAATATTACCAACAAGTTGGTAAATATGTTTGAAGCATCATGAAGGAAGCATTCTGAAATGTCCTGTGGATGTTAACTGCAGCCTTACTAAGCCCTTGCTGGTATTTGTCAGTTCGTAGGCATGTTGGATGCTTATCCTGTTATGTTGGATGAGTTATCGAATGGACAAATATTCTTGTGTTGATGTCTGAATGCAAGATAATGGATTGTTAGTATTGCTGTTTGTATTTCATCTTGTATTCCTTTTTTGTACAGAAAGAAGTGAGGGCAAATCAAATGGCTGACTTATGACAGGAGGTAATGGAGAATTTCTGTAAAATCCTAATGAAAACACTAAGGAAGAGCACATTAATTGTGAATTGGGGTGGATGGTTACCTTCTGACTGTGTTACTGTTTGAGCAATAGGAATTCTGAGCTCAACTAAACTTAAGTAAAAATAAAATTATTATTTTAGATGGCAGAGAGATGTCAAGATAATGTGCTTGCCATTTGGCAACAGTGAGGAGTGCTATGGAAAGACTCTAAAAGTTTATAAAGGAATATGTTACAGCTGTCATGATGACTGCAGTTCTTGGGTATTTGGTTGAAGAGTAGTCAAACATCACTATTTCTGATCCCAGTTAAAGGGTAGCTCAAAGTAGTGGTCTGCTTTTTTTTATTACTCCTGTTTTGGTTATGGTGTTTTATTCCTTGTGCTGCTGGTCTGTAACACATCACTACAGCCCATCAAAGAAAGGACCATGTTGCCAGGTGGTTGTGGAGCTGGTGGAAACGAGCAGTCGGGGATGGTATCTGGGGAAGTGGCAGTTGTGTTGAGAACAGTGGAGAAATCAAATTACTGAGGAGGAGGAATGTGTTAAATGAGAAAGTCTACATATGCAAAATCTTCAGTGGGAGTGGCATGTGTCTTCAGGAAGGAGGACTTTGCTTACTTTTATATAATTGAATCAGAGTTTCTTTTCTGAAGCGATAGCCTGTTTGCATCAGAAAGAGAGGATCAGCATGTGAAACTGGAAACTTCAAAGTACTTGAAGAAATTTATTTCTTAAAAATGCTGTGGGATGGAGAAATGATACCGTATGTCCTTTGGTGTGGTGTTCCTTGGGGCTGTATGGTGGCACAGCTTGCAGTAGACACACACAGTGGAGAGCTGGACAGAGGATGCTTCCAGTCTACTTTAGAGCCTATTTTTGCCCATTATCGGTCTTTGGCTTGGCAGAGTAAGAACTGGAAAGACTTGCTGATGAAAGATAAAAACATATGTTTTCGTATGTACATTATAATTTACAAATTAATAATAAAAAGTATTGTAAAAGTAAAAATGTTTATATGCTCAAGAAAGTCTTAACATATTCTTCTCCTTCCTTGAATTTTCTTTGCATTATCAAATAGCTGCATATTTTCTAGTTCCTTTTGATGAATTTTGCCAAAACAAAATTAATATAAAGAAATACTTTGAACTCAAAAAGATCTGACAAAGGCTTAGTCTTTCAAATACTAAATTTTTAATCTATTAATTGTAACACAAAAATGAATCAATGAAGGCTTTCATTATAAACCCAGAAGTTTATTTTGGTTCTTCTTTCCTTTCTGATATTATACCAGCAAACACTTTTTTTTCCATGACAAATGTTTTCTAAGATAATGTTACTTGTAACACTCTGCTGCCCGTTCTGCCTCTTATATTTTTATAGGAGTAAGGGGAGATAAGGATGTTTTATAACAAGCAAATTTGGCCCTAGCAATTAATTATAAACTCTGAATCTCCCTCATGACAAGTGTTTATAAAGCTGTCTTTGCAGCCTAGTCTTGGTATACTCCTTCATATTTTGTTTTTTCTGTGTTTTGGTGTTGTAGTGCCTTTTTTTTTTTTTTTTTTGCGCATAGGGAATGACTTATTATGTGATGAAATTACTATATTTTCTAAAAATTCACCCAAGTTCAGATGTTGCAGTAATTTGGATTTGGAACCCAAACTGCATTTATTGCTGGATTTACAAATGCTTTGCAACTTTAAAAAAAAAGATGTTAGCCTTTACAGTATGTGTGTGAAAAGGGGAATAAGTTAAGATCATGACTTTTGGCCCTGAAGTTTGATGATTTGGTTTTAACATTTCATTTTGTGAGAAACCGTTGTGTTGAAGTTCTTTTCTATACACTGGAACTATGACCTTGAATGGGCCTAAAGCCTCAAATGAGTAACTGAGGTGTCCTTCAACTTCCTAGAACTTGTTGAACAACAGCATCATAGGACAGTTCAGGTGGAAGGAGGTTATCTTGTGAGGTTCCTAGTCCAGCTTCCTGGTCAGCCATGTGATCAGACCAGGCTGCTTACAGCGTGATTCAAATGGGTCTTGAAGCTGCCCAGGTATGGAGACCACAACCGCTATGGGCTACTGCTCCAATGCCTTACTTGTACTCATGGAGTGGGAAGGCTGCTATCAGGTCCCTCCGTAGGCACCTTTTACACCTTTTACAAACAAGCCCAGTTCCCTCAGTTTCTCATCCTTGGTCAAGTGCTTCAACTCCCTTACCATGTTGGTGGCCCTCAACTGAACTTGCTCCAATTTATTTATGTCTGTCTTGTATGTCTTTACACCTAATTCTGCATCTCCCTTTTCAATAGCAATGGGAAAAGGAAGCATGTGCAAACTCAAATTAGCATTTGTGCTGCCTTTGCTCGCTCATTTGTCACCTGCATTTTAGACATACTTGAATTTTTACAGACTTCCCTTAATCTTGAGAAAAGTGTTTGATTACTTTATTATTAAAATACAGCCATAGCTGCAATTTAAACATTGAACAAAATAAGCATTAAAATAAAAGCATTTTTCTTTATTTTTCATTATTTACAGCTGGAAAATAACAGAATTTTCACTTGTGGGTTTTTTTTTCATAAAACCCACATTATTTCTAGTCGCAAACCAACCTGCTGTGTTGGGTTTCACTTGTTCATCTTCTGTTTTTAGATCAAGGTTCTCTGACCTTGTCAGAAGAAAATTCAATGTGTGTTGTACTGCACAATAGCATAGCCCTGATGTGTTGCTTTCAACTGAGGATATTTTGTTTGTGGGTAAGAGGATGAGGGCTGTTAAGAGATGCTTTCTTATGAATGAGAATAAGTCTTCTGGAATTTGTAAAGTGTCTTCCACTGAAGCTGGGGCTGTGATGACTGTCAATATTCATGAATCTTGGAGACTTTCTAACACTGTTCCCGCAAACTGCTCTGTCAGCGAGTTAAACTTGGACACACATTTGTCTTGGGCTCAGCCCTGTTGTGTTTGGGTGTGCAAAAAATACTGTAACATAACTTTAGGGTCAGTGAGTTTTAGACAGCGATGAATTTCAGCTCTTGACTCCTTGGGAGCTGTGGTTTTGTCTGTAGTCATGCCAGGGGTGGCTAATTCTCAAAAGCAGGTTTAGGTGTTAAACAGCTTGAGCTATGACACAGGCTACTCAATGAATGAAACAACCTGAAAAGGTAGAATGGAGCAAAGGTTCATATGTGTGTGTCCGAGCCTGGTTCTTGGCACCAGAACAGACGTGCCTTCTGTCAAAGGACAGGTGGAGGAAAGATTCTCCTCCCTCGTGCTCAAGTCTTTGGCCATACTGTAAGTTGTTGGGAGCAGAGCTATTAAGAATAGAGGTAGTAAGCAAGTGGCTAGTGATGGATCACAAGATTAACCAGTATTTAAAAAAGAGGATGAAGTTTGGTATTTTGCTCCACAAGAAATTGGTGCAGGCAGAGTTCATTGGAGTAGGGATTGTGTTGGGGCATGCAGGTAGATGCAGAGGAAGATGCCATAAGACAGAAGAAGAAAAAAAAGAAAAAGGATTTTCTTTTAGGCACATACTGCAGAAGTTGTGGGAAAAAATAGTTTGAGTAAAACCTGCTTTTAAAAGTATATTTTTACAGTGCGGAAATAATAATTTATAGCTCAGATGTAAATATTATTTCATGGGTTTCACCAATGAAAAGTGAAAAAGAATGAGAACTTCCCTTTTGCATTACATTTCTGAATGTGGATCCCTATGAATTTCTATGTGTGTAGGTGCTTGCTTGCTATTTACGAATAGCTAGAGCCCTCGCTCCAGAAAAAGGAACAGGTACTGCAGTGACAAAGAGGCAGTCATATGGATTTATGTGCTAGAGTTATGCATTATTCATATAAGAACAAGGTATCAAAAAGGAACATACATGATTAACTGCAACCAGAACAACAGCAACTTACAAGCTGATAATTTAGACTAGTTCTATACTTACTTACTGGGCATGCAGTACTGTTATGTACAAAATAAGGGTTTTTACAGTACACATAGCAAATGTTACATTACTTGGTGCTTATGATGTCTTTAGCTATGTGATATGATTATGGGACATATAAAATGACACAGCTCATTCCTTATCCAGATTAAAGAGTCAGATAATGCTCATCTTGGTGTCGTGGGTTAACACCAGCCAGCAGCTAAGCACCACGCAGCCGCTCACTCACTCCTCCACCTCCCCAGTGGGATGGGGGAGAAAATCAGGAAAAGAAGTAAAACTCGTGGGTTGAGATAAAAACGGTTTAATAGACCAGAAAAGAGGAAACTAATAATGATAACACTAATAAAATGACAATAGTAATAATAAAAGGATTGGAATACACAAGTGACGCACAATGCAGTTGTTCACCACCTGTGGATCGACGCCCAGTTAGTCCCTGAGTGGCGATCCCCCTTGCACCTGCCCCCCCCCCCCCCAACTTTATATACTGGGCATGACGTCCCACAGTATGGAATACCCCGTTGGCCAGTTTGGGTCAGGTGCCCTGGCTGTGTCCCCTCCCAACTTCTTGTGCCGCTCCAGCTTTCTTGCTTGCTGGGCGTCAGAAGCTGAAAAATCCTTGACTTTAGTCTAAACATTACTTAGCAACAACTGAAAACATCAGTGTGTTATCAACATTCTTCTCATACTGAACTCAAAACATAGCACTGTACCAGCTACTAGGAAGACAATTAACTCTATCCCAGCTGAAGCCAGGACACTTGGAACGTGACTAAATATTTAAAGCAGGTTATTTTACAGAGCTTTCTAAGTTACATTGACAGATCAGTCATTCTATGTATAAAAATCAGCAGTTTTCAGGACACATGCTGAACTGGAATAATGCAGTTAATAGTGGACTGTTAAGCTGGTACCTGTTAGAGATTACGTTAACTCCTAGGAAGAAGGGCAGTGCAAAGACCACGTGTGACTTAAAGTTTATTTTGAGGGCTTTAGCACCACTCAGCCAATGTCTTCAAGGGGTATGCAGCTGCAGCACATAATTAAATGAGTAAAAGAACGCAAGATTTTCTTTAAGGATTGGATTCCTCCAAATTAGTCTTTTTGAGGCTCATTTCTAATATTTAGGCACATGTAGGAATCATGGGGTGTTAAATTTAATGGCATATTTATTGTTATTCCTGTGATAAATTTAGCCTTTTGCAGCTTTATAAGCTACCTCCCAGGTAGCCTGGGAGGAATACAGAGAAACTGAGCAGCCAGGGATCAGGTTAGGGAAGCTAAAGCCCTGATAGAATTAAATCTGGCCAGGGACATCAAGGGCAACAAGAAAAGCTTCTGTAGGTATGAGAGTGATAAATGGAAGACTAGGGAAAATGTGGGCCCTCTCCAGAAGGATACAGGAGACCTGGTTACCTGAGACATGGAGAAAGCTGAGGTGCTCAATGAATTCTGTGTCTCAGTCTTCACCGGCAAGTGCTCCAGCCACACCGCCCAAGCCACAGAAGGCAAAGGCAGGGACTGAGAATAAAGAACCACTCACGGTAGGAGAAGATGAGGTTTGAGACAATCTAAGGAACCTGAAGGCGTACAAGTCCATGGGACCTGATGAGATGCATCTGTGGGTCCTGAAGGAGCTGGCAGATAAAGTGCCTAAGCCACTACCATATTTGAGAAGTCGTGGCAGTCTGGGGAAGTTTCCACTGACTGGAAAAGGGGAAACATAACCCCCAGTTTTAAAAAGGGAGAAAAGGAAGACCCAGGGAACTACAGGCCAGTCAGTGTCACCTCTGTGCCTGGCAAGATCATGGAACAGATCCTCCTGGAAATCATACTAAGGCACATGGAAAATAAGGAGGTGATTAGTGACAGCCAACATGGCTTCACTAAGGGCAAATTGTGCCCGACAAATCTGGTGGCCTTCTACGATGGTTGTTACAGCGTTGGTGGATAAGGGAAGAGCCAGTAATGTCATCTGCCTGGATGCAAAGCATTTGACGCTGTCCCACATGACATCCTTGTCTTTGAATCGGAGACACATGGATTTGATGGATGGACCACTCGATGGATAAGGAATTGGCTGGATGGTCACACTCAAAGAGTTGCCATCAACTCTCGATGTCCAAGTGGAGAGCAGTGGCCGGTGGTGTTCCTCAAGGGTTGTTACTGGGACCAGCGCTATTTAACATCTTTGTCAGTGACACGGACAGCGGGATTGAGTGCACCCTCAGCAAGTTTGCTGACAACGCCAAGCCGTGTGATGTGGTTGACACGCTGGAGGCAAGGGATGCTGTCCAGAGGGCTTGAGAGGTAGGCCTGTGTGAAGCTCATGAAGTTCAGCAAGGCCAAGTGCAAGGTCCTGCATGTGGCGTGGGGCAATTCTAAGCACAAATACAGGCTGGGTCATGAGTGGCTTGAGAGCAGCCATGCTGTTGGTTGATGAGAAGCTCAGCATGACCCAGCATGCATTCAAAGGAGTGTGACCAGCAGGTTGAAGGAGGTGATTCTCCCCCTCTACTCTGCTCTTGTGAGACCCCACCTGGAGTACTGTGTTCAGCTCTGGGATCCCAGCATAAGAAGGACATGGACCTGCTCAAGCAGGTCTGGAGGAGGGCCACAAAGATGGTCAGGGGTCTGGAGCACCCCCCTTATGAGGACAGACTGAGAGAGTAGGGATTGTTCAGCCTGGAGAAGAGAAGGTTCTGGGCAGACCTTATAGTGGCCGTCCAGTACTTAAAGGGGGCCTACAGGAAAGATGGGGAGGGACTCTACCAGGGAGTGTAGTGATAGGATGAGGGGTAATGGTTTTAAACTGAAAAAGGGTAGATATAGATTAGATATAAGGAAGAAATTCCTTACTGTGAGGGTGGTGAGGCACTGGAACAGGTTGCCTGGAGAGGTTGTAGATGCCCCATCTGTGGAAGTGTTCAAGGCCTGGTTGGATGGGGCTTTGAGCAACCTGGTCTAGTGAAAGGTGTCCCTGCCCATGGCAGGGAAGTTGGAGCTAGGTGATCTGTAAGGTCCTTTCCGACCCAAACCATTCTGTGATACTATGATGATTCTAAATTTTATCAAATGTATTTCTTTGTTCTTACTGAAATGCATAGTATTTTTCCAAAGTTTCAACTCAGTGTTGACCTCCTACAGCCTGGATTTAGTAAAGGGTCTTGGAAATAAATAAACCCTGCACAGATAACATTCATGTGAATGTCTTAAAATACTTGCAAGGAACAGCTTAATATCTTTGCAACCACCTTTTGGTATTACCCTCCCTGCTCCAAGAAAAAAAAAAAAAAAAAGGCTTTCAGACATGATTTATTTTCCTCAATACTAGAGCTGTATATGAAAAAACAAATCGGGGAAAGGGAATCAGATCAAATAGCAGATACATCTGAAAATTAACAAGGGCACAGTTCTTCAGAACTTGTAGTCCTCTAAAAGCATGAACCTATTTTTGCTTAAGCTTTTCCTTTTAGCACTGTAGTTACTAATACAAAAGTGAAACCAAACAGATCAATATGCTGTTTGATTTTTACTAACCAGATGTCTTCTGCCTTTTTGAGTAGCCAAGCATGTGTCAGAACACTACAGATACTAGTTGGATATGGTATAATTATCATGGAATTTCTCATACTAGGTGATGCCTGGTTGTGCAAAGGGAATAAAATGTTTATTTTGGGAAGAAAAGTTAAAGTACAGTTTTAGACTGAATGACCCAAACTCTTGCCTCTGTGAAAGCACAAGGTAACATATTATACCTAGGTTTGGGAAGGACACCTCATGTCTGCTCAGCTGTTATCTTTTTAGAGCTACTTGCTCTTCATGTATCTAATATTTGCTGATAACAAAACAAATAAAAAGAAGGGAAATTAGTCAAAGCAGCATTATGAAAGGTGCTGTAAAATCTATGGTAGCCGTTTTCCCTGCCCAGGTAGGAGGATTTTTTGTGCTATTAAGATCAATTTTAATTTTAGTTCTGCAGATAAAGCTTTAAAATTAACTTCTAATTTTCACTTTCCTGTTTTTCCAATGCTCTGCATGTTATAGTGACTAATTATTTTGTTATAAACCCATAATTTTTACTGAAGCTTTGAAGTGCTTCATAATTTGGAAGGCATTGCAAAGAGCAGTTCCCCCAGAGGCAATGTTAATACTAAATATGCTGTGTGAGCAGCATTAGAATAAAGCCAGAAATTTTAAAACTTGTAAAATCTCTGTTAGGGTCTCATCCAAGGCTGGTCAGTCTTTGACTGGATTCATTGGGTATTGACCCAATCCCTGGATAACTTACTGCTGTTTTATGACAGTCATAATTATATCTTTACAAATGTACACAGTTAAATATTAAATTGGAGATATTGGTGTTAATCTTGCTTGTGAATGTCAGTGGATGAAATAATATTATATGTTTATATGAAACAATACACAGGGTAAAAAGTAGATGATCAAGAAGACAAAATATGTAGAAGCAACATTTTGATCTCATAAGGTAAACCCATTTTCTGTAGCTTCATTAAAGATTATAAAAATCTCCTGGAAGAACATTGGAGAAAGAAAAGTATTTGAGAGATCTGAGGTTGCAGTGTTTGCAATGGATAACTACTTTTCTTCATACTGAAGGTATGTACAGATATATTATTTGTCTCATCATGCTGCAACATTTGTTTTTCTGATCAATATATAAGCTACCTAACAAACATAAAATTCAGTCTTCAGGATTTCTGAAGTTGCTTGCTTACCTTAAATACCTTATTTCTAAACTAGGTGATTAAAACAAGAGGTGGGGCAACATTACTATTCTGACCAAATATCACCATTCTCTTAGTATGTGGTGAGTAATTCAATGTAGAACCTTAATAGATTTTTTCAGTCTGGTATCTGTCACCTGCTGCAGTTAGAATTAAAGTGAAAAGTTATACCTCTAACATAAAGAGAACATACTAGTGAAAATGCTGCAGAGGATAATACTAACATTTACTCTACCCTAGTGTCACAGTAAAAAGTTGGGTGCATTTCAGCATCATCCAGTGTCATATACAGGTGACGCTCATCTTCACTCCCAATGGCATTGTTTGAAATGAAGCGTCAGAGACAGCTGAATCAGAATGGCTGGATTTGTATAACTGATCTGGCTTTACAAGGAATGTTAATTTCCAGACTAAAACTCAGATTCTGAAATGTTTTTTTGAATGTGCCTAAAACTGAACCTGATGGGCCACTTCTGATTGTGAAAGAGGAGTTTTCTCTTCATACGCTTTCAGTTGTTAACAAGAGTGGCAGCTGATGATCTTAACAGTAGAGCTTTTCTGCACTTCACCCACTTTCCCCTGTGAGTCTGAAAAGGAACAGCAATTGATTTCACAGACAGTTGGGTAACTGCTGTTACCTAGGTTAAAGAGATTTAATCAGAATACACAAAAGGATAAATGATTTCTCTTAGCAGTCAGCAGTTTTTTTTAATAGTTTGAGGACTAAACACATTAGTGCTCCTGGTTAATTCCCAGTTAAGGAGTATATTTCAGTAACTCCATAAATACATTGCCTTCTGCTAAAGTCTTCACATTTTACTTTTAATCTTTAAGATCTTTCATGACCTTAGTCCTGCTGAGCTAAACTTTCATTTCCTCCGCATGTCATCTTGTGCTATGTATTTAATAGATTGTGATTTATTAATCATCTCCAAATGCAAATTGAAGATGTCAGGTGCTGGAGCCCTTGTCATCCATTCTCTAGGGCTCAAAATTCTCAGCCCAGGGTATTGGATCAGCAGTTCTGTGGCTGTGTTGAAAAACTAGATGAGTACACAACCGGTATCTTGGGTGTTTTAGGCAGCTTGGTAGAACTGTGAAGTTTCTTCTTCTGTTCCTGAATTATTATGGTCGTCCCCCCGCCCCCACTCTTTGTGCAATGCCTTGCGATTCTCATCATGAAAGGTACTTTATAAATGTATGTTGAATAGTTAAATAGTGAGCCAATTTGTAAAACATCTTGATAATATTTTAAACCTGAATTAGGTTATTACCTTGATTGCATTTGACTAATGTGCCAGCTCATTAGGAAGCTGGCATACATAAAACAAGCATATTATGGTAAAGAACGAATGAAATTTTACTCGCATCTTTTAGAAAGACATCATGTGCAGGAAGAAGAAAGAACATAGAAACAAAGCATGCGGTTCTCGTAAAATTGTTCTCTTCTGTAGTTAAATTTCTGAAGTAAAGAATTTATAGATTTGAAAAAAAATATTGTTCTTATTCATTAAAATATTGCCAAAGCCTTTCTTCCCTCTTCTTCCCTTCTACCATACCTCTTAAAAAAAAAAAAGAAACAAAACTTAGTTTTTATTGCTATGACCAAGATACTTAGTAGCATGACTTTACCGATCTCAAATGTCAAGTTTAACTATGAATTAGCACATGTAATGTATGACAGGATGACTGTGGATTTTAAAAGAATAAAGAAGATATGTGATTTCCCTGGAGAAACCATTGGAGCGGTGCTTTTGAAGTAGCAAAGTAAAGAAAATCTGGAAATTTTTCTTCAAACTTTTTTAAACGTAGCTCTTTCGCAGGCAGTACTCACACAAAGGGCAGAAGAAACATAGGAGGCACAAAAGTGAAATGATGTAGAAGAGTGGCTGACTAACAGTGACAATAGATATTCCTAAATGTGTCCTTAAGTCATTATATTTTGTTGTCTTCAGTCCTTCAGCTTTCTTTGGGCCGTAAAAGAGATCTCTTACTGCTACCAGGCTGTTCTGCTGTAGCCCTGTTTGGCATAAGGGAAAGCAATGTAATTCTTCTCCAAATAACTTCATTAAGAAATGGTTGATGGTACCTACAGATGCTGCACATGGAAAGAGGCTTGCATCACAGTTGAAGAAGTAAATGGTGCAGAGCTGCTGCTTTATCTACCTACCTCATTTTCCTTTTGGCTGTGGGTAAGAGACAGGAGGGACTGAGGTGTGTGGTAGCTGATTTGATGCTATAGCAGACAATGTCATGTTTCACCTTTTGTGGCTTTCAGAATTTAGCATCTCTTAGTGCAACAGAAAGCAATGGAAGAATCATGGTTTGAAAATGTTAGGAGCATAGCATGTGGTGGTGGTGGTGTTCCCTGATAGTAATGCCCATCTGCCAAGTCTTTCCTTAATCCATTAGTATTCCTGTTATGCCTTCAATATGGGAAGGTCTCATCTTTGTACTAAAGAATTCAGATTAACATTTGCATATGGTTTTTCATGAATCTATCTTCATTTTTGCAATGCAGATTTACATTGCCTCATATTGATACCCTTAACTAATGTTAAGTGATGTTGCTCTGTTGATATTGAAGAAGTGAGTTAAGGCTCAGGTCTGATGAATTCAGAAGTGTGTAAAAATATGTAAATTCCAGTCAAGTTTGTTCTTGCAGAGGGTGGTATTAGCAGTATAACCTAATGAGTTTAATACTGCTAGTATTTAATCATGTCATGTTCTGCTGTTCATCGTTAGTTAATATATGTCACAGACTAATGAAACTGTCAAGGTTAAAAATATATCAGTAGTACATTGTACGGAATGGTTTTTGGTCCTGGAAATAAGTTCACTTTCCTTTCTCTAATTTTTTTTTTCTACGCTCCCCACCCCCCTGCCCTTTTTTTTGTTTGTTTGTTTTGGGCAAAGTGTTGGTGTAGCTTTTTTTCCCTTTCCCTTACATAATGTTTTGTGATTCTCTTGGTTTATCTGACATGAGAAAACCAAGGTTTTCTGCAAAGCATCTTGTACTTTTACTGGGCTACACCACTGTGACCTCATTTGGCATAAAGGGGAAGGCCCTAACCGTTCTCTGCATAACTTCATTAAGAAACCCTTGATACTTGTAGGCATACTTTTAGAAATACTATTAGAAATACTTGTAGACAATGCACAGGGAGGAAGGGTTGTTTCAGGGTTCAGTAAGTAAATGGGGAAGAGCTGCTGCTGCCTCTACCTCATCTTACTTGGTGTGTGAGTGGAGGGAGAAAAAAGGCACAAGACAAAGGGTAGCTTCATGCAGTCTAAGTTTCAAGTTTATAGATCACTTGATAGTGATCTATACCAAAGGTATAAGCTCTTTGGGGGGTTAGTAGGCAGTCCCCAAATCTTTTGTTTTGCCCAGTTAACTGTGAGCATGTGTGTGTCTATGTATATGTAGTTAATGATCACTGATAAACATTATTTCATAGAAGTATTCCAAGATTGGCCTGTTAGCTGATGTAACGTTTCTTGTTCAGTAGCCAAATTAATTCTGTTTGGGAAGTGGTGTATTGGCTTCTCTGAAGTCAGCTGGCTGGTTCTATCCATATGATGGCCTTGCACTTTAAAGAATCGTAAATTCTGCTGTTCTCTGAAGGTAGCTCTGGGAGTGGGGAAGCTGCTGTACAGGACTGCAGCGCAGAGTGCACAACCCTGTGTTTTAAGTAAAACTAAAGCCTCAACTACTGCTCCTATTTACAGATGTTTTAACAATTACGCAACTAAGTAAACAAACTAACTTGCTTTTTGCAAAACTTCACTAGGCAAATAGATGGGAAGAGGTGACAGAGCTCCTGAATGAAAGTGAACGTTAATCACATGTAACAAAAATAGGGACCTGATCTGAAGACAGACATTTTTGACTCCTTCAGGTTTTAAATAGAGTTGACAGTGTTGAGTAGCCTCACCAGACTGGATGGGACCTGGGTAACCCAAGGACTTATTGCTATGAGAAAGGTAGGTTGAAAAGGGGTTAAAATTATGTTAATTATACTTAAATTTGATTCTAAAAAAAATCATGGAAGGTTATTTCTATTTTTGTGGTTCTGAGCTGCCAGTCTTGAATTCCTGTTTTTATAATAATTTGCTCTTTCTTTTTGCAGCCTTAGTCTTCAGTATTTCTGGTGTGCCTGAGAAATTAATTATTTAAGATAGTCTTTGCTTCTGTTCTCCTGTGTTTTTAGTGTTTCGCTGTGTATTCTGTACATTGAGCTTTTTAACATTCAGTTAATGCAAGTGTAGCAGTAGGAACATTATGAAATATGAAAGGCCTGGATGCTGTCAATAACCTTATCAAGTCTATAAATTATCTGATCTAGTGTTGGATCCTCCATGACTTCATTTTTTCACCTTCACATTAAATGAAGGAAAAACAATTACTGTCAGTGTACAAGTACTCCCTATCCTGTGTCACATCAAAGAGCTCTCCTGATTAAATAAAATTATCTCCTCCTCACAGTTCTGTAGTTCCAATGCCACAATTTCTGCATGACAGCACTACCTGTTCATTAATAATTTTTTTCATCTCCCCCCCCCCCCCCCCCCCCCCCCCCCTTATTTTTCTTGCAGATGGCTTAAATTTGTGGCTAGCACATGTTTCATTGCTAAGCCAGGGAATTCAGTGCTTGGATTCTGGTATGCAGTGTTAAAATCCTGTAATTTCCCCAATATGCAGCTTGAGCTGAATAAGAGAGTTTGTATACACATTCCGAGGCTGACTAAGGTCAGGTCTTTACTGTAGAAACAAGCATAGCAAAGCCATAGGTAACTTTCTGACAGCAGAATAATTTGACCTGCTGTAGGTGGACACCTTTTGGTGCCCAAGAAAGTTGAAAACCTGTTGCATGAAATATTGATGTCTTATATGATCCTTATAGCTTCAAGAGGTGCTAGATTACAGGCCATCTTTCAACTTGTAAATGTGAGATCTGGGTAAGGACTATCAGAATCACTCAAATGATTGCCCTGCTGAGGGGAGTGTTGTGTCAGATGATCAGTTCATCTGTTGTTAGTGATTGGGGATTGCAGGACTCCTTTCTCCCAGTTTCCATAGTCTTTTGGAAAGGTTGAAGACTCAGTTTTGTTCTTGTTCCTTCTAATATTTACTATGGATAAAATGATCCTCATTTTTTGAAGATCTGTTAAAACTGTTTTCAAGTTGGCTAAATAAAGTGACTACTTATGAGCTATAGCAGTCTAATTATGAAACTCGGGCAACACAAGGACAGAATATATTTAGTACATGATTTCACTTCCTGATGGACCGAAGTATCCTTAGCACATTATTTTATATTTTTGTAATTTGCTGTGGGTTTTTTTTCTGTATTTTAGATAAAATAGTTAGGACAGACATGCAGTCACACAAAGATTTGATCTTGTACTTTTTTGTCCTCATTCTCTTTCAGTCTGACAGCAAATTTATGTTTTCACCATACCCTTTTCTCATTTCTGTGATCTGAACTCAGAAGAGTTTCTTACTGAAGACAAATCATTATAAAATAGCTGGCTGAAAGGTTACGCATTTAAGTGCACTGATAGTGTCTCTAGCCCAGAGTATCAAGATATGCCTCACTTTCTAGGGGTTTTGTTTGATTGTTTTTTTTAATAATCTTGGTACTGCTATTAGATTTCTTCTTGGAAAAGTGGTTTTGAACAGTGTCCACCATGTGGTAGACTGCTCAGTATGCAAATGCTCCCTGGCTTGCATTCCAGAAGATACAGGAAATCCAGTTGCTCGTGTTCATAGGATGCAGCAAGAACAGCATGGTAAAGAGGTGTCTTTTATTTGACCAAATAATAAATAAAATATCGCCAGAAACTTTATTCATGAAAGAAACAAAAGAGCCAGCATTCACGTGCAAAATGATGGCACTAGTCCTGCCAGCATGTTCAAACCAGGTTCTGTGATCCGCCACATTCAGAGTGATTAGCCTCACTCTCCATTAATTGTGTGGGGTTGATATATCTGCGTTTGTTTGCACTCATTAAGGTCTGAAGGTAGTTGTTCGTAAGGGACTTTGGTTTTTTTTTCCTCCCAGTGATGCCCGAATCTTTAGACTTTCTGAGCATCAGTTAAGACTTTGATGTTTTATTACACTTTTGCATAAATAATTGCTGACAGTGGTACAGTAGTTTCTTACAGAGGACTACCCAAAGTAATGGAAATCAGAAAGCATGTTTTCACTTGCTGTAACGTACGCATGACCATAGCTTCACCTGTTTTTAAGTAATACAGGAGCTATATTGGAAAATCAGTGGAGAAAAAAAAAAAATCGGTGTTGTTCTCCTAAGACCTTCTGAAGGTTTCAAATATGAAGGTAGATATGTCTATATATGTATTTTTAATATTGAAACAAAAAAATTCCAATGGTGATTTTCACTACTTGTGTATTTTTAATTCTAGAGTGTATATATACGTTTTCCTGCACATGCCTTTTCACCAAGTGAAAATAGACTATGTACAGGAGTAAACTTAAGACCACTAATGGAGTTTTAAATAAATGGACCTTTTCGAAATCTAAATAATGATGGTGGTATTGAGTAGATGCGCAACATGAGAAAACTAAAAGTAGGTGAAGGCCAATTGTTGGAATTTTACAAATGCAGAATGTTTTCTTTAGTATCCACTTGATACATCCAGGATTCAGACTTTTCATGCAAATGCAAACCAGTGGTGTTACACTTCTATATCTTGAAATCATAGAACTACATTAGTCAGATAGAGATTTTTACATTTTTCTGTCTTTTTTTTAACCATTAATACATACAAATTACATACCTATTGCATAAGTGCCAATTATTTTCTCATTTTGCTGACTGAGAGGCATTACTTTAGTCAATGGAAAACCTAGAAACTTGAGGAACATGAGAAAAATGTTTTCTATGTTCCTCTTGGTCTGTTATACTGTGCACTGAGAGTTTTATTTTTCTGCCAGTGTGGTCATATTTTATCTGTCTTCAAATTTTGCAATGTTCCAACTTCTGTTCTGGAGTACAGAGAATAAAAGAAATATTTCTTTTCCTTAGGCATAATTGATTAGTTAGGGGGGTGGAAAATTACTTTTGGCTTGTGGTTACATGATTATTGCAATGTGTGTATCACCCTTCCACATGGTGGTACGGCTTTGATACCTGTTAGATATGCACGTACGATCACCTTTCTGTCAAATTATATGGAAGCTTCCCTTGGGGGTTTTGCTTCTTGTTCTTTTTGCCAGATTTTGGCTGACTGTGGGAGAATAGATGATATCATGAAGGCTGCTAGTACCTACATAATTTGTAGGTATATTTAGTGAGTATGAAACAAATTGGTGTTTTTGAGTAAGCGTGAAACAATAGTCAAGCTTACAGCAGATGTGTGGTTTGTGCCATCTAACCAGAGTTTTTCTTGCGGTACTTGGAACTCTAAAGCTGGATTTAATTTTTTGTTAAACAACAGTCTATGACA
This sequence comes from Astur gentilis, assembly GCF_929443795.1. Taxonomy (NCBI): domain Eukaryota; kingdom Metazoa; phylum Chordata; class Aves; order Accipitriformes; family Accipitridae; genus Astur; species Astur gentilis. The sequence goes on along the minus strand of NC_064900.1, from coordinate 14,461,796 downwards.
GACAAACAGTACTGCTGAACAAAAATTAATCATCTGTAAATGTTTCAAATACTGGGAAGGATAACTAGGTGCATATGTTTCTTATTTCAATCTGGAATGATTTCCCTCCTGTACAATTAGCTGAACCAAAAAAAGAGTAAGTTTATAATGGAAGTGCCAGCTCACTGTAATGTAAAGCTATGGTTGCAGTCTCTATGAACAGCAAGTGAAGTGTGAAGGATTAGTTTGAACCCCAACAGACACTTATTATGAAGAGGTGACAGAAATGAAGCATTGGGTGAAAAGGTTGAGCAAGATTTATCTAAAGCATTCCTCTTGCTCTGCAATGGTTTTAGAACAATTTAGCAGATGCGCTTGTTGTCTTCTGGATTTTTCTTCCCAGTCTCTCAAAATGTGCTGATTTCATACGTATTCTCCTCTCGCTTTCTCCCTTCTGTTCTGCAAGCAGAGCAGCCTGTAGAAGAGGGCTGCCATGTGAACATTGTCGTCCTAGTGGAATTCAGCACTGAAAAGAAGCAAGAGTGCCTCAGCCGGCAGTGAGAGACAGCTCTGGGCTGCTTCTGTCCAGTTAGAGACAGAGAGGGATCAGTCCAAAACTTGTACTATTTGATCAGTTGTATGTAAGGTTGGCATATACGTGGATGTAGGTGTTGTGCTGGAACAGGTGCACACAGGAAAGTTCTTTGGGACAGTGTGCTTTTATTTTAGCCAGATAAACATCACCTTTCATCTTTTTCTGCAGTTTTCGGGGGACAAAAGCTCTGCTCTGAATATGCAGTAGATTCAGTGAATACTGCGAAAAAATGGTATTCTAAATACTGAATTGCATAGAACAAGACAGTTTGGGATTTTATTTGGTTTTTTTTTTTTTTTTTTTTTTATAAAAAGGTTACTTATAATTGGTAGCTGTGCATTAAGATATTTTTTCCACTTTAATTACTATAAATGTGTGAATTCTGTCTTCTCTAGTGCAAAAAAGCCAGAGGTACTTGATATCTGCCTCTTCAAATTACTATGAGCAACATTGCTTTGAATGGTAGGAGTGATAGCTCATTTTAGATTTTCTCTTAAGTTTTGTTCTTGTGCTTTTTTCTGACATCTCTAGTATTATGGTATCATCAGATAAACTGTTTTGTGCATCAAAGGGAAAGATATCCCATAACACTAGTGTTCTATAAAAATGCCACATTTTCTATATGTATAAATGGTTTCCAAATGAGTTACTTAACAAATTTAGGAAAATTAAGATTCAGTTGCTTGTTATGAAGGTTCCTCAAAATTCATTGGGATTAAAATTGCTCTTGTGTTTGACCATCTTTCTGCTCGGCCAGTTATTGTTTGTACCTGAAAAGGAGCTTCTTTTTTTTTTTTCTCCCCTCTCTAAGGAGTAAGGGTAATATGCAAGTTATTAGAAACTTGTCATTGTGTGGTTTTGTGGTGTTGAGCTTGGAGGCCTAGAAATTGCTCTGAGCACAAAGGAGTATCCCCCTCTTTTGTGGTGTTCAAACTGCAGCTTTTAGCCTAGCTTTATTGTAATTACAGTTGGATATCTAACCAGCCATCACTTCAGTATGTATTTGGCATGCAAGATTAGACGAGCTAACACTTCTCGCTGTGTGCAAGCCAGTCTCAGTACTGTGCACGTAGAAGAGCGGGCACTGTGAGGTGAATGCTGAGGCACTTCATCCCAATTCAGTGACATCCTCTAAGATCTAAATCTGCTGCTACAGTCAGGTGTCACTTCTGACGGTGACAGAGACGACGTGTATTTCTTGACAGTGGCAGTGAGGGGAAGAACAGGAGGAGTCGTCTGCTGGTTTTATTCAGCCTGACAATATATTCTTTGACATAAAAGGCATCTGAAACTAATGATCAGATGAATTTTGTGTGCTAGAACCTCTGTGTTATGTGCACATACTCGTGTTAGATGTTAAATGCTGAGCATTCTGGATTATTCATTTCCTGAATAATGTGTGTGAAATTCACACATATTGGCAAAAAGTTTAAGTGTATGTGCTGTATGTTGAGTACTCAAACAAGTGCCAAAGGCACTTGTTTTTTTATTTTGTGGTAATGGTAGGAATAAATTTGAAATGCTCAGGAGCAAATGCATGGCCATCTTCTGTTTTCTGGAGCCGATCATCAATTTACCAACCTGTGCAGTGCCAGATGATCTGCAGAGTAGGTCTGTCCTATGCAGAGAATGAAAAAGGGCCTTGTCAGGACCCAGACTGGACAGACCAGGGAGTCGTGTTTAATTCGAAAGTCCCTCGGGCTAAATTAAGGTGAAAGGATCAGTTAAAGATCAGTTAAAGGATCAGTAAACGATCAGTTAAAGATTTTATTCATGACAGGAGCAAACTGAACTGGGGAGGTGCGGTAGTAGGTGGCAGGGTTTCTCACACCAGGAATTGGCATAAGGCTACTTCTGTAAACTGTGTTACCATATACATCGATTCAGGGAATAAGGAGATCCCTCCCGTTGAGTCAGGAGGTTCAGAGCAGACCCCTTTGCTTTCCAGACTCCTCCTCAGAGAAGGGTCTAGGGGTGGCTGCATCCACTCTTAGTCTCAGACTGGGTCAACGGTTTATGTCTTGAAACGGATGAGGTGTAGGGATTGTGGAAAAGGAAAGAGACAGAGAGAGAAAAAGGAAGAGAGAAAGATTTCACCAGTCCTGGGTCCAGCATTGGTCCAGTCCCGGTGGGCTTGTGCACCCAGGGCTTCAGTTTGTGTCCTTTTATCATCCTTGTCCCTCCTTTGGGCGGGCACCCGAACTGGTCAGGCTAATGAGCCGTTCATGAGCCTTTGGGCTTGGGGGTCATTTGGGGAGTAACTTCTCCTTGACTGCAGACATGGCCATCGTTTGATCTTTGTATCAGAACAGCTTATCAGAACAGGGAGCTGCGCACCCTCCAGCACATCTCCTCCTCCTGTTGCTGATGTCTGAGCTGATGGGCTTTTCATCTTGGCTCCTTGCTGTGCAGGGTTTGTCTTCAAGCAGAACTTGCCCCACCACAATGTTTGAGACATTAACTCTTTCAGTCTCTCACAGGCCTGTAGGGAAAGAATGTAATCATGTGATTAGGTAGTATGTGTGTCTGTGTGTATCGATATACTAGCATGTCAGAGGACTAAATTGGAGGCACTGAAACAATGTAAATGCAAATGATGTTGCTTAACTCATGAGCATTTGGCTTTGCAATGTTGGTATGGCTTTTATTTTATGCAGTACTGTACGCACTGTCATTAACACAGCAGATTTTAATGTTACCTCTACTTCTGAAATACATTGGTGTTCTCTTTATATTGTCATTGTGTGTCTCACCTCAGAAATATTAAATAGATATTTTATAATTTTTGCCAGTTTTTGATGCTCAAAAGTAGCACTTTGATTTTTCGCATGGTCATAATTGTGTTCTGTTCAGTTCTGGCAAAAATCTTGTGCTCTTGTAATTGGAAGCTTACTCTCTGTGTAGGGGTGTTCAATTCCCAGATGACTGCAGTCGGGGAAGAGTTAAGAAGGGAAGTAGCTAATGTCCCCCTCTGTGACTAACAAGGTGGTTAGAAGTAGTTGTGTTTCTTCTTTTTTTTTTTCCTTCCACCCCCCCCCCCCCCCCCCCCCCCACTTCCTTGCTTATCTATCACTGCCTTATCTCCTTAATCATCCCAGAAAAGAGAAAAAGGGGTACGAAAGTTGTCCAGAAGCGATGAGAAATGAGCTTGGAGAAACTGCAGGAATTCTGACATGAGTAAAGAGACTAATAAAGGGGAAAATCAAGGGTGGGGGGAGGGGGTGAAACATAAATATTAAGGGACAAGATAGAGCAGTCTTCTGCAGCTGAAGGTAGGTGTTGAGTGGGATCTAAAGGACTCTGTGTGCATGTGCCTGGGTTCTTCTTCCCTTCTGGAGAATACAAGATAGCCCTAAAACTTAAAGGGGAAGGATCTAAGCTTTGTGGTCTCAAGAGCAGGGCCTCTTCAGATTTTGGAGGGGAAGTAACTGTTACTGTCTGTGTGCTTTCAGTCTATAAAAATGTCACCTCTGTGAGTGATATCTTCTGTGAGGAGGATGTCTCTTCCCCACACTTGAGTATGAGTTAGTTACTTTGTTAGCTGCCTTTTTCCCTACTGGAAATGAGCATGAAAAACCAGAAGACAAAATGTGAGGAAAAAAAATTAGTAATTTCGTTTGAATTACAAATGATTACACAACTTCTGAAGCTATTATCACAAGATGTACTTCTAGGTCTTGGTTAATCTAAATCTGCGAAGGGGTTACTGGGACCAGGATCTAGGTGTGAAAGTGTGAGAAAGCAGAAGTGGTATTGTGGATCAGTGGGAAACTGTTTCGGTTTTTTTAAGTGTGTATTTTGGAAGATCATTTACTATATTTAGCTATAAAATAATTAGTATAGCTGGAAATATTTTAAAGAGAATAAAAATGATCACACCCATGATAAATTGCAAAACATCTGGCAGCTCTGTTGTGAATCAGAATGAATCTGCCAAGAATTAACTATGTAGACCAGAGTCTGTGAGTTGGATGATAACCACAGTGTACTAATATCACAGAAGCACAGAATCGTTAAGGTTGGGAGGGACCTTGAGATCATCTGGTCTAAGCCCCCTACTCAAGTAGGATCAGCTGGAGCAGGTTGCTCAGCTCTACGAATATCTTCTGGATGGAGACTCCACAAAGTTTCCAGGCAACCTGTTCCAGTATTTGGCTAACTTCACAGTGGAAAAAGTGTTCAGATGAGACTTCATGTGGTTTTGATTTGTGCCCATTGCCTCCTTGCCATTGGGCACCAGTCTTGTCTCCCTCTTCATTCCCTCCCCTCACTTACCACATTCTCCCTAAGCTTTGTCTTCTCTGGTCTAAACAGTCCCAGCTCGCTCAGCCTTTCTTCATGTGATAGATCCTTCAGTCCCTTCATCTTTGTGGCCCTGCACTGGACCAGCTCCAGTAAGTCCATATCTTTCTTATACTGGGGACCTCAGAGCTGGACTCAGTACTCCAGATGTGGCCTCACCAGTCTGGAGCAGAAGGGAAGGATCCTCTCCCTTGACATGCTGGCAATACTCTTCCTAACTGAGGCTCTTATGCTGTTGGTGTTTTTTGCTGTGAGTGTGTATTGTTTCTCAAGTTAACTGAAATTTTTGCTGTTTGTTTTAATTTTTGCTTTTTTTTCTGCCCAGCTAAAATTTGGTTTTGCAGTAGCAGCACAGAGGGACTGCAGAGGTTTTCCCTTAAGTCTGAGTGGAAAGTTAAATAAAATTTGTAGTGAGTCGGGGTGAGAGCTATTCTATATTCCAAAACCAATCTGGCTGGTAAGAAAACGTAGGTATTGGGAGGAGTCACATGGTCCCGAGATCCATTTCAGAAGCTTCCTCTGGAACCTTCTTTAAGACTCTTGAGCTTTATGTCACAGCCCTTATCTTTACGTGAATACTTTACTTGCTTTCTCTGTGTTAAAGGTACAAGCTCCTTAGGGTGAAAAGTGACTTCTGCTATGTGTATGCAGAGTGCCTAGCACTGAAGCATTTCTTACTGCAAATGGCCCACAATTTTTTAGAATAGGTACAAGTGTATGGCATATCTTATGATCTACTTCAGACAGTTTTAGAACTGCCTGCAAACCACTGGGACTGCAGAAAGATCTTAGGAAAGAAAACCTTCAAGGGAGTGCAGCATTTTAACTTCTGAACAGTTTGGCTTTTGAGTTTTTAATGTGCTTTCATAAACTGAAGTTCATGAGCTGAGAAATGTATTTTAATCACATTCCTTCTTGCTTTGCTAAAACTCTGTTAAGTCTGTTTGCATATCTGAGTAAGCAATACAAGGAGTAGATGCTATTTTCTTACTGTGCCTTCACTCTGCATTATGTGTTTGAGGTAGATGTGTGACAAATGCTTGAAATTGAAAGTTCATCTGAAAGGGAATTGCTGTTTTTTTAAAAACTTCTTTTCTTTCTGCATGCTCAGGAGATCTCCATTTCAAGCACATGCTCTCTTATAACAGTAGATTATACTTATATGTGTAAATGGCAACAGCTGTGTAATCCTATTACAATCATGAATGACAAAATGTGTCACCATCAAGGTTCTTGGTGTTTGAGAAAATGTAAGCTACAGAAAATGTTTCATTTGGCAAATATTAGTGAGATATTAAGCTGGTCTTGGTGGACAGAACAAGAACATAATATTTGCCAGTTTCTGAAGTCACACAGAACTCGAAAAGGTATTCTGTTTCTGTTTTTTTCATCATCACCTTAAAGTTGCTTATTTTCAGTGAATTTTAATTCCTTTTTGTAGAGATGGATGTGTTTTTCCTGTAAGAACAAACAGTTGAGTAGCTGATACTAGATCTTTTTCAAATAAGGAGAAAGTGTTATTGACCAAGTTGATGCCTCACTTTAAGGTTTCTCCTGTTTTAAATCTTGAAATGTCTACTTATTCTATATGTGGCTTGCTGAACATGTGGTTTTAGAAAAGTATAGGAAATTTAAATCACATGAAGTTACCAAGGTAATAAACAATGAAGCCCAACAACCTTTTTAACATGTCGTTCCTCCCATTCCCCGCTCCTGTTTCCTTCTGAGTAACAGTTTCAAATACCATTTAATTGATTAAGCAAAGGTCAGTTGAATCTGCCTGGTCATTAACTAATTAATGGATATAATAGCTTAACATTGGTCCCTCAGGGATTCTATGATGAAATGTGTTTTATTAATCCACCTTTTGGTCATCTTGATCACTGGTAGAACATCAACTGTGGTAGGGTTTTGAGGTTCCAGGCAATGTCTGTCGTCATGGAATTTTGTGAATAACTAGAATGAGTTTGTACTTTTCTTGTGGAATGCTTATTGACATACTTTTACATTGGCTGTAGCTGAGAATTACTTTCAGTTCTTTGTCCATACCTTCAGACATCTGTGAAGAGAAGCAGCTATTGTTTGGATGATTGTAAAATATCTTCATTTCCCAAAAATGACTGATAAAGGCAATATTTACCCAATTAAAATTCAATTTTAACAGTAGAGTATTACTTTGATTTGCTGATTTTTCTCTCCCCATCCTCTGCCCTCCTTTATTTTGGTTGTATAGCAGTGACTCAGTTTTGGGGAAAATAACATCATTCACTATCTGTTCGACATAGAACACAGGCTTAACTTTTTTTTTTCTTTCTCAGAGTTATGCATCTGTTGGAAAGTAGCATTTGCCTGTATGTGTATTACTGTTGTATTTTTTGTAGTAGAGTAGTCTTCAAATATCTTGAGAAAATTATTGATTCCTCAACAATTCCCTCGCTTTAGTATGACTGTATTATGTATTATCTTTTTCCTTCAGAATACAGTATTATAGCTTTTCAGATTGGGAATCTCATACTTTGTGTATATACTTTAGCATTTTCCCATCTCCAATCTTAGAGTATAGTCAATTTCCTATGTAGAGAGTTGGATGAATATTGTTTCATATGTGTGTATGTATATAGGAACATATATACACACATATATATATGCCTGAAAAAGGGGTAGTATTGACTTAAAGACACTTTAATTAGTGAGCTGTTTCTACTTTCCATGCCAGCGCAAACAGGTGGCAATGCAGACACATCCGTACACATCACTGTAATTTTTCAAAACAATTTTTCACACCTGAGCAGTTGTGTAAGTGTGCATATAGCTGCTACTCTGAATTCACTGTGACTTGGGATTCAGTTAGGATGTGTGTTTAGATATTCTGCATACAACATGCTGTAGTAACAGGTTGTGATTCTTTGCAGGTCTTCATAGTAACAATTTATTTTTTTCCAATAAACTGGTAAAAATGAATAATATGTTGAACAATAGTTTATGTAATAGCATGTGCTGTTAACTAACTTAAAAGATTTCAGTCTCTAGTGTCTTTGCACCAACCAAAAATCTATATAATTTTAAACAGCACATACTTCTCCCCTACCCCTGAGAGTAATGTGTGATTATAAAAAAACCTATATCACACCAGGTTTTTTTGTTAGTATCTGCTACTTTAATGGTTGGTGTAGTCAGAAAAATTATTTCATTACTTCCCAAGTGTACATTCATCAAGTTTCTATTTAAACAACCAGCTCTGCTCTCTACTTAAGACCTTTTGCTGTCAATTGCTATAATATAACTTGGGAACATGAGCTAGATGTTGATGGGGCCATAGTTTTCAGGGTGGTTTTAGGTTGTTGATATGGAATTAACATTATGACTTGAATAAATTCAATTATGAAGTAACATAATAGGTGCTATACAGCAAGATGACAGAAATACGATGTATAATGAATCCTGTTAGTCTTGCCCCTGCAGTGCATTAGTGAAACATTCTGTTAATCTGTAGGACAGTTTCTGTTATTATTCAGTACTTACAGCTCCTCCCTGCAGTACATGGCTTATAAGTGTCAATAATTTGAAATGCAATTCTTAAAGAAGATTGAGGCAACTGCTTCTTGAAATATGATCAAATGTGTATACATTCTATATATGAGGATAGGTAATGGATATATTTAATCTCTTAGATTAGCAGAATTGCTGAACTCATCTATTCCAAGAAAGTGAGTCAGGATTTGGCGGTAAGGGAAGTTTGTTAGAGGGAAAATGAAGAGAAGGATGGGTCTAAAAGCTGAAATTAAATAAGTAAATAAATCTGGGTTAGTTCTTGATTTGAATGTATGTAGTACTTTCATCTTCAAGCATGAATAAAGCAATGAAAATGGAATCAGTGCTTTGAATTTTCAGCTTCTTTTAGTAGAGAGTTACTAATAAGTACAAAAGATGCCTAGTTCATGCGTTGGGTACTCAAGCTACCCAGTTCAGAGTGCTTTAGACATGTAATTTTTTCCCTCTTCTTCGGCCAGGTAGATATGTGTTTTCCCTTTACTGTATCAGGAACTCTGGCTTCTCCTACTAGTTGTGATTCAAAGGATTAAAGGTTAGAGCTGCCATTGCTTCTGTAGTTATTAGAAAGAAGTAGGTGCCTCTGCTGGAGAAGAGCTAGGGATGGCATTAGTGGGAAAACAGTTAGGAAAGGGATTTAGGTGTCTAAAATAAATCCTCTCTATATTTCTAAAAAATACTATAACTGTACAGAAATTATGTGTATTTATATGTTCTTAAATTTCTGATGCTTATTTCAGTGATATGCTAGGAAATATCTTCTGTGTGATAAATATTATTTATGATATAATTCTTATTTTTAGAGTAAATTCAGTTCGCTTTTAGAGAAGGAAGCAGCTATTTAAAGTTTTGTGTTTTCTGCAGAAAGAAGGTTTGGTTCCCTCCCCCCGCCCCGTGCAGCTATCACTTTTGGAATTACTGTGGTTCTGAGAGAAATGAACAAGAAAAGTTGTGCTATTGTGTGGATGGAAGAGAAAATGAGACAAGCTGAAGAAGAATTTTCTCCAGCAAATATGCTCTGGTGATGTGGCAGTTCTTGGAAATACTTAATTAGCTCCATATAAACAAAACAGTGTTTGTATAATACTCCATTTTATCTGCTGCTCTTCTTTTATGCTGCGCTACAAAGGTAAGTGCTGCAGAAAATTGTATGACTGCTAGAGTCATATACCTCTGGACACCATGGCAAGCTATAGTGGAGCTGGACCCAATTTCAGTAATACAGATGTTACTAACTATACTGCTTCCAGGCTTAGAGCTCTCAAACCTCTCAACTGTCATGGGTGTTTTCTTTTCTTCTAAGATTTTCCGCTGCCAATCTGTTAACCCAAACTTAGTCATTAAGCAGGATACTGCAATACTTATATCTAAGGAATCTTTTATTACGTGAAAAAAAAAAACCCCAAACAATCAAACCACAAACAGTAGTAGTGAAAAGGTGTGTCCCTCTGTAGGGACTAGTTGTAGACATACCACTGTTTTCTAAGCCAGAGACAAAAGCTGGGAAATATGATTTGAAGTTCTACTGGTTTTGGCTGGGATAGTTAATTTTCTTCACAGTAGCTGGTGTGGTGCTATGTTTTGGACCTTTGATGAAAACAGTGTTGATAACACAGGGATGTTTTTAGTTACTGCTGATCAGTGCTTAAGTCGTGCTGAGGCCTTTTCTGCTCCTCACCCTGCCCTGCCAGGGAGTAGGATGGGGGTAGGCAAAAAGCTGGGAGGGGACACAACTGGGACAGCTGACTGACCAAAGGGATATTCCAGACCATATGGCAGCATGCTCAACGATCAAAGCTGGGGAGGGGAAGAAGGAGGAAGGGGAGATGTTCAGAGTTACGGCGTTTGTGTTCTCAAGTCACCGTTACGCGTGATGGAGCCCTGCTTTCCTGGGGATGGCTGGACACCTGCCTGCCAGTGGGAAGTGGTAAATGAATTCCTTGTTTTGCTTTGCTTGAATGCCTGGCTTTTGCTTTTTCTTTACCTATTAAACTGTCTTATCTTCACCCAGGAGTTTTCTCATTTTTACCCTTCCAATTCTCTCCCCCATCCCTCAGGGGGGAGTGAGTGAATGTCTGGCTGTGTGGGGCTGAGCTTGAACTATGGGCTTGAACTATGACAGAAGTTCAGTCCTGATTCTGAAAGGGAGTAGTGAACAGTCAAATGTACTTTTTGGCATATTTGCACCAAAAGCAGTAGAGCTCAGTGATTGCAGCTCCTTCTAGCAGGGATATAAGTTCTGGTCTCTTGAATATGCCTGAAAGTGTAGTGTGTAGTCAGTTAACTCGTGTTATTTGCTGTGTCCAAGCTAAGAGCATAAGGACTTGCTCGAAAATTTGTATGAGGAACAGAGAAGTAAGAGCGGCTTGAGGAAGACCAGGTCTCTTGCTCCTAATTCTCCTGTTGAGTTTTGTTTGTTCCACACCCCTCCACCCCCTTAGGTCAAACCTGGAGGGGAAAGAGGCAGCAACAGCACTTGTTCCTTCCTTTCATGGTTGCCCCTTGCAACTCCAAATTTCAGTCTAGATGTGTAAATAGAGACTGAGATGAGCTAGCTGAATTTCAAATTAATATGAAACTTTGATGTGTCCTTAGTTTAATTTAGTGTAAACTTCAGGTTTTAGATTTCCCTCAAAGTAGAGCTCAAAGGGAAAAAGATTTTCAGGAACACTGACTCCTGATACTCCTTTACTTGATTTAACTGAAAATAAAGAGGTATTTTAATTTTTTTTTGGTGCAAGTAGATCTTCAAAGTACAGTTAATATTTCAGAGATTTCTGCTGTAATGGACTCAGCTCTGAAATAGTTCAGCCACTGCAAGTTGAATGTGCCACTTAAGTCAGATCATAAATCATGGTCTTCTCTTCTTGTTTGTTTGTTTTGGGGGTTTGGTTATTTTTCATTTTATCTGTTTGTTTCATCATAACTGGTACTGAATGAACCACACTCTTCAGATATCTTCTAGCAGCTTGCAAAGGCCAGATTTGCTTTTGATGACCACTTTGATTTCTTAGAGTTTTCTTTAACTCCTTTGAACCTTTGAAGAAGGTTCAGATCTCCAGATGACCTGCAGAGTGAAGTGCTGTGCTGCATTTTGCACTATATTGTCACATTTTGTCTGCCTCCTTGGCCAGGGGCTCTGTTTTTTTAGACCGTCCTACTGCAGATTGTGGTCATCTGTGCAGCTTTCTGTTTATATTTTGTAAACCAAAGGGAAGGGTGCAGTGTATGCTCTTAATCTCTCCCACATTAGTTTGTGATGTTTAATTTTTCTCTATTTACTTTTTGTTCTGTGCCTTAAGTATTTAAGTATTAAGTATTTAAGCATACTTTGATGTCTTTTGAGGATTACAGTGCGTACAGGATGTGTTTGGGTTGATGTTCTGGGCTAAGTGCCTACAAGGAACAGATATCAGTGAGCCAGAGGATGAGTTCTAGACCTGGGTACTTCAGTAGGTTGTCAGTACCTCAAGCCTGAAGCTTATAATTTATCGATTAGGTTTTGGCATTTTTCAATAGCAAGATATGATACACCACACTAATAAACTTTGTATCTGTAGAAAAGCGTAAAGGACAGAGATGTGAGGACAACTTATGGCAATTATTATTTTTTTTTTAAATCAGCTGAATTTACCTTAGTTTAGTAACATAAATTTAAATATCTGGGATAAGCCATTTAACGAAAAACTTAACAGTGGGATTTGCTTAAGAAACTGAGTAAGAAAGGTATATTTGAAACTGGAATTTGGTCTATCCACCATCTGTCTGCTATAATGAAGTTCTATTAGTATAAACCAGTTTCATACTGTAATTGCTAAATATCTGTCTTAATGGTTCTAACAATACAACTTAAATAGCTTTGAAGGAAAGTGAATGTCTACCCAACATAGTTACAATATTAGCTCAAGCAAGCAAAACAAACAAAAACTGTAAGTCAAAATATGTAGACCTAAAGCTTAAAAATTATTCTTGAGTGATACTGCTCCTAATAATTGGTAAGAGATTGATAAATCAAGAAATTTTATATCATCTTTGCATTTTTTTCAATATTAATAAAATGGTACAGGGAACTAGAATCACACATGTAAGGCCAAGTATCAGATATCTGCAGACTTTCTCAAAGATTCACTCCCAGAATCTGTCCTCTGCTATTCAGGGTGTCTCTGACTTAGAAAACAAAAAAGCTCTGAAATTTGTTTAATGTTATAGAAATATTGGGCAATGACAGTATGGTGCAAACTGCTGGCTATGCAAGCACTTGAGTCACTTAGGAGAAGCTGGGATTCTTCCATCCTTATCAAGAAATGCATATAGTCTTGTCTGTTGGCCTTTCTACTCAACATTAGATTTTGCCTGATACACTGTCAATGTATTCTCAATATTTCTTGATCCATGCAGGTTTCAAAATTATGATAGCTTGCACTTTAATTCTCATTTTAATATGTAATAGTTAACATGACTGATACTGAACCTTTTTGTATGTATGAATTGCATTGTATCATCTTTTCTTTAGACAAGAGAGGTGATTGAATGTTACAAGATGGGGATTGCAGCAATCTGAGCTTCAGAAGTACTCAAATTGTAGCATACCTGTTTGGCTGTGACAAAACCTAAATGTGCAAAGGAGAAATTGCTTTTTCAAGATGACTGTACACCGAGTCCAAGACTTGGATTCTGTATACGATGTTAATCAGCATCTTTGTATGCTGTAAAATGGTACATCTGTAGTATGACATACATTACAATAAATATAAATCAGTTTTGTTAAATAATAAAGTGGTGATGGAAAATATTACCCTTTTACCATAAGTTGCAGATTACCTGGTGTCCAGAGATAGAATTATCTTAAGGTAAATCCAACAAAAATATTTTTAGTTGTGGTCAGTCCTTTCCATTTCTGCTATTTTCATTTGCATTTATTATTTGAATACAATACTCCCCCTTCTAGCTGCAGCTTTAAAAGAAGGTTGTCCCGATTTTTTTAGTAAGAAACCAGACATAATAGTTGGCTATGCTGTTGTTCACACACACTCCTGGCTGTGCTCCTGTCAAGTCTCAGGGTTGAATTCCTTGTCTCTCATTTCCTGCTGCGTAGCACACTGCTGCCTCAATTACATAATCATTGATTGTTTTTTTGAAAAAAATTTTTAAATTGGAAAATGTCAAATCACGTTACCCTTATTTATAATGCTTCTCTCTTCTCATCTACATATCAAATATGCTGCATAAAACCTTTCTATTGTGGCTTCTTAGGTAGTGTATTATGGGCCCTGATTCTCCTTTAGCGTGATTAATACTGAGTTGTAAGGACAGTTTCTCTTAAATAAGTGAATCCAAGAAACTTGTCAATGTGGAAAAGTTGTTTGTCAGAGGTAATTTTGAAATGCAGGGCTAAGCATCTTTAAAGCTCTTGTATTATGATCTAAGACCTTGAAAAAGAACAAAGAACATAAGTAATTTCTTTTTTAAAAGGTGGCAATAAAACAAGGTACCATTATTCAGAAATATATTACGTTAGAGAATATCTGAGAACACATTTTCCTGTGGAAAAGATTTTCTTTTTAAAATTCTAGTAGCTGAAACATTAAACTGATGGGAATAAATAGCTTATTTGTCTCAAGTGTCCAAATGAACTATGTAGAAAATCTATTTTGGCTAAACAAAGAGCAGATGGTAAATAATGTGATTGCATTAAAATGACTATGATAGTAGTCACCACATAAAAATGAGCAGTGTGCTGCATTTTTCTGAAGTCTTTGTGTTATAGTCTGGGGAGAAGAAATGTCACAAGAGAATGAGAGTAAGTCCCTTAGCATTTCTTTTATTACCTTCCCAGAAATTGGCCTTATTGTAAGCATATGCGTAAAAGAGAGGCTACAATAAGTCATAATGGGCGAGGATCATTTAGAGAAGATATTACCACTGTCATTTTCTTTGAAATCTTTGAATGCAAATGAACACTAAAGGATGCTTAATAAATATTTGAAATGAAAATGTTATTGAGTTACATGAACACAAAAGGTCTATTATTCTAATACTTAATTAACTGAGTTTTTAGAAGTGATTTTGTACATTGCTGGCAGCACTTGGCACACTTTCAAGCTCCCTATGATACTGTCTGCTGCTTTGGTTCTGGTCTCTCCACCATTTTGAAAGCAGACATTCACACAGATTCTCAAAGGGGTTTGCTAGAACAAAGGACAAAGTGTTTTGACATAACTCAACCACTATTTTTCTCCAATTTCCTGTTGGAAGAAGGGGAAAGGGCAACTTAAAGCTAAGATTCATTTTTATAGTTTTGTTACCTGTTGAGTGGAACAAAAAAAATATGGGAGAGTAGGATGTTCTTTGAATCCTTTACAAGGATCCCTAACCCCAGTTGCAGGGACAAGAGAGGAAGAAAGCAGAATTTTTCTGTTTCCTGAGATAACCGTGGTCCTGGTGACTTCAGGATTTAAAGTTAGGTGCCAAGCAGAACCATATACTAAGGACCTGAACTTTATTTCTTAGAGGCTGTCGAAGGCTTGATTGAACAAGGACAGAGCAAGACCAGAGACTGACCCCAGGAATTCCAGATTAATTTTTTTCAGGCAGCTTGGACTTTTCTCTGTGAGTCTAGATGTAGTGATCTGGAACAGAATTGTCCTGTGGGCAATGCCTTGTTTATTTGTCAGGAGCATGGAGGCATCAAGTCAGTGTTTTTTGCCAGTGCCTTACTTGGCATTGGTTTTTAAATGGTGCTGCAGATGTTTACAGGTGACACCCAACAACTGCAATACTGAGAATACAAGAATCTCTCTCTTTGGCTTTATACAATTTCAGGTGTGTCTGTTTTGGGTTATTTCTGGAGTGCTTTGTGGGAGGGAAGAGGGCAAAAGGCAATTTCATTATTCTTTGTTTTTAAAAACATTTAAATACTGCTTCTTGGAAAGCAGTGTGCTGTGAAGAATTTTGCATTGTTTTCTCCATTATGCTTTTTGTCTCTTCTCTTTCTATGTTGGGAAAAATGCTAAAAAATATGCTAATAGATATTCTAGTCATTTGATATTGGACATATCTGGAAGAAAATTCACTTCCTTACAGTCAGAATCTTGTTTTAATACTTGAAGATTGCTGACATGGAACAGGAATGATATTTTTTGAGACAAATGGTATGTCTACATCTTTTATGAGTGGGCAAATAGAGTAAGGCTTTAGAATTTCATTGCAGTCTGGTAATGAAAGGTATCTGGAAAGGGGTGTAGAGGTATCTTTGACAAAAACTTGCAGCCTCTGAAGTTCTTTACCACACTAGTTTGCAGGTTCTTACCCCCCTTCGGTAGTCTAGCATGCTTGGAGTTTTTTCTAACTTGACACCTGTACTGAGTGTTGGCCAGCTCTCATCCCAGTGGTGCTTCCTGCAAAGCCCTTGCTGTTTGCTTCAGGAAGTTTGATCATCCTCGTCTTTAGCATGGGAAAATTCAGTGTTGCCTTGATAGCAGAAGGCCCTTGATGTTGGTGTAGTGTAGGCTTCCTGTCCTATTTTCTGTTTGAAGATAAAGCTGTGATTTTGGAAACCCTGACATCCCACTACACGTTGCTGGTGTGGACAGGTACACAGCTGGGTGCTTCCAGCAAGCCACTGATGCCTGCTCATCCAGATTCTTATTCTATTTTGTGTACGTGTGCATCCTATTCTGTTGAATGCTTATGGATTTATGTCAGGTCAGAAAGAAGTTCAAAAGAGAAGCTCCCCATTTGTGAAATCCAAAAAGCAAGTCTAGGTGCCTTCTGCTGGAGTAAGTCTTTTCTTTAATAATGTGCACAAAATCAAAGCTGACTGAAAGGGACTGCTGAAAAGGAAAAACTGGTTATTAGGCACACTGGTCTTGGAATTGTTTTTGTCTTGGTATTAGATCAGAAATACCAGAGGTAGCAGGCAGTTAACTCTGTAGAGGTGCAGTGTACTTTATTACTTTGAACCAGATGAGATTCTGTATCACACAGGTCTGGATTCAGTAAGCTTAATGTGAATAAGAGCTTTCATTTTAAAAATAGACTTAAGAGAAATAACAAGGACTTAGGAGTGTAAAAATATTGCTGTATTCTGGGCCACAATATACCAGTAAATTCAGGGTGTCCTTTCACTCATGTGCCATTAAGTAAATTAGTGAATAGTGTGCTAGACTTGATTCTCAGAATACTTAATATCTGTATGACTATATCCTTGGTCTGTTGAGTAATATTTGTTTCACTTCTCATTGTCTTGTTTTTTTGTGTCTATCAAAATGGTAACAATATCTTCATAGGTATCTTAAAAAAATATATTGATACCTATTCAGGAAAAGTACAGTCAGTTTATATTATTTGTGTCTGATGAAAAAGGCAAATGCTGTCAGAGGTACACTTGGTACATAACGTCATTTGAGTAACTTAATGAGTGATTCCAAAGGAAATAATCTTAACTCTTTAATATTGTAATGTATTTTGCCTTCCTTTCAGATCTGTCTCTTTTTTCTTTTACCGTAAAAGGAATAGATATTGTAAATGACAATGCTGTCCCTTTTCCTCCTGCTGTCCCTTTAAAGATGTGAGAAACTTGCTGTTCAGTTACAGTCCTATTGAGAAAATCAAGGACGTTTTATAATAAGTGATAATTAAGGGAATAGTTGTCAGAAGACAGATCTGTGTCTCTGTTTTGAGGTTTTTTTATGGGCACACAAATAATTGAAACTTTCAGGGAAACAGATAATGATACACTTTGAAATTACTAAACATTCTAGACTCAGATTCTGCTTTCTCATATGCCAGTGCCTTTTGGGAATAAGTTTTTAACAAAAAGTGAGTTTGTACAAATGCAAAACTGAGGTAAGTGAAATGGTTCATTTTCAGTCCTTGTGTTGGTAGCATGTGCAGTATCATTAAAATACTACATTTGCTGCTTTACATCTGTGTGATTAAGAAAGTTAAGAAAATAGGCTCCACTGAGAAAATTGCATTCTATATAGCTCTTTATTGGAAGATCTTTACTGTACTTTTTTCTTCTCACAGTTGATAATCATAATACTGTTTAATTTCAATAAAGTTCTTCAGAGCAAGTGCTTTCCTTAGAGGTAGGTTTTATAACTTGAAGATACTCAATATTTTAAATCCACAGTGCTCTTTCTCATCTTCCATGAGGAAATACCGTAAAATGTTCTTTTCAGCAAGAAGATCACGGAGCAATGTACAAAGTAGCAGCTTAAAAAAAAAAAAAGGCCTGATATTTTTCTTTGCCTTTTGTTTGCCTTTTCATTAGAAAAATCAGTAGCATTTAGTTTCAAGTAAGACCTTCAATTAGTATTTAACTGACTATAAGTATCTAATTATATTGCAATTAATTCCTTATCTGAATCACTTAATTTAAAGTGTAATGGAAAAACCTTGGGTTTGGCTGAATTTAGGATAAGTAATCAGAGTAAAAGTCTGATAGCAATTAAAATCAAGATAGTTAGATAAACTACCCTGTAGGTATTGACTTCCAGGGCCACGTAGCATCACGCACTTTCATCGTGGACACTGGAGTAGGAAAATAGGCCAGAGTTCATTTTTTTATGTAAATCCAGTATTTAGGTGCTCTCAGTAGTGCTCAGACTCTGTCATGAAATACCTGTTACCACAGAAAACCACGTCAAAACCCTTGAAGTAATCACTAAATTAGATATGAAACAAAATGCAATCATCTGATGTTTTTGTTTTGAGTCTGTGTTAACTGGGAAGTTTAATTTACTTTGCCATTTCTTTTGCCCCCCAACTGAAGGAGAAGCCTCCTTGAGCTGAAGTGAGTGCAGAATGGAGTCCATGGGGCTCCACAGAAAGGTCCTAAGCAGAGAACTCATTCAGAAATGGCTTGTGAGACATGCCCCTTGTGCCTGTAGGCTTTGGATGAGCTGCCTTTGGCACCTTCCTTCTGGAAGGGGTCTTTTCCTAATGTACTTGCTCTTGTGCTGTCAGGCATGTGGTTATAGCCCAGTAGCAGGGGGCATTCATGGGGTACACTAGGTGATGTGACGCGAATCATTACTGCTGGATTTTGGATATTGCACCCTCTTTTGCCTATACAGGTGTCGTGGTTTAACTCCAGCCAGCAACTAAGTACCACGCAGCTGCTCACTCACTTCCCCCATCCAGTGGGATGGGGGAGGAAATCGGGAAAAAAGGTAAAACTTCTGGGTTGAGATAAGAACGGTTTAATAGAGCAGAAAAGAAGAAACTATAATGATAATGGTAACACTAATAAAATGACAACAGTAGTAATGAAAGGATTGGAATGTACAAATGATGCACAGGGCAATAGCTCACCACCCGCCGACCGACACCCAGCCAGTCCCCGAGCCACGATTCCCTGCCCCCCCCTACTTCCCAGTTCCTAAACTAGATGGGACGTCCCATGGTATGGAATACACCGTTGGCCAGTTTGCGTCAGGTGCCTTGGTTGTGTCCTGTGCCAACTTCTTGTGCCCTGGCTGGGCATGAGAAGCTGAAAAATCCTTGACTATAGTCTAAACAATACTGAGCAACAACTGAAAACATCAGTGTTATCAACATTCTTCGCATGCTGAACTCAAGACATAGCACTGTACCAGCTACTAGGAAGACAGTTAGCTCTATCCCAGCTGAAACCAGGACAACAGGGGAGAGGGGAAAAGTTTGTGTGATTTTGCATGATTTTAGTGCATTGATGTTCTGTGAATATAGAGGGAATGTGAAGGTGAGTTATGCTGTAGGAAAGAATGTTGATGCTTTCAGTGAAGTTCAGGTCTTTCTGGCTTTTGTTGCAGAGTCATGAGCTTACCTCAGAAGAAGAAAATCTATTCACAAAACAGCCTTCTGTTTAGTATGGAAAGTTTCACTGTGACTGTGGGATAAAGGTTAGACCAAGTTCTGATTCCAACTTTTTAAAAGGTTTGGAGTGCAGCTTGTCAGCTGTCATTAGGAGAAAGACTCTGAATTTTATTTAACATTATGAGAAAGAATGACACTCTGAATTTAGTTTGGTATTTTAAGTGCAGTTAGTGTGAAGAACAAGAAAATCATAGCATCAACTATTTGTGGTTCTGAAACAGTGCTACCAGTTACAGAGATGTCCAATTGATTTTTCACTTCCATAGCTGAAGACAGCATTTAATCAGTACTATATACTGCTTTGTCAGATACTTCGATAGCAATAGTGTATGCCAGTGCAGACACCTCTTTTAAACACCGCTGATATTTACAATATCATTGAGTATCATTTACTGTTTCAGTTTGAGGCTGTGGTAGAGACTAGGTAATTTTACAACTCTTTGGAAATTGTTAGAAGGTACTTTAATATTTTCAAAATTAATTTGAACTGAATGATTAAGTCAGTGGTGGGGCCAGCTAACAGTTGCACTGAATCATATTGTACTAGAGGATTAATCATGAAGAAGAAAAATGATCCGAAGCTCAAATTAGTTTTTTACTGTTGAAGTATTTGCTGTGGGTAGATGGTTGATGGCTACCTGTGGGAGGACAGCTGAGAGTCGGTGGTGGAATGCACATCTCTGTGCTCCCCTTTCCCAGCCTGGATGCAAGCTGGCCATGATGAGCGCTAGCTGCCTTGTCAACTTTGAATTCTGGTTCTTAGTACAGAGCTGCCTGTATCAGTTGCTGCGCAAATGGTCTGTAGTTGCTGTGTGAATGGGAGAGTGCCTGAACCCCTGCCCTGAGCCCCGCAGCAAGCGCAGCAATTCCCCCCGGCACCCCAGTCCCGACGTCAGCCTGCTGAGGGTCCAGAAAGGAAAAAGAGAATTTGTTGGGCAAACAAAGGTCGAGAATGATGGCTTTTGCTTTTACAGGGACAGAGTAATTTAGAATGGGCAGAAATACTTGAAAGGCTTTGTAACTTCTGGTCAGTGAAGTGTTTTGAATTAAAAGAAAAAAGTTACATTTAGAACAGTTTTCAGAAATAGATCTTCAAGAGGCTGTTTCATAATTCTAGCTGTCATCAGGCAGAGCCTAAGAAATTTTGAACACTACAATTCAAAACTTTTATCCACTTACTCCAGTTATTTGATGGTAATAAATGGAGGTCAGTTTTTTAATTTCTTCTAAAGAACAGTTTCATTTTTTTTCCCCTTTTACACATAATTATTTTATTTCCCATATTGAATTCTACTTCTCTTTATTAAACAAAATCATAAAGCAGTTCTGTAATTAGGAAGTTGGGCAACATATCTAAAAATTCTCTTTTTTTTTTTCCTGCAGATAACATTGAGGCTAACTGAATATGAAAATAATAGAGAAATCCTGAAGAAGCAGAGGTGTTTTAATTGGGTCCAAAGAGAAAGCAGATACCTAATAAAACTTGCTATCATTAATTGTGGTGGGGAAGGTGCATGCGGCGTTAACTTGAAATGAATTTCAAGCAAAACATATAAATTTGATGCTTTATGTCTTTATGCAGCACATAATTAACCTGTGGAATTCATTGCAACAAGGTATCATGCAGGCCCAGAGCTTAGGAAGATTAAAAAGTGATTCAATATTTATATCGGTAATTAAAATATCCACTGTAACATTTGATGGAATATAGATATGAATTTATAAAGTAATATATAGTAGTATAAGGCATACAATGTCATAAGCCAAACAGGAGATGAGAATTTTATGCATGTTGCAATATCAATAGGTATTTTAACCTTTCTCAGATGAAAAAAAACCACCCACCCACCCAAACAAAAATCTGTAAAAGTCAAGACTTAGAATTAAATGTATAGTCCATTACTGAAATTTTTGTTTCTATGTTGTGGAACTTCTTTCTAAGTAAAGTCAAGCTATTTGCACAAATGCCCATACTTGTCTGCAGTTTAATGGATCATGAGAAGTATAGACTCAGATGAGCGGATCCTTGTATACCTGGCCCAAAAAGCTAATTCACATCTCTGTTGTGAATGGTTTGGTTACTGTTAGTTTCCTATTGAAAATAACACGCCAAGTTTGTCACTGTTTTTTGGCATTGTGCCTCTTGTCAGAAAAAGAATGTTTAGAATTTGTACATGAAGAGGAAAACTCATTATGCCACCTCTACATTATTTGTGAAAAATACAAAACATGCGATTGAATTCTGTGGGTTTTTTGTTTTGTTTTTACTTTTGGAATATGTGGTTCTGTAATTAGTAATAATCACATAAACTTCCTTTTATTATATTAATAAAGCTAGTGCAGAACAGAAGAGAGGTTTCCTGAGATAAGCACATTCTTCTTGTGATGAAACTGTGTATTACAGCTGTAATCAGTGTGGTGATGTGCGTTGTTGCCAGTGTCTTCAAACCGTGCTCCTATCATGAGTTCAATCTCAAAGATACTGATCAAATCGGTCCTTTTGAGAAAGCTTTCCCCTGCAGGGTGATCACAGCTTGCAGCTGGCAGGCGAGTTGTACACCGGTGCAAATGAGAACTGGACTTGCCCTTAGAGGGATGTGCTCTGGAATAGTGGAATCTTCTCAAGAGAAGAGAGGGATGCCTGCTTGCCTGGTACTTGATAAATGAGCTGGTCAAAGAAGAGTGGGGAAGAGTTGTCTGTTGCCCAGAGGGCTGAAATCTTTTCCGATTATCTTCGTGATTTTAGAGAGATAAAAGTGTTAACTACACATGCCTTTCTTCATACTTCTTTGAAAGCATGTTTAGTCAAGTTTTATGAATTAGTATTTTCTGACTATGGAACATGTTCCTATAGGCTAGATTAAGTGTCAACATTCCAGGGTTGGCATCCGTCAAAATAATGAATCTGTCAAACGATGCTAATGTATAGTTTAATTTCATTGTGAAATGTTGTTTAGGGGCCAGCAGAACACACTAATGCATTTTTCCATCCCTGTACAACAAATTATCAGGTTAATGTAATGAATTGCTTTGAACTTAGAGTTGTTGTCCTATTGTAATTTGATGGGATAGTGTTGGTTATTGAAGTATTAATTGGACTTAGTTTAATTTGGACTGAAGACTTTTTATTAGTTATTTTTCCCATAATAAATCATCTATGTGATAATTCTGTGTGTTGTGGAAAATGAACATAAGTTGCTCATCTTACTTGCATGGCTACATTTTCTGAAAAGTAAAATTGTAGATACGCCAAAGTAAAGTAAAATCAGGAATAGCGGTTGTTACAGATTACTTATTTTGACTTTGGAGAAGTACATAGAACAGCCATTGTTAGACCATAAATTTAAGTTAGGAGGAAACAACCCTAGGTACTCTTCTGCTTCAGGCTTGTTTTTCTACTCTAGAGCTTGAGCGAACTTATTGGGAGAAGTAAAGGGAGTTCCTATCAGTGTATGGGATCCCAAAGAAAATTCAGAGCACTGTTATCTGATGGTGCTTTGCTCCAATACAGATGGATCCATTCTCTAAACTGATCTCTCAACTACGTTCTGTTGCATTATCAGTAAGTTATTTTAGAGCAGTATTTTTGTTACGTGAATGAAGTTGGGAAAAGACAGATCACCTGAAGGTTTCTGCAGGGAGATGCCTTAGCTTTTGCTGAAATTGGGTACCCCGTTAAAAATGTGGAGTTAGTCCAAAAGGATACCTGTATAACAGAGAGATCGTTTGAACTCTTACTGGGCACAGCAGACCATGTATAATGAATGAAGTGGGAATCTGGAAGATATTGCAAGAATACTTTCATTAAGTAAAAGTTAATCACTTGAAGAGTGATGATTAAGATTATAATTACCAGTATCTTTTTCTGCTACCTGACATTCAAGTGGCAAACTGAATGCATTCTTCAAGAACAAGGTATGTAATCATATAATTAAAGAAGCATGCCTGAAGGAATAAAATGGGTACTGCATGTGTAGCCTTACATTTGTTCCAGTACATGCTTGTCTATTTCTCACTTTGTCTGTCACTGCTGTCACTAATCTGATGGCTTTATAACCGTCAAGCATACATGAGCTTATAGGACTGAATGTTCAAAGTGCATTTAGCTATATATGATAGGATATATCATCTGATATATACTTATATGAAGAATAAAACATGTTATTTCCTACCTTCAAGGTTTTGTTTTTTTTAAGTACTTAATATTGTAATAATAGTGGTTTTAATTGCTTGTAATATTAGATGTTTTTCCTCTTGTTTTATTCCTTGCGGAACGAAGAGAGAGAATGGAAAACAAGGTTTTGCTCTATTGTGTGCTTCTGAAAGAGTTGATCTCAATGTTCATACTCAGGTTAAGCTGTGATGAGCAAATAAGATTGTATCTGAACTGAGCATGCTGTTTGCCCTCGCCTGTGTGAGGATGAGGGGCTGATTAAAGTTTGAGTGGGCTAAACACAGTGGGAGAGGAATGTGACAGAAGGGTTGAAGTTGCTTTCCTAGTAAACTGAGAATTAAACCTGAGCCTTCACATGTTTCTTGCTGCACAACAACACTGCACAATAATGCTGCACAATAACAATTTCATAATAGTTGCTCCATTAGTTGAAATGGCAGACCTGAATATTTGAAACCCACAGACTGGCTGAAGCTGGGGTAAGTTTGGCTCTGTAAGTGGACAGCTTTGTGTGTGTTGGGTGTTAGACGGCATTATAAAAAGGAAAAGTATTCATGTTTTAGGTTTAGAGATAAAGCTAAGAAATTCCGGAAGGAGGAATCAGGTGAACATGTTACAATTACCTTATGACAAAATTATTACATTCCTGTCTGTGGACGAGACTGAGTCTTCTCTCAGTCTGGAGCAGAACTCTTGTTTTAGAAAAGCAACTGCTTACGGCATTTCTGTTGCTACTCATATTTTGCAAATACTGAATAGTGTGTCAAAATGCAGATTTGAATTATAAAATGAGATTATTTCTGGCTTTGAAAAAGTTGAATGCATTTTTAAAGAATTGAGTTCTATATTGCTTTTGCAACTAAATTATATAATAAAATTATATATTAAAGGTGTTTCCATTTCGTCACAGAATGTGCTGCACAGCATTAGAGACTTATGGCTAGATTTGCATAGCACCTAAATGGTAAGGGTGCTGAGCTTTAACAGGCAGACTGCTAAGTTCTTGTGGCTTGAGTTTGTTTTATACCTAATGTTTGTGTTTAATCTTAGTAGTTTTATTCTTCATGTCTCTCTACCTCACTTCTGTGCATAAAAAAAAAGGGGGGGGGCAACAGTACTGAAACTACAGTGCCTTTCTGAAGATGAGCTAGTAGATAAATGCACTATGACTGGAATTGTACAGAACTCTCTGAAGGAACAATTTTGTGTGAGTGTTGGGTTTTAATAGTGTTTGGTTGGTATGACTTAGTTCCACAGGAAAACTAATGTATAAACGTTTATCGAGTGAAGTCAATTGTACATGGATTGTATTACTATATATGGATCTGTTTGAGCGTATGTGAAAGATGCAGATTTCAAATAAAAATAAACTAAGTTTTAGCACTCCGTCTCACAGGGATTTGTAATATGACTAATTTGAAATTGTTTTCCTATAAATTAAACATAATAATATCAACTCCATAGCATAGATTTTTTGCTAGAATTATTTTTCTTTGAAATTGTTGGAGCATCACAAACTACATGACTACTTCTACTGTAGTCATGTGTTTTGTAGGAACCCCTTCCTTCATGTCATGGTTTTGAGAAATATGACTATTAAATTAAGCATTAAAAAAATCCGTCCTTGTAGTATAGGCATTTGTCAAATTGTTCAGTGCCAACTTTTTCTTTTCCACCAGATGTGCCTTCAAATCTTCCTGAAGCAAAAGAAATTTTTAAAAATATTACTCTTTTTTGAAGTACAGCAGCTGTACAGTCCTGTCTAACAGGTTATACTACAGAATTAAAGCATTTTTCAATGGTCCATTGACAGTAAGCAGCTGACCTACTGAAGCCCAGATTCCACGAATGTGTCTGTACTATCCCCATTGCAGTAGCTTTGGCACTTTCTCCGCTCTCCTGAATTTCTTCCTTACTTTGCTATGTCATCTACTCCTCCTTCCCCTAACTGCTGGCAGGGTAGGAGTCAGTAAGTGCATCTGCCTGGATGGACACAGCACGGGCTGGTAGTTGACACCTAACTCATGTTTAGGCTGGGTAGTTTTTGGGGACATTCTTTCCTACCCAGTTTGCATTAAATTCATAGAACTTCAAGGTCTCTGAGATTTACTTAACCCAAAGGGTAAAGGCATTGAGACAATATATAGCTCAATTCCTTGTGCTTGGAGTAAAAATAGATATGCACACATATATGTGAAGCTACCTCTCCTTTCAGAAATTCTTGAAGGATTTTTGGAACTCCTTATTTCAGGTGTTTTGGAAATACTGTCCCACACACATGTACTGATTAAAGCTGATGTAAAGCAAGTTTTAGAAACCATATTTATGTGCTAAGGAATATAGAGTTTCCAGTGGAGGGTGGTTAGAGAATTGAGTATGAGAAGGTTTGCATTATTTCAGGAAGCTTCTCAATAGAGAAGTTGCTTTTAATTGTAGTTGACTATTCTGTGGTGTATATTAAAATATATCACTTTGGTTCGCCATGGGTAAATGTACTGTACTGTGAATTCAAAATGTGTCTATTCTGAGATCTCTGAATGAAGGCTTCTTCAGAAGCAAAGCTCTGAAGGCGGAGGATTCTCCTGGAGTGCTGAACATTTACTGTCTGTAGCAAGTAAGAATGCACAGGTAACTCAATGCAGTTAGGGAAACAGAAGAATATCACAGCCTTAAATGCTGTATCAGTTATGTTGAATTGTTTGTGTAATTGGATCCTATGACAGTAACAGTTCTGCCCTCGCCTTAAACACTCTGTTCCTGCCAGACCAGCTCTGCAACTGAAGTATGGTGGATTGTTGGTAGGAATTGTCCTGATGAAAAGCATTAATTGAAGACACAGTAGTTATTTTCTAACTGTGCTTCAGGAGCATTATCGTGTTGATGCTCTTTTTTTAGTCTTATCAGAATACATACAGGCTCATGTTCCAAGTGGTCGGTGATTCAGAGCAAGCCAGACAGCAGGAAAATTACGGAAGAACAGACCAGCTGCTGCAGCATTTGTGAGAGAATCAGTCTGGCTGCCTTTAATAATTTTTGGGTTTTGCATCACTGGTGAACTTATCGTAAAACCTATCTATTGTCTAGATGATGGAGTGGGCTCTGTGTGGCATCCCTTAAGCAAGACTAGATCTCTTAAGAATGGCTAGATGAAATAATACAAGAGTAATTAGTGCCAGTTCTGAAAACCTAGTGTTCTCCCCCCCCACCTTGCTTCTGAATAGTATTATTTGCTCATAGGAAATACAGATTCTAGTCACCCTGTCTATTGCAGAGAAACTACATTTCCAAGTAAGCCTGACAGTTTTGGGAATACTTTCACTGTGTGCTTACAGTGTAAGTAACCGATCAGAGAATGGTAGAGCTGAGACTGATAGGCATTTCTGGAAAACTTGCCCCTCTGACCTGGAAGTAAGTTCCTCCATTCGATGCTGTGTTGAAGGGTGGCGATAGGTTATATGCAGTGTCCCAGCGGATCTTAAATGACCAGCTGTCTGATGATATTTCCTGATCTTCGTCTCAGAAAAGAAGAACATATCACTCTGAGTCTGGCTACAGTAAGAATTTGTTGCCTTGGTGGTGGTGGGCTTATCTTCTTCATTGGCAAGTTCCCAGAGAAGCTAAGGACTCGCATTCAAGAGCTCTGCTTTGGTGTGTGTACAGCATGCTGAGTGCTTTAAATATTTGGCCAATTGTTCCAGTGTGAAAAAGGAGCTGAATACTTGCAAGTTTTGGTGTGTTTCATCCAGTTACAGTAAGAGCAATACATTTCACTGGACTTACATGAGTAGTTCCTTTACATAGTCAATAAAAAATATTGTAAACAAATTGTATTATGCAATGATAGTAGTGTTTTCTTCCACTTTGTTTTTTTGTGAGAGGAGAGGAGGGCGAGAATGGTTTGAGTTCTCCTCAGATGCGTGGCTGGTTTTGATTTTTGTTTCTGTTGCATCTAGACCATGAGCTTTTTAAGTCATCTGTGTAAGACAGAGAGGCAACCCAAGATTTATTTATATGCAATATTGTGTTCTTCTTCTGCAAAGCAAACATAAACCAAAAAATCTAATGGAAATTTTATATCAAAAGCACTCTTAAAAGATAACCTAAATGTTTTACAATATTGATAACTGCAGAGCAGTTTTTTAACACGCTACTCATCTGCCTGCCACACTTTTCCAACCTATTGTTTGTCTTGACAAAATGGAGCTGACAATGGTGGGATATTTGAGTTAACTGCCCATTTCTTTCATCATGCTGTTTTTTCAGCTGTGGAAAGATGGTGGCCACTTCACTGAATGGTGTAGAATGTAAATGATAATGCTCAAAGTCCTTCTATGCAGGAATCCTGATGAAAAATTGCTGTCCCAATGTTGTAAAGAAATTGCTGCCATATGTTGTGGATATCAAATATCTTTGCCAGCTGTAAATTAGTGAACACTCTGTGTTCTGTTACATTAATTGCAGATATTTCTTCTTAAGTATAGCATTTGTTAATATATTTATAGTCCATTTGTTTTAATAAATGCTAATTTTACTTCAGTGTTTGTCTGAACAGCCAGACTTGAATGGGTTATAAATCTGCTGTGTTCTTCCCTTCTAAATTGCACATTGTAACTGTCAACCTTGTATTAGTATTCTTTAAGAAAAGAAGAGGTGGCTCTTATGTGGGTTTTTTTTTCCCCCGCTCTAAGAATTCTGATGTGTTTCTTTAAGCTAAGATAATTTGAGCTTTTTTTAGTGGTATGGACACTATGTATAAAAATATATACATATGTTTTAAAATTTTTTTTTAATGCTAAGTAGGGAATGCTTGCATTTATAAATTTTGTTTCATCTCCACTAAGCAATACTGTCTGCCCTCTTCTAGTGTATTCTAATAGATTCTTTTAGGAACCCATAAATCTGAGAGAACTAATTTACTGCTGGATTTGCTGTATGTTCTGTTATCACTGCTGTGGCTGCTGCATGGTGATGTTTTCTTTCCATTCAATAGAGAACAACAGTTTTGTTGTTGTTACTGTTATTTCATCGTAAATGTTACTCTCTCAAAATCTCTTATGGTCTGTTCTTCATGAATATTTAGCCTCCTTTCTTGTTTCATTTGCTCATTTTTTAGCAGGTTTTTTTTTTGGTTTGGTTTGGGTTTTTTTCCCTGAGGTAAAATTATAATCTTGCATTTGTAACTGTTAAATTAAAGAGATTGACATCAAGGGCCAGTTACTGTAACTGAAGGATGAAAGCAACCTTTCTAGAGAAGGCAAGAGATTGATATCTGTGCGGATATTGCTGCTCATAGCACAGTACTGTCTTTCTCAAACTGGAAAAATTACCTCCATATGTAAGATGTTTACAGAGTTCCTGCCTGGATGCAGCTAGGGTTCCAGGTTCAAGCTGCTGTTCTTAATGAGCTTTACCACCAAAAATGAGGCTGATGCTTATGAACCATGGGTCAGAATTTAGTTACTGAACTTAGCTCTTGAAAATTAAAACTCATGTAAGTAGCTGATAACCACATTCTGCTATAGCTTTATGGAAGCCTTGTGATAGATAAAGATTTGAAGAAGAGAGATGACTTGTTCCTAGAGCCTGCCCAAGCAGTTTATAAATGTCTCTGTTTATAGAAGTTGAAGTTGTAAATTCTTAATTATATATTTCTCTCCTTATGCTTAAGAATAGTGATTAATGTTGCAGATATGCAATTAATAGCTCTAAAAAAGTCACTGAAAAGTAATTTTCCAGGGGAGCACCAAGTTTAAAAGAAAAAAACATAGGGACTTGTTTCAACTTGGAGCTTGATATGCAAATCTGATCTTTCAAGTAGGGCTGTTGCAAATTTTCACAAGAGTACCCTGGCTTTTGTGGAATGACCTGTATTTCCTGTATCTCAAACACAACTTCAGGTTCTTCTGATGTGTAGCTAGGTATGTGGTTCAGTTTCCATAAATTAGGTGGCAAGGCTTATACTCTATACCCTTAAGTTCCTTTCAAAATGTCTATTTAGCTAGACACCATGAAACTTGTGCTTTATAAACTAAGCCCCATTTGTTTTTCCTTTCTTGATCTCACTTAGTCTCTGTCTTCTGTATGTGATCTCTTTGTGACAGAGATCATTCATCTGTATAGCATCTAATACCTTGGGCATTGTATTGAACAATTTTACATTAAATAATTAACTTTCAAATTAGCTGATTACAGATGCACTGGGCTGTACGTATTTTTCTCAGTTATGCATGTTTACTAATTTCAGTAATTTTTTTTGTGTTTCCAATCTTCAGAGTAAGCTGGCTTTTCTTTGTGTATTTTATAGTTTCATGTTTGTTAACCAGCTCATAGTCACTGTGGGGTTGCTGGACATGGATAGGCTTTTGTTGGAAGTATTCAGCATTTGCTTTACTATTCTCCCATTGCAGTCAATTGGCACGTCTGCAAAGCAAAATGAAGGTGAAATTGTAGACATACTTTTTGCTAATGCTACCCGTGCTAGTTTGAATTTCAGGGTTCTGCTCACAACTATATTACAACCTTGAGACCTAGTATGCATTGAAGTTTTTCCACTGCAGTTGGACCATTTGTACAGTGAAGTTTAAAGCTGCTCCTCAGATTTTACAAGCAAACTTTTGCTTTGGAGGGATAAATATATTCAATACTGAATACTGGTAACTTAATACAGGTATGTGGAAGTTAGAACTTTGTTAAAAAAAAAAAATATCTTTCCAGGTGTCAGCTGTGTTACTTCACGTCCAGAGCTCAGAGAATGCTTGTAGTTTTAAACTTCAAATTGGCATATTACTTTCAGAAGAGTGTTGCTCCGTGTGTGTTAGAATAGAAAACAGTTGATTGAAAATGGCTGAAAGTATTCGTGTGATACGAGCAGAAAATAGTATGACGTGCATGTGGTACAGCCTGCTTTTGCTGCATTAAGTTCATATCTTGTTTTCTGATAAATTACCTTCTTGCACGTTCATGTTCTTAAAGTACCATAAAATAGTTTAAATAGCTGTGTTCTTAACAGTCTTTCTGTATAAGAAGTTATAGTATGTTATTAAATTCATCTTCACTGTAGCTTGGTTAAGATTCTCTACAGATCTACTTGGAATGCAAAGTTACAGCTCCAGAAAACTTGAACTGGGGAAGTGCCTCCATCTGCCTTTCTTACCTAGAAGAATTATTACGTTGTTACTCAAAGGTGATAATTTCCATAATTATGAATTTTCAGCCAATTGACTTCCAAACTCTTGACCCACATTTGAACTTCCTCACATGGCTCTGCCTGTGAAACGCAGTTTTGCTTACTTTTTAGTTGTATCCTTACTTGTATGTCAGATACACATTTTTTGTGCGTGTGTGATTGATTGTATGGGAGGGGGTTGTTTGTTTGGTTTTTTTCCTTTTTTTTAGAAGGTTGAAACAACTATGGAGGTAATAGGAGGTGTGTTGGACTGTGTTCAGATTTCTGTTATGAGCATGGGCTGGGCACTAGTGCTTTTACAGGAATGCGTGTCTGTCTCCTACCTCTAAAGGATCTCTACCCTTAGTATGCAGGCTCACTCTCAGGCTTTGCAAATATTCTGGCCCTGGTCACTTGTAGACTCTGGCATAGAAGTGTAGCTGGCTACCTGAGCTAGTTACAGTCCTCTTACTTCTGTACTTGCAAAGATTTCCATGAAGTACCTCTCACAAAAATAAATGCTGTTTTGCAGAGTTTTCCATGGAATGTCTTTATTTATGGTAGATGTCAGGCACATGTGCTTATATGCTTATAAGGAGACTTTGTTACTAATTTTTTTCCATTATTTTTAACACTGTTTGAATGTTGTACGTCTACCCAGACATATAGTAAGTATTTTGCATACCTTCCCTAAATACTAGTGGATTGGTTTTGCTTTTAATTTGAAATTAAGCATAGAAGAAGGGCTTGATCTAGTTCTCTTGGATAGATTACTAGGAGATCCTGTAAAAGATCTTTAAAAGAAATTTTGCAGCTTCCTTGGTTATGTTTTTCGGGTTGAAAATACATAATTTGTTGCAGAACAAAATATTCCGAGGTGTGAATTTTTTTTTCTCAAAAATGTTTTTTTGGGGAGTGGAGTATGGAGAAGGTGACATGATTTAATGAGGGTTATGAGATACTATTGGGTTATGACATCAGGAGGGGGAATAGATATGTTTGGCAGGTCTTCAATATCTGAGCCAGTAGGATTTGGCTGTTGAGCTATGTTGGTCTACGCCAAACTGCAAAGTTGCAGCAAGGTATCATGAAGACTTTTTGTCTTGTATTCAGTGGTAGGAAAACAGCAGATGAATACACAAACGTATATATGTGCATACATTTACATATATTCTTATGCACAGTGGGTGTGTACATGCACACTTCCAGATGACTAATTCTGTGTTTCATCTTCCCATTCTTATTTTCTACAACAGAGGGAAAGGGAGGAGAAGGTTGATGTCATATCAAAAAAAGGAAACTCTAAAATGTTCACTAGTTCTGAAATAAATATGCCCTGTTATTTTACAGTATAATACAAAAATATTAAAAGAAATGCCAGTGCATCTTCAGGAAGATATCAGCAATTTTTTCTGTAAGGTTTACAGAAGGAAAAATATTCCATGCTGCTTTTGATACAATGAAAAATTGAATAATATGGGGAAAATCTGTGCAACCACGTTACTTTGCTTCTTGATATTTTTAGAAAGTCTCCTGCTCAAATATAACTAAGCTGCTACCATTTCACATTAGGTTAATAAGTAATTGTAATGGAGGATAAGGAGGCTGGAAAGTCGTGATTAAAATGTGGTCAGTGCTGTCTCCATTGCATAGATGAATAGCAATATTAGTTTAAAACATCATATTCCTGGAGGAGATGATTTTTTTTCCCCAGTGTCATATTTTCTTATCTTGGGTCACTTCATTATTAGTGTGTCAGACTTGTTACTAATTTGAATTCATGTGTCTAGGAACAAGGAGCTCAATAAAAAGAAAATGGTTACTTCCATATGCAAATTCCTCCTAGGCAGATGAGGAGGTTTCCCTGGCAGAAGAAATTATGCATTTCCAGTTAAGGATGTCAAAAGCATCAGGCCTAGGCAGTAGGATCTCTTGTATGCACCAGTTAATAGAAGTTTTCCGTGAAAAGCGAGCGTTAGTGGAAAAATACGCTCTTAAGATAAGGGAGGGATGGCATTTTTAGGAGTAGCTCTGTAAAGGAAATGGCTTCTGCCAGTTCTTTGCTGGAAGGACACTACTGACCTTTGAGCTGTTATTACTGGGTTGAAACACCATCTCTGTTGCCTGTTGATGAGTAAATGCATAGAAGTCATTTGGGATTTAGTTTTTTTACTGAAATGTCACTGAACTAAATATGCATTGTTTTCATTTGAATGAATCTGCATTGTCTGATAAAAGAGAAGTGGGACTATTTAAATGTAAAAGTTCTGGTATGAGTATTGACACTGTACGTGTGTATACAAAACTGAAGACCTCTTGTCACAGATGGGTTGGAAGTGTATTTTGATACTTTGAAGAGCTTGAGGATGTATCAGTTGTTTTGCACTGTATACCCTTGTTGTTTCCACACTGTCACGGTGAATGCAGTGATCCATCAAAATTATTTAGATCGAACAATGGTTATTCTAACAATTTTGTAACCATCCTTTATATTGTTATAACCAAGGCCGTTTTGTCATCAGCTTTTCAATTCCAGAGCCAGTGCCCATCATTTATCTGCATGACTAAAACCAATGGTAAGCACATTTCTGCCAGAGTCAGACTGATAATGGTTTTTGTTAAAGTCTTTTTAATGATTCAATTTGAAGGAGTGATTTCCAGAGGAAGGAAATACCATTTGTTAGGGATCTTTTACTTTAGTCCTTTTTATGAAAAACATATCAGGGAATAAAAAATAATTTCTGCTTTTTTTAATTTCTCAGGCTTGCAAAATAACAGCATATAGAACAGGAATGTGTCATTATTCCCGTCTTCCAAAAAGAAAAGCTTTGTTTGTGGAATAAAATGATGTAACTGCAGATACTACGGCCTCTTTTCTATTCTAAGAAAATTCTGGGTCTCCAGATACTGCATACGTTAACTGTCATTGCTTACATGGTTTTGATCATGTTGCGGTCCCACATTACCTCAAACTGGAGAACAGTGGCTTAAATGACTCCTTACATAGAGAGCTTTACCACCCTTCTACTACAGTAATTATACCTGTGCTCAAGCACGGGAATAAGCACCATGAATTTGTGTCTGAAGCATTTACTGTTCATTTTAGTTCATACAGGTGGCAAATTGTTTTCCAGTGCTAGGAATCCACCTCTGCAGTTCCTCTTCTACCTTCATGCTGAACTGTTGGCAAGTTTTCCTGATCCTAATTTATAGTTCTGGGCAAGTATGTAAAGTGTTTTAAAAAAAAAGGGGGGGGGGGGGGGTTGGGGGGTAAGTGAGAAATGTTAATGAGGAGCTTATATTCATGTGTTGAGAAATGTTATTTACAAAACATGTAATTTGCTGTAATTCAGGAAACAGAATGCAGGCAGTTGCCCAGACTTGCCTGTAAACAGTGCATGATTGGAGATGTTTGGGCTGCAATGTCTCAAGTGGTTTTTTAATCTATTGATGTGGAGAAACGTGGAGGACTGAGATTCTCGTCTTGAATGCTGACCTTGATTTAGAGGACCCATGCTCAGACAGTGGAGTCGAGATTTAAGTGATTAGGGTGGGGGTTTGTATATGTGTTCTCTAGCCAGCTTAAGTTGATGTGTTTTATAAAATGGGCAACGCCCATACGATAGCTCTCTATATTTGAAGATTTAATGATACGGGTAGAGTTTTGCACTGAGTATCTTACATGGGTAGACCATCTCCTTAAACACATCTCTGCTTTAAACTTTGCTGGGCAAAGTTGCATGATGTTCAATTCCAGAAACTGCAACAGACATTGTTTTTCAGCAGCTGAAAGCAAATGGCAGGGTCTGGGGGATTAGTGACGAGACTGCGCTTCCCTTTCTCCCAGGGCCGGTGGTTGGCTTTCTGTGATGGCACAGACCACACTGAAGCCTTAGAGTGTACGGAGGGAACTTCTGGTCAGCATGTCTAATTCCTATGTTTAAAGACACTGCAGTGGTTTAAAGAGTTTCAGATTTTTTGTGGGGACCCAGTCT
Organism: Astur gentilis; assembly: GCF_929443795.1. Taxonomy (NCBI): domain Eukaryota; kingdom Metazoa; phylum Chordata; class Aves; order Accipitriformes; family Accipitridae; genus Astur; species Astur gentilis. The sequence goes on along the minus strand of NC_064900.1, from coordinate 14,427,174 downwards.
TCTTAGTGAATCGAGGTGAGTAATTTAATCTTAATTTTAGATCATGTATACAAGACAGAGCAAAGTCTTCCCCTTCCCAGGGGGCTGGAGTCTTTATAGCTAGCTGTATGCAGGTTGCCACGCTTTGAGGTGACTGAGAGCAGTCTGTCTTTAGGTGTATCATGGTGTGTCTTCTCAAATCTACTGTAATATTTGCAGGTATCTCACAGGTAAAACCAACAGGTTCATTGCTTTCCATTTGTGACAGTCATAATTATTTGTAAAATGGTGTATGAAAAACTTACTGGATTTTGGAGACGCTACTCAGCAGACTGGATAATGTAATCCTAGTGGTCCCTTTTAGTCTGAAATGCTATAGCTCACTCTCAACTGATCACCTGTGAAGTTAAAATCATCTCTCTTCAGCAGCAGCCAGGGTTTGCCTTGCCCTTTGAGATGCAAAGCCTTTTAGGTCAGGGACTCAGCTGACCGCACAGTTGAGAGAGTCACTGATCCTCATTGACTGGTCACTACCAGAATACAATCTGTCGCTTCTAGAGCTGCTTGAAAATGGGAGAAAGGAGAGTGGCTGTGGTGAAGAAGTACTTCTTACCTGATTTCCCACGTGTATGAGGGAGCAGGCTGCCATCTTTTGTGCCTGACTATTATTCATCACACTTTTGTATTTATGGCATCCACAGAAAATTCTTAAAAATGTTTCCAGTCTTGATTTCTCCTTTTGAAGAATCCCTAGGATGATTCCTAGGCTGATTAGCATTCAGTACTTTGTGATGGGTAATGCAACTTTACTGGTAAATAATCTTGTTTAGATATGATCTTTAACTTTTTTTTCTGTAGTCAAAATGTGAGCAAAGGGAATTTCAGCAGAAAATGGACGGAAGTTCTCTGTCCCACCACGTGTGAGTGAGAGAGTTGTGCCATTAGGAAAAAATAGAAGTCAAGGGAAAGACTACCAAAGGAGAGCAAACTTGTTTGTGCATTGTCCTACTTTTCACATTTTATGACTTAAAATTTATAAATTATTTAGCTCCTGGCATTGCTTTAAATGTTATATAAAGGTAAGTTTTATGTGGAAACTTCCCAAAATCTGTATGTCATGAATGTTTGAAAAATGAACAAAGGTAACAGTTCTGTAGCCCCTCATCCTCTAGCATTTTTTTCCAGGCTCAAAATCACAAATTGCTGTGCTTTCTTTTTCCTCTGTTGAACAACTGCTTCTCAGACTGTTTATTGTGTCTTCTGGTATCTGCTTTCAGGATTGCAGGTATCTCCCAAGTAAAACAATAGGTTCATTGCTTTTCATTTGTGACAGCATATTCTCACCTCTGATTGTGTCTTGTTCTATGCTTTGGATACTTCTTGATTGCTCTGTGTCACACTTGGCTTTCTGCTGGTCATAGTGAATTTTTACAGTTAATTTCCTTTGTGTTTTGTGGTTCTTAATTTGGTAGCTACTCTCTGAACTCTTTTATTTCTTGCGGAATTGGGCACTGTTAGGATTCTCAGTGCTTCCCCATTCCTCATCGGTGCTTGTTCACAACCAGTTAGACTAAGTAGCACTACCTTTTTTCTACTTTCCTATTTGTGCAGCCTGTGACATTACCTTTTGGATAGTAGGTGATTTTATAGCAGAACCATTGCACAATGGAGATGAACCACGAAGCCTCTATCTTTAATAAGACCATGCTGAGGTTTTGAAGGTGTTTACTGGTAAATCACCCAAAAAACAATAAGGAATCGAATTAACTGTGCCTTTGCTTGAACATATCACTTGAGGTCAGCCAGCTTTTTTGGATGTTTTCCCATTTGAAACAGATTTTTCTGTTTCTGCATAAACACAGCACCATCTTTGCCCTTCCTCCTCTATCGCCTTCTTTGTGGATTTTGCCCACCTCACAGGTTTTGGTCTCTTTCCTGTGTTTAATGCTGCAGAGCCTTTCTGCCTGCAGTTTGCCAGCTGTCTCAGTTGTGTATCAAAAGGATCTGTGTGTGCATGAGTGTATATATCTGTACAGTTTGTAGAAAATGCTTACAAGCAAATTTGATAGGAAAAGACCATTCATATGTTTCATAGAACAAATTACTATTCTCGCACATTTCAGTAGACCGTCTTTCTTACTGTACTATGATAATTAATAAGTTAGACATGACAGGGCATGAATTGTGTTGAATGAATTTATACCTGCTAGGTTGTTAGCTCTGAATCTGACATCTGAATGCAGTCAGCAAAGCCATGCATGCATTAACAAGATTCTTGTGAAAGCCCAGCAGTCTAAGATTATAAAATATACACACGTATACATGATCTTTTTTTTATTATTATTTTTGTATCTGCACACACATGTACACAGACACCCCTGAATTGGAAGTAACTGGGTAGTCACTGATGAGACTTCCATGGTCCATTTTTCTCTGCGAGTTCTATGGGAGGTTTGTGGGATCTCATCTAGTCAGGACAATTTTCAACTCTGTAATGAAATGAGCAATTTACAGTCACAGCTCAGAATTACTACAAGACAGTCATGCCTCTAGATTTCTTCTGCCTGTTCTATAACAAGAAATATTTTGGTGGCCTGCACTATTGTTGACAGCTTTGTTGTGAGCTTTCTAACAGTAATAAAAAAGCCCCTCCAGTACAACAGCTAATTCAAGATTTATGAAGCATGTGGAATTCTTCCTGCTCAAAGACTGAACGTGTATGTAATCCAGAAGCAGAGTCTGAATACAGGGAAATCGAGCAGGGCATTGCCCCTCATTCTGCCCAATGGACCATAACCACCTGCTGTTATGAGAGCCATGCCACCAAAGAAGTTGGAGCTTTTCCAATCTACTAAGTCATTTTCAAACATATGTATGAACACTGAAAAGGCATGAAGGATGAAGAATATATATTCTCCCTAAAAGTTTTTTTTGTTAGTGTCTTTCTCCCATCCTACTGCAGGTCTTTTATGTTTTCTTTTCTGTCTCTTCCTGCAACTACTTCAATCTTTATAATGTACTTCCTAATATGTTTTCTGTATTGTCTTACTTTGGGTCTTTAAATCATATATTTTTATTCGGATTGGTTTGTGCATGATTAGGCCTTTCAAAAGCATTTGAAGAAAGTTAAGATTGCAAATCTCATTTTTAAGATTCCGGCTCTTTTGTGGGCTTTGAAAGTTTCACTTCAAAATCTTGTATCAAGACTGACGCTTAACAATTGTTTTTATGTACAGCAAAACTAGTGAAGTCTGACTTCATAAGCATCGGTTCCCTAAACCCCTGACTCTTCTTCCTTAGTTTGCTTGGGCAAATTCCAGTACACACTAAATACATGGGGGTTGAGCCAGCACATAAACCAGCTTGACCAGATGGCTGCTGCGTCTTGCAGTGGGTAGAGGTTTGGGCTACAATTGCCTGATGCAAGCACCTGACCTGGAGACAACTTCTACAGTGGAAGTTTGACAAAGTATGAAACTAGAAATGTGGTGGGAATCACTTAGTAATGTGAAAAATAGTTGATTGTTCTATCACTTTTCTCGCAATAAACAGTTGTGCTTTTGGTTTCATCCTGCTCTCTCCCAGGGGCATATTTTGCTCCAATACAAGGCTTTTGGAGGATTTTGGTCTCTTCTTTTACTGGTCCTGTTTCCTGCAAAAGTTGGGGGAAAATGTTATACCTTGTGGAGATGGGAAAAATATGTAATCCAGCAGACAGCACTGGTTATTCCTGCTGAGTTTATTGGACTTGGAATCAGCTAGAGGTAATTTTGGATTTTGGGGGTTAGACTCAAAGACCTTAGGTGGTTCTGTCCTGTATTATCTTGCTACATTCCATGTTCTAATAATGCCGAAGCAGATGGAGATGCAGACAGGTTTTTCCAGGCTGCATAGACTAAAATCGCTATTAAGCTTATCCCATCTTCTTTTCCAAGTATTGCATTTTCATTTTCTTCAGTTTTGTTTGCAATATATCCCACTTCTCCTTCGGTCTGCCATTGGTCCTTTCTTAATTTTTTAGTAACGATGACTGAAAAGATACATTATTTGATAGAGTGAACAATTTTATTGAAATAATTGTGTGTCCGTTGCACAAGCTTGTGATGTGAAGCCCTCATGAACTCTTTCATAACCTTGCAGGCATCAGAGGTATATGTAGGTCACTGAGCATTTGATGCATAGGTTCCTTGACTATCAAAAGCTTGGGGTTTTGGGTAAGCCAGGAGAACCTCAGCACTGACAAAGGCTCAGCAGCATTGCATCTAGCTTACATCGGCATGCTCCCTTGTGATGGGTGTAATACTGAGACAAGGGGAGTCAAAAGAATCTCAGTAGACATAATAAAGGGGGGTGAAAGATGATGTTTAGTGCTTACATTGTTGAAATTAGCTGAGGCAGAGACAGTCCTTGATAAGAAGAGCTGGCCCCAAGAACCAGCCAATGAGGCAGAGACAGTTCCTGACAAGAAGCAGGAGCTGGTCCCAAGAGCCAGCCAAGACTGGTCCTGGGGCTTGGGTGCACTGAGCCTGCGCAAGAAAAGAGTGGTGACGAAGAGGAGTCATCTATCTTCATCTCTGCGACCACCAGACGACCACCATAAAGAGGCCCTGCGCAGGCGCAGTTGAGAGGAGACTATGGAAATGACCTCTCAGAACTCATTTTAATATGAAGTGGGGATAGGTCATGCATATGTATAGGCGTATTGTGAATCTGTAACACTTGATTGTATAACTTTGAAGCGAACTGCCGAGTCAGGCATGCGTGACTTTGGTGGGACTACCCCCTGTGCCGCCCAGCGCTGAATGAACATACCTACTTTACAATCTCACTGATTGTGGAGTCTGTATTCCACAAGTCTGTACGTTTTGGGGCATGTGTAGTAGTGAGAGTGCTTCATGCTTCGATCTTGTATGGCTGAAGGAACAGCATGAGTGTTTTGTTTTTCTTGCAGCCTGGTGATTAGGGTTTCTTCACAGGTAAGGAAGACCCAAGATGCTCTTCCCTCCTCTGACCCAGAAATTCAAATCCACCTTTCACCTTCAGTAAGGACCAACTAACTACCTTGTGTGGTATCTTAAGACACTTGCCCTCTCTCTTCTGAGAGGCAGCATATATTTAAAAAACCCCAACAGATCCACCAGGACCTACAAGAAACTGGAGTGGGCATGACTTCGAATCCCAGAAAGCTTCAAAACTTTCATCTGAGGGGTGAGATGCAACACTAGTCGTCAGTGGCCTGGGTTTGTATTGGGTTATGAAATGAATAAAACTTCTTGAGTCTAACCAGTGAGCTGCTGAATAAAAAAAACAAACCAAGGATAGAAGCAGCATTACCACCATCACTAGCTGTGTTTGAAAATGCAACAAGCACCATTTCACTGAATTATTTTTTTAAAGGATGAGTTGTCCATCTTCAGGGCAAGCTCCAGCCTGTGCATCCCAAATGCAGGGAGTTCTTTAAGGCTTTGTAATTTAAGGTGTAATATTTGGATATAGCTTTGCCGTCTGCCAAGCATAGTGTCCTTCTATGAGTCCCATTTTAGGTGCCCAGCTTTACCTGTGAATTAGGTACAACCGTACTGTATAATGTTTTTGGCTTAAAAGGTCAGATATTGAAATGGTGTTCTGTCTTTTAAATTTGTCAGATATGGGTCTCTGCATGAGCAGTTATATAGCTGGGAGTAGCATATGTCTGTGAACTAGGGACACATTTTCCTGGATGTGGGTGATGAGTCTTATCTTGGGCTGCATGTGGGAAGAGAGGAACGAAGTGTTGTTAGTCACTAGCCTGTAAAATTTAGTATAATTTAATCATAAGACAAAATCAGAAGGCAAGAACACTTTTTTTGGTGCATGGATTGGTGGGATAGTAAGGGAGAACAGACATCATTTATTCATTCGTTAAGGGAGTGTGTTCCACAGGCAGCTCAGTTATCATGACAAACTTGAGGTTTTTCCCCTGTGTTAGTTCTGTGTCGTCTGAATTTCAGCCATGAGAATATAGAATCACAACCCATAAATGTAACTCAGGTCAACACATCCTGTTTTGTATGGATTTTCTGGTGCGCTGTCAGGATGAGAAGTTGTAAATGTGTATATAGTGAATTTAAAGTATTTGGTTGCCACTTCTAAGTGTGGCTCACTACCATTTGGTTACAGGGTTAAGGGGAATTTCTAAAATATCTTACAAGGCATTTGAATTTGGAATACAAGTCACTTTAACCATGCTACATTTGTGTTGTAGACTGTGGTTTTGAGTTTTAATTTATAAATAGTTAAACATCTCAAAACTTATGAAAACTTCATTTCTGTTTTGGGAGGATATGTGTAAAAAGGCACTGAGATTTCTTTCTGTGCACAGCTAAGTAAGCAACTTAATATTAAAATATGAAAGCAAAAGGGATATTGGCTATTAAATATGAGTGTAATGGATGGGATTTGAGGTAATTCTGTAAGCTATTTACATGACTATGCAGATAATTCATATTTTAATATTGATGGCAAACATTTTCACACTAAAATATGTATAGAAAAAAGGAAATTGACTATTAAAGATGTATGTAAAAAGAAAAATGTAAATGACTTTTGGAAAGTGACATGCCAACTATGATCTACTCTGATAGCTTTTCTTTCTAAATTTACAAATTGGAAAGAATGAAATCGGGTTACAAGGAAAACTATTATGTACTATAGTAATGTACAGAATATTACTCAGATCAGTAGAAGTCCTTTGTAGCTAATACATGTCAAATTAAATAATAAATGGAAATGTATTGAGCAGTCATGCTGCAGAGAATAAGAGATTGAAATCTGACTTAAATTTAAAAATAGCCCTCCCTACTCTTGCAGAAATTGCTATGGAGAGACACTTCCAGGAGTAGTGTTTTGCATCTTTCCCTCCTGCATTCCTCTCTTCTTGGCATGGGGTCTACTAAAGTAACTGTACAGAGAAAAATATTTGTCAGTCATAACAGTTGTTCATTCATCTTAAAGTATGTCTATTTTGCATAAACCTGAGCTTTGGGTGTTGTGTGGAGGAGTAAGAGGACTTCGGCACCAGCCCATGTATGGGCTCAGGTGCAGGATACTTCGCAGTGCTGCAGTCCCTCTCCTTCCATCTGGCTTTTCACCATTCACTTTGGGTTGCATCAGTACCTGTTATTGTGCTTTGCACGTGCAAGATATTTCAGTGGATGTATAGTCAACTTCAAATACACCATGTAAGTGTGCTTGTACTTTCTTTAGCGTTTTACATGAGCCTTTGTAGAAGGATGCTTTGCTTTAGCACATCACTGGTATGCACACGAGCCTTCAGAAGCACAAATGGAAGCGAGGGTTAAGGTAAATGTAAAAAACGTAAGTTTGTATCATAGCTTGTGCTGTGTGAACAGTAAAATAATTTTCTACCAGCTCTCGCTTCTCATGCTTGCCTATGTCGTCAGATCCCCAAAGATAGACATTTTCATGGTAGATATAGGACTAGAACTCAAAAAATATCATAAAAGTGTGTGTGAGGAAATTGGACAACCTAAGCCTCCAGTTTTCATTTACGTAGAAATTGTAAATATTTTGTAGTTTTTAAATGTTGCTAGTTTAAGAAAAACAGATTCTCATGGCTGAATATGTTACTATTAAAGAATTTTTTTGTTTTCACTAGTTGAGCATTTTCCTCTATTTTTCCTTAAAAGATAGATTGAACCTATTCCTCTATCAGGAATTTTTGTCTAGCAATAAAGGCTGTTCTGATAAGCAGTGAGCCATTCTGTTCTTCAGGGTGGTGGGCTTCTTACCAGGTGTTTAATGTTCGGTCCATGCCTAGCTTTAGGGGACCGAAGCAGTAAAGAGGTGCATAGGCACCGCCGGAGGTGGTGGTGGATGTGGGTGATAGGTTTTCCTGCAGCTGCCATTTGCCGTGAGACTCCTGGTGTGCTGCAGGGCGGCAGGGTGAGTTCAGATCCCCGTGGGGTTCCTGTGACTGTTTCAAAGAGATGGATAAATTTTGACTCTCATTTTTTGGGTAGAAGTTCAACTCCACTGCTAACCTGGTATCCCACATCCACCCATCCGTTCTATTTCTTCCCCCAGCCTTACTCTACGCAGAGAAACTGAGTGAGCTTTAGGGGTCAGCGCTTCCCTCCAGGCTGATTCATCTGTTCCGAGGACTTTTTTCCCCACGCTCTTTGAATTGGCTTTATTTAAACTGTCAGTATCTTCACCCTGTCTGTGTGCTGTCTTGTTGAAAAACTTGGAGGAGATACTCCACTTAATACCGTTGACGGATATTTTTAGCTATTCTACGTCCTTCCCATCTTCCGTTTTCCTCTCTGGGAACTTGACTGGGTGTAGAAAAGTGGTGGATGACTGTGTGTGCCTGATCAGCATGTGATTAGATTTAGGTTGTCTCTGCCTGAAGAAGGTCTAACAATGGCCAAAGCACTGAGTCAGCAGGGGAAATTATGCTGCTGAGAGTTGCTGTATTTCCTTAAACTTGGTATTCACAAGGGTTGTGTTCAGGTTGATGTCAGTGTTATCCAAGAGCTGTGTGAACTTTCTATCTAAAGCTCTGATTCACAAATTTAGTTTTAATGCATACTTAAGTTTACTTTGGTCTAGAAAAGCATCGATGTGTCATGCTTTGGGCTCCCAGGTCTTAGGTTCATACTTACTTGCTTTTCTAAATTAGGATGAGATGCTGTATGATCAGTGACCTGAAGAGGCAGTTGAAATTTGAAAGCTTTTACTTATGTGCTACAGGGAGAAAGAAATGAGGTGTTCTGCCTGAAATCAGATTAATTTAAACGTGTCAAATTGTTCTACAGAAATTTCTTATCAAAATACCAGGGAGGTGAATTTTACAAGATCTCTGATCAGTACAAGTTATCCTTACCAAAATTGTTGATGTCTTTTTCCTTCCACCCCAGGTTAAATACTTTGTTACTAATACAGAATTATTTGTTATTAAATACTGTACTTATGTCTATATAACACATTAATTTTGTCTCATACAGAAAATGATGTTTGGGCACACATTTAGTTGTCATGGTTTGCACAGCAAGATGTATGTATTCTAGTGCCACAATGCAAGCTATGTTCAGTGGAAGTGATCATGGTACATACTTCAGTTTGTAAAGTATTTGGTACAAACTACCAGCTCAACATGAAGAGCAGACTTCTGGATGCACTAGGATGCACTTCTGGATGCACATCCTAGCACTCCTGGATGGCCAGGAATGTGTTCAGGGTATCTGATTGTCTGATGGCTAGGAAGAGCCCTAGGCAACTTTTACCATAGGAGTTCAGAGGGGGTTCTTAGCTGGGAGTAATGCTCTGATTTTTCAAAAGGTGGAGAAAACAGGAGTAAGAACGAAAAAGGAAACTGCAGATAGGAAGAACAAACTCGTCCAGGAAACTTTAATCCAAAAGGAGTGAGCCAGTGAAGTAGCTGCAGTCTTGTTGCTAATTGATACAGCATACAATGCATTGAAAAGGGTGTTAATAGTGCTTGGGGAGCAAAGGGAGATGCATACCAGGATGGAGGGCAATGATGTATCCAAATATCTGTGTAAAGGGAAGGACATTTTGTGACTACAGCTGTCTTGTCTAGTATGATTATTTTTTTTAATTTTTGTGGCAGGGGGAAATCGGTGATAGTTTTGCTTTCTGTCATTTCGGCAAGGTGTCACTCCGAGACATGCAGGTGAAAGAAGTTGAGGAGATGCTGTCAATTTAATTGGTTAGGACAGATGGAGAAATGCATAGAAGGAAATTATCATAAAGGTGGTGAAAGATGTGTACAGCTCATTTTTAGTACAGAAGTGGTAACCAACAGGAAGGCTAGGCAAAGTAAGAGCAATAACTGTATATTGTTTATAACCTAAATCTGTTGAGGTAGAGACTGGCTTGCTTTTGCAAAATATCCAAAGTAAAGTCTTGGGACTCTGATGAGAGATTCTGCTTTTTTTTGTTAGAAGTCTTTTGCAGGTTCATCATTCTTGAAATGATGTTCTAATAAGTTTCAAATACAAGTGGCATCGATCTCTCACTTACTCTGAAAGTTGGTTTACAATAGGCAATCTAAAAGAGGAAAAAAATTAAATTGCTGTAATTATAGAGGTATTGTGTGTTTTACACTGCAGTAAAAAGAAATCATAATGGCTTTGTTTGAGTACTTTCAGAATAGGAACAAAATGATTTCAGAATGCTCAATTTTGATAGAAAACAATGAGCCTCATTTATTTGTAAGTAATTGTATCTATTTTGATGGTGTTTTTCATTGTTCTCATTTCTCCAGTACATTTGTTTTTCCTTTTTTATTTTGTTTCTCTTTAGCTTATCTCCAATTCAGAATTTTCAGCCAGGAGTTTGAACTGATCTAAATAGGCAAAGTTCTTTAAAAATGGTGAAGTCATTTCTTCATTTAAATTTGCAAGGAACTGACTATCCTCCCTTTTAGTTAAGTAATAGCTGTTTTTCTCATTGTAAGCAATAGCTCTCTGCTTTCTAAATTAAATAATTGCTTTCTAGAACCTGAAAAGAATGTGACAGCAGTTGCTGAACCAGTGGAGTCATGCAGAATTTGTAGTTTTCACCTATCACACATGCATAGAGCAAAAAGAGAATATAGTGCTACTGGCAGGAATTGATGAAGAGCTGTGTTTTGTTTTTATGCTCACCCCAGTGTGAGGCAGACAGATGCCAATGTTAGTAGCTGAATATTTTAGGAGGATGGATGTGTTTGTGTGTATCTGGGAGTGTGTTACATAGCTGTGATGTAATGTCATCCGAGCCTGGGAATGTGTACAGTATAATTTTGTGAGATTTGAGAAACAGTCTGAGGAAAAACAGTTTCAGAAAAAGATTGAGACATAATGAATACGCAAATAGCTTTCTATTAGTTGAAATTCAGTTTATAAATTTTACCTGTTGCTCTTTGGCACGATTTTCTTAAACCATGTCTGTGTATATGAATGCCTATGTAGTGGTACCTATCAGTAAAGTTACTTGGTATTTCTCAGTTTGAGCTGCCTTTGTTATTGCTTATAGCTTTACTATGCCTTAACCAATGAACTGAAATTTTAATATTGGATATCTAATTCACATTCACTTCTGGGTCTATGTATTTTTTCATTTTCAGCAGTAGTAGAAGATAAAGTGAAAGAAAACTGCATGGGTACAGCCGTGTTGAAGAAAAACTTGCCAATTTTTTTAACAATTTCTGTAACATACTTGAACAGTAGAGATGGGTCTAGGCAAGGTAGTGCCCTTTGTGCCAGGGATGTGAGAAAATATACCTGTTTTGAACCATTTTGTCTCCTAAAAGCAATGTGGGTTTTTTTTTCTCATAGTAGACTTTTAAAAGATTTTAGTGGATAAAACCTGTGATTTTAGCTTTATTGAGCATGGTCTGTAGCAAACTCTACCATATATCCTTTTAATTCCAGAAGATATTTGAGCAGATCTCTTGAATTCAGTTTGGTATTCAACTGACCTTACCTTGTAATAGTTGTTTTGATCTCTACTTCTTTTCTAGTGATCTCTAGCATTTGCTTTTTGGCCACTGCTGGGCACTGAGCTGACATTTAGTGGGAATAATCATAAAGCATACAAGATCTACCACCTGTATGGTACAGTAGAGTCCATTACTTTGTATGTGAAACTAAGATTTCCCCCCCCACACACACACACTAAATTGCATTTAATTCTGTTTTCTTCTATTGGATTTCATCTGCCTTTTACTGCCCAGCTACTCAGTACTGTTAGGTCCTCCTACAACTAACACACACATATTCAGCTTTTCTAGATGTTTTTTGTACTTTGGAACTTCAATATCCAACTTGGGAGCATATGTTTGGGAAAGATTTAAAGGTTGAAACCTCTTGATTAATTCATACCCCAAAGACTCTGGAAATTGGACAATAAGAAAAAGACTCAGTTCTGGTTTAATATTAGCTGAATTGAAGAAAACAAAGTTGAAACAACTTGGTAGTTATTAATTGGCTTTGGAGATGTGGTGTGTTTTTTTTTTTTTTTTTTTTTTTTTCTTTTTAGATAGAGAATTCATTTTTTAATAAAAAAATCAATGGAGTAAGGTAAAATTAAAAATAGCCAAAATAATAACTGTTTTGCTTAACTTGTTGGAAGAACTGTTCTACTGATGTTCCTGAACTAACAGGACTGTTTCATACTGCAAGGACTAGTGAGATCCTGGCCATCAAAGCAAAGTAAAGAGTGAAGGCTGGAGTTTTTCCTGTCTCATTCATGCATTTGTGGCTTCTTTTTCAACGTTATAAACCTACAGGATAGTTTTTGAAGGCACAATCAACTTAACAGTAGTACTGGCCAGAAAGCAAGGCTTCTGATCTGCAGGTAGCTTCTGCTCTTTCAAGATTTGTTCTACTTTGAACTGCATTTGTCTTGAAGCCAGAGACCTGAGAAGGACCAGTCTCAGCCTTTAGCATACCACCCCAGAAATCCAGGTTGATTTTGTTATCTTTGCTGGAACCCTTCACAGAAATCCATGTTAAGCTCTGTTTAGCAGGAATGAATCACAAAGAGGGGCTCTAAACACTGGGAAAAAAATGTGAGAAATGAAAATCAGTACTGAAGGTGAACAACAACAACAAAATTGGTAAGGGAATAGTAGCATATTGTTTATTGTCTGTGGAGTGTAAGAATACTGAACAATTCTTTTTATTTAGGAATTTTTTTTCCTGAGATGTAAAATACTTTGTTCTTGCTTTTTAGAGGTGTTTGTTCACTGTCAAATCTGTAGTTTTCTTACTGCTTCAGCTTATTTAAGAAAGTGTTTCGTTGAAAATAAGTAGGCAGAATAATGATGAATATAATGGCAAAAGGAGTTTGTAAATGTAGAGAGAAAACACCATCCTTCAAGGCTTTGTCACTACCCACCGAATGTAGAGCCCCACAGTGGTTTCTCAGTCTCCCTTACAGCACAGCTTTTCAGCAACATCCATAATACATGGCATTAAGTATTAATTTGGGCTTTTACTCTCCAGGGATGTTGCATGTTAGTAACCAATATATTATCCATGTATTTTTGTTCTTCCTGCTCCACCTCACACTTACTGGTAGGTCTTAGATGTTTGTGTTACTGAAGAGACTTTAGGTAAACTAGTGACAGCTGAGTATGCCCTGACAGCTTTAATATCTTTGTGAACACCAGCTGTTGTGAATAGATAAACTTCTGATGTGTAACTGTTCAAATTTAAGCAGTAGGGCACTCAGTAAATCCTATAGGTCTTGTTATGCCTTTGCTCCTTAAGATCAGAGCAGTGCTCTTTTCTGTGTTTCTCTGTGTTAGTACACCGCATTACAGGACAAAGATGCTACTCTGATCACTCTTAAGCCTTGTATATGTTGTTACTGTTTCATTGCCTGTCTAGCTAAAATATTTTATATTTTTTAACATCCTTTCCCCAAGGTGTTTTTTTATTCTCCTGAGATACCCAAAATAATTTTTCTTCGTACAGTGCTATGCAGTGAACTGGTGAATAACTCCTGTGAGGTGCTGAGTGCCATCTCTTTGCATTAATTTGATTGGGCTTTAAGTTGGGTCACCATAAAAGAAACTTTGGAAACTTACCCCCGCCGCCTCCCCGATGAAGTCTGCCTCACCCTTTGGGTTGTGCACAAATGTGTGCTAAAAGAAAAGGAGTTGTCTGAGGTAGCTCACCTGTGCTGACTCAGTGCACCAACATGCAGAAAGTGAAACCAACCAAATCATTATTTTTGAAAGTTCACATAGTAGATGATTTCCTGTATCTGCTAATCTACTCTGTGGAGAGAGGGAGGGGCTGAATCCAGCGAGAGAGGCATCACCCCGCTTTCATAGCCAGAATTCCTGTTTTCAGAGTTGTGTGGAAAGCTGTTGCTTCAGACTCTTGATGTAAATTTGTGAAAACTTTTCTATCTCTACTGATCAGACATTCTGGTTGTGTACTTGTTCCATCATGGTGATACCTGTGATGCACCAAGGAGAAACCTCCCATTTTGAAAAAAGAGTATTCAAATGAGAGTTGACTGAAATTGAGAACTACATAAAGGCAAAACAAAACAAAAACACCTCAAACTCTCTGTTGATAGGGTTTTCAGCACATCCAGAAAATGGATTAGTAGCAGTGTGGAGCAAAATTTTTTAGCCAAAGTGATCTTCATTAAAACAAAAGGCAAATTCAGGCAATGCAACTATCTTATAAATTTGTTCTGAGTTTAATAAACCGGTGTTGTGAAAACAGAAATTCTTTCTTAAACAACAATGCTTTTGCTTGCTTTATTTTTTAAGACACATGTTGTTCAAATCAAATAGGACAAAATTGTACAGTTTGTGTCAAGCCCAAAGATCAGAAAAGATTTTTAGATTAACCTCAGATGGACATTTTTCTGTATTTTTTTTTTTTCTTTTTGTACTATAAGTAAGCTGAGCACGTGTTTTTCCCCATTTTTAAACAGATTGTTATTGTTTAAATTGAAGTGCCAGGGATCAGAAGTTCAGTGTGTTGAAAGTTGTATAAACATTGAACAAAGAGATGGTCTCTTCCCGGAAGAACTTGCCAATTACTGTTTCAGTGGAGTGTTGAATGATTCATGTTTCAGATTTGAGCTTAGTAACTGTCTGGTGTATTCAGTGTTATATTTTAAGCTTTTTCTCTGGGTGGAGAAATGCATTTTAGCTGAGGGCAGCTAGTACCTTGAGATCTATAATTTCCATAGATAGCAGACAAGATGTTGCTTGCAAATACTGTCAGAAAGAAGTCTACCTCTAAGTAAAAAAATCTGCTGGACTTGTAAAACAGTGGTTGGAAACTGTTACTTTCTCTCATGGGAAAGAAGAATGTTGACATTATATTGAGGGCATTTCAGTAATTCCTGTCTTGGCAGTGCTTACTTTCTGTGGTCAAGAAATGCCTGCTGATTTATATGCTCGTGCAATTAACTTCATACTTAATGTATCTTATCTTAGAGGCTGACATTCTGAAGGTAGCCTTTAAAATAATAGTGTCATTTAAATGGTCAGCAGGAAAGTAATTAATTAGAGATCCCATTTTAGACCTCATTTAATTTATTATTTGGTAGTTATTTATTTTTGCCTCTGGCTAGAAGAGAATGGCTGAATTCACTCATTCTGCATGGTGTTCTGGCCTCTTAATAACACAGAAACATTAAATACTAAAACATTTCTTTGGTGTGTGTGTGAAAAACTAATTAATTTACTCTCTCTGTTTTTGCTGTCCACAAGCAGTTTGTGGCTTTTCTTTGGTTTTATGTTTAGTAATTAGCAGCTGTTGAAATACTTCACACATGCAGCTTCTTAACTGATAGCTGTAATCCCGAATTTCTGGATGTTAATTATTCCTTTTTGTTTTAAAATGAAACCAGTCACATACCCATGCAACTTTGGTGTGTTTGAGATGTTGCAGAATTATTGAAATACGCAGCCCTTTGCAGCAGACATATAATACATTTTCTATGTCTTCATGCGTATTTTTGTGACATCTGAAGTGTCATCACTGGCCTTTAAGTTGATGCTGTTTGAAATGAATGGGACAGCTGACAGCCCTTTGTTCAGGCACCTGGAAAACTCAGGGGGATCTTGCTGAATCTCTTCCATTTCCATCCTGTGTTTTCCAGATGTAAGGAAGGCTTTACAATTTAAATAAAGTATAATCTTAGGTTGCCTGTGCTCTCCTCCTTCAGATCTCAAGAGGAGTGGTTTATCTACCTTGGGAAATGCTGGAAACATTTGGTCTGCTGTCCCTGAATATTTGCTATTTCTTCTGTATTACTCAGTACAAGTTTCATACTACTGCTTATACTTCTTGTTTGCTGCTTTATTCTTTTCTTGTAAGGTTTCAACTTTAAGTGTGGAAAGAGGTTTAAAGTAGAATTGTGATAGGAGAAGGTTAGGCAAAGCTCACGGAAGGTGGCCTGTGAGCCTCTGGCAAGCTAGTATGCTTGAACTTTTCTGTTTTCTCTTTAAATTAGAGAGGGAATTATATTTGTCCAGGTTTGGGGGGCAACTGACTTCAAAATTGTTACGAATTTGTCCCAGTGCCTGAAGGAAAGGCAAGAGTGAGGAATGTACAACTATGTAAGCAAAAGATAACATCTGGGAGTTCAGCTCCTCAGGTGCTGTGCTTCAGGTCACTTCTCAGGTTTTTCTTCCCATTCCTTCTCTTCCTCTCCCTCAGTCTCTGCTCCTCGTAAGCCTCCTTCCTTTTGATGCCTGAAAAAACTTGGCAGTGGTTATGACATTTTTCTGCTGTTCTGGTGAACTCCACTGACGCGTCACTCTGGTGCTTCCTGTGCATCCATCTGCATGTGCCTGTTGTCCCTTTGGTCTTCTGGAAGGTCTTGCTGTGATTTGTCTATAATAGTACAAGAAACTTACACAATGGAGCCCTTTTTGTGGCCTGGGTACTTTGAGAATGTAAAAAGCCCTGCTTTCTGAGGCACTGTGGCGGTTTCATAAGAAAACAAACTCATAGGACGTAGAGCAAGCCTGCTTTGACACGTACAAATCCACTGACACTGTCAGCAAAGTAAGGGGAGGAGAACAGGGCTTTTAGAGGATGGTTTTTATTCAAAGACCTTTTTGTACCTTAAATATGAAGAAGGGGAAGACTAGCGTTAGGATTATATATTAGGATTTTCTAAAGTTAAACACAATTAGTAAAATAGTGGCCTAAATTAAAGTTCATGTCTTGATTTTCCTCTTAATAGATATAGTTCATGTTCACTGAATAAATAAATGAAGATTAATGAGCCCTGGAAAATATTTTAATTTACTCTTAGAATGGAATTACCTTACAATGAAACCGTCATAAAAAGTGGTTATGGACTGTAAACAATATGCTCTGATCTGTATCATTAATCTTGCCTCAGAGATCTGCAGCATGTGTTTTTGAGGGAATAACAGTTGATAAACATTCAAGACAACTGGATTAATTTTTAAAGGTGGAACAAAATACATGGCTGATAACAGTGTGACAGTCCTCAATAACGATTTTTACTTTGTAATTGGGTAAAGCCACACAAAGCTGGAGGAACAGGAATTTCAGTCATTGTCTGAAACTTTGGATGTAATAATAGTACATAAAGATACGTATGCAGAAAAGTGCCTGGTTGAACAAGAAGAGTTAGACCTTCAGAAATTTTTACGTTTGCTTTTGAAACAGAAGACAAAAGCTAGTGCTAAAATTAAAATAAATACACAAGGGGTGTATGCAGGTAATTACAGCAATGCCTGCTCATGCTTGAATAGAGAAGGTAAAGATCAGGACTGACCTACAGAAGCCTTCTGCAGTTGAAACCTATTCAATAGTCTGTTTGTGCACCTTTATTGTGTAAGTGAATTTTTTAAATTGTATTTTG
This sequence comes from Astur gentilis, assembly GCF_929443795.1. NCBI lineage: Eukaryota > Metazoa > Chordata > Aves > Accipitriformes > Accipitridae > Astur > Astur gentilis. The sequence goes on along the minus strand of NC_064900.1, from coordinate 14,409,804 downwards.
TGTTAAATGTATGTTGCTATCCAAATCTGATGCTCTCCACAGAACACAGATTGCCCCAACCCCCACCGAAACCAAAAGCAGAAAAAAAAAAACCCAAACCCTTCTGTGTGAGGGGAAAGTGAAGTTGTGCCTGAGGATTGTTTCAAGGTGGCTTTTGGGTGCAAAGGGCATATACCTCATTCTTCTTGCAACTGCATGGGATTTTTCTTTGGTAGTTTTTTGGCATTTAGACATGATATCTTTTCTTTTTATGAAGATTTTGCAAAATGTAGCTGTATAACTGTCCACTAAACAAGATCATGTAGGTGATCCATCTCTTTCCTTGCAGCTTTGTGTTGTTCGTAATGTTTTGTTTACTGTGTCTCGTGCTCCATGCGATATTATTAGACGAGTTAACATGTCATCTTTAGCCAGTGTCCAGAAGGTACAACTCATCATGTATAAATGCCGATGCTTTCAGTGACTAGTCTGACATTTTCCAGGATCGGAAATCCCTATATTCTATCACTGTTGTCTGCTTTGTACAGTGTAGCTAAGGAATAAACTGCTTTTTGTGTTGCAGATATAATGTGTGAAACTTCATAGAGGTTTTTCTTTTGCTATTTCAAGAACTACTTTGGATGGTCTGCCATTTATCCCCAAATATCAATGGTTCGTATTTTCTTGGATCCAAGAAAGAAGTACACTTTTGAAAAACTTTTCCATGTTTTGGCAAGCTACTCAGTATTGTCCGTCCTGGCTGTAGCATTGCCCATGTCTGTCACTTATGTCTGCTCTTTTCTAGCTTTCCTAGTTTAACAGGGGTGGTACTGTGAGACTATACTGGGGTCACTGGGGAAACCCCCGAATGATTCTCAATGGAATTGTGTGAACTAGGGTAAGACGGAAAGCTTCATGAATGCCATGACTACTGATATGGCTAGCATAAAAAGCAAAGGGTATGATGAAAATAAGGTTTCAGTTCATCTACCACATAACTGATCAGCTTTGAAATGTTGAAGGCAGTGGTTTAACCTCCCCCCCCCCCCCCCCCAGTCTTCAGCTTCATTTTTTTTCCTCAAGTGGTCTTGCAATTATGGGGAAGTACTACCCTGGTTTTGTTAGTGCCAGAGCTCCCTCTCTCTTGTGTAATGCATTTGCTGATAAAGATGAAATATCTTTTGCAAGAAGTTGTTGGGGTTTTGTTTGTTGGTGTTTTTGCCTAGATGCATTCAGTAGGATAGTCTTTTCATCAGCTAGGATAGTACCTACTGGGCTAGTAACTTTCCCATGATACACACCTCTGGGAGTGGTCCTGGGTTTTCACAGCAAGGCCCCTCTATAATTTGTTAAGTTTCTGGATGCTCTGTTTCTTGCTGTGGTTACTTTTGCAACTGAACTTAACTATTGCACGAAGTCATTCTTAGCCCTTCTCCAGCCTCTCTTCCCAACTGTACAATTTTTTAATCCAGAATCTGGGCCATAACAAGGAAAACAGTAGCCTGTGCTGGAGTCTCTGACCTAGTTGCTGGACAGTTCCTTCCTTCTCTCGAAGTCCTGTGGTGTGACTGTTCCTGCAGAGGTTTTTATGCTGACTGTCACAGCTTCACGCCTGACTGTCCTGGTTTCAGCTGGGATAGAGTTAACTGTCTTCCTAGTAGCTGGTACAGTGCTGAGTTTTGAGTTCAGTATGAGAAGAATGTTGATAACACACTGATGTTGTCAGTTGTTGCTCAGTAGTGTTTAGACTAAAGTCAAGGATTTTTCAGCTTCTCATGCCCAGCCAGCGAGAAAGCTGGAGGGGCACGAGAAGCTGGCACAGGACACAGCCAGGGCAGCTGACCCAAACTGGCCAACGGGGTATTCCATACCGTGTGATGTCATGCCCAGTATATAAACTGGGGGTGGGGGTGGGGGCCGGGGATCGCCACTCAGGGACTAACTGGGCGTTGATTGGCGGGTGGCGAGCGATCACACTGTGAATCATTTGTATATTCCGATCCTTTTATTATTTCTGCTGTCATTTTTATTAGTGTTATCATTATCATTATTAGTTTTCTCTTTTCTGTTCTATTAAACCGTTCTTAACCCACGAGTTTTACTTCTTTTCCCAATTTTCTCCCCCATCCCACTGGGTTGGGGAGGGAGGGAGTGAGCAGCTGCATGGCGCTTAGTTGCTGGCTGGGGTTAAACCACGACACTGACACATGCAGTGGTACAGAGAGTGCTTTGTGGCATGTTTGAAGAGTACTCTCGGTATGAGAGACAGCCACTAGTTTGGTTTGGGATTGTCCAGTCAGCGGCATCTGAGCTGTGTGATGTTCTTGGGAAGCTACAAGAGAGCTGCTCCACGGGTCTGTCATGCAACTTACCCTAGTGCCGGGGGGATGCTGTGTCTTCTAATACACAGGTGCAACACAAAGTGATGCTAAATTATCCTGAGACCAGCCAGTGTGCCTGCCCAGCCCTCTCCTCTCCAGCAGCAGAGTACTGGGAACCCTTGGATATCTGCAGTCCTCTCTCAGGTGTGGTTTTGTCCTAGAGCATCTCCTACCCACAAGTCTCCTAGATATACAGCAATTGCTTGTGCTTATGTCACATGAGGGTTTTTGCATATGGATAGTAGAGACTGGAGTGTTGAATATCCTGGCTAATTTACTGCGTGTAACACGTGGATTAGAAAGACTTCCAGTATAAATACATGTTTATGAAGAGTGATTTATTGTAACAATTTTTCTGGTGTTAACAGCTACTGTTAAGCAGTAGTGATTTTCATTAGCAAATTGCTTTTTTTCAGCTTGAAAGCAATGTAATTAATTGCTGCTATAATTCTTTATATTGTTTGGGATTTCTTTGCTGATTCTTAATTACAACATGTCTCTAGGAGCAAAAAGTTTTCAGAAAGACTTGTATGGAAAAATGCTATAGAAGTTGATACGTACATCTCTGCATCAGTTATATTTGCTGGTTGTGATTTATAAGTGTTGTTGCCAGAACAGCTATGGAAAAATGTTCTGTAACATAGTCCTTTACTGCATTTGGGGGACAAATAAAATCATTACAATTTTATTAATTTTCATTCATTCTGTTTTTTACTGTAACCCATTGAAATAAAAGTAATGCCATCTTGGCTTCCTCTCAGTCAGATTCAAAAGAACTTTTCCGTCAGTGTTGCTCGCATAAATGGCCACTCCAAAGTGGGCAGAAAACTTTTGTTTTCTGTGGAATTTTTCTTGCTTTGACCTTAGTGAAAGAAAATCCTTTCTAAAATGAAGAAGCCATCTGTTATGGACCATTAAGTGATGTAGTGTAGCACTAAGGAAGTCCCAAGCATTTGTCAAATTATCAATAATAAATAACTTTTAAAAGGAGAAAAATAACTTTAATTCATAAAATGACATTGCCAAAATTTAGCTACAGTAAAATGTTAATGCAGAAAACACAAATGAGAAACACCTTTTTTTTTTTTTTCCCCCAACTTTTTTTTATTTGCAAAGAGAGCTGGTAAGTGTGGTCTTCTTTGAGACCTGTTCATTGCTCAAAGGAAGAACTGACCAAGGCATGATTAGAGTGCTTGGGGAGAAATGAAGAAACACTGCTGCTGAAGAGACTGTAGCTTTTGCTGGGAAGGTCTTCCTCAGCCAGACAGGCATTTCAGGTGTTCTCCAGCAAAGAAATACATTGCCACATGCAGGCAAGAGAAGAATAAAGCCATTTCCTTTATGAATCTGCTCTGAATTCAGACTCCATGTTTGAGTTTTGCATCAGTGTGGTTCTGATAGCAGTGAGCAATGCCAAGCTATCCATCTGAGAGAGTTTTCATGGTTGGAGTACAAATTTAATGTTTGTGCTTGCTCATGCATGCATGAACCCAGACAAGCTACAGTAAAGGAGGTTAAGATCAGTGGTTGCTTCCATGCAGAGCAGAAAATTGCCAAAATAAGGCATACGGACATACAAAGTCTTCATAACTGACTGACTGTTCTTTCTACCACCACTCTTATTTCTGGCAGTGATATTTTTCCTATTGGGGATATTTCAGCGTTTTAAAAGGTCCTTGTATAGCTTACTATTGCTACAGTAAACTCATCCTACTTCAGGTTTGCATATATACCATTTCTGTAATTATTTTGTAGGATTATTTGTAGGGGCAAAAGGCATGAATGAGTGACTGCTGGCAGTGGATTTTCCAATTTTCAAAGCAGTCTTGCTGAATTCACTTACCTGCCTGCTGTTTGGAAGGAGATCATAGTTTTACAGACATCACCAAGTTTGAGATCAAGCCTGTTCGAGGTAAAGCACAAACTGGGATATATTTGCTGTGACGAAACTTGTGATAAAATGCTCTGAACCCAAGGAGACAGTAGCTTGAATTAAGGAAGTCTTCCTTAGCCTGAGTGTTTTGGGGTGGTTTCGAGGATTCCTGAGAAGGCGAACACACACACACACTGATTATAAGAGGGAAAAGCAAGCGTTTATTAACTACAGATGTGTGTTATGCTAAGGGTATCTTGTAGAGGAAATTAACATACCGACCCGAGGACTGTAAGGAAGATGGACCATCCTATACATTCTTGTGCTGTCTTGCGCCGCGAGCCCAGCCCAGCAGTCGGTAGGTGCCAGCTTTATGTGGGCGTCCCCACGGAGGCAACGGTGACCTTGCCGTACACCAGCCTGATGCTCTTCGGAAAAATCCCGGTATTTATACATTTGCAGAGGAACGGGTTTCGGCACCAGTGGCCAGCGGGTGCCAAAACATGCCTCGGTTGTAACATAGGGAGCCTATGAGGCATGTGCTCGCTGGCCAGGCGCGCTGCACGAGCCATAGCCACCCTGTCTGTTGGATCACGGGCTTTGTACACGTGGCATATTGTCATCATCCAGCAGTGACGTGCTGATCATGCTCACAGCTGTGCTATGCAACAGCCTGCTGCCCGTCCTCCCCCAGTATTGCTCAGCTCTCATCTCCGTGGTCAGCATTCCAAGCAACAGGCAACAAACCAGCCATTTTTTGTGCTGACTGTGTTTTTCTTGGCTATCTACTTCTCCCCCAGTGTTCATCCACGGACCAAAATCCCATCTTTTAACCCGTCCGTATACACTGAGGAATGTTTTAGTAGTTTTTTGACAAAGAAAAGTTAGGTCAGGTTATTAAGTTTGAAGTCTTTGTTGCTGAGATCTTTTTATTCTTCAACTATACATTTTTTTATTATACTGCAGTTGGGTCTTGTGTACATTTCTGCTACATGGTTTTATACTCATAAATGGGCTTTGATTATTTTTTTTCTTTCTTTTAAAAGTGCTTGGCATTTGATTGCAGACTTTTTACACTAACAGTTGGACTTACAAGAAGTTTTTACAAAAACTTAGTTGCCAGTGTCTTTTTTTGGTCTTCAGAAAAATATGTTTGATCCTTTTTGCCATGATTCCAGACATAATATTTGTTGAATATCTTCCCTAAATAAAGGCTAATCAAGCTTTCCTTGTTTTTAGACAACCATGTTACTGGTAGGGTTTTTTTGGTGGGTTTTTGTTTTGTTTTGGTTTGGTTTTTTTATGCTTAATCCTTAATTGTTGCTGAAAAATTCAAACTCAGATTCAAATCCAGATTTCCTCAAGGCATGGAAGATTTTCAGGTCTGATGAGGCACTTCATCTCTGAATGGGAAGCTTATGCTTCAAGCTAAAACCTGCACTTCTAGTGTATGGCTAAGTAAAGTGATTTCAAATTGTTTGCAGATTGCAGGCCATGATGAATGAACACTGAAAACATTTGAACTGCTTTGCTTTGGTATCAATCTGTTGTGTTAAGAGACAGCATATGGCCAGATCATGCAGGCCCCTTGGCTATTGTGAATGCTGGCACCTCAGCAGATTTTTGATCAGAAGTGTCTAATATCCACATGTGCCAGTGACAAGTCTGTCAGGATTTCCGCCTCTCTTGTTGACAGCTGGGATAACAAGATATCCAGATAACATATATGCATATGGAAATGTTGGGGTTTTTCCTTTAACAGAACACACGCAGTCATAAGGTTGGTTGGTTGTGACATGAAACATATTCTAGTTTAACATGTGCAAACATAATAGTTGTTATCTTAACATGGACAAATTTTAGATATTTTTTTAAATGGTTTTGAACTTAGCCTGGTAGTATTTTTAACACAAGTTTCTAACAACCCTAACAATTTGCCTTATGCACAAATTTTGAATATAGCTGCTGTATCCAACAGTATGCAGACTGTATATTCTAATGTAATCCAAACTTTAATTCAATCTTATGGCAATACTGTGGTGATAATTTTCTTCATCGTCTAGCAATTACACTTATCATTTGCTGTACTGTAGAAAACATCTTAGTTACACTTCAGCAGACTTTGTTTTTTTTCTTCTTGGCAGTGGTGTAGGTAAAAAACCCTTTGCCATTACTGCACAGATATGGTAAAGAACTGATTTGTTTGCAGTTAAAAATACTGCTTTTCCAAAATTATTCTTATTCTTGAGGTTTCTCATAGCATGTGGAGGAAAAACAGTTCTTTAAAGAAGAAAACCTTATCATTTGGCTGTGTTATGAAAATCTTAGGTAATCATAAAGACTACCCCACCCCAAGAGTTGAAAGATTCACATTTATATCTTTTCATGTCATCTTAGTAACTTTGAAGAGAGTAACTTGCTCACTCTCTGAACAGGTGGGGACGAACAAGATGAGAGCACTTTATGAATTAATTATTTTTCCCTATTCATTGTATTTCACTGATGATATTTCAAAATACAATGAATAATTGTAATAACAGTTACGAGGAAATTATCTTTAATCCAGATAAAGAATTATTTCAGTTTCAAACACAATCTACCAGTTCAAAGTCTCATGGTAATGAATACGGGACTATTTAAAAAGAGGGAGGCAGGGAGGGAACCTGTTTTCTTTCATTCAATCTTTCAGACTCCTAGATATCGGAGAGAAAAGTAAGTAAAATAGAAACTTGCTGTCTCTTCTTGTGACATTGCTGGTTTCTGCTGCCAGGGTTCTGCATCACTGCCATTAGATTTTACTCACATATATTCCTTTTCTCTGTGAGGTTTTTGTCATGGATGTGCTTTTATTACCAGCATAAGAGCACTAGATATGTACTAAAACTGGTATGTTACCATAAGATAGGTACTGGTTACCAGGAAAGTTGTGAAATACAATTAGTTTCTGATCTTACAGGCCAGAGACTATTAAAGTGTTAAACTAATAATTTGCAGGGATGAAGAAAGTTGCTTGCATATTGCTTATTTCAAAGAGTGTTTGAGTAGACAGGAATACATAGGTGGTTTGTGTAAGGATGGAGTTCTGTTGAAAGCAAACTGCAGGGCTTCACTCTCCCAGGTTTCTGGTGGGTCAGACACTTTGCAGAAGTGGTGGCTGGTGTAGGTCCAGCATAGTCAGTAGGCAGGTTGCTGCTCTTGTCCCTTCTGAAAAATGGCACTGGTTTGGTCCCCATTTCTCTGCCCACCAGCCAGGGCTGCATTTTAAATGGGCTGCTTTTAAATGGCTCACTTTCCCATGGAAATTGTGTTCCTTTTGCTCTTGAAACTGTTATGCTCAGTGTCTCATGGCCAGATGCTGTGAAGCTAAAATTCAGGTGATGGTTTAAGATTGCCGGGTCTTTATGAAGGACAGCGTGGGGAGAGAGCTGCTGAAAATGAGAAGGAAAGGGCATAGAAAGGTAAAAGGAATAGAATGTGTTGTGAGTCAGGCTCTAGAGGTGGTGGCTTGTGGAATGAAGCCTTACAGGGCAGGGAGGAGGAAGGCATAAAGAGGTTTGGTTTGATTTCAAGAGAGAACAATGCTGTAGGGAGCAGCTAGAGCCCTACCAAGGGTCAGAAGAAAAAGGTGTGATCTCAGAGGTTGAACTTTTTGTTAAGTAGTCTTATTCTGAAAGAAGAAAATTGGAGTCCTGGCAGAAGAAGAACATGTAGTCCCATGAGAGCATTCTTTGACGAAGAGGTTTTTGAATTAATGTGATGTGTTGCACAAGAAAAAGCTCTAATCCATCTCTTTTATGTGTGCTCAAACCCAAACAAATGTAAAGCAGTTTGTGTGTTATTTATAGTCCTTGCAACACACTGTTTCTCTGTGATAACCTTAGGCTGCGCTTTGGCTTTTCAGACTCTTAGGAGTTCCCTGGAACAAGCTTTCTTCTACATCAGCTCTTAACTTTGGTTACTGGGATGCTATGCTCCTTGTAAGTCTCAGACCCTTGAACTCTGCCACAGTGCTGCAGGTAAATTGCATGTTTTGTGGAGCAGAATTTAAACCTGCAAGTGACTGGAGGCTGTTCTGAGGTTTATTATTTTTATTAGTACGTGTTTTAAGGTGGCCAATATAGTCATCTTTTTGGATTAAGTGGAAAACAAACTTTCTTCATGGACAGTGTAAGAGAAGGTGGGGTGCGAGAGCAAAAGGACTCCATGTTTCTGTCTGAAATAGAAGGTTGATGGGAAAAAATAGCAGAAGTAGTTCGGGTACATGCCATCTGCTCACTATCTCTATTGGCTTCATTGTGGGTCCAGCTCTTTAAACAGGATGATGACTGAAAATTGTTCAAACTGTTACTGTGCATATGCCTAATCCATTGGCTTTTCCTTCCCTTGAGCTGCCTTTACTGACAACCAGTTCTGATTTGGAGGTGGTTTCCAGGCAATTGCTACAATCGTTAAATGGCATAGCAAAATAAGGCCATTTTAGAGTTTAGTTGAAATGCGGAAAACTTTCATAACTTGGCATAACAGCTTTCATGTAGCTTAATTGCACTCATTAATTACAGGCAAGTCCTGTTCCCCAAAACAGATCCTTACCATGCACGTTAGAGATTTTATTTCAGTTTGGAATAAAATCAAGACTTCATTACAAACTCCTAATTTTATTGTATAACGTTTCAAGTTTGTAATGATTCCCCAAATGGATAGGAATCCAAAGTTGCTCCCTACCTGGTAAAGTCATTGCGGTCTTGTGAATTCATTTGTTTAGAGTATGTTTTGAGACCCGGTCTCTTGTTAGTTCTCTTGTTCTTTCTTTTTTTTAATTTATTCATTATAAAGATCCATGGGTTGGTTTGAGAGTGAATCCCATACTAGGTTTTGGTTTTTTTTTTTCATTCAAAGCATGTGGTTGGGTTCTTCTGAGCATTTGGTTAAATCTCAAGATACGGGTCTACTTGGTCACTGCCTGACTGATGCTGTTCAACCAGGAGTTATGAATAGGGAATGCAGACAGTGTTATGTGCTGCCAAATATTTTCACAACTGTTGCTTGTCTAACAGTAGCAAATACTCTAGTTTCTGTGAATCAGAGATCGACAAAAAAATGATGCAGATCTGTGTGGCTGGGATTTTTTGCAAAATTTATCAGCCTTGAAACATTTACCAGTATTCCTGCAATGTTCAGTGCCCACATCCACTCCCATTTTATTCTCACGTTGAAGCTGTAGGATTATAGCAGTTAGGCAGATACTTCCAAACAGACAGAACCAGGTTATCAAAAATGTAAAGAACTATTGCATGATCTCCTAGATGTAAAGAAAAGATACTGGAAGCAGAGATCTGCTGTGTGCCTCTTGGTTAAATGTAATTCCCAAGTTGTTCAAAAGGGAGGTTAATTGCTGTTTTTGTTACACAGCCTAGTTATATTTTACAGCAATTTCATATCATATTGGCCTGAAGCATAGTGCAAACGTTCCCTGAGATAACATGACACAAGTAAAAAGCCATCACGTTAATAACTTTAGCTTCCATTTTTTTCTGGATGTATTTTAGTCACATAGGTTAATATGCTCAAGTTTGTATCTTTTTTCTATTTTTTTTTAAAGAAGTTTTGTCTGTTTTTCTTGTGTTTTACTGGAAGTTTTTAATGGATTAATTGTAAGGCAATAGACTAATTATAATATAATCAGCAAGTGACTGTTGGACTCATGTTAAGTTGGGGTAAAGGAGAAAGCAAAAGTCTCTGGTTTAACTTCTTGACATTTATAAGATGTTCCCTAACTGTTGTATTGGCAGAAATGGTATATACCGGTTCCCAGTTCACCATCTCTACACCTTCTCTATAATACATTTATGTATTTTTAAAGCCTTCCCCAGATGGGAATATTTCCTTCAAAATAAAATAATTATTTCTGCATTTAGGCACCAACTTGCTTACGGAGACTTCGAGCCCATCTCCTCAGTTCATATGGTGCAATTTAAGAAAACTTAGACTTAAGTCTTTAGGTGATTAAAATGACTGCATCTAACAGTCAGTTACTAGTGAAGAGGCTACACACAAAGAAACAGCAAGTTGCTCTCAAAGAAACGATGTGAAATTTACATCTCAGCACTTGATTAAGTGAAAAATGTCCTAAGTGGATCTGGAAGGATCACAGAGCCATAGGTAGGATTGAGGAAGACGTTACAGAAACTGAAGAAAACGAAGCCCATATATTTTTAAGGCATGAAGGTATAAATCTATGTCAGAAGTAACATAGCAGAACGAACTAGCGGAGGGCAGACAAAGTAACAGGCCAATTGGAGGTAAAGAACAGATTCCCTGTGAGGAAGAACTGGGACTTAATATCCTGAGAAAAATACAGACAAGCAGAATGGGTCAGTGGTGTAGTCTACACTTGCTGTACAGGTAATCCAGATCTAAGCCTATTTTTCTTTCTCCTAGGTATCATAAAATAGCCCAGACTGAGAAGGTGAAATTGCAAGCCAAAGTTACCTGAATCTGAGCTCTGCCTGTTGGCAGCCAGACTCTGCCCTCCTGTGTGTCCACAGCATGGCAGGGACTTCACTGGACTGCTGTGAATTCCCTTGAAAGACAAGTTTTCTCTCACATAACCTGAATTACTGAGAAAAAAAAAAACCCAAAATGTCACAGACAGCAAGAGCCGTGGGGTATGCTCATCCTTGGAGATGAACACAGGAATAGTGAAGGCAACAGCAATACGTATGTGCCATGGTTTAACCCCAGCCAGCAACTAAGAAGCACACAGCTGCTCACTCACTCCCCCCCCATCCAGTGGGATGGGGGAGAAAATCGGAAAAAAGAAGCAAAACCCGCAGGTTGAGATAAGAACGGTTTAATAGAACAGAAAAGAAGAAACTAATAATGATAATGATAACACTAATAAAATGACAGCAGTAATAATAAAAGGATTGGAATATACAAATGATGCACAGTGTGATTGCTCACCACCTGCCGACTGATGCCCAGTTAGTCCCCAAGTGGCGATCCCCCCACTCCCACCCCCCCCCAGTTCCTATACTAGATGTGACGGCCCATGGTATGGAATACCCCTTTGGCCAGTTTGGGTCAGGTGCCCTGGTTGTGTCCTGTGCCAACTTCTTGTGCCCCTCCAGCTTTCTCGCTGGCTGGGCATGAGAAGCTGAAAAATCCTTGACATTAGTCTAAACACTACTGAGCAACAACTGAAAACATCAGTGTGTTATCAACATTCTTCACATGCTGAACTCAAAACACAGCACCGTACCGGCTACTAGGAAGACAATTAACTCTATCCCAGCTGAAACCAGGACAGTATGTGACCTGCGATGGGGAAAGCTCTGACCTGGTTTCCTTTGCTCGTACCTAGACGCCATTCTCCAAAGCGAAGGATTTGGAGTCACTGAGGGTTTCAGAATCCCTGTGATGTTTTGAAAATTATTTTGAAAACATATTAATGTTCCCTAACCCCTTTTTTGTGCCCAAGAGGATATTCTCATATTCTTTCTCAGTGTAACAAAAGTATTTAGAAGATAAAGTTGTTTCATTTTTCTATATTGACTGTTATTATTTTTTTCTAGAAGTACTATGAAGATAAAAACAAAGCCTTTTACTTAAATTTTGAATCAATGTAAAGAAACCAAGATAACAGTTGCATGTAATGTCTACAATAGAGCTGTATCTCCCCTGTTTTAGAAAAATCTCAAGTCTGAGGTAGAAGGCAAAATCCAAACAAAGACTGTCCCCTGCATCTTATGAGAAACTGCTGTAGTCTCTCATTAGGTGTATTCTTTTCTGTTTAAGCAGCCACATTTAGCTATGCCTTATCCATACTAATAGAAAAGATTTATACTCTGGAACGAATCTAGGAACTGACAGTTATTTCATATAATACTTATGGGTATCTTTATCCATAATGGCAAATACCTCTTATATCTTGAAGGCATATTATCCTTTGATGCATGCTTAGCTCCTGTTACTATTAATAGGAGTTAAACATGTTGAAAGAAGAAAATATTGTCTGGTGTGCCATTTTGGAGATCACAGCTTTTAAATGCCTTGCCTCATGGAAGTGGCTTTTCTATTTTGACCAAGAGTGAAGAACTTTTGCAGCATTATGCATGCATGCATTTTGAAATACCAGCTACAAATAATTGTTTACTAGGAGAAGATAATGTTGCAGTTGTGTTATTTTCTGTTATGGATGTATGAAGTGCAAAGCCTTTGGATGTGCAGAGCCTTACCAGTGGAGAATGTGCAGAGAATTCATGCAGTATCCCTGAGCACTACCATCATCAAACAGGAGCTCCAAACTCTTTTCTCATCAGTATTTTTGTTCAAAGCTCTCCCTTGGGAAGTCATGGGAGGAGGGAGAGAAGTAGAAAGACTTGTCTTAGTCCTTGTTCTGGCTGCCTCCTTGGACTTTACCTTTATTCCCTGCTTCTCTTTGATGCAGATACATAAGTAGTTCCACCAAACTGTACCGAGAGAAGTCCTATGCTAGCTACCTTCTGCATCTACTTTCTGTTTGGGTCTGTCATGCATATCAGTGCTGAGCGCAGGGGGTAAGTGGTTTATATTTTCAGCAGTCTAGTTTCAAACAGGAGGTTAATGGCTTTCATACATTTCTCAGAAGTGAAACGGAGAACGCAAATTCCAGTGTGATGTACCTGAACTGTAGCAGTGCAGTCTTACAGCCCTGACTCCTGCATCGCTTTAGGTGTAATCATCAGCAATTATTTTTTTAATAATGTAGTCTGTTACAGTTTTACGTTACTAAATATTATTTGTATCATCTGAGGCTCATCCTTCATCAAAATAGAGTTTGGTTTGTCAAATTTGAGCTACAGTTTGTTCCACATTTCTTGCAAGTATTTGTCTAGGCATGCATTGTACTGTGCAGTACTAGCAGTACTGTGTTTTGTGACACATTGTGTTAATATATTACCTTGCAGTTACAGTTAATATTTAAAGCAAAAAAATCTTTATTGTTGCTGTTCTGAAATTTGTGAGTTCATGTCCGAAATGCAGTTATTTGAACCTTTATTGTGCTGTCTTGTGAAATTGTATTGCAGGTTATTGAGTGTATATGATCAGGAAACAGTAATTCACTGTATCTATTCAGGTAATAAGTATACTGACAGAGATTGGGGGTGTTTGACAGAAAAATTGCTATGGCATCTTTGTTACTTGGGTTTTATTAATGAAAACCACAAGCCTGTGTATAAATATTTTTCTAGAATAAACTGCTAGTAATGGCAGGCAGGATGAAGAAGTTACAATCAAGATCCAGTGTTATTCGGGGGCAAGATCTGTATATATTCTAGACCCCTTGTAGAAATTAAATCAGTAAATGCTTGTTTTAATTCAAACTTGATATTTTAGTCCTTATTCCTGTACTTCAGTGTCAGCTTTTAAGGAGTGGTAGTTTAAATTCACCAATAAATTGTGGCAGTGTCCTTTTAATCAGCAAAGAGAGAAGATTGTAACTAATTTGAGGGATGTTTGCATTGTGAACCAACACTGAAGTTGGAAACTGAGTAAGGTCTTTTAGTGTTTCATTTAAACTAGTTAACTTGGAGACCAATATCAGCGTAGCCACGGTAGCATGGAGCTTATGTCGGATAGTTTCTTCAAGGTCTTGTGGACCATACTGAATCTTGTTCTTTGGTGCTCTGCACATTTGTGAATATGCTTGTTAGCTGGCTAAAGAGATACCTAGCATATCTGCTAAAGTGTTAAGCATACCTTTAAAGCAAAATGTAGACGTACCTGAAGACAGGTCATATCTTTATCCCTGCATCTAAAGGGTCAGAATGGTCTCTTCTCCTTTCCCTAATTTTAAAGTTATATTAATTACACAAACTGATTGAATAAAAACTTTCTGGGATAATGTATGGAGATTTGCCTTTATCTACTTTTTAGGTGCCATTGTGTCTCCAGAGTGCCGCGTGCAGTGGCCCTAGCCCGGGATATCGTTCACATGTCCTCCCACCCGGCAAGTCTCTTCGGCAAGTCTCGGGCCTTTTGCGGGGTAACCCGAAGATGCCTCAGTACTGTGTACTTGAAGGTTTTCTTTCTGGGCACTTGGACGTGGAGATCTTGGACTTTTTTGTAGTCACCTGATGCATTTCATCTTTTAATGCATCTGTGTCTCACTTTGGCAATACCTTACTGTCACAGCCTGTGACCTGTGGACTGGACTTCAAGCCAGACCTCTCATGCTGTATAAAACCTCCAACCCTGAACAGTGCTTTTGACAGGGCATTGTCCATGCAGGTTTCTTTGCCTTGAAACACATCCCATTCTTTAGGGGCTGCCATGAATTATTTGTTTTGTTCCTCAGGACTGTAAGCTACAGCAATATAAAGTAAATGTGACACAGTTATCTGCCTTGTATTTAAAAGGAAAATATAAATTTACCATCAAAAGCCTCATTTAACGTTTTGGCAGGAAATGTACATGTTCAGTTTGAAAACTATTCTGTTGTGATCGGTAACCAATATTTAATGACATCCACCTGCACAACCTGATTCAACCAACAGTGTTGCAACAAAACCTGTTTTCTGAACTGGACCCGCTATGACCATACAATTCGAATTTGTTTTTCAACAATATTAACTCCTCTAAAGTACCACATTAAAAATAAGTAATGCCTTGTCATTTTCCACCCACTGGCTTTCTGTTTCTGGAGCAAGTCAGGCACATCACCTGTATCAACTTGCATCTCAGACTGAACTCCCAGTATATGCTTCAGTTGCTGGCTGTGTGCAGAGTTTCAGAAGGGCGAGTTTGGAAAAACAGTAGAAAAACTACTGCTCGGAGGATAATTTTTATTCCTCCAGAGTACAGCATTTTCAAACTATGAGGAAAATACCTTTCAGGAAAGTTCAGAAAAAATGCTGTCTCTTGGGAGGAAAGAATAAAATCATTTGAGATAATAATAAACTAGAACAATGTCAGCATCTCACAGGATATAGGATCCAACAGGAGTCTTGAAATCATTTATTTCAAGAGCAAATTTATCATCAGTTTGAGGATTCTGCTGTGGAATGCATGAGGGGAGAGAAAGGGATCTCGGGAAGTCAGCATGGACCTTTAAAATAGGCAGACTTAATGCTGGAGGTGAAATTCCAGGAGGGAATGAATTAAAGTTCCTTTGTCTCTTGTGTTATAAACAACCATCCCCACAAAGCTGTGCCACTGATATGTCCAGGAAGCTTTCCTTGGCTTACCTGCATTGTTTGTCTACTATGGAAAGATCATCAACACTATTTGTTCTGTGTGTACTGGAATATTACAGTATCATTGTTGTTAGCAAAGGCACATTACATATTCCTGTCCTCTTGGGAGGAGATTCATGCTTAGAAGAAAAAAAACCCTACATAGTCTATGAAATTTTGTTTGATGCGGACACCATTTTCTCTGTTCTGCTTTTTGGATGGAAATAGGTGGGTTTAACCAGAAACCCCTTTCCATTAATTTCCTTAATTCATTCTGAGAAGAAGCTGAAAAAGTAATGAAGATTCAGAAAGGTAGAGAAATGGGGACTTGACATAATCTGGGATTTCTGGTAACATCTGAATTGCCTGAATTTTGAGGGAAAGTAGTCACAGCTTTAAACCTAAAGCCATCTGTATACTCAGCAGAGCCAATGAGTCCCAGTGGCTTGCTCATCAGACTCGCTCGAAGATGCAAGAGCTGTAGCTGTGCCATAGGAATCCATTTAGTATCTGACCTTCTCCTTCATGTCCCCTTTTTGGAGAGCTCTGCAGCCTTTCCTCACCAGTTGCATGAATTCCACCTACCTCTTACACACGTGAGGTGCTGGTAGGAGGACTGGCTGGTGTGTATGCTTTGCACTTGGCTTGGTGGATTGCGGTGTTGCTGAAGGGGGAGATTGCTGGACAGAAATAGCTGTTTTAGTAAGAGGTGCTACAGCTGTATTTGACATGAAGGTAAATGAAAATAAACATTTTTAGAAATGCAAAGTTTTTGTTCCTACTCTTAAACCTGTTATTTGCTTATAGAATTAAAGATCTGTATTAAATATGTTCTGTCCTGTAAGCAATAAAGGTCCTGAAAGACAATTTTTGCCCCTTTTTAGTGTCAGTGAGAGACTTTATGAAGAGCAGTGTTCATGTGTAACTATTTCAGTACAGCGTTCAATAGCCTATCTAGGAAAAGCTATGGATCACAAGGCTTATTGTCTAACTGTTGTAAATTTAGGCTATTTCCTGTCAGTAGATCTCCGACTCTCTTGTTTCTGCAGAAGTTAGCTCTATGTTCAGATTGATTGGAGGTGGTGTAGTATTTTTCTTTATATTTAGACAGTAGATTAAAAATATTTGAGGCTCTTTCTCCCATTAAATATTTTATGAAAAGAACAATAGAAGCTTCCTCTTCTGCACCATCAGTTTTAATGTAAACCCAAAGGGACAGTTTTACACTATGCTCAAAAGATTTCTCTTAAGATAATGCTACAGTGGGACAAAATACATAGTGCTATTTCATCCACTGGAAACAAAGCTGCAATAACTTTTCTTAATTGGGGTGATTTTCACTCTTTCTGCTTGGTAGTAGAATGATGACATCAATAACGATGGAGTGCCCTTTGGGTACACTTTCTCTAAGTAACATACTCTGTGCTTTCATTCCTTAAGGAATCCGTATGCTTGAAAATTAAAACCTGTCTCTTCAGCTGATTCTTCTACCTCATGCTGACCAGGAAATAAAGAAATCTCAGTGCTGAGAGTCTGAAATACATATTTTAATGATACATCCTGGGAGGAGTTCCCAGCATGTTGCAGCACACTTGTTGGAGGATTTAATTTGGATTTGAGTGCTGCAGTATGAGCAGTGCTAGAGGTGTGGCCTCATTGGTTCTGCTCTTCAGCTTTAAAGCAATTTGTGCGATCTTTGGGGCAGGGACTTTGTATGATGTCTAGTATAATGGACCCTTAAGCCTTGATAGTACAAACAGACATCGTTCCTATGTATAACAGGAAGACCAGGGGCAGTAGGTGAGTCTACAACAGCAATATTTTATTGGAGCAAAAAAAAAACTGCAGTGAAATGCTGTATGTGCTAGTCAGGTTCAGCATTAAACAGGCTAAAAAAATTGTTTCAATGGAAAACGCAGTCTCTGTGGCTTCCTCTTTGCTTTGCTAGGTGAGATCCTTGTGGCAGAGGCTGTAGAGATGAAACAATGACTGTAGCTCGTCACTATGAGTTCCCTCTTTACTGTGTGTTTTCTTTTCAATATAACATCTGCAAAATATTGAGTAGATATTCCCTAGATTTCTGGCTATGTAAGGATTTTTCTGACACATACCTGCCAGTAAAGATAAATTGGACTGTCTGGCTAAATCCAAATGAAGAAATTAAAAAAAAAAAAAAAGTTCCTGTGGTGGAATTAGTGCTGTTTTGAATAGTTTCTAAATAAGTATGTTTTTTCCGTATAGTTGTGAATATAATAAATTTTGTTTAATGATTAGGTGCCTGAAATGAAAAAGGTATGAAGAGCCAGGAAGAAAAGAGGTGTCATGTCCTGGTAAACAGTTGGAAGTTTTTAACGTAACACCTCTTTCTAGACACTCTACAAAACTGACTTTAACTGGAGAAGAAGTGGTCTTTGAACACAGAAGAATAAAGAAGCTCAAGAATTTGGGGAAGGCAAGTCTGAGCTGAACAGGTGAATGGTGATTGTAGAAAGAACTTGGGCAACTATTTGTGGTGTCTGAAGAAGTCAGGTGGGCCTGAACAACTATAACTAGGTACATATTTTCTCTTATTTTTACTCTGAACCCCAATCAGTGTAGCAGTAGGGTAGCTGAGAAGTTGCATTTTGAGGTAGGTAAAGGTATAAGGCCAAAGCGTTGAAGAAAGGGTGTGTTTTAGGAAGTGTAGTGATACAGTTAGTTTTCTAACCCTAGCTGTTTCATCTGCCATCAAGCAGTACATACATGTTTCCTTTCTGTGGCAATTTTCCTGCTTTTTTGTGTCAAAGTTGCCATTTTATGGTGCTTTAGATAAACTGCTACCAATTACTTACTGTATTCTGTTGACATATAGTCCTTGGAAAAAATTGTCTATTACGTATCAGCTCTGAAGTCATGTGCGTTATCTAGGGCTTTAGTTCCTTGTTCTTTATACAGCATCTTTATCTCCACTGTATATTATTCACTGAAATAAAAATAGTAGGGTTGATGAACATGATTCTTAATTTTTGCTCTGAAAATACACAACTAAGATTTAGTAGGAGAGGAAATGTGCCATATTATATCATTACTATAAATGGAAATATTTCCAAGTTCTGAAATAAGTTATATTTGTGATTTGAGTACCTACAGTATGTGTGGGCACATATGAGCAAAAAAACATCCAGGATGTCAGTTTTTAAAGAATTCCTGGTTTGCAGTATTCATTCATGTTAGAAAGTCAGTGTGTAGAAATTTTGGACCTGTCAATTCATACAAGTTATGAATGGTTTTGTAGAGTGTAATGAATCCAAGAGAAATACATTTTGGCACTAGTGAGCATGACATGGTTAAGAAAAAGAGAGAATATATTTTCTATTAAGTGTACTGACTTTCCCTTAGTGTACTTATGATCATTTTACGACCAGTTAAACGCAGATCCTGTTTGTGTATTCTCTGAGGTAGTGCCTAAATAAGGGAACACATACTTACGTTCCCATACTCTCTCTTCAGCTGATACAGTATTGTGTTTCAATGATATAATTAGATCATTTGAATATAAATGCAATCTTTTGGGGGTCATTTAGCCATCTGCCTTCCAGAACTCATTTAATTACTGTTGATGGACGTGTGTCAAGTTAAGCCTTAAACACCTCTGCTGACAGCTAATCTACAACCTCACTTGGCAGCTTGCTTCTGTGTTGTGTTCTAAAAGAACAGGTATCTATGGGTTTCAGTGGTTCAATGATTAATGCCCCTTTCTGAAAGAGAAGAGTGTTTGCTTGTTTTGTATATACTTCTGATATAATTATTGAAGATGATCTTGCTTATTTTAGCTAAAAGTCATATTTCTTTTCCATGTTCTTTTCTGGGTCATTTGTCTGTACCTGATTCTGTTCTTGCTAGCAGTGCCTTTTTTCTCTAGCATTGTTTTTCTTACTCTCATGGTCTCAAAATTTCTTCTTTGCTTTTCTTTCCTCTGCTTTCC
The DNA here is from genome assembly GCF_929443795.1 of Astur gentilis. NCBI lineage: Eukaryota > Metazoa > Chordata > Aves > Accipitriformes > Accipitridae > Astur > Astur gentilis. Next base: position 14,390,391 of record NC_064900.1, on the reverse strand, counting down.
TAGATCTTTCCCAATCTGGTTTGTTCCTTTCCAATCCTTAATTTCTAGTGGACTATTTAGTGGTATCTTCAGATTTTTCTACAGATGAAGAAATGAAGACAGCAGCTTTAGGGTGTGGATTTCATAAGTATAAAAATGAGGACGATCAACAAATGTGCCCAGTGCAGTATTGGTGTGTGATAAAGACATTTGGTAAATAAATCCTACTGGTATCTTCTAATCCAGCTGGTTAGAAGTTACTTGGCCTAACATAAGGCAGGATCAACATGCAATGGATCCCCAAAAGAGTTAGTGCCAGCACTTAATTTTATCTTTTGAAAAGCACTGCGTTTTTTGAATGAAGACCACCAGCAGCCTAATTTTATTGTGAATTTTACATGGCTGTTCACAATTCTAGATGACTTTAAACTTAGTCTGTATCTTTATCAATGCCATATTTCCGGCTCTGCTTTGCTTCTTGCAAAGTTTTCCTCAGGCTGAAATTGTTGCTGGCCACTGTGTGATAGCCCAGCACAGGAGAAAGTGGCAGGAAATGGATGCTTTCCAAGTGATGGCTTGGACCAGTTGTTCCTTCATTGTTTTGCTTCATACTTGGGATTTGCGTCTCTTTCTGAGCTAACTTAAGTAACAACACATGATGGAGCCTTAACACTCTCTGCATAGTTGTCAATGTCTCCTGTCTGCACAACCTCTCCACAAGCTCAGCTTACTCCACAGCAGGTGGTATGGTGAAACAGGTTAGAAATTTTGTGTGGGGAAAGGGTTTTTTTTTTATTTTAGTTGTGGACAGTTTTGGGTCACGAAATAAGTAATTGTATATTTAGTATACTTTGAACTTTTTGTTGTTGTTAGGCTTTTTTTTTTCTTTTTAGCTGAAGAACTGAAACTGTAGAGGCTATGATTTTTATTTTTTTTTTTTTAAAGTACGTGGGAAATAGCCTTGGGTGATTATAGCCATTAGTCAACTGTAGCAAGAAAGGCTTAAGAGTCTTTTTTTAAAGGAGGCTGGAAAAGGGATAAAAAGCTGCCTGAGTTTATTAAACATAAATCTTTGTAGATGAACCTGAAAAAGTGGCTTTGCTAAGCCCTCTTTTTTTGAGACTTGGGAAATCTCAGCGATCTTAAACTGTCTTGAGTAGAGTACTGCCTAGATGGTAATTAGCTGAGCTGAAGAAATTGTGGATTGATATTGATTGGGAATGGTGAAGAATAGGCTAAAGGAAAGTTGTCAATGGGTTGTAATAAAAAAAAAAAAAAGTAAGATGGGAGGGAAATTCTGCTTAGTGTTTCCATTTAAGACTTTGGCCCAAAAAATGGGTGTGTGATGACATATACAGTTAGAAGGGGTTTCTGAAGTGAGAAGGGATGAAAACAAAATACAGGAAGAACTTAATAGTGAGGCTATAATAGTAAAAATGGGATGTAATTGAACAGCATGATATTAAAGGTCAGGCAATTAGTAATCCGGAAATTCCTCAGCTGGAAGCAACGGAAGCGAAAAGCTTGTGAGTCGTAGTTTCCATGTAACTGAATTGCTGACTCGATGAGATGAGATAGATGCTGTCCTAGAAGGTGTTGAACAAGCTGCTTTGGTGCAGGGAAGGGAGCAGGTGTCATGGGCAGGGTGAGGAGCATTGGTGGACGTTCCCTTGGGTTACCCTATGCAGGTCTGGTTATGCCTGAGATGACCTCAAACTGGGGTAAGTGAAAGCAGGGCTGCTAGGAGGTTGGGGAAATGGCAGAGCGTTTTCACTGACGCTTCACAAATGTATTTAACTATTACTGGCTGGTGAAGTGCTTTGATTGATTGTTATTGAAGTTGGATAGTGATCTTGCTAAGACTGTCTTTCCTTCGTTTCCTCCACACAGATGTCCGTGTCAGGGTGCAGTGAGGGACCGGCTGCTAACGAAGGACTGCAGCCTGGGAGCTCAGCGTGGTAGCACAGCCAGCGGGGCAGAGCCCTCGCTGGCAGGGGCCCAGGCCCCCACCATGAGCCAGGGCCAGCCCTGGGGAGGGCAGCCAGCTTCGGCCGAGAGTCCCCCTTGCTGGGCAGGTCTGTGTTGGTCAGACAGGTCTGAGGCCGAGGCTGGGGAGTCAGGGTCAGTACCAGGATCAGGCACACCCCGGTGGGTGCTGAGCTGGTCACTGGGGACAGGTCAAGTCTGAGGAGAGGGCGGGATGTCGGGCTGGAGCACAGGGGCCGGGTCAGCGAGGCCCCTGGCCAGGGAGGGGCATGGCTGGGATGCTGCAGCAGCGTGGTACAGGTGGGGTCCCGGGTGAGAGCCTCAACCTAAAAGTGGCTCCGAAGGGAAGGGTAGCCCTTGAGGAGGCCTCTTCGCAACAGCTTTTTTCAAGTGTGTTCCTAACAACGCTGGCCCTGAGCCCAGGCAGCCAGACTCCCGAGGGCTAGGGGGATGCACCCGGGGGACTGGTGCTGCGAGTCTCTGTTCAAAGATGTCTTCCTTGAGCTCTTCCATATCACAGCACCTGGTGCATTTACAGCTGTCCCTTAGTTCACGCAAGTGGCCAAGATCCTCCCAGAGGAGTGGCACCTAGGGAGCGCCGGCGAACCCATCCAGTTAAATTTTCCCACGTCGGATACTTCTACGTGAACATGTCCTTTAGAAACGCTGCCTCGTCAGGGCCTGGCGTGCGGTCCCCACCACCCTGTGGAGCTTTGGCTGCTGGGGACGTAGGGTCGGCTTTGCTACGGCAGAGCTGCAGGACCTCGAGAGGCCCCGCTGGGGGCTTCCTTTGCTGAGGAGATGGTCTCAAGGTTGGGCTCTCGCTCTCGGTGTCTGCCTGAGCTACGGTGCAGCCTGGCCAGGCACCCTGTTGGTCGGGACTCTGATCTGCACATCTGACTCCCCAATTGACTTGGGACCTGTCTTGTCCCTAGGCCGTCGGCTGACCCCAGTTACCATTGCTGGACCAACCTGCCCTTGTTGCTCTCTGGCACTAGCTTTCATTTTTGACTCAGGCTTCTTGCTGTATCAGTTTTGGGGTATCATTGGGAGGCAAGCCGGATGTTTTTTTATGTCAAGATAGGACAAGAAAAAGAATCCTTTGATTTACATCCTCTACACGTCATTTCATGTACTATCCCCTTCTGATAAATCTGACTTCTAAAATAAATCATTTTAATTTGTTTTCATGCTCTTTTTTTATGAGATTCTCTCCACCTTCTCAAGATAATTCTTCTATCAACTGTTGACCTTAGCAGCGATTGCCAGGTTTAACATGCAGATGTTCTTTATGTGATTACAAAGCAAAGTATATGTGCTGGATTGTAGTTTAAAAAAAAAAAGTATAAAACTTGATTGTTTTAATATCTAAGTCTAATACATAATAGAGGAGTTGGGGTGGGTCAAGGAGAGACTTTGCTTTGTCTGCAGACTAGATGACTTACCTGTAGTATATAAATCTGATAGCTTACAGCTCTTGTTTTTAATCCTTTCTTCTATCTCATGCTTCCCCTGAGTAAGATTCTTGCTCTGTTACATGACCTTTCATTCAACTTTGTACTTAACAGAAAAACTTCATAATAGAAAAAATACATCATATTACTGTCCTGTTTTTTTTCTTTTGTTTAAGGTTTAGCCTGTCTGGTTTAGCCACAGTAAAATGAGTACTGGCCCTTTTCCAAGTATCTTAAGTTTTAGTTGATGCTTGTCTCTAGCCTATCTTAAACAGGGGAAAAACAGTTTAGAAAACTCTGACCTTGTATTGTAAAACTGGGAGGCTGAATTGACCAGGAGTGAGACTGGACAAAACAACAGAAATATTTTGCACAGGAGAAATTTACTCAGCCTGGAAGGGAATGTTGTTAGATGACCTGTTGCAATGGTACTGCCCCATGGTATTAAACTATGCCACAGTGATCAGAACAAGCTTCCACTTGGTCTTCTTGGACCAAACTGAGGTGGATCAAGTAATTACACACCAGCCAGGAGAGGAACATAAGGGAAGAGTTGGCTGTTTTCTACAAATTTATAACCCTGTTGGGAGAGAAGGGAAGGGAAATCCTTGCAAATCACTTTACATCTAGAAGAAGGAAAAAAAAGAAAAAAAAAAAGCAAACACAAACATGGGGTTTATTTATAACAGCAAGAGCTAATTGAAGAAGCAAACTCCGGCTAAATGGATATTCAGAAGAGAAGCCATTGCTTCCCCACATGCCAGTGTGTTTTGTGACCAAGCGTCCGAGCAAGAACTGAGCGAGGAAAGGATTGTGGCAGTTCGTGCAGGGTGGCCTTAACTTAGTAAAATTAGAAGATTTAGTAGATGTGCTTGGAATTCCCATTCTGCTGCATACTGTACTTTCTTCTGTTGCACTTTCTGCTGTTGTGACGGGAGTGTATGCTCACTGGGGATTTGAGTCAGTATAGCAAACTTCAGGTACTGCTTTTTGGAGACCTAAAGCCAGTGTAGTAACTATAGGTGTCACTAAATTCACTAAGCATTTAATTCCTGGTTTACTGAATGTAACATTTGGTTTTATCTACACATTTTTATTCTTACCTAATTGAGAACCTAAAGGATTAACAGGATGGGCACCAACTATAGTGTTTTTTCATTCTGATATACAAAAGGTGCTTTCAATTTGCATTTTAACTCCAGTTCTGCTTTAACACTGATAATGCACAAAGCCCGGTGATATTATTACACTTTGACACTGAATTACCAGATAAATGACTTGTCAGAGTTCATTTATGTTTCTGAATGTTTGGCAAAGAGTGACAGCTATATAGAGATTATAATTCAGTGATGCATTATCTCAATGAAATAGAGCAGCTTCCCCTGAAAAATGTATGCAAAACAAAATCTTAGGGGTGTAGGTAAGGTGGTTTTAGATTCAAAATGTGATTGTGTGACAAATAAGAGGATTAGTTCTAGAAGTCAGATAATGCCAGAGGAAAGGAGATACAGTGACTTGCGTCCTTTTGAGTGAAGAGCAGAATTTTAGATGAACATCAGGCACCTGCACTGGAAAAAGTTTTCACCTCTTTAAAATGGAGAAAGAACGAAGTTACTGATACTGTTCAAATTTAGTTTTGTGTTTAGTGTATTCTGGTTCCCACTGGTTTGATATGCATGATCTCTGCACTCTGCCAATCAATATGATGTGACTTTTCAAAATATCTGAGAAATATTGAGGATAGCAAGTTATTTAAAAACATCTGATGCTACACTGCTGCAAAATAAAACTTCTGCATTTCCAATTCAGTGTCTCTTAAATGTGGGGGAGATATATTTGCATTAACTTCAGGAAAAAAAGTAGCAAAAACTAAGGCAGACTCTGCTGCCTCTCCTGGTCCTCTTGGCATCATTCCTTGTATCAACTCAGGGTTACTTTGCCAAAATCTCTGTGTGCAATGCGCGATGTCTCGATTTTAACTTTTCTTACTTCTGCACGTTCTCAGATGGAAAAGTGAACTGAGCCGTCCTCGTTCCCTTTCAGCCAGTACTAAATGTGAGGGGAGGTCCCGTGGCAGCTGCCTGTGCAGGAGGGCAGCCCTGGAGCTGTGCAGGTGTGTGGCCGTGGGTCGGACCCAGGTGGGGGAGAGCCAGGAGTGAGGAGCCTCCGTGAGGGGGACCCTCTCCTCTCCCCTCACCAGCTCCCCTGGGGCCAAGCACCTGCCTGAGCCAGACCCGCGGCCTTGTTCTGCTGGCTCAGGCCCACTTTGTCACCAGGGTCTTTCCTGGTGAGGCCTGGCTGCTGGCCAGCCCTGGCTGCCACTGCTGGACCCGCTGTGCCCTCTTTGGTCCCGTACGGCTGCTGCCCTGCTCGCACGCTGGGCTCCTGGATCCCAGTCCTCTGCAGAGCCACCGGCCTGCGCTGCTCCTGACCGTAAGGTGCTGGCTGTTCAGCTTTCTGGCGGTAGTCGGTTTACCTTTGTTGTCCTCTCTGGATGTTGCAGCTGTGATCTGAAATAAAATCTGAAAAGGTGTAATTTCGGATTGGTTTTTTTGCAGCCTAGTGGTGCAACAGAATGAAACAGCACTACCAGTGCTGGTAATATTTTAGATGGCAATCTGCACCCCTTGGAATGGGAGAATAGTGCTGATTATGTTTTTAAAAAAAACCCGGACACAGTTGCGAACTCGCATTATTATCTTCTTTTACTTCTTTAGCTACTATAAATGCTCTTGTAATGCCAGATTGCCAGATACTATTAGGGCCTGATTACTGGATTTTCAGCCTTAACTCTATTAATTTGCAAAAAGAATTTTATAATTATGTATATTCATCAGTTCGATTCATGAAGGACAATGTGTGGCGTACAGGAAATTAGAGCTGTGGAGATAAGAAACTCTCCCTCCTCCACCTAGCAACTGTGTAATTAGAAGTGCTCATTTAGTGGATCAGTTCTCAATTACCCGTTAAGTGTAAGTATTTGAGTTAGATATGTTCCTTTGTCTAACGTGACTGAACATAATTTAACTTGGAGTGTGTGAGATGTTGGCTACCGAAGGCAAACTGACAGATGACATTTCTTATAAATTGTATTTCCAAATATGAAACTTCGTACGTGTGGTCCATGTTTATTCTGAAAGGGAGCTGGGAAGTAAAAGACAGAGCTAGGACTATATAACATTCTGTAGGGAATACTTCCAGGGATGTGCTGTATAGTTTCAATTTGTTATAATGAGGTTTTGTTGTAATAAATACACATAGTAAATTGCATAGGAGGTATCAGACAGGATTGATGGTGGCTATAACAAAGTTCTGTTTATGGACAGGTACATAAAAAGGATCAGAAACTGCCAGTCTCTAATTCAGGTACCCTGCTGTTGAAAGAAAATCTCTCCCAAAGAGTTTGATCACTGGAAAAAAGGAGTCCACAGTATAAACCTGTTTGTGTGTGCATGGTGTGAGTTTTCTATTGTTTTTTTTATTATTATTATTATTTATTTTTTCACCTTTTGTTCTACCTATGGGTTATTTTGTGAATGTTGTCACTATCTGGTAGAGTCTGTCACTAGTCATGTTAATACTTTAAACTGTAGCAGTTGCTAATACCTTGTACTTACTTGACCAGTTTCAGTCTTCATTTTTAAATATTCTGAACACCAAATAAATGGCAGTACTGGAAAGCTGAGCTTTACTAATACAGAAGCATTTCTGCAAAGGAAGCTAGGGACTGAATTTGTAGCACGCTCATGACTTTGTCCCATACTGTTTCTTTTTTTCTTTTTTTTTTTAGAGCACAGTAAGGGTAGTGTTACCCAAGGTAATCAAAGTAATAGGGCAGGTACAGTCTTTTCAGCTTTAGGAGAGCTTGAACACCACTGATCTATAAAATTGGAGGCTTGTTTCAGGGAAAATGCATGAGACCTGGGCAGCTGGTGCCATGGACTGCCCTCAAGCAAGTCTGACTGATTTTGAGTGATGTGGGTTGCCTCCTTCCTTTCTTGCAGGCTCCTTCTTCCTGCGGTTCAGGCAGGTCCAAAGATGTTAATTTAGACTTCTCTTATAATCCTTATTGTCCTTGGGGACGTGTACTAATCTTGTTTAGCTGTCTGGTTGCTAATCTATTAATCTTATTTGTAAATGTGTTAAATATTGGACTGCATCTTATCTATAGCAACCTTATCACAAAATTCAGGCAACACCAGATAGAATATGAAGTGTTGGATAGTGGATTTAACAGGCAAAATCAGCACCTGTGTTTCTTTTGCATATTGCATACGTATGTATGATTTTTTTCAGAATTTTCAATGTCAGAATTTTGAACACTAAAAGAGATGTTTATGTCCCGAAGGCTGACTTTTAGGCCTACAGTGAAAAAGTTTATCTTAGAAAGAAAGTGCAGTAAACTGCTTATCCCTTCTCCCTTCGTTACCAGTGTTGTTCTGCTGTTTATACCACCTGCTTTTTCTCTCTGGTGTTTTTGACTAGTATAATCAAACTCAGTTGGAAAATGCTGCTTCTGTTTCAGAAGTAAAAAGCTTCTGAGTCCTGATCCTCACCCCCCAATTACATGAATTGACATAGCAACAGATACCTCCTTACGTCATACAGAGGTACTGCTTGTAGGTGAAGAGTCACGAATACGGCAGTATGCTGTAATTTCACACTGTGCCTTTCTTTACATAATACCAGGCTTTCAGAGTGAAATCAAGTGAGCCCAAGGCAGTGGGAGGGTGCCTGGTGTTCTGGGGGTCAGTAAAGCCTGAGGCAGGTTGCTGGCATTGCACTCAATGCCTCCAGTTCTGGGGCGTGATTGGCAGTGGTTTGGACTCATCCCTTAAGGTGTTTATGCTAGATCTCATCACGTAATACAAGGACGATGTGTTTCTTATCTACAGCTATGTAATAGCAGGGGTCTTCTGTGATGTACAAAAATACATGGACATTTTGGTTCAGAACACTTGGCTTTTTGATAAAAACCTGAATTGTGTGAAGAGACTTAAAGACTGAGGTACTATTTAAACCCTGGAGTTATGCCCAGTTACCATGTCCTCTGCCCCAAACCCCCTCTCATCACTTAGTTTAAAACCAAGCATTAAAAGTAGATTTATTTTTTTTTTCCACACCCCTTTCATACCATAAAGGAGAATAATTAAGCTTTTTACTGGTCATTTGCTGTTGTTTTGCACAGATTTATTTCAGCTAAGTGGTTTTCAAGTGTATACAAAGAATGATAAGAGAATGTTTTACTCAAGCACTTAAACTGTAAACCATCTGTCTGTGAAATGTGATGTCGGTTTCACATAAACCTTTTTAAAAACTTACTGATTGCTTAAAAGCAGTAGGATAAAGTAGGGCATGGTGTAATACTCCTAAATAGTTTTGTCATGACTGCAGGAAGTGTGTTAACTTTGAAACTAGACCTTCGCTTCTGCTCAGTGGATTGGTGTTTTTCACTAACATCTCCAAAGACATACTGTATTGTATTGGGGGCGGGGGATACAAGTAAGGTGCACAAGTTCTATGCTCATCTTTATGCAATGGGTGACCCTCTCCGTTATTAGTCCTCTTGGAAACCTTTCATATGCTTTTTCTTGTCTTGCTTTGTTTCAGTGGTCTTGTGTGTATGTGTACATCTCTCCACTCTCCTCCACAGAGTAATTTCCTTTCTTGTTCCTCCAGCATGTTCTAGTGCATAAAGTCCTAATTGTTTCATGATTAGAAAGTTAATGTTATTTCAGGTACATGAATGCCAGGTCAAAAATGGTATTTTCAGTATAAACAAATGCATTGCAATCATTTTAACTGCTCTTTCTGCACATGGAATGTTTTAGAATAGATAGCAATTCCAATTTATTAGATTTGTTTTAAGTCATCTTTATTTCCAAGTTGGTTGGTGATTTGATTGGGACTTCTGAAAGATTTGGTTTGCGAATCCCAGATTTTTCTCACAATTTGGGGATAGTTTAGTCATAAATGTGGCACATACTAATTCTGTATATAAACAAAAAAAAGATAAAACCATGAAAATCCAGTGAAAAGAGAATGCAAAAAGGATGAAATGGCATTATCTTTAACCCAGTGGAGTAGTTGCATCATTTTCAGCATACAGCTCTAATAATTGGGAGGTTTGATGCATGGTTATGCAAAGCAGGGATAGATTTCTTTTCCTTTGGGACTATTCATTTGTATAATTATCCATCAGTAGGGCTAATCCATGATATCTGGATGTCATCATTTAAATGCTGCTCTCCATCTGGGTGTTGATGATACAAGATGTTTCATCATAAATACATTGTCTCATTCCATGTTCTCCTGCCGTAGTTACCTTCTCTGCATCTGTGTGAGACACCATGCTTCTGAAGAGTAATTCAGTGTGTGAATGTGGAAAGACCTTTTTTTGTTCTCAGAATAGGTCACTACTTGGAAGGGTGAAGCGTATGTTTATGTAGCTTCTATGAATATTTACCTTAAGAGCTCATTTGTGATAAACCTCGGATTCATGGCACTTAGAGAATCGTGGGCATTTGCAGCTCCCTGTACCCAAGGTCAACCTTCAGAGAAGACTGAAATTAAGAAAGTGGAGCTGGGCTGGAGGTCCAAGCCTCTGGATCTAGCCTCATCTGGGGTTTGGTTCCAGTGTTCAGCCTTGCATTCTTGGCTTGGCAAATTGGACTTGGGATCAAAGAGACTGAAAACTTGAAAACAACAGTTATAGATAAATATTCTGTAGCCTGTGATGAGAGTTACCAAGGGTGAAAGTTACTGATATGCGTATTTTAAAAAGCAGTTAGTCAAGTATCTGGGCTTGAGGGTAAGAATACTGTAATATGTAACAGCTAAGAGACAGAGGCAGTTTTCAATTCATATGAAAATATATGGTAATTCTGCAACCTTCATTATGACAATTTCACCACGGGGAAAAATCTCTCATTATATGAGCATTGACATGCTTTGATTAAAATTTTAAACATGTGTGACAAGTGAAAATTTTTCTACGTTACTAGCATGTGGAGAATCTGCAGGGAGTTTGAGGACCTTTTTTAATAGATGAATAAACCTTATTTTACTAGAATTTCTTAATGAAGATGTTGTATCTTCAGTCTAAAAAATAACCTGAACTCTAGTTACCCTTACCAGAGAAGTGTGTAGATTTCAGCTTCTACAAAACAAGTCTCCATGTACTTGAAAGTATAGAGAAAACTTTTTTTTCCTTATTACTTACTTGAGAGCTGGGTTGGGTCCTCGCAGAAGAGTCTCAAAAGTGAAATCAGTAAATCTCTGAATAGGTTTTAATCCCTGATTTAATAAGTATGGTATGGTGTAAATGTCTGCTCATGTCTTATTGGATCAGACATCACTGTCCTCTCTGGTTTGGTTTCTTCTTTGTTTGGCTTTGGCTTTTCTGGGCAGTATTTGGGCTCCTGGAGATGGCTAAAGTATTGTACGTACTGAATGTATTAGTTAAACAGCAGTCCTAATGCAGTGGCATTACTTTCTTGCAGCTTAAAAGCTAATGAAGAGGGACTAAATTTTCAGCTGTTACACAGAATGGTGAAGAGAAGCCAGAAGTTTTTTAGGAGCTGGCACTGTTTGGTGAGGAGTGAAGGAACTGAAGCTGGTGTTCTGAGCAGCAGGGCCGGTGCTAGCACCTGCACTGACAGTGGTTTTACAATCAGGTGTATTTTCTTCCTTGCCACCTTCCCCTCCTCATCCCCCCTAACTCACAGATTTGTGAGCTGCTTGAACTTAGAGGATATTAATTTCATTTTTTCTTTAAATAAAAAAGGTTTAAATTAAATTTACAGTGGAAAAGTCTGCAGTTTAGACTTGATCATTCCAGAAAATTTATTTTTTGTCAGATAACTGTAGATGCATGGGACTGTAGTTGTAATGGGACTCTAGTCCTGATGCATTCCTGTTCTTGGCCACAGAAGCTGTCAGTAAACAGCTGGTTACAAAAAAAAATAAAAATATCTTTCCTACATTAACCTATATTGGTCACTGTGTGTATGTGTATAATAGGCATACAGTAGTGTTACATGGCAAAAATTTGATAATGTTATGTATTTTGAATTTTACAAATTAATAACAAAAAGCAGAATGTTTCTCAGTTTCTAAAATGTAAGGCTGGCATATTCCCCTGTGAGCTGACATACTCTTCCAAAACACTCATTTAATTAAAACTGTATTTTGATTGAAAAGATTTATTTTTTTCTCTCTTTCCAAATGAGGGATTTCTGAGAATATTCAATATCTTGGGGAGAAAGAAGAAATAAATGCAAAGCAGTTGAAAGAACTTGGGAAATATGCTGCAGTTCTTACCCTCTCTGCAGTGTTGTGCCACTTGGGAGCTTGAGCATTGGGTAATATAAGCTTAATGGCCATTAGTCTGTGGTTTCTGGCTTCACAGTACTGTAGTTAAAGCTATGGACCTCCAGAAATCCAAGATCCAAAAGCTGACTAGATGGAGCCAGTAATGGAATGGGTTAGTTAAGGGCAACTGAAGCCAGTTGGAAGACTTGGCACCAAATTTGAAAACTTCCTTGCATAGGAAAGCGGAGAAAATGTGAATCTGAAGAGGAGAGAGAGAAGCAGGAGAGTGAAAGATTGTTTGCAACTTAGTGTGGATCTGTGGAAACTCGACATTGTCATATTTTTCTAAAACTTGCAGGCATCCCAGAGTCAAGATAGCTATGGATCTATCAAGTGTTTAAGAGCAAAAAATAAAGCATAGAAGATCCAAGTCCCCGAATATGTCAATTCCTTGAATAGATGGCTGATACAATAAAACTTGAGGTTGAAGGTGGGAGAAGTGGGAAGAATTGGATAACTAAAGAACTCCCATCTGTCCATGAGAAAGGTGAGGTGGGATTACTTCCATGGTTCAGTAGAAGATATTCTGGAGAAGTTTAAAACTGGGGGAATCATTCATGCTGTGGCAAAACATCTAGTAATCTCTAACACTATGTGCTTTTCTTCTTTTTCTTTGCAATGGTAAGCTTTGACTTGACATTTTAAAAAATACCCTCCCGATGCTAAAAACCCACTCTCCCCAATAACTCCATATACCTCTTTCCTGAATGCTAATAGTAAATTTCAAATCCATTATACATTTTATTAGTTATTTTTCCCGTTTTCATTTATTAACATTGAATTTCATTTGACATTTCATCACTCACTCAGTAGTATGAGATACTTCCATGTTCTGTAGTCAGCTATAGATTTGACTGTTGCAAAATATTTAGTACAATAACAGAGATTGTCACCTTTTACAGGCCACATATCTCTAAGTTACTGATGCATCCCACTGACAGCCACACTCCTTCTTAGACAGGCAATGATTAACCCAGCATCTGGTGTCTTACTCTGTGCTGCGCCAAGAGAGAGAATGACCCTTCCTAGAAGGACTTGATGTCCTTTGAGGGACACTACTGAAAATGTGTGTCTTCTGGTTTGTATTTGTTTGGGGGTTTTATTTATTTATTTTTGAAAGTGCAAATACAGTACCACATTAACTGAACACCTGTTCATCTAAACTTGTGTACATTTTCAAAGAATTCAAATAAATTTGTGAAGTAGTAGTTTGTTTAAATAAAAGGGGTGCTTGTTTCCAAATATATTTCATAATTCTGTTACTATAATTGCTCTCTGTTTTCCCAGAACAAACAAGACTTCTCTGTAGTTCTGTGAATCGCCTCGTGTATTAACCTTTATAAAGATTAGGATTGTGTTAGTTGTATTTTGTTCCTTTTTTGCAGGATGCAAGTGGTAGGAGACGTAACTGTCTAGCACCTTGATGTTGTAGTTCTGTTACAATACCTGATTGAATTATCATCTGCTTCAGAAAATCTGTTGCAGTTCGATGTTTTTGTTTAAAATCACTTCTCTTGAGCTTCAGTTTGAGTAAGTTTGTCAATGATTGACTTAGATTGTGGACTTCCTGCCTTTTTCTGTAGTGAATACAAATGCAAAGATTTGGTTAGGCTTTCAACGATTTCAACTTATTTTTGGTGATCCGTGTGCCCCACTGAGTCTGATTAAGCTTTTTGCTTTTGCTGCATCTGAAAAGCTTCTCATCTAGTTTGTTATGACTTAAACATTTTAATTTTTAATTTAATCTATTTTTTCCCTTTGTATCTTCCTCATACAAAAGCTTGTTCTGTTAAGTAATAAGTACCTCCTTTACGTGGCTGTTTGATTGTGCCATCATTTTCCTTCGGTGTTTTTTGGATAGTACTTATTCTAAACCTTTAACATAGTATCTTTAGACAGTGTCTGTTTTGCTCACATAAATTTATTCTTTTAGCTGATCTGTTTCATTTTGACTACATTGTTTAGACATAAAACTATATATAGTTTATAGATACAGTTTACTAGATATAGTCTAGTTTAAAATATTACTGTAGTAATTTGCAGTACTGTTGCCCCTACTGCAGAGGTAATGTGGCTATTGCTGCCAGCATTACAGAGTGACTGCAGTAATTTCTGTGCAATACTTTGGACTAACTCAAGAGTTCATTGTTTTTCCTTCTAATTCTCTGTTGAATTACTTTTAAAAGGAGTTGTTTATGATGTCTCAAAACTTTATTTCTGTTTCAGTCTCCAGTGTGCCTTTTGCTCTGCCTGTGATTGAAATCTTCCATTATTGTAGTCTCCCCCCTCCTCCCCCCCCCAGCCCAAGATTTTTGTGTGAGTAGTGGAATTGAAGAAATTGCAGGGTTTTCCCACTTTCTGGACATGGTATTGTAATCCATAGTGTTTCTGGTATGCTGTATTTGACTTTGACAGGAAAAATATCAATTGAACTGTAGATACAGCAACTGAACTCAGACATTAAATAAAACCCTCTAAAAGTACTAATACCTAATAATGAGGTTAGAACTAAGCAGTCCAGATGGCATTATCTCAAGAATGAGGAAACAGCAACAATAAACAGTGTAGAAGTATAAAGGATACTCTTAAAAAAAAAAAAAAAAACAAAAAAAGAAAGAAACAAACCACAAAAAACTAACAACAACAAAGCCCTAGTCAGATATGCCGTATGATGGATCATTCTTTTGTTAAGTAGATAATCTGACAATTGCAAGGGGGTTTTGTGTGGGGTTTTTTTGTTTGTTGTTGTTTTGTTGATGTTCAGGCCTTCTAGAAGTTAATTAAATTTTGCCTTTGGTAGAGAAAAATTAAATGAAACATTTTGGAAATTAAATCTGTCAAATGGTTAGCTGTATGTTTCACATCAAGTGTATCAACTTTTCTTTTCCCCAGAGGAGGTTGAACGGACTAATTTACCTATGCCAAAACCAAGAGTAGCATCTAGAAGCTACCAGATGCTTTTGCATATACTTTAATATTAAAAAAAAAAAAAAAGAAAAAAAAAAAAGAAAAAAAGGTGGTGCTTTGTCAGTCATAATATTTTCTTGAGAAATTGTTGGAGTAGAATGCAACCCGAGAGCCGTTTTTTCGCCAGATGTATCGTTCCATTATTGCTAAGGAAAGGCAAGTAAGAACAAGAAGCAGATAGACCCCCGATACCAACCCAGCGAGTCCCCAGCCACGACGTCGCCAGCCAACGTGCCGGGGTGGTAAGCCTGGGGGCAGTGAGCTTTCCTCTGGTACGCAGCCTTCTGGGAGGGCCCCTTCTGAGTGTGGGAGAGTCTGCCTTGCCTCTGCTGAAACGAGCCTGGTGTTGGAGGGAGTCAGTATGTTCTTGGCGCACGATGTTGAAACTCGTGACTTCTGTTTGCTGAGTTGATCTTTGCCCTATTGAGTGACTGAAAAAAGTGTTCCTTGGAGTATTTTACAACTGAGTAAAGCGTTCACTACTTCTAGACAATAAATCACCATTGCCTCCTTCGTGCCCTGAAACTCTCTGTTACACAGGTTGAGCTCCCTTACACTTTTGATGTGCCTCCATGCTCCCAAGCATTCTGCTTGTGAAAAAGCATCTGCCTCAAATAGGCCTGGAAACATGGGCATGAAGGTTGAATAAGGATGTCTGCTGAACAGAGTTTTATGTGTTTAGCAGTTTAGCTGTAGTTGTTTGCGTGTGTGATGGTTTTTTTCCTTAGTCTCCTGGCAGGCCGTTGCATGTTAATCTCCTGGTGCAACTTGGGAGGTCAAGGTTTGGCTCCTGTCTGTGGTGTGTGACCTTGGGCTGTGGATGTATGAGGTTCGTGATGTGGCTCCTTGCAGGACTCCCATGGCGGGTGAGTGGAGGGTGACAGGATAGAGCCAAGGTGATGTCAGCTTTCAAGCTGCAAGGCTCATGAAGGGCCTTCAGAACCTGCTTTGGTGCTCAGCGTGGGTGATGCTGCCTGGGGGTGGCCTGGGTGTTTGTCAGTTGAGCAGTATTTTACTGCTGTGGTGATGAGGGAGGAGCAATCCATTCCAGCATAGTCCTGGACATTCCAAATCCTCCAGGCAAAGTACCACAACGAAATCATGATCTTTAGTTCCCCTGCTGCCATCTCCTTACCCTCCAAAGTCCCAGAGCACCTGCAGTGCTTGGTACTTGTTTGCCTTCCCAGTTTGGTCATTTAGCTTGCAGCCAAAACCAGTCGTTTGCAGTGGAAAGGAGCAGCTGGGCCATGCTCACAAGCACAGGCAACCAACCTTTGGGAAACTTGGCCAGTACGGAGGGCTTGCCCTGCAGCAGAAATGGGTCTCAAGCATTTCCAGCTAAATAGCAGGTAGCTTGCGAGTAAACGGTTTTCTTCAAACTGGAGTGTCTAAGGGTATCTGATCTGCAACTGGGAAGGCCCCGGGGTCTTTACCTGGTGTTTTTCAGACGGCTCTCCTCACTGTAAGAGAAGCGCTCGGGTAGGTTCCCATATCAGTAGGACAGTTCAAATTCTTTTAGTGGTTTTAAGTACATTCATATAGCAAAGCATTAAAATTGGTAAGACAAACTGACGGATGAAGAATCCATGTAGGGTTAGTTAACATAGAAGTGTGGTTGTAATGTCTGATTGAGGAAGTCCTGAAATTATGGATTACTTGGTCAGGGCAAATACAAAATTATATTACTGTCTACATACTTATTTTTTAAGCATTTGCTGTTGGCTACCAATAGGCACAGGATATTGGGCTAGGTTGTCTGTATTCTGACCCAGTGCAACCATTCTTTTGTTCTTATGCACAGGCCTATTACAGATGTTTTTGCACTTTCCTGGCCTTCAGTTTCACCCCAACAATTGCAAGTTGTAGATAGTGTAGAGGGTACAAGAGGAACATTTGCCTATGAGAAATAGTTGTCTAATTTTAATTCCCAAGGTGAAATAACTCAGTGGCGCACCATTCTCCTAGGTTTATTAACAAACCAGCCTGTTGAAAAGCCTTCGCGACAGCTGCATTATTAGACCCTTTGGCAAAACCCAGCAATATTTCTTTATGGTAACAGTTTGACTCTTGTTGCATCAAAGCTGAACTTCAAATACCTGATTGCTTGCCAAGTCTTGTATCCGTCTGGGCAGTAGGACAGCCTGCAGAACTAGCTGTTGTCTGGCATGTAAATACTTGGTTTTTAACCTTTGCAAAGTTTGCAGTGCAAAAATCAAAGTGCAGAAGTTTTGTCTTGAGAAATGCAATTTTTGTCAGTGCTAAAAATCAATGTAGTTTCACCTGGGCAAAACTGGTCTAAATTGGTAGTTGAATGAAGCCCATTACCCCATTTGTTCTGTAGTTTCTTTTCTGCTGTTTGCTTCTTTCCCTGTTCATGGAAGGTTTCAGATTAATATCTATGGTTCATTTAGCAAGGAAGGTGTGTGCATTTTCTTTCTTTAAAAAAAAAATAATAAAATGCTGTCTGTGAGTACCATGCCCCCTGAAGACAGAGGCTTATCTGTGAAACCTCCTTACAATTATTGTGTAATGAATTCCAACCAGTTCATTAAAAGTGGAAATCACCAAAGAGACCTTTTAGGGCTAATCATGTATGCTGTATGGTTTGGTCTAAGTACAGTGTAATCTGAGCAGGCAGATAAGACCTTGTCTCTGTGGTAATCTTTTAAT
Organism: Astur gentilis; assembly: GCF_929443795.1. NCBI lineage: Eukaryota > Metazoa > Chordata > Aves > Accipitriformes > Accipitridae > Astur > Astur gentilis. Next base: position 14,372,962 of record NC_064900.1, on the reverse strand, counting down.
ATTATTCAAATATATAGGCTGAATGTAAAATTTCTTATAATTCTCATAAAGCTACATTGAATGAAGTGTTTCATTTTTGATTTGGGTAAAATCAACTCTTGTCGACAAGCCAGTTTGCCTGACTTAGTGAAATGCTTAGTTATCTATGTACTTCATCATATTTGTGGCAGGTTGAATAACACTCACAAAAAAATTGTTTGTTGTGTGGGTTGGCTTTTACTACTTACTGTAGAAGTTGGTACAATTGTTTTCTAAAATAAAATAATTTTCCATATTGCAAACTATTAATTAAAATTTTCACTATCATCTTCACATACTTTTTTCTGTAAATGACTGAAGAACTGGACTTTCTATTCAGGCTACTGATAAAACTTAGAGTCCATGAGCTTATAGGTACTAGGCTGAAATGCATCATCTCCCAGGGAATATTCAGATGTCCAACTTGAGATACTTATCTGACTTAACTTGTCTCTTTACCTCCCGCGTTTCAGAAGGGATGAAAATTTGTGTTGCCCTCTTAAAAATTTAATTTATTTTTTATATGCTGAGAGTTAGGATATTTCCATGATAAGATTATCATGGATAAAAGAGGGAACAGTAAGACAGTTTAATCTTTGTTCTTGATGGGGTTGAGTGTGTCTTTTTTGGGGCATGGGGAGACTATGGAATCTCAAAGGTGTGCAAAAGCTATGGGGAAAAGCAATGTAATTGAATATGAAACAAGATACTAAAAACCAAGACTAATGGCTACTACAGTGAATCGAATATTTGTGCTCATTTCTAGTTCTAAACTGATTTCAACCAAGCAGGAAAATTACCTGCTTGCCACTGCTGACTTTTCAGTCAAAATGTTTATTCAAGAAACTCATTTGTGTTGAAAATAAATAAATAAAACCTGAGTGAATATTTTGCCCACTGTAAATATGTTTTTCGAAGTCTCTTACAAAGGCATTTTTCATTGTTGTTTTGCCATGGGGGAAAAAAAAGTATGACTTTTTGCTGAAAATTGAAATATTTAGACACAAATACTAGGTTGGTGCCTAATGGGAATTGTAGCTACTGCCTCAGGCCTGAGTCCTCATTTGTACATACACTTGCTCTGTCTGTCTTTTCCCACCGCCTTCCCTTCCTGCACACATGAGTGGTGTACCTGCTCAGGTTGCAAATTGAACACTAGCTTTCTCCCATGGTCCAAAAATGCAGCTTTGAAAATGTGAATGGGAGGAATCAAAACCAAAACTTTCAGTGAGGTACAGTAAGAACCAAATACCTTGTTTGAAAATCAAAGTATTTTTTTCCAATGGGGAAGAAGGGGAAATTTTTTTGAATATTTTAAAGAAGGCGAGGTGGAGATGCACAAGAACTGTGGAATGTAATTTATAAGTTGCTATTAATAGAAATGGTTATGCTTCCATCTGTTATGCTTTGGTGACCCTGTCCCCAAAATAGTATCAGACATATATTGGCACTGAGATGATGAGGATGACTTTAAAAAAATAAAATCATAAAATCCTATTACACATCTCATTATGGAGAAGCAGGGATAATAATCTGCTCTTCTGCTTCACATATCCATGTTAGTTCATTCAGGTACTGAAGCTCACTTGGGTATCTGTCATACAGTATTTAAGATTACTACTGTTTTGAAAAACATAATAGGTAAATGAAGTAGTATTACTGTGACAGGGAAAGCAAACCAAGCATCTTCATCTTTTCAACACACAGTGAGTAGATAGCATGCTGTTGAAAGGAACTGATTTGTGACTTATTAAAAGGAAGCGCTGTTCTATGTGGTTTGTGCTTACTATTCTTAACTTGCTGATGGTTTTATGTAAATGCAGCTGCTGTGATGGGTCTGGTGTTCCACAAGCGGGGTTCGATACCCAGTGTGCAATAAGCCATTCTTACACACAGAGTTAACATATTTATTTATTTCATGTTTGTGCAAAGATGGGTGCTAGCTGATGATTCCACAAAACAAGCACACCACGCCAAAGAACTACAACATATTCTGTTACATGATTAGTAAAAACCCACCTAAATTTATGTGCATTGGATGGCAGTCACCATGTCATCTGCTATTGGTTAGTTATATTTAAATTAGCCTTGCTTGCTATGTAAATTAGCAAGCACGCTCCTTGCAGGTATGTGGGTCAAGTCTTTCCAGTCTTGAATTGAGTCGCAGGTCATGGTCTCCCTCTGCCGTCTTTATCTTTCCCGTAGTACATGCTGCTTTGGCAATCATCGGGCTTTGGGTGCCTTCTGGAGCAGGATGTTCCATTTTTATCAGTCTTTAGTTCCTTCTTCAAGGGTATAGTCATTAGCAAAGCATGCATCATTTATATAAAGCAACCAGGCCTACGTAGTGAAACTATTGAGTAACGGTCCTCCTGAAAGGACAATGCATCATGTTTAACCCTAAACGGAGCAGTATCACCACGGTTAGGCCATAACTCAAACATAGGACTACAGGTGTGCCGGTATTATCAAACCCTTACATGTCAGAATGAAGGTTTGTATCTTCAGCAATGTTCACTTGTAGCGTTTGCTACTGATAAAAGTAGAAACAGGCATGTGAGGTCCCCTCAGTGAACTCCTCCTCTCTTGAAATTTGTCTCTGGAGGGGAGGATGCTGCTTCCTTGCGAGGTCTGGCTGTTCGCGCGTTGGCTAATTGTAGTGCAGACTTTCCCAGAGCCTGCTTCTCCAGCGACCGGGATACCTGACTGCTGTACCTGTTGCCGTGTCATCACAGGTGCCCCTTTAACGCAGTATGTCATGTACTCAGCCTGGCGTGGCGGACTGGTGACTAAACAGCATGCTGAGGCCTCTAGCTGTCCAAGGACATACATGTAATAGCAGCTCACACTTTACATGTTGTCCAGTGACTTACTTCTCTTTTATCACTCAATAATCAGTTGCACTTAATGCTCATGAATACCTGACCAGCTTGCAAGTGCTCTGGTTCAGGAGTTAAACAGCCGGCACTTCTCATGTGGTGCAAAGCACTTGGGCCTTCCTGGCAGCCTGAAGAAGACAGTAGGCATCTTCCAGTGAAGGCTGGGTAATGCTGCAAACAACCCTAGAGCACCTGCTGGGCTGTCCCTCCAGGCTGTGGGTGTGTTTTGTTTCTTTAGCAGCGAGCTCTTTCGGGATCTAATGATTGACACAGAACCCATATCAATGGAGCTAGCAGTGTTTGTCAGTAAATTAATATTATCTACGGTATGATTACAAGGCTGATCGTCAAGCAATGACTGTTCATCCCTACCCTGTTTATGAAGCTGGGGCTGCCTTTCATCAGTTTCAATCAGCTCTTTCTATCGAGTGGCAAGTTGTGATATCAAATCCTGCTGCTCTGGAGCACTGGCATGAGAATTAAATTAAGGCTGGGATGAGATGTGATTGTAATTGTATGAGAAAAGTCATTCTGATGAGGCAAACAGCAGTCATGTTTTTATGGAGACTTTCCTTAAGGCACTTGCTTCAGAGGTGGGCAACTGAACCATCATCAGAACAGTTTTATACCAGATCTGCTACAGTATTTGGAGGTCTCTTAGTTCAAGACATACTTTGATGGCAATTGCTTGGATCATTAGTTTTGACCAAGGCTGGAGATACATGTTGAACTGGAACACATGCAGTGCAAAATGAGAGAAAATAAGAAAACTGAGGGGTGGGAACGGGGAGAAATAGATCACTTACTTCAGCGTATGTCATAGATGTTACATATTCAGGTTAGATTTCATTCTGGAATACATAAAACAAAAAATATGAAACTGTATTTTTAATTCAATTATAGATTGGCTCAGTGCCAATAGTGACAAGCGACCATATCAGCTTAGCGTTGCTTGATGCTGTTAAGGGTAAAAGCGTAATGTGATTCAAAACTACTTCTGTCCCGTCAATAATTAAACCATGCACTTTTATATGGGAGTGAAACCTTTTTTTAAAACATCTTAAACTGAGATGCTTCAAAATAAAATTCGAACTGCCAAGCATTAGGAGACTTCATCTACATGAAAGTTTGTTTTGCTTTACTGTGGATGCTTTGGATTGCTTCAGACGTACCTGGTTCTGACTACAGCCAGGAGCAGCGGTCTGAGCAAGATAGGCTCACGCTCTCATCTGCTAAGAAATAATGTCCTGCTTCTTCTAAATACCCAGTCGCATAGTTTTTGTAAACATATGCCACCTCCCCCCCACCCCCCCCCTCCATTTCCAGGTTTTCTTAGGGGCTTGTGGTATGTTTTTATTTATTCATTTATTTTAGAAAATTTTATTTTCTTTCCCATGTTTTTCAAAAGCAATAGTTGAATAGTGAGGTCTGAGCAGAGCGAGTAGCCATTACGGCTTATCGGAATGGAATATGGAAGTACCTACTGAGGCATAACATCCAGGCACGGGTTTGATTTATAATAATTTTTATTATATCACAGAATCATTACTATATTCTAGCTTAAAATGAGTCTCACTCTTTTTGTTGCTCAGGAATTCAGTATGATAACGATTAGAAACGGTCATCTAATTGCAAGCTTAAACATCCAGGGTAAATTTATACCCATTTCTTCTCATGTCAACACAACACATCCAGGAATCCTTTTCACTGTCCCCAGTGGTGTTTAATTCATTTAAATTTATTTGTCATTGATATCTAAATACAGTATCTCAACCTTAATTTTGAAAAAAAGTATTCTTCTTGTGCAGACTTGTGAAGTGGGCTTATATTATTGCAGTTCTGGTAGATCTTACTTTATTTCTTCCCACTTGAATATATCATCCTTCTACAAAGGTGACTGGAATTGAGGGTTGTATGAAAACTGTTCACGTCAGTACATACTACAGTGGGAATAATTTCCTTACCTCTTCTGGAAGTTATTTAAACTGTGCATCATATGATGCCATTGGCCTCTTCACAGACGTGGTGTGTGTTTATGCTGTGGAGTAACCTTGCTCTTGAATAAAACACAAACTTTTCTCCAGCTCTGATTTTATAACCTTGCTCTTGAGTGAAACACAAACTTCTCTCCAGCTCTGATTTTATAATAGAAATGCATGTTTTCAGTCTCCAAGTAACCTTGTAAATACCTTCGCATGATTTGGTACTTCAAAATCTAATTCTTTATTATTCCAATCTTCATCTCATTCATGTTTAAAATTCCAGTCCTTTCCTTTGAGTGTTCCTCCCAATTTTGTTTTCCAAGAAATTTCATTGCAGCTCGTCCCGTGTGCCTAGATGATTCGTGAATATACAAAATAACATCAAGTACTTCAGAAACTTCACTAGGTGGCTTCCAGCATTATGAATCTTCAAAGGAGCATGTTGTTGTTTCTCCTTTAACTAATTTGCTATTCACTTTAAGGATCTTGTACTAACACATATAATCTACATTTCAGTGATGAAGCTTTTCTTAGAAAATGTTTTTTTTTTCTGATGAAAAATCTAAGTTTATAGTTTGGACTGCAGGGGTTTTGTCTGAAAATTTTTTCGTGTATTGTCCTATTTTTACTATTTTTACCTGCCCCCCCCCCCCACCCCCGCCATGCTTTTCTTCAAAACTTTTTAAAGCTTTCTGGGCTACTGAAAATCAGATTGCCAGCCTGACTCACACTCCTTTCCCTGCTCTCACCTGCTTTCTTGACTTGTTGGTGTTATTTTAGGATGATGCCATTTCACTAAATTTATTAAAAACTAATCTTTGGTCTACAATTTTATGCACTGTTGTGTCTGAATTTGTGGTTTTGGAGTTGTCTGGTCAGTGTGGTGTGTTTTAAAGTTTTGCTTGTGCATCAGTTTTGGAATTACTTATTTCTATATTTCTTCCCCCCTGCCCCCATTCCCCTTTTTCCTCCATGTTCAACATTATCTGCATTGAATGTGTTACAGAGCATTTTATTGTGTAGCTTCCATACGTTATCTTTAATTAATACTGCTTCAGCATTGTGCATGTTTACTTAGGCTGAATAATTTTTTGGCTTCATTTGTAATGCACAGTCTAACTCAGTCTGGCTATCTGCAATTCTTGCTTTATTTGTACTTCTCTTCACCTTTAAGACATGATATTCTTTGGTAAGTCCTTTTCTCTGTTGCTTTAGAAGAGTTCTATATATCTAAGTATTCCATTAGTATTCCATTTCACAAGTGAAGGAGTACTTGCTTGGGACACCCATTCCAGGCAGTGCTTGCACCTTTGTGTCTTAATGAAGTGCAGAGTTTCCTCTGTGCTTTGAAGTTCTTAGTCCATTTAATACAGTTTCTCTACCTTTATCCAAGTTTCCCCTTTTGAAACAGTGGTTCTTGATGCAGCCTTTTTTTATGCTTCTATTGAAGTTGATTGAATTGGATTTTAATCATTCCAGCTGTAGTTACTCTGTACAATGCTTTTCTATTTTTAACTTTTCGTAAGTAATGAGGGCATTAAGAATAAGGGCAATAAAATTATCAGTTCAAAACACTACTTTTCAAGAAACTATTTCTTGAAAGTGTCCTAATATGTCAACAATGAATGTTTTGGGTGTTATGAGAGCTATTTTGAAAACAAAAAGATACATTTTTCAGATTGTGCCCTATTTCTTAAGTTGTTTTTTTTTTGTAAACAATCATGTAATTAGACTTCTGGAAATCTATAGATATAGATAGTATTGAAATATTTAAAAAAAAAAGTTCATGCAGAAACAAAGAGTGGGCTAAATTTTATTCTGACTGTAACCACTGAAATGGGGTCAGGCTGACTTCAGTGTAACACATTTCATGGGGGATTCTTTTTGTAAGTAGTAAGTCATGGAGGTCGCAGGACTGAGAAGACATGAATGACTGACGCTCAGCACCTTGTTCAGTGGCTGGAATGGAATACCTTTTGCTGTGCAAAGTTACCTCCTGTTCCTTGACTTTGACTCAAGTCCTCTTGTTCCTTCAGCTTTCAAAATACAGAAGGCAAACCTGTATGATCAAAGTGCACACATCAGCACGGTGTGGTTTTCATGTACAACTGGTTTTCGTGTTTTTTTCCTGACCTTCCTCCTTATGACTGACTTATGTAAGAAAAAAAAAGGAATAATGGAAGGCTGTTTAGTATGTGAGGAGAGCGAGGGGGAACGTTGCTGTCTGTGTGTTTGGGAGTTGAAAAATCCTGAAATGCCTGAGCAGCAGCAGCAGGGAATATACTCCGTGAATTCATATTTCATGCTTTTGGTTTTTAATGGCAAAACAAATAAGTCTACCAAAATTGAAATCTTGTCTTTTACATTTTAAGTACTGATATCTGGACAATGACGCTAAACTTTGTAAGAATGGGTTGTCACCTCTGATGTCTCCTTGATGATTCTTTATCTTGTCAATAAAGATAAATTGCAGTTTCTCTTGGTACTTCCGAGACTGCTGTTTGATTCTGGTGTTGCTAAGCCACATACTGCATTCAAATTATGCCTGGTTTTCAATGATGTTCACAAGAACAGGCTTTTTTTACTTTCCCTACACAGCTTAAAGTTTCTCCATCTCCATGTTTTTTCATTCTATCTTTTTGATACTTGCAAGACGGTATTGCTTTTTTCAGTTCAACCTAACAAGAACCTAGTCATGACCACAGGCTGTGGCTGAGGGTTAGTGAGGATATGAGGACATCTTGCCATTTCTGCTGCCTCCCATGCTTACAGTGCTCACCTGTCATGTGGATTCTTCAGCAAGCTTCCCTGCCTAGTTAGATGCGGCATCTTCCTCTGCCTGTGTTTTGGAAGAGCAGGGAAACATCATCTGTCTTACATTGGTGAGAATTGGTGTTCACTGAGGTACTGCTTCAGTCCCACCAGGGAGAGCAATTTGTTTTTCTGTGAAGTATACTGATGCATAAAGAATGAGTCGTACGTGCTGGGTGTGTGGAAGAACTGTAGTATGACAGTGGGCAGGGCTGTTTTCCTTTTAATCTTGTAGGGTCTTTGACATAATACTAGTATAATATTTAGTGAATCCTTATGATGGGAAAAATACTGACAGCAGTCTTATTAAAGTCACTGTCAGTTCACCCATTATGACTGAAGGGCAATAAAGTGAAGTGCAGGTTTCATGGGATTTGCTTTTCTGATATTTTTGGTATGTGGACAGAGTTGTTATAGAGAAGGTAGTTGTCCAGTAGAAACTAAAAATAGTCAAAAGCAGGGAATAACTTAATGACTTTAAATGTCTTTTAAAGTACAGACTATGTAAGAATTGTTAGAAATGTTGTGTTCTCCTGAATAAGAGCTGAAAATACTCAAACAGAAGTTTTCTAACATGGGGAAGGTCAAGGATGTGGATCAGAACCTGCTTCTACAAGCTTAGTCTCAGTCCAGGCGAACTGTAACCTGTTTTTTGCAAAACTGAAAATATGAGGATGTTCACCAAGGGTTTGGGCTTTCTGTCATATAAATTACTGAGCTTAACTCATGTGTCCATTTTTCTCTGGTAGCCATTAATTAGGTTTAATTCTTTGGGTTATACCTGGAGATTTTGTTTCAGTGCTCACTAGTTGTCTTAGTAACTTAGAGGAAGTTATATCCAGATAGTCTAGATGCCGTTTAGGAGTGGGCCATGTGTGGGGTTTGATATTACTAAAAATACACCGCCTTTTCCTGAATTTCTTGCCTCCTGTTCTATCAAGTAGGAGTTTGAAGAGAAGAGCTTTATTCAGTTGTGTTATTTCAATATCATATTTGAGACTGGAAATGAGCCAAAGGATTTTTATCTTTTTTTTTTTTTTTTTTTTTGAACAACGTAGGATATAACTTGTGGGAATGAATCATCATCTTCCTGTGTTTCTTTTTTTTTCTCAAAGCAAAGAATAATCACAGAATTGTCTAGTCCACCCTCCCTGCTCAAGCAGGTTGCCCAGGACCGTGTCCAGTCTCCAAGGCTGGAGACCCTGCAATCACTCTGGGCATCCTGTTTCAATGTTTGGCCACCCTCACAGTAAAAATGTGTTTTCTTGCATTCAGATGGAATTTCCGGGGTTTCAATTTGTGCCCGTTGCTTCTTCTTCTGTCACTGGGCACCGCTGAGGTGAGTCTGCCTCCTCCTTCATCCCCCCTCTAGTGTTTGTACACATGGATAAGATCCCCTGAGCCTGCTCCTCTTGGGGCTGGGCAGTCCCAGCTCTCTGGGCCTCTCCTGGTAGGAGAGATGCTCCAGACCCTGCATCACCTCTGTGCCCCTGCACTGGACTTGCTCCAGTGTGCCCATCTCTCTCTTGTACTGCAGAGCCCAGGACTGGACACAGCACGTGCCAGGTGTGTCTCACTGGTACTGGGTAGAGGGGAAGGATCACCTCCCTCTGCCTGGAGTGAAGAGAGAGAAAGAATGTGAGGAAGCATATTTTTAGGGGGAAGGAAAAAAAAAAAGAAAAAAAATTCACACACTCGTATGTGTGTGAGAATCCAGCTGTTTCAGAACTTGGACAAACCACTTTATCATCCTATTCCCCATTAAAAAAAATAAAAAAATAAGGAAGGGAGGGACGACCCTATCATTTTATGATTGACTTTATTGTGCTACCTCCTCTGAAATACCTGTTCTCTCAGAATTTCTAATCCATTTATCCCTGCAGCATTTTTGTATGAAAGATACGTAAGTGTATCCTGAGACTGCATAATGTTTCCAGATGGATTACTAAAGGCATGCAGTAAGCCTGTTTCATGGGGGAAGCAAGGCTGGCTAATCAGTTTCTTTAAAACCCATTCAGTAACCCCTGGAGTTTCACTTGCCTTTGGGCACCTGTATGTGACCTCCTGGAGAAACTTCAATGTGTTGTGTATTCTGCACCTGCTAATATGTTAGCAGCTTCCACTTTAGTGGCTGACAATGTAACTCCTTTTAAGTAAAAGTGAAAATTTATTTTCATTTAACAAGTAAATAATATTCTTTAAAAAAAAGTATTTAAAATATTTTTTTTTCTAGTGCTACAACTGCACAAACAGTATCCTGAAGAGTGTAACTGGCCATACTGTCTGCACACTGTCTGCCATTTTTTATTTTATAATGTGGTATTTGCAGTTTTTGTGCAGAACTTCAAAGGTCAGGATCCACCAGGTCTTGAAGCTTCTCATCTGAGCCATGCAAGCAGTTTTATTATTTAATCTATTTTGGACCAGCAAAGTTTTGGATTTTTTTAAAAAATTTTTTTTAGGGGAGGAATTTTATTTGCTTTATTGTTGCTAACTGCATTTTGATGACTGGAAAACATTTAAATACTGCTCAGTTTGCAGATTTGTATGGGGGGGGAGGAGTTGCTGTGCGTGGCATTCCTCATTACTTCATATATTGCAGTTCAACACTTCAGCTGGCCCACTTGCTGTCTGCCTACCAATTACCTATCACAGTCATCATTTACACTTCATACTGTGGGAGTCTAACGAATCCTTAGTGTGTGCGGCTGGGCCGTGCACAGCTGGCATAACAGAAGATTAAGTTGCCCATACACTAAACTGAATGATTGATAGCCAAGGTTTTCACCTAGCAAAGTGCAGTTTTGTTACATAATTACAAGAATTATATGCAGCACTAAATCTATTCCCTGACTATGAATTGAAGGGTTGTTCTGACTGAGTTATGAAAGAAATTATGAACTAATTTGTGGAAACAACATCTGTTGTATACAGGCAAAAAAAGCTCTTAGAAGAAAGAAAGAGAATTTATTTCCCTCTGTTTGCAGCTATTTATAAGACAAAAGGAGAAAACCCGGAGTATTAGTCAGTAGTGCTTGTACAACACATGTTTATGTACACAGTCGCATTTGCTGGAAAACAAGGGGGTTTGTTTTTTAAATAAAAGCATAGGAAAGATGCATTGAGTAAGATACAAAGAGTGGGAAGCCATTTCCGTGTCTGTTTGGCACATAGTCTATTGAGCTTGTAAGATCTTTGTCATTAATGTCACAGATTTTAAATGAGGTTACTCAGTAATTAATGCTGCTAGAGACTAGAGCTGAAATGTTGACGACTGCTTGAGTTCTGGGAGTATGCCTCCCCCCTTCCATGCAGTTTGATGTTGTCTGAAGTGGATAGTAACCCAGCACTTTACACAAAAGAAAATGCTTTTCCGTCTGCATTAGATAACATTTGCTCACTTTTGGCAAGGTTGAATGCAGTAGAAATGCAATTTCCTCACTGCCTATTCACATTAAAAAAAATAAATAAAAGCTTATTGCATATTTTGCATTGTCACCTGCCTTCCTGGGACTTGCAAATAGTTAGCAAAAAAAGAGTACAGAAATTTAGCACAACCTGCACTTCTGCATGGCTTCGATGGTTCTTTCCAAAGACAACATGGTACATATGACCAGTGAGAAATTTTGAATGTGTGGTGTGAATGCCTATCAGAGTAGTTACAGATGAGAGCAGGTTTTGTGTGTGTGGTTTTACTTACACAAAGAAGATATCAGTGGTATTGGAGGTCAGTTATCAGTCCTGGCTAATTTAAAGCTAGATGGGTTTTGTTGCAACTACAAGTGACACTCATATTTGCAATGGAAATGTACCCTTTGAGATGGTGCAAAACCTCATCATCAGGGTTTGAGGAATACTGGATGAGAGGGGCAAAGAAGAGGGAAGAGTCAAAGGTGGCAGCAGTGTTATCAACCCAAATGATGTTTCTTAAAAAAAATAATAAAAAAATTAGTGGCTGTGGGAGCAACAAATATATTTTGGTTTACAAATTCCATTTTCATGAATTCATTTTTGGCCTTGTGAAAGTAAAACTGGTGATAACGCATCAAAAAAGATACTGAATGGAAAAAACATTGCATAATCTAGTCAAGGTGCAGAAGTACCAAAAATGTAGGTGGGATAAGAGCAAGGGGAACAGGGATCATGGTTGTGACTCAGAAGTGCTAACTTGGTACAAATACTTATATATGTGTATATCTTTAGAGTAATCTTTGCTGCTTTTTTTTTTTTATAGCCTATCATCTGGCCCATTTATTTGAACGTGATTTTGCTTCTGCAAAGGCTTAGGTCTACTGTTCTATGTCCACCATTAATTACAGGAATAAATGCCATCATTTTCATATAAGGTTTGTGAGTGTGATCAAGTACTGTTATTACTAGCGGTAAATGAACTAAACTATAGCTTCAAAAATGCAGGTTCTTTAGAGAGCAGGAACAGCAACCCTTAAAAGTAATATTATCCTTACATGTGCCAGCCTGGTACAGATTCCAGTGTTAGAAATGAACTGAAGTCAAGAGAAACTGAGGAGCTGTTGTACTCTGTGGCATCTTGTATCATCTGCTAACAGAGTCTCATCTGGGGAAATAGTGAAAACTTCTTTAGGCGTTACTAAATAATAATAACTAAAAAAAGGACAAAATATTGGCATCAGATAATGTGATTTCATATTTCCTTTTCCTCTGTTCAACAGCTGCCTTCAGCAGTTTTACCCTTAGAAGTTTACTGGTTGCAGTTCTTCTCAAGGCTACTCCATCCTTCCTTCTTATGGCTTATGTGGAGACAATTTAGATAAGTACATTCAACTTCAAAGAGCTCTGCACATTTACAAGAATCGGTTACAAAAAAATATAGTTTGGCAGTGTTGTGGTTTAAGCTCAGCCACTCACTCAGTCCTCCCAGCCCGGTGTGATGGGGAGGGGAAACAGAAGAAAAAGGTAAAAATTTGTGTGTTGAGACAAGGACAGTTTAATAGGACAACACAAGGAGAACAATAATGATACTACTAATAAAAGAATATGTAAAGCGAGTGACACACAATGCAATTGCTCACCCCCCAGAACCTGATGCTCAGCCTGTTCCTGAGCTGCAGCCCTCCCCTAGCCAGCTCCCCCAGTTTATATACTGGGCGTGAAGTCATATGGTATACAGGATCTCCTTGGCTAGTTCAGGTCAGCTGTCCTGTCAGCCTCCTAGCTCTGTGTGAAAATTAACTCTATCCCAAGCAAACTCAGGACAGGCAGCAAGTAAAATTGCTGCCTGCCTGCAGTACAAATGTCTTAAGTGTACAATTCAGGTGTACAGTAAATTATTCCTTTAATACTCTGATGTATTTGACTTGATTCCCATCACCCCCACCACCCCAATCTCTGAAGTAAGTATTCAAAGAGCTGGGGGACAGCCTATGGTGTCTTTCTCTCTCCGTGTTTCTTGCAGTTTTGCTGTGTGTATGTACTGTTGAGAGTGAGAAGTTGCAAGTGCTGCTGTAAAGTTGAAAGTCTTCTATTCATAGAAAAGACAACTTCCAAAAAGTTTACGCTACCAGCTCTAAGCCAGCTGTATTCTCAGGCAGATTGGTAAGGGATTAGCCAGCCTTAATATGAAGGTCTTGTTCAGCTGTGTAGGTAGTGCAGCTCTCTAGTACTGGGTAATACCACTTCTGCAAATTGTCCGTCTGTGGGATAGGAAGAAAAAAGTTAAATGCTGCTCACTGCAGGAGTAAGGCTGTTACCCTTTTTTCTAGCAAGCTGGAGGACGGGGCATTACTGAGCAATGGCGGTAGGTGCTGAAGTAAGAATACTTGTCGTGCTTTAACCCCAGCCAGCAACTAAGCACCACGCAGCCGCTCACACACTTCCTCCCCCACCCAGTGGGATGGGGGAGAGAATCGGAAGGGAAAAGGTAAAACTCATGGGTTGAGATAAGAACAGCTTAATAGAACGGAAAGGAAGAAACTCAAAATGATAACAAGAACAGTAATAAAATGACAACAATAATAAAAGGATTGGAATATACAAAACAAATTATGCACAATGCAGTTGCTTACCACTCGCCGACCAATGCCCAGTTAGTTCCCGAGCAACAATCCCCCCAGGCCAACTTCCTCCAGTTCATATACTGGGCATGACGTCACATGGGATGGAATATCCCTTTGGCCAGTTGGGGTCAGCTGTCCTGGCTGTGTCCCCTTCCAACTGCTTGTGCGCCTTCAGCCTTCTTGCTGGCTGGGCATGAGAAGCTGAAAAATCCTTGATTTGGTATGAACACTGCTCAGCAATAACTGAAAACACCAGTGTGTTATCAACATTCTTTTCATACTGAACCCAAGATGTAGCACTGTACCAGCTACTAGAAAGAAAATTAACTCTGTCCCAGCCGAAACCAGGACAAGATTTTGCATATGGGTCATCACATCACTTAAAATAAAAGTAATAATAATTAAAAAACCCAAACCAATACCAAGTGGCAAAGAAAGCTAAAGGCCTTTCGCTATTCCTGTCTTTCCGTGCAAAGCATGCTAGGTGTGAGCCTTGGGAGAGGCTGCCCCACCGGCCGCGCTGCCTCGGCACGGCTGTCTGTGGGTGCCCTTGGCTGCGTCTGGGATGGAGGGCAGCTGGGTACCTGGCTCTGGGGGAGGCCATACCAGGAGCCCTAGCTCTTGCTTTTTAGCCTGTGGCACATGCCGAGAAGAGGGACTTTCGGTCCTTTGTTGCTCTGAAAAAAACACGTGCATGCTTGGTCTTGCAAGTGTAAGACAAAGTTTTAGTTTCTGTTTCTCAAATAATTTCAGCAGAACCCATGCAGCTCGATTTGCCATGGGTCGGTCACGTTGCAGCAGGTCAGGTGGTCAGAGGCAGATGATCCCTGTCAAAACAGAAAAACCTTGAAATGCAGGAGAACGTGTTTACTCGCACTACTGTTAATAACAACATAAAGGCATACCTCTATTTTGCTAAGGTAGATTATATTTGCTGATTGATGTGGTACTAACAAAATCCAAGTCCTAGCAGGAGCCTTAGTTTTTGACCGAAGAGAATATAGTATTTACTTGCTTAAAAATAATATGTAATTATGTGGCAATATAATAGAACTTTTGTAACATTTATAAGCATTTTGAGTTTCTCCACCATTCTGGGTTTTGTGGTTAATGGTCCAGGTGTGCAGCTTCTAATGTTACGTAGTGGCCTGTTAATGTTTAATTTCCAGTTGGACATTGGAAAATGTAGTAATCTTCTGTGATTAACTCTGCATCACTATGTTATAACTGTCATCCTCTTGAGTGTTTCTTTTTCAGATCTTGATATAGCTGTAGAAGGGATATAATTACACTGTTTTTCAGAGTTTTATTGTATGTTGGAATATCCTAAACTAAGGAACTAAAAGAATAAGGAATAGAAGTTCTAAGATACTTTTAATATACATAAATTTACAGTTCCTGTGAAGAATCCAAAATGAGGTATATAATCCACTCTGAGTTGCATATGAATTCTGTGGAATTTGCCTGATATTTAAATGAACAAACACACCAGTAAGAGCCTTCTTTTACTGCTATAGTGCCACAGTGATCTTATAGACTGCACAGGGAGGGGAAAAAAAAGACCCTACATCCTGATCTAATAGCGTGCTACAATTTTTTTTTTTTTTTTTTTTTTTTAACTCTTACACAATATATTCATGTAAGATCCTAGAGCTAGGGCAGTAAATATTAATACTGCAGTAAAAACGATACAATTGGCATGCCTACCATTACATTTTATTGAATAGCTGCAAAGACTGAACATCTAAATATTGCAATATTCTTTAATGTAAAACTGTCAGATACTGATATGAAACTATATTACATTGGAGTTTTTCCACTGTGCTTTCTGTTTAAAGAAATTCATACAGTTAAAATGAGTTACAAGGAGTTCTTTATCTCACACAAATTCAGGGCATAACATTTTAGTGTGAGGAATATGGAATAATAGGTTTACGCTCTGAATTAGGTTAAGAGCCATGTCCAAAAGGTACAGTAATAACGGACCAGACTATTTACGCTTTAAAAAATAAAATAAATCTGTCTTAAGAATCAGTATTAATACTGCTTAATAGTAAGAGAAGAGGCACTGTGATCAGCCAGCCAGCTGTGCGTAAGGAGCCAAGGGGTCAGAATGCTGCTAATCTTTTTCCTCCCCCACCTCCATGCTGGGGTTTGCCTTTATGTCAGGGGAGGCTTCTGGCACAAGTCTGCTCCCAGTAGTTCCTGATACACGTGACTGGTGAAGCTGGATGACAGGTCCCGGTGGTGCTGGGAACCCCAAGGCAGCTGGGGAAAAAGGCACTGGAAGGGAAAGGTGGAACCCTGCCAGAATTGGGGCTCTGCACAGCGCTGCAGTCCTTCCACACTGATACATTTCTTAATGGTCCATTTCTTCCGTGTTATTTACAAATGGATTTTATGGACCTTTTGCATTTTAGAGAGGAACATCTGCAGCCTCAAGTACCTGCTGTATTTTAGAACATTAGCAATATGAAAAATGGGTATTCTCAGAGACGCTAATAAAACAGTTATAATCACTGCAATATTCCTCCTTGCAATTTTTGACCAAAATATAGTAGCAGGAAAACCCGTGTCATTTCTTTTCACAAACTGTATCTCTCTAATATGTGATCAGTAGGTATAATATAAGAAGCCCGTGCTTTTGATTTTTTAGTGGAAGGACGTGAAGAGGGAAAATGTTTGACTTACAAGGGGGGAAAAAAAAAATCCTTTCAAAAGATTCAGTGTGAGGAAAAGAGGTTGAACTTTTCTTTCAGTGGGACTGTTGTTCTTCAACCAGAACCTGTCCGTTTGCCCTCACGTAGCCCTGGTGCAGTTCTTCAGAATGCATCCCTTCCAAAGCGCTGTTCTTGATGGGAAAAGGTGAACTCTTGTAATTTGTTTTAACCGAACTCATTCAGAGAGCTTTGGCATTTCCAGTGCTTCCCCATCTGAGAAAAAAAAGAGAAAAAAAAAAAAAAAAAAAAGTCTGTGATCCATAGCTGATCCAAGTTTTTTTTCTTTATTGCTATTCACAGGGAATTAAACAAAAGTTCAGAAAGAACAGTGAAAGTGAGATTCAAGTCTCTTTAATAAAACATGTTAACACTTGCTTTGTTTTTTTCTCTTGAAATACTTACTTTGGGTTTTTACAATGAAACGTATACAACCTTGTTGTTATTTGAAAAGTCTTTATTTTTCTTTGATTTGAAACCACAGATTAGGCCAGAAAAATTTGTTGGAAATTTTCTGACAAATTTGTGGAAACTTTTATGCCTGCCAGAAGTCCACCTGGCTCTGGATTACAACCTGGAGTTCAGATTCACTGAGGACTTCAGTATTCCTTGTATGTGCATCCTTGACTACCACATCTGATTCCCAGTTACTGTGAAGGAAGTTACTCCTTGCCTAATTCATGGCTTTGCGTAAGAAGCTGGCCATAACTTTAACAGCGTTAGAGAGAAGTCCGAGACGTGGTTTTAAAGTAGGCAGTTGCCATACAGTGTAAAAGTTGGTTTTTGATACCTATTCCCTTGAAAATACATGTATGTTTTACTATTGCTAAAACCACCAGGCCCAGAAAAAGAGTTTTAAAAGTCCTGTTATCTTTAATCTGCGTTCTGTGTTTCTGAATTTTCCTGCTGCCCACTTTCAGAGTCTCTCTGCATTTGTAATAATTTGTAAATTTAAAACTAAGATAAAATATAGTCTCCAAAAATGATATAGCTAAGAATACAAACCATTTGAAATGGGTGCATGGTTAAATATTACTAAGAAGTGAAATCAGCCTTTAACCTACCACCAGAACTTCATCAGGGCAAAGCCGCTCCTGGTGTACGCAGAGGAAGAGTTTGCATTTTTGTCCAAGCAATGGTGTGAATGGTGCCTCTTCTGTTCATTGGAGGGCAATATTTGTTTGGATGGAAATCTAGTTGAACCAAGCTTTGATATGCGTTTCTAATCTCCTTCCTAGACTTCAGTACAGTTGTGAGCTTTGTCATCTTTTTAACTAAAGAACCAGGAAGCAACCCCAGATTCGGACTGTGGTTCTCAGGTGTGCACAGGAGGTGCTCCAGTAGTGGTCTTGGTTAGAGGGCAAACGAAGGAAAAATGAAAAGGCAAGGGAACATTTCCATAGGATAATTCTCTAACCTGGCCTGAGAAATGTGACTGGATCGCGTTTTTTACCACAGGATGCTCGATGAATGGTAGCTTGGGAGGAGCTCCCTGAAGTCTCCTGTCTTTCACCCTCTGGCTCCTTTGCAGGGCCTCCCAGGTAGATTAATTTGGGTGGGAGGGGGGAGAGGGGCACGTGTGAATGTGGGCTCTCACTTATGGCGTAGACAGTTTTATTTCCTCTTCACAGGAGGCTCTGAAATGATGAGCGGGCAGGCAGGGAAATGCATCTGTCTGGGTTGGGTGTTAAATGGTTACCAGCTGAGCAGCTGGTAGCCTTTTTCTTATCCCTTTCTGTCATCTTTGCCCCTCCAGCATTCAAAACTCTCTCCCGTTGGAACTTCTTTTTCCTTGCAGATAAATAACAAGTTACTTAATTCTTTTGAACTTTTTTTAATATACCCTGCAATACATGAGTTAAATCTGGATTCTTTAGGTGTTGCTTAAGTGAAATGGTATTAGTATTAGTAGTACTGCAGCTTTATACAAGTTTTCACATGTATATTTGGGAAAATGAGTTGCAAATTTGGTATATATGACCAATACCCGTCAATATGTAGTCATGTTGAATGAAAATCTTGGCGCACCCATTCACAGCTTACGTAAACTTCTTTCATCTTACTCTTTACTGTAGTAGTTCCACTCAGAGGGAAACTATTAGCTGCCTGTGTATGTTGTCTTGATGGTTATACTGTTGTTGATATTTTAAAAAATAGTAGGTTGACTTTAATGTCTGGTTTTTTAGTACTTATCTGTATGTCAAAACTCCAGTAGTTTCTTGAAAAGATTAAGGGCTCAATCCTGCAAATCCTTACTTGTTAAGTTTTATTTAATTCAACAGGGCCTTACTCTCTGGAAAAGGAGCTACTCATTTGGGGTCTGTGCTTTCAGTAAGCTTAAAATGTATTTGAGAATTATAGTGCTGAATCATTTTCTAATTTAGCAGACAGGAAAACCTTCGAATGTCCGAGAAGCAGACCTTCCAAGGATTTTGATGGTGATAAAGTATAGACGTGGCCACGGTCTCTTGTGAGACAGCATCATGTTCAAGGGCAAAGGGAGAATGGAAATTCTGCTGAAGCAGCAAGAGAGAATTCTTCAGGGAAATGATAGGACGTTTTGATTAAACCAGTTGAAGAACAAATTTCTCTTGTTAAGGCAGGTTGGGGAGAATGGTTTCAGCTCAGTGGTGTTCTCCCTCCTCCCTTCAGCTTCTCCGAGTAACCAAAGTGTATAGAGGGTTTTTAATTTTCTTTCCAGATTTATGTGTCCATAACCTAATTAAAGCATCACCTGTATGCTGCATTTAGCAATAGCTTATATTCACAAAGGGTGATGGAATTCTTAGCTAACAATGGTGTAAGAAATTATTTTCTGCATACTACTCTTCTACTTTATAACTTCCATCATCAATACTTCTAATGCTCTGTTTCAAAATTGTATTTTTTAAAAAAGTATTGGGACAATGCTTGTGTTAAAACTTGTTTGTTCTGTTACAATGATGGGATGTCCCAATCAAAACTGATGTGTCACAGTGCTAGGCAGTCCATACGTGAAACGGAAAGATGGTTCTGCCCCAAATGTGCCAAAGATTATTTTCCACAGAACACTGGCACATGAGAAATGTCCTAATAGGTTGGTTCAGTGATATTTTTTGAAAGATGTAGTGGAGGAATGGTTTGTCCTCCTCTTCTGCAGCAAATAAACCTTGTCTGCTAAAATCTAAGAATAATAGGGACAAATTATCCATAATCTCTAATGTTATCTTGCACCATCTCAGTGTGAATGGAGATTCGAGATGGAAGTGGGAATGGAAACAGGTATGTGAAAAAAAAAGAAGTTACGTTTGGTGCTGCCCAAACTACAAACGTCTGCTTGAGTTTAACTTTTCCTCTGTTATTATTACTTAGTGATGGCTGTTTTCCTTTCTCATGGGAGCTAATGCATCTATCTGCAGGAGAAGCAGTTTATTAATAAGATGATATTTTATTTGACTTCAGTAGTATTTCATAAAACAACTCAAAGTGATTTAGAAATATTTATTAACTTTGAAGCCCCCAGCTATGAAAACATGTTCTCACTGGTGTATCGGGATCATTGAAATATATCTAATACTTGGGTTTTAATAGTTCATGTAGTACAAATAAAAACTCCAAATGCAGTAGAAGACAAAATAATAAGCAACAGTAAGTTTTTGATGTTGCTTTTTCATCATACTATGTTAGAAAGTCTAACGGTTTCGGAAGGGTAAGTGAGCATTTAAACAATACTTTGTTTAAGTATTACAAGTCCAAGTCCATCCAGATTACTATCTTCAGGTAAAAATGTTTTCTGTATATTAGGTGTACAGCCTGAAATTAGACAGTGATCAGTCTTCAGCAGAGAAGACTTAACTTCTTTCCCTTTCTTCTCTTCTCTTCTCTTCTCCCCCAATGCCATTTTGTAAAAGAGTTTAGTCTTAAAATTAAAGTAGTAGTTAAGGACTTGTGAATCTTGATTTTTATTTCCAGTTCTACCAGAGATTGTAAGTGCAATGCTGATTTAATGTGTAATTCTCTTTTAAACAGAAGTTCTTTGCTATTCAGCAATTATGCAAATTATGGTTGTCTGGTTTGTGTATGTCTGCTTTTTTTCCTTTGCTTAAATTCTCATTACTGTAAATAAAGTTAAGGCTCAAATTTCAGTCTGATTTCTTTAGATCTTCTTATGAAATGACTATTTTCTGTCTTCATAATACAAAACGTATAGCAATCATAAATATACTGGTGACATTTGGAAGCAACTGTCTTCTCTAAACAGAAAATCTCTCTCCACAACATCCTTATAATTCAGGGGCAGGAGAAGTAAATATTTTAAATACCCTAGTTTCTAGAAATGAGCCTAACACAAGTAGCTTTGGGGACAGGAAAAAGAAGGTGCAGATCTGGTATTTTTTGTGTGTATTAAAAAAAATCTAGATAGTGTAGTAGAAGTATTCTTAACTTCAGTTCAGGGTTGAATTTCTTCATCTTGTTTACATATGTGATCTAAAACATGGAATTTATACTGTAGCTTACTGATTTGCTAAAATATTTAACTTCTTCCTTTCCTGAGAGGGACTATATATACATAAAATGCATATGTAGAAATATACATGTAGGTAGATGGGTATACATATGTGTGTCTCAACTTTGGAGATGAACTTGTAAGGAAAAATATTTGCTTGTTAGAAGGATATATGAAGATCAGCAAACGTTACAATATCGGTTGGACCTAAGAGAAGTGTGTAAGTCTTGGACTTCCTATCTTCTGTTGAGCATTGAGTATTTTATGCATTAGTTGGGTCAATTCAGATACTTTAGTATTTGCTGAATTACCCTTTCCCTTTGGAAAAGTAAATATACCACAAGTAGTAAGTAATTTTTTATGCCGACAAATGGCACATTTAAAGGCAGCGGTCATTGTAGCATCACAAGATGTACAAGGAAAGAAGAAAAACTCATGCAATCACATTTCTTGAGTGTACCTCTGCTGTTGTCTTTCCTGTTTTACTCATTGAAGTTGGTTACCTTTTTGACTCACTTAGAGCAAATGTGGATAACCCCCAGGAGGAAAGCAGTGGACTCAGAATTGTTTTGGTGGTAACTGTGTTTCTATATGGAGCACAGTTGAGGCTATGGGTGCAGAGCTATTTCATCATGTTTACGGTGGTAGCTAGCTACAGGCAGCCAAATGTGAAGGTTACTATATTTGAGTAGTTAATGTTGTTAAAGCCCTTGGAAGATTAGAAAAGTGCTGTCTAAAGGTTAAACTGGTTATGATGGGAGAGAATAACGCAAATGGCACTCCCTTGCTCTTTCTCCTACCAAGACTGTCTCTGCTTTATCTGAGATAAGGTGCTACTGTACGTGTGTGGGTTACTGTCCTGGCCAGAGGCCACGAACAGGTAAGCCGTCAGGTAACACCTGCCTCTCCTTTTGTACTGCAGAGAGAGCACTGACTCTGTCATGCAGCCCAGCAGATGGTCCCTGCTGTATTGCCCATGTCTGAGAAGGACCTTCGGATTCCTTGATTATCGTCAGTTGGGTTGCAGAAGTGGGTTTTTCTTTCCCCTGCCTTTGTAGCATGTGCTCATTTGAGAAAGAAGAAGGAAGGAAAAATGTTTTGGCCTCAGTGACAGGAATGGTGCTGCTGCTTTATTCAGGCTCTCGCACTGTGCCTCTGGGAAGAGGGTTTTGGCCAGACAATTCCCCAGCAGCACGCTGTAGCAACAGCCCTGGAAAGTATCAGCCATGTAATAGTTTTCTCATGGGGCTTTGATTGATAGTCTCAAATCCAAGCTTCTGGTGAGGGTGAGACCCCTGACTGACTGTGCCCTTGAGCATCCATGTCTGTGATTTTTCCCTCCTTTTTCCTTTCACTTTACCGCTGAGACTCCACTGAGGTTTCATGTAATCAAGATGCTTTTGACTGAGGGCTGTAGGGATGAAGCTTCAGCAGGACACAGCTCAGAATACAAATAGAAATGAGAAGAGCAAGGTCTGCAGTTTTCTCTGTCACACGATTACTGCATAATGTTGTATGTTTATATAATGTGGCCAGCACTGAGCTCCAAGAGATCTCTTACTGTGTTATAAGGTGCTTCAGTATTTCTTACAAGTGGAATGAGAAATGGCTGCTTTGCAGATGCAGGGATATAACCAATGGTGGAAAATGTTGATCTGGACGACAGTGTAGCTACAGATGCATAAAGGATGGAAACTTTCATGTCAGTTTTCAAGCTTTTGAGAACTTGACTTCTTTCAACTAGTAAACTAAAAGTTGAAAAATATTCTTCGTAAAGGCAAATTTTGATTTTTTTTTAAAGATTGATCAGAATTTTTTTTTTACAGTGTTTCCCTTTTATAAAGGTAAATTTATAAATAATAAAAAAGCGGTCCGAGATAGCGAACTTGGGAGCTTGACACTGTGAGTACAGTTTCCAATTTTGTTGCAAAACAGAGTAGAGGTGAAAATAGACCTTGTTTTACTTTCAAACTAGTTCTATTAAAGTTTCTGTGATTACCTCTAATGACAACTATCCAATGGTAATGATGATAACTATATTGCTGGGTTTTATTATAATAGAGCTTACAGATTTCAATTAAGATAGGGGTCCATCTCGTTGTTTTAGGTCCTTCCTCTGTAGGAAGCATTTCTTCCTTTATGTTCTTAACTGGCAAAGGATGTGAAGAGAACAGACATGGACATTAATTGACATGTCAGAGGTTTTACAGCAGGTCAGCAATTAAATAAAACATGTTGTAAATGACGATACAGAGTTCTGTCTACATTAGACCACAAATCTCTGCCAAATGTGCCTGCAAGCCTACCAGAAAGATACTTAGTGCACTAGATCTTTCAGCTGATGTAGTCATGATTTCTTTTTAAATCATTATTCCAAATGAGGCACAATTCCATGGGCAATTCTTTCTGTAGTTAATAATGTACTAAGCAGCCGTTGTGATACCTGGTGCTGCACATTGCTATTCTGCTGCACAGCTTTGGAAATACTAAAACACTGAATTTCCAGGAGAGAAAAAGAAAATCAACACTGCACTTCAAGCCATTTCATGTTTTGTTCTACTGTAAATTCAAGTATGGTTCTTTCATAAGAGTGGTTATTGTGTTGAGATAAAAATGAAACCAAGTGTAGAATTTCATTCTTCCCCCACCAAACAGGCATTTTCTCTTTCTTTATTCATGCTCCCACTTGCTCCTGCATTACCTTGGTTTCTGAGTGCCAGTGTGTGTGTTAACCAGAGCTGTATGGCCTAATACTTGGGGGGGAAAGGTGGGGGAGGGGGGGGGGGGAGGAGGTGAAAAGGAAGGCTTTCATGTTATTATTTTATAAATGTTATGTTTTGTGTAATTTAACCTGACAGTTTCAGACATTCTCCTGAGTGCCAGCATTAAAAGCTGTTATAATTTGCAATAATGTCAATGGTGTATTTTTCTAGAAAATATTATTGTTTAAAATTCTTTTCATGAGATCTTAATAAGTGAGTCGCAAGAAAGTATATAATGAAAATACAGTGCCAGACAGTATTTTTGTTGTAGTAAAATAATGTCTGAGAGAAGAACAAGGTTTGCTGTGGGAAGAAATACCTATATTTTCACGTGGTAGGTGAGGACCTCTAGACCCCTACTGGAATTGAGACTTTAACAAACAGTAAGTAGATATTACAGCTGATAGGAAGAATGAGAGGTGGGGAAAATATCAATACCAGTTAAAAGAAGTCAGGCCCCAAAACAGTCATGTTAATACATTTGATATAAAATCCTCTTCATGTTTTGAGTGCTTGAAATTTAGTAATATCCAGAGGCAACCAGGAGATTTGAATCTGCTAGACTTAGGAAATATGGCTAACTCTTCCATAACTCTTGAACCCTAGGTAAAAGTAATTTGAAGATTCTTGGAAAAATGTCCCTCATAGTGGACGTTACCAAATTATTGTCTGAATTCTTTTGTCAACTGTGCAATTACTGTAGGTTGTTACTGTGTGCTTTCATCAAGTAGCAGCAAAACCTTTAACCATACCATCCTTGAGCCAATCTGACCAGGACAGACTGAGAAACCTCTGGGTAGCTATTTCTCACACCAAATAATATAAGAATTAGAATGAAGCTGGTATTTCTAAAAAAATGGACACTATTTCTGATGCTAGAAAATGTGCAACTAAAAATCAGAAAGAATTTTAAAATTAAATTTATGCACATACACACATTCATACGTTTGAGTTTCTACTTCATGTTGTATGAAAAAGTACAGGATCTTGGACCAAATATTACCTTCAAATAATGGATCTCTCTCTCACAATAGTCTCACCCTCAAATTCCTACCCCTTGCTGCTGAGCACAGAGGTACCATTAAGGGAGACCTTGAAAGTATTGGCTGTGTGCACAGGGCTCTGGGTGAAGGCGGAGGGGCTGCGGTTCTGTTCTCTGCCGCTGGCTGAGAGAGGGAGAAAAGGCTCAGGTAGAAGCGTGTGCATCCTGTGGGTGAACACCTGGTTGCGCAGCTGGTGTCGCAGTCAGAGCTTTGGCTTCTGTAACTAAGGGACCGTATGCGTAGTGAAGGCTGCTGCAGAGGCAGGATCCGTCTGACAAAGTCAGGCAAGAGCATCTTTGCCAACAGGCTTGTTAACCTAGTGAGAAGGGCCTTAAATCCTCCTCAAGAGATTGAGGATTATCTCTTCACAAAGGTGATCAACAAGTTGAAGATGGAAGGCACTCTGTTGTATCTGCTAACCATAAATACAGAAGGACTAAGTAGGGATGTGGAGGTTGCTGACAGCCTTGGCTACAGCAACCATGAGGTGATGCAATTTATGATAATGAGAAGAGGGAGCAAGGTGAATAGCAGGATTTCAACCCTTGGCTTTGAGACATTGCCCAGGTAGGGAGAGATTGAATTTGGAGAGCCAAAGCTCAGCCAGATTTCCCATTAGTGAGAGAGAGGATGATCAGCAATGCATAGTATATCTAAGTGACTGGTTACTAGTGTCTTCTCTTCAGGAGTCAATGTTGGAGCTAATAATGTTCAACCTAACAAGATGGATGGTGGGACAAAGTGCACCTTCAGCAATGTTGTACATGGCACCCACTTGGGAGGAACAGTGAATGCACTGGAGAACAGGGATGCTATTCAGAAGGATCTCAACAGGCTGGAAGAATGGGCTGATGAGAATCTCATGCGGAGGAGGTTGAACAGCCTGACTTGGTGTGCACTTGTGATGGAGAAGGCCGACTACATCCTGGGCTGTATTTGCAAGACCAACAGGTCTGGTCCTATGTCCTGTTTTGGCTCCCCAGTACAAGACAGACATTGACATACTACAGTAAGCCCATGGGTGGGCAAGAAAGATGGTCATGGTGCTGGAGTTGATGACGTATGGAGGAGAGGCTGAGGGAGTGGGGTTTGTTCAGTCTTCAGAAGAAGAAATGGAGGGGAGATTCAGTGGCTGTCTACATCTACCTGAATGGAGGATATAGAAAAGACGGTCTTTTTTTGACAATGCACAGTAGAAGGAAAAGAGGCAGTGGACACAATTTACAAAAAGGACAATTCCAGTCAGATACAAAGAAAATAAAAGCCACCATGAGAGCAGTCAAGCACTGGAAAGGGTTGACCAGGGAGGCTGTGGAGTTTCTGTTCTCAATGATATTCAAAACTTGCCTGGAGGAGACACTGAGCAGTCTGGTCTAAGTTTGCCCTGTTTTGAACAGGGGGTTGGTCCAGGTGATGACCAGAGGTCCCTTCCAACATAAATTAGTCCGTGAGCTTATAAATTTATTAGGCTTTCTCTTGTTGACAGCTGAAGGAGGTTTACAATAGTAGATAAGCCTCAGCACCTGGATTCCTAAATTCTCTAGATTTGCCACTGAGTGATTTGCCTTAGTTTATGCCTTGTATTATCAGTTTTTTAAATATTCTGCAAATAAAGCTTACCCACAGGGAGACTCTGAGATTTAATCAACGTCTGTCAAATGCTTTGGAATCCTCTAAGGAAATACATTATTTCTACATTTTCTCTAAAGACTCTTTTCATTTATTATGTGGATATATACAGTGTTTTTCCATTTTTACTAGTTTATGTATACAGTAATGACAGGTGGGTCTTTTTTCAGGACAGAAAATCTCAAAGTGATTCACACGTGCATTGTTGACAAAGATTGCCCTTAATTTGTACTGCAAAAGTAAAGATCGTGATGAGCACAAGTATGTGTGTGTTTTAAGGGCTGTTGCATCATATGTTCTGGTACTGTGGTAAACAGACACTTTTGGCACGGTGATTCGAATTCAAGCTTATGAAAAATGGAAGGAGCAGCTTTGAATTCCAGGTTTAGCAAACTCTGTAGCAATGTCACAACCCTTTTTCTGATGTTCTTCAAGTTTAAGACTTGGTATTTTTTCATTTAAATATCAGTTTATTTAACAACTGCAGGACTGAGTGTGCATTTGGACTTTAGTAAGACAGTTGCCCTTAATGTGAACTGAAAATAGTTATTTAAAAAGTAATGGCATCTCATCTGCAATTTATTTTTCACTGATAGCACTTGTCCAGATGGCACATAAGTGTAGGTGTAATTGCTACGGCACACTCCATTATTGTAAAAGCAGCAAATAGTCAGCTCAGTCTTACACACATCAGCCACATTTCACATGGGGCGGGGGGGGGAAGTTGCATATAGCAGATGATTTCTTGAGAGAGCTATAAAGACCACCTGGTGCAAGCTGAGTTTGGATGCTGCAGGCCTCTCCGCAGTGCTGTAGTGGTGAGAACATGGACAGGTTAGAAGAAATTCTGAGAAGAGACCAGCAGGGACTGATTTGTGAAAACAGATTAAAACAACTGGGTAGTGGATATACTGCTTGGGTAAATGGTGGCAGTGGGCCCAGCCGAATTAAATGGCACTCGTCACATAAAGTACTCACAAACGTCAGAAAGGAGACAACAATGAGTAGTTAAGGGAGGGAGAAAACCAAATTACTTTTAAACATTGGAGCAGTGCAAAAATGAAGATATAAAGTAGTGAATGGGTAAATGTAAGGACACGTGGTTAGTAATTATGATAGAAAACTGTGAATTAAAATAGATTTGCTGGACTTTGATGTTTTATAGTAATATTGTTCATTACAGATTTAATAGAAATGGCAGATTCTCTGTAACCTCAGCCCTTTGCAACTGTAATGTAAGCCGGGACTGTGAAATTAATCTCATCTAATTTAGGCATCAAAAGGGTGTATGCTTCTTTCTGGACTGATCACTCTTAGTTCCTTTGTATTCTCTGAAAACGGGTAGTCCTGCTTAGGCTGCAACTCATGTGTGTCCTTTTTAGATGTTCAAATTTGACAAATTGCACCTGAGAAGCTGTTGACTCTCTATTGAAGAGATCTGTGCGGAACTGCAAGAAGCTGGGGTGGCTAGCTCCAATGTAGACATCCACATTTATCTGGATGAATACCGCCGTTAGTCATAGTCTTCTGATGATAAAAATTAGAAACTTGCTTCAGAGCTCATGATTAATTCTGACACTCTGCCGTAACCAGAGACTGTATTTCCAGTACAGTGTTGTGGAGGATACAGAACTGAGTGTTTGTGGCTTAGCTGTATTATATTTTAGCTTAGTGATGCATTTAAATAACTTTAGGTCTGGCCAGGCTATCTATATCTAATGACTGATGTAGATTAATTAGGAGACTGGAGGTCTACATATCCAGAAAGAATAGCAATTTCCTACTCTCTGCTTAAAAGAAATGGGATTTTAATCAGGAGGTTGTCTCCTTTATGCCTGTTTGTGGCCCAGGCAGATGGTGCACTAATCATCCTTACAAATATAGTGTATTGAGTATAAATAATGTAAAAAACAAGGACTTGGATCAGATAATTCATTAGTTCTGTAGTCATACTGTGAGAAACATTTCCTCCTACCACCCTGTGATTCTGTCTGGGAGACAGAGTGGTTGAAAGTGCTGCTCCATCTTGATCTGACAAGCTGGATATGGGTTTTACAAATAGGGTTTCATTCTTGCTCTAAGTAGGTGTTCATATAATATATGTACTTCCATTGTTTACATTTAAATTAAGATCCATCTTTCTCGATTATTTTTTTGCCCCACAGTGGCATTGCAACTTCTTTTTAAAAGGAGGAGCTGTATTTCACCAGAAGGAGACTGTATATCACCAAGGAATGTCTTACAACAGAAGGCCGGACAGAACTCTGATTCCCATCCAGTGAAAGGGATAGGAGAGGCACTTCAGTAAATTTTGATTACATTTGAGGTCCTAAAATACATTAGATCTTTTGATCTTATTTCCTCCAAACAGTAGGTTATTAAATTTGTAACAGATATGTTGTAGAAATCCAAACGACATATTTTGGATTTTTGAAGATCAATCTCCTGGGCGTCTAACATAAAAAGGCAGACCTACCAATATACCACTAGGTGTCTAATGAGTAAGAGAAACCCAGATAAACCTTGCCCCCTAGCTGTGCCTTGGGTTACTGAGGATAGCAGGAAAACAAAACAAAACGAAGAAAAAATCCTAACCTATACCCATTTCATTCTGGGAATAAATTCTGGTGTGATCTAATATGATGACCCATTTGGTCTGTGAATGAGAGCAAGATAAACCATCTGTGTCAAGAAAAAACCCAAAACACTTTCATGCAACACCTTACCCTCACCCTGTTCTAGCCCATGGACTACCATGAAAGATGAAAAGGGGGAAAAAAAGGTCAAGCAAGAACTAAAACTAAATTCCCTTTGTAACAACTAGAATACTCTCTGAAGCATTTTTTTTTTCATAAATACTTTTAATACACAGCTGTAGGTGTTAGGTTGTTATGGAAATGAAAAAGCTTGTTATGGAAGTGAAGATAGCCCCAACCTTTTAGTGGTCTCAGAGGGATGGGACCAAACAAGGGAAGACAAATTTCAAGGACAAAATTAATGGCAGCAACTACTCAGCCCACCTTTGTCTCTACCCTTATATCCGAGTTAAAGTGTTTCTTCCAACATCTTTGTTAAAGCATATGTTTTTAAAATACACCCAATACCCCAAATATTTGCATAAATGTTACCACGGGAACATTTCAGGCTGCACAGTTGATTAGACCTGAAGTCCAGGGTTTGTGTGTGGGATGGGAGAATGGAGACTTGGTACGCAAGTAGTGGTGCGTGTCCTGTACGTCAGCGATCAGCTGGAGCTGACAGTTGCCTCCAGATGGTCGCATGAATGGGCAGCCGTGGACACAGTGTATGTGGGGTGACGTAGATCTTTCTGAGGCCATTTATGTTTTTCGTTTTCACAGCACCCTGTGGTAGAGAATTCCATGATTTAGAAGTGTGCTTGCTGGAAACATGCTCCCTCTTGGTGCATTGACTGGAAATGCTTCAGCACTTGCTTAAAAAAACAGAGGTGGAAGGTATCTAACTCCTGTCTCTCACTCTTGGGCCTCCACAGATGCTTTTTGAAGGTACAAGGGTCTGCTACTTTCCAGATGGTATGGATGTGGTGGTTCTTTTGTTGAGTGCATTTCTTGAGCAGCTAGTGATTTCCAAATCTTTCTAATGGATTTGGATATTGAATGGTTATCAGCTTATGTGAATGAAAGAGCATCTAGTGCTTGGGATGCTTTGACAATGCAACTAAAAATTTAAGTGAGGGTCAGTAATTATTCAGAGTTATGAAGGGACTCAATGGAATGGCCTGGATGCTTCCTTGCATATAAAAAGTTCAGACTATTTTAATGTATTTGGGTTTGTATTGTATTTATTTATCAGTTCCTTTCTGTTTATTTCCTAAGAGGTCATTTTGGTAATGCATATCGTTGACGGAAATGCATAAAACAAATCTATACTGTTACCAAATCTCTGTAGTTAATTAAAGGAGGGAATGAATGTAGGGCACAGGAGAAGGTGACTGGATGCCTCAGGCTCAGCCTGCCACTGTAGCACTGATTCTGAAAATAACATTCAATTTGTTAGTAAAGTACACTGAGCCTACCACCAGTGATAAGGTCGATGAACTTTGCTACTGTCAATCTATATAAGCTGAAAAAACCTAATTTAAAAAGCACAGGTTCCCTGTTGATTCTTTCAGCAGGCTACACGTTTTGAGTAATACATCACTGGATCAACACCACTTCACTTTCAAGGTGCTGAAACTCAATTTGTTTGCAGTGCCACGAAGTCAAGTACCCAGTAAAACTCTGCAGCTCAGTGGTATTAAAAATAACTGTAAAAACAGACTTCATGGAAGAAGTTAGGTGATAATGTGACATGTGCACGGCTGCTTCAGTCATGCTTGCCTAAATTCCAATTTCTTTAACCACAAAAATTAATATGCTACTTCTTGGGCTTTCTTTTTCCCCTCCCTTCAGGAGTTTCATATCTAAATGCAGTTCTATCACCTGGTTTGGAAGAGTTAGAAAAACTTTTAGAAGAGTGGCAGGAATGGAAACATGCTTTTTATGCGGTCTCTGAAAAAGATAGGCAGTTCTGAGTGCCAGCGGGTAGTGAATCCAGCTACGCTCCTGGCGGTCAGTGTGTTGTTCTGCTTCCCACAGCCCAAGGACTCAAGTACTGTGGAGTGAACATCCAAATTATTGGTCATGTTTCAGTTTTCTTACCTGCGCTGTGAGAATAATAAAGCTTACTCTCCTCAAAGTTGTGTTGAAACTAAATTAAAATGTGCAAGATACATGATATTCATTGATAGAAACTGCTAATAGCATGAGAAATAACAAAACCTGGTGAGAAAGCTATGGTTTAAGGTGAGACAGTGGAACTTAAAAAGTCACAAGTGTTTAAAAAAGATGCCTTTCTGAGCTTCAATCACTGAATATTCACTAATATTTGGCAGGACCTAAGGAAGGACCAACATGACCTAGGTTTTTCTAATCACAATCTGCCATCCTGTTATCTTTTCACCAATGATTCTGCAGACTGGTTGAGGTGAAATGAGATCAAAATTAGCCCTTTTGGACACCGCAGGGAAAAAGTAATGGCTTAATATAAACCTGGTCACTTATATTAGAAGTAGGCCAAATGTGATACTTCAGATGAAAACTTTCTGGAAAAAATTAAAAGCTATGGTTCCAGATACCTCTTTGTAATTTTTGGATTTTGGCTAAACACCAAACTCTAGTCTGAGTTATTTGATGCTAAAATGTCCTAGAAACTTTTTTCCCTTCAGGTTCTTGACTAAGATTATCTAGCTGGACGTCTCTGATACTGTTAAGTCACCATCGTTCGAAGTGTCAAAACTTGATTAGATGATCACTTTTACCAGGTTTATATTTTTCTAAAACCAGGCAAGGGAAATTTGGAAGGTAAGGAGGAGGTAGGGATAGCTGCACTGGATCCTGGAGTGGGGGAGGGGGGTTGGACTGGGGATGGCTTCTGTGGTCCATGGGAATAGCGAAGACTTTGGATAATGACGGAATGGGGAAACCCCTGTTCTCGACACCACTCCTGTCCTTTCCCCTTCAGTCTTCCCCCCGCACCCCGCTAAACCACCTCACAACTTAACCTGTTCTGCTGTTATTGGGAAATTGTACTGCACCTGCATCGCTAGGAAAATTGTGAAGTAGTGTGGCCTTTTTAGTTTCTTCGATGGTGTTTTGTGACTAGATAGCCCTAACGGTACGGGAAAAATAATCCATGCACTACCTTACTGATGAGAAAACTGTTACCTGTCTCTTCGACATTGTGTGACTGCTGTTCTGTGATCTCCCATCTCTCTTCTCATGAATCCTCAGTGGAAGGAAGTCACACAGTGTGACTAGCAAATTCTGTCTTTAAGTTGTTGACAGACACTTAAAAGTAACATCTGCAAGAGGATAACCTAGAACAGCAATAGGACAGTTGCTCTAGAAAGCTTCTTTCTTGTTCTATGGAATGTAGAAATAATTTTTTCTGCTAGGGTTTTCTTCAGCAACAACTTTATGGGCACAAGAGTTTTCCCAGTGAAACCCATTTGTTAAAATCATCAAGGTGCTTTTCTGTAAAGATGAAATAATGGAAGGGATGGCATATTTATTACCTGATTATCTTCCATAAAATGTTTTTATATAATGATACTGCAGTTTAAAAACCCTGATTAAAGACTAACAATGAAATATCAAGTCTCTTAATATTGATAACAATTCTAAATTATGTCTGTCATGAAAAAGGACACTTGTTAGAATTGTCTTTTTACTTCTAAGTACTGCATTCATAGACAGGATTCAGAAGAGTCTTATTTTGAGGAGGAATGTTTGTGTTCATAGGAAATTTTTTGCAGTTGAGCCTTATGCACAGTATAGTGCATTTTCTCTCGTAAGACTAGGGTGTATGAATGAGGGTGTTCTATTATAGTGGAATAATGGTATAGTGACAGAAAGTTTATGGGGTGCCCCAAAGAGGTTGCCCAGCGCTAAATTAGGGTAATCTCACCCAGCAAAGACAACCCTTTCTGAAATTTGTCATTAGTTTGTATTGCAACATTTTAGACTCTATAGATTGATGAGAAAAAGGCTTTGTGGGTTTTTTTTTCTCTGTCATGTTACTAAAATGAGTATGTAATCATGAGTTATTATGATAGAAGGGATTTGTAAACTTCATATTATTGTGTCCAGATGACTTGGAACAGGAGGGGAAAAATGCACAGAGGCAGAAGTATATTATCATGACAAACACTGCATCCAAAGAACACAGCGAGTGGAGAAGATGGGTGTCCTTTTGCCTAGTAACAGGGAATCAACCTTTTCTTACATACATTCTTAACAAAATCCTGATAGAAGTTATCTGGAGTTGACAAGGTGTATGCACCTAATGTTACTGCAGAATACCAGGAACAGATATTCTAGTTTAAGTTATAGTTGAATAATGGCATCAAGGGAAACTCTCTCTCCTGTTAAAAAATATCTAAGGAGAGACAGGAAACAGGACTCTGCCCTGGACAGGTGTTTGAGATGAGAAGTCCTAAACTTTCAATAATGAGCTCCCCAAAAGGATCAGAAAAATCTTAAATTCAAAAAGCTAAGTTTAAAATAAAAAATTGATTGGGGAGGGGGAGGTGGGTGGGGAGGGAGGTTGAATAAAAAGACAACAAAGTTTCAAGGTGAAACAGATAATTTCTCTGAATAACTTCTGCCCCACCTGCAGTGTCCTCGCAGCAGTACTCTTGCATCCCAACTTGGTTCCAGGTCAGTGAAAAACAAGAGTTTGCTGTTTTCTGGATTGCAGCAAATTCTGTCTCTTCCTCGTCCTGCCACGTCCTGCTGCCAGGCAGCTTCTCCGCCCCCAAGTGGGGTTTGCTGCCCTTGAGGGCAGGAGCAGTCTCCTTCCTCCGCATCCCGTCCTTCCTAGGGGAACGTGCATCCAAACTGAGAACAGATGAAGGGAATGCTGACCTGCGTGCCCTGCGAGAGGGAGCTGGGGCTGGTCTGCAAGTGCTTCCCTGGAGGCAGAGGGGTGCTTGCTCTTGTTTTACTGAAGGACACGGTTGCCAACAGGAGGAGCAAGAAAGAGGTGTGACTCCGGGTTTCCCTGGCCAACCGAGGCCGCGGGGTTACCTGCGCTGACTTGGCTGCAGCCACCCAGGAGGATCATTCAGTACGGTGTTTGGAGCACGCTTTATTGTTTTAAAACAACTTCAGTTGGCAAAAATACGTACTTCTCAGTGGAATAAAGAGAAGTCGTTAATAACTCTTAGTTAATAATAAAGTCTAGTGACAGTCACGAGGATTCCCGTTGTCTCAAGACTAAGAGGATGCCAGCAGGCTCCTGGGGTGCCCTTCACCAACCCTACCTCAGGAGGCTCTGGAGAGCAGGAACAAACACTCGTCGCATGAAGGCCAGGTCCGGCCGAACAGAAGCTGTCACCAGTAACTGCAGGTGATCGCTCCTCTGGCAGGCGAACGCTACTCCCGTAGTGATCCTGGCAGCTTCCCTGGTGACGTATTTCCGTCATGGTGACTGCATGTTGTGCGCTGCCCTGAAATGAGAGTATGTGCTTACCATTGTCGGAGTGCGCCTTTGATTTCATAATCTCTTGTCTGCCAGGATGGACTCAGGGGAGTTGCTCTGATATGAAATGAGCTTTGTTTAACTATCCATGCCTAATTGCAGATCACTCACTGCAGGATTTCTTCAGGAGCAGACGCCGTAAAACACTTTGAAAATAAAAGTACAAGGTGTGGGGGTGGAAACGCCTGAGACCTACACAGCTGCCTTGTCACACAGGGACATTACGTGATGTCCCTTTGCCGTTGCCTCACAGCTTTTGGCAGCACCTGCATGTCCCACCAAACTGATGCACAGTTTGGGAAGGGAGAGGGGCTGAGGGACTTCCCACAGAGAGGAGACACCCAAGGCTGCCGATGGAGAAGGCAGAGGGTTTGCTAATGACAGCTCTGCGAATTTGGGGGAAGCAAAGGCAGCTGCTACCTTGACGGACAGAGGCCTAACATATTTTAATGAAGGAAGAGAAATGTCCTGAAAGCTTTAGAAAGGAAAAGGTTTCAAGTTGAGCCATAGACACAGGGTCACCCAGGGCAAAGGACAGAAAGAGTTCAGTCCCTCCAGCACATAACACGGTAGTTAAATTGGTTGAACTAAGCCGGCATCTTCCTCTGGAGGAGGGATGTTGGAAACAAACCAATTAGGCAATGTGACAGTGGTGGACTGCTGATCAGCCTGCTATGCTTTTGGACAGGTGAAATGATTTAAGGGATTTAGAGGAGAAAGAGGCTGAACTGAGACCTGGTGCAGCTCTACCTGCTTCTCTCTTGTGTTGTTTTTAAAGCAGAATGACTCGCTCAATTTTCATTACAGCAATAGGCTATTGAGAATACATTTCTCTATCCATAAATCACAACTTTCCTGTTTTGTAGCTAGATTTAATTCACAAATCTAGTGAAACTGTCAGTCAGTGTTCATACGGTGGCTGATGTTTAGAGTAGTATATTTATAGGACTTGTAAAGGGAAGGGGAATGGGACCCATGAATGCATTGCTGCTGTTTGGGAAGTGAATTCCGAGTCCTTGATTTAGAGCAACTCTCTGGGTGAGACGGGAAGAGGGATGCGGAGGACCCCCATGCTGTGCTGCAGCTGAAATGAGCTGTTCTTTGGCTGTCTCTTAATTCTGCTGTGTCCCAGGGTCTTCCACTTGGCCTTAAAAGTGGGAGAATGCCTTTGTCCTCTTCACCTCTCTTCTGCTTTGACTGGAGTGTAGTAACTGAGAGTCTCTATTGAATAGAAATGCCATATCCAAATAATACAAATGTGATGTAGTGTTTGAAGGTTGTGGTGTTACTAAATTGTATCCACACAAAATGGCAATTTTACTACTTTGTCTTCTGCTTTTTGAGCCATTATTGAGCTTTGTAGTCTTTTACTTACTGTTTAAATAACAGTAAACTATAATAGCCAAGCAAGTGTAGCAATAATATTTGAAGGAAACGACTTAATAGACAATGTATTTGAATATGAATTATTTTGCTATTATACTTTGGAGCTAGCCCTGGAGAGCTACTGATGGAAATTTGTAAGGTCATGACTGACTTGATGGTGTAGTTTAAATTCCTGCTGAACATTAAGCACATTGCTATTCTTCTCATTTCTGTTTGGTCATTAAGGAAACTGAAGGATGTCATGTGGTGTCAGAAGTGTGGGGTGAGAATGAATTTAGGAAGACTTCAGAAAAGGTCACAGAAAATAAAGGGAAGGGGAAGAAAAACAAAAGAGGAATTGTAGCAGCTCAAAGCTTTCTTACACAGGTTTTATAAGTAGATTTCTTATGTTCACTTTTCAGAAGAGTCTCAAAGGTCTATTGCATATCTTGTGTACCAGGAGACCAAATATATGCCCTTGACCCTGAGACTGTATTGAAATTTGGGATTATGTAAAACACATGTTAAACATATAAACATATTGCCAATCAGTTATCTGTTGATAGAAGGAGTGATAAGTGACAGTCCTCTGGGCTAAACTCTTGAGTTGTAATAAACGGTATGCTCTGGTAGGCAAATCCTAGTGCAAAATAGGTTGTTATACTTCTCAAGTGCAAAATTCAGTCTCCTGTACTAGCCTTCTTAGTTATCTTTTCTGTCCCAGCTCTTAATTTCGTACATCTTTTACCCCTGTTTTTCTAGTTGTTCATGCTTTCTTCTTATATCTAACTCTTCTTTCCCATCTTGACGCAGCTTCTTAACTGAGGCTTTTTGGCAAGATGCTTTCAGTGGTGTCTTCCAGTACTGGCTTTTCATCTGTCCTGCCACCTTCTCTCTCTCCTGCTGGTTCCCAATCCTGGTCACTTTGCTCACATAATTACTGTCCTCTGCCAACCACAACGCTCCCTTCCAGTTTCCCTTTTCCAGTTCCTACCTGTTCTCAGTCCCAGTCACGTCGTCCCTTTTTGCACTTTGTGTCATAAATTGTCTCCTCTACTTCGAAGTGCATCAGATGCTTTATTATCTCTACATTTACGTCAGATGTCTTCCTAAGCTGTGTTGCCTTGGCACCGGGAGGAGGGTTACAAGATGTCCTGGTTTCAGCTGGGATAGAGTTAATTGTATTCCTAGTAGCTGGTACAGTGCTATGTTTTGAGTTCAGTATGAGAAGAATGTTGATAACACTGATGTTTTCGGGTGTTGCTAAGTAGTGTTTAGTGTAAAGTCAAGGACTTTTCAGCTTCTGATGCCCAGCCAGCGAGAAAGCTGGAGGGGCACAAGAAGTTGGCACAGGACACAGCCGGGGCACCTGACCCAAACTGGCCAAAGGGGTATTCCATACCATGGGCCGTCACATCTAGTATAGGAACTGGGGGGGGGTGGGAGTGGGGGGATCGCCACTTGGGGACTAACTGGACGTCAGTCGGCAGGTGGTGAGCAATCACACTGTGCATCATTTGTATATTCCAATCCTTTTATTATTACTGCTGTCATTTTATTAGTGTTATCATTATCATTATTAGTTTCTTCTTTTCTGTTCTGTTAAACCGTTCTTATCTCAACCCATGAGTTTTACTTCTTTTCCTGATTCTCTCCCCCATCCCACTACGGCGGGGGGGGGCAGGGAAG
The DNA here is from genome assembly GCF_929443795.1 of Astur gentilis. Classification (NCBI taxonomy): domain Eukaryota; kingdom Metazoa; phylum Chordata; class Aves; order Accipitriformes; family Accipitridae; genus Astur; species Astur gentilis. The sequence continues at coordinate 14,335,485 of NC_064900.1, read as the reverse complement.
TGAGTGAGTGGCTGCGTGGTGCTTAGCTGCTGGCTGGAGTTTAACCACAACACAAGAATATCAGGAAAATAGTTTTGGGATGGGTTATGTCCACCTGTTGCGTCCCAAAATTGGAATGACTCAAGTTCATGGATTTCCTTTGTCAGGATTAAGGTGAAACAACACCAGGGGAGTTCAAACAACAATCAACATTTATTCAACCTAGCTAACCTTGCCCAAGTACAAGTGAACTTATCAATATGAACCTTGCGACATGCCATTAAGCTGCTGTTTGAAAAGAGAAGGGAGGTGTAGAAAAAGAAATGGAAAAAGGAACATGAAACTGTGTCAGAAGGAGAGCCCTCCTGTTGAGTCACAAGGTTCAGAGCAGACCCCCTTGCTTTCTGAACTCCTCAAAGAGGAGCCCAGGGGGCGGCTAGATCCACTCCTAGTCTCAGACTTGGTCAATGGTTTATGTTTAAGAGGATGAGGTGTAGGGACTGTGGAAAAGAGGATAAAAAGAGAAAGAAAGAAAGAAGAAAAGGGTTTCACCAGTCCTGGGTCCAGCATTGGTCCAACCAGCGTAGAGATCCAGTTCCGGAGGGCGCGCACTGAGAACTTGTTCTCCCTTCTTTTATAGTGTGTTAGTCGGTGGTCTCAACATGTGCAGTTCACGTTCCCAGGGTTCTTTGGAATCAGTCGGTGAGCTTTGGGGGGGTTCATTGAGGAGTTGCCTCTCTTTCCCTGCTGCTGTGATGCTTCAGATAGAAGCACAGTCCCATCCTCCGTGGGGCCTCCTTCTCCAGGCGCATATGCTGTGCTCCTTCTCCTCGTCACTTAAGATAAGGAATTGCAGCTTTGGAGGAGCACGGTCCCACCCTCTTTGGGACCCTCTCCTCCGGCCACATTGTCCTGTTCACAAAACTCCAGTGTTTTTACAGAGGCCATTTTCTCCACCAAAGTTCTTTAATGAACATTTGAGACATTGACTATAATTTGTCAGACTGTCACAGCATGTGGCTTGAGCATCCTTTCCCTGCAACAGCAAAGACACAGTAACCCACTTGCATTAAATGATGGCTCCAGCATCCCATTTTTTTCAAATAAACAGTGGCCAGAACTTAACTGACATGAAACAAAGTACTTGACAAAATTACAGGCAAACTTGGACACAAGTGAGATTAATTTTCTTTCCACAGTCCCTCAAATTCTCTCCTTACAGAGATGAGAGGGTGTGACTTTTCTGTCCTAGAGTACAGGTTGTTTCCCTTCTGTAAATGTGTGGATGTTGCTTTATTTTACTAGGAGTCATCTCTTCGACTTAACTGGTTAGTAAATAACTTCTTGTTTCACTGAGGTCAAAAGCTTCCTTCCTTCCCTCAGTAAAGATTTCTTTTTTCCTATGAACCTTACATTTTATATCAGTCTCTACATCAAAAGCCTTTGTGATACGAGTGTCTGAACGCTATGGTTGTACGTAGCTTACTGCTGAGTCTTGACTTGTCCAAGACAGATGGGTGACAACAGGCTTGAGGCAATGCCCACCTTTTCCTTTATAGGTAACCTATAACCTGTTCCCAAACTTGTGAGAAATTTATGTGGCACTTTATTACTAAATCACATTCAATTTAAACTCACCAGTTTTCAAGGTTATCCAGTGAAACAGGTTCTTACCTATTCTTCTGTGCTTTAAAGTGAGACAAAGTTAAGTGATGGGGTGATAAAATTGACATTTTTACTAGATCAGCTATTATTAAAATTCAGTAAGGACGTGGTTGATTAATGCTCTGGAATAACTTACAACTGTTCATTCTGGTATTGGTTTTCGTGTCACACATGATCTGGTTAATTATCTTCACATTTTAAGAACAACTATGCATGGTGAAACTGAAGGCAACTTGCTTCAGAAAATAATGTATTAATACTGTGCCATGTTGCTGTGCTGTTATGACTAGCATACAGGCTGCTTGCTTTAACAGAAGATGTGAGAAATAACTTTTTTTTTTTTTTTTTTTAAATAGTGACCTTTTTCACCAGGGCATGTGCTAAATGGCAGCCAGCTATGCATCAGAAAACAATTATGCCTGGCAGTGCAACTGTTGGTATGTTCACAAGGTCTTTGAGGTCTTTAATTTTCTCTGGCATTTAATCTGAACTGTGCACTGGAAAGGAACCAGCTTTTTAAAAACAAGCATACAAATATTTTTGGAATTGAGACCTGAAAATAATGATGTTGCATAACTATTTTTATATTGTATGATTTCTATAGAGCTGTTATATTATCATTGATCAAATATATTATTAAATGTTTGAGAAATTATTCTTGCCATTTATTTCTAATTTCAGAATTGATTTAGTACCATTTGGTAAATTATCTGGAGGAAACATTTTTCAAGGGCTTGTGTAGAAATAGGCACTAAACCTCCATTGAAAGTCAACAGGAATTGGGCTCTTATTTCTCTACATTTTCTTCTGCTTACAGCCAGCGGACTAAATCGTTGAATAACTTGGTCTTGTTCTTTAGCATGATTATACAAGAAACGTATGCTCAGAATGAGTTTAATTGTTAATTGCTTCTCTATTACTGTTGATCCACGGTCACCCCTCTAAAGAGATTAATTCCACCTATTGTAGAGATAGAGATGAAACTACTTGTGGCAAATTTAATCATTGTTTACTATATGCTGGAAAAGGACACAGATACAGTGGTGGTGATGGTGTTGCAAGAACAGTCTAGGACAAGATAATGAAAAGGTAAGTGTCCTAGAGACACATCTGCATCCTTGTTCTGTAAGCTTGCCCCTGCTGCTTTCTCAGATGCTCTTTGTTGGTGGGTCCTAAGCATGTGCTTATGTTCATTCTTGAATCAAGTCTTGAAATAATAATTTGCACCCTTTGCAAATTCCTTTTGGCATCAGTAACGTGCTGCACTACCCATATCTAGGTATTTTGTACAGAAAAATGCATGCAGTGCACGTGCTGCTTGCTGTTGCACCGAGCGTGGTTTTTGTGTGCACGTGTTGGGTGCGGGTGTGTTGGGTTAGCTCTCCTTTGTGCTGAGCAGCCGCCAGTTACCAAGTATTGAAATCTGTCTTCATGACTCATTCTTTCCAGCGAAAAGATTACTGCATCTCAGAGTGGCAGTTTCCTTCAGAGATCAGGAGGGCTCGGAGGGGAATTTGCTTCCTGATGATGAGTTTTTTTGGGAGGTTGTTTCTTTGTTTTTCAGGGAAGAAAAGGACAGGTGATTTAGGAGGGCTTTTCTGTTTTTCTTCCAGGAGCTACAAAAATGCTATGTATTTCATTGTAAGGAGAAAAGACTGCTGTAATTTTATGTTGCGATACCACTACATAGAATTGACTAATGCGGTGTAGTGTAATCCCAGAAATGTTTTGAGATGGATTCCTTACAGTTCCCATTTATAACAAAAGTCAAGGCTGTAACTCAGCAGGACTTTCTAGTTCTTTGCATGGCTTTAGTTGTTCTTTTCATTTACATTGGGATTTGGGCTTGTTACTAATTTAGTAAGGTCAGAAATCCTGTTGTGAAATCCTTGTTTTTACAGACGAGAAGCTCAAGTAATAAAATATTTTTTAATTTTGTCATGGATATATTTTCTTTTCAGAAGTGCCCTGATTTTGCATGCGCTAGATTTTAAAGCATCTAATTGTTCTATTTTCACGACATCTGAGTTAAAAAGAAACAAACTATTCATATGCTTGCCTGTAAATACATGCTTTAGCTATGCTGTTTGAATAGGGATATTCAGTACTTTGCCAAAGAGAATGTTGCTGTGTAATAGCACAAATTTACCAGCTGTTAAAAGTAGTTTGGTGTGTTAGTTATTTCCTTCGGGTCCCATGATTTTTAAACAAACCATGTCATTTGTAGTTCCTGGCCAATATTTCTTCTTCTTCATGAGTTAGAATGCTACAAAGAAAAGTCAGTATCAGACCTGGTTGGGAACCCCTTTTTAAGTAGAAGCAGATAAAATAAGCAATAAAAACTTCCTTTACAAAAATGACAAAAACCTACACCCCCCTCATTCAATTTTCTGAATATTTTTTTCCAATCTTGCCCCTTGCTGAGCAAATGCGTGGTTTCCCCACTGAAGCTTGAGAGGAAGAAGCATTGTGAAAATGCAACATCCACAGATGCAAAAGCATCTACTGAGAAGATATCTTAATCATGCATTTTCATTCAGCTCTGAATAGCAGCAGCTGCTTTTGCTGCTTTTAAATGGGGCATTTGTGTAGTTAAAATAGTACCTTGCAATATGTAGCTATAGCTGCAGTAGACTGAAGTACACCTACATCTTGTTGCATACTGAGGATGTAACGTAGTACATTTTTGGTGGATATGTTTAGGAAAATCTTTTCAATTGTGAGGCATAAAGGAGCAATAAAGGATTAGCTTTTTTAACGTATTAGTCTGGATAAGGGCTATAAAGGTTCTTGTCAATTGTTACATATTGAAACCAGGCGAAAAGGGCTTTCTCATAAGAACCAGGTGACCTGTCCTTTTTTTTTTCTTTTTTTCTTTTTTTTTTTTATTGTGTAAAAACTCAGTCAAAGCAATGCCTCAATGTAGAAGACCAGATTTTTTTTTTTTTTTAAATTGTTTTCTGGAATTTAATAGTAGATAATGAAATCGTAGAATTTAACCTTTTCCTTCCTCCATGTGACCTCTCTGCAAATGCACGTTGTTGCAGAAGCATGTGCAGTATTGGAAGTGTTCTTACCACTGATGACTAAGAGGCTGAGTGTGATGGCCTTCTGAGTACTTCTGTTTGCACAAAAATATTCAGTGATCAGAAGGAAGTGGTATATGATGGCATACCATACCACTAATTCTCAGAACATCAAATATATAAAACAGTCTGCAGCCCCTCTTTAGAAAAGCTTTAGTAGATTTTGTAGAGTTGCTATATTCTGCTCCAGCCAGAGAGACTGAATTCCTCTGTTTCCTTTTTTTGTTTCATATCATACAAATAGAAAATATTTGAGTCATGTAATTGGAAAACTTGACTTCACTCAAGTAATATAAATCTGGGTACTTGGGCTGGACTCAGGTTCTTGCATACATCCCACTGTTTACAGCCATACTAGAGCTGAGCCCTTACAAAAGAAAGATTTTTGGATTCAAGTTGATTGTGCCAGAGTTCAGGTAATTTGTTAATTTTACAAAGATATCACACATCTTTTAAATATGTATATATATACATGTCTATCTTGATTTTGAAGGGTAAGTGTGCTTTACTAACCAACATTTCCATTAGTGAAATAAAACATGTTTTTTGCAGTTCTCAGCTGTGTGTTATGTAGCTCATGCTACTGTGATTAATAGTTTTTCATTGTAAACAAATCGTATTAATTGGCCATTCTTATGCTACGGTGGAGATGACCTTCAGAAGTGACCACCCATTGATTATGTTGTGTTCTAGTAGTAGTTTTTAGGGAGAAATGATAAGCAGCATCAGGATTGATCAAATACATATTTTTTCTCTGCCAGAATTACTAGGAAGTCTACTTTACGTGTAGGTAGGTAGCCAACTAAAAATACGCTTATACTTATTTTGATGTGTCCATTGCTATGTATGTTATAGTGTACATGGCAGCATCACAGAGTTTCACAGTCTGAGATTTTTCCTATGCATTTTGTCTTTTGTTTGTTTGTTTGTTATAATTAAAAGATCTCCACATACGTGGAGATTTCTCTCTTCCGCATTTTTCACTTTACACCACAGTGGATTCTGAAGTGTGTTGAGGTATCTGTATTACAAACAAGCAACGTAATTGGGCATCTGAGCTATTTTATATTGCATCCTGAGAAGTTAAGGTGTTCCTTTCCTTACTGTCCTTGGATTACTGCTTCCTTTGCTTTCTGTCACTGAATGGATTGTGAAAAGTTGCTTTTCCTGCAGTGGATGCAGCCTGTCATGCTGCTTTTAACTGATTTTAGTTCCAGGCCAGTGGGCTGGGTTTCCCAGTTAGCTACCAGAAAATGCCAGCTGACCATGAGAAGAGACTCAGCTCAGCAGAACTAACTACGTTTGGTCGCAGTAGACAGTGAACCATGTGGAAAAAGCTTTGCGGTTGCCTCTGTGTAAACCGTAGCTGTGAACGGTTCTTAAAGATGTTGCTCTCTCATGCTTCCCAAATCATGCAGGCCCATCAGCAAGCAGCTTCTTGAAGTCCTCTGCTTCTCTGTGACCTGACATTCGCTTTCCTCTGATGTACAGGAGCTGGCCTTTCTGCCAACTTTTTCTACATTAGGAAATAGAATGTAATGTGAGGTTGGGGAGACAACGAAGCCTGTCGTTTCATGGAAAGCTCATCACAGATGTGTGTACCTGGGCCCTGCGAATGAACGGTGTGGCAGGAGACTCAGCGATGCAACGCAGTTGGTCAAATGTTTCCAGAACTTGCCGTGCTGTAGAAGACTTCATTTAAAGGGAAGTTTTGGGGAAAATACCTGGGCAATTTCTTGCCTTCCGGACACAGGTTGCTAGGGCTGGTGTAGTTCTCATAAACTAACAAGGCACCATGTCAGCTATCTGCAGGAAAATGGAGCACTCTGACTTCTGTGCTCTTACGTGACTTTAGTCAGAATCCAGCAAATTTAATAGAGTGACTTTATCAATACGAATAAGCCTTAGGTCAAGCCTTAATTTACGCCTGTGGTCCTGTGCTTTTAGCCAGTCAATAAAGTGTTTTTTTCCTGTACGTCTGTTGAATTCACAGGCTCACATTAGCAACTAATTTCAAAGAGTGCTGGCAATGTAAACAAATACACTGAACCTTTTCAAGTTTTTGATAGGGGTGAGTTTGACATTCCAGGTGTCTACAGTACAGGGCTTAAACACAATTAAGATTTGGCTTTACAATTGTAGAATAGTTTAGTATCCCCTAAATTGTGTCTTACTATCCGTGTTTGTGTTATTTGGCTTCTTGAAAATGAGGCATTCAAACCCTGTATCAATACAGTTCAGGTTGGCTTTCTGTCCTTAATACAATTTTAGGCCTATCAGTGTTGGTATCTTACAGCAGAGATTGATAGCCTTTAATCTTTCCTAAGCTTTTGCTGGTTGAAGACCACTGTGATTTCACTTGCCAGTCTTACAGCCATCTAGATATAAATGGTTTATAAGCTGATTTTTTGTCTGTCTCTTTTCTTAAACTTTTCTAATTAATCTAAATGTCATGGGGAGTTGGCGTAGAAAAACCTGGAAGAAGATTGTATCAAACACGTTTCCATTCACCCTCGACTAGCAGATAATACCGCCTGCGCTAATCCTTCGCCCTCTCCTTTAAGTTGTCTTTGCCTTTGATTTATAAGGCAGCTGACCCCAGCCGAACCCTGTCAGCGGCAGTTCAGAGGGGCTCTCACAAAAGAGGGGCCTCTGATCTGACAAATCGATTGGCTGCGAGGGAGAGTTTAACGGGGAAAAGATCTCCCTAACAAGGGCTAAAGCGCTTTCCCAGGGAGTTGCAGCTGCGGCTCTGCGGGGAGGACGAAGCAAGTGCAGAGCAGCCACCCTGCTTGGGCGCAAGGGCTGAGCGTGAAGGGAGGCAACAGAAGGCTCGCCGCTTCTGCCCTAATAAGCCTGACGACGGCAACAGCTATATTTAATTTAAAAGCTGTTACGTGGAAGTCAATTGCCAATAATTGTCCTAATTAAAAACAAATACCGAAATGATATTACAAGTCCAGCCTGGACTCCGTTGAAATAAGATAATTAGAAGATAGAACCGTCAATTAAAGTCTACAGGGAAGAAGTTGGTGTGGTTAAGGGACAAGCTAGATTAAAACCCAAAAAAACCAACTAAAAGTGTGGACGGCAATTTGCGTAACTCCTCATTTAGCATGAAATCTTTATTCTAAAAGCAGATGCTGTCACTTGCAGTAAGCTGGAATGTTATTTTAATTCTACAGCCAGAAAGTAGATACGAAGCTAGTTTGGAAATATATAGAACAGTATACACTAAAGCTTGCTTAATTAGAGTCACTAAAGAAACACGTTAGCACATAGAGTATTTGCTATGACAGAGCCACATAGTCCTCCTGAAAATATGGAAAGTACTGCAGTGTAGGCAGCTGTATTCTTGCATGAACTTCAGCTCTCAGGTAATTAACCTTTTGGACTGTACTCCAAACTAAATGCCTTTAATGTGTGGGATCGGGCTACCTTGAATCTACTGCTTCAGCAATATGGATAAAACATTGCTGTGCAAAGCAAAGATTTAGAAGCTTAATTCAAAGATTTAGAATCATAAGTATCAGAGGAGTGCCTGTCTAAACTATTTAAGTCATACAGACATTTTACTGCCAAGAGGTTTTAGTTGCTTACAACAGTTTTAAGGTAGCATGAATTTCTCTGCTAGAAGGTAGGAGAAGATTAAAATGGTTTTCTGTATTTCTAAACAAAACAAACCCAACAAAGTCTACTAGTCCAACCAAGAAGTCTGTGTAGCAGACAGTAATACTATGCTTCTGATATCGCCTATGGAGTGTAAACTCTCACTTAGCATGATCAAATACGTAATGTGGAGCTGGTTTTGTTTACAGCTTTGTTAGAAAAGCTAGCAAAAAAGCATTCTCAGTCTTCCCTGTAGTGACTATATATATCTGGAGTTCCTCAGTTATTCTTTTGAACAAAGCAATCAAAAGTACACCTTAAATCACCTGTGTCTTATGATCACAAATCTAAAGAATCTTATGGCATCCAGTTTTCTATAAGCATCTTCTGAGCTAGCAGCTATTGATAAAGGAGTGTGTCAGTCTCTGAAAAGTATATAATATATGTAAAATTAATGCAAGCAATATTATTTTATATAGTTATATATATGTAGATATATAAAGAAAACCAATGGAAATTATAGACTAGTGGTTTTTGCACATAGTGGAATAAGGGAAATCGTACTGTTTTCTGGCTCACAGTTGGTAGACTGTGGTGTTTCAGTGCTGCTGGAGGAATTTCTGCAGCCGGGATTTGCCATGTCTTGCTCACTGAGGATACTGTGGTGTCTGATGAGAAGGGACACGCTTCATTCAGCTTTTCCTGGTGTTGGCGTGTTGCAGAATTGCTTTCTTTTCAGCAGGGCATAGACATCTGCAATCATCTTATTAGTACATATCTCTTAAAAGTAGATTATTAGTAAAAGAAGTGTTTCAAAGTTCTACACCAAGACATTTACAAAACATAGCAAAATAGTTACAATTCTTAGTTTTGTATTTGGCTGGATCAAAACATGCTGAAGACAGTGGGCATCATTGGAACCAACAAGATTTTTATTAAGCCACACACGCCCCCTCCCAAAAAAAGAGAAAAGGAGAACATCAATCTGCCTACCTATGTGTCAGGGGAAAGGCAGCAAAAGAACCATGAGCAAATACAGAGGATAAAGAATCTGTTTTTGTTTTCCATACCCAGGCAATACGCTAAGTTTCCCGTGCAACCGAAATGAGCATGAAGTTAAACCAGTGTGAACAGGAGCTTTTATTTTACCGTTCACAATTAATAGTAAATAAGTACTCCACAAATAATTTACTTTTTCATGATTTAAAAAAATAAAGCAGGTAAAGCATAAACACAAGTATTATTAATAAAACTGGAGTAGGGAAATGCCTTGACAAATAGGAAAATGAAATTGTGTCTGCTTATGGCATTGAGCCTCCATCATGTTGCTGAAATTCACCAGCACATTAAAAACTGACTTTCAGGTATGTTTTTTTAATACTTCTAGAAATGTGTACCAAATAACACTGTATCTTGGAGAGTAGAAGAAAAAGAGAGGGAGAGAGTAAGAATTCATTGTCTGGGAAATGTCTAGTTGTTATCCTTAATGTAACATCAAAAATCACGTAGTAATGAAGTGGACTGCAGAGAAGAAACAACCACAGAAAAACCTGTTAAGCGCTCTCTCTTTCCTACAATTTTGGTATTCAACAATTTTGAAAGTCATGCTGCTCTGCCACTCAGGGTATCTTTCCATATCTCGAGTGGTATCCTTTTCCTGTCAAACTGCCATGTCAACTGAGCCTCCAAGTTTCAAAGCTCCTTGAGAAATGAATCAAAATTTATGTTATTGTATTTTAGCCTATTCAAAATGCATAGCTTCTGATACTTAACTCCTTAAGTAAAATTAAAACTGGGAATTAAACCAAAGTATATCCACAACTTTTCAGACATCTGGATACTTTCAAAGATACTCTTAAAATAAGGGTAGCTGGCTCACATTTAACCTAATCTTACTTCCTAATTTCTGGTGGCTTACTTATATTGAATTTTTTGGTTATGCTGGGTTAGATAAACAAGTCTTTCATCAATTAATTTTTTTTCCCCCAACCCAGTGGAAACAAAGGACTACTCATGTTAGTTCTGTCCCTTTTAGGAATATGTAATGCTAGTGCATTTGGGAAAGTGTTACGCAGAGCTATAGTAGAAATCTGTAGTGAAATAGAGCATACAGAGGCAAAGAGCAGCTTGTTCTAACCTTCCAGTGGTTGCAATATCGCTAAACTGAAACGTTCAGACATGGAAAATATTTTATTGAATATAATCTGAATGTCTCAGGGCAATCTGAAACAGCAGCAGTATTTAGGGGTTTAAATAACCCCAGTGTTATTGTAACTGATTACCATCAGGATAAAAATTGAAATGTAATTTGTGAGATACTCCCTTTGGCTTTCCTTTGTATCTCTCTCTGCTTCCCCCCTTTGTAAATAGATTGACTTTTTAGCCATGTTAACTTTTATGGCTTAAAAATTGTCTTTGTTTGCTTTGCAGTAATTACAGCGTCTCCTTAGCCGCTGACAAGATTTAGGCTTTGAGATAACTCTGCCTCCTGGAGTTGTGGTGTTAAGGAACTGTTTTCTTCCTGCCACCCTCAGGCTCTCGCTCTGACATGCCATGGTGCCTGGTAGATTACTGCTCATTTCCCAAATAAATGATTAGACAATATTTTCATCAAAGTTGGCAGAATACAACTAATGACTCCTGAGTTTTTTCAAGGAATAAAGGTTCTGTTTTAAATGGAGTTTCACTAAACGCAAATGTTTATTGTTATGCTGTTTCCTCTTACTGCAGCATTTGTTTTGTTCCCTGTGAAGATTCTGTGTTTAAAAACCCTTAGCAGAGAGGGCACACAGCTTTGGCATCTTTGTCTTTACCATAAAAAAATACCACTACAGGTAGTAAAACAATTGTAATGGTCTCCACTTGTGGTATTCTTCAGCTGTCTGTATTTTTGTGTGTAACACTGAGTTTCATAGCGAATTCTCTGTCCTCTCCATCTTCACTGATTAATTATGCAGAATTCTATATTCTCTCATTTACAAGTTAAAATAATGCTTAGGCATTCATATTCCCCTAATAATGTAGCACGCGCTTAGAACAAGGCTGTGACCATCATTTTTACTGCATCTTGACAAAAGGAGGGTGCAGTGCGTATGGGGCAGTCCTCATCCTTGCAGAAAAAAGACACTCTTTCTTTCCACTTTGGAGGCAGAGTAGGTAAGGGAGAGAGGAGAAAGATTTTTGGGTCTCTCTCTAAATCTGTTACACCAGTCAAAGTAGGTGGGGTAGGTTATTACTAACACTTCCATTTTATAAATAGCGAGACTATAGTGCCGTGGGACACACAGGTGTATTAAACTGTGTTCCTTAGGTGGGATGCCTCCCAAGGAAGGAAAGCTTTGCATCTAAGGCAATGCTCCAAAACTCTTACCCTCATTGGCAATGCCATTATCCCAAGGGGAGAACTCCGTATGTGCTGCTTTCCATGTAGCCTTGGGTAGATGTGGTGAACTTTCAGCAGAGTCCAATGTTGCAGAAGTGTGACTGTCCTGGGTTCGGCTGGGATAGAGTTAATTTTCACAAGAAGCTGGCAGGGGGCACAGCCAGGACAGTGTCCCAAACTAGCCAAGGGGATATTCGATATCATATGATGTCATGCCCAGTATATGACTGGGGGACCTGGCCAGGGGGAGGAGGGATTGCGGCTCGGGAATGGGCTGAGCATCAGGTTCCAGGTGGTGAGCAATTGCATTGTGCATCACTCACTTTATGAATTCTTTTATTAGTATTATTGTTATTATTACTACTTCTCTCCTTGTGTTGTCTTATTAAACTGTCCTTACCTCAACCCACAAGTTTTTATCTTTTTTCTTCCGATTCTCCTCCACATCCCACCACGGGGGAGGAGTGAGCAAGCGGCCATGTAGTGCTTAGTTGCTGGCTGGGCTTAAACCAGGACAGTTCCTTACAAAAAGCCTTCCGTCAAAGATAACAACCATTTATCTAACAGCAACTTGAGATGCAGCTGAACACACCCTTGGATGTTTGGCAGGGCACTGATCACACCTTTATTTTGCATTCTGAACTGGACGGAATGGATGCCGTATTTTTGTCTGAGGAGGAATGCATAGGTTTTTTTAAGTCTTTGAGTGACAAGTCTTCCCCTGGGTAGGAGTGCTACTGACCACTCTGCTGAGTGCTCAAGATGGGAAACCATCACTGGAACAAGATGCAATGGCAGAAAATACAACTAAACCACCATAATTTTGTAAACTTCAACACCTTTGTCTCAAAGGCAAAAATACGAAGATGTGCCAGAAGCAGTAACGTATCTGTTAGCGTTTTTTTCCTACTTTAAAGCTGTATTACCTTTCTGATATTAAAAAAATAAAAATAAAACAGAACCAAGACCAGTAAGATAACACTTCTTACAGGCTCTATAGTTTTTGAAATATTAACACAGAATATGGATTAATAATTAAAACCAATTGTTTTGGATAGAAGGCACTTGTGCTTGACCTTATTAGGAAAGTCCTACTATTGCAGTAGCACTTTATTGCAGTTACATATTATATTTTCCTGTAAAGCACAGGGAACACCATGTGGTATCCGTGAAAGTAAACACTGCAGTAATTGTGCTGCATTTCCAGTTGCTGGGTTCTACTTATGTATGCTCCCCAGCCGGTAATAATGTTAAATCATTAATTTACATCCTTGTGTGTCAGGCACCCCCACAGCAACTAATGTATGCCAAACTGCCGATAGCTTGTCACAGTATCAGCATTAGGAGTGGTCACCCCAGAGCTAAATGATCCTTGGGTGGTACTGACATCAGTAGGAGTAATCACCATTTCCATCATCATCCTTCTACAAGGGTTGGCATAAATCTCCTCCCTGCTTCGTCCCATTATGGTCATGGACTGGTGTAAGCTGGCAGCCAGACTGCTGCTTGGTTAGCAAGGAGGGGAGGGAAAGGAGGGGGAACTGGTAAAGGAAGAAGCTGCCGTGCTTTTGTTAAATATGGTTTTGTATTTTTATTTTTATCTAGTTGATGGTTTGCCATGCTCTCTATCATACTGCAGTTTCCATACAGGATATAAAGCCTATGGACTTAAGAAATTTCACTCATAGAAATAGTGAAAAAAGAGCAATGAAAAAGCCTCCCGGTATAATTCCCAACATGCCATAAAGTAAATGCTTTTGACTAACAAAAAAGGCTCTAGATTTTTACACAGCTGTGGTTAACAACAGTGCAGTGATACTGTTTGGCACACAAATGGATGCACTTTCAAATACATGGTATAATTGCTGAGTACCCCCATTGGGATTGGGGGTATAACTACTGCAGAACAGTATTAGAATATGAAATAAGAAAAAAACATTTTTATGTCTTGCAAAGTGAAGCAAAAGAACGCTGCCTACAGATTGACTTCAGATTTTCTGCCGCTGGCTTAAAATAGAAAATCCATGATTAGATTCTCACCCAAAGAATAACCAAAGGGATCTGGGGTGATGTTGTATATATGTGAAAATACAAATATATTATCTGCTGTGAATGCCAGTGTTTCCATGGCCTGCTATTAAAAGTATTTGTTATTCTAATAAAATCATCAAGTGAAGCTGTTGCTCCGTGTCATGCTAGGTGTGATGTTCCCTTACTCACTGCTGGTTGCCTGCAGTCAGAGGTATCTTGGAGTTGCTCATGTAGTGTGCTGCTAGCAGAGCTGGGAGCTGTTTGTCCTTCCTGCTTCAGGGTCATTTTTGCCTAAATCTGTGAAGCTGGCAGAGCTCCATGTGATCTGATGGCAGGGAATGTGAATGGCCCAAATGCTTACGCAGACACGGCTGTTCCTACACTGTGTGTGTACAAATAAGCAGCATGTATGGTTAGAAGTTGAGCAGTTTTTAATCGTTTGATGTACTGTGCCTGAGGGATGATGAAAGTTGCTGTCTGGACAGCATGCTGGTGGTCAGGGTGTGCAGCTCTAGATCACCTCTTACAGGAATGGAAAAGAAGTGAAGGCTGAGATGGCTTTGCAACTGTTAACATTCTTAAATGTTTTGTAAAATTCCTTATTAAATACAGCCCTTCTTAACATGGAACAAAAACATTTATCAGATTTGCACATGTTTAAAAACTTCAATATATTTTAAAAAATAGTACTGGTACCCAACAGGACCATGATACTTTTTTTTCAGAGAGGCAATAACTGAGATCTGTAATTGAATAAACGAAGTTATATTTATTGCAGTTCTTCAGAAATGTGCACATCATCACTGAAGTTTTAACCCAAGGGACCTGGTTGCCATCAGTGTCTTAACTCTACTGAGTGCATTGTTAGTAAACTGTGGCAGAAATGGACCGGTCCTGTGCATTGAACAGGCTGAGACAGAAAGTCACCAAGAAAAAGTAGGCAGATTAAAGAAAGAAGAGCAGATTCTTTAATAGCTCTTTGCGGTTCTCTCCTTTACTTACACTTCTGTGACTAACAGGACCAAACTGCTTTCTATAAAGTTAAGGAGCACCTTTCAGGGGAAAGCTCTAAGTTATAGAAACCTGAGAACAAGCCATGAAAGAGCTTCCACAGGAGGCACTGCCGCCGTCTGATCTCCAGTATGAGCGTTACACCTCAGCCACTAACAAACCTGGGAATTAAGCTAACCTATTATATGAGCAGTTGACCCATTATAATCTCATTATAATGAAACTTTGGACACATCTTGGATGTTGTAGCAATATATTGGTTGGGGTTTTTTTTGTGGGGTGGAGTTGGTCATTGGTGCTGTCAAAATAGGTGGCAGTTGATGCCCACCGCAACAAAGTAAGTGGTGGTAGTAATGCTGTCTGTATACGTATTCGGTGTTACTTTTCCTCTTTCAGCTTATCAAATGGAAATGGCTATCATCAGGTCAAAGCTATTTTCTCAAGGATGGATTTGCGATAAACTAAACGTACTCCTTTGTCTTTTGCACCCAGTATGACATACAGTAAGAATATTAGTATCAGATATAATGAGACTATAAATTGCTTTTTTCTGTTCTGAAGAATGGTGTTGAAACACCAAGCAATAATAGATGAGTTACCTATTTTTGAGAGTGAATGAATTTCCTAAGCAGATGTTCAAGACAAAAAAATAAAATAAAACAACATAAAGCCTGCAGAAAAGGGATGTAAAACTGTCTTATGCAGGTGCTTTCCTAGGAGAAAACAATTTTGATAACATCATGAATTACAGAAATAGTAACAGGTGAATCTAACACCCTCTGCTTATCTAGCAATAGCTTGGCAAGATTAAGAGAAGACATGAAATTCTTCTTAGCTGATATACAGGGGTCCAACTGTTTGTTTGATACAGCTATTCATCATCTGCCCTGAAAGCCTCAGTTATGTTTCAAGGATTAATGAGTCTGGTATCCTGTGGAAGCTCTGGTTTGGGGTTGTTTGTTTGGGGTTTTTTTTTTGTGCTGAGAAAGTTAATTTGCTGCTCAGTTGTTTTAGGCAAACACAGGGGTAAAGGTTTTGATTGTGATCAGAGCCCTAAAAGAATATTCATTTTCTTTGTGGTTTGGGTTTTGGGGTTTTTTGGTTGTTTTTTTTTTTTTTTTTTTTTTTTTTCTACAGAGGCAAGTAAATTAACATGGAAACAGTCAATTGCCAATACATTATAATGATCAAAAAGAGTAGTGCATACTTCTTAATAAAGCTCTACAGTAGTAGTAGTGTAGTCATAGTTGTTTTTCGCTTACATGAATGGCACTAGGACTGGTTTGAGATGTGTATGTGTGGGATTCTCTCTCATACCTTTCAAGTGTTTCAGCAAGTGCTTTTTTAAGCTCGGTTTGGTAATGTACAGCAGAGCTGGGCTTCATCCTATAAAGATATGTGCAAGTACCTAGTGCATGGGAGCAGTGCCACTGAGGCAGTGGCCTGTACAGTGGATGGGGCCTTTCCTCAGTGGCCTGGAGCCAATGGCTACTGAAAAAAATACAGCTTTTCTATTGATCCAAGCCGGCCAAGGATGGTGTCCTATGTGCACCTTCTTTTCCCACATAGAGTCCCATAGTAGCTGAAGACTGTAATGTTTGCTGTGTTAGAGACCTTGACAAGATACCATTGCTCCCTTCTAGGTTTGCCTTTGCAGAGGTCGCGGTATAGCCTCATTTGTAAGCTTTATTCAGTGAATCTTACCGTTTTAGTTTGGGGAGTTATATCTCGCTTTACGAGACCCTAGCTGGATAGGATTAGGTAATAATAGTCTATTTATTGCTATTAAGAAATAGGAGAAATAGTAAACAAAAAGTGAATTTCAAAAGATTTAAGTAGTCTCCTGCTGAGGTGCATACCTGCTTTAAGAAAAGAAAAAAGGTACGTGTTGCACCCAAAAGGTCACAAAACAAAAAGAGCATGAACATCGATTAAGTAAAGTGACCGTCCCGAGAATATTTAGAGGGATGTTTATACAAATGGCAGTCACTGGGTTATGAAAGATCATGTTCAGCAGAGTTACCTTTTGTCCTGGTTTTGGCTGGGATAGAGTTAATTGTGTTGCTCAGTAATGTTTAATTTCAAGTCAAGGATTTTTCAGCTTCTCATGCCCAGCCAGCGAGAAAGCTGGAGGGGCACAAGAAGTTGGCACAGGACACAGCCAGAGCAGCTGACCCAAACTGACCAACAGGGTATTCCATACCATGGGCCGTCACATCTAGTATAGGAACTGGGGGGAGTGGGGGTGGGGGGGATCGCCACTCGGGGACTAACTGGGCGTCGATCGGCAGGTGGTGAGCAATTGCATTTTGCATCACTTGTACATTCCAATCCTTTTATTATTACTGTTGTCATTTTATTAGTGTTATCATTATCATCATTATTTTTTTCTTTTCTGTTCAATTAAACCATTCTTATCTCAACCCATGAGTTTTACTTCTTTTCCTGGTTTTCTCCCCCATCCCACTTGGGGGGTGGGGTAGCAGGGAATTGAGTGAGCGGCTGTGTGGTGCTTAGTTGCCCGCTGGGCTTAAACCGCGACACCTTTGTCATATGGACCAGGAGCCACAGAGCCTGGACGATTTTCAGCTGGGTGAACTATCTCCATTTCAGTCCCTGACATCTAAGTTGCTGTATTTGAGTTGGTTGGAAATAAGCAATGGTAATTTTGGTATGACAGGGTTAAGGGAGAGCAAATGCTAATCTTTTGCTGTTGCATATTTAAAATGCCAGTTCTCATTTGTAATGGTAACTGTGTTCAGTCATAAGTTAGACAAGTAGTGATTTCATGTGGGTAAGAGATTAGAATCGGGTCCTAACAAGTGACACTAATATGACCATTCATGTAGTTTGTGATAATTCACTGCCCGTACATGGTTCAGATGTTGTTGGTGAGATTTATCTAAAGCGGGTTCCATGACTCATTTAAAGTCATTGTGAATTACAGTGTTAGAGAGGTGAATAGTCAATATGACCTTTTGAATGATGATGAGAAGAAAAAAAGCCTGACTTAATCTTATTAGAAGAAGTCAAATGATTCGGAAAGTGACTGAAAGCTAATCAGCCCTGGGGATTACTGTAAGGCTTTGGTGATTAACATGGTGCTTTTTTTTTTTTTTTCTTTAAGGTTTCCTCAGCCCATTCCATTGTTATGGCAGAAATAGAAAATAAAGTGTACTATTTGACCTAGTCAGTCACTTGAACCTAATCTTATTATTTTTAGCCGGATTCACTTCATCATATTAGAATATCTCAGTCAGCAATGTATGAAAGATGCTCCCCTTCAATTTACTTTCCTGTTAACTATGTTCTTAAAAAATTAAACTGTAGTACAAAGTGAAAGAATGAACCAATCATTTGTGGACTGAAATGGAAGATAGTGAAAAATTATTTGTCAAGGGAACAAATTACAAAAGGTGTCACTTTGTATGTAATTTCAGTTCCTTAGTCACTGGATAATAGTTTTACAATATACTTTCCATTATAGGAAATAAGAGGTTGAAATAGGAAAAAATACATAGTGATTCTTACTCAAACTCCACCTAGAAGACAGACACGATGAACTTTAAATCCTAAAAAGGAGAAGCTACATATTGAAGATTTTGAGGAGATGTACAGTACTACTATACAAGCTCATCCCAGTACTTGAGGCTTAGCTTTGAGGCAGCTGGATTCAGACCAACTCCCAGGATTGGTTTGAACAGGAGCTCGGTGTGCATGTATCTAGGGCCATAGATCCCTGAGACATACAGTCATATCAAAATGCTCTTTTTTCCTAGTCCTGGAAATAAAAATCACAATTCCCTTCTTTGGAAACAAAACTTGAAATTACACTCTGACTCCAGTCACTGTAGTACCATCTGTCTAAGCCACAAAATAAGCCTCACAGCCTCACTGCTGCAGTGAACTTGGCTCTCCTGGTGGGGGGTCAAGACCATCTGCAATTCAACTTGTGATGCGCAGATAGTCCATCTTTCTGGCCTGGCTCACGTTGTACTGGCAGCTGCAGTCAGAAGGTGGAAAAAGCAGTAGCTCTTTCCCAAACAGGAACCATGAATGGCATCGAAGGATACGGTGTTCTCCACTGAGTTGAGGTTAAGACTATTATCTTCCCTTCATCTGGAGTGACATGCTACATTGTCATCTTCAAGTATGGTAGGAAGGGGCAGTTCGCAGTGTAGCGAACTCATGATGAGATTTTTGAGGAAATAGGGAGCAACAGTTCATTCAGCCGAAAAGAAGAGGAAAAGCCTGTGTTAGAAGGACAAGGGTCCATGCTTTTGATGTAGTCTAGCTCTGATGCATAACAAAGAAATGGTCTGAAATAAAATCATCCAGGAAGTACTGGATTTCATCTCAGCTTTCTTAAGCTGGCTGCAGAGGCTGTCTGCAGCCCCGTGTAGACATTGCTTGTATAACTTCACATGGTTTGTGGGTAATTTTTCCACAGCTCAAATAACTCATTTTTTTTAAATTTAAAAGTACGGACTCAAATTTTGAACCACAAGAAGCCATCATCAAGTATGAGTTAAGTGAGATTGATTTGTCATGGCTCATTTTAGACTAGGACTATGTTTCTTCTAAAATGTGTTTTTATTCTGCACATTTCAACTTTTGTATCAGTAATTTGGCACAGCTGCTGGTCGGTTCTTGAACACTTAAAACACTGGGTGTTTAAGAGATGTGAACACAGTCAGCATCTTTGGACCTCAAGTACCAAATGCCCACCTGTTTTTAGTGCTTCTATAGCTTTCTTTACCATAATATTGGATACCCAAAATCATTAATGAATACATCTTTCAGTACCCTTGAAAAGAACGTGCGAATGTGTGTGATAGAATAAATAATTGAGCCTGGATTTAGAATGTTGTTACAGTAATGGCTGTGCAATCCAGCTTCTCCATAAACTGAGCCACACAGAATCTGTGAGTATGTTTTATGTGAACAACCATGACATAAATTAACATAGTGATATTTACATATTAGGCTTTAAAATTTGCTAGATGTGAAATGTGCAAAATCAGAGAGCCTCTGACAATCTGTAGATCAAAAAATCAGCCTCTGGGAGGCAGAAAATTCTTCATATTGTTTCATTCCAAAAAACCAGTATTCCACCACCAGCATCTTGTTGACAATGGGTATTGTACTACCAAAAACTTAAGGCCCGTATGGACATTCATTGTTCAGGTGAAAAGGACTTCCTCTGCTGAATGTTTTGGCTATCCCATCAGAGCCGAGGCAATTCTGATGACCTCCGTTTCACGATTCTTCACCTTTTGCCTTCACCTCCCTGTTTCTCTTCAACTGTTTCTTATCTCCATTGTAGTCTATTTCTAGTTTTGTTCTGAAGCCCATTCTTGATCTGTGGAAATGGATTTGCATTGCCTTTCTGGGCTCTGACTGCCCATTCGAATGATCAAGATGATTCAAGATGGAATTTACTTCAGCAGAGGCTGTAGGAATTAGGACAGCATTAGTGAATGAAATGAATAATGATTTTATTGATTGGTCCTGAGTTTGGACCTAATACCTAAAGGTTTTATTCTGGTTGCATTGTAGAAATCACCTGTAACCTGGTTTGAATTGTTTGGGGTTTTTTTTCAGTTTTCACTTCTATTGAAATTCTTGTTTAGAAAAGTATTATGTAGCACCAAGGGAGGGAATCAGATTCTTTTTTTGGCCACACAGCACCACAGATGTTAATCAGCTTCCAGTTGCTTTTACAAACTGGTTTGTACAATACCTAATGCTATCAGCACCTACTGCTAAGCTCCTTCTGCAGTTTTGTACTGCTGAAGGGAGAAATTCCCTAACCCAGTGCTGCAAGTACATTGCTTGCGTTCATTAGAGGTGTCCACCAGTGTGGTTTTTAGTGGGATGGAGCCCTTGTTTTGTTTTTCCCTCTTTTTACCTTTGGCCAGTATGAGGAAAGAGTGAGCACAGCTGAGTACAGAGTGTGAATCAGCACATACAGTCATAACAACAAAAATTAAAGAGCACTAGAGTAGTATCCTGAAGATAGCAGAGCATTATGAGGTTGAGGTGAGATACCATCTGGATTCAAGCTCCCCAGGGTTTATTTTCTTGATCTCGTTAGCAGGCATCATGAATCACCATGGAAGATCTGGAATTAAGGGAATGCTGCCCGCAGATAGAAAAATGGATTTGCCGAAGAAGATAAAAGTCAAAATGCAAGTCTCTGGAGTAAGGTTCAACTTCACATATACTGCATTACTATGTGTGTTTAAAAAAAACAAACAAACAAACCCACAGTTACTCTGTAAATTTACATGGTATTTTTACTGAGCTAGAATTGGCATTCTTAATGAGTCTTGAACTCATTAATGAATAAATGAAATCCCAACATTTTAAATCAATTCCACTGAATTCTGTCTCTTGAGAGAAGCCTTAGGGCATTTGTAAAGGACCAGAAGTTTAGAATTTGAGGTCCTGATATGAGAGTGAGGTCAGGCTGAGATCAGCCTGGGATTTTGCCTGGAGTTTGTGAGTGCTGTCCATGAAAAGCTTTCTTTAGGACCTTGGCTTCAAAATATCACAGAAGAATGGATCACAGTTATATCACTTACCATTGCTGAAAGAATGGTTGAGTACGAGACATGCTGTGTGCTCATCTCTGTAGCCTCAATCACCAGAAAGGATTCTCGTGGGGCCATGTTCATTCTTTGCCATGTAAGACTTGAGAAACAGAATATAGCTGAGAAAAGTAATTTTTAATATTTAACATTTTAGAATTTATCAGACTAGGCCACATTTTCCTGACAGGCTTGGTACACGCAGTGATAAGAGAGGAGAACAAGAGAAGGCAGCAAAGGAATTTTTACATTAAAAATACACAGCTAGTGCACTGGACTGTTTTTGAACATATTTGATGACTAAACATTCTTTTTCTGTCCTTTGAATGTTAATTGGGTTTGCTAGAGGTTGTATGACATGAATTTATCCAAGAAATATCAGTTACAACACAAAAAGCAATAGTGAATAGTATGGTGTAATTATGCCTCAATACCTTCCTTAACAAGCTGGATCTAAATTGAATTACAAGTTCTGTAGTACTGAAGGAAATTCTGTAATCCCTTCTGTTAGGGAAAAAGGAAGTGTCGTGGTTTCAGCCCAGCCGGTAACAAAGGACCACACAGCCCTTTGCTCACTCCTCCCACACCCCACCGGTGGGTGGGGAGGAGAATCAGAGAGGAGAAAAGAAAAAAAAAAAAACACACGGAACCTCGAGGGTTGAGATAAGGACAATTTACTGGGACAACACAAAAAAGAGAAGTTACAACAACAAGGGTCAAAACGAGTAATGCACAGTGCAACTGCTCGCCACTCGGAACCCGACACTCTTCCACTTCCCCCACTGAAAGTCCAGAGAGCTCCCCCCAGCCTGCTCCCCATTTATATACTGAGGATAATGGCACATGATATGGAATAGCTCCCTGGCTAGTTCAGGTCAGCTGCCCCGGCTGTGCCCCCCTCCCAGGTTCCTGTGAAAATTAACTATCCCAGCTGAACCCAGGGCAGGAAGACATTGAATATCCTATATAAACAAAAATACCTTAAACAAGCAATAGAAATAGCCCTCTGTTGATTTTGATGCTTAATCCAACATATCTTACTTTGACCCATGCTTATAGGCATTAATACGGCACGGACTTCTGCGCTGGTATTACAGCATTGTACAATATCAACTCTGAGGATTAAATTAAAATTTGACAGTTGTTTGGGGGACTGAGTTTCTCAGCTCCTTGAAAAGAATTATGCAAGCGCTTTCACAGCTTTTTATTATTATTATTTTAGGGATTTTCTTGTCAAAGATCTCAAAATTACTGTTTCCCCACACTTTCTCTTAGTTCTTTTCCCCCTTCTAACATACATCTTCAGAAACTGCACATTAAAAGCTTCACAAAGGCATTCATCTGAAGATAGAATATTTTAAAATAAATTGTTCAAAAGTTAAAGAGGTGTTTGCCTTTTTTGGGCACTTTTATTGTTTGCCTCGGAGACCAATAGAATTACTGATTGTTTTTAAAGAAAAAAAGAAACCTCTCTGAAGATTTGGTCTGACCTTCTGCATAATGTAAGTCATATAATTTCACTCTGTGAATTGAGCAATCATTCTGTTGGACCCGGTAACTTGTGCTAAAACTTCAATTTATCCTTTAGAAACGTATCCATTCGTTGTTTTGAAAAGCAAAACAGAAAAGTGTCCAGGTAGTGATTAACGTACTACTACTTCCTTTGATAAACTGGTCTAATGACTTACTTATGCTTAATATTTGAGAAGTTGCATCAAACCCTGTTGTAAGCTTTCTGCAATGAGCTGTGCATTTTTAGGGTACTGCCTTAGGAGGTCTCTTCTGGTTCTAACACACCAGTGTTCTCTTTAGTACTTGCTAGGAAAAGCATGAGGGGACAGTTGTTTAACCTGAATTTGTCTATACACTGAAATGTCATTCTCAGAAAGGCTTTTGGTTTATCACAATCTGGACAGCACACAGATGGACCTGAAGGAAGCACAGCAGCAGTGTGAGCCCCTGTCATAAACTTGACTGATTTCCCTCTTGTCCTCTTTGTAAGTCCTCAGCTGCACAAGACAGATGTGTCAGCAAACGACGGCAGCGCTGCAGAGTCCGTAGCTCTTGGAGGTGCATGCTGTGTGGGCCACCTGAACTGAAACTGCAAAGCTTTTCTTTTACCGTGGTATTATAAAATACTCCGATTTTGTTCTGAAATTGAAGGAAACCTTATTCTGGAATAGTAAATATTTTCAATGTCATATCTTGGTATTTTGAAGTATTAAGTATTCAGGTGAGTGCTCAACTCAGGACCTAGGCTTATAGTTTCATGTGCTATCCATGCTCTTGGCTTCTTCTTAAACCTACAGGCAGTCCAAGGCTGGGAGACACCAGCCTTCTAGGGTAAGCATGAGCTGCCCTTTCTGATGTGGATAGTGGATGGGGTATCTCTAAGCTATGCAAAAACGGAAAGCTGGGAGGGAATAATTAAATTAGCAAAGAACATCAAGGAGCTGTGTTGAAGAAACAGACCCGTTGCTGTAAATCACTGTAGGGCTGCTCTCAACTTGTACTGGGAAACAGATCAACATCCAGAGTCGCAGCTGAAGGATTTAGAGTAACACCACAGATCAAGGAATAGCCTAAACCGATCCAAACCCAGAGACCTAAGAATAGCCCAAACCCAGGGTGGCTGCAATGTGTCCTGTAGAAGAGCTAAGATTTTTTGAATGGAAGTGTTTAGTATTTATAACCTTTGGTCTTTCCCTGAGTTGCACTGGTATCCATGCTGTCTGCTGTGAACAAGGAGGTTGGGTGGGGGCAGCCCCATGCCCAGGCTTGGGCCCAGCTTTCTACCTAAAACACCCACCAAAATCTTCCGTGAAGTGGAATTGTCTTTCTCCACACAAGCCTAGTTTCTGCTTTCTGAATACTAAGGTTCCTCTAAACCAGTTAAGAAAATTGCAGTCAAAGATGCATGCTCTGACACAGTAGAGGTCAGGCCCTTGAATGTGAGTAATTGCCCATATGCAGTACAGGCTGGTTAATGTTGGGATTAAAAACGACTTTGCTATAGAACCAAGGAGGCTGAAAGCACGTCAACGATATATTAGGCTGTATGTGAAATGCATCATTGGATATGGCTGGGAGTGGGTACCGACTTGTTCATCTCCTTGATTATTTTCATTTTATTTTGGAGATTACATTGACAGTAAATAGGCTTTTTAGCCAGAGGTTAAATAAGAATCAGTCTTACGTAAAAGTATCAGATTGCAGTAAGAGGCAGAGGTGGCTTTCATTCTGGGTGAAATTACTGTGTAGAAATGTGCCTGAACTAACATAGAGTATAAAGTGAAGACAGACTTAAGGTTTCCAGCATAAAGCTCTTGACTTTTTCTTCTACATATCAATTATAAATGCACCTGTCTTTTCTCTGCTAAAGTTCACTTCAGAGTTCCTGGTGATTTAATTTTGGTCTAAATTAAGGTTGATTGATCTTCAAAACTCTTGGATTCAGAGTGTGTACTCCTCCACTTGTACGTGTTCAGGACAAGAGGACCTAGGTTTTTGTAGGCATTAGGCCACTGCTGCTGTCATTTTTAAACTACTTGTGATCGGAAACTTATACAACTTCTCCAGTGATTTTGGACAGGGATTTGATTCTAAAACGCAATTTAATTCTCTACTGATTAATGGTTAAAATTTACATTACAAATTCTGAGCCTTTTATTTTGAAGGAAAATTTTCAATGTTAATGGCATCTGCTTATCTGTAAATTCATCCTCCCAGTGCTTATGTGTTGTAACAACTCCATATAGAAGACTTCATATCCTAGTGGTGGCTCTGTGGGGGATCAGTAACTGCAGCAATCCAAATCATTTTTAAATGATGGCAAAAATAGCTGGCACAAAAATAATTTTTTACAAAGGACAGCTGTCGCTAAGATGCAGTCATTTTAAATAAAGACTGTGTGGGGCTGGAATGTATGCTTCAACTCTTTTACTTTTCTTTTACAAGTCTAAGCACTTCTTTGTTGTTTAAAATTGTCCGTTTTCATGAACCTAACCGAGATCCAAAATCTTCAGTGGACTCAAGCTGTTACCTTCTCATTGGAAAGTGTGTTAATCCTGTGTGTTCCCAAGGACAGTTCATGTGGAGTCCTCAGGTGAGTTTTCCAGGGAAGCCAGTAATGGCTTCAGTGGGATTACTTCAGTTAAAAAGCAGATAACTTTGTAGTACTGTGACCTTAAACACGTTCACAATGTGGTTGATTAGTTCAGAGAAATCCTTTACAGTAAGTACCTGAAGGAGGCACTGACCATCTGAAGGACCCCCAATTTTTAGGAAAGTCTTTTTAACGTGACAGGTGCGTCCTCTGTTACCCCATGATGGGCCAGCATACAAGGGAGATATACCAACAGCTGAAACTGTAGCAGCTTGAACTGAACAAGCCATGTGTGCAGAAAAACATAAGACAATGATGAAAATCAAGATTTTCCCAGGGAAAGGGGTCAAACCGCTTGTCCCCTGCAGCGCAAAATGCAGATTAATGGTAGAGGCAGATATAAGCAGCTCTGTTTGTGTCAATATGAGTAAAGGGCTGATAGGAAAGAGCTGGCCTTAAGTGGTCTAACGTGGCAAGATCACAGAGACCTGTGCAGCCTTAAAACAGCACTTACCATGTGCTGTGATCCACACATTGTTAGGCAGCTGCAGAAATGCATTTTAATTTTTGAAAATAATTCATGGATAGTAGTTTACTAAGTGGTATTTGGTTTGGTTTTAGTTTGGTTTTCGGAGAGTTCTGTATGGGTGTAAGCACTAGTTACACCACAATTTTAGTTTAACAGCATTTCAGTTGTGGACTAATGGTGTGTTCAATTCAATATAAGTGGGAAACACTCAGCAACATAGATAAACATCTCATGCTTTGCTAAAAATCAAACTGGTTTTGAAATTAAAATAATAAACCAGTGGGGGAAAGAAGCTTTATTTTTGTGGCATTTCTTTTCTCTCACTTCTTCATTGTATATTTGCAAGGTAGGATCAGTGGGAGACCTCTCCTTCCTCTGTGCAAAAAAGCTTTATACAAAATGCTGTTCTTGCAAGTTTTTGAGCTCACCTCCACAGATCAGACAAGGTCAGGATAAGCACGAATACTGTTAAGTACTTTTATCTGAATGGAGAATCTAGACCATATCAAGCTTGCCCATTACTAGTCAAAAGAGGTTTTTAGCATAGATGTGGAACTCCACACCGCTGGGGTTAGGCAGTGGCCTGGCAGTCAAACTGAAGGAAAAGTTTCTGCTGAGTTTATCATTTTGCAAAACAAAAATCAAAAGGCCAGTTGGAGCACAAAGTGAAATGGGTATTTCTGCATTTTTATGCTGAATTTTGGTATCAAATGAAAGTAGCTGAAAGTCTAATGACCATCCTGTTTGTAAGAATAGGACTTCTTTGCCAGAAGACTGCAAATAGTTAAACCCCTGGAGCAGATGCCCAGGGAGGATGTGCATTATCCATGCCTGGAGAAGTTCAGAACATAACTGTGCAAGATGCTGAGCAATGTGGTCTGGCTTTGAAGTTAGCCCTGCTTTGAACATATTGTCGGACTGGAGAGCTCCAGGCATCTTTCCGAACCAAAACCTTTCTAGGTTTCTGTGCCAAGGAGAGAGGGTACACAGGCAACACCAGTTATCAGGTAGGGGTGTCTCCCATGCTTAGTTGTGGCAGCATGGGTTTGCAAGATGCAAGGTTACCTTCTCCATAATACCTGCCATGATTTCAGTAATGTTTGTTTCTTTTTTCATTGGCGTTGCTGATGCAAGATTAGGAAGCGCAAGGAAAAGCTCTAGGCAAGACCACACTCCCTGTGTACCAGCAATCATTAGCAGTCTGCAATTCTGTATGTAGAAAAAAATCCATCTGGGCTAGGTAAGGAAAGAAACTGTGTACTGGAATTTTATCCATTGGGAGTTGCCCCACTGAAGTCAGGAGGACTGCATAAGGGACTAGATGTTTGTACTACGTCTCTCTGAAGAAGCAGGTCCTAATGTGTAGATTACCAGGGTAACTCAAATGTGATTAGGAAAAAAAGCCTTTGAAGGAATCTGTGGAGGGACACACTACCTATGCCACTTGGTGCTGTAAAAAACGGAGGCAGGTTATTCCCTTCTAATATATTATCGCAACAAACAAATTGTTTTTCCAATTAGTTTTGTTTTCATTCAGGCAAAATTATAGTGGAAATCCCCATGATAATGAGTATGACATGCACATTAATATAAAATGAATTCATTATGATCAGTATTACTACAGCAGATTCTAAATGAATTAATAATGACAGGATAGTCAAAACAAAGTGGAACCACACTCAGTTATAGGCATAACATGCTGTTAATGACACCATTAAACAGGGGCTAGAGAGCATTAGAAATTTGTTGTGGAAGAAGGTTGTAGTCTTGGGTACAGTGCTTGTTTCTGTGTTTGGTTGTCAGTTGAAACAGCTGGTAAAAATTAATTATTGGCCAAGTGTACTGGCTTTGTGTGGCAAGGTTTGGGGGGGTGGGGTGTTACAGGGGGTGGCTTCTGTGAGAAGCTGCTGGAAGCTTCCCCTGTGTTCGAGAGAGCCCACACCAGCCGGCTCTAAGACGGACCCGCCGCCGGCCAAGGCCGAGCCCATCAGTGATAGTGGTAACGCCTCTGTGATAACATTTTTAAGAAGGAAAAAAAGTTGCTGGGACAGACAGAAATGGCAGCTGGAGAGAGGAGTGAGAACAGGTGAGAGAACCAACCCTGCGGACACCAAGGTCAGTGCAGAAGGAGGGGGAGGAGATGCTCCAGGCGCCGGAGCAGAGATTCCCCTGCAGCCCATGGTGGGGAAGACCATGGTGAGGCAGGCTGTGCCCCTGCAGCCCATGGAGGTCCACGGTGGAGCAGGTGTGTTCCCGAAGGAGGCTGTGACCCCGTGGGAAGCCTGTGCTGGAGCAGGCTCCTGGCAGGACCTGCGGATCTGTGGAGAGAGGAGCCCACGGAGCAGGTTTTCTGGCAGGACTTGTGACCCCACGGGGGACCCACGCTGGAGCAGTGCGCTCCTGAAGGACTGCACGCCGTGGAAGGGACCCATGCTGGAGCAGTTCGTGAAAAACTGCAGCCCGTGGGAAGGGCCCACGTTGGAGAAGTTCGTGGAGGACTGTCTCCCATGGGTGGGACCCCACGCTGGAGCAGGGGAAGAGTGTGATGAGTCCTGCCCTGAGGAGGATGAAGTGGCAGAAATAACATGTGATGAACTGACTGTAAACCCCATTCCCTGTCCTCCTGTGCCACTGTGCGGGGTAGGTAGAGAATCCGTGAGTGAGGTTGTGCCTGGGAAGAAGGGAGGGGTGGAGGGAAGGTGTTCTGAGGTTTGGTTTTATTTCTCATTACCCTACTCTGTTTGATTGGTAATAAATTGAGTTAATTTTCCCCAGGCTGGGTCTGTTTTGCCTGTGACAGTAATTGGTGAGTGATCTCTCCTGTCCTTATCTCGACCCGCAAGTTTTTTGTTATATTTTTCTCTCTCCTGTCCCGCTGAGGATGGGGGAGTGATAGAACGGCTTTGGTGGGCACCTGGTGTTCAGCCAGGGTCAACCCACCACACCAAGGGAATGTTTTTCCTTTGACACAAGCTAAACCAATTCTGTTTTAATTTGACCATTTAAAAATAATTTTTAGTGAAAACTTGGTAAATTGTTCAGGCTGAAAACCCAGGCATTTCACCTGGACAGTTTAATTAAGTTTAGTTTTTCCACAAAAGAAGAGAAATAGATGTGAATGTGTAGGGTTGTTTGGTTTTTTTGTTTGTTTGTTTTTTTTAATAATACTGCATTTTTCACAGAAAGAATTTTCAGGAAGTAAAAATCTATGAAGCTGCATAATGCCATAGCTCTTTTTGCATTTTCTGTCTTTAAGGTTACTTTCTTATTTTAATAGTAAACTTGATGTAAGCATGGAAAAGTAAGTTTAGTGAATGAGTCATATAGCTTGAATTTTAATAACCCTTAAGATATCTTACCTTTCTTCTCATCAGGTAGTCATTCGCACTGTGTCCTGCACCTTTTTCCTTACTATAAAATGAATTCTAATTCTCTTGGGGAAAAAATAACTATAGCAGAACATGTAGGAGCTGTGAATTCAGGTGTGCATAAACTAAAATAACAGCTAGCAGTATTAGTTCAATATTCTAATTAATCTGATTACCAGACACACCTAAGAAAGATTTAAGAAGCCTCACTGTTTTCTTACCTAAAGCCACTATTTTTATAACTTTTCCAAAAAACTATCTCACTTTTATTTACATTTCTTCTTTTGATCATAATAGTACATAGTGGAAATAGTTTTTTTCTATCTAGAAGAAAAAACAGTTGGCAACTATTTTCCATAGAACTCGGTTGCATCAAATTTTATATATTTGATGATGTAACAGTTTAATTTTATTTAGCAGAAAAGTCTAAGTAAACAGTTATTTCATGAAAATGCTTCATTTTTTTGTGAGTGAAACATTTAGATTTTTAATCAGAAACAAATTCAATTTTAAAATTATGCTTTCTTTTTGCTAAATGACAATGTAAATGGAAGCCAGATTTTCAATTCTTCTGAAGAATATTTCATTTTTTTCTGAGCAATTACTTCAGAAGGTTCATGGTTTTCATTTTCAGCATCAAATCTGACATTTCAAATCCCTTAATGGAATAAAATTTAATCTTCTCTTTACTCCTACCTGTTGTTTAAGGGAGGAAAAAAGTAATCCTTTATCTGTTCAACTTGTTGCCTTTCAGTGCCATTGAGGTAACTATTCTTCTTCTATTATGAGACATGACAAATAGGAGCATCTCCACTCCATTTGTCTTTCTTATAACATTCATTACTCTGTAAAGTTCTAGTGTGTCCTCTCTTATTTGTCTCATCTATAAACATCTCAATCTTAGCATGCTCATTTCATGTGGGGGAAGTCGTCTCATGCCTCTAATCGGTTTTGTCATCCATCAGTGAACCCTTTGTACTCTAGAAGGAATGTAATGGAGAGAAGGTGACCAAAACTTAACAATTTCAAGGAGGAATGTACAGCACAACAGCATTTAATATAGCAGCATTAAAACCGTCTTTTCCTACCCTCTGGTTTACACTAACATCAAAGAAGATATTTCTGGACTTACATACTTACTTACAAAAGCATCATAGTAAAATGATTCAAAAGAATATGCATGTTCATTAGAAACAGGGCTGATTAATGATCACATTCCCTACCTCTCCCCAAATATCATAGTTTTAGGAAAATGCTTTTTTCTTCTCACAGTTTTGATTATGAGCCCTTTCTTTTTGGAAAGCTTTATCAGTAGCTAAGTATAAAAACATACCATGGTAGCCATTCTGCAGCACTCTGCAATCAGTGCAGTTAGTTTTACTGCAGCATCTGAAAATCAGAATGAGAGACTGTCCTGTACTGACAGAAAATAATGCTCAAAATTACCTGTATTTTCTAGTGCAGCCGAGGTTAATTCTTTTCCATTGAAGTTTTTTTAATGCAGTGAGAACACCTGCTTTCTGTAGCCTTTGCTTCTCAACTGATGGCAAAATATTATAATATTTGGTCAACTATTATTGTAGACTATTATCTGTGATAATAGAGAATACAATGATTGTCCTCTGCTGAAGGCAAACAATTACAGTTGGGCAGCTATTATTGTCGAATATGCTAAAATTCTGTTTTTCTTTTACATCCAGTTTTCACCACCACCCTCTATACATTTTTAATTCTGAACACAGGATGTGCTGTTAGTTCCTCTTGCTACAGTGTTTTCTTGTCTTGAATTTCTGTTTAAAAAGTTCAACAACCTAACAAAGTGAAGTTCATCAAGGAGACTGGAAATGATAAAGTCAATGGATATAATTTGTAACCAAGTAATAGAACGTAATCTGCATATGTGTATTTGTCAAAACTAAGGCCTCCACCTTCTACATATTCCACAGAATGGTAGAGGTTGGAAGGCATCTCTGGAGGTTATCTGGTCCAACCCCCATGCTCAAGCAGGATGACCTAGAGCTGGTTGCCCAGGACCATGTCCAGATGGCTTTTGTGAGCATCTCCAAGGATGGAGACTACACAGCCTCTCTGGGAAACCTGTGCCAAACAGGTATATTCTTCTTAGACCCTGATCACTGACTGCTGGAAGAAGGTCTCATATGGCAGGATTGTCCTTAAGCTGTACTTCTGCATGATTGGATCGGGGCCAATGTATATGCTTGCTGTTCTTATCCTTAAACTTCTGCTATTTTTGTTGCAATTCTCAGTGCCTCACATCCCCAGTTAGACCTTAATTATGTTGGAGCACAGCCCTTTGAGTTTCTACCAAATTACGGATATGTAAAAATAGTTTTATAGGCTTTCACAGTTGAGATATAGACTTTTCTATTTGAGTTGATTTCTTTGGTTGAATGTTGTCTTCTCTAAAACAAAGCATTGTGTAGATGCATTACCAATCATAATGTATTTAAGGCAGCGTGCAAAATAGTTCACAAAAAATATCACATCATTTACGTATGAAGTGCTGAAGTGTCCCTAACAGAAGCAGGTTATAGGACCATTTTAATGTGTTACAAAAGTGTCTCTTTTCTTGTTGTGCCTTGTAAGATTCAGATCCTCCCAACTCCACATTTCAAATTTGTTTAGGGCAGTAGCTGCTTTCAGGCAGACAGGGCCATTCTGTGGGATCCATGGCAGGACAGTGCTTCTCGTTTGCAGCCTTCTTCAACAACCCCTGTGGCAGAGAGCACATTGAAGGCTAGATGAATCATTTTGGTGGCAACATCAGTTCAATCTCAGCAACTATCAGCAACAGGGAAGGTATCACAGGTAGAGACACTGACTGGGAATGAGCTCCTGTTACAAGAAAAATTAATCCTGTCCACAGTCAGCTTCCTGACTTTTTCCAATGAAAAATAAGTAAGGTGGCTCGTGTTACTATTGGAGATGATGATATTGAAGCTAGAAATGAAGAAAAGGTCAAAACCAAATTTTTTACTGTCCTCTTACTGCTTGTTCATCATGGGAAGGTCTCTGGGACAGCAGGCAATGCTGAAACCAGGGGAGTGCTGTGTAGCTGCTGTCAATCAGCTGCAGAATTAGAGCCCGGATGCATATGGTTTCTCTTGGAAACAGATCACAATAGTGAATGAGTCAGTGTACGGGATCCAAATTCATAGTCTGTAAAACTGCTGGGATTTTTTTCAGGTGCAATCTTTCATCTAGATCCTGAAGAGGCAGTTTTATGTATGCGGTTAAATCGAATATACAAATACATCCACTGAATGCAATGTTTTGTTGTCAGGAAGAGGTGTATAAGTCTTTCTCAGGAAGGGTAGGAGTCGGGAAAGAGTTAGGGAATAGGTGAGCCCTGCCTTGCTCTGTGTGGTTATTAGAGATGGGAAGCAGGCTCACATGGAAGACTTCAAGTGCTCTCCTGTTTGCATAGAGGAGGCTTGGCTGGAGCTAAGAGATATCCGGAAAGCATGCCTGCAAAGATGCAGCCTGTTATATAGGACAGTCTAAGGCTTCCTTGAGATGGCTGGGGTGCCTCTGCTTGATGACGGAAATTTGCCTATTGATGCAGCACTAGCTGGGCAATGAGCAAAGTGACAGGGTGGTGGCAGGGCTGAAGGCCAAGCTACTAACCAGAGGCAGAACTGGCATTGCTGTCCTGCCCTTCAAGGGTAGCGTAGCTGCTGTACAGTTGTGCTTACAGCTCAGGGCTGGCACATTTGGGGCAGCAGAATTGAGCTTCTTTTTCTGCCGTTCCCATCCCTCTGCACTTTACAACATCCAGTCAGTCTGCTTTACTTTCAGCTGCCCCTCAAAATGGTGAGCAAAAAGAAGAGCCGAGCAGCTGTGAGCAGACTCTCTATGGCTCTGTTTTCACAACTGCACTTCGAAAGAAGTGCAAATGTTCAGCTTTGTTGTTGCAAAGTAGCAATTTGCAGTAAAGCTGCAGAATAATCACTTTTGAAATGGAAACCAATGGGATCCAAATTGGTTCTTCTGACTGTAAAACTGCTTGTAGGAAAATTTTTCATTCTCTGGTGACTTTGTGTGCTAGAGCTAATTAACATTTTAAAAAGTAATTACATAAAAAGGTAATCTTCATGAATGCTGGTTATAGTAAACTCAACTCATTTAACTCATGTGAATAATTGTCGCTCAGGCGAATCATCTGTGTGGCCTGCCTGATACTCACAGGGATAAGGATTGCTTTTGTGAATAGGGGTTGTGTAATGGGGCCCTAAACATGCATTAACAAGACCTTGTCTACATGTATACCTTAATGTTGCAGGGCAGTAAAACCAAATGATACTTCTGCTATTTCTGGGTAATATAAAATGTATCCCTGTAACTCTGGTGGGACTATCAAGAGAAAGTGAACTTTATGATTCCTTCAAAAAGTTTCTGGTAGGAATTCAATGCCATAATGGCTGTGTCCATGTTAACAATTAATTAAATGCTGTAGGGGAAGGTTTGTGCTGAAGACCCCTAAAACTCTTCCATGTGCAGTTCAGGGAGTTTACTTTACAGTAAGTCTAGTCTGGTTTCCTGGATCAGACGTCCCCCACCGGAGCTGTCTAAGCTGTCCAGAAGATGAGGAGTTCGTTCAAAGCCTAACATCCCCTTCTGGAGCCAGGGTACACTTGATGTTTATCAGTTAGCACACTCCAAAACTGCCTGATGAACTGAAGCAACATGTGGTTAGTAAGGGCAATCAAGTAATTGACTTCAAAACCCACACAGCTGCTCCTAAGCACATTACAAATGCAAAACCAGCCAGCAGAGTAAGTCTTGAGTGGGCAGAGAAGAAAAGCAGTGCTGGGAGTAGGAAAGCAATGTCCTAGTGGATTAACTCTGAAAGAAATATTATCTGTTTGGTTCACAATAGAAGTAAGGCTATTAAGCTCTTTGTCACGCCTGCAACAGCGAAGGCCCTGTCCCCTGTGTGGCATTAATAAATGGACAGGTTGAGGAGTGATGATGCACTGATCTGGCGGTTTCTCTGTAAATTCAGTTGAGATGACGTTAGAGAATATCTTTGCCTTGTTTTGTTGCATCCCAGATTGACAGCTTGCTTCAGAGTCGCTTGCTGGGGAGGTAGATAGCATATGTTGGGGACTTTAAATCATTTTGGTTTATAAATATTGGATCTTCTTTCCATATTTTGGTTTTCTAGTGGCAAATACTTCTCGCTGTCTCCACTGCAGTGTACGTAGCTACTGTATCAGCAAATGAAATAGTGGAACTTTAATAGAGTGGATAACCACTACTGTATTAGTCATAAATAATTTCTCTGTATCTGATTAGAATCAGTTCTTTAAAAAAGGAGCCTCATTATCCTGTGGATATGTTGCTGGCGTAAGTCGGGCTGCCAGAATCAAGTTTAATTTCATTTTACTTCTTTTAGTATCAGTAGTATTAGATTATCTTTTTTCCACCAGTGTATAGTAGATGTAGCTAAACTGGTACCCTGAGGTGCCCAGTCAATTTGCCTCTTACTAAGGGAGTTTAATTTGGGTCGCCTCTAATGTGAGTCCTCACTGAGGCAGACAAATATTAAGAAAAAATGTATTGATTTGAATACAAAAAGACATGTGTTTGAAGCCAGTTTAAAGCAATCTTAAAAAAAAAAAAGAACGAAAACAAAACCCAAACCAACACAAGCTTCTTTTGTTCTGCCGAACAAGCAATTCATTCCCTTAGAAATAAGTCCTAAGTAGTGAGGAGGGCTGTTTCAGGAATATCTTTTTTTTCCAGGAAATGTCACAGGCATCTGGCATCCTATTTATTCATGCAGTGAATTCATGTAGTGAAATAAAAATCCTAGTGATGCTGAGCATCTTAGTGATGCTGAAGCTCTGTTTTAGGATGACCTGAATTCCTTCCTTCCTTTACTCTAAAAAGTTCCCTGTTTATGTTTTCTCTTTAAACACATGCACATTTGAAAAGGAAAATTGAAGAGATCATCTAATATATAGTTCTATGTCTAAACAGTTTAAAATTTAAGGCAAAAGAACATGAACAATGATTCGGATCTTAAATATAATTCCATTTTATTTTGATATTTTATAAACATCTGAGTTCCTTGTTTGTAGCCAATGTAACTGTTGAAACCTAGTCGTCATCAAGGTGTAATATAAGCTTAGTAAAGACAAGATATTCCAGCTTTGGCTAAACTTACTTATTCATTGCTGCTTTTGTTGGTTGTTATGTAGTTGTATATCCACATTATGTACGTTGAAACTTACATTTTCTTACAAT
The DNA here is from genome assembly GCF_929443795.1 of Astur gentilis. Taxonomy (NCBI): domain Eukaryota; kingdom Metazoa; phylum Chordata; class Aves; order Accipitriformes; family Accipitridae; genus Astur; species Astur gentilis. Next base: position 14,299,854 of record NC_064900.1, on the reverse strand, counting down.
AGCTTTCAATCAAATGTTTCAGGACTTCTATGAATTGCTTTCCATACCATTCTCTTTTTTTGTTGTTGACTCATGATATCAAACCAGTAATGCTCAAGAAAATTATCATTGCAGTTGCGTCTATGTAAATGTCCTGGCATATCAGAGAAGGGAGCAATTTAAAAGCCAGCAACCTCAAAGACAGCTTTGGTCCTGGCACTCAGAACCTTAAGACAAGCTTGTCTAACCAAACCATCATATGGGAGGAGGAAAACCGTGTCAAGTGTGTAAGCACTGCTGAAATCATTAATTTACTTAATTTCCAAAATAGCCTCAATAAAAATTGTAGAAATGTGGACCTTTGAATTAAAATCCTTTTGAACAAGCAAATAAAAAAAAAAATAATCTAGAGGAGTTCAGGACATTTTATTTTTAAAGTCTGCCATTCAGTCTTTCTGGAATCAAGCTTAGTTTTACTCTTGAAAGTTTGTACTCTGACCAGATTAGGAATCATTCTCTGTGCATAGCCTAGTGCTAAAGAAACTCATTATCTTGGAATGTATAATCTGAATTATTTGCCATTATGATGTTGTTTATAGCTGGAGCCTACATTTATTGAGGAAACTGGACTCCTGTTTAACAAAGTATTCAAGGATTTTCTTAAATTCAATTATGCTGCTAGTGTCAAAAGTCTTTTCAGTGAGAATGAAACATATTCCATGTTGAGCACATGTATTTTGGTATTTTGCTGAGCCTGCCTATAGGAATTTTATGGGATTAAAGTTTGGCTGTTTCAGATGACTTTCTGGGGAAATACAGTGGGGGTGCATGTATAGCCTTGAATTCTGACAAAATCAGAGGGAAACAAAATCCAGGTTAAAGAGAGAATGTCACTGACAGGTTTTGGGACTAGTGGCTTGGTTGCTCACTGAAAATTCATGTTGAAAGAGACACCTTCTTTACACAAGCCACAGCAGACTTGACCCACAAATGCACTATGCTGGACTATGTGTCATGAACAGAGCATAAACTGCAGTTTGCATTGTCCCATTTATTTTCTTTTAGAATTGGCTTTCGATAGTGCTTTGTATCTCTCTATTTATGGTCACATAAGTTTTCAGACAAGAGAGACTAAGGCCCGTGTTTCTGAAGCACTTTTAACACAGACCAAAACAGTGCCTAAAAGACCTAATAGATTAATTGGCTAAATCCCATTTTTTAAATTTAAAATTGGTTTAGGGTTTGCCTGCTCTACAGCTAATAGTATTACTGCCCATCATATAGATACATGCAAAAGGACTCTACCATGGGACTTTGTGTTACATGGTGGTGTAATTGTAGTACTGTGGAGCTTAGCTGGAGGTGGTTGAATAGTTTCCCACACTTGGGTAGTTTCTGCTGAGCTCAGCAGTTGTGGATCATTGTAACCAGCCAGGCTAGCTAGTTTAAAGGAGATTCAGACACATCTATGCAAACCACATTTGCATGCTGGACTGTGGGGTTTTTATTTCTTGGGTACTTCAGTCTTTCCTTCTTGTCTATAATTTCTGCTAGAGGAAATAAAGACAAATGTTTATTTTAATAAATACAGCTTAGGAATGGGCTGTGATTTTCAAGGGAATCAACAAGCTTTAGTCACTAACCAGTGCCCTGCGTAGTTTCTCCTCACTTTCTAACTGTGGTATGGAAGATGTCTGAAGTAGTTGCTCTTATTGGTTGTCACTTTGTAAGCAGTGGATGTAGGAAAGTGTGTAATCATTTCAGACTTGCTATGAAATGTTTGTAATACAAACACAGATTATAAGTTAAGTACGCACTTTCCTTGGAATAAATTTACGAAGTATAGACTTACCTTATAATCAGTAAGATTCTTGCTGGTCAATGACCAGACTTCTCTAGTAAGCCAGTTGGTAGTGAGCACAAAGTAGTAAGCACAGAGCAGTTTTTCTCTTTTTCATTTTCTTTTTAATTGGTTTTCTGCTAAAAGCACTTTTGGTGGTGGTTAGTTATATGTGTTACTACATTATATTCACTAGCCTCCTTGGAGAACATCAGACTAATTAGAAATCGTGAGCTCTCACTTGTAATTTATAATCTGGCAACAGAATCAAAGAAATTAAAAAGGTACTAGGAGCAGCCCTCTATGACACAGGCCAAGGCAGTACTTCTTTATAGAAAGGTCAATATCGTTGAGACGCTGAGATATTATAGGTCTACCTAACTTGACACTTGAGCATCAGTAACAGTAATGAGTTTCTTAGTCTGCACTCAAGAGAGTCTAAAATTAACCTCATATCATCTTCAAACTTGACCTTAATCACAGCAATTAATTAACAGGCACTGAAAGAAGTTTAACCAAGAAGATGAGTGAAAGGACTGTGAAGGAAACAAGAGACACTTTTATTTCACATTTCAGCACATTCTTTCTTTTTCCCAGTACTGCTTGGAAATTATATTTTTGGTGAAATCCTGCAAGAATACATTAGTAAGACCAAATCTTTGACTTAATATAGACTTAAGACCTGGATGTTAGTGTGTAACTGTGTAACTCAACTATGCGCTTTTTTAAGTCAATTTTATTTTTTGTGGAAAAAAGATATATCTGTACTTGTAGAGTCTAGGAGGTATCTGCTGAAACACACACAAACACACACACACATTGGAAGACAATCAACAGTGGCATCAAAACATGGCAACAAAATCTTTCCCGAATAAATGTGTTGCTTAACTACAAGGCGTATTCACTTTCTGATGTTTCTCCTGAGAGACTGCCAACAAACTTGCCTGTTAATTCTGACTGTAATGGTGGTATTCCTGATTGTCACCCTGCCATGAATGCAGCCAACACCCAGAAATTCATTGTGTGAGGACCAGAGACTGGCCAGTGCAAAAAATCCCTAGGTTTTGCTTACTACTGCTTGTTGGCCGCGGTACAGACCTCACAAAACAGAAAGGAATTCTTTGACGAAGTTGACAAAAACTCCACTTTCTAACAAAAAACACGTAGTTTGCTGTTGGAATGCTGTTTGACAGATTTCCTCATACAAGAATTTGGAATTTTTCTAAATGAAATACAGTATTTCTAGATTTTCTTTATTTCTGTTTCTCTGACATAGGCTAAACAGATTTTTTTTTTTTTTTTTTTTTAGTTCATATTGTTCACTAAGAACGAAAAAAATATTCCAATGAATTTTAAATACTTTTTTGGCTTAGAGCTGTTTTGACTTTCCAGCCTGGCTTCCCTTTGAAATCTAAATAATTTTGATTAGATGGAAAAGTTGTTTTCCACACAGAAATACACAGACCCAAACATCCATTAAGCATGAGGCAACTCAGATCTGTTCTCAAGATGTATAGATGAAGCTTGTGACCAGAGGGAAGGAAATCAGAACTTGTTTTTTCATCTTGCTCGAGCTATGACAAATTCAACAGGGGGTCATGAATATCAGTTTTTCTGTAATGATGTTCCAGTTCAATTATACCAGCTTTACAAACTTGCTTCCTAAAGCAAAGCTTGGATGGGTTGCTTCTTGAGAACAGCCAAACTTTTTCATTCATTTGAAGAGCTGCCGATCAGTGAGAATGAGTAGATAGTCTTACCAGAACTTCACAAAACATGATTTTCTCAAAACTACTTTTCACAGTTCAATTCTTGTTGTTTTCTTGGCCAAATTCCAAGTATGGTGACATTGCCAGTGAGTTTGGAACAATAACTAAATATAAAGGCTTAATTTTTCACTATATGCATCTAGATCACAATTCTGAAAGTGTTTTGTATTCAAGGTAAATTTTCCTCACCTTGGATATTGAAATAATTGGAAACATGCATTATTTTTAGTTCAACTTGTAAACAAATATCTTCAAGATCAACATCTTGTTTATACTGTTTTCTCCAAGATGGGACATCTATAAATAATGATTATTTTCACTAGTTTATTCATTTCAAACACTTTGCCTGCTGCAAGAATTATTGTAATTAAAAGTATATTGTGAGTAAGAAACTTGGTGTATTTACAAGAGATTTGTGGACTATCTGGACAAACTAGAAAAGAGTATTAGTTCCCATTAACGTCACAATTTTGTACCAAAGTGATTTATTAAAAAAAAATGCAGCATTTTGTTTATATTTAGGGATTATTGGTCCCTGTTTTTTGTTAGTAAAGCTTTTAAATTATTTTTTTTTGTCAATAATGGTAATTATTTGAGAAATTGGTTAAAAGATAGATAAGAAATAGGAGTGCTGTACAAAGTAGTTAGAAGGTACCACGTATACATTTATTTGAATTATTAAAGAAAATACGCCCTCAGGGAAAAAAGGACTCTCTGGAAACATACTTTATCTTACAAATTCAAAATTCAGTGGAGCAATCTGCTTGTATTGGAAGTCCTGTATTGATTAAATTGATGCTGTTCTTCATGAAGAATGTTCTCTACCTCCGTAAATATCTAGGACATACATTGAGCTTGTGGTAATAAATACAAAGCAATTCAGATTCTTCGGTGCTAAGTCATATGCATGCCTTAATGGTGCTTTCTAGACCATGACAGCCTCAAAGCAATGCAATAAAAAAGAAAATATTTCATTCTTTTGCTGGGGTTAACATTTCATGAGTTATCTAGAATTGCTTATCAAAAAGAAAGAACCTTGATCACCAAAGTTAGATAATGCAGTATTTTTCAGCCAGTGTGAATGTTACAGAGCAGCCAGGGATGATGAATCAACACATTTGTGTAAAAAAACTGTTAAAAAGAACAAAGTGGAAGTGCTTCAGGTCCTTGGATTTTAGCTGGTAAATGGAAAACTACTGACATTTTTGTATTGCATATTCTACAGTGTTAAAATTAATCAAAAACACATTTTCTGTTCCAAGTAATATTACATTTTATATGTACTGCTACTCTTCTGGTTCATACTTTGCTCTATGATTTAGCAGTGGCTTTAAGTTACTTTCTTTCCATTGAGCCTTAGATACGACAGCGATCTTATTGACATAACGTTGTAACTGTGTTCCTTCATGCCCTCCCATTAAAAAAGTCCTACTGATGCCATTCATATTACCCAGGTGGTCTCACAGACAAGTCTCCTGGTTTTGTGCTATTTCTGTTCTTGCGATTGAGTAAGAGTATCTGAGAAGAGACAGATGTTTATTCCTGGGCTAATTGGCTACTGACAACTTACAGCTTCCTATTAACAGAGAAGCCAATAATAGCAGTTTACAGAAGTCACAGAGCAAATCTAGAAGCCATTTCGTTGACAGTTCTCAGATTAAAGGCACACTTGTTGTGAACATGACCCTGGCAGTAATTCTAGGAAACACAGTAGCTCATACATCAGGGAAACCTCCCTTGGTGTCACTCACATGGCAGTGTTTTAGTTCTCCTTTAGGTGAAAAATGCCTATGCTACAGAACAGGGTAGTGGTAAGAGCCAGATGCCATTGGCCTAGGGTTTTTTTTTTATTGGTACTTCCAAAAAAATTCTGTTTGTTCTACTGAATACAGCATACTGCATATGTATCATCTCAGGGATTTTCTGGAACATAGTAAATAAAAACAACCAGTTCTCTCACTAGAAATAAAATTGACAGCTCTGTAATTAAATCATCAGCCTGTAGGAAGTTCTGAAGCAGTCCAGGTTCAAGGTTTCCCAGTTTCACAGTCAGATAGGACTCTATAAACATGCAACCGATAAGGCTCTTCAGGCACGTGTGCTGGGCAGAAGCGTACTCACCCCACACTAACTGCTGAACACGTAATCCTGGACTATCACTGTGTTTCTCTTGACTCTGACCCCTGTACTCCAACGTATGTATTGTATTGACAGTGAAGTTAATTTATAACACACAACATAGAAGTCTTTGCTGGGAAGCAATCTTTGAATTTTGGAGGAAAAGGGAATTCCAGCAGAATTTTCTTCATCCACAGCCATTTGGTAAATTGGTTTTAGATTGTGGCAATAGATCACTTGACCCATCTAGCTTCTTTGGTGATTGCTTCATCAGCAGACACCAGCACCCTGTGCTCAGATTACCAGACAGGTTTCCCCACAAAATTTGAATAAATAAACAGTTGAGAAACTAAAACACTATCTTCTGAGTTTCTGATGCTGTGCAGGAGAATCAGTGATAATTAAATATGTTTCATTTTACTATGAAACTAATTCTTTACAGGAATTAGTAAGTTATGATATTTAAAATATAAACCTAGCTTGAAATGAGTGTACTTGTGGAATGCATTTCTTCTCACGATCCCACTAATGACTTCTGCCTTTTAAAATAGCTTTTTATATAAAGAGAGAGAGAGAGAAAATAGCTGAGCAGATAGGTTACACTGTAAAACTAAGCACAAAGAGTGCTAAATCATTGCTAAATTTGTTCTTTAGTATGGCAATTAAGCCAAGAGTGGACTGAAATGCTATAATGCAAGACTTAATTTTTCCTGTAAAGTTTGTTGCTATGCCTAGATGAAGTCTCCCTATCCCAACCCCTTAGCAGCATGGGATATTATAATGAAATTCTGTCTCAGAGGATAAATAAAGCACCACTGGGAATTAACTTCAGAGGCACTAAGCAGGAATGAAGCAAGGCCAAATGACTGATTGACTAATCAGCCTGAATTCTGGGTAAGGGAAACAGAAGCAAAAAAAATAAAAAAAAAATTGAAAGTTGGACAGACAGATTTAGAGACTGTTGCTTTAAAACATTAAGGATGTGACAGTCATAAAATAAACTGGAGGAAGAATTAGCTATTTAAATTATACCCTGCTTGGAAAAACAACGCTATAAATATTTTTTCATAGGTTTGTGGTAGAGCTATTGCTTGCACAGAATTAATTGTTATGTCTTTGTTTAGATTTTCCACTTCTTTTAACGACCTGTGTTAGTGTTTTGTGTGGTTGACTACCCCAGAAAATTAGGAGTCCATTAGTGTATAGATTAAGTTATGTAGATTTGAAATGTTGGACGGGCAGGGGAAATTCACATCAGGGAATAGAACTTATTTTCAGAATACAGCTGAATGAAGTGTAGGAAGATAGGTTAAAAGCAAAGTTTCTTTTGCTTTTCCAGGTGATTCAAATTTCGTGGTGGCTGGTGAAGAGTATGATTGTTTTTAGACCCTTTACTGACTGTTGCACTCAGTGTCACCTTAATTCATGAAGGCTGTAAGGTATTTTGTTAACAGCAGAAATATTTTTCATGTCAGTATTTTAATCTAAGCAAAACTTTGTTAAATAATAGAATTTTTTTCTGTTTAGCTGATAGTTCCATTAGCTATAAAGTTGGACAGATGTTCATCTTTCTTGATTATGTCCAAGAACAATGTCACATTTCTGATGAGCTAAGCAGTAAGTATTTTCAACAGAGTTGAGGTGAAATGATATTAGATGGTTCTATATGACTGATTCTGGCTCCCCTTTGTTTTGCTAGCTACACATCTTGTTTTTAAGTCAAAGTATGTGCAAGGAATGGAACAAAAATGCAGCCAAGGCCAAAGTACTTGCAATCCTTAGAAAATCCTCCATTTTTTCCAGTGGGCTTTCAGGAATAGCCTATTGCACATCAAATAAACCTTTTAAGCCCTGCTATAATCTAAAGAAGAGTTACTGCTGTCTAACCTAAGTCTTGCCCTGTTGTTGTGTTTAGAATATGTCTTCTAATGTACTGGAGAATGCCACCAACATACAGAATGCATCTACCTAACAAGATACACTGTTGTTGTCACAGGGGACGTGTATTTCGCTGCAGCAGGACAAAGAGGAGTATGAGAATTATTGCCATAGTGTTCTGAGCGTATCTCCATAAAAGATATAGCAGTGTTGTGAGGATAAACTGGCAGTCAAATACTCATCATTGTTGATGGTTTTAATACTTTGAGGAGTTACATGGCCATCAGGGAATAAGTGACTCCACTGCTAGGTTTCTCTATGTAATACTTGTGGATTTAGCTTAAGATATAGTTGTGCAATTTGAAAAAATTGAAGCTTCTAAACTGAAGTTTCAAATCCTGAAAACCTCTGATCAGTTGTTGATGAACTCTAAGTCAGTCTCAGTTCATTAGCAGTTGTTTGACATAAGAGTTTTCAAAACAGCTACATTTACATGTGTTTATAGCTGTAATTGCTTCCATCTGATCAGCTCAGCACCTAAATCCTACTTAAGCCCAATGAGGAATCTGAAGCTATAGGCTACTCTGCAGGGATCCTTGACAAGTCCTAATTGGTGTGATAGCTTCAGAGTGACTTCAATGTGAGCAGGCACGACTGTGCAGTTGTGGTTGTTCTGTATGAAATTGCTGCAGCAGGAGGAGAGAGGAGGTTTGCTGCATTTTATCCTCAATTACAAATTAGAGAAAGAGTCTTGGGAACAGGGACCAGATTCCCAGGCTTGTCTTGTTCACACATCTTCAGTTCTTTTCAGCAATATGTCATAGCTTCACTGAAAGGAGCATAGGTAGCTCTTTCACCTTTGTGCATTGCCTGATGGTAAATACTCTTGTAGGAGGCTGAGCGATGTTGGTTTAAGCTTCTTCAGGCTAAGCAAGCCATTTGATTTCAGTCTTCTAGTGCCTGGGCAAATGTTTTTCATTGTGAGGTATTATTTATGTGGTGATTACTTTTTTTTTTCAGATTATGCTCAAAAAATGGCTTAATTTGGGCTTTGGCTACTTAGTGTGCAGCTGAATGTCTCCTGAAGCCCTGTGTTTAAGCTGTAGATGAGGGCAGGATTTCAGGAGTACCCCTGTGCTTGCTTAGTGTCTATTTAGTTGTCTAGAAGTTGGAAAGAAATGCCTTTTTGAATTGCATAATCCCTTCATACCCTGCATAGAGAATATCTGCTTCAACAAGCTTTAGGCTGCTCTGTACCTAAACACTAGACCTTAGGGCACCAACATTGTAGGTACCAAAGTTCTTTATTGGGACAGATTGTATCTGTATTGTTCACTTTGAGAATAGAAACAATGTGATACTTAGGTCTTTGAAGTACTTTCTGAGAGCTTACCTTTTTATATAACGGTAAGTGCTTTATTTTTGGCAGAGAGCAAAAAAATTTTGACATTCAAGTCCATTACACAACCTGAGTAAGAAGATGGTTATTAGTGGTAAATGATCAGGTTTTGTGTTCTTGTTACTGTCATAGGCCACACAGCAAATGCATGTTGGTATGAATAGGGAAGTCAACATCTATTTTATAATGCGGTTTCTGTACCTGTAGAAAGAGATCTGGAGCAAACAGTGGCACTGATAAAATGGCGCCAAATTGTATCATATGGGGAGGAAGTTTTTTTCATAATTCCAGTGGCTAAGAAACTGCATCTTAAAATAGAAGTGTGTCAATAATGCTTTAAATTTTAAATCACAAGAAATATTGACGTGTCCTTGTTTTTAGTGACCACTTTGTACATGAAATATAAACTTATGTATAGCTGAATGCCATAATATCCTTTTTATTGACTGAATGGTAATGGATTTGAATATTACCCTTACAATCTTTATGTAATCAATGCAATCTACGTAGAGGATTTAATGTTGATCCTCTGGCTCTCAAAGCGTGTGGTGGTGTTGAAACAGAAAGAAGATATGGCTGTGCTTGCTGGAACTAGAGTCTTCACTGAGGTTGTACTTCTGCAGTTGAGGTGGAAGTGCTCTCTGAAGGCGTTGTGGTGGGTTGTCCTTGGCCGGCTGCTGGAGGCCCCACAATCCGTGCTCTCGCTCCCCTTTTTCTATAGGACAGACAGAAAATAAAATGGAAGAGCTTGTGGGTGGAGATAAGGACAGGGAGGTCTCTGACCAATTACTGTCACAGGCAAAACAGACTCGACTCGACGAAAATTGTTTTAATTTATTGCCAATTAAAATAGATTTGGATGGTGAGAAACAATGACAAAAACTAAACCACCTTCTCCCCATTTCCCCCTTTTCCCAAGCTCAACTTCATTCCTTCCTTCCCGACTCCCCTACCTCCTCCTCCCCCCCCCGCCAGTGGCACAGGGGAATGCAGATGGTGGGTTATGATCAGTCCATAAAGCTTCATCTCTGCCACTCCTTCGTCCTCACAGTCTTCCCTGCTCTGGTATGGGTCCTCCCCATGGGCTGCAGTCCTTCACAAACTGCTGCAGTGTGGGTCCTTCCTGTGGGCTGCAGTCCTTCAGGATAAACCTGCTCCAGCGTGGGTCCTCCATGGGCCGCAGGGGGATCTCTGCTCAGGCGCCCTCCACCTGCTCTCCCCTTGGTGTCTGCAGGGCTGTTTCTCACACATTTTCCCATCACCTCTCACAGCCGGGCAGCGTTTTGCCCTTTCTTACACAGGCTTTCCCCGCGGCTCCACTGTGGTGGCTGCGGGGCTGAGCCGTGCCCTGCGGTGGGTCGGTCAGAGCCGGCTGGAACCGGCTGTGTCCGGCTCAGGGCAGCCCCGGCCTCTCCTCACAGAGGCCGCCCCGCAGCCCATCCTGCCAGCGCCTGGGCACCCGTACCCAGTACAGTTCTGTGTATTTTAAATCTCACTAGAAGTAGCTAGGATAGATATCCTTTTAAAGTTGCTTTTGTGAAAATCAGGGTGAATCGTTCCTGATCTTCTTTTCTGTTCGCAGCACCCAGGGCAGGTAGCGCAGGTGCAGCTGTGTGCAATGCCGAACACCATGGCTGGTTACCTCATGGTTCGTGGTTTTGTATCGTAGTGTTAGACTGAAGTACAATTTGAGGTTTGAATTTTAAAGGTATTATTGAGCCGCTTGGGAGAAAGTCACTAGATGTGATGTGACCTGTTCCTGAAGAGGTTTCCATGAGTGATACGCAAGAAATGTTTTAGTTTCCTGGAGCTATTAAGAGAAAAAACTTGATGTCTGACCACAAGCACTGAAAGATTGCCACGGCGCAAGCTCAAGTAGAAGGTGAATGCAGACAGTGACTAGAGCTTATTCATCTGCCTACCATTTTTTCTCAGTTCTTCACTACAAATTATTGTTATTATTTTTATCATCATCATCAAAAGAGCGAATGGCTTGCTGCTGCCTTGTGTTGTATGGCTGTCCTGTGACACCGGCAGCAGTCTGAAGATACTCTTTTGCTGTAGGTGAGATTATACATGTATGACGATTCATCACGTAGATATTCAACTCCTTGCAGCTAGGAGAAGTCAGGCAAAGCAATCTGGATTTGATAGCTTAGAGAAATATATGGAGAAGGTAGAAAGTACTGTTACAATATCTGGTTTGTCCTGCAGGTGTTGTAGTTCATGTTGGAACCAAGTCATTTAGAAAAGATGTGATGGTGCTTTAGAAACTGCCACAAATCAGAAAAATACAGAAAAATAACACAGCACCACTGGACATATTATAGAAATAATGTGTGAAGTGGATGAGGGGCTAATGTAATTAAATGCAGATCACTCTTGCGGATCATGTATAATAACTTACATGTGGGAATGGTATTGGTGTCTGTAGGATCCTGACCTTGCTGAACAGAAAGGGAAGGACAGAGACAAGAAACAGGGTGATTTAAATGAAGAGGGGTGAGAACATGGCACAAGAAAAGTGAGACAGAAGAGGATATGAAGCCAGATCTAACTGTGCAGGGGACCATGGCAAACGGTGATGTTGAAGGGTGAAAAAGGTGGAGGCAGAAGGTGTCTGGAAGGGGGCAGACAGATAATCTTAGAACAGCACTTTCCTCTGCAGTTCTGAAAAATGGCTAAATTCTTCTGAGCCTCTGGATTCCTGAGGTTTTCTAGGCAGCAAAAACTTTATTTCCATAGAATAAATTATGTTTTGCCTTTTGTGACAGGTGTATAAAAAAAATAACAACCTACTTCTGTTACAAGTTATTCAATTAGCAGAAGTGGTAGAGAACTGCTCTGGGATCTGAAATTGCCAGTTCAGTTAATGAACTGTGTAGGTGTTCAGGTTGGTTCCATGTGACTTGTGTAGGAGAGGGCGTCTTTTTAGCTGTTGCACTTTTTAATTAGAAAATTTCACTAATGAGCATGTTAAAAGGGCATGTAAGTCAAGAATCAAGTTAAGAAATGCCAGCATCAGAGTGTGCCACTGGCATATTCAATGGGGTAGGTCACGGAGTCAGTCTTCGCTTTAGTTGGTAGTTGACTCATTAATAGATTTTCCTTGAAGAAAAGTGAGTTTTCAGTTAAAAAAAAAAACAACAAAAACAAACTCGTGGTCTTTTAGAATGAGGACCTATCTAAACTTCAGCAAAAATATTACCATTTTCTGGTTTTGTGACTGCCCCACTCCTGATGGCCTTTCTTACTGCCCTTCTGTTTTCTGCAGGACCTGCAGATCTCCGTGGCTTCCCACCACACCACTGCTCCTTGCCAGGCTCTCCCTTCTTACCACTGCCCAGATAATCCTGCCTCTGCTTGAATTCTAAAAATGAAGATGAAGCACTAATGAGAACTGAACGGGTTAAAGGAACCAAGAGACTCAGCACTGAAATTTTAGCGTAGACAGTGAGTAGTTGCATGATCTGGATTGAAATTCTTTGTTTAAATGGGGCATGCTATAACCCAAGGGATCAGTTTAGACAAGACTTGTAGAAGTTGAGCGAAGACTTTTCTGAGTCGTGTTTCCATTCCTGACTTACTTCATGGGATATTTTACACATTTGCATCGGTTGATTTCATCCGTTTCTTCTGGCATAAAAGACCCTCCACCCCCAGTAAGTAGGGCTCCTTCTTTTACTTTCATTTCACTTTTCAGTCACTCCAGGATGGAGCCAACCTGCTGCCTCTTAGTTCCTACTGCTCTCCACAAAGTAGACTTTATTTTCTTTTATGTATTAACTTATATTGCAGAACATCAAAAACTGAATCACAGTTTTATCTTGGTCTACTAGTAGCACTATTCTTCACAGCATTTTTCAATCGTCTTTTCCAGCACAGACTTAAACTTAGCTCCGATGCTCCTGAAGTAACTATAATTTCTTCTTGCTATTGAATTGTCCTATAGCCAAAAATGGTTTTAGGTGAGTTGTTACGTTTTCTGAAACAGAAAGTATGAATTCAAATGCAATCAAGATCTTGTCTTCCCATGAGTCAGAGGATTTTTTGTACGTCAAGTATTAAGGCTGTTTTTTTACTTTGTACCTTATTTCAATGCCCTGATCCAAACTCCAGTGTAATAAATTTTATCACAATATTTGGATCCAGTTCTAGTAACAGTATATTGCCTGCTTTTTAAAGACTGTCACCCTGGGCTCCATTCGTTTGTTTGTTTTTATTGCGCCATGTATTCTAATGCCCTAGGCAGAAAATAGGTAAGCACATTTGGAAAGGATTTAAAATGCAGGATGTATAAAACGGTATTATCACTGAACCATGGAAAAACAAAGAACGGTTTCCAAATTATACCTATACTAATATAGGGATTTTTTTTTTCTTTGTTTGTAATCAGAAGAGTCTGTCATTTATAAGGATTCTTTCAGGGAGCATTAGGAAGGCAATAAATACCATCCAAGCATCAGAAAACATCCTTAGCTACCTTTTAGTCGTTGCACTTAACCATTGTATTGGCAGTATCTGTATTGGATGTGACGAACAGCTTCAATGGGCAAAAAGAATGTAATCCACTTTTTCATTATTCAGACCAATAATGCAATGCTGTTCTTTAGAGGTACCCTCATAAAACTTTAGTTTCTGACACAAATGGTTTTAAAGGGGTGAGCTAGACTTCTAAACTGTGACAATCTGGTGATAAGAATATACAACGTGGCTGAAATAGAATAATATCTCTGGCATAATGAGAGGGAAGTAGACACTTTACAAAAGCAAAAGCCATCAAGAAAATAAGAAGTGGGTTACCTTTATTATCTCCTCACTTGGAATTGTTGCCATTAAGTACATCTAAAGGCATGCATCTCAACAGTGTGAGTACTGTACCCTCTAGTGCCATGTGTAGTGTCGCATGTAACCCCATTCAATAGACGATTTAGGAGATATTGTGTATGTCCCCCCTTGAAAGTATGTCTTACCTTCTACTTTTGTACAGGCCTAGAGATTAGCAGGAGTAATTGCAGCAAGATCCTGTGACTCTTTTGCTTTATATAGCCCAGGGAAGGTTATGCATGTGGTACCTGCTGTCTTTTTGGCCTCTCCTGGAGCCCCATTCATTCTGCTGCCTGTTTCTGCTTAGGTGCGGCTCAAGTTTCTTCTGGGTCCGATTCTCTGGGGTGCTCCTGCTCTCCAGGCTGTGACTTTTCCTGCCCTGTCATTTGAGGAGTTTACTGATCTGGCAAAGCATAGAAATAATTCAATATGCTTGTATTCTAGCTTGTGAAGGTGTTAGTTAAGCTCTGCCTGGAAGGTGTCCCTTCTCTTGGATTACATCCCACCTTCTCACAGCAAGAACTGGGAGAAGGGATAGTGCATTCTTCCTAGTTACAGCTGACCTAAAGCCTCTGAGGGCCAATGTGGGATGATACTGAGGCAGCTTTCAAAATCCTACACGTGCTTATGGTGCAGAAGCTGCAGCAGCACAGTGTGGGAAGGCTGCCTGTGAGCACCCTGCCTTGCCTCAGGAGGTCCTTTGGAGCACCACCACCCCCAGAGCATCTCAGGTGACAACTGTGCTGGTGCACGTGGGAGTGTGCATGTCAGCGCTTCTCCCTTTCCTTGCCATCTCCCCCAAACAATTTCGGTACATCGTAATAGTTGTGTGTGTCACACATTTTACACTTGTAATCTGACACCTAGGAATTTTATAGCAGATCTTTTGTTAGGAATTTCATCTTCTAGCCAAGCTGTTCGCTCTGCCTACAAAGTGGGTGCAAAAAGCCGTTTTGACTTGTGTTTCCACGTGCAGACACTTACATAAGCAGCTGAGTGTCGAAGGGTAGCAATCACCTTGCAGCTTTCTTTGGCTTCATGTATAGTCCTTCAGCGCTTCTCACTTTGGAAGCAATAGATTTCCTTGTCATGTTAAGGGTCGCTTTTGGAGGTCAGCCAGTTTGATGAAAAAGAATGTAACAATCAGAGCTGCATGTAGTGTTTGATTCACGATTCAAAACACTTCAAGCCCAATTTCATACTTAATGTATTGGACAATTTCACCTTCTCATACACTATCTTCCATGTGACTTTTTTTTTTTACTGTTATTAAGGTGTCAGCAAATAGGTCCCTTCTGGTTTTATCTATACAGTTTAATTCCTACACTTGCAAAGATTTTGGTCTTTGAATGGTGCCATAGTCTGGAATCGAGTTGTAATGTTTAATGGCACAGGCATGTCATTCTTTGCAGGGTCACAGCCGAGGCCCGATTTCATCACAGACTGATTGCAGGTAATTTCTTCCAGTCCCATTATTGTCTCTTTACGAGGATGTACCCAGGAATTTATGCAGAAGCCATTTTAAATCATTTGTTCTAGGGAAGCTGTATTTGAAGTAGTTAGAGGATTAGCCACACAAGGATATATTTTTCTAGTTTATGAGTTTAACATAAGTTGGATACTTAGTGCTATATCCTGTTTTATACAGGAATTCTCACCTGGGAGAAGGAAAGGAATCCTAGTACTGTGCTGGGTGCTGCACCCCATTAAAGTATCAGATGCACAGGTAAGGATAATGTCCCTGGTGTTTGGGAAATGCACTGTCTTTTTCACGATAATTTAATTGTATCCAAGAGGATAGCAATGTCACTGGATTTACTGTTGCTCTCATTTGTTTGCTTGGAAAGATTTGTGGAAAAGGCAGTTTTGGCTCAGTGTGACAACAGACATGTAGACCAGCTGTCCTGTACATAAGCACCCACTGATTTGGCTTTGAAAGAAAAATCTTGGGCAAAGAAAGAGGTGAGGAAGTGCCAGTTATGGCACTGTGCATGCAAGTTGTGAAGAGGTGTGGAAGTTATGGAAAGGAAATGTTGCGAGTCAGTCTGTGAGTACGTGACTGGAATGGTAGCTGGAGTTAGTTGGTAGTCCTCCTACAAAGAGATCATTTTAATTTTACACTTGTGGACTTCCTTCATGCTGTTTGCCTAATGCGTGGCCCATAAAGTACCATCCAGCCGGTAGCCACATGCTGGAACCGAAAACGAAGCCACAGTAAGACTGCTGCACGTGTTCCTGTGTGTTCCTTCTTTATGTCTGGTGCCAAGCCTTCCAGAGGAAGGGAGGGTCAGAAAAACTTTTCATCAGGCAAGGCCTGGACGGAAAACCAGAAGAGGAACAAGTGAGGGCCAAGTGCAACAGCAAACAGATGGCTGTACCTGCAGCCTGTTACCTGGCATCTGAAACTCAGTATCCTCTGAGCGGGATAAATCTGTGCAACACACTCAGGAAGCAGGCAGGTCCACTTGGTACGCTAGCTCTTTGCACACTGCGTTACGAGTGCTGGGAGAGAATTTAGCAGACCGAAGTTTCCACTCCCCAAATACATCCTACCATCTTTGTCCTAGTGGAGTTTAATAAGGTGGTTGTGCAAGTTTAAGTGTCACATCTCTAAAAGTTTCGTACAGCGTAAAAGCAATAGGCTAGATTTTCTTCATGTATCAGTATAGATTGCATCAGTGTAGAGGATCTGTTTTGTCTAGCTTTTTTTTGCCTAGAATATTTTTATTTTAGCTGCAGAATTAAATGGTAAGCATTTTGCAGTTCAAAAGCTGTAGTTTTACTTACCTTGTGGCTAAAATATTTACATTTTCACTAGAGGAAAAGGGATCAAAACAGTATAGTAAAGGCTTTTGTAAGATATGTTTTCTCTTACATATGAGATGCTGTAGGTCAATCTTGTGGCAAAACATAGTAAAAATTAACTAATGGTTAATCAACTAAAAATTTTAATTAACCTATTAAGGAACTAATATTCAACACTTACTTTTCATAAAGGATTTTTTTTGCAGTATCCATATTATGATGAAGCTGTTTAATGATACATTGAGGAGTACTAGTTAGAATAACTGATTAATAAGGCAGTCACAATACGATGGATTTATAAGCTATACTTCATACCAGAAGGTTATTTATTTCTGCACATATTCCACACAGCTAACTCAGAATTCCCCCTTTTTTCCCCTAAAGGTAGAACAATATCTTACAAAGATACTGTATTTTCAAAACAACGAAGTCTGTTGTATGATTGACAATTTCTGGAAAAGTTAAATATAAATGTTTCAAATATAGAAGCTGTTTTTTTCTTACCCTCATAGGTAAAATCTCTTTAGATGTTCAAAAATAAGATGCAAACAGAGCTACAGAAAGATATCAAATGCACTCTAAGGTAAATCACCGTACCATATTATTTTGTGTTTAAAAATGACACTTTTATTTATAACGAGTGGAACAAAACAGTGGATCCTGTAATTTACAAAGATGTTCTTTGTTCCCAGAAGGTATCTTCCACTGTATGAATAATCTGCATCTTTTTCCTCTCTCTATGAATTCTCAAAGTCTATTCAGACCCTTCCAAGGAAAAAACAACTTACGTATTTGAATAGGAAACATACGAACATGAAGATTTAACACTGTACCTGTATAGTTTTCTGTAAAACTGCAGTTCAGCTCTGATTTTGAGATAGAAAATTCATTTATTGAAATGAAAATAAAACATTTCAGTCATAGCAAATTGAAAATATAATCATGTCTCTCAATCTATGAAGTGTTACTGGGGCTCTAATCAGAAAGTATTATGTAATAAGCTTAAGTGCATTTCTGCTGATATTCTCCTCATCAGTCCCACTGATTTAATTTCTGTATTTGATTAAGAAGGACAATGATGTAGGGATCAGTATAATTTCAGAAAAAAAATAAAGGATGAATATTCTTAGGAGGAAAAAGACCTTACTTTCAAAACTTTTATCTGCCCTACTTATTTAAAGTATTATTCTACATTCTGTCCTATCACTCTGCCTTAACCTAAATGTACATAATTTCAGATCTGTATGATTACATTAAAGAAATAGGAAGCATCCACAATTATTTTCGTTTAAGTAGTTGTTGGCCCAGTTCCTACATTACATTTGTTTGTGCGGCCAGAGATGTGCTTGTCTTAGGGAGAATTTCCAACATTCAGCAGGTAATTAAGGCTTGGTTTTCATTGATGCAATGCAATTCAAATCAGTTGTGTGCTTAATTGTCCTAATAATCTAAATTTTGTGAATTGAGAGTGACAATTTTAGTGAGAAGTCTATCAAAAGTATATATTTCATACATGTCTACTTTCCATTATGTTACTTATGAAACCAGGACTCCATGGATAGCAGAGAAACGTAGATAAGATAGCAATTCTTGATTGAAGGTGATTATAAATATTACCTGCCAGAAGAAATTCAAGTTCCGTGTGCTCTTGGGTCCAGACGAGCGGTGGGCCTGCCCCACGCTCTCCTGTGGTTCACAACGGGAGCTGTTAGGCAGAGGGTGGTGTGAGACCGGGGGGTATGTGTTTGCATGGTGCTGGACTTGACTCTTCACCTTCCTGCCTGCAAGGTCTCTGGGCATGGCAGGGCACCGACTCGGAGAGGTGTTCCTGATTTTTGGGCTGTGGTGCAAAGACGCTTAGTCTGGCCATGTGTTGGGCCAGCTTGGCCTGTCGGAGCTGTAGCATCAGGTCTGTGAGATGACGTGATCATGCTCTTGCTGAGCTGGGAGCAGCAGGGCGGCATGCTGGGTCACACAGCAGCTGGAAACTCTGGTGGGACAGAGTTCCCTCTGTATTTTAAAGGTGGATAATTTGCAGACGGAGCAATGTTGTCGCTGTAAAGGTTGTCACTGCAAACCTTAAACAAGATTGAGACTTTTGACTCTTAGAGAAAGGAAAGAAACTTACCGCTTGAAATGGTGACAAAGCCAAGCAAATACCCTTGGAGCTGTTGCTGTAGACAGGCCTAGAAAGGACTCTCCACTGAAAAGCTTTGTGAGCTTTTCTTGCTACTCAGTATAATTTTCAAATGCCTGATTTCATCTCAATTACTGCACTCCCAACTATTTAGTTAACTGGTCTTCACAGAAAATAATTACTATGTCCTTTTTCTCCCTCAAATTGCTATTACCTTATTGCTGAGAAATAGTCTGGTATTCGTAATAGCTTCTGATTCTAAGAAATACTGGGAAAAATACATACATACATACAAACAAACAAACTTTTAAATTTTGTATACATAATTTTCTTTCTTGTAAATGTAGTTATTTATCTGACCATTGCACCAAGTGGATTATGGACCTGGTCAAATATCTACAGACTTTAGTATAAATATCTCCATTGGATAGAGGATAAAAAGAATAAAATTCAGAGGGCAGTATGCTAGTACCAGCAGCTCTTAATTATGACATGGACTGCAAAACCTGTTCTGAAACCAGAACCACTTCACTGTCTTACACGACTAGCATTCATTTCAAGAGAATCCAAGAGGTTCAAAGCAATACATGGCTGTATTAAAGAGGAAAAGGTGGTCAAACTGAAAACATGTCAAGAGTTATCCCTGATGTGCAAGTTGCTGTGTGTGATATGGTCTGGCGGTGTGCTTTGTGTTCATTACAAAGTTGTTCATAGTCAGGAGGGCAGGTGATTTTTGAAATGCACATGTGCGTGTTAAGGAAGAGAGTTCACTAAAAGGAAAAAATCTGAACTGGCTGTTGGTGGCTACTTGGAAACACAAAATCAGATTCCTTCATGGCATGTGGCAACAATTGAGCTTGAAGTACTGTGGGATCATCAGTAACACATAGCAGTTATGGAACAAGAATATGCTGGCACTCAAGTGTCATTATTGTATCATGTTGCTGACAGGGATCTCAAGAAACATTCCCAGCTTGGTGTCATTTGTAAGTTTAATAAGCTTACTTTCATCTCTGTCATCTGGAACGCTGCTGAGAATGTTGAATAGCACTAGACACAGAAGAATCCCTCTGGCACCCTTCTTTGTACATCTTTCCATGTGCACCATGTTGTGAAGCACAACTGCTGCTAACAGAGGCTCTTCAATGTTCCTTCTGCTATTAGTGTGCCAGTGTAAAGTCATCCCATTAGTGACTAAGTACTTTTCATTATAAACCTGACTAATTTTTGTTTATACTTTCCAAAACCCTTTAGAGATAACAGCCATTTTCATCTAACTGCATTTAAAACTTAAAATGGATGCTAGATGAAAAGAAAACCATGGTCTCAAATTGTGTCTTTGTTCAATGCATGCTACAATTGTAAATGTAAATAAATCTTGGGAGTTCAGAGATAATTCTGATACTGGGTTGGATTTAGAGCCTTTAAGGTCTTGAGAAGATATATTTGAAGGAAAGAATACATGTAAGTGTGTATATGTATGTGTACTTTTCTTAGCAAGGTAAGGCAAATCTTAGCTTAAACCTTTTTGTTGTTTTCATTAAGCATCTATGACTTCATCTTTCCTTTTAAATAAGGAAAAAATGGCTGTACTAGGAGGGGTGTGTCCAATTTGTTCAAAGTCCTTTATACTTTGAAGCTGTCATGAGGAAAAAGTAGAAGCATCACTGTGAACTCTGATAGTCGTCAGCAGGCTGGAATCTCAGTTGGCGTAATTCAGAATATGGATCAGATTGAATTTCTGTCAGTTTACGTTGTCAGGGACCTCCCTCAAATACTGAAAAAGACCTGAGAGTACCCGTTTTCTCACCAGGGAAAAATAGTCCTGATTTTATACTTTTGTAGTGTATGGATTTCTATTTAAGTCAGAGTTTTACCGTGAATGTATCTGGCTGGGTCAATCTAAGATACACACATTAGGTTTAATATTTGCCAGCATCCATAATGGCAGTATGATTTCACTGTACAATAAAATAACTGAAATCTCTGAGATACACTAGTTTTCATGGTTATTAAATGGTGACTTTTTAACAACAACTGTAATTTCAACATTCACAGCTTTATGACAAATAACTGCTAAATATATATTATGTACAGTAAGTTAAATAATTTTACAGTATTATGGTGAATATAGACAGAAAATAAAGACTACTACAGGAGGTGTGCTAAGCAAATATTTAAAAGCACATTATGATGAATAATAAATAATACATAGTAGTATTGAATGTTTCCAAAATTTGTATGTGACTAGACTTAAGTGAACTCTTTCAAAATCTTCATCTGTGGACTAAGTTGTATTCTATCCTGTGATTTATTTGTTTCTGGAATGTCCTAGGATTTTTATAAATAAGCCATCATCTCATTTTTTCTTTCCAGTTTTTTTCTCATCAGTATAATTTTCACAGCCTGCATGATCTTTAGAAGTAAATTGTTACATTTCAGTCCTCAAGCCAATGCACTATGCTTTTTCCTCCTACCATTCTTTTTTTGCCATGCTTATAAGATCTATGGCATCTGAATGTGTGCTGCCAGTTTTCACACATTTCTGTAAGACACACATACATGTCTGTCTGTTTTCCTAAGGGTCTGCTGCATCTAACTTTATTTTTAACTTTGAAATTTTAATCTTCTATTTGTACTTAAAATCTCAAGTTGGGACTGGCACTATAGGAGTAATATTTCTGGCTCCCTTAGAACCAGTAGAAAAAAGAAAAGTTCAGGGCTTATTTAGAGATATATTTCCAGTGAACACGTGCAGACTTAAGAACTGGGACAATGCCCAAACTGCTTTGTGTTACCTGAAACCAGCTGGTTCTTTCAGCTCCAGCACTGCCTCCTTGACTTCAAACAGCTACATGTTCCCTTTCTTGTAGCTGCTTTTCCTTCCCACGGCTACAGTGAAGCTTCCACAGTGCAAAGACATTACCATCTTCAAGCTGTTACCTTCTTTTTTTTTTTTTTTTTTGAGGCATAAATGGCAACAGTTAAAGCTAGAAGCTAAGAGAGAGCTCACATACTGGTGCACAAGACACGTGAGGTTATCTGACAATTACCAAAAAACAATTCAGAAACATCTGTCTGTTGTGTGATAAAAGCAATGTTTCTTAGAGCCATCTGTCTGCTTTCAGATTAGCTTTAGATTGTAGAAATAACCTGCCTTTGATTAAGGTGATGGGGTTATTTTTCCTTATTACACCTGTGACTAACATTATAGATGGATTTAATATGATATATAATGATTCTGAAAGGGAAATATGTTTGTCTTAGACTAGAAATAATGGAGTAGATTCAAGGAGCATTTCAGTGGTGGATCTCTTCTAGCTTGGTTTTTTTCAGCTATTATGCTGTGTTAATTTGGAACATTTTTACTGTCAGACTTGGAGAACAGTCAAAGGAAATATTTAATAAAAATTTGTTTGCTTAGTAGAAATTCAAAATTATCTGGCAGGTTTTTATTTCCTGCAGGGTTTTGTTGTTGTTGTTGTTGTTTTGGGTTTTTTGTCTCTGTTGTGGTATTGGTGAATAGGCTTTATTTTGAGAAACTACTTTGTCCTGGTTTTACCATTCTGAAGATGGCCCAATTCTTGCACATGTTAGACATGTGTGTCATTTTATTTCCTCCACTGTTCACTGGAGTTGAAGCTATGCTGGTCTGTCAAGAAGGTGGGGAGAAGACGTTTTTAAACGGAAGCAACCAACAAAAATGAAAAGTGACAGCAAGTTAGAGCTGTTGTGTCCCTGATGCAATGGGAACAGCAGGTATGTTTTGTTTCAATTCTAAAAGAATAATGACCTCACAGAGAAGAGTCACTGCTGCTAACTACGCTTGAGAGAAGCCCAAAATGTACAAAGATGCTTTCAGCCCCATCAAGGAGTGGTTCTCTCCTGCCTACAGATGAGAGAAATGAAGCAGTGATCAGGTCCTTTGTGTGTTCTTCCCGGCTTTTTGAAGTTATGCCTCTTCAGTAATCATTTTTCTTGTGCCCCACTGTTCTTAAATGGAGGGGAAGAGGCCACAGGTAAGGTCAGGATTTTTCTTTATGAGAATTTGGTATGAGTATGTTGTTCTGAGTAACAAATGGAGTGTTATTAGTAATAATGCTTTGATTTTCTGATTATTTTCTTCAGTTTCTTACCATTCAAATGGCCAAAATGCAACTTCTGCTATGGCTATAATACCTTTTTTTCAGGGTTCTGGCTGACAGATGGAGTTACTGATGAGAATCTTATTTCTAATGAACTAAACTGCACCAAACACGTCCAGTGAATGCAAACATTGTCTGCTGTCTTTCTAAGCCAAAATTTTGCTATTCAGCTATCTGATAAAGTACACTTAGAAGATTCTTCTATTGTTTTACTGTAAAACAAGCAACTGCAGAGGTGAGAATTCAATGTCAGCATCACACAGCTGGTGAATATATATATGTTTACATGCCTCCCAGCAAATACAGTTTTTTTCCTGTTACAGTGAAGCCATTAGTACTGTAATAAGTTCAAGTCAGTTTGGCAATTAAATGTTGCAGTACTTTTTCTTTTTTTTTTAAGAGGACAGTCTGCAAGGCAGAAGAGATTAATTTGGCCTCAAATCAAGAACTGTGAAGATATAACTAGGAATTTTATAGGATTTCCTTGCAAATGCCAGTTGTTAAACAGTCTATTGAATAATTTGAAGTAGAGATTCGTTCTTTGCAAATAACTTTTGCAATAATGTTTGTAATGGATTCATTTCAGAATTTTCTGCATGGTTTTATTGTAGCTGATATTAACAGGACATGGTAAGAGAATATTTAGGTTGGTTTCTGGTTCTGATCCATATCCCATGTGCTCACGAAGATCACGCTCCTAACAGTGTTTCATAGAATAGATTCTATCATCTCTCTTATTATTTATCTGGTTTCTTTGGCATGACAGTGCCAGCAGTTGTCAGACTTCCTGACAACATTCATCGTTGTTTCACTTATCAACAGTGTGAAATTCTTAAACAGTAACCTCATGCCTACAAAGTCCCATGTTGACACAGGAAAGGGAAACTCTTCTACCTAAATGAAAGGATGGTGGGTAAATATATGTGTAGCTGTGAGTGGGGAAAGAAAGCATTATGCCTCTGAATGGATTTTTTTTTTTTTCTTCAATGTAGCCTTTTTATTATACTTCAGTTCTTTAGCCAAACAGTGTGTCACTGAGCCAGACTCTGATCTCTAAGTAGGTGCCTTCCAGCACTGTTTATACTTTTCAGAGTCACAGTTCATTACTCTAACAGACACACCAAATCCTTTTGCATAGCCTTTACATACTATTTCCAAGTAAACATCTCCCACTTCCAGGCCCATCTGCACTTTATTCTAGCCAAGAACAGTGCTTTTGCATGTTAAATTGTCCTGGCTGGACACGTCAACCAGAACGTAGCTCCCTTGCCTACCTTGCATCTGAAGTCAAAACCCTGTGGTTGATAACTTTCCATGTCTTTAACAAAGAGGGACTGTTCACAGATTATATATTAAATGGCTGCAAACAGTAAGCGAACCACTAACCTTTGTATTTACTGTAATTTTCTACTTAAAATAGGCTACTTTCATATGGATCAGTGATAAATGAACTAGAAGGTGTACTTCTAAAGGATCCTCCTCTTTTACTTTTCTAAATTTCCCTAGTTCTCTCCTACAGGCAACTTTTTAGGAGATTTTTCCTATTGCTACTATATTGTGTTTGTATTGAGGTTAAATGAGGTATTGTGTACAGTGCAGTGGGTGGAATGCCCACTGTATCAAGGTCTAAATGGAGAATTAATGAGAGACAGTTTCTGTCCTCAAAATCTTAATATGTATTAATAAACAAAAGGGTGAAAAGAAAAAGCTGAAGGGTTCTTATTGTTTGCTTTTTAATTAACTTGCTGAGGATCATAAAAAGCCTGTAGTTGGCTAAAAATAATAATCTTGTTTCCTGCTTCAGAATCAGTACATAACCATAACATTTTTAACCTCTTACCCAACATAGGTTTTAATTTATAATAATACTGTTAATTACAAAAGGGAAAAAATATATGTTCTTAAAGCTGGAGTAAAATTTGTGTGGGATGATAATAGCTAGATTCAGGAGATGAAACTACTTAATTGAAGGTATTTTGAGAGAGTATCATTGCCATTATTTAAGAAGGTTAGCTTTGTTTCCTTAATAGCTTTGGAGTATTAATGTAGGACTTTTTCCTTCTCCCTTTCTTAACAAAGAAATAAGTTTGCAGAAAAAGTCTTTGAAGCCATCTGGCTTAATCAACTTTTAAGTCCTCCCATAAGGAAGCTTTACATAGCTCTTCTTGTTTTAAAGGAATTCGATATGAAGAAAATAATACATGCCTTATTGGCTGGAGACTGTGTAGTAGATTCCCTAAGGCAACTGTCCAGCACAAGATGTCAGAAGCTTTGAGTTGTCCGAGCTGTGAAGGGCTCTGAAGACTGCCTGCAGGCTGGACTGCCTTTTTTACAGAAGACCTCCAGAATTGGTTTTGATGGCTTTCAATGGTATCTCTAGAAAAAAAAAGGTAAAAAAAAAATCCCAACCAACAAACCCCAAACCTATATATGTGAGGATCAGCTATTCCAACTCATTGTACCTCAGAAGTGATTTATTACCTCATGTCAAGTTTCAGTCTTGAATGAGGAAAGAGCTGTACACAGTCATTCTGTTGAGATGTTTGGACCATTCCCTGAATAAATTTGTTTTTCTACTGTGACAGAAAAACAAAATCAGTGATTTTCTTTTTTGTGGAATAGTTATCTGCCAGTTACTCATTTGAATCAGATCAGCAAAAGATTGTATGAGTATCAGAACCAGAAACAAGGGTTAAGAGGGTGGAGGTGTAGGGATGGGATGAGTGAGGAAGCAGGGAGCAGCAGCAAGGTGATAAACCAGGTTTATAACCTTTGTGTGTTAGACTGGCCCACCAGAGTCTTAAAGTGGCTGACAAAGGAGTTTTACCGTCATTCAGACAAGGAATTGTTAATTACCAAATTTTGTATAGAAAATGGCAACTTGATGTTTTCATTTCCACAGTACTTTAGGTAAAATTGTTATAGGTGTGTATCTTTTAGGCCTATATAGAAAAAGGCCTAGAAGCAAGCCACTTTTGCAGGGAAAGAATTAAGGATAAATTAATTCTATCAACATCACTCCTAGAAGAATTTAAATTATAAAAGCTCAGGTGTTCCCCTCAGAAATAGGTTCTTCCCAGTGAGTGCAACCAGAGCCACAGAGTAAGGAGGAGGACAGAATCCCTCTGGAAATATGTATTGGGAAAATACCTAATATCAAGAAATGAGCTGGATACAGGGAGAGAGAGACCTGTTGGATTTAATAATAATGTTACCCTTGTAATTTGAGTTGTCTATTCTGGATATTGTTGACAGCTGCATTAGCAGTTTGCCTGAATCGGGCTTTAAGGTAGGGATGGTTTTGAGGTAAACACTAGTAGCAAGCTGTTCCTCACCCATTGATGGAGTTGACCATTATGGAGGAAAGAAACACCAGAAACAAACAAACAAAAAGAATCCCCTACTTCACCAACTGCAGAGTTGACTTCATGCTTTTCTTGATAGTTAATATTTGTCGTCTTTTGCAAAATGTGACAGCTTCAACAGAGAAAACACAGCGACTGGCCAGTTACTTAATAACACTTAGACAGGATGTGAAAGAGCTAGTCAAGCTGCTGCTACAGTGTATATCAAAGGTTAGAGGTATGGTTCGTGTCAAGTCTTCTCTTGTGAGACAGATGATTAGAAAAGACAAGGATTCTCCCTGGCTCCTTTTTTTGCTTTGAAATATGACAAGTCTTGGAAATCTGGACAAAGGAAGACTTCTTCTCTGTAGGGCAGACCCTTCAACTGTTGGTGGCACAGAATTTCCTAAGCTTCTCACAGGGCTGAGACAAACAGGATCCTTCATCAGGAGAGCAGTGCAGGCACTTTGGGTCCCCTAAGGGATGTGCACTGGAGAGCAGTAGTCTTAAGGAGGCGGCACTGTCTGGTTTCTGGATAAGCAGACCTATGGTTATCTTCTCAGTCCCTGGGAACTGAATTTCTGCAGTGACTCTTCCGAAAGCACAGGAATCCTCTCTATACAAACTTCAGTTCTGATTTTATTTTAACCTTATCTGGATGAGGCATCCTATACTCATTTAGTCAGAGACATGAAGTATGAACTTCATGTAATTGTTTCTTTAGGAATATGAAGAAGAAAATTAGTGTAATGGGTGTAGCATTGTATTCGCTGGGTGCTTGGAGTGTCCCCTGAATATTCCCTGGACCCAACTGCTATGTGGCCCTGCCCTGCAAGAATCACAGAATGTCTTAAGTTGGAAGGGACCCGTAAGGATCATCAAGCCCAACTCCCTGCTCCTTGCAGGACTGCCTAAAACTAAATCATCTGACTTAAAAGCATCATCCATACACTTCTTGAACTTTGACAGGCTTGGTGCCATGACCACTTCCCTGGGGAGCCTGTCCCAGTTACCGACCACCCTCTCCGTGAAGAACCTTTTCCTAATGTGCAAGACGACTCTTACATATTGAATACAGCTATTTTACATGGCAGTTGCTATTGGGGGGTGGGGTGATGTTCCTGCTTAGCACCAAGGACAGCTCGGAGTCATCTGCAAGTCTGGTGGGTTACCATGGGCAAACACAGAAGGAGCTGGATAAAAACTTGAACATTTCTGAAGATAACCAGGTTTTGTCTTCTCTTATATTTTTTTAAAAAATATGTTTATTTTACTTTTTATTGTCAGATCTCCCACCACAAGTTTCTTTCTTCTTTCTTATGGGGGTACTTATTTATTTATTTATTTATTTTGCTTTGATTGGAATTCCACTATACAAAACGTTTTATTTCCTTTCATGTCTCAGTTAGGCTTCTGCTCCCCAATTCCACATGCAGAACCTTACTTCTAAAACCAACTCTGTGGCTCTGTATATATGCTGAAGTCAGGCTTTCTTACTTTCTTTTTCCTCAACTCGCCCTGCCAAATGTGGAGGTAGATGATCATAATCACAACTTTTATGCCAGTGGAGAGGAATGGGGAAAAAGGGATGTGTCAAGGTTTTGTGGGAGAAGACGTAACAATAATGTGAAAGGAATTTCTTGACAATATCTGATCCTTTATCCCATTGCTGGTGGCTTCTAATTATGTTTTTCTCTTTTTTTGGGGGGGAGGAGTGAGCAGAGATAAAGATCACTTTGATTTTCTTGAATTT
Organism: Astur gentilis; assembly: GCF_929443795.1. NCBI lineage: Eukaryota > Metazoa > Chordata > Aves > Accipitriformes > Accipitridae > Astur > Astur gentilis. The sequence continues at coordinate 14,271,860 of NC_064900.1, read as the reverse complement.
GTTTCTGATTTTTTCAGAGCTGCTTAGATTTTGTGCCCTTCTTCCACTTGCAGGGAAGTGGCTAGGATGAATCTCTTGAAACAAATGGAGCCAGTGTCACATATGCCTTGCAGACAGAGCCCATATCATTCATTATTTGGGATTAGTGATGTGTCCTCCAGTTTGGTCCATTCTGCCTGGGGACGTCTCTCCTATTTCTTTACTACTTCCTATTCTGTCATAGTGCTAAATAACTGTCAAGGGCAGGAAGTGCATTTTCTAGTATCTATTCAGCACAGCCAGTACTATGGTGTCTGTTTCAGTCCTTGAGTTTTAAGTAAGTTGAAATAACTATTATTCACCCACTAGAAGGATTACAGAATTCCTTGTGCACAAAACATGCTGTAAAATGTTCCCATGTAATGCTCAGCCAAGTAGAATGGTTTCTTGCTGACCTGTTTCTACATGCTTTAGTAAATACGTGCTTTATTATGCTGCTTGTCTTAGTTTCTCCTAGAATAAATTTTGTGCTTTCTTCAGTGTGGCCCTTCTGGGTGCAAAGTTCCATATTGATGTTCACAGAGACAATTCATTGTCCTTGATTTAAACTATTCCTAAAATTTCTTGTTGTTCGTGTCGTGAGCAGCTTAATAAAATCAGCTTTTGTCTTGTGACTAGTATTCTGTTGTATAATAGTGGTTAGGTAAAAGTGGGTATGTTCCCTTGCTTGTGCTCCTGCACTGGTTCTTTTGGACTATAGAAGGAAGAGGCTGTGGAAGCATTACACATAATCCTAGCAACTGGGAAACTTTGAGATAGGACTTCTCTTAGCGTTGGATTTAAGATGTCCTATGAAGTCATACTATGAAACCTTACTGTGATTTGCTGAGGGCAAGTCTGTAAGCCTCAATGTCAGAGGCTACTAAATTGTGTTCTTTAGCTTAGCATCACTACTATTTCTGCTTGTTTATTAGTGTGTACACACTAACGTGTTTTGCTAGATATGAGTTTTTTTCTCTATCTTTTTCCTCATCTTTAAACTGGGAAGATTACTGGTATGAGACAGCTCTTACTGTGAGGTGCAACTGGTAGATATATATACCCTTTGTTTTAATGACTCTTGCACAGTGTATTATCACTTGCTTGATGACACCATTCTGTATACAATGTGCCCTAATTTTTGCAACTACGTGGTAGTTTGGAAATTGGACTAATACTAGTTCTTTAAAAAAATGTTGATATCAACCACTGTCTTTATACCACCACGCAGAGCTGGGATAGATTCCTATGCAGAATGGGTGCCCGGTATATCTTCTCACTTCATTTTCACAAGCTGGTTCAGGGTGTGCTGTTCATTTGAGAGACACAGATGTTTTCTCAGGGTGGCAGAAGTCTCCACATTTGCATGTTAGGGACACCAGATGCTCATAGCCAAAATAGTTGTGAGTAGGTTGGCATTGCGTGTGTGATCCAGATCAGAGCCCTGCTGAGTCTGCTAACATGGACATTTTCTATCCAAAATGTCATTCCAATCCTGGATGCATGGCATTCAAATACATGAGACATGTAGCAGACTCATAATTATAACCATTTACGAAGAAACTTCACAGCTACCTGATAGGCACTACTCATGTTGTGTTAGAAAAAAACCACATTGTTTGCTACAGGCCATGTTTCTCTCAGTGCTTGTGTTGACAAGCCGATGGCTGCATTCAGGTCTGAATAGCTGATAGCTCAGTCACAGAAGAGGGAAGTGGCAGTGCAGAAGTGAATGGACGAGTGCTTTATTGAAATTAACTTTTGGAGAGAAGAGGAAAGAATTTAGATGACTAAAAAATTCAGGTGAAAACAAACAGGTTTCTGAGTGAAAATGATGTAAAATAATGTAATCAGTAAGTTATTCATTCCTTTGACTTTTGTAATATTGTCTGCTGGCATTAAATGATTTGAAAGTGTTGTGAACTGATAGCTCAACACTGATCAGGCTGACAGCCTAATATCCTCTGAATTTTCTGAGTTCCTCTGCAGGTGCCTTAAATATGAAGGTCCCATGCCGATATTATTTTGAGTATGAAAGTGGTGACAGGTTCTGGCCATATTTGCATGCTATACAAGCACATAAAAGGTGGGTCAGGGTGCTGTAGGGGCCAGTGGCTCCCTGGGGCTGCACTGGCTCTGGGCTGGCCCTGAGCCCCCACAGCCAAACCCCCAACAGGGGGGATGCACTTGAAGCCCATACACAGAGTCCTCTGAAAGCTTAACCTCACACAACCGTCTCTACAGCAAATCCTACAAAAGCAGTGTTACACAGCTGCAGTACCCTTGCTTATTCTGCATGATATCTTAGAGTTGTGCTTGCTAGACCTGGTGGAACAGCCACGTGTGGATGTGCTACATCCTAAATCTGTTGATTTCAAGGGACAGAATTCTCTGAAATGGTGGGCTGAAAATTTTTTCTTTGAAAGAGAAACTCAGAGGTATGAAACGACTTGCTCAAGATCACATGGCAGGTAGAGGGGAGGAAGGATCCCAGCCTCTGGTCATCCTCCTGGGCAGCCTCTCCCACAGGTGTACCTGCCTCTTGCTAAGAGGAGAGTAAAAGGTTCATTCTCATGTTTAGCAGTGATGAAAGAAATTCCATTTTCCATTTAGAAAATGATCAGGTATTTCCAAAGTAGATCAGACTTACACTTACTCAGTTCTGTTTGCTTGATTGGATACAGTGATGCGTTTGCGCAAATGTGCTGCAAGTAACATAACTGTTCGTATGAAGAACTTTATGCCTAAAAGCTGCTGTGGAGCTTTTAAGAACCTAGGAAATGTTCATTAAAATAAGGTGCTGCTGGTACCTCTTGAAGTCACCAAAGAACTGTGAATTTATTTTCCAGTGAGAAATACAACAGATATCTTGATAGGCAATCCCTAGAAATGGTGTCACAAAAGGAGAGAGTCAAAATAAAATTAAGATGCCATTAATTGTTATTTTTCCTGTCCTCCATTCTCCTTTGATCTAAAAACTTCTTCCTTTTTCCTTAGGGAAGGAAGGAGGTGTGGGAAAGAGAATTACTGGGCTGAGACCATATTTCTGCTGTCAGCTGCTCTGCAACTTCATCCAGAAGAGCTTATTCTTGTTTTTCACCCCCTCAGGGCTGACTGCCTCGGGAAGTGCTTTAGATAGGAACCATGATCCCTAGCTGAATTACAGCTCCTGCTAATAGTTTGCCCACAGATCAGCTGTGGCTCTCCAGAGCCTTAAAATACTCGTATGCTTTGTTCAGGACTTCAGGCTCACTTTTTACAGACATCTTTTATCATAGAAAGAAAGCTATTATAAGAAGCTAATACATGCTTAAGGCTGAGGTAGAAATCCTTTTCAATAGTCAGAAGTTAGTATTGTAGTTAAATTTGCCTGCTTGCGTGGAAAATCTTTGATGACAAGATCTCTATATTTTGACATACTTGATGCCCATTCAGCAAAATAAAATAGAATCGTAAAAGTAATCTCCATGACTTGGATAATTGCAAGATGATCCATAAAAGAGGGTTTATTGGAAAATAAAATGTCAACAATGTAATTTTTAATATCAAGGTAAAATTACTTTTCACAGTACTGGCTATCTATTATATTTTTCCATCTGCTTTTTGTAAGTACATTTTTCATGTCTGAGAAATCAGAGAAATCAAAATTTATTTATTTTTTTTTTAAAAGCAAAAAGAATATTCCTTTAATCTCTTTCTGTGTTAGGGTGCTAAGCTTTACTCTCATGGAGGCAGACACCTGCTTAAACTACCTCTAATCTAGTGTCTCCTTAAGTTTACAGCAGCATAGCCAGACACATCATTTGGTCCCCTACCAATGCAAAAGGTTTTGAAGCTCTTGAAATGTTTTTGTTCGAAAATGTGTTTAGACTGCTGGGGCTCTAATAAATAGTCTCTTTTTTCACACCTTTCCTTCCACATTGTCTTTAGACTCTGAAAAATGCTAGTGTTAGAATTAACATATTCTAACATAAATTACTTCTGCAAAATTGCATTTGTGTAAGTTTACAAAAGAGCAAACTGTAAAGCACCTGCTATCTCAGGCTAGAGTCTACGTGCTGATAACAAGGCATAAATGTTGAGTTGATAAAAAATAGTTTGCCACTGATAAAACAAGAATTGAAGTGTCCTTCTTGGTGTAATACTTTTTGTTCAATATTCAGCCCCCCTGATCTTTGCAAGCAATGCACTGAAATCTAAAAATACTAATGATTAACCATACATTTCATTACCCTTGATCCACATGTCTGTGTGCAACTGTCTTAGTTGATGAAAGCTTGTATCTTATCAAAAGTTGTGTTGCTTGGCTTTTAAAATTACAAACATTATCTTTCATTCTGCAGGAAGTAGTTTAATAAGTTGTTCCGGATTACTCATCAGAATTCTGTTTCCTCGGTTCAATACTTTCCTGGCACGTCCAAATAAATGCAGCAGCACTTCCCTCTTCATGTTCTGAAACTTCAAAAATATTTCACAGCAACCCGAGTTAATATGAAATGGAATCACAGCTGAATCTCTTCAAACTTTTGGAAAATACTTTTCCAGAACAACTGCTTCAAAACAATTTCAGTCCCTGACAGGTGCCAAAAAAAAGAAAAGGCATGTGAGTAGAAGCAATAATGGAATTTATTCTACACTTAAGCATTTTAGATACCCAGCAGAATAATTTAATCTCTTTGCATAAATAATACATTATAAAATTACATTGGGGTATATATAACAAAGTAGTATGCTAAGCGTTTTAATATGATTGAAATACATTTGATCAGAGTAAAAAATGGTTTTTATATCATGAAGGGAAATGTCTATTTAATTTTCTCCAAATGGAAAAGAATTTTTAGAACCCATTCCTTCCTTCTTCAGGGAATTCCTCCACATTGAAAAGCAGAATTTGAAGTCAAGATATTTCAGAGTTGGACAGGTAGGAACTTTACTAGATGGTGCGGTTTGGGGGTCTGGGGATGAATGCTAATTCTGTCATGGAGGTGATCTGTGGAAAGCAGGGTAGGAGGAAAAAGTGATTGATGCCAAGCATTTTGTGCACAAAGCTTTCCAGGAGTTTGAGTTTCTGAGTAGCAGCAGCAAAATGAGTACTAGATGCAGCATAAGGAACCAAATGGTGCACATTTCTTATTCAATATAGAGTGCTGCTGAGGTGGAGCAATTGGTCTGCTTTTTGTTTTAAATGAGTGTGGAGAAGAGTCTTATTTAGAGCTCACCAAAATCAAACAAATCATTATCTATATGCTTTGCATAGTGGGTGAGATGTAATGTTTAACTGCATTGCAGGTTCCTTAATGTTTTGCTCAAGAGATCATATAAGCTCCTTAAAAACAGTCTCAAAAGGTAGATGCAATGAAAAAAATCTACAAGAAACTCTTGGGCTACTTAAACTGAGATGGGATTTGCAATATTTGTAAAATTCACAAGTGGAGCTACTAAGAAAAAAAGGATTCGATTCTAGAAGCTCTTGCTGATCTCTAGCAGCTCCTTTTAATTTTCTTAGGAATTGTAAGTACGAATGGCTTCTTATCAGCCAGGTCTGCAGTGTTGCATTTCTCACACTGTGCACCACAGGGATGGGATCGAGTCTATCCCAAATGGTGCTCAGCACCCAGCATCTTCTGCTAGATCTTGTGCTGCTAATGGCATCGAAACCCTCTGCCTGTAAGGCCTAGGTTCATACTCTGAAGGGATGACGGTATGGAGGCAAAGCAGAAAAAGTCCTACTTGTACGTGGTACTAGTGTGAGGAGGTCTTTCTATTCTATCTCCATCTCCCCACTTATTCCTAAAAACAAGTCTGTGTGTGGTCTCCGTTGTACCCCCACCACAATCCCCCAACTGGATCACTGATGAAAGCCCTCTTTTCTTTAAGTAGAATATCGGCAATGTCCTCTCCCTAGGTCTGATGACTTTTCTGACATTACTTAGTTTTACTGATGAATGACTAAAGTGTGTCACATTTATGTTTAAGTCCCCAGAAGCATTCTTCTTCTCTCTCTTTTTTTTTTTTTTTTTTTTAACTGTAGACTGTCACATGGATAAAGATGTACCCATGTGTAGTTTCTGCTTCTGTAGAGCTGAGGAAGTAGAGGGAAAGGCAGCTCTGGAAATATGACACAAATCTGATGTGCATAGTCAGGGATTTCTCTAGATTCTCTCTTAAAACTGGCAATAATGGTATCTTCGTTGGCTGGTTTTGGTTTTGGGGTTTTTTTCCTTTGAACATCAGCATTTGTCCACTATAAACAGAATGAAGGCACTACCTTGCTTCATGTAAAGCACTGAAAAACTAGTGGGTAGCAGTATTTTTTTCACCTTTGACTAAATTTAATTCCTACCAGTGCCCAAAAAGGAAAGGCTCTGTATCTGGTAACTAGCTACTCCTGCCAAGTAAGCACAAACATGTTCAATTAATTTCTTTTAAGATGCATTTCTCATGTCACTTCTAGGACAAGAATTATACTTAAAAAAACAAAACAAACAAAAAAGAGACCATATGACCACAACCTCAATCTGCAAGTCAGAAAATTTAATTCCTACCTAAGTATCATTTACATCAGCAATTGCAGTGTAATTTATTTACATCAGTATTACAATGTGATACTGATCTATCAAAGAGTATTCTGTGATTATTAAATATAATTTTTTTTAAACCATGTACCTGTCAATTACTTTATGGTTAATGTCCACAACTGACCATAGGTCATTAGTTATGTCCCCAGATAGTATCTCCTAACTGACTGCTACTCAAGCCGCCTCATCTTTTAGACCTCTGTGTATGTGTGTAAGTGTGTGTGTGTGGTGGGGAGTGGGGGGGTGGGGATGTATTCAGAAAGTTTTATACTCTAGAAGGTGACCAGCTCTGACTCTGTCAGGCCAAGGGAGGAAAACCATTTATCCACCTGTTTTTTGTAAAGTGTGGATTGCTCTTTTATATGTGATAATGACCCAACATCCATTGTAACTGCTCTGTCCGTATTGATGGTGCATTTGGCTTTCTGCAGTGTGAAAAAGGGATTTTTTTCAGCTTCTGAGGATAAAAATCACCTGTGTTTCTCACATATTTCATCCCTTGTTAGCCTTATATATAATTTAGCAAGCCCAAGGCAGTTTCTAAATGAATGCTACATACTATGACCAATTATTCATTTGTGATCCATGTACACTCTTTGTCTTGCCTGGAAAATACAGGTTTTGAGTTGGACTTGGGAGAAATGAGTAATTTGTTTTGCTTTATTAGTCCTGAATTTCATTTTTTACTGGTTAGAGGAATATGTCCCCTAAATGTCAGCTTGTACATTACCCCATTTTGAAGGGCTTACTTGTGAGTAAGAATATGTCTTTCACTATTTGATCAGTGTGAAAGTTTGTTTCAAAAAAAAAAAAAAAAAAAAATGTTTCCAATGCTTTTGTAATAATTGGGTAGATATTTATTTGTATTGTAGTGTGTATCTGTATGCAAGAATCTGCAGGTGTAACAGAAATAGGCAAGAAATCAGTGGGTAAGTCAGCCCCTCCATTACACAGGTACTCACATTACACTTTCCTCTATTTACCATAGCATTAGACATTGTGTGAGAAACCTCTGGATCCAGAAATATAACAGAGATACTGATACAGACACGGTGACGTTTACTTCAGCATCAAGCTCAGAGTTTGCTGTCATTTAGTAATGAAGGCTGACATGATTTAGGGGACATGGAGAAACAATTGAGGTCCCGTGGAGCGTTTGTGCCAGCACTGTCACTCAGGCTAGCCACCAAGGCCCTTGCAGCTGCAGCTGGCTTTGAGAAAGTCCTTACTCTCCGTTCCTGTTTCAATGGTGGAGCAGAAGGGGCCACAGCCAGACCAACTAATTGGTCTCATTTTTACTTCTCATTTTTTTCAGTAATGTGCATATCAACTTCACGTGGTGACAGATAGTATTTCCTAAGTGTAGATGATCTTCTGAAATTCATGATTCTAAACAACTAATTGTAAATTATGAATCTTTGCATAGCATGGAGTAAACAGCTAATTTTATCTGACCAATATTCTGCAATTTTTCTCTCCTTTGGCTGCTTCTATGTGACCCTTTTAGCTGTAATGAGAATTACTTTTATATGCAGAAGAGAGAGACGACAGTGCAAACAGTCAAAGCATAACAGTCCTGTGAAGCTGCAGGGATTCAGTCTTGACAATACCAGTGGAAGCATTAGAGTAATCTCTTGGGCACCTGTGGAGGATGGATTGCCTTAATGGCTGCAAATGCGCTGTGATTATGTTAGTAAATCATATGTGGAATTCTCTTCTGATTGACTCCTCCATTCCTCTCTTGCTTCCCTTCATTGCAAGATAGCAGCAAGTCCTTTAGTGTGGAAAATTTAGTATTTAATTCCACTGAAACAGTTTGCCTATCTGTCTTCTCAGCAAGCATAATGGCCCAGTGCATTTGAAGGACACAACAGTATTGCTTAACTATATTTCTTGATTCATTAATCTTTACATCAAAAAAGAAGTCCCACTTAAAAACACTGTTAATGTCAAGACATAAAAATTAAGCACAAACAACTCACACTTCTGGGCTTGTTTGTTCATGATAGTTTAAGATAGTCTGTACAAGTGCTACTATCCATGCAGACGAGTAGTTCTGGATGTGTTCCTTATTCATCTCTTGTCCTGTCTCTTAAAATGATGTCAGGTGCCTTTCGGTTTTGCTTGCTCAAATTATGTTGGTAGTATGACCAGGAAGTTGCAAAAATTGTGAGAGAATTGGTCAGAGCAGGTAGGTTGCTGTGTTTTGACAATGAGAATTCAGTGGAAAGGGAAGCCATAATAGGGTACATACTCAAAAGGTCCTTGTGCACCTTCTTTGTTCCTTTCTGGGAACAACGTGCATTCTAGATATTTGCTTGCTGTTTCCCCAAAGCTTAGCTACATACGGGCAGAGGAATGTTCAACAGAATTGCTAAATGTGCAACTGTCACGTCTATGTGGCACTACCATGCCATCTCCATTTCTTTGGACAGGCATTTGAGGCCACCTTTGCACCCTTGCATTTCTGAAGTGCTGAAAAGGACAGCTGCATCCCAGTCACTGCCTCACTTGGGTGAAAAGGAAGAACATCTTCTTGCACTACGCTTACCCCCCTAAACTCTCTCATACCTGTGGAAGAGTTAGGTAAAATGTGGTCTTTAATGATCCTCATAAGTGTAGCCAGTCTACAGGTCATTCTAACAGCAGAAAGGAAATACATTTGGTAAGAATGTAGGTGGCTAAAGTAACTAAGAATTTGGAAGACTTTCTGCCTGTACTATGTAAACACACAAATTAGTAAGGAAAAGTAAAGCAGGTGGGGTGAATTGATTAGAAAAACTGACTGAGAATTATTAAACCATTTCATTTGCTCCCAAATATGAATTTCATTCTACCTTTAAGAAAAATATTTTTAACTTGGTTTCTAAGGAGATTAGTCGTGTATGAATGTGCTGTCTTTGTCCATCTGTCTGCTATTTCTTTTATGTTCCCAATACACATTGAATCTGTTGACAGATTTCCACTTCAACAGAAAGCAGAGGTTTAGAGGGTATGAAATTTCATGGATGTTAGTGGAGGCCACTTAGTGTTCGTACAGCTCAACATTTGTGGGGGACTTCCCCAATACAATATGGGGCAGACCGGAAGTATGGCAGGTTCTGGGATATAGGAATTCAAAGGGCCCAGGGAGTGCTGTGTTGCAGGGGTCCTGGGAAGGAACTAAGAGAAGAATTGAGTGGAAAGCAAGAAACATGCGCACAAAAATCGTAGTAAAAAAAGCCGAACTACTCTCACTGTTCACGGAAATGTTTGATGAACAGTCAGTTATAAGTAAGAAGTTACACACTTTGGTCTAAAAAAGCCAAACAAAAGCATTAGGAACCAAATGCTGTCATGGCCAAGCACATATGCACCCATCTTTTTGTGTTAAGGACTTCCTGGGTGTGTGACCTGAGTGCCATTACCTTTTGAATTATTTTCAGCAGACTTACTGATCTTCAGCAACTGTCATCAGCCTTTCTGTATACTTCTTCATTCCCTCAGTTGCACCAGTAGGCCTGAGGCTTACCGGAGAGTCCAGGCGATTTACTGCAGAGCTGCACCTTCATGCTAGGCAACCGTGCTGAGATTTTGGTAGCATTGTTTCAACCCCCCCCCCCCCCCCCCCCCCCAAAACACCAAAACACCAAACAAGTTTAAGGAAACAGCATGAGTTTTCTTCTTCTGGAATATTATCTGTGATCATCCTGGAAGCCAATGTCAGCAGCCTTTCTATAAGGAACACCAGTGTTACCCATCTCCTGCCCCACCTCACAGCCTTTTCCAGGATTCTCTCCTGAAGAAAGCAACCCTGTGCCTTTCAAAATGTGTATGTTTTTTGAGGTCTTGAGTTAGCTAATTGTATGCCTGCACAATATATGCCCACTGTATTTGATCTGGAAGAAACTGCTTATCTCGGTCTGTGGTTAAAAAGTAGTTGAGCAATAGCAAAAATCTAAAGTTCATTGTGTTCATTTGGAGAGTGAATTTGGAGAAACGGAAGGCTGGTAATGCACAATGCATTCATTTCCATAGCAAATATATATCCTATAAGAGGATGCCAGAAAGGAAAGTGGAGCAACAAAAGTGAAAAATTGCCACTTGATACAATGATTTGTCACCTGTTGACAGTTGTGTCTGTTGGCAGAAAAGTTCATTATGAATGATAAGTTGAGGGCTCAAAGCAGGACAGATAGAAGCCTTGAAGATTTGTCCTTGAAGGCTGGTGATGTACAGCATGCTTTCTTTCTTGCTGTAATGGAGGGTAGTGTAGCTTAATATGACTGTTAGTCTATTGTAAGGTATCTCTGATCAAAAGAATTACAGAATGAAGGATGTTCATAATTAAAACATATTGTGACAATACTGGGAAAGTACAATGCTCTGTAAATACTTTTACAAATAAGTGAAGAGAGGGCTTCAGGTACTGAGAACGAGTGAAAATCAGACTACCTGATATTGTAAGCCTAATTTCCATAACTTGAGAACAAGAAGTTTATATTAATTTAAATATTCATCATCCTAAAGGATCATAAGAAAAACTCAGAGCAGACCAGGGTTCATGAAACCATTCAACCAGTAGAAAATTTTACATCATACACTCAAGAATTAGGCATTTCTTTTGTCATATCCCAAGCAGCGGTTTCTGTTGCATCCAACTCCTTTGTTTCCCTCGTATCTTTTCAGTAGAAAGCTTGTATGTGTAATATAGAAGAGATAACAGCAGGGCAAATGTGTCATTGATTACATGTTTTTTCATGCTCCCTAGGGTAATGAAAGGTGAAGCTATAACATCTCCCTCCTTCCCACTCCCATTCAAACAGATAAACATGTTTTGTACATGGGACAACCCATATTTTTTTCTACACCATGAAGTGTAAAAAAGTACTTGGCTTAAGGACTGCCAGGTAAATGACCATTTGACCCTTCATAGGCTTTTCCTTCAGAAGAAATGAAACTTCGAAGAATGTGGCAACCTTGTGATAATCTTATTTAAAAGGCATTTTAAATCCAAGAGAAACAGGGTAACTCAGTGTGGGAATTCCTACTGCTTTATTTCACCTTTTTGTTTAGTTACCATATCACCAGTGTATATAACTTCGACTGTTATATTCCAGTGTCTTTGCCCAGATGTCCTCTTGGATTGGTTGACTTTGAGTAGCTGTGCTTCTTCCCTCCTGAGTTTATAAGGACACAGTTTTTAACAAAGAATTGCTGGAGTAGAAGAACAGACTCTGGTCTACATAGTTCAAAGCTTCTGGCTGCAGAAGTAGCTTAATGAGAAGCACGTACAGCTTTATTCAAGTCTGATATTCTGGTTTTGTGGGGCATCTGATACTTCAGGCGAGAGATGACATCTTTAAAACTTACTCATCCTAATTTATTTCCTGTTGTTCAGCTGTGCTGCCTGTTGTGGGTGCTTCTGTGCCGAAACAGATACCCAATAAAAGTGTAATGTTTTCTTTACTATTGACATTAGACTCAGTTGTGTATGCCTAGTTATGAAATTTAGTGAAATTGTGTGATAATACCATATGCCTCCCACTCTTTCTGAGTGTTGACAGGTTTCTCATATATATTCTATCTGAATGCTGTAACTACACATAGATGGAGCAGATGGAGTTGCTCTGCTTTTAATCAGGGAATATATTTGCTTAGGAATAACATGCATTTGTTGTTTCTTAATTGGGGGGGGGGGGAAGTTTTGTATGTTATTTACAGGGTTCTTTCTGAGTGGATGAAAGCAGAAATGATCAGAGAATAATTCTTCAGAGAAGTATTTTGCTAAGAATATTTGGTAGGAAGAAGTAAGAAGGTGAAGAAGAAGATCCCACAGGGTTGTTCCATGTTGTAAGTTTGACCTTCAGGTATAGAGGATATGGACAGGGAGAATAGGTCTACCTCTCTTCTGTACGGCTGCCATGTGTACATGCTTTAGTCGGGCCACGTGATTATAATCACAGCATTTCAGCTTGGTTCTTTATCTGATCTCTAGATAACTCATTACCTAATTGATTTACAGTAAGAAATGGAATTAGTTCTGATAATGGCTTTTTTTGTCCTGCTATTTGTCTTCTTGTCTTCTTATTTAGTAATACTTGCACAAATAGAGATGTTCTTGAATATAAACCCTGAGTTTTATTTTCTAAGTATCCGTTAATACAGAGAAGACCAGTTACTTAAAGCATTTGATCTTCTGACCTTGTAACATCTCACTGTGTCACAGGGACTATAAGGTCAATAGGCAATGACAACAGCATCCTCTTTAAGTTGAAAAGCTTTTAATAATAGAGATCTTCCTTTACCTCTGTTTTACTATGATACGTTAGTCTCTTATTTGTCTAATATGTGTTAATTCTTCTATATAGGCTCATGTAATTTTCATGCTGTCACTTGTATACTTATTTTTGATGGAACAATCCGATGGTTAGATTGTTAATAAGACTTGTATCTACTTCCCTATTTTGATGTGAAATTCTGTTTCATGCAACACATTATGTACTGTACCACAAGTACTAAATAACTCAAGTTGTTATGGAAAAGACACCAGAATATAAGAACATATAATGTAAATGTATGTTGACTAAATTAATTTTGGGGATGAAACTGAAAGTGATATATTTTAAAAATCAGTAAGTATTTGGGGGGGAAAGACATTTCAATGCTAATTTCAAGAAGATAGGCTATTGTTTAACTGAAATAACTGAGAACACAATATGCCCCCAAATGAACAGCATGAAGGGACGACAGACTGGAACCACTCACTCAATACTGCATCTCATGAACAGTCCCCTTGCTGACGTGCTGCGTGGGTATTTTCTAAGACGAAAAGGATTTGATTCCTAAAGGAAGGCAGTAGAATCTGCTTCCAGTATCACAGATCCCTTGGGGTTTGTAGGACAGCAAGGATTAGTTAAGTCATCACACTTCCAGAGCTGTCCACCTTGCCCTCAATTTACAATAAAAGGAGGCTTCCAGTGCCAGAATTACACATTACAGTTTTCAGGTTTCAGACAAGTGATTTAGAACTGGGAGAATTATTGAAAATGGATTTGTTTTCTCCCTCACTTCCCATATTAATCAGCCTTTGTAGAGGAGGAGCAAGTTCAAATGCCATTCCCAAAAGATATCTTCAGCCTGTCAGCTACTGTATTGTCACTGGACTGCCAGGATTTGTGCTGACTTTGCTGTAACTAAATAGGAAAAGGTCTCACTAGTGAGAGGAGTAAGTGACGTCTCCCAGGTTTCTTGTAAGAACAGGCAAACACTGGGAGAGGAGACCTCCTGTCCCATGTTCTGCAGCTCTGCACCACAGACCAATGGCAAAAACCACTAATGTCAACTAATGTCAACTAAAGTCAACTAATCTCTCTTGGAGCTAACAAAGAGCCAGGAATGTATTAAACACACGCAAAGGCAAGAGAAAACCCCCAGCCCAACCACAACCATACCTCTGGGCACTGTCCCTTACTGCATCCTCCCTTCCAGTAGTGTCTTGAAAGCAACTGTTAAGGGGCTGACAATAAGTAAACGCTATGCCTGCCAGATAATGTTACACAAAAACCAAAAGAATGGAAGTCCCATTTTAAATCACAAAGCTGAAACTGGGCATCTTGAAATTTTGATAGGTAGGCTTTCTAGTATATCATCAATGTTATCCAACTATACCAGGAGGTGATATAGACCCTGCTTAGAGGAACTCCCTGCAAGAGTGACTCGTTTCTTGTTTACAACCCAGTACTAAGGTCAAGAAGTCCTCTCTGTCTCATTACAATGTTTTATGATTGATTTTAGCTTTCCTGTCATCATGACACCTGGCTTAAAAAAGTATCTACTGTTGTCTCTTTCAGTATTTCACGTGATCTTAGGGACCTCATTCTCTCCTGTTTTACATTTTTTAAAATCTTAAAACATCTAGAACTGGAATGCACATTTAGCTGTAATAATTTATTTATTTTTTTTAATTGAAAGTCTGTGAGCACTGAAATGGTGAACTTAAAGATACTTTCATGAAAATCTCTTATCTCTTCTGAGGTAAAAGGGACTGTGAATGTCCACATAATTACTTTTGTGGGTATCTTTATAATAGCCTTGGGGACATACACAAACATTTAATTATTGGGAAAGAAGTTAATACAATGAAGAATATCATGCTAATAATGAATCTTATAAACACATAGAACTCATTAATTGATAATTATGTTGAGAGATAAGCACAGCTCAATTGATTTTGCTTTAAGCAAGGAGTTTGTGCAGGTGTTTACTGAGGAAGAGATTGTGAGAAATCCTGCTATATGATTCTTTGTTGATAATTTCCTTCTTGTCCTTGGTTCTGAAACAGTGTTGATGTCATAGGGTTTTTTTGCTCCCCTCTTCTTCCCAAGTGTGTCTTTTTCCTTTGCATGTTATCGCAAAAAATAAATTGGCACATGTAGCGGGAGAGAGCCTTAGAGCTGGCCTATATACCACAAGACAAAGTCAAGGAAAAGCCAGATAGGCAGAAGGGCTCTTTGTGGAGCAAGTCCCCTGTGGCTCATTGCATCATGACTGCTCGGCCCAAAGGCTACTGTTTCATGGCAGCCCTAGTGCACACCAAGGAGTCACCTTAGCAGACCAGAAACAAGGCTTTGGTTGGCTTTTGTCAGCCCATGGAGGTGTCTGACCATGGGGTAAGAGAGAATCTGTCTGCCTTTGGGGGACCTGCCCCTGTGCCCTCAGATCCTTTCATACCTGCCCCAAGTGTCTTGAAGGCTACTTTGCACAAGTAGCTCACAAACACCTTCATGGTGGCTAGTCTCTGGCTTTACCTTCCTAGAAAGTAGCATGTAAATCAATATGTAGCTGTGCTTTCATATTGTATCAACTTCTACTTTCTCACCTGTTTTAGTAATAAAGCCAGTTAGCTACACATTCAGAGTTAGTTGGCCTTGAGCATGGGATACAGAAACCCAGTCAAGTGCTCTGCTCCACATAACATTGGAGCAGTAGAGGTAGGGAAAATATTTTGATAGATCTATTTCATTCAGCTGCAGAATAAGATCTCTTTTCCTTAATTTTGAACATTTCAAGGGAACAAGAAAGCTATTTTTTGTCAAGAACTCTCTATACTATGATCTCTAACTTAGTAATTTAATTTAAAGTGTCAAGTTTAATTTCATCTCAAATATAGACCTGTAAAAACACACTTTTGTAAGCTTTTTTTGACTCACCCACCAGATTTAGTTTGCATGCTTTTTTTGTTTGTGAAATGGCAAATACCTTTTGGAAAAAGTCTTACTTGAAATGCAATATTTAAAATGCTTGATTTTCCTCAAATTTCTTTGAAAATAATTTTTCCTTTTAAAAAGTGAATATTTCACAGTAGCGTTTGCAACTCAAAATATATTGTTAATAGTACAGATGAGAAACTGCATTTGTAAGAGGAGTAAATGTGTGGAAAAACTGCAAGACTTCAGGGGTGCTTTACCCAGTACACTGTTCTTCCCAAGCTGCCTCTTAAGCAAAAAAGGAATCTGACATTTCTGAGGAGAGAGAGATACACAAAAATCCCCCAAGTTCTGATTGCTATTTCTAAAATACAAGCTTGAAGATGACTGCCCAATTTTGATATTTTCACTTTCTTTTATTTTCAGGTAAAAGGTATTAAAATCTTACAGAAGAAAGCTGAATAAAGAGTTAGGACTGCTCCAAACTGGGATGAATTTGCTGCAAGATGGGAAAGAACTGTACAAAGGAAAAAAAAGTCTGTCAAGCTGGTTTGGTAAGTAAGTCCTAAGTTTATTCCATTTGTTTAGAACAGAGAAAGGAATAAAGGCCAGATGTAAGGGAGGACAAACAAACAACAAAAAACCAGTGAAATAGGAAAGAATAAAATTAATGCATTTGTGGCATTACATCAAAACTAAAGTTAGAGGAGATTTTCAGTGTTGGAATGTTTTGTCAGCTGAAGTCAGGCTGTGGCTCAACAATACAGGGAGTTTGGCCTTTCAGGTTCCTGGTACCAAGTGACAGGTATTGCAACCACACAGTGCAAAAGCATTGATCTGCAGTGAGTACCCTCTGTCAGTTTGGTTTTGTGCTAAAAATGCATCAGGTGGTGTCTGACTTCCTACTACAAGCAGTAAGTTGGCTGATTCCCTATCATGTGTAGAAGATATTTTGGTAGGAAGTCTGTCATGTTGCCTGCCATCACTGAGCTGGGTAAAAATTTCTACTGCTGGTGTCTGTTATGTGCAAATCCAATACTATTGACGGGAGAATCACAGCTTTTAAGTGCTCAGCAGCACTACAGCCTGACATGTGTCTGTGTGAGGTACTGTAGACATGTAAATCACTGTCATTAATTACCGTGGAAAACTTAAAAAACCTACCAGTTGCTAGTTTTTCAACAACAAAAATGCACATACAAAGAAAATAGTCTTTCTGAGAAGGCATCATGTGATATGAAAATAAATAAATAAATAAATAAATAAAAAATTAGGCAAGCTACCAGCCATGAGCTGTTTCAAGTATCAATTCAACATGTCAATTACATTAATATGTACACTAACAATTTTGCCAGCAAAGTGCAGTAGAGCACTCTTTTTTGTGGAGGATTAAAAAAAAAAAAGGATAATACATGCTTTGAAATAACAAATTATGTAATGGGAATTGCAGTCTGGCTGTATACAGTTATTTTTGAGAAATTGTGTTTTAGGTAACAAGTCTCTAAATATAATCTTGGTGGATGAATTAATTTATTATGACAAATTTTATTCAGGGTATGAATTAACCATTTTGGAAGAAGGTAAGATAAGACTGGATTCTTGGTTTCCTTATGTTTTCTGTAGCTCTATTCCTCAAACAAACAAACAAATAAAAATCCCTAAGATAATATGTCTGTGCTTGCTGCTGGAATCAGTAGCCTTCACAAATGGATGCAACTATATGATCCAAATGTTACCCCTCTGTGAAATGCATGTAATATACTACTTCAGGTGGGATTGAGGGCTCTCACCTGGTGACATTTTGTACTTTTTATCTACCTGGACTGGTTTTTGTGCTTTTGTACTTACCTGCAAAGAGTTTGTCAAACTGGAAGAAAATGCAGGTTTCAAGAGACAGTTTCTGGTGTCAGGCACAGGTTCAGTGGTTAGGTGTTCACTGTCAGAGCTGAATTTAGGACTCAAAGTTTGTCAGCATTTCAAATAGAAATAGAATTTGATTGCAGCTGCAACAGAGCCTACTATTACTGTAGGAATTTACTCCCCTAAAAATGTTCATATTCTCTGTGAGGCTCCCTTTTAATTATGGGGATATTCTCCTAAATGTTCTGCAAAGTAGTACTAACCATGTATCTTTGTATTGCAGTGGCCACACTAAGTATACTTAAGCACTATCACAATAATTGTCTTCTGCTGTCTTGTCTCGTCTCATCTTGTCTCATCTCATCTCATCTTATCTCATCTCATCTTTTTTTCCTCCCCCTATATTGAACAGATGGCCTTGAGCTTTATGTAGGTGATTAATTAAACTGCACATAACAGGAGTATTTTTGCATACATAAATTCCTCTTAACAAGATTTTAAATTCTTTTAGCAACCAATCTGCTTGGCTGGGAGCGGGGGGGTCCGAATATTTTTATCTTCATCTATATGTTGTGCCAGTTGTTAGAAAAAGCTTAAGTTTCAATTCTTCTGGCTAGTAAAACTTAACAAGGGTATCAGTAAACTGAAAAAATTAAATTCTGGTGCTGAGAATATAAGAGACTTCTGTAGATGCACTGTAACAAATGGCAATGTGTATGGGAGAAGGCAGGGGTTTCTTTATCTGACAAGGTCTGTTTAGAGCACAGGAACCTGACTTCAACAGCTGCACTCAGAATTAGCTGCAATGTCTGTTAGAGTACTTGCACTGAAAGGGCAGGTGAAATAATGAGAACAAACCCTACAGACACATGGCAGCAGACAGTCTGCTATTACAGGGCTCACTGCATATACCTCTGTTGTTTCTCACGTAGGCCAAGGAGCATTTTTGTAGGTTTCTCATTCTGCAGTCACTGCTGACCTCACATTCATGTGGATTTGTCCCGATCCAATATCGGGGAGGTTTGTTAAATGATCCTGAGAGCGAGATTAAGACACGAATGAGGTCAGATGCTGTACAACCTTACAACTTTTATTTCCTACAATAACCAATAACTGCGATAAAACAGAGGGAGGAAGGAGAAAAAGAGGCAGACCTAAGCAAGAGAATGGAAGAGAGGTAGCAAGACTAGTTACCACAACCACGAAGCCAGCAACGTCCTGCCGATGCCCGTGATGGAGGGTCGGGTTCCTCTGCTGCCAGTCAGGTGTCTCTCCTTCAGAGCCAGGTGTCATAGTCC
Source organism: Astur gentilis (assembly GCF_929443795.1). Lineage (NCBI taxonomy): Eukaryota > Metazoa > Chordata > Aves > Accipitriformes > Accipitridae > Astur > Astur gentilis. The sequence continues at coordinate 14,252,918 of NC_064900.1, read as the reverse complement.
CTCCGATGTTTTCCAGGTTCAGGTCTTCCGTCCGTAAGAGGGGAGTACGCAGTTCTCTTATTGCCCCAGTCCCCACAATTTTTCGGAAAAGTCCACCCATTTCCATAGAACTCATTACCTTATCGGGCAAGCACAGCTTGGCAGGTGCAGGTGTGGTGGTTTCTTCGGGGACGTCTTTGTGCGTACTCTCCCATACAACAGCAGGACATTGAGGCAACGTTATCATGAGTCAGCAACTCAGCACAGTTCCTCACATTCTCCCATACAACAGCAGGACATTGAGGTAGCATCACCGTGAGTCAGCACATTCTCCCATACAACAGCAGGACATTGAGGCAGCAGCAATGTGAGTCAGCAATTTAGCACAGTCCCTCACAGGATTTTAATTCTAAGTGGTAAAATTGCAATGCTTTAAAATGGTGTTTTCATTTCTCTTCACCATGATTGTTTTTCATGGGCTTATTAGCAAGAGCCGGATGTGTATTATAAAGTGATTGAAGGTAATATAATGAACAGTTGCTCCAAATTCTAATTACATTTTCTTCTCGTATTCATGCAGCTTTTATCAGTGAGTAGTCTCCTGAATGAGTTTATTGGCAAGAACATTCATGGGACTGGCTAATGCAAGGCAGTATTTTGAAAATTTTGTGAACACGTTTCAGAAACACTTTCTTGCATAAAGGCATTCCTTTTCTGTCATCACTCAACAAAATATTTGAATTTGAACACTTGAGGTTATGAGTTAAAATGTGTGTCAGGGTCACCGTGTTCAGTGGAGATACTAACAATCGGCAGGTTCTGGGAGTGTTTCAGGCCTCCATGAACTTCTACGTTGTGTTTTGTCAAAACAGGTTTGGTTTTGAATGTTGAGTTTGTAAGACAAGCTAATTATACATGACCTGCAAGTATAGCCAAGGTTCATTTATAGAAATAACTGAGCAAATGATTTCTGCTAATGAAAAAAATTTTAAAAAGCTTTGATTCATACAGAGAGGAAGAACTGAAATTTCAAATCTGATAACATCTTATACACTTGGGTCTGCTTAGAATAAATCATTATTCCACTGATGTACTCTGCTTGACAATCTCCTAGAAGCCCAGGATAATAATTAAAGATGTGTGAAGTTATACAGTCAATGGTTGCTGTAGCAGTGTATCATCTCAGTTATAGCAGTAGAATTCAACGTATGCTGTGGAAAGCCAGTATGAAGGGTGTGTGTTTGTGTATGTGCCTGTGTGTTTGTGTGTGTGCATATAGGTATGCTAAAAGATTTCTTGCTATGTGTTCCTTCCATGTTTTTTAATGGTGTGGGAAGGAGAGCTAAAGGGAAGTTTATCTTCCTAGGAAAGGAAGGTTAATACAAAGAGGGGATTGATTCTCCTCTCAGATAGGTAGCCAAGAATAACCACGTATCTTGAAAAATCTCCTACTGTATTCTCTGGCTTTACTGTACATCTATTAATAGATAATCTGTGATACCTAACTATGAACACATACATACCTGAGAAGAATGAAATCTTGTGAGGTTAATCCATCGTAATCCCTTTGTTGACACCTTTGCCAGCTTCCTCTTAAAAGTTTTAGATTCCTCAGGCAATCTTCACATGACCTGTTTCCTTTTCCACTGATAAAACTTAGAAAAAAACTTCTATCTTTTCAGAAAGCAAAAATATTTGGGATTCAGTATACTCCCAAGTGTATATATTTGAGTCTCTTTCTTCATATTCCAGATATATTTGGGGGATGTTACGATACCTAGGGGAGCTTTTTCCTTTGTAGGATGACAGCAGAAAGAGGGCTCAGTGGTATGGGACTGTTGGAAGGCGTGAGCTGACAGTGTGCATTGAAGATGTATATTGATTGGATGCATACAGACCTTCATAAAAACTTAAACTGTGTCACTTTAATGACGAATTACCTAACTAAATGAGCAGCCTCGTTTTTCACCCTGCCCTTCCTAGGCTGGCTGCTTCATTGAAGAAACTTTCTCACTTTCTCCTTTTCTCTATCCCTGCCTCACTGCTATTGCCCACTCATATGGGGAAGTATAATCCTCACAGCAGGTGACCTGTCATGCTGATCTCCAAACAGTATCTAGCTATACAAGTACATTGTGCCAGAGCCATCTCTTGCTCTCTTGATTCCTTTGGCTGGAACATGAAACAGTGATCAGAGCTGAGCCCACTGATAAGTTCTTAATCATATGAGAAGCCCCACTGAACTGAATTGCTACCACTCACTGTGACTCCATGTATCATCACTTACATGTCCTAAATTAAAAGGCTTATAAAAGGCTTGGCTTGATATGTCTCAGTATGTAACTTAGCACTTTGAAAAAGCTGTAAACATTTTTTTTCTGTTCAAAGGGGAAAAAATGCATGTGGTTGCTTTTTTCCTTCTGTTTATTAGCCTTTACTTTTGATGGCTTTTACTGCTGTTTCTGTATAATAACTGATTAGGCCAATTTTCCACTGGAACATTAGCACTTCAGGTCCACTGTATCTTGTCACAAGAGGTGGCATACTTGAGATGAATTGTGCACAGTGTAAGAAGTTGGTGAAGCAGCAGTGAAGTAGTTAATGCCTCTTGGCCTTGATTACAGTGCAGCTGGCCCAAATCAACTCAGAACATTTGTAGTACAGAAATTGCTACAGCTCAAATCAGCCAGACTTCTGAGAAAAGGATCAGGGTGGCCTTTTTGCTAGATGGGTAGGTTAAGATGACCCACTTTAACTGGATGCCTGATTTAAGTGGAATGCTCTTGTTTAATACAAGCCTCCTTTTATCTTAATAGTATTGGCAGAGCAGCCCATTTGTCTCAATTTCCTTCAAGCAACAGTTCTTAAGCCAAACCTTGAAAGCTTCAAATTCTACAGTAACCCAGCAAAATCATATACCTTGGGCTTATTCAGGTTTCCACACAAGTCGACTAATTTTCTGTCTTGACTTTCCTGATATTAGAGTAGAAGTACATTAGTAGCATTGATATTTTCACACCTGGGAAATAGAAAAAGTTGCTTTTAAGTATAATAACATTTTGTGGTGTGAATACTTTGTATGTAACGTGATTTGCAGATTCCACGTGCTATCAACGTGATTCCCTTATCCAGCCTAAATGACCAAATAGACATAATATTTTTAACTTATATAACATTTTTCACTGGTTAGGAATACAAAATGGAGTGAAACCCCTAACACTGTTCTTTTTTGATTTTGAGGAAATTTGAGCTGAATAATCAACATGCTTACAACAACTTTCAGATGAGATGATCACATACAACAACTTGCTGCTGTTTGTTTTCTTATTGATAAGTATTCTTTTCATAGCAGAAATAATACTTGAGTAATATTCTAATGTGAAATGTTTTACTTCTAGTGAGATTTTCCATTATAACCATTATGGTGCATTGTTTTTGAGCCTGTGGAAGCTTTACTGATCAAGGTCTCCCATTCGGCATTTCGCTGCCAACACAAATGCCAAGGGATGTTCCAATGCATCCTTCAAGAAAATTAATTCAAGCAAATTCTAGGAATATGAATTAACTACTTGTTCTTACTATTTTTGTACAGTTGTTTCTAGAACTTAATTATGTACATATGTATACAGAGTACAAAGCAGTATAGATACATTGCAGGAGAACTTGGTATTCTGCACAGGAGAGTTCAGGGACATGAGAGGGAGAGAGAGAGGGAGGCGGTGCAGGGTTTCTCTCTGGATCTCAGTAAGAAAGGCCTGACAAAAAACATCTTACTAAAACAGCTGTTTTAATAAGACAGAATAAGAAGAGAAATACAGAGAGCAAGTAAATCTTATGTCCCTTCAGACTTTGGGCCCCCCACATTCTCACAGCATCGGATGGCCCCTGGATTGATCTCTTCCCATGGCACGCTGCACAGAAAATCTCTGTGGGGAGAAGCTCCTCCTTTTCGGTCATTTGAGCTATTAAGTCATTTTCTTACAAGAAAGCAACTCTATTTGTAAAGGATGTTTGCATGAGGACTTCTTGCTGCACTTTTAGACAAAAGCAAGGCCATGTGGGTGACATGGCCACCAGTAGCGAGGGGGAGCTGCCCGCAGGCCCCTCTGTTCCAGCGAGCTGACTGGGCTTATCCTGCAGCCAAGAGGTTTGTGCAGCGCAGCACGGCACGGGCCTGGACATGCTCAGGTTAAAACTTCTTGGAGCACTAACTCCCCAATGTGCCACACTCTCCTGGTCAGGATCGACACATTCCACCCCTTGATTAGCCCGCAGTTTATTTTCCCAAAGATACTATAAGTTACAGATTATATTAATAACATATTGGCAGAGGATCTATGTTGGAGATGACTGACTCCTTGAATACAGAGCCTTCACAAGGCTCCCAAGGCACTTGCTCTGCCATGGTGCAGGTGAGATTTGCCGTATGGAACTTGTATTTGGTTATAGCAGGTGAAGGCATCCCGGATCTATGCACAGGCCACTGAGTCATTTTGTAACTCTGGAAGTTAGTCTTCTCATACGTAGTTCTGCACATCAAGGAATGTGCAATTTCCCATTAATACATAGGTCCCAGCATGATAGGACTCTGATTCTGGGGAAGATGCCTTTGTGATTCAAAGAATATTTCCTGACAGAGAAAGAGAGCACAAGTGTATATACTGGGCAGAATGTACAGTTCTGTATATAATTTCCTACTTTTTTGGGTGAAGGCTTCTCTGAAGTCAGACTCTTTTGGGGGTTTGTGTTTTTTTTCCTGAGGGAATTAAACTGGGCCTAAAGCAGCATGCTTAGTATTGTCACTGTTTTCCTTCTCCCTCAGTCTCCAAAAGAAACACAAAACAAAACAACATACAGTCCTTTGACAAGGTTTCAGAATTTCTACACAAAACCTCACAATTTAGAAGCTGTGGCTGAGCTGTATAGCATTTCCTTAAAAGGGTGTCCAACCTACAGACACAGAGGATTGTCTGATGGATATGTCTTGATAGACTGAATTTCGAATAGTTATTACCTGTCTGCAAATAAAATAACATTGTACACCTAGCGAGTTCCTTAGGCTTGAAACGGGCTGCATGGTTTCTATGCTTCTCATTAGACAGAGAAGGCTGAAGTATCAGGTAACGATGAAGTATGTTCCTTTTTATAGATATATCTGCCTCTCTTGATATTCTTTGGCTGGGAACGGTGGGATTCATACTTGAGAATGAATTTCTGGTTCAGTACCACTGTTCAGAGGTATGAAAATTTCTTAGGATGAACTCAGCTCTGGATGTATCTGGACCTAGGCCCACTGCAGATTTTTGCCATGGCTTGTTGCTGTTCTTTGCATTGATCTAATTATAAAGCTTTGATTATCTTATTGATTTAGTGGAGCTGTGCCTGTTTCTGCCAGAGCTAAATTTGGCTCTGTGACTTTAGATTGAGACAACTGAAGAGAGTTCTCCCAGGCTTGGCCAGAAGGTGATTCCCCTTTGACATTGCCACAAAGGTCCCACTTTGATTATGCAATGCATCAATACATAGACTGCACACAAAATGAATTCAGTAGAGCCGAGGGTTTGTAAACTTTACTAGATAATTAAGTCCGACATAGCACTTTGCTAGCAGCTGGCAAAAAACAACTGCTTTGGAGAAGAGATCAGCTCAGTTATCAACTTTATTCTTAAAAGGTGTGTGAATATAAACATTTTTTAATGGAACGGGTAGCTTTGTGTTGTGTTGCTTTTTCCATAGTATTGTGGATTTTAAGTAGTTTATCAAGGCAAATGTCTAATGGCTTGTTTGTGGGTTTTTTTGTTGGTTTTTTTTTTTAAATCTTGTTAAATTGCTAATGTTATTGAACATTTGAACAACTCATTACTTGGGTTAAAACACTTTAATACAGATGGGCACCCACTGATGATTTTAAAGCATGAAATATAGATTGCTGCTATTTAGGGACACTATTTATTACCATTTTACAGACAAAACAATTCCAGGCAAACTAATCTAGGTCATATAGTGAAGGGAAAAGTGGAGGTAAGGGAAGGACAGACAGTCTGTTGTACAAGCCAAACTGCCTGGCACTGGTGTGTTCAGAAAAATTGACATTTTGTCAAACTATTATCACAAAAGATGTTTCCAATTTTTGACCAGCTGTCTTATATGTCCTGCATTTTGCAGCCGTAAACAGCAGGCATACGGGTTAGACTTCAGATCAAGGAGCTTTTATGGCATTACTGTCACTCTCTGAGTGTAGATCTCCTCCTTCTCCCTCCACTTCCCCACAAAAAAGTAATACTGGGGAGATTGACATACGCTAAACTTGCCCACCCCATTCCCTAAGGGAAGATCTGCATGATCAGTTAAGACACTCAAATGTAGATACAATTACCTCTGTGGAAAATAGGAAAGAAGGAAACTCTTCAAACTTGCAATCATATTCCCAAATCCAACTGGGATAGGGAGAAGGAAGATATACTGGTGGTTCAGCAATACTTTTCTATGGTGAATTTTGTTTATAAATGTTAAAAGCACAACTTCTGTGTTTAGCACTTAATAACAGAGCAGAATTATGCATTTAATTTTACTTTCCAATAAATTGTTAAGGGCTTTTTACTGCAACTAGTTGCATAATGTTTGGTCACAAAAGTGGTTTTGAGGGATGTTGAGTGCAGTCTTTTATGGTGACTTTTTGCCCATACTTAAAGATAGATAAAAATAAAATTAGCTCTGAAATACACATGTATTGTGAATCCAGACAAAATCACCAGCAGCGGTAATGATTCAGGAAGACTGAGTGAAGGAACTGACCCTGTGTAGTAGGAAACATATTGTCCCAAGCCTTCACTTCATGTGACTATGGAATTTCAACAAATGATACCTGAGTGCCCTCTAAGAGTCCCCCATGCTCAACTCTGGTTTTCTCAGGATTTGTGCTTTCCCCCTTTTTTCTATCCCATGTATAATTTGGATAATTTTTAATGTACTGAGAGAATGGAAATGCATTTTGAAGATTTTAGTGAAGATCCTTCATGTTTATTTGCAGTACAAATTTCTCTGGCAGTATGGAGGAAATTGAGAATCCCCTGTGACTTTAAAGGAGCAGGGAGCATTTGGAATTGAGGATTGCTGCTCTGTATTGCTGTTGGCAGGCCTGTTACACGTTTTCTAACTCTTCGATTTGGCTGTGTTCCAAGATTCATTGTTCTTCATCACAGGGAGTCTTTCCATTACCTTCTACCAGTATTTGATAAGGCTTTTTTAGACTTAGGAGTAACTGTGGCTCCTTCCAACAGCTATTACTAGTGTGATAATCCATAGCCACGGAAGTTCAGCTTTAGAAAGGTCTCACTATACGAATGAGTTTACTCGAAATTCAAAGGTTCCTGGAAGAAAGTAATATGCTATCTGTATGCTATCTAGTACATCTTTCAGTGAAGGTTTAGGTAAAATTTTTCTTCAAAAATCAGATATTTCACAGCTAACATGAATTGAATGAAATTTTTATGGCTTTCAGCAGAGACCACCAAGCTCCGTTGTTGTGTAATCTGTAAATGAAGAAACCCTATCAAGGGCATAGTTATCTGTCTTCTTTAATTAAACAGCAGTACTGTGCACAAACACAACCACTAAAAAGTAACCCTATAAAGAACCAGTACGGTTTGTATTAGTGTTCTCATGGCTTCACATGAAATGATCTTCCAATCTCATTAACATACTGAAAGAGAATAATAGTTATTCTGTTGAAGTTAGGAAGTTGCATAGTTTTCTTGAATAGATTAGGCTGTGCATACTATTCATACAGTGGTACTGCACAGCAGAGTTAATGAAGCTGTTAGCATGATCTGTCATGCCAGAAAAGATCCTGAAAATAATTAGAAAGTGACTGTGAATATTTAGATAAGGTACATATTAGATATGCCACATTCTCTTGTAGAAGCTACAAGTTTGCATTCAAAATTATTCAATGACCTCTAGCAACTGCTATACTTAAGTCAGAAATATGGACTTCGTGAAGTCTGTTATGCTCTCCGAATGTCATCCTATTTTAGCAAAAGGCATGAGCTTTTATGATACACTGCTTATCAGGTGCATACAGTATTCATTTAAAAAAAAAACCACAAACCAAAACAAGAAAACACGAATTTTATATTGTCATAAGAGAGCTGTAAGCATATTTTTCCAAATGGATTTGGTAGGTGCATGTCTATCAACTGAACACATTTTTATCACGTATGTAAATTAAAGACTGTGGAAAAAAGAGACAAAAGCACATTTCAGATGGGCAGTGTGGGCATCAGCTAATGGGGATGTGTAGGTTAAACTGAAAAATGAAAAAATAATAAGAAGGGAAATTAAGGTTGGTGCAGGAATAACAAATTTTAATAATGTGTGTTTAGAATGTTGGTTCCATTAATGATGACAAATGGCAAGGGGTGTTTTCATTATCTGCAAGTTCAGATTACCTTATCTCAATCTAATGGGGGAAAAAAGCAAATTGGTGAATATCATTACATCTTTTCATTGCTTTGCCTCTAACCACAGAGAGAAATTGTAGTTAATTTGCTACATGCATCTCAGGATTATTTACTTAAAGTTACTTAGGGTTACGTGAAGATTTCAAAAAGCTATTTAATGTGGGCACTTTGGAGTAAACAATTAATTAGACCATTTCCTGTTTAGAAGGTAGACATTAAAAATACATAGTAGTTTTAAGCTTTTACATATAGTGAAACAGCTTAAATTCACTGAAAGAAATGCTCACTTTCCAGAATTAAATGAAATGCAAACCACGGTGAAATTCTTGAGGACTGTGAAACTCAGTACTTTGGGGTCAATATTTTATTAATTTTAAATTATTTTAAGGTAATTCATTTTATTATACTGTAAAACAGCATGAAAAAGCTAATCTTGCAGGAGGCATTCCATTATCAAAATGTAATGCTCACAGGATTCTGATATGCATACTGGAGAACTTTCTAATGGTGTGGTAAGATGATCACATATGATTGTGTTAGCACTATTTTTTTAGTTACCCATCCCTTGTCTAGCTTACAGTAAAAGATTTCTGGCCTTCTGCGGTGCAAGGAAGAAGGCCCCATACAGCTGGACAAAACCTGTTAAGGTCATTCTGAAGATCATTACTGTGGTCATAAGCAAGTGTCTGCCCCATACATACCTGTCGCAACAAATTAGCTTCTCCATTTTGCGGTAGTAGTGTACAAGTTAGGCAAAGGGTAACTGAGGAGAAAAATGGGTGGGTTTGCGCTTGTGGTCAGAATTCTGCTCCAGCTGTGTTTTGTACAAGTGGTTTTTTGACCTTTAGCATGTCTCAGTGTTAGGTCTTTTTTGTTAAACAGATAGAAAGACACTGCCCTAAAGAACAACAGCACAGTCATCCATCAGTTCTTCCTTATTCAGAAGTCTGATTTTGTTTGATTTGGAGTAAGTGGGTAAAAAGCTCTAGAAGAGGGCAATCCCTGAATGCTAAATAACAACTATGAATAAAAAAATACTGACATGTTAATATCCAAATCTTTTATACTCCTCTTGCTGTTCCAGGGAGAGTTTATTCAATGCAAACAGATAATTCCTGATCAATGGATAAGTTATAGGATAATCATGTGGCACTAAACAAAATAATTAAAAAGTAGCAAAGGTCATTTTGTGTAGCATCCTACAGGTACAGTGAAGATAAATACACAGGAAATTAAATTTGTGAGTTGAGTTTCATATATTCACCTACACCAGCAATTTTTGGTTTTTATGACAGCAAAGGAACACCTCAGTAGCCCAGTAAATGCAGTATTGCCTATACTAGGAACAGACCATAGGCTTTATACTGAAGTCACAGACCGTCCAAACTGGAGTTTGTCAAGCTTACTTTGAACCAGTCTTCAACTGCCTGGAGTTCTCTTTTGGCTTGTTAAGGTGTCATAGCAATTTTCCTAACAGTCAGCAGGCTATGCCTGATTTGTTTTACTTTTCACAGAATCACAGGCTCATAAAGATTGGAAGGGGGTGGTCTAGTCCAACCCCCTGCTCAAGCAGAGTCAGCTAGAGCAGGTTGCTTAGGACAGTGTCCAGTCAAGTTTTTAATATCTCCAGGGATGGAAACTCCACAGCTGCTCTGGGGAACTTGCTTCAATGTTTCACCACCCTTACAGTAAAAAGTTTTGGTTTACATTTAAATGGAATTTCCTGTATTTCATTTTGTTCCCATTGCCTCTTGTCTATTCACTGGATACCTTGAGAAGACTCTGGCTCTGACTCTGTACGCCTCTCAGTAGATGTTTATGTACATTGATAAGATCCCCCTCTAAGCCTTCTCTTCTGCAGGCTGGGCAGGCCGAGGTCTTTCAGCCTCTCCTTGTATGACAGATGCTTCAGTCCCTTCATCATCTTTTCGGCCCTGGACTCTCTCGGTATGTCTGTATCTCTCTTGCAGCTGAGAGCTGGATGCAGCACTCTAGACGTGAGCTCACCAGTGCTAAGCAGAGGGGAAGGTTCACCTCCCCTGACCTGCTGACAATACTCTTTCTAGTGCTGCCCAGGGGGCTGTTGGCCTTCTTTCCTGCAAGGGTGCACTGCTGGCTCATGGTCAGCTTGGTGTCCACCAGGACCCCCAGGTCCTTCTCTGCAGAGCTGCTTTCTAGCTGGTCAGCCCACAGCATGTCCTGGTGCCTGTTTTTTTGTCTCCCAAGGTGCAGGACTTTGCATTTCCTTTTGCTTGTCTTAGTGTGGTATAGCCATGATTTTTACATAGATAGTAGCAATAAGTAGTTATTCTGTGTAGACTGAAATATTTATGGTTGTATGATAATGACGTAGTTTGGAGGACTACAGTTCTGGTATTATAGCCAACTCCTTTCAAGTGGGGATATAAGATACAGTGTAGAGGAGTACAGACATAGGATGGTAGGAAAAGGGAATGGGCTGGCACTGTAGTTAGCAATGGTCAGGTAAAGAAATACAGATATGGAACCAAGTAGCATCAGTTTTAGGACTACAAAGAAAACAAAGACTACCATCCAACTTATGTAAAGCTGACTTATATAGTACATTTGGATGTAATGTCACCTTGCATACCAATGAAAAAAGATCAAGGTGTAAAAATGTGTTAGCAAATACCCCCAAATGACCCTAAGCATATCCTAGAGTGAGGAGGAAGAAGAAATCATTGACATCGTACTCCTCCCAGAGAAGAGGACTCGGGATGCTGAGGTGTCACAGTATGCCTCCCGCCCCACACATCGAAGTGATTAATTTTAGTAACCAGAGGGATAATGAAGGACACCAGAAAAAAAGCATAGATACTAGGCATGTGCATATAGCAATTTTAATTCTAAGTCTTTTTTCCATAATAGTATTCTCTCCTTTTCTGTTTCTGTAATAATTAGATGTGAATTAATAATAATTCATTGATTAAACTATTAACATTTCAGGCATAATAACAGTAAATTCTTGGCTTTACATATAAGGTATGTTTTTAGCCTACAGAAAGATTTTGAGTGCAACACCTCTCTATGATCTTCCTTTTCATATAAACGTCTCTGTTGGTCCAAACCACTGTTCAGAAACCTGAAGGATGGTTCAAGCCTACACTCCCTTTTGTTTCTACTTGAAAGAGGAAAAGCTGTGTTACTGCTTTCATGTGTCTCCTTCTAACCCTAAGTCAGTACTCTCCAAGTTCTAGAAGTGTGCTTGGTGCCACTAGTGTCTGTGAATAGGAAGATGCATGTCCTCTGAAGAAATTCGCTTTGCTACTCTATCTGTAAGATTAATTCTGCCTTTTCAGGTAGGAACTCAAATACTTAGTTATTTCTCTGCTTATTCAGGCTTGGTGGAGATTACATGGTGTTTTTATGATGTTTCTAAATTCCATCCCAGAGCAAAACTGCCTTATTAGACCCTTATATCTTTTCTTTCCCTATCTTGCAAAGGGGTGAGTCTAAGGTGGTTCCTTATCAAGGAACACCTTTAGATGAGAAATCACTTAATATACTAAATGCATTCATTCATTCAAGACTGTAATTATTGTCCCAATGTAACCACTTAGTTTACCACAATCTGGGCCCAGGTAACTTAACCATTGTCCTGGTTTCGGCTGGGATAGAGTTAATTTTCTTTCTAGTAGCTGGTACAGTGTTATGTGTTGGATTCAGGATGAGCAGAATGTTGGTAACACACTGATGTTTGCAGTTGTTGCTCAGTGGTGTTTAGACTCAGTCAAGGCTTTTTCAGCTTCTCATGCCCAGCCAGCGAGAAGGCTGGAGGGGCACAAGCAGTTGGGAGGGGACACAGCCAGGGCACCTGACCCAAACTGGCTAAAGGGGTATTCCATACCATGGGACATCATGTCTAGTATCTAAAATGGGGGGAGTGGGGCTGAGGGAATTGCCGTTTAGGAACTAATTGGGCATCAGTCAGCGAGTAGTGAGCAATTGCATTGTGCATCACTTGTTTTGTATATCCCATTCTTCTATTATTGTTATTGTCATTTTATTATTGTTATTATTATAATTATTAGTTTCTTCCTTTCTGTCCTATTGAACTGTTCCTGTCTCAACCCACGAGTTTTACTTTTTTTCCCCCGATTCTCTCCCCCATCCCACTGGGCGGGGGGGGGGGGGGGAGCGAGTGAGCGGCTGCTTGGTGCTTAGTTGCTGGCTGGGGTTAAACCACAACAGCCACTTACAAGTAGTATCAGTTTAATGCACATACTTTCACTGTTACTTAATACAAAGCAATTACCATAGTAACTTCCACTCATACACTGCAGGATGGAAGAATTAGTGAAAAGAGCAAGCTTTGTTTAAAGTCAGGTGCCTTTAACTTTATCACTGAAAATAATCACAGAAATTATCTTTGCAACAAAAGCCTGGGGACTGGCGAAGGGAGAAATCAGTGGTGTTAGGCACAGACATTTTGAGCACTCGTGCAGGACCAGTCCAGCCTGAGAGCTGTAGCTAATTTCTAGGCCTAAATAAGATCTTCAAAAACTAGTTAATTACTACATTTGGTGTTTCCATAACAGTATGGTCTTTCCAGAAATATGCCTTGGGCAGGATGAACTAACCATTGCTTTGTTTTCATGAAAATGCACAAATGTAGCTTGATTGTACTTAGCTTTTAAGAGAAGAAAGCTGTATATGTCACAAGCTTCTCTGTGCATTTTGGGAGAAGGGCTTTGAAGAGCTTTTTTAAATGTATACTCCTTATGACATAATACCACATTGTATATCTTATAAAAATGTTTTAAAAACCCTGAAATAACAAATGTTAAATGAAATAAAACAGAAAAACTAAGTAAAGGACAAAGGCTAATAATACAAAAGAATAAACATGGAGTTTAAAGCTGTAACAAACTAATCCCCTATATTTAAATTAAAATTGGGGAGGGTGACAGGTATTATAAATGGTGTAATTTCTACTACATTTTTCTTTTTCCCTCTGTTAAATTCTGATCTCAGCTAAATTCTGTCTCTGAGCCATCCGGAATAAGGTTGTCCCTGTTGTTTTGTATGCAAGAGTTGATTATGACAGGCTGTGATTGAACAGCAGATATCACAGCAGATGTGGAAATATCATCCTGCACAATATAACTGATTAAAATAAAAATATCTAATGCCATCCTTGTCCTCATACCCCAGTCAAGTCTTTTCCCCTGATGTTCTGCTTACTACTGAACATTTCATTGCAGTTTGCTTTTTCAGAAACAAAGGCGCAGAAGTGAGATCCCTAAAGAAAAATGCTGTGTGAATTAAAAAATCCTCAGTGTCGCCTCCATCTGGATGAAGAGAAAAAATGGTGGTGGCTTTAATATCTAAGTATATGAAAGTATAAGGAAATTTGCAGAGAGAAGCTAGAAGGATACTGCTGTCTTTGAAGCCACACAAGGCACAAATAACCATTACTTATAATATTCATCACAGTAAAATAAATTATGATGAAGAAACTGGATAGGGGAACCATGAAAATTAAAATATGTCAACTCAAATTGAACAGTAAACATATGCTACAGATAATAAGGAATATGATTCCTCTGTTGTCCTAAAAAAATGGGAAATAAAAGAAAGAAAATATACTAGTATATTAAAAAGGTTAAAGATGCAGGTTTTTAGGGGTAACACATGGTAAACACAGCAATTGAATTATATCAGAGGGTATCCATTCCATGCAGTGAAATATATTATGCAAAGGCTTTTGACCTTTAAGAAAATATGTTGATGATTTTCCTCTGCATACAGAAAAATGTCAGCATAGGTGTAAATAAATGTCATTAACTTTGTTTTTGTATTCAGCGTATATCCACAAGGACCAAGATGTGCTGGTATTCAGACACCTGAATGGAGAGCATTCGAACTGCTCATTAACCCTCCTAGTTCACTTGACTGCTCAGGCTGTCTCAGAGATGTCAGCCTCCCACATCATGATGGAAATGGGTTCTTACCAGGTCTATACAAAATGAGGATGCACATGGTCTTCCTACTAAAATCTCATGCATGACAAGTATTCATACCATGTTTTGAAGAACTGCTTTCCCAGGGACTTGAAAAAGTCCAGTTTCAATTTTCTATTTATCAAATGAAACATACGTTTATGAAAATTAGAAAATGTAGAAACAGCACTGTTTGCTTTGATGTAGGAATACGTGTCTGTATCCTTTACGAGGATGCATTTTGTGGCCAAACCTCTTCTTTGAATGTTTCATGTTTCAGAGTATCACCCTAGTCTAAGTAGTACCTTACAGTCCAGTTAGTAGAAAACAATGCTCCTCCATAAACTGAATACCTGGAACATTTCCCTGACCCACATTTCTATCTGTTCTTTAGTTGCTTTCACCAAAGGGAGAAGGGAAATTCAGTGTGCTTAATATGCTGGGGAGAGAAGGTGATGGTAATTCTTAAGGAAGCTGAGCCACAGTCTGTCCTACTGTTCCAAATATGTCTCTCTTGGTCCAAACAGGGCAGTTCAGAAATACCTTATTTCAAGAATCTTCTAATGCTCCTATATATTTTCACCATTTTAAATTTTGAAAATATGATCCATTTCATTATTCAGTGATACACTATAGTCAAGTAACATAAGAATATTTTCTCCCTCCTGAAACAGAGTTAACATTGGTATGCAACTTTTCAATGTTTTAAAAATGGTTTTTTATTCCTTAGTTTTTTTACAGGAGTGTTTCTGAGAGTAAATGCTATTGCTTTAATAATAACAATGAGCAGAAATAAATGACTGCAGGCAACTTAGGTTTCATCAGTATTTTCATACAATTTAATGATGATTGATTGCATAAATTGTTGGGAATTGCAGGCACTCAGCATATTTAAAAATTAGGTCACTTGTATAGATGTAGGAGCCAAATTTAAGCATCCAAGCTGAAGAAAAATTCATGAAGGTGCTTAATTACATCTTGCATACTAGCCTGTCTTGGAAAACTGGATGCTCAAAGGGCATTCCATAGATGCATCCCTCTTGTTCAGATCTTTAGTATCAGTAGAAGTACAGACATCAGTAAGCAAAGTCATAACAGTAAGTGTCTGCAGGACTGAATCCATTGTAGAAATCCCCTAAAGTATGTCAGATTGTACCAGGGCTCATAATTCTTCTCCTTTCCAATACATCTCAGTAACTTTCACCATGCTGCCTTGTCATCCTACACTGTTACATTATGAATCTGTTGAAATACTCCATGAGTTTGTTGGTAGAACTATGTTGGGATTTTTTTGCTTTAATAGCTCATTGACACGTTTTGTGCTGTACTATAGAGAGATTAATAAGGAACTTAATGATGGAAGACTTTATAATAGCTACTTTGTAGCCATTTATAAATTGTTACGCCATTCAGTGTATGATTCAATACGAATTTAGGTTTTAAATGTGTTATGAAAAAATGTTTTCCTATACCGACCTGATTTTCAGACATTAATAACCAAACTATTCACTCTACATCAAGAGCACCTTCTGCTGTGAACATGATGACTCCAGAAGTTGTGCATTTTACCTTTGCTCTCCGTTTACATCAGGAAACCTACAAAGTTTTGAAGCAGAAAAAAACAATAGAAATATGCTGTCCAGGAATATTTTTCTTTCAGGGCCATAAGGGAGTCAAAATCGCTGGTCAGTATGATGTAGTAATAATAGATGTTGCTTGGAGGATAAGGAGATGGAAGTGGAAAGAATGAGAAGTTGATTCGATCCTGCAGGACAATCTGTCACATGTACACATGTACTTATAAATGTGTGTGTATGTGCATATATATACACATATATACATATGTACACACATGCATACACATATGCATCTGTGGGTGAAAGGTACTAGTATATGTGCAAAACCACTCAAAAATATGTTAATAATCACTGATCTTCCTGAAACTTCTGCATTTTAGTGAATGCTGTAATAAATATGCTTAATTCTAAAGTGTACAGTACTTAGTATGAGTTGTAAAAAAAGGTTCAGTGATGTATCACTATCTTTTTCTTCAAGGATCATAAGACTTTGGTCTTTGTTATGTCATTTGGTTGTTCTGAAGTAAAGTATTTACGCTTAAGAACCTAGTTTAGAAATATTGCTAACTGACATTGCTTAGCGACATTGACAGTGACTCTGCCAAACTGTACAGCAAACCTGGTTTTGAAAATAACTTAGGCTGGATTTTTTAGAGTGTAAGTTATTGGTTTATAAGAAATCTTTAAAGGTTTTAGAGTTTGGATTTGGTTAAATGTCAGAAAGTCAACCTTGGCTGAATTCTTTGGTATACAACCAAGCTGCAAATTGCATGCTTGAAGAAAACTTTAGAGAATTTGCTTTAATGAATGTTGTGTGACTATCCATCCAGAGCAGATTGGATCAGTAGAGTTCAGTGCTGTATTCCTCACTATTTTGATTCAGAGAATTTCAAGTACACAGTGGAAAAATTTTAAGAAGGGAGTAAGCGTCAAGATTTATAAGAATATTACATTTTATCCTTCCTTTTGGTTTTCAGAGCTCAAAGGTGCCACTGCAGAACATGACAAATCAATCTGTAGGTTAGAAATAATCCCAAAGCATTCAGTGAAGCTGAACCTCCACGCAGGACTGCTGGTGAGGAACATGTTCTACCATTCTCTGCCTGGTTACAGAACTGCACTGTACTCATACAGGAGAGATGCTGGCTGTGATAGCTTCTATTTTTGAGCTGGTTCAGATTTTTTTTTATAAGATAGTTGTCTGTTGAAAAAAACCCCAGTTCATCAAAATCACAACCTTTCTCAAGAAAAGGTCAGCTTTAACGAATGTTCTCCCTTTAGGAAAAAGTATCAAAAAGTATAGAAACTGCTCTTGTCTCACTATAGCAGCCTTAGAATAAATATAAAATAAGTACCTGCTGAGAATTTGATTTTGAAATTCAAGTGAATGTGTAATAAAGTATGAACATTTTAGAATTAGCTGAGTGTTTTCCTATTAGATACAGAATTTTGTTTTATTCTTAGTTCTCAGAAGTGTCACATTTTCACTATTCTCTGTTGTAGAGGCTTTCCCTTTTTCAGTTTCCCAAGTATCTTTGTAATTTTCCAGATATATTACAGTTGGAAAGATCCAAGTTCGGTAAAATATCAGGCACAGAAAATAGGATGCCTACCTAGGGATGTGGCTTACTGGAAATATATCAAACATACTTCATTCCCTTTTTTGGTACTGGGTAAAATCTCTTCTGTACCAGGTCATATACAGTAATCACTGTTATTCAGTATTGCATTTAATTACTGTTCAGTACAGCATGTGTAACTTCTGTGATGGATTTGTGTTCTTTTCCTGTCCTCTGAAATCCAGAACAGAGGAAAAGATGTTTAATGTTTTTAGGAATAGTTCTGATTTTTCTTAATTTCATTTCAAAGTATTTGGTATAGAAAGCAGGGTTAGGGAAAACAGTCCTGAGTTGGGAGTGGAAAATAAAAAAGCTTGTTTCTCTAGTCCAAGACAAAATTGCTTTAGTCTTAGACCCAATTGGAAGAAGCTAACAGCTCTCACACAGATGAATGTAACTGTTTGAAGGAGTTCCCTTGCACCAGAGGAGAATAGTATGGCAATTTGTATCATAATCTTGAGTTCTAAGTAGCTTTTCAAGTCTCTTGAACCAGGAGCACAAGGATATTTGAAGAGTTAAAATAAAGCCTGGAACTTGAATCAAAGAGGTGATGGCTGAGAACATGTCTGGTACTGTACTCTTCTGCGGCAGAAAGTGTAGAAAGCTTTATCTCAAGGAATGTATCATGGCTGTAGACTAAGGAAGAAATGATGAAAGCATGAATAATGAAAACTAAAAGAGGAGGCTCACAGTACATAGCTCATTTTATCAATACCACACTTCAAGAAATTATTTCACAGAAACTCATGAATAAGAGAGGGGGAATCAGGCTGATGCAAGACTCTCAAAGAGTTTGATGGATATCAGCTACAAGCTCAAACTACTGTTTTGAACAATCTTTCTGTTTGCATTATCTGTTACACTTTATAATTACGAAGAGGAACAGAAAAGTTAACAGTGAAGGGTCTGGGGTTTGTTTAGGGGGTTGGAACTTTTTAATAAAAATAACATTGACAAAAAATCTCTAAAGGAACTATTCAGGTATCATCTGGTGTGCAGCCAAACCAACGTTACTGGTTCTTGGAGACCTTTAGATTTCATTCTTTCTAATGCATTGAATACTGTTCTACAGCTGTCTAAGAGTAAAAGGGCTATAAGGATTGGAAGGAGCTGACAAGTGCAGACAGGAATGTGTAACAGTGAAATTTGCTGATTAGAAAACACTTTTTCACACTGAGAACAATGTGATATCATGTACTTTCAAGCTATCAAAATACAAGTTCTTGCAGCTGAGTGCCAGATGCAATCTTGTAAGAATAGGCTCAAATGGAATGAAGTCTTCTTGTAAGTCATCCTTGTACAACTAGATAAGTGCTCTTGATATCTTGATTTTTATTTATTTTGCACTAGAGAGGAAAAAGGACATTTAAGAAATTTTCATCTTTATTGTATGGGGGTTTTTTTCCTCAAAACCTTTTACTCTGCCACTGTACATCTGCTTACTGTAGCATAAATTTGTGAACACAAATGGTTTAGAAAACCAGTGCAATACTAGAATAATACTAAAAAACTTAAAATCACAGATTTAATAGAAGAACTTTTCCTTTAAATACTGACTACTTAATAGGTTTGCCTTGGTAAATACGATTTAATCACAAATTAAATGCATGTTCCCGCACATTAGTTGATAATTATGGTTAATATAGTAGACCCAAAAGTAATTACCTTCAACAAGAGCAGAGGTTGTAGAAGACAAAACTAATCATGTATTTACATGTAACATGCATTCTGTATTAATCTTCTTCCACTACCTACTACTTAACTTGTAAATAAATGATCAATGATTTCCATGCAAGAAAGGACTAACTCAATATCCTTCCTCTATAAAAGAAGCATTATAGATTTGTTTGGTTATAAATTCACTAAACAGAAAAATTAAGAAGGCAAATGGAGCATACAGCCAAATTAAAATTAACTGTGGTAAAATCATTAAAAATTAATGTGCTTTAAATTTCATTCTAAGTTATTTACCATTCATGGTAGTTTTATTGTTAATTCAGGAAAACAAACAGATGAACCAGGAAGAGTACAGGCTTTATTTTACCTTAAATGACATGGTGATATGAAAGAAGCAGCATTCAAACATGCTCTGTTATTGGGAGTTGGTAGCAAGGCATGATACAATATCAAGATATTATGACAAATCCTTAGAATGCATGACAGGGCAATTGCATGTGAATTACAGTGTGGAGATACAGTGTCACTTTGATTGACTTGTTTTGTTTTTATTTGTTGTACCTTAGAATTTTATTAGCAAATGCAAGATTGAAGAAGCAGATTTTGCTATTGAAAGCAGCTGTATGGATGGGTTCTACAATCCAAGACTGATAATCAAAAGCACTGCTTGCTTTGATGAAAAGTTTCAATGTTTCAGTGGATAAATGCTTTGCATTAGAGATGCACTACTAAGAAATGAAATTATGACACTTGGGACACATTGGTCTTCATTCCAAACTTGGAGGGCAGGGGCCATTGCTTGCCAGATAATACAGCTCAGCCAACTTGTGGGAATGGGCAGAGTAGAAGCACTGCAAAGACAGAATAATTATCAATGTGGTGTAACAGGAGTGGCAACTGGTGTCCATAATTGGAATTAAGGAGGAAGTGCCAATGACATCATACATCCATTACCTTGAAATGAGTTGTAGACATTGTCATGGCATTCTTATTGCACTTACGTATTTTAGAAATGGCAATAAGAAGGAAGATAGCATTTACCATTTAATGATGTCTAAGGTGAAGGTCTAAAATGGCCTGTTTACATGTGGCTAGAGAGAAGAAGGGTAGGATTCTGGGCACCTTCCTCAGGAGTGATGACTTTGGTCATTTCAATCCTGAGGAGAAACAGGAATTTACTGAAGATGCCAGGTCCCCAAAGCTCATATTTTCACCTCTCTCCTCAACACTGCTGTTGATTATCCCCATTCCAGTCCACTCAGTCAACCACACTTCGCATCTAAAGTTAAGATTAGGATCCCAAACTGGAATTGTTACTAAATAAGGGGAGGCCCTGAAACACAGGTTTTCAGAGGCACTCAACACCTTGTATTTCTCATCCACGCCCCTAAAAAATTCTGTTCGATGAAGACAAGCAGAAGGGAAGTACCAAGCAGTTGTCTTCAGCCTCCTCAATTTCTTTCCTTTGGAATTTTTTCAAATCTTAAAATTACAGAAATTTTCATCTTCTCAACAAATAAGCGGTGTAGATTTTCAGATTATGAATACTTCTTGAAAAAAAATAGCTAAGCAGTAAGCCACTTGCCTAAATACTACTTGAAATGAGGGTGATGGCTAAGGCAGAACCATTTACAAAAAACAACTCTGTAAATTTAGCCTTGCTTTTGAAGAAGTGCTTTCTAGATACTTCTGTGATTTCCTTAGAATGCGTTTTATTTATAATTTGATAATTTGGATTAAAACTATTTCAGCTACCAGCTCATGACAGAAGTTTTACATTACTTACTCTCTTGATTCACCTTGTTTGTTTAAGGATCTAACCTGTATGTTGTTGCTTCTGATGCCTGAACAGATGCCTTAAACATTTTCAGTAACTAAAAAGTGCATATCTTATGCCAACTTCTGAAGAGATGATTGAATTTTCAAGTGCTGTATGAATACTAGCAGCAGTGCACATGCTTTCAAATATTTATTGTAAAACTTAGAATTACAACCACCAGTATCAGTTCTTTTTTTGTTTCAAGCATATTTACAAATGATTTCTAAATGTATTCATTGAACTTTGGGGAAAATAATACATTTTGGAAACACTGCAGATATATGAGCCTGAAGGTCCATGACAAAATGGCGGTGTCCTGCTATACTTAGGTTTAAAATCAATTCTAGTTTCAGAAATCTTATTTATGTGGTATCCTCTTATGTATTTATCTTACTTGCAGCCATAATATGTAAGTGTTCCAAACCTTTTTCTTGATTTCTGTACATACGCTCAACCTTGATAATATTTTGTTTCTTCTTGATAAAGTCTGGGTATTTAAAACGTGCCAGGAGCCTGTTTAACAAAAAGATTTTGGTTTTCAGACATTAGAGAGACAGTGTTGGAAGCTGGCACTAATTTTTAATACTGATACCTGGCAGGAAAATCATCCTGCCTGGAGGCATGGAAGGACCAGTACACTTAATGCATTAAGTAACTGGCTGGTCTGTTTGAGAGTGCTGACGACTTTTTGCTCTTCTGCCTCAGAGGGCATTACTTTTCCTGTTCCTCAGAGAATTTAGCTACTGCTGTGAAAGGATGTTGTGAAACAACGTACACTAAACCCCCACAAGGTTTCATGGCCTACCTGGATTCTTTTCCTTTACTCCACACTCAAATAGTCATCTTTCATTCACAGTTGACAAGGAAATGATGGTGCCCCCTGATGCTACCCTGTTTGATTCACTAGTTCCCTGATGAGTATTTAATCTAAACCAAGACTGCAGGCTTTCATCTAACATTTACAATAGGAGTGATGAAGAAACTAATTTTTTGTTAGTATCTTCCTTCCTTGGCATTATGGACCACTATTTCAGTAAAACTCATGGAGAGGAAGCAGAGATTTAGCAAGCTGACATCTTTAGTGGATGAGGGAAAGGCTGGGGATGTTAACTACCTTGACTTCAGCCAAGGTCTTTGACACTGTCTCTCATGTCATACTCCTTGAGAAGCTGGCGTCTCATGGCTTGGACAAGTGCACTCTTTGCTGGGTGAAAAACTGGCTGGATGGAAGAGCCCAGAGGGTTGTGGTGAATGGGGTGAAATCCAGCTTGTGGCGGGTCACAAGTGGTGTTCCCCAGGGCTCAGTGTTGGGCCCCGTTCTGTTTAATATCTTTATCAATGATTTGGATAAGGGATTGAGTGCACGCTCAGCAAGTTTGCAGATGACACCAAGTTGGGAGGCAGGGTCGATCTGCTTGAGGGTAGGGAGGCTCTACAAAGAGATCTGGACAGGCTGAGGCCAATCATACGAAGTTCAACAAGGCCAAGTGCCGGGTCCTGCACTTCGGTCACGGCAACCCCATGCAGTGCTACGGGCTTGGGAAAGAATGGCTGGAAAGCTGCCCAGCAGGGAAAGACCTGGAGGTGCGGGTTGACAGCCAGCTGGATATGAGCCAGCAGTGTCCCCAGGTGGCCAAGAAGGTCCAACGGCATCCTGGCCTGTATCAGAAATAGTGTGGCCAGCAGGAGCAGGGAGGTGGTTGTCCCCCTGTACTCGGCACTGGTGAGGCCGCACCTCGAGTCCTGTGTTCAGTTTTGGGCCCCTCACTACGGGAAAGACATGGAGGTGCTGGAGCGTGTCCAGAGAAGGGCAACCAAGCTGGTGAGGGGCCTGGAGCACAAGTCTTATGAGGAGCCGCTGAGGGAACTGGGGCTGTTTAGTCTGGAGAAGAGGAGGCTGAGGGGAGACCTTATCGCTCTCTGCAACTACCTGAAGGGGGTTGTAGTGAGGTGGGTGTTGGTCTCTTCCATCAGATGGGTGGAGATAGGACAAGAGGAAATGGCCTCAAGTTGCGGCGAGGGAGATTTAGGTTAGATATTAGGAAAATTTTTTTACTGAGAGGGTTGTCAGACATTGGAATAGGCTGCCCAGGGAAGTGGTTGAGTCACCATCCCTGGAGGTATGCAAAAAGTGTGTAGATGAGGTACTCCATAACATGATTTAGTAGGCATGGATGATGGTTGGACTCGATGATCTTGAAGGTCTTTTCCAACCTAAATGATTCTATGATTTTGTGATTTTATGATTCTATGATTCTGTGAAATTGGAAGTTCCCTCCGTGAGGAGAAGAGAATCACTGTCAGCTTTTTTATTGTCTCACTAGACCATCAGCTCCCACTTCTTTCAGTTGATAGTTTCATGGAATTGTATGATAATTTAGGCTGGAAAAAGCCTCTGAAGGTCATCTGATCCAACCTCTCCTCAGAGGTGTGACAAATCTGAGGTTAAATCAGTTGGTTTGACAAGTTAAAATTTGAAAATTGCCACAGAAGGGGATTTGATAACCTCTTTGGGTGATCTGTTCCAGTGTTTGTCTATCTTCACTGTGATTTTTTTCCTAATACCATTGGACTTTCCTGTGTTGGAACTTCTATATGTTGCCCATGTGTCTTGCAATGTGAATGTCAAACAAAACCCTGCTTGTTTATTTTGAATAAAGGTTGTCTTGCTTCTCGGGGAAGCAAGAAAATTTTAGTTAATTACTTCTATATTATTTTGTATTGTGTTAGTGATTTCAGATTGTAAGACAAGAGTGGGAAAAAATACACTGCTGTGACATCATAGCTGCTTATGACAGCTATGACAGATATCTGAACTTTCTAATATCCTACAAGCCTCTAGGTGTCTTCACCGGTAGAATAACAATGCCTGTATCAAAATACAGACCAGCTGATTTTTCTCATCTAATTACAATACATTGAATCAGTCTTATGTAAGTTTTTGTGAAGAAACCTTTTGGCAAGGAATTTGCTGCACCATGGGTAATGTTTATATGGTTTTTGTTATTTTACTTATGTTATTTTTATATAAATATACTTAATAAGGGGTAAATCTTCTCAGTTATTTCTCTATCAGCTGTGTCACTGAATCATTCAAACTGACCTGTATTAATTGATTTTGTACTTGTGGCAGCATGAAGATTTTTATTTGCCCATCTATCCAGTTCTGTCTCTTTTTACTCCTGCAGAATTCCTACATGACATTTGAGTGTACTAGGAAAACTGACTGCCCACTCTGGGTTGATGTGAATTGTTGGTACTGAAATACTCTGCTCTCAGCTGTGAAAATATTATATCACAGCCATCAAGCTTTTTTGAATGTTGATGTGGTATACACAATGCTTGATACGTCTCAGAAAAATAGAAGATCCTTTGTGAAATATTTACACTTGGGTTCTTCCTTCCCTAGTCTGTAGAAGTTCAAGAGATTCATTGAGTCATACCAGCTCCTCCAAGGAATAATAATAAATGAAGTTGCTTTTTCCATATCAGAGAACTGGGAAAGTCATCAGACATGACTGTAATTACAGACTCTGATGCAGTGCCATCAAACCAGATTCCTCTGACACCAGTTTTCTTTCATTCATCAAATTAAATATATAGAAAACATACAATCTAGTGGAAATTTAAAACAGTATTAGTTCCTCTTCAGTGATCAAAACAGTAGCAATCATTGTCTTTTTAAAACACAAGTGGGTTTACACTTCAGTTTTATCAGGGATTTTTCAGCTTTTGCTTCACAGTTTCCCAGCCTACTACATTTCCTCAGCTATGTTTTGGCTTTCTAACACTGGAAGGCTTTTTTAACTTCGAGGAAAGCTATTCCTGTCTCTATTTGCCACTATTAATGTCACATTTTACTATAATATAATTCTCTGTGATAAATGTTTGACTTCACTCTTTCATTGCATTTCTTACTGAAGTCTGTGAAGTCCTTTTTAATTTGATGGCCAGTTGCACTTTTTATTTGAAACTGTGAAGTTGAAAACATTATGTAACAAAGGACTTCCTTGTGCTTTGTGATTGATATATCACGACAGAATTGGTTTATTTTCAACCACAGATGGAATTACGAGATAAGCTTTGTCTGAAAACATTTTCCATTGGAAGGATTGTATAGGATGGAAATTGGAAAGGTACTTGGGTTTAGATCTGGTTTATGTTTGCAAATTTGACTTGCCAAGCACTGTACATCTTTTCATGTTTCTGTCTTGGTGTCCCCATCTATATAGGAGAGATAATATTTTAACCCTTGTAGGAGATGCTTGGATAAAGAGTGTTATCCTGTTATGTTCTGAGAGCAGTAACAATAACATCATAGAACCATAGCAGAAAAGATAGAATTGTTAGAATTTAGCATTTATTTATAATGATAATTTATTGCTAAACTTCATGTATTTTGAATATTCATGCCAAAGTTTCCTGCCATTTTTCATATTTAATCAACTGGCATGACTTTATGAAGCTTTACGTAAATGTGAACAAACATAATGCCTACAGGAACTGGAATCAATTTGGTATACTGTATACTTAGTACTTGCCTCGTGAAAATATAGTCAGTATATCATATGGAAATATTTTTTAAAAAGTTTTTGGTAAATATTATTGTCATTTAAATAGTTACCTGTACACACCTTTTGCACCTGCAGGGAAATAAATAAAATTGTAATCACTCTCTTCTAAATTTCAGAATAAAGCAGAAAATAAGATATTTATGAAGAAAATGAATGTTTAGAATCCATTACATTTTCAGACCAAACACTTTCTCTTTCAAGTGTCAGGAGCGTTGCTTTTGCAATTGCAGTAGAATGGAATAGTTAGCCAAATTTATTTTTTCTTCCATTTTCAAAAATAAACTATACTGATGCTCACCAGTCAGAGATGTTAACAGGCAGAAATAGCACATGGACTATCAGGCTGCTTAATACAGAACATGGTTGCTGCTCACTTATCTAATAACGTAGTGTTGTTATCTTCTTTTGAGTATAAGTAAAGCATTAAATCACTTCAATTTTTATGAGGATCACATCAAAATACCAACAGTAGTATTCCGTCTGGCTCCAAGTCTTTTGATATCTGATTTTTCCAAAGTTTATTCAATTCTTTGTTTAGAAACCTATTACCAACCAAATGTTTAGAATGTTTTTATCTCTGGTTACATCATACTTCTTCCTCAAAGACATAAGTTATTCATTACTACTTGCAACATCTCATATCTCTTAGAAGATAGGTTTTTACGTTGTTCCAACATAAGACAACAATTATTTTTCCCTGTAGCTCTGTTCAATTTGTCATGAAGACTTATCCACCTTAGTGTACAGTAATTGCTCAGATTTTTTTTTAGTGTGTTTTGCACTTTCTCAAGATTCCAAGAAAGGACGTTATAAATCAAAGCTTTGCACAGACGTTTTTTCATTTGGCTTGGTTTTTTTTTCTATTTTTAGCCAGTGTTTAAATTGCATAACTTTTTTTTTTTTTTTTTACAAATCCTTAATCATTTTTCTAAAATAAGTAAATAGGCAGCATATTCCCAGGTGTTAGATGTGTATTTTGCTGACTTATCTAAGAAAATCACTGCGCTAGAATCACTTTCTGAAAAGCGGGCAAATCCTTTGTAGTAACACCAGTCCTACCACAAATATCAAACAGAGCCTGCATCACCTTGTGGAAGATTAAAGTATGGCAAAAAAAATTATAGTAATTCTCTTCAGGTCTTGCATTGTTTGTAAAAACTGTTGTTAAATGACTGAGACAGGATGAAAGATTGAACACATGAGGATGTGTTTTTTCCTTAAGAGTCCTCATATATACTAACAAATCACACTTGAGAGATGCACAGTTTTTGTAGGTCCCTTTAATATTTCAGAGTGGGTCTTTCTTAGAAAAAGGTTCTAATACTTAACCTCTTGGAAACCATGGTAATTATGTCTACATTAACTGATTTTACAGTGGTAATCACAGAAGTGTATTTATCGATTATAGTCCATCCAACTTCAGAGTTTTGTTAGTAGCTTAGGAAAATTGTCAGTTTTGTAAATAGTTGCTATTTCTCATTAGTGGTATTCGGTTATCAATGGTGATCATTTTGGACCAACCTGTGACATGAACAAATACTTATTTCTGAAAGGAAATAGGTAACTTGCAAAAAAACTTGAATGAGATGCCCTCATTCCCTGTGTGGGAACTCGGCTAAAAGACTTTATCTTACCACACATAATCTAATAACATTTCCATGATGGTGTCTCTTAGTTTGTTTTGCTGTAGTATTTAATTTTATATGACTGGCAGACTTTAAAGGTTTTCAAGTTACTTGCTTTTCTAGGCACTTTGCATTATGGTAGCATAAATCTTTAAATCTTACTTACCACTATCATTCTTTCACATTTTTATCCTCAAAAATTTTATTGCTGTCTTCTCTTCTTGTGACCACCTTTAATAACCCATTTTGAGTTCAGACATTTTCCTGATGTCTTACATTATGTGGCCCCCTGCTGTCTTGTAGTACTGCAAGATACGTAAGGTAATCACTACAAAATGTGCAGTAACAGTTAATAGCAATCAAAAGAGAATCGATGTGTGTATTTTTGCTTTCAGATGTCTAGCTTGTTTTTCTTTTGTTTGTTTTGTGAGGGAACTTATTAGAAACGTATATACATTTATTGATTCAGCTGCCAAGGCTAGGCATAAGATGATGAATAAGCCTGAATAAGGAAAATCACTTTAAGTGGCTAAGAGGAGAGTTAAGAAGGTCAAGCAGGCAGAAAACCTGTTGTAGGGATTTCATCGTAAGTATAGGTGTCTCCTCTGCTTTTAATTAGAACCAGTATTTTGGCTTTCTGCTACACTATGGCTTGTGCAACGGCAACCCTCATCAGAGTAATTTGACTGATATTCTTACTGGCCTTTGCTGCCCTGCTGTAATAAATGTTAACTTGCGTGAGACGCTGAGGTAAGTAATTTTCTCTTCTATGCCTGCATAGCAGTGTGTTAGCTAAGGATGATACTTAGCCAAACATTAGCAGCTTCATTACCTCCTTACAGGGATTAACTTTATGCTACATTGGAAAGGTTTTCCATTTTTCCTTTGTATTTTAGAGTCAATGGTAAAATCAGAAAACTGTTAAACACAGTCATTCTCAAATTTTTTCAGTACGTAAGAACATCTGTTAACACATCGCTGTCCTCCTTTTTTCCTTCTGAGGGAATAAAACTGCCCTTTTCAAGTACATTTACCCTCTGCTTCAGCTTTACTATTCCTGCAGAATTCAATCACCATATCAAGTAAAGGAGTTCAATAATAACCTTTTTTTAAATAGGTCAACTTTAGACTTATTTTTCCGTAGGCATGAAGAGGAGATAAAAATGACACTAGATCTTCAACACCAATAGCCTGTAGCTAATCAAAATTAATTGCAAGTTTAACAGATATCTAAGTTATATGCATAAAATTGACAAGAGCAATAAAAAATGGAACGTTAAACTCATAGTTTAGTACTAAATTGCATCTAGTGAGATTAAAAAGATATATCCATATAGATGTAGATATTTGTATTTATGAACAGTGGGATACTAGGAAATTCAAATGGACACAGAAAATGGATAGCCTGAAAATAATTATAACCAAACGTAATATTTTTTTTTAAAATTCAGAAACCCAAAGAAAAACAATATATGTGGAGATTAGAGGAACAGCTGAAGGTGATCGAGATAGAGTCTTAGGTTGGTAGAGCCAGCAGCATATTTGCTCAGGGCAGTACTTCTGACCATGTATCTCCAAAGTAGTCTGAAGCTTGGTGAAAGAGAAGGGAAAATTAATGATCCTTTACATCTGATTACAGCCTTGTTCTGCATGTATGGTTATTCCTGCAGAATTCTGTTGTAATTCTGTTGTAATTCTGGTTTAATCTACAAGTGCTTACAGAATCCCTGGCAGCACTTGCAATAGGATTTTAGTCTTTGTGCTCCATTTTGTGTTATGCATTTATACTGACTGTGGTCGATACACTTGTAGAAAGCCTGTTATACCTTACATACTACCTATACAAAAAAAGAGACAAGGAAAAGGAAAAAACTTTGCAGAAAACTGGGGATGATCTGCAGGTTGTCCTTAATTATTTTTCCTTAACTTAGAATTTGGGCATATTCTTGTGTATGTTAATTTGGAATACAAAGTATCTGGGACCTACATGCAATTTACAAATAATTACTTCAGTAAGCTGCTCACTAGAGTTTAGTGTGCTGGCAAACAAGGTTTAGAATGCTGCTGCTTGTCCTTTTGGGATTGCAATGAGAAGTGTGGCTAACTAATCTAACAAATGTTGTCACTAAGCCACTGCTCCAAATGCAAGTGAAATTGAACAAAAAAACAACACCCATACATTAAGGTTTAAAGTAAGATTACTGCTATGTCATTTCCAGAGGTTGAAGTTTTGTGTATGAGCTAAACTTTAACCACAAAAGAGAGGTATTTCACTCACTGTTTAATAGCAGTGCATTCCACACCTGACTGCCCTTGAGTGCTCTAAAACTTCAGTTATTGAGAAATTCAGTTGTCCACTTTCTGTGGAAATTATCATAATTTCATTGCTAAAACAATGCCATATGATTGTAACCAAATGCTGGAAAACAATCTATGGGGAAATAAGCATCCACTGAAGAAGCCTACTGGCTTCTACATGCTTGTGAATGAAATAATCCATTATCTGAGATTCCTGCAACTAACCGCTGTTTAAAAATGAACATTTAAATCTGCATCAGGGCACAGTAAGATTTTCTGTATAAAATTGTGTTATTGGGATAGTAGTTGGGAACATTGCTAGCCTTTTAGCAAGTGAAGTGACAAAAGAATGGCCTAAGATTTAGAAACTTCTTGGAAATAAATGCTAGTGGTTTTAAGAATGAGTTTGTTTTCCATTCTGCCACAGTGCAATACTTTAGCATATGACCTCTATCAGCTGTAAACTAATCTTACTTTAAATCACAACATTTAATACTTGAATTTTTTTCTACCCTTTTCTAAATCCCACGTTCCAATATTCACTAATACAGTCTCTGCCTAGTAAGTGGCATCCATTGTGATGTGTTTCATATATCCCATTCATTGTACTCTGTGTTCATAAAATGTCTATCTTGTGTCAGGGTTTAAATATGAATATTACTCATTATATTTAGAAGATCCCAACCTGTGTGATCAACAAAAACAACCTTGAAAAATGTACTTTTTCTAAAGGTATCTGTATAATATCATGCTGGTTTTGTTTTCATAGTAGGTGAAAACAACAACAAAAAAAAGAATTTGGCTGTCAACTGGATAAACATTTTTATTATTACTTTAATCAGTGTTTCAGACAAATCCAGCTTTTTTTTTCTTTCACTTTAGACAATTGCTAGTGCAAAACCTCATAGGATCTGTGTACAGAACTTATACAGACTTTGTTTGGACTGCAAGCTGTTTCTACTTGGCTTATTATGCTGTTTTTAATATCTGAACCTCGTCTGTAAATGTATTATCCTTGTATTTTATTTTACATTGTCCTTGACTTTATTCGTTATTGACTTTACTCTTGGAGACAACATTACCTTGCAACTACATACAAGCCAGTATCTAATTTGGCCCAATGAATACAGAAAGGAGCTGTGCTTAAAGATAGTGTTAAACTGACCATGACAATAATTCTGGTTGAGCCTCTGTGGACTTTGTCGCAAATGTTCCTATGTTCAAAGTGAGAAGAAAATCCAGTACTTGTTCTGAGAAGTGATTGATATACTTTCCTAGTTACCTGAGAGAGGGTAGAAACACAGAGCTGAACATGATGATAAATACAGGGAACTCGTTACAGAATTTGTTTTGCAATTCAGAGGATAATAAGGGAAGGAGAGAACGGAGATCTAATGAAAGGAATGGTTAGATACAAGGAATAATAAATAAAAGTGAGGTTTACTAAGGATGCTAGCTGTCTGAGAGATGATAATTATCCTTTCCAGATGCATACTTCAGGTGAATCCATGTGGTTCTAAACACATATCCGGAGAGACATGCCAAGTTGAGAGGGACCCTGATGAGTAGGTAGATGTTGGTTTTCTCTGAAGGCCAAAACTTCTTGACAGCATTTCGTTTTTATTTCCTTCCTCTCCAATAGTCCATGGAGATATGAGGAACTGGTGGAGGAGACACTCCTCTTGCATACTTGAGATCGCATTCCTTAGAAACTTCAGTCTAGCATTTGTAGAGCACATAGTACTTTCTTGTCTGATGCTTCTGAAAGAACTGGGAGGGCTACTCTGTTGTGAAGTCAATAACAGCAAATAGAATTATTCCTGAATATTGTAGGACTTGCATGGAGAAAGTTTTCATTTCTCTGCAGCTGTTCACATCAGCCTCTGATATCTTCAGATCCTACTAGATGCTTTGAAGTTCCAAAATGAGGCAGATAAGGAGGAATCATGGCAGTTCATAAGTGGCACACTGTGAATGTTACCGTGTTTTGGAGACCTAGTTCCAGCAGACTGGATCTTTAACTCCTGTCTTTTGAGTTTCCATTCTTGTGACATTGTCTTGTCCCTTGTAATTCATCCCCTCTCTTTAATTATTTACCCTTCATTAATACATATTTCTATGGCCGGTAAGAGCGAGACAAGAGAATTGATTGGCATGACACCCCTGAGGCATTTAAACCAGTCTGTTGCCTCCAGACTGGCAGCCTGTCATAAGCTTAATGTTTCATGCACGGAGAACATAATAGTACTGTAAAAACAATACCAAAGTTCATCTGTTGGCAGAAGCACAGCTTTGCTAAGGCTGCTGTAAAGATCAAGTGGAAAGCTCTTTGGGAAGGTAAAATTGACACAATAATGTTAAATTTAAATTAAATCCATTGTTCTCCAGGAGTAATGAGAAAGCAGAACATAACAAAAAACTTCTGGGGAAGGAAGACTACACAAGAAGAGTACAGAAAATGTAAATATTTCTCCCAACCTTAAATTGGTAGGGGAGGATTATATAAAATGAGATCTGTAAAGTATCATTCAGCTAGATGATACTAAGAGGTTCTACATCTAAATACCACAATTTAAGAATGGTGTGTACCTTGGGAATATAAAGTATTGATTGTTAGATGCATATTTGATTGTTGGCAAGAAATGCAGCCTGACATAGCGAGAAGAGCCTGCAGGGGACCATTTTTGTTTCTCGGTATATGATCACCAGCAACAGTTTCAATCAGGATGAAGTGTTAAGTGAGGGTCTGAGCCTTACATCGTTGCGATAGGACTATGTGCTACATAGTGTTGAGTTGACCTCTGTGAAGTGGTATTCAGTGATACACACCTGTTACAGCACAGGGGCCATTACTAACACTTCATGCATTCAGAGGATAACCCTCAGAACAAGAAAAGGATGTATACCATGTTTGTAAATGTAGTCACTCATGGTGTTTATAGTGCTGACATATACTGAAGCCTGAAGGCCTAATATGCTGTCAACAGAAGAAACACTGGGGCACATCATCCAGCCTGTTTTCAACATCTACTTTAAAGTGAGATGAATGTTGCACTGGAAGTTTCTGTTTCTGTCCCAGTATAAAGGCAGTGGGGATAGCTGGCTTAGATACGGTCAGGTCCAGATGGATTGCACCCACAACCATTTAAATACAACACAATTCCCCACACCAGAAATTATTCTAGGATGATATGGTGCTACAGAATAGGTTTGATTAGAGACCTAGTAACAGCAAACTTGATATGGACTCCTGGACCGATAAAATAGCCCAGTTTGTTTTGTGGGATTTGGAGACATTATCCAGATTTATTGTGATGCCATCCAAACATGCTAAGCCCTTCACCATCACTGCAGATCACCTAACTTTATCTGAAGTTTTTTTACCAATGGTTCAACAACTCACAGGTTGGATCAGAACTCACAGTGAGGATACCAAGATGTTTGAATGTAAAGAGTTATCACTGATGTCCAGAAAAAACAGTACAGAGAATCAGATACAATAAGCATATAAAAGGATACTGTGGTAAGGCTACTTGGTGCCCCTCAGTTCTCAAACCCATTTTTACCATTTTTTCTAAGATTAAGAGCAAATCATGTGTCCTCAGTAATTATGCCTGTTCTTGTATACACTCTTGATGTAGCACTTACTGTTTATATTTTTCCTGCCTTCTCCTTAAGCATTTTCTGAGTTTGCAAGACAATGGTTTTGCACACTTGCCTTTGTTGGAGACACATATACGTAGAGCCATCACAAAACTTGCTAGCTTTTTTTCCTTCATCCATGTAGGTTCCATTCAGATGTGCTGGTCTCATCATCAATTCTGTGATACTCTGTCACTTCTTGGGCAGTCTCAGAGAAGTAGACACGTAATTGAGGACAGGAGTCACCATCAACACAACTTACTCATGGCAGTTGAAGTACAGTTCAGAGAGGGGATTTCCACTTTTTGTATGTTTAAGTAGCCCTGCAATCTTAAAAAAAGTATCTTAAAAACTTAAAACCTCTTGGTATCTTAAAGGCTTTCAAGTGTTTTTATGCATATGGATAAAAATACAATAGCTCTTACCATACCTGCACTGTCCATCTAGACTGAAGACAATAACTGTTGCTGAAAAGTCTGTTTAAATTTGCAAATTCGTTTGTGCCATGTGTGATAATGGACATTAAGTGCTCTTTGGAGCAAGCAACTAGTGATTTTTCTCTTGACATTAAAAACGGAAATCATTATTGCTAGAAATGATATTAAATGAGCAGATTTACTCTACACTAATGCAAGATAGCTTGGTGCATGGAAAAAAATAATTCATCTAAGAGGACTGTTTCATTAAGTGAGCTGATAAGTGGGCTTGACCATATATTTAAAGTACTGCTTAATTATTTTTTTTCTTAATTACACAGTGAACAATGCTATTACTACACTACATTAGAATCTCACCAACTCTCACAACCCAGTTGGACACTTACAGAGTTTTATTGAATTTTGTGAATTAACCAATAAATGAACAGGCATAATTAAAAGTCAAAGTTACCGCACCACAGTGTTCCTTTACTACAAAAATAATAATTTTAATATACCTTATTTTGTATATATAGTACGTAGTATAATACGATTTCATTCTATTGCTAATAAATGTTGGTAATCTGTTCTCAAGATAATGACATCTTACTAATGAGACCTCACTCTAGCATGTTATGTCATCTATGAGGACAGAAGAGACTTGTCTATAGACAGATACTTGTGATGACATTTTCATATTTTCAAGATGTAAGTTAAGGGGTTTACTGCATACTAGCTCAATTTTGTCCTTGGTTACTTTCATGCTTTCCTGTTAACAGAGTGACTCAGATAAATCAGGAACGAAATATACGTCCTTTTGTTTTAAGGAAGTGAATATAAAGGAAAAAGGTTGTCATGAATAGGAAGTGAGAACAAATGTAACTTGGAGCTACAGTGTGCTTGAGTAAAAAAGTCAGAAAGCTTTTATTTAAAAACTGAAAGCAACAGTTTTCCATTAACCTGAAAACATGATATTAAGAGGTGGTCAGGGATCCAGCACACATTATTCACACCCTAAGGCCTAAGTAAGGCTTAAAAAGGGTAACGGTCTGTGTTCAGTCGCCAGTAAGGAATCGTAGTATCCCTGCTTAGCACTAGGTGAAGACACAGTACAAATACCACTGAATATTTTACTACTGTTAATAACTAAGTTGAAACCACTGCTGACTAATATTATGGGAGCTGCTGTTTATCAGCTGGGGCAGCTAAGTCACTTAATGCTTCTCCCATTAGAAAGGATTTCTGTGACCTTTTCTTTGAACAATATTAATCCATGCAGTGTTTGGAAAAAGCCTTTGCTGTTAGACAGAAGAAATACATTCAGTTTCGGGAGGTGCCTTTGAAAGAGCATGTTTTCTGCTGTCTTCAGGGAAGCAGCAGAGGATGCTGCATCTGCTAGAGTTAGAAGGCAGCAGGGAGAGAAAGCATCCATTCTCTTCTGCTTTGCCATTCACCGAAATTAGTCCAGTACCCACAGCAGTAATATATCTGTGCTAAAAGCTGAGGTACTTGGATGATACCTCATGAAAGGTACGCTAATAGAATCACTCTTCAAGTCTGCTTTGGAGGGAAAAAAACCCCATGATGTGCAAAGAGCTGTGGTCATAAACATTGCTTAGATTGGAAAGTGAAGCACTGGAATGTTAGGAAATAACAGATTTATGGGGTTTCCTTATGCATTCATATGTTGATTCTAATATGATCACATTGCCCTTCCTTAGGAGGCCTGCCTTGCTTAATCCAGCATCATTTAATATTTGAATTCAGCAAAAATAACTCCCTTCACTGTAGTGTCTTGTTCGTAGAATTATGTTACTGAATACTCCTGGTATCTGGCAAATCCTGAGCCTACTTTGAAGCCCCAAACCTTCCCAAACAAATATATACATCAACACTGTATCTAATGTATACGTACAGTGATGTAGCTTGTTTATCTTCCTGTCTATATTTTTAAAAGTAAAATACTGTGTTTAATGACAATATCAAGGCGGCCTCAAACATTTTAGCAAGAATACCATTTAAAATAAACATCGGTGATTAGAGCATTTGCATGTAATATATTAATTTGTGTACAAGTCAATACAAAAAAAATACATAATTAGCACCTGGGGAGCTAAAATCTAGGGATCATTAAGTCTTTTTGTTGGTTCTTTTTCCAAATGGTGTTTGTATTTGCTTCATGAGATGTTTTTATAAGAATTTTTTAAAAATACTTTAAGTTTGTTAGGATCTTGCAGATATAATTGTCACTCACTTAAACAAAAACAATCTCATTAAAATGCCAATGGCAGAAAGTGAAAGACAGGGAGCATTCCAGTAGAACTGATCTGTACTTCTAAGAACTTGCAGTTTTGTAAAGAACTAAGAATCTTAGAGTCTAAAAATAAATGTACTAGTACGAATTCTCTGAACTTTGGATCTGATTCTCATTACTTATAAGGTAGGAGTAACATTAAAAACATCAACTACTCCTGCCATTTAGATAGAAAAAAGTCTGAGTTAATTTCATTGTAGACCCCAGCAAAAGACAGTTTATCAATGTTAGCTCAAATTTTTGGAACTTCATAGATCATGAGAAATATGCAAATAAGGAGATAAAAACATACTTTCCGATTTCTTTAAAATTCTTCTGGATGTCAACTGTAGTCAGAAATAGGCACAGTATGTTTAAATTTATGAGTGAGTAAGATTTAAGAGTCTTAGCTGCATGTTTAGGGCCTGGAGAATACAATACAAATGTTGTAATAGTACATTTTTAAACATTTCTTTCAATTTTTGAACTTTAACCCAAATTTGTGTGCTAATGTTCTTTTACATGGATCCACAGAGCTGATATGTCAGTGTTTTTGGTGCTCAAGTTACAGATATAAATATTCACAAATCCTTAATTTTTTTATGCACACACGATACAATTTTCACAGGAAATAACAGCATAAGGTTGTGAAAAGTTACAGCTAACCAATAATGCCAAAAAATCAAATATCCAAAGGAAAATCTCACCTACTGCAAGGTGAGAGTTTTAACTGCATCAAGCAATAAATTGTAGACCTTTTAGAGACAAGAGGTTTTATGTAACGTCAGCTTTCTTCTGATGTTATCAGCAGGGATAGTTTGCAGCATTTCCCAAGGTGCACAGGGAAGGCTGTCTAAATTATGGTATCATGCTGCTTTTGTGGTAAAACTTCCCAGAGGTTTTGTCACTTACTTGCAATATTAGCAGTCACCTCCCACTCCCTGCTGGGGTTTACTACATTGAATCATAGAATATCTCAAGTAAGAATCATCAAGTCCAACTCCCTGCTCCTCACAGGACTGCCTAAAACTAAACCATATGACTGACAGAGTTGTCCAGACACTCCTTGAACTCTGACAGGCTTGGTGCTATGACCACTTCCCTGGGCAGCCTGTTCCAGTGACCGACCACCCTCTCCGTGAAGAACTTTTTCCTATCGTCCAACCTGAACTTCCCCTGACGCAGCTTCATTCCATCTCCTCGTGTCCTGTCGCTGGTCACCAGAGAGAGGAGATCAGCACGTGCCCCTCCGCTGCCCCCCTCGAGGAAGTTGTAGACTGCAAGGAGGTCACCCCTCAGCCTTCTCTGCTCCAAGCTGAACAAACGAAGTGGCCTCAGCCGCTCCTCGCAAGTTTTGCCCTCTAGGCCTTTCACTGTCTTGGTCACCCTCCTCTGGACATACCCTAATAGCTTGATGTCACATGGTGGATAGCCTGCAGTTGACTCAGCTGGAAAGTTCCTCTGTGCCAAATGGAGGCTTTTAATGTTCACTTTTTTTCTTCTATTTTGAGCTATTTTGCTTGGGGAAGAAAAGAATTTAAATGGAAGTGATAATTTTGCCTTTAATAGCCAGCCATTTTTTTATAACACAGTAGGCTAATGTGGCAATTTTAATGAATGTAGAACTCTGTGCAATTAAGAAATTGTTGTAGATACTCCATAATGTGTAAAAAACCCACAGGTGTCAGAGTCTGCCATCCTTGCAGTGTGATGTTGTGTGGATGGTAATGTGAGTGTCGGGATCAGGCCGAATTCTTTAACTATGAAATTGAAAGGGATGTGTTGCTGATCAAGCCGCACTCACTGCAGCTGTGCAGAACTTGCACAGCCTATGCTTTTTCATGCAAAGATGAGAAGCAGTGGAGGCAGATAGAAAAGGCCATGTATTTTTTCAGTCTCCAGAATCAAGAAAAATAATTCAAAGACTGTATTCCCCAAAAGCCAGGCCACTTTAAGAAAATATTTGATTACAGCTTCTCTCTGGCTTTTAATGTTTTTTTTTTCCCCACTCTTCCCTCTTTAGAGGCAGCTCTATAACAACAGATTCTGCCTCAGCAGCTTGGATGGTATTTGAAAAGTGAGTGAACTTCTTAATTAGGGGAACAGAATTTCTACTTGCTGCTCTTCAGCATGACTAGGCAAAGCAAAAAGTAAAC
The DNA here is from genome assembly GCF_929443795.1 of Astur gentilis. Lineage (NCBI taxonomy): Eukaryota > Metazoa > Chordata > Aves > Accipitriformes > Accipitridae > Astur > Astur gentilis. The sequence continues at coordinate 14,214,818 of NC_064900.1, read as the reverse complement.
AGAGTACAGGTGCCTGGTCACCCATGTGATCTATGATGTGAAGTGTTATAAAGAGAAGAGAGCTGGGTTGCAAAGGAGATGGTCTGGACCTTTTAATTATATCTCGTGCATCAAGTTGTAGTTCTGTTGTCAGGGAAACTGCTTTGCCTCTCTGTTCAGAATCACGGCCACTATGAAGTCCTATGCATTGCAAGCAGAAAACTCAGAGAAGCTTCCAAACAATACATTATTAAGTAGATTTAAATTAATATTAATAGCATTGATTTGTCTGATTTGGCATTTACTTTCCTCCAGGTGAGGTAACCTAATGGTTTTCTCTGTGATGAAAGAGCCTAAGCACTGCGTTTTTAAAACAAAAGTATTGGTTTTGCAACTTCCAAAGTTTTCAGAGTCTGTCACTTCTGAGACGTCTGAACTTTGGGTAATCTACTTATTATTAGGAATGGGCTACCAAGAAATACTTTGGAGTGGCTAGAGAATGCAAGTATGGCATGCAGCTGTTCGGAGCTAGAAAGTTAGGGTATTTCTGTGACCTTGTAGAAATCCTTTTGCTCACATTCCTAAAAATGTTGGATGCCTTCAAGTTTTGGAGGTCCACTTTGGATGTCTACTGCCAGTGTTACGTAATAGTAAGGTGTGTTCTGGAGGTAGATTAACAGACCATAAAGGCAAGCTTTATTCAGTCAGAAGTTTCTAAGCAAAACTATGTCATTTTTTAGTCAGAATTAAGAAAGAATCTTAAGCCTCAGAATCTGGAGACTTACCTGGTATTAGTGTCAAGTGCAGAGACACCTGTGTCAGTGGCAGCTTCCAAAAATTAAGGTTCTAATGGCTTCCTTTTTCTGAGGTTTAAGCATTCATATTGCTCATTCAGGTTCATGGGACTCAAGCATGCTTCAACATGGCTGAGTGTCTCTGAGTCTCCATAAATCTAAAGAACTAAAAATGAATCAATGCATCTGAAAGTTTAAGCCTCATTCCCTTTTTGTCTCACTTCATGCATCTTTTATATACAAAATGCAATATGTATATAATTTGCTGTTTGTAATGCTGGAATAATACCGACAGCTGGCAAAGAAATACAGAATATCCAACCAGTAAAATTATTGTTGTCTTTTCTACCCCATAAGAGTACTGTGCATGCTTGAAGAGGGATATCATAGGCATGTTGTAGTATTCACATGCCTAGGTAGAGCACAAGGCTAACACAGATATGAGTGTTGCTGAAAACTTGAACTACCACTTCCTTAAGAGGAGGAGATCAAGTCTGGTGTGAGATAACCAGCATCATATTTTACTGGAATGTATTTTCGGAAAAGCTTTGAAGAGGCATGTAACAATACCTGAACCCAACTTAGATGTCTAGAAATATTATATCATATCCTTACATTTCTCGTCCATTATTGGCACGTATATTTTATCTCCCTTGTTCCTCCTTGTAGAATAACTACTATGCAAAGACAGGCACACCAGACTCACTCAAATGTATTATGTTAATAATGGGCTAAAATAGGACAGCCTTCCTAAATAGCAGAGGAAAGGATAAAGCTTTAAATTAATCTACAGAATATAGAAACAGGACTACCAAAACAGGAAAAAATAGCCTGCAGCAGGCTTTGAAATGGAAGAAACAACACAAACCCCGATAAATATAAGCTAACTGAAATGAACTGGCATTAAACCTGGGAATATTTCTAGGCTTAATATAACTCTAATGCTTGCTTGGATTTCTTTATTCTCTCACAGTAAGGGTGCATTTACTTTGTTGGTCATGTGTGCCTGGGCAGCCTTGGGACTTGCACTGTACCTGGGACATAGTTGCTCTTAAGGAGTCAGAAATGAGTTGATGCTTATTGTTTGACTGCATTCCAGCCAGTAAGAAAGAGATGGGAAAACACAAAGTCATAAAGAATGGACTAGAATAGAGTAAGTTCATCTTTCTGAAAGTATTCAGAGAGGCTCTAAAGCTTATGTAAGTATGTCAGTATCTCTTTTCTTCAATAGCAAATTTAAAACAATTTAAATCACATGCCAGTAAATCCCAAATTATTGTTACCCATTTATTTTTGTCAAATTCAAAAGCTGATAATCTTCATAGGTCCCCTAGAACAGTTTTCATTGAGAAATGGAATGTTTAGTTTTCAAGTTTATAATTTTTTCAAATAAAATTGAAAGAAATTTTGAAGAAGTGTTATGAGTCACTTGTTAAAGTGACTATTTTACCAATTTACTGTATGATGTGGAGTAAACTATTTAACCTCACTGGACCTCAGCCCACCATTGGTAAATTTGGATTAATGGCACTTCTCCACTTTAAGAAGGCAGCAGTATTCCTGCATTTTCCATTGCTACCAAGTCATATGAGGATAATTGCATTAAAAATTGTAAATATGGTACAGCAGGGACAGCTGTTACCTCTTTGTACATAGCAGAAATGTAAAGCAGTTCCCCAAATGGGCATTTGAAAATGGCTTAAATGACACACCTCACTTCTCCTTTTTCTTTGGGATGTAAGAGACAGATTAAGTGACTGGACTGTTTTCTTTATTTTTATTCCTACATAGAAGTTTGTTATAAAGTGGTGTAAAATGGCTGCATAAAAAGAGCAAGAAATTCAGTGAGAAAATTTAAAAAACCACCCACAGCATATGCATTGGATTCCCAGATCAGTGGCATCAATTTTCTCCTTTCCAGAATATTCTCTTTAGTTCCTGAAAGAGATTTAAGTAAAGTGAAGAAGCAATAAAAGTCAATCTGTTAAAGATTGCTCACAGAGATCAGTTTCAAACTCAGTCCAGTTGCCAGCAGAACTGCCTTTGGTCCTGGCTAGCTGAAACAAATTGAATGCTTCTCTCTTACCTGTACCTTTCATACTAGAAGTGTACGAAAGATCAGTGCGAATGTATCCTTTCCTGATGGTGTGGATGAGTGAAGACTCAAAGTGAAATAAAGAGTTGCCAAGAGGTAGATTTTCTCTCTTCTAACATCGTGCATAAAATCAACAGTTCAAAGCTTTTTTAAGAAGTCTTACTTCAAATCTGTCCTCAGATACACCTTACCCTATCCCCATCTATACCTTTCAATTGGTTTGAAGAAAGCAAGCTTTGGACCGTAGACTTATTCAATACACCTTCCAGAAATGGAGCTATATAGAACCGTGCCCTTTACTGGCTCGCAGCCTCCTGCAGTTGGAAGCTTCCCTCTCTGCACTGACAGCCTGGCTCCTTCCCCCTGGAAGGTGTTTCAGAGGCTGTGCAAGGGATGGGTATTCTCTCAGCTACCCGTACATTGTTTGAATGTGCTGGAGCAGTCTCTGCTCTTCTACGACAATCCTGAATGCAGGAGAGTGAAGCTAGGGAATGCAGTGTGGGGTTTAAGCTCTTTCCTGCTTACCAGGTCATCTTCCCTTTCTAGAAGATCTCAGAGCAATTTTCCACTGCTGCCTTGTACTTGTGCGTAATCACTTTCACTGAGCCTTACAGCTGATGAGAAAGAAGGATACTGCTGTTGCCTCTGCAGAGGACCTCTTTTCTGAGAGACCTTTTTGTGAGAGGAAGGCATAAAGTTCCTACTCCAGCCCTGGAATAAGCTGAAATTGTCTGTGAAAGGAGTGTCCTGTGTGTCTTTCTGGCTGCCCAGTGATGTCATATTGCTTTTAATGCATATTTTAAAATGTGTAGTGTATAGTGTAAAGTACAAAAATAGCCATAGAGAAACCTGTGACCACCAGTTTTGTGGTTTATAAAAGAGAATGAACTACTTTATATGTTAATTTATTGTTTTCAACCCTTATTACTCATCACAGGAGACTGGGTAGTCTCATGGTTCTCCTTTAACTAGTGAAAAGGAAGTTAATTCATTGCTCTATCTGAGCCAGTTGCATACTCAAAAGCAGACATGAGAGGAGAAGTAACTTAAAGTATTTTTTTCTGTCATGGGAGTATGACTCATGCACTTTTATCTGTACCCACCATCTTGCCAACATTTTTTGTTAAAAATCTTCCTGCGAAAAAAGATGGATGTATAAATACTTGTGAATGTATGAATACTTAGGAAGTTTTTAGTAAAATGCTCATGATCATTGTAATAATATGATCATTTAAAGCTTGTGTGCAAGAAAAAAGAACGCAACAACAAACAGTTATTTTTATTCAGTAATTCAGTATCTTCTGCACCAGTTATTTTTATTCAGGATCTTCTGCACTTCACAGTGCAAAAGGTATCCAAGAGAGTGTGCTAATTTGATTTTTTTTTTTCTTTCAGTATTTCTAGCCTTTTCAGGAAAGAACAGTGAGGTTTTGTCTCTATGGGCAGGTATCAGGCATGGACCTGAGATTGTTTATCAGTTTCTGGCTTTTCAAAAGTCACATCATCACTCTGTTTCTCAGTTTCTTAACTGAAAAGAAAAAAAAAAAAAAGAGAGAGAGAAGATCATGATACTACTTTGATAGCTACTAATGAAAAGTATAATATTATGGCTAAGTATTATTAATTTTTCCTCATTAATTCTTTCTACGAGTATTGTCTTTCTTGTTGCTTAAGAATTGTCAATGAGCAGAGGGATTTTACTCAGTGTGTTTGTTCAAAATTATTTGCCATACGGAATATGTGAAGAATCAGAGACCTAAGGAAAATTTATTAACATTTCTTGGTGTGTTTGCTTCTCAGATGCAGCCTGTTTCAGTTTCCTGCAGGCATGGTAGCATGATGTTTTAGCCAAGGACATTTGGCTGGCTTTGTGGATTTGGTCCTGCAGCAATGACAAATGCTATATCTAAAATGCTAGGACTCCCTGTGAAGAATTTGCTTTATTGTACCCGTGCTTTATAAAATCGTAAGTGATTTAGGAATAAAAATGTTGCTGATTTTCAGTGGGGAAAAAACCCCAGGGAAATCACTTGGGTGGTTTTGGAAATCTGACTCCTACAGTACAGTCAAAAAAGCAACCAATACATTTTAACCTGCAATTGAAATATATCTGGCAAGGTGCCTTCCTCCAGGGTATGACATAATGGTCCCCCTGGCCTGCTCTGTGAAGGCCTGCCATAGTCAAGACACTCCATTCCTTTGTGTGGCCGTTGCGTCTCTTGTCTGTGTTACCCATGTAGCCTTATAAAACATTCGAGCGGTCTAGTCTTGTGTAGTGTCTCATGCATGGTAACTCAAAGCTGGTCCTGCAGATGATATTGTATAAAAAGCCAAAGTACTAGGACACTGTGCCAGCAGTATTCAGTGAGAAAAGAAATGTTTCTATTCTCAAGTCTGAAACGGCATTTGTAAGTTTCTGTCTTCATCTGTCAGGCACGAAAAGCCAACCAGTCCTGGCATCTAGTAACATTCACCGGCCTGGTCTCACTTGAAATGAATCTGTACAGGTGCGTTCTGAAGCGGATTAGTTTGTCTGGAAGGAGTTTACTGAGAGATTATTTTCTACTTTTCTTGTGTACTGCACTGGCATAGATGAGAAAACTTCGGTCTTATCTGCAGCACGTGATAGATCATGTAGCAGCCCTCCAGGTCGGCCAGGCAGGCTCCTTCTGAAATAGCTGGTTCAGCCCCGGGCTGCGCTGCCTTCACATCAGCACAAGTGCTGGGTGCTTGGGAGCTGCCGGGTAAGTCCTCACTCACTCAGGGTCTCCGCGCTACCCTCTGTAGTGCACTGTGCACGTTCTGCGAATCGTTTTATCAGGTGTTTGGTGCACCTTTGCTTTATGGAAACCTACCAAATACTACTGTTGTTTTCACCCAGCTGTTCATGGGGAGTTTCTTGGAAGTACTGTGGAAGATAGGTAACAAAGTAGGTGTATTGGGAAAGAAGCTGTTTGTTGGTGTAATGACTCTTAACTAATAGAAGAATATTTCAAGCTTGCTAACACGGTAAAAGTGCTGAAGAAAGGAATATTAATTAAATGCTTGAATTCATTATGTTGTTCAAAATGTAACATTATATCAAGAAAGAGGCCTTGCTTTTGCTATTACTGAAAAGGGGTCATGGTAGCTAATATATCTAACCTGTATATGTGTCCTGCCATCTGAAGTTAAATGTGACCTAGTTGCCTGCCTCTCAACTCCATTGTTATAGTGATGTTTCATCTGAAAGTGCATGCCAAGTACTTACGCTCCCTTTATCACTGCTACATTAATCTATACACGTTGAATGCATTTATTCTTGCTTTATACACCATTTGTTGGAATTCGAATATTCTCGCAGTCACTTCCAGATAACTTTATGGTAATGCCAATTCAGAGGTTAACATCTCTGTTCAGGTAGGACAAGGATTCAGTCCTTTCCCCCCCCCCTCCCCCCCCCCCCCCCCCCCCCCCCCCCCAATTTATTGCTTTCTGTACTAAAATTTTCGCAAAAGAGCAAAGTCAACCTGCTGCCAGCTCTTCAGATTACGGAACACATAACTAGGGAAGCTTTTCTTGTGAAGTTTCCCTACACAGAAAGTCATGGTACCTGTACCTGAAAAATTGTTCTTAGTAAAAATCTGATTGAAATAGGTGTATACCCAAGAAGTACCTGAAAAGTCACTATTTTTTTTCCCAGAGTTATATATGACTAAGTATATTAAATATACTAAAGTTGCAGAAAATGGAATGTTTTTCTTCTTGAGATCTTCTTCTAAGCAGCACAATACTGTACCTGTTATCTTTTCTGCCATGTTGTTCGCATGCTATCTCCTAGCCCTGTAGACTCCTTCAGCATCATTACTATTGAGATTCTTCCCCTTATTGAAAGAATTCTTTTCATTAAAAAGGATTCTTGTCACTTAACTTTATTAAAAATAGTTGATAGCAAAGAAATGTTTCTACAAAGCACTAAGCGAGTTTTAATCTTGCAGAGATACTGAATATTATAGAAAGTCTTCTGGAGTAATGTTTGTACATTGATTTTACTGAGACTTTCCATTCTATTGAAAGTGAACTTTCTATTACAGATAGTAAAAAAGAAGGGATGACGGCTGCTTTGTGTGTGATGAGAGCACTTTTCTGAAGTAAAAAATTTAGAACTGCTTGCAGATATTGAGGGATTTCCCCATGAGCCTATTAAAAGTTACCCCATGCAAAAACTAATTGCAGTACCGCTTTTTTGACTTTCCAGAAGCTTTTCATTTTATTGAAAGGTATTCTCCAACTCTCTTGGCATTGTCCTAGACAAGAAAAATATTTTCAGCATTGCTGGAGGAACAAATTACTGTGAGTTAAACTGGTCTGTAGTTTAGAGCACATAGATACTCAACAGTACTCTGTGTGTGTGATTTTATTCCATGGTAAATGCAAGGTAGTTCAATGAAATTAGGGTAGGCAAACCCTCCTACACCACAGAGAAAGAGCACACACAGAGACTGCTTTTAGCAGAGTAGCTGACATGCTGTAAAATTACAGCCTAGCTTGCTTCCTGATAACTCATGTAGCTATTTCACGTAGCCATTCCCCTATTTGCTCTGTATCATAATATTTTTCAGTACAGGCTACAAGTCTTACTTATCAAGATTTATGGCCAATGATCTGGCTACACTTACATATTAAAGACTGTAGTATGCGTAGAGTATCTAGGAAGGATAAATCAGGCCACAATGAGAGTGATGTAACACTGTGAGATTAATCTAAAGAGAATATTACTGAGCATAGAGGGCCATATGACTGGTACAAAACCTAGGAGAAACAAGTAAGTTTGTAAGACTTAACTTTCCAGTCAGGAAATACGTGTTGCCTGTACTCTATGGAGGGATATGAGAGTCAACTAATGCTAATTGTGGAAATAAATCAATAAATTGTTTTAGTATATTTTAACTGCACTCCCGTTCCATTAATCCAGTAACGGTTATAGTCCTGCTCCTAATGTGGAAAGCTGTGTGGCATCCAAGTGTGGCCAGAGTGCATTTTGGGACTTTTTGGAAGCCCCTGATGAGGATGGTACCTCTTCAGCAGGCCGCAGGCAGGAGGTCAGCGAAGCTCCTTCGCACACCTTCTGAGCCACGGCTGGGACAAGGAAGTACATGAATGTTTAGGGGTAGGCTTTAGGATTTACAGTCTGTCCCTACTGGGCTGTATTGTTCCAGTGCTGAAATCTGTTACTTTTGGGGTACTGATGCTCAGGCAGTGTCACTGAGACACTGGTAAGGTGAGACTCAGCAAAGACTGGCAGGGCTGAGAGACACCATTTAGGAGAGAATGGTGTTGAATGGGATTTTCTGGAGATGAGCAAGGAAGGAAGTGGCCCATTCTAAAATGCTCAGCTCCCCATTCTGGCGGGGAAGTAAATATCACAGCACTTTTAAGCCAGGTTACAGGTGTTCTGATATTTATAAATGTCAAAAAAAGCTACAGGAAGATACTCAGAATTGAGAGGATAATAGATTTGAGGCTGTCTAGGACTGCATCTGTACTATCAAATAACATCAGTCCCTGGTTTATTCCTGGTTCCCTGATTGCCCACACTTCATATAAATAAGTTCATGCTTGAGATCTCTTTTGGACTGATGTGTCTTGTCCCTCTGAGACAGAGTTTGGGGGTGCGTGAGCACCGAGGACAGCTTCTGACCCACCCTGGGGGGAGAGGACACCAGAGCACACTCTCCACCTGCACAGCCCTCCAGCTCTCTCGCATGGGGCGTTGTAGCCCCAGACAAACCCATTGCTCCTGCCGTGCCCCATGGCAGGTTGAAAAAGAAAAGAAGCGCTGTTCCAGTGGGCAGCGACGCAGCCCTCGCATTATTTCAGACACTTTGAACGGAAGAAATAATAATTGAAATAATAATTGCTACAGGCAGGAAGTCACCACAAAGGGCCCAGAGGACACCTGGGCAAAGCCCTATGCTGTGTGGATGCAACCTGTCTGATCTAAATGGAGCTTTCCCTGAACAGCAAGGAGATGAGCCCTTTGCATCTCCTATCCTGTTGGTACAAGATCAACATGAGGCTGCAATCTGTACAACCTAATTTGTCCTCCTTATATGTATGTAATGGTATAGTCTTTAAGTACTATTTTCCCCTTTGCTAGCCAAGAGTAGTCCTAGGCTGTTGTGGGCTTATTACTTTCCAGGAATGGACGTATGTTTTCTTTCCACGGAGTGCTAGAAGTTGAGAAGAACAAAAGCATGTTCAGTGAGAGCAGGGATGTGGGGAGTGAAAAGCAAAACCAGAGATGGCAAAGTCTACACTCCTTTTAGTGAATTTCGTAATAAAACACCTCCTAAAGCAACTGAAATAATCACATAAAAATGAAACAGTTTAAAAAAAAGATTAGCCCATATGTCATTTTTTAAGCATTTTTCACAAGATAACATGAGGTCAGACAGCTTTTGAAACTAAAATTAGATCAAAACACAAATATATATTGGTGTTGTTGGTTTTTAACTTTTGGCTAATACAGCTGGCATTATTCAATGCAAGAAATCACTACCACTTATTACATCCATACAAATATTCATTAAATATTTTTATTTTAAGATCAGCCTCCCAGAGTAAAGATTTTTATATCAAATTGTTAAACTCCTTCACTGGAAACTGTTTGGATGCATTGTAGGTTTATTTACATCTAGGTTAAAATCTGACATCCGCAGTTCTGCGGGCTTGCCTCATACTATGTTCCTATAAATTGAATTCAAGATGCATAGCTTAGCAGAGCGCTATGACTTTGAGATTTTTTCTCATAATGTAATGGGGGGGGGGCAAAAACATGTGTGCTTCAGGCAGAAACTTATGTATAAGAACTCCTACCTCCACATTACTTGTAATACCTTTTAAAATGAATTGTTCTTGTTTTGTCCTCCGAAGCAGTGCTTCAAAGGCAGCTGTGAGTTAACAAGATATTTTAAATGGAAAAGGTGTTGCCTGCTCCCTTGCAGCCTGTGATTTCCATCTTCCTTTCTACACCCCCTCTGCATAGGTGCTGTTCACTGTACAGGCAGACTAAACCTCTCTCAGTGCTTTCCCGCATATCTGCTATTATTTGTTATTCCTATTTTTACTGACTATCTCAGTACCTGCTGAATTCTAGCAGTCTTCCTACTGAACCTGAGACATTTAGTTAATCTTTGCACAAAAGGGAAGGTGGAGCCAGCGGTTGAATACAGCCATCAGCCTGCACGATTCCTACAAGCTCCAGGGGCTAATTTTCTGTTATGCTAACCTGAAGCTGCTCAAACCTTTTCACTAAAAGATTTGCTGACTCGTAGAAATGAAAGAAAAGTGATTTTTCAGAAGGTCCCTGTTCAGTGCTGTCTATATATTCTCAGTTCTTAATCCTGGAGAATTTCCTGTTACAGAACAGGTAGGATTTCTGGGGTAGAAGAAACAAGGCTATGAAAACAGTAGCAGTTGCAAGACTGCAGAAATGACATACTTTTCTCCTGCTGAGCAGCAGCAGAAATAATCTGTTGTTGCCCTCCATGTCGAATGGCAGTAGATTTTGGGGCTTTATAGTATATCATGTTCTTAGTTGAAAAGAAATTAGTTGCACAGACTTTAGAAATATTTTCTGTTGCCCTATTGCTATTCATAAGGTATAAACAACCATGCTTACCTTTGACAGAGAGGATAAAAACAAGCAATATGGTATTGAGGCAATTTTGCCAGAAGAAAGTCCAGCTCAGATTTCATTGTATAAGAAAATATGTTTCCTATAAAAGCGTTCTATTTTCTGTTATTTTCCCGTCCTGTCTGCGCCCACACTGTTCCCCATTCACAGTGTCACCACCGATAAAGCTGCATGCCCACTACTGGGCAGCCAAAATAAAAAACAAATCAACAAATAATTTATTTATTGAAAAATGCTATTTCAGAATTGCCAAAATTGATAATCAGTTCAGGCTAAATTTACTGAAAAGTTTCAAACTTCAGGTGGAATGAATTTTAGAGTGTAAACAGTGCCTTAACAATTTAGCAAATGCTGAAATTAACTGGAATCTTCCATGAACAACATCACCAGCATTTCTGAAATCTTACCTCGGGTTCATATAAACTAATGACCAAGGAAACAGAAACTACAATGTGTAGGAGTGCTCTTGCCTCTCATTTTTTACTCTCCATTAATGTTAGAATTCATAAGGGCTGTCCTCATTCGTGCCTAATGATACTTCTCCTGTCTGCATAGACTATATAAATATATACGTATACATAGGTAGGTATTGAGCCACTATAACCTATGATAGCCTTGTAAAGGGGAATTTGAATGAAAGTCTCCTATATATTCCTGGACTATGTCCTCATTACTTGAAAAACTACTGTTTTTTTGTTTTGTACCAAAAGACTCCAAAAATTTTCACTAAAGTAAGAGACTAGTTAATGGGTAACTGATATTAATGAACAGGGAAAAACCAGCATTTTCCATTATGTCAAAGGCAATGTTACTGTTCCCAGACACATTCTAATCATAAAAGTCAACCCTCTATTATCTATCACACTGTTTAAAAGTAAAAAATGCAAGCTTGCAGATGAGCGCAATAAAGATTTGGAATGAGGACTACACTGTTTAATAAAGTGCAACTTGCAAAGCTGAAACGGTTGTTCTTGTCTATGGAAATACATGATTTATGAAGGAACAGAGGTGAAATTGATTTAAAAAATTAATTTTTATCTATCTTTAGGTAGAAATTTATGAACGCACAAAGGAAACAGGATTAATCAGAATCGAATAGCCTTCTTAACAGTCACTTTTCTCCATTTTGGAGAAGACACTGATATAATGTTTCATCCTTGTCAACTCTACTTACTTCCGAATGTATTTTCCTAATATTAGCCCTTTCAAATTGGTTTCAGAGTTTCTCTAGGTTGCCTATAAAAGAAAATCGTAGCTTTTCTGTTGTACAAGTTTTTCTGTTGTATAAGTTGTCATCATTCCCTGATAATATTTGAATAATAGTCTGTGTTATAGAAAGCCACCAATTTTACTGAAGAAGATCTCCAGCCCAGGGATAGGACATAGTTGTCCCTACAGCATGCATCTGGTTACTCATTGGATGGATCCCACTCCATTACTGCCAACAATGCAAAGTAAACATATTCGTGTCCCGTCTATATGGGAAGAAAGAGTTTTCCTTGGGATGACTTTGTTGTAAGCTTCTCCCTCAATACTATATACAATCTAGATGAGCTTCTCCATTGCTGTTGTGATTCAAACAGAAGCTCAGATGGCAGGGAACACATTTCAAAAATAGATTTTTAAGCAGGTTCAATAACCTGGAATATTAAGATTTCAAGTTCTGGTTATATTAAAATGCAGGGAAATAGAGCAGGTGTGTCAGAGTGCGTTTCTTCACTTCCACATCTGGACCTCATGAAATTTCCCTGGGAAGTACAGGATACCAAAACTGGTGGTGGCTGTTACCCAACAGTTTATTGAAATTACGTCTACCTGAGGTTACAGAAGCAACTGGACCTGACTGATGCCGGAAGGTGGGGTGAGGAGGGACATAAGCAGGCAATTTTTGTGTCTCCTGTAGCAGCTGTGACAAATGAGTGAGGCTCCATCCTACAGGCCATTTTCACTTTATCTTTTCTCCTGTGCTACATATCTCCCTCCTAGTATTATCATAATTTATCATACCTTTAAGATTCATCTCACTGGCACAAAGCTTTTGGATCATGAACCTTACATCCATAATTGATTCCTCAATGGGCGATCTGTGACTTCTTTCTTGTTAAGATAGCTAAAAATTCAGAATTCAGTTCCTTGACTTTCATTTTTATTTGTGCCACTTTCTAAAAGGGTTTTTGACCATTTCTGCTCATTGATCTCTGTGCTGCCTATATTCATTTTACAGCTAGATGATGTGATTTTATGAAATAATCAAGGGGAGCTAGATCTTTTCTTCTACCTTACCTTGCGCGTCAGAGTAAAAAAATGCTACACTGTTTTTCTGCACTTGGTTATGACCTGTTGCTTTAGCATGTCAGATGAAAATTAACACTGCATCAAAAACCCAGCATGCCTACTTTTGTGGGCACTTGCAGATCCCACTTTTTATTACATAAGTGCCTAGAAGACCTGGCAGAGACATCATGTTGCAGGCACTGAATGCACACATATGAAAAGCTAATTGCTCCTGTCATTTCAGACTTCAGGCTTGGGGACTTTATCACCAGCTAAGGACGGGCAATAGGTAATACAGGTTCCCTGAACCGTGACTTTTCTTCTGGGGAAGATGTGCTGCTTTACTTGAAAGTTTTTAAGGCCTTGCTTTTCTCCCTGAGAGAATCCCCCGGTGCCTGAGGGGATCTGGCCATGGCGCAGCGGGTCAAACTGCAGGCATCGCCACCTTGCAGCTTGCAGCTGCTCCGCCTGCCATCGCTGTTCCTCCCAGCAGTTGCTGCCGTGGCCCTCCTTAGCGTGAGATGTGGCAGAAGTGCAGTGCGTGACCTTCCTTAGTTGATCATTTTAACAGTATGGATCATTAGGTTGTCTTTAATTTCTCCTCCTTTGTATTAAAAAATACAGCATTTCAATGGGTTGTCATTAATACCTAGAAACGTTGCATGAGTTTACTGAATAACGTATCAAGTGCAATTTCATACACGAGGGAGGAAAGGTTATTTCTTTCCCCCATAGAAAGAGGATCATACTTACTTTTTTTTGTTCTGCGGCCAATTTATGCTCCATACATTGTGCTGTTTGCAGAGGTAATTAAATGATCCACTACAAATACCATTTGCTGTGGCACCTTTTTTGGTTTTTGTTTTGGGGTGGGTTTTTTTGCGGAACACAGGAAGAAAAGTTTGATAGCAGGTGATACAGGCTTTCAAGAGAGAAAACTGTAAGTGCTAGTCTCAGTTTGTAACAGGATCACTCCATCTACCCAAAATCTGGAAAGTATAGAAAACTGGGAGAAGTGTCCAACAGGATTGTGTAATTAGTACCATCTGCAGCGTCTCACTTCCTCTCTGACTTATATCCCTTCTTCCTTCTCACATACTATTAGCAGCAAATTTGTGACAAGGGAAAAAAAGGTGTCTTGGCAGGAGTTTCAGTGTACAGACATCTCAAGGACAGAGGTAGAATGGTTTAAACATTAACTCTTGCTCAGGGTTGTGCTTCAGGGTGCAATCGAACCCTTTAATTGCACTAGAAATGTTTTCAGATACTCTATCTCTTAAAAAAGAGGGTAAGAAACCTGTCTTAGTTCCACATTTCATGATCTCTCTGCCATTTACCACTGTATCAATGCTAGTAGATCTTGTAAGTATTGGATGCTTTCACAGAGCAGGAAAAAACTCCAAACACTGTCATGAATTTTCTGTCCAGATGCTCAGCCTGTTCAAAAGGAACTTGATAAACCAATATTAACAGGCCTTAGAGGATAAATAAAGTTCTCGCATAAAATGAAATTTAGGAATTAGGGCATTTGATCTAGCTCTATTATGAGGTCAAGGGACCCTATTCAATTAACTTCAATTTTGAAATATGTAGCTTTGAAACTGAGTGTTTGCTGATATGTATGTATGTATGTGCCTCCTGAGATGCATGAGATTCCATTGTATTGTATTTATGTTTAACTACATACAGTGTTATTGTCCCATACCTTATTTCTATGTTTTATTCACGACCTGTTTTGCAGACAGCTTCGCACACTTGCAATACTGATGATACTTTCTTTGGCCATGAAATGAACCGGGTGCTGTCAGCTTCAGATTTTCTCCCTCCCATCCTTGCTTTTCTAGGCCGTTTCAGAATAGACCTGTGTTATGCCTTGTTAAGTTGTGCTTAGAATATATACAGTTATACGCAGTCATTGTAAACTTAATTCAGACTAGATGAAATAAGCATACATAGCCCATCTCAGAAGAAAACTTATATAAAGGTTTTATTAACCCAGTGTTTCACCAAATTCTGACAAAATGCAAATAATTTACCCAGATGAAGATAGAGCATAGCAACTTTGTGGTAATGATAATACTCTGCCTCCTTAAAGGATCATCAAAGATGTAGAACAAACATGCAAAACTCCTGGAAGAGCTTAATTTGAAAGAAATTGTGGTTGTACCTTTGCTGATATGTAAGGACTGTTGCTGTGAGACTGGTACTGATGCTCATTAACATTGTCAGTATATACAGAAGGGCTTCTTCCACCCTCACAGAGCATCTGTTAGTGGTCCAGGGATGGGGGGCAGCTTGCTGTTACAACTGCCTTCTGCTCTACTCCTAGGAGCAAGAATGTCACAGTCCTGTGTTGGCTTAGCTGCCAGATCCACATCCAGCAGCTGCCTGATTTTAAAACACCTATCGTTACGGAGATGCTAAAGAATATTGATAACAGACAATGATAATTTGAGAAAACATGCAAAATGAGCAAGGGGTGTAACTGGAAAGGATTTTTGATCTTGTTTGAACCCTCAGAACTGAAGACAAAAAAGGATTCTATTTAAAAGTCTTTGTAATATACTCTTGCAAGGGTAGAGAAAAACACACTTTCATTGGTTTCTGTCCCTGCTGCTGAATACAATTCCTGCTTTATGACAGTAGAAAACAATGTTCATAAAACTGACTTTCCACAAAAACAAATCTACAATAGGTTTAGTTTATGGAGAAGGGTGAGGACACACAAAGCTCAAGCTGATTTTGTGAAATGTACTCCACTGAGTGTACTCCATGTCTTTTTTAAAAACAAAAAAATCCACACCAAAATGTAGCTGATCTACGCTGCATTAAAACATATACTTCCTCACTCTCACGTGGAAGTGGCAGTTTCTGTCTTGTTTCTCAGAGAGTGTTTAGTAGTGCAGCACCGTGGCAAAATCTCCTGTTATGAAGACGTCATTGTTACTTTTTCCAGTGATGATACCAGTGCGTTACAAAGTAGTCTCATAATTAAAAACTAAACTGGTGTCAGCAGCATAAAAATGAATGAAGAACACACTGATTCAGAATATCTTTATTTTGTGTTTATTACCTTAGTAATTTATAAAACTATTAAAATGGTTATAGCTGTCTTTCTTAATATGTGAACTCACAAGGTGATTCTGTACTAACAACAGTAAATACCAATAAATATCAGGAAATTAATAACTAGAATGAGGAAAGCAGCTTTTAAAGTCTGGGATGTTTTATCTTCCCAATCTTAAATAAATAATTAAAGAGAAGATCTGACTATTTTTACTTTCGCATTTTATTTCTGTTAATTGTTGCACAAATTAAATTGAACATAGTGTAAGGAGAAATGGATAATTACTCAAAGGCAATTAAAGATTCTGAAGCCTGTATAGTAATTATGATTATTTTCTTTGGAAAATGAGAGTGCCATTTATCTCTAATGTATGCTATGTAATTAAGTCCATATGCAATTATCTTTCTCTTGCCATACACTTCCAATGGGAATTGTTTTTTAAAATGTCTGGCAAGAGAGAATGTAATTGTATGCAGTGGGATGCTCCTGTACATAAAGAATTTCTTAGGTTTTGTTCAGCATGACTTCAGTATGTTTCCTAGTCTGTTTTTACTTGGCGACTTTTGACATGGCCTACCATTAAAGTAGAATGCTAGACACACGGCACAGTCACTTCTCTGGTTCTTGTGTCTGCCCCTCTATTCCTCGCTGAATTCTCTGTAACTTACCATATCCGTCAGCTTTTGTAGAGCTATGTTGCTGCCCTGGCTATGTGTCTACTCATGGCTCTGTAAAGCTGGGCTCCGTATAGTCTTGCTTGAGAAAAGATTGAAAGATTGCTGTGCAACCCTCCATGCCTTCGTTCCTGAGCTGCTTCAGTAGCCAGATAAGCAAAGGGGCAAGAGCAGCTACAGAGAAAGAAGAAAATTGCCTTTCAAAATAGGACTTGATGTTTTAGCTGACAAAGAACTTATCACTGCCTTCTACGCATGTTGCTTTTTCCTTTCTCTCCAGGGCTTTCCAGCCTAGTCCTTTCCTAGCTTATAAAAGGAGATCTATTGTGTGCAAAATTTAGTAGAGCTTGACTTCTGAAGGAGGTCACTATGGGATGTGCTCCTAGGCCTGTGGAAATCTGTCTTTGAAATGCAGTCTTAGTATCAGGATGCTTTGGCTTGCACTGTACCATTTTATCACTCATTGAACCCTTTTATATGGTCAATGCACAGAATGACTCTTAACACTGCACTGGTTTTTCTTGTGGCTTTTATGCAGCCATGAAAGGGAAGGCCTAGTGATAACCAGGTTCTCTCCCAGCGGCACACAGCTCAGCCATTAGCAACAGGTTGATCCCATGCGAAGTCCCCGCAGGTTCGTGTACTACCCAGGAAGCTACATGGGTAGCACTTTCCAAAAGTGTTGGAAACCTAACATCCAGCTGTGTTGCCCTGGAGGAAACCAGCAGGGTAAAAGGAAGGTTTTTCTCTTTTTCTTTGTGCTATGAGGGCACAAAACACACACACACACACACACACACATATATATATATATATATATGTGCAGTGGGCGGCTGCAGCTGGTGCAGCTCTTTGTGTCAGTGGACAGAGGCCACACAGCCAGGAGCAGGATTCATGTTCAGAAGCAGGTAATGACCTGGAAACAGGGAGTAGAGGCAGATTATGGGCATTTCGTGGCTTGTTGGGCTTTTATTTTCTAGACAACAAATATGAAGCCATAAAACACAGGAATAAATATGACTGGACACAAGTTAAATTAACGCCGCGTTCCATGATTTATTGTATTCTTAATGTTCTTTGAATTTACATATTTATTACTCTTAATGTCTAACTTCCTGAAGTGGGACTTTCTACTTACATAGTTCAGGAATGCCAGATGTGGCCAGATAGAAATGCTGTAATAAAGGCCATAGCACATTCTTTCTCTATGAATTGTACAGTAACATGAACATTTCATGGCTAGAAATAAGACATTTATTGTCCTGAGTGTCTAAGCCACTATTGAAATAAAAGGCGAGGCTCTGCAGTATTTGTGCACCCTATACTAATATCCTAAAGCAGTTATTAAGTGGTTATATGCGGCTTTATTTATGGATCTCTTAAATACTGGTAAACCTCTGCAAAAAACCTGCTTGTTAGTACTACTGATGCCTGTACCGTTTAACTAGATTTCTGGATTTTGTTACAATGATGTACTATGCAAATAGAATTTGATACATGTAAAGCTGATTTGAAACAAAAACTAGCTTCCTAAGGCAGTTAAATATGAACATAAAGAGTGCTGGTTTTATCCTTGTTTGTTCACGATCTTAACGGATTGTCCTCAAAATACACACACCTACCTTTAACTCATTGCATAGTGTTTCACACCAAAGTTCAGCATTTTAAAATAATTTATTGGCCATCCCTTTCCAATTTAGACACCTATAGTTAAATAACTAGATCAATATTTAAGCTCCTAAACAAAACCAAACTCTGCCTTATAGAGCTGCAGAGAGTTAGTGGCTCCCTTCAGAATTTGTTGGTCTCAGCAATGAGATACTTGATAATCATACTCTCCTTGTTTGGATGCCTGAAGTCAGTCACTTTATTTATATACTGATTCAGAAATATGAAATGATGATTTGCCACAATGAAATTCTCAGTGAAGTTGGATTAATCAAGGACTAAATAGATTAACACTGTAAAAGGAAATTGCATTTTTTTCAAACATCTGAGGAGGAAATTTTAGCTAGCTTGCTCAAAGACTCTTCTTTAATCAGCTTGAATATTCTTATCAGCAAAACGTAAGAAAAAATAATGACTCTCTCTGTTTTGATCTCTAGATTCAGGTCAGTCTTGTCTCAGCCAGTATTTTGTGGGAGAAAATATCTGAGTTTGAGTGGCATGCATTGTACAAATAACTGCATTTTAATAATGAGTTTAAATGGAATCTGAGAACTAATCTATCATTCATAAATGAAGGTTGAAGAAGACTTAGAAAGAATATATATCTTGCCTTGAAATTATAATGGTGCCAATTTTTGTCATTTCATCCCTAGTTAATCCATTCCATGATTAACCCCATATTGTGCACAAAAGGCAATGAAAGATGTATATCCTTGTGAACTCATTATTTGTCATACTGGCACAAGAAAATGGATTTCACCGTTGATTATGTCAGTTAAGTATAGCCTATATTAATAGTGCTACCTTCCAGGTGGAGCTAGTGGGGTTCCTCTGGGAAAGGGACAACCTTCTGATGTCTTAATTACTTCTGACTGCATGCTTGCTTTTTTGGTTGGAGCACTGCAGCTTTGCATCACAATGCCAATAAGCAATAAGGCAAGGTGGGAAAATATTCCTGATCTTACAAGCCACATAGCATTCTTCATGTGGCCATGAGCCATATATGGCACACAGACTGCAGATCATAGAGAGAAAAGGGTTCCCAGAAAACTTGCTATGCTCCTCGGGGATCCCTCAGCTCTAATGTGGAGCTGAGCTGAGCCAAGCCAAAAAAGCAGCAAATGTTCTGGTAGGCACCCATACTGCTCATGAGTCATGGGCTGGCCTTCTCTGTGTAGGCAATAGAAAGACAGCTCTTTACATTTATTCAAAGGTGCCACTTTCTGAAGTTCACAGAGGCCGTATAAAGTGAGCAAGAACATGAAATAGTCTTGTGATTAATCAAAGAACATGGATATTTTGCAACTTCTTTTCCAAGGTATAAAGTATATTTGATGTTTGTGCAGGTCTAGCACTATTCAGGTCACATATGTAGGTTAACATACATTTTCCAGGGAAAAGGTGATTGTGTAAAATTGTTATATTACTGATCACAGAAGTTTGCCAGTGTTTTATTATACAATAGAAGAAACCTTCCTCTAATTACTTAAAGGGAATAATACCCTCATGTTTATTGTAATAGTTTCTATGCCAGTAAGCAAGAACCTGATGCTGTATTCTATGGAGATACAGGCATATTATTAATCCCATCAGGACATACAAATGAAGTGTTTGCTCTTAAAACTAAGCTGGATAGCCTTTGCCTAGCTTGAAGGACACTGCTGCACACAATGAAATCCAGAATCCTTAGATGAAAGTAGACAACGTACTACTACCTTCAGTCTATTCTATTCTCTTCAGTGAAGGGACTGGTTTATCTTACCTGATTCAATCTTGATTTGATGAAAGGAAGATCAGTCTTGCAAAACTTTGCTCAAGTCATGCTGAAAAATAACATTGTTCTGCCCACTGGTTATTTGCTATCCCTAATTCCCTATCAAATTCATGTCAAAACCCCTTCTTTCCAACAATCAGCACTTCATGCTTAAAGTCACATTCGAAAACAAACTTCTTCTTTCTGTTTCATAAATTACAGCAAACTGTCTGAATTGTATATATACTGTTAGCTGCCTATTTTAGGAGGGATGATAGAAAGAAATAGGTCACCGGCTTTGACTGTGTCCTTTTGCTTATATTGTCAAAAATATGTGTAAAATACACAGAATTGACCAGTCTCTTCAAAAGTAGAAGCAGATGGGTTCCCGTTTGCTTCTCCCACTGCCTCAGAACAAAGCAGAGGAAAAGAAATACTGAGAGTTATAGACCTGCATGGGAAAGGGGAAGTTTTCCTCCACAATTGGTATGGCATAATGTTTGCTTTAGGCATAGGAATTAACTGAAGCTATAACTGTACTAGAACTGCCTCCAACCTGGACTTTACAAATGTGCCCAGGTGCTTTTCTCACTGTTAGGAAGGTAATTATATTCTTAAACATTTCCTGAATTTGGGGTTGTGAGTATGATCTCTCACTTTGTTTTTAATATCACTGCTAACAGGTGAAGAGGTAGAAACTTTGTTTTGGAAGGAAAGAGTGGCCAGGAGTCATTAAATATCTCTGGGTTTGTTCAATCTATTCAGCTCCTTTACCTGAATGGAGTATAAGTGCTCCAACCATAGAACAGGGTGTGTGAACTGCACAGTGTCAGTGCGCTCCTGACAGTTCCTGTGGAGATGCAGCCACCTTCTGAATTTAGATAAATATGAGGGAATGCAAAAAGGTGAAGGCGGCATTAGAAGGCTGAAAAGCTGTAAAATGATCCATTGTTTGAACAAGGACTTTTCTTTATACTTAGTAAGTACATTTTCACATTGAAATTAGTTCAGAAACATTATCTTTCATCTGGTCACATATTTATTAGTGTTAGGGATTTTTTTATCTTGCAGGTGATGTTCCTAATCGCAAAATGAGTTTTCAAAATCTACAGTAACTCTAATTGGCTGCCCTGTCCCATCTTTTACTCTTTGAATTTGTCCTCAAAAAGTAATTTTTTTCCTTCCTTTTCCTGTTAGTTTTTCCAGAAACATTTGAGTAATTTATAGAGGCATGCAGTCTAACAAAACATGTACAAAATGTTATTACCTGCAATGACACTCTAATAATCACATTTACTTTACGCTATTTTAATCATGCAATACATTATGTGATTATATTTTTAAAAAGATGTGTGTGTATATGTGTAATGTATCAGCACAAATTACATGCTATTATTATTCTCCAAGCAGGCAACAATCCACCAAGTGTAACATTAGCCTACATTTAATGTTATCAGTGGCAGAGAGGAAGCTGGGGCTGGCATTTTTAAGACGATACCATGGTTGTCATGTTCTGGTGCTAGCAGTACAGAATAGCTATCACTTATTTTCTTCTGCTCCTTTATTGGCTAAAGCCATGAGAAGGGTAATTAATTTCTAATCTGTTATATCATGAGTGGTTTGCTCACTGCTTTCTTCCGAAACCTTCCTGAAGGGGAGATGGCCTTATTACCATGATGAAAAAATGGGGTTTGTTTTTCAATTATTCAAACCCAAACTTTATTCAAAAAGGAAGACAGGTTCCTTTTCTTTTCCCTTAAACCTCTTCGGTGTGCATATGCTGCAATGCTGACTATCTCTTGCCTTAAAACTTGCAAGTGTTGGCTGAAAAGAAAGCTGAAAATTCCTGTAAGCTCCATTTTCTTTCTCATTGCTGGTCTTGCAGGTAAGCAGTTTCTGCCTACTGCCTCCTGCACAGTAGAGATTTACTGCATTCACAGAGCAGAATGACATACAGCTGTCTTTTCTCCCTCTTGTACATGTTACTACTCTGACCCTTCTGTCAGGGCTTGGTTAAGGTTTAAAGAGTTTAATACCCAAAACACTGATTCAACTTACCAGTGGGAAACCAGGAAAAAAATATACCAATCTTATATAGTGCTTGGGATTTAACTTTCTCTACTTGGAATCATGAGTCAACTGACTAACAAACCATATTTTTATGAGGGGAGGAAAGAAAATTGTGCAAAGCAAGTAAGCAGTAACAATTAATATTTTAAAGATTAATTAAAACAATTTTATGGTGTTTCCTTTGGTGAGACCAGCTATTTTTTGATGGACTTCTGCAATAACTTACTTACAGTTCAAAGATTTTTAAGACTTGCTGGGTACCAAGGTCTGACTTAAACCAATCTGATCTGTTAGCATGGCTTGTTTCTGTTAACCTAACTTCACTGACTGCTCCCATTACCTGCTCTGTCTCTGCTGGCCACACCTTGCAGGGCTCCTCGCTCTACTAGACGTTTTTCCATCCCGTGCTTGCTCTGTCAGCCTCTCCTTGTTCAACCCTTGCCCTGCTAGCCTTCTTCACTAGCCCTGCATCGTGCTGCTCCTCATGCCTTGGCCATACCAAAGAGGGTTGCTGACAGCTATCCCACCTCAGCTCTTGGAAGAGTGCATGCGGGGCAGAGGTGAGGACAGTCTCTTTGCTCATAGAAGACTCTTAAGCAGTTCATTCTGTCTGGCCCACACGCAAGATGCATGTGCAAAACTTTATGTCTTGCTCCCCCTGTGTAGCCTTTATAATGGTGAAGTCTTACCTGTTTAAGGCTAAAGCATCCACTCACCTGAGGCGTAGTTAATTGGGTTGGCTTTGTACACCAGTTCAAGTACATACTTTACTTTGTTCTGCATGTAACTCCCTGCTTTCACAGATGTGGCTCTCTGTGACATACAAAACAAACTTTTAAGCCCTGCTAGTCCTTTAGTCCTGTCCATTTTTCTCCCTTTTGCTCCATGAGGGAAATGACAATATTGTGGCCTTTTTCTTTGAGTTTCTTGCCCAAAGTGGATTAAAGAATGTGGAGGTTTTCCTTGAGCTTGTCCTCAACCAACAGCTCTATATTAGGAATTTGGTATGCATGGATTTGTGGGCATTTTGTGGCCCCTCTTTTACTCCCTCCCTGACTTCCCCCCCCCCCCCCCTCAAATCCTTAGAAAAAACATTTTTATTTGCTTACTTTCACCTTTTCCATGTAAATGAAAACCCCACTGCTATTATCTCTAGATAAGAGAAGGTGTCTCCCAGTCCTGTGCCATTTAACATCAGAAAGACAGAATGCTGCATTAACAAGAGAGATGAAGTTTGGGAGGTCACCTATTTGTGAGACAGAGTACATAGCTGATGTTATTCCAGTATCTTTACACTTGAAACACGTTACAAATCCATCACGTCTTCCTAGATTAAATGCTACAGTATGGTTTATTGTGCTCAATCTTAAAAACTTATTACTGAATCGTTGCATTTGGTAGACTGGAAATAAAATTCCTTTTCATTGCAGAACACATACCATTCTGTGTCTTTAATGAGTTTACCTTACTGGGATGTCCAACCCAGTGAAATGGAGAGTTTGTGGCCTGTCATAGCTCCTAAGGCAAAGAAAGATACAGATTTAGCACATAGAATCCAAATATTCTTTTGGATAGGAGGAAGCCAGTTATAAAGAAAGTTAATTTTGCTACTTTCCAGTGTTGGAATTTTTGTTAAGTGTCATTTGGCCTTTACATTCCTTACGTCTGAGATTTGCTTTAGTTTGACCGCAACCGTATATTAAAGACTTATCTCTTTAAGGTATTGATAGATACATAAAATCAAAGGCCAGATTTTTCTCCTGGGAATGTCATCTGTAGTAGATCTCCTGTTAAAGTATTTACTTGGCATTTCATAGATTTTAAGGGCAGGCAGGAGCATGCTGATTATTAAGTCTGACTTCCTGCATTAGCTACACTAAGTACCTCATCCAGTTAATTTATGCTGCAAGACAACAGCTTGCATTTAAAGCTACAATACACTTTTTTTAATGACACAGATCTTGACGTAGACACTTTAGGTAACAGAAAATCCACTGAGTAAGTAGGTTTGGTTAGTTGTTCCAATGTGCGTTATTGCACTTGGCATTAAAATGTGCAGGGCATTATGAGTCTTGGTTTTTTGTTTGTTTTTTCTTTTTCTTTCCTAGGTTAAGAATCTGAATTCATTGGCACATTAAAACATACTTAATGGCTTCAAAGTTCAGCAATGGTTGGCTTGTAGTTTAAAAATTCATGGTAGTTGCTTTAGAGGCTATTATCTTGCAGTCAGATGCAAATGGAAGTAAACTAAAGTTTTGCCCAAGCAAGCAAGCAAACTTTCACGTTTCTCAGAGCTACAAAAAATACGCTCAGCATACATGTCTATAGGATGTCTGTCTTTTTCTTCCTTTCATTCTTTCCAGGAATGTTTCCACTTCCCCACTCATTCTAATCTGGTTCTTCTTTTTTTCACATTTTCCCAGATTTGGAGGTGGGTATTTGAAAGATGACAAAAGCTGTCTCCGTCAGTTTAGTGAAAACTGGAAGAGAAAGAGTGAGACCAGCTGTAGAAATACTTCTGCAAATAACTTGTCTTGGTCACATCTGACAAATACACAGACTGTTTTTGCATTGGAAAAGTAGGAAAATTTCACATGCTAGTTCATTTCATGGGTCTGGTGCAGCTGCAGATTGAGTGAGTCTTACAAGGGGAAATTTTCTGTTACAACATGTTGTCTCTCCTACCTCTAAGCAAGTATTGATTCATCCCTTCTAGGCATTTTGCATGTCTGCCTACAGGAGGAAAAAAACAAGGAAGTCCTGCTACAAAAGCAGAAGTACTGATACAGTGGAATGTTTAAAAAAACCCCCGACATAATGCAAAGGAAAAACAGAACAGTGAGAAGACTGAAATTTGGAAATCATCATGTAGAATATCCAAACTAGGGATAATGACACAGCTCTCCTACATCCTGGTTTAAGAGCTGTAAGTCACAAGATCAGTTCAGTCCCATTGAGAGGGAGAAAGTTGATCCTTAAGTCTAACCTAGGCTTTACTCAGGCAAAATTTCATCACTAGCTTTTTCTTTAAGAGTTTTACTTGTTACTACTGATGTTCCTTTATTCTAATAGGATTTAAAATCGTATTTCAAATTCAGGTAAATTACAGGAGACAATATTCTTTCTGGAAGGCATTCATCCAGCAGTTTGTATGTTGTTCTAAAGAAATCACGGAGAACAGCTATACAACCACACTTTCTTACTCATCACTGGTGGTAGTATCTCAGTTAATCTAATACTGGCATAATTAACCAAATCAGTGCTCTTCCCCCATGTTAATAATCTGGATAATTTGGTGACAAAAACATTAAAGCGAGAGAATCAGAATACTTTCCACAGTTATATGCTTTTACCCTCTGTTGAAATCTGTCAGTATGTTAACCATAACAGAAGTATTTATACTGAATGAAGTTGACCCTTGTGGTATCACTACATGATGATTAATGAGAAGTCAGTTTGTGCGCTTATAACTACAGTAGGTCATGAACATATCAGCAGAAGTACAGCAAACATTAAAGAACAAATTTGAGAGAGGGAGAGAAAAGTCCATCTTCCAGTTATGTTGGCAGTAAGGTGGTGCCAGCTGCATCTTCCAGAGATGCCATGTTTCAGCACAGGTTTTAAAAGACCAGAGGTGGATTGTATTTACAATACATTTTTTTCTGACAGTTACCAGCAGGTCTCATTTGGCTTGTGAATCCCATTTAACACTGATTCATTCCATTTGGTGTTTTGCATGATGGATCGGTTGCAGCCTGTTCTGTTTCAGTGCCGTAAGCGTCATGCTGTAACATATGACCAATGTCATAAGTAAAGAAGTCTCAAACCCCCAGCAGGACTTCTTTTTGGAAATGAATGTGTCAGCTGGGTTCCAGTACTCTGATGTTTCCTTTTGTATTTACATGTATAATTTCTGAGGTTCTATTCTCTTTTTTTTTTTTTTTTAATACTCAGTGACTGTTTTAACAGTATAGTAGGTTTTATATTATGTTTTACTCACACTTACTCTCACTTTTTCTTAGCATTTGTCTACATGTTAGCAATTCATATTTTCCTGTATCAATGGTATACTTTTATTTAGTTTCCTTATGTTCCATAAGTATTTCTTCTTCCTGTCTTTGATCTGTTACCATAAATCTCTCAGTAAGACCTTACGTTTGACATCTTTTCATGCCAAAAATCCTCACTCTGTTTCTTACAGTGTTATGAACCTTATCAAGTTTTCTTCTCTTTGTACTGAAGAGAGTTTTCTTTTGTGTTTGTTGAGTGCCTTTGTGTTTGTTGAGTGCCTAGTGCAATGAGGCTGCTGTTTGTTACAAGGCAGTAAATAACTGGGAGAAAAAGCCACTATATATCTGAGATTTCCGTTTCTGTGGTAAATGGGGAAGATACATGTATGTGTGACACATTATCCAAGATTGGCGTAATTTCAGGTCAATCATATATAATCAATGACTGAAGCAATAGGGATCTTTTAACTTCGTTGATCTAGCTTCTCTTCTGTTGCATCCAAGACATGTAAACCACTTCTGATATTCTCATCTAATCTCAGCCTGACAACCTTATTAAGGAAACTCTTTTGTTGTCCTTGTTGTCAGAAAATTTGTCCTCATTTACAGGCTGAATTTACCCCTTAAGTTCTTTTGGTGGACCTATTTTTTAAAAAAATCTCCAAATTCCAGGATTTAGCCTCGAGAACCAAGGCAAATGTAGGATGACAATCATCTCTGATTCTTCCTTTTTCTGAACTAAGTGTGCAACCGTGTTGTTTCTGAATAATCTTAGCCTGAGTGTTGTGCCTCTCCCTGCAAAACCAGGTACAGGAAGAATGTAAATCCACGTCTTGTCCTTCGCAAAATGTCAGTTTGGAGAACTCGTGTTGGGGACTAATTGAATGTAAAAGCTCATCCATGTTTACTTCTGATATGAATGTTCAGAGCTTAATTTGCAAGTTTCACCGCAAAGATGAGTTAATGAGTTAAAAGCTATGAAGCCATGTTGGTCTAGATATACAATTTCAAAAATTTCTCTCTGATCCAGTATGTGCTTAGCGCTTCATGACCTGCAGTGCCTTTTCATTTCAAATGACAGCATTAATGGGTATTATTTTCTCCACTGTATTTACACACTACATTGACATTTGCATGACAGCAAAAAGGACCTGAGTTGAAAGATCTCAGAAAAATGCCTTGGATTCCTTTTTTTTTTTTTTTTTTTAATTAAGGGGAAGAAAGCTAATTATTTCATTTGGAAATGCTGCTGGTGTGTCCTTTGGAAGCTGTTGTTTACATCTCTCCTGTCTCTCTCTCCCACAAAGGCAGGCAAGCAGGTAAGACTATACTCCTGTGTGTCTCACCTTGCAAGTGGCAAAGGTGTTATACCATTGAAATCCCTGACACATATGCTTTCTGGAAGTTGTTAACATCATGTGTCCAACCCACATGAGGCAGAACAGGAATGTGAAGAAATCAATGAAGTTCAGTGATAAATTATTTTAATTGAAACATTTATTTTATGGCTTTTAATAAAACACCTTTATATTTTGGGCTCTTTGACAAAAAAAGCAGAAGGCTACTCCTGTCCAGTAAAATCTCCTTTCATAGTCACTTTCAACTACAGTTGGGAAGCACATCACTGAGTATGAAAAGTCTGTTGTATTGAACCTGGTACAAAATCCACAAGAGAGTGGGAGAATGGGGTGGTTTTAAGAGAATCGGTCAGAAGGAAATGTGAAAAGAGTAAACGTGTGTTTCCCTTGGAATATGACATTTTTAATTGCCCAACAAGCTCACAGGTATATTGATGGGAAATTTTATAGAAGTTTACAGACCAAGTACAGCTATCTGGTAGTAAAATCACTGAAAAAACGAAGGTGGTCTCCAGAGGCCAAACCTGAACACCTGTCTAAATTATTTTCTCAAGGTGCTTTTCGGTCTCTGCAGGTTGCCTTACTACTTTTTGGGGGCATATGCACTGGTATCTCCCAAAGCAACCGACAGGAACTGGTTGCTGGATGTAGTGTGCTAACATAAACACCAGTGTGTCTTTATGCAAGACAGCTTCTTGAACTGAGGTTTTTAAAGCAATTCCCCAACCCTTGGAATTCAAGTAACAGACCAAGATAGAGGAGAAAAGACGTCACTTTCTCATTTTGCATTGAACTTGTACGTTCAGCTGCGGCTGTGTTATTTTGGGAAATGGCAGTGACACATTATCAATCTGATACTTGCAGACAAGTTAGCCAAAATATTTTAAGTCTGGGAACAACACATGTACCCAAATCCATGAAGACATTTCACATAGCACAAAGAAACTTAGGTCTGCTTCATCTGAAACAATCCTTCCCTAAACCGCATTCTTACTGAGAAAATCAAAGGCCCTGTGATTCTCCCTCTTCCTCCTCTGTCTAAAAATTTTATCTTTACAGAACAGAAACTCACACAAGAACAACAGCCAAGTGGATTAGGGGACCAGTCAAATAGTTCAAACATTGAATTTCAGATATTCAGCTTCAGTAAATGGTTTTCAGACTATCATAAAGTGAAGCATTTTGCAAAACATAGTCAAAGGTCAAATTCAGAAGCACATTTGTTTACAAGGAGAGGTTGTTCTTTCTCTAATGACATTAAATGCTAAATTAAATTGCAGTGATAACTGGTGAAACACTAAAATAGCATGACTGTGTTTTAGTATCTGAAATATCTAACGAGCGTGTGATAGTTTTTAAATAATTACATTCTTAAAAAAAGCAATTAAATAAAAAACGAGTTCAGGACATTACAGTTAATATCAATTGCAAATGTGTTTCAAAATCATTAACTTCTCTTTTTTCCCCATTAGTCATTTTCTGTGTGTGCCTACTTACAGTACTCTCGTGTAATTCATTGTATGTGATCAGAGATTTAGTGCCGTGCATTTGTGGAAGTAGAACCATAGTTAGCAAGATTCTGTAGAGTTTAAATAATAAAAACAAATTCCATTTTGCACTGCAAAACAGTGGGCTTCTTCCAGGGTCCATCAGACGAAAGAGCTTCAAAACCACAAACTAACCAAGCTACTGTCTTTAACAATTTTATTCTTTCTTCCACAGATCTCTTTCTACTGCTTTTACCCAACTGGCAATCTTTTTTCAAGTGTGATGCTTTTTCTTCCCTGACAAGAACAAGTCAGAAGAAGATGTAGAGCAGTTCCCAGAAGGTGGAGAGCTGGCACAGTTAGATCATATGCAATTTCCCTCAGCTCCTACAGTAGAGGCAGGAAGGGACAGACCCCAGGATGGCCACATCCAGCTCTGTTCCAGCGCTGCTGAGCCGCTGGATGGCTGCCTGGGGGCACCATCTTTGTCCTGTGCCACTTTAAAGACTTGGGCAGCAGATGAGGAAGCCCCCACAGGTTTCTGTGACTGCCTCTCCCTTTCTTGTTTGCCAAATATCAACTTAATGAAGCAAGCAGCCTGGCCCACAACGTGCTGCTTTGCATGGACATAAGTAGTATGTGTAATAGAGTTCAGAGAGCTGAATACCCAGTTGCCCAGTAGGAAAATGATTATACTATATACCTAGCATCTGTGAATAAAAACACATTTTTCCCAGTGTACCAAAGCTAGGTCATAACAAAACTCTTATGCTTTCTGAAACATCTCCACAACAACATTTACAGTCTGACTGTTCTTCATTATTCTGTGCCCTTTCTTAATTATACACCCAACTTCATCTTTCCATTGGAGGTGGCAAATGAACGCCCAGCTTAGCTGCAGTGGCACTTTTTTCCTGGAAAGATAGGGTCTTAACACACTCTAAAGCTTTTGATTTGCCCAGCACATTCAATTCTTAGGTTTTACTTTAACTGGTGACACACAGCTCAAACATTTGTGAAGGGGTGATATGATTGTCTTAGTCCAAAATTAACAAATTATAACAGTTTACAGCATCAGGTTCAGCCCCGCAGAATTCTCATACCCAAAACAAAATATGCCTTTTAAAGCATATGTTTTTACTGCTGTTGTCAGCCTGTGAGTCAATGATGTACTTAATTCTCAGTGTGGAGTATTTTTTTCAACAGTAACTTTAATGGCTGGAATCATGAAACACTGAACAAATATCATTAATGATTCCTTTTAGCAAAAGAGCTTTTAATGACTTCTTTGCTTGTGCTTTTTTTCTTTACTCCAAACATTATTCACTTTTCTGAACATTCATTCCACTCAATAAACACATAGCACAGTCGTCGTGGCGGAGTGATATGTCTTGAACAAACATTTTTTAGTTAAAGAAAAATCTCAGTGCTTTCATTCCCATTTGCATGATGTTGAGGTTAAAATTGATGGTACCTCTCACTGACAGATGAAATAGACTACACAAAGGCTTTAATCTCCCTTCCACCTATTGAATCTCAGAAATTTAAAGGTTGCTTAATCAGAAATCAAAATGCATTACAATCTTGGAATGAACAGTTAAGACGACCAGTAGACTAATATATTTACAACTGTACTTAGTTCGTACTGTGGTCCTTTTTTAATTTGGTAGCACAATCACAAACAACAGGGATGAAAGGACATCAAGAGGACATCTGATCCCTTTCCTTGCCCAACACCTGTCTAATTACTGATAGATATCTAATGTATTCTTAAAAAAATCTCTAATGCTAGAGATTCTGCTGCCTCCCTAGGCAATCTATTCCAGTGTGCTTCATTATCCCAACAGTAGAAAATTTATCAGCATGTCTCACCGGAATCTCTTTTAATGCAGCTTAAGCTCATTACTATTTGTCCTATTGCCACGGACACGGAGAATTTTGCAGCACCTTTTTACTCCTTGAAAGCTGTTATGTCTCAGCACTGTGGTCTCTTTCCTAGACAAAACATCTCAATCAAAACACATTTTCTCTTGTTATTGCTCTCCCCTAGTGTCCAGTTGGCCCACATCTTCCATTCAGTACGGTCTTACCAATGCTGAGTGGAAAGGATTGTGCTGCAAATTTTGCAGGCTGTGTTTATATCTCCTGGTATACTTTTTCATAATGGCTAACACTGTTGACTCATGTTCAGTTTATGGTCCTTTAAAACCTGCAGATCTTTCCTGCAAAACTGCTACCTAGTCAGTGATTACTCATTTTGAATACATACAGCTTATTTTTTTTTTTTCTTAAGAGGAGAACCTAATGTTTATTTATTTCAATATTTGGCAGAGAATTTTTCCAGTTTTTCAAGATCATTCCCTTGTTTACTGAATGTAACATATTTGTGGTTTCTACTGACTAGTTTTGGTGTGATTTTAATAAGCATGCTCTCAGCTG
Source organism: Astur gentilis (assembly GCF_929443795.1). Taxonomy (NCBI): domain Eukaryota; kingdom Metazoa; phylum Chordata; class Aves; order Accipitriformes; family Accipitridae; genus Astur; species Astur gentilis. The sequence goes on along the minus strand of NC_064900.1, from coordinate 14,183,472 downwards.
GGCCATTAACAAAAATACTAATACTAGGTGAAGATGACTACATAACACAATTCTTTCATTTTGATACTGAAGTACAGATTCTAATCATATTTTCACTATTGCTGTAAATTTTGTCTGGTGTGCATTTAGATTGTGAGAATGTTGTGTGAGGGAAACCCTACTAAGGAGAAGATATATGAGAAAGATCTAATAGTTCTCTAAGAACTAATTAAAGTGATTTGACACTGTTTATTCTTGACAAATGCACGTTAGCTCTTACCAATCTTATTTTCTTCGAGGTGCTTATGAATCACTTGTGTGACATATTCCACTATTTTTTGCAGGAACCAGAGATTACTTTGCCAGAAAGCGAACCCAGGGAGAGGGGAAAAAGAAAGAAAGCAAGCCCAGCATCCCTTTTACTGTATCAGCGAGTTAAATCAAACCTCAAAAAGGTCCAACAAATACTAGGGACAGCTGTCTGTAACTTTCTCCATAATCTTCCCCTGCTCCCCTGAGGCTTCAGCTGAACAGAGAAAAGATTGCTGAGGGATTCAGGGATTCAGGAAGAAAAAAAACAACATGGAGAGGTGTAACATCTTGCAGGAAAAAACCCCAGGGTGTCAGTGTGGTTGGTGGTGCAGATATGGTGGGAGATGGCCGCTCAGCAGTGTTATGGATTTTTCCCAGTGAGCATTACACATCAGCCTTTCCCCTCCTGACTGATGCCTGTCTCACTAGCCATGACTATTTCATTGGTTTGTCAGGATGGGTAATTAATGATTGTTATGGCCTAGATACCTTCTGTGGGTTTACCAATAAATCATTACTTTATGCTTCCAAGTTGTGTGCATCCCACTTCCAGCAGCTCTCTGCGCCCAGCCCAAGGTGCCTGAAGAAAGTACCTCGGGGCGAGGGGGAGAGAGCGGCCGCAGAACTTCACAGCTGGGAGAAGTGGAGGGAGAGGGCTTGCAGGGGGCACGGGGAGAGAAAGATCCCCTCTTTCCGTGGCAGCAAGCCGTGAGACTGCAGGCCTAACCTATACCCTCTGTAATCCGTTCTTTCCTGTTGCCTTTGTCACCGCCTTGATGCCTTTGCACAGCCGCCAACAGCCCGATTGCTTCCAAAGAACAGCGTAAAGTCAGACAGGGAGCTGTTTGCCCTTCTGGCATTGTAAACCAATGACTTACTTTCTCCTTATAATAACTGAATAATAGTTACTTACTCTCACTATTAGTATAACTGTAGGCGGTTCTCATGTTTTGGTGTCCTTCAGTTTCAAACTTGGCCTTAATCAGGAAGCTTGAAGTAAAACATGTTATACATTTATAGTGATCTAAGAATCTATGGTACTTTTCTTTCCCCTTCTTTTCAATTTTTTAGATAAGGATGTACTGAAATGCTCTGTTTCTAATGCAGTTCCAAAGCAGAAGGAAGGCATGAGACAGTACTGATAATAAAGCAGTGCTTCTATCTGCTTTACATCACAGGCCTTTTCCTCCCTACCCCACTGCTTTCATGCCTTGAGATCTTTCTTCCATCCTGCCTTCCAATTTAAGCATAACTGGTAGCACCACATAATTATTACTTTTTTAAATCTTGTGGAAGTATATGACTCATAAATAACCTAAAAGAAGTATCCTCTTTCACACTTGCCGCATCATTTCTTCTAAATGGAAATAAAGCTCAATTGTCCTTGCAATGCAATGAAAATTCCCTTTGTTGATACAAGGTGGAAAAGTGTACTCACAAATGCGTGCAGGGGCAAGAGACTCTGACAGCCAGATTGTTGGCCATCTTTAGAGTCCATTTTCCACTACTACAGGACAAGTTGAGTTTTAATTCAGACTCTCTAACTGATACGTAATGCCTCATAAAGTTAATTCAATACTCAGATGAGTAGAATATGTTGTATTTTATGTAGCAAAAGTTAAAGGCTTGTCTACCATTGTGGTATAGAGGTGAACAGCTGCTGACACTGCAAATCTGCTAAATTGTTTTTTTCCTTCTCCCAACCCCCCTCCCCGTCCCTTTCTCAGTTCATGCTTTGTCTATCGCATTCTCAGAAGAATCACTGAAATCAGTGTTGTAATTCATTTCAACAGGGTTAGATTGGGCACACATTACATTGTAGTTACGCTAAATCAGCACTCAAATCAGCCCTAAAACAGGACTAAAATTTTACATGTTTACATATGCATACTTGTGTAATGTAAAAATTGAACCCCATACTAGTGTAAGATAGTAATGCTAAGGAATATTATTTTCTATCTGCACCAAATCTTTATTTGTATTTGTTGACAAGATTTAAAAGTTTGTTAGAGTCTATAAATTGCATAAATAATTCTCTGCATTAAAGAATGATATACAAGAATTTGAGCCACAAAGGAAATAAGGAGAGACAAACTCATTTTCAAGACACTAGGATAGCATTCCATTCTGATAATTTTAGTATAATACTGTTAGTGTAGCTGCTAAATTTGAACTAGATTCATATTAACAGTAAATGATTGCAGTCTGCATTTTTTATTATCTCATTACACATATATATATATATATATATAAAACCTAGGAATTTCTTGATTTACAATTCAATGGAAGCCAACAAGTAAAGTCACTCATAGAAATGATGTCCAGGATGTGATGAAAGAATGTTCTGTTAACCAACACAGCTGTAACGAAGTGTGAAAAGCAGTTTACAGAGTATTAATGTGACAATCATTCTAAAGACATGATAACCATTAGTAGCTTTCGGAGTTGTTTAAAGTTATTCTTCAGTACAGATAGCTTACAAATGGATGTTTCAGAAGGAAAACTTTTTAAGATATATATTTTCATACTTGGCTTATTTAGTATCTGCTAAAGCAGTTAATGGTAGAAGACAGAATTTTAACTTTGGAAGGCTTATCTGTGAATATTTTTACTATGTAGTCTTTACACCTTAAACTCCATGCAAAATCATGGCACCAATTTGTTTTTACATTAGTGTTTGATGCCCAGTGGTTCTAAAAAATGCACTGAAAAAGTGCTTCTAAATTGCAGTTTATAAATATACCTACATAGTAAATAAATGTATGCAATTTTTTTGGCTTGAAATTTACCAGTCCATCAAAATGTAAACATTTCAGGGGACAACGTGGAATTTGACGACAATCACCAGATTGTTCAAATGGAGCTGAGGAATTTGTCTTCCGAGCAGATTTCCAAACACCTCACCTGCCCAGCTCTTTGGCACTGTGCCTGGTGGGTTGTGGCCAAGTGTAGACTTCCAGGCTTCTGACTTCTTACCTTCCTAATTTCCCAGTATGTTCCAGCTCCTTCCTCCACATCCCCTCCAAGATTCTCCGTAAATGCTGGATAGAGACAGAAGCAAGTTTTCAAAAGTTGTGTAGTTTGTTCTTTTTCCGAATGATAGGATATTTTAAATATGTGCAGTTCATAACAAATTCTCTGCTGTCCCTATCTTCACTACTTTTAATAGTGAAGCAGTTGTGAGGTCACCTACTGGACTTTTAAACATTTACTGTAGACAACATGAGAATCTGGCATCCAAGTTGGGAATGGCTGTGGCAGGTGGTACCATAAGGGGTTTTAATTTATAGGTTACACACAAAAGATGATGTTCCACACCAGCAAACTACACAGGCAGCACCAGACCTTCCTCTGCAGTATGTTGACTGTCTAACTCCACTGAAGAAAGTTACATAGAAATTCAGTGACTCAAAGGAGAATAAGTGGTCCTAGAAATAATTTCTTCAAAAGCTTTAATTGATATGTTTTCAGTGTACTATCTCCTTCAAAACTGTTTTAAAAGTGATTGTTAATATTAGGCAACAGTCTGATAAATACGCTTCTTTGTCAAAAATCATAGAAAAATATAGCTTTCCACTGAGGATGGGATTTTGTTCAAGTGAAAAAGATTATGCTAATTCTCTGTGCAGTCTACCTCACAAAACCATTGTGCCAAAGACCCTGTAAAACCTATTCTATAAGATCTCTGCAAGAATCCTCACACAAATTATTATTCTTTGAATATCTGTAAGAAAGCTTCTAATATGTCAGGGGATACACATTGAGTCCTGAGTTTAATTAATCCCAACTATTAGGCACTTCTGTCAATTTTTAGTATATTCATGTTCTGACTTCAGATGTGAATACCATGTGCAGTAGCAGTCACTTTTACATTGATCAATTTTAATGTGCATTTGTGTGTGTAGGCAGTCACTTGAATGCATTGACGTAGTTCTTCCTCCAGTCTTCCAACATGCTTCTCTAAACAACCAGGTCTGTAGCTCACTTTAAATCCATGCAGTCATGCTCATACATCGGTAAGTATTCTGACCATACGGCTAGTTGTCCTCCAGATATACACTCTAATTTATCATCAGCTTGGTCAAGTAAGGGAGACCAAACTGTAGTGCTTCTATACCTGCAGCCTCCATTTGCTTGCCAGTGTATGACAATGTTCCCTGTTAGCATATTTTCACCCAACAATGGTTCACATGGCTTTATGAAAATAGTTCTTGTGAGATAAACATAATTTTGTTTGTTGATTAGATTATGAGTCTGGCTGAGAAAAATAACTTCTTACAGTTACTTTATTTAGATTTGACATTGGCAATAAAAAGAATTTCTAAAGAACTGGCTAATTGGCTGATCTTAAAGTGCTTGACAATAAAGAAGCTTTATCAAAATGAGACAGATGCAGCAGAAGTCTTACAGAGCTGTACAGATCACTCGGTAAGATGGTTCCAGTCGTATAGAATACTGTCTTAATGTAGCCAGTTGCAAAGATGCACACATCCAGGAAAACGGGTATGGGCTGCAGTGCAAAGGGAGTGTGCAGTGTTCTAGAAGGCAGCAGCTCAGCAAGAATTATTTTAATATAATGGTGAATAAAACCATTGATACAACAGAAGAGGACTAACGTGTTGGAGGTTTATGCAGTGGTGTTGGTGGATGACTTTTCTCTCTTTGTGTTTCTCATTGGCAAGATGAATGTTGGAACACCCTGTCTGGTTTCAGTCTGCATGGCCTCTTGAGGGGGAGGATGTTGGCCTCACCCAGGAGGGTGGCACCTAGATGTCTCTGACCGGAGGAGGTGTGGTGGCAGCCTGCTGCTGTCACGGACACCTGGCTCCCCACTATGCTAAAGGAGCTGAAGATGCCTCCTGCTGGGTGTGGTGTCCAGAAGGCTCTGGACACATGGAACAGCTCTTTCATATGCATCAACTATAGCCAGCCTCAAAGCTGAGAGTAAAGTGGACACAAGGGAGTTAGTTTTTTGCCCCTGACTTTACTAACAGCATCTGGCCTTGGCTAGGAAGGAGCATGGCTAGATGTCAATGTGGCCAAGGTGACAGTTCTGGCATCAGTTCTGAGCAGAGACAGCATTATGTAGGAGCCTTGGTGAACATGGTAAGCTGGGTGTGGTAGGATCTCCCTCCACCCAAGAGTGGGCCATAAGGAGACACCAGTACAGCCCTGAGGGAGTAACAGCATGCAAAACCTTTAGGTGGGTAATGGCAAAATGCTGTTTGGAAGCACAAATCAAATTTGTGCACATTTTTAGTAGTCTCTTGGACAATTGAAGATGGTACAGAGAAAAGTCGTAAAGGAGTCTTCTGGAAGGAGTAAATGTCTTTGTAATGAAAAGCAACGTCACTGGATTTCTTCAGGGGTGGGTGCCTTTCTGAAAAATGCAGTAGTCAGAGACACATTACATTTTAATCACATGTTCTTTGTAAATGCGAGATCAGTTGGATGATCAAGTGAACTTTCCTGCCTGTAAGATGTCTGAAAATGAAACTTTGATGAGTGAATAATGTAAACGGTAGGCTTATGTTTGATTACATTCTTTTTTCTTTTGTTTTTCTGAATAAAGAGCATAAAAGCTTTGAGGAAAAACACAGTAAGCTACTCAAATTTTATGTGTAGGTAAGACACAGGTATTTGCAGCATGGGTATCACTTAAGACATTGCCCTTGATACAGAAGCAGTATATTTTGCTTTCAAATGCATCACTACTTTCACTATATTTCTTTCCTCAGCTGTGCCAAGTATCACTTCATCTTCAGGATGAGTCTTCCTAGTTAGATGTTTTCTATCTTGTTCTTAACTACAGTGTCAGTTCTTCTAAAACGTAATTATTTTTTGATGTCTGAGATGTCATTAGCAAGATTGCTGATAAAGGTAGCCATAGTTGAAAAAGTGTCTATTCTATTATTAGCCTCAGAAAGAGGAAACATAACTACTTAAAGGGAACCTGTCTCATGATTCATAAGAGCATATTAATGTCTAAGCATGTGAAATGTCAGAATTTAGAAATATACAGGTTATAAGTAGAAGGAATAACTATTACAGAGGGATAGCAGAAAGAGAAACATTATTTCAATGCCTTACTTGCATCTATCCACTACTTTTCCATGGCTGGATTTCAAATTTGCAAAGGCAGGTCTACAGTGGAATTTTTTTTCTATAACTTTAAGTATGGTGTTGGACCAATACAGTTATGTCAATAAAACCCATTGTAAAAGTTTTTAAAAATATGTATCTGCTTGGTTTTACTTTAAAAAAGATATTGAGCTAAGAGAATTGTCACAGAGGGTTTGTACCTGTACCATACTGCTATCATAACTAGTAAAATCTTTCCCTGCTGACAAAATTTAATGTCCAACTGGACCTTTTGGCATTATTGTTCTTTTATGTGCTCCTTAATATTTTCATAATACAGTAATTCCTACTGGCAGAAGATCAGTATCTCCAAAGGCTTATCATGTAACTAAAAAAAGGCACAAGATGGCAGAAAACCAGTTTTATTTGGCAAACAGACAAAAAAAAATACTGAATGGCTTGCTCAGAGATATCCATGAGTTCTGCCAGAATCTGTGATGTGAGTATTTATCCCTGAATGTCTGTGCCTGCAACTGGGAAGAATTCTGCTTCCTCAACCTTCTTAAGTATTAATGACAAATTTACTGGTAGCCTAAAATTTGGTTGTTTTGGAAGAGCTATTTGTGGTCCTATAACATTTTTCTGTCCCTGTTGGAGACAGTAGAGCCTGCTTGCCTCCAGCTATCAAAGTAACAGCATTAACTGAGTTCAAGTCACAGAATTATTCGGTATTCCCAGTAAAAAAAAATGTGTTGGTAGTCCCAAAATATTTTTTTGGAAATTTATGAGGATTAGTGTAAGTTATAAAAAATAGAGTCCTATTTTTCTGCCTAACTGAGGGTTCACTGAAATTAATAGAAATCAGGTAGGGGACAGACAGAAATCAGAATTTTAATGATGCTCATTAATTGCATGTATGAATTTGCTCCAACCCCACATACGTTGTGGCAAATTGTATGTAAGAAAGTGTTACTGGTGAAGAGGAAGATGATAAGAGATTTGAGGAAAGGCAAAGTCTACATTGGAAGAATACCTGAATCTGGCTTTTTTAGCATGGCATAAAGCAGGAATGAAAGCTTTCTCTCTATAGATACACCAAAAAAAGTAAATAGAAAGAAGAAAAGCTATTTAACTTGAAAGAAAAATGCGGGCACAACTTAAAAAAAATTAATATGAACCAGTCATGAATAAATTCAGGTAGGAAATTAGAAGAAAGTGAAGAAAAACAAAGTCTTGCTTCAGACTGCTTGCCCATTTAGGCAAGGAAGGAAAATCAGTGTCTTATGGATTTAGGGGGTGAGTTCAGTGCAGTATTTAAGCAATACCTCATTCCATGCTTTAAAAATAATTCATTCTCTAATACCACAATGTATAAATGTTGATTTGCTGTATTCATATTGACTTTGAATCTTTCTCTAACATTATTTATTTTCCTAATATCAAGTTATCAGCTTTAAAAGGATCATATCTGCTGTCACACATAGTTTAGTATTTTGTATAAACCTCCAAATGGACGAAGCTCCTTTCTTCCCCAGCACGGCTGAAAGTAAAGAAGCTGAAATAAAAAAAAAGATATTGCTTTAAAAAACAACCAAAAAACCCCCCTCTTGATTTTCAGCCAATTAATGATTCTGGAGGGTTTGCTTTCTGAAAACATTTGGAATCGGTAGTACTTAAAGCAGCACAGAAGACTGTTTTGCATGACCTCGTGTCTTCACCTTTCTGAATACTGCATGTAGTTTAGGTTGTGTTTGCAAGGTAAAGTGAAGAAAGAGCTGAAATGTAACCAGATGATGGATGTACTAAATTATAAGAAGGGTTTGTGCATATCGTTTCCTTAGAGATCTTAATAAGTGAAATGCACTCCCTACTCTGGGACTAAAATGCTAGCAGCATGGTAACAGGAGCAAGACAGTAGAATAAGGAGACAGGTGAGTGTTAAAAATTATCAGGGCCCTGAGGGCACCTGTCTGCAGGCACTAGTTGCCCAGACCAGCTCCACCTGGGGTCCCAGCCAGGTACCTTCCACCCATGGGCCTGGGGGCTCCATCTGGGCTTGGGTCCTTGCCCAGGCTGGCTGTGAGGGAGCAGTAAGGGCAGGGGGCTCTGCAAAGGAAGAGGAGCCAAAGGTGGAAGACAGGCCGTGCTTGTGCCCACGCAGGACCCAGGGCGGAAGAGCAGAGCGGGTCTGCTGGCAGCAGCCAGGGCTGGGCAGCATCTGCCCTGTGATGGCTGGGCAAGTCCCTCTTGCCAAGGCACATCTGAGGTCAAGCCGGGCAGTTGTCAGCAGTAGCAGAGGGTCAAGGCTCGGGACAGGCTTACCTGCAGCCCAGCTCGGGCAAGGAGGGTGGCGAGGACCTGGGCTGAAGCATAGCTCCCATGCTGGGCGTGTGTGAGTGCAGCCCTCGGATGAAACTGGTCTGGGCAGGTAAGGGTTACTGGTGCACTCAGGGCTCTGAGAAAAATTACCCCAGAGATCCCAGATTTGCAGCACAGAGGCCTTTCTGAATGGCAGCATTAAAAGCTAATTAATGTTCCGGTAGTATGTACTCCTAGATCAGAAGCTACTGTGCTAATTAAAGTAAAATCATGACTCCGAGGTGCTTGCAGTCTACATAAATGGGATCAGTGAACAATGGGTAAAAGGATGTTCACTGTCCCAGTTTGATTGAAAAGAGATGCAGAGAAGACCCTTCCTTACCCCCTGTATAGGTTAATGCCAGACACAGGATTTTAACCTCTTACTTATGAGGCTGTCTGACCGCTGAAGTTTCCACAGAGGCTGATGCTCAGGTTTACCGTCCCGGAGACACAGGAGCACAGAGCAGTAGAAGGGTAGTTCCTGGGTAGCATCTGCAGACTCTGCAGTCCAAGGAACAAGCATAAATCATTCCCATGCCCCTACAATAGTTAAAGGATTTTCTTCTGTAACTGGAGAGTCCTGCGATATTTTATTTTTTTTTTTTTCACCTCTCCACACTAGAGACTTTGCTTTTGTAAAAAACAGAAGTACTTTTGTTGTTTGTTTTGAAAGGCAGCACTGTTGTAATTGGTCAGCCCACCTTCACCCAGCTGTGACTTGGCACTGTTAAGTTTTTCTATTATCTTCTGGGGAAGCAGTGCAGACCTCATGATCCCTAGTTGAGTGGTGACAGGAGTGAGCCAGGTTGATATTGGAGCCAGTACAAGACATCAGAAACTACCTGCACTGCTTGTACACTTCGGGTTTGTTGGTTCAGTGTCTGGGATTCTGGGCAGTCTCCCAATCATAGGTGTTCAGGTAGAAGAAGTATGTGGCTACCTCAGCATTACCTTATTATCATGGTTAGTTACTAGTATGAATCTATCACTGGCACATCTGAACAGCAACTTCCTGCACACAAATGTAATGATGAAATAGGAGGGTTTTTTATTAAAAAGTAGCATTTCTTTTCAGCTGCAGTTCTACTAAATGTCAATGTGAATGGCTTTTTCCACTCAACAGGTTGAGTTTTAAAATTGTGTGTGCATCATTGGTTTCAAATATTCCTTTTGTCCCAGTGTTTGAAAGAAATACTTCATAGTTAAAGTAATGGGAAAGTTTGGGGTTTTTTCAGATTACAATGAGATGTCTGAAGAAAGCTGGTGCAAACTGTGGCAGATGAAGGAACACTATGTGCTTTTCTACTGTTCAGGCCTTTAGCGTATTACAGAGCAGGTTCAAGCTTAGGTCATATGAAATGACAGTTTCTTTGTAGGCAACTTACTCTAAAGCTCTGGACATGAAGGGTTCACATCTTCTGATGCAGCTCTAGCAAAGTCAATAGGCATCTATTTTGTACCAGCTGCACACCAGACCTGTAGAAGCTTCGTTAATTTTCATTGATTCTTCACTTTGTCTTCCTCAGTGGTAAGAGGTATTTGTTACGATTTAAGTCATATGCTATGGTGATGGGTACCTTAAAACATGATCTATGTATAATCTATCATTCAGAAACAAGTAGAGGCCACAGATGGCTTGGGTTTAGAAGTAACTTACACATGTGTTTACAATGGCAAGAATAAATCTGTCGCCATCTAATTGCTTCTTCCTATATATGCCAGGATTTTTCTCACTTTGTATCTCATAACACATCCCTGTTTCCATAAATAGAAATAATTTGCTTAAGCACTTTCCTTTTGAATACTTTATTATTCAGCTCACTGTCTGCATTGGTTTTCATGAAGTCTTAATCACATATATCAGTCTCTCTCTGGATTGCCTTTTTACTATTCCATATTTGTGCTACTATTACTTTGTGCTTGTGTTGCATATTTTTTTTTTCCTCCCACAAGACTCATGGGATCTTTTCTAGTTAAGGATTTTATTCTTTAACTTTCAGGTTTTTTCAAATGTTATTTCTCTGAAAAAGAAGTGTAAATTTTTATATCTTATATATCAGGATACAGCAGTGATGACCATAGCCATTGGCAAACTGTATCCCTGCTCCAAAAAGTGGGGTAAAGGATGAGGGTTGGGTTCACCATTGGAGTATGAGGGTTATAATTCTATTCTAACTTTTCAGAGCCAATGTTAAGAAAAGCTCAGAATAATGGTCTGAGTGGAGAATAAAAGATGCATCCCAAAAGCACCCCTCATTGCTAATCTCTTGCTAATCTTGTTCCTGTTGCAACTATTGAAACTAATGTAAAGTTAGCCAAAAATAAAATTTCTGAGCTACTGTGTTGTGAAAGACGATTCTTTCAAACAGTGTTTGGAGTTAGAACTGGAAAATTAGGAGACTGGCGAACTGGTTCATTCAGAAGGAAGAGTCACTTTTTATGTTTGATCCTCAAGTGGATCATACACAGAGCTGGCCTTGTAGACTGTGCTCAACAATGGCTTAAAAATGCTTGTGTGCTACACAAACATTAATAACAAAACAGAAAAAGAAGGTGGGGGGAGATAAAAAAAAGGGGGGGTGAGAGACTGAAAGAGTTAATGTCTCAAACATTGTGGTGGGGCAAGTTCTGCTTAAAGACAAACCCTGCACAGCAAGGAGCCAAGATGAAAAGCCCATCAGCTCAGACATCAGCAACAGGAGGGGGGGCGTGCTGGAGGGTACGCAGCTGCCTGTTCTGATACAAAGATCAAACGATGGCCATGTCTGCGGGGAAGGAGAAGTTACTCCACAAATGACCTCCAAGCCCAAAGGCTCACAAACTGCTCATCAGCCTGCCTGCCCAAAGGAGGGGCAAGGATGATAAAAGGGCACAAACTGAAGCCCCAGGTGCGCAAGCCCACCGGCATTGGACCCCTCGGCTGACTGGACACCTTGGCTGACTGAACCAACACTGGACTCGGGACCGGTGAAATCTTTCTCTCTTCCTTTTTCTCTGTTTTCTTCTCTCTTTCCTTTTCCACAATCTCTACACCTCATCCGTTTCAAGATATAAACTGTTGACCCAGTCTGAGACTAAGAGTAGATGCAGCCACCCCTAGACCCTTCTCTGAGGAGGAGTCTGGAAAGCAAAGGGGTCTGCTCTGAACCTCCTGACTCAACGGGAGGGATCTCCTTATTCCCTGAATCGATGTATATGGTTACACAGTTTACAGAAGTAGCCTTATGCCAATTCCTGGTGTGAGAAACCCTGCCACCTACTACCGCACCTCCCCAGTTCAGTTTGCTCCTGTCATGAATAAAATCTTTAACTGATTGTTTGGTGTCATTTAGCCCGAGGGAATTTCAAATTAAACACAACTCCCTGGTCTGTCCAGTCTGGGTCGTGACAGGGGGGCAAAAAAAGAACTTGAAAGAGACAGAGGGAGGAAGGGAAGGAAGGAGATGGAGTGGTGGTTTCCAGTCAAGCTGTTGGCATGTGCTGACCATCATTGTGCTCAACCAGAATTTTGTGGGAAATCTTAATTTCAGTTGTATGTTGTGGAATTCAGCTTCTTCACATGAAATAGTAACATAGCTATGCTAAGCGTCTACGTCAAAGATCCTTTATTTAGATGGTCTCCAGGTATTGACAGTGGAAGTTTAAGGTATTCATTCAGAAATATTCAGTCACTAAAGAGAATTGCCCTTTAATGTGGTTTTGTGCTACAATTGATTAACAACAGTTTATTAGTTGTCCAGGGGGAATTGAGCACACACTTGGGCTGTGGGTACATCAACGACCAGCTGCTTGGTCAGATTGATCAATACCCTTTTGCTTCTTTGTACTCATCTGTCTGTAGCTGTCTTGTTTTTTTTTCTCATCTCATTCATAGATAGTGAATGTTTTGGGATCGTTTCTATGTGATGAAGATCTAGTTTATGGCTGGGACTGCTATCTATCTACCACAGTAATACAAAATGGCAATAGTAATAATAACATGCATAGATCTGGAGATGGATCATATGTATTTAATCTGTCTGGGATTGCCTCTTGGTTTCATGCTATATGACTAGGTCCATCTGTTCAAAATACAGCTATTGTATGGTGCTGTATTTTTTTTCAAACCAAAGACCAAGCTGACAACTTTCAAACTGCTACTTCATAATAAGGTGTCATATTATCCTCCTCCAGCTCTTTCACACCTCTAGCTATTCCCTTCAGGCAGGTTCTAAAATAAAATTAGTGTGAGGGTCAGTAAAGATTATGCACAGTAAAGAAGCAATGAAAAATGTTTGAAAGAATGTTAACCAGCACTTTACACCTTTATTCCCAGAGGCAGTGGGGTGATCACATACAGTATGCATTAATATCAAATCAACACAAATCATTCATAATGGTCTGGGCATCATGTTGAGAAGAAGAATGGAAAATACATAACATACATAAAATTATAATAAACTATCATAATGTGGACAAAACTGAATCTATTAACCAAGACAGTCATTTTCACATACTCTAGTGAGCTGTTCCTCCACTCCTCACTCAGATAAATGTCAGAACACTAGAGAGCTGTCGTGTGCAATTTGCCTTAGGTAGCCCATTGTATCTACCATTGTGTCTCCCAACACAAGCATGTACTTCTGATGATATACAACTCCAGATCTGCAGACTATGCCAGCTGGTTCTCTGTTATCAAAATGACTGACATGATAGAATAAGCAAATCCATCCCTTATATCCATCTTTATTAAAGAGTCCTGATTTCCATAGTGAACTCATTTAGGGCTTGTTGTAAGATGTTGCAAGATTTTCTGTAATCCTACAAATAACGTCCAGACCATCTCCTAGTGGACTTTTGCCATTCCTTTGCAATGATTCTACTGTTTGATTTCTGATGTGCTACTGAGAGCCATGGTTTTGAGAAACTCTGATAGTTAGTATTTTAATTAACTATTTCTGCCACAGTAAAACTTTTTTCTGTTGAAGATACTGAATGTCATGTCACAGTGGGTGACAACTGAGTTACTGGATGATTTGATTTTCTAGGATATGTAACGTGCTGCTCCCCTCTCTCCCTTCCTCCCTCCCTTGGTGACTACTATTCTTGTCACTAAACTGGAGTAGTACCTGCAGTGATCTGATTTATTTGCACAACCAGGAAAGAAACCTACTCAGCTTCTGGTGACATGTTACCCAGAAGGCTCAACAGAGTCACTGAATTTTGGCCAAGGATGAAGTCAAGTTGATACACATGATAAACAGTGATTTTTTTCTCTGTAAATCTGAGAATTAACAAAGTTTTTCAACCAAAACAACTCCAGAAGACCACCATTGCCACCACGACTTTTTTCTTTGACGTTTATTATTTCTATTAGGGTGCTTGACTTTTTTTTTTTACATAGGTGATCAGAAATTTTGTCCCTCACCTAATCATCAAGCCACTTTCTGCTGTGTATTCTGGAGGGAATGGAGGTTTTCAAATGTCATCCTGTTCCTCTAGAAACTGCATTCTGAATATTTAATGATACTATTTGTCAGAATTAAAATATGCTTAGAAAAGAAAGATGCAAGTTTAAAAAATGTGGCTATTAGCAAAAAAACCCAAAACAGCCAAAACCCAAAAATATTTCTGGCAAGATGTAACTTTCACATATTCAAACGAGCTGCTGTGAGCTTGTAGGTCAGGGGAATTCCTTTATTATTCCTTGAGAGCCATTGCAGTCCGTCAGTCATAACATTAAGATTGGGTTGTTTTAACTGATCTTGTTTCAGTAGTCTTGTAAATCTTACCAGATTTTGTTGGAAGACTAATTCATTAGTCAAAACAGCAAAGTGGATTTTGTTTGTTTAACTATTTATTAGGCTCGGGTTCATTTATTTAGAAGACTTAAACCCACAGGGAGAAAACTGTCAAAATAGCATGTGAGGATTTGGCCTATTGATACCTATTAACTCCAACAGGAGTCATGCAGCCAAAGCCACTAATCCCACTTTAAATATATAATGGAGAGAGATTAGGCTTAATCTGGTCAATGAACCTTACACCATAGAAACGTCAAGCCTTTGAAAATTTTTGCGGTAGTATATATACTTATAAGAAATTAGACAAAGGTATGATGTTGGTGCAGGCTATTTCCTTGTGACAAAAATCTCTTTTTAGTGTTATCTTTCCTGTATCATTTAAAGCTTCCATAAGTCTGGTGGCTAAGTGGGGGTTTATAATCTCCTTTTTACAGCTGTCATGCGCAAATAGATAGAAAACTCTGTCTTGTGTTCATCCTGTTGACAAGCTGCAGCTAGACTGCAGATCACAGCAGGTGTTACAAGTAAGCAACGTGTTCATAGCTATACCTTACATCTTTAGAAAAAGGATTATGCAAGCCCTTAACTTCAATTATACTGCTTTTTTATACATCAGAGTTTTGGTAGAGTCAGCAAGTGAACTACGAGACTGGGAGTATTTAATACAAGAAGAAAAAAAGTGAGATTGTGTCCTTCTCTTGACCCACTAGCCCACTTGACCCATCCTTTCCATTCCTGTATATAAATACCAAAATAAAATATGCTGTTTAGGGGGAGGGGAGGGAATTCCAGGCAATTAAAATATTTACATGGGAAACTTTCAGACAGGACATGAGAAATTTTTGATATTTCTAAGGTCATTTGAGTCTTTTCTTCTACAGTTTTTATACTGACATCTAAATTCCTCCAAGTCTCCTTCCTTCACTGACCAAAGACGTGCACTACCTACTTTTAGTGTTACCTCCATTGTAGAGGCCTCAAAACAAATCTTGTTTATTTTTCTGCAGATCTAACTCTTCTAACAGAAGTGTTACAGACATCCTAAGAGAATAGTTACAGCTCTTTAGTAGCTTGTGCTTTGATCACATTCTGCAATGTTCCCCTCCAGGAATAGCAAGTCACTGTGGGTCTCTGTGTGGACACACCTGAAACCTGACTGTATTCAGGCAAAGAGCAAAGAATCGAGATGCTTAGGTCATTTTTATGTGAACTGCTTATTGCTGGACACATCCTAAATAGGGAAAGGACCAAGTTAACTTAAAAGCTGTGTTTTCAAATAGGGTGAGAAACTGAGTCAAGGTGGCCAGTTGCCACTCTCTAGCAGTAGAGCTGTTCTATCTTCACCTTGAATGGAACCTCAGCAGGGGTGTTCTTGGCATGCTTTGTCATAAGAAAATTGGGAAGATAAGTTAAAAAATGCTAGTGATAAAAAGCTGAAAGCACCAAACAGTGGAAAACTCTACTTTCTTACTCACAAGCTAGCCCCCATATTTCTAGTTGAAGAGAACCCTTAAAGTTATAAAGGAAACTCAGCTGTCATTAAGGGTGCCTTCAATGCCCTGTGTCCTGGGAAGAGGTACAGAGCAACGTGTCACCCAGCACCAGCAGGATTTGCAGAATTGGAGCCTTTACTGAACAAATGAATATAAAATCCTAGACCTATCCAGTACAGCATATCACTCTGCATGTGTATGTTCACCATGGCAAACAAGCCCATCATGCTAACTGTACAAATGCTGTCTGGCATCACAAATGTACTCAGTGTACATCCAGACTTTATACACTCAGTTCTATCAGCTTGCTTTTACTAACATGTCAAACGCTTATGGTTGCTTCCTTATATAATTACCTTGGATGCCACTATATGAATAAATGTCTGGTAATAACAGTCCTGGATAGAAATCTGGCAGAGTAATCTTACTGACAGTTAAATCTGAAAGTTTATAGTATAATGCATTATACTTGGTAAAGTATTAAATACAAAGAAAAGACAGTGAAGCAACAGAATTTTTCATTGCTAATGAATAATGTGCTTAGGCTATGTTTGACTTTCAGTTCTCTACCCAAGACACCATTTTGGGATTACATTCAAAAGTGCATTGTCATTCAAAGTGAAACCCATTTTGTTATACTGACAAAGTTCTGAATAGTAATATACATCTGTGTGTACTTAGCACACTACAGTCCCTGGAATTTGGCTCGTCTGCTGTGGCGACTGGACTGTCCCTTTCATCCATGTCAAGTGCAGCACGTCAGCAATTCCCTCAGAACTGCAGTTATTGTGACGACTCTCCTTGTTTTAAGTTACGGGAAAGTGGGCGTATAGTCTTTCCAGAAGCTGTAAGAATGATCTTTATTTCAGAAGCTGTAGAAGTCACTCATTCCTGGCCAATCTCCAGGAAAAAAATTCGTCATAGGATCTTTTTCAAATTTTTATTGGAAGAAATAACACTTTCAGACTTTTGGCCTCCCCAGAAATGTTTGTTTCTTTCTCAAGCTCAACACCAACTATTACTGGACCCTAAGAGACAGTTTGTCTTATGCTATTAATAATTAAAACAGGAGATAAATAAACTGTGCAATATGACAGAGCAGCTGCCATGAAACATTTATTAAAATTCTTTGGTTATGGCTCTCTAACTAAGAAAATCCAGTTTCTGGTTTTTTTGAGGTGCCTTAATTTATCAGAAAAGATTAGGGTGCAGGAGCAAGCACCTAATACTAGTAGTGGTGCTATCCTTCCAGCAGAGCTGCTGAGAAGAACAGTGTCAAGGCAAGGGGCTGAGCTCTTCATGGCCACCCATGGGGTTCCCCTCATCTTGCCAAATGGGTTTCAAGCCATCAGACTATCAGGATCATAATTTTATAGTTGTTTTTTGGTTTTTATTTTAAATACCATTGGGAGATTTCCTCAGGAAAAGGAAATGTATCCTTACTTTTCTGCGCAGTAGCATAGATTTAGGGTAAATTAAGTTAACGGGGTTTTAAAAATGGAAGTTTTCTACCCTTGGTATTTCAGTTACTGACATGTTATGCATAACAGCAACCTGTAACGGCATTAAAGAGGAGAGTTAAGAATGTATAGGCTCCAAAATGATATACTTTGACTTTCTTTTCTTTTCTGTTTACTTTAGTTACTAGCACGTACTTCCAACCTTAGTTTTTCATATGACTGTGTCTAAGTTTGATGCTGAATGGTCCGTTAGTTGCAATTGGCTTTTGAATCAGGACTATCAGGGGATTTCTTAAAAATGATGTCCCAGTTTTCTTTTGTTTTCTACTTCAAAGACTGTCTTCCAAATCCCCCAAACCTCTCTTTGCATTAACCATAAACTGAAAGCAGTAACAGTCCCATTTCTCCCCTCTAAACCTTTGCTTGCATGAAACTGAAACAGAGCGTTTCCCTACACAGTTGACAGCTGGTTTTAGTGAGTTAAAAGGAGCGTACAGTTCATAACACTTTGGAGGTTTTTGATGCTTTCCTGAATGCCAGCCCTAGAAGATCACTGTTTAGATTGTGTTTCTGATGCAGTTTTTGTTCCAAAACTTGAATTACAATTTAGTTTCTTTTTAAACCTTTGCCCTATGAAAGCCATGAATTCCCTGATAGCTTCCAAGTGTGATTTTTCCAGATCACATACTACTCTTCCCAATGTGTACTCCCATGCCTGTGATCAAAACATGAATCTATGGCTTCAGTGGCAGCCCTCTTTGCAAGCTCTGGGACTCTTATTTAGCAGAGGAGGTAAAAGGTTTAGTGCAGCTTTAATACTCTTTCATCAATCCTCATTTGGTAAATATTCAGGAGACATTCTTTTTTTGATGGTTGAACAGCTCTAGAACAAACATCTGGTTCAAACAAATCTTCCAGTTTTCACTTTGTCATCAGTTCATAATCAATCAGAGACAGGCTTTTACCCTTTTAAAGCCCCAGTGTCCTGATTTGGTTTTTATTTCATTATCAAAGAGCAATTTTTTCTGTAAACTTTTTTAGAGTAACTATATGAAAAGATCAAAATGAGCATTAACGTGATTAGGGATGCCAATAAGCTTTAACGGAATTTCTTCAGAAGCAATAGGTGCATAGCTGCTGTGTATAAGAAATTCCAAAGCAGCATTGTATCTTATTTATATTTAGTCAGGCATGGAGCATTTCTATGTTAAGATTAAGGGATTTTTCTTTCCTGTAAAGACAAGAATCAGCTTAAGGTTGCAGATATGATTTTCCTTTTCACTTGGTCTTTTTTCCATAATATCCTACTGTTCAGGTTTCTTTCCTGCATATGAGGTATTTAGTTTAGCTAGCATTTTATTTTGACTGGGTGCAACCCTTCTGAGCTTGAAGCCTACTCTCTTCAGTATCAAAGACCTTTGCTCAGCGTTTTTGCTAGCGCTAAGCTCTCCCCTGCACTTCACTGGTATGTGTAGCCAACTTGTGGAGTCTCCCAAGTTCTGCGGCTCCGACTTCCTTCAGGATCATTCCTTACGAAATTTGGTCAGGTGCCACAGAAAGTAATAAAGCCAATCCTAGGAGTTTCTGTTGTCATCATGAGCATATGGCCATACAAAACACAGGCAGCATGTATGTTAGCAACAGCAAAACCCAGGTGCCTTCAGCAAAAAGGAAAGTCAATTTATCATTCAAAGGAAAGGAATAGGAATACAGTCTGGGATTAATTAGTGGACATCAAATGGACTAGAATCTGCCAAAAGCAGAGGTCTGTATCTTGGCTTCAGTGAACAACCATTCACATGGAAAACAGAGGGATTCAAGTTTTCTGTCTAGATTTGTATTTGCTTTGCAGCTAAGTTTTGCATGTAAAAATAGTGATTAAAAATTCATGGCAAACACTGAGGAAATCCTGAATTGTGCCCACATTTTTGTTTTCCAAAAATGAAAACATAGCCAGCTGTAGATGTGTAACTGAAAATTAATGAGGAAAGAAGTCATCACAGTGATTTTATTTTTATTAATCATGTCACTCACTTAAAATGGTGCAGGACCAGCGTGAATTCAGTTACTCGAGAAGACACATTTCTCATTACTCACCCTAAATTTGATTTTCAAAACTTCTGTTTTCTGAGGACAGAAGGTCTCTGATTTCTTATCAGTATTTAAACCTACTGTGCTATAATGAATTCTCCTTCAAACATAAGACTCAGATATGATCAACAAACAGCCACAGTGGTTAAGAATATTGAGTATAGGTTACTGTAAAAAGGTAGGGTAACCTGCATATGTCAGTAAGTTTCTTTAGTATTTTTTTTAATTTAAGAACTAATTCTACCTGGAAGAGGCCTTAATGTGTTTTAGAGCATGCATGCATAGTCAATAGAATGCAGTCAATTCAAGGTTAAATAAGACAAAATAAGTTTTTACTCTTCTGTTTTACATGAAGCAGTTTTAACATTCTTGTGAGGTTTTTTTTTATGCTTTAGGCAGAATATAATGAATTGATATAAAATCCACTTCTATCTAGGCAGGTAGACAACATCAAAAGCATAAATAAGACCATATATCAGTATGAATTAGCTTATTCACCTTCAGATAAATGGCAGTGCTGAGATTCAACACGTACACACATATGCGCGCACACGTGCGCACACATGTGAAGAAAAATAATACTGATGTGTGTTGATTTTGCTGCTGTCCCTGTAAGGCAGTCAGCATTTAATGAATACAATAAATCAAGACCAAGACTGCTTTTTAAAGCAAATATTTATTTGATCATTTCAGTAAATAGCTGTGGTCCACTCAAATGTAGATGTATGAATATATAGAGAAACTTCTGAATAATGCAAATGAGTCTTAAAACTTTGAAAATTTTTCCATCTCCAAAGCAGCTGGACATGAGAGTCAGCCCTCATTATTTGCATTTGCACCAACAAGGAGATGGGCTATTATTCTTAGGCAGTTACTTCTGTATTGAAGATGTGATTAAAAAATTAGTTTCTTTAGGATCCTAAATGTGGTGGAAATTCAGGGCTAGCATGTTCTGCCTGAGTTTAAATGTTGAAAAGAAAAAGCTTGTCCTTCCTAGAGTCTGACCCAAAACATACTGAGTTTGGAGGTGGGTTTTTTTCATTTCTGTCAGTCAGTTTTGTATTTGCTCCTTTATGAGATATTAGAACAGTTTACTACCCTGAAGAATACGGCACAAATTCTGGTACTGCCAGGCTTTCATTGGCATTCCTATGAGTTCTTACTGATGACTGTGAGAAGGTGAGCTAACTACCTGGGGGGCCATTGCTTGGGGCTTTTGGCACCTTGCAAAAATCAAGACCTTGCTTTCCTGCCATCTATCTGCTTACTGTGGTCTATGGTGTCATGCTGAATAGTTGGATCACATAGTTTTCAGTGCTGTTGTGGTGAAGAAAAAGCAAGATGTGCTGATTTGGCATTAAAATACTATGTGCTACAGGACTCGGAAGATAGAAGTATTTAGTGTTTAGTGTTTTGTTTAGTTGTTTGCTTGCTTTTTTCCTCATTTTTCCTGGTAAGCCATAGTATTTATCATAACTCTTTATGGCAGTGCACTGCCTTAGGGTATACTGCTGACTAGCCCAATATTTGAAAATGCCCTACCCCAGGAGTGATCGCATGCCATGGAATGATTTCTTCCACACATTTTAGCATGTTTTCATGTGGCACTAGCAAAGTGACCAGCTCTGCTCTAAACAGATAAAGGAGGAGCTCCCATTTGCAGCTTCATCTGTTACCTTTTCTAACAACCTAATTCAGCTGGAGTGGATGGTAGGGGATGGGGGTAAAAGTAAGCCTACCTAAACCTAAAGTGTACATTCTTGAGCCAGCACAGGAGCTTGCTCTTTTAGGAGGTACATAATGACTAGTCTGACAAGACATCATAGTCTGCCTTGGTGTTTCAAGCAATTCTGAATGCGTTTCTTTAAAAACAAGGCAAGACCTTTGTTCATCTTAAACTCCGTAGCTACAGCGAAATGTACTTCAGGGCGCAATAATGTTAAAGCTTCATCAATGTTATCTGACAAGCACTATCATTATGGCAACAAAGTGCCCTGTGTTTCAGAATAATGTTTTATATGGACAATGGTTGAGTCCTGTCTCATTTCTCCAGTCCTCTGACAGTGGCTATGATAAATGGATTGTAGCTATCTTAAATTCATCATTATTATAGTGTTCTAATGCAAATAAAACCTTGTAAGGACCATGAGTCTCTGTGTAGGTGCCCTTCAACTGTTTTTTTGCTGGCAGTGCCAATGTATTGAAGACACTGAGAAAACCATCTTTTGAACTTGGTTTCTGGACGCCATCCTTTCTCGACACAAAGTAAAACTGATCAAATCTGAATGATGCTGTGTTGTAACTACATATCACTGGTACTATCATTTTACACATGGACTTGAACTACATCTCGAACAAAGTTGAATCAGGCTAGAATCACACAACACAGAAGGTGGTACTTTTAAACATGGTGTATTACATTTTTCTGTTTCACAAAAAAGGGCTCTAACTTGTTGTGAGGAGTTCAAGAGAATTTTGGGCTCAGACTTTGGAGAGAATAACAAAAATCATATCCTCTACTAGTTTGACTTTTTGCCATAAAATGTCACTTCTTTGAAGCTGCTCACAAGCTGTAGACGGAGAATAAGTCCTGAGGGTATGAATTAATAAGCAGGTGGTATAAGTAGCATTCAGACCACTGAGGGATACAGAGCAGAACTTAGTTCTGGCTGTTATTATTCCAGGAAAAGTTTACCTAAACTGTTAAGATTCTATTTTGGCTAATGTTTTTTGCTACTTTTACAAACAATTTATTTTTCTTTTCTAAGAGCAGACTCCATCAGCATTTAACAAGACAGGACTTGGCTGTATTTAATGTAAGGTTAATTTTGACTGTTGCCAATTTGTTATGGCTATGTCAAGACTGTAGAACTTTGCAAAAATAAATATGTAGGTTTAGCAGATAGCAGTAATACTGCTGCAAGCTCACAGGCAAAGCACATCAGCACATAAAACTCCATCTTCTGCTCACATCTTCCTTTACAGATTCCTCACTTTTTATGAAGCATTCCTGGTTGTATCTCTGGCTAGTCATGCAGTTTCTGAAGACCACATACAGAACAGAGATTGTAAAAAATGCAAACAAATCCTTTTTAGATGCAACACTGTTGCCACCCACACAACCTTATACAATGGTATTAGCTGGCAACTAATTTTGATTTCTCCACTCTTTTGACCAGCTAGATTTAATCGTAGTACTGTACCTAGATGCACACATCCCATTTTTCTACATTTTATGTTATTGCACTGAGAAAGGTCCTTCACACCTGGATTCTTTTGCAGAGTTCAAGGTATTAGGAACTGCTTACATTTCACTCTTTGATAGAAAAATCATCAAAAACAAATTACTGAGATTAATTTCTATTTTATTTGGTAGTTGTAGCCAGTGGATTATAGCTTTTTCCACATTTTTAAATATCTAGTATTTGCAGATGAACATTTGAATACTTTACAGACCGTAGAGGATTGGTGAAAACAACAGAAGTGTAAAATCATTAAATTAAAAGTTTGATGCATATTTGTACATATCCCTGAATTATTAAAGGGAAAAGGTACATAAAAGTGTCAGAAAAACACCTGAAATTATTAATTTATTTAATTAAAGGGAATACACAGAAAGAGTTGAGATACTACTGCAGCCATGTTTAATATCTGACTATACCTATTTACTATTATTTGTAGTGCCACACTCTGCACCGTCTGCTGTTATTTTGAAATTATCTCTGGAACAAAAGGTATCTGTCTTGTCTCCAAAAGTACAGAAATTATATTACTGTATGTCAGAGTCCTGAACCTGTAACTCCCCACCATGTGCAAAGTCACAGTTCCATCGGCAAGGGACTTTTCCCCACCTTCAGCAAATAGATACTACGAATGATTACTGTTTGCAGCATTTTCATCCTTACGGCATTCATAGTCAGAACCTGCTTCCTGTTGGCAGGTTTTTTTAGCTAAATAGCAAGTATTTTAGATCATGTCAAGCCAATTTGCTTAACTGATAACAGCATTTATGCTATCAGAGGGTTACACATAATATACTTTCAACAGATATATACACGTACACACATATATACATACATATAAAAGCTGTACATTCTGCATAGTAATTCTCTGTCTCTGGGAAACCTGTTCTGTTATGCTGTGCTGTGTATGAAAAACAATTCTGTCTAACATCACAGTCCAAAGTGTAAGACAGTCTTCCTTCCATTGTGCAGGCAGATATTGCTTCCAGTAAAGCAATAGTATCCAGCCTCTCTGGATCATCATGTTTTTCTACATCTCCACTGCAGGAAAGGGGAGGGTAGTCACATCAAAGTCTGGGCAATGAGTATCTGGACCTCGTTTGAAATGCAGAGAAACGTAGAAATTCATTGGAATATTTATCAGTGCATTTTTCCAGCTTCTTGATTTTAGAACTGGCTAGCTTCTAATGTATGCAGATTAATTCTTTGTTAAAAAGAAAATTTCAAATCCAATAACAATAACCTCAGTGGAAATGAAAGAATGGTTTGCCCCCTTGAACCTCTGGGGGAATTTGACCAAATTAATTTTCTTAAGCAACATCATAAATCCAGAGAAAAAAAACCACATTTAGATAAATGAAAGTCTGTCAGAGGCCACAGTGCTAGTGTTGTTGAATTGGACAATTAATTATGTACTTTGTGCACATCATAAATAGTGAGCAGCTTAAAGGATGATGACTCAATAATATAGTAAGAAAGAAATCAGACGGAGTGAATCTTTTATCAATGCTTTTCCCCTGTGATCCATGTTTCACCTAATGCCATTGTAATGATGCGATGAAAGGATCACAGTGCTGGAATATCCAAACCTACTGCCCATTCGGACAGCTGTAGCTTTCTACCGTCAGGAAAATTAAATAAGCAGATATGGTCAAATAGAGAAATGCAGGGGTAGCTCTTTAAGCTTATTAAGTCTCATTATGCACAAAACTTCATGCACCAACTAGCTGTCCCATAATATCAATATGACAAAGCAATGTGTCTGTGGGAAAGCTTTGATCTCCTGATATCAAAGAAGGAAGATTCATACTGCTCTTGTCCATAGTATTTATGTATGCAAGGCTGAGAACTCACTCAGTAAACAGAGCCTTCCTCATGTATGTGTCTGCCAGAAAGGGTCTGACACAGCTACGGGGCTGACTACACTTTCTGCTTTTTTCTCTGTATCTCTGCGTCGATGATGTTTTTCTTTCTCCTTTTCCCAGTCTAAGATGTCATTTAGATGTTATTCTCCAAGAAGATGTCTGTTCTGTCCTTTGAATACAGCCTGCATAGATGTAGCAGAGCTAGCCTTAAATGAGACAGGTCAAGTACTGATTATGCTGTAATTGCAAACATGCAGTGCTCAGTGCAGGCTGCTCGGTCTGCCTCTGAGGAACTGTGTGGATGTGCAAGTGTCCCAGCTGCACTGAGCTTTGCACTGCACTGGGTAACTGAAAATTAGCCTGGGTACATGATCTTCAGTTGCACTTTTGCTTGTGGAATAGATGTATCTTAAGAGCTGCAGTGTGTTAGGTACTAACTGCGCTTAAGTGACTGAGTCAGTGCAAGTTCAGGTCCTCCCTTTGAGAGCCGTAGCCGTGGGTTTAGACAGCCTCCCACCTTAAACTAAAGTTTTGTTCATTTTAACAGTAGGAACAAAGTATATGGTTGAAAAGTCTTAAGACTAGTGTAAACAAAGTTTGCTGTTCCTGGATAGTAAGTCAAGCAACCCTGAGATCATTAACATCCTCTATAGATGCCTATTTCATAGTCTAGCTCTCCCTAAAAAAATCACTCTTGAAAGCATGATTATATTTTAATTATCCTTTTTTCTGTTGCGTTCCTGGACATTATTTTTTTCTGGACAAAATTTGGTCTGGTGTTTCTTCAGGAAATAAAAGAGTCAGAGCTAAAGTTTGAGCATTGTTCCTTAATGGGAACAAGGCTTGTTAAGTTTCAGCTATCTTTTGCTTTGTGCTTGTTTTTCTCTCGTAATGCTGCAAACCAAAAATGAACAGGGAAGATGTCCCGATAATTGCATCCTTCACTACTTTTATAAGGGATTATAAGGAAGTTTCCACCCTGTTGTGGTTTAACCCGAGCCAGCAACTAAGCACCACGCAGCCACTCACTCACTCACACCAACACCCAGTGGGATGGGGGAGAAAATCGGGAAGAAGAAGTAAAACTTGTGGGTTGAGATAAGAACGGTTTACTAGAACAGAAAAGAAGACACTAATAATGATAATGATAACATTAATAAAATGGCAACAGCAATAATAAAAGGATTGGAATGTACAAATGATGCGCAGGGCAATTGCTCACCACCCGCTGACTGACACCCAGTTAGTCCCCGAGTGGCGATTCCCCCCATCCCCACCCCCCCAGTTCCTATACTAGACATGACGTCCCATGGTATGGAATACCCCTTTGGCCAGTTTGGGTTGGCTGCCCCGGCTGTGTCCTGTGCCAACTTCTTGAGCCCTTCCAGCTTTCTCGCTGGCTGGGCTTGAGAAGCTGAACAATCCTTGACTTGAGACTAAACACTACTTAGCAACAGCTGAAAACATCAGTGTGTTATCAACATTCTTCTTATACTGAACTCAAAACATAGCACTGTACCAGCTGCTAGGAAGACAATTAACTCTATCCCAGCTGAAACCAGGACACACCTCCAGCATGAGTTTAGCTGAAAAAGAGAACAGCAAAACTGAATATGAATATTGGCATTGAGTTTGAACAAAAGAAGAAGGTAATAACACTGCTAAATTGTCCTTGCCCTGTGGAGCATTTCAATGTCTTAAAGACTTTGTATAAAAGGGCAGCAAGGGGAAGTAAATTTCAGCTCATATGTTAAAGCTTGTCCTTAGCAGCAAATTTTGTTTTGGAACCCTTAAGACATTCTGTACTTAAAAATGTTTCTGGGTTTGCTGTGTTTTTGCTCTTTCTTTGTTTCATTGCCTAAAAGCTGTGGAGCCATACCACCTGTTGCACTTGCCATAGTCATACATATGGTAATAAAATGGAGTGAAACTGCTGTCATTAGATGTTTGGTGGAACATCTGAGGTGATCTTCTGATCCAGCAGCAACTATGGAGTCATTGGTGGGGGGGACATCTTGCACCATTGGGAAGGGCCATTTGAGATCATTCACTTCAGCCCCAGGGAAGGTCACCCGCCTGCTGTCAGAACTCTGTTGTTTAGGCTGCCTTCCCTATAATAAAAATGCCAACACATTTATTTTGGGTTTCTCTTACTGAATAGTTACAGGGTAGCAGGTAATTATGGGACTCTGCACTTATAATAGTAGCTGTGCCGAGGCCACCTCAGCAGCTGTTTAGCAATAGAGTGCAGCTCGGCACAGATCAGAAGAATATGTATTATTGGGATTGTATACAGCATCATTAAATGTTCCTCAGTAGTAGCCAAGGGCAGGCTTGTTTTTACAACCTGGGCTAGTATTCCACCGCTGAATTTGTGTGGTTGTTGCAGCAGCTGGTTGACTGAGGAGCAGGAACACGCTATGGCTGTCCTTGAGATGCTCACCAGGGGCCTGACTGTATCACATCACAGTGTCTTTCGTGACACCACATGCCCAGGTTTCCTTCCTGAGTCATCATCACTCATGCTCCAGGATGGAGCCAGGAAGCAGCCAGAGCCAGACCTGTGAGGGGAAAGCGCTCTCATTCCCCTAGCTTGAGTGCAGCTAATGTTATCCATGAAACTCGCAACCTGGCAGAGGGGGTGAGTCACAGATGGCTTTCCTTCTGGCAGAAACCATCTTGCTACGTTAGCCAGGCACTGGTGGCATGTCAGATGTCAGCACTGCTGTGTGTAACGTTTGTGTTGGGTTTCCCCAAGTGTTGTGATGGTTACTTAAGGGATCCGTCACAGGGCAGCTCAAAACGGGGCTGAGCAAAGGCTGTTAATCAGAACAGGCGAAAGTCTGGTTTGAAGGTGTCGTAGTGGGTATAAGGACACATGGGAAAATGAGTGATGGCAGAGAGCACTGACAGCTGCATCAGACTTCTGCTATGTGAAAGACTAAACTCATTGAATTTTTTGAGATTACAGGATATTTTGGGGAGCTATGGATGGTGACAACTTACCTTCTTGGAACTCCTTCCTACCTGCCAGCAGCCCAGCTCTCGCCTCAGGGAATGGCTTTTGTCCAGTTGTCCCCCACAAGAAGCACCCTTTCTTTGAGTCCACCTTTCCTGTCTTTCTCGAGGGTGTTATTTACTGTTCTGTCAAGCCAACACAAAAGGGGGGTTGTTGCTATGGATGAAAGGCAAAAGCTTTTTAGAAAAGGTAGGTTCATCAGCCAGAGAGATTCCATTGACCATTGAGATGTGGCCAGAGCAGGCCATTTACAAGCAGGTTGTGAAGGAAGACATTGCCAAACTATACCGTGAACTCTCTGCTTGTAATTTGAACCTGTTGTTTGCAGAAGATTGCCGTGGTTAGTGCATAACATAACTTCTAAGTGAATGAGGCTAGATGGGAGGTAGGGATAAGGTAAATATTTTACTACCTTGCGGGTTATTACAGGACCTGTAAGATTTCATGTAGGACCCGTTCTTGAAGGTTTTGATATCTTATGCCTGATGCAGCTTTGGGAATGTTAACTACATCTCTACTAGTAAATGGAGAAGACTAGGGCATTTGCCTGAGCAGTGCCCTGTGGTTGCCTATTTTGTTTAATTGTTGACCCTTATGTGGCATAATTCTGCAGTTGCTCAGACAATCTCCAAAACTAGGTCTAAGGGTAGTACAAACCAACGATTTTCCCAGTGGATAATGCAGATACATATTTTGAGAGGAAGAGAGGTCAGCCACGTGGACACCATCTGTACAATGCCAATTGCACAGAGATGGAGGGTGGACTAGTGGCAGTGGCAGTCATTGTGACAAGCAGTAAAGAAAGGACTAAACAAGTTCCCTTCCAGGCAGAAAAAAGATTTTATTATTATTATATTTAACATATTATAATTTATGGATCATCTTTGCTCTTACTTGTCTTCAATTCAAAGCTAATAACACAGTAAAGTTTGCTAAATTCCTCACTCATTGCACAATGCACATTAGTTTTGTTCTAAATTCTGCTCCCAGACACATTCTTAATGCAAATTCAATTTTATAAGACTTAAATGCCTGTTGCCCGTGCACCTGTTAAGACCCTTTATTTTTAAAGACCCTAAGTTGACTGGCTTTGAAACAATAACTGTAAACAGTCATTAATTGTGTTTTTTGCCACACTATGTGGTTACAGGGCACAGAAATAGAAATAAGAATTCAAAGAAATAGTTGTGTTTCAAACCTAGACTTAAGCCATTGGTGGTGTGGGAAGGTTCACTGAAGGGAGCTTTCCAAGGAGTTTTCTTTTGATGCCAAGGGGTAAGTTTTCCTGATATAAACATGAGATGGCAGTAAGCACTTGTTTGTGCCCACTTGTGCTAAAGAAATTGTCTTCATTTGTCTGATTATTTGCCCTCAAATTCCTAATTATGTGAAAATGACTTTTTGGAGCTTGGCCGTGTGTTGACTCATCAGCATTCACTGCCACTACTGAGAAACACTGTTGATAAAATCAGGTAATCAAAAAAGAAGTAATGTGTTTCCTAATTCCAGTGCAAACTCTTTCCTAAATAGGCACTGACCAAAAATTGACATTAAAAAAAAAAAAAAAAAAAAATCCCTATTATCTACTGCCAAAATGTCATTTATGCTTCCCAGAAAGTCATTCTTGTGTTTGTATTACCCAGCTGAAAATCAGCAAAACAGTGTATATCATACTCTACCAGGACACTGGCCTGCTTTGGTGATTGTCTTGATTTGATTTGCATACTTAAATCCAAGGTATGGCTATAGAACAGGTGTCATATTGGCATTTCCTGGCTAGCTCTTTCAAAGGGGTTTCTTTCCTGAAGCCTAAGGGTTTTTTTACAATTCATTACAGATTCAGTGCAGAAAGAAACCTTGAACCTACTGAATAGAAATCTTGAACAAGCTTTTTTTCAGTGTAAGGAATACAAGGCAGCTAACATATGTGCCAGATGTATTACTTATGATCATATTTTTTCCCTTTTAAATTTAAAGTTGATTGGAAAAGAAAAAGTGAGATTTCTAACGGTTATTTTTTTCCATATTGCAGATTTTTTAAAAAACAATTTTTTTCGCAGAGGTTCAATTCGCTTCAAAAAGTCACCTTTTTTTTATCATCTCATCAATATCATCATCACCATCATCATCAATACCATCTCCATGTACAAAAAGCCAATCATATCCAAGTCAATACCATTGTCAATCCATATCAATCAATGGTCAATGCCATTTCACTCAATATCAGAAAATACCATTTTCACTTTTCTTACTTGAAGTCTTAGAACTTCCTTACCTGAAGAAATGTAAGAGAGAAGGGAAGGGAAGGGAAGGGAAGGGAAGGGAAGGGAAGGGAAGGGAAGGGAAGGGAAGGGAAGGGAAGGGAAGGGAAGGGAAGGGAAGGGAAGGGAAGGGAAGGGAAGGGAAGGGAAGGGAAGGGAAGGGAAAGGAAGGGAAGGGAAGGGAAGGGAAGGGAAGGGAAGGGAAGGGAAGGGAAGGGAAGGGAAGGGAAGGGAAGGGAAGGGAAGGGAAGGGAAGGGAAGGGAAGGGAAGGGAAGGGAAGGGAAGGGAAGGGAAGGGAAGGGAAGGGAAGGGAAGGGAAGGGAAGGGAAGGGAAGGGAAGGGAAGGGAAGGGAAGGGAAGGGAAGGGAAGAATCTTTCTCTGTTTTCCATTTTATCTAATGATGGACATGAAAAAGTCAGGAGGGAGGGAAAAAATAATATAGTCTAATGCTTAATAACCTTCTCATTTTCAGAAATCAAAATGAAACAAATTTCTTCAGTTTCAGGATTCTGTAATAATGGAATAACCAATGGCATTCATGAAAATAATCTGCTTTTGCTGAAATTAATTTCTAACTGGAAAAATAAAAATATACATTGTGGTGGCTTATATCTCCCCTTACTGCCCCACTACCCCCTCAGTCCTTGGTAAATCATGTTTCCAACACAAAAGCAACAGTTTTATTTCTATTTACTAATCTGTTACTCTCACTATAAAGCAACAGTGTTATGCTGGAAAGCTAAATACATAAGGAAATAATTTGGAGAAAGTCAGAATTAGCATCTATCTTAATAGTGCAATAAAATGCTCGGATCTGATACTGAAGTGCCATTCTGAAGAGCATATTTATATTCAGAGTCCTTAAATGAGTGTATTAATGACCTTCCACTGGGTAAGAGTCTATCATGAATTGCACCATCTCTTTTTTAGGGAAACTTTTACTCCATAGGTACTTCTGAAACAGAAAATAATGATATTCTGCCAAAACTATTCTCCTTTTTAACAAATCTGCTAATATCTCCTTTGTCTTGCCTCTTATCTCACAGGAGGTCATAAAATACTTTGTCAGTGATTCATGAGAAATACATATTATAAGTCGTCTCATTTCCGATTGTTAATTTTCTTGTCTGTGTGTGGAAGTGGGAACACATTATTCCATGTGCTGAAATCAGAAGCAGCTTCCTGCCATTTAGTATATCCATTACAAAGTGTCGTAGTGAAAGCAGTAATGGATGAATATTGGAAAGTGCAGAAGTTTGGTGTGGTTCATTACAGAAGATGAGGTGATAATTCACAATTCATCCATGCCACCCAGAGAAAGTAGACCAGCTGGAGGAAGCCTCTTGAAAATGTTGTGTGAAGCCAGTTCTATCTAACAGAGCAGCCCACATTTGCTACTAGATCCAGGTTTTCTAGCCTTCCCATTAGTTCATCTTCCTTCTTCTCCACTCTCCAAACATCCCTATCTACACAAATATCCTGTTCATGGTGACAGGACCAATCACTGAAAAAATTAGTATCTGTATGTCCCTGCTGTTATGTTAGACAAGAGGAGCAGGTCAAGCTGGGGCTTGGAATTGTCCTGGGACAGGGTGGTGCCACCTGAAGGCTGTCTTTTGCTGGTTTATGGAGTTGAAGGCTGGAGTTTTTTTCTGGAAAAGGCTATCCCATCCTCATTCCCTGTAATGGCCACCTCATCTTCCTTCTCTCAGCAGTGCCAGCAGCCTGAGCTTCCAGGCTGACCTCTACACACAGGTGATGTTTTTGAGCAGAATTTGTGGCTGGAAAAACTGTTTTGAATTCTTCCTGAACAAGATGGTGTTGGTTTAGCCAACAGACCATCTGTTTGACTGTGCTGAATGCTTTAAGCTGACAACAGAAAGGATCACAGAAATAAGGAAGTACTATTTTATAAAACCTGGCTGAAAATTTTGCTGGATTTCACATAGGAAGCATAGTAGAGTGGAGAACTGAAAATAGACTTCAGACATCTAAAACCACCACCCCTCTACCCCACTTTAGTACACTGTCTCACTAATCTTTGGGGCTGTATTGGATCAGTTCCTACTTTGTGTGTAGGCCTGGCATTAGATAAAAACAGGAAAAAATTACAAGCTTATAAAAGGTTCTGATAACTTAGTGTGAGGTATCTCATACTGTTTTCCTTATTAGTGTTGTTCAAGTCTATCCAACTCTTGGAAACACACCTATGAATAAACTATTGGCTTCTCCATCCTTTTGAATCCAGCATTAGTTGCCACACATCTATGTGCAGCTTATTCCTTAATCCAATAGTTTCCTCTTATAAAAATATGTAACTTTCCCCCTGATGTATCCCTCACAATGTCACTCAAAGCTTCATTTTCTACAAGTCTCTTGATCCTCCTCAGTCCTGTTCAGCTACAACACTTTTGGCTCTTATTGTTCCCTCTACTCTCACAATTACACCCTTCAATAAACTGCGTCTCTTCCTTGAACTCATATTAACTTGTTGAAAAAGCACGACGCAGGAGAAATCCATAAGCTTGAAACCTGGCAACGACTGAGATGACCTATCTTCTTCAGAAATGACCTTGCCGTCTCTCTGACATGGAAGAGCTCTCTTCACCCCAGCAGGTCTCTCGGTGTCCCTGGTGATCCTGAGGCGAGTGTGAGAAGCACTGTGATCAATGTGCACAGGGTCAGGCTCCCTCATCAACCAGTATGTTCAGGGACGGCATGGAAAATGAATGCAAACAAATATTAACTTAGTGGACAAAATGTGCCAGCAATGAAGGAAGGTCAGAGTGGGGTTTGAGCTGTTGAACTTATATATTGTAATAGAGTTTTACAGGAGCTTCTGTACCTTTACTCCTGTCTTCGTAATTCCCTGGTATGAACATTAAGAAGGCTTACTCTCACTTAATCAAATCTTGACCTGATATGTAGGGTTTTGACTCACATACTAGTAAGTGATTGACTCTAAAGTCTAGACAGAGATTATTTTGGTCCCTAATTCAGTTTAAAGTGCGCATTTCATAAGTTACCTCATCTTTGGTTCCCAGAAAGAATTGTTTGCTTATATATATTGACTTCTAAGTTTATCCACCTCTTATGGAATGTGATTAACTGCTCAATCCTCACAACAGGTATGTTATTTCACTTTTTGCTGTCTTTTGACCTGTTTTCTTTTCCTGTCTGCTTCTGGAACTTCAGACACCAAGTTCAAAACGTTGTTTTGAAATACATATGACCTTGTTTTTCCTATGAAGCTAAGGTCCAGAACATGCTTCCTTAGCACTCTGTTAACCCCTTCTGGAAACTGCAGTCCATTAAACTTTCCGTTAAGTTTCAGTCAAATATTCACTGTACCCTTGAATAAGAAAGTGTGTGTGGAATTAGTCTTCACCTTGGAAACATCCTTTATTTAAGCTCTTTCATTCCTTTAGTGCATTGTTTTACTCCAGAAAGATTTAGAAGTGAATATTACAGAGCAACATGCTGTTATCCTGGGACATGTGTGTAGCAGCTACGAACCAAAAAGTGAGCTTACCTTCCTTCACAAGTTTGCTCACTAGAACAAATTAGTAAGTTTATATAAATAACAAATACAGATATTTATAAATAATAAACATGTAAAATAACTATATAAATAAATATAAATAATAATAATAAAATACATAATTTATATAAAGAACATTTCTATCTAATGCCCTCTCACTCTTCTCCTATCTCCAGGTCAGGTTGTACAGTGGCTTGTGTTCACATCGCTCACAGCTAGTCCTTCCCAGTGAACTGCAGCTGTGTTCCTCCTGCAGGATGCCTGGCCCAAGCTTTTCTGGGACTTCTGCAAGGTCCTTGTATCCTAAAATACTTTGGTTTGTGACTTTTCAATGTAAAATGACTGAAATAATGTGAAGACTGTATCAGACTCTTGCAGAGCAATTCTTTTTCTTAATAGCCCAGTAGGGAAAGGCATTGCATGCCTAGCAACATGGCATGAGGCCATGTGTGGGGTTGTTGCTGGCATCAGAAGACTATCTAGAATTTTGTTTTCTTTTGCTTTCCTGTTAAAAACCGTGCTGCTCATTCAGCCTTTTAAGTATTCCCAGAAAACATTCCCAGATTTCATTTTAGAGGGATGTCGTGGTTTAACCCCAGCTGGTAACTAACTAAGCACCACACGGCTGCACACTCAATTCCCCTCACCCAGTGAGATGGGGGAGAGAAAATTGGGAAAAAAAAGTAAAACTCATGGGTTGAGATAAGAACAGTTTAATAGAACAGAAAGGAAGAATCTAATAATAATAATGATAACACTAATAAAATGACAACAATAATAATAAAAGGATTGGAATATACAAAACAAGTGATGCACAATGCTATTCGTTACCACTTGCCAACCGACGCCCAGTTAGTTCCTGAGCAGCGATCTCCCCCCAAGGCCAACTCCCCCCAGTTTATATACTGGGCTTGTCATCACACAGTATGGAATACCTCCTTGGCCACTTTGGGTCAGCTGCCCTGGCTGTGTCCCCTCCCAACTTCTTGTGCCCCTCCAGCCTTCTCACTGGCTGGGCATGAGAAGCTGAAAACTTCTTGACTTGAGACTAAACATTACTTAGCAACAACTGAAAACATCAGTGTGTTATCAACATTCTTCTCATACTGAACCCAAAACATAGCACTGTACCAGCTACTAGGAAGACAGTTAACTATCCCAGCTGAAACCAGGACAAGGGATCTGTTTGTTTAGCACCAAAAGAGAAGCTACGAGTGAACATATATACTGTGTGGAAGGCAGAATGCAGCAGTGAAGCAAGGAGCTAAGTTGTTTGACAGTGTAGATGCACAGTGACTCTGAGCTGAGCTTTATTTAAGCTCAGGAGCTGGTTGAAGTGAACCTGCCCAGTTTAAGTCCTTGACCCAAACCCAAATGCAGTTGGTAATTTTACTATTATTTGGGGCTGGATTAATCATATTATGAAAGAAATTTGTGACAGAATTGTAATTTAGTCATCATAAGGAGTGAGTACTCTACATGAGACTGTTTTTCTTAATTCTATTGAGAGAAGTGAATAAAAAGAGGCAAATCCCCAACTGCTATAACCTGATTTAGGTCCTGACACTTTATGATGCAGTGAAAGGATACAGTGAAAGAAGGTTCAACACTTTCACTGACCAATTGATAAACCTATGTGGATTTCTCACGTAGTTTACTTTCCTTGTAAGGTACTATCAAGAAAGATAAGATTCCTATTTTAACTCAATGATATATAAAAGGCTGTGGAAATATTAATGAGTTCTGAGTCACAGAGAGCTGACATTTGCTTTTGTGCAATGTTCTCTCACAGTCCATGGCGATGAAGAATACAGTCTTTGTTGAGGCATGTTAATTACAGAGGGTGAGTTTCCTTATACCCGTTAATGAATAACAGCTTTCTGGAGTTTATGCAACCTCAGTGGTGAAGCATTTAAATGTTGGCTGCCTTGGACTAAAATGTATTGTAAGCTTTGCATCTCAATTAAAAGGGCCTGTGTGATTTTTAGCTGTTAGAACTTAACTGCAGTTAGAGAAGCGCATCCAAAGATGAGTCCTGAATAATGCTTAGTTTATTTAGCATAGAGCTTCACAGTAATACAGAAGTCCGTTATTACAGACCTTTGCAAACACTGGACAAACGCCTTCTCTGTAGTCTTGACTGAGGTAAGAGAAAGGAAAATCTGTGGATTGCTTCTGCC
The DNA here is from genome assembly GCF_929443795.1 of Astur gentilis. Lineage (NCBI taxonomy): Eukaryota > Metazoa > Chordata > Aves > Accipitriformes > Accipitridae > Astur > Astur gentilis. The sequence goes on along the minus strand of NC_064900.1, from coordinate 14,147,802 downwards.
AGGGGCCTCCTATTCACACCTAATGAGGAACATAGATGTCACGTAGGCAGAAGGGGAGAAGGCTTGGCAGGGTTGCAGCTGAACTCCCCACGCCCTGGGACATCTGCAGAGTGCCTGCACGCCCCGCTGTCGCACTGCGTCTACGGAGGGTCCCAGGGCATGAAATGTGTGCTCTGTGTGACGTTTCCACAGGCTGCAGAGCGCTGAAGTGACATCACGTGTGACACAGAGGCCACCTGGGTGTACAGTGGGGGCTGACTGGGGTTATATGGATGGGATGAAAAGGAGAAAGTCTCCCTTCTCCCTCTCATGTGTCATTCAACACATATGTGCTACAGTTTTGTCCCTTAGCGTTGCTCCTGTGTGCTGTTGTTGCAGACCTACTTTAGCAGTAGGATATAATTCTGACAGGCAGCTCCGCTGCAGTCACAAACCAATTAAGGACTTATGACACTGTGTAACACGTTTACTGCAGAAACCGTTACCTGCTTATCCAGACGATGATGAAGAAGGCATTCAGACGTGGGGAATTACTCAAGTTTTAGTCTCTGGATGGTCCTCCTTTGTCCAACAATAACTGCAAATGTAATGTCTTTAGGAACATTGGATTTCAATCTTTTCTGAAAGACATCTTCCTTAACCATGCTCCATCTTATAACATCCTGCTTATATTGTGGGTGACCTTCAGAGGGGAAGTAATATCACTTAGCAATCATCAAGACCAATTTCTAGTGCCCTGGAGGATTTTTGTCATTTTCAGTGCAATAACTATGGAAGCAACAACCCAAACCCAAAACCGTGGTACTAAAGTAATACTTTCTGGTTCTTAGAGATCAGACACTAGTACCAAGTGCTCTACCATTGCATGCAGAGGGATGGTCCAACAGGAGAATATGTTTTATACAGAAAGGATGATCAGAAGGTGGGAAACAAAGTGGAGACACTAGCACTGAACAGACATTTCCAAGAGCACACAGCACTTCAGCACTGGATCTTAAAAGAAGAAAAATCTCCCAAATCTCACCATGGCCACTGAGTATATCATTCCTTATGTTATTCAGTCCGTATTACCTAGCACAAGCAGCTGTTGCTTGGCCAGTTACTATGTTTCTTTATTTTGCACAAAAGGTTTTACAATATCCTAATATATTTTCTGTAAAATATTCACCCGCATCTATTTTAGCTGTTATTATGAGTAAGTATTAAAGGTGTAGCTGTCATGCTGCAGTCTGATATTACCAAGATACTGGACAAAATTAGCATTATATAGGTGCAGCAAAAACCAAGGGAAAGAAAGAGAAAAAGAGCATGCATATTCACACTGATATATTTCATGTTTCTTTCTTTTGCAGGAACTGCCTTCTGAATAATCCTTTGTTGTAACCACAAGATTGCAGCAATATGAAACAAACCTGCTTTTATCTCATTTATGTTTTTTTATAGGCCTTATGAATTCTCTGATAAAAAAGATGGAAGGCTAAAGATTAAGATCTATATTAAAAAGCGAGATGTCACCATTTAACACTCTCTTCCAAGGTGTAACTTTCATCTCATTCCTTGGCCTTGAGTCTGCTTTTAATAATGAAAATCAGGAACATCACACAGGTCAGTGAAATTCTATCAGGGTAATGGCAAGGCAAGCCCTCAGCTCCCTAGTAAAGAGTTACCAATCCCTATCTTACATTTTATAATTTGAGGATTAAATTGAACATGCTTGTGTTTAAAATCAGTATGGAGAGAGCTGTGGATATGTCTATTAATTATTTACTACTTCTCTAAACGTACATAGCTAAAACTGATTTTAATGAGTTAGAGCTTTGTTAACTCAGACTTCAAGAGCCTAAATTTTATCTGTGATGTTCCCTTGGTGTTCTCAGATTTATGCGTGTATTTATATTCACTTTAACTAAATCCAAACTGGGCAAGAGTCTGAATAATATGAGCGTACTCATTTGAAATATAATTGTCAGAAAGGAGAAAGCCTCAAGCCTTTAGGAAATATCTTTGATAGTCTGTATATTTTAATGGCAGTTAGGATGTCTATCCTAGGTGCATCTGGGTCATGGGAAGGAGAGGTATTTTAAAAAACAAGTGGAGTTCTGCATGGGAAGAGGACCCCATTGTACTTTCCTCCTGGGATAAGAAGAAATCAAAGGTAAGCCTTTAGCTCAACTTTTAAATACAGATTGCCTATCACAGTTGATTTTGACCCATGACTAGTCACGGTATAGATAAATACTGAAAATAATCTTATGAAGTGCTAAAACTGGAGTGTTGTCTATCCGCTTACTCAGGTGTCCTGGTTTCAGCTGGAATAGAGTTAACTGTCTTCCTAGTAGCTGGTACAGTGCTATGTTTTGGGTTCAGTATGAGAAGAATGTTGATAACACACTGGTATTTTCAGTTGTTGCTAAGTAATGTTTAGTCTCAAGTCAAGAAGTTTTCAGCTTCTCATGCCCAGCCAGCGAGAAAGCTGGAGGGGCACAAGAAGTTGGGAGGGGACACAGCCAGGGCAGCTGACCCAAAGTGGCCAAGGAGGTATTCCATACTGTGTGATGTCAAGCCCAGTATATAAACTGGGGGGAGTTGGCCTTGGGGGGAGATCGCTGCTCAGGAACTAACTGGGCATCGGTTGGCAAGTGGTCAGTAATAGCATTGTGCATCACTTGTCCTGTATATTCCCATTCTTTTTATATTATTATTGTCATTTTATTATTGTTATTATTATTATCATTATTAGTTTCTTCCTTTCTGTTCTATTAAACTGTTCTTATCTCAACCCATGAGTTTTACTTTTTTTTTCCCAATTTTCTCCCCCATCCCACTGGGTGGGGGGAAGTGAGTGAGCAGCTGCCTGGTGCTTAGTTGCTGGCTGGGGTTAAACCATGGCATCAGGCTTTTATATTTATTATTTCTGACAACAATAATAAAATGGTATTAATTTTTCAATTAATATTAGCATGAATATTGACTTATGCTATTATGTGTATCAAGACACAGAGAAGAAAAGCTTTCCTGCGCTTTACATAATTGAATAATGCTACTTTAACATTTGCAGAACCTTTAGGGAAGTATAATGAATTCTGCAAATACTCAGATTTACATAGTGGAAACAGAAACAACCAGAAATTTTTAAAAAGCATCTGTAGTATTTCTTGCAAAATAATGTTGGCTTTCTAAAATAAATAATCCTAAAAAACTGTAAAGTATCTTTGCCACAGAGCTGACAATGCCATACTTGCATTTAAGCATTAGGAAAGATTGAGATTTATACACAGAATGAAAGTCTGTCATTTCTGAGTCTGACAAGATACGCAGTCAGCACAAAGCACAATTTTGGGAGCACCCAGGAATGGCTTAGCAAAGAAGAAATTATTGACAGCCAGAAGTCACCAAAAACTCCAGGGCATTGAAAACAAGTGAAAACTGGGATAAATAATGTTGGTTTGAGTCACTACATGGTTGTGGCCTAAACAAAGCCTACCTTCACTGACTAGCCAGTCATAGCCGTGGTCTTTGCTGCAAAAGGGAGCAGTGCTGCCCAGCCTCCAGGTGTGAAGGGTGAGTGTCCAGCACCCGGTGTCACCCTACAATTACCCTCCCTGAACAGAATCCGAATCTGCATTCCTTTCTGTAAGAAAAAAAAGAGGAGTCCAGATTATCTTGTGCCTAGACTGTTTTACAAACCACTAGTTTTCTTTGAAAGCTGCAACTCCTGTTTTCTAGCTGTGAGTTTTGTTGTAGGCAAGAAGAGGAATTAGGATCTACCAATATTTAGCTAACACCTGGCAAAATGAACGGTTGTAACCTCTTTTCACCGTAGTATGTCTAGGACTGCATGAATAAATGCAGGTTAACATGCATCTTTTCTGCTGCTAGGTGTTGATGTTAGTATGCTGGATTCCATTCCAAAACAGAGCTTGGAAGACAGAGTCTAAGATAAAGATACAACTGCAGCTTCATTTTCAAGTTGGTAAGTTAATATATTTTTTGAAATCCAGGTTTTGATTCCCGTGCTTGCCCTTACCTCTCCCTTACCACTTGCAGTCTCTCAGTAATTCTTGGGAATGGGTAGCTGCAACTAGTTCTATGTTACTGGAAAAAAGTCTTATTTTTATTTGAATGAAGATAACTATAATTCAAAGAATTTGACAAAGATATGGCTGATGCTACATTGATCCAATTACAAATTGTTTGGCTTTCTGAAATACAGCACCTCATTCATGAGATTCTCGCCTTTACTTTCTTAAATCCCCTTTAACAAATTCAAGTAGTCAAGGTCATCTCAGGGCTGGGTTTGCTCTTTCTCCCTGCTCAGGTTCAGACAAATCTCTGCTACCAGATTCTATTCCAAGCTGCCACTGCTGATCTTGTCCTGCAACATCTGCTTTGTGGAGCATTTGGCATCTCTGAGCAAAACAGGACCCCTGCAAGGAGCCCATTAGATGATCTGCTTATTGGCTTTGATTTCCCTTCCTAAGGGTTTGCTTGGGGCAACCACATTCCCTAGCCTATGTCTTCCCCAATCATTTCCCCCTTCTGCACGCTCACAAGCATCACACAGTACTCTTAGGCTCAGAATGCAGACTCTTACTACAGCCAAATGCTGAGTGAAAAAATGCACTGGTGCTGAATAATAATTTATGTAAATGAAGCCTTCCCATGCTACTTTTTTCCTTGTCCTAGAGGGGAAACACAGGGCTTTTCTTCTTAAGCCTTCTGACTTACTGCATTAATAATTCATATCCAGTGTTTTATATAGGCTGCGGCTCACTCAAAGCAAACTTACAGAAAGCCATTTTTCCACCAGTGTTCATCAGTGTGGATTTTCTTAAGAGCATACAGCTTTCGAAACCACAAATTCTTCATTTCTGTGGTGAAAATCTTGTAGTTCCATAAACTGTTTCAAATTGATTATTGACATGTTCCTTCTCTACAGAGCTGAAGGTGCACACAAGGTGAGGAAGGAGGGCTGTTGCAACAGGTTCTGCAGCGTTAATAAAGGTAACAGATCTGCATCAGTAGGAAGGCACAGCACTGTAAGGCAGGGCTTGATTAGACATTTCACAATAACTTCATCATAAGGACTTAGCAATCCACTTTTAGTATGTTACTAATAATAATGAATTGGCTTGGAAGACTGGGACCAATTTAACAAGTTACTCAGTTGTTTTAAGTCTATAACAAAAAAGTCACGTTCTACATTTTCAAGTAGTAAAAAGGTAACAAACTCTTTAGTTCCCATTACTAAGTAATAGCTTCCTAATAATAAATTACTGGAGTTATGTTGTAGAAAAAAACAGATGGATAGGCTGAAAGTAAATTTGAAGTTAATATTTTCAAGGCAACTTTGTGAAATGTGTTAAGTAGATGAATGATCTGATATAAGCATATGGAGCAGGGAAGGGCTGATTAAATAACTTTATAAGGTATAAAGTAACATGAACAAATATTTCAGAAACTGGAGATGCTTGGTACAAAAAGTTGGTTTAGCCTCATTGGAGAACTTTGTAAAGAGATGTTTCCAAAAGAAACCCTAAAGAAATGATGTGAAAACAAGACAGAACCCAGCAGGAGAAAGCAGGTTTTCCTAGGTTAGGACAGTAGTCACGGTAAATAAATCCGGATTATAGATTTAGCTGTGCTTAAATTATTTTGTCATTTATGCATTACATTACTGATGTTAAGGAACACCTTGGGAGGCATCTTTAAGGGCCAAACTGTATAATAGAGATGAGGAGTCCTGGTAATGTCTTCTGCCTAGATTCCAGTTGGTTTTGTTGCAGAATGGCAAAATCACAAAAGAGAGTGGCTGAACATTCATTCAAGGTCGTCCAGCACGGAGGCCCCACAGTGGGCAGCTCACATAGGGGCAAGCCCAGAGCAAAGAAGTGTTGAAGGAAACAAGCAGCCTCCAAAGACCAGGAGCAGCTAAAAATGAGGGGGAGAGTTGAAGGGGTGGGGGGTGGGGGGAATCTCTGAGTGTTTGACAGAATATAACTCCTTTGTCAAGTTAACATTTGTATCAGGTAAACTTAATACTCAGAGACCTAGTCCTCAAGAAGTCCTCAAGAAACTGAAGGCTGTCAGTTATCTAGAAAACTTCTTTTGTAATAGTAGCCATGTGGTAACCAGTGTCTGTTTACTAACAAAGACAGTCCTACTTTTAGCTGAAGAACAGAAATTAGACCATTAATCTACTTAGCCTGTACGCTTTTCAAACCCTAGCCATCAGAGTTCTCAACTCTGAAAGCAAAATAAGCAGTACAGCTAAAGCACTGATACTAATGGTCTCACAAGCACTTAAAGCAGTTATAATATGACTTCTACTTAAGCTCTGCATCCCCTGGGTTCTGTTTGTTGTTGAAAAGCGATGAGGCAGCAGAGGCTGTCTCTTATCCGCTTATAGCAGGAGTGCAGTTGTTTTTCTCATTAGGAAGTACAAAACTAAACAGCAAGCTACACTCCATCAGGTTTGTTGCAAAATTCTTTCTTTCAGTTATAATTTTCCTAGAGAAATTTTATAGTGCTTTGACATCACCCAAATCCCACTTGAAAGTTGTAATAAAAGGAAAAAAAAAATACTAAAACAATAATAAAAGAGTTAAGTTTTAAATCCCAGCCAACTCTGGGCATGAGAAGATAGATTAGAAAATAACTTTCAGCCACATTCTGACAGCAAGAAATTGTTTTTCACAAAAATTAAAATACTGTACCTTCTAATAAAGTTGCAGGAGATTATCTACAATCCACAGTAAGATAAATAGTAGAGATTTTTCCTGGTTGTTACTATTATATTAAATTGAAGGCTGCGAGTGAAATAGTGAGAAGTAATTCACACCCACATGAAACATGTCAAGAATGAAGACAAGTCTAGGTTACATCTTGGGTCAGGATCAGAAGCAATTTATTTTACAATGCTCTGTACTCTGTAATTTTTGTAATTACAGGTAAATGTTCAGATTCTAGGTGTGTTATAATGATTTGGGGGCTAGGGGGGAAAATCACATTTTGTTAATTCAGTTATATAAAATAGTGCTATTTCAAATGTAGAATTGAACCTGAACATTTTATGCAGAAGCATATAAGAAATATTAAGAAAGGAAACTAACACTATTGGAAGGTTTGTCTAAAGCTTTTTTGATAACCCAGTTCTTTCCATTTCTTATAACTTTTCAGGCTAAAAATCTGGAGGTTGCACAAAGTGACGGTGGAGTGACACTCCAATGCAGGGACAGACTGAGAGAGAAAATGGAGACCTGGTCTATTTTGCAAAGAATTGTTGAAGACACGAAGAATTGTGGACCTCTGGCCCCATGGAAATGGGGTATGGATACATTGTCACTGTATCATCTGCCATCTTTGCAATAATACAGGTAGCTGCAAAAGCAGACCAGAAAATGAGGTTTGACATAGAATTGTTCCCTCCACCAGTTCATGGTCTCCCAGAAGGAGCAATGAGGATGCGATGAATGGAAGTGCTCAGGCAGCCTGTTATCTCTCCCCATCCCCATTTATATGCTTAGTTAGCTATTGTAACTGAGAACAGGACAAGTGTAAGTTCTATTCTTGCCTAGTTCAAGCTCTTTCCTGCCTCTTTTCCCTGCTTTCCGCCTTACAGCAAGGAATAATCTGGCAATCAGACCCTGATCTGTAACTATAGCAAGAGTAAACATCTACTCAAGGAATTTATTGCATGGGATGAAAGGAAGGGTGGCCACAGGTGCTGCTGTAGCTGTGCATCTTCCTGCATATAGCATGGTGTGGGTTGCTGCAGGTGTTCCAGGATGGTGCCCGCAGTAGAGTGGCAACAAGGGCTTGCTTTACTCTGTTAGGAAATCCTGCCTTGGTGATGGTCAATAATAGCAGATAGTTAAAAGTATTGATCAATAGATCAATAGATATCAGGCAGTTATTTTCTATCATTTCATTTACAGCTGTGATCACAGATACTTTGAAGTAGTGACAGGAAGATGGAAATATATACATATGCAAAATGTACACGTTATGATCACTGAACAAGAAAACTCAAAACAGAAACATGAACAAAAACATAGTAGAGGTGGTTATCAGCCTTAAACTTAGCAATGTTTTAGGGCTGAAGAGTTTCTCGTTGTCAAATGCTCATCCCTTCTAATTACAGAGATTGAAGATGAATTGACAATTGAAAATAAACAGCATTCTTGTATTTGAAAATGTATGATCAAAATTATAGCTGTGGGATAGTTTTAGATAAAATTGAATAAAAAAATAATAGGCTGGTTTTTGTGAACTTTGAGAACGTGGATGTGCATAGACAACCTCTTAAAGGCTGGTCTAGATGCTTCTTGTTCTTTAGCTTATGCCATTTCCTTTAAAGTTCTTAAGATCATTGGATAAATGTAGGTGTTTTTAAAACAGATATTGATAGGCAAATGTGGTAGCAGAATAACAGAGGTTTGTTTTAGCAGCTCATCGTGAGTTTCAGAAATGCTTTAACAAAAATAATAACAGTCCTTTGAAACTTGTCTGGTTTTCAGTTATTAGGAGGAAGTACTGTTCTTACTGGCACAAATTGCAAAACCCCATTTGTTTTCAGCTTAGGCCTGGGGCAGTTAGCAACATTACCATCCCATATGTATTACATCAAACACTTCAAATCACTTTAATAACGCTTGCAAGTTTGAAATAAGATTCAAGACTGGAATGATTTAAAGGTCTTTAAAATGAGTGAACCATGAGATTATTTTAATTGTTTTAAATATAATCGTCTTTAAAAATATTATTCCTAAAACATTCAATTTTGGCATCCAAAGAGATTAATTTGGCAGGCTCTTTTTATACTAGCTTAATGAAATCACTTAAATTCAGATTTTCAAAGTGACCAATGATTTGTAGCTGCCTAATTTGAGACATATTGGAATGCCATTATCATAAATCTTCCTAAATATGTGGGCCCCACAAAATTGTTGGTTTCCTGAGATACAGTACCATAGTTGTAATGTAAATCAGTTTCTAAATTACTTGGAAAAATGCTGTGAAAGCGGATCATTTAACACTTACCTAACTTTTGTAAAGCCTTCTGAGGACTTTAATGAAGCACTTAGGCAACGACTGTGTCATAGACTTCAAGTCTATTAGATGACCAGGCTGTAAAACTTAATTAGCATAATGCTATAATGTGTAGGAAGCTCTATGCTGCCACTAATCCAAGCCTCCTTATTGAGAATAGAGACAAATATCTGGTAGAAAGTCAGCTTTAAAGTATTGCACAGAAACTCCTGAAGTAAAACCCCAAAAATTTTGAAATAATGGATTAAGACAGAAGAAAATAAGAGTAATTGTCCACAAGCATGTTAGCAGCTGTTTTGGATTGATATGTGTAGGGTAGAGCCTTTTAGCACAACAAATTGAATGCTAACCATGGATTTCTTACTCTGGTGAGGAGGATGGAAGGGAGGAAAAAAGCCAACTCATTTCCCAAAAACTTAGCCTTAAATTTGGCTTCCATTCTGCGCTGAGGGATGGGAGATGAGAAGTAGAGAGATGGTGCAGGGTTCTTTCACATCTCAGTAAGAAAGACCTGATAACAAATGGCATAATAAAATAGCTGTTTTAATAAGACAGCATAAAAAGAATACAGATAGCAAGTAAATCTTACATCCCTTCAGATGCTGGGAACCCCACATTCATGCAGCATCAGGTGTACCCCAATAAATACAGTGGCAAAAAATGCAGAATTAGCAGAAGGGTCCTCATGATGTCATTGTGATGGCACAGGTGTACAGAAAGGACCATCACACCTCTATTCCTGCATGTGAACAGGTGGATCTATGCTCAAAAGCAGGTGTGCTGTGCATCTGAGATGCACTTTCACTGCAAGAGGGCATGGAGCAAAGTTCTGACACAGCCTATACATTTCAGTCCTCATATTTCTCCCTGGACATCACCCAAGCCCATGACAAATTACATGTCAACAAATTGCAGAACTCAAAGATGTATGGTTGAAAAAAGTCAGATTCCTTTAAATATAAACAGATCTCATTAAGGCTGTCTGTAAATTTTATGTCTGGCCAAAAAAGAGTAAGTAGTGTGTAACCTCAAGATAAGCATAAAAATGTGAATGGAAAGGTCACATTTTTTTCTTTCCTGACAATAGCAAGAAATGGAACACTAGGTAATTTTAGAGCAGAAAAATTTAGTGCTGGAAAGTCCTTATGAAATAGGCAGTAGAGCTTCCACAGTTCCACAAGACCAGAGGAGATCTATACCACTTCATTTTTCTTACCAGAAAAAAACAAACAAAACCAAACCAAACCCTAAAGCAGAAAACCCTGTCAGATTATTCTGGATTTTCCCCAGCCATGACAAAACTCTGCAATGAAGACTACAGCCATTCCTAACCAGAAAATCACCTGACTTTCATAATGAAGCTAGAAGCAAATTTTGCCAGTATTTTTGAGAAAAATTAAGTTTACTGCATGCTGCAATAAGACTCATACAGCTACAAAAAATACCCCAAATATTTCTCTTTCTAAATGGCAATTTGATGGTTTCAATATTTTTAAGTATTCACAAAACTATTTCAAATATTGTATACTCAAATATAGCAGTATTTCTCTTATAACATGTTTAAGTAATGTTAACTAACCCTTACGCTTTTCAGAAGCTCGGAGTTGGGAGGAGCTTTCTTGAGAGTTTGCTGGTTAACGGGAGGGGGGGTTGCAAATTAATAGGAAGTGAATATGTCTTCAAGGTTTCAGATGACAGGAGGTATATATTGTGACTTGCAAAAAAAGGTTGAGAGCCAGTGCATCTTTTTGTTTTGTGTACAGAGTGTGCTTGAGTCAGAGAGCATCTGATCAAATTCACATACCAGATTTACTGGACAGAACTATTAACTGGAGCATTGCCTGTAAAGGCATAACATGTTCAGAAACTGCAGCCTCTTCTTACTTTTTGTGCTATTTGAAACTAATGGTAAGTAAGGATTCAGTGAAAGATGTGTCATCGGGCAAATACTACCATAGCTTGGAAAGCCACATTTCTTGTACAGTGCTTACTTTTTTTTTTTTTTTTCCTAGACAAGTACATAAGGTTGTCCACCTGTTGTTTGTCTAAACCAAATGAATTGCCCACTTTGACTTCCCATTTTTCACCTGATAACTGATCATCATTAAGTCACAGGGGGGGCTAAATTAAAGAGCCAGAATTCTATTTCCAAAAACACAATATAGGAAAAGCCATGTAAAAATGAAACAAAAGCCATGTAACAATGAAACAACTACATATGAAACCTTGAAGGCAAGAAAATATTATAGTGAGAAATTAGCACATTCAACTGGTTATAAGGTGAATGCATTTCTTTTTCTAAAATGAGTACTTTTCAGATCTTTGTCAAATCACACTGAGGTATTTTAAAAAAGCAGATTTTTGGTCAAAAGAGCCAAACTGGGAAACTTGGTTAACTTCTTTCAAAATATCTGTAGAAACTCTCATTTAAGGTTAAGCATCTGTGATTTTAGTGGCATTAAAATGTACAAAGATGACATTTCTCTGTTACACATTCATATCTACCAAGCATGAACGAGAAATAAAAAAGAAAGCACAGCTGTGGGAAGTAGTTTGCAATATGGTAGGTACCACAATAGCCAAGCAACATCATCTCTACTGGTGCAAAAAGGGAATTCCAGCAACCTACTTCCTGCCCCCAATCTGACTTTAAAATTATTGCACAAATCTATCAGGCCTGACTGTGTTTAATTTACCAGTGAATTACAATACGTTGTAGCAGAAGAGACTAAAGTAGCTAAACTTTTCTGAAAAATCATCAATGTGTGGAAAGAAAATGATTATAGCAACAAATTTTGTCTGAGGTGAACAACTTACAAATAGCAGCATATAGACACACACACACATCAGTATATCACATACAAAAAGCCATCTCAGGAAAACATATAGGCAGCATGCCAGTAGCAAAGATCTGTTGTACTGAGAGTACAAATACCTCTGACTTGTCCTGTGTGTGAATTGTCATCAGATTTTACAAAGAAGGTCTAACATGTAAAAATTCACACAGAGCGAGGGATGAAATGTACCACAGAAGAGTAAAAAGCTATCTATTCATGTTATATGGAATTTGAGAAAGAAAAGGTCTAACAGATTCAATCTCACAGCAAAGAACATTTTCATTACCCAGTTGTTAGTTGAAGGCAGCCTAGTCAAAAAGCTACAGGCTTATTCCAGTGACTGAGAGGCTTTTATTCCACTCATGTATGTTGTTTTATGTTAGATGATTCCACTGACTTCTGAAGAGTTACCTTGGATTACACTGATACCACTAAAATGAGGCAAACAATTCCCCCAAAAACCCAACAGTGCTACCACCAAGGTTAAAAAAAAGCTCATGACTTCAAGAAATTGATGTTGTGTTCACAGACGTATTTTAGAAGCCTTGTCGCAGACCCTTGTACAAATAAAACATAGAGTACTAGAAATGTCTCCTCCTTGGACTTTTTCAGCAAGAAGAAATGTGGATCCAGAGATCAAAAAATGTGCCACTGTTGAGGAACAGATTCCAGCCAGGAAGCAGGGAAAACATATCCCACTAAATGGAGTTGGTGACAGGGAGAGGTAAGGTTGTATAGCACAGACACATTTACTTGTCAGTAATAGCTAAAGTAGCAAGACAGGAGCCACCCCGTAAGGACCATGGGAATGGAGCATTGGATTGCAAAGAGAGTGTAAAAAAAAAAGCAAGCTGCCAAAAGCTCTCAGAGTATAAAGTCATACAAGGCAGTTGTAGTTCACATGAGCCTTTTCTGGCAGAAATCAATCTTGTAATGTTTTAAAGAACTGCCTATTTTCCCATTATTGTCTGTTTTATAGACCAGATGCTTTTTTTGTTGGACCCTCTGGCTCAAAAAAAGGGTAAACTGCTTTTGTTTTCTATTGTAGCCAAGGCATGCTGTAAAGGAGTCTCCACTGAAAACTATTTGTGAATAACAAGTAGGAATTGCCCTCTAGTAGATCTTAGCTTCAGTGATTCTAGGATAAAATGGGATTTCCTGGCTGATGCAATATTGACAAAAGTGTCAACAGCCAGAAGTATGCCCATGCTTACATAGAAGCAACAGTGAATTTTTAGTATCTCGGAAACATACACAGCAGCTTACATCTTCAGGAAGTTGTCATTTGCGAACACGGTACAGCAAAAGAGCTACTACCATGAAGGCAAACAACCCTGTGGGGGAAAAATTGCTCAGGTACTAATCTCTATGGTCTATACACAGTTGCTGGCTTGTTCAAAATCAGCCTTCTTTCTTTACAGCCAAAATACATAGCTTTTCTATCTAACTTTTACAAATATCAAGTTACAAGCTTTTTTTTTGATGCCCATTTGTCACATCTGAGGTCCTGACGTTCATGGGTGAGGTACAGACATCTGTGCTGCCCTAGAGTCAACATAACGTGTCAGAAATCACATGGTGTGAGAAGTGTGAACCTCGTAGTATGTCCAGTGATGTTTCTCAGTCAGCCTCTTCTGGCTGCTCCCTCAGCATCCTCTGCTGCTCTACCTGTCAGTGTGTATCATAGGTCTTGGGCTTTTGAGTTCTCAGAAGCAATGACTTAAGTTGCTAAGGATGCCAGGCAGGAGAGCAGTGCCATTCAGCCAGACCAGAATGAGAGAAATAATTATGCACAGTGACAGCTTTTTGTAGCCCTGTTTGCTAAGAAGGCAGGAGCCCAGTCCCTCACTCCATTATCCTGTGGGCTAGAGTTCACCTCCTGGGTTTCTTGCTACTAGATTGGAAAGCTGCGTGGTATTTAGAAAGGAAAGTTCAAAGCTACGTGAGTCAGAGCAAGTTCATCTTTTATTCTTTCACTGTGTCAGGTACCATAGATTAGCAATTTCCCAAAGTGATATTTAATGCTAATTACTTCAGGGTCAATGAGCTGTAACCAAAAAATCTTTAATAAGGCTTTTCTCATGTAAAGTTTATAATGAGTATTTCTTCAGACCCATTTCAACTCTTCATGTGTATCTGTCCATACCTAGTCCACACTAACCTGTATGCTGATGTTCAGCTTCAGACTTTTGTTTTTCCAGTTATGCTCGTCAAATACGCCTCCTACTCCTGCAGAGAGGCTTCGCAGGAGCCACGTGTAAGCCGGCTCTCTTCAACACATGACAGCCCTCTCTCTGTGCAGTGTGCTCCTCTCAGTGCCCTCCCTTTGTGCTGTCAGGTTAGAGTTTCCAAAACGACACCACAGACCTGTAATTTGAACTCAGCAGTCCAAATCTGTGGAAAGAGAAAACACATTTTCTAATCGCATTCACTTGCATTTCAAATTGCATGTATTGCGGGTAAGTTTGTGTCACCCCCTGCCTGTCGTGCCATAGGGGGTAGGGTTTGTTTCATTTTTTCTTATAAACATAAAAAAAAAAAAATGTGGGTTTTTTCTTTCTACATAGAAAACAGGAATTTGAGGCTTTTAGAATTGCAGTGAAACACAGGAGTTACTGAGTGGAATTGTACAGCTCTTTCCTTGCAAAACCTAGACCAGATATTGTCTTTGTTTCTTTTGACCTTCAAGTCATCTCAGTAGTACCAGTCTTCAAATATGAGTCAGACCCATGGGAGAAGATAAAAGTAATAATTTTGAGTGGCTTCTTATTTATCTTTTAAGATCCTGAGGTTTAAGTTCTTAGTCTTGTGTCTGTTATCCTGAGGCTAGAAATTTGCTTTTTAAAGGAAAGCTGAAATTCTGATACAATCATATGGCAAAAGGGCTCTCTGAGCTTTGCAAAAGTTTGACCCATTGGAAAATAATTCACCATTTTGCAAACACGAGTTTGTGATGACAGTATTATTTAAATGCGAGGAGAAGGAACAATCCTTTATTCTTTCCCTAGAATATTAACAAAATTGTTTACAAGATCAAGTGTCGTTACCAAGTGTGATTAGAAATACACTGCTGGTGGTAAAACCAGTTGACATTTACATGGTGCTTACTCAGAGGCACTGTAATACTTACCCAGAACAAAAAGGGATGATTTAAAAAGAATTGTTAATAGTCTACCAAAATATACAGTGCTTTTTTTCCAGTTGACCAAAAATCTACCAAATTATTTCAGTCAGAAAAAGAAGAGAATTGAACTAGACTTCTAAAACTCTGCTGCTATTTTTACCTTAGTCAATAGCTTTGGCAAATGTACTGCTGTAAGTTTACGGAAAACCAAACTTAGTTTCCTGCACAGTTTCTGAACTGTTTTTGAGCTGCCATTTGCTAGGGAAAACACTCTGTGTTGTGGAGTTCTTCCTGTTGACGCTTTCCCATTCTGGGCAGAATATTTTAGAGTGTCATTAAACAACAGAGATCAAAGGTGAGAATGGTTTTGTTAGCTAATACATAGTGTACTTCTCGTCCTGATGAAACACCTGAGCTTTAGCCTCTGCTCCAGTGAGTATTTAAGTGTTCTGTGCAAAGTGGACAAGTACCAAGAGATGGGATTTGGGAAGGGCCATTACAGGAGGCCCTGCTCAACCCCCTGGTGCTCAGAGAGCGCTCAGGCAGAGGCGTGATGTGGGTACAGATCTCATAAGCAGAAAGGGAAGTTAAGCAGGGACTACTAAGAAAAGTTGAAGCTACCTCATCTATAAATTTTGTTTGATTCTTCCTGCTTCATTCTATTTACTTTTTAGTTTGCTTTTACAATACACAAAATTGTTTCATTTTTCACCATTGCAAGGGAAAGTAGCATTAACAAAAAAATTCAAATAGGTTTAAAAACTCACTTAAATTTTCAAACTGGTGAATTAACTACTGGCAATCCTTAGTAATAGCAAATAAAATCAGAAGAATATTATCACAGACTTTACAGTTTATGTCAATTTTTATTATGAATATTGACAATTAATTTATGCTATTCTGTGTATTAAATTAACAGGAAATCTTACATCAAGTAAATTTTTGACAGCTACTATGCACTGTGCTTTTGTGGCCTTGAAAGAGCACAATTAAAATTTTCATTATTTTATGATGCCATTTTTCTGCTCATGTGTCTTAATTATGGTTATGTGAGCATTCCATTCATACTGAAAACTTTCCAGTCTACAGTTTAAAAAAAAAAATCATAACAAACACTTGCTGTAATTCTGCATAAGAAAGGAACAAGACACAGTTACTACTTTTGTTGACTTCTCACTTCCATGAGTAGTCTAGTTCATCAACAAATTTGTTATATTGAAAAGGTTTGAAAGTTTCTGAAGGAAACCTTCATATATCTCTCAACTTCTGGAAAATCCTACCTATAAATACACTGAATCCTACAATGCCACGACCAGAAAAAAGTTTTGAACAAACTGCTAGGTCTGGTTCAATTTGGTTTAAAATCCAAACATCATTTGTTCAAATTTTTTCTCAACATGAGTAAACAGAAGATAAATAAATGGGACATTCAGGCTCGTAGATAATTTCTTCTGTCTTTTGAGGAGATGGAGTAGGATGTTGGATTTTATATGCAGCTACTTTCTTCAAAGTTCGTTCTTTAACGAAAAGCAAAGCTTCTTTAATGGAAACCCAACTTGTCATCGGGCAGTGAATCCCAAAGGGGAGACCATAGGCTTGCAAAGACAATCTTTGCTTTGACAGTGAGAAGATCAATGTGAAAACTGCAGGGTACAGTTCTGTTTTATCAGCTGCAGAAAAGTGGCAAGGAAAGAGATGAGGAACTGATCTTCAGCTGAGAGCATCTGTGAATAATTCTTACCCTACTCACTTTGAAAACTTTTACAGTTCACAACAACATAATGAAATGAGCAAAGTCTATTAACCCTAAACAACTGCAGGCTTCATCAGAAACTAGGTCTCTTAAGCAGAGTAAGTGAACCAGCCACCCTCACAATAGTTGGAAAGAGTGGCCTATCATTACAGTTGTCTTTTGCAAACTGTACTGACTTGGTTTTATTCTTTACTTTCAAAATGAGCAGCCAACTGATACACAATGCATTTAATTTATTATTATAATAATAATTATTATTATTACTTATTTTCTCCATGAGTTACAGTTTTATACTTAGTGAGCCAATGAAAAATACCTCTGTTCCATAATTCTCTTCTAATTCAAATTATTGTCTGAGTTTGAACTATTTTCATTAAAATAATGAATACTGACATACATGTGGACTTAGCTTCCCCTTGCTATGTAAAATCAGTTAAAATTTGTTTTAAAAGAGTGCACACACATCCCCTGACTCAACTAAGCTCCTGCCAGAGTGGTAGTGTTAACTTTGAAATAGTTATTAAACCTGTTTATATATATATTTGTCTATACACATATATGTATGTACATATGTATTTATTTTATATATGTGTGTGTGTATACATGTACCCCCATGTGAGTTCACATAGCTCAAGCTCTTATCTTTCGAATTATTTAGTCTGAAAATATTCAGATAAAATCCACACAGTTATGAAGTTTTAGTTCTTTATATGAGTCAGCTGCAGCTTTACAAGTCAGACTAACATCTGGTGTAGATCCCTGCTTCTTAAAGTGGTGTTTGCAGATCCATGATAGAGTACATACAGGTGAGAAGGAATTTGCTTTTCTTCTTGTTGCTGTTGCTATAGGAGGCACCTAGGTGTCCTGTATCCCTCTTGTATTCCTATGAAAAGATACAAAAGACACATTTGACTCTGACCTCTCTGTTTTCTTTCTTACTCTGGAAATGCCTGAATTGGGATCCAAAGTATTTTTACCTTTATCTGACTCAGGATCAGCCATTATCTTTTAGGATTTATTTGTTTGTGTTTTTGTTTGGTTTTTTTTTCTCTCTTTATTTTAAAGACAAAACCTATCTCTGTAAATCCCTTGTAGCAGGCAGGAAGCTACCTGATCATGACTACCACAGAAAGCTCTACACTGGCACAGGTTTTGTCCTGCCTGGTCTGAAGTTCACATCTTGATAAACCAGCATAATGAAATATTCTTTTCTGTCTTGAGACAAGTCATATCAGGTGCTAAATGAGGAAATCCTGTTATCTTCTGTTGTAGAGATAACTGCTTTCTAAATAGGAGAAGATATTTGTAAGTATTTGAACTTGCAAGTGGTGCTATATAGAAAAGCATTCAATAAATGAAGAAGCCATGAATCAGAACAAGAAATGTTTGGTAAAATTGACAAAAAGGCAGGTGAGACAACAGCATACTGCTTTGCAAGAGGACTTGTCAGGCTGGGGGAAGGTTGCAATTTGAGTTTCTCAAGATCAAACTTGAAATTAATCTCTATTTATTTTCCTTTAAAAACTCCATTAAAAATTATTAATGGTTATGTTACTTGATAAAACAAAGTTCAAAGGCACTGTTGGTGCAGAGGAGGATTGAAGTATCACACAGAAAGAATCTGAGTGAAAAAATGGGATGAAATACAATAGTACAAAGACCAAGGTCTTGCACTTAGAAAATGAAAGAGAGGGAAAAGAAGCTGAATGTATTGGTGAGTCACAGGATAACAATAAACCTGCAATGTGGCACAGTCACGGCAAAGCCAAATGCATCCTTTGTAACAGGTGATCGTTTCTAGTACACGTAAAGCAACATTCATTCTGTTTCAGTAAGTGCTATGGAAACAAAGAATTGCAGCCATTTATCTGCGTCCAGAGCCTACGGCTAGCAGTCATTTTCATTGCCTTGATTTGACCGAACCAGATTTGCTTATCAAATGTCTGATGAATTTTCACTCCCACTTCCTGGTAGCTGTCCCTGACCTCTCAGCAC
Source organism: Astur gentilis (assembly GCF_929443795.1). Taxonomy (NCBI): domain Eukaryota; kingdom Metazoa; phylum Chordata; class Aves; order Accipitriformes; family Accipitridae; genus Astur; species Astur gentilis. The sequence goes on along the minus strand of NC_064900.1, from coordinate 14,129,042 downwards.
CATGCTCAGCAAATCTGATCCTTTCTCACTGGGCACATTGGCTGCTGGCTGCTTGGGTTTCACAGCCAAGGGCTGCTTCCTCAACATAGTCTAAGTCCAGGCTAGAAAAATAGTTACTTAACAGACATACTTCTTCTGAAAGTGCAGTGTTTTCTGTCTACAGATAGACATAGATGGTTTGGGACAGTTAAGGACTCAAAGGAGTTTTTTTGCTACTGCTAGACTCAACACAAGATTGCTCTGCATCTTTGATTTCATCTTCCTGAAAGTCAAGGACCACTTCACCAGCACAAACATAATATCCTTGAATTCTTTCAGGAATTTCCCAAAGACTGTCAGGCAGCAATGTGAAACAATCAGGAGCAAAACCTTTTTTTTGCTGTGAGAGTGGTTGAACAATGAAACAGGTTGCTCAAAGAGACGGTGGGGTCTCCACTCCTGGAGATATTCAAAACCCAACCGGACATGGCTAGACCTACTACAGCAACCTGCTCGAGCTGACCCTGCAATCACTGTTTGATGAACATCTGTAGAACCAGTAATCATGTAGGAGGATAACTGGTCTCTGCTTTCCTGAAATCAGGACACAATCAAAAATATAAACCCTGACTTTCCTTAGTCTTCTGATGGTAAAGTTGAAACAGATTCTTTATCAGTTTTGGCTTACTGTAGAGAAATTAGCCCTTCATAGAATATATTTGAAAGTTAAAGACTTTCCTTTATATATTCATTAAATTGGAGCCTTCATTTTAATACAAGTCTGTGTATTTTAAAAGATGATTTTTGTAACAGAGGAAGAACCAATTACATAATGTAGTACACTCTCCTTAATGACACAACTTTATTGGAATTTAAGTTAATCACCATAACTGGATGGTGTGCACTTTATTAATATTACAGTATGCTGCATTAAATTACTATAATTTTATTAGACATTTCAGTACATGTTCCCTCTATCAGAAACACAGATATAGGCCATAAGGGTAAAAAGATGTTTGAAAAGCAAAGGCTGATTTTGAAATACCTGTTTGTACTTTTATAAAAACCAGGAATCTCTCCCTTACACATGTAACTGAATGACTGTTGCATGTTTACACTATTTCAGAGATTGTGCCATTAGAAAATTAGAAATGAAATCTATTCCATGTGTGATGTTCAGCTGTTATTCACGAAAGACGAACCACACCAAATGCACATCCACAAGGAATATATTCCCCTTTCTTCCAGGGAAAATAGTAACCCAAGGGCATGAACAGCATGTGAACAGGGCTCAGCCCTTCATCTGTCTCCCTCTCTAGATGTATATTCTCTCCATGCATAGTGCTTCAGAAGATCTGCACAAGATTTTATGTGCCACTTGTTTGTAAAAAGAGACAAGAGCTGTAGAGAACCTCTCCCTTGAAAGACTGACATCATGAAGCATCATCATGACTTTTAAGCACTCAATATAATCCTCACCAGAATCTCCTGACTCATTCCTGGAAGGCTCCCTGTGTTGTTGGTGTACTTCAGTGTAATTTATTATGTAATTACATGCCTACACATAAAGTATACCTTTATTTAGCAGTGATTTAGCAGTGATGCGGACTTTGTAGAGGCGATACCTGTAAAGACATGGAAATATGAATTTTACTTAAGAAATACTTGCCACTGTTACTGGTTGTCTGTTCAAAATCAACAGCATTGATTGTAAAAGCGTGTCCCCATTGCTTTCTGTGCTGTTTCTTATTTTTTGTAAGGAATAAAAATACGAACAATGACTAACTGTTCACTAATGGACAAACACTAATGAAAAACTCTCACATTAGCAAGGTAACAAATACACTCTTTGGTTTTTTCATTATTCCCATGTATCTACTTAACATTTTAAAAATGCATTTTAGCTAAAGGCTGCTCAGAAATGTTTCAAAGCAAGTATACTGTTAATCCTCACCAGTTTACATAGAATACCTAAACAAAAGACGAAACAGAAGAATACAAGGTTTTTGACTTCACATTATTACATTGTTAGCTACTTCTGTAAACTGAAAGTGACATATCAATGTCCAGTATCTAAGATGACAACTACACCTGAGTATGTTCTTTCCCCAAAGTTCGTCTAGCAAAATTCAGTGCTATAGGAACACAGTTTACAGTGTATAAAAATAGACCTATAGTGGGAGAAAGAATTTAGAATGTAAAAATGGCACGTATAATTGGCTGCTTGAAAATAAATGTCTGAATCAAATCTTACACCTTTTAAAAGTAGAAGAAATGAAAAACCAATAATAATCTTGTTATAAAAAATGAAGATACACTTCCATGGATAATGGAAAGATACCTTGGGATTCTTCCTGAGTTTAAAAAGCAATGATAACAAAAGAATAACTTTATATGCAGTGTGTTCAGCTGTCAGAGACCAAGATGGGAGCACTAAAATTGACAGAGCTCACAGATACTTTTTTATGAAAGAAAAATGGTTATTTTTCTTTTCAAGTTCTGAGTCATTCAGTGCAAGCTAGAAAAATGAAATTCAGCATTCTTAAAAACACGGTACAGAAAATGTTGATGTTGCATTGTTATTTTCCATCAAGCTTCAAATTAATTGTGTCAAAATTGTATTTATATTCTATTACTTGAAATAAACCATGTGTTTATAAAATAAGATTCAAGGTTCAAACTCTGTCACTAATATAGTTAGTGAAGATGAATCTGATGGCTAAATTTGAGTGACCTTCTTGCTAGTGTTTTATTTTTACATATATTTATTCCAGGCATGTTGGAAGGAATACAACATATCATTCTGACAAAAGCTGAAGCCTCATCTCTTCTCCTGCATTTCCATGGAAATCAAGAACTTGGTAAGAAAAGATCCATTTGACCAACCCCCAGCAGCTGCTCCCCCAATTTAAGTATAAATGCTAAAGAAAGGGAGTCTAGCTTGGCATGAGATGCCTGGGGCTCTGCTACAAACCTCTCTTTGGCCTGAATTTAGTCAAAATCTCTGTTTAAACTTGACTTTTTTTTAAACTACATAGTGAAAATGGGTTTTTTTGCAACCTTCAAAAACCTTGACCAAGTGGTTTCTAACCTTTTAAAGCCAAGAATTTGCATTGAATTCACATATGCTTTAGGCCATGCTGGGGACCTGGCAGTGCTCTGGCCTTGGCATAGTGTGTCAATATCCCAAGGGTGAGGGTAAGAGAAAGAAAGAACAAGTTCCCTGAAATGGGATCCAGATAGGGTGACCGATTTAAGGGGCACCTACACTTTTCAAATATCAAGTCTCCAGTTTGTTTTGGGGTCCTTATTCCGTGACTGAATAAATGTTAGTCCAGTCTTTTCCCACCCAATCACCTCCAAGGTTTGAAGTGAAAGCAGAACCAGCACAATTTTTCCTCCACCAGCTGAGGAGATGAATTTAGAACCGTATTACTTACTTAGCAGATTCCACTCTCCTATTCGTATAACATAGATGTGGTCCAGGTCCTTTCTGATCCAATGGACATTGATTCTACCTAATGAACCAAAATGGAGCCATTGCTTCTAAAATTGAATCTCTTCTTCTAAGCCAATATCATTATAACATCTGGCTGTGCCAGATAATTTCTCTTAACAAGAACTACTGGAAAGTTTAATCTTTCACTAACTGTGACAGTATGTTGCAAATGCCATATGTTTTCTGGAAGAAAGTTGGCAGAGTGCATACTGTGTTTCCTGTAAGGTTGCACCTTCCCTAATTTTACTAAAAAGTTGCATGGGAGCCCTGAAGGCGGAAAGCTTCTGTTTGGTTGTACTTTTTGTTTGTTTGTTTTTATTGAGCAATATGTAGCTACACAGAGTATCTCACTAGCTAAACTAGAAGTGTGGTGAAAGACAAGGCAGTTTATTACTATTGAAAAGAGATACTAGGCTGGATCATCTACTTACAGCAGATGTTGTACCTACCAGACTCATTTATCTTGCAGGAAACACTCAACAAGGGTCTTGTATAATTTTTTATCCCAGTATAGGGTGAGCTGAAGGTACAATTCTGAGAGGACACTGAAATTACAGCATGGAGAGTGATAGACTCAAATAGGAAAAGCTTTCAGCACCTTAAAGCTTGTGTTTCTTGTCAAATTTTGAGAAGCAAATAATTTTCAATTTTAAATAATCAGCACAATGTTTAATGTGTTCAAAGCATTTTAGCCATTTTCTCAGTCTTTAAAATGGCTACCTTAAAAGTTGAACATAAAACCTTTGATGAGAAGACTGCATGTCATAAAATGGATCTCAGCATTATTTTTGTAGTCTATGATACCCTCAAAAAATCAAAACTTTTACTGAAAAATTGTATTGGTTTTGAATATGAGGTTGCTGATTTATTGAGGCATCATGCTGTTTGTATTTTATACTGAAATGTCTTTTAAATCATGTTCAATATTAGTGAATTTATTTTCCAGCACATTCTGAACCTTAGGAAGTCAATTCCAACCGTTTGTCAAAGAGTAAGGGCATCCTATAATTTTTTTACAGTAGGAATCTACATGTCAGGCTGACCTGCCTGATTCTGATTCACATTTATTTTCTATGGTCTGGCAATAACCTGGCAAAATTAGTTTGATCAGCATTTTAGCAAAATTGCTAAATTTACCTCATATTCTTCTGTATGTGTTTTGATACAATAGACAACCTAGTCATCTGGAGAGGCATTTCCAATCTTTCTTGAACTAAAACTAGCTGAATAGCATCTTCAGCACTTAATGTCCCTTCTCACAACTGCAGCTATATTAGAAGAAGAATTAAGAAAGTGTCAGTAGAAAGCCCCCATTTTGTCAAGCACTAGAAACTCAGAATACAATTGCTGCTTGTTTTGTTTCACCCATAAATCTGGAAACTTTTATGGGAAAGAAATCCTAAGTATGAGCAAAAAAATTTACAGATACACTCAATACACGTACATTTTCTTCTTTCCCATTTAAAAGTTGATTTGCAATCCTTTCCCTTAGCACAAGGGGAGGGCTACAAACAATGGAAGTGGGATGTTGATTATTGTGGTTATAGACTTCTAAGGGCAGACACTGTTCAAATGAATGCAGGGAAGGTTTTTTCCAGATTAAGACCATCTCTTAAAAACAAATAAATAGTGTTAGTGATAGTAACAGTAACAACAACAACAACAACAACAACAACAACAACAACAATAATAATAATAATAATAAAACAACTAAAAAAGCTAAACACCCCTCCACAACCCTGCACTCCAGTTTTGTAGTAGAAGGGGATGTAAGAATCCTGATCTGGTAGTTCTGGGGGTTTCCTTTCAAATTTTAATCTTAAGGAGCATGCATTCTCTTTTCAATGTTGCTTTTCACATTGACAGTAGAAAAGGAATGGCTTTTCAAAGACGTGTAAATATTTTTATATGCATTTTTTTATTCAGTAAGGAATATGCCATTGGGATTAAAAATATCACGTGAACTCTACCCTGATATGTAGAGATAATCAAGCTTGGGGACCTTGGCCTTCATTCCAAAATCTAAATCAGAGTAGAACAAATGTGTTTCCTGAGGGCCTCTAGTTTGTGACAGAGTAGATCCACAAAAGAAAACGGATGCCTAAATTTCAAGTTATAATGTTCAAAATTCCTGCTTTGCTACCACCTACTCCTGGACTCTGCACTACAGTCTTCAGGGTTTAATGTTACAGTTTCTAAGACACTAGGAAATCCACTTCTGGCCAGATATGCTAAAAGTAGTGAGAGAAAAGAAAGTCCATGCTCCCACAAGTCCTGATGAGGTTGGGAAGCTCAATACCGAGTTAATCTCTGAATCCATCAAGATCCATAAACTTGATGTCCCTTTTTCTGTCTGAAACCTGATCAGATAGGGATCCTCAGGACCACCCACTGGACTAGTCTTTGCACAAAAATCTGTTCTCCTGCTTCAAGTCGTCTGCAGGTATCTGCAACATGTTGACATCCCCTTAGGCAGACCCACCAACTTAGCTCAACTCATCTGCACCCAAGATGAGAGCTGTAGTCACTGACTGATAGCTGCCTTCAGTTTGCTGTCAGATCTTTTGGGGTGTGGGCTGGTAGGATTTCAAGAGCAGTTCCTCAGATGAGTGGGTCTTTTAACTTTTGAAGTACAAATGCTGTCTTTATATTGTAACACATCTCTGCATAAATTTCCCTTTTATAATTGAGTGACAGGTGCCAAATGATCTGGTTACATCACATAGGCAGCTGAATTAGGTTAAAAATAGCTACTAAAGGAGAAAATGGTATAAGGAGGGGAAAAAAGATGAGAATTAGCCTCTCAAATGGAAACTGTGCTTTTAAATTAGATGCCTGATAGAGGATGACAGAAAAGTGGCAGAAGCTGCAATCCTCGCTCACATTCCTCTGGACTTCAAAGGGATTTTTCCCCATATGAGAACTGCAGGATCAGACATCCTATCTGTACTTGTTTCTTTCAGCATCTGGCTCTTACGTGTGTTGTCAGGAGAGCTTTTCTCACCGTACAGGACTTGTGAAACATATTTAAAGCCCTTGGCAATGTTCAGTCCATTGCCTACTTGGTTGGGCATTCCTTACACCTTTCTAAAAAGTGCCACTGCAGAGCAAAGTTTAATTTGCACTTTAATGTGGGAAAAGAAGTCTTCCATTTATAGAACAGTTTTTTACAGCATTTGCCTCTTACTGCAGCTTTTAAAAAAGTAAAAATGAAAAAACTGGCACACCCCACACTGCCTCAAGAGAACTCGAGCATGTCCTTCTCACTTACTACTGTTAGACTGAGGGTCTTCCTTTTCCAAATGTCAGTCAACAGCCTGAAGCTAAAATGGTCTTCTTTCGAAAGCCTGCAAAACTTTGTCCCTTTTGGGTCATGGGATGCCAAATGACTTCTGAGCTGCTCTTTTGAAGTGGGGAAAAGAGAATATTTACCATTCTCTCTTTAGGTCTGGGGAGAGATGAATCAGAAGACAGAAGACATAAATGTTGCTGTATAAAAATGTATCTTATGTAGCTTCATAATAAGGACCTGATTTCATGTATGTCCTCATTGCTCTGAATGCTTGTTTAGATTTTGTGTTGATGCACAGCCTACTCAGAAGCCCTTGTTGTATGTTTTCCAATGCTGCATTAACAGTGGGGAAGAGGACTGGTGAGTCCTGGGGAAGTTTAATGTGACTGATATCTGTAAGGCACTCGGATCACTTGCCCATTGCTGATTTCTCTCTACAGCTCTCAATTTCTATGTGATACTAAGAATGCTGCATGTCAGGCTAGGGCATGTGGTAAGACCAGCATTCACAAATTCATCTTTGTGTCCTACATACAATGGGGTACACTACTGGTGACAAATTCCAGTGCATAATTTATATCTCTGGTTTGGTAATCAGTCAAAACAGATTCAATACCACATTTTGGACTCAAGGTCTTGGCTAACATTCTTGTCCCACTGATGTTTTTTTCACAGCTTATGAATTCTGTACAAACTGTGCAGAATAACATTGAATATCACAAACTCCAGAGCAGGAAAAGCAGTGACTCCCTAAACCTGTTTGAAAACAACATACTCTAACTACTGAGATTATTTTTAGATGTATATAGTAATATATACACATGGTGAGAAAGGGCATATACAGTTTTCTTTGCTAATTGAAACATGCAGAATCATCTGTTAAGCCACCCTTCTCCCTTCTGCATCTTGTAATTCTGTGAAGTGGTTAGAAGATGAAAAGTTTGTTTATTCTTCCATTCTTCTTGAAAGGTCACTGTGTGCATGTAACAGGGTTATCTACAGGTGTGTTACTAGCTCAGGTTTAGCCTAGTGGAACATTTTTGAGGGAGGAGTCTTGAAAATTGTGAGGAATAGTTCCAGTAAAAAATGTTCTGATAGCTTTATGAGCAGGAAGTATCCTTATGCAATACTAAATATTTTAATTCTGTTGCTGGTGATAGTTCAGTGGGTGGAGTTAACTACAGCAGATATGGCAAATATTTAAACGCTCTGTGCATTTATTCCCTTGCTATAATGCATGGTTTCCTTTAAAAGATAACAACAGTCATTGTCCGATGCACCTATTTTCTGAATATCTGTAAATAGAGTTATATTTATAGAACTACATTTTTTTATCACCAGACTCTCCTTGCAAACTAGAGCACTTAAGTTTCTCCAGTAACCTTTTCTTTCTGTTTATCCTCTGGCATTCTACTGATCTAGTTTACATATTATTTCCTCTGCCCCAAGTAATTTGTGATACTAAGGGTGAAAATCATGACAGAAGACTCAAAAGAAATCATTTGGTTAAACCTCTAGGTGGCCATCAAAAAATCTTGTTTCAAATGCCTTTCTGCTGTGCAAAAATGAACAGAACTTCATTGTGACATTCAGCTTTGATCAAATGTCATATCTGGGATTCCTTCTGCACAGCAGTGTTTTTGTAATAAGAGCTATCATAATACTGCAGCTAACGCTTTAAACTAGCATTAAATGAAAGTCTGTGAGCTGGATCCATTTCACAATGGATAGTGTATCTTGCCATTCTCTGGAAGAGGGAAGTTTTAAGCTAACAGTATCTTCTTAGTGTTTTGGCACCATCTAGACATTAGTTCATTCTGACATAGACTTCCTCTGTGGACTTGCATGAGTCACTTAAGCTCCCTTGATTTTTCTCTAGATTTGTTTATCTTTATGTTCTGGGTTGACCCTGGTAGGTGCCAGGTGCCCACCAAAGCCGCTCTATCACTCCCCCTTCTCAGCTGGACAGGGGGGAGAAAATATAACAAAAGGCTCATGGATCAAGATAAGGACAGTTTAATAAAGTGAAAGCAAAGGTTGCACGTGACAGCAAAGAAAACCAAATGATGTTATTCTCTACTTCCCATCAGCAGGCGATGTCTGGCCGCTTCTCGGGAAGCAGGGCTTCAGTACGCGTAGTGGTTGCTCCGGAAGACAAAAATGCCCCCCCTTCCATCTCCGTTTACTTAACTTTTATATCTGAGCTGACGTCATATGGTATGGAATATCTGTTTGGTTAGTTTAGGTCAGATGTCCTGGTTATGTCCCCTCCCAAGATCTTGCCCTGCCCCAGCCTGCCATTGAGGGGGGGGCAAAAATGTTGGAGAGACAGCCTTGATGCTGTGCCAGCACTGCTCAGCAGTAGCCGAAACACTGGTGTGTTATCAACACCTTTCTAGCTACTGAGCACAGTGCTACGAGGGCAGAATTATTTTTTTAAAACTTCAGAATCCGTGACTTTGACAACATGATACAAACTTATCTGTGATTTTGGTCTTCTGTTAACTGGGAGTATGATATATTTTACTTCTGTGTCTTTTTTGTTAAATTATATAGTCCTGTTCATATTAATCATTCTTGCCCTGCTTCAAAGATAACAGAGGGCATTTGGTTTTTTTACAGGCAACCTCAGCATTGATGTCATAGGTATAATTTACAAAAAATACTTATGTATGATTTCTGACATGTACACAAACGCTCACCTAATCAAAAACATAATGTGTAAAGTTTTATCCTTGCAAATGTAACTATAGAATCAAGGAAACCAGCAAAAAAAAGCAAAACTGTACATGTAACATAGTTAAGTGGGAAACTTCAGATGACGGTTTGGATGATGATTTGAATTGTTCGGCCTCATGAGTCGGCTACATTAATGCTCTACAGCCTTCAGTCTTCCTCCTCCTTCAGGTACCTTTCTTCTGCAGTAAATCAATATTCACTCCACCTGCTGCTGATTTCTCCAGAGTGAGAAGCCCAGTTATTTGTTTGAAAACAAATAACAACATATTAAATTATGTAACTACTAAAAAAAAGATAAGTATGACTTGGAATTCTACTGTCTGCTTAGGTGCTTGCTTGAATCATGTAAGTAGTCTCATCTCATTCTTCATCAGGACTATAAAAGTCAACCAAAGAAATGTCTTGCTGACTAGATCAGTATGGATGCCTTTCCTGTCTGATCTTTCATTTATTTTGATGCCAAAGGCATTGCTGTCCTCAACTATTAAAATCCCCAGTTTTAAGAAATTAAGTGTAACCTTTTGTTCACATGTCAAAAACCGTATACATGATGAAAGCAAAGTCAGATAGAGATTAAATGTAGAGAGAAGGGAGGGGAGAGGAGGGGAAAGGAAGAAAAGCAAGGAGAAAGGCAAAGAGGCAGGAAAGGGAAGAAAGAGGGAGACTATTCTAAGTTTAGGACTCAGGTTAGAACGATAAATAAAAAAGCTTTACTGTTCAATATCAGCTCTGCTCTCCTCTTGATCTGTAGTCACCTTCATCCTGTATGCATCAAATTCAGAACCAGATATAAGATCTGTATTTCTCTCAGTTGTCAAACCTGGAAAAGTTTGTTTGGTTTTTTAAATACTTTATGTGGTGTATATATATGTAACCTGATGGGACTAATTATAGGCATAAGGTTTGGCACCTATATCAGAATTTGAAGGATTAGGAGTTCATTCTTTTTCTTTAAGGGCCATAATAAATTAGTGAAGTAACCTGCAAAGGGTCTCTACATTATAAGTCAGTTAGTTTTGTGAAAACTCAAGACGTACGTACTTCTGTTTGAAGAAGTAAAATGGAAAAGTATTGTCCTGTTTCTATTAACCAGCAGCCTTTCAAACAGAAAGTGCGTATGTTCAAAGTGGGCTTACCATTCTTCTAGCTCCTTATCAAAAGCACCACATCGGGGTTTCAGGATTCAGATATTTCCTTTTGAATAAGCCGGCAGTAGAGGAGAAGTGAGGAAACTCTTCTGAATATGGTTGTTTCTGCTGATGGACTTCAGGAATTAAACACAGATGAGGCTTACTGACAATCTTTACTTTTGGGTGACAGGAAGACCCATTTGCTGAGAACAAATGGAATAAGAAAATGGTGGGTTTAGTGTGAAGCAGATATTAGGGCCTGGAGGCCAGCAGGTTTCATGATGCTGTCTGTGGCACTTATGACAGAGACCGTAAAAATATAGAATCTAGGGATAATTTCCAGGCCAAAAGGAACGCTTGGGTTTTAATTGTTTTCCTTATATCTTTTACTTATTTTCCTTACATCTCAGTCATTTATGAATTTCTGCAACTAGGCGATCATGTTGCTTCATTTCAAATGAGGAAAAAAAAGGAAAACTGTCAAGGTAACTGCATGAAGCATGCAATACTGGTAGCTGAGCACAGCTTATGACATGAGGGAAATACGTTAAATGCATAGCATAGCAAGCAATGAGCAGTATGTCATCAGGAGTGGTTCCTGAAGAGAATGATTGCATGTGAGTTTGTTTCACCAGAAAGGTTTAAGGCTTCTTTGAGGAAAGATATGCCTGCTGGTTTCCTGGGTTCGATAAGCCCATGTGCCCCTATCCTCTTTCCAAAGCTGCTTGTATTTCTTTCATGTTGCCATTTAGTCAGCTAAGTACTTTATTTCCCTTCTGTTCTCTTATCTCTTTCCCCTTTCTCCACCTATTTTCCACTCACTCTGTTAAATCACCTGGTTAATACGAATCTTTATAAAACCCATTGAGATGCCATTATGTTCATATCTGATTTATTTTTCATGAAATAGGCTTTTCTCTTCCCTGGTGCTACTCAATCTATATAAACTGGCTATTTTAGTCAATGAAAGTTTTTATGACTCCAGCAAATCAGACTAAAAAAGAAAGCAACATACTGGTGAGGTGAGCCGTGCAACATTATGAGATGCTTCCCTTAGGCTCCCAAATAGGAAGCAGACTGGGAGAGCTATCATATTTGATTGATACAGTCATATTTGAAGTGAAATCCAAAGATAAGCAAATTGATGGAGCATCAGATTAAAGGCTTTTCTTATGTAGGCTGAACATGATTTCTGTCAAAGAGCTGAATTTGCCTTTCACTGGAAGGCTTTTTAAATCTGTGGCTGGCAGAGCTGACTTCACAATTAATAAATATCATACCTGTGTGCATATGCAGCTGCCTATAATAGTGTTGATTCCAGCAAAATCTTTAAAAGCCCTATTTTGTGTCAGTAAACACAGTGGGAAGTTCCATGGCACACTTCTGATGGCAATAGCAGTGAAGTACAACTTCACAATGCACGTCTTGAATATTTGATATGGTATTTTAGCCAAAGGAATTGCAATATGCAAACTGACATGGGAAAACTGTATGAAGTTTCTGAATGGTCTGGCATGTCATAAAACCCAGTAACAACTTTGTTTCAGGTGTTCAAAAACTGAAGAGCTGAACACATGTGGACATCGTCTCCTAGGAGTGCATAACCAAGCATTTAAAATATTATTTCATTTTATCAGTATTTACATAGGGCAGTTTATTGATTAATTTTGAATAAATAGGTGTTCCTTTTTCTTTCTAAAGTTGTATTTTATTTACTTTCTAGTGCTTTGAGCATGCTGCCCCCTTTTCAGCACAGCTTGCTTTCTCTCTGCTTTTGGGTTTCTTTGGGTTTCTGTGGGTTTCAGGAGCAGCAGTCAGAAGCTCAGCAGCCTGATACTCTGAATTCTGCTTTACTCCACAGCTCATCTAGTGCAATACTAGGATGGACTACATTTTCTTTCTAAGGAATCAAGAGCCATCGTGAGAGCTATGAACATAGAGATTCTGTGAGTCATCAAATTTAAGCATAAATTGTGATTCTGAGAAACACTGTGTTTAAAACTGCTCTGGAGTTATGATTGTCTTACAGCTCTGTTTTAAGAGAAGCTAAGTGACTTCACCAGCATTAAATCAGAATAGGTTCTCAAATAAAAGATTTGTGACAGTCAGGTATGCACACGTAGTGGTATAAAATCATGCAATGTCCACATGAAGGTTTTCTGTGAGATTAAAGATGAAAAGCATGTTGTCATATGATACCTGTTGGCAATGGAAGTGAGAGTTTTATGGGATGTAGGAGCATGCTGTTGCCAGAACAGGACATACAAAGCTGAAGATACAAACCATATACTCTTTTTTTCTCCTATTGTTGGTTTATGGTTTGCAGTGTTGAGTTGTTTCTTCCTCCGGCTTTAAATAAATCTAAATTAGGTTACTGTTTGCTGACATATATATATGTGTATATATATATATACCTGTTCCACTGGAGAGTTGACTCTTGTGACATTAGACTAATGCCATGTTCTTACATATATTTCTTCACATGCCTAACTTAAAGATTGCCAGTAGGTCATTCAAGCCAACTAATATTCCGTACAGACTTATGTTTTTTAAAACAAGATTTCCCAAAAGATCTCATGCAAGTAGAAATACATGAGACAATTTGGAGTGGTACATCTATTCTCCATGGCCCTTTTGTGCCATGGGTATGGAGATATTTATGGCCACCACATCCTCCTCAGGGGTATCTTTGGCCCTTGCTCCAAAACAGATTGTTTAGCATCCATAAAAAGCTGGAAATAACACGAAGGGCTGAAACTGCTACTGAATCCCTGGAAGAGGAGGATGTAATGCTGGAGGTGTGACTCAGCACATAAGCAGATACTGTGCTGCTGCTGCTGCCACCTAGAAACCTACTCATTACCAGCACCAGAGGTTTGGGTGCAGACAGCACAGCATGGGAACCTGTGACTTGGAAAGTATGTATTTGCAAAACCAGTGTCTTAGTGCTGTAAGGATGCTAATGAGAGGAATAAATGTTTACCAATATGGATGTTGATTAATTTTTCTACCGAGGATGCTGATGCAATAGGACAGTTACCTGCAGCAGACTTGACAGATCCAACTTACTGCTAGCTTCTCGATCAAGCCCTTGTACATAACAAAAATGAAAGCCAGGGCTGGAGGCAGACCACAAGAGGAGCTGTGTGATTCAGACTTCCACACCACATCAGGTACTGCTACAGTTCCTGCCTCTTCTCATACTCTTCTTGAATTCCCCTTTGCTTAAGCAGCTCCTTAATTTTAAAGAAGTTTGTTAAATCAGGGCCCAGAATATCCAGATTGCCCAAATTTACTAATTACATGGTATTATTTCTGATATGTTTTAAAAATAAATATTTATAAAGGATCAAATATTGCACAGTTATAAGGGATTATTTACTTTAGAAAATAGTTTTTCCTTCTTCTGAAAAACTGCAATATATATTTAGTTCTCTTAATAAGAAAGAAGTTATTAAACAAATGGATAATGCTTCCCTCTTTGTTTCCCATGGGGTTAATCATGCATTTGGCATGCAAAGACTATTTTACATGTTTTATTGAGCCTTATTAAACCAACTTATATTATTTCAGGAAAGAGTGGTTGCAGCTTGTCGTATTAGTGGATATTCCTAAGAGATGCTGATTTGGAAATAGCAAAGATCTTCATGTATATTAAACCTACTGCTGGCAACCCTCTAGAGCAGCCTACAATGAATTAATAGTAGCTTCTGATGATCTGAAAATGTAAACATAGTTTACATTTTGTCATCTGGCTATTGACAGCTCATAGTCTCTTAGATTTCCTGGAGTCATCTGTTTATTTGCTTCTTTCAGTTCTTCACAACATACTTGGCGGGGCAGGGGGGAGATGCTTTTATATTTGAGAAACTGAGAAGTAAAGGTGCTTAAAATTGCCCTGTCCTGGGAAGAGTGGGGTCACTGCCTGGCAGTACTGAGGCTAACTGGGCTGCTGTAGAGTTGAGTGTCCCATGCACCCAAGGAGCTTCTCGCTGAGATGGACATTGTTCTTGCTGGTTTAGCTGCTGCCCCGCATCACTAACTGGTAGCTGTGAAACCAGCCTTTGCATTTGCAGCTTTGAATCTCGTGAAAATCATCTCAGGTTTAGTAAACCTAAGTTAGGAGCCTATGATGCATAATCTTGCTTTTGAAACACCATCTTACAGTGTGTTTGAAATGAAACATCAAGAGACAGACGTCCCATAAAAACCAGCTCTATAGGGTCAGATTAAAGGCCTAACACTGGTTGTTGCAGAAGCCTGTGGAAGTACGGGACGAGTGTTAGTGTACTCTTTCTCAGAAACCCAGAAATATTTTCTGAAGACTCAATAATTAGTCATTCAGGCACTTCTGAAAACACTGGAGTATCCTTTCATATTCAACAGCCTTCAATAGATTCTTTTTTCCTCCATCAACTTGCTCAGTTGCCTTTCAACCTCTACAAAACTTTAAGTATCCTAAACATCTTCTGACAAGGAATTCAATAGCTTAATTGTTCACAGTGTGAAAAAGAGACTGGTTTTATTTGTTTTGAACCTGTCACCTGCCAGTGTCTCTTGATGTTCCTCAGTTCTTTTATTGTAATAGACAGTGAATAATTATTCCCTACTCATCAGAATCTCAAGTGCATGGATTTCAAGTAACAATTTAAAAAAGCAAATCATCTGTGTGATAGTTGTGATTGAGCTTGATCATGAACTCTTTCAGTGCAGGTATTCATTCTTCGGTTTGGGTGACTTACTATAAACCTATAAATGTCAACTGCAGATACTCTGAAAATAATAGATTTGCATGGATTATTAAATATTTTAAAATAAAAATTAGATTAATTGATAATATTCACAATATTTTCTTTGGTGAACATGATTCATCCAGATCACCACATTCCATTTTGTCTTTGTCTTTAATATGTACATGCTTTATTAATGATAAATTAATGATGCTAAGATCTAAATCCTGGCTTTACTCTTTAGGCATTTTTTGTAGCCTTTTCATGTTAGATTACCAAAACATTCTCTTTAAGGTACAAAGTAAATCAAGTGAGTAAATCTCTGAAAAAAATAGAAGAAAATGGGGGGGGGGGGGGGGGGGAGTTAATGAGGTGTGAAGGTGTCATTTTGAAATTCAAAGTATTAAAACTGCCCCACCAGAAAATACTCTAAAATTTCACTGAGGAATGATTGCATAAATGATGGGGAGAGAGAAATTGAATCTTATGAATCTCACAGTTTCATCAGTATTTGTGGTCAGGTCATCAGATTTGTATACATCATGTTGTTTTTTCTTACCTTTATTCTTTAGGCAGCATCTTGGTTCCTATTTAATCATACCAGAGTCAAAAATGCTTATGAGAGATCCATAGAATCCAACATATGTAGTATCAGGATTGAAACCATAGACAGATAACCTGTCAAACATCCAAATGCTTATTTTAAAAAACAGCTTAAATTAGGTATGACAAAGTTATATTTAGAAGAACTTCTCAATTACTTTATTAAACTTGAAGTCTCTCATAAATCCAGCTGTCATTTGTAGGAAGCAGATGCTCTTAAAAACTGTGGATATTATAGCCTTTTAAAAATACTCCTTTAAAAAAACCAATCAGGCTTTTTTACAACTGCAGTGGATTGACCCTGGCTGCATGCCAGGTGCCCACCAAAGCCACTCTATCACTCCTGTCCTCAGCTGGACAGGGGAGAGAAAATATAACAAAAGGCTCATGGGTCAAGATAAGGACGGGGAAAGATCACTCAATCAATTATCATCACAGGCAGAATGGACTCGACTTGGGGAAAATTAATTTAATTTATTACCAATCAAATCAGAGTAGGATAATGAGAAATAAAATCAAATCTTGAAACACCTTCCCCCTACCCCTCCCTTCTTCCTGGGCTTAACTCCACTCACAATTTTCTCTACTTCCTCCCCACCAGTGGCGCAGGGGGACAGGGAATGGGGGTTGCGGTCAGTTCATCACACGTTGTCTCTGCTGCTTCATTCTCTTCAGGGGCAGGGCTCCTCATTTTTCCCCTGCTCCAGCGTTAGGTGCCTCTCGTAAGAGACAGTTCTTCATGAACTTCTCCAATGTGAGTCCTTCCCATGGGCTGCAGTTCATGAAATGCTCCAGCGTGGGTCCCTTCCATGGTGTGCAGTCCTCCAGGAGCACACTGCTCCAGCATGGGTCCCCCGCGGGGTCACAAGTCCTGCCAGAAAACCTGCTCCAGCATTGGCTTCTCTCTCCATGGGTCCACAGGTCCTGCCAGGAGCCTGTGCCAGTGTGGACTTCCCACGGGGTCACAGCCTCTTTCGGGCACCCACCTGCTCCAGCAAGGGGTCCTCCATGGGTTGCAGGTGGAGATCTGCTCCACCATGGACCTCCACAGACTGCAGGGGCACAGCCTGCCTCACCAGGGTCTTCACCACGGGCTGCAGGGGAATCTTCGCTCCAGCGCCTGGAGCATCTCCTCCCCCTCCTTCTGCACTGACCTGGGGGTCTGCAGGGTTGGTTCTCTCACATTCTCCCTCCTCCCTCCTGGCTGCAATTGCTGTCATGCAGCAGGCTTTTTCCCCCTTCTTAAATATGTTATCCCAGAGGCATTACCACCACCACCGCCGATGGGCTCGGCCTTGGCCAGCGGTGGGTCCGTCCTGGAGCTGGCTGGCACCGGCTCTATTGGACATAGGGGAAGCTTCTAGCAGCTTCTCACAGAAGTCACCCCGGTAGTCCCCCAGCTACCAAGACCCTGCCACACAAACCCAATGCAATACTATGCCCAAGTAGCTGAATGCCCAATGAAGGACCACAAAGTCTCTGATATCTCTTTTTGCTATAAATGTGATGGGATTTATGTTGTTGTTTTAAATATACTTTTCCGGTAATGGAGATTTCTTTACAAAAGATGCATGGTTCTAGTTATCAATCTTAAGTGAAAAAAAGTGCTTTACCACATCCATCACACATGATCAATCCAGATGGTTAGAGCATATGGCAACAGTGAAGTTGTCACTGCAGCGCCTTTGAGTACCCAAGTCACGTGCCCAAACGAAGATGTTGCTGTCTTTACTGAACTGACCTTTGAGGAAACAAGCAGAATTTCCCTGTGGGTGTCATCTGCTAATTTGGCTCACTGTATGCCACCAACAAACTTGCTTCAAAGCCAAACATACACCAAGACAGGGCTTCCCCAAGGGGATTTATTAGATACATTATTTTAAATGCTTCTGGCCAGGAGAGGTCTGATGAAGACAGATGGCAAAATGGAGGAGGAAAGTAATTTTTTTCTAGCTTTGCTGGAACGCCACTCCATTTCTGGGGAAGATTTAAGGACTATGTCTGCACAGAAAGAACGGTTCATAAATGTTGGTAAACTATCCCAAATCTTTATAACAGCACAGTGTTTTTTCATAAGTATTATCTTTTTAAGAATGCTTTTATTGGGGTGTGTTTCTAGCAGGAGATATTAACCATATGGGGCTGCGTTAATGTTGGAGTTGAGAATATTGCCTCCCTGTTATGTGTTAGAAGGAAAGCAGAGATAAAGCTCCTTGTATAACATGGTGCTTCAGCATGTGAGTCTCTTTAAATGGGTGAGATGCCAGAAGGAAAACTGATGAACACCAAATAATTTAATCTTAATGTTACTGAAAATGGGTAGTCAAAAGGAGCAGAAAAGGTAAGGCAAATTGTAAAGCCTCTCTGTAAGCCACTTCAGTGGCAAAACCACCACTGATTCAGCCACGTGCCTGAGGAGCACTGTGCAGGCTAATCGCAGTGGCTAAGCATATTTGTGTTACTGTGGCTACACCACTCCAGTGTGATATTCCTCTCTCTAAGATGTTTGCATTATCAACGGTAAAATATAGAGTGTCTCTGTAGGGTGGCTGACTCCTTCTCCAGCGTCTGAGGCTGATGTGGTGTGTCACCCATAAATGAAGCAGTGATGAGCAGTAGGTGAAGCAGTCCAAAGATCTGCCTAAGGAAGGTGCCGACAAACAAGAGGTGAGTTGTTACGTGGCTTTAAGTTTCCGTCGGGACTCGCACTACTGAAAGAAAAGACGAGGGAGCTACCAGTCATAGCTCTTTTTCAGCTCTCAGTATGTTTCTGAGAGCATGAAAGTCTTCACACCGGATATCGCAGAACACGGTTGTTCAGAAAACAGAAAAAAGGGTCTAAGCTTTGGTTGTTTCTTGAAAAGGGAGGGCAGGGCAAGGCTAACTTCATGGTTTGGCATGCATTTCTGGTACCATCTCACGTTCTTCCCTTGGGCCTGCAGAGGAAAACTTTAACTTTGGACTCATTCCAGAAAATTTGTGTTCCATAAATATGTTTTCATAGAATAAAATATTTTTTGGCATTAAAACATATTCTTCTGCACACTGTGTCTTATTTGGAGGACATTCTATTGTTGGCTGCTGATCAAATCCTTTCTGTCTTTACAATTTCTGTAGTGGGTTCAAAGTTAAGAACTACTCCAAACCATAATGACTGCTACAAATTATTCTGGGCATTTTGAACCTCATTATCTCATGCTATATCTTTTTTTTTTTTTTTTTAATATTGAAATAGTATCAAAAAGAACATTGCGTAGAAAAATTTCCTTGGAAAATACATTTGAAGTCTATAACAGGAATCATACTGAGATTTCATAAACCTTTTTGTTACTATCACCACTTTATTTATACTATATTTTTTTCTAGTTGGTGATAATTAATGTAGTTAGTAGTACTGGAGTACGGCAACTTGTAATTTAGAAATCAAAATTTATTTAGTTCTGTTGTTTGTAAAAATTATTTATTTGTGAAAGATTTTTAGCTGAAATTGAAATCATTATTAAAGTTTGGGGTTTTTTTCTGTTTTTCAATTGAAACAGCATTTTAGAGCTGTGCGCCTCAGGATTGTTTCTTGTAAGCTTTGGGACACAAGAAGGAATCATATCTGCACTCTTTTGTGCTGGAAACACATAATTTCCCTGTCCTGATTTTTGTAGTCTCTTCTAATTGCATGAAAATTATTAGGCTTCCTTTTTTATTTGTCGCCTGGGTATTGCAAAGTAATAATACCAGTTTGCCTGGTTGTGCTGTAACAAGAATTTTGTAGCTGTGTGAGGCAAATCCAAATTAAAATAAAAAGTTGTCAGCTACATAATTATGCGTTAATATTTTCTGTGATTTCTTAAGCCTCATGCACGCCAAGGAGCCTGTTTCTCAGGCAATAATATTAGGCCTGCATTTACATTTACAGTATTTCAAATCAGTCTGATTAAGCACGGGGACCTCAATAGAGCATGCGGATTTTCCTGAAGCCCCTTTTTTATGGGGTTCCAGGCTTGTGATGGCACTGTAAAATGGTATTGGCCTTAGAGCTGACCGTGCTGGGCAGTCCGCGTGTGCCAGATGCACCCTGGCCCCGGCGCAGTGACTCTGAGCCCTGAAGGGGCCATCAGCCTGTGCTTTGTACGTGCCTAGAAGCACTGCTCTGAATCAGGGCCACAAAACTTAAACATTAGAAGAAACATTTCTCTCTGTGGCCACAGAGTTTTCTGTCAAATCAGGCTGTCAGCCTGCGCTGAAGTATCTTTACTGTCACCGGGTAGAAATTGACTTCCTAATGTTAGCGTCAAAACAGCTGAAATAGGGACACCGTATTTCATTATTTGCTTTGTTTCGGGTTCTTTTATTCCATAACTCAAAAGCTTGGAAAGTAACTGGTTTTTAATACCAAACTCAATAGCTCAGACACCTATATTCTTCCATCTTGGCTTTATGAACACAATTATTACTCAACAATTATGGTTGCTACTATTAGTGCATTGGATTGAAAAAAGGAGCTATTCATAACTCAAACTATTATTTCTAATAAAAAGTAGACAATTGTCATGTTTTAAGCTTGTTGAATTCTGGTGAAAATCAGGCTGACAGAAATTTGTTAATCAGCAGGATTTAAACCCCTTATTTATATATGTGGTAATGCCAGGCTGTATAATGCAAGGTACCATGTCTCTGCCTCTAGACAAACTCCCTGCAACTAACTGCAGCAACTTTAGCTTTTCACCCGAGTTACTGTTCTTGGTCTTGTATAAAAGTAGTTTTGATCATTTAACTTACTACCTAATGCTTGTCCCAAACTACAGTTTTAGTTGCTTTTGGTTTTCCCACGTCTTTTATATATATATATATATATTACAAGGGCAAAAATATCCTCTAAATAAGATCTACTATATGTACATTAGCAACTTTTAAAATTGTAACAGCAAACAAACAAACAAAACCCCCTAATTTGTTGAAGAGATCTGGTGCTTTAGTTTTTATTGAGAGCCCTTCTTTCACTGGGAGGCCACCTATTGCCTTGCCATGCAAATTTGACTCTGATGAATGTCCCTGAGAAGCACACTCAGCAGGAGTTTGCAGTTTCGGAACCTGAATTACCTGGAGTTTTGGCTTTATTTAGCATGTTTCATCCCTATTTGTGTGCTTCTGGGCTCTACCCAGGCGCCACCACCTCAGCAGGGCTAAATGTCCAGCTATCCTTCGTGAATATATCTATAGGGGAAGAATATTACATCATTCAGTATTTGCGCCATAATGTGAATAGTCAGGGACTCATAGGCAAACTTAACTCTGTCACACCCTGATTTCCAAAGCCTTGTATTTTTAACAATGATTTTCAGGTTTTTTATAACACAATGTTCATTTTGGCTATGTTACTTGGGGCTTAAACCTGGAAAGATAACAGCCCCAAAATTTAACTGCAGTCAGTAGGTTTTGAGACTATTTCAGCAGTTCTAACAAGGTTTTTACTAGACATGGCATGGCTCATGTCGCAGGTTTTGTAATTCAAAGGTTAGCAGAAAAGGTCTGCTGCATCCGTGACATCTGATAAAATTAGTAACAACAAATGATTTACCTTCCTGGATAAAGAGACTAGACAAACTACTCTAATGCATTTATTGCTTTAGTCTTCAGGTACTTAGCAGCTACTAAGCAGCAAAAATGATAAGCAGCCCAGTTTCTTTCTCACCTGGGCATTTTTTTTTCTGAACTAATAAAGTAAATTTAAAAAATATTAATTTTATTATTTTTAATTGACTAAATGAGAAATGCAGACGAGTCATACCTGAGAGGCATGTATAAACATTTCTTCCTGTTTTGACCAGCTGATAATAAAGTATAAGAAAAAGAAGTTCATCCTGCAGATGAAAAGCTCAACTATGTTGTCAATGAAAAACTAGGAAGCTTAATTCTGTGCTGGTTAGAGCATTGCTACTGTTTACACTGCAATAGCTCCAAAGAGTACCTGTCTTGCATAGAGACTTTGTTATACTAGATACAGTACCAAGGCATTCTCCCACAGCACTGGCAACCTGTATAGCAAAGACTAACAAAATGGTCAAAAGTAGCTGTATTCCCACTTTCAGAAAAGAGAATAAACCACAGGAATCTGGATTTCTCAGGAAGCCTTCAGGGACTGAATGAATTCTATATTGAGCTTGGCAGATGCGGCAGGAGCCAAGGATGTGCTTATTTTATCACCGAGTGCTTTGGTTGAGGAGATTCAGTTACAAAATACAACATTTATCAGCTATGTAATGTTTTTCTCGGTGGAGCCTTCACCTACAAAAAGAGGTCTACACAAATGTTGAAGCATGCTTAGTCTGGGCCTGAATGCTCTGCAAAAGGAAATCCTGCAAAATGCAAAGCTGGATCTGGTCCAAAATTTAGGACAAAATGAATGTTCTCCACGTTTCCCACACTAATTCCCAGTTTCCTTTTTCTTTTAATGTTTTGTTTGCAAAGAAAGTGAGAGTCCCCGTATTTTCCATTATCTTTAAATGATGAACATCAATTAGGAACCATTTCAAGGTAGATAAATTCATGGTTCATGCTGTGCTATCATTGCCTCTCCACCAGCTTCACCAGTCTTGATTTTCTAGGGGGATGTCTTAAAACGTTAATGTTACAATATACCCCAGTGTACAGACAACCAGCTTGTACTGTGGTATTAGGTGTCAGTACTGAACTGCTTAACAGTGCCTGCTTCAATGCTTCGTGCCTCCAGCTATGTCTAACATATGAAAGTGTACAATCAGATCTATCTGTTTCAGTAAAGAGCCATTAGGAAACACTGAGTAAATGCCTATTAGAAGCATTATGTATGCAGATGTGTCTAACAGTCTTTCTAGTAATGAACCATGGATAAATGCCTACTGATGAACAGACTGCAGAATCGTAATGGTTTGAGATAGACTGAACGCTTCAACTTCTGCTTCCAATGTTGGTGTAAGTTAGAGTAAAAATCTGATTTTGCAAAGAAAGTTGGCAGTACCCAAGTAATCAAGACCCTGACAGCTGGGACTGGTTTTCAGCATATTCCACCTGCCTCAAAACTTTGATATGAAAATAGGGAAACAGAAGGATTAGGATTAAGCTGTGTTGCCCAGATAGGGAGCTGAGGAAGCAAAAAAGACTAAGTGCTCTTGGTCAAGGTCACCCTGGAAACCAGTAGCAGAGCTGAAAATTGAATTGAGATGCCTAGTGTTTGACACAGATGCCTCAGCTCCGTCCCCCCTCCAGAAGAGACCAGTCCCTCTGTGCGAAAGGAGATCTCCCCAGAGGTGCTCCCTGGTGCTGTCATATGATCACCAGAAGAAAGGGCAGGTGCTGAGAGGGGTTTTGATACAGCCAGAGGTATATTGCAAATGATTCTAAATATGGAGAGGAAAATGAGCTAAAGCAAGGGCAAGACAATGAAGTTGTCTTTGTAGAGTGGAAGTAATTCAGCTGATGTGCGGCAGCTTTCAGGATCTCAAGTTTCACAACTGAAACCTTGTGTTGCTAAAAATGTGAGGTAGTGTGGGATTATAATGCTATTTAAGGGACCTAGGGTAAACTTCGGTCTAATTTTATATGTGCCCCACAGGATGAGAAGTGCTTTGGAGACATATTTGAGTCTTTCATGTCTGCAGCAAGCAATGTCACCCGATGTTAATTCAAATGGACAGTTGCACCTTATGAAAAAATCATCCCCAGCAATCTACTCCAAATTAAAAATCCAGTACTTTGCATCGCAGAAGACACCACTCCCACTAAATATTTCATAGGATGGAAGGAGCTACCACAGAGGAAATATTTTTTACAATGGTAATTTCCATGCCAAGGTGAATATTCTGAGGGTGGGGAGAAGTAAAACAAAACAAAACGACAGAAAGGCAAAAATGGCAAGTCTCAGCAGTCAGCTAAGTGTGTTTCTTTAAAGACAAAAGAGATTTCTTACGACACCATTCCCAAGAGCACCACCATGGCTTAAAAGCATTCTCCTGTTCGGTGGAAGTTTGCGTGCCTGTTTGATTGAGTGGAAGGAGTGCAGGGGAAAAATGAGAACACAAATATATGTTTTGGCTGCCATACAGTCAATACAGTAATAGGTCGGCAGAAACATCAAAACACAATCAAGAGCTGTCTTCAGGGCTGTGAGTGAGCAAAATTTGTTGGGCAATCAGCCAAGGGAAAGGAGAAGAGGTCTTCTGTTGTTCTTATAGCTCATCAAGAGGTGCTAAAGAAGCAAATTGAAATCTCTTTATATTGAAACTGGAATCTCTGTTGTAATCTGCATGTGCAGTTTCATTATGTGTAGCATAACACAGCTGCCACGTCCTTTCCCCTGAGGTGACTAAACTTTGGGGATGAGAAAGTTAATAGTGTGTATGTAAGTAGTGCACATACAGTTTGTAGCATGGTGCAAAAAATTTCATATAGTGAGTTTGGGGTGGATGCAATACTCAGCAGCATTAAAGTAAGTGGCTATAACTGGTTATGTATCTGCAACATTATAACTTTTGCAAATGCTGCTTTGCTCTAAAAACATAACAAAACAAAACAAACCAACCAGGAACACCTGAGACTTTCAAGCCATTTTTTAGAACTTTCCTTTTGGAAAGCCAAGAAAATAGTCACCGGTGTTCAGCTCTCAGAGGAACTTGTATAAGCAGCTTGAAACATTATATCCACATGTGAAAGGGACACACCTACAAAGTTCCGCAGGTGTGCACCTTCCAAGACTGGAAACAGCAACCGATTTTGCAAAAGGAGTCTGTGGTAGCCCTTTAGTGTTGGATTCAAGATCTATTTCTTGTTCCAATACCTGGCTTTACACTCATTACCAGTACTGAGAAAACTTTAAATTGACAACATTCTGATAAAATTAAACAGAAAAAAGCAAAGAACTTTCTCAAGCAACAGAAGTTTTAAGGCACAGGTAATTTCTTGCTCTTCCTGTCACACTTCTGACTGGCCTTGTGGCATGAATGTGTTGGACAAAGAGGTAAAAAACATACAAATTTAAAGAAAAGTGCTGCCATTTCTGTGGCAGATCAATTTACATGAAAATGATAGATTGCTTGAAGCTTCATGAAGATTTGATCTCATACAGAAGGCAAACCATTAAAAAGACATTATCAAATCATCATGTGGCTCTGCAACTGTGGTGTATTCCTTTATATGTTTGCATGTGTAACAGAAACAGAGGGCTCAAAAGCATCTCTTGGGCTTGTGAAACCTGGCCCTTTGGTATGGAACCAAATGATTTTTCTGATTCCCTTCATTAGCTCAGTGGGCACCATTTCCAAGATGGTTAGGGAGTTTTGCTGCGCTTAACCAGCTGGCAAAGTGAATATCCCTCCTTGTGTGATAATGACCACCTTCAAGTTTCCAAAATAACTTTATTCACAGGCAGTTCATACGCAAGTATATTTATGACAACAAGTGATTTTTAGCTTTACTGAATCTCCTGGCCTCTTAACATGTGGCCAGATTTGGTATGGGTGCTCCTCTGCTGCTCTGAAGAGCTTTCCTCTTGCTCTTTTCCTGCATGCATGACTTGCATTCAGATAGCAGGAAAAAAACCATGATGATCTGGAAAGCATTTAAAGACTCTTTGCGGATGCTTGAGGAAAAAAAATTGATCTAAAATAAGACTTGCAGAGACATGCAGTATTACAGAATCAAAGAATGGTTGAGGCTGGAAGGGACTTCTGCAGGTCATCTTGTCCAACTCCCCTGCTGAAGCAGGGGTACCTGCAGGTTGCCCAGGACCACGGGTGGGCACTCCACAACCTCTCTGGGCAACCTGTGCCAGTGTTTGACTATCCTCCCAGTAAAAAATAGTCTTGTCTTGTGTTTAAATGTAACTTTCTGTATTTTGGTTTGTGCCCGTTGTCTCTTGTCTGTTCCCTGGGCACCACTGAGGAGAGCCTGGCTCTCTCTTCTTCCCCTCAGGTGTTTACGCACATTGATAAGATCCCCTTGAACCTTCTCGTCTTCAGGTAGGACAGTCCCAACTCTCTTGGCCTCTACTCGTACAATAGATGCTCCAAACCCTTTATCATCTTAGTGGGCCTGGACTCGCTGCAGTGTGCTCATGTCTCACCTGTACTGGGTAGTCCAGTGCTGGACCAGCACGCAGGGATGAGTGGAGGGGCAGGATCACCTTCTCAGACCTGCTGGCAATCCTCTCCCCAGTGCAGCCCAGGAAGCTGGTGTCCTTTGCTGCGAGGGTATGTTGCTGGCTCATGGTCAGCTTGGTGTGCACCAGGACCCCGAGTCCTCTTCTGCAGAGCTGCTTTCCAGCCTCTACTTGTGCCGGGGGTTATTCCTCCCCAGACACAGGATGTATGGGGTGTAGGTGGCAAGGGGTCGGTGCAGACCTCTCCTTGTGGGTGGTGCTGGGGATGGTGCCCCATGCCCCACAGTGGCAGAGCACCTCTGCGAGCTGAGAAGTGTCATTCCCCATGCCTTCTACCTCGATTGTCGGTACAGGAAGTATCACTGACAAATGAAAGAATACCCACCTTCTGTAAAAGCTCTCCATGAATTATTTTCTCTATGTCCACCTAGTAGTCTTGTTTTCATTCAAGCCATGGTTCTGCTAATCCCTGAGGGAAGAGCATTTAATTAGTTTTGGTGCAGCAATATAAATTTCGGTGCACCAATAACTTAGGTAGGATGTTATAGCCCAACACAACAGGGGTATTTGTTCACATGTGAAAAGAGACGGTATTCAAAGCCATAAGTAGGATTCCAGCTGCAAAACACCTGCCCAAAACCCATGGATGAAACACATTAAAAAATGCTTTGAAAATATGTCCCTGTCACATACAAAGTGCCTTCACAGTGAAATATACCACGAGTGAAATGGTATTGTAAATTAATTACTAAGCAGTCCAAATGTTTGTAGACTTCACAGTAATGACCCTTTGGCATGTTTCTACCTCAGCAACAGACATAATCTAGCTACAAGTACTTGTCAGGCGTGATGGGGCAGGATAAACCTGCCTGCAAAGCTCATAAGGTGCTGTAATGAAAAGGCTTTCACCTTCATGTCTGATAAGTTTGAAACATTGAGTACATGTCAGAAAAACTGATGCTGAGGCAATAAAGCCTTTTCAGCCAAGCACTGGGGGTATTCTTTTTCATTCTTATCGCAGTCTTCTCACTGGGGGGCAGTGAGGAAGAATGCAAAATTCTTGGCTTGTAGTACAGCCAACAAAAGGTTTTCATTTCCTCTTTTTCTGCATATGCAATGTAAGCTGTACTGAAACCAGTAACACAATAACTTCTGCCTTTATTCCTTTCACATGAATAAAGGCAGATGATAACAGTCAATACCATCATTATCTGCGACCCTCCCATGTGCATACACTGTAACGGACAGGGCCAGATCTCTTCATATGCAGCCCTTTACTACGAAACTTGCTGGGTGCAGAGGCTGCATGGACTGGAATCTATAACTTAACTTGCATATCAAAGTTAAGTAATTTCATCTTCCTGAGCAAATGAGTCTATTCTGCAGATCAAACTACCCACAAAAGGCTATAAAGTACGTCATCATGGAGTGTGTTAATCAGCACAACTGATCCATACCGGGTGATTTCTTCAAGGTAGTTCTGACAACCTGCATTCAAAAACGGGCTATTTGCTGCAGCATAAATGAGTCAAAAGCCTTCAGGGCATTAGGATTAATCCTCTACATTTGCCACAACCCTGGGGGTTTTTTTGACCAAAATATGAATATGGTATCTGAGGGGGTCTAATATAGGACCACAATGAAAAGTGATCAGCAGTCTCACTGTACTAGCAGAATGACCCACCTAGATTCCTCAGCCCTTGCATGAAGCAGTGTATAACAGCCTGAGAAGACCCATAGTAGCCCCAGTTTCCTTCTAATATGTCCCATATCAATTTGCAGAGTACAGGTCACCAGGAATAACTGAGGAACACTCAGGACAGACCTGTTTTGACATTCATCTCCTAATGTGCTGCTGCAAATTCAACAAAAAGTTTGAAAATACATAATTTCTCCAATATTTCCATATAAGCATCTTCTGTAGTTGCCATATTTAAAGTGTACTCTGAAAATATTTTCTGACACATGATTTTTTTACTGTTCATTTCGTTTACCATTTTTTTTACTTTCTAAGTAATGGTCTTTAATGAATTGTGACATGTACTTTACTTTTACTCATTATTAGCCTGACATGTGGCCTTTGTTTTCTTTAGCAACCTGTGGGTGGTCATGCACTCACCTGTGAGCTTTGTGTGAGCTAAGCTACCAGACATGCAAGATTGATTTTATTGAAAACCAAATGACTATCCCAGAATTGCTTTATATAACTGGAAAAACCTCTGTTTCTCTAAAGCCAGTCATGCAGTGCACTGAAGCCATGAAAATGTCTCTCATCGACATCCCTGGGCTTTGGCTTGGGCCCCTTGCCAATGTTTTATTTAAATGGGCTTTTAACAGTTTCATATATTCAACTCCTACCAATTCTCAAGTTCAAAAAGAGTAAACGTTCTAGAGTTGAATTGTAATGTATCCTCTTCAAATCTGTGCTGCTAGTAAAAATATTCATTTGATTACAGTGGCCGGCTGCCACCGTAGTTTATTTTGAAAGTACAAGCTGGTGCTGTGCTCTTCTGAAATCTGGAACTGGAAATTAGACACAAGCATCATATGTACAAAAGAAAAACTATCAAAGATCTGAGACCTCTGAAGTGATGGGGAGGGGGAAAAGGAAAAGAAAGAAGAATCATCTGCAGCAAGTCCTGGAAAAGGGAGAAACAAGCAGGTGCAGTGCCCCACAAGTGGGGGAGAAGGAAAAGGGGAGAAAACTTTGAGAGATGATTCTGCCAGGCTCAGGCTCTGCAGATTTCCCCCTCGCCCACTTAAAGATTTTTCTGCCATCTCAAGGCTGCCACCAAGGGCTCCCCTTGATACCTCTCCGTATCTCATGGGGACCAGGGGGGCTGGGGCTGCCCCCAGGACCATGCAGGGGCTGCTGAGTTTTGGCAGGAGAGCACAGCCTCCAGGGCACTGGGGACCCCAAGGCAATGTGGGGGATGCCGAAAGGAGTTGCCTTTCCCTGGTAATTGCATTGCCTCACACTCTAATTTTGCCCAGCACAACAGCTCTGTAGTAAGGCACAGTTTGTTTTCTAGCATGGTATACTTAAAGCAAAGGTAAATCTGATTATCTCAGTTCAGTCCAAGAGTTTCAAGGTCCAGAAAATAAAAGCAGGTTTTATTACTATTATGTGTGTATTGCCCTTGGTGTGGGCAAATTGTCTCTTTCTTTTCTGAAAGTTGTATTTTATTATAAAGTCTGGTGAAAATGGAGAATTGCGTTATATATAAAGAAATTCAGAAAGGTTTAAATTCATAATATATTTATTAAAAACACCACAATTTGAGGATGTTGAGATATTTAGGTCATTTTGTATTCATTATTATTTTATGTGTAGCTTGCCGTTACGTAAAATACTGACGTAGTCTGTGGGGAAGGAAGTTAGGGCTTAAAGGCGCTAGAGGAAGACACACACTTAGCACATGAGCTAGGATGCTTCGTTTGCTATTTGGAGATACTGTTATACTGGGGAGGCAAGCTCACAGCCATGCATACTGCACAGCCAGCACAGGACAGCACTGGCCCTGCTGTTCGTAGGCATGGCAGGAGTTAACACTGAGTTTTCCTCTCCAAAGCTGGCCAATGCAGGTCAACACTCTTCTTCCACCTTTCTGTGTTACGGCAAAGCCAGGTTATTCGCCTTGAAAATACAGTTTTCAACATTAGTCAGTGTTATGCACTGTCCAGTTTGCAGCTAAATAAAAACCCTAAAGACTTTCTTCACCTCTAGCTTAACCCATTTTGAAGTAAAACTGCAAGAGTGAATCGAGTCTCGCTGGCTTCCAAATGAAGTGCCGTGACCCCAGAAGCGTGGTGGCATCTACGTGGAGCTCACAAGCTGGACAGAAATTGAGCTGCATGGCTCAATCCTGCCAGGAGGTTTGAAAGCTTAGAGGTAAAATGGGAAGGAGGGTTGCTGGAGAAAAAAATAATTATCTAGCAATAACCACTTGAGATGATGGTCATTTTCATCAACTATAATAATTTTCATTAACATTATTGAACAAGAATTATAGACCTTATTTTCAAACTTCTATTTCCTTATAGGCAATTAATTTTACTCCTTATTTCCAATACATTACTAATTCTACCTTGCATCGTAGCTCGTTCTGTTTTATCTCTTTTGGATGCCCAGTTACTTTTGATTAAATATTAATAACCATTTTTTAATTTATCCTGTAGTTTGGAAACATAAGAGCACTGGAGTGGTTCTTGACTTTCCAAGGGACAATATTTCTGTGCAGTGATGGAGGAATCCAAATGGCGATGCATCTATCGCAATGAATATGTGGCCCGGGCTGACAGCACACCGATTGTCCTGCCACTCTTATCCTGTGGGGGTAGAAGATAATTTGTGGAGCTGTGTGGAAATGTCAAAACAGATAAAAGGCTACCTTCCGCGTTTTGTACATCCAGGAGGGGTGTTCTTGTGGAAACCAGCATCTGTGAGATGAAAGGTCAGCTGGTTAAACACAACAAATGTATTTTGGCTTTGGAGAGGGGTCTCCCTTTCCAGGGCTTTTCCGAGACCTCTGTGCCAGGGTGTGAGCATCAGGCGTTCAGGTCACAGGCAATCTCTGCTTAGC
This sequence comes from Astur gentilis, assembly GCF_929443795.1. Taxonomy (NCBI): domain Eukaryota; kingdom Metazoa; phylum Chordata; class Aves; order Accipitriformes; family Accipitridae; genus Astur; species Astur gentilis. Next base: position 14,098,361 of record NC_064900.1, on the reverse strand, counting down.
ATTGTCTGAAAATCAGGAATCTCTGCAGCATGTTGAGCTGAGCATTCAAAAACCCCTTTTATCATAGGACTGTGGTGCTCTGGCAGCGTTACTAGAACCCCTAACTGCAGATGAGCCACTCTTTACTGAGAATACCCTGGTGACTCCAACAGCGGGCGGGTGACTGCTGTGTCTCAAAATTTTTGGGGTGGGGTTTGGGGTGTTGCCTGGCCTCCGATCATTGATTTGCTTATTAGGCAAGAGGAGAGTAGATATCCTCCCCAGCTCAATGATAAAAGAAACGTTTCATACTGGTTTTCCCTCTTGGTACTGTTTTCGAGTTTAGACCATGGCTACTCAGAGTACCCTCAAGCAGTGATGTATGTGTGCAGTCAAGGATATTGTCACCTTATCAATAGAATGAGGAGGGACATTAAACACGATAACATGTCACTCTGAAACAACCTTAAAATCTCTTGTTTCAGGACAAGTTGTAAAGTGATTATTCATTTTAGATAGAAGTTGGTGCAGATTTATTCTTGTCTTCTTTTACCTAAAAATGATCAATAATAAGATTTTTTTAAGGTGCTTGAGGGATTGAGATTCTTTATCCTTTGTGTGAGGTTGATACCTCTGACCAAGTCTGTGAAGTTTGTTAATGTGTGCAGTGTGCTAAATCAGGTTTGCCTTAGGCCTCACTCTGCTTTGCAAATTAAAAACAAAGAAACAACCCCCTCCATGTTCTCGGACTAATACATTTCAGTATTTTTCCCTGTAATTAAAAAATGCTTGATTTGAATGGAAACTTTGTACTCATAACTTGAGAATGTGATGTTGTATGATGACTATGAAGGGAAAAAGCTTTTTGTTCAAAACCAAATATGATTCTGCCATCTGCCACTCAGAGTTGTCTTTAAAAAAAGGGCAGGCAACACTCAGAAGATAAAGATTTTTCCTATTACATACATAACCAGACAGACATGCCTTTTAGTTCTGGACATAGGTTCCCAGTGCTGTGCCTTAATAAATTAACCACCTGTTTCAGAAAGATTTAAAAGACTTCACTGACTTTTATTTAAATGAATCCTGCCTACGTAGAATTTATCTATTTTTATTTTATCTGTAACAGTTCTGAAGGTGCTAAAGGACAAGAAGACGTCAGAAGTTATAAGAATTCAAGGAGGAAATTTGGTGAAATAAAATATTGTAATTACTGATGGAATAGAGGATTCATCATTTGCCTTCAGGGTAATTGGTTCAAATCCAACCTAAGATGCTCAATAGCAGATACATACCTCTGTGTGTGTATATATATATATATATATATAAGTGTGTACTAGTTTTTATTCAGCTGAGTAACCCTGGTGTCTGTAACTATTCATGTGGAAAGAACTACTCAAATATGTGTATGTTGGGAAATTAAGGGCCCAAGTCTGTTTTTTGTGGAAATTTTTACTATTTGATTTATAATGCAGTATACTGGTATACAGGTACTTACCGAAAATGGCAGAGCTAAAACATTGGTGCCAATAGGGCAGCTGTTAACACAGCTGGAATTAAACAAGGATTTCCCCCGTTTTTCCCAAACAAACATGGAAAGCAATGTCTGATCAGCTTGTGTTCATCGGAAAGCTGGCAAGCTATTGACTACTGTCCTTTGCGCTGCCGCATCCTGCCTTGTTACCTTTCCTTCTCTCGTCTGTAGCTACGTCTTGTCCCTCTACCTTTCTGTACACTGTAATTTCTGTACGGCAGACATCGTCGTTCTCTTATACACTTGTGCATAATCCCAGTCCATTAACAGTCCTGAAACACACATTAAGTACATTCAATATCAGGAGAGATCTAGGATCTAGGACCACAAGCTAATACTATCTATGCTATTGATAATCCTATAATTAAATGAGTCACAGATTTAATGTGGTTTGCTTTATTTGTATATTTATTACAATTTTACTAATATTATTGCTAATAAAATTATGGATATAAGGAATTTTCATTCAAGTATAGCCATCAAAACTGTTTACAGTTCAATCTCTGTTGAAGTGGCTGATTTCTTTCCTCTTTTTATTTTATTTCAAAGTGTTTTAGGTGCTGTCTGAGACAGATTAAAGAGAAAGAATTTTTTAAAAAGAAAAAAGGAAGGGAAAGCAGAAAATCCTTAAAGAAAGAGTTTTTTTCAGAAAAATAACTCCAATTTCTGGGGTAAACATTTAAACTTTTGGGTGATTGTTTTACCTGAATCTCTGAACCACCCGCTAATGAGAAAGTGGGAGTCAGCCATTTTCTACCCTCAACCAGAACAAGCAAACCTGAGATTTCTACTTAAAGTAGGTAATCTCTGACTTATTAAGGAGCGTGGACTGATGATATATTTTGAGAGAGCATTTCAAACATTACTTGTTCAGTAGTTCTGGCTGATTTATAAAGCCACTGTATTTTGCTAGTTTAGAAAACTAGTATTTCAATTATGGATTATTTTTTCCTTTCTTCGTTGCTATGGATACACTGAAACAAAAATGTATCCACAACTAAAATAGATGTATGTACAGACAATATTTTGCTTTTTAGTAGCAAGGGGGTGTCCCAATGGTTTCTTCATTGCAGAGACATGATTTTTAAAAGATTGGAATTTTGAGACATTCTTTTCATCTCAAGCTTCAAGAGACTTTTTAACACCACAAATTGGTAGAAAAAGTTATCTGAACAGGAATTGATTGTCAACATTTCATCAATGCAAATATTTTCTGTTTGGAAAGTGACACTCAGCATTGCCATAATATTTATGGGCTGTGGAAAATGGGGCAAATATTGGGTTGGCAACATTTGAAAATCACAAAAAAGAGAAGACTGAGTAGGATTTCAAAAAACTCCCACAAAAACAGGTGATTGGATAATATAATATCCAATATATGAGATATCTATATACATCTGTATCATATTTTAATGGTACTGTAGATCTTGTGATACAGAGTGCAGTTCTAGTCATGTCCCTTTAGAGTGGATATGGGAGGTTTAGATTACAGGAACAATTAGACTTCTATATAAAATGTTGATATTTATTTTCCATTAAAAAACAATGAAAAGACATATAATCAAGCCACCAATCAAAAGAACAGGAAAAAAAAAAAGCAAAGGAATTGCTGACAGTAAATGCCATTTTACTTCTGTTTTATAATAATTCTAGATAAGCACATATAATTAAATTGAAAGCAATTAATTTAAAGTTATCAAAAGAAATTATTCTTCTACATAACAAACAATTAGCTTGTAAACCCCTTTGTCAGAAGCTATGATTGAAGTTAGAGCATAAACCAGCCTCTGTGGATTAAGTTTTTTAACACTTCACAAGTGAATTAGGTGGGCATTTTTGCACTATGGGAATGAGGACAGAATAATTTCCCAAGATGAAAAAAATGCTTGAAATATAGTGTTTCTTATATCTTCCCTTGAAGACATTTTCCATGTCAAATTTTTGATGCTGTTTTATCCATTTGAGCATCCACCTGAATTCTGAGACAATTTTGACCCAATTCGTAAGCCAGTTTTGGGGGAGGGCTATTTTTAAGAAGCTTTGGGAGGCCTAATTTTGGGAGGCCTTTAAACAGACAACTATCATGCCAGGCCTTTGCTCTGAACAATTTTTCTCAAGCTAAAAAGCTAATTAGGACTAGTTTGCCTATCCAAGTAGTGCTTGGGAGTATCATCAAAGTAATGCTCAAACAACTCTGAAGAAACATACTGCTTTCCACAGCTATGGAGGATGAAAACCTAAAATGGCTGAAAGATTACTACAGATAAGGAAAGAAATCCAGCTGCTGAGAAAACCAGAGAGAGAAAAATATTTGCAAATCCTTCCTTATAATATATATTCGTTGTGGCACTGAATTAGATGTTGACTCATCTGCGCAAAGCCTACTTTTACTGCAGGTGCCATCCACTCCATGAGTCTCTGCTTGCCTTCAGAGGGCAGTGGGGGTAGCTCTGTTGCGACAGGAGTGCCTTGGTCAGATACCGCGGGTAGCAGGGCAGAGTCCCTCTCACACAAACAGCAACTTGCTGCAGCTCTTCTTGCTTCAAAGCAGTTTTTCATCTCTTTCGAAATCGTATTCCATCGGGTATAGGAAATATCACGCTGAGATTGTCAGCAACATTCCTCACTGCTCAAGTAGCTGCCTTTGAACAGCTGTTAAGATACCGTTTTAGCTTTGCAGTTGCTCTGAAGGGACAGGAAATAATGAGTGTAAGCTGGAAAAAAACCATTTGAATTCCTAGGCAGACACCTTTTTTGTATTGCACTTATGGTCGGCCAGGAGCAGTGTCCATTTATTCTTAACTGACACTCGGATCCCGTGTCCTACTGTGTGAGATGAAACACAGCGAGGGAGTAATCGCTCGTCTCTCTTACCTTAGGGCAAAATGGCTGGTGTTGCTGCAGACTGAGTCTCGGGGGGAACCAACCCGTTCAGCACATTTTGCTGTGCATGTGTGGCTAAAATACAATGGAAACCGAGGGTACGATCGAAACCTCCTATGAGTATTTCTGGGAAAGTCTTATCTCCCTTCTAGCATCACTTCCCAGGGCAGGGAAGTGCTGATGGTGGGCCGACTGCAGTAGCGCTCCTTCCATTGTCTCATCCTAAAACAGGGAGCAGAAAGTCTTCAAGGGATGGGTGCAGGGAACGGCTTCAGCTTTTCAGCTCTGCGGCGAGGCGGGAGAAAAACAGCGCAAAGGCTCATCACGCTCCTGTGCCGGCTTTGGCTACAGCCGGTGACACAGCAGAAACCCTCCCCACCTCCCTAAAACCAGCAACGGGGCGTAGTGCAGACAGAAAAGGCACACTGAACACTGCTATTACAGCAAAGAGTGCGAAGGGAGAAAAGTGGTTTATGAATTATTTGACACGTGTGAGGTCTTGAAGCACAGTAAAAGTTTAAGAAAGATGTTACATAGCAGTAAGCTCAACAATTTTGTTGCCAATAACTCTATGACAATTTACATTGTTTATTGTTACCACTTTTTCTGGAGTTGAACAAAACGCAACGACTACTTCCCTTTATGTATCCTAAGGGCATAATATGGCAGTGCTTGTTGTTTGTAGAATAATGGTAGAACAGCTTTGCATAACCAGTTACAGTTAAAAATCGTTTGCAATATTTGTATCAGCTACTTCCATGGAACATTTTTGGCTTCTACATGCTTGCAGGAGTTTTGGCTGAGTTTCAAGACAACTCTTAAAGCTGATGATTTGAACCAACATTACATCAACTGAAGCTAAAGAAGAGCTTTGCATGAGCAAAAAATGAAAGAGGTACTTTGGATTCTTACATGGCCCATAGAGCTGTTTTTCTTTTTCCTTAAAGATGTGTATAAAAAGATAATTCAAAAAATTTCAATCATCACATATATAATTTGCCTTGAATCACAGAATTTCTCAAAATTTCAATGCTGTATGAAATATGATAACAGAAAAGCAACCAAGCCTATATTGTTGTTCAGTGTTAAGGTTTGTGATAGATTTAATTCTCTCATTTCAATTTACAAAAGTTACACTCTATTATTTTTGCAGGATAGTACTTTTTTCCTAGTTCTTGTATCATACTAGAACTGAGATTCTCTCATGCTTATTTTGAATAATAACTCATTCCACAATTAAATGAGTCACCATGGGGTAATCTACATAGGCAATACCGATACCATGCTCCAGGCTGAATCCAGCCCTGATTCTGCCATTATCATCCAAACGGAACTGTATGAAATAAAGTGAGATTATCCGTATGCTAATCCGGTAAAATCAAGATGGAAAAATGTGTGTCTTCGACATCAGTGTAGATGTATAGGTCATAAAAGATAAGCAATGTCTAGAGTTTGGCAGGTTACTTCCACAGTTGTATAGATTATTATTTGAAGGAGAGCTGTAGCAGTGTACTCTTTGCTGACACTTGAAAAATACAGTAAATATTTTGCAGAATGTGTCAACTGCTCTCAGCTTTGTGTGTAACACTGAACTTTTATGAAGTGTGTTATTATTAAGGATTAACTACAACATTACCTTTTAATAGGATCATAAATCTTTAATTACAGTTCAGTATGGTACCAACTAAAATTGCTTTTGGAATGAAACATTTTTATTAAATGATATGAATAGGAAATTTCTTTCAGAGGTAAAGAAATCATAACTTCTCAGGGAGAAGGTAAGGCGTGCAAAACTCCCACTGACTTCAAAGGATACCAGTATCTGCCCACTGATTAACATGGAATTTACCCAGTCTGCCACTACTATTTTTACTACTTTTAATGCCCATTAAAAATTCAGGTCCCTCTGTGATTGTTATATTTATATTTGTTCTTTACATTCACAATGGTGTCAGCTCTAACTATGTAAGAGATCTCATCCCAGGGAAGTGGCTCAGCAAGACATCTTTTTCTGCTGTCAAAGATGAAGACGGTGGAGAAACAGGAGGTCAATGGAGAGACCATTTTCTTCAAGAAGAAAGTGTTCATTGAAACTTTATTAAAAGTACAACTGGAATTTCTTGCCAGTTGAAACATGCATATCCATTACTGTCATTACAGCTGCCGTTTCAGCTCCAGCTTAGCTTCCCTGCAATGACTTTTCCAAACACTTTTCTCCTCTGGCTCTGAGGTTGCCTGTGGTAGCGGGGCTGTGACCTTGTGCCTCAGTGATGGGGCTTAAAAGCTGTAGTGATGGGACAGTTTTTAAAATGTGCAAAACTGCATATTATTGCTTGGAGGGATGTTTCAGGTGCCTCCCAAAGGGATAATTCCTAGGGCCAAAGCTTTAATTCCCATTGTGTTCAGTTCAGAGGGCAGTCAGGAGGAGTCCCACAGAGCAGGAGACGCGGGGCAGATAGGATATCTGCTCCTGAGAATGCAGTTAAACAATTTGCTGTTAGTTCAGTCTTCAACATTTTATTTTGCTTTGTTTTTCAGACACCAGCTGACTTCTACATGGGAATGTTTTTTGGACCGTACCCTTGGATTACACCCATGAGTGGAAAGGCAATATATCCTACCCACTCCTAAATTTTCATTCAAGGCAAAGAGGAAATCTGTGCCAAAGAGAGCAAGCTGCACTAGGAAAATGTTCTTTGCAGCTGTGTCCTGAATGGATGTGTAAAGAGGTAACGCTTCAATTGGAAGGCAAGGAAAAAAGGGGAGACTGTTGTTCACAGCAAATGTTTTCCAGCCCACTGATGTAAAACCCAATGTTTCCTTATTAGAGTACCTGACGCAGGGAATTCTTTTGCATTTGCAGATACACTGGGCAAAGCAAATGTTCACGTGCATTTGGTGAAGCTGCATCACAACAGCTGCTGGTTTAAGCAGTCCGTTCCGCTCTTTGTAAGTATAAAAGATCATTGGCAAGCAAGGTTAGTATTGGTCCCAAGGCTGTTCCACAGGCTGTCAATTAAAAAATAAAATTAAGGTGATTTTGCAAGTGAAACCAAATTTGCATTCTTTGTATGCAAATTTGCCTGTGACATGTGCTTATTACAAAGATTAAAACACTGAGAAAGCTACCTCTGTATCATTTCCCTTATCCTTCTCTTGACTGGCATTACTGTCCTAGTGCCTTTTTTTTTTTTTTTTTTTTTTTTTAACTGTCTCTCCTTTCCTCTCAGATCTGGGCATACCAGCACAGTGTTTCAAAGAGTACAATGTGTTAGCTTTTACTAACTTGAAGAGCCATAGAACGTGAAGCGGCAGTAGCATAGGTATCAGTCTGGCTAGACCGCGTACCCAAGAGCTCCGGCAGGTGGAAACAGTTTGTGTCAGAATTCACGACGGCACACCCGTGCTGGCACGGCCATCGAAGTTAGCTGGTTTAAAGGTAACGCTGCTACTGACTCCCTAGTCTGTGTGAAGGACTGAACGAGTTAATGTCTCAAACATCGTGGTGGGGCGAGTTCTGCGTAAGGGCGAGCTCTGCCTAGCAAGGAGCCCTGCAGAGCCAGGAACCCCCGGTGAAAAGCAGCCCATCAGCACGGGGCAGCGGCGGCAGGAGGGGGAGACCGGGCCGGAGGGTGCCCAGCTCCCAGTTCCAATCGTGCTGGTCCCATGTGCCCAGCTCCTGGTTCTGGTGTGCTGAGCGGGGCCGCTCACCCCCACAGTCTGCAGGGAAGGGGTGGTTACACCCCAGACAACCCCCAAGCCCACAGACCTATTTCCCAAAGGCTACCTAATTAGCCTAATGACTTTGAGTACCTGCCCGAAGGAGAGGCAAGGACGATAAAGGACACAAACAAGCCCCAGGTGTGCAAGCCCACCGGCACGGGACCCCTCAGCTGACTGAACCAGCGCTGGACCCACACACGACACGTTAATTAAAGCATGATGGTTTATTGCAGATAAAAGGAAGGGACTTGGATGACTGAACGGTGCATTCCAAAGAGTAGCAAATTTAGATTTTTTTTTAATCAGATTTTAAAAGATTTCAGTTTTACCCTGGGTTTTTAGTGCTTAGCTCTGCTTAACTGCAGAATTGTCTTCAGTTACCAGTACACTCTAATTTTTAGCACCAGCATATGTTGGGCATATATGCAAAAAGTTATAATCTACCCAAGTTTTTGCAATCTATTTTCACAGCCTGTTACTTTAGGCAATCCAACTTGCAATTTTGCTTTTTTAATATACTTTATGGAAAAGTACAGGTAGCTTAAAGTGACAAAACCCCCCAACATTCAGGAATGTTTACATTTTTCTCTTCCTAATATGTTGCTAGCTTATTAGACTATGTTCACAAAAGAATGCCACAAATAATTTGCCTAAATTTGTGAAATGCTCATATAATAAATTTCAGATTAGCATTTTTTTGTATACGAAGCCTTCATACCAGAATAAGCAATTAATTAAATATTTCCTTAGCTTACACTGCCTGCTGACAGATTTTTTTCCTAGCAGGCAATTATTTTTGAAACAAATGATGTGGGTGGTTTTGGTTGGGTTGGGTGTTTTTTTTTGTGTGTGTGTGTGTGTAGGGGTTTTTTTGGTGTGCTAGACTCCCTTCTGAATGTACTTTATAACGTCAAAGACACTGAGAGAGCATTTCTCACTCCATTTCCTCTGGCTATAATTTACCACAGGATTGGAGATGTATGTGAACTATAACATAGGGAGAAGAAAAAAAAAAAAAAGTATTTCTCATGATATTGATGTTACTGGGTATATTGAATAAAGGACTACTAACTTAAACTCCAAGCCTGCTGGAACACATGACATTTAGGTTTTAATTAAAGAATTTGAAAGGGCTATACTTCTGAGTTTATTTCTTTGTTGATTTTTTTATTCACAAGGATTAACTGCATAGGGTAAATAAGATAAACTGTCTTGTACAGAAGTGAAAAAAGTGGTCTGGGTGCAAAATATATTTGCAAAGTCAGCAGCCCAGTTACGGTGATAATTTTATGCTGGCACCAGCATCTGGCATGCTGACCTCATGGACTGACGGAAAATCTGCACGTAAAACATACATTCAACTGATTCTGGGGAAAAAGTTGGAAAAGTTTGTGCTTACCACACAAAACTGTCCTGTGTGCATGTGTCAGAGGGATGACATTTCCCTGGCAAGACCCGGGAGAGCAGGTCTCGTTGGGAAGGCAGGTTGTCTTGGGAGACTGAGGGTTCCCCTGGCCTCCCTGCTTCCCGCGGGCGGCCCTGAAGCTGCTGCCTCTCACTGATGGATGGGAGGGGTGAGCGCTTGCCCCGTCAGAGTAGGAGATATGCAGCTCCATGGTTACGAAGGGGTTTATATTCCATTTTTTTTCTTCCACCTTTCAGCCCACGCGGCTGCCTCCCTCTGCTTTGGTATGGTTTTCTGCAAACATCTGAGCCAGAGAGCTGATGTCCTGTGTTTTCCCAGGGAGGACCACCTGCACTTTCTCTGAGATGACATTCAGGCAGATAAAAGTCAAAATTTAAGCTCTAGGCAAGGGCTTCTACTGAAAGGTGCTTGTGGCTATGATATTACTGTATTTTCTGCAGGATGCATACTACTTTAAAGCAAACACTGTAGCCTGCGACCCCATAGCTTCCCCTTCATTCTGCTGGACCCCTTGTCTTTCATCCTGCCCTAGCCGTCCTTACCAGAGCCTCAGTTTATCCCCACTTTTTAGCAATTTGCTGTCATGCTATCACTAGGAGTGTTCCCATGCCCTTCACAGAAAATGAACTGAGGTTTGGTATGAGTGTTTGCGGCTTTATGGCTTTTTTCTAGGCAGTCTTGCTGTACAATATTGTGCTACTGTACCAGGAGGATATAGTACTACTATTGCAGGTCCAGCCATAGGGAGATTTCTTTTCCTTTCAAAGCAGCCCCTTTTTGAGATCCTCAGCCGTAGGAACTGTAGCAACTATTACCTGGCCCCGGTCCTGATGTGAGTGCTCTCTATTTCCCTAAAGGGAAAGCAGGCTTTATCCCTGCTCTTCTTGCAAGTGGGTACTCAGAACCTTGGAAGAGAGTAGTACAGCATCTCAGCAGAGCCATCCTAATCAGAAAGAGCCAAGAGGTTTCCACTTCATTTGAACTGCCATTTTTCACCTGCTTATTTGGAGGGGACAAATCCAGCTGGTCCCCTCCCTTCAAAACTGAGAAAATCACGGCATGGTGTTACTACTAGGCTAGGAAGTAGGTTTCTACTCTCTCAGCAGAAAGTAGAAAAGGGGAGGGTGGGGGAACGCTTATCAGTTTCATTAGGGAAAGTTGTGTTTTGGGGAATTATTTCAAGATTGTCCGTTCAAGGTGTAGTTTAATGATTTCTTATGTTTCTAATTAAGAAGCAACAAATAGCCGAAGCTCAGGAGCTGACACAACAGTAAAATGAAAATATAGCCAACCTTATAAAAAGATACTATTTCATCCTTTCAGCAACGAATGTAGTTGTCTTGGCAAGGATGGGCACAGACTGAATAAGGAGCCAAAACCATATGAAAATAACATAAAATGATACCTGCTGTCACATCTCCTTGAGTTGTGATCTCATCATAATTTCTAATCTAAGTCAGCCTTTACCTTGTTAGTAGCTTGATAGGAGAGCTGATAAGGGAAACCCATCACATTTGTAGGAAGTGGTATTTGTGGATAAGTAACCGGTATTGTCGTTCTCTCCCTCTCCACAGCCCAAGTCAGTGCTGCACTTTACCCCCGCTATTTGGATTGAGTGTTTCAGGCTGCCAGAAGGTGACACGGCAACCAGATCCTGGCCCCTAATGCTGATGAACTTTCCCACAGCAGGTTTCACCAAAGAAGCCTATTAATCAGAGGTGCCCTGCTCAGGTTCTAAACTGGGTAACTAAATTTTCCCCGCCTACATTACCTTGGTAGTTTTAATTACTTTATAGCTTTTTTCCCTTCTTTGTCTGTTATTACACATGATTTCCTGAAATGGTGTGCAGTATTTCTTTGCTTTCATACATGCATCCACTCCGGATACATCCGTATTTGAACCACAGTAATTCTGCCCCGCATAACATATTTGTATAGCCCTTGCAGACCCTGTAGGAACCGAAGAATATATCTGTTTCCTTGGTGATATAATAGCGATTCATGATACATCATCCTTCACAGTACTTTAAAATAAATATGCCTGCATTTTTTATGCACTTGGAAATGCATAAGAGCTATATCATTTATGGTGGCATTGCCCTCATCATAGAAGACCCAGAGACCTGGAGAACATCCTTCAGTTCAGAGCTTTTCCATGCCACCACCTAAGTCGGTATGTGGAGGACAGGAAAATGCCTCTGGTAAGAAAGGGTGCAGGCCCTGAATATTTTGTTCATTCTGGGATACAGCACATCTTTTAGCTGCCACAGTTCTTAGCTTGTTCTTTGCTATTACTCCAGAAATAAGGAGAACCTGTAGCTTAGGGCACCAGAGCTATCCAGAAACATGGACATAAATTCCAAACAGTCAAATAAAACTTCGCACATCAAATGAGAATACAGAGCAGAAAGATTTGATTCAAGGCATACTGATGCAGGTTGTTGCACTGATATAATTTCCATCCCTCAGAAAGGTTAAAAGGAAGAAATAATAAAAAATGTTGTAAATAAGACTATCGCTGAGACCTGTGCCTGGGGAATATTGATTCGGCGCTACTAACCCAGAGGACAGGCAGAGATTCTTGCATTTACTGTAGCAATAATAAGGTGAAGTTGTACTTCTCAATGATGTTCCACTCCAGACACAAACACTGAATCAATATTCAAGGCTGACGTTTCCTACTGGAAAAGCCCACAGCAGGAGAAGTTGAGGGATGAATTGCTCTGCCCACGAAGCTTTTAACACATACACCATGGGAATATGTTAGTTCTGTGCTTTTTACCCAGACATTGTGAGAGGGCTCTTGGACTTCATTGTTCAGGTTTTGCTTGTAAGGCTAGTTCAGATGCTGCTGTGAGATTACCACTGCTGGGAATCTAAAGGTAATCTGGTGGTGTGGTTTAACCCCAGCCAGCAACTAAAGCACCACGCAGCCGCTCACTCACTCCCCCCAACAGCCAGTGGGATGGGGGAGAGAGCTGACAACGGTAAGGGGGGGCTGGACACCTTCTCTTATCTCTTTAACTTCTACCACTTGGTTGTAAGGAGGAGAGGGGCCAGAGAAAGGCAAAGGGAGAGATGACATATGGAAGGGGAGGGAAAGAGAACAGACATCAGAATAGGAGCAAATACTGTGTTTGCCTTGGGACCAGAAACAGCTGTACTGCCTTGTAAAGCAATATATAAAATTAACTATTTTCATAATTAAAATAATAAGATATTAGAGCTTGTCCAATAAAATGCATTTTCATATCTGGAACAGCATTGAAATCCAAACTTGTTCTCAACAGAGATGCAACACAAAATTTGGGTTCAATGTGAGTCTGTGTGTATCTCTGTATTTAGCTCAGGTGAAGTAATTCAAGTGTAATGTTGTGTTTGGTGCATGTAATGCTCACTTCTTCCTTTGCTCCATCCTTCCCTCTCCTGGCAGGCTTAAGTAGGAAAAGACTTTGTCTGAATAGGAGTGTCAATATCCTCTTAACATCACCGTTTATCTAGTGCTGCTCGTGACAATAGCTGGCTGTTGGCATAATGTTTATAGAGACCATGGCATGGGCTAGAAAGCAGGACAATACCATTGGCCTTGTTGCTGTCCGGAGTCAAATAAAGCTCTGTCCCTGAGTGGAGGAACTCTTCAGAATCAGAAGTCTGATTTTCCTGCTGCCTTGCACCGTTAGCGGTCGCTTACTCTTGGGGATGTTATATGTAAAGAATTAATTTTCTTAATGCGCTTTCTATCCATGGTGGTGCTGTTAATGAGTGCTGTCAGTGACTGACTGTGACTGCAGTCATACTCTCTCTCTTGCAACCGCTCACATTTCTCAGTGTCATTTCTTCATAGCCAATACCCACGTGTTGAGGACAGCTCTTCCAGGCACTCTGAAGGTTGGGCAGTGCAAGTGTCAGTACACGGCAACCTAAGAATATGTGGTTTAGGGAATAAATGCATAGCTTACAAGCTGTTCCGTGATCCTCATTTGTGCAGATGCCAACCATGAAGTGTGGACACAGAAATGCTGAATGTTTTTGTACACAGGCTTTTTGCTCCACTCTGAAAGAGCATGCGGCAGACATCACCGCAGCCATGAGTGCAAAATGGCTGGTCACTACAAGTGCTCCCAAAGCCACTTTTCATACTTGCTTTTCCCACTATACAAAATCTAATTTTCCTTAATATCACTCTGCTAGTACATTATCATCCATTTTTATGCTCTTTTGTGCTGCAGAAATGGTGAGAAAAATGTACAGGAGGGGGAACTGAGTGTCTCAGAGTGTTACATGAGTTGAGGGCTAGTGTCTTAATCATTACAATAGTCTACTTTTCTGCTTTCCAGCAAAAAATTAAGATCAAGTAAATAGAAAGGGACATTGTTGTTTTTTCCTTGATTCTGGAACATTTTCTGTTTTTTTTTTTTTAATGATGTAGGGTTTATTCTAGACATTTATTAACGTCACTGCTACAGAGAGGCTCCACTGAACCCTGGTTCCTCTTTCTTTTTATTGCAGATTAAACATCATAGAAAGCTACAGGAACTGTACCCAGGACTTTTCAAAAAAGAGTGGTGTGGCCACAGTTGTAAGGCTGGCAATGCTTCACCTGCTGAAATATTTGTTTGACTCAGCAGCCCCAGGCACTTCATAGTTTAGCTGCATTTCTCACACTCTTAGTAAGGTCTCACCTGCATGGGTCAGCAGAGCACCTGGGGAGCCGTCTCCTTGGGGTAGCACAAATCTTGTCATCCCTTTACCAACGAACACAGCATCCGCTGTCCTTTCATGACTCAGTGCTCTGGTACTGCTACAATAACTGCACTCTAATGTTTGGATGGCTGTAGCAGCTTACAAGTTTTTAAAAATGTTTTAAAAGACTGAACTTGTAAGTAACATCCCTACTACTATATGCACAAGCCTTTACTCAGACTCTGTGAGGGACCTCACAGACCTCAGAACAGGCAAAAGTCTAAACAGAGCAAATGGGGCAGAAGATATTTCCTCTAATTCTTGCTGGAAGTGGATATTAGGGGAGGTATGGCATAGGAGAGAAAAAAACATTTGTTGACTTTCTGCTTCTTATGGCTTTTCCTTTCAGCTCACGTTACTGTATCGAAATGCAACATATGCTAATTCCTGACTGTGATTTACAGTTATTCTGGATATTTTCATTGGCTGCAGTACAGTTTCTCAGGCATGATAGCTGATCCTCCTATGCTATCAGCAATTAAAAAAAAAAAGGGCTTTGGGTCTTCATGTATTTACTCACAAATCACAGATTTTTAATACAGAAAAAAGCTTTAAAGCATTTGTCTTAATCCTCATCTATCATGAGCTGTAACAGTTTTGTCTTCTATAGGGCAAAAATACTCAGTTTGATGAAAACCTCTTTGGTGTCTGGCAAAGGTATATCTTCTAGATAAGCGTCCAGTCTCGCCATGCCAGACTCCCAGCAGTCTCACCAGGTGCGTATTATCATTAGCGTATAATCGGTCTGTCTTCACTTCACGCCATTGGTTATTTTTTGACAATTCTCAGTTACAGACCTCTTAATAACTGGTATTTTCTTTCATACATACATCAGTGAAATTTCAACAGCTCATACCTGCCCCCCCACCCCCTCCCCCCCCCCAAAAAAAAAAAAAAAAAAAAAAAGCCCACCACATTTCTGGTAGGCTAAATAGGCCGATCTGTCAGTTCTTGTTCAGTCTGGGATTTTCCCAAACTTCAAACCACATCCACCACAAAGCTCCTCATTCGGCCTTCCCTGCTGCTCCCCTCACACACATCGTCTCAAACACCAACAGCAGAGCTCTTGCTGCACTCCTGCTTTGTTTTGTCAAAGGCATTGTAGGAAGCTGATGTGTCTTTCAAAAAAGTCATTTGCACCCAGTTAAAATACGGGCAGGAACTCATCTTGATTTTGTGGTGGGTTGCGAAATTCATGTGCTGTTTTTACTGGATACCAAGCACTGGGAAACCTGACTTTTAAAAATGCAGGAGGTTCCTGCAACTCCGGTAGGGAGAAGGGTAAGATGTGTATGTGTGTCGGCCTGCCACAGATTTGAGGAAAGCACTTCAGTGCCAGTTAAAGTCAGTTCTCAAAAAGTTCACAGCAAAGGTAGTCTTAAGCTACAAAAATTCAAATCAATTTCTGTAAAACCCTAAGGAGAGTTTAGGATGGTTTATGTAGGAATTTTTAGCTATTCTTCAAAGCTCTGGAATTTAAAGAGATCCTAAAATTCAGATCTAGGCTTTTGGCTTAGGTTTAACTCTAATTTGCACAGAGCTCTGAATATAATATCTTGTCGCAGCCTCCTCCCAACCTTCTCCACATTTTCCTTTCCTTAGATCAGCCATATGAAATCACTTCCATGACAATAAACAGTTGACTTAAAAATACCAGCTGTGGAATTGGAACACACCTTTATTGCTCTAATATGACATTCCAGTATAGATAGGAAATTAATTTTGGTAATTATATTAAAGCACAAAACAAGAAAAAAAATGAGCTTTGATTTTGGGTCTTGCTCATACTAGACCCAAACACTAGTTAGTTTCACGTGAAGAGCAGGCTGTTAAGCTGACCAAGCCTATAAAGGCAAAAATCAGTACCAAAAAATCTCAGGTAGACCTATTTATACCATATTTTATTTACCTTACCTTATGTGTTTTCAGTTTCCAGGCACTTCCTAAATAATTTTGGTTTTATTCCTCACTGTGCATTGCACTCTCTTAATTTTGTACATTAACCTTGTTTAATTCTGTATCGGTTTGAATTTCAGAGGACATCCTCCTAATACTACTGTGGTTGCATAGTTTATTACAACTAACTTTGCATCAAGTCCCAGAAAATTATGGCAAACTACCGAGACAATTCACGGAAAACAGTCTAACATACTTGGTTTTTTGAAGTTACCTGAAGATCTGGAATAGATGTAACATGGGGATGATCCAATGTGTCAACTGCCCTGTTCCTTTGGAAATAATGCTCAGTAAATCCCTCTCTGGTTGGGGGATATTTAAGATGGAAATCACTGTAAATATAAACCAAACCTTATAACTCTGTAAATGTGGTTGTGTCCAGAACAGTTTATAATATAGTATAACAATATCTGGTCAAATGCTTACCTGTCAACAAAATAAGCACTCTTTGAAGTAGCATAGGTAAGTGATAAGAAAATTATTAAAATCTTAAGAGAAAATTGATCCTGTGGAAAATATAGGGTCAAACCCTAGAAAGTGCTGACCACCTGAAAAAAACCACTGCAGAGAAATGCTGATTCTGATGTTGGGAAGCCCTGCATGTGTCTCTGAGATGCAGCCTACCAGCTCTCTGCCGCTCACCTCCCAGGGCTGTTGGCACGGTGGTAGCAGCCAGCAGAAGGGAAGGTTTGATATTTGGGTACATGAGCCTCTGCCAACCGTAATGGTTGGCTTGTAGTGACATGCTGGGCAGTAACGTGCTGGGGTAGGTGGTTTGTGGGAACACATCTTTGCTGTCTGACTGCTACCTGTAGCAGGGAGCTAGGCCTGGCTGAGGGGGATGCTCTTTGCTCCATAAAACTCTGCTAGTTAGTCTGACAGTAAATTGACCACAAATATTTTTAAATGTCAAAATGAAATGAAGAAATTTATGTTGATTTCGGGGGTATTTTTCGTTAGGACTATGTTGGCTTGGACTTTGCTAAAAAGAAAATTCCACATATCCTTTCCTTAATAATTCTCCTTCTAACTTCTAATTAATTTTGCCCATTCTCGATGTACTTTCACCTTCCAGAAAAGCCATTTCCTCTGATTTGTATCAATTGTTCATTTGCTGCTCCTTCTTGAAATTTCTCACTCCTGATTCATGAATCCATTAAAAGCCTTTCCTTTGAAAAGTTGCCCCCACCACTGTGTCAATTATTTCCTAGGGTTGGTGCTGGCAAGTAGAACTTGTGACTCTGCTGAGCAATTAACCTGGCAGTTATCAATAGCAAACACCGTGCACTGTAACAAAACGCCACCGAGTTGGGTGCCATAAGGCGATGGATTGTACAATACAGCTAATGGAAAATGTAATTGTAAAATGGTTAGCCCATCTGACTTCTTTGAACCCTTGGCAGATGACACGCTTAAGTAATGGGTTTAGAAAGCTCATTCTTTCTCGGCGCTGTGGAAAAAGCAGTAATGCCTACGTATATGTAGGCATGCGTGTATACTTAAACAGGGAATGGCAAGCAGTCTGTAACACCATTCTCTATGACTGGGTTTCTTTAAACTGTGCGGATCAGCGGACGCAAAGAGGGGTATTTTCAATCAAAATTGGACAAGAAATTACAGTTATTTTACAGAAATCCTTATGTGGATAGAGTGACGTTTGTGCTCAAACCCGCCCTCCTTGGAGCCCAGTGCTCCATTTCACGTAAGCAGGCTCACTGCTTTTATCGAGTCCTCACTGCTGTGCCCGGCCCACGCTTTTCCCTGTGAGCTTGCCTGGAACGTGATGTGCCTGAGCTGCTCCAGACACAAGGCAGGTGAGGCTGACACGCAGCTTTACGGACTCGCCATGCAGGGGCTGGTCCTACGAGGGTTCAAGGCCGCAATGCAACGTCTGCCTGCATTGCACTGCTGTGCATGTATAGCCATCTCTCATTGCATTTATTGGAAATAATTGTCTTTTGCTTCCCCCTTCCTTCCACCCCAGTGTGACTTCTCTGAAATTAGCCAGTTTACTGTGGCTCTGTGCCTGGCCTCGGCAGGGTATGTGCTGCACTGAAGAAGAGAACCAGACCCTAAACCAGTGAACTCGGTAGTAAAGCATACCAAGACTTGACATCCGAACTGCTGTTTTTGTGTGTGCCACACCGCTCTCTACAGTAAATCGCATTGTTTCACATCTTTTAATTGATAGGAAACTCTGTCTTTATAGACGTGTAATAAAAAGCTACCTTATAATCAAATGCAAATACTCGGTCCCCTTGGCAATTCTTTTCTACTATCTATCCCATTGAAGATTGGTTAATTATCTGATTTAACACCAATTCCTCGTGACGGCAGTTGACAGGGACATGTACTGGGTACCTGAGACTGGTCCAGGATTCTGAAATTGTCCATCATCTCAAAACGTGATCTGACTTGGTTGGTGCTAAAGAACATCTGAAGGTTATTATAACTTCTATAAGGTACAGACAAGCCTGCATTTAGTGCTGTACTATATGCTTTGTGAAGTGTAACAGCACTAAAGTTATATATTAACTCTATGAAATTGAAGTGTTCTTGCATATTACATTAATACCAGTTAATAGGGAATTAGTGCCACCTAATGTAAAAATGTAACCTGAGTGTTTCGGATAGTATAAGGGAGGGCTTTCTCATTCTCTCTCTTCCATTTGCCATAAACATTAGTGAAATAAAAATAACTGTGGATTATGGAGCTGTTAAATATTATATATTCCTATGCTATTAAATATAATCAATGCCTATTACACAAACTTTACCTTTGATTGGCAACAAATACTCTGTTTTATTCTGAGAAATTGGCCATTTTGTAATGCTCTAAAGGATTAATTGCATTAATGAAATACTTCCCTGTCGCAGTCTTGTATAAACTATAATTATTTTGGCCCCAGTTCTGCAAATGCGTATGCAAGTTCTTAATTGCACTCAGGTAAGGAGAATTAAGTGCATGTATAAATGTTAATGTGAGCAGAAGCAAGGTCCTATGTGTAGCCGTTTTTCCTTTTACTAAAGGTACAAGTCTGAATTCCAAAGATGACTGAGTCTCTCTGGCTATTCTACAGGAGAAGAATAATCCTTTAATAAAGATTAGTGAGAGCAAAGATAAATATAGTGAAGGAGTGCTCTGGTTCCCCAACTGCCTAAAAGGTATCTTCTATCTGAATTGAATTTCCCAAAAGAAAGAGCAAAGATAAAGAAATCGTTAATTTAAAAAAAAAAACCCAAAACATTATAGTTTCACCCAGAACCCTTTTCCCTTTCTCACACACCAGCTTTCTTGCGCATTGGCCACAAGCAACCTCCACCTTTCAGTCACTCGCAGTGACTAAGGTGTATGGCAGTGCCTGAATGTTGAACACGTAACTCGGCCTGTGGTTTTGCTCCTGCCACTATCACTCAGGACAGTGCTCCCAGTGACCGCGGAGAAGGCAAATCTCTGTCCAACATCTAGATTAAAATGTCTATACTAGAAAGATACAATAAATAGAGCTCTATATATTCTGCGTATAACAAAAATATAATTGGCACAAGGATGGCTTGCTGAGATGCTGTCACATGAGTCACCCCTGCCCAAAGATGATTCCGTGCTAACGCAGTGACTTCTATAAAGGTACAGATACATATTGCAGTATCTAGAGTGATCTAAGAAAGAGCAGGGAGAAGTCTAGGGCCTGTGTCACGAAGCTCTTGTTGCAGACCTAGTTAAAGGTTTTGCTAAGAAAGCTTTGTTTTCTTTTTTCAACTAATTTTAATGCCAACGTATGCTGAAGCACTATTATTACATTTGATATTTTAAAAACGATGCACTTGCACAAAGTTTGCTTTAGACATTGCCACTGTTAATCACAATAGGCCTTCAAATGTTTGAACTGGGATGCATCTGAGTATTGATGAAGGAGAGGTAGCTACTGGCAAATATTTTGTTTTGTTGCTTTTATTAAAAAAATGTATCCATGCACAACACCTTGAAAAGAGTCAGAATGAAGTATCAGTAAATGATATTACTGGAGCTTTTGAAACTATTTAGGTCATAATAATATAACCACTTCCAGGTGGGCAGAAAAGCAACTACATTGGTTTTGTTGCGTGATCGATAGTGTGTCATAAATGAGGTGAGGAAAAGTGCCCAATCTCAGCTTTTCTGCTTTATTTAGTAACTATGGTGAATGCCTGATTGAAACTGACCGTGCAACTTTAAGAGAATGAGGGCCAAAACCCCCAGCATATCTATTTCTAATGTGAATTTGGTGAGAGTCACTTTTTGGTTACACTAACATTTAAAGTATGATACTTCATTTTTCTTAAAATGAAACCTGAAATTTATAAAAATGATAAAATCAACTAAATCTTAAAAAAACAACCTACAACATCTTGACTTTGTGAACCGTTAGAAAGACAACTGTTATTCTGAGACATAAACAATGAATATTGTGAGAGTTTTTACAATAAATTTCAGCACAGTCCAAATGTTTTAACCAAAATGCAATATGTAGGTAGAAATGCAGCTAGATGAGATGTTTTGACTCTGACAATAGGGAAGGACTAGTGTTAAAAAACTTTTCATAAATAAACTGCATACATTTCCTTCCCCACCAAAGTAATTTAAAAATACACTATCTTTAAATGATAGTGCATAATAGAAAATTCAAAATCTAATTGTAAAAGTAATAATTTGTGTCATGCACTCATTTATTTTTATTACAGCTTCAATTTAGCTCATATTTCTGTTACCACAATGTAAATGATAAACATGTTGGTAGCTGCCTTTATATCAGGTTATATATTTAAAGCAGAAATTGTCACCATCAGGATTACTAGTCATTCTGATGCACAGAAAACGCATTCTGGAACAAATTACGCAAAGTTGCATGCTCTGGCTTTTGAGATAGTTGCATGAGCCTAATTGTAAAAGGGTTGCCTGTTTCAGAGAGCATTTGATAGACACAAATGGAAAGCTGTGGTGCTTCTGCTGAGCTAAGCTAGACTGTGATGTTGAAACTATCTTCCAGGTGCTAAATGGTGACATGCTTCTCCCTAAAATTCGTCTTCTCCTCTTTCTGAAAGACACAATCTCATGCGGGGTGCGGGGAGAGCTGCAGTGCCCACCCTGCAGCCGCATGGGAGGTCCCTGGGCCCAGCGTGGCCTCCCCAGGCAGTCCAGTTCCCTGCTTTTATTTCCCTAGCTCGTCTAGCTTTAATTAGAGATGATCCTGTTTCTCTCCCTAGCATGCAAAGACGAAGCCGTCCTGCTGGGCTGAGGAACAGAGAAGGCAATTGTCATTAGCCTTCATTCAAAGCTTTGACGTGGTGCCTCCACGTGAGAGGCCCTTGACACGCAACCCCCTGCAACGGGCTCCGTGCAAACCGTTTGCAGAGACAGGCACCCCGTTCTTAAAAACAGTTGAGCCCCACGGACATTACAAGAGCAGCCTGACGTCAGACACCGCACCAAGGAAATGAATGCTATGGATCTTACCTTCATATGTGCAGAGGGCTGAATATTCTGTATATGAGTTAAACTAATGTTGAACTCTTTTTAAAAAGTCCACTTTGCTGTCACTGTAGCCTCTCCCTTTCCTAACCCCATACACAAACTACCCTCCTCACAATGTTCTCTTCAACTTTATCAAAGTTTCATGGGCATTTGAAAGTGTTTCATGTGAAAGCAGTTGGCTTTCCAAAAATGTAACCTGTTTCAAGGCAAAACCCCATCCTATCATCGTTTATCATATCAAACCATTTATATAGGGGTGCCCGCATGGTCCCTCCTCTTGGTCAGATGTCCCAGATATAGCAGCAGCTGATAGGATGAGAGTACAGAGAGTTCTCGAGGACAGAGGTCCACGTGGTGAATGTCACGGACCTGCACTACCCCTCCTTTCGCTTGGATGGCCCAGATAACAACAGCTGCAAAGCTAGAAAAGTGGGTAAAAACCTGCTCACTTAACACCTAGAAGCTGCCTGAGAGGGTGTTTGCCCCAAACTGGCGGAGTAACTGAGGAAGACGACCACCAGCTGGATTAAACAGTAACCTGGGAATTATAAAGAGACTTTGGAAAAAAAGGAGGCGCCAGCTTGAAAAGGAGTGATAAAGCAGGAGGAAGCGTGTTTGGGGCCAGGTGCCCAGGGAGGGCAGGGGGCTGCCCACAGCCCTCGCGGCTGGGGCACAGGTGCTTGGGCACCCATGGGTGCCATGTCTTGGAGGTGGCATGGGAAGGTGCGAGGCATCTCCAAGTGCATACTAACATTTTGCAAATGTCGTGATGAATCTCCTCTATTGCCGGTATTGATCCTGAACGTATAGGTCACAGATTGCCAGTTATGTATGTGCTGTTAATAAATCAATAAACCATTTGATCTTGATTTGATTTAAACCACCTAAACTGAGGCGATTTTCCCTGTAACAATCATATATTTCTGGCATGTTCTGGGCTTTGGTGTTCTGCTCCCATGTACAAGAGATTTCTTTTTCTTTCCCGTACCTTTCCCCCCTTCCCTTGCCCCAAATTTCTGTATTTGCTAAAGATGTCAGAAAATTAGCTTCTCTACTCTAGTGGAAGGGTCTTTTTTCCACTTACCCCATACTATCATTTTGTGAGTGAATTAAATAGAGAGAGAAGGAACGGCCAAATAGCCTTCTTGCTAAGATCATTTATATGTTTATATATATAATTTATATTCACCAGATCCTATGAAAAGGGAGGAAGACTTGACAACATGCTGAGTACCGGAATGTGGAAAACAAACAAACAAATCCACTGATGAAGGCCTAGGAGTGAAGATTTCTACATGATCCTGTACCCTTCCCTGAGTACATTTAAATTCAATTAGCACACTGAGGCATAGTCCAGAGCCTTTAGTTCAGTTGTGACTTCTAAGGTGAAAAAAACAGAGCAAACCACCTTTCTAGAGGAATTTATTTTTAAGTCTCAGGGTCTCTACTGCATTTTAGAGATCAGTGAGAGGGTGCAGAAAGTCACTGCAGTTTTGCTTGCCTGTGATCTCTCGCTGCAGCAAGGACAATGAATGCCTTTTCCCAAGCAGGCTGGTTTGTCTCTTTTCTAAGCCATTTCTTTGAACTGCCTTCCATTAAAAAGAAAAGAGCATCTTGCTGTATCAGATTTACTGTAAGATTCATATTAAGCCACAAAATAGTTCTTCTCCACGCTCCCGTGATCAAACTGTGTACAATGAGTGAAATTGGTCCCTCCATACAGTAGCAGTGCAAGGCTTACTGCATCTCTCAAGTCCCAATTATGCTTTCAGAAGAGTGCATTGGCATTATGAAGGCCAATTTGCCCACAGATGCATTGCGCTCAGTATGATTCGCTTGTCCTACATGGTGAGCTTTATCTAAGGTTGCTAAGCTTGCCTTTTCCTGCCAGCCAAAATCTTCACAAATTTCTTTTTGAGATTTTTCTGGGATTTTCTGTTTCTGAAGAAATACTTGCATAATGTGCTACAGGATGCTGAATAATCCACATTATTCCTGTTTTGTAGTCAAATTTCTGCATTTCTGGTGCTTTCATAATCCATATTTCTGGACAACCGCAAGTGTCATATGTTCAAAGGAGGGAGTATTTTCATGCACTTTATGCATACTCTGATATTAAGGGGTGTTGCCTTTGCAGGAAAAAAAAAAGCCCTCTTGCTCTATACTGAGCAGTGATAAAAATAACTGGTGTCTGTAGAGGCGACAGATGCCAATACTTCGAAGCTCAAGAAAAAGAACGATTTTGAATTGCGTACCATGTTTATAGCATTGTGGAAGTCATCCCACTTTGCAGCGCTGTGACTGAGAGATGCTGATCCATCCTGTCTGCTCCCAGATGATGGGTACTGGTGAAAACTGACCAACTGAGCAGTCTTCAAGAGCTATAGCGGGAAATGTATTTGCTCTTTTCAATTGCTAAAGACACGGTTGTAGTGATGAAGGGAAAATAATGAAAGCAAGCTAAAAGGTAAGAAGAGTTGATCCTACTCCTTTTTTTCTGACCTTTCTGCACAGCTAGATGCCGTGAGATAAATGAGTTGCAGCGGATGAGTGCAACCTCCTGCGGCCGCTGCCTCAGGGTATAGAGCGCTGGGTGGCAGAGAAGTCTGGGGCGCTCCGGCCCAAACCAACCTGCTGGTGGTCTACAAACACAGCATGTGATGCCCACAGCTGGGCCAGGACAGTACTTCTGGGGACCACTTTGTGAACCCCAATCAGAGGGCTTATCTTTCTTAAGAAAAATAGGTGTTTGTGAATTTGGGTCTTTATCTGCACACACCTAGTCAAGGTGTGCCATATAACTGAAAGGATCCCACTTATTTTGGAATTGTCATTATGATATATATAGTCCTTCTCAAATAGCCTCTTGTATTAATCCTGAAGCGGCATCCTGTATCTCCAGTCCTGAACAACATTTTTATATGTATTTCATTGTTGGAGTTATATAATTGCATAACACAGCAACAGCTGATCAGGTCTGCATTTTCAAATAATTTTCTTAATGTAAAAATCATGTTTGTCTATTCTTAAATGCATACACCAAACCAATAGCAAGAAACACAAAATTGTATCTCAGTCAGAATTCTCATTGGTTTGGAATTCCTCTCCAATAAAACAGGGCCCCAGCTTTTGCATGTATGTTTCTGGTCATATATGATTTAGCAAAAAGCAGGCATATACAGCATGAGCTACCAGTACAAGCAATATTGCTCACACATTTACAACCCATGTTTCCCATGAAGAAACACATGCCTTTTTTCTTTTTTTTTAATTGCAAAATATGGTAAGCTTTCTTTTCTTCTACTGTTGATTTTTATTTCAGAAGAGTCTGCGGGAAGGTGTATTATATGTTTTCTGATGGCATTAAAATTGAGTCAAATACTTGATTCCAATATGGATTTTCTACTGTATATTAAGAATTAAGTAGAGACCTGATTGTAGCAGATTTATTTGTCAGAGAGAGATCTTTAAAGACATACCTCACAGTGTGATTCATTTCTATTAAATTAGTTATTTGTCCTCCATGGTGTAATCTTTCCAGGGAGATATCTAACATAGTTTGAATGCAAATTCAACCCTAGGGAAATAAAAGACATAGGAGAACCAATGCAGTCATATTCCATTTTCATTAAGTCTTTTATCTGTTAACCTCAAATTTGTTTCAGTCCATATCAGATACAGATGCTGTCATTCTTACACTTTATTGTGTCATTTAGGATGTTTCTTTCCTGGAATTGAATTTCATTTGTTGCTGAAAAACAGCATAAATTCAGAGAGGGCTTGGAAAAAACCTTTTGTAGTCGCTACCTGTATTTATGTTTTGTGACCATGTCACACAAGAGCCAGCTTATGTTCGTGTGTTCTTGAGAAAAAAAAGCAGATATTGAGAACATCGTCACTGATTTATAGGTTAAGCCTAAATGGTTTCCAGGCAATGTCCTAAAGTTATGAGAGCTGATGTTCATACTACATGACAAAGCAAAGGGGATTTAAGGAAGGAGCCTGAAGAAAGATACTGCTGCTCTAGGCATTATTGTAGTTGCTTGTTTAAGTCCCAGATCAGGAAAACACTGAAGACTATGCTTTTTATCAACCCTGCCATGTAAGTACAAATCAAAGAGCTTGGGCGAATCCAAGCCTCAAAGCATCCTTCCTGGAGCTGATCCACTATTCTCATGGACACGGTAGCTCTTAGGAATAAAAAAAGTGACTAGAGAAATGACACTGCATTTGTAGGAAACACACCTGATTTAGCCATCCTGGTGCAAAGCATCACTGCCCCAAGCAGACAGATTTGGTCCATGCACATTAGATGCTCCTTCCTCACTGATTTCAGCCATGCTTGACTGGAAAGCTGTATCTTTCTAAAAAGCCATTCTTACACAAATACATACATATGTATGTATGTATCTTAGGGAAAAGGCACCCAGGGGGGCGGGGGGTAAAATAAAATTTGTGATCTTAGGACCATATAGCATAGGAAAAGGCTTACCAGAGGAGGTTTTTCTTTTATTGCTGTAGGCATTGCAGACTAAACTATCTGCATTGAGCAATAGCAAGAGTGCTGAAAAATTGCTAGATATAAAAGAGAATATTATGTTGTCATTTTGTGGAAAATCTGGCTTTTAACCTGCAGAATGCAATGAGGATCTAGGAGTGCACAATGCTGCAAAAGTGAGTTAAAATCTAATCCTGCTCCTATTACAAGCAAAGGGTTTCTACCTCGTGTCTTAATAGTGATTTGGAGAAGACGTGATTAAAACTTGGAGACCTCCAGTTCAAATTGATCTTGGCATCTTGATAACTGCAAATCAGATATTCTTTGACCAGCCCCTTCTTTTTTTTTTTTCATTTTCTAAAAGAGCTGTAGCTTAAGCAACCACAAAAATACGTGTATCATTTTCAGAGCAATGTTGGCCTTTGCAAAACTTGCATCCATAGGCCTCAAGAAAAGGAGGAAAATGTGTATAAAATGCAGTCTGCCTGTTGGAGCCCCACTTAACAGACCCTCCAGTACCACCTGAAAAATACGTCCTATGTAACAGAGAAATGAACAAATGAAAAACTGAAATGTCAAAAACCCTTGAGATAGATAGCAACTGCATCCTCTTTGCTATCTTCAAAGCACTTGTAGACACCATATTACAGAAGCAGGCAAGAGGAATCAAAGAAGAGAAACTGGTGTAAAAGACACTCTTTGTGCAAATTTTGTTCTGGAAAGCTCTGAACAACCAGGTGCTGTTGTTGGACAAAGCTGTCCTGTGAAAAAGCCATAGCTGAGTACCCACACCACCATGACCTACAGCCATTAACACAAGATATAGCTGGAAGAATTATTCTCATGTTACTAGTAAATTGTTCTCAGATTACTCTACTAGATGCCCAGCTGTGATTTTATAATGTGCAATTATAGTGTGTTAAGTGAGGTTATTTTTTCCGGGAAATACTAGCATCGATGGAGTGTCTGTAATCTGGGAGCATAAACTTCACTGTGGCTATAAACATGCCAACCCTGGAATCAGACTTCTGACAATGAAAATTGCTGGGTGGACAAGGGAGTCAAATGTGAAAAAGTAATGCATCGCAGGTATGATAAGTGGTAGTGTCAGGATGCAAAGGCCCTGCTTATTGCCAGGATGGAGGTATCTCCCTCAGCCTGAGCAAGAGATACATCTCTTCCCAGGAACAAGAATTTTCTTTAATCAGATCAGAACTGAGGGCTGGATCAGCTCTTTGGCAGATCTGCCAGTTTTTTGGTGATGATCAGAGCTTCCATGCAACTTCTGTCTTTCCTGCTATGAACTCATCCTGAGTCTGTTTTGGAGCAGCCTCCTTGCAGTCTTGGCCCGGGAAATGTGGTGTGATCAATAGTCTTTCATCCCTGCGTGCAAACTTGCAGCCCACAAATTAGGAGTTAATTCGGTATTTCTCTATATCTCCTTTAAAAACATTAATCTACTTTCTGAGGAGAACAAAAACAACCATCAGTTCAGCATGACAAACCATTAGAAGCACTAAGAAGAGGATGTATTATTTGACTTAGTCTGCTATTAATTTCAATTTTAATTTTTTTTTTGGTACTTATGCACCTGTTGACAAATAATAACCAATTCAGTTATATTTCATCATATCATCCTATTTTGTATAATGAACAGGCAGCTGAATGAAACCCTGTCAGTGAAGGTCTGTATTATGCAGACTATTTCCATGTCAAAAGCTTCTTTTCCTTGGCCACTGTTTAATGTTGCACTATAGTAGCATTAATAACTACTTGCTGCAGCAGTTTTCCATGAATTCATATGAAGTCACTCACGTGAAAATTGAGCAGTATTAATCCACTTCTATTATTCTACATGTAATTGTTGCAAGCCGGCATCCTTCCCTTTTTCGCCTAAATTTTAATATGTGTTATAGCATGTGCAATTAAATACATGCAAAAGGCAACTCTGACAGTTTTGAGCCTTGTTTACTTAATTTTAAAATGTTTTATGGTAGAATAAAAATTTACAATCCTCCAACCTACAAAAATGTAATCTGTTGTAAAATATCTCTCTAATTGAATTTGCAGCTCCCAATGACTTTCAAGGTATTACATGGCACTGTCAGAATGGTACTGGTGATAATACGCATCCAGGGTGAATGTGACAGAGATATCAACCTTTATGCCATTTCTTGTAGTGGCCACTCATCTAATGTTTATTTGTGATGTTTTACTATTGGCATATCCCACTCAACAATGTTTGTCCTGGATATTGCCAGTAAAATACTGTAGATGTTTTGTTTTCTTCCTCTAACTTTTCCTGAGATACGCCTGGGAGTATGAATTTGCATTCAGGCCTGATATGATGGAAAAACAAGATAAAAATAAGACCGCTTACCTGCTCATTGTGTTAGTCACCTCGGATTTAAAGAGAGCTCAAAGCAGGTAGGAGCTTACTTGAAGCTTGGCAAATGCCTGAGCACTCAGAGCACAGAAAAGGAAGCCCCTACTCAACTAAAATAATCATTTGCCTCAAAGTGTTGGGACAAACACACCCATGAGGCATTGTGTCCATATTGAAAGAGAAAAGGCTATGGGGCAACTGTGAGAGTGTTTAATGCTTGCTGATTGTTTTTCCGTTGACCTGAAGTGGACTGATTCCTTTCCTGGCCTTTGCTGTTCAGTGTTGAGTAAAGGAGAGTAAGAAAATAAGGGGGGGGGTTGCATTTGAAACCTCAAAAAGTCATCACGGGACTGACTTGTGCTACTTCTACATGGTCCTGCTTTCAGTAGTGTATACAACTGCATCATCCCAGAGGCGCCACTGGGGAGAAGTGCCTCTGTAACGGGGAACACCTGGCTTTACGGGGAAACCCCACAATGTGCTTCAATGGTGCAGCAGCAAACTAACCCTTGCCCAGCCAGCAAGCCCTGTCGGGGCCTGCACCACATCTCTTTCAAATCAGGTGGAGTCTTCCAATTAGTTTAGCAGCTTAGGTCATGATCTTCGCCCTCCCATCAGAGGCACGGCAGAGCTGGGTCTCTGCCGCATCTCAGTCCCTATTCTACTAATCTCTGTTCCCTGTTCTTGAGGACCTGGGAGCATGTTGAGGACTTGAGTAAGGACCTGGGGAGTCAAGAAGGGCTGCAAGATTTACTTACTCTCCTAATTCCAGCCAGCAGGTGATGGTAGCTCTTTAGTTTCTCTTCCGTACTTCAAAGAATTTGGTGCTAAAAGGATCCACCTTGCCCGGCCTGATTCAGCAAGGCAAACTGTGACCCTTGTTACTGCTACTCCTCCCCAGAAGAAAATCCTATAGCATGTGCTCAATGCTATACTGAAGTCCAGTGACATAAATCACAAATCATGCATCCTCAGGTAATTCTCCAGCAAGAGACCAAGTTCAATACATTCTTTTAATAATTTCATTCTTTATTTTATCTCTGTTATGCTTTGTTTGGCTTTAGACACATCAAACGACTCATCTACATCTCCATTCTACCCATTAAATATCTCTTCATCCTGTGGGTGAACTCAAGTACATGCAGCCACCACTGCAAACTGGTGCAGGCTGGGAGAGTGAGCAATTGAGGGAGGTACCACTGCGCGGCTGCCACAGCCCTAAACAGATTTGCTGCCCTGGCTGCTGGGCATTGTCACAACCAAGATGCTAGTTTCGATGGACCCTTGGGCAGACCTGTAGTATGGCCATTCTCAGGTTTTTATACTACTACCAAAGATTTCGTGAAGGCTTTGGCACCTTTCCATTTCCTTAGTTTGCTTTTTTAGGGGATGAGAGGTCTGTGGGGATTTTTAAAAGTATTTCTGTAGGCTTTCTAGGCTAATGTGTTTCAGGATGCTTTTAGGGACATGGCTCGGAAAGGATATCTGTTGGTGAGTGAGGTGGATGTTAAGAAATACTTTGAAACCTTCAGGGTTTTGTTAGCACATTTATACAACTAAAGAAGAGGGGTTTAGATGAACTTTTTTAATGTTAATGTCCAAAACTAGAGTTCTAATTAGACCATCCAAAAGAGTGGCTTGAACTAAACAGCAAAAGCACTTTCAGACACCCCTGACTCCAATGAGAAGCATTGGGTGTTTGGGACTTCTTGCACATCTGCAGAACTGGATCATTCATTTTGGTTTTCTATTGGTAAAAGGTGGTATTAAACAGGAGAGGAAAAAGTGTTCTCTATAATCATAGGAGGCTGAACAAAAGTAAATGGTGGCAAGGGAGATTCAGGCATTCAGAAGAAGGAAAAAAGTGCTTTCCAATGCTAAGATAGGGAAAAAGCAGAGTAGGTTGCCTAGGGACGTTGTGGAGCCTCCATCCTCAGAGACATTTAAGAACAAAACAGCATCAGGTCACTCAAGGATGACCTAAATTTTGTTGATCTTGCCATGCGGAAGGGAAGGGTTGGGGAGATGTCCACAACCCTTGGAACATTATGCATTTGATTTAGGTGCTAAACATAGATCTGTGCTTATGTATACTAAAACAAAATATAAGCTAAAAACCTTACACAAATTACTAAGTTTTGTACAATTATCCCAGTGTTGGTCTGACCAGCTTAGACTATGGAGTTTGCAATACTGGTAAGATGGTGGTTTTCTTCATAAACTATTCTATGGGGGTTTTTGTTTGTTTGGGGGTTTGGTTTTTTGTGTGTGTTTTTTTTTTTTTTAATTATTATTATCTATTTGTTGTTGGGGGTTCTTTAAGGGGAACAGGGAAACAAGCTTCTATAAACCTGCTCCAAAGTAGATCACTGGAATGCTATTTCTATATGTATATAATGCACCTTCAAGTATGAGTCCTGCAATGAAAAAGTTTCAGATATAATGAGTACAATAAAGCTCTCAATATAAAAATGATAACTTTTTGCATCATTTGATTATTTGGGATAAATGCAAAAAAATTACAAAATCCTGTAATGAAGGGATTTTTTTCACATGCTAAATGGCAAATTCTTGGGTCAAACGACTGCCAATTTAATGGGAGAATTAAACCAGTGGCCTGAGAGGTCTGTACATTATTTGCAATTCAGAGAAGCATGAAATTTAGTCATGCACTGTGCTTGGTCACCAACATATTGCTGTGCTGACATTTGAACATGACTGCATTTCTTTCCTCTCTCCACTGCATATCAGAAGCTTGGAAATAAAAATATAGAATTACTCTGAGGCAGGTCTGGCAGCAGAGCAGTTTCACCGCTCTTCCTGACGCTGCCTGTGTCTGCAGTAGCCTGCTGCAGTGCTGCCTGTCAGTGCCCCTGGGACCAAACCCCCGTTCATCTGAATTATCCAGCCTTCGGAAAACCTTTGGACTGCTCAAAAGATGCCCCAGTTGTTATGGTAGGATTGAGACTTTGGGAGAACCCTGTCTCCAGGATGGTCTTTAGACTGTCTCCGGAACACATGTGGAAGATCCACGTTACATAGCGGTCCCAGAGATTACCAACTCTCATCATTTTACATAGCCTATAAGCTTGTTAGGGCAGATGGTCCCCTTCCATAGGTCTGCCTCATGGAAATTTAACATGGCCCATGCGAATGCTAATGGGGCTCTGCCAGGAGGCTTTGCCAAACCTCGTGAGGTAAGGCACGCCACCTTACGTGCAGAGTGGCTGCAGTCTGGCATTGTTGGCATCCCAACGTGCAACATGGATGCGGCCAAGGATGTCCTTACTGGGATGGCCTTCAGATGCAACCCAACAGAGCAGCCATATAATCCCTGTAAGAACTTAGAAGTTTTCCTCCTTGCTTAAATTTTTGGTAGCAACACCAGGGGGTGAGACACGCTGTAGCACACAAATACAGAGGGGGGCATCTTAGAAGAGGTAAACCTGGTACCTGGGAAATGAATGCAGAGCCAAAATTGCTATTTTGTATGCACATTTAGGTGCTTAATTCACATGGCTTGAGTTTCCTTTTAGAAAGCAGTCTTACGTAAGGGCAAGGATAGATGGCGATGGCAGTGGCGGCCATGTCTTTCAGGGAAGTACCTCCAAAGAACTCCTTGAGAAGGGGGCAGGACAATTATTATAACGTTTCTTAAACATGGCATACGGCATACCCAGTGTTAGTGGTCCTAGCCCATTAACTTTCCTTTTTCCTTGCCTACTCTTTCTTGCCTTTAGCAGGTGAGGTCATTATGCAATAGGCACTCATGAAGTCCTTTTCCCATTAAACTGACCCCCCCCGCTACCCTGAAAGCTTAGATGTTTTAACCGAATGCATAGAATGTGGTCATCTAAAAAAACCTCAAACCCATGGCATATTTCCGGCATGTGGTAATAATTATCATAGCAGATTACCAAGAGGATGTAAAATGTATACAAAAGGAATAACTTCTTATGAATACATATTTAAAATGCATTTAAAATGTAAACTAATTTAAATTGCAGAAAGGCTATTAAAATGGTTTATTTTACATGGAAATACATGGTGAATGACTTCTCTGGCTACTGGTGCTGTGCAATTTTGCCATTACTATAATCTTTATTAATCTACAGCATATGGAAAAAGCCTTGTCAAGATAAAAATTAGACTTTTTTTTTTTTTTTTTTGGACTCCTTGCTTAATGTAAGGAAAATTTTAGATTAAAATGAAATGGCAGTATTGAAAGTTAAAGTAAAAGTTTCTACTTATAGAGCCATCTCTTCTTCCGGTGAGCACGTTTTCATCTTTGATATACTGGGAAATAAGTGGACCTCTTTATTAAAAAATCCCAAACCAATATAAAAAAATAAAATGCCTTCTCCTATTTCCCTTTCTTCCCATATCAACTTTTCATGGCTCATAGGATACAATGATCTTGTTGGAGATGGATTTTGGAGAACTTAGACTTAGAGCTATTATTGGCAATACAAAAAAAATCTGAATTATTTGCTAGAGTGGGTGGAAATCATCAGTTTTAAAAACTGATCATAGAATTACACATCCTTGGGGAACATCCTGAAGTAACACATTTTGAATTTTAGAAATAAGATTTTAAAACATCAAGTTCCTAATGCATGAACAAGTTTTCTCTTACTAGGACTTGTTGAAGCATCTTTATGTGTCTTCCTAAGCCTTCACCACTTACTTTCTCTTGAATCACATTTTTATTGTTGATTTTTTTTTTAAAGATTATTTGGATTTCATGCTGAATGGAATGCTTTTAGAGATAAGTAGTCTAATGTATTCTGTAAAGTGTCAGAAGAGTTTCTTTCAAGAGGCTTTCTATTACAAATAAAATATTCTCCAGCATGATTTCAAGGGTGACTTAAAAACAGAGATGGCATTAGAAGCTGCAGTCAATTCAAAGCTTCATCACAGGCTTCAGTGATGAGCAGGTGAGTGTATATGGGAGTAGCGTAACAGAAAACTTACGTTCCTTGCCGTTCAAGCATTGCTTCATTTGTAGAATCTGTTACAATCAATGTGTCATATGTGCTACAAAAGATCGTGAGCAGGACTGGAAAAGATATTTCATATGTTTTACATTGGCCCTTCCCCTGGGTGCAAGTGTCACCCTGAAAGAACAGAAATTCAAATCACAGCTCAAGTGTTTAAAACTTGTCACCGCTTGCCCACAATTATGCAGTGCAAAGCTTGCTAATACTAGAAATGCACCTATTTAAGGTGGGCTTTCAGTTTATGACTGAGATATTACTGATATGGGCACTGGATAAGAGTGGAAAAGTCCCATATATCGTTGTCAAGGTTCTAATAGGAAAACTACAGTTGTTCAAACTTTGAAGACACTAAGTAGCTGGAGGTCTATGACAATTGCAGCAAAAATAGTAGGAGGAAAAAAAAAATCTTCCAAAGAACACCGTCAGTCGTAACTAACATAGCTACAATAACTTCAGCAACCTGGTTTGACAAATAACTGTGAAGATCTGTGTGAGCTTGTACTTGTCAGCTACTTGGATATTCTGCATTTTGTCTTGTTTGCTAATGATGTAGTGCAGAGTCTAGGAGACTGCATTTGAAAGACATTTCAGAAATTACTAAGGTGGATGTCTTATGACAGTTTCCACCAAAGCTTGAATAATTTAACTTTTATACATACGCCAAGCCAGTGCTGTTACTTTTTGTTCTTAATGTGGAAATGAGTCACTTCACATTGCTTAGGCAATGTAGAAAGGATATCTTGAAAATGAGAGAGCAGAGACAGCAGCCTCAAACTCTGAAGTATCAAAATAGGATGAAAAAAAGTTAAATAAAATTACCTAAGTGAAATTATTGTTTGCCATTCTGAGTACTTACAATTAACTCTCAAAAATTTCTAAGTGGCTCAATAGCAGCTACAAAGAGCAAGCTTCAAAAATATGATAAGGGACCTCAAAGTCCTTTTCCAACTATGCCAATAATCGGATTTAAAAAAAAAGAAAAAAAAAATCCTCTTTCTACTAGCACTGTTTCTCTTGCATCTACCCAGCCATCATGGCCCTGAAAACTTGGAATTGTTTTTAAGAGTTTTGCTCCCATAAGGGGTTTTTTTGGCATAAAATTGTTGGAACAAAAATTTATGGAAGAAATAAAATATGGCCAAGTTAAATCAGCCTTCTGTGGTTAAGGAACGTACAGGTCATACATATTTTAATAATTTAAGACTATCTTAACAGTAATACCACTTTTTTCTAAAGTATAAATTATGAAAAATCATGTGTATTTACATGTGATTCATATATGAATGGTGTTTGTATGTATTTGTATGTATTTACATGTATGCACATACATAATATTTCCATACAGTTTGCATATGCTTTCAGTGCTAATCCCGCAAATATTTTATGCTCATACTTAAATATGCATCTAAGCAAATGCTGGGCTCATGTATGCATCATTAGGCACATCTAAGGGCCTAACCTTATCAAACAACCTTTTGGGGTTAAAATATTTACCATGAGGCAATGTGAACATGAAATGATGACAATGACATTGGAAGTTATTTGTGTTTACATAAGTATTAATGGAATGGCTCAAGGACACTGTAGAGGGAACTCCATAAATTGGATGCTGCCCACATCATCCCTGCAACCTTGCCCATAATTTGCTACTAGTGAGAAAAACATGAGAGTCCAAATCGCATTCATTACCAAAGTGGGGGGAAAGTGTCAAAATGGCTTTACTACAAATGAGAACTAGAACTTTGAAGTATCACTTATTACACTTTCTGAAAGGGGGAAAAAGTAATTGGTGGGAGGGCACCATAATAAAATTCCAAATACAAGAGAAAAAAGAAAAACTTCAGTCCAGAGGCAGCATGTAGCTTTGGGTTATACAAATTACTCTTTTTGGGGGTGGTCCCAAGCAAAATACAATCATTATGGGAAAATAGTAATGCTCAGTCAACCTAGCAGTGCAAGATCGAATTCGCTATTCATTTCCCCTAATAAAAAGAAAATAGCCCCAAAAGTTAAAAATAACTCTTTGCCACTTTATTTTCAGTGCTTCAGCTGTTGATTCCTACATCCTCCAATATCTCCATTTTGCCCTTGTGGATCCTATACTTATTATATGTGAATCTACTAAAAATCAGTGAGGCAGAGAAATTCTTCTTATTCCTCTGCCATAAGAGGCCCTCCCACACTACCCCATGAGTCAGTATACCTTTTGTGTCGTCCCTTACATACGGCCCACATGGTAAACTAGAGCCCATTCTGCGGTTTCATTTTGAATAAGTGATACAACTTAAAGAGGAATAGAAGAACAGCTGACTATGCTCTGAGCTGGCGAGAAACCTATGTTCACAGCCTTCCAAATTGTCAGCTGTCTGAAATATTTCAGTATCAATCTCTTTGTAGGAAAGCTTTAAAAAGAAAGTGGAAGATTCCAAGAGGCAGTAGAAGGAAGGCAGGAAAAATGCCTGTGCAACAAGTCGCAAAACAAAAATTGGCACATTCACTGTGTGCGGTACAATGGAAACTAAGACTCAGTAGCATCTCCAGCCCTGCTTTTATATTATATGGGAGAGAAGAGTTATGAAGCATTTTTTACCTAGTTTTATAGAGACAAAAGCCTTTGCAAACTTGAAACCCAAGTGAGTTTACCAATTAAGAATGAAAAACATGGCCAGTGAAATGCGCAGCAGCCTGTGCTGGCAGCAGTACTGCACAGCGGTGCTGCAGGCCAGAATTTTTTAAAGCGTTCCTAGCGAGCTGCAGGAGCAGTGACATTTCCACATACATCTTGACAACAACGCAGATCTTGCTCTAGCAGTGTCACAGCTTTGCTGGGTCTCAAAACCACCATGCAGGTCTGTAGCCCAAATCCCCACCTGGCATATCTCCATCCAGCTACATCCAAGTCATAATTTTACCCTGTTGTCCTTTCACCCACTGTTTGGGTTGCTGGTTCTTAATTTACGACGGTATGTTTTTATTTGTCTGGTTTTCCCCCATTGCGGACTCTCTGCTGACTATATGAGCTGGCCGCTACAAACGTGGAGTGCAGCTGGGATGAGGACTGGGCATATAATTCCCTGGTTTTTTTTTATTATTTCCCATAGCAAAACATCTCAGATGAAACAGGAGAGAAACTGGAAAACTCAAATGCTACGGTGTGGTTCAGATTATGTTATTTATTCAGCATGAAAATCCTGCTTCTGCATGGGTCATAATCAGAAAGAAGCTAATGTTCATACATGTATTATTAATACGACCATGGCTTTAAGTACTATTGTTAGTGTGCGAGGCCATAGTAATAGGGGTGACTTTCACATTAACAGTGCAAAAAGCACAGCTTCTTAGACAGAGAAATAAATTAGAAAATACTACTGCACATCTTTCATAATTACAAACATTAATATTAGTCTGTCATTATGCAACAGACTTTTAGTAGTAGACTCAATAGCATAAATAAGGTGGAACTAAAGCTTATTGTATACAACTGCAGCTGCGAGTGCAGCTAGCCTAAGCTAGACTCCTACTTACATTGCTTTGAAAGTAACAATCTGGAATGAAAGCTCTTGAAAAAAAACCCCTGAAATCAATGCTTTTCAACTCACTGGGAGATGCTTAAAATGCGCGTTTTAGTTCTGGTCTAAAAGATTTAGGGAGTTGCTTCTGATGGGGAAAAATAGCCTACAGAGAAAACGAAATGCTTTAATTCTTCAATTTAGACAATTGCCAAGGTTCAGCCATGAGAGTAAGTTTTATTATTTTGATCTTCACTTCAATTAGGACAGAAATGCCATTCAGCTTGCATTTGAATTGCTAAATATTCGTTTGATTTCCGAGTCATCCCTAAATCCAGTCCAAATTACCCTCTGGATTTTATAACTCTCACTGGACAAATAATTTAGAAGACTACTATTGATGGGCTTCTAACCGTCTCATATTCAAGGCATCTGACCTGAACATGTCCCAGGACAGGAATGGCATAGGACCTGACCTTGAGAGTTTCAAAGGTATGCATTTCTTTTTTGTGAAGGAGAGATTATTGCAGCCAGCATTTCTGAGGTTGCAGACAGAGCCAATCTATGTTTATAGTCCAGATAAAAACCAAAAATATGCAGTTCCACTGTTTTCAAAGCAGTCACTGTTGCATTATAAACTCACTAGCTGTATTACATATTTTATATGTAACAGGTAGTATGTATTTTTTTGTCACCAGCTTCTCTCTTCTGTAAGGAAAAAGCTTTCATGCATTCAAAGATTCTGGTTTTAAAAGGGTCAGTGGCCTTTCTGATGTTTTAAACTTTCAGTAAATGACACATTTGATAAAATAAGATTTCTATGCTTTGTTTCTGCACTTGTTGGGAGACTTGTGTCACAAGCTTTGTAAGAGATCTGCCCCCACCATCAGATAATAAACTGATTTTGCAAGAATTTAGTATTTCACGAAGGAATGTTTGGAACTGGCCGCCTCTTCCTTTTAGTGTTTTTATCACATGAGCTTTTCTTGTTCTGTGTTTGGTTTATCATTTCTGACTGCTTTCATTTTTTTATATGTATCAACATAGTAGGAAAATGATTTTTAGCCAACAAATTGACAACTTCCTAACTGTGGGCGAAATTGTAGTTAAAAATACTTCTGAAGACCACAGCACTTCTGTATTTTTTTGCTATAGCACATTCAAGAGTGAGGGTGAACAATTCTTTGATTACCTGAGGAAAAAAAAAAAAAATCCACATTCCCACAAGACTGACAAGAGCTGAAACAAAGAGGGATGTATTAAAAAAAAACATTGTACAAAACTATTTGTATGTGTGGGATTGTATATGCCTCTGTGTGTGTGTCTCTATAAATTCCTACATTTTTACTCATACTATTCCTTGTCCTAGTGGTAATTTTCATTCTGAAATATTACTGCAGTAGTATCTCAGCTTTAATGAATGCAGTCAAATGTCCCCTTCTAGGTGCTGTCCCGATCCAATGTTGGGAAGGTTTTGATATGATCCCAAGAGCGAGGTTAAGACACAAATGAGGTCAAATGCCGTATACCCAAAAGAGCTTTTTTATTATCAAAAGTATCAAAAGTAGAAACCAGTAGCAATAGGATAGAATGGAAGAAAAGGCAGAAAATCAAGCAAGCAG
This sequence comes from Astur gentilis, assembly GCF_929443795.1. NCBI lineage: Eukaryota > Metazoa > Chordata > Aves > Accipitriformes > Accipitridae > Astur > Astur gentilis. The sequence continues at coordinate 14,059,590 of NC_064900.1, read as the reverse complement.
TCGGGATAGAGTTGCAAGGACAGTCACCACCATGGATCCAGCAGCATCCCGTTGGTCCTCAGTCTTCAATTCTTCGGTGGTGGGTGCACACCACGGCTTGTCTCCACGGGTTTTTATAGGGCATATGTCGATGATGCATGCACATACCTATTGTTCATGCACTGCTCACGCACTGCAGGTTTCATCTATCACACAAACTTCATGTGATCAACACCAGAAACCAGTATCTTATCTCAAAGACTACAGTTTCCATCAGAATGGTAGTCTCCACATTCCTGCATGCTTCATCAGCTTCAGCCCATCTCCTCCCCTGGACGCCTCAGTGGCCTGGTAATCGTCCTTATGGACAGAGGACTGTCCTGCTTAAACAGGCCATCTCAGGGAAAACACTCGAGATAAGCAGTTCACAATTCAGTCTCTCATGTCAAACAATCCTTGAGATGAATGGCTTGAGATGACAGTCCAGTCTCTCACACCTAACAATCTTTGAGACAATCAGATCGAGAGAACAATCCAGTCTCTCACAGGTGCAAGAAAAGAATTCACTCTTTTAGTCCCTTATAAGATCCATTAGTAGCATGTCTGCAGTAACATCTTACTAGGTGACAATATTTCCTATTGTTGGCAATACTAAGAACTCTGCATCATTTATTCCACCTTCACTGCTAATTGCATTCTGCTTGCTGACCAAGTTAACATAGTTTTCTCATTCCTATTATTTTCTTTTTACCTGCTACTCAGCCCTTTGCTGTTTTGAAAACTGGTGTCTTCCTCCTTTCTCAAATGATGGCTGCATCAGTGATTCATGAAGCGCTGTGCACATGGTTTGCTGATTCGACTGCAGGGTTTGGTTAGCTTAAATACTATGTACATACAACCTAGTCACTCCTAGGACTGAGTATATTTGAAGGACAGATTTCGTAATACCTTCCTTTCCTTCCATGCCATCGGCTTATCACTTTATCTGGTTTTTGAAGAATGTAACAATGTTTAGAAAGAATTTAATGATAGGATGAACTATGTCAGACAGATGGCTTCAAATTACAGTTATTAGAAATCCAGCCTAACGATCTGCGCCTTAATAATTAATCATTGAAGAGCTCTTATTTTAAGCTTCTCTTAGAAATACCATTTCTCTGATGTGCATGTAACTTGGGAGAGGACGGACAAATTCAGTGATTTTTAGCCAGTGTTTTCCTCTCTTATTGAGGCATAGGGTTATCTGCCTATCCAACCTCTTGCAGCTGCAGAAATCTTCTTTGTGCAGTACTATCAAGATGCTTGAAATAGCTGAATTAGACTAATCCAAACAGTTCCCTAAGAACTGCAGATATTACCCACAATATGCACATGCGTGCAAACACACAAATCTTTTCTACGAGGCATTTCATAAAACTGCTTAATTTGTATGGCAGATAAGCAGAAGATTTTGGCTTCAACCGGTGTAAAATTCACTGAGAACAGTGTAAAGTCGATAGATATAATTTACACCTGCCAAGAATCTGACTTCATCTCGGGTATCTTCTTGGCAGAGTTTGAAAACTGCGCGTTTTCTAGAAAGACTAGGGCCAACAGGAAGGCTTCAGCAGTGGAAAGCTACTGAAGACCGCAGCCGGCCAGCGTGGCGCTCTGCTCCTCCGCAGCCGTGTCACAGGGGTGGCAGAGCCCAGCCTGTGGTCGTGAACGCTGCGGTGGCATTGCTGCGATTGCGGTTGCTGCTCTCCCACAGCTTCAGTGTCACACGTTTGTTCCACTCTCTGCTGATGGTCCTCCAGTTGTTTATAAGTATGTGGATATATACACACATCGATGTATAATAAGCGTATAGATGCTTGTATACACATACCGGTAGTTCAGACATAACTGTAGGGTCTCAAATTTTTTTTAGATGTTCAAATTTCATGGTAAATAGGCATTTATTTGAATTCTGACCATGTTTTAAATCATTCTGCATCCACTCTGACTTTGACCTGAAAAACAACCACGTGGATTCAGCATCTATTAGAACGTTTTTGTGTGAAAACTGTACACTTTTCTTCTCCTTTGGCCCCCCACCACCTTGGATGTGTACTTTCCATGGGCACTCTCCTGTAGGAACATCTAGATACTTGTCTTCCAGCTTGGCCTCCGTGGGCAGAAGCAGTGGAAGTGAATGGAGTTCTGGTTAATTAACACTAAGTGACTAGTAATCACACAGACTAGAGTGCTTGAAGAGGAACTCCTGATTCATGAGTACCACTTATTGATTTCTTTTAAGCCATTTGTCTTGCTCCTTCTTACTAAATCTGTGCTGTTCCTCTGTTGTTGTTTTTTGCCCCAAAACATTCTCACAAAGTACTTCTGTTTTTAAAAAGAACAGGTGCAATCCATCTCAGGGAAATGATCAAGATACCAAGAAAGCTGAAAATTACTGGGGATGCCTGGGAGCGTGTGCTTGGCTGTGGCTCCTCCGCAGTTCTCAATACCCAGACAGTGAAGCACAGGAACTCTCCTCCGCCTACAGTAAATTGAAAGGAGGAGTCTCGTCCTGTGCTTTGAAGGTCAGGAACCCCAAAGAGGGGCCTGCAACCCAGAATCTAATGCAGGGGAAGGCAGAAATGTAAAATGGTTTGGTCAGCCTTTATTTTTCATAGCTTTTAGAAATCTGCAAAACAAACGTTAGTCTTCTTAGGTATGCGCTTTCCATGGAGCCCTCTTTTCTCTCTTATGCATGTTTACTTTTAAGATGTGTTTTCCTACTTTTCCAAAATGCATAAATAGTTTCTAAAAAAGAAAACAGAACCCCATTTGTTTATTGAATGGGCTAGAACAAGGTCCCAGAGTCATTCTTGAATATATAAATACAGAAGATAAGGGCAGTTAGGAAAGAAAAATAACTGAGTATTTATCTTCTTACCTGAGAGATAGATCATTTTCAAACCTTTTACACTTTTTTGCACAGCTCTGCAGGCATGTGTTTGTACAGAAGAACAATAGTGTAGCTCATTTACAGCTGCTTTATTCTATAATACCAACAATATATGTCATGATGTTTCCATGCTTTGGAAAGCCTGCAAGCAGGGTAAATTTAACTGTAAGTCTCCAATATTTTTATTTTCTTGAATTAGCAAAATGCATTCACATTAGATGAATGAGGTTAATGACACAGAAAGTGAAAGTGAGTTGGAGATCAAAAGGGGTCAGTGAGACACGTGTTCCCAGCATCTCCAATGTTTACATGCTGGAGTCCTCTAGAGTAACCTGTGGTGTCTCCCCTTTCTCCTTAGGACACTATGTACTAGGCAAATATTTGCTTATACATTCAGTGCTGGTGTTCACTGGGATTCACCTGACCAAGTGTGTCAGGATACCTGTCCATAGAGCAGTTCACTTGTGAACTCTTTATGCTAGTCTCCATTTGCAAAGAAATAGTCAGTGGTAGGGAGGTGATAGTCAACTGATCTTAGTCATCTACCTCAAAATGAGATGACTCATATTCCACAAATAACCATTTCTTTCCACTGACTTTTAAAATCGAGAAAACTAGCTCCTGTTAAGATATTTAAACTGCAGGCATTTTTACATGTCTAGAGCTACAACTGAGAGTCATCAAAGTAAATTTAACATGTTTGCATCTGTTCAGATGAATTTGACCCTTCCAGCCTACTGGTGTCCTGTGGAATGAGAATGCAGAAACAACGAATAGCAGGTGGTGGCAGGCAGAGTTTCTCACGTCTGTCAGACCTTGTTTGTCTGCACCTTACCTCTTCATCAGTTTAATGACAACCTGAATAAGAGAAAGACACATATCACCATGGGTTAAGATCTAATATGTGCTTTGCACTGAACCAGAGGACAGAAAGTTTAAGCTAATCCAATCCATATTGTGTTCACATGATGGAGTGCCCAAGAAGTTCCCAGATGGGTTCCAATCACATCATGCGAAAAACCTATTGCCATAGGTTTTACCATATGGCAAAAATAGTTCTGGCCAAGTGCTTAGGGAATGTCTACACCAGTGTGTGAAAGAACAAATAATCCAGGACAGTCTGTTTCTTGCTGCTCACTAAGGGCCTTACTGGCCACGTAACAAGAGGCAGGCCAGATTTATTTTGTGGGTTTAACTTAGTCTGTGGGCCATGGGTTCTCCATCCCTTTGACAGAAATCACCTTCAGGGAACAAATCAGAAAAAAAAAGTTCAAACCTAGAATGAAGCTTTTTCTTTTACTTCGAATTTACAAAAAATAAAAGCAATTGCTAATTGTTATGCTTCAGTTTAAAAAACAATCCTGTAATTAAAAAAAAGTCCTCCTTGCAGGACTGCCTAAAACTAAACCATATGACTGACAGAGTTGTCCAGACACTCCTTGAACTCTGACAGGCTTGGTGCTATGACCACTTCCCTGGGCAGCCTGTTCCAGTGACCGACCACCCTCTCCGTGAAGAACTTTTTCCTATCGTCCAACCTGAACTTCCCCTGACGCAGCTTCATTCCATCTCCTCGTGTCCTGTCGCTGGTCACCAGAGAGAGGAGATCAGCACGTGCCCCTCCGCTGCCCCCCTCGAGGAAGTTGTAGACTGCAAGGAGGTCACCCCTCAGCCTTCTCTGCTCCAAGCTGAACAAACCAAGTGGCCTCAGCCGCTCCTCGCAAGTTTTGCCCTTGAGATCTTTCACCGTCTTGGTCACCCTCCTCTGGACATATCCTAATAGCTTGATGTCCTTCTTATATTGAGGCACCCAAAACTGCATATAGTACTGAAGGTGAGGCCACACCAGTGCAGGGTAGAGGGGGACAATCACCTCCCTCAACCAGCTGGGTATGCTGTGCTTGATGCACCCCATGACATGGTTGGCCATTTTGGGGGTCAACCTTTTCATACTTCCTTTTTCTTGCTCTTATATCTTGTCCTTGTTGATGGTAAAAGGTAGGCAGAAAAGGGGAGACAAAAAATCAAATCTTTTGAGCTATCCTTGAAGAGATTACCTGCCACTATTCTTTTTTAAGGCTTCTAAATTACCATTCACTTCTTTTTTGCAATTTATTTCACAGTATCGCAGAATCACAGAAGAGCTGAGGTAGGAAGGCACCTCTGAAGATCATCTAGTCCAACCACCCTCCTCCAGCAGGGTCACCTAGAGTAGGTTGCCCAGGACCATATCTAGCCAGATTTTGATATATAAGAATGGAAACACTGCAAACTCTTTGGACAACCTGTTCTGCTGCTTGATCACCCTCGCTATAATTTTTTTTTTCTTATGTTTAAATGAAATTTCTTGTATTTCAATTTGTACCCACTGCCCATTGTCTGTTCACAGCATACTGTGGAGAAGACCCTGCCTCCATCTTCTTTACCGGCCCCATCAGGCACAGGTAAGCTCCTCCTGAGCCTTCTCTTCTCCAGGCTGGACAGTCCCAGCTCTCTCAGCCTCTCCTTATATGATGGATGCTCCAGTCCCTTGATTGTGGCCCACCTTTTGGTGGGAGATAAAGGACCAGCTTTGGCCATCAGCGGCTCGCCCCGCACACCTGAAATATAAACTCTTGTCAGTGTTGGATATGTGGTGTCAGACAGCTTTGTACATGTCAGCACCCCTTCAGAGTCATCTAGGGAACAGCCAAAGCCATACTGGCTGATTTTAGTGTTGTTCAAGTACTAGCTGATTTCAGAAAGGTTACTTGCATAATAACATCTTTAAATAAAGTGGCATGCCTTAATGCTGCCACTTTAGTCACTTTTCTTTGTCTCAGAAGCTGCTGTGAAGCTGAAAGGAGGGCAAATACCCCTCCATTATATGCTACTTTTCCTCCTTGATTGGAAGCTCTAAGGCACCATGATAAAAATAACCTTTTTTCCTCACAAACTAGAGCTAGTCTCTGTACTGGTTCGCAGTAGTCTATCTCAGAGCAGGAGATAAAAGAAGCTGAGCAAGAGTTCAGCACTGTGGTTCCTTTCTTTAATGCAGTCCCAAGCTTCCCTATAAATGAGTGTCATAACATGACTAAGCTTCTGCCCCACACCAGAATCTTTCCATAGGGTTGATGTCAGAGCTGAGTCCGTGGTTCAGGTTAGCACAGTGAACAAAGAAAGCATGATCAAATCAGTGCATTGGTAGACCCTAGCTGAAGAGCTAGGGCCACAATCTCACCAGCCCACAAAGCTGATGCTGTGTCTGGGCTGGCAGGATTTTGGGGTGAGCTCTTGCGATCTTGTTGCACACACAGTGCTATTAAGACTGCAGCAGAACTCGGTTCTCTGTCAGTTTAGGAAAGATTTCCTATTTTCAGTTATATGGATTACAGTTAATGAGGTACTGTGGTGAAAATATAGTAACTGACAATAATATTAATTATTGCAGATCAAGTGCTTTTTCCTAAAGTAGTTGTGTGGAATTCAAGAGGTAGCAAGTTGCAATATTAAGCATGTAATTTGCTGACAAAGAGGAACGCCTTTGCTCTTTCTAGTGCAGTGGCTTCTAGTGGCTTTCCTTTCCTCTAAATTCCAGTCCATAGTCCCCAAAAAGCTTAACTTTAAATAGTTTCTCACCCTGCATTGATTTATTCAAGGAATTGACTGTGTGGTCAATCAAGTAACCCTGAAGTGATTAATTAGAATGTGTTTAGTTCATTGATTTGTTATTATATGATTTGTCAGATTCTGAATCTAATGAAGGAAACTAGCCCAGTAACACTTTTTGTCAGAAAAAAAAATGTGGAAAGGAGACTTTGGCTTCAAAGGGGTTTCTTTCTATTCAAGCTGTGCAGAAAAAGTCCACATTTTTTGCAGTACTGCTAAACCTAAGCATTTACCCATCAAGTTCCTAATCTAAAAACTTCTTGATGTTTTGATAGTAATTATATTGGTTTATTTTTTAATATCTAAGCCTTTAAGGTACCTGTGGGTGTAAATTTGAATTTTGACAATGAAGATTAAAACAAAAGTCAATTTTCAAATACAAGTTGAAATTGTCATATTAGCACATCATTCCAGGTTTTAGGTAGATTCCTATGTCATTGAGGAAGATGTCTTCCCTTGGGAAGAGGACTATGGTTTCTGAGGAGCCTATGCCTGTTTGATATTATGGTTTGACAAGAAGGGTCAAACATGTAATTCAGCTAGCATGAAATGACACTGAGACAAAAGTAGCTGAACACTGGACAACGTCAGCTAGTGGGAAAAGTCAGGTCTCTGCCCAGACAGAAAAGAGAGGCCAGAAAAGTAACACAAAGCTGTAGAACTGCAAGGAAAGGCAAGATGCTGTAACAAAGCCTAGTGAATCCTGAAGAGGCAGTAACGGCTGTATCCTGTGTCACATTCGACTTGCCGTTGGCATAGGATTCTGCCTGAGAGAAAAAAACCACTTTGCTTCTGGTCTTCACACTCTAAGTTCAATAAAAGTACTTTCAGCGTAGAACACATATTATTCCACAGCAACATAATCAGACAAATAGCCATCTGACACTGCTGCTGAACCGCTTTCCTGCTCTATACTAGAATATAAACAGGCAAAAAGATTCATGGTTGATGGTACACACAGATCTGAAGAGAAGAACCCACCTAGATGGAAGTGCAGCTCCCATGGTGGAGGCTGGCATCCTGTCAATCTACTGCAGGTATGCTTGCTCAGTCAAAATATAAGTGCCCCCCCAGTTTAGTCAGCAGTATCAGACGTGCCAAAGGAAGCCACAAAAATTTTGGCTACAGGCAATTTAAGGAATAGCATCAACAAGAAGTCTAAACTTAATAGGGGTAGGAATGAGTTTACACGCTAAACATTTTCCTTGCCATATTCTTTTCTTTTCACCATGCCAATGTAAACATGGGTGCCTTTTAGCTTTATAAACTAAAATTATAAGTCTCAGTTGTCTGCAGTGTTGATGGTAAACTAAAATTGGGAAATGCATTGTCGTGTTAACTTTTAAAATCTTTCTGTCAGTTGTAATTATACTTTTTAAATAAGGCTGGGTTTTTTTCAGTTTTTTGGAATGCACCTGTGCTCTCCTACTCTGAAAATGATTTACAACAAAATAAGGGAAGTTGCCTAAAATGTACTCACTCTTCTATTCCGCTATTTATCTTTAAGTGTAAACTCCAAAGGAAAAAATCTTTGTACAACCACCTAAGTCCTAGTCCTATAACTTTTTTTACCCTGCCACTGCAGGAGTCTTGTATGCCCACAAACTTGTTCACTGTCCTAATTCTATTGGTGGATTTAAGTGGAGGTATTGCTACTCCCCAAACCTGCAAATTTTAGATGCAAATTTATAGGTAAAGGCAGGCCACATCCTGAAGCATGTGACATCTCTCCAACAAAAAAAATCCTCAATGTGATGGCTGTGTGTTGACACAGAGAATTAAAGACATTTTTGACAATACATCACTGAAGTGATTAGTGATCCTTGAATATTTTCAGCAATCTTTTCTGGCCTTACTGAGACTAATATTTTGTTTGCTTTACTCATCACTGTGCATGTCAACAGATGTTTTCATCGTGCTGTCCACAGTGACCCAGAGGTCTTTTTCCAGAGCAGCAGCAGCTAGAATACTGAAGCACAGGGTAGAAGACAGTATAAACTGCCATTGTAAGCTGATAACATCAACAGAAAGGAATGAGTAGCTTGAGTTTTATTCAACATAGAATCAGTTTCGTTGCAAAGAACACAATAAATTTATACAACATCTCAAAGCATGCAATATAGCGTGGGTAGTTTTAATTTGTAGAAACTGTTAATTATTCCCATTCCATTACTAACAATGGGAACTTTTTTGTAGGAATTAAAAATCGATTTGAAAAGTAATTACTTCATTAAATTTAGTAATTGTGTGCTATAGCCACCTCAATCTTCTTTAAAATGAATGACAGGACACTTTTGTCATTCATTGTTCTATGTGAATTTAAGAAGTACGACTCTCCTATTTAATATTAAAGCAAAGAGGAAAAGCTGTAGTAGACATTCCTGAGCCAAATGAGTAGAGGATTTTGGAAACTGGAAAGGTATGTCAGTACTGTAGCCACAGAAACCAGGACTGAACTATATAATTGCTAACTTCAATGAAACATGGGCAGGAGGTCCTTTTCCTTAAGGATATCCTCCAGGTAAGAAGGCATAACTCCTTCCTCGGGCTTCCACTTCCCACCTGTACATGTGAGAAAAGAAAAAGGGGTAAAGCCTTGCAGATATTCTTCTACTTTGAATTTTGAGGAGGCAAAAGTTTTTTAATTCGGTGTCCGGCTTGTTAACCTGGTTGCAAAGATAGAATTTTTCAGGACAAAAGAAGAGGAAAATAGCAGTAAAAGAACCAGTCTGCCGAAAACCATTGCAAAACTTTACGCAACTTTTGTTGTGCAGACACAAGTGTGCTTGCAGATAGTTGCACATGCATCTATTAGTGCAGTTTTTAATAGGATTTAGATGTGCAGTCCCACATGATGTGTCAGACTTTTTAAGTGTCTTGTGTAATCTTTATAACCGTCTTGCAATGATTGCGCGACAGAGTACATCTGCCATCAGTTAACTTAATTGGGAGGCTTCAGCTGAGAAGGCTTGGAGGGACTTGTTTGAGCACAATAACTTTTCTGTCACGTGTGGTCCCACATGTCAGGCAAGGCCAGCTGAAGCACTCTAGGTCAGGCTGACTCCTGTAGCATCAGTAGAATTTTCTGAGCTGTTGTTGTCTGGGTCACTGTAGTGGTGGGAAGGCATCACAGGTCCAAAGAGGCCAGGAGACCAGGAGGGGGTTCTGGGTCCTGTGCAGAAGGAAAAGGGCCAGGGAAGGGTGTGAGAGATTGCATATAATTTGTTTAGGAGTAGAGGTGATACGGGAAGGCAGTTTCCACATCACTTGGAGTGGTAGAAAACTCCCGGGGTGGGGTCTGAAAGAGTGTCAGTGTTAGGCTCAAGGAGAGATGTTCTAACAGCACTTTCCTTAGTCTGTACAAAATCCAAACAATTATACACTCAGAACGCTGGACTGAAAATATGCTTTAAAATATAGGCAGATGTTTTCACAAAATAAAGTTAGCTAGCTAAAGACCTCTCTAAACATCTCCCTTTCACTTAACCAGCCACAGTCCTCCCACGTGTTCTCTCATTCAGTTCAGATTGCTTCTGGCTGTTTTCATTCTGGTTTGCAGGTTAGCAGCAAGGAGTCAAACATGCTTATTTGCATAGTGTTCCTCTTCTTTCATTCTGCATTTCTGTGGGCTCTTAATGTATGCTGACTGACTTTTTTCCCACACTTTCTCTTGCCTGTCCTACATGTTGAATGATGAAAGGGTGAGAGATAAAGGAAAGTTGTCAGAACATCAGTAAATTGGGATCTGTAATAGCGAGGTGGTTAAATATTCAACATAAGCAGTTGCTGCGGCACCTGAAAAGCCTGAGAAACAGCAGCAAAAGTCAACTGTTTCCTCGTTCCTTGAGATTGCTATCGGAAGTGTGCAAAATATCAAACCCCTTTGATTTAGTTAGAGTGCAGAGCATTCCTAGTCACCTGTTAACACACGGGGCCATTTGTCCTTCTGCTTCCCTGGCGTGGTATAGCCTTGACTAGGCTCTCAGCAGAGTCCCAAGCACATTTTCTGTTTGTATTTGTGGGCCAAACTTTTGCCTGTTGCTGCAGCAGAAGGGAACAAAGACATAGCTCAACATCATGAAGACAGGACAGGGTGAGAAATGGGACTTGGAGAGGTAAGAGAACAGGGTGAGGATTGGCATGCTTTTAGTTACTCCCCCTCATCCACCAGCAGATACTGAACCAAGCAGAGATTTGGCACAGTTGAACTCTCCACCTCCAACAGGAGGGAGGAGCCCTGGGGAAGACTGATCCTCTGGGCTTGCTTCCTCTTGCTGCACTCTCCTGACAAAGCCATGGTCAAGTCTTCATCTTTTTTGCAGCAGGGTACATCCATGTTTCTTGTTCTATCCAGCAGGGACATAAAATACAGTCTCTTTAACAATTTTTCGTACACTTGAGGAGTATTAATGTCTATTTTCTCCTATTTCCCTTTCCCTGGCATTTTCTCCTTTAATCTGTATTTAGCCTTCATTTAGCTTTTCTGTGTAGTTCTTGGTTTTCAAGCCTTTAATCTCTCTCACTCATCTATAGACTGTCTCCAACCAGTCCACACCTTTCTTGAAGTGTAACGCCAAAAAACTGGATGCAGTCTTCCGGTTGGTATCTTGCCAGTGAATGGCCGAGAAGTGATTTCGCTTGTCTTATTTAAATTCCTACCAAGTATCACTGGCTGAAATAATTTCATCTAACTTTATGCTGTAGCTGTCTACAACTGACCTGAGTGTCCTTAAATTCCTTTAAAGTGAACGTCCTGATTTTAGGGTGTGACTCTGAGTATTTTACCCATATTCTTTAGGTGAGTTGAACTGCACCTCAGAAGTGCCTGTTTATATTGGTTCATCATAAAAAGATCATGGGCTGATCAGCTAAAATGTAGGCACTCACCTACAGTGTGCATGACTGCTTTTGGCCAGATAAATGCCATCCTTCATCTACCAGCTATTTTGTGCTTCTGGATGCTGGAGAACATAGGATTGGAAACAATTACTTGGATCATTGAGTCCCGTCCCTTGCAGTCATGGACAACCAAGCTATATATATATAATTCAGAAGCAACTTCACACAGCGTGGTATGCTGCAAGTCACAGAACACTTCCAAATACTCATTCGACCTGTAGTAAAAGACCAAAGTCTCAACTGTCCTGTGCCTCAGGAAAAGAGGAAGGATAATGCACCCTGTGTTCCTGGGAGAGCACATTAATAAAACTACTCTGAATGTCCTTAAGAAGCAGACCAGGCCACCCGCTACACAGGAGGGCCAATGTTTGTGACCAAACTGACAAGGAGTTGAAATTCCCTGCCCAACTCAAATCTGGTAGTTGTTTTAAACTTGCATGGGTGAACACAGCACAAATGTGTCAGGGTAAAGTAATCTTTGCAGCCTGAGACTACAAACTGTATGTCAGTGGGTTAAAAAAAAATTCCTTCCTGGTCTGTTACTACATTTGTCCCCTCTTGAAACCCAGCACCACACACATGCACACTCATAGCAGCTGAAGCCCTACTGTGTGGTTGTACTTCTTGTTATCTTCTGTTCTTATAACAAAGTAGTGAGTGTAAAGCCTGAAAACTGCAGATTATTTGGAGTTGCTCAGTCAATAAGGAGGTTCAGTCCTGCATTTATTCAGATATAGACACAGATCTCGATTTTCTGGACATGTTAAGAAGTGCAATATACTTTTTGAAGTAAAAGAAATAAATACTTTTTTGCCTGCAACGAATTGCAGGTTAATACTAAGTACAAAATGCTAACAAAGAAGCAACGTATTAGCATTTTTGGATGAAAAGATGACATTTTATACACCCTTAAGGAAAAACATGTTTTGCTCCCTGGAGCTACCCTGACCAATTTAATTTCCCACATCAGTACACATCATAAAGTCAAACCTTCCCACCTTGTCTTTCAATCTACACATAACACTCAGAGTATCAGATTTGTTTTTCTTCTTGCATGTGTTTTCAGTATATTCCCTGTTTTAGGCCTTCTTTTTAATGGATATTCACATAGTTGTGATTACTGGTCTCATTTAATTTGGTTTCTGCATTTCATCAAAACAGAACCATGCACCCATTTCTGCAGCAGTAGGAGAAGGTAAAAGCCAAAATGGTAGAGGCTGCACAAAAGTGGTGACAAGGTGCAACATTTTGGTAAGTCAGCAACTACAGGAAAAGTTGAATGGATTCCCATTCTTTAGGACCCTAGAGTCAACAAAGCCCTATAGCAGGTAAAGTTTCAGTTTGAGTTAACAACTAAAAATTTCAAACCATCCTTAATTTGAGGATATCTAAGCCATGCTGCTTGCAGCAAAAGAGGTGTGAAACCCAAATACTGACTGCAGAAACATGGCATTCCCACCTCTAAGTGAAAATCAGATCACTTAGTTTAGGAAGACAGGTCCCAAGGTTTGAAAGTTTGTGCACATCACCTATAGGAATGCTGAAAAGCTCAGCTGAACCTGCAAAGATTTAGCTTTATATATCCACGGAAGTCAGAGTGCCTGGCCTGAGCCCACCTCAACACTGTTTCTAAAACAGTTATGGAGTGTGGTTTTCATCCACATTCATGAACTCACAGACAGCATCTCTGCTTCCTCTAACACATCTGTAATTGTGATGGCCAAAAAAGATAAATTTACATCAGATTTACCTGATCTTTCTGTTGAGCATAATTATTAGAAAACAGAAATTGTAAACTGGCCAAAAAATTGTCTAAGGCAGAGATACTGAATGGATCATTATCATTATAAAGCATTTCTCAAATTACTGCACAGTTGAACTTAATTTCACATTGTTGCTACAATGAATACCCCAGGAAAGCTGGAAATGATGTGCTCAGTCCTTATATCATGTGCCAGGCTTTCAACCTAATTTGGACCAGGCACATTTTTCACTAACACTTACATGTTTGCTCTTTTGAAGAGAAAATCTGGCTTAGCTTTCTATATTAACACATTTTTTTATTCCTAAGCCTTAACTTGCTAAATAATTTCTGTCATTACAAGGCATTAAAATCTCCATTCTAGAAAATATGTAGGAGACATTTAAAACAATGATGTTTCCACTTCAAATATAGAAAGAAAAGCGGAAAAAAAAAAAAATGGTATATGGTGGTGAGGGAGAGCATCAGGGCAAAAAAAATCTTTGAGAGATGAAGCATATGACACTGGCTAGCTGCCTGGCTTCCTGATGCTCTTCTTGCTGAGACTTACTTGAATTTCAAATTGTTTTCTAAGCTGGTGAATAGCAGGTGCTTCCTAACCAGCTCATAATGAGTACAGAGGTCCAACTCCATGGAGTCATTTCTCCCTGCTTTTGGCTGTTTTTTTTGTACTTGTGGAGACAAAGCAGTGGACCTGGAAATTGGAAATTTTAATTGAAAGCATATATACACAAGGCAATTTTGTAGCCCTCTGAACATAGAGGGCTATAAAAGAAAGCAGCTTGTTATTAATTTTGTATGCTGTGGGACATATTGTGATATATTTTGGGATATGTATATTAGATCTGAAAACAGACTATGTGTAAAAAATGTTAAAATCAAACCTTCCCCTCTATTTTTACTTACCTATACAGGTTCTTGTTACATCCACTTCATTAGCACAGTAAATGGAAAAGCTAAAGGCAAAAAGCTGAGACACAACATTCCAGGCTCTTTCTTCTGTCCAACCTCTTTGTAAGGTTTAATCACAGGACACGAGAAATTAAAGGAACTTCACTAAACGACACTTTTTTTTTCTTGCTCTTCCCAAATCATATCTTAGATTCATGGTTTTGGCATATATTTAAGGACTTTGTGAAATTACATCTTTGCCCATACTCGCAGCTCTGAAAGGTAAGCAACGCAGAAAACGTGCGGTCTACTTCAAAATTGCCACATACTTCCCAAAAATGAGAATGTTAACAATGCAACAAAGTCAAGTGACCCTGAATACTATAGCTTTATCCATTGCTAGCCAAATATGAGAGAGAAACTGAATGCCATCCACTTAAGTAAAACCTTTGTTACTTTATGTTCTGCAAATAGAAAAGAGATGTAATAATTTGCCTTTTTAAATATACATATCTTATATAAATAAACTTTCTTTGAGAAAAAAATGTTTTAAAGTAAACTTACAATGGATATAACAATAGCAACAAAGCTCATGAAAAGCAACCTGTAGTTACAAAAAGCTGTAGACTGACTCATCCGGTGCAATTCAGCATCATTCCATTGAGTCAGCGAGGATGTCTTGATTTACTGCAGTCAAGGATCTCATCCAACATTAACAAATTCCACTTTAAATGAATTGTCATAGAGATTGCATTATCTCAAATTATTTTTGCAGGGGTTGACCTAATTGCAGAGCCTATTGAGCAGGGGATTTTATGTATTCTCATTACTGAGGATTATCTGCAATACTTTATTGATACATTTGTGTTGCATGATCCATAATTATCAGTGGCTAAAAATGACTGAAAAACTACAATGAAAATGTCAATGAAAATTGTTGATGGGAAAGTAGTTCTGTACTTTGCCCAACTCTAGATGTGATATAAAAGCCATTCCCTTCAGACATGTGAGGAGATAACCTACTTTGATACCTCTTATGGTGAGTTTAAAGTTATGGAAAAAATTGATATTTTATTGGAGGCACAAAGCAGACAGAGTGAGAAGAGGTTTTTCTTTGTTCTGCCAGGTGCAGAAGTGTCATTAGCACAGGAAAAAATCACTTCTCATTGGTTAAGTGGCAAAATACGTTTTGTCACCTGGGGAAGAGCTTTCATTAGGAAGTTCTGGCACTTTGCATCCTCTTTGTGCTCCCTTCTCAAAAGAGAGCGCTATACTGAATTGGGATAGATAGGCACCCCCTGCTTGGGGAACAAGGTGGTAAAAACACAAGTGTTTTGATAGTGATTTTCAGTTTTAAGGTCTAGTCTTGTCTTCGATTGTCTTCTTTGGAGTGAAAAGTGAAACAGCTCCCCAAATCTCAAAATGTTTCTTCACCATGACATAGCAAGATCTATTTACTTGGGCTTTTGAGCAAAGAGACCATGATAAAACTCACGCATTGGAAAAAAGTGTGATTTTATTTTGCTTTACTTAGTAATATATCTGGGAGTCCCTCAAAGGATAGATGTATTATGTTGTGAAGACTAGTAGGGATTGAAATACACCCATTTTCCTTGCTACATATGCATCACCTGCACAGCCCCCTCAGTCTCCTTGTTGCTTGTTGGCCAGTTTTGCATGTGCCATAGGAAAACAAGTTTTGAAGGGGGAACTGGATGAACAGGGGAAAAGTGACCTTGTGAATGATTTCTAGAAGATCATTCCCTGCCTACAGGCCATTGGGGAAAAAATATGAAAGGACAGCTGTCTGTCAGCCAGAATGACTGTATCTTTTCTTAAGCTTCTGGATACATCCATTTTGTAAGTACATCAGCTGTCTGTAACTATCATCTACCTGTCCATCCCAAGCAGCTGACTTTTCTCCTTCTAGTTTCATTATCCCTTAAACCATTCTTCATCAGTCAAACATTCTTTCATATTAAAACTCAGTAAAGGAAACATTGCTTACATTCCCCTATCTGTTAAAACATAGTTAATTTAAACTATTTACTGTAGGGGACATGACTAAGAAGATGCGTTTTGCATCTTGGTGGTGTTTTGTTGTTGTTTTTTTCTTCTGGGCATGAGACAATGGAGATTCAGTAAATAGCTCTAACTGTGTGTACTGAGAATGATTCCAGTGCTTTAGGTTCATTAGTCTCACAGTGTGAACTTTAATAAAAACGAATTTGACCAAATTAGATACAATTACAGCAACTGGAGTAAAAATTGTGTCCACATACATGTTTATAAAAAGGGGAATTATTTTGAAAGTATGTTTGAATAAATGACAGAGAGTAACGTTCATGGCTGGAGCACATGCCAGTGACTGTAATCCTTAGTTTACAGAAAAGGAACTTTTAATCACTGGGCCCAGTGGTCACTTCAGTCTCTAATTAGACCAAATTATTGATAGTCCACCTCTATGAGCCGTGATCCAAGCAAGGTTTATACTTTATGTGTAAGCACAAAGGTAGTACAATCATCTCAGAGGTATTTAACCATTTTCGATGTATGCACATGGTACACAAGTTGCTGAATTGGTGCCAAAAGTGTTATATAATTGAGTAAATCTGTCTTTACACATTATGGCTACTGGTGACGTAATGGTCTCAATGGCACTAGGCACCTTGACTTGGGCTATGCAGCTGTGCCATGCTGCATATTTAATTGAACGGCAAGAAGGATCTACACACCACACCACAGGAAACCAGATTAAATTACCCTGTCAGGTTTGCGTGACGGAGATCCCATTTACCCACAGGTCTTTTCAGCCACACCTACTCCTTGCCTAAAATATCCCTTTCACCTTTTTTCCCCCCTTTTTCCCACATGATTTCCTTACTGTAATGGAAGAAATGCATCAGCCTTGAAACACCTTGCAGAGCGTAAGGTCCCGCAGCCAGGCCCAGGGTCCCACAGGCTTTGCTAGCTTTTATTTGCACTGAAGTGCAGCACTGTCTAGTGCCCTCAAAACTCCACGTATGACATTGAGGGATCAAATCTGATTATGAATCCTTATTACCAATAAAAGATTGCAGATCTGGTGGCTAGTGTTTCTTAGGGAACTTCTCTAAACCACCATGCAGTTTGTTCTCAGCGTCATTGCCACCTAGTTTTCTCCATTCTCCCCTCTCCCACTTAGTTACGTTAGTGTGAAATCATGAAAGGTATTTCACTATTAAGCTAAAATTTTTAAAGTTGATTTTGGCTATCTATTTGCTGCATCTCCTTTTAGTCACTAATGTTGCAAGTTCAGCAAAAAAGTTGCACAATACTGCGCAGCCAAATTTCCCATATACTCTACATGTGAAAGTCATTTTGGATGGCAAGATGGCCTTTTGCTGTTTTGCAGTCTCTCTGTCTGTCTCTGTCTCTCTCTGCTGCTTAAAGCCACTATCCTAAAAAGATATTAACCTTCTGCTAGCAACTAATTTCAGCACAGAAAAAATGCCTGATTGGTGCCTTCTGTGAGAACTTGATAGTGCTGTTGACTGGGGCACTGACTGCAAGGAAATGTGGAACAGTTATCTTCTGGTCGTTTCTAAAAGGTAGGGAAGAGTAAACAACAACTATAAATAGTGAAAAGATAATCAACTCAGAGGACCCAGTCTCTTCAAAATGTAAAATATTGGTGAAAGCTTTTGTTTGAAAAATTGTAATTTCTTTCACTTCAAAATGTCACCAAACACAGCTGATTGAGTAACCTTCACTGAAACAGAAAGCTATGTAGGGTACCATATCTCTACCAAGCAGAAGACTTGTGCGTGTTTGATACAAGTATTAGAGACAAACTGTGTTCGGTTCACATTTAACCTGATGAAGGTCAAGTATTGGAACTTGAAATTTTGAGAATTACAGAGTTTAGACAGTTTAAAAATGTCTAACTGCAAACATATACCGTCATGACATTTCAGTTCGAAGATGGTATAAATGTCTAAGCTCTAAAGCCATTTCTTTCACTAGGCAGAACAGACTAGACCAATAAAATTAAAGTACCACATGCTTTAAGTTACACATGTTTGAGACATAAAAGACAAAGCAGTATTAGATTTAGACTTTGTGAATGACCTGGAGTACAAGATAAAAGTAATTTAGATGATAAACAGTGCAGTTACTCAACATTCGATATCACCAGTAATCATTTTAAAAATCACTCCGCTTCTCTGCACAGTATCCCAAGTAGCAGTATTTTCTTCTTCCCGTAATTCAAATTCCTCCGGGAGATGCTGTCTTTACAGAAGGCAGTGATTAGCAACACTGTTAAAGCAGGCCTGAAGTTCTGGAGGAGGAAGCGGCTAAGAAAAATGAGATTGTGTGAAATGGGGATCACGCACACAGCCAACCAGGGGCTAAAACAAGTGTTTGTTAAATGTGGACAAATATACAGTATGTCTTTATTTTGTGTTCTGAGTCAATATGTAAGGTGAAAAAATAGAACATTAACATGTAAACATCCTTCACTCTGCAGAAAATATTTAGCATCCTCTGAATTTCAAAAGGTTAGCCTCTTAACTCTGTGATTATAGATGGAAATGGGTGGAAGTCACCAAAATATGACTGTTTCAAAGACAATGGAATTTTCCCCAATTTAGTTTTCAGACTAAAGGTAGACTGTGATGACTTGCTTCAACTTGCTATTCCAAAGTGGGTCTCTCAGCTGTGACAGATCATATAGTCTGGTGCCACCCTGCACATGGTACAGGCTGCCCAGTCCTCTATACTGCAGATAAATTTGTCCACTGGAAGCTCCCAGTCGGCAGGTTTGGAAGCCTTGCTCGTTGGCCTGCCACTCCTCTGTGCTTACAGAAACTCAGTTCAGAGCATTCAGCCAGCAGAGGAGTGGTGCCGGTGCCCTGCACGCAGCATGGGAGAGTGAAGGTGGGAGCAGAATCGACCCTTACCTCAGGACAACCTTCTGGGTTTCTGCTCTTTAGCAAAACTGCTCTCTGTTCTCTTTCCTTCTTCATCCTTTTGCCTAAAGACTCTCTTCTCTCAAAACACTGGTTTCATTAGCTTCCAAAAGCTGCTTGCCTCCTAATTCACTAGTGTTAGCCAACAAGCAGGGAAGGCCCAGGTAGACATAACTGGGAGGGGGAAGCACTTGCTTAGTTGTAGGCACAGCAGGCAGTTTGTACAGCCATCCATGCAGGGCATAAAATGGCAAAGCTATACCATAACTGAGTGTTACTGGAGATCATACCCATAAATCATCTAATTCCTTTGGCTGTCTTTTCATAAGGTGAAGGAAAACCACTTTCAGAAGCTTTGTTTGCATTACGTTCATACAAGGCTTTACTATGAGGCTATAATCTGTACTAGTACGTAGGTGACGGAGCTCTAAAATGCCAATAGGTGGTTCGATGGGTTTGGCTTAGTACACGAAAGATTGCACATAAATATGTTGAGCCCGTAGGTGAGCAACACCACATCCACATGACAATCCAGGCCCTTTGATTCCTAATATACTATTTGCAACTGTACATGTTATTTCTTCTTTCTAACATACAGGTCACTGTTATCTCAATTAAACTTTGCTTTGTTTTGGGGTTTTTTTGTTTGTTTGTTTATTTCTCTCCCACTCTCTTCCTTTCAGATCCTGGCTGTTTTACTAGCTCAGTGATTTTGCAATTTATTTACTAGTGAGAAAGCATGGATTCATAAATATGGGCCAGAAATGAATTAGATAGAAATAATATGACAGCTATCGATATGCTTTTCACCGAAAGAAACCTTTAAGAGGAGAGGTACAGACAGAAAGACAATAAGCAGAAGACACCCATGCCTCCCCTGGAAGGCCATACAGGAAAGATGTTATATAAAATAAACCTGTGAGACACTCCAGCAAGACTAAAGCTAAAACCAGTCCCAGTCAAACACGAGCGAAGCAATAACTTCACAGTGTCCTCTGGCAACTACAAGCCCATTCAGAGATCACTTTAAAAGAGTATTACCTGCTCAGTGCACAGAAAATGATAACAGTAATATGCTCTGCTGTGCTTGTTACTGGTTACTGTAATGGTGACTCCACTTCGTGGCAGCTTTTAAAATTTTACCAAGCTAACCATATCCTTTGCCCTCAGCTTGCTCACCTTCAGGTAATTCCTTTTTCCCGAATCTTCGCTCACCTTATTTCAATCCTTCTCAGTTCAGGCATTTAGCAAGCTGGAGCTCTTCCATACAGGCAACGTGAAGTCATGCAGATCCTCAGATGGATTTGGGTCAGTCTTTGGCACCCTTTCTCTGCCATAGAAGAATAGTTACAAATATGCTTAAATTTTATTTTGGTAAGGCATTATTCAATAGCAGATGCTTTTTACTTAATGACTGATCTGTCAAGGGCTAAAACACGTAGAGATGAGGACTGAGATCTGTTGGATTTGCTGGAGAAGCAAAAGCTATGGAGCATCTCAGCCTTGTGTCTGGTTTGGCTGTAGTAGTCATGTACTGTGTAGGGCTAGACGCAATAAAATGCCTGTACCTACTATAGTCAGTTTATGATGAACAGAAGATAAACAAAAGTGACTTCATGCTAGCTTTTGGTAAAACTGCTCTTGCTGTCAGTCCTCTGGGGCAACAACCATTCCTTTTCTATTTGGGGGTGAAATTTAATATTTGCAATTTAACATTTACCATCTACTCGCGATTCCTTAGTCGCAGAAACAATATGGTCTCATTATGGGACCCTTCTACCTTTTTTCAGGAATAGTGAGTCACATTAATTCCAGGTGTGACTCCATTCATTGGTGTGCTTGCACCAAGGAAAAATTTTATCAACGGCATTTCAGGAAAACTGGAAGTGTCTATCTTATTGCATACAGAACGCCCAGCTCTGCACAGAAAGAAGAAAAACAATTGAAAGTTATAGATTTTCTATCCTTTTC
Source organism: Astur gentilis (assembly GCF_929443795.1). Taxonomy (NCBI): domain Eukaryota; kingdom Metazoa; phylum Chordata; class Aves; order Accipitriformes; family Accipitridae; genus Astur; species Astur gentilis. The sequence continues at coordinate 14,038,559 of NC_064900.1, read as the reverse complement.
AGGCATAAATGGCAGAATAGAATGCTGTTCCCTACATTTATTTTGTTAGGATGTCTTGTCTGGTTTCTCCTAGGGACTGAATGAAGATTGAATGTAGATCTTTTCTTTTGAATGACTGACAGAATGTGAGGTTAGACAAGTCTATTTAGAGACAGTCATAACCCCATCATAAGGGATCTTGGAAAATATACTGACTTTGTAGTGGTACGTACCTCTCTTTCCCCTGAGTACCGTCCTATTCCAGTCATTGCTGACAGAATAAAGAACTATCAAAATAACAAGGTTCAAAATAAAACTCTGGAAATTTTTGTGAAGCATGAAAGTATTGTGCTTCAGAATTCTGGACTGAGGAGAGTACAATATGTGCACAGTGAAGTGTTTGGAGAAAAAAAAAAAAAGACAGCAAACACTAGTATTGAAACGAAGAAAGCTGTAAGAAACACTTACTATGCATCAAGTTAACTGTAATCTATTAACCACAGTGAACTCATTTGCAATGGCATATATAAACCCAAATGTTAATCAGGAAAGATATGGGAGGAGGGAAGTGGCAGTGAGTGAGGACAACTACGAATTACATCATCGCTCACAGTGGTGGAGGTGACAGACAGGGAACAGTCAAAACCTCAAAAGAGCAAGGAAAACAGTGAGGCATGCTTAATACTTGCTATGCCAGTATCTCTGCTAGGGCAGGTTTTGGCAGCCTCAGAGACAAGAAAGTGGAAAGAAAAAGTGTGATGGGCAGAAAGATCTTACCCAAATGGATAAATTCATTCCAGGCCAACTTTTGCTTGAAAGCAAAGGGAAGAGGAGAAACACTTTAGATCCAGCTCAGTCAGGGGCATATGAAACGTAATGATACTTTTCCAGAATGAATATTTAATTAGTTTTAAAGGAATATGAACCTTGTGCTTATAATTTTCACTGACCTACGCACCACTTGCTACAAAAGGAAACAAGCATCTCGGTGTGGAAGTTCCTCCTCATTGATTTCACCCTGCGCCAAAACCGTTTTGTACCAATGACTCTAAGTTTATCCAGACTGCTGAACCACCACTTCAGATGATTTCTAGTCTGTCAGTTGAACTTAGCTGACACTTAACAGAAGAGCTTTGTTACCCAAATTCCTTGTCAGCCTCTAGAGTACTGTGGATCAATGTACCATATCTTCAGTTTGTATATGTACTAATATATACATTCAGGAGCTTCAAATAATTTTCCTTTGGCTACGTCCTTTAGTTTGATACTGTGTTGGTCTACTATGTTATTTAACTGGAACATGATAGTTCTACTTATTCCTTAAAGACTATTCAATTACTGAGTAGATCTGCGTAATATATCCTTCCATTTCCTATTATATATTAAACCAAATTTATGTTTTGTTAAATATGGAATCTTAAGGGATATCCATGAGAACTTACATAGGGCTTTTTCTTTTTTTGAGTAATTGAAAAAGCTGGAGTAGAAAACCAGAATACATTTGACAATTTTCAGTATCTAGTAATACCAGATGATGTATTAGTAAATACTTAACAATAATTCTATGATTCAATTAAAATATTTGACACGTAGTGGTGGGAATTGTTTAAGTTCTGAATTCTCTTACTTATGCCTTGGAAGAAAATGGAGGAAAAACAGTGGAGAAAGGAATCAGTTGTATGCAATGAACCACTGATACTGAAAATGCATCAAATCTGGAAAATGTCTGCCTTGTACTATATTATAAAGCCAAATTTAAGAAAAATAAATTTAAATGAACAATGTCTGTTGCAAGTCTGTGTTCAGCTTCATATCCTACATCTGTCTAGTTCATCAGTACCTGTTCTGCCATCCGGGTTCTTCAGTGTACTCATGACTGTAATGACTGTCTGGTAGCAGACTGTCACAATCTTTGGATGAAATCCATATGGTTTGGTTCAAACAGAAAGGCAAAAATTGTGTTATAAATGGATTAAAAAGCCCAGCTGACAGACGTTTGACTCATTAGCTGCAGGGAATTTTTACTGAATACTGAGAATTTTTGTTCTCTAGGCAGGGCTTAAATTGCAACGCAGCAGTGAATAAATACAACCAAGCCTCCTTCCCCAGCTTGCCTTCCCTCCCCCAAAAGGTGGAGGAATATGTTAGAAAAGGATAAGCAAAGCTTCCGAAAATTGCTGGAAAGCATTTGAGTTCCTCAAAAAAACATAGTGTTTAAATACCTGGAGGAATGATAAGGCAGAGGATACTTATTATTTATTGACATCATAATCTCCCCTATTTTATTCTTCATTACTGTAAAAAACAAAGGAGATCCATTTCTTTATAAAACCTAATTCATACTACCAGGAACTAGAGAATAAAACAGGGAAGGGACTGAACATTCTCAAATTCCATTTTTGTATTAGGATTATTAATGAACAAACTTTTTTCCAAGCAGCTTGAAAGTTTTTATAGTTTTTGACCTGTCTTGTATTCTATCAAATAAAAATAAATAACATTATGTAATTGGTATAGCACAAAGTGTATATAACTAAGTAGCAGTGTATATAACCAAGCAGCAGTAGGCGATTGTATTTCTGAAGTTCAAAAATACCATTGTTAAAGAAAAGTCAGGAGCATTGTGTTGCAGTTTTGTACAAAAATGTCTTTAGAAGTTAGCACTGCTTCAGGCAATGCTTATTTTCTAATATAAATCAGATTATTTTGGCAATCGGCAGATTCAATCACCAAGGAAAATAGAAACAATATTAATTTAAATGTATGAATAAGAGCTCTCAGCGTCAAATTCAGCTCTTCTGCTTTATATGTCCACTATGGAAGTAAATTGATCTGAACGTCTGAAATACCCCATTGTCTGGTCTCTTGTGAAGTCATTTATGACTTTTTAAAGTGGGAACTAAGATCTTAAGTACTGAGTTCCATTTTTGTAGCATTTCATTTTACACAGGTTCTCAGACTTTCACAATGCAAAGAATACTGAAGGATTTAGTCCACAGGTTCTTGATCTGTGCACTTATTAAATAGAATGCATGCAACAGTAAGTAATTAGGTATCAGTTAGCAAACAAATGTCTGTCTCCATTTTCATCTGTGCTGTCAAGTTATATCCAACTGTATTACTCTTACATGAAAATCTGAACTCAGTAACATCCCTGATCGCAGTACAGCTTCAACAGATGCATGTGCACATATACATAGAGGCTGTCCTATATCCTGTCTTAGGATATCATAATCTTGGGCCGTACAATGAGTCTGTCTGCTGACATAGATTAGTCTTCTGAAATACTAACCAGCAAGACTGGTTGTGCTGTGGGGAATCTAGGCATATGTTAGTTTTACAGAACTGTGTTAATAATGGAAAGCATTGAGCATACTCTATTTATGCATAGGCTTTTATACAAGCATTATCTTAATCGTATCAAAATAACAAGTAGCTTTTCTATAAACTTGTGACAGGGGAGGAGATCTTATTTAGCAATCAGGACCTGTCACATCAGTCAAGATATCAGAACCCCACATGAGATAATATATTTAAAAACATTCTAATGGATCAATTTTTAAGTTAATTCCACTCAGCCGTTGCCCTTCCTAAACTACTTTCAAATGACTGCATTAAGTTCAATTTCAATAACTACTGTCTTGCTAAATAGCACTTTTTCAGTGACAGGCATGAACTAAACTCCACATTCCTATCATCATGGAATGTCTTCCCACTTGTTGCATGGTCTTAAAAGGCTTCCATGAAAAGAGTCTGCTTGATTTCTCTATGGAAGTCTGACATCTAGAGTAAGAGGCAAATGAGCTTAAAGGGAATGGGCAAAATAATATCAATGCTATTTATGTACCCTCCTGTTCATTAGAAGTATGATTATGTAAGCAGTGATGTTAATGCATCATTTCTACTTATCCACTAGTCCATCAACTTGGACATAACTTTGGTTTGGGAGTGGTAGTCTTTAAAGGCTTAGACATATTCAGAGAAGTGGGCCAGTTAGTACATTGCCTGTCATATGATTATTAAAAGCATGAAAACCAATCCCTATCAAGTTCACCTCGTTACTGCTGTAAAACAAGGTACATCAGGAGAGTATGCAAAGAAAAGACCAGTTTTAGACACCATAACTCTTAAACAGCTTGGTCTTGTCCACACTATTTATTCTGGTACGTAACTTGTATCATTAGATTGCAATATGGGCTGCTTGACAGGCTATGAATATGCCTGTATTTATAGAACTCCAATGGGTATCAGTCATTATTGACACCATCCGTTTACTTCAGTGCTCACATTTCCAGTCTGTTGTGGTTAAAGGTAAATGTTGAAGAGACATTCAAGCACCTCTGCTGGATAACAGAAATTTTGCCTGGATACCAGATTTTTTCTTTTTGCTTCCTTTCTTATACTTTATGCAAATGCAAGGTTCCCACGCACTTGAAGGTAAAAGAACTTCTCAATGAAATGAAACAGAAGGGTCTATTAATTTTTGGCAGAGACTGTATGTTTGACTTCCTATAATCAAAGGTGTCACACTTGCTGGAATAAAAATATATATTGCAATGTCCCACTATATAGACAGTTATATTTTCTTCATGAGAAATAAGAAATGAAATTGCATGGGAAATGAAACTTGAATACAAAATGTGATCCATTTTTCTATAGTGTATAAATTATTAGCAGATAGAGTTTATAAGGAAGTGTACCTAAGTAGCTTATTTAAAGGAGGAAAGGGAAGAGTACAAGGGATTAGCCAATTATGATACATGATAATCTCAAACTAATGTGTTACTGCCTATTCTATGAGACATGAGGAATAGTTACTTGAACTGCTTTGACTCATTTACCAGCAGCTCTCCATAATTTGTAGTTCCAGCTCTATGTTGTTTCCAAAGTTAGAAAAAAACAGACTGAAACTGTAAGTACAGTAGACTTTTCCAATGGTGCCTTTGTTACACTATACAATAATGAAAAAATACATATAAGCATGTAGTAATGTGTTTGACAGGTTGAGATAGAGTTCTTAATTTCTTCTGCATTCCTGAATTTTATTTTGTTTTCCACATAATTCTAAATGGCAGAAATTTCATTTGTAAGTGGATGATTGGTTAATGAGTGTACATGCTTTATTTCCTTATTTTTTTTGTTCGTAGTAGTATCACTGAAATGTCTCGGAAAAAAGAACTGGAACTTGCAGAGTTCTGGATGATAAACATATCCTGTTTGAATGAGTCAGAAGGATGATCCATCTTTTAAATTGCAGCGTAGAACAAAGATGTGCAAGATCGGGTAAGCATTGAAAGCATTTTGGACATGGTAGCACACAGCTTTATACAAGATAATTTTGTTTGTAACAACATATATATGATTTAGGATGCCAGAGTTCAGCTCCCAGCTTCATCAATTGCTTGATCAAACTGCTTTGCACAGTAAAATGACTCACTGACGCTCTGACCAGCAGGTTTCAAAGAGTCACTAAGTATTCAGTGCTCAGTAAGCATTCTAAAAACACAGTTTTCAGAGGTCATATTTCGCAGAATTAATATTTTTATTGGTAATTCCAGTATAACTAGTGTAGCATGCTATTTATTTTTTTTTTTATGTAGCTTTAGATGATAGTTTTAAATTTTACTTTGACACACTTTCACTCATTTTTATTAACATTATTTGCTATGCTATTCCTATTTTCTGGCTTTGTAGTCCTCTTTCTGCAAACAAATCTCTTACTCCATTTACTCAAAGCTAAAAGGCAGACCTTCTGTTCTTCAGCACTTTTACTAGCCCAATGTGTAGCAAAATCAACATCTTAAATTTTTTCTCAGTGTTGAAATACTTTAGGAGAATTAGATTGAAATGTATTCAATTACGCTGTCTAGAACGCGCTTAATGCACCAGAACCCAAGTATCTTTGCAAATATAATCTATGAATTATCAAGACAATAGTGTTTGTAAAGGTTTTGCTGTTATTTTAATTCTCTATTTTTGATAAGTCAGATACTTAATGGCATGCTGTTGCTCAAAAGCATGTTGTGAAAGAAAATGAATTAACTTACTTGGCATGGACCAGAAAAAGACCACAAAAAATTTGACAATGAAATTTGGGTCTCACATATGCAGTCCATTTCATCCTTGTTTCAGTTTACTTGCTGAACAAGTTATAAGGTTAAATAGAAAAGGCATTTTTTTTGAAAATGTTTCCTGTCGTCAAAATCAGTGCCCATTATTAAATATTAAAACACATAATACTCACTGAAAGAACAACTGAAGTTAAGTATTTATAATACTTTAAAAATATTTCCTCGTACTTTAAAAAATGAAGTAATGTTAAGAAACTAGCAGAGCCCAAAGTTGTAATGTTAAATCAAAATAAAAACAAATAGGTTTCCAGATTAATTTCATAAATTGTACTGGCATTTAGTAATTATGGAAAATAATGGTCAGAAGTATATAAAATAGAAGGTAATATAAATGGAGCAAAGCTGGAAATATTGCAAGTGGATGTAAGCCAATCGTTTCAGCTACAAGAATAAAGTGAAGTCAGTAGTTCAAAATAATTACTGTTAGTTGTTTCTCAAAAGTGTTCAGGAGAAATCATAATTTACAGGTGTCTAAGGAAATTTGGAGTTGCCAAAATTAATGCTACAAACAAAGAGGTGAAATGCCTATTTTCCTACTACAACTCTGTCCCGGACGTTGGGTATGGTTTTAGTCAAATCATTTACGTTTCCTTGGGTTAGTCACAAGTTTTATTTGATGCAAATGAAAACACATTTGTTTACTCCATAGAAGCTCACTAGTGATGGGATAGGCACTCTCAGGAAAATTGAAAAATGCTGTGACAAAAAATGGTTAAGATAATGCGCTGTGATTCTGGGCATTTGAGTTTTGGATCTATCTTTATATGTATCTCTTAGGCCACTTAGGTTATTTCACCTCTTTTGGCTTTATTTTCTCCTACCATTTGGCTACAAAATTGTTTTTTGCCATCCTCGGAAGCTTTCCAGCCGTTACTATAAGAACCAGTACCGTGGGGAAGAGTACAGGAAAACTTTGTGGTGACCGCTGCGTGCAAGCACTACTTAAATCTTGTAATGTAGGATATGTGAGAATATTGCCATTTACGATGGGGCTCTAGGAGTGTCCCTTGTTGGGGATCAGTACAACTTACTGTGGAGGTACAGTTCTGGAAAAAGGGGGGATTGCCTTCCTCCCTTTCTTCCCCTTCCCCTCTAGGGTAATGAATGAAAATTAGCCAATATTAGCAAAACTTTCTCATTCAACCATTCAAACTGATGCAGCTCATCCTCATTGAAACGTGCTGGAGAGCGCTCACATAATCTGCTGGGTCCGCTGTGGTGGGAACCACAAGCAGAGAAGCGGGGCTAAGCTCCTCACTGAAAGAGGGCTGATGGCTGCTCTGTCAGCAAACACATCTGTGCCTGGGGGAGGATGCACGTCCATGACCTCAGCTAAATGGAATTGGGCAAAAAGCCTGCAGTGAGTCTTAAAACTGTTCAGCAGCTCAATCTAGGGCACCTTCATTTTGTAGGACAGCCTGTTAGAAGCAGATTTAAGAGTCTAAAGCTGTGGTTCATTTTATATTTCTCTACTGTCTCCTATTAAAGCCATCTGGCCTCTGCTTGACATACTGATGAAATTAAATATGTGTTTCCAGAACAGGATATGCCACTTACCTAATTAAGGTTAGGAAAAGATTGCCTTAAAAAGAGCATCTTCCAGAGTTGTCAAACACAGCACCTGCAATAAATAGAAAGAGATGTCATTTTTTGTTCTGTAATAGGTCTCAGTTTATCTCTTTCTCTTACTGTTTTATTACTGTACTTTCTTCATGCTAAGGTATTTTATGTCACTGAGACAAAATTTGGCATCTTTCTCCAAACAACTGCTCAAATTGGATGCCATTCTAACCTTCCAAGCATTGTAAAAGATATTAGATGATTTGTAATATCCAAATCTCTTTTGGCACGAAGCCCAAAGATATGCAAGCAGGTCATCTCTTTACATAGTCATCCATCTTGCAAAGCAGTTCAAGTTATTTGTAGAACAGCACATTTTTGCAGAATACACACCTTATTTAACTGAGCAGAGCTGTAAGTACATTCAGCTGGGCTGGCTTTCCCTGCAGATGCCTGTACTGTGTACAATATCGCACTCTGTGGACATGCAAATTTTTTTCACAGCTGCTCAAACATTGCCTTGAAGCATCAAAATGATCTGGGCAATTAAGTTATAAGAAAAAATAACTTACATTCATTAAAGATCTGTATCCTTTAATATTTTGAATTCTCATGGCAGGTTAAATGTGATAAGAATGCAAGGCTGAAAATCCAATTTTTTAAATAAAGACTTTTTAAAAACTGAAAGCACATTACAATCATTATCCTGATTTACAAATGGGCAAATGAAATAAACATTTTCTAAGAAAAAGAGCAGTAAAATTGGTAATCTGAGGAAAGCTTACTTTCTTATTTTTCATGTTACTTACTGCATTATTTATCTAAGTCACTTTTAAAAACAAGTATCAATAAACAAATTCTAAACACACTAAGAATCTATGGCCTGCAATTCAGATGAGCTACACTCACACAATTCTATTAGGTCTAAGTGATGTGACTACGCCTGATAGTGATCACTATAATACAACACTCTGAAGTTCCTTAATGCAAGCATTCTAGGTGTTTTTCAAGCAATGGGTCCTGGAAACTCGCCACCCCACAACAGCCATTAAACTCGCTTTACCAGCAGGCCAAGCACAGGCTGACAAAAAGTTCCATTAAAAATGTGCAGCAAACAAGACTAGAAACGTGCTCTCAGCTCAGACTAGAGATACACTCCGATTTCTCTATCTTTTCCTTTCTGTGGAAGTAGCAAAATGCAGCTGTTCTGTCAGTGCTCATAAAGGATAGAACTATTGTATATGCAATGAAATAGGTAGTCTAGAATATTAAAGACATCTCCAATTATATGTAGGAGTAAACCCTCTATTTCTCAAGGAAAATATCAGTATCTTTTTCCAGTAAATAAAGTCTACTCTTCTTTGAGAGTAAACCTATAAATATTTACTATCCTATGTTGTTTTAACTTTTTGTTGAAATGACCTATTATCAGTTCGCTAAGGTATTCATAGCATTAAAACTGTCCCACCCTCTACTAGTTATCCCAACTGAGAAGCCAGGTACTGAGCAGACCTGGAGACTGTTGCCACCAGTTATCTTCTTTCCTGATGCAAATCCCTACTGATTGAGCAGACACAGAGTCAAAAAGTCTTGTGTTCCCATTGCTTGAGATTGTTTTGGATTTTGCACACAACTGAAAAAAAAAAAAAAAAAAAAAGGAAAAAAAGGGGGCAGGAGAAGAAGCTTCTACTAATGGCAGTTTTCCACTTGTAATTTGAAAGAGACAGCTTATACCTGTCTTCATTGCCCAGGTAGAAAACAGTGCTGTCTTCACTGGCCTGAGCTGAAGCTCGCTTAAGAGGAGAGCTGGAACTGAACAGAAACTGGGGATTTCAGAAAGATTTCATGACATATGATTGTTAAGTTCCCCTTAAGCTCTCCACTGAAAATTAAAACAGGGACTCAATAGAGCCATTACACATTAGATTACTGTACTACAATTGCCATACTAATAAACTTGCTCAACCACTATACATTAATTTATATATATTAGAAACACTATACAGTAGTTTAGTCTATATTAAAATCACAGTTGTTTATACGCTTGCATCATTTTCCTCCCTGGAAACTGGTGGTCAGCAATTGGTGTCCTATTTATGATACTATTGTAACTGTAATTTCTCTCTAAGGAGTGATAACAGAACTTAGTGATACTGGACAGCATAACAGCAAGGTTTTATGTTCTCCGGTATAAACGTGCAGGACATATTTTGCTACTTTTTAAATTTTAGCAGTTTTCCTTTTTTTTTTTTTTTTTTTTTAATGTGACAGTTTTACATTGCTAGTGAATTCCTCCTCCATCTTATACTGCATGGAGTGTATCCTACAGTGTGGTACAGACACACGTCTATTGATTTTACTTTGCACAATAAGTACCGCATCATAACAGTTCAGCTGAAACTAATGGAACTAATTAAGCAACAGGGACCTCCAAGTCAGAAAATCATAGATTTGCAGTTGTAAAGATCTATCAGTCCATCTGTTTTATCTTCCTGTCAGAGCAAGGCTTTTCCATGCAATATATCTTCTTTTGTTCCCTATGCTTCAAATTGTGCTAAAAGATTGGGGCTTTCACATCTTGCCCCAGGAGACTGCTCCACAGCATAATAAATCTCATTGTCATGGATCTTTTCCTGCATTCAGCAATATTATAGTTCTTCAAATGCCTGCCATTTTTCTATTTACAACTTCTTGTTCTGCCTGAAGAAAGCCCTCCTCTTCACCACTGAGCTTTAAATTTAGCAGCCAGCCTTGCCAACTTGCCACACGTCTCCCACTGAGTCAAGCAGCAGTTTCGTTTTGGTAGGCCCCCACAGAAGGCTTTTTCAAGCTGAAATTAGACAGTTTTGTATGTAAGATGTAATTAGCCTAGCTACTACAGTCACGTTTTAACAGAAACTGAATGGACTTCCACAGAGCTTCATCAGGAGGTTGCATGGCTGCCTCTTTCCCTCAAACTTCCAATCTCTTAGGAAGCATTGCATTTGATGCTTTTTAGGACATATCAACCTGTATCTCATTGTTACAAAACCTAAAAATTAAAGAACCGCAACCCTATGCCTTTCGTAACATTTGATCAAAAATTAAGGATGGGAAGGGAGATGAGCTTGTGGAAAGCAGAAACATTTGAATAGGAATTACTAGCAATAGAGAAGTCCCTGAAATGAGAAAGGGATAACTTGCTCCTTCTGAGGGGACCTGCAGCAAGGAAGGAGCAGGAGTCTTCATGCCATAAAATTTGTTTAGAGATGAAAGGAGGTGATGAGTGCTCACCTGCAGCTCTGCTGAGTTCTGCCCAGCAGATGGTAAATTTCCTTTAGTTTTGAATTTGTAACAGAAGCTGAACAGACATAATTGACCCTGATTTCCAACTTAGGCATAAAAGTTATGGGTATTTCTGATTAAACTGCAGAATGAGTTCAGCTGTGATGAGTGATATGAAATAAGACAAGTGACAACACCTAACTAGAAAAGGAGAAGTTACCACATTTTAGGCTTCAGTAATAGCAAAAGAAAGGACATTGCAGCTTTAAGTCAGTCCTTAGCCTGAATTTATTACCTTTATAAACTGCAGCATATTTCTGAGAAAGAAAGACTGATTTTTGAAGAAAAACAATTTAAGAGACATTTACACGTTTCCTGTTTCTATGGCTTATTTTTGATCTCAGGATTTTTATAATTTGGTTAATATAACTCTGATATTAATTTCTGAGAAAGACATCTTGAATGATTGTGTCAGCAAATGTTGACTGCTTCCTTGTAAGATATGTCCAAAATGTTTTATAGAGTTTCCAACATCGGCTTATGAAAACTGAATCGCTCTGGTTATGGGGGTTGAAAGAGGCCATTCTCCAGGTGGGATTTTATTACGCTGTTGGTGCATTCTATTATAATTCATAACTTCAGCACTAATGAAGTTGAAGTATCTGTCCTGATGATTTATAGGAGACTCCAAACCACATTTTTTGATTCTCAACAACATACTACCTTCTTCTATATGTTCTACTACTTGATTTACTATGCTCTAGCTCTAAGAAACGTGAGTTCTGTCTGAGTATACTGCCCAACCTGCTGTAGTTTGAAAATTAATTGCTCCATTTGGATTGCTTTAAATGAAAATTTGGTTGGTTTTAAAACTCACAGTTTCTTAAAAAAATAAAAAGTCCTCTATTTTTTATATACTTTAAATCAGTACTAACAAAATATAACAAGTAAGAGCCTGATAAAAATGTATGCAATATTCAATATAAGAGAACTAAAGTTTTTGATAGATAATGAGATTGTTCTTTTTCCTGGTTCATCCTAAATGTTTTTCCTTGTTTGTGGGATTTTTTTGCAAGGGTGTAATTCTCTACCTACTGCCTGTCTGCTACTCGGGCTAGGGAAACTTAATGGGTGAGGAAGAAACAGGAATTTGTGTTAAACCACTTACTGCTACTTAACCTTGTTATAAATACCTTACTAACCACCAGCTCCTCTGTTGTTATCATGCCCTTCTGAGCTTAGCTGGCTAAATCTTCCTCCCGCTTTAAAAATTCTTCGTAAAAGTAGCTTCTTTCTTGCAAAGTCCTTCCTAAGGCTCAACAGCAACTAGACAAGGGACTGTGCCCTGACATCCTGCTATCCCAAGGCATGGCTGCTTTGATTTCACCTCACAAACACACACATGCACCATAAATGGGAAAAGGCAAACATAATTCAGCATAAGAATCATTTGACCTTATGTTTATGACTTAAAAGCAAAGATAAAAGGAAGGCAAATACGTTGGTGTTCCAGGATATTTTGGGGGATCTGTAGAAATCACTCCAGAAATGACGTGGCAAAGTCTCATAGATTATTCTGTGTCCCCTGAAATTTACTGCATCTCACATGCTTGTAAGTATCTCTGCTGGTATTACTTAATAAAAAAATGTTTCCAGATCAATGAACTGAGAACATTTTGGGACCACATTGCTGTGCAAGCAAATACAGGGATCCACACATTTAGCTAGGGGAAAAAAAAAAAAAAACCACTACATTAAAAACACAGAACAATTTGCAGTATGTTGAGGGTATTGAATTATTCCATTTATTTTGAGGTTACTCATGGTCTTGTGTCCTGCAGGTCTCAGGGACGATGGAGGCTAAAACGCCAAAAGGGATGTCAGAAGATAAAAGCTGCAGAATTTATGCAAGTGAGTTTTCTTAGCACATCTGTGACCTCTTTTAACTTCACCTTAGTTACAAAAGGACCTGCAACATTAAGCTTGCAGAAGAGCTCAGAAAGGTCCTACACTTTTGTTGCGAACAGCAAAAGTTGTGTCAGTCAGTGGTGGCAAAAGAAAGTTGGGGGTTTTTTTTGTAAACTTTGCTTCTCTGTCATTTTCACTTTAAATATTTTTCTCCTTCAAGGAGGTCCTCCAGGATTTTTTCTTCTTCCCTGTCTCACTGAAGTGACTCAAGTGAGAAAAGAATGTAGCCTGCAGTTTAGCTAGTATGTTTTTATCAAGAGGCTTTTCTAGAAAGAAAAGAAGATATAAATGAAATTGCTTAGTTTAGCATAGATTAGGGCCTTCTGGTACTTCTTACATATATAGTGAATTATTAACCTTGGGGGAAAGGTACCAGTGTGTTCATACGAACTACTTTTCAGAGTGTTTGAGTTTTTTCCTAGTGTACATTGCCCATTGGGGAGCCATTACAATGATAATGATGAAGAGCTCACTAATTCCTATGACTTCTTGCTTTATTGTCATAATCTCTCCAGTGTACACACGGTGCACACCATTCTGAGTAACCATAGCAATCACTCACTACAGTGGCTATGATACTGTTGGTCTGCAAAATACTACTTCGTTACACAATGCGAATCCATTATTATTATTATTATTGCTATGCTAATGTTCATCTGAATTTAGAATAAAAGCTTCAGCACCTCTCAGATGGTGTTTGTGTACCTTGATCTCCATATAGACTAAATTTAAACAGAGTAGTAGGCTTCTAGTTGCTTGTTTGTTTGTTGTTGTTGTTTTTTTTTTTTAATAAACTAATTTCTTCTCATGGGGAAGATGATTTTTCAAATTCTTCAAAAGTGGATGCACCTGGGCTGAAAATAATGAAGTTTCTGGGAGACAGAGCACATGTAAATGTACAATATTGATACACAGTTTGCAATGTGGCATCTATTGCTGAAAAAATCTTTGTTAAGGAAACATTTAGTTTTACTATAAAAATATTTATTCAGTATTTCAATTGATTTTCATTTAAACAAAGTGTTTTATTTTACTTCAGATAAATGTATCAGCATAATTTAAAAAATAATGAATACTCTGCTACCTTACCTATTACTTATTATATTTTCTAAAATTTAAGTAAAATAATTTGTGTAGTATCTGTTGATCTTTAAAGATTTTTGAACCAATAAAATACTAGAAACTGGTTTCTAATATGAGTAGGTAGTTTAAACAGTTAGAAGAGTTAAACCAGTTTTTACTGCCATAGCCTCTGAGTAGACAAACTTGCTTTAAAGGTAGATTTTTTTTTTTTCCATGTAAGTTCATTAAAGTATTCCGGTTCAGAGAGTAATTTAAATTAGAGAATTGTCTGAGGAATTGAAAAATTGGAAAAAATGTTTTCCTTGTATGGTACAGATGTAAATGAAGAGTAAGAACTAGTAGTCCCATAATCCAGGATAATTTGGAGCCTAGAAAGATAACTCACTAATTAAAAATAGCACTTCCCTTTTTAGAATAAGCATTTATTTTTTTTACACCCCGCCCCTGCCCCCCCCCCCCCCCCCCAGCAATATGATGCCTACAAAAAGCTGACTCGTTAAATTGTAAGCTTGAATTGCAAATATAATTGTAGGCTTTCCTAATAGAAGTCAAAGTTTCAGATAAAGTTTGATACAAATCACATAGGAATAATCTACTAAATAAATATATATTAGTAAATGTCAGTTTACAACTACTCTGAATAAAGACGTACATACTTTATCACATATAGCTAGCTATAAGGACAGTCACCTTTTAAGAAAAAACAAACTAATTTTTTTCTGCTCGTTTGCTGATCCTCTTTTGTACTGTTTCATCTTGTTTCAAGTCAGTTTAAGGTTAAGATTTGTATCCGAAGTATTTCCATTTTTGACAGCAATGTAAGCGAACCCAAATTGTAGCTTGCTAGCCATTCAGAAGGAAAGAAAATATATAATAGGCTTATGTACACTAGACAGTATTTTCAAGGGAGAAAAATAAAGGTAGCACAGATCCTCCAAGGTGACTCTACCTCTGAATAGGTGGCAAGCTGTTATTTCCTCCGTGTCACGGCTGGACTGCCTGCTGAGGGACGGCACGCCTTGTGATGAAGAGGGGCTTTCTGACAGGAGTCTGATGCACCATTCAGTTGAAAAAGGTGCTGCAAAAAAGATTATCAAAGCATAATGCCTTTATGAAGTGTGCCATTTTAACTACAGCTCTGAAACCCCTTCCCCCATGTCCTTTTAAAAGGAAAACATCTCTCAAGGGAAGAAGAGGGAATGTCACAGTATCTTGCCTGGCAGGTAGTGGTGCACAGATGAAGAATCTTTCACAAGGTGTAGTCAGGAGGATAAAGCGAGATATTTTACTGGGTTCTAAACACAGAGCTGTCAATCCCTCCATTAGCCAGAATATTCAAGATGCATTTATACCCACATCGGGGAAAACTTGAGCCAGGGATTGAATCCGGAAGTCCTTAAACAATTTAAGCTACCAAGTGGGACTTGATTATACTCCATCTTGACCCAGGGGTTCTCCAAGCACAGAAAGTCGTCTGTGTACAGATGGTCATCCATTCACTGAAATGTCACACGCCTTGGCAGCACCGGATCATTTACAGGGTCTTTTTCTACCCTGGACCATGGCATGTGTCACTGCAAATGTTTAGTTCATACCACACAGAGCACACAGACTCTCTTGTTCCACATCAGTAGTCTTATTTGCCCCTTCAGCTAGCAGGTGGCAGTGAGTATCTGTTTTTTGAAACAGAACTGGCCGATAATGATTTACAGAGATTTAAACTTACCAGTAAATCAGGAAGGAAAAAAGTCCCAGTTAGTGGATTTCCTTTAAAAGACTGACAGAAAATTGCATTTTTTCTTTTCCTCTTTTGGCACTGTGTCTAAAATAAACTTTCATTAAAGCTTACTCTGTCTGCAGTCCAGCTACTGTAGTTTAGAAAAATGCCTCAAGAATAGTGCAGCAACGCTATGCAAGGAAGTGGTATCAGATTACAGTGGCAGAAAAAAACCCCCAAATTTAAAATGATTAAGCCCTTTCAAAGCCCTCAGCTTATCAGCTGTAAAAAAAAAAAAAAAAAGTCTGATGCCAGATGTAACGCTGACATTTTTCAGTCAAAACCAGGATACTTGACATTAGCATGATCCAATTCCTGGCGCTGACATGCATCGTCAGAGTTATAGTTTAAGTGCCTCACGTACAAGCTCTCCCCAGAGAACTGGGGTCTTCAGCCAGATTTCACCTCCCATGAGCTACTAGAGTGTGTCAAGGCATTATGCCTGTTTGGGCAGATTCACGAGGATACGACTTGTAACTCTCTTTCCATTGTGAAAAAGATTTTGGAAAATAACAATTACTTCCTCAAAACTACATTCAGGGTTAGAACCATTTTTTTCTTTTCTATAAAAATAATGATTTGAGTTTCCTGACCCACACTGAAGAAGGTGCTGTTAATGATTTAGTATATATGTACGCTAAAACTCCAATGTAACATAAAAACACCTAACTAATAAGAGAATTTAGAGCAATTAATACACAGCAAGAGGGAACTTGGTTAATTTGCCCTTGCAGGTTTTAACCTGACTAGAAGTTTTTTCTATGCTGCTATATGTGAAAAACACACTTTATAGAACAGTAAAGTGATCTGAGGCTTTCCCTTACCAGAGCAGTCGAAAGCAAGGAGCCCCAAAAACTTCATAAACTAGTGAAGAATTCATGATTTGATCATTACCTGGGCTGTAGTTCTGGGCCATGGGAAGCTTTAATCTTTCCAGCCTTCCATTCTTCCGACTTTGGATCCTAATTTTAATCCCTGAAATTTTGGGGCACTGTTTAAAGGATCAGTGTTTAATGAGAACAATCCATCATCTGCTTGTCAACTTCAGCTGTAATGCTGTTGAGATCTACCTAGTAATAATGGATTTTTGAGACAATCGATAGCTTGGATACGTACATTTCAGGTTGCAGGAGTAAGGTATCTAAGAAAGAGGAAAGGATAGCTCAACAAAATGGTCTGGCACATGAATGATTCAGCTGACAACAGGAAGAATTTGAAAATGTTATGAAGTAATAACCCACTTACAGTTTTAACAGCACACAAGTTAACATTTCCCAAATAAAACTAAATACCACTCAGTCTCAGTGTGAAATAAACAATTTTCCTTTCAACAGATTAAAGGGCAGATGTTGCAGTATGGAACTAAAACTCAATACTGCATCCTGGAGAATAAAGACTTCCATTTACAAGAGAAATAACTGGCTTCTCTAAAACAGAAGGGCTTTAAATGCCTGCTATACACTGACCTTCAGGTGCTTTCCATCAGATTTTCTCCTCTAGTGCAAGGAAATCATCAGCTGATTCAAAGCATATGCTGACCAAAGAAATGCACAGATCTCAGAAAACCAGAAGACTAGGTCCAGAAGTCCCTAGCCTTTAGCTGGCCCAAGCAAGCCCTGCCTTGGAAGCCTTTTCTGTACTTGTGAGGAAAATGGTGCCAAGGACAATCTCCAACACTGCAGCAGCCCATCATCCATACCGCTGAACTGCAACTGTGCTCCTTGGCACAGATTTGGCTATGCCAGTCAGCGCTGGCCCTGACAACACGCTGCTCTGTTTTGAGGAGCAGCACACCCTAGGGACAATTCCCATGGTAGGGATAGGTCTGCACCAGGTTTAGCTCCCTTTACCACGTGCTGTTCTTCAGCAGTATCCCAGCACACTTTGTACCCTCACCTCTGTATGCTTCAGTCAGTGGTTCAGGGTCTGTGATCCAAGGACTACTGCCATGCAAGGGAGCTGCATGACAGTGGCTCTCTTACTGAGAAACTATTAGTAATGTGTAAGAAAGTACATATGGTAAGGCTATGCATGAGAAAACACGTAAAGCCACAAAGAAGTTGTCTAATTTGTGAGACAAGAGCCGTGAACAGCTCAAGAATTCAAGAGGAAAAATATTTACATGAAAATGTATAGAACTGTAAGAAAAAACAGTAGAGACTTCACAAGATGT
This sequence comes from Astur gentilis, assembly GCF_929443795.1. Lineage (NCBI taxonomy): Eukaryota > Metazoa > Chordata > Aves > Accipitriformes > Accipitridae > Astur > Astur gentilis. Next base: position 14,020,624 of record NC_064900.1, on the reverse strand, counting down.
TACTTCAGCAACACGAGAGGGTCAGCCCGTTCTAAGAAGCAAAGGAGACTGACCCATCACCATTTGATTGACAACTGCTTGGCTGGTAAAGCCCCATCAGGCATTTCATCAGGTGGTAATGAGCATATTAATGTTTAGCCTAGTAGCTCATTATTCATAGGTAGCTACTACGTGCATTAGCAAATTCAAAAAAGCTTTGCGCTCATCATTTGTGCACACGCTGCCTACGGAAACTGTTTTGTGGTATAAGTTGCCCAAATTCTCGTGGCACAGCGAGGCAAGTTAGTTCCCAACACACGCGCGCACAGGCACAGAGTGTTTCAGAGACACGTGATGCCAACCCTCAGTTTCATGCTATGAAAACATCACTCTCAACTGAAAAGAAATGAGCACACGCACACACACACGTATATACAAATATTGTCTTAGGGACATGACACACTGCATGGGGTCCAGAGGGCTCAAGTGATCTGCAGTTATTTTGACAGGATCAATCTAGCCACAAGAAAACAGTCCTTGGGCCTGTTTTATTTAGCAATATAGTGCAGTTATACTGACCATCTGCTGCTTGCCTGACAGTATATATGAAACTAGCTAATGATTTCACTTCTGTTCTTAAAGTAAGGTTGAATGAGCACCAACAATGAGTTTTCTCAGATCTATTGAAGGTTCAGTTTGGTTGAGTTTGTGACCTCAGGAAAGGGTAAAAAAAATAATCTACCGAGTAGTGCAGATAGCATATTTTCTAACATATAATTTACTGTTTAATAAATAAGGAGAGGCTGCAGGATGGTTCTTGGGGTAAACAACTTTATGGGCAATAAAAGAGAAGCTTAACTTCAAGCCCCTCTGTAATCCCTCTCTTGGTCAATTATACATGCTCCTTTATCCCAGCAACACTCCTTTTTTACCTTGGTTACTTAAGGATACAGGCTATATAGGGACTTTTTTTTTTCAGGAGCCATTACCTTTGAAAGCGTAGAGATCATCTGAAATCAGTTACAAATTTACAATAAATTATTATACTGGTGTCTTACACAACTAAATGCTTATGCATTTTAATAAATACTAAATGAAAAATGAGAACTCTACACCAGCTAAGTCAGTGGCCCAAATTTATTTAACTCTATAATCCAAAATAAATGCACATATATCTTGGGTGGTTCTATTTGTGGTGTGTGCGTGCATGCACCAGTATGTGTATGCAAGGAGCTTCAGATACTATAGCTCTGAGTCTCACCACAAAATAGTATACAGAACTTTTACATATGGGATTAATGTCAAATTATTCTTGACTAGAAGTATGTGCTGGTAGCAAATGTTATGATAGTACTTCAAGACCTGTGGATACGATTACATTTGCAATAGAGGTTTAGGAATAACACATAAAGATAGGAGGAATTCTCATAAGTGCAACTAATTAATATTTGATAAATAATAACATGCGTATGCTGCTGTGTTACTGAATGGCAGTATCCCATCAACTCTTACTGTTTTTGCTAACAAGCTAGGTGCAAATGCCTGTCTTCTAAAAGTGTGGTTGTGGGTATGGTCAAATGTCTACACTGGTAATAGGTATTGTGCAATCTGCCGAAAGTAGAGTTTATTACACAGAGCGCTAAAAGGAATACAAAGAGTTCAATGTCAAGCTCTCAAAAGTTTGTCATGCCAAAATGAAGATTACTTCTGTACTCTTTATTCAGCAGTGCCGTTGGGAAGACAGGCTGCAGTAACCTAAGATTTCTGAAGTATGACACCCTTTTATACTGCTCACTCCTGGACACATTTCTTTTATAACTCACACAGAGGTTTCCTAGGTTTTTCATATTTGCTAATCTGTAAAAATCTAGGTAAAGCTAAAGAGAATATTAAGTTCAAGGCCCTAAGGAGAAGTTCCTTGCTGAGGAGAAACACAGTCTACATAATAAAATAAGATTATACTTAAGGCATGTGATCTCTGCAGTTCTAATTATATAGGATGTGACCAAGCCCAAATATACCCAAGAGTACTAAAGCTACAGAATATGAGTGGAAAGACTGTTGCCTAATATTAACAGTATCACGCAGTGATAATTATAGATGAACTGTGAACTTAAATCCTGGCTGTCTTGGAGTCTGGTCAGTCCATTTTCTGTCAGTCATAAATTTCAGGCCAATGCTCATATATCAGCTAACTCATTTTAATGGTTCCTCACTGTGTCATTTAGCAACTGTTGACTGTATGCATCAATCATTAAGGTAAGCAGCTTTTGCTGGAGTTATAGTAAAAGCTATTTTTCAGTTTTGAAAGCAAGTCAGTGGCAAGGCTACCTAATATTGTAAGAATCTTCCTATTTAACCTTTTATGCCAAAAACCTTGATCTAAGAGGTGGTCACCCTTTAGGACACAGAAACAACACTTAGACTGCTTGTCATTGCAAGCAGTCTGAATATCAAGCGTTGAGTAGTTGTGAACTACTGATCTCAGGCCAGATGGTATAAACCAAGACTCATTTGTACTCTAGCTACTTGGAAAAACCTAGGATCTGACCTCCTTGTTTTGCAAGTATTTATTTAAATAAATAACAATGAACATATTTATTCAAGCATATTGCAATTTGCTGCAGTCAGTTTGTAAACAGAGGCAAAACCAAACAACTTTAGCCTTGTGTTTGTAATCCTGGGAAGGTGTATGTATTAGAAAAGATAACCTTAGACTTCAACTTCCAAAACAGAAGTTCAAGTACCATCATATAACTGAATACCCTCCTGGTTTCTATGCATCTTTTTTTACTTCTATCATTTTTTTAATGTCTCCTTTGAATAAACAGCCAACGCCAAAATTGCACAGAAGTGCAGCTTCCTCAATCTGCATGTAGATTAGCAGGTAGAAAAGAAAATAAATGCATTTTTCTTATAGGATCTGTAAATCATATGACCTGATGGAAGCTGATTAACTAACAGAGAATTAAAGGTAGATAATTTTTAGCATTCCTGTTTGACTGATAATTTCATGGCAAGCAAGTTAGGCAAGCAGCAGATGTGAGAGAGTGAGAGTGAACAAGCTGAATCAAAATGGAAGAATAAGCTGACTTCCAGAAGACAACTGGGCTGTGGAGGGAAGGTTAGCACACATATGTACTGCAGACCTGATGCTGCTTTCACTCTTTCGCAATTCCTCTGACGTTAGATCCAGGCTGTTTATAGACATGAACAAAAAAGAACTTGGTTAACTTTTTTGATAGCTATTATTTTTTTCTCAAATACCAAGACAACATCTTTCCTTCGGATACACGGGGGGGGGGGGGGGGAAGGTTGCTCACACTGTATAGTTCAAGAAGGCAGCATCAAAAAACCAAACCCAACCAAAAAAGCCCTCAAATTGCTATTGATTGTTTCCTTAGTGAATCAAGGTGATTCTACCTGCACCTTTCTTCAGCTTGCTTTATCATACGATTCCAGATGGAGATGGAGCAAAGTAAATCCAGAATGTCAGATTCAGATTAAAAACCCAATATAATGTCATGATAGATGCATAACCACTTTTTTCCAAAAGCCAGTATGTGTTTTGATGAGGGCAGCCTATCTGCCTTTGAGACGGGAGTCTATGAGCCTCCATGAAAGTAATTTAGATCAATCAGCTTCGCTAAAGGTATAACAGTGACGCCCAATGGCATTAAGCACATGTGTTTCCATTGTGGAATAAGACTGGTTTTACTTTTTCTGTTTAAGCTGGAAAAAAACTTTGGTAAAATCTTAAATTTGCAGTATGCTTAGAAAGAAAAAGAAAAATGAAAAAGCCTTAATCCCAGATCAGCTGTTTGCACAATCAATGAAACTAGTTAAGGAATTTATGTTTTGACATAATGCTTTTGACTTCAAACACATAAAAATATTTTTTTGGTGTTCTATACTTATGAAAAAAGTATACTTCTTTTCTACTATGTCTTGATGAGATCAAGACCATCATTTGCAACCCTGTGAATATGAGAAGAGCATCTAGTATCCACCACTAGCTCAAATGTTGCTTTCCCAGTTTCACACTGATGTGAATTTGTAAAGTTACGGAATCAAAAGCTGCAGCCGTGTTTAAATGAGCCCTTGTTTAACTGATTGTGCTCTTGAAGTTATCTTGTTCTCCAAGAAAATTCATCAGCTCTGGACAGTATTATCATTTAACAACATCTCTTCTGGAACATGCATACATCCAAAAATAACAGGTTTGCCACATACTTCCATTATATGCCCACTGACTGACAATTTGCTTACAATCTGCTCTTGCCATCTGAATCTTGTTAAGTTCGAACTTTTTTTGGTCAGTGAAAGATGGTTTTACTTTCCCGAGTCCAACACAGAACAAATAATCTGTCAAGCAGCTATTCTTAAAAACCACAAGAGCTATGAAGATTAAGCACATTCCACATAATGGGTGGCTTTTCTTTTTGCATCACATTCAGTTTCCCAAATATAAAGCAAGCTGGATCAAATTCTTTATTTCAGTTAACATGTTTTTATTAGATGCTATTCTATTAAACCAAAATTGTCCTTGTCAATTTTTCTGTTTTATTAAACAGATCCTAGTACAAAATCTGTCTCCTAGGTTCCATATCTCACATGTAGAGACTACGGACCACACCACTGTGTTCAGCCTTGTCAAGAGCCTGACAGGTGAATCAGGCATCAAAGAGGAGAATAAAGACTGTCTACTTTTCAGCTGAAAATCTCAGAGCAGGCATATTGGGCTTTATTCTCTCCACATTTACAGAACTGATTCTGACAGTTACTAATCATTTATACAGTTCAAAGGAAAGAACCGAGTCCTACACTGCTTGCCCAGTGTGAGCAACAGTGTGTGACAAAGGAGTATCTTCGTACCTCACAGGATGAAGTATATTATTATATACCTGTTACAAAAACCACCCACGCTATGGGTAAAAGTCTTGGTTTTCCTTCCGAAGAGCTCTATCAGAAACATGGTGGATTTGAAGAACGACGAAGCAAGTTTCTTAATATACTTCTGGTCAGTCTCTTTAACGATTCCATTTCCTCCAGGTTTTTAGAAAATTTTACCATGGAAAGAACTAATTCAATAACAACTTTGTCATGAATTAGATCTCTGAATTGAGCTGGGGTTAAATGGCAAACTGATTTTCAGCTAACTGCTTCTTGTGTAGTTCACTCTTCTGAGTGCATGGCTGCAAATCCGCTTGCTCATACTGCTGTTTCCTAGGCTGAAGTGACTATTAAATTTTGTAATTAGTGGAATGTAATTATTTCCCGTAATGGGCTGTAAATTCACATTATGCCATAAATCATTCTTATGTACATTTAAGGATTCATTACTCTTCTTAGCAACTGACTAGCATATTTACTAAGCACAGAAATGTTCAACTGGAGTACCCTGTAGGTTACTGGGAAAGCATTAGTTGCTCCCAAATTAAATCTCTTTGGTAGGGGGAAGTGGTTAACTGTAGGAAAACTGTGGTTCTACCACTGTGGTTAGAAATAAGACTTGAGAACCTGATTCAACAACGTACAAAAAAAAGATTTGCGTATCAATTCCATTGGGATCATTTATTGTCCTCATTACCGCTCTTAAATGCTTTCTTAAACCATCTTCTGAAATAAGAGTCAAGGAGAGAGAACCGCTGTTATGACTAAAGAAGATTTGTCAGAGGGGAAAACAGCTTTCTCCACAGCAGCAGAACGCCAAAATCCATGAATCTGCTAAACCCAAGCCAGAACAACTCCCAGCACAGGCAGACCTTCCCAGGCCTGTGCACTGAGCACAAATATCCTTGTAGCTCCCCCTTCCCGCTGCTTTTGCAGCCTCATGCCCTCCCTCCTGCTGCCTGATCACACCTGCTAGAAACAGTCTTGCCTGACTGCCTTGTGGTCATGCAGCACCAGAGCTGCCCAGGCTGGTGTTCAGGTAAACCTCCTTATGGCTCCTGTGCCATAAATTAGGTCTTCCTTGGAGATACCCTATTTGTCATCTCTTAGCGAGTTAAAGGATGCAGAAGCTCAACATACCTTACAACACTGCTGTCAGGAGAGTGCAGAAAAAGGGCCCAATAGGAAAAAAAAATAAATCTTAAGTATCCAGCACAAAGTTTGTAGTTTGTGTTGTCAGACAATTCAGATTCTTTCATATACTGACCTAATATTTTCATAGCATGCATGTACACCTACACGTGCCTGCCCTATCCTACTGTGTGCTCATGAAGGGTAAATCAGACCTGAGATACTTGTCTCCTCAGCAGAATAGGTTCAAGCATTATGTATAGACACTAAGCAGGCAAACATCGTCCTTCACAAGATGGAGGATTTCAGTGAAAAGTCTTTCCTGCATTTTTTCCCATACTGCTTTTGTTGCAGCCTTTCCTCTCTCCTAAATTAATCTTATCCTACCTATCTCCTCTTCTTATTCATAATCAATGATGAAAATAAAAGCTTAGGCAATAGTGAAACAGGATCAGCTCCTGATGTCTTTCTCAGAGAACTCTGCAATCTGCTCTGGGCAGACTGGCTGCCAGACCCAGGGAGACACCAGACAACACTCAAAGAAGGGTCAGAATCTCTTTTCCTTGTTGCTGGTTGACAGGTTAGACACTCCTTGCCACTAAACCCTCCTTTACTCTGGTTCTAATTCAGCAGTATTGGCACAGACAGGAAGCCTTCCTATAATATTTGCAAGACATGCACAAGATACGTGACCCTCATTAAAAAAGGATAAATCTAAAACAGGAAAAAGAAACCCCCATCCACACCCAGACCATTTGCAGTAAGTATTGTCCAGATGTCTAAAATGTGCAGGCTGCAAAAATATCCCAATGCCCTTCAAACCCGACACAGAGTGTTAACGATTTCTTTAATTGGAAAAAAAATAGCGGATAATCCAACAGATAGTAGCAATGAACTAAATGCCAATAAAGGGAATCTGAGAATAAGCTTAACAGATTTTCTGAAGAAGCAGCCGCAGCACAGACCTTGAAGGCATTAGTTTGTGGCCAACAAAGATCAGTTATCTGCTTGTCTAACTCTGATCCTTTGCGTGTGATTAACAAAGGTGAAGGGAAGCATCTCCGGGGACCTGTCACAGTGAAAGACAGATAGATGATTTAAGACAGAGTCTTTGTTTATGCTGTGACTAAACTTCAAATTCTACTTCTCTCCATGAATTTATCCCGTCCCCACTGGGCACTGTCAGATCCCATCAGCCTTGTTCCCCTACCTTGCACAAAATTCTGTCCAAACATGCACAAGCCTTTTTGGCTCCCCTGGGCCTTCGCTGGTGCAACTGAAAAAACTAATAGGGTTATTTCAGCTAAATGCACACTAAGCATGTCCGTATCAGACCTAGACAAAACCTAACCCAATTAAACAGTCCCTGTTCATAATGCTTTCCTAATGTGCGGTACCTGGGTCCAAAAAAAGCACACTTTGCTGCGCTTCAGAGAAGGCTATCATGAAGTGCTGAACTCTTTAGTAGAAGTCAGTCATTGAGAGACCATTTGTTATTTTTCTTTAAATGTTTGTTGTTCAGCAGTGGTTGGACAGCAGTGCATGGTTATTGAATACAGAGTCAGAGAGTTGCATGCTTTTCAAGTACAGAGTTTTGCATCAACATGATTACGAGGGGTGCACGTTAAAAGGCGTACACAGCGTTGCTCTGGCAAGACTGTTCAAGAATGGCCTCAGCATGATTTTAAAGACAAGCCTCTGGGAGGAGTTTTCCAACTCTGCTTTAGGTCTGGTTTTGCACTTTGCTACCTCTTCCAGCCATGGCTGTAACTGTATTAACAGGCTTCCCTTCAGCTCTGTTAGGGCACAACAAGAATTCACCAAGAAGCCTGCGACCTTCACAATATGGTTTTTGACCACTAGCAGGAAAGTCTGCTTATTGTCTGCATGCAGTAAAGGAGGAATCTGGAACAGAGCCAGAATGCTGTTAAAAAGTACTTTTTTTTTTTTTTTTTTTTTTTTTTTTTAATATTTGCTGGCTTTCAAAGGGGGTGAAGAAGATCTTAAATATAACAAAAATGAAGACTGCTTTTCAGAAACTGAATGTGTAGTATTTCCAACTAAATACGAAAAGCAGACTTCCTCTGTCCACTTTATAACTCTGTAAATACAATTAAAATATACTGTACTTCTGAGATTCTTATGTTCAATAAAAGGGTCAATAAGAAGCTGTTATAGTAACAAACTGTTTTCCCTTAATTGCATATCTGCTTACCATGCAAAACCTTCTCATGGACTTTTGTTTCTATAAAATGTTTCATAGCAGAGTATAAAGTTATAAAGTATCAATAATTATATCTAATTTTTAGATGAATGAAACAATATTTCTTTCCTGTTCTTTATTTTGTTTGGTTTGCCTTGCTTTTCCAGATTATTGTATACTTTTAATAACTTTGAAAAACTTTTAGGCAATTCGACCAATTCTTTATCAGGTGTAGAAGCTTTTGAAACATTGAAATCTGGGACAGGGAGGGAGCACAACCAACCAACTACTTGTTTATATCCTGCTTTCAGACCCTGTTGTGGTCTGCTACTTGCTAATGAAGAGGATTTTTACCCAAAGTAGAATGGTGGCATGGTGTTCAGAGTCCATCGGGAAAAATTTATTTTCAGGGTTATGGAATTGCTCATGAACATCCCAATTAAAAAGCCCTTTGAATTTCAATACCTTTCAGTTACATTGACTTTTTTCTCCCCCAAAATCTTTAAAAGATAGAAAATCTAATTTCTTTATTTTTCTTTTAATCTTTTTTTTTTTCTTTTTCTTCTTGCATTCTTTCTTGGAAAGTTTCTCACTTTCTATTTCCCTTCATATCCTTCTATCTCTGTTTTTTACTTTTCATTGCTCATCTTTTTCTTGGCAATCCTTTACTATCTCCACATCCCCAGCATATATCTGGTGATTACTCAAATCCACAAGCCAAACTGTAATACAACTTCTTAAGTCAACACCTGAGCAAAGATCTTTCCTGGGACAAGGCAAGGGCATCTCAATGTGTCTTTTTTTTTTTTTTTTTTTTAATTTCATTAATACTAAAACCTACATTGCTCCAAAACCACTTCTCCAACACTTTGCTGAATTAAATTAATTGAAGCTAATATGAACCTAGCTAGCTCTGGGCTGGTATATCTTACAGTCCATCTCTCATGTATGGCTACAGAATCTTATTATTATCTAAGTAACCAGCCTCATAATAAGCCCACCCAAATAAGCAATCAAAAAATAAATAATGCAATAAATTTGCTTAGGACTGCTGAAGACAGAGGTTAATTCAAAGGAATGTAGTCTTGAAAGAATTTGAGTTTAGAAAGGTAACTCTGCTTCTACAGCCAATCATAATGATATAAACAGTATTTTAAATCTCAGCCTAGAGATTCAGGTTTCTTTTTAGTCAGACTAAATACATACCTCCTTTTGACTACATTTACATTCCAATATAATAAGGGCTATGCAAAACAGGTGATTTTTGTATTCATTATTTTTTAGTAATTGATTTTCCCAATTATGTAGGAAAAAGCTTTAGGGTGACATTTTTAACTGTTTTCAAACAGTCTGAATACATTTTGACATTAAAGGTATTAAAAGAAAAACAACTATTCACAGATTTTAGGATGAATTTGTTCTCATGATCCTTCTGAGAGATGTTGGGTGGTTTTCCAGCTAAGCAAAATTGGCAAGTGGTGCCCTCGATAAGCACGTGGCTTATTAAAAGTGTCTTTATATTTCTTTCTATTTAGGAATTCCCTGTAACTTTTAATCGGGTACGCCCATTATGATGAAGAGTTTTATTTGCACATACAGACATTAGATCTATTCATTAGTGTCATTAGCTATCGTTAGTTGGCAGAATAGACAGTCTGTCTTAGTCTGTAGGCTATGCATTTTACAAGGAATGAAAGGGCAGCATAGAGGAGAAAGCTTTATGTAGAAAAAAGATGACAAATTAGTACAGCTCTATCTCAAATTCACAGTTAGTAGAAGATAAAATGAATAGGTTCAAAGGCAAGTCATAAATCAAACTTAGGAAATGAAAGTAAAGAATTCATACACAAATGGAATATTCTGACAGCAAAGCCAGTGTTGATCACTTCACAATGCTAAAATAAATAAATCAGAAACAAACAAAAATGACCGATAGGAGCAAACACCTAAGAAAGTAGTCAGTGGGAATAGTCTCTAACTTGATACCGAAGCAACCTTGTCTGCACTGAACACAGGGGGAATATTTAGCAAAAGTGTGACAGCACAGTGGAATGATTTTAGAAATCTCACAAAGCTCCTAATGCAGGCCAATGATTTTAAACATTTATATTTGACTAGATTATGACTAATGCTCTGACAAGATTTAGGGTATCCTTAATTAGCCCAATACAGGTTAAGGTAGTAACTTCTTTCTATAACAGATCTTTTGTATACTTTAAAACATTTTTATGAAAATGGATCAGAGCAGAAAAGCAGTACTCCTGACTTTCTCTTGGAATGGGGAAAAAAAATCTGTTGCAAATGTTGAGTATGTTACTATTTTAAGCCATTAGAAGTTCAAATCATTTTGATAAAGTATATGTTATATTTCAACTTATTCAAAAGCGTGATGAATCGCACAGTGCTCCAGTCAGCCCTCTTTGGGCTTTTGACTAGAGTGAAGTGTTGCTGGGAATGCAGACACAGTCCTCACTGGGGTATTCTGCAAGTCTGTCTTGAAATCAGGCATGTGCCCTGGCTGATTTACTCCCAGTAAGGTCTAAGGAGAGGCTCTCACTGATTTCATTCACGTAACAGGGAGCATCTTTAAATAAATCAAGGAAGATCACAGATATTTAACCTAAATTTTAATTCTGCAGCTGTTCACCGGGCTGTTAAAAGAAAGGTTAAGTTCCCTGCCTTTAGAGAGCTGCAAAAGGTTTTATTAAGTATAAACATCTACTGGGAAAAATATTTCTGGTCATTCCAGTAAATACATGTGGTTTTCCCCCCCTGTTTCTACTTGATTTAAATATTTCCAATTCTAATAAACTGAAAAATGTCCAAAGAAAAAATAAAATACAAGCAGAAGGGACAATTTACAGGAAAGATTTCTACACTTAGGTCAACAAAGGACTCTGGCTCCTTGGAGTCTTAGCACATTGTGATTCTTTTTTTGTAGAGTAAGGATTTTCAGTATTTATAATTATTGTAGACTAGAATAAAATTACAGGATTCCTCCTTGGACACGTTTTCTTTAGGACTGTAGGACAACCTTTTGGCTACTATCAAAAGATAGCAAGAATGAGCTAGTGAAACAAAGATTGCTTAAGAGAAACACAGTAATTCAGAGAGGAAACAGTGCCTGATATTACCGAGTTCAGTAGCTAAAACATCTCAAAAAAGCATTGACAGACTGATCTAGGTAGAGTGGCTAAGAAGCCTTCATTCACATTCGCATGAACTGACTATTTAAAAACAACTATTCTAAGTGTGGGAAGTTCTGGGTAAGATTAGGGAAAAAATGACTGGTCAGATAAACAAATCTTACAGTTGAGCTGTTGTCCCAGAGGAACTGAATACTATAGCTGGTAATGTGGATGTATCTAGACAAAAGGCTATTATCTCTAAAATTACAAATCTGGCACCACACTTCCTGTAATGAGTAAATAAACCCCCCCAGAACACAATAATAATGAATGTTCAAATGACTTTCAGTATTATTTTATCAGTGCTATGTAAATAAATTACATAGAAAGCATTTCTGATGGGACATCTTGATATTTGCATATCCTTAATCTTCAATATAAATTGGAGAAGTCTGTAAGAGCGGAAAGAAAAGCGTAAATACTATGTACTGTTTTCTAATAACCAAACCCATTTTAATAATAATTGAGCCTGTGCCTGAAGATCAAAAAAGAATTTGATGGGTGCTGGGGTATGCTTCATTTGTTTCACTTTATGAAGTGCAGGCATCCTGAGGAAAGAGAAAGATCTGGACTAAATTTATAACACAAGTAATGTAAAATGCCTTTTTGATATGTTATGCTGTGGAAGTTTTTCAAGAACAGGAAGAAAAATAGACATAGGTGTTAAAGGTTAAGAAAGAGCAATCTCAAGCAGTCATTGACTTTCAGATCCAGACCACCATCATCCTGATATTCCCACCTCTTTGTGTTATTTTGGGTATGAGTCCTTTACAGTTTTATTCATTGCTTCCCCCCATGCTCTTTGATTTTTATTCTAGTGTGTGATATATGTTCCAGTTAAAAAAGACCTCCATATAAAACATGTCCTAAGACTGGAACACATTTATATATGAATGTGAAGGATCACTTTGAGAGGAGAAATTTTTTTTCCAGTATGGCCTTTCCAAAGAAAAGAGGAAAAATGCTTAAGTAATAAAACCAGATAAATTATATAGCCTTTCTGAAGTGATTTTGAACAAGAAAAAAAATCAAATCTTTTTACTGAGATGGAGAAAAAGTAATGTATCACCAGAGAGCAACTGGTGACAAGTCATTGATTTCAATAGCATAACAATGATCAATTGAGAATGTGGCTGAAACTCTCCTGAAGTTTTGAAAATGAACTGAGGAAGCGAACCTTGCCAGAACTTGTCCATCCAAGTTAATGCAAGGATCTTTTATTATTGAACTCAGCCAAGACATTCATTCTCGCATCATCAGTCCCTTTATAATCAAGAGCAAGCACAGCACTTCACATACAGAGCTGTTTCTGTTAAAGTTGTTCTTTGTATTGTGAAAGAGCCACATTTCTTCCAGACAGGTCTACTTAATATTTTTTTTTTATCATCTTCAAAGTTCTCCTGGAGTTATCCGTGTTTATCTGCTAGTATTGATCAGTTTCTAGTTTAAGAGAAGATAATTGTTTGGATATCTCTTCAACAATCAATAGTAATCGATCAAATGAACTTTTATTTAGTACTTCTGACCGGTTTGTATTTGGTGCCTTTCTCAAGCTATGCAGGGTCAGATGTGTCTGTTCAATTAAGCTTTCTGATGGGCTCAGCATCCCCAGAGAGGGACAGATTTTCAGGAAAGTGTCATTCCTATTTAGACTATAAAACAAGTGACTTGATGCTCTAATTGAGCTCATACTTGTGCTAAAAGATTTGCAAACCTGGCAACAATTGTGGATACTATAAATTTGCATTCCTGGCTACAGAAATATATTTTTTTCAGGTTTTGCAGCATGTGGGAATAGGAGTCTGTTTAACTCTACATGGTCCAAATGAAGACATCTGCATTTGAATACGTCATCCTTATTTTTGTTATATGGAGAATATATATTCCCCTTCTTCAGTGGGAAGAAATCAGCATTTATAAGCATGATTCATCTCATCTTGAAGTAGAAGATAGATCAGAAGATTCACATTCTAAAAGTGCTTGTTTCTGTCAATTCATTATAGAGGAAGCCTAGGGGGAAAAGGATATATTTTTATATATATATATATATATATACACACACACGCACTGTAGCTGGACTCACCTTCAGTGGTTTGATAAAACCATGATTTCTTCCTTATATTGGACATACCTCATTTTAAAGTGATTGTGTTACATAAGCTATTTCAAGGCAATGTTACTCTCTAAACACTATTGTATTGTCTAAATTTCAGCAACAGCACTTAGAACATGGGCTTAGGGTTGGTTTGTTTTTATCTTGTGAAGAAAACAAAAACCAACCCAGAATGGTAGTCACCCTGTACCTCCAAAGACGAGAAATAGGAGGTTTTACTTCCAAGTGTTCATGACATTTTATGATGATATTTTCTGAAAAATGTTTTCCTTTCTTTTTGTTCCTAGATTGTGGAACGTTGTTAGAACAGTCTTAATAGTAGCCATACGAGTTCACACACAGCAGTTACAAAACTGCAAGCCAAAAGAATTAACACTATCAAAGATAATAATGAGTAATTAGTTGTAGGAAGTAGCATATGTGATTCAGTAAGTGGCATTTTCTGGTTTGAATGTAAATTCAAGAAAACTTTCATCTCTGTAAGAGTGTGTTTTTGGAAGTGTCTTGCTTCATAGGCAGTCAAGGTCAACACACAACCCACTTGCGGTTGTTAGAGCACACAGTATACTTGGAAGTCATCCATGGAACATCCTGACGATGAGTTTATTTGTCTCATTCTGCTTGTCTAAAGACTCCTTAAAGCTTCAGCTGAATACATGCTTCTGAATAGAGGAAAGTAGTGCTGCTCTGTACTGGTAAAATGAAGAGCATGTGTATTTTCATGTCTGGTGAGACTACGGGCTTCCCACAATTTCAGGGTGACCAAAAGATACAGTCTGAGTTTGGGGAAGTCTGTGCATCCTAAGACATAGATATAAAAGTTATCCAGCAGGGGGAAAGAAATAGGGACCAGGATTTTGGGGAATATTCATTTATCTTGTGGTCCCACAGGATAAGCTGTAGCAAAGAGACAGCTTCACTGCATCAAGGAGGAAACAGCTGCAGTCTGTGATCAGCTGCAAAGGAAAGAGATGCACATAGACCTTCAAAGCTGAGAGACAAGCAGGGAGAGTAGGAGACTAAATCTGATTTTATTGAAAACCTACTCAGTATGGTCAAAAGTTTGAGGGGCTAGTACTGGACTCACAGACCCTTACTGCTTGGCCGTATGCTAATGCCTAGGATTGATAAAAAGCCCTTTGGGTAGAGAAATGTTTATGTCGGAGGTATATTGATATTTTTTGCTCAGTTTGTATCTGCCAGTTGCTGAAATATTGGGGTTTGCACAAATAATGAAGTACTGCATCATTAAAAATATTCCATGTATTTACAGGCGTAAATGGTACAACAAAATGCTAGTGACTGAAGCACAGCAATGCTTTTTGGAAGTGTCCTTGGGCTCCATGCTGGCATCCCTCTTAAATACACTTTCCTCTGTGTGCTGTTCACTGTTTGCTCTTTGTGTACTCTTGGGAACAAACTGAATGCCATAAGGGTTTTTAGGCAGGTAAGTGATTATCAGCTCTTACAATGCCCGATTTGTAAAACATAAAAATAGAACTGCCTTTTTCCTGACAGCTAGCTCAGATGAATGAGCTAAATCCCATCTTTGGTGTTTTAAAATGCCTATAATGTGCTGCTTACTGGCAAAGCATGTACCTCATCCGCCTTTCCCCACACAAGCTAGCTCTGAAAGGTGATAGGTACCTAGAGACAACACTCAGTATAGCAGTATACTCATGGGGAAAAACTGAGATTGATTTTTTTTCATCTGTACTAGGGTTTTAGCATTTACACTGTTTTGCTAGTATTGCAACCCTATATTTCCACAGGATGTTTATGGTTATTACATTGGACATTTCTCATCTATATTTGCAGAACATGCTGATGGCTTTTTTTCTTGAGAGTCAGCTATTATTTTTCCCCTCCTAGGGAATGACAATGATGCTATTTTAAGTAAGAGCTGATACTCATAGTCAAAAGAGTCATTTCACTGAGACCCACAGCACATTTCTGCTTACAGCACACCGACTTGCTCACTCAAGACTTTTAGAAAGACATAACATTTCTTGCAAAGAATTCAGGGCAAGGTTGATATGAAAACTCTGACAGCAAAATAAAGCCTTATCCAGTCATCCTCTCTCTCCTTGAGTGATACGTCCCCCCAAAATCAAAAGCCTGTTAAGCCCAGAATTTTAGGGTAGCATTGCTCCCAACTCTTTTAGGTCTAACTCCTCAACAAACTCCTAATATTTTCCAAATATTTGTCTTTACTCTTTCAGATGATACTTTAAAGACACGAGTGTGCTTTGTAGCTGCATAAATAAAATGCTGCTACTAAAGTTTGGGGCAGCTATATATAATTTGTGTGCTTTCTAGAACAGGAAGCCATATTTTATTTTTTCAGCTGAACATACAAGCAGGTACCACAGGGGTGAAGACATCAATTTCAGTCCTCCTTATTGAACCTTTAAGGAAAACTTGTACTCTATCCATCAACCAGGAGGCCAGTCTGAGAGTAAGCACTGAACGTGCTGACCTCAGCTAGATACTCTTTTCAATCCATTGCTTGCTGTAAATAGGATTCTGCTAAAAGTAAAGCAAAACTATGGAGCATAGAAGAACTACACTGCTGTGCTTTTGTATGACTTCATTTTCAAAGAGAAAACCAATTGATCATACTACACAGTGGAGTGTAACTCTCAATCTCTCCCACTGAACTGTCTCTCACATTCACAGGTACTACAGGAAAGCTTCCCTTTTTCTTCGTGTCTGTGGAAATATGCAAGAGTATTGTGGGTACACATGCACCTGACCACAAACACAAATCTCCATGCACCACAACCTATGTGGGTGGGAGAAGAGGGGCTACATCTTTATGGGAAGCTAGTGTCTGAAATCAGAAGCCACAGCTTCTTGTTGCCACTGGTAGTGACATATCCACATAAGGGAGTAGATCTGTAATACGTTAAACAAGTTGTATGTTTTCCCACAGCTCCTGAGCACAGTCTATGATTCTACTAGAGCAATCACTCTGCTGAACACACTTCTACCTCCCAAGACATGTTTAAATCAGTTGGTTTTTGTGGAAAAATAGCAGGATGATCTATGACCGAAGATCATAATATCTGGGAAAAGGTATAAAATAGTAACCTGTTTCATCTTCTGTCACTGGAGGAGTGGCCTTGATTGAAAGCTTTTTTTTCTTCTTTCCAGTCTAACTTATAGTAATTTGAACAACACGGCTTCAGCTATGGCCTTCTAGAGTGTAGTGGGTTGACCTTGGCTGCACACCAGGTGCCCACCGAAGCTGCTCTACCACTTCCCTCCTCAGCTGGACAGGGGAGAGAAAATATAACAAGGGGCTCGTTGGTCGAGATAAGGACAGGGAGAGATCACTCACCAATTACTGTCATGAGCAGAACAGACTTGACTTGGGGAAAATTAATTTAATTCATTACCAATCAAATCAGAGTAGGATAATGAGAAATAAAACAAAATCTTAAAACCACCTTCCCCCCACCCCTCCCTCCTTCCCAGGCTCAACTCCACTCCTTATTTTCTCTACCTCCTCTCTGCCAGCAGCACAGGGGGATGGGAAATGGGGGTTGTGGTCAGTTCATCACACATTGTCTCTGCTGCTCCTTCCTCCTCAGGGGGAGGACTTCTCACATTCTTCCCCTGCCTCAGCGTGGGGACTCTCCCACGGGAGACAGTTCTCCGCAAACTTCTCCAATGTGGGTCCTTCCCACGGGCTGCAGTTCTTCACGAACTGCTCCAGCATGGGTCCCTTCCAAAGGGTCACAAAGTCCTGCCAGCAAACCTGCTCCTATGTGGGCTCCATGGGTCCACAGGGCCTGCCAGGAGCCTGCTCCAGAGCAGGGTTCCCACAAGGTCACAGCCTCCTTCGGGCACCCACCTGTTCCAGCATGGGGTCCTCCACGGTCTGCATGTGGAGATCTGCTCCACCGTGGGCTGCAGGGGCACAGCCTGCCTCACCGTAGTCTTCACCATGGGCTGCAGGGGAATCTCTGCTCCGGCGCCTGGAGCATCTCCTCCCCCTCCTTCTGCACTGACCTGGGGGTCTGCAGGGTTGGTTCTCTCACATGGTCTCACTCCTCTGTCTGGCTGCAATTGCTGTTGCACAGCAGGGTTTTTTTTCCCTTCCGAAATACGTTATCCCAGAGGCATTATCACCGCTGTTGCTGACAGGCTCGGCCTTGGCCAGTGGTGGGTCCGTCTTGGAGCTGGTTGGCTCTGGTTCTATGGGACATGGGGGAAGCTTCTAGCAGCTTCTCACAGAAGCCACCCCTGTAGCCCCCCAGCTACCAAAATCTTGCCACACAAACCCAATACATAGTGGGGCTGCTATGGAACTGAATCCATCTCACCACCAAGAAGTTCTTTGTGATATCTGAAATTTTGCCCATTTCCCACAGTTATTAGTATAACTCTAACATTTCAAGGAGCTTCCATGTTAGAGCTTACACCCCTGGGAAAACACTAGGCTATTCCTTACACCCTCAGTAGTGTCTTAGCCAGTTTAGTTCTTGTTCTTTTGTCCTAAAGCAGCCTACAACAGCTCCTTCGATTCTGCTCACTAGGTTGCCTTCATTTGACTCCCATTAGCAGCTGAGTGATGCACATGCACACATGACAACTCAGGGAGTGCAAATGCACCACTGTTTTTCTTTTATGAGGTTTGGTAGAGACATTAGCTCTTGAGATACAGCTGAATTTTGAATTGTCAGGGGTTTAGGAAATTATTTCCTTCTCCTATGAAATTAGAAACTTCCTCTTTTTCACAGCAGAATAAAATCCAGATTTCTTTGATGATATTCTGTCAGCAATTTCAGACTGATTCATCTGCATCTTCCCTGTAATACTGTACCCATAGGGCTATAGAGACAGTTTGTATTGTACTATTCTACACCCAGTGAACAATTAAATGCCCATTAGTGATGATGAGACAGCCTAGAAAGCTAGGGAACTCAAGATGTGTTGGGAAAATGCCTGGTTTGAACCAAAATAAAGCAGGAATTTGAACATGAAACTTCTACACCCTTTCACCTCTGAGGGTGTTAGAGGTAGGCTGAGAAGTTTCAGCTCCTAAGATCTGTTGAGATTGTTCCACATTATTGTAGAAACGACCTAATATCAACAATTGCTGCACCAAAACCACATGGACCTTCTTAAAAATGTTGTGATAGAGTTACGTCATAAACATATTTTTTGGAATAGGTTTTTTTATTTTCACCTTCCTTTTGCAGTATGCGTAGTAAAAAAAAAAAAAAAAAAAAAAAAAAAAAAAGGAGGGGTACGTTGACATGAGAGCATTGGTAGATTCTCTTATGTTTCAATGGCATCAAATTCACAGAAATCCATCATTTCCCTTTTTCCTTGCTATCCTTGTTTGATAATATTTTTTTTTAAGAACATGATAGAGGCTTTGAGATCTCTAATCCTTTGTCAAATTTGGCTTAAAATCTCTTGAAATGTCAAAAGTTTATTGGAGCAGGAGACAAACAGACAATGTGATCACGTAAATCTTATCTTCAAAGGAAGATAGGCAGGAAAAAAATATGACATTTAAAATTAAAAAGCCAATTCTTATCTGTTCTTAAGTGGACTTTAATCCACCTTGTGGGAGAAAAACCCTGCCTTGATCATTAATTAATTCATTATGTATTGTTTTTTCTTATTGATGATGGTTCTGCTAATCTTTGATTTTCAAAGGGTTTTTTAAATATTTGAATTATTATAAGAAGAGTAGAAATCAGAAAATTCACTTAATTAGTATCTTGTCCATTCTGCTTTGAAATTCTGTTTTGAAACATTTTTTTCTTGGCTTTGAGTAGCAGGGTACTGCAGTTTTTCCATAATTTTCTAGATAATCATCAAGTCACCATTTACTACTAGTTCGCTATTATTTCTTCTAAATATCTGGAAATCTGTGTTGCCCAGACTAAGCCTTTGCTTAATGTTCTCAGTAGCGAGAGGTATGTGAGTACATGAAGGATACTTTCAGGGTGGAAGGGGGACAAGGGGCATTGTCATCCCTGGTGGGGAACTTTCCCATACAAAAGGACAGGGCATGCATGATGTAATCTGACTGCAGTCAGTCACACACTCTTGCATTCAGAGTTTCTTATACAAAACCATATGTCGATTTTTCCTTTTTTTTCCTGGTTTTTTTTTCTCCTTTTTTTAATTGGAAATGTTTTCAGCTGTCCTTCACTTTCTAACTGGCTGGGATGAATCCAGCAATACATATTCAGTGCCAGTATTCTAAATCAATTCTTATTAGCTGACACTATTTTTGGATTTCTTTATATAGAATATTTCCCTCCTATTTATTTATTTCTGGCTGACATACACCAGCATTCATCTAAATACACTGATCAAAGTAAGCTGCTCTCTGTAATTAGACTTTTTTAATTAAAACAGATTAAGATTATTATTTACATGAAATCAACTTTGCTACTAAAAAACCTTTATTGGTATTTACATGATTGCCTTCTGCACATTTGCTTTTATAATTATACATGTTAGCTCTTAATGGAATGAAAAGGGCACTAGGACCCAATGTTTTTAATCTGCTATCATTTCCATGCCAAACCTGCCAAATAGGTGCTCGGCTAAAGACAGTTTTTGAGTAGAATAGTGAGCATGGGTTTTGTTCACCTAATCTTGAAGGTATACTTGTACTCCTATGCATTTTCAATTGTACTAAATAATAATAAAAAAAAGACTAAAGCAACTGAATAGTAACTAAACCTCCTTTGCAAAGACAATACTTCTAAACAATGGCAAACAGAAAGAAAAATCAACAACTGTAGTTCAGCATAGATCCCTTTGAAGTTAGTGAAGTTCTCTGACAAAACAATAGGCTTTGCCATAGAATAAAAGTGGGTTTAGAGGAGTCAATTATACTCATAGGCCAGCTTGAGCCTTCCTTTTTTTCCCCAGAAAAAGCACTCTTAAATGGGTATGCGCTGCAAAACTAGAATCTCTGAAAAAGAATGATTGCTGGGTTTACATGTTGAAGAAATATAGGAAAGTAATTTGGGGAAAAAAAATGTCAGCTTTGTTATACTTCAGCTAAGAGGAGAATGTGATGTTGACATCCAGCTACTGTATTAGTTATACCCACTCTGCCATCCTAAATACTTCTCCTTAGTCACCCTGAGGTGACTGAGTTCAGCATTGGTTCCCTCTGTCTTGAAATACATTAATACGTGTATGAAAAGTCACTTGAACAGTAGGACAACACTCTTCACTTACGTGAGAGGCACGTAACCACAATGCCTGTAGGCACTCTCACTAAAGCTTGAAAAATAGATTGACCTCTGGAAACAATCTGTATTCAAAATTAAATAGTTCTAACATAGGTCTGGTTTAAACAACCAACCAACCAATCTCCCAATCTCCCACCCCAACAGCCCTCCCTCCCCCTCTCCCCAAATATCAGAAGGGGCTGAGACGTTTCCAATGTGATTCCATCACACTTCTTGTGTTTCGGTGTATCTGGTGACACAGCCTCAGAAAGCCCACTTGGGAATTTAAGACATTTTCAAAGTAACCAGGGATACTAGTGGACCTTAGATGGACTTGGTTCTCAGTTTTCAGCAAGAACAAATATACCTCTCTCTGCCAATTAAAAAAATAAAAGGGGGGGGGGGAAGAGAGAGAAAGAGAGAGAGAGAGATGGAGCAGGGAGCTGTCCATGTCTTTTGCTCAACAGCAGATGAAAATGCCTTAATGACTCCCTCCTTAATCTATACTTGCCAAAATTAATCCTAATGTAGAAACAGTTTGTAATTTTTTTTTACCTTGCTTTTTAAAAGAAAAATAAAAAAAGGAATTTTCAAGTATTTCCAACCAGCTCTCATTCTAAGCAGCCATAATGTTGTTTATATGACCAGCCCTGATGATCAGATTTTCAGATACAGAGCCTGTGAATTATCTATAAAAATAAATGAATTTCCATCCTGTGATTTAAAAACAGTGCAGGTCACTGCCAAAGTTAAGCTGCATCTGACCCCTTGAGGAATTTCAGTATGCTTAGTGCTTTTTGGGACTGAACCCTTACCATCCTCTAGGGTATGGACAAAGGCTTTAGAGTTTTTCTGGACTTCCCTTAGAGAGGTCATGTTTATAGCAGTCAGCCAAAATTTGGTAGCTATGTAGTCTTCTAAAGAAGACCTAAGAGGACAATATCATATGATAAAATGTCGTAAAGGGGCCTGAAATCTTGCGCTGTTTGATACCTCTCTTAGGAGACCCACCTTTGAAAGCTGAGGCTGCTGATACATTCACCAGCAACTTAGGGGTTCTTGAGGAACAGCCACAGACCTGATTTATTTTTAAAAAACACTTTTGAGACATAAAGCATACTGCAAAGATACCAAGTATCACAAAGAACCACTCCATTCTTGCCAAGTCTCAAATCTTCTAACTCTCCCTGCTCAACTTTTCAAGGCCATCAATCAATAACATCATAAAACTCATGATTACATTTCATATATACATAAAATATGGGTTGTTTACAACATCCTGCTTGTCAAGCAATTAAAAATCTGCAGACGTTCATAAAACTTAAGGTAGAAGAAACGGTGCAGATCTGAAACCTTCCATAAACATCCATCTGTCTATCATATAACAGATATGAGGAGACTGCCTGCAAACAAATCTTGGTAAGAAAGCTGCGGAAAAATTGATGGCCCAGGTTACCTGGGACTCAGAATTGTCCCTGCAACAGCACTGTGGGTCAAAACAGATGTCACACGTACATGGACAGAATCTCACTGGCACTGATTTCTATGTCTTAAAGATCTGTCTGCTTAGTATCATGAAAACAATCACTCCTGGGTCTCTTTCAGGAGGAGAAGGAAATGCTCACAGGTGATAGCAGTAAATGGTAGCTATGGTAGTGAAGCAGAAGAAATATTAAACCTATAAGAAGGCCCAGCAGAAAACAAATGAACAGTTTTACCATGGACCCACTAGGTCTCTGCAAGAGACAGGTGCTATTTTACAGACTATGTAAAGATCTCTCGGTTTTACGCTAGCCTGTGAAGTAACTTGCCATGTTCATGAAAAGGCTTGTTTGCTAATTAATCAACAGAATAAATAGATTTGATTGCCAGGGTTTTCTTTTAAAAAATTTAACACCACTACCCCCCTCCCCACAAAACCTTGAATCAACAAACTCTTTTCAGGGATTTCAATTGCTGATCGTAATCTAAAGTGCATTATCATTATTTTACGCAGTATAAGATTTTGTAACACTTCTGATCTGTATGAACATGACGTGGCAGAGAATAAATATAGGCAATAATGGAAGAAAAGAGAGAATGGCAGCTTTTTGAATAAAGCTCAGTTTTCAAAATATTACTCTCTCTTTTTTAATAACCTGCATAAAAAGAAGGTAGCCTGGAGACTGTATGCTAACCAAAGAAGAGGTAAAAGCATTATACGTTATTAAACTCTGAAAACATGAGGGTTAATAGTATTAGAAAATATACTGATTTAGGTGCTGATTGCACAGAAAAACAGAGTAATCTGCTATGATACTGCCACCCCATCTTCTGAATATTATGCTTTTAAAAGAGAAAGCAATGCAGAAAAGAACAAAAGAAAGGCCCAACTGAAAGAAGAGAGCTTGATTTCATCAATGATATAAACTCCACTCGCTATTTACAGGTTGCAGACAAGTGTTCAGCGCACAGTTTATAAGTTTTAAATCACAACATCTTGCGATTCGCCATGTCTCAGAACAAGACACATTTGATTCTGCAATGCTGAAGCACAACATAGATAGTTATTAATACTCCAGAGGACTTTGAGGATGAGCTTACTCTGTGCACATTAAGGAGAAAAGCTCTTAAAAGACTGCTAACTCCTTCAATAGGAGGACTCTTCCATGGCTGGGGAAAAGACACCTCTGAGACATATTGGTTTTTTTGACTACCTCAAAATTAAATATGATGTGATGAAGCCAAGTGAAGTGCTATGTTCATACTTCAGTACTTGCTCCTTAGTAATATACTAGCTTTACAGTTATGGTGTCAGGGAAGCTTGAAAATTCACAAATTTGGATGCTGTGAAATTTCAAAGACCTCCTCCTCCAGCTAAAAGTGTCATCTCATCAGCTCTAGCCTAAATAAAATCATACACCACAGCACTACACTGCCAGAAGATTTGTCAGCCATGGAAACAACTGCAGCTTCTGGCCAGGGACACCTGAGACTTTTGATGAAATATGAGGATAAACAACTTAATGAATAAATAATTAACGTATAATTAAAGCATTATTAAAACAGACTTACATTAGCTCTGTTCAATACTATGGCTCTCAGTGCTTTTCTGAGACCTAATAGGCCTGACTTGTTAACTTTTTGCATTTTGTGTGCAGACCTTTGTCTTCGAAAAGTTAAAAGTGAGCTGCTACCAGTTGAAGAGAGTAGTGACTTCTGAACTATTGTAAATTAACACACATAGAAACTGTAATCAAGACCCATACCCATTCTTTTTCAAATTATCATAAAATATTACCATAGTTAACTAATTTTTTTTCCAATTTGCAAAATCATCTTTCCTACAGAAAAATTGTTTGATTCAGGCTCACCCATCTATAAATTAGGAGTATCAGTATCACAAAGAACTAACTAAACCTGGTGCAACAAATGAAGTTCCATGAGACCTAAACTGCTGTTTCTGCATATGCATAAGTAATTGAAAATGGTTTATAGAGGCCATGAAACTATGAGAACCTCCTATAGGTTTTCCAGAACCTCCCATGTTTCTGGGCATCAGAAACAGGGAGAGGCACATCTGATGAATTGTGGGAGATTTGATGCTCTTCTTTCACCATGAAATTATGCAGAGCAGGTCCTGAAAAGTCACAGTATCTCTGCCTCCGTAGAAGAGGGATAGTACACTGTGAATAGGATGTGTGCACATATGTATCACATTTCTCACATCCTGTGGCAATGTGGAAACACAGAAGAAAGTGAAGAGGTGTCAAACCTCCTCCACTCAGAATCAGTGTGCACAAGATTGCTCCTCATCCCATCACCCAGGAACTGTAAGGACTGAGGTCGTATTTAGCCACACACAGAAACTGAAAAGGAGAAAGACCTTTGTGGTCCCCTGCAGTGTCAAATCAGTCACGTTTCCCCGAACATTTCCGTACAGATACTTTTTTCCGTGTTCACTGTCATCAGCCTGGTTTTCTAATAAAGCCAGTTGGTTGCTACATTTATTCTTCAGACTTCATTACTTGATAAGTAAACCTCAGAGTTTGACAGGTGCTGATAGTGGGTGAACTCATACATTTAAAGTGCAGAGAAAAGTTTTCCAAATTAGTCATAACTGTTTGGTCTGCAAAATACAGCTTTATGAATAAATGTCACTGTAAAAATATTACACTTTGAGTAGCTGAAACCTCTATAGCAAAACTCATAAATTAACTTGCCTACCAAATGCAAGAGTTATAAAAAAGAATTGTCTGAGCATGCTTCCATAACATGCACTCTCCAGTTCAAGCCTATTACACATTAGTACTGTAGAAAAACTTGTGTGATTCTCTCTGCTTGCCAAAAGAGGAATACTGTATGCTAAGTACTGTCATACTGCTTGTGGTATTACATTTGCCTTGTAATCAGATGAAATACTAATTTCAAAGGGGTAAGAATGCTTTGTGGACCCCCAGAAAGCCCCAGAACAAGTTATTTATCCTCAACCTACAACTTTGTTTGTTTGGGGTTTTTTGTTTCTTCTAGTAGCAGAATCAATACATTTGCCAACATGGAGAGAATGGTCCTCAACAGAGTACCAGGAGAGAGGGAAACAGTAGGCACCTTGTGATGGCTGTGGTGTACGGTCTTGGTAGTGGAAAAGTGGAGGCACAGTAAAATCTGCTTAGGTTAGTAAAAAAGTTTGGAATCGCTTGCATAAGTCCTGAGACCCAATTGCCTTTATTTTCTTCAGAAGTGAAAGACGCCAAACTGACACATTTTTCCAATTAAAACAGATGAAGCATCCATGTGGATCACTATTTTAAGATATGCTCCCACAATTTTCCACATAGAAAGAGAGCTTGTGCAGTACTGACTTAGAAGCCACCTACAACCTCTTGCTTTCTTGACTGTGCATCTTTTGTGAACTGAAGACAAAAATCTATACCTTCTTTGCAGCTTCAATAAAGTTTTGTGAAAGCTAGTTCTCTGAACACAACTTTTGCAACTTTTCTGAATGTAACTTTTGAACATAAAGGGAGATGAATTCAGTCATTCTGAAAAGTGGAAGGAATCTGTAAAAAAAGTACAGTAGCTGTAGGAAATCATCAAAATGTCTTATGAGACCTCCCCTCTCTCTCATCGTTGTATTTCAGAGGATATCACATACATCTTGGAAAAACATTCCAACTGTTTCACAAGATTGATGGTAATATATCTGCTAGAGTCGGCTGCAAATCCCTGGCAGAACAAAGATCTGACAGAAAATGCTAGATCACTGAGTCTGAAACGTTTCATTCAAATCAATGGCAGAAGGAATTCCTGAGGGTTTTGCTCCAGAGCACCAAATCCTGAAAACTACAAAGTCCATGACTCAAGGACAAATGTACCCTTTCATATAACCCTGCAGATACAAAACTCTGCATTTGGTCATTGCAGTTGACAGCCTTAGTTTCACAGCTGCTAGCAGCAATGATTTTGACAAGCACAATAATTTCATTGAGAAGCTGCAGCGTCCAGAGCTCTTTTGGGTCACCAGAAAAATAATAAAAAAAACCCCACCAACCACCAAACACTATTGTTTCATCCTGATTTGGACGTACATCCCATTAAGAGAAACTAAGTGGGGAGTGGTGGTAGTTTTCTGGGCACCCAGAGGGACCTGGTTTCCAGCCAGCTCCAAAAACCATCTCTCAGCAGAAAAGTCCTGCATAGCAAGTGCTGGTCCTCAAATACAGCATTTGGCAATGTTACTAAATGAGTCCTCAAGACACAAAGTTCTGGATCTGCTGTATCTGCAAACATTTGTAGCTTGGAGTCTACATCTAGATGTATCTGCTTTATTTAACATACCTTTGTCCTCTTCAGAAATATGCCAGTGTAATACCAAATGAAGAACTGTGAACAAAAATCAGCCCTCTACTACTTTTTTCTGGACTTGCCAAACCACTTCCATTCCCTTAGTCAATACCTACCTTGTATCATTCTCCCCTTCTCTTGCCATCTCAAGATCCCAGTTTAACCCACTCCCTTAAGAGAGAACCAGAAATATTCTGTGTCATATTCATTTTCTATCAGATAGGGGAAAGAGTCTATGGGGTCTATAGGCGCTGCTGATAATTTCTGAAATTAAAAGTACAGAATAAGGAAATAAGAAAGTGCAACTGAACCTTTTAACATCTGCATCCTTTTTAACACTTATTTGGGATCATAACTACTCTTGCTACAGGCCATGCAGTAGGAAACCATAATGAAAATGAGGGGAAAAAAAAAAGACTAACACATGTGACTGCTTGTTAAAGAAAGGGAAGAAAATGAGGAAGGCAGACAGCAGAGAAAGAAACAAGGAAGCAAACAATAGTTACTTCAGCTACTCACAAACCCAGCTTTCCAAAAGAAATTTGTAAAAGTGCAGGGCAACTCTTAAGCCAAGTTGAGTGCCCTGTTTTAATCCTGGTTAATACAAAGAATTCACAAATGGTCAAATATGAGCAATCTTAAAAAGAGAAGCTATTTCAGTTGCTTAAAAGATGCCATGAGAGGAATTGTCTTATGAGGGAAATCAATGCATATTAAGAATGTTACATTCAATTTTAATTTGCTGTACTTCTCCATTTGCAAGATTATAATTTGAATTTGTCTTTAGGAATCTATCCCTGAAAAAAAAAAAGCAGGACATACACGTAAAATCTAAGTAGTAGCATCACCAGAAAGGTGTACGGTAAATTTTTGATAGTGCTTTGACAAACATCCTTTTGCCATCAGGCAACAGCGTCCTAGTGAGGACAGTAGCTGCAGAAGCAGGACCATGCTGGTGGAACAGTTTCTGGTTCTGTATGAGGGCTTTTAGGGTTTTTATCTTCTTGCCACTTTGACTGTCTGAAGGAAGCCAGAGGAGATGAGATCAAAGCCCTCAGAAAGGAATGACTCTAAAATTGAGGGACAGGAGCAGAAAATGCTGGTTCCTTCATTCACAAAGATTTATATCCTTCTCCTATCAGAGCTTCACTGGCAGTGCAAGATGGCTTGCTTCTTCCCCATAAGCCTGGGCTTACCTACAGCTTTCATTAACAGATTGAGGAAGAGTAGTATAAATGCTAATTTTACTATAATATCCTATACCATTTATCTGACGTGACATTAGAAATATTTGAATATTCATGATTTCTTCACTTTATGATATTTTTGACTTCTAATTGTGTGCAAAGCTTCCAGAGTTTGCAGTCTTAAGAAGTATTGGTTGAAAGCCGACACCCCCTTGCACTTTTTCAGAGAGCAGTTAACTCCCTGTCTCCTACAAAGAAACAAATCTTTAACATGTACTTCTAAAATTTCGGAAGATGAAGGAGTTGTAGTGCACCTGGCTTGTCAAACACCTCCTTTAAGGTCACCCTTCTTCCTGCTTTCCTTCCTGCTTCTCTCCCCACAAAGAAAACCTGAATTTTAAATTCATATATAGAATTACAGAATACATTATAGAATGTATTGCCACTGCCTTCTTTTTATAAGAACACTGAAATCCAAACTTACTAGGTAAAAGTGTATTTGGATTTCAGCAAGCTTTTTGACAAAGTCCCTAATCAGAGGCTCTTACAGAAACCAATCTGCCTTGAAATAATAAGGAAAGCCTGCTTATACGTTAATAACTGTTCAAGAAATAGGAAACGAAGGCTATGTGTGATACAATCCCTCAAGTGTAGCTTTGTCATTATTTTAGTGCTACAGACTGCTGGAAGAGGAGCAGGTAAATGAAATCAGCTCCTTATTGGAGAGAGCTAGAGAAGATCTGAGATCCCTTTGATCATACCTGACTACAGGGTTTCCTTTCCAGTGGGTGAAAAAGAGCGTAAAGAAGTGTTTGAGGTAAGAGGGTGTGTGGTGGGTTTTTGAGGGTTTGACTTTTACATCATTTTGTGTACTGTTTGTTATTTTTCCTATGGAATTCCTGAGGTAACAAATAAAACCTCCTCAGGTTGATATTAAAGCCCATATTACCAAAATTTTTCTTGTATGGCTTTGAAACAGTATCTCTTTTATGTTGGAACCTATGAAATTGTTATTGTCAAAACCAAACTAATTTCCAGTATTTATTTGTCCAGGGTGGCAAAACTCACTGCTTTGACTGAGTTTCCAGACACCGTGCCCATCAATGCAGTCTTAACACAATTCTTATAATTAATTACTGACAGTTGATTTTCTGTGATTATACTTGGTTCCCTTGCCCAATACACCTAGAAGAAAGTGACAGGATTATTTTGTTCTATTTGTAATGAGCACAAGATAGTCTCCATCTAAATAACATATAACTAATAACATTTAAATAAACTCTGTTCCTTCATGCTCCAAACTTTATGGCATTTTGGAATAATGACCCTCTAAACCAAATCTTTCCTCATAAGAAAATTTCAGTAGTATGAGCACAGATCAAGAAATGCAAGAAGCTGTGATATATAGATGCTCTACTGTGATTCAGTGGCCACAGCAGGTCACATTGAGCCACTGCCTTACTCTAACATAACATGTTTGTCAAATGTTGATTTGCAAGAGTACTCCAGTTCTCAGACACACAAGCAATTGATGTTCTCCATCTCCTTAGCTTGGGTTGAACTAACTTGTATATTCAATTAACACCAAGGATAACTCAATCATTTCTCCCCTGACTGGTCACTGGATAGTAGCTGTGATCAGTTGCCATCCTGGGGAATATCAGAGCCAACATACATAGTCCAGATATTGGTTAAAAAAAAGAAACATAGAATTCTCTGATGTATAATTTTTTTTTTAAGGTGTAAGATCTCAGGACTTTGCCCCCCAAAATAAATTTTAATATAGATCACTTCCGGTCTACATATACCTAGTTCCATCCTCTTAACTATATTTCTGCCTCTGCCCCATGCGTTACATTGAATAAATCCACATCTTGCTAGGAAATGTAGCGCAGAGTGACTTACCGTATTTCAAATAAAGCTTTAGGAAGACATATCTAATTTTGTCTTAATTTATTGTAGTTGGTCAGCATAAAAATTTTTAATAGTTTTTTTTTGTAAGATCTGAAGGTGAGTTACCTAGTTATTAAAAGCATTTTTATATCCTAAAATCCTTCAGAGCCCTTAAACCCACACAGCCCTGAGGCAAACTTTATCAAGCTCACAGACCTCTGATGTCCAGCAACAACTCTATAATCTGCAAGGCTCCAGCACCTCACAGCATCTCTTTAAAGTTCATATAGCCCTAAGGCAAACCTTTCCACCACAGCGTGGCCAGAAGGCAAAAAGGCAAGGAGGAGCAGGAGGTATGATGGACGGAGGAAGACTTCACTGCACCAGAACGTGAAGGCTTACCGCTGGACATGGGAGCAGGTAGTGAAGAGAAAGTGGGTGCACCAGCCCCTATGGAGTCTGCAGATGCTCTAGGTATCCCTGTCGCAGAGATATAGTCTATGATACATATACAAAGTAGTCTATCTGATTCTTATTTGGACGTAAGTTTGTGTGCTTCTCATTACCTATCTGCAAGACTGAAGAGTTTACTCACTCTTCTCACTATAACCAGGGTAACGACTGTAACATGAAAGGCTACAATTCAATTCAAAATGTCACAACAATTAGGAAAATGGATATGAACTTAAAATTTGAAGCTATTGCAGTTAATCTGACACACAGAACTCATGAGGCAAAACACACAGATGAGGAGAAAAAACCAAAACGCCATGTATGATTATTAACACCACAGTACAGAGAGTGAAGGATTTCTCACATAACACTAGAGATTTTGAGAGTTTACGCTTTAAGAATGTTGCAAGAGATAATAGATGAGTACAAGGAAGCAAAAGATGCTAAAAGAAAGTGATCGTTGTTAGCTGACAAATTCAGCCTCCTTTCAGCTACTTGAGCATTGCTAGGAGCTCTAGGCACAGAGACAGAGGGGACCACAAGCAAGCACACAAGCATCAAAGTCAGCCAAAAATCAGTATTTCTGATTACAGCTGAATTAGTGCAAACCACTCACCAAACTTTTGTTATTTCCTGTCAAATTAAAACCAAAGCTGGAAAATTGATCACATGAGACCAGAAAATTAGTTTTTCTGCCTATGGCTTCAGCTTCAGAGTTGGATTAAAGCTCTTGCTGAAAACAATAGTAGATAAAAATAGAACATTTGGAGATGAGAAAGGAGAAAGATATGGAGTTTATAGAAAGAAATGCTGGCTGGATTTTCTTTGCAAGGTAGAACAACCTTGATCACTAAATTCATGGCATCACTCCATTGATGCCAAAGCAACATGAAGATTTACGGTATATTAACATTAAGAAATGAATAAAATCACTGGATTTATTTTATATTAAGAGCTTCCAGTCACTACTGTTGTAGGAACTTTTTGAGTAACATATATAAATATGCCATAAAAATTAGATTGCTTTTAGTAATGATGGAAAGCAAGAAAGGAAACTCCATTATCATGTTAGAGAAGTAATCAGCTTTCATTCTTGCATAGGTAGTTTATTTGCATTCAGCCTTAGTGTTAGACTTGGACTAACAATCATTAAGTTTCATAAATAACAAACTTTCTGTCTATCTTTATTGATACTTGTGACAGAAGATGTACCTATGCACAGTGTAAAATTCTCTGCCACAAGAGATTTTTTTCTCATCTCTAGTAAGAGTATTGCCAGCTTGAAAAGGAAGTACCACCAATTCCAGCAGACTTCCAGACAGCAGCAATAAACAGGTAAATGTAGTGAACACAAAAATATTCTACTAACAATTCAAAACATGAGAATATAAATGTCCTGGCACAGATGACAAGCATGTTTCTACAAGTATACAAATTTTGTTGTGCTATGTACTTGACCAATAAGCAAACTTGAGAAAGCAAATAGAGCTATTGTTTTTTTCTGCAAGAGGAGATTTAAAATGTGGTAGAGGAGGAAACAGGGGATTCAGGAGGGAAAGGCAGAACTCTACAAAGGGGGAAAGGCAGGTCAGACCTAAGCTTTGGTATCTTTTCAGGATACAAAATAAAGCAGAAGTTCATGCCGCTTCAGAGGAAGCAAATATCATAATATAACATCACGGACATATTGATGGGTTGACATAAAAAAAAAAAAAAAATCTATCAACTGATAAGGTTTGTCTGACATTGAGTCTGGGGAGCTGTGTCTGATGGCTCTGACCTAACCAGCTGATGGAAATTTTATGAACTTGGGCAGCAGAGGTTTCGACTTTGTGGGTGAAACTGTGCAATAGAAACAGTTTCATTTGATTCAATTCATTGGAGTATTGATTTTCCGGGTTGATGATTTATTAACGTAACATTCGGTACAGTTGGATCTCCCAGTAATGATGATGCTGTTACTGACACTGAAAATAAATCACTGTAAATCTTTAAGAGAACAGGAGTGCTTAGCTAACAAATTGGAGGTCCTGGATTTGCAGAAGGTTGGGAAATCCTGCTAAGTGATGTAGTGACCTTTTTTTTCTGTGGAAGTGTTCTCCGTTTTGACAACATTGGACAGAGAACAAGTTTATTTAAACATACCAGGGAATTTATAGCCTCATTTTTTACCTAAATAGTCAATTGAACATGCAAAGCGTGCACCGCACATCTAATTTAACTTCTTCACTACAAAAGCAATCTTATCGGGCAGTGATCTCGAAAAATGAACAACTAACCATTGGTGCAAATGCTTCCCTATTTTGTGTAGAATACTCACAATTTTAACCATAAACAACACAAGCAAGTCAGCAGGGATGGACAAGTGAATCTAAACTGACTACATTTTAAAAATACTGCATTATGATCTGTGTGTTTCTTGGGGACACTGTTTGGCTAAAAATAAACATATGTTCTACTGAATACCTCAGGATGCTAGATGGACTCAGGACATTCTGGTATTTCCTCTGTGGAGGTAAAAAATTATTTGCAGCACACAAAACCAGAAGGAAACATCAACAAAACTGATATTCTCTTTGTATAGTTTACCTCAAGTCCCAACAAGAATGACAGAAAGAAACTTGCAAGAATCAACCAGTCCTACGTTAACTATGACTGTAAGTGAAGTGGTCAATAAACAACATCTTTTCCCATACAAGGGGAGTCCTTCAGATTTAACGCAGTTCCCACTGAACAAAACACATTTAGCACAGTACTTTATGTACTGGCATAAAGTATAAAAAGGACTAAATTTAAGGACTTGACTAGACAGGGAAATGAATTTGTCTCTTGGTCCGGTCACTTGCTGTACTGTACTCTCAAACCAGTTCAAATTGAAACAGCACTGCTGCAGCAGCTCTGTAAGGTACCTTGTGTCAGTGTGGTGTTGAGACTTGGATTCTGCTTCATCTTTTATATAACCTTATTCTCCTTGTTGAACTTTGTTTATTTCTATAGGCCAGTTTAGAAAACTTCTGGGGACACAGAAGACAGGTGTGGGTCCCTCTGCTCCCTAGCCATCTCTTTTGTGCCTACCTGGCCGATGCCTCACAGGGCATCTACCACTGAAGTGCAGGCAACTTCATAGACCTGGAGGATTTTCCTTCACTAGCACCTTTTCACTGGTTTATCTGCTGACAATAGTTTTCAACACATACATTTTTAATTAAGTCTGTATCTGGCAGTAGGCAGGTCTTTGTTTTATTCTCATGGGGAAATAAGTGCAACCAAAATCATCAAGACTCTACATACCATGGAAGTAATAATGCTGCTCATCAGCCCTCTGCTGTATTACTATTCCATAATCACTTTTAGACTGCCTGAGACATGATCTCAAATAAAATGTAGACCATCCTCTGTGGTAAACAAAGATACACTAAATGCTCAGTAGTACTACACATTACAAAAATGCATTTCTACGAGCTAAATTACAGGAAGCTAGTAACTTCACAAGGGGATCATGCTTTCTTTTCCGCAAAGGCCAACCATTTTATTTTGCTTCCTAACAAACTTTATTTTCAAATTATTTTTTTTAGTGTGAGAAAATAACCTTGGTAAGCATAATATACTACAAGCAATTCTGCCTATTTAAATTGTAGCCCAGGTACTAGTAAATAAAAATTCCTCAGAAATTCTGTCTGCAATTAGGCAAAACTGCAAACTAATTTGTCACATTTAGTCACAGCCTTGACAAGAGGTGTAAAGAATCATCTTCCCTGAAGAACCCCAAATTCCCTGCTACGTTGCTCTGTAGCTGTACTCAAGAGGTGATCAATTAGCTAAAGTTCATTAAAAGACTCGCCACACTCTCTCTACACCTGGATCAGACCAGCTATTGCAATACAGAGGAGGAGATCAGCAGTCATGTAGTGCTCCTGTGTACTCTCTCTCCAATGAGTCAGGGACTGATGTTGCAAGATGTTAACCAAACCTCTTAAGAATATGGGTAAAGCCTGACTTCTTGAAAAATATAGGCAACTCAGAATGAAACAGATGTAAAAAAGTAGTGAGTAGCAACAAATCTCCCCATTTCTTTCTCTGTTTGTTCAGAATGGGTCCTCTCTTTCAGACTGGCACTCATGCAATCCCCCTTGCTTCCTCAGTAAATAGGAAGCAAAAAGAAGACAACATACATACATCTGCAGAAAACCCATTGAGTCAGAAGTTATGTGCTGTTGGGGAATTTGAAGGTTTTGCCAATTATGCAGGGCTACATCTCTAAACATGCTTATTTTTAATTTTTGTATAATGTCAAGAGTCGTGAGGCTAAAAATCTGTGCTTGGCTGATAATAGGATCTCAATAAATTCACAACAAAACCACCAAATTTGCTTTAAAAATAAGAGAGGAAGAACTAGCAGAGACATCAGATGTGTAAATGAAGCTTGTTTAAATGTAAAAAAACTGGCCGTGAATCATGTTTATCTTAAACCTTGTCAGCTCTGTCACGAGCTTTGTAGCAGAGTAGCCTGGATCTTCACTGTTCAAGGTTGGGAGCAGCAGTAGCCTCCTCCTCCTGCTGCAGAGGGAAACATGGAGCAAAAACTGGAGAGGTGGATTGTGCTCAGCAGCAGGGGGGTGAGGGAAGGGGAGCAAATTCAAATGATTAATAAATCCAAGGCAGCTCTAAGACTGCGGTCCAGCTCTGAGAATCTTATTTCCTTGCCTCTGTCAATGAGTGCACAGAACATGCATTATGCTGAAACCGTGTACTGGCGATGCCTAAAGATTGATAAGTAACTGATGTTGGTGGGACCAGCAGAGTTCTCGAGCAGAGAAGCAGACAGCGAGGAAGTAATCTCAGTTATTCTCACCATTTTTCATTATCTACTAAGGGACTTTTTTGCCACTGATTTCTAGTTATACCAAGATTTGATATCTTCAGCTGCTTGTATCTACTTTTGTAAGCCAAAATATCAATATGTAAGCATTCATGCAGATGAAAAAAAAAAAAAAAAAGCCATAATTGAAAACCTGACTTAATTTAACTTTGACTGTTCAGGCTGAGTAGCACTTACTCAGATGTGTAGCCACAAGTAAATTCAGGGGAGTAAAATTTACTTCTGTTTTATTCCAGATGTGGCAACTCTGTCATATATAATTAATCTCCTTCACATCCATCTATTCTGATGGACTTGATTCCGAGTTCCTTTGTCATCAGTACGTTAATGTCAGGGAGCCACTTTCTGCTGACAGTGACAAAGCTGTAAACCTGAGGTAAGACTGTTCATCAGAGATGAGTTTAAATACACCTGGATTTTTCCCAGTCAATTTGCTTCAAGCCCCATGCATACGGGAGGCTGTAGAAAGGTTCTCTGCAGAGGGTTTGGATCAGACCCCATGTAAGTGACTGCTCTCAGAAGCAGTAATGCAAGGCCCCAAGAACCAGTGTTGGATTAGTATTTGCGTCACGTACCTAGAAACTAAGCTAGTGAAGCTGCATCTGCTTTCCCTAGGCTTGCTTCATGAGCAGAGTGCCTAACTTACGTGGTCTCAGCCATTCTCTGGATATTTCTCTTTCTGTGAAACAGAGAATCTAGGTGCTTCAACCTGCATAGCATAAATAGCCTGTTCACTTATTCCTACAGATTTATCGCCTCCATATGCGATGCACCTCTTGATAGCAAGGTGTAGTCTGCATTGATGTTTCAAGTGAGGTCATTCACCTGAAGTTAGCAAAGTTCTCTTGTATCTGACTGTACATAAGCCTTTATGACCCCAAATCTGACACGTCTCTTACATAAGATGAATTTGTCTTGGTAGGTGTTTGATTGAAACTCCTGATAGACTAAAGGGTGACCTATAATTACAAAGGAGTCCTCCGAAGAACTGGGAGAGATCAGTTCTTCCCTTAACACAGGCAACATTGCAATCAGCAGGAATTACAGTGGGAGAACAAGAGCCAGGCAGAAAAGCATAAACAGATTAAAAGCAGAAGTGATTATTTTAGTAATTAATCATTTCTTAACTGAAATTACATGAAATGCAAAAGCAGCATGAAAGGTCAGGAGAGATTTTTGAAAGAGTGCTCCAGAGGAAGGGAAGGGGAAAAAAAAGCAATTAAACACAAAGATAGAAGGTTATGATGCATGGAAGATTATTCCAAACAAGTGGCTGCCAGCAACAAACTACATTGTTTTGAATGTTTAATTAATAAAATAATCTTTTTCATTAACTGTTGCCACTGGGGAAGATGGATTGGAGAAAACATGCAGAAAACAAAACAGACACGTTTCTTTCTTGATTATATTTACATAAATGTAGAAATCTGAAAAGCAAAACTAATTGTTTATCTCCAATATTAATGGATCAGAATGAATATGTGGTTATTACTAATGCTGTAAATGCAGGTCAAGTTTCCTAAATAATACCAGAATATGGGAGTGGAAGGACCTTCTAAGACAGGCCAGGAGTTTGCCTGATTGAATCTCTGCTTGAACTGTGAGAGCACACTACATAAGGGCAGCCAGGAGCTTTGACTCCACTACTTTGATTGCAAAGCCATTCCAGAATGCTACATTTCTTGTTTCAGAGCATGACCTTCCGGCGTTTTGGAGGTGCTTTCAAGAGACCCGAGTCCTTTAGCTCAAATTTTAAAGCTGACCCGCATGACACCACAACTAAACAACACACATGAACTAATTGCCTGCTGAGCTAAGTCTGTAAGATGTACTGATTATCTGGTATAATTCCAATTTTTTTTCTATCCTCAAAATTGCCAGTTCACCTTGACGCAAGGCACAATGTCTTCCCCTGCCCTTCTCATCCCTTCAAAATGACTCAACACATATCCAACACTTGCAGTAAAATCTTGACCCTTGCAATCATATTGGCTACCTCCCTGGCATTGCTTAAGTCAAAGCATGGGATGGAGGAACCAGGGCAGCAATAAGAAAGTGCTGTTGATCTTTGGTCAGGTGCTGGTAGATAAACCTGATATGACCAGCAGCAGCCACCATCAGCAGTTAAAACCCTATAGTTTCTCAGTAGCTCAATCTCAAATGTGGACAGGCTATGTTCAGTGAAGATAAAACTCGATAAGAATCTACCATAACATACAAAAGGCTATCCTAGTTACATGCAAGGAGTAGTTTTTCCAAAACCAACTTATCCATAGTCAGTCAGACTTTTACGGGGATGTACCTGATCCAAAGACATTTTTTATTCAGAGATCTCATGCCCCTTCTGCAAATCACAAATACAAAGCAATTTTTAAAAGCCAGCAAAATTTGCCAACAGAATTGTTTGGATGGGCTACAGGATGCACTTTTTTCTTTACTTTGTTATGAGTAATAATCGAAGGTAGAAAAGGTACCTGAGGCAAATAGCACCCTTAAAAGGCATAAAAAGAAAAAAAATAAATTACCCCAGCACTTAAATCTGCCAAAAGGCCTAAGTAAACACAAAGAATTCATAGTGACCTCATGTGAACGATACCGTGTTATATACATATCTCTAACAGATATTTACCGCCCATGAATCAGAAAGGATAAAGAAACCCTTGACAAGAGTAGAGACTGAAGGTGTTTGTTATTCTCTTTTAAGAAGAAAAGGGCAAGCAGGTGGCCTCTGAAGGCAAAAGGAATTGAATAAAGGGCTAGTGGGTAGACGTTCAACCTCCTTCTTTGTGTTCTCTGCTTAGTGCATGTTTTGCTATGGCAGCGCACTCCCCTTCCGCCTTCAGCATTAGTCCACGAGGAAAGCTGAGCTGTTGCTCAGAACTCTGACACAATCCATGATTAAAGCAAGGCCTTGATCAAATGCAGTTTTTAGACTCTCAGCTTGCTATTCTATGCAAGAGAGTGACTTTGTCACACTACATGAATCAAAAGCCCAACTGGATGCTGTTGTAAATAAAAACACTTTAAACAACAACAACAATAAGGAAGAATGAAACTTTGATCAGGCTACAGTTAATTGATTAAAATGTCCATTTCGTTGTCCTTTTATGTCTAAGCTTCAGTAAACAACATGAGAGAGCAGAACCCAGCATGCAGTAGTAGGAAGGAGGCCACAAAGGAAAGCCTAGCAAGTAAACAAAGATTAAAAAGAGAGGAAAAAAATAGATTATACAGAATAAATACAGAAACCCACTGTGCTCAGGCCCAGAAGCTTAACCCAATTCTCCAGCTATGCCACTAAAAGGCAGAGGAATTTATAACCATCAGCAAAACACAGACTCTTATTTGCATTTATTTTTCTCATAGTAACCATATGAATGCTTTTCTACCAAAACCACAATATGATTTGTGCAAAACTAACCTAGTATAATGCTTCCAATATGAAATGGATTAAGCACTGGGAAAGGATATTGACTTTCATTCTTATGAAATCTGAAAAGAAACTTTGTCTTTGGTCAACAAATAAACCAGGTTTTCCACTCTGTTAAAAGCAGAATTGCTACAGTAGCAATTTCTCTTTCATCTGAGAGGTATCAGGATGGTCCCCAAGATTTACTCATTCTTAAAGACATTCAGGTGTATTAACAGCAGCAAGGGCCACTGAAATACTTCAGGATGCTTACAAGCAGTGAGAAAGCTTACACGGTCCTTTCCTTATGCAGTCAAAAGTGACCCCCAATCCCTCCTCCCGTCAGACACCTTCTGCTCTGAATCTTCTCTCAAGAGAATCAAGGCTTCCTCTACGGTTCAAATAAAAAGCCTAGGGACACCTGCCTCACTTCCCAAAGTCCATCTTTTCTAATTATCCTTCTCAGCCTTGAAAGTCTCTTTGGCACTAAAATCCACTTGTGCTTTGGCTTAATTTAATAATTTGAGACACAAGAGTAATCTGAGACTGAGAGCTGCTCTTGGAGAAATTCCAGGTCATGTTTTTATGTACAGAATAGTGTTGTTGTTTAATTTTTTTGTTCTTAATAAAATGTCCTGCTTGGTTGCACCTCAGCATCATCTGAACTCTGCAACAGATACAATATATGAGTACAGGAAGAACAGAGAAATCCAGGTGTAACCCAGTCAGTTTCAAATGCTCTCAGAGAGGCCCTGAGAGCACAGTGGTCTGAAGTAAATCAGCAATGGCCAAAGATAAAATGGCTTATCCTTCCATGGACTGCAGGTACTGAAATTTTATCTTTTTTTTATCTGACAAAACTACATAATTCAGACAAGTAAATTATAGAGATAGGTGTATAGCCAAAAAAGGCGTTTATAAAACCTCACCTATCATTCTGAGAAGGCGTGGCACTCCGCTCTCCTCTCTCATGGCATATCATTCCACTTGCTTATCTACTAGATGTGTTTGTTATTAAAACTTAACTAATTTACTTCCATAACTGGTTATTGTTAGACTATCTTTTCCACCTGCATAAAGTAAAAAGTTTTTTCCAGCCATGAATCACTTGCATCCCTGTAGTGGAATATCACAAACATTTCATTTCCACTAATGTAGTGGAAGAACCAACAAGTTGAATTATTTATTTAGGAAATTGGCCTAGGATTAAGTTTTATTAACGTACTACTTTCCTTTCTAACTTTTCCATGGACTGTTGGTGAAATCCTGCATGTGTGATTCAGTACTGCCTCTTAAAAGGAAAAAAAAGAGCATCAAAGAGAGGAGTGAAAACAATTACACCTACATGCAGTGCAACATTCTTAAATGATACTTGCTTCTCATGTCCAGTTAATTACTCTATATTCAGTCAAGAAAAAGAATTGATCTAAACAGGGACTGCATCAATATAATTCTGGTCACTCAATTTAAACTGTACTGTGAGCTGGAATGGAAATGGTGATACGTTATATCAGGCTGTTCTTCAAATTGGAAATTTAAACTTATGAGCTTCAAAATGTTAACACTTCCATCGCAAAATGTGCCTTTGCTTCATACCTGGCTACCCTGAGCCCAGATTTTTGTCCACCTTAAGAAACACAATTTTCCTCTGCTGTAGGTTAAATACCTTGCTGTTCCTTCCTCCAGCAGCTACTGTTTTTCTCAGAAAGCCTAAAAGGCTGTAAATGTAACCCTTCTTTCCCCACTCCTTCCCTCCCTTCTCTTTTCTTTATTATCTGTTCTGCAACTCCTATTCACCCATCTGCAATTTGCAGCTCGGCAGCCAGGTGACCGGGAGTGGAGCTGCCCTTCATATCTCCGCTCCCTTTGGAGAGCTCTGCCAGGCCCCACAAAAGTAGGAAATTGATTTTCAGAGCCGACGTGGAGTCCACGGCTTCCTGTAGCATAAATCTGACTTGTCTGATTTCCCAGCAGCTTCTTTACTAGGATTTCTTCTTGGCTCAGCCTTCTGGTTTTGCCTGCACTATAACTCACATGTCTATAGCACTTTATGGCCTAAACCTTCGGCCTAGTGTGTTTCTTCCTTTTTGACACACATTCCCATCACGCACCAGGATTCTAAATTGATCAAATTTAAGCATACTCTGAGGGGGGGGGGGAAATAATAATTAAACTTTGTATTGCTGCATCAATACATATGGAATAAGTATTGGTATTGTCTGGCCAGGTTTTGGTAGCGAGGGGGGGTTACAGGGGTGGCTTCTGTAAGAAGCTGCTGGAAGCTTCCCCTGTGTTCGAGAGAGAGCGAGCCCACACCAGACGGCTCTAAGACGGACCCGCCGCCGGCCAAGGCCGAGCCAATCAGCGATAGTGGTAACGCCTCTGTGATAACATTTTTAAGAAGGAAAAAAAAAATTGGGACAGGGAGAAACAGCCGCCGGAGTGAGGAGTGAGAACATGTAAGAGAAACAACCCTGCAGACCCCCAGGTCAGTGCAGAAGGAGGGGGAGGAGATGCTCCAGGCGCCGGAGCAGAGATTCCCCTGCAGCCCGTGGGGAAACCCTGGTGAGGCAGGCTGTCCCCCTGAAGTCCAGGGAGGTCCACGGTGCAGTAGATATCCACCTGCAGCCCGGGGAGGACCCCACGCTGGAGCAGGTGGGTTCCCAAATGAGGCTGTGACCCCGTGGGAAGCCTGCGCTGGAGCAGGCTCCCGGCAGGACCTGCGGATCTGTGGAGAGAGGAGCCCACGGAGCAGGTTTTCTGGCAGGACTTGTGACCCCGTGGGGGACTCACGCTGGAGCAGAGCGATCCTGAAGGACTGCACACCGTGGAATGGACCCATGCTGGAGCAGTTCGTGAAGAACTGCAGCCCGTGGGAATGGCCCACGTTGGAGGAGTTCGTGGAGGACTGTCTCCCGTGGGTGGGACCCCACGCTGGAGCAGGGGAAGAGTGTGATCAGCCCTCGCCCTGAGGAGGTGAAGCGGCAGAAAATAACGTGTGATGACCATAAACCCCATCCCTGTCCCCCTGTGCCACTGGGGGGGCTTGGTGGTGATATCCGGGAGTGAAGTTGTGCCCGGGAAGAAGGGAGGGGTGGTGGGAAGGTGTTCTGAGATCTCGTTTTATTTCTCATTACCTTGCTCTGGTTGATTTGTAATAAATTCAGTTAATTTTCCCAAATTGAGTCTGTTTTGCCCGTGACGGTAATAGTGAATGATCTCTCCTGTCCTTATCTCGACCCGCAAGCCTTTCGTTATATTTTCTCTCCCCTGTCCAGCTGAGGATGGGGGAGTGATAGAACGGCTTTGGTGGGCACCTGGTGTTCAGCCAGGGTCAACCCATCACAGCAGCTGTCAGAGCAACTGACACATTTGCAAGCCACAGTGATTGCTGTCATCTCTAGACCTACCCCTCTCCCCAAAATGGAGAAGATAGGCAGAAACTATGAACGGTAGATAAAGAGTTACAGTCATTAAGAGATAAATGCTTTTGCGCGTCACAGCATCAGCAAGGCTTTGTATTACCACAAATGGGTGGTTCTCCGTGTCCTCAGTCCTCACTTGTGTGAGAAGACAGCAGAAGCAAACATTTGAGAAATTGTGAGGGCATGTAATTAGCAGTGCGATTTATGTGCTAGTTAATTTTTGCCCAGGTGAATATTTGGGTCATAACTTACGTCCAAAGTAGAAACATATAGGGGCAACAGCCAACTGACATACATTAGAAGGTGTTTAAGTGTTTTCCACAACCAAGTGTCACTACTTCTATGAAAGCACGCTGAAATCCCTCTCCCTGGGGATGTTGTTCAAATCAATGCTTCCCTTAGCCAAACCATCACCTAACCAGCACCAGTCCTTGCTGGAACTACTCCACTTACGAGCACTGCTTTACGGCCACTAAGCATATGGAAAAGGAGGGAGATACAGATGCCTCAGGAATAGCATACGAGGGAAGATATAAGATACTTCTCTTGTCTTTCTCAGCCTCCAGTAACCCGCAGTTCAGGAATTCCTAAAGCCGGTAGAGGTAAGGCTGAGTTTAATTGCCCTCATAACTCCCTTTCTCTTCTGTGAAGGTGTCTTGTCATTTGAACCCTTGTACACTTTGGGCCTCCACTCCCTGGGACAAATAACTTCTGTTGCAGTATCACACACCACGTGCTTTGAGCCTTTCAGCTGACTGATTCGCGAAATGTCTCTACTCCTGGTACTATGAGAAACAATGAATAATTATTTCTTATTCCGCTTTTTGGTGCTTATCATGATTTGATATGCTTCTATCATAGCCACAGACACCACTGTCTCTTTTCCAGGTTGAAAAATCATGCCTAGTCTGCTTAACCTCTACCCACATGAAAGTAATTTTACACTTTTTAGCCATCCTGCCACTCTCCTCTGCACATCACGGAGTGCTACTACATCCTGTCTGAGGTGAGGAATGCACCCTGCACATACTCTTCCAGAATTATTTTTCAGCAACCGTTGCATTTTAGCTTTTGAGCATTAAGCTAAAATTTTCAGAAATCTATCCACTATAACACTACAATCCTTTTCCCAAGCTAGTGAGAGTTAGTTCATAGCACAGTTCATAATTGCCTTCTGTAGCGGAGCACTTATTAGAAAAAACCACATGCTTCTTACAGGTAAACAGTGTGCCCCAATGATAGAGCAAAAATAGGAATTACCAAGCAGGCCCCAAATGAGAGACAACCCACCAAAGTTTATTCTTCCACCTTCTTAATTCCTTTTAATTATTCTCTTACTGTCTTCTTGGTAGTGCCTGGTTCCAGCTGGGAACAGAAGTGGACATCCAAAACACTGCTGGGCATAACTAGCGTAACTCATTTTTATTTCAGAACCAATTCCTAATGGCAGAACTTAAGTGTTTATCTGATACTTACTTTTTCTTGAAGGCACACATTAGCTTACCTAACCTGGGCTTTCCCACACCCCTCTGACTCTTTGACTGCTTAACTTACAGATATTGCTTAAATGTTCTATATTTCCAGTTATCTGATTAAAAATATACTACTGAAAACAAAAAGTCAAGACAATTTCCTGTTAAAACCCAAGTAACACTATGTAGAAAGGGAGGAAAGACCTAGATATCTAAGCACTAAAACAAAAATAAAAATTAATTGAAAATTGTAGGG
The DNA here is from genome assembly GCF_929443795.1 of Astur gentilis. Taxonomy (NCBI): domain Eukaryota; kingdom Metazoa; phylum Chordata; class Aves; order Accipitriformes; family Accipitridae; genus Astur; species Astur gentilis. Next base: position 13,977,103 of record NC_064900.1, on the reverse strand, counting down.
CATATCATATCAGACAATGAAGGGAAAAAGATAAAGAAAGAGCCAAAGTTCACAGTCACAGTGGCTAGCATCTGAAATCACATTGCATTTTGTTCAGCTTATACTTAAATCCTGGATGATGTAGCATTACTACAAGGCAGTTAATATTGCAATAGTGAGAGGTTATTAAAAGGAGTTCGCAACTCCATTAAATAAGTATCTCCAATGCTGGACATCACATTTTTAGGTGGATAGTATAAAGTGAAACAATATCTTGACTTCTAAAGTACTATTATTATTCCTATTTACATTTTTACTTTCTCTTAAAGAACATCAGTAAGATACCTTTAAAGCATATGATACGCAAATAAAATGTTTTAAAACTTGAATTTTTGAAATCTCAATGCATCCAAATCAGTACACACTGAAGGACAATGCGGTTGGGGACGAGAGAAGTGAATTATGCCTATCATGTAAAACCTTGGTTGAGTTTTATTAAAGGGGAGAAAAAATTACTCCAAAGCTCCTAGCTATTTTATCTTCCCGAGTTAAAAAACTTGTGAATATAGTGGTTTAAATGGAAGTAGTGACATTTTTACTAAAGCAGCATGAATGTCACAGCTGTAATAATAGCCCACTTGTGTCATTGTCCAGGCTTAAGCATATATGCACACATGGAGAGACCAAGAACTGCTGCCAGTTATACCTTTATTACTTCTACAGTAACTGATACTTTGCAGCCCAAACATACACCCCCAGCACCAAGCTTGATCCCCCCTCCCCCCCCCCCCCCATTTAACAGCCCAAATGTACATCCCTAGCCACTGGTTGGATTTTCTGTTATTGCCTCATGCTTGCAGTGCTTCATACATGAGCTCTAGGCAACTGAGCTCTGCTCTCTGAGAAATATCAAATGAACAGCACTCTGGAAACACTAGGAGTTGCCCGGTATCCCATCTGACTCCAATTAAGCTTAAAATATAAAGAGCTAATCTTACCAGTACTTATTGCTGCATGTGTAAGTACTGACTACCATGAATAATAGTCCCACTGAAATATACGCAGAGTAGATGCACTGCCATCACTTGTAGCACTAAATCATTAAGTAGTATTGGGATAAAGATTACACAAGCAGATATTTAACAGGTACGATATCTAGGAATATTAGCATCAGACATAACAAGACAACTTGCCTGCAAGTACTGTGCAAGCAATTTTCTTTTTTGCAACAGTGTAAACAACTTCTACACCTCTGAAAGGCAAACAAACAGGTGTGTACGATATATTTAATAATAGACCACTAAAAATATTTCTGTTCAAATAGTCAGAATTGCAGCAGCAAGCCTCAAGCTAATAGCTTTTATGGATCCATTAGCTTGAGTAGGTGTTGAATTTTTGAACTGGAATAACAGATTTTTATATACTACCTCAAATTTGTACCTTGCAAGGTGTGTTTGCTAGTTTTGAAAGATGAAGCTAGTACTGTAATATCTGAGTGTGCCTGAACAGTACATTATATCAACTGCAGTGCTTTTTAATCTCTTCTCTAATTTATAAATGTGCCATATTTCAAAAAGCAGGGGCTTTTTCAATGATCTAAGTGTCAAAGATGCTTAGTACAAATGTTTCTAAGATATTTATTACTAGACTATTGATGCATTTTTATTTTGGTGTGGTGGGTTGACCCTGGCTGGACACCAGGTGCCCACCAAAGCCGTTCTATCACTCCCCCATCCTCAGCTGGACAAGGGAGAGAAAAATATAACAAAAGGCTTGCGGGTCGAGATAAGGACAGAAGACATCACTCACCAATTACTGTCACAGGCAAAACAGACTCAGCTTGGGGAAAATTAACTGAATTTATTACAAATCAACCAGAGTAGGGTAATGAGAAATAAAACCAAATCTCAGAACACCTTTCCTCCACCCCTCCCTTCTTCACAACTTCACTCCTGAATTCTCTACCAAGCCCCCCAGCGGCACAGGAGGAGGGGGATGAGGTTTACGGCCAGTTCATCACACATTATTTTCTGCTGCTTCATCCTCCTCAGGACGAGGGCTCATCACACTCTTCCCCTGCTCCAGCGTGGGGTCCCACCCACGGGAGACAGTCCTCCACAAATTTCTCCAACATGGGTCCTTCCCACAGGCTGCAGTTCTTCATGAACTGCTCCAGTGTGGGTCCTTTCCACGGTGTGCAGTCCTTCAGGAGCACACTGCTCCAGCGTGGGTCCCCCACGGGGTCACAAGTCCTGCCAGAAAACCTGCTCCGTGGGCTCCTCTCTCCACAGATCCGCAGGTCCTGCCAGGAGCCTGCTCCAGCGCAGGCTTCCCACGGGGTCACAGCCTCCTTTGGGAACCCACCTGCTCCAGCGTGGGGTCCTCTCTCCCCAGGCAGCAGGTGGATATCTGCTCCACCGTGGACCTCCCTGGACTGCAGGGGGACAGCCTGCCTCACCAGGGTCTTCCCCACGGGCTGCAGGGGAATCTCTGCTCTGGCACCTGGAGCATCTCCTCCCCCTCCTTCACTGACCTTGTTGTCCACAGGGTTGTTTCTCTTACATGTTCTCACTCCTCTCTCCTGCTGTTGTTTTGTGTCTGTCCCAACTTTTTTCCTTCTTAAAAATGTTATCACAGAGGCGTTACCACTATCGCTGATGGGCTCGGCTTTGGCTGGCAGCGGGTCCGTCTTAGAGCCGTCTGGTGTGGGCTCTCTCTCTCTCAAACACAGGGGAAGCTTCCAGCAGCTTCTTACAGAAGACACCACTGTAACACTCCCTGCTACCAAAATCTTGCCACACAAAGCCAATACATTTGGCAAGTAGTCAAATCACACGTTTCAATTTAATTTTAAACTTAATGTCCAATTCATGCAAAACATTTTCATGTGGTTTTTAAAGCTACTAATATCAGTCAGACATAGTCTTCTGGTTGGTAATAGCAAGTTTTACAAAACTACATTTCCACAAGTAACGAAAGTAATTTCACCTAACTGAACTCACTGCTGTAGCATTTTTTTTTAATTTTTTTTTTTTTTTTTTTAATGCAAAAAATATACAGTGCCTCTCATTACTGAGTTTACCTCTAAAAAATGTCTACTTGCTGCTGGGAATTTCTTGCAAATCAAACGTATTTTAGCTCATGAGCAATGCTGCTGAAATCTATGGATATGATCTTAGTATAAATAGCTTGTTCTTAGGAATGAAGGCATAAGATGCAAAGGAGATAGTCACACCGCAGACTATAACATGTAAATAGAATGGCAGACTGGCCTATACCCACTCTAGGTAGAAAAGTAATGTTTTTCCGGAAAGCAGTTCAGGTTATAAAATGAGGCTCTACATCTGAACTACCCCCTAAAGGAGCTTATATCTCTCCACTCATTATAGGGAAAATCTGTTAACGCTAGCCAGACCAAGTGTTTGTGCTGGATGTTTAAGGTACCATGCAATTAAAATTCACCCAACAGAAATATATATATATATTTAACAAATCAAAGAGCATTTGCTCTGGAGCCCATCAGAGCTAAGCCATGTATGAAGAGTTGCCTGTCATATTCCAGCTGGGTGCCTGAAATTTCACCTGCAGCCCTTCGTTGGTAGGTGTGTGCGTGCAGCCCCAAACAGTCTGCCAACACCACTTTCTTCCATACTTGTTAACGATAGCAACAGCATAATCACTTGTTGATCTGAAACCTCTCCTCTTACAGGAGAAAAAAAAAAAAAAAAAAAAAAAAAAAAAGGATTTCACCTATGTACGGTCCAGCACTGACAAGAATTCTGGGGTTTTTTTATGAAAGAGGAGTCAAACAAGTAAGTTTTTCAGGGATGTTGAATAGGACCTCCTCTTAACTACTTTCTTGGGGGGGGCTTTCCTAAATGCAAACAATCTACCATAGTTTTATCAATAGAAATGGATATTTCCTTTGCTAGAGAAGAGAAGCTTTTTAAACTACTGAGCTATGTGTATAAATAACTAGGGAGAAAACAAGACAAAAAACTGAGATAAACACAAGTAAATTGCTAGATAATCTTTCCTGTAGATTGCACTTTAAATTACCTATACTAATCTTAATTATCCAAATGGCTCCATTAAACAAATGAGATGTCTGAGAACCACACAGGAATATGCATTCTGATTTTGCTCCCCAACCTGTTTGATTAATACACTACAAAGCTAATTAGTCTTCAGGGGAAACATAAGAGTTGTACTTCATATTGCACAGGTTTCCAGTTGTTAAGTAGTAATACACCCAAAAGAACTTTTAATCTAAAGGGTGTCTTCGTTATTCATATGTTCTCTATTTAATATTACATTTTAGGACTGCTTAATTATTGCTGACCTTTCCCTTAAAACCAACTACTTATAGCATAAATTAGGACATTCAAAAAACATGCCAGAGAAGTTGTATAGAGACACTTGCAAACTTCTACTTATAGGAAAACTTTTAATGTTGTTATTAAGTACCGAACTGCAAACTACAGTATTCAGGTTGTGGAACTGAAATTTTCCAAACAGAAAAATTTCACCATGATTTTCTTAACCCCTAAAGCAAAGACATGCCTAAATTTGGACTTGATATAAACCCTGAAGATGACACAATATTTGTTTGCAAGCCTGTCTGCCGTACAGAAGACTACTGAACCCTTTGATGATATATAAATAGATGACGATATATGCTCTATAAAAAAAGAAAATATTTCCTCATTCTCCTGCATATAAATTGAGCAGACAGCCTGCATGTGAAACAACAGGAAAGAGTACAATTAAAAATACTTTAGAAAAAAGTGGAAAAAATCACTTAATGACTTAAGGAGGAGTATCTTGGGTATCTCTGCAAAACCCTGCCTTGCATTGCCTTACAGTTCCATAGAAAAAACTTTAAGCAGCAAAATGCACTTTTATCAAAGATAAGGTTAATACGCAACTTCAGTACAAACCATGAGTACCTAAATGTTGCAGAGGTTTTTAACAGGAAAGAAGCTCTTTAGGTGAACTAGAGGCAGATGAGATCCAGTTGAAAGATATGCAATCTGTGATAAAGTGTTAGAATTAATAGTACAAGTTGGGTTTATTATTCTCTACTGAAATGAAAACTGATTGTGAGATTGACAGAAAAATAACCTTTTAAATTGTGTATGATGAGTAAAGAGTAAGTACACGCAAATAGTCTAATAATTGCTATCTGCTACAATAAACAAAGATGTATATAAAGGAAAGTGTATACACTTGAAGATAAGAAAGATGCCCTGATACAAACATGGTGTCTGTGCTCTAAGAGCATTTTTATCCTTTGGCCAACCGACAACTGAAACTACAGACACAATGCAAAAAACACTGAGGCAAAGGTTTTGTGGGTCAAGATCTAGGAGAAATGGGATGAGAACAAAGTAGCTGAATGGTTATGTTGCTGGAGAATCAGGGCTTGCCTTTGCATTTCAGGACATGGATGTCCTACCCTATCTCAGAATGTTTTGAAAGAAAGAGAAGAGGGAGAGAGCTTCATAAGGTACATTCACACCACCACTGCGCTTCCAAGAAAACACCTCCCTACATCCTTTACATGATTATGCCTGGTCTGCTTCCACAGATGGAGCAGGTCATGTTACATGGTTTTAAATCTTTTCAAGCTGTATGTCTTAAGACACTAGGCTTTTGCAATTCTATCACGTAAAAGGGAATTCCCATTATGCAGGCTAGCGTAAGATCTCCCATTGCTGGAGTGCTACAGTTTTTGTAAAACATCTCTCCTGGCAACTGGCCAACAAAGGATACCACTAGAGTGATGAAACAGGGGCTTACTATAGGATTTCAGTTGCCAGCTAACCATGAGCTTTAAGTTTGCTATGAAATCAACCAACATGACAACAGCAAAACAACTAATGATCAAAAAAGTATATTTACTTATTACAGTCATCATCAACATTATTAGATGTTACATGCAATAATATTTATATAAAACTGTATCATTTTTGCACTATTTCTGAAAAAAATCACTTGATAGCTCTTCAGTGTAAGGAAATGTAAGGATTGATTAGCCCTGTGAAAATACATATTCTGGTAACTTTATTTTTAAAAGTCCAGGAAGTTCCTCATTAGACATTTGACTATATGAAAGTGAGAGAGAGTGCTGAGCTTGAGGGCTAAGATTTAGAAAGTCCATGTTCCCAAAAGGAGGACTTTTCCAGAAAGAAAAGTCATAATTTTTCTTCAAAGATGCATTGAGCTGAATTGTATTTGAAATACTTAAATAAATAAAGAAGAATAAGAAAAGGTATCATCAAGGTGTTTCCACTACTGATGAGATTTATAAGCATATCTTTGGCTAGCAGCCAAATACAGACTGCCACATTCAAAAGCTTACATATAATTTAGCATATTTCTCTCAGAGGGATGTTTTAACTGTCAGTGGAACATAGACAATAGAGATTAAAACAGCAGATGAGATCAGAACATTGGTTTACTAATTCAGCTAAAAGCACTTGTAGGAGAGGAAAGACAGAAACAACCCTAGTAAAAAGTGATACTTTTTAATCACAACATAAGTCCTTATGATACACTAGGTGTCCATGTCTTTTAGTATCTAGAGAGGATTTCTTAGTCCATTCTCTATTTGTCTCTCTAATCTACATTAGCCTGTTAAAAGAAATAAAAAAGCAATTTAATGTCTTAGAGTATTTTAAAAAAAAGTTAGAATACCATTTTCTCTCTTTTAGAGCTTTGTATGACTGCAGGAACATACTAGCAAGCTTATAAAGATTTTTCTTTTGTAAAACACACCTTTACGATTACAGAAATCATTCACAAAGTTTATCAACTCAATTTGTGCATGCACACACAAACTTGTTTTCAAGGAAAATATTTGCCGTTTTGTTTTGGTTTTTTTATAATAATGGTTACCTGTTGGTAAGAAATAGCTGTTGAAATAACAAAGAACACAAGGAGAAAACATCAAACCAGGAGATCTGCATGTTTCATAAGCCTTTGATAATTTTCTTTTTAGAACAATATCTACACTTCTACATTTTGGATGCTTTCTCTTTTCAATTATTATCCTTGTTTCAGCTGGGATAGAGTTAGTTGTCTTCCTAGTAGCTGTTACAGTGCTATGTTTTGAGTTCAGTATGAGAAGAATATTGATAACTGATGTTTTCAGTTGTTTCTCAGTAGTGTTGAGTCTCAAGTCAAGGATTTTTCAGCTTCTGATGCCCAGCCAGCGAGAAAGCTGGAAGGGCACAAGAAGTTGGGATGGGACACAGCCAGGGCAGCTGACCCAAACTGGCCAAAGGGGTATTCCATACCATGGGACGTCACATCTAGTATAGGAACTGGGGGGAGTGGGGGCGGGGGGATCGCCGCTCGGGGACTGTCTGTTGATCAGTGGGCGGTGAGCAATTGCCCTGCACATCATTTGTACATTCCAATCCTTTTATTGTTGCTGTTGTCATTTTATTAGTGTTATCATTATCATTATTAGTTTCTTCTTTTCTGTTCTATTAAACCGTTCTTACCTCAACCCAACAAGTTTTACTTCTCTTCCCAATTTTCTCTCCCATCCCACTGGCAGGGAGGAGAATGACAGTGAGTGAGCAGCTGTGTGGTGCTTAGTTGGTGGCTGGGGTTAAACCACGACAATTATGATTACGCAATGCTCCAGTGTAATCCAGGGCAGATTAAAGAGGAAAAAAGAAACAGTAAAAGAGTGAGAAAAATAAAACCAGTGGAATACTAGAAAAAATAATTTAAAAAAAATAATTAAGTGAACCAGCACTGCAGGAGGTTGACAAGCAACCATCTTCGATATTATTGGAAGCCTCAAAATCATTGAAGTTACTTTGCCAAAGATGAAAATAGAAGCAAAGCTGCCTCTCTTAAAGAAGTCCACTATCTGTCAGCGTACCTGAAAGTAGACAGAGCCTCAACTGAGACAAATCCTTTGAGGCACAATATTAAATGTGGCATGAATGAGGACATGCTGGGAAGAAACTTAGAAGGAGGAGGAGGAAATGTTCACATCAAGACCTGTTTGGGACAAGACTGGGCAGAGAAGGAGACTGTAGGTGGGAAAGGAAGGTCACAGCACAGAAGACAAAAAGATGCGGACAAATAAATATGGGGATAAGCAGAGATAGGAGAAGGTCAGAAAGGGGAAGGGCATTCACAGTGTAAGGAATGGGTTTCTAAATGTCCCCAACACTTCTGGGGAACAGCTAGGGATAATGGGAGAAAAAGAAGGGGAAAGAAAAAGGAAAGCATGTGCAGGAGACAGGAAGGACACCAGTCAGGCCTGAAGCTCTGAGACCAGAAACACACACCAAAATTTCACAGAAGAAATTACTCCTTTAATGAACGTTGCTATGTTAATAAAAGCCCTGAGTCAGGCTTCACCACCAAGAATCTCTACTGAGTTAACTTGTGTTGATCTGTAAGACATGAACACTAGTAAAATCTTTCGCTTTTCACCATATGGTACCTCTACACTACAGGCTGTTGCTAAACCATAGTGACAGAGGTGCTGCAATGTAGGCAAGGTCTGTGCAAGCAGGGTGATGTCTAGAGGGGACTGAGAGCAGCTGAGATGAATGGGGAAGACCTGGGTCTGACAGACATTTGCAAGTAGAAAAAGATATGGTAAAGTCCAATTAGGAGAAAGTAAGTGAAGCCTTGTGTTGAGCAGTTAAAATTGCATTCTTCTGTCCACTGAAGGTCCAGCTTTCCAACAGCTGAGTGTATGATCATGCTGAGATAGGGGCTCTAGGAAAAATCATGGGACAGGTCAGAACAAAGCTTTTGTTTTTAAGCTCTTACAACTCTATCAAGTCAGCTTCATACTTGTTTTGGAGATGGTCACTTGCTCTTGATCTTTTAAGGCAAGCAATAAGTAAAGAAAGAACAGACAATTGAAGGTCCTCTTTCATTCTGTCCCACCTGATAGAAAAGGAAGAACGACCAAGGAGTAAAAAATTCTCAAGCTAAAGTCATAGAGGAACAGACTAGGGACATGAGCAAAAGAAAATTAAATTAGAAATAGAAGCTGAACTGAAGTTAGCACCTGTCAACCAGCATATCTTTGGCTTTGTCAGGGTCTGTAGTTTCCATCCCACAGAGGCCGACAGGAGAAAGATAGCACCTAACTGAGGTGAAATGCTCAGTTTTGAGAATGTCTTTTGAAAATAACACAGACTTCAGTTAGCTTCATGCTGCAGCACAAAGATTTTGTGGTTTTTCATGGAAGGCTTCACTGTGATAGCCCAGGCTGCTGCTGGCCAGAACCACGTGCAAGAATTCTCACTGCCCAAGGAAAAGAACAGGGAAGAAATCTGACTGTTGCAGGCATATGACAATACTGACCTTGCTTTGAAACTTTCTCAGACAGTAAGGCAGTATCTGCCAGTAAAGGAGGTGTTATATGCCCAGAAATATTATTTTGTTCATTAAAAAGAAAAGGTATCTGGTGAAAAAAACAACCCAGATAATTTTATGCTGGGTGGTCAATACAGTAACACTGACCCCTTTGCTATTGAGTTAAGCTGTTCATCAACAGATGCACCTGTGTGACACACTAACACAATAAGTACATGTCTGTGCTAGTGACACGTGTTAATCCATCAGACTGAATACAGCATAACCTCTTTATATGCTTAATACATAGGTATTTGACAGAAAAGCTATGCAATAGTTGCTCTGCTTTAAAAAAAAAATTCAAATTTTGCACTCAGCTCATAAAGGCTACCCTATACAGCTCATGCACCGATTAAACTAATTCAATTTGGATTTATGAGTTCAGCAAAGAGTAATACCTTGAAGAAGGTGGCACCTACTGTGGGGTCTATTTTAAAAAGTGTCCTACCAGAACGGATTTATTTAACGAAGCACCAAAGAGGTACACTGAGAATAAAATTGGCCCATATCAGGGTACAATGTTACACATTAATATTGCTCTGTAGCATGTAGGAAGGCCAATCTGCAACAGATGATGAGCACAGCCATGTGCATTTACAGCTCTCTAAAGCACAAACATGGAGTGGCTTGAACAGCTATCTGCTATCCTGCCGCTATTAATTCACTAGATGTCAGTAATTCAACTAGTCTCTCTCTGATCTTGGCATATGAGAAACACTTTGAAGAAGAAGGTGGATGTGCTGTAACATGGTGATTTACAACTAGTGCAATACTTCATCTTCTTCTCTACGTTACTTCAGATACCATAAAGCAAGCTACTTGACCAGGAGAGACAGTGTTTAGCACCAGGAAAACATGCCTCAGAAGAAGGAAGAGATCGAGATTGAGACAGGTGTTGGGATGGTGTACAAAAGCTGTCTTCCAATTTTGATCCCTGCTGGATTGCCACAAGGAAATTCATGTAACGTTACTTCCAGAAAGCTGTTTTCCCAGTGCTCTCACCTAGTGTTAATAGTTTCTCAACTTATTAAAAAAAACCATTTTTTGATGTACAATGTCAGATAATTACCAAACTATTTATTGACATACCAGTACAGGTAAACCTAGATAAACTAAAGGAGATAACTTAAATTTATGAGATGTTCAGGCAGACAGATGATACACTACGAGTGCATTGAGATGGGTGGAATCTTCCATCCAACCAGCTCCACAATTAAATATAATAGGTATCACAGCAGATAGCTAGAAACAAGAAAATCATTGTAACATAAAATCACCAGTACTATGGGGCCGTGAGATATCTTTGCAGGACCAAATTCTATTTGGTGTAAATCTGCAAGCTGGAAACTGTTTAATGGACTGCATGGCAGCTGAAATGGCATTACTGCTCTGTATTTCTCAGATGATCAAGATGATCGTAGATCAAAACTTGTTTCACTGACATCAGGGCGGTGTCTGTGAATTGACACTGGGGTTTGTTTCAGGAGCCTAGAGGCAAGCTGAATAATTTACTTGAGATCCCAGCATCTCTCTTTTTATTTGTACCTTTCTCTCTCAGTTTCTCCCGGTAATAATATTCTTGCTTCTGGCTAACTGTACTGTGTATCACCAAACTCTCATCACTATGATAGTTAGAAAATGTAGCTCAGGTCTTTTCCCAAACTAGCCATAAGGCTGATACATTTTTTTTTTTCCTACCTGTCATTAAAAGCAACTGTAGAAAACCAAACCAAAACAAACAACCCCTCTAACTTTGCAGTTACATGTAAGATTGTCGTAGTTTAACCCCTAGCTGGCAACTAAGCACGATGCAGGTAGCTATGAGAGAAAAATTTGTAAAGTAAAATAATCCAAAACACAGGGATATTATTTAGCCTTGGAGAACCAAATTCTGTTTAATATAAATCTGAAAAAACTGCAGAAAAATGGAACTTAATTTCCTACTTTTTGAGAATTAGTGGAATGCATTTTTAGAGTGTTTAAGTGGAAATATGTGCTTTGCTTCACTAGAGCTACAAATGCTGGATCAGTTTTAAAGCAGAGCTAGAAAGAAAAACTGATTAAGATACACCCAAAATGGCTTCTGAGAAAGTAATGTAAGAAAAATTACATCAGAGACAAAAAGGGAACACATGCAGGAACTGGAGCTATTGTTTTAGAAGGGAAATGCAGATAAAGCTTTCAACTGCCCAGAGGGTTGAAAATGAGCCAGATATTTATTGTGTATGGAAAAAAAAAAAAAGAAAACCTATGAAGATGGAAAGGTGAATCATAGCTGTGTATAGTAGAGAGAATTCAGTTCAATTCATATACTTCAGATACAAGTGAAAGTTTCTCTCCTCACTTAGAACTGTGATTATTTTTTTTCAGACTTTTTGTAGATGAAGCGTGCAACTTCCAGCTGCATGATTGTACAACACACTAGAAGACAAGAGTTGCAGAACACAGCAGTTCATGCAAGCCTGAGACACATGCACCTCATGAGATCTGTGGAGAGTACTGGCAATGGGAAGTGGCAGATAGCACTAGTAATGCTTGCTGACAGAACTGAATGAAACAAATCCAGGTGGGTTTTGATTACCTTAAAAAAACCAATTTATCAAATGAGTTCTCTACTCCTTATGTTTCTTAACAGTCTTCTCTTCCCTCTGTCATTCTTAAGAGCCTAATTTCCTCAAAAATTCCCCTTTTCAACTCTTCTCTCCCTCATTAGTCCCACTGGAAAGTGATTTGCTATTACATTTATACAGAGTTCTTTTGATCTCACAACGAAAAAGACTGGAAAGTTGCCCTCATGACAGACCTTCATATTATCAAAGTGTCTCTTAACTAAATCTGGAATTCTGCTTCAGCTTGTTATAGATTCTCACTAAGCCAAACAATTCACCTGCAGACAACCCTTTTTCAAAATTAATGGAAATAAAGGAGAAGCTAGTCTGCCTGCCTCGTATGTTCATTGAACATTGATCTTTAACCTGCAACAAGCTAAACCTATCAGACCTCCTGCAATTTGTTTGCAGCAATCGCTGAGGGAATGAAGGGTCAATGCATTACAACGTCAAGTCTTGGCTGTTCCAGGCCCTGCTATGAGATGGATGGTATTGAACCTACGCCTCGGAAGGGGAACCAAGCAGTTTCCCGCTACCTTTCTTGTAAAGAATTATCACTTCAGACAATTGCAAGTTTGCTGCAAGAAAATCAATGCACATTTTAGCAAACACCCTTTCATTGTAGAGACATCAAAGCTGGACGATGCTTACAGAGCTCTACTTCAGTCTTTTGTTAATTAGGTACTAAATACTGATCTCAAGGAAAATTGCTGTTAGACCCACTAAGAGTAAAAACATATATAGGAACAACACACAAAATAAGAAAAGTTATGTATGTATACAGTAACTACAGTTCTCTTATGTGTCACCCATATATTCCCCGATCTCATATTCCTTCTCTACGTTACGGTATCCTGCTATATCTGATAAGGTTATATGCTTACCTTTAATTGAGAAGATGGATTGTTACACACTTTGTGTCATTTACAAAGATGAAACAGACACACCAGGTACAAACATAACCCCAATACAAATAAAGTCATACCTAAAAGACTCTGACTTCAACTGTATAGGGTAGACCCACTAAAAGTGGAATGAAAAATATTTTCTTTTTGAGAATGCCTCTCAAAGAAGTTCAAGTCTTGGATCTATACATGACTAAGAGTTCCCAAATTCTACACAACGCCATCACATCTATTTGGCAAAATGCTGCTTTGCAAGTAAGAAAAGAGATTATGAATGTTTCTTTTATGTCTGTTTTGATAATTTAAACCATAAGTATTTGAATCAATGACTCTCTTGCTCTTACTGAACAGTATCAAGCTAATAGATGATCAAACTGTAATAGAAAACATTTAGTGGTAAACCAAGCTTTATCTAACTTGTTTCTTATTTTTATCAAAGCTTGACTGTGTTCTTGTTCCTTTTATTTGCTGAAAGAATCCTGTACACATGCTGAAGAAATCCCCATTTCTATCCCTCTGTCCGAGTAGGTGAAATCCCTACCAAATGGATACGAAATCTGTTGTGCTTTATGAAGTTTTAGCTGCAGAGCAAGGTAAGGAGTTTATAAGTACAAAGGTTTAACAACCAGTGATATGAAGTGCATTATGATTTCATCCAATTTCTCCATCCCGAATGGCTTTTTTCCTGCTCTTTGCAGTTCCCATACAGTCTTTTGATTAATTTCTGTCATGGAAGTTACAGCTGTTACAGTACTGCATACAGAATACTGAATGCTGCACTTGTGTACTACTTTGGTGTTATTTTCTTCATAAGGATCCTATCAAGTAAAAAAAGAATGACACACAAATTCTGGAGCTCCTCATGTTTCACTTGTTCCTTTATTCTCTACTATCCCAGAAGATAAATGCTTCTGTACTCTTCGTTTTTTCTTTTTCTGTTTTAATTCTTTTTAAAGATACTTACTGTGTCTCAGATTTTATATATCTGCAATTTTGTTTCAAGGAAGCAACTGATCTTAAAAGGCACATATACACTGAGCTTCTTATCGTGTAATTATCTTATAAAATATGAAGGTATTGAGCAATGTCATTTTATGCACTTGCTTGAAATGACAAGAATCTGGCAAGAACACTTAAGCACTGAAAATCTCCATGTCCTGTGCTCTTAAAAGGTCAGCTCTGCATGAACTGGGAGTCAGAAATTTCCAGGGCTCATTTACTCAAAATCTCCTAGTTTCCTCTGTAAGGTGGTATTTTTCGTCTGTGAAAAGGATGCAGGTTGTTATCTATATTATCCTTGTGTGAGTCCCTTTTGGGTGGTGAACTCCCGTTCTGAGTTGTGTTTTGGAACAAGAGGCGCTCAACACTACAGTTTCTGCTAGGGAGGCAAAAACTTCCAGTTCTGCACACACAGAAAAGCCAATCCCTCCGACTGAGGCTGGAGCAAGCCTGCCAGTTCAAGGGCCCCAAGATGTTTGCAACATGGTGCTGACGGAAAGCCCCTCTTCAGCACGATGTGCAAAGAGAATCAGCGAAGGGACACAGTACCATAGCTGTTTGCTTCTCTTTCTCCTACTTCCCCACATCCAGTTGTCTCCCAGTTCCTCCCCATCAATGTTTTTCTGCAAAAGACTTATCCAGGATGACTGAGGAGTGGTCTGACTGGTGAAAGGTGTTCATTTAGGATCCCTTCACAGCTGAAAATTAGTGAAAATTACCTTCACTGTCATCTTCCATTGCTATAGAAAAAGCCCAGATGATTAGCTTAGGTCAGATGCAGAATATCTTAACGATGCTAAAGTCAGTGAAATGAATCTGAACAATAATGCAATATTCCCTTATTTTTCAAGTACGTGCTCCTATATCTGAACTACATTAAGCAAGTTCAGAAGTCAGAATTCATCTTTTGCAAAATGTTGCACAGAGAGGCAACTGCCTCCCTACGAGACTTCAAGACTTTCAGCAAGTTATGGACATACATGTAAGGCACATAAGGCTGCACTGCTGTAAAGGAGGAATTAATGGTTCTGAGCTTGCCTGCACTGTGTAACTAGATCATGCACACACAGATTAAACCAGGGGGATAAAAGAATGATGTAAACCGTAACTACAGGCAAGAGTCAATCAACTCCAAAGAAATGCTGGAACATGAATTACAGTTGACCAGAAACTGTGAGGTAAGCCTCTTTCAACCACAGCTATTAACAATGTGTAAAAGGCCTGCTGAAGAAATCAATCCATAATTGCAGCATTTATCAAGTTCATATAGATTTGTGTTGTTCCTATCTAATTTGGATGGTATTACCAAGGAGATACCCACAAGTGGGCTATCAAAACAGCACCTGGGAGGTTATTTCCTCACTTTGTTTTATCCTTTCAGTATTCTGTTGAGGAATAAGATCTGATGTTAACTTCAAAGGACAGCCAGATTCTTTGAAAAGAGATTGTTATTGATCATAGTTCCACAGCTGTGCACGTTAGAATGCTGTGTAAGCCCTTCCGTATATGAATCCTCTATGTGGCTTTTCCTCATATATTTAATTCATTGTGCCTATGGTTTATCACTTTTTCCAATTACACAAAAAAAGCTAATTTAAAAGATAAGCAGGAAATAACATTTGGAATATCCAATGGAGTTTGTTTACATTCTGCTTTTATTTCTAGGGGGCTATTTTTGCTGATGGAGAAGGGAAAAGCCAACAAAACAGCTAAGAACTGGAATAAAAAACCCTGAACTTCAGTTTCCAAGGGCCAGCTTCAGATCAAATTTGTTCAAATAGCAATATACCTTTAAAAAAAAACAAAACAAAATTCCTTAAAGATGTTTTTTAATGCCTACAAAGCTTGCAAAGTCAAATTTTACAGCAGTCAGCCTGCATGAGGGATACTGGCAGTAAGAATTCTCTTACTGCAGAAATCCACAAAATAAAAAGCAATCTGTGACCCAAATGTTGCTATACTGCGCAACACTGACATTCTCCACACAGGATAAAAGATTAAACGGAAAAGGAAATTAATTTTCTGAAGGTTCCTCCTTCACCTCACCAACTCCCAGGTCCTTCTCCCTCCTTTCTATTCTGAATAATTTGAGAAATGGAAAACAGAGCCCCAGAAGAAAGGAGGAAAAAAAACTATTGCAATAGTGCAGGGAAGCAAAATTAAGAGGTATAGTTGCAAAAACCTTAAAGAATAATGTGAGTAAAAGATGTGACTTTTTTTTAAAAGAAAATATATAAATATAAACATATTTATGAATACATGTGTTTATACACATATCACCTTAAATCAGATGGGGGGGACTTTTGCCAAAAATCAAGCTGATGAGGTTCAATTAACGGAGCTCTGAGTTTTCCTCCATACATAGCAATATGCCAGTAATGACAGGAGATACATAGTTTTAGCAGTGAACACATGATTTTGTCATTATATTCTTTGCACCTTCAAGGAACTTTGAACAATCCTTTGCAGACTTTGGGAATTTAGAGATCATTTAACCACAGGTTAGTTTTGAGTGTGAACTAGCTGGGTACCCAATCAAGGGAGGGGGCAGCGACTTGAAAATAAATCAAAAGAGGTAGTACTGTACACAACACAGAGCTCAGCTCTGGAACACAAGACAGCTCAGGTACTGAAAACTGTCGATTCAATTAGCAGTGAGACAAATATATTGGAAAAAAATCATCAAGGGTTCTCAAGTGCACATTGCTAAAGGCTGTGTGAGTGTACAAGGGAAACGTCGCTGACTGATCATCACATTCTTCTATTCTTCCCTTGGCATCTATTCGTCATCTGTCAGAAACAGGATGCTGGATCAGAAGGACAGTTTTTCTGAGCCAGTATGGCCCTTTTTAATATCCAGGAATATTAACTGAATGCTGAATTAACAATTGTTAAATGAGGCTTTTGGGGGGTTGTTTTTGGGGGGGTTGTTTTGGGTTTTTTTATTTAGTTTGTTGGGGGTTTTTTCCAAAATACTGCGAAGCTGGAAGTATGTATTTCTCTTCCATTTTCAACCTGAAAGAGAAAATACAGCAGAGAGCTCATGGAGATAGAATTACTTTTTTTTTTTTAAACTATATTTTAAGTGGATGTGTATATTTTAACTGTCAAGGTCTGAATTTAGACACATGCAATCAGATATTCTAGCTACTTATATTTAAGAAAGTTTAATTTAACTTAAGAAAGAACTACTCCTATCCTCTCCTTTTAGCAATATTACAGAATAAAATGTCTAGTTGCTATAGGATGTAATTTCTCTATATCTCTTCAACCTCTACCATAATTTGGAAATAGATACATACTTACATTGTCTTAGATTTCACTTTTTGAGCTGATGACTATAAATCAAAGTCCAAAGAAGAATTCAAACCACATTCCGAAAAAATCATTGAAACCAATGCCCCTTTCACCACTGTCCCTACCAGCACAATTAAAATATTTGGAAAAGGGAAAATATTAGACAGCCCTGTATCCCTTCCTCTGAACCTGCTGACCTGTTCTGCCATCTTAAATACATACCCTCTAGCAAGAGAGAGATGCTTTTATAAAACAGAAAACAAAGACCAGACTCGCCAATTTAAGGTTTCTGAGGAGGATATTGTAGAAACCTGTGAATCAAGCAACAGACACGATGTATCCCTGTAGTTTACTGGTATGAAATAGAAGTTGATAGAAGGAACTAGCACAAGCCCACAAAGAAACATGCATAAATATATCGTGTAGGACAAAGTGTCCCTCACACATCTCCACAGCTGCCACTTATTTTATCATTCTAAAAAAGTAACACTTATTAGGGGCAAAATATACCCCTGCACAAATTCAGCAGCAGCACGAGAACTGTGTAATATTTATATAATTTTAAAAAGATAAACAACACTAGTACCTTTTCAGGACAGGGTTTGCACAGAACCTCAGTGATGCTGAAATTGTGTGGCATGTACACACACTGACGTGGGATTTTCAGCTAACGGTCTGTCTCCCAGCGCTTGTTAAGACTATCTTCCTTGTTCTTGTTATACTCACTTGAGTAGTCATTTTGTAATTTTTTTCCCCTGTTTGGAGCTAAGAAGCTCTACTTAGCCAAATAGCTCTTTATAGAGGTTGCTCTGTCCTGTAATCAAAGCAGCTCACGAAAGGCTGCTCTTCTAGAAACATCAAATTAGCTCCATTCGAAATACTTTTTATTCAACACTCTCAACCTAAACCTAGAAACAACTGGTTAAAGGAGAACCAGCGAACTTCATGCTGGGTGCACTGCTGGTGGTAATCATTATTTAATTAGTCCAAAGGCAATTCAATTGATAAGCAGGCTTAGAACTAAATGTTATGAATAAATTCATAATTTAATTGCTTTGGCAAATACTATATTACATTAAAGTACAACTGTGGCAGATGTTTAAGAAACTTTTTTTTTAAGATAACATTAAAATATTTTTAGTAGGCAGGGAAAGATTAGGGCTATGCATGTACACCCTTGTCCGTGTGTACATACTACTTTATATATTGAAAAGTATACAGGATGCACACGAAAAGTTTGGTTTTGTTTTGAATACACCCAAATAAATGAAAAAGAATAGACATTTACAATTTTCTTACTATAGCAGACCACTTCCCCCTGGCTATTTTTGATATTTTGACAAGAACAAAATAAATAAATAAAAAGGTGCCGGATTTTTTATGACATGTAGCAAGTTATTCAGAACAGGTTCCAGTGAGAGGTGGATTCCAAAACTCAATACGCCACCACGAACACAGAAGATGCAAGTTAGATCTTCTGTGAGCTGTACTGCTGCTTGCAGCTCTCCCTGGGAAACTGAATTCACCATACAGCAAGGTGCCTTCAGAGTCCGCCTTGTAAGCAATTTCGTCAATCTGAGCAATAAAACCTCTAGCAACTGTGAAAATGAAGGGGAATAGAGTAGCTGAGGATTGCTTAAATTATGTAGGAAGTCCTAGTGCCAGTTTACTCAGGGCTGGTAAGGAACAGACCAGAGCCTGGGTGGGCACATGGAAGTTGCAGGTGCACAGAAGCACGGCACTAGCCTTGGCATGCTGTGATAATATTGCTGTGAGAGTCTTTTGCTAGTCTGGCTTTATACAGAAGCACCTTTCTCCCTCACACCCACCCCCCCATAAAGATTGTTCTGGGACAGTAGCAGCCCGGTATCTCCTAAAAACCCGAGCGGTCTGTCAGGCTAGGTAACATACCATTCTGTTAACCTGAATGAGAGAAAGATTTCAGATGATACCATCTCCCAGTAGAGAGCCAGGTTATGCTTTCCAGGCGGTGGCTTCCTTCTGTTCTCCTGCTGTGACACAGCAAATTCAGTGGCTTTTGTTTCCACTTTATTTTAATGTGCTGCAATGGAGCTTGATGCAAACAACTGATTTATAAATGAGCATAACTACACCCAGCACCTCTACCTCTATTTCTTTTTGTCAACTGTGCCTTAAAAGAATAAATACATTCCTAGCTACCTGCACAGCCTTTCCTTCCCCAATGAAATGCACCACTCAAAGCATCATCTCTTGTATTCACAGTGGCTGGCTTGGATATATGTTTCCTCTCCAACTTCTTTAAATTCTCCAGGTTTTTTTTTCCTTACTCTCTTAAATTCAGTACTTATGGGAATAAAGCTGTCAACAGTGGGTAAGGTTAAAACGCTGTGTCTGTTTTAAAACAGGGGCTCTAGAGCATTCCCACCTTCTGAGAGTCATATTCTGAGGGATTCAGAGTCCTAACGCTGAGGGCAACACCCTTTCCTCTCTGTTTTCTTATCTGTTGATGCAAAAGTGAGGTAAAATACCAATATCTTATGGATACAAGAAAGTCAAATTAAAAGCTACAAGAAACAGGATTAAACAAAAAGGCTGTTAATGCTGTTAGAACAGAATAAAACAAAAATTGTGAACATTTGCAGCCTTTTAACACTTTAATTACTTTTTAATATTTGAAGTGATGTGGTTATCTTCTCTGGTTATTAATACCGTTCCTAAATGTAAATCCAAGGTCAAGATAAGCATAACATTTATCCAGCCGTTATCTGTTCCTGATCATCTCCTCTTCACTTTTCCTCTTTCTACCACAGTAGACAAGACCTGGCGTTGCCTCTGCGAGAAGAGGGTTCCATGGAAATGTGGCTTTTGCATTCTGAATTATTTGGTTAATATAACTTTGGCATCAGCCCACTTTTTACATGTTTATATTCTATAATGTCCAGGGAGCTAATATAATTTTTATAAAATATAACTCTGCTTGGACTTCAGAAAAAAATCAGACACGAAAGTCTATCAACACTAAATATCTCACACGTTATTCTGTAATAATAAATATATATATATATTATTCTGCACAGTCTGGCTCGTCTAGAGCACTATATTTCTGTGAGACTGTTGACCAGCAAGGCACAAGCTGAATTTAGAAGAGTTGGCTGGGTACTTCAAGCACCAGAACATTATAAAAAATGCATTACGTTCGGTTTCTGAGAAGATATGCAATTATTTTGGGTTTTGATCTTCTGAGATCTTAGCAACGAGCTAACCGCACAGACGAAACCGTCTCCACAAACTTCTGCTTATCAACTCTCCACCTATTTCTGGGGGGTGCAAAGCGTCAGGGCCTGCAGGCCACCTCCGTGGGCCAGGAAGGGGCCGGGACACGCATCCTGGCAGGCTGGCTCTGGTGGGCTCCCACCTGGGGCTGGGGACCAGCGCAGCCCCCCGAGGCCAAAGGCTCCCAGGCCTGGTGAGCCGGGGGTGACCTCTTCCAGCTCGTGGTACAAGGCTCCCTGCCGGCTGCAGGCAGAAAGTTTGTCTGCATTTAATCTTTAAGTACTTTCCAGGTGTCTTTTTTGTCTTGCTTTTATATATATAGGTTTGTATAGGAATATATACATATATACACACACACTGCACTAAATACACATGCATTTTTTCTAATCTCAAATTCAGACAAGCAGTGATTATTGCTTCTCAGGCTGAATGCTATCAGCTTACTTAGCTCTTTAAAGGCCTGAACTGAGCCAACAGGCATTTGTCTGATTGACTGACAGTTTGCTCAGGCTGCAGAGCCACTGTGTTTCCTCCTCTGTATGAGGACATGAGAAGAAAAGTGGAAACAGCCACTGCAATTTCAAGGAGAAAAAGGTTACTCACAGAAGAAGAAGAAAAAAATATAAAAATCAACAAACCACCTTGCAAACACACAAGAATTCAAGTACCACAAGAAAACAGACAAAAGTTTGTAACAAAATAACCTTTTGAAAATGCAGTGAAGGTAATTGCTAGTGTTTATTTTATATATCATTAAGGGCTTTATAGACAGAAGGTTAAAAAAAAAAAAATCACACTAAGAAGGTTATTGAGGGTAGTGCAGACAGTGCAAACTTTTACGTGAGATGGAGCTGAACTTTTTCTAACTCATCCTACCTAGCTCACACCAAAGTCAGCACTTTTCAGCTTGTGTTTTTACAATTTAAACAAGCCCTTGGTTTATTGCTCCTGGAACGAAGCATTCAGTATTTCATGTATAGGGAGAGACGCTATTGCATCCTCCATTATTCGAATCCTTCACTTTGAAAAATTTAATTATCAATTGCCAGTTTTAAGTCACAGGATGAAACGTGCCTGGGATAACCCCATCCCACATCATTTCTAAAGAGAAATGATCACTTCTAGTTTCATTTACACAGGACACTTCCCTGTAAAATAACTCAAGTCCCTGAAAGCACACCTGCTCTTGCTCTACAGGAAAACCAACCCCAATCAAGATGACATTTGCAACAAATAGTATCCATGAGATTACTGAATTAATCAAGCCTTACGCTGTAGTTTAACGTGAATTTCTCTGAATGTGCACCAGCTTCTAGGCCTGTCAGGCTAGCACATCTCATCACACCTTCAGCAGACACAAAATGACATTTTCTTTTCAAATGTCATCATGTGTCCAGAGCTCCATGAAGAAAGGGTATCAGGTTTTCATCTGGGAAGATGGAACCCATGCTCAGGCTGCAAAGCACAATACAAAAATCAATCAGGTTCCAGAGAATGCTTAAGTTGAAAAATAAACTGGTTTCACTGTATACCAGTGATCAGAAACTGACAGTTTCAGCAGTGCTTTAGTTAAGGAAGGCTCAGAAATCTCATCTTTAACAAAAAAATTGCATCTATAAATTGTACATTGCATAATAGTCTCAGTGACAAACTAAGCCTAGATAAGTATCACGCCCACTTCTTTTCACTGCCCTGTGCCAGTGATAGCCTGGCAGAGACTGTGGATTAAGAGTAAATCCTTCATACAGCAGAAGTGCCAACACGTAGGTCACTTCTCAGATTTCCCTCAACAATACAGTAAATTTCAGCACTTGTGTTTAAAAGGGGGCGGGCCAGAACCCCAAAATGCTGCTGGCTTCAAACAGAGCTTGTCACTCTCTAGAGAGATGGTCTGTTTGTCAGCACATCTCATTCTTGATGTGAGTAGCAGGCCTGCAGAAAACAGTCTTTCTCTGGCTGAAACACGGAACGGTGGGGAAGCTCTAGGAGAGGAACAAAATCCTTACATCACGTCTGTTTTTCTTGCCTTTTAAAGCAAACCTCCCAAGGCAATGCTAAGCTAATTATTTACAATGCTACACTCTAAGTTAGCAAATAGATATAACCCTTTCATTAATGTTCCTGTGAAGAAGAAAAATCAAGAGAAATACAAAATCCACATCATATCAGAAATATTGGCTGCCTTCTGCCAAGGTGAAATCTAGTTTTTCTCAAATCCAAGTTCTATAGTACCATTAGCGTTTTGTCCTGTCACATGCATTCAAGAAAAAAAAAAAAAAAAAAAAAAAAGAAACATTTTGTAAGAAATTCTGACTTAAAAGTTCTTATTTTGTCTCTGTTCTGACTCTTGTTATGAAAAAATTATGTCTCCTCCAGAGGAGAGACCTATACTTAAGACTAAACCCCCAAGCATTCCCACTTTGTCAAAAATAGTCCCCTATAATTTAACAGCAGCTACAAGAACTATCTTTGCAAAGCAGCTATGTAGATGCCAGTAGGCCTACCGAATTCCTAAGATCTTCTCAGAAAATTTTTTCCCAGGAAAACCACTCCCTGCAAGGGGAGTCCTCTGCCAGCCACAAGTGACTGTCCCTGCTCCCCGTACCCAGCAGGCAGCTGGAGGTGCACACCCCTTCTCCAGAGGATGGGATAAGGCCACTTGCTGCTCAGGAGGTAGAAAACCTGCTTTTTAGCAACAAGACTCCCTATGTGCAGCTGACACGAGCAGGTAAAGCCGGGTGTTATGCTGAGGAAGGTTGACATCTTCATCCCCCAGGAACTGGTCGGGGGCAAAGCAGGACCTGGCCATTGCAAAGGGTAAAAGACTGTGGGCGCAGAAGGAGAGGGCTGGAGAAGAAAGCACAGGGACTGGAGGAAGAATGAGCTTTGTAGCCGATAAAGGGAAGAAGAAGAAGTGAAAAAGAGAATGATGACATTTTGGGTCTTTAATAATGGAACTACAGTTGAAAAAAAAAAAGTGTAGGTCATCAGTCAAACTTGAAAATGTCAGTAACTTAAATGTTATTGTGCTTGTATCGTGAAAGATAAAACAAACTAAGAGCTTTAGATCTCTCACTCTTTTTATAACTTGTGGCTTAGATTCAGGTAAGGCAATTTACAATATCATCCTTAAGATTTTAATGAACTTGAAAGAAATAAAAAGCCGTTTAGGTGATGATGTTCATAACGTTTGTAAATGGTACCATAGTTCCATATGAAAAATTTTGTATTTTGTAGATAACTTCAATGCTTTAAGATTTGGATCATAAAAAAATAAAATCCCTTTGAAAAACAAATGAAAAATCTGTCCCTGGACCAGAACACTCTTTCTGTGGATAAGGGTATAGTCTAAGGTGGATGCCTGGCTTTAACTAAGAGATGGTTGAAGTCACTAGACCTTAGTTAAAATGGTAAATGTTTTTTTACAAACTGTTTCAAACTTCAGTTTCCACTAAAAAAAAAGAAATTATCAGAATTATTTCAGTAAAATTCCAAGGTGGTAGGAGGCATCAGAAAACATCAGACAACCTGTCTGTTGTATGTGCTGCAATTAACCTCATCCACAGGTTTAAACACAGTACTACCTCCACGACAAAACATGCCTGTTTTATATAGGTTACCCTGGGTCAAAGTCTGCCCTCGTCTATAGCTACCACAGCATCTGTGGTACAAAAAAGGTGAAACTACAGGAAAAAAAAATCTGAACTTCAAGATTGAAGATTCGGCTTCACAGTATCTAGTTTTTTGTTTTCTTAGGAAAGCAAGCTTTTACTGTCTCTAAACCACTCTTTTAACCTTCCCCCCCACATACTCCATTTCTGCTTTCTGAGCATATACACTTCCTCACACTGAGTTTGTATCACTTTATGGAGTGAAGTGACATATCTACATCTCCGGCCAGCTTTGGGTTCTTCATGAATATTAAAAACAAAGAGATCCTGAGAAGGAAAGAGCAATATTGGAAAGGACATTTCAGGAAATCCTCTTAAGAAGTACTGAAAATATCTCATAATAATGAGAAGCAAACTAGGTCACATTCCCCCAATTCTTATACCTCATTTCAAATAAAATATTTATTTGAAATAGTTAATAAGGAAAACAGAGAGAAAGAACCAAGGAAAAACTTTAAATTTGGAGGAAATATAGGTTCCTTAGCCCTTGAGAGGATCTTGTCTTAAGGCAGAGGAAGGAGATAGGATGAAGGAGAGAAAGGATATCTGAAGAAAAGAAAAGAAGTTGGAAGACAGGTGACTTTACTTGCACTCTGACACATAAGAGATTTTGTTAACCTCACAGAATGCAAGTAGAGACACTGAAGCATTGCTTTAGTTATAAAAAACAAAACACAAAACCAACAAAAAACCAAAACCACCACCACACACCCCCAAATGACAGAGACATTTTGTTGTGTACCTATTATGGGAGTTTTAGCAGTAACGTGACCAGAGAGGCTTATTTACTGAAATATTCTACCTCATTTGAAATACCTGCAGGGATATGAAGCCACGTAGACCTGCTTTCGTATGTCATTTTCCTCCCATCCTTCCCACAGGTTACTTGCTTTGTGTCAGCCTCCACAGTTTTACCAAACCCTTGAAGGAATCCAGCCTCCACAGAGTCATCTGAGGCCAGAGGATAGATGACTTTGTGATTTTGGGATTATCATTATTTTCTTTATCATTTATATTAAAACAATGTGTGGAGGCGTGAGCTGAAATAAGAATCTTTTTGTTAGATGGTATTATATTAAATACAGCAGGAGATGTTTAATCACCATCCAGAAAAATTACAAGACAGAAGTAGTAAAGTGGAGAAGAGGTCTCATAAGATGGCTGTGGTAGATCAGGGGAAGAAGCCAGGAGTAAAATTCAGGTCTCCTGTATTGGAGCTTGGTGTCATCTCCACTGAAATAAAACAAGAAAGAAACCTTGATTTTGTAATGCTGCAGCTTTAACTTTTGGTGATGAACAAGGTGAACAGAACCTACAGTCTTTTACAGCAAACTAGCCAAATATCCCTTTTGTAACTCATCAGGTAGTCTTCCACTGAAACTGCCAGAAACTCGTTTTTTCCTAATCTGTCAGGTTTTCGAAAATCACTTGATCTTCTGTAAAGGGAAAAAAAATATTCCACATCCCGGCCCTCAGAATTCCTCACATACCTCCCTTCCTATTTTATTCCTGGTTATCTGTATTTCTTGCAAGAAACGGTACCCCTAAATGCAGATTTGGCTAAAGAATGCAAATGTGGTATTACTGTAACCATGGTGGCTCACAGACAGAGGTGAAATTCTCTTCAGGTACAAAATTTGTCTAGTCTCTTGGAGAATATATAGTTCACTTTCATCTGGCAACACCTCTGGAGATGCTATGGTTTACAAGAGGCAGGTTATAAAACCTTTATTATGAAGAATCTAAGTAAATCTTGAATGGTACATAAACTTTCTGGGACAATATGAATTTTGTGCATCACGTGGGTGACAAGTAATCATCTTTTTGATGGTACAAAATGGATTCCACTCCTTAGAGAATGCAAATTTTAAGCAGACTGATTTTCCCTTCTTTGTTGGCAATTAGTATTCATTTTATCAGTCTTACTCAAAATACCAGGAGTATTACAGTCCTATAATAACCAGACAAATCTACCTTTTTATTTATTTTTTATATTAAGATCTGTTTACCCTTTATTTAATGTCTTTGACCTCTGCCAGATCATGCAATGGTGAGAGAAAAAAACCAAAGCAACCCACAACAAAAAAAAAACAACAGCCAAACAATACGCAGACCTTTAAATTTAATAGAAAATAATGGCTACAAAAATTGATCTGCTTGAATAAATCAAAATTTATATGTAAATGAAACCATCAGACTTGTTTAGTTTTTGTTGGCATTTGAGAGTCTAGATAAAAGAAGCGGATGATTAGGAAAGATGCACAAGTCCCCAAACTTACAAGGATTTAACATATAAATGCATTTAAAAATAGCAATTAAAACAAAAAAAACACAAAATTTTTACAGAATAGCCATCATAGTATTAACACCCAAACCCATCTCAGACCTATTTTGTGACTTTCTGTGAAGACAGTTGCAAGAAAAATATATTCACAAATCACATGAATACAGTCCACACCCACAATATAATAATTTTCTTAAAGGCTTGGTTCTTTCTATTTTCTTTGCAATTTTTTTTGGATTTCAACTATATAGACTATACAGTCCTCTTGCTGTAAACTTATGTCTGCAAACACAAAAGCTGGAAACTTTTTATCTTTTCTTTATGGGAAACTCATTTCCCTCATATCTGAGAGAGAACTCAGTTCAAGTACAAAAGTAGCTTTCCTGCTGGCACTGTAGAACCAATTCCAACAATTTTCTCCCATTTAAAATACCTGCCATTCCAAAAAGGAGAAAAGCCAATGACAAATTACTTAAACAAGCAACGCCACAGTGTTAGAAACAAGCATTACTGAGCAAAACAAGAATTAGAGAGGAGTGTTTTCCATGAACAGCACTGATGCTGCTTACAGAGAGGGCTCCTGGAGCCCCGCAGCAGCACCAGCAGTCCCACCTGACCGGTCAGGGACCCCACTGGGGACCATCAGAAGAGGCAACAGCATCTCGCTGTTGTACGTGCTGGGCTGGCCCTGGCACCTGCCCTTCGCCCATGCAGTCACAGAAATAAGTGGTGGCTTAAAGGCGCGTGATTAAATACCTATGCAGTAGGTAACGTGCTGTACCCGTTTTGGCTGGGATAGATTAATTCTCTTCACAGTAGCTTGTATGGGGCTATATTCTGGATTTGTGATGAAAACAGTGTTGATAACACAGGGATGTTTCAGTTATTGCTTACACGGAGCCAAGGTCTTTTCTGTTTCTCACCCCACCACTCCAGCGAGGAGGCTGGGGGGGCACAAGGAGTTGGGAGGGGACAGAGCTGGGACAGCTGACCCCAACCGACCACAGGGATATCCCAGACCATAGGATCTCATGCTCAGCACTAAAAGCTGGAGGAAGAAGGAGGAAGGGAGGATGTTCAGAGTTATGGAATTTGTCACCGCAAGTCACTGTGACGCATGATGGAGCCCTGCTTTCCTGGACATGGCTGAACACCTGCCTGCCCATGGGAAGCAGTGGATGAATTCCTCATTTTGCTTTGCTTGCATGCCCAGCTTTTGCTTTACCTATTAAACTATCCTGATCTCAACTTACAGGTTTTCTCACTTTTACCTTTCCAATTCTCTCCCACGTCTCGCTGGGTTGGAGCGAGTGGCTGTGTGGGGCTGAGCTGCCCGCCGGGAGTAAACTACAACACATGCCATAGCCCAGTACCCAAATACGTGTGCGAGCCAGATGATCCACAGAAAGCCACAGTTACCCACCCAGTGGGACTCAGCAGGCAAGCTGCCAGGCCACATTAACACCTCCAGCTCTGGTGAGGTCAGCTCAGGTCGGTTTACAAACACTCTGGAAGCCAGAGCTAAAAAAAAAGCTTTGCTTACCTCAAAGAGAGCTGCTAAGATCACAATGAATAATTCTGATGGAGCTGAGTTGGCCCAGATCAACATAGCACCAGTGAACAACCAAAGGGTATGAATGACAAATCGATCGGTTGTGAACTATTCTGCGGGAAGACATTTGCCTGTAGGGAAAAGTCGGACCTTCAGAAACCTCTCCTCAGCTGACCAGCCAGAGTTACCAGGTGAACAATCAGGAGGAACTCCTCAGTGCTACTCCTGAGGGAAAAACATCCCCCATCATCTCCAAGGGAAAACAAAAGACTCAGGATACAAAATTCATAGGTGCACCTTGTAACCCAGAAATAGAGAGCCCTTGGAAAGCAGCATTCTGTCTTATTCAATAAGCTTAATAATAACTAGTGCTTTTGTAGAAAATGGGGAGCATAAAGTCATAGTAAGTATCGTTTGGGATGAATAATTCATCCAACTCTAATTACGAGTAGAGCGCTCTGAAACACTGTTCGTGAACAACATCCCATAAGCCTCCACTAACAGCTGAGAAAGAAAATAATATCTGGTATATTTAGTGCTAAATCCTACATTAATAAAACCAGTATGATATAGGTACTTTCCCATCTATCTATTTAGGAGTTCTACAATGCATTTTAAACATGTGGAACTGGAAGACTGCCTAGCAATAAAATATACTAGGATACAGAAAATTCAGACACTTTCTGGGGAGGTCACCTGTTTTCCCTGAGGCCTGTCTCCCTTACTTAGGAACGAAAATATTTCATAAAGGAAAGAGAGGATCATGCAGAAAGAGGGGATCCAACAAGCAAAAATAAGCACCAAGAAAAGTTGTCAAACCCACAGTAAGTACAGAGTAACTAAACAATTAAAATTAAAAAAAAAAAAAAAAATAAAAAATCAGCATTGCTAAGGTAGGTCATTATAAATCACAGGGCTTCAAACCATTTTTCCTTTTATATTTCAAAACTGTGAAACAGCTGTTAAGAAAATGCTGTACCACTGTTGCTTTCCTCCCCCTTTTTACTACTGTGACTTCTATGCATAGATTACTGGAGAGTGCTGATTTTGGATGCTGCTAAAAATCATTGCACCACCACAAATTATAGTTTTAAGTTCTAAAATGGGCCATGTCACAAAACCAATATAGGAAAATACTCTATATTTAATTCTACTTTTTCCTAATATTAACAGTCTTTTCCTACTAATAATATTACTATCTTTTAATAACTTCTTGTAATAAGTTTTGGTAACACTGAAACAGAAAGAACTCCCGCATACTTCTTATGGCCAAGAGTCCTTTCTTAATCTAATGTCTAATCATGGCTCTGAAGTGCAGATACTAGCAGTGTGAAATGTTACAGATGAAATCTTAGTTTGAATGAAGCCTGACAAAATTTGTCATTGTAGTTACAATAATTATCTTCACATTTTTATTAACCTATTTAAATCCTACATATATTGGGGGGGGGGGGAGGGGGGGCAGGGGGGACAAAAAAAACCCAAACCTACAACCCTCACTAGTCTGTGAAGCCAGAGTAATAATAGCTATTAGATACCATTTAATAAAACAGATGTGCCAAAGTCATGGGCCTATAGAGCATTTTAGGAAAGACAAGGACATTAAAAAAGGAGAAATTTTTTATTTTAAGCTTAGAAAATTTTCAGTGAATTAACTCTTTATCCCAGCAGGATCAATTATTATGACACTGCATTAGCAAGATGCACCTTTTGTATTTTTCCTTCAATTTTACTGAAAAAAAAAAAAAAAAAAAAAAAAAATCCAGTAGCATAGGTCCCCATGGCAGTATGTCATATGAAGACACATATTAACGTGGGCCATGCAAAGAACATTTCTATATAACATGTGATCCCATCTTCCCCTCTGTTCCACACCAAAAATTCTATTTTCACTGCCAGTTTTAAAAGCTTGAAAAGCAGTTCAATAATATATCTGGATCAAAGCAAAACTACAACAGCAAAGTCTTTATGCAGGTTATACACCTGCTGAAATAATAAATACTTTTCCCACTACTGTTACAGGTGTGCTATGACTGCATTTTTAGGGGAGGAGGGAGTGTGGGGAGGGGGTTGTAGTTTTAGAAGTGTGGACCTCAGATGTCTTATATTCTCATTAAACTATGACCGATTGCAGTGCATAGCAGATGCAGCAATACAACTTGGGATAACAGCTTCACAAATACCACATACAGTCTTTTATACTTTTAATTAGCACTTCCTTCTGAAATACATATGATGAGATTATTTGAAAGTGTGGAAGTCCCACAAGACCCTGCACTATATCATTCCATGCAATTCCCCATTAACACGAGTTGTCCACCTCCAGGATGCATTAACAGCCTCAGGAATCCTCCATTAATGTGTAAAATGCGTTGCCAGTTGCATGACGATAAGATAGGCGGTTTGCCTAGGCTTTTTTAAAGTCTTTTCAACTAGTATTGCTCCTGGAGCAGCACTGAACATATCACAGCACATGCTGGGCTCGCAGATGCTAGATTTGGTATGTGCACACTAGCAAGCCCATCTCTAGACTGGTTTAGATAGATCTAATTTCTCAACCATGCCAGCATACTTCTTCAATCTGTAGTTAAGTCGTGATTATATTATAGAACGGTCTCAGTAAAACGAGGCCATGAAATGCCTTCATCGAAACTACCACCTTGACCAGCTTGACTGATGTTAAGAGGGCTGCTTCATGTGGGTTAAAGTACTACAGCAAGATCTCTCCTAGACTTTAAATAAATAAATAAGTAAATCTTTCTAATACATCAAATATACAGAAAAGCATTTGCTTTGAATTTAGGATTATCTGGATGACCTGACCCTAGGAAGCCTCTGTTTAATTATGCTAAGTCCTCAGACCTTGTCCAAAACTTTTTCATACCAAAATAGTTCAACTGTCTTCAATCCTGAATTTTCATTTACAGGATGTTTTGGGAGATGAAGTAGACAAAGAAGAATTCTAGATCAGAACAACAAACTTTTCAAAACACAACAATCAACTTGTACTGAAGATTCAGTTTCCTGACTATCTGTACCTCTAAGCTTGAAGGGTTTGTAGTTATTATGGAAACAGCCAAAGTAAAAAAACAAACAAACAAACAAACAAAAACACTCTATGGACAGATAGCTGTCCTCACTGATGTTTCCCATGCTTTCCCTGAGGCTTGCTGGGACATGCTACAGGGAGAGATGGGAACCTGCTCCTGTTGGAGTGCACCATTACAGCAGTACCCTTTTTCCTGCAGTTGTACCCTCTTCACTCAACCATTATCCAGTAGCATACAGTGCTGTCTGCTTATATGACTTCTATGAGAATTTTCCTGAATTTGCTCTATTCTCTTATGAACAATTAATACAGAATTGAATTCTAACAATAGCATTTTTAGGAAAAACACTCACCTGAAAGTAAAACAAGAAGCTTTAAGCATGATCCCCTATAACAATGAAAGTAAAGAAAAACGCTGAATAAAAAAAAGGTTCCATTCCTTAGTATTGTTGATGATGAAAGGAAAACCCCACTTTTTCCCCAGCAGTTTCTTATTATTAATGTTAGAAGGTAACTAAAAATGTTTAGGAATAGATACAGTCAATTAAGTGGAATTTGTCATTGTCGAGCTCTATTCATCACAATTACACATTAGATGCAAAAATTTAGTATATAGCTGCTGACTCTCCTGAAGGTTTTTAAGCTTTGCAGGAGTACAGGCAATAAAAATGTAGGCTTAGGAAGTTTGCTTGGCATGAATGAAGTGAACAATAGCATATTCATATACAGGACATACCCTGTTATTCAAAAGAATTAAATCAATCTTCTTTTTGGCTAACAGTAAAAATTAAAGGTGTGGCACTTTTCCTCAGTTTGACAAAATTTATTTGCATAGCCAGTAAAAGCTGTATTCCAATATATGAAACCAACGCATATAAGAGATGCTTATATATTGATTTTCAAAAGCAAGTAAACTGCAGAAACAAGCTTAAGAGAAGTAGTTACTTTCTCTGGTGATGGGTCGCACACCATGTTGTGATAAGGTAAGTACCAGGCACAACTGATTTGACTCTGTGATAAGGAATTCCAATAGTACTTCTTCATGTCTGCTTAAATAAACTTGTAGTAATTTCAGGATGGCTAGTCAGAGACATAGCTATTGGGACCAACATATGATCAACATGGGGAACTGCTGAGATAGCGGGAGACTGGCGAGATGAGGGTCAGATCAATTTGTCAGATATTTGGAAGCACAGCTCAGGGAATGGATATTCCATTTCAGATGTGACAACTTCCCTGCTCATAACAAAGCCCAGCACAATAGGACTGAGATTTAATGAGTAAGAATGGTTAGGCAGTACAGGCCTGAAAAAAAGGAAAATTCTCCTGGGCTATAATAATGTTACTATTAATTTGTTCAGTGGCTTAGAAGCAATCTCTAACCCCTAAGCCTTGCAGAGCTAGTTCAAGAAGGGTAAATCATATTTGTAAATTAATTTGTGCAAAGCCTTACATTATAGTTTTACTAGTGATGTGCCAAATCTCATTTGTGCAGTGTCAAATAGGCTGTAAACTGGATTAGCAATAACCTAACTCCAGTATTTTTTTTTTTTCATGGAGGAAGACTTTTGGGATTTCCACTTCTTTCTGAAACTTCCTGTATCTCAGATCCTGCCTTTGTACTGATACTTGGAACATTCATGTGGCCTTCCACTCAGTTTCAATGACACTTTGGAAATTAAAACTCAATATTGTATTGGGTCTGGCTGAGATGGAGTTAATACTCCCCATAGCAGCCCTCGTAGCGCTGTGCTCCGCATCAGTAGCTGGAAAGGTGTTGATAACACACCAGTGTTTTGGCTACTGCTGAGCAGTGCTGGCACAGCATCAAGGCTGGCTCTCCAACATTTTTGCCCCCCCCTCAATGGCAGGCTGGGGCAGGGCAAGATCTTGGGAGGGGACATAACCAGGACAGCTGACCTAAACTAACCAAACAGATATTCCATACCATATGACGTCAGCTCAGATATAAAAGCTAAGTAAAGGGAGATGGAAGGGGGGGGACACGTTTTTGTCTTCCAGAGCAACCACTACGCGTACTGAAGCCCTGCTTCCCGGGAAGTGGCCAGACATCGCCTGCTGATGGGAAGTAGAGAATAACATCATTTGGTTTTCTTTGCTGTCGCGTGCAACATTTGCTTTCACTTTATTAAACTGTCCTTATCTCGACCCATGAACCTTTTGTTATATTTTCTCCCCCCCTGTCCAGCTGAGAAGGGGGAGTGATAGAGCGGCTTTGGTGGGCACCTGGCATCCAGCCAGGGTCAAACCACCACAAATATATAAGCAATTCCAAAACATTGTCCCCAATTATTTGTCCCTGACTATCTTGGACATTGTCACTAATCTTGCTCCCATCCCAGTGGCCGCATTAACATTTCCACTTTTTTTCTGAGGATGGATTCACATATGTTGTTCGTGACACTATTTCTGAGCCTGACAAAGTCTGATGAGCAACCAAATGCCATGTGGGATGGGGAGTCAGTGAGCCAAAAGACAATTCTGTTGTATATATGAAAATTATTTTCAGACTGAAAGAAGCTAGATTTATTTTCTGTAGTAGGGCAAGAAAAGAGAACAATAATCTTGACACCTAGATAAACCATTTAGCTAAATCCCTCTTCACATCTCAGCTATGTTGCAGTCAACCCATAGTAACAAGTAAGTCATCCAAGACTCCTCTGCTTACCGAACACAGTCCTTAAACCCAACTGTTGATTTCACTTATATACATGTTATTATACAAATCTACCACTCACAGATGCTGCCACATAAAATTACAGACAAACAGAAACAGATGAACATGTAGATAAATGTGTAACATGCATTTAGATATGAGGAAGAAGGAGCAAAAATAAAACACAACACAAGCTGTGTTCATTATTCTGGAATTTACCTGAAAATAGTTGTATAAATAACTCTCATGGGCAACCACTTTTCTGAGATCTGCTATGGAAACTGCAGTATGGCTGTACCATCAGGAAGCTCGCGTTCTGATCTTTTCCAAAAGCAGAGCTGCGACAGGCACTGCCACCCCCTACCATTCCCTTGACAGGTTTAGGATGTACGCTGATGGGGAAAATGCAAATATTGAGAAGCTTAATCATTTGTTTTCCCTGAGAAGGAAAGAGATATGTAAAATAACTGCTTGCTATTTTTTTCTGTCACTTCTGTTAAGCAGCGGTACAAGTGCAAATTTTACAGCTTTGTTCTGAGGGCCTCTTGTCTCTGACAAACATGTCTGTGGATTCATTTTTGAGGTGGTGAAGTAACATGACCTTATGAACAGCAAACATACACCAAAGGCAACTTATTAAACAAGCTTAATAAAGATAATACAAGCAAGGTTATTTCAGTTTAATATAATATTTTGTCATTTATGGTCTATATGCCAGCTGATAACAAAGCACCCAAGCAAGTCCAAATAGAATTTCACCTAACGAAACCATATGGGGCTTGACCCTCCAGGGTCCTGCATCTGATGGAATCTTTCGTGTTGAACAAGGGAGGGTATAAAGTGGCCACGTTAGGGAAGGCATAAAGAATCACATGAGTTATAAGGCAATATAATGTCAGTAAAGGGTTCATTTCTGAACAAAGAACTCCCAACTTTTCCCCTTACAGTTAAATTCTACTCTCACGTCCACAAGCATAGAGCTAGAGAAAGAGCAGGATAGATGGATTTACTTCAGGCCTAGGTACCTGGGAACAGAATTTGACCGTGCATATTGATGAATGAGCTCCAAAGTATAATTGCTACTTTTGCTAATTGCCTCTTTAGTACACCAAAGCTACATGAATGAATTCTTTCAACCACATAGAGAATAGTGCCATTTAAATATTTGTTTTAGTAAATAACTTGCTTTGTAGACCTTCACACGTTGACACAAAGCACATGCAAACTAAGAGACAGCATTTGTTCAGCAAAAAGTTCTTCTTAAAATAGGCAACGAACATAAGGAGCAGGAAAGTAAGAATTAAATTATCCTACTGTCACAAAGGGGTAGCTGGGACATTGGCTTCCTGAGTTTCAGGCAATTTCCTTCACCCCCAACTTTAAAAAAATTACTGCAAATGCAGCTCAGATAGCTGCCTAGCTTCTGCTTTTGTTTATAAAAAAATTAAACCAAGATAGCTGAAAGCAGAGTCACTCTACAAATCCATGAGTACCTGAGTCTATACCACCATATGCACAGCAGCAGACAGAGCTCCTGTTACTTGCTGTGACCCTCAGGCTCATAATGAATGAATGCCCAAATGCTGTGTGATCTCTGAATGGTTTATAAATGCCCAAATTAGGAATTACCATAAATCAATATTGTGTGTTTTACAATGTATTTTTGTCCTTGCTTGTGCTTGTGTCAGAAGAGAACTGAGGCTATCACCAAGTTATTAGTAAAACCATCAATGTGGCAAACAAGGATCTTGGTGTCACATTGCAGAGCTCTAGGTGATCATGGTGATAGACGAAACAGCTTCAGGATAATCCAGCATATTCACCATGATAAAATTCAAATAAAATATCAGGTATTTCAATATACCAGCCCTACAGCATTTGTCAGGACAGTGTTCAAAACACTCCCTTCCAGCCCCACCATTTTGTCTTCACAACCTGTTAAAATAACAGTGCCTACAATTACAGGGTCATTTGTTATGCATGATATAATAGACAGCAAATATAAAAAGGCATTATCATTACTTTTGTCCTTTGTTCTTCCAGGCCAGAATATTGCATAGTTCTTTACTTTGACATTTATTGCTTTTAGATTGGTAATAGAATGGTTTGTGTTGCTCATTATCTTGAATGATGATAATATTAGAGTTTGGGGAGCCTGCGTTCCCTGTTAAGTAAAGTAAAGGCTTCATATAATTTAGCAAAGGTTATTACTGGACAATTACCCACAATACAGTTCAAGTCTAATAAATGTTAAGCCACATTCACTCTTAAATACCACATCTGTAGTATGGTTTCTAGGAAACTGCAGAGAAAGATTTATGTCATCTATGTGCATGGGAGGAGGAGGGGTGTTTACATGTGCATATGTATATACATATTTTTATATCTATTTTTAGTGTTTACTAACAGGTGTCCTTAGGGAAAGGATTTAATTCAAAGAAGGACCTACCGATAGAGCTGGGACTCTGAGCAAAGAATGGGAGGGGAAGAGGAATAAGGTAAAACCTCAGTTTTCTCCTTTACTATCAGGAATAGTGGATTCATTCCAGATCTAAAGTAATAAAAATTATATGAGATTTTTGCCTAAGACTTTACGTAAGAACTTACCTAACAGCCTAATATATTAAATGAGTCAATTAGCAGGCAATGAAACTCGAAGCCTGATTTGATCCTTCCATCCCTTTTACCTCTGACCATAGTTGGCAGCCCACCCTGACCAG
Source organism: Astur gentilis (assembly GCF_929443795.1). Taxonomy (NCBI): domain Eukaryota; kingdom Metazoa; phylum Chordata; class Aves; order Accipitriformes; family Accipitridae; genus Astur; species Astur gentilis. The sequence goes on along the minus strand of NC_064900.1, from coordinate 13,940,704 downwards.
CAGTAGGACCCCATTCTGGATGGGCTTTGGTGCCTGTAGCCTGGGAGTGGCTCCATCCCCAGGGAGGGTGGTTGAGGGTTTTACAACTGGGAAACTCGCTGGGTTGGGAATCGTTGGCAATCCGATCTATTTCTGAGACTTGCAGATGTTTATATGTATCTAACACTTTGTGTGCACAGACACACACAGGCAAACACCTTTTTTTTTTTTTTTTTTTTTTTTCCCTGTTCCTTTTCTCCTTTTCTGTTTGGTACTCCAGTTTCCCTGCAGCCATTTATGTTCAATTTATGTTCATCAGTTCATTTCTCTAGCAGCAGCTCTTTCAATGAAATGTTTCTATTTGGTGCCAAGTAATAGTAGCTAGAGTTATTTGCCCTATGAATCTCGGTAGATTAGTTTTTGTAATTTACATACATATCCAATTTCTACCAATTTTCATTGACAGTTTTCTCTTTGGACTTTGTTTCATTTCTATTTTTGAGCTGTAACATTGTTTCAGACTTACAGCTCTCTGTAAACTTTATGATATATTCTGCATTATTATAGTTATCTAGTAATGCAAAAGTGAGAGAAAAACCTTTAACTCTAAATATTAAAATAGTCTGCAGAAAATGGAGTTAATGTTTCATGAAATAAATGTCATAATATGAAAAACATATTTTAACGTAAATTTGTTCAAAGCCTCAGATGTTTCTTTTCTGACTAACATCAGTTACTATTCTTCATATGAATCATAAACCCCAGACTGGTTAGGTCATCTGGTTCATCTGTATGGCAATAAATAATTTTAAAACTACACAGATTTGCAGTTATGATGAGCTGACACAAGATGAGTACGAGCCTGTGAATATAATTGTAGCCAGCTGACACACCTGCAATGGGTTTTCTCTCAAGAGGGAGCATATTGATGGCTGGTATTTCTGATGCTGTTAGAACAAGATAAGCTGTAAACCAAGATAATGCTTTTCCATGCTGTGCTAGAAATGCTCAGCAGATGTTCAGGTGAAGCAAAGAGAACCACACAATTGCTGTTATTAGATCACTTGATATTGTAATGGCTGGACAGCTGTAGGTAGGAGGTGAACACATACAGAGTTGGGCAGGTTTGCTCAGCATGGGCCCAATCCAGTTGTTGCTCAGGGTAAGGGAAGGCTTTCCAGGAGCTGCTGTGGGTTTTCAACAGGACTCAACACATGCAGACAGAAGCTGCACAGACCCATTCAGAAGCACTTCACACCCTGCACACAGTAAGCCTGGCCCTGCAGCTCCCATCTCCTGCATAGCAATTGGATGTGTAACATCTAAACATGTTTGGTGCAGCACACAGCTTAATGAGTACAGCTGTGCTAGCACTGATGCCTGACAGGTGTGGACCTGCAAACTCTGCAGTTTTTGTTAAAAACTGGAAAGCAGCAGGTGCTGTTTCAGCAAGGGGTGCTGGGTGCTTGGAGAAGGCAATGAGCATCACCCTCAGTGTCTCCCTCCCAGACGTGCAATAATAGAGAACGTATTTGTGAGTATTTTCGAAATAGCCTGAGCAACTTAGATACACAAATCCCATTAAAATTAAATCAATGTGCTTGCTACTCCCACCTGCTTTCAAGACTTCAACTTATTTTTAAAAAAGCACAATGGCAAAATACATAATGAACTGGCTCAGCCTTTCAACTTTCCTTATCCTCTGGGCTACAAAACGTGGGTGAATTCCACTGCAAAGCAGAGATACAAGGTAGCAGACAGCTTTCCCATATGACAGAAGAAATTAATTCCTCCAGGTCTGTATATCTTGACAAACAAAGTATGAACTTTTTTCCTGTACAGCCATCTTTCAGAAAAAATGAAAGAAAAACACAGTAAGAAAATGTGTTCAAATATAAGCAATAAAAAAGCAGCTACATTTTGATGAACGCTGTCGCATTCAGAAGAGCAACAGAAATGTTTAACTGTGTAGTTTTGATAATCTAGCAGGTCCCAAAGAGACTTTTTTTTCTAAATTGAGGCAGGATCCTCATAAAGTTGGAAAGACTGAACAGAATCTCATAACTGAGCTGCACATAGGCTAAAATTCAGTCGGGAGAGGGTAGTCACCATGGAGCTCAGCAGCCAAGCTCAAGTCACTGAAGGCTGGAAATCAAGCAAGGGCAAGTACTATTGATGCAGTCTTCCCCCAAATGGATACTGGTGATGAATGCATTTCAAATGCCAATAATGTCAATCTTTGTTCAGTATGATACAAGCTTTGCATTACATTATTGGCAAACACCTTGCCGCTATTTGCCCCTATGCTGCCATTTGGTGCCTGCCCATCTGGGCTTGCAAGCACTCGCTTCTTACTTTTTCCTTTCCACTGGCTGTAATTATTTCCCCAATGACCTAGCAAAGCTAGCAAACTTCTCAAATGAAAGTGAACTTGATGCCTAAGTACATTTTCTGTCTCATTCAGTCCATTTTAAATGCATGTTCTACTGACAGGCTTGTGTATTAATTTTAATTGATTCACATTTTAATTAGTAGTTTACTTTAGTGTAGCAGCTCCTGAAACAAAGGACAATCATTTTTTATTTCTTTGTGCAATTTACATTTACACATCACCTCTGTAAGGAGATCCTCCCTCAGTCAAATCTTTCAAAGGATTTACCTCTCTCGAGGGCTCAGTCAGCAACTTGCACCTTGGCTGCAGGGACTTTCTTGCTTTTGGTGCCAAAGTACAGTTTTGAATTTACTCCTCTGTTCTCCCAAATGCAATATCTAGTGCCATTCTTGTCCTTAGCCCATTCATATGGTGCTTTAGAACAGCAGAGATATCAGTTCAAATCCTTTCTTTTTCCTAGGAGAACCTGAACATACACCTCTGTCAAGCCACAGAATGTAACTAACCTGTTACAACTGTCCCAAAGTGCAGATCTTAGTGCTGCTTTTTCAAGCTATTCCACTTTGCATGGAACGACTGAAAATGCCATTTTTTTTTCTGGCTGAATTAACTTAGTTACATCCTACTAAAAAAGCAGCACGTTAAAGTCAATCATTTAGAGTTCAGGTTTTCTGATACACAGTATCAGCCATGATACATGAAACAACACTGTTGGCACCATAGCAAAAGTACACACCTCTATCGCTACAAACTGATCACAAAATCAGCTTCAATTTGCTATGGAATAAATATAAATACACATCCCTCTCTTGGCTATAAACCCCTGCAGGAGCAAAGCTGCAAAGGAGCTCCTGCTCTGCTGACTACAGGAGTTCAGATTTAGTCCCAGAGACCTTCAAAGGACTGAAATCTGAAGGTAAGGGCTTGCAGAGCTTGTAAGTGCTGCAGTAGCACACTTTGAGTCCACGCAATTCAGTATCCCTGAAGACACTCTGCAGTGAGTACCAGGCCAGTGCTGCTGTTGCACAATTTTACCTCAATGGGAAAAGTCAGGGTATCCCTTGTTTCATATATTCTAATCTACACATGTACTTAAATTCCCATCTAATAAATACATTTAGAAACAAAAGCCTCACCCAAAACGTGTCTGCAGCTGCAGTACACATGCAATAGTACTGCTGCAATGTGGAGCTCCGTGGACTGGTAATGATTTTGTCTCGTGGGGTAGGAGCCTAAGGCCTGAGCTAGACAGATACGTTTGGAATTTCAGCAGCGTTTTTTTGCCATTTGCTGTTGGTTTAAACATTACATTAAAGCAATGGGGGGTTATTAAATCACTATCAAAATAAAATATCTAGTTTTATATATATATATATAAAAGGAATTGAGTAAGCAAGGGTGTGAGCAGCAAATTATATTGCTCACATAAGGAAAAGCGATATGCTAACATATCCTGACATAATGGGTCTTGAACAGGAGTCTTGCAACTGGAAAGAAGTTTGCCTTCCTGAGGCAAACATTTTGAAGTTTGGTTGGAAAGAAAAATATTTTCATTCTTTGAGGAAAAAAGTCTTTCCTGGAAGACTTTTGAGACCCTCAGAAAACAAAACACACATTTACCCCTTGGGGAATCTTACTGTAATATGCCTGAATGAAACATTTTAAAGTCTGTAATCCTTCGGGGTTTGGGGAGTTTGGGATTTTTACTTTTTTTTAAGCAAAACATAATTAGCAATTGTTTCCTAGTCTTATTATTGTTATAGAAACAATAATGTGTAAATCAAACTTTTATCCTTTTAGCCTTTTGCTGGTATATATTCATCTTTACCTGCTCAGACAAAAATATCAAACAGACAAGCTAAACTATTGTTACCAGTAAAGCAAATGGTCCATCAAACAGGCATATATATTCGTGTCCCTCTCCTGTGCAGGCAGTGACTTTCAGGCCTGCCATGATGCCAGCAAGGCTGCTCACATCACATTGCACAGAAGCCATGTCTGGAAGAATGTTCTTCTGAATGACTGCCTCTACCTGAGGCAGATTGTCACTGGGAAGAAATAGGTTTATTTGTGCCCATTGCATCACCCTAAATTACAGCTAATTGGTTGCCCAAAGAAGTTTAGATAAGTAATTCCCTAATGCTCATTTCTTATCACTAACAATGTGGCAAGACATGAGAAAACCAGGTGTAGAGCTATGACTACTGCAGATGCCTGAAGTTACATGGAATTAATTCTGCCAGCTATTTATTTTTATGAATGGTATTGACTCAAAAGATCAATGACACCAAGAAAGACAAAAAGGTGTTATTTCTATTTGCTGTAAATTCTGGATTAGGTTTTGATTCTAAGCCCCTTCTTGTTAATATTCAAGTAAGTATAATCTGTGTGAAAATTAATGGAAAATGAATTACTGCCTTATATCCAAGTGAAGTAGGAACACAGCTCCAGTTGTCTAGAAATTTGATTTGCGCTGCATACTGAATGCAGTCCTGGGAGCTGCAGTACATCATGGTGAGGGACAGAAGTGGATGTTTTATAGACTTTTTATGCTTAAATAGGTAGTACCTCCAATTGAGCATAAGGTTCGTGAAAGCTGCCGGATTTGATCCTGCATGGCCTCCTTGTGCTAAATTAGTCTCATTTTAATTGGCGATGAGGGGATGGTCTCACAAATCTGTTCTCACAGGTCGATATTACAATAAAAGATCTGTCTGGAAGAAAGTCTCAGAAAGGCACCTAAAACTTACCAAGTCGAAGTAAGCTGTCTCCTATTGAACCTGTATGGTACCAAACTCTCCTAAACAGCATCTCAAACTCGAGACCATATCTGAACCATTACATCTACTGGGTGTGGGGAGAAGATAGCGGGCTGTGAAGCTCCCTGTTCCTCCCCTTCTCCCACTGCAGGTGAGGTGGCGGCCAGGGAGCTGTTGTCAAGGGATGGGAGGAGGTTTGTGGAAGACCCATGTGGATCAAGAGATTACAGCAGCAAAACTGTTTCAGGTCTGATGTGCCAGCCTGACACAGGTATATTTGTCCCCTCCCTGGGTAGGCCTTGGGGGAGCAGAAATGCACGGGGCAAGGGTTGAGTCCTTCAGAAGTGAGCCGATACAGTCCATTCTCCAGCACACATGGCTGTGCAGGAGGGAGGAGGGAAACTGGGGATTCACAGCATGAAGCCTGGAGACTTCATTTCCTTGAAAGGCAAGGAAAGGAAGAGAGGAAAGAAAGTTTCCCTTAGGAAACTACCTGGTGGCAGAGCATTAGGCTGAATACTCCTAAAATCATTATTGATTTATTTACATTTCTCAAACACCTTGCAGTTCTGCAGGGGTCAATTTTCACTCCAGACAACAACAGACTAAAGATCAGCTCTTCCTTATCAGTCTGTACCGGAGAGCTGAGCCACGCTACCAAAAGCTACCTGCCTAACTAGTGATCCAACTCTGCAAAACAGAGCAAGACCTTACGGATTTGGGGTGCTTAACTCCATACAGTGTATTGCTGAAAAGTTCAGGCTTTTGTCTTTCTGAATCTTCAATTTGGCCACTAAGAAATAAATTTACTTTAGGTTGATGCTATCATCATTTATAGACCCACAACTACGGAAAAGACTCCTTCTGGGAAGTGGTCATTAAACCCAAAAAACTCTACTTGAACAGCTGGCATTGTAAGACAAATGGGAGAAATACTGAAGGAATAAAGTTTTTCTATAGACTGCATCCCTTTCTGTTCTAAGGCTGACCCATAACTTCTTTTAAGTAGCAGACATTAACAAAGAAAAGAAACTGGCAGAGGCTACAAACATAGTCCTCATCAATTTTTTCAACACAGTGTAAAAACATTCTGAAACCTGGTTTTTAATTCAATATAAAACAAACAAACAGAAGACCTAAACCATGAAGCTTGTTTCTTCAGAACTTTTCCATTCGGTTTTATTCAAATTTCTATTCAAAATCCCATTCTTTTACAATCCTGACCTGCTCTTCTAGGCAGATAAGTCTAGAAACATTGGCACTCCTTCAGAAAAGACAAAGGTGCACAAGTCCTCCTACAATTCTTAGTTGTCAGAAAAAGGAAATATACCTTGAGTGACATCTGCTTAATAGTAAGAAAGTAGAGAATACAAGATGGATTATTCTTTTTCCTTGTGTTTCAGTTGTTCTTGCTACACATATCAGCATTAACTCAGCTTCTCCCTCAGCTGACCACAGATCTCTAAGGCACAAAGACCCTTCCCATGCTCCTTCCCTGTTTGTGAGACACTAAGAAAAAAAGGCATGACAGTAGCAACATGAACTCCAGTAAATCTTTTGATCTCCGTAGGTGAAACATAAAGGAGGGGAAAGGACCGTGTATGCTACCCCAGAGAGATTATTCCTATAGGGCAAATATAACTGAGCTATATCCCACAAATATAGCCCAAAGCAACACTACATCTAACAAACACAATAGAGCTGATGAACTTCTAAATTCAGAAAGGGGTGATAGGCTGCCCTGAGCTGGTAGATTTTATTCTTGTTAGAAGGAAGGATAACTGCTATCACTAAAATAGTAAAAAAACCCAAACAAACACAACAAATCAACTGCCTCTTAATCCATTTTACAATAAAAGTAGCTTTTTATACCTAAACACAAGTAAATTCTTACTTCTCTTCACATACCCTCTCGCTCATGCATGTTTCTGTGCATAATATATATGGAGTTCACACAATAGGGAGGAAAAAAAACAACACCCGCAGAGAGAATGCATGTGCTATCCTGAAAAACAAACAGCAATACTATAAAAGAAATTAAAGCTTCATTTGCTGCTTTCTGGCATAGAGACATTGTAGCAACTTCTTAGACACTCTCCTTACCAAAAAAATACTGTATGCAGGACTAGAGTTTCTGAAAATAAGTCTGTCCTTCATGTACAGCAGAGATCTCTGGAAACCTTTTTCTTTACAATGACACGCTGGCTCTCCCTCCTTTTCTTTCAGCTGATGACTTGCCAACGTGGATCTTTTATGGCAATTTCTTCTGTTAACCAACTTGTTAATGCAAAAACAGGTACTATTGTGCTTGAGCTGTAGAAACAAATCAGGCTCACTGGCTTCTTTTGGCCAAGCGTAATTTTATTTCTTGAGCCACTACATCCAAATTTAGCAGCTTAAGTTTTTAGGTCATCTGTCAGCCCAGAAATTATAATCTTGCATCTAGGCTCTCTTTTCCTATGTTGTCTCTATGATCCCTCACTGAATACATTATTTGTCATTCTTTGTACTAAAGTCATGAATAGCTTAGAAATGCATCTACTGCAAAATAAATAAAAAACACACTGCAGCCAAAAGCGTGGCTAAACCCTCCCCCTGGGAAGCACCTGGACAAGTTTATACTGCTTACCTGTACACCTCCTCTCTTCAGGACCAAATTCACTTTTCTTATTTATCAACTAGGGACCATGACTGGTGGCACAAAATATGCAGGACATGAATTAAACTTCTCAATTTGCAATGACCTGTACATAAAGAGAAAGCCAGAGTAGTTCTCCCAGGAGCTGTAGTGTACTTGAACTTCCCATTTCAAAGGCACTTTGTCTTCTTTCAAGAGAAAGTCCATTAAGTCAAAGAGTAAAGCATATATTCATATTGCTTTGAGATTTACTGTGCTTGATGGCATACAGGATAGTATTTGTAGTTCAGATTGACTCACTTGAACAAGACAAGTCTAATATGCAATCCCAAATTGCAATATGTTCACATCTACTTTTCTTTTGTGCACACCTGAGATTTAAATTACCTATATGACTGTTCCCGACCGGTTTTAATTATTCACTATATTTAATTATTCATATTTAGCAGGATCTCTGCATAACACGCACTGATTTTTTTTTTGAGAAAGTAATTTTACATATACTATGGGACTGTAAAGCTGGAGGAGCCCTCCTACCTTGCTGAATCCAGTCTTCCACTGTTATTAGCAAACATGCATCTATGTTACAGTCCTCATTTTGACATACTTCCTTTATAAAATTTTCTTTCAAGGATTAAAATTCTTTTCTGTCTCGTAGAAGGGCAAGGGCTGAAAAAGAGCCATGCCTATAAGAATCTCAGCTATAGTTAGCTAGCCAGAACCTCACTGCCTCAATAATCGGGTGTTTTAGGAGACTTTCTGATGTTGATAGAGCTGAGCCATCTGCTTGCTACCCATTGAGGCTTCTCCAGGGGCAGCTGTAAGGGACTGTCCTCCAGGCACATTCCTGTGCTGACCTCACTCAAGATGGCGTTGCACTGTTCTGAAACTGCTTGGTTGCTTCCGTATTTTTGCTCAGGCCGTATAAGAGTTCAAAGCATTATTTAGGCAAAAGGAAGATCAGTCTCTCTTGATTCTATGCTGAAACACAAGTTACTGCAAGCCACATGGCTACTCTTCTACCACTCCAGGGACCACTAAAACAGGGTGCCAGCAGAAGTGAATCAACAAGCGTTGACTGTCCAGAAGGAAAATAGGAGGCAGAAGTCTCTGTGCAGAGTTAACTCTAGCACTGTTTTCTACAGCGACAGAAGCCACCGTTTGCTCCGAGGATGGAGATATATCCTTACAGTGCTTCCACACAGGCCATATCACCTTCATTCTCCAGGCAAGGGACTGAAAATGACGTTTTTACAAAGTATTTAGTCTGTGTTTGCTTTTTTCTTTTTTTGTTCTTGTTGGTTTACTCCCCACAATTTCTCTCTTTGGATCAAAATGGTTTGCATGCCTTCTATTTAGCAGCCCAGCCTCAACAGGACAGACAGCAAATTGCAAGCCCATTCACCTCTTCTCCCCTTCTCATCATTCCAGTCTTATGTAGCCCAGTGACCGGGACACTCTCCTGAAGTCAGAAATACAGCTGTCCTCTCTCAAGTTTCCACTAAAATCCCAGGCAAGCGTTATAGCCACTACTCTTTCCACTTAACTCCAGCCAGTGCTTGCATCCTCATAGCACAGCTTGCGTCCCCAACCCTGCTGCCACAAATCCAAATCTCCCCAGCAATATAAACCCCAATTGCATACTAAATGTACAAAGGCATTAAAGCAAGATAAATGAATCAGGAAGGTTTTAGTGCCCTTTGCCCCGGACAGTCTGAAATGAGGCATCCCATTATTTCAGGTGAGTGATTGAGCTGACACACTGTTATTTAAAAGGCCAGGCATATTTTTTTTTTTACCTTGAGTGAAGTGGGAATCAGTTATTCCTCAATACATTAATATTGTTAACACTAAACACCACCAAAGTCCAGGGGCAGGGGGTGTGTATGTGTTTGCTTCCACTAATGACTTTACATTTTGGATCCTTTTTGTGGTAGATACTGTTAAAAGGGTGATGACTTGATTCCAATTTTTCACAATTTACATAGCCATTGTAAATGATGGGGAAAGCAAACAAGACTCTACTCATTGAAATTAAATCTTTACAGTGATGTTTTAGCAGTCATTTATTGTGGCAGGAATAATGAACCACAAAAACAACAGGAAATAGTTTTATGTTAAGTATTGTATTAACACAATATTTGCAAAATTTTGACCCAGGTGATCAGCTCTTCTGTCTGCTCTCAGAAAAACAGGGTCTCAGTCCTTCATGGAGTCTACTTTATAAAAGACAAGACTTTAGGGACAGACAACCCCCAGGAAAATTCTGTGTAATTCTGTTAAAGCTAAGACTCTTCTGGCTGAACTGTCACATGAGACTAGGTCTCTTAACAGACACAAGACGGCACTACAGTGTAGTCAATGCACAAATATTAGCCATCAAGAATGGCATCCAACTCCCAGAGCAAGTTACCAGGGCAATACAGCAACATCTAGATCACCTTCTCAAATAGAGGTACAATTCCATGGAATTGCCTCACTTTCCTTGCTCATCGTCTGGTCCAAGAAAGCAACCCATTTCCAGCCAAGCAGGAGCTCCTACATTCCCGCCTTAGGTTGGCAACTACATTTCTTCAGAAAGTTTCCCAGGTTTGGGGGGGGGTGGTTTTGGAGGGTGGGAGAAGCAATTATTTTAAACACTATGTTATGATTTATAACAGTGTCTATATTCCTTTCAATATTTGCCATACAATATTTGTCTCATAACACACAGGAGCTATAAAAATGGACATATAAAAGATGCTCTTGGCACAGCATTTGGCCCTTTGCAAACATCCCTTCACAGGAATCCTTGTTTGCTGCCAACGGTGGAGACTGAAGTCTGAAATCTGGGCTCAGTCAGGATTTGGCAGCCTCTAGATGGAAACACAACCCACCATCTGCCAAACCAACACCCTAACAGATTATGCTGTTACCCTTTCTCTCTGCTGGTGTCCACCAGCAGCCCAAACAAATGAGTTGCCTTTGTGCTCTTCATAAAAGAAGGCAGTACAAACAGTTTGGGCTGTTATAACAAGCTTTACCTGCTCTGCACTCTTGTGGGGGCTCAGTTTGTGTTCAGCTTTTGTGTTCATAACATCCTACTGGATAAGGTTGTGAACACTTGTGTGGCTGTGAGCACACACGCTCGACATTTTTAATGGGACAAAGGCCTAGCACCGAAACAATTATGCAAAGGCTTTATACTGGTTTTGCCATCAAGGCTTTTGTGGCGTCTGTACACCCTTTTGGCTTTACCCCTATATTTAAATCCAGATAAACATTATTAGTAGGTTAGACTGGTAGGTTCTTTGGCAAAATGCCTGGGTGAAATTGGTTTATATTTTCTAAACAAAGTCAATGAGACCTGTCAGCAGGATGAGTTATGGGAGCTGCTTGACTTGCTGGGAGATGCCCCAAAGAATAATCAATTGCCTAGCTGTTTGGGTTTGTTTTCTAATGTGGCTGATACATGAATGAGTTTCTAATTCAGCACATGCAGTATTGTTTTTAGGGAGATGGAATAGTTTGAGGGATAAGGAGGAAGGGTTGACTTTAACTAAGCCATCAGAGTTAAAGCAATATTCCTGCTTCCCTCCTCTCCTGCACTCCAAGAGGGCAAACTCAAATTGATGTAAATATTCCTACATCAACACAAGTTGATACAGAAAATGAAATGAGCTGTTACAGTGTAATGCATCTTTTATATTGTTTTAACTGCAGCCACATATAGAGCTTTTAGTGATGCAGTTAAGTTACAATAATAATTTAATAATAAAATACAATAATAACTTGAACTCTTCCAACTGACATAGTTACGCCACTCAAACTTTCCAGTCACAAGGCTGGAAAACCCAGAATTAAGGCCTGAAAAAACTGACCACTACCGATGTTCCAACAAGTCAAATATTCTTGAGCTTTCTGGTTGGCCTTGGCAACTACAAAGCTCTGGTTTTGGTGATACTGTTCCGACCTCAGTCTTCAAAGATGCTGCCATCTATCCATGTCAACCTGAGGCTGCAACTGAGAGTTGATGCTGGCTTGTACTGAGGAGACAGGTCTGCATCAATATGAATCTCCCCTAGTCCCAGAGGATTAAACATCAACCCGGTTGGTGCTGTTTCATCTGTGACCAGACATCCTCACTTCAGAGCAACGCTAGCTGTGTCCTGTGCTGCAGAAGCTAGGCAAACAGCTTCCCAATCAGTCCAAGCCCTCAATGGGTGAGGACAGAGTGGATCTTTTGCAGTACTTAGAAGTCAGAGTCATGCCTTTAACAGAGCTACATGCTCCACAGTACTGAATTGAGATTAGTAGAGAGACTGAAAGGCTCTCGTATTTTTTACACAGTAGAGCTTTTGCACTTTGCTTTTTCTCCCCACCCCCTTTTTTTTTAAAATAAGGCAGTAGTGCGTTGTTAAATACATGAAGAAGGGAACTCAGATAAAACTTGTCTCTTGTTCAGTGGCCACAAGGACAGCCCACTCCTTTCCAATGATACCAAGCTGAGGAAGATATCCTATACGGGAGTACGACTACAAATTCAGGACCAAAGGATAAATCAGGTTATAAGTAACCTTGGAAGGTCCATCAGAACTTGATGAACAGCAAATCAGTACTCCATTACAACCAGTAGATCACCTGCTGCTTCATACTCACATTGCTAATTCAATGAAATTGCGTTAAAATATTTTCTAGGAACTTCACTGTGAGGGACTTCATGAGTTATGACTCTTATAACTGAATGGCAGCGCTTGGAAAACTTCACAACAGGTATTCAAATGCTCCAGTCAGATATAGCACAAACCACAAACAAGAAAGTGCAAGCTATGACCGCTGGCAAGAAGTTTCCAAGAAGGTCTTCAACAAACACATGAGAAACAGTCACAAGGAACAGCAGCCAGGAGATGAATGCACGTTTTCAAATAATGTTCAATTTGTCCAAGGCCTGTGAAACCTTGTTCAGTACCAGCAAAAGACAAACTATTTCCCCTCTTAATGGCAAACTGGGCAACCTTATGTAAAAGACATGGCATTGCTCCCTTTGCGACCCAGCTGGTAGGTATGGATAGCATTCAACCCTCCAAGTTTTCCAGCAAATGTCATGTTAATGTCTTCACAAAAAGGACTTACGTTTCATGTCAGTCAGGGTATGCTTTTCAGTGACAATCAAAAGAAAATCTGTATCACAGCCAAATAGCTACCTTCTTTCATTGTCCTGGCAGCTCTCCCTCTTATCTACAGGCCTGTGTCTTTGTTAGGTTCATTTTCTGTGTGTGCAGTAGAAATCTTGTCTGCTGTACCAAGAGAACAGCTAGTTCTGTTTCACCCTTGGCAGCCAAGACACTGAACCTCCCCAGTGCCTGCATTTTTTCTTTTCCCACTTGCAGGCAGCTATAGCATTCTGCTTGCCATCCAGAACAGATCAGTGGCTCTCTCAGTTTAGATTTTACTTTTTTATTATTTTTTTTCTCCTTTGAGAGTATGAGCTCAAGAGTGTTTGCTGAAGACAGAACTATTAGCAAGTCCAAGCTGGCTCCCTTTATTTCTGGGCTGTATTTTCAGCTCATTTTGTTCCCCTCAAGTCAAACAGTTATTCTCATTTATAATTCCTGTAACCAGGCTTTCCTTTTCCCAACTGACTGCTCATACACAGTGCCATTGTTCTGGACCTGTCATTCACTAAATTATTTTTCAGCACATCCAAAAGCATATAGCTTTCAATATGCCCACAGATACTCAAGTATCCATTGGTGCACACGTACCCCAAACTGCTGACTTTCAAACACCTGGATTAGTCTCAGCAGTGAAATTCAACATCTCCTTTAAGTAGCCACTCCTTCAGCAAGGATAACTGCATCAAACACATGACAAATAGCTGGGGAATAGCATGCACTTGCATGCAGTAGAGTTTAGTTCACTGTCATTCACAAGTTAACATGCTAGGCAGGAGGGCAAATCAGAGTCATTTAAAATATTCAACATTATAGCACTGGCACAAGAGCATTGATTTTTGCTGCATCCCATCTTACTTTTATCAGCGTGTCAGCTAGCCAATTTTGCATCATTTTCTGATTGTTCTAGTGCTTTCTACATTAAATAGCATCACTGGTTCCAAGGAGACCACTCACAGTTGGTAAACTTTATGTACTGCACTCAGAGCATGAGCAAGTTTTCAGACTGTATAGCAAATGGAAAGGATTCTTTTCCATAGCTAATTCCTACATCACCTCATATGATCTTTACACTCTGCTAATAGTAAATATCATTGTCTTCATTTTCTACTGAACAGGTATGGAGATCTCATAACCTGATCTTGAGAGAAATGAAATAGCTTGCAAACCTACCAATAAGGGAAAGACATCATTCTCCTCCAGAAGATACACTCAGAAGATATGTCAACATATGTTTAACCTAAAGGTTTTAACTGCCATAGAAATTAAGGCATAGAACAAGCACCCCAGTTAGTGCTTTGATTTAATGAATTTAGTTTGTATGTATTAAATTACCCATAAGTGCTGATGAAAGCAAAATGATAATTCTGGAGCACAGTAAATAAAATGCAATTAAAAGCACCAATGTAGCAGCACACCTGGGAGTTACATTTGTGTAAGGAAGCAATTCAGTAACAGATTGAGGAAACACATCTCACAAACATTAGTGTAATATCTGCTAAAACCTGGCAGATTAATTAGTGCATAAGCTTAATCAAATTACAAAACCTCAGAAATGTCTGATTCTGAAGCTTCTTCTTAATAGCAATATAATACAACTGTGGCCACCAAACAGAATAAATTCCCTCCTGGTAAATCTGCATATGGAGGAAAACCTTTTCTTTATACTTCATGAATCCATGATTGTAAGTGCAAACTTTCTCATGCACTGGTCACTGCATAGTAGTTCAAGATCCCCTATTAAAACGAAGCGAAGCACTGCAGGCCTGTAACATTCATCTTTCCAGCAATAGCAGTTTTCACATATGTACCATATAGTAAAAGAATATTAAGTAGATCTGTTGTGGGTGATAACAAATGCGGTTGTAAGCTTAACATATGGCCTGGAAGATTTAGAAATTTCTGTCTCTAAAAGTAGGATTAATAGAGCTTGCAAAGTCTCACTGAAAGAAAAGTACCTTACTGGCTCGTTTAGTATCGAACGATCATCCAGCCACATCACCCAGTCCCAAATAAAAACACAGGCAACAAGGTCAACAACAACAAGGTCATTACCCTCATGGATATGATGGAACTTAGCGCTGTCACTTCTTAGACAGATATTCCTTTTCTTCCTCTTTTTCTTTTGCCTTACAGTGGACCACAGAGGCATGTGTCAAGATCTGCACAGATCAAAGATGTAGTGACTAAGCTGTGACTGGTTTTAAAGACCAGAGGGGCAGTTAATCTGAACACAATAGGAAGGACCTGGTGAAGGAATTGACAAAACTAGCTGGAAAAGAAGCAATGAGGATATAATTGCCCTCCCCCTCACTAATGCATTACAGACCCTTTACTGAAAGGCTATTTCAAACCAACTTAAGTCCAAAACTGAAAACTGCCCTAAGAGCCCTAAGTGAAAAATAACTGTAAAACAGTAAGAAATCAAGTTGCAAGACTGTATTCACTGACTCTCTCTGCAGAAACAGCATTATAATGTCACTTGAAGGACATGGAAAGAGTGCAAAAAATCACGTTAATTACATCTGCAGGTGATACCGAAAACTAGGGCAGTATTTGTAGCTGAAAAAATAATATATTGTATGCAACCTGAAAAAAATGTTTTTTGTAGGCTATATCAATATGCCTATTTAGAAGGTAAATTTGAAACAAAATTAAAGTACAGGGCATGAGTAAGGTAGGTTTGCTTAAAAAAATAATCTAGGACAATATTAGAGGCCAAATTTAAAATAAGCTTACAATTAAGCAGTCATTAAAACAAAGAGAAAAAGAAGTAACAGCTTCCTACCCCACACAACTTAGATGCTTAGGAAGACACTTGCACACTCTGGACAAGCCCTGAGTACCCCAGTTCTGTTTGTGAATGTACAGCACTCCTGGGCTCTTTAGAGGACACTGGTGAAACCAGGTGTAAGACACCACATTGAATTCTGCCTCCTTCCGCACAGGAGACCTGAAGTGGGTGAAAGAAACAGAAGCTCAATGTACAATTAACAAGGGCTTGAAAAGATGATTTAGGAGAAAATTGAAACTGAAGTGAACTGCCTTGATAACCTGTTGAGTTATATGACAGCTGTTTACCAGTAAGCACTGAAAAAGGAAAGGATTGAAATGAAGGTCAATTAGATGAAATCAAAGCAAGGAAAAAAAAAAAAATACAAGATCAGCGTCAAACAATTTGTAACAGTGCGATGCAGAGAAGTCTGTCAATAGAAATGGTGCAGACTCCCTCAAGAAACTCTTTTTAAAAAGAGTTCCCCAAAATCCCCATGCCCAAAGGGTACATAACAGAAAACAACCTACTGCTACTGGAGGCTGAGATAGTTGACCTCTAAAGTTTTGTTATGCCAAGCTTCTAGCACTTACGTTAGCAAACTAACATTCACACATTCATAAGGATTGGAGCAAAAAATCAAAAATCTAATATCTTAAGGGGGTGTTTGCAACATAACATCATAAATACAGATGCAACAAACACAAACACCTGATCTAACTTTTACCATGGGTTGTAAAAGGAAAACGAGGATGTAATGATAATTTCTGTTGACGAGGGGAAATGGGGAGAGAGACGTCAGGAGAAAGACACAATTCATTTCTTGCATCCTCTCCCCAGGCATCTGGGATGGGTCATTGGTGGCGATGGGAAACTCAGCTAGATGGGTCTTTCACCCACTGTTGCAGATGTCATTCTCCTAGAGAAAGGATACACCAAGCTCAGCAATCAAGTCACACCCAAGAGACTGAAGAGAAAAATCGTCATGGGTCTGCTTCAAAGAAAAATGCAAGCTAATGTTATCTAGCTACTAACTTAGAGATCAGAAGGAATATTAAATAGTTAAGAGTCTTCTGAGATGTTATCTCTCTGGAGGTCTCCCATCTCCCACGTAAGGAGACAGATTGACACAGGAATGGCTGTGGTCTTCCCAAATCTAGACAGAGAGGAGCCCAAGGGAATAGCTGAATATCTGCTCTGTTTCCTCAAAGAAAAAAGAATATTTTCTGCAGATTCTCTCTGCATAAGTGATATTTTAAATGCATCTTTTTGCCACTATCATCTGGCGCTGTTGAAACACGAATGCCTCACAACCAGAGCTTACATTCAAAGGAAGATCTTCACCATGAAACAAAATACAAGTCATTTGGCTAAACTGCAAAGAATTTTTAAAAAAGAATTGCTGAATGCCAAGCACCTGATATAAAAATAAAATGTATTTTTTCCCCACGAACATTCAGCTAGCCACAGAAGCATAGAATACAGAGCTGGAAGGGACATCATTAGGTCACTTAGTCTGTCCTTCTTCCTCAAGGAAAAAATCAACTATTCAAAAAAATAGAACCTGAAAATTGGCCTTCATATTAATGTGCAGGTGACTTTCACTGTTTTTCATGCTGTGGTGACAAAGAGTACCAGAACTGACTGAATTCACATTTCAAAACAACAACAAATAAAATATATTCCTTTTGTTTGAGACTGGTATGCAAAATCCTTCAAATTACTGCATTGAAGTATGAGGGATGTACAAAAAATGAAGAATACCCATCTAGTGAAAGAAATGAACATTGTGAAATGAGTGATTTGTTGGATGCTGTGAGCACAAGCAGCCATGAATCCTTTTCAGCAGCAGTCAGAAAAGCTTACAATGGCTCATAAATCTAAAGCTGGGGGGGGGGGGGGGGGAAGCAGAGACAGAAATAAAGTAAAGCAAACATTTTAATAACGGGGGATCTCCCTAATATGAGGGAAAGAGATAAGCATTACTGGGTCGTGCCAAACAACAGGATGTTTAAGCTTTTGCTCAAGCATGACAGAGTTGACACAGAAAATATCAGCTTTATCTGATCTGTTCAGAAGATCCATATTCATAACTAGTCTGCAGCCAAAGGGACCAGATCATTCCCTACTGTCACTGCACTGAAGCTGGGGAGGAGCATAAGCTACGCTTAGATGTTCATGCATACCAAGTTCATTGTAAAATCTGGAGCAATCTCCCTGGATTAGGCCCCATTTTCTCTGTCCTTAAACACTGACCATCTGCAGTGGGACACCGTCCCAGGCATAGTATGACTTTGAGACTCATCTTTACAAGATTGCCTAGAAAAGAATATATAAAAGAATTTAAAGTGCATATACTTGCATTTCACCAAGGGGCTTACCACAATTCAAAGAAATAAAGGGGGCAGGGAGCTGACACCAGTGAAGTACACAGAATTACTTCTATGTCTAATGATCACAGAACTGTAGAACTGTTTCGGTTAGAAAAGACCTTTAGGATCATCAAGTCCAACTGTTAACCAACCACTACCAAGTCCACCACTAAACCATGTCCCCAAGCACCACATCTACACGTCTTTTAAAGACCTCCAGGGATGGTGACTCAACGGCTTCCCTGGGCAGCCTGTTCCAGTGCTTGACAACCCTTTCAGTGAATAATTTTCCTAATATCCAATCTAAACCTTCTCTGCACAACTTGTGGCCATTTCCTCTTGTCCTATTGCTTGTTACTTGGGAAAAAGAGACTAACACCCACCTCACTACAACCTCCTTTCAGGTAGCTGTAGAGATCAATAAGGTCTCCCCTCGGCCTCCTTTTCTCCAGGCTAGACAACCCCAGCTCCCTCAGCTACTCCTCATAAGACTTGTTCTCTAGACCCTTCACCAGCTTCATTGCCCTTCTTTGCACGTGCTCCAGCACCTCAATATCTTTCTTGTAGTGAAGGGCCCAAAACTGAACCCAGTCTTTGATTTGTGGCCTCATCAGTGCTGAGAGAACAGGGGGATGATTGCTTCCCTAGTCCTGCTTGGCCACACTATTTCTTAGACAAGCCAGGATGCCGTTGGCCTTCTTGGGCATCTGGGCACACTGCCGACTCATATTCAGCCAGCTGTCGACCAACATCCCCAGGTCCTTTTCTGCCGAGCAGCATTCCAGCCACTCTTCCCCAAGCCTGTAGCGTTGCATGGGGTTGTTGTGACCCAAGTGCAGGACCTGGCACCTGGCCTTGCTAAACCTTATACAGCTGGCCTTAGCCCATCGATCCAGCCTGTCCCTCTGTAGCATCTTCCTTCCCTCAAGCGCATCCACACTCCCACCCAACTTGGTGTCATCTGCAAACTTACTGAGGGTGCACTCCATCCCTTCATCCAGGTCATTGATAAAGATATTAAACAGAACTGGCCCCAGTACTGAGCCCTGGGCAACACTGCTTGTGACTGGCTGGCAGCTGGATTTAACTCCATTCACCACAACTGTTTGGGCCTGGCCATCCAGCCAGTTTTTTACCCAGCAAAGAATACGCCCATCCAAGCCACGAGCAGCCGGTTTCTGCAGGGGAATACTGTGGGAAACGGTGTCAAAGGCTTTACTACAGTCTAGGCAGACAACATCCACAGCCTTTCCCTCATCCACTAAGCAGGTCACCTTGTCATAGAAGGAAATCTAGTCAAGCAGGACCTGCCTTTCATGAACCCATGCTGACTAGGCCTGATCACCTGGTTGTCCTGTACATGCCGCATGATGACACTCAAGATGATCTGCTCCATCACCTTCCCCAGCACCGAGGTCAGACTGACAGGCCTGTAGTTCCCTGGATCCTCCTTCCGGCCCTTCTTGTAGATGGGCGTCACATTTGCTAACTTCCAGTCCACTGGGACCTCCCAATTAGCCAGGACTGCTGGTAAATGATGGGAAGTGGCTTGGTGAGAACTTCTGCCAGCTCCCTCAGTACCCTAGCTGGCCCCATAGACCTATGTCTGTCTAAGTGGTGTAGCAGGTCACTAATCATTTCCCCTTGGATTGTGGGGGCTTCATTCTGCTCCCTGTCCCGGTCTTCCAGTGCAGGGGGTTGGGTACCTGGACAACAACTGGTCTTACTATTAAAGACTGAGGTAAAGAAGGCATTCCGTACCTCAGCCTTTTCCTCATCCTTTGTCACTGTGTTTACCCCCGCATCCAATAAAGGATGGAGATTCTCCTTAGCCCTCCTCTTGTCGCTAACTATTTATAGAAACATTTTTTATTACCATTTACAGCAGTAGCCAGATTAAGCTCTAGCTGGACTTTGGCCCTTCTAATTTTCTCCTTGCATAACCTTACGACATCCCTGTAGTCCCTCCTGAGTTGCCTGCCACTTCTTCCAAAGGTCGTAAACTCTCCTTTTTTCCCAAGTTCCAGCCAAAGCTCTCTGTTTAGCCAGGCCAGTCTTCTTCCCCACTGGCTCATCTTTTGGCACATGGGGCAGCCTGCTCCTGCGCCTTTAAGATTTCCTTCTTGAAGAATGTCCAGCCTTCCTGGACTCCTTTGCCCTTCAGGATTGCCTCCCAAGGGACTCTGTCAACCAGGCTCCTAAGCAGGCCAAAGTCTGCCCTCCAGAAGCCCAGGGTAGCTGTTCTGCTGACCTCCCTCCTTACTTCTCCAAGACTCGAAAACTCTTTCATTTCGTCATCGCTGTGACCAAGGAGGCCTCCAGCCGTCACATCACCCACAAGTCCTTCTCTGTTCCCAAACAATGGGTCCAGCAGGGCGCCTTCCCTAGCTGGCTCACTCACCAGCTGTGTCAGGAAGTCATCTTCCACACACTCCAGGAACCTCCTTGACTGTTTCCTCTCTACTGTGTTGTATTTCCAGCAGACATCTGGGAAGTTGAAGTCCCCCACAAGGACAAGGGCTAGGGATTGTGAGTTTCTCCCAGCTGCTTACAGAATATTTCATCTGCCTCTTCGTCCTGGTTGGGAGGTCTATAACAGACTCCCACCATTATATCTGCCTTGTTGGTCTTCCCCCCCGATTCTTACCCATAAACACTCAACCCTGTTGTCACCATCATTAAGCTCTAGACAATCATAACACTCCCTAACATACAGGGCTACCCTACTGCCTCTCCTTCCTTGCTTATCCCTTCTGAAGAGTTTATAGCCATCCATTGCAGCACTCCAGTTGTGCAAGTTATCCCACCGTGTTTACGTGATGGCAACTATATCATAGTTTTCCTGCTGCACAATGGCTTCCAGCTCCTCCTGTTTGTTGCCCATGCTGCGTGCATTGGTGTAAATGCACTTCAGTCGGGCTATTGATCCCGCCACCATTTTGGGGGAAAAAGCCCTAATTCCTACATGACCATTCTCAGATGCTTCCGTGGTTTCTAACATGAATAATCCTTGTGTCTTTTTGCTGCGGCATGGATCTCCATCCCCTACCTCCACTTGGCTTGCAGACTGAAGGACCTCACTAACACACCATCCCTCAAACATTCGCATGCTGCTCCCAGGCTTATCTCTAGTGAACCTGGTTTTATCCCTTTCCCCCTTCAAATCCAGTTTAAAGCTCTTTCAACGAGCCCTGCTAATTCCTGTTCAAAGATCCTTTTCCCCATTTGAGACAGGTGTACCCCATCTGTTGCCAGCAGGCCTGGTGTTTTGTAAACTAACCCATGATCAAACAACTCAAAATTCTGCCGGTGACACCAGGCTCAGAGCCAGGTATTGATCTGCTGGCTCTTCCTGTTTCTTCCCTCATCATTTCCTGCAACTGGAAGGATAGAGAACGCTAATTGTACTCCTGATCCCTTAACCAGTTGTCCCAAGGCTCTGAAGTCTCTCTTGATTGCCCTCAGATTTCTTGTTGCAACTTCACTGCTGGCTACCTGAAAAGTCAGTAACGGATAATAACCTGAGGGCCATACCCAGGTAGGAAGCTTTCAGCTTTCTCTTCATGTCCTTAACCCAGGCCCCAGTGAGGCAGCAGACTTCCCTAAGAAGTATCTCCAGTCTGCATATTGGGCCTTCTGTTCCCATCAGAAGGGAATCTCCTACGACAATGACCTGTCTTTTTTATTTGATGGAAGCAGTTTTGACACAGGGCATAGGCCAACTTAACCTCGGTGACACCTCCATGCTAGATGAACCATTGTCTTCATTATTGTTCGGTTCCACTTGCAGAGCCTCACACCTATTGTGCAAGGGCACCTGGGAAGGTGGGGTAGTCACAGAGGAGACGGTCCTGCTGTGCAAGGCAGGAACCTGTTGCCATTGGCCCCTATCCCTTACGTGACTCTGTTCAGCCAGGCGGAGAGAGGATGGGGAATCCTCCGTAGGGTGCATCCTCTCTGCCCAACAGGTCTGTCCCAGGGCAGGTAGGGGTGCAATTCCACTACTCTCTCTCTCACACTCCCTGATACTCCTCAACCTACTCGCCTCCTCCCAGAGCTCTGGCACTAAGCTGAAGAGTTCCTCTACCCAGGCACACCTCCCCCAGGTGTGCTCACTGCTGCTGCCCAGTGCTGGCATCAGAGCAGGGCACACAGCACAGCCTGACGCCGGGGTGGCTGTGTGTTCCCACCAGAGCTCTGTCTGAGCAGCTGCCTCAGTCATGGTGGGTGCAAAGCTTAGAGAGGCCATGGCTTTCTGCCAGGTGGTTACCATTGCTCCCTGACCAAGCTGGCAGAGCTTCTGCACAAACTGCCATGCCACAGCCTGTTTGCAGCACTCCTGGTCGCTAGTGCTCCCTAAGGGCTTCTTTTATACAGAGGGGGAGCCTTGGCCACCATTGCTCCTGGCCCCACCCGGGTCCCATCAGCCACTGTCATGCAACCTATGGGCTCCCAGTTTGGGACCCCCCCTGTGCACCATGCTAGAGTGCTCCACTGCTGATCCTGCCAGCACTGGAGTTGCTTGCCTCAGAGACTGATGGCCATATATGAAGCACTGAAGTGGTGCCACATTTAGACATCAGAAAAGTTGTAAGGCCATGTTAAAAGGCCCATAATCCACGCCCTAAAGCAGTTGAAGGAAATGTGAGCCTCTGAGACACGTACATTTTAGTCTAGGTGTTCCCTCTTTTCCTCTCTTTCTATATAGGTATGGTTTTGTACACACATCTCATATTCTGGCATTGACCAACTGAAAATGTAGACTAGCAAGAAAATAGCTTCACTCTTTAATAACAGAAGTGCTTTTAAAGTTCTATCTTACTAGGCAGCAAAAAACAAGATTGTCCAGCAAATACGAAGAAAAAGATGTTAAAGTAATAATAGATGTAGTCTCTTTTTCCAATTATGAACACAAGGACACAATTTATTCTACTCTTCCAAACACAGGTTTTTATAAGAATAATGTCCTTTATAATTTTGGCATTTTATTGCCAGTACTCTGGGTATTTATCATTTTCAGGACAAATGGCAGTCAGAAGGCCTGTATACAAACATTTAAATTTATCTGCATGACATTTATTGGGGAAGCATTGTACAATATATATGGAACTTTGTGTTTGGTTTTTTTTCCCCTATTGTGAAATACAAACATACAGGAATCCAGTTAACTATTGGTTATGCATCCATGCCCTAACTATAATGGCAAAAGTGACATCTGAATTTTTAGCTAAAATATTAAATAATATATTAAGATCATAGTAATCTTTACTTTTAACATTCAACAAATGCCAAATTCAGTGAAAGTTGATTGCAATGTTGTCCTTGGTTCAGCCGGGATAGAGTTAATTTTCACAAGAAGCTGGCAGAGGGCACAGCCAGGACAGCTGTCCTGAACTAGCCAAGGGGGTATTTGATACCACATGATGTCATGCTCAGTATATAACTGGGGAAGCTGGCCAGGCAGAAGTGGGATCATAGCTCGGGAATGGGCTGAGCATCAGGTTTCAGGTGGTAAGCAATTGCATTGTACATCACTCACTTTATACATTATTTAATCAGTATTATTATTATTATTTCTTCTCTCCTTGTGTTGTCCTGTTAAGTTGTCCTTATCTCAACTCACAAGGTTTTACCTTTTTCTTCTGATTCTGCTCCCCATCCCACTGGGCAGGGGGGGCAAGGGGAGGAGTGAGCAAGCAGCTGCACGGTGCCTAGTTGCAGGCTGGGCTTAAACCACAACAAATGTTAGTGAAGCTACCTTGGTATAAAAAGAAAAACCTCCAAGGATTAGTGTAGCTGATTAAATAAGAGATTGAACAGAATAAACCCATAATGGAAATAATGAAAGGGGTATAATAGAAGAAAAGCATACTGAATGAGTGTAAATTATGCAAGCATAGAGAAAAAGTGTCACTCTTCCCTTTCTTTGTCTCATTAGAGACCTAGAGAGAATTTTGAACATGCTATGAGAATGTTGTTAGTCCAAGATACACTGAGCTGTACCAGCGAGATCACCGTCTTTCCTTACATTGAGGGAGTTTAGTGTTCATGGAGGATGCTGGACATGCTGGACTCAAGAGTGAAGTCTTCCTTAGTCACTTCATAGTCAAAGTTACAGAAACTGCCAGTAATCTGTTTTCCATGCTCCATGCCACTATCATACAACCTTGGTTTAATGGACCCCATGCTGGAGTGAAAAAAAAGCTCTTCACTGCTAGTTGTCAGTCAAGAGTATCTGTCAATTGGATCAGCTTATGCTAAATTGTGGGTGACCCAAGCAAGCTAGAATATCTTGGTAGTTTTACTTTTCACTAATTACCATTTCTGAATTGCCTCCTGAAACAACAGGTTTTCATCTTTATGAAGCAATGAATGCAGTTACCTATACTAACCCCCATTGTTACACCAGACCTTTTTCAGCTGTGCAGAAATGTGACCTTTGAGACTAAAGTTTCATAACATAGGAGCTGTAGTAATAAGACTAGTGTTAAGCCTTAATTAGCTTTAATTAAGGCTAATTTGCCCTGGCTACTCATTCCTGGCCCAATTCAGCACTGTATCACCCCTTGAGTTGTGGTGCTATGACCTGTTTTAAATCAGGTTAATTAAATGACCCATGCTGAAAAGCAGCTCTTTAGGCAGGATTTTTTTGTTTTGATCAAAGATCATATTCTTGACATATTTAATAGGAGAGCTCACAGAAATTTAACTCAGCTGACATGCGGGCAACATTGCATCCTAGAGACCAGAATATACTGCCGGGGAAGGAAGCAACTTATACAAAAACCATGAAAAAAGTCTTCTGCAGCGCAGAGTTACAGCCTAAGATTCTTCCTCTCTTTAAATCAGTGTCTGTCTAAACTACTAAATATAAATTCTCCGTGCTCTGGGAAACCAAGAAAAGAGATTAACTGATTTCAGGCACAAGATGGAAGCTACAGAACGTGTCTCCAGATCCTTGCCTCCACAGTAGGCGATTTCAGATGGAAAATGCCATCTGTGCAGTGCAACAGCCCTGAAGCCTGGAGGTCAGTTCCCAGCAAGATACTGACTCAAACTGCCTCCAAAGTTTCCAGTTTCCTTTTCTCAAGACCTTTATCAGTATTACCTCTAATCCAGCTCATCTTGAATCAAAATCAAAAAAGTAGACATTTTGTGTGCCAGCTAGAGCAACTACTGATATTGCTCTTAACAGCAACTCTTCCTTATTGAAAAAAGGATGAAATAAAAACAGCAACAGAGCAGAGCAACGTGCTTGCTCCCTGGCCTCCCCACTGCAGTAACAATACAAATATGTTGCACTTTCCAAAGCAGCTATTCAATCCCATTTGTCCCTTTCTTCTTTAAACCACTCTCCTCCATTTTGAGTGACTCGGGTTCCTCCTGCAGCTGCAGAAACAACAACCTACTTCTCTCCAAAATGAAGTAGTCGTCTTATTCCCATTTGTTCAGATGCTGGTTTAAAACCAATTTTCTTTTGTTTCCTCTTTCTTTTATAAAATTGACATTCGCATCCCTTTTCTGGGCACATTCGGCATCCCAGCGTAGGCAGCAGAGGGATCCAGCCTGACGAGAGCAGCTGATGGATTCAGCCCCTGCGCAGTGCATTAGCTCTATGGCATGGAAGACCCTCTGCCCCTTTCCCCCCAGCATTTACATATCCAAGGACCAACCTGAATCCCCAAACAAGAGATTGTTCTGCTCTGGTCCCATTTGATCTCATAACTTATAAATATTTCATTGAATGGTAGAATTATGACATCAGTGATGACCCAGCCAGAAATCACAAAGGCAGTGAATTCATTTGTGCTCAGCTGTTCTGTTGTTTAAGATTCTGTACAAGCCCTTTCATGTTTTGATAAAGTCATAGTTCAGAGCTATATCGTAACTGTAAATATGACCCTTTAATGACATTGCAGTCAGGAGATATGACATTTTTTGCCAGCTGGCAGTGGAATTTTTGCTATATCCATTAGATAGAAAGATTAGATAGACATTGGAGAGTATATATAGAAAATACTATCAGCAGTCAATCTTGAGCTAAAGGGAGCTTCAGGCACATGATGCTCACAGGTTATTTTCAAGCTAACGGAATTTAGCGTCCTCCTCAATCTAACATCTGTATTCAAAGAGTCAGCCACAACATCAGCGTTGTTGAACATTAGCCCAAGTTTTTTCTTTTTTCCCCTTTTTTTTTTTTTTTTTTTTCTTTCTTCTGCTTTGTTCTGGGCAAACATGCTTTAGATCAATAAAATCTCCATTTCACTTCATCATGAGCTCATTATTTTAAAAGGGTCTTAGTGAATAAAATATTTTAGAGAAAAAAAACCAAAATGTACATTATTCCAACTGAGAAGTTAGTTTCACTGAGACACATTTTCAAATATTTGTGAAAAATCACACTCTTGTGCAAATTAGAATATTCAGCCACTAATAAAAAATTTCACAAGCTCTGAGCACCTTAAACTTCAGAATAGCAGCATAGTAAAAATTCCCACCCCCTCCTGATTTACTGTCATTAAAATGTGTGCTTAAGCATACATGTATATTTTATACATATATATTTGTATGCTTCTGTAGGCTTCCTTCTTCCAGTACTTTTTACCTTTGCTCTTTTTATTTGCATGAGAGATAACATGAAGCCATGGCTTTGCCCCTACACTAGATGGATCTTGTGGTTATCACCAGCATATCTGAAAGCTGAAGTTGCCCAAAGGTTACCCCGGGTGCACATCAGTAGAGAAATATATGCCAGCAGCAGAGACCACACACATATTGCAACTTCCGTGTGGGTTACACGTGTGGATTAGGTGTACTCTGATGACATCTGTAATCTCAGCACAGGCCCCAACAAAAATGCCTTTAAAGGCCAGATTTTTTTACTCCTGACAAGTGGAGAATTTCAGAGGTTCATGTATACAAGTTATACTAATATATTCACATTACAGCCTTTCATGTCAGGAAACTCAGACTGTTTGAACAAACATTTAATTAAGCTTCATATGGCACAGCAGGAAAAATATTTTTAATGATATCCTGTGGTCAAAATCAAAATTTGCTGACAGTTACTGCACAGTGGTGCCCAAGTTTAATACTTTTTTTCATACAGATAAGAGAGTTATGCTTAGCAATACTTCGCAAAACCTGACCTTTCTTTGTCATATCTCACAACACTGAAACACCTCTGGGATGAAACATGTCAGGTGTTGGAGAGCGTGCAGCAAAACCCTGTGCAATGGGGTTCAGAATGGGAAGCACTGAACAGGTAAATGTGGGGAGAGGATATGCAGTTACCTCTACTGGCACCTGGATAAGAGACTGCTGCCATCTATATTTCTGTAACACTATGGTCTAAGAACTATAAGAAGCCGTGATGACCTTAATATAACCCATTTTCAAAGGTTTAAAAATACATTTTTTTTAAGGGGCCAAGACTTCATCTATGTCAAAAATAAGAGCAGGTTAATATTAAGAGCTGGAGATAATTGCTTAGAAGTTCCATCTATGTGTCTGTGTTTTGGTAAATTTTCCAGTACCCAGAGGTTTCTAGTCAGCGTTTGGTTAGAGAATTCAAGCTTTTCCTGCGGCACAAACCAGGTGCGGGAAACTTTAATCATAAACTGCAATGAATAAGGAAATTCTCAGTATGGACCTTCCCTTTTACAACTAGAGACATTATATCTCTTATCCTTGGTGTCGTCACTTAATTTGCAGACTGATATAAACCAGTGTACTTTCAGCATCTCCCTTAAAGGGATTTGAATATCCAGAGGAGGAATATGCTGCGATTTGATAACCACCCCTCAGGATCTTGCAGGAAACTGAGATGTGTCCTGATGGAGGGGAAAATCAAGATCTTAACATAATCAAATCTACTTAGCAACAACTGTTTTGGATATTCCACACTAACAAGGGTTTTTCCAAATTACTCCTTCAGCAACTTTGCTGGAACTTGAAAAGAAATGCGATGCTGATGAGATAGTAATTATTAAAGAAATATTGTCATGGCCCAGTCTGTTGTTACAACTGATAAAACTTTATTTTAACCACGTTCAGATGGCTCCTTTATTTTCAGCTGTCAGTGAGCACACATTTTGGAAGTATCTCTAGTAAAAGTAAATTAAGAATTCCCTGTTCTTAAATGGCTGAGAGTGTTTCAGGAAGCCAGGTTAGGAAACACACATTCATACGTACACTTATATTTGACATTACTTTCAAAAAGCTAAAAGAAGCAGCAGTATTTCTTAGCAGGTAGCTCCAGGTTAAAACAAACAAACAAACAAACAAAACCCCCCAACTTTTAATGGACTAAGAATTAGTTAAAGACTAAGTATATCTATTCCCTAAATTAATAAATTGCACAAAAGAATAATTTGACATCATACATAATGTCTCCAAGTATTTCTCCAACACAGACACATTCATCAAATTGTATCAGCCTTTAGATTTTTATTTCATTAGGAAGTAGGTGGAAAACTTCACCTTTGAACATGACAAATGTCACTATAAGCAAAAATGGACAATGACTGATCACTCAATAACCAGAGACTCTTCTCCTGCTTCATTCCCATCATCTGTACTGCAACAGCAGAAACAGATATAGAACTGGTCAGGAAAAGACATGTGCACATGTCCCTTGGAAACAGACTTATCTCCACACAGATATAATATAACCACGTAGCCAAGCTTAGGATATCTGCCTTTGCAAATACTAACTGCAAGCTAGTCATACTTTTAGCAAAAGCAAGCAAAGAACAATACATATGCACTCGGGACACTGCAAAGACATCTTTCCTCCACTCATGTGCATGGTATCTGCTGTGTAATTTTCAGATGTTGAATTAAGTCACAAATATGATTCCCAGAGTGGAGATACCTGATAACAAGCAAAGTGCCAGTAGACATCCAAGCATGAACCCCCATATGAAAAAACAACATGGTACATCAGACTGCTTACATACATCAATTCTAGACCCATTATTACTCATGATACCTAGATATGCTCTGGCACACAACTTCATACCAGTTTTAGCCAATATGTCGACAAATTATAAAGGAAAATTAAAAAGATGAAATTTTCATTTCATCTTTTGGGTTTGGGGTTGTTTTTTTTTTTTCCTTTAAATATCCCCAAAAGGTTATTTTCTGTATTATTGAAAGACAGAACAAAACAGGACAAAATTTTAGCAGTCAGCTTTGTCTCTGCCTGCTAATTTACTTTATATTAAAAGCCAGACAGCGTAACTGAACCAGAACAACACTGTAAATTTACATAGACAGAATTTTCAGCCTTTTTATGCATTATTGCTATGTTCACAATTAACCAAATTAATCCCAATTTTAAAGAGGTTTTAAGAGCAGCAAGGAGTATTTGATTTATCTGTTGCTCACTCTCCCATTTATTAACCTTATTGTTTCACTCTTCAGCAGTTTACTAGCAGTAAACGAATCCCATGTGAAAGCCAATAAAATACTTCTTTTGTAATGGTAATGCTATTGGCTTTATAAATCTCTGATTCCAGGCACAGCCTTAGCTCCTTACTGGCTTTGATTTACGAGTGGGCCGACCTGGGCCTAACCCTGTCAGCTTCAGTTCTGAGACAGTCTTTAGGATTATGGGTGTCTGATCTGGCAAATTCCTGAAGGAGAAAATTTAACTGAGGAAGGCTGTCTCTGACAAGTGATAAAGCCCTGTTCTTTTCAGGTTGCACTAGAGATGGGGTTATGGGCAGAATTAATTGAGGGAGACACAGGAAGAAGAAGAGAAGAGAATAGAGTTTACGGGAGAATTACTGAAAGGGAAAGAAGGAGGGGTTGAAGGGAAGCAATCAATTCCCATTTATAAGGTAGGGAGTCTAGCAAACTAATTAGCATTAGAACCAGATCAATTTTCTTACACAAAGTATTTTATGAGATTGTTACATGACAGTATACTAATTAAAACTGATTGGCCTAATTAGAGCAGCATTAATAACATAGCAGGCACTGGCAGCAGCACCGCTTAGTCTGTGATGTGCTTTAAAGATAAAGATATGTGAGAGTCACCACAGACAGCCCTTGTTTTAACGTAACATTGTTTTGTAGCAAGCCAACGTTGTGTCTGCGTTCACGTGCTTGGCGAATAGTTTGCCGCTTTTCTGCAGTGGAAGAACAGGAAGAAAAATGGCAAATTAGCCAAATAAAAGGGAGAGACAAATTGAGAACTAAAACCAACGGTGTGTTAGAAGAGCAATTAACAAGAAACAAATATAAAGCATGGGCCTGATTCTCCCATGCCCTGAACCTTGGGAAGAAATTTACTGGGACGTGGTCCCAGCAATGATTCACCCAGACGCTGCTATTGCATGAAAGACTTCATGCAATGCAAGGCAGCAGAAATAAACTGTCCAGCTCAGCAAATTACAGCCCTGGGAGTCTACAAACACTGGTCAGTCTACAGGCTTCCCCCAAGGACTCACTGAATAACCAGTATTTCCCAAGGTTGTTCATGAGAAGTTGCCCAGATTAAAGTTGTGATGAGACCTTTCCTTTAGAATAAATTTTTCTGAACACGAAGAAATCAGGAAAACGTGCCTTTTAAGGAGAACACCATATAGTATATGCAATCTTGTTTTTATCCTTTGAGGAAATGAAACTTTATAAAAGGCATGTTTCTAGTTTGGGTGTGAATAATTAGGAATGGCTGTATGAATGAATGAACAACCTTCTACAAATGTTTGAATGAAGACAAGTCATAAAACAACTGTACAAACAAAATGCTATTTAAGTATGTAAAAGGAAGCAAACCTGTTATTAAAAAAAACCACAACATTATTAAACAAGTTCAAAGTGAAGAGCTGTTCAGAATTAAGTGGAATATGCCCCAATGGTATTTTGGAGTACTTGCCCACTTCTGTTTGCCATTTAGGCTTTAACTGCTGTGATTCTGCCATGATAAGTCAGAAATCAACATGTACTGAAAAATCAGGATATTTAAGGTTTAACAATATAGCTGCTGCAGATCAAGGTATTGGAAATTTTAGATTAATGAGGGAGATAGTTATTTTAAGTAGGTAGGTAGTTAGACAGACAATACAAAGACCTTATAAAGTAAAAGTTTTTCTTTTTTCTGGAGGAAGGCTTCCAGTCTGTAACAATTATTGAGGTAATACAGCATTGCTGCCATCGCTTTTCCTCACTACATCACAGTAAAAAACAAAACCGAGCACAATGATAATTTGGTGTTCTGCATCCAAAAGATGCTGCCATGAAACCACGCACCCTGATCACTGCTGTCTTCCACAGCAACTGCTACAAAGTAGGTACTCCATATACATTATCTCCAGAGGAAATGGACTTCCAAAATAACTTCAGCTGTATCAGAATTTTTCACCCACGTGGGTAAATTTTCATAAGTAAAGCAACATAGTTTCTAGATAACAACTGCCTTGTGAGTCAATTGCTGCAAAATAATGTTACTAATGCATCAGAATTCAAGTAGGAATTTATTCTGAGAAGTTATTGTTCCATGGTGATCAACATCTTCAAGTACAGAAGTGCTAACAGAGAATTCCCCTCCAGAGGAAAGGGAGGAAAGAGGAAAATGGGAAAACCCATAGAGCCTGCAATAAATGACAATATTCATGGTCATGATTTTAGTTATTTGCCTATCATACATGAATATGTACTTATTGCTTTTAAATATAGTTGTCTATCATCATTTCCTTTAAATGGCTAAACTCCATATTAATTATGTAAAAGATATACATAAGAAAGGTACTCGTGCAATGGACAAGATGAATCCACCACTAAATTATACTCCGAAACCTACAATGAGTCTCTGAAGAAACCAGGGCAACTAATGGACCTTAGCTTGCATGAATCACATGGCTCAGCTTTGCGGTCTTCCACGATGCACAGCATCTGCCAAGTATCATCTTAAGAATTTCTATCTATTTTACACAAGCATACCTCAGAACCGTGGGGGGATTTTACTGGCATTCATTTGATAACATCTGAATAAATCCTGACTTGGAAAGTTACAAATATGTTATTATTAAGTACAAAAACAATTTTAAAAGCCAAACCTCACATAGAAATGGACCATTCTTGCCCTGATACTCATATCTGAACAATTCTGTATAACTTTCTGATGGGTTACACAGCTGAATGCACATTCTGTAGCTGAAGCTCATCCCCTGAGTTTGTATGTCCCTAAGTCTCCTACAGAACTACCTCCATTTCTCTGGCTAACTTTATGACCATAAATCTTTATCTTTTGAGGCGTTTGGAAAGTGTACCTGAAATCCCATCTGTCAGAAGCTTCAGGACCTCTGCTGAACCCCAGATCCACCTTGTTAAAGTATACATTGTCCTCAAACAAGAAGATCTGCTGGCAGTCTGAGTTTACAGTTCTCCTATTTAGAAGCATCTATTTGACACAAACTGATGCACAGACTGCAAAGGTTCCGAAAATCTAGTCCCTTCTATATACAGTACAAGAAATATATGGATACAGTGGGAATACAATAAAATCTGCTTTCAGTGCTCTGCCTCAATTTCTTTGTTAGTCCTGACTCTTTTGCAATTAGAGCAAACTTATCTTAGTAGTCCAGGTTGCTTTGTTCTGTGCATGGTTTCTTCTCCGATCCATAGGGTTTTTTCTGCACACAGTTCCTTCATCTTTGGATGGCCCTGCAGCTAAATTACCCTTCCTGCTGTAAAAGAATTCCCTTTTCTTATTCTTTAATGTGCCCATTATTACCATTCATCCTGCTGCCTTTTCACTTCTGCCATTGCTTAAGCTAGCAAACTAGTACCTAGTAGTTTCTTTTTTCCTTTTGCAGATTTTTTTCAGTCTGCAAAGCCTCATGCTAGTTACTAGAAAAAAACCCCACCTTTTTCATACGCTGCATCCAGACCATTTTTTCTAATATTTTCCCTCTGATGAAAACTAGAATTTAATGAGACCGACTTGGAAGAACCATAACTCACCCTCCTAGTTATGCCTAACAGCTTATGACTAACTCCACATGTGCAAAGGCATTAAGTTACCTCACAACACCAATCAAAACTCATAAATTGTACAATATGTGTAAAAACAATCTGATTTTCAGTCATCTCTTCCTGTCCTGAATGTCAAGTCACCTTTATTCGTGTGCTTAGGTATGGATTTGGTAGCTAAATTTATGGACCAGTTTCAAAACCATAGTTCAACTAGAACCAAAATTATAGTGCTAACATTCACTCCAGTTTGTTGATTGTGGCAGTGCCAGATGTACATAATCTGGGTAATAGCACAAAAAGTGTCATTCAATATTTAAGCTGATCTAAAGAGAAAGGGCTATCTAAACTTTGCTGTCAGCCACTGCTGTGCAGACACATGAACTTTAGTTAGTTTAACAATGAACAGATATCATTTGAGTGTTAACAAATATCATAATACTTCTGAGAAATCTGAACTTTTGAGCTATACAACAGGGATGCCGTTTGCAGTTATATGCAGCATTGTGAAGTCTTGTATCTGTTGAGATTTTTTTGAATACTTTGAAAAGGCAGCTGTTGTGTTGTTCAACAGTACCCTGAAGTGTTAAATTAAAATACCACAGGAAGGACATTAGTAAAACAGATGTGCATCAAATGCATAAAAATAAGAAAGTGCTGAGGGATCTGAAATTTTAGAAACTGTAATCATGTTTCTGAGCTTTTATATAGTTTTGTTTAAGTATACCACTAATGGATGTTAAATATATTAGTCCACATCCTCAGATTGGGGGGTGGGGTGGGGGGATCAATAAAGCTTAAGTAGATTTATATCAGTTGTGGTTCTGCCCCTCTATCCTGATATTTACATTTCTGGCAGTTCATTTGTCTTCAGTCTGCTTCTTGAAGAATTTCAGTTTTGTAAGCCAAGATCTTTTAGACTACCTCTGGTGTTGCACCATAATCACCCATTCATGTAATCTCATTTTGACTGGACCTGTTCAAATGTTTTTACTGCTCAAAAGGAAATTAACAGTCCAGATGAAAAAGTTCACATGTTCTGTGATAGGCTGTCTCCAGCTGTATAGCCAAATATAATACACTTAAGCCATAGTCTCCCATTTACTTTTACTTGGAGCCTCTACAAATTATAAAACAGAGGCACAACATCCGAGAGATGAAGTCACGATGAATTAACTTTCAGCTAAAACAGCCAGTGCTTTGCTTTAAGAGACCTCGCTATTCATTGTCACTTAAAATCCATCACCATATTTTTTGACAGTCCCAAACCATCAATTACATTGCACTTCACTATGAACCCTGATGCTCTGCAGGCCATTAAAGGGTATGCCTTCCCACAAATCTGAATTGGAGGTAGCTTAACTCCAGTGAGTGTAATTGTTCTCTAAGGTAACACTTCAACTCATCATTTACCCTTGTAATGCATCCACTTTCAAACGACTTAAAAGACTTCTAAGTCCTGTTCCTCTGAAACATTTCTGCATGAACTATATGACAAATTCTGTCTCTTCTCTGGGCTCCTGTGGCAGTCCTGGGAAAGCTGCAGAGGACCAGTGATGGCTGTGTGAGAGAGACTGCCCCACCTACCTGGCTGCACCATTGCGCGTGGGCCTGGTTGTGTGGGCAACTCGAGTAAAAACCACAACGGAATTCAGGCGTATTTAAGAGCTCAAGAAAACCCCACCACGGGACATTTATTCTGCTGGAAAACAGTTTCTTCAAAACCAAATTTTCAGTAAGAATAGACTGGGTTTGGTGGAACAGAAATTTTTCATTTTGACACTCTTGGTATAAATGTTTTATGAAAGGAGAAGGTGTTTGACAATGCTTTCTTATAAACACGTAAGATTTAAAGAAGGAAAAAAGCATTTCAGTGTTATTAGAATAAATGTTTCAATAGACTTAATTCTCAATTTACTGGCCCATCCAAAAGTGTGCTAGGAAGCATTGATATGCTTTAATCCAGTTACAAAATATTTGCAGTAATCTGTCCTGCAAATGGGGAAAAAAGTCTATTTTGTGCCTAGCTGTAGAAAAAAATATTCCAATTATGGGAAATAATGAATTTTTATAACCAGATTTAACTCTACCATGAAGACACAGCATACCACATCTGTTCCAGCATTACCAAAACCAAGGCTGGTACTGTGTGACAAAGCGTCTTGATCAAATCCTATACCGGGTGCTGCAGTGAATGGCCAACAAATATTTTCTTTCAGAACATAAAAGGGGAATAAAGAAGCCCCCAATATTCACGTACCAAAACATCATTGGCTGAGCTGGTGCACCAGAACCTTGAAAATCACTCCTAATTACAGCAGCAGCAAAGCCCTGGACAACTTGCAGGTCAACATTGTGAGAGCAAGTTGTGGGAAGGGACACAAAGGAACCAAGGGGAAATTCCTTGTTCAGGGTGACACTGTACCACAGCACCACCACTGGGAATAGCACCACTGGCTTCACCCAAACCATTTAACACACCGTCCAGTTAGCACACTATGTACAATTTCACTCAATACAAGGATAAAAAAAGATTTAGAGAGACACATCTAAAATAGTGCAAGTGCAAGAATGCACAAGCCATGAATCAAACGCTTTCAAAACGTGTGACTATACTGCTCACGTGCATGGAACCATCCCAACCACGGATGGAATTTCAAAAAGACTATTTTGACTGTGAACATCTGATCAATTTGGGGGTCACAGGAGCACTTACATTGTTGGTAAGCCTACAAATCAAACAACTGCAAACCAGGATCTGAATAATCAATGAGTCTTCATTCTAGATGCCATCAATGCCAGGAGTCTGTTAAGACTGCATCTACATTCAGATCACTTGGATCATTGTCAGACTCCACTGGATTTGCAAAACACACCGATTTCTCTTGGCAGATGGTATAAGACTTATAACTAAACCCCTCATAACAACATCTCACAAGACTGAGCAGGCCCATGAACAAGATGATCACCTTTAGTGATACTTGGAAAGAGCTACAAAGGGTTAAAGAAAGACACATCCCCCCCCTTGAACAAACAAAGAGGAAGAAATGTGAGGTGGGTGATGTCTAGGGGTTTTTTTTAAAAGTCCAGGATGGTTTGGGGTGGCAGTCCTCAGCATGCTCTCTGATCATCCCTCAAGGAGAAAAGCAAAGCGTGTCCTGAGGAACTGAACAGGAGTGGCTCTGCATGCTTGGATCTACAGGCAAGTGCACAATTGGGTTTGAAATAATGGAGAGGAAATTAAGAAGCAATCAGCCAGAAAATCCCTTCCTCTCACCATCTGTCTGAGCTGAGAGGCCTTAGGGGACACACCTCCCTCACATGAACCTGCACAGGACACATCATCATAAGGGATTTGGGGTCTCTCTGCAGTACATGGAGGGACTCAGTCTGGTCTCCAGTACATCGTGGCCAAGCACCTCGTCCTTACAAACTTTCAACTGCATTTTGGGTCTGCAGTGCTATTTGAGGACAGTCAGACACTTGATTCCTTCACATGGAGGTCAGAGGCGGGAGGCAGCACACCAGGATGATGGAAGACTCCAAAAGCAAGTCCAAACTTCTGCCCCGCTCCTCACAAGAATGGGCCAAATGCTCTCCAGGGTCCCAGGTGTGGGGACACTCTGTGACCACTGGGACTCGCGCTAATGCAGAAAGGGACTGCGAACTGATTTTGGCCAGGCTACAAGGCCCAGATGCAGCCCTATGCTTAGGGCACAGGCCAGTCCCAGCTGTAAGGCAGGAGGGGCAGCTGGGCCACACAGGTCCCCAAATCTCCCTTAGGCAGGGATGTTCAGGACTGAGAGATGGGTTGCATCTTGGTGGAGCTCCATTTAAAACCATGGATGTGGGGTTTCTCCACTGTGCGACACCACGCTTGAAGGTCACCAGAAACAGCCTGCATCTCCCCTGGGGCATCACGGCATGCTTTGTATCAAGAAATCAAGTCCCTGAAGAGCCCAACTCAGAATGCAAAACCAGAAAGGATCCGCTTCTCTGAAAACATTTATATGCCAGTGTGTAATGCAATCATCCCATTTTCCCAGTCCAGGTAGTGCCCTCCCCGAGATTTGTATTGTGCACATGGCTTTTCTTCACTGCAAGAGTTTGTCAGCCAGCTCCGAGCTCAGCCTCCCGAGCTGCCCCTGCCAGAGAGCTCTGCCATCTCACGTTGGCCCCTTGCCCAAGATGTTTCCCTCTCAGTTTTGCTGAGTGACAGCCATGAACAGTTTGGATCAGGACACTGCTTCAACTTTACAAAACAAGCGAGTAATCCTTTTCTCCCCCATCCCCAAAATTACACTGATACTTGTGCCAGATATTTTGCACTGTAAATACAGACTATAGGGTTACTTTCACACACACACAAATACACAGGCAGACACTTTTGAAATTTTTCTTTGGAAATATTTCATTTTTAAAAAACTAATTAGCTCTAGTGCTGAAGCCTCCTGACAAGTGTATTTCATTTTGAAAGTGACACTTCTCCCAAAACTTTATGAACTAAAATGATTTAAACAGCCTAAGCTCTTTTTTCCTCCCTTTCCATTCTTATTTCCTTGTTGCTGCTCAATCTAGGAGCAAGAATATTTTAAATATTTATGTATCATTTTGTTATTGGTTTGGGGGTTGGGGTTTTTTTTTGACTATTCAAAAAAAAAACCCAAACAAAAAAACAACCAAACAAACAAACAAAAAAACCCCAAAACAAACCAAAACCAAACAAGTGGAAAGATTTAAAAAGTGGAAGGGTAGTAAGAAATAAAACAAACAAAAAAAACCCCAAACTCAGTCACCTACTCCAGATACTATTTCTGCAGCATAATAGGAAAATTAAAAAGGAACGAACACAGGGAAGAAACTGTGAAGAGGTTTTGTTGAAAATATGCTATAAATAAAGCTTGAAAAAGCCTGCAATTAATATACAGTGTGAAAAAATTTGTAATCAGGTATAGTCATGTTGATGTACCTAGCAACTTGTTTTGGAAAGAACAACCTGGTGACCCCGCTATACATCAGCTTCACCACAAATAGTGAGCAAGAGAGCATTCAGAGGATGCTGCCTCCCCCAATGAGCCTGTGATGAATCTCAGTATGACCATAATAATTTTATGAGTATTATGTGTCCCATCTGTGTGATATTTATGCATTTGCTTCATGATTCCAAGATGTTAATTCAGGCAGGAAAACAGGCAATAGCTTCATATAGTACCATTTATGAAACTTTAAGGACAATACAGGTGGGGGTTTTTGCTAGGAAAGTACACCTCAGGCTATTCTGAACTGCAGCATCTGGCTTGTAAACACAGACAATGGAGTTCAAGAGAGAATGTGTAACATTTGGTAGATAAAAGTAGAATTTCTAAGGAGTGAGAGAAAAATGTGTTAAGGAGTTCCAGAGTTTCTTGGATTTCCCACAACTATCAGGAACTGGGGAACACAGGAAGAAAAAACCTAATAAGCAAGTAAATAGCCTAAAAGATGCAAACAAACCTTTTTCTAATGTTCGAGGGTTTTTTACGCCTCAGCTTTGTTGCCGTTGCTGAATTACAATTACATCGTTTCTCCTGGTCAATGGTTAAAACTGGCAAAGGAAAAAGCAATGGTTACTGAAACCATAGGGATCATTTAAAACCTTCTGCTGCTGGTACTCAAATCATGGTCACCACAGGGACCCGGGCTAAGGCCAGAACAACCACAGGATTCTGTCCTGCAATAAATGGGCAGGACCAGCCATTTAAATCAGTGCCCACTAAACCAAGCTGAAGGT
The DNA here is from genome assembly GCF_929443795.1 of Astur gentilis. NCBI lineage: Eukaryota > Metazoa > Chordata > Aves > Accipitriformes > Accipitridae > Astur > Astur gentilis. The sequence continues at coordinate 13,901,886 of NC_064900.1, read as the reverse complement.
AGAAGCCCAACAGGACTTAACTTGTAACACTGACCTTAGATGGAGTTTGGGACTGCAAAGCACAAGCCACTGTTTTCTGACATAAAAGCATTGGCTTAGCTAGCCAGTACTGCCCAGGGCAAGAAAACAACAGAGCATGTTTCAGAGTTACACGCTTCCTCTAATTGCAAAGTTTACACAGCACCGGCAGAAGGCTCCCTTCAGCTCAGGTCACAGGATGACTTCAACAAGGCACATGCTTCACACAGCACATGCAGAAAAGGTGGAATGTCATCTCTACTTCAGGCCCACTAACACCCAAAGTTCTCTGTCCTTACATCAGCAGCTGCTCTCAGTGCTGTTCCCCCGTTACCATAGTAAGAAAGCAATAGGACGAACATCATTTAAGACACACAGACTAGGCCATCCCTCTGAGTAGCACAGTATATCTCCTAATCAATACACAGGACTGTTGCTGTTGAACTGTAGCACCCCTGATACAATTTGCACCTATCTGCATCTTTCAGTTTTATGCTTAGAAATGTGCTCTCCCTCTCTACCTACTTTTGACTTTGATGTTTTGAACACTAGGTGCTAAGTTTTTCCTACCTATAGGAATCGCCTAAACAAAGCAGCTCCTATAGTTTCTGTGTCACAAATCTTTACCCGCCTTTCTATTTGAAAAGCAGAAGTTGAAAAATTTAAGCAAAACATCTATTTCAAGCTTCTTATAATACTAAAATGAATTTCAGGCAAGAGATAAGAAGCAAAACAAGATATATATGTATGTGTGACTGCGTGTACGCACAACAGAAAGAAAGAAATTACAAAAGCACCATACGAACTTAAATAAAGGCAGGATGGGCTCAAACATGGGATTAGAAATCACTACCCCACCCATGCTCCCAAAAGTATACCCTCCTTAAATATAGAACTGGTAGACAAAAGTATTTAAGTATAAGAATTTGAGGCCTGCCTAAAGTATCTCAACATATGAATACAGTTCTATCACACATTTTATTCTGCACTGCTGCAACTTCTATGTTATGTATCACATAACAAAACCTGTGTAGATACATAAGACGCCACCTGGACAAAGGCTTTCTGACTCAACAGACAAAAATATTTTTGCAGTTCCTGACACAAAGGATCTTACAAGAGGTGTGAAACCTTGAATACTTTGTGTTTCCCCGAAAGCGAGAAGTCTTTTACTTTTCCTCTCCAAGAGGACCTCACAGAACTTGACATTATTTCACTGTGATTATGGACCCTGATAGGGGAGAGAGAAACTCTCCACTTTGCACACTCTCCACAGAAAAGAAAGTCTCTGATCAAAGTGGATCTCCATAGAGCACATAAATGTGAATGCAAATGTGAATGCTTAGCAAAACGAGGATACCCCTTTTGCTTATAAATAAATCATGCCATGAGATGATACCCACCAATATTACCATATCTTAAACCCTTAGTCTCTACTAAACTTATAAAGACTATAAAATTAACAGCTGCACATGGCTCAAACACTATTTGAAGAGATTTTATGATCTGTCATCAAATTGTCCAAATACATTTTTAAACAATTCTGCTAACTCTTTGGTAGGGGTCGGGAATTTTGCATGTTCTTGCATGGTGTGGTCACACGATAGAAAGTAATCTATAAGACCACCTTTCCCTCTATATATGAACATGACACCAAAATAAGTTTCTGGGTGCTTTGCTCTTGATTTAATAGGCCAGCCCTTTGCATGAGGAACTCCACCAGTTCATGTTGATGTCAGTAGAAAATAGTCTTATTAACTTCAATAGTTTTGTGGTGGGGGTGGAACCTGCAATGATACAAGAGTAGTCAAGATGTAACTGCAAACAGGTTATCACACATAGTTAAAGAGCAGCTCTGTTTTCAACAGCTTTCCTTTCATAGCAAACAGGTACTCAACCATGAAGTCCGTCCTTCCTCATTATCACACACTACAAAATCATTCCCCCCTGTTGCATCAGAAGAAGAAATGACCATCTGCGACTACATGCTGATCCCATGATCTCTCATTACTATCAGCACTTGTTAGTGAAAAAGAACTTGAAAACTTCAGAATAACTTGGAAGAATTTTCACTGTGAACATTTGTGAAAGAACCTTTAAAATAATGAAAAGTTCTCGGTCTCTTCCATTCATTTAACAAAGGAAATGTAAAGCAAGCATTTGCTAGGGTAGATTTTCTATTCACATAACAAAAGTTGTAAATGGCACATTATCTACTTTCTCATCGTATTTGTAAAGTAGGAAAAAAATCTATTTTATTGAACTGGATGCTCAGTGCTTTCTCACTAATGCAATATTAAGAGCCCTTTTCTATTACTAGGGCAGAGCTTTAAATTAAACACCAAATACATTTTGTCAGATGAAGCATGGCAAATGTGGCCACCCTTCAAGAAGGGTTGACAGTTTAGCTGTGTGCACTGTGGGTCTATCATCAAGCATTACTGGCTAATGTATCACTGCCTGATAGGGCACAGTTCTTGTCCACTAACCAATTTAAGCTTTCTTCCTCCCCCTTCCCATAAGGGGTTTTATTGATATTGGTTCCTCTAATAATGATTCTTTTCTAAATTCAATCAACAGCTGTTTTAGTAAGCCAGAAACAGAAAATAAAAGCTTTGAAGGCTCGTTTGTCGATTTAAAAATCGTTTACAGAATCTGGGGAAAATATTCTCCCTGACCTGTGAGAAAAGCAGCAGCTCTGGATTATTGATTCATATAGGTGCAAGGAAATTCAAAATACGGAAAATATATGCAATCTATCCACTTTAAACACAGAAAATTGAAGGACATTAGAGACAGCTGAGGGGTTTAGGGACTATTTATGCTTTGATTTCATCAGTGTCAGCTCCCTCACAAAACTTAATAAGTTGACATGAATCATCTCAACTTCAATTGTTCATGTGCATATACAATCTCTCCTAACCTGCTCCTAGATGATGTTTTCCTACAGGCTAAGAGCACATACATAGAAAATTGCCACAGCTCAGTTGATCTCTTTGTGACCAAGTTTGTGCAAATCCTACATCTTTACCAAATTACATTCACTACAGGAAAGTAAAAATGTCTTATCCTTGGATTTCTCTGGATTTGGTCCAACTCGGCCTTGAATTGGGATGCCCAAAGGATTCAGGGCCATATTGCCCTCCGTGCCTTACACGGCTCTGTTGGCAGAAAACAGTCCTCATAGGTCTCTTAGCAATATCAACAGCAATTTCATGGGCACACATGAGAAATAATTTGTCCCTTACTGTTTAAAATCAAAGACAGGTTTTAGCTGAAAACTTTACAAGATCACTTTTAAAATTAGTTGCATTCTTTAAAAAAAAAAAAAAAAAAAAAAAAGTCAAAGGAACAAACAGAAAGAAAAGCAATAAGGCATCCAGAGACTGGTATAAAACTACTTTGCGCTTGCACAGCTTACCCCACCTTTATACAGATGAACCACCTAAAAACAGTATATGTGTTTTTATGCAGATATTAGTCTGTTCACACCACAACACATTTATTTAAAATCAATAAATTGCATAGATTTCTTAGACTACATCTTTTCAGTAAAGACCAGGGTCCAAAGCTGCCTTCTAAGGAGCATGAAAAAAAGCAAGCTCAGCATTCTCCAGTGTTTGGAATTCAGAATTTTCTTTGAAGACTTCAGTTTCCTATTTTGAAGCATTTTAAAAGAACTGAATTTTCAGAAAAATACCAACCTCTACCTTCTAAAAATCAGGACAATATAAAGCATCACAGCTTACTTGTATGAAGCTAGAGTTCCTTCAGTTGAAGCTTCAAGGCTAGTTTAGGTTAAGGTTACTAATTTACATTAGATATATAAAAATATATCTTTTTTTTTAAAATGCACTTTTAGGAGGGAGCAATTAAGAAGAAACACATTTCAGTATAATGTTTTATAATTTGCATGATGCAAATCCTGGAGGAAGCCCACAACCTGGGGGGGGGGGGGGGGGGAGGTACTGTGTTAGGTAATTAGCTCAGTTAAGGACTTCACAAGAGTGAAAACAAACCTGCTGCCACCCTCTGGTGACCGGGTGAGTATCACTACCGGGGCAGTATCTTGCTGGGGAAAATAGTCTGAATTCTCCATGCATAAGAAAGAGTTGCAAGAAACATTCAAAATCAGCAACTGCAGCAAAAGAAAGCATCAAAGGGAAAAATGTTAGGAAAAATTACATAGAAATATCTTCAATGTTATTAAAATACCTTTTTGAAGACATGAAAGCATAGCGCAGAACATGGCTGTGCTTCAGACAACCACTTAAAATCACACCTATTGGCTGGGCTCATCAAAATTACCAGGTGTATTTTTGAAAAAAGAATGTTCAATTTTTGTTTTAAGAAATAAATTACATAAGTTGAGGAATGCATTTGTTGCCTTTCATGATCTCCTTTCTATTTTCCTCTCTTTGAGGAATAAAAGAGAAAACAAAAGAAAACTTTCCCATTTATACAAAAATGGGTTAATTTAGAACAGCACAAATATGTTGCATTTTAGGATGGGTTTTTTGGTAACTAAGCCAGCTTTTTTTGCCCCCTTCTCATATAGATTATTTTTCAAGGAAAACCTTCCAGCAACTTTATTCATCAGTGTGATGAAATTAAATAAGTGCAAGTTCTTCCTGACAGCACGCTGTATTAGCACTCAGCACACATAATACAGCTATATGTGCATGTCGTAACTACTGACACTCAAAGTACTTCCATTATGACTTATCCAGCTAATGCAGCAAACCACTGTAAATGGTTCCGTTTATAGTCGATTTTGACATAGAAAATGGTTGCCATACTGCATTACCAAAATCTTTTATAGAAAATTGGGTTATTCTGTTTTCAGAAGAGGTGGGGAACCTATGCAAGTTGCATCCTTAGCAATAAAATCCAGGCCTTGTTATCTGAAAACAACTAAATCAAGCAAGCAGTAATCACTGTGCATGTGGGATGGAAAACATTAATCTAGAGGAGTAAACATACAATAGGCTATCTCATTTGAACTATAATTTGTTATTTTTCTGTAGTATACTATTACTGATGAAAAAGGAGAAATATGATAGATAAGCAGTACTGTCTTAGAAACACAAAAACAAAGGTGAAAACAAACAAAATACATTATGTTTTGATTTACAATCTAACTGAAAAAGTTTCATTCAGATTGTGCAGGATGTTAGATAAAATTTTGAGTTAGGAGGTTATAGAAACTCATAGTTCCCTATGTTATATACGCAATTTGTGTGCATGCAGATATACGCAAGTACAGAGATAGATGTTACTAAAATTAGTAAAATATTTGTGGTGCAAAACTAACGGGAGTAACCCCAGCTTAGACAAGAAGGGCAGCTTCTATGAACATCATTGCCTGAATGATAAAGAAGGTATAATACAGGAAAAGGCCTGCCTATACTGTCATTGTCTAGATAACTACTGAATAATTGCACCAAACCAAGGCAATTAGCATTTCTTTTGGTCTTGTATGTATGATAATAAGAGTCATTCTACTCGTAATACGACATTTGATTAATACAAGTGTCTGGTAATTTCAGATTATTAATTCCCTTAGCCATAAAGAGACACCCATGTAGTAGCAAAATTGATGTAAATTGAAGCTGATATAAATTATCTAACACAAATTTAAATTTACAAAAACCATTAAGCGCCACAAATGTGAAAATAAATCATACTTGGCAAACCTTTAGACTTATTTGCGTCTTCTATAATTCAGATTACTCAGTGAAAATTATTCAAACTTCTGGCATTAGAACAATTAACCCAAAGTACATGAAGATAGTTCTAGTTGGGCTTAGCTAATCAGTGCCCAAGAGTGACCACCCCAGTGCAGCACATGCTATGTTTAACCATTCAATACTCCAAAGGTTTTACTGAGAAACATTATATAACACAACAGCCTTCTCTTACTATCATCACTGGAACACTTTTGTTTTCTCACATTCAGGAAACAATGTATTGTCTTGAATACCGGCAATGATTAAAGAGTTCTATTTTGCCATAAATTCAGATTCCAAGAAACCCATATGCTAGATACAAGAATGACACATTGTTCAGATCACGCAACAAGCGCGCTATACTCTATGCTACCTACATACGAACATTTAGCACAGACTGATTACTATTAACTTGGTATTTGAGGGGAGTTATCTCAGGACTCTCGGAGACGGAGACAAAAAGAAGTTATTTTATTAGAGGAAAGCTTGCAAGCAGGGACAAAACCACTTACGAGTGGTGGGGTTTTGTCAATGAAGAAAGAAGAGCACAAGCTCCTGTTAAACCCATCCTTGTGAGGGGAGAATACCAGCTCAAAATAGCACCAGTTTCTCCATCCTTACATTAAATGGAAGAAACCTCTGTAGGGATGGAGAAGCTTGGGAGAAAACATTTTGAAAAGGCTGTAAATGTATGCTAACTAGTAAGTGCTGTTATTGTGTTAGAAAAAAGACAGACCCAGAAGATTTTAGATAATACAAAAATCATGGTCACACCAATATAAATAAATAAACGCATGCATAACTCCCCCCAAACATCAAAAGCCCTTTGACCCCGCAGTTACAGCACCATGAATCGGGAGCACTGGGAACCTTGACTCCCTGCTAGGATCAGTGACAACGTACAGTAATGCTATGGAAGTGGGCTGTAAGCGCTTGGGCAAGCCAGCCCTGGTGCCACCAGCAATCAGTGGATAGCAGCAAGACTGGGCTAGGTTAGTCCTGTCAAAAAGCCCAGCATAACAGCTGCAACCAAACGGTTAAATGGAGAGGTCACCTATTTTAAGACAAGAGGAAATCTCAAAGAAAGGTAAGGAAAATAACCTGAAGGTGTGAAGTCAGTTGGAGCATTAGTTAAAGAGCATTAAACCTTTATGTGTTGCTTCTATTTAGAGGTAAATTGTGCTTCAATTGTTGTAACCTAATCCTCTTCAGTGGCTTAATTTTAAGCTCTCCTAAATGTTAAACATTTTAAATGTTAAACCCCCCGGTTAAACATGGCCAACATTTATGAAGACTGTGATAATCTCATCAGAATGTAAATTGCTTTTTATTCATTTAACTATACCATTAATTCTCATCCTAGCGGAGTGGTGGCTTTGACCTAAAACCTGAAAAAAACTCCACCAGTAACTATGGATTTCAATTTTCCTCTTACAGGCACCAGACGTTAAGATCAGGATCTAAAAAAATAATTTTGGACATCATTAATCCTAAATTTGGGTTCTTTACAGAAGTTCTGAGCAGAATTAGTATGGCAGAAGTTACAATTAACAATGGACAACTTTAACAGGACCACAGCTCTCAAACAGTGATTTCTCCCTGTGCTTTACAAAGACCAGGATCACCAATACAGCAATGCTAGTCTTGGCTTCAGATGGCTTGCCTAACTGATAACTCCAGCTGCTGCAGCCAAAAGACTGTGCAATATAATTGCCTGAACACATTTCTTGTCTCAGGATTGCTGCAAAAAATTGAAAATGAGTTACTTCGCCAACAAAGTCAAAAAAAAGTTGGGGGTTTTTGTTTGTTTTGAATGTCATGATTTGGCATAACTTGGCTCATTTTTTAAGAGCATCTGACAACAGTAACAGCAAAATAAATATGAAAATGTGGGAAGAACCTTAATTTGATAATGAAAGAAAGATGCATCGAAATAACTAAGACACCTGCTGCTGTCTGCTTTTTGAAGTATTTATATTTTCATTGCTGAAGAACAACCATCAGGTATAACAGACTAGAAAATTTATGTTTATGAATCTATCTTGTATCTACACTTAGGTTTATTATCTGCAACTCCCTTGTTTCCAAAGAAACCATGTTTCAGACATGAGATTTTTTCTTTTTTCTTTTTTTTTTTTTTTTTTTTTTAACCCCAGTCCTGGTAGGGACAATTTTTAGCTCCTCATAACTTTTTAGCTTTTCTGCTTAGAGCCCAGAAGGTCACCAAACACATCATGCACTGCGAGGCACACAGCAAATCTCCAGGGGAGCAAGCAATTGATTGCTCCACTGCACTGTGCTTTGCTATGAGGGGCTATTCCTCTCCTGACTATCCTCTTCTCAAGAGAAATTCTGCTGATGAGCATATTTGACTAAGAGGTTACTACATATTCTACTGCATTTGTTTGGCCAAGTTGGTGCCTCTTTGATCACACAGTGCTGAAATTCTGTTAATTCTCCGAGACGAAAAGGCCCATTTAGTCCTGCTGCTCAGAATTCTGCTTGCAGCAACATTTCAGACTGAGGTGTCCTGGTGCAAGGAAAATAAAGTGAAACAGCTTGTGAATTATTCTTACTTGCTGTCAGAAGCAAGTTTAAAAATCATGTTTATAAGTACTTGAATAGAAAGGACTGGGAGAAAAATATAGGAATGTATAGTAAAAAAATGGCATATTTATACACAAAATAGAGCCATAAACTGCCTGGACTGCACCCAGAAATGTATCTCAGCCTTCATCAAGTGTTGAATAGAGCTTGTGGAGGGAAACACAGGTGTTATGTACGCTAACTAAATTTTAGCAATTGCTGGTTACTGATAGGCTGGGAGAAACCTATTATTTCAACCGAAACAAAAATAAAAAAAAACACCAAAAAAAAGGAAATTATCTTGGTCACTGAATGCAGCCCACCTGAGGATGACAGAGCAGACTGTGTATACGGCTTCCTGCTCACATACCTACACACCTTTCTGTTTAGTACTTACATTCTCACCAAGGCAAACGATAAGAAAACCGGTGGGAGAAAGAAAAAGTAAAAACCCCTTCTGCCAGCATGATGTAATACAGGTATCATTGATCAGGTTTCCAGAGAGCAACTGTTCATTTTCACACAGCACAAAATCATTACTTGAAGATACAAACTTGCTTGTGTTGCTTGTTTTAGAGCACGTGACGCTTTTCTAGCAAGGCAGCATTTATTGACTAATATTGCCAAGTGAAAGTGTAATCAATCAAATGTAATCAAATGGAAATTTCAGACTCTATTTTTTGGTGAAACACTTTCCATATGCGACAGATAAGATAGGCTTGTCAGAAAGGCTTAGTTCCAGTGCCGTAGCTCCCTGTACCTGTCTCATGAAATTCAAAATACTAAACCAATGATGTCCAACTTCAGAGAGGGCAAGCTACATAAACTTTTACAGAGACTCTTGAAAGTTTCATACCTCAGGCTTCTCTCCTCTGCCATATACCCAGATAAGTACCCAGCAGGTTACCAAAACGCAGAACTCCCTGTGACAAAACAGGCACATCCTGGCACGATTCAGTCTCTGATACCAGATTCAGCAAACCCACACCACATGTGGGAAAGAACCATCACACTTTTGTTTGGCCAGAGTCAAGAGGAAAATCTACAGGCAATGCGAGTTGCCCTTAAAGACTGGACAACAGGACTACCAATTTGTGGGTTGACCTCCCCTGGGCTGACAGGGAATTTGGAATCCCTAGTGCTTAAAGCCTGAATAAGCCAGGTCTTTGAGTAACAGCAATATAAAATTTGTGGAACAACCCCTACGTCCTGCAACCCCGCTGACATCAGGGAAGTGCTATGAGGGATAAATCTGGCCAGGATCCTCTTTCAAACCAGGGTAAATCAGTGGAACTGGCAAAATGTTTCTAAATGTAAACATGAGCTGGCATAATTTCACCTGTTTTGCTTATAACGATTTAACACACATTCTAAGAAAATAAATATTAATTGACGGATTAATTCAACAATAAATTTAACACAAATAAAAAATATTGATAGAATGTACTTGTTTAGTGACAGAGGCAAATGTTTAACATCAAAATCAGGTTTAAGATATTTTCTTATCTGTTGACGTAATAGCTCACAACTTTCTTCTATCTATTTAATCAGAATTAACCAGCACATATTGAGTTTTAGCCCTCCTTAACTGCTCAAAGACACAAGTGCATCAATAAGGGGCTCTTTAGTTGTTTAACAGAATTAGCCCCTGAAAGCATTGCATCAAAACAGCTTTAAATGGTGTTCTCATCAGTTTATGGTTTCTTCTACTTGCAGAAGAAAACCCATTTTTTTTTTCTCCAGTTCTGGCATGTTGAAAATCATTCTATAGAATGAATCAGTGCAGTAACTGGTAAGTAATCTTGGCAGAAATAGGCTATGTATGTACAGTTATTTCCAGCATGTAACTTGCTCCATTCCACAAACTAAAGAAACGTTGTACAGTTATTTTACTGGTTGCCATGCTGATAATCTACTTATTTAGATAGAGGCTAGTGTCTGAGAATCTATTAAAGTCCTTACACTTGTGTTTGAAAGGTTAACAGTGAAAACAAAACCCTGAAGATACAAAGTTGTCCAGAATCAAACAATAGAATTTCCAACAGAATTTACCAGTTCTTTGCCCAGTTTTAGATATTTATTTTTCCCCTACACAGATAATGTGGTAGTCTGCAAGATATTAGCATGCCATTATGCTAAGAAGGTAGAAAGCTGTATGTTGCTTTAAATTATTCCAGAAAAGCCCCAAACCAGTCATGTTAGCTAAAAGTCTATGCAAAAGGAAGGTGAAGGCAACAACATGATATAAAATGCTGAATGTTTTTGCTGAAAGCATAACAAAAAGTTTTACTTTACTAGAATTAGAGCAGCAGACATAAGGGTAGGCAAACAATCATTTGGAAGAGAAGATTATGATTAGAAAGATGACTGGTTCTTAGAGTAACAGTTTTGGTCATAGTGGTATGTGCAGAACTCAAGACCTGTAGAAAACATACAGACTGGAAAAGAAAACAAAGCTAATTCCATATCTTGCCTCTCACTTCATTTTTTTGACATATTCTTCAAACACTGGCAAAAAGATATCGTAGAACTCTTCATTTCTAAGATACATAAGGAGGGATATTCAGAAAATTTACAGGTAATATCTTAATGACTGAGATTACACTCTTCTTCTATGTCCAAATGCAGGATACTTCCATGTCAAGACCATTTATAAAATGTTTACTTGCAGACAAAATTCTATTAAAAAAAAATCCAAGTTACTCCATTTTTAAATGTATACCTCAAAAATGCTCAGAAATTGTGTGTGTATACACACACTCACACATATATAAAATCATTTTAAAAGCTACTGAAAAACAGCACTTTCTATTTGGCCATAAAGCAAACTGCTGACATTTTATGGTTTTCCCCAAAATTTTTTAGCTGATCTTCCAAGTTGGGGGGGGGGTGGGTGGGTGTGGGGGGGTGGCAGCAGGGAAGGCAAGGAGGGGGAGGGGGCTTGGGGGGAGGTTGTTTGGTTTGGTTTTGCTACACTGGCATCATTCATCCTGAATGAGAAGTCCTTTACTGTTCCTATGTAAAGGAAGTAGATTGTTAATGGGTAAATTGGCTTTATATCATGGTGTCACAATTAGACTTTACATGCTTGAAAGTCTAAAATAGACCAAATGAAATCACCCAGCTACTTTTACTGATTTTCCATGAATACTGTCTCATACAGTTGCTGCTCACCCCATCCCATGTCATTCAGTGGAGGATGTCATGTAAGCCCAGCTCCTGTAGCTGGGATGATAACGGAACGAATCCTCCTCAAAACCCTTCCCAAGCACATGAAGGACTAGAAGGTGATTGGGAACAGGCAGTGCAGATTTACCAGACCAGGCACAGTCTCACACAAGCGCCAAACAGAGGAGAAAAACACTAACACAGCCCAGCATGTAGTTGGCTGTCATTGCTGCAAGGGCATATTGCTGCTGACTTGCATTCAACTTGCTGTCCCCAGGTCCTCTTCTCCAAAGCTGTTTTCTTTGCTGTGGTCCCCGACGATGCTGCTATGCAGGATGACCCCAGCCCAGGGACTGGACCTGGCACTTGCCTGTGCTGATGTCCTGGAGTTGCTGGCCAGCCTGTTTCTCCAGCCTGTCCAGGACCCTCTGAACAGCAGCCCTGCCCTCCAGCACTTCAGATGCATCCCTCAGTTTAGCAGCTACCATAAATTTTCTGAGTGCACCTCTACATCATCGTTCAGGTTGTTAATGAAGACATCAAATAGCATTGGCATCAGTATCTACCCCTGGGAGATGCCACTAGCGATCAGCCGTCGGTTTGTGTCTCTGATCACAACCTTTTAAGTGTAACAGTCCAGCCAGTTTCCATCCACTTTCTCATCCACTTATCAAGTCCATATCTCACCAACTTGGCTACAAGAGTAACATGGGAAACAGTGCCAAAAGCCTTGCTAAAGGCGAGGTAAACAACGTACATTGCTCTCCCCTTGTTAACGCCACCACTCATCTCATTATAGAAGGAAATGAGGTTGGTCAGGTGTGATATGCCCTTGATAAATCTAAGCTGGCTTGTCCCAAATACCTTTTCCTTCATGTTCCTGGAAATGGTTATCCACTGTTTCTTCACTATTAAAAAAATAACACAGATTGTGCTGCTTTGATTTTTAGCTTTTTGTTTTCTAGCAAGATAGATGCTTTTTCATTGTAAGTTCTATATAGTGCCTCAGCCTATAGGTAAGCACAGCTACTGCATTCATAACTCATAATAAATAACAACTCAGTCCCATCTATTAACTGACAGAGGATTATATGTTTTTCCTCTATGAAAAAGTACAATACTGATGGGGCCACAAACACATTAGGAAGATCAGAGTATAGCAAAGTTTTTGTTTCAGCCATATAAAGGCACGTGATTACACCATCCGCTTTCAAATTGCTCTAGTAAGTAGTACTGCAAAGAAACACCCTTTGAACAGCTTCAGAAAAATCTCTGTGCAGATTTATATTGAGCTCAAAATTCAGCAGGATTCTGTTCAACGTGGCTGAGAGAAGAATTGAGTTATAGAGCTTATGGCTTGAGGCTATCAACTGAAACTGAGCTTTAATTAAAATGGATTTGATAATGCACAGTAGAGTTTTGGATGGCTTCAAAAACCATGTCAGAAAGCTGATGTGGTTTGCCAACTTTAAAGTGAAGTAACTACTATACAGATATTAGAGTTTTTAGATGACACTTAAAAGGATAGAGATGAATTGTGGGTTAACCAACAGAGGGAGCATCTTCTAAACAGAACCGTATTAACAGCATATCTGTAGTACCTAGAAATGTGCTTGTACCAGTTGTGGGGCTGTTTGCTAACACCACGGAGCCGCAGGAGGTTGGAGGGCAGCGGTTTTCCTACGTGAGCAGCAGACCTTGCCATCTTTCCATTAGGACTCCCGTTGCAGTTTGCACATATGGTGCTTGCAATGCTCCAGATGATGTGATGCAAGCAACAATGGTTAATATAAAATGTTTGTATTTTACTTGAAGATGAAAGCCTTAATTCTAGTTTGGGGTTTATTTTTGCTGTTGGGAAGTTTTTAATAATTTGGCCCTTTTACACCTAGGAGTCACAGTCACAGACAGCCTTTTTGGTTAAAGGGAGAGGCAGGAAAGGAATAGGAAATGTTATAGAAAGAAACAGACAGTTCATTGCTGAGAAAGTATCTTTCTCAATTTCTCAACTCTAAACTCAGGTTATAGGATATATTAGCTGTGGAATGTTGATTATTTTTTTTTTTTCATTCTCCCTTAAGACAAGAGAAAATCTAAAGATTGCATGCACACGTACAAAGATTTCCTTACTATTGCCTTTTCTTAAGCTTTCAGCAAGTATCAGTTTTCTAGCTTTAACCAGTATGTGTTTGGGAAGAACAGCTCAATTAAGAGAAACTGGAAGATGCCCAAGTTGCCTTTCATATTAAAAAAAAAAAAAAAAAAAAGAAAGAAAGAAAGAAAGAAGATAAGACCAGTGCATCATCTGATGCAGAAGCCTGACTCACATATTCAGCCCCAAAGAGAGGCTCAGCTAGAAGTTTCCAGAGAGCAAACAGGAAGTTTTGAAGCTAACCACACATAAAAAAAGCGATCTTCCCTGTGTGCGTAGGTTAATACGTGTGGTGTTATTACAAGATACCTAAAACTAAAGTTCAAAGAGACACCAACCACAGTCTCACACAAATTTTGCACCCTTAATCTGCAACTGCACTCTCAGCCAGGTTTTTAAGTCATTCTAGAAGCATGAGTGTGCCTCTCGCTCATTCATCTACTCACAAATTATACACACAAATTGAGGATATACATTCACTGTCAAAGGCCAAAGACATTTGCTATCAAAAAGTACCATCTAGTTATTCCCCAACGAAAATAATATTTAATGCACAAGGTCTTGACTCATAGATAAGTCTGTTATGTAAAGCACAGCATTTTCCGTGCCCATTTCTGAATGGGCACAACTTTTTAAAGGTAAATATCTGATAACTGGACAAGGCTTCTTACTTCACTGAGCTGACTTAATTGGACCTGGTTGAACTGAAAAAAAAGGGTGGTTTTTTTTTCACAAGACCTGCAAACGTCTTTATTTCAAGCATAATTTATGAAATTTTTCAAGTGTAGCTATACAAGAATTCGGGGGGGGGGGGGGGAGGAATTTTTCAGGCCAACGTTTCTTCCTACCTGTAGGCTTTATGTTGATGCTCTCTCCTAATCTGCCCAGACCTGCTTTTTCTGCCTTGTTCAATATGGCCAGTACTAGATTTCTTCATTCCTCTAGTCACTGGTAACTGGTCTTCCTTCCTCACTACCCACACAGCTCTGCAAGTTGTTTCCCAGCTATTTGGATAACCAAAAAGCTGCAGAAACATGTTTGAAGAAGAGAACAGGCAGTCTCCTTCATTTCACATCGATCACAGCAAACAGTCCCACAGCAAAGCAGTCTATCATAAAACAACCACCAGGCACCATCTGGCAAGTACAAAGCTAATGCTCAGGGCCCAGTGGGACCCTGTCTGTGGGGGTCCATCCCACTCTCTGCTCCAATGCCCTGAAAGCAAATCGGGTCTGGGCCATAGGAAGACTCAAGCCCTTTTTCTTGTTGACAGAGACCTAAAGGCTGATGTTCCTCAGGAGAGGCACGTCTGAAATTTAGCCCCTGTTACTGCCTCAACACACAGATGAGCGCCTTGTGGAGCTCTGCCTCATTTGCCTGGAAACTTGGAAACTTCAAGTCCATGCCCCTTTTCAGCAAACAGGCACTTTTCAGACAGCAAGGAGTCTTTCCACATGAGAGCCATTCCTAGCCAATTAAGAGTTCACTCATACTGAAAAAGACTGAAGTTAAAAACATTGCGTGAGATGTAAGGCTGGACGGTGGGGGACAAAACATTTTTCTCTCATGTTTACAGCTACTGAAATGACCACATATTCAAAGAGCCATGCCTTGAAATGCAGGGTATATCTGAGATTTTCTTAGTCTTACAACTGCCGTTCAGTGAATGGCCATAATCTCTGTATTCAACTTTCGCAATATGAATGGAAAGGGGGAAATCACAGAATATTCTTCACTTGTACATAATAGTCCAGCTGCAAGTCTGCAAGAAATTGCAACTAAATAAAGATGATTAACTTCAACCAGAGGTCTTGGTTATTCCACAGAAAGGAAAGACTGACAGTCATACCTGTCTTCTGAATTAACTGATCCAACTGTCCCAGATCAAAGTGCAGCATTGCTTTGAGCACTATTCCAGTGAGTATATGATCTCATACACATCATTATCTGGAACCACATCCATCAATAATTATCTACTCTTACTCTGGCAAAAAACGGACCTCTACAAAAGGCTGTTAATTTCCCAACTAAGGCAATGATATTCTCTAACATTTTCAGTTATGTTTTCCAAATACATACATCCCTGACCTTACTGCTGACAAACCATGCCTAATTACATCCAAACTTCACCATCCAACAGAATGCTGTAGTAAAACAGAACGTCAGGGTAGTGGCAAGCCTTTTGATCACACTCCAGAGTCTCCATCACCTGACAGTTCTGATCACCTCAAAACCAGCTTCTACACAGTTGAGCCTTTGCTCCACTTAATCTCTCATTTGTGCAATGCAGATTATACCTCATACAAGCAATTTAACTGAAAACTAAATTCAGTTGCAGACTTAGCAGGTAATTGAATATTGCTCAAACTAAAGTTCTGGAAGGACTGGGAGAAGGTAGTTATAACCTTCATTCTGTGTTAATGCAGGGGTTTGTCATTAAAGAGAAAAGAGATCACTCTGCTTTAGAGAGATTAAGTGGTTTATAACTTTCATTAAACTTTGTGGATGAAATTCTGGCTCCTTCACAGTCCATGAAAGACTTCCAATAATGCTTAATCAATGCTAAGTTTACAGTACCTTGAGAGAGTACTGTACAAGTTAAACACATACTATGGAAGTGCATGAGCAGACCATCAAAGCAGCCTATTTTTCCTCAGATGCCACAGAGGTTAGGGTACTGCTTTAAAACATAACAAACACACTCTAGAAAACATCACAAAAAGTACTCCAGAGTCTACATTTTTATTTTTCTTGTCAAATTAATCAAGTAACTTTGACATCCATAAATAAATTACCATCCGCTGTTAATCATAGATACCCCAGTTACAAAACACACAATCCCCTGGGTTTTTAGATACATCTGCTTTGAGTGGTCTCGAGTATGAAAGTTGTTGTTTTCTTTTATTAAAACAATACAGCTACAGCATTTTTGTGACCTGTTGGTCTTGGCAGAAACAAATGTATGCATAGGGACTAAGCAGACAGCATTTTGTGAACTACCAGCAGCAGTAGGTCCTTCATATTAGGTACCAAAACTAGCCAGACATTGATCTACATAATGAAATAAACAGTTCAGTCCGATCTGATAGCATCATTCCCATACTAGCTGAAGGCTACAGTTCTCATAACTCATAATTTATTGTTCATAGGATTGGAAAAATATGTTGAGTAAAATAAAATTTAAAAATCCCATCCCCTCCCAAGAATATGATTAAATTAGAGAAGTATTTAGATGACAATGATTTTGATTATTCTGAAGATCAAAGATGTGCTTTCTAACACCAGGAAAAATTACCCTCTCTGCAGGATTAGTTGGAATATTTAGTGGAAATTAACATCTCCTGGATATTGTTCTCAAAGACATTGCTGTTATCAATTTACAAGCTGACACGCAAATAACAGATTTGTTTTAAAAAACAGCAGGAAGAAAAACAATGTGTGTGTGTGAGAGAGGGGAGATTACACAGCCAATTTTTGCTGGTAAGTAAAAGCCTTTGTGGAATAAAACATTAGAAGAAAGGATTCACACAGGGAAGGCAAAATTGTTTTAAGACCAGTATAGGGCAGGAGTAATATATCAGCTATTCTCTGGCAGCATCTGTACCGTAAAAGAAAATTGAGAATTGTGTGGAACTCCCAATGCAGGGCATGCAGAGGGCTGGCAAGATCAAGATAGCTGTCTGTATAGGCAGCCATAAAAATTGGCCTTGTTTATCTCTCTAGGTTTTTTTCCACAGAAATACACATGAACAGATAAGATTCAACTCCCACAATCCCACAATTTCCTCCCTCATAAAGAGCCACTGTGTTTTTTTCTTTATGAAACATTCCCCACCTTCTGCTTCCAAATTCAAATGACCAAATGTTATCCTAAATCACACACTTTTCCCAAGCTCTGTGTCTACAAAATACACTATTCGATCACTTTCTGCCTAGATTTACATGGATCAATACACACGCACAAGTTACATTCACGACATGAACTCTATGGAACAGGAACCACCTCTTAAAGTTGTATTCCAGCCAGGGCTTCTGGGACTAGTTTTGGGTGGGGTGCAAGATATAATCAAGAGAAGTAAAGACTATACTGGCATACATCTAAATCCCACACTCGTGCGGAAGATTTGAGCAAGTACATGAATAAGACCAATAATTTAACCAGCAGAGATATATGGCATATCAGAGCAAGGTACTGTGTGAATCTTTGCCCCAGATTTACTACAAGTCATAAGCAAAAAAGTCCAAACGCTGACCTGAAGAAACGTATTGGCACTTGATTACAATTCACCTCTAATGCAGCCATAAAGTAGATTTACCTATGAAGACTGAATTTAACCTAAAGGGGAATACAGATTATAAAAGCGCTAATTTGCTAGCTTTATTTAAAAAAACAAAACAACAAAAAACCCAAAACCAAAACCAAACGAACAAAAAAAACCCAAACAAACAAAAAAATCAGTTGCCAAACTGATAGCATTATCTTCTAAGCAGAAGTGTCTGGTCTGATTCTGATGTCACAACATAAATAAGAAGTGCCCCCACAGAAGGCAAGAGAGCTATAAAATCAATGTAAGGAAGGTCAGATTAAGACCCTCCTCATTTACTGTTAAGGGTGTTATTTGGTCAAGGCACTTACGGTGCTCTGGATCGATCATCAGTCAGTTGTGACATTCTGTGCCTCAGTGCAAACGTGTGCTGAATGAACACTGGAAGGTTGACAGCTTAATATCTGGCAGCAGTTAGAGAAAAGCCAGGCCATATTTTTCATTTCCAAAAGCAGTAAACAAAGGACCATCCTAATGCTAGGAATCATTTAAGTAGATTCCCTTCACATGAGAACCTGGCAGGGTCACAGCACCAGAACCTTTGCTTTGTTACAGGGTGGGAAATAGGGGTGGTTTGTTTTTGGAGGCTTTTGATTTGGTTTTTTTGTTGTTGTTGGGTTTTGGGTGGGAGGTTGTTGTTGGGATCTTGGGGGGTGGAGGTGGGTGGTTGTGGGATTTGGGGGGGGTGGTTCGTTTGGGGGTTTTTGTTTGGGGTTTTTTTGTTGTGTTTTTTGTTTGTTTGTTTTTACAATAGTACTTACTTACCCTAGTACAACAGAGAGAAGAAAACAATAATGAAAGTGGAAGACATACGTGGGTGACATGGTTTCTGGCTTGCTCCTACCTACCTTCCCTCCCTCCCTTCCAGTCTCATTTGTCTTGCACGCTTAATTTCAGAGTACATGCTTCTGCATTACACTGGCTCCTCACCTAAAAGTCAAGTTTGACTTTCAATCACCAACCTTGCCAAGGGTAAGAGTGAAACTAGTTACCTTTGCACTGTGACTTGTGTCATCTCTTCCATTGCAGTAGTGGGAAATGACAGCTCAATTTCTGGATGCTGCTTTGCCTTCTTTCACTAAACAACTCAGTCATCAGAAGCTCCCACTACTGGAAGTTAGAGAAAGACAAATTCCTTTTCCGGGTCATCCTTCCCAACAGTGCTACTCTTAAAACCTGTAAAATATATTCTAGTAAATCCTCACTTTGAAATGCAATTCCTTTATTGTCAATAACATGGCTGCAGGTCAAAAGTGTTAAACAATCAATATAACCCTGAATAAGTAGCAGATCTCTCCCAAAGACTTCTGTTACAGTCAAGATATAGAAATGGGAAGTATTTCTTACCCTTCTGTTGATCCCAACCTGGCTGCTTATCTTTACTCAAACTACAAATTTGTATGATTAAGGAAACAAAAATCTGCTACAACACAAACGAAGTGCAAAACCAGGGCTCCCTCAGCAGGCAAATACACATGAATTAGTTTGAATCTGCCATATCGGGCTTTACATCTCACATTTTGGTAGCGTAGGAACTGTAAGAATCATGTTGGCCTAAGCTTTTGCCCACATTGCCTAACACACCTTGCTTATTGT
This sequence comes from Astur gentilis, assembly GCF_929443795.1. NCBI lineage: Eukaryota > Metazoa > Chordata > Aves > Accipitriformes > Accipitridae > Astur > Astur gentilis. The sequence goes on along the minus strand of NC_064900.1, from coordinate 13,882,312 downwards.
CTGTAGACTTCTATGAATGCAGCCACATGTCTTTGCTCCTCAGCCTTGCTGTTCCAGCACAGACTGGGAAATCACTGTGCTCATGCAAATCTTCCTAAAGCCTTTTTTATCCTGAAGCTCATGCCTGACCATCAGCAACAGTAGAGTTATATTAACACCACAAACTGTAAAATGTCCTCCTCCCTTAAACATATTTCTCCATCTCTTGCGCTTTCTGCATATCCCACCTATTCAGTGCAAGGCAGGGATTGTCTGTTATGTTTTGTCTCAAGATGTGCTCAGCACAAATTTTTTTAGTGCTTAATCAAAACTAATCTTTTGGATAAGTGAGAATTAAGTGTACAGTCATGGATCAGCACAGTACCCTTATACTGTAACTGAAAGGTTTTCATTTCAGCACATTTCTGTATAACAACAAACCCTGTCCATCTAAAGCTTGTTTATCAGGCTGAGATTTGACCAGATATCTAATAATTGAATCAGAAAGGTCAATTACGTTTCCTGAGATCACTCTTCATGAAGACAAAACAAGATTCATTTGGCCCACCTTCCTGCTACCCAAGGAAGCAGGAAGTAGAGCATTTGATTTATTTTATTGCACTTCAAAGCTGACTGCTGTGGGTCACTTGCAGGGAAATTATTATAGATACCAGTTGTTTTGCCTTGTCAGGGAAAACAGTAAACTGCTGGGGTAGCTATACTGAGCTGCGTAATGGCACTTCTGTGATGAACAGGCTTACAACCCTATCAACGGATTCAGAGTTTGAATGCAGCCCAAGAAATCCAAGATCCAAGGCTTCTACCTAAAAAACATGAGGTCATTGACTGATCTGGGCTCCACTCATTCTAGAAGGGAAAGTTTCTTATCTTGCTCTCCCCTCTAAGGAAAAGCATATAAATGAAGATCTGCTATCAAAAGGAGTCAGATACGGATCAGCAACCAAAATTTTGGGTGCTTATATGAAATAGTGGCAGTCTTGAATCAGCAGCGTTGGTGATATTTTATCTCCATAAGCACTGCCTAAAATTTTGAAATGTACACAGGAACTAGAAGGAAAATACACTTTAAAAAAAACCCTCAACTCATCCATAATCAATATCAGGTTTTTTATCTAATTATTTCACAGATGAAATCAGAAGTGCTAGATGACCGGAACGGTGGGGTTTTTTTCCATACACTTGTCATGACAAAATTTGGTTTTAGCAGAAAATAAATTTTGAAACTCCACAAAATGCCTAAAGTTACAGATACTCATAAAAAAATAAATTACTTCTGTTTCATCAACTGCAACTGCCAGTGAAGATTTGCTCAGTTTAAGCTAAAGCCTGGTCAGACTGCAGGTATGTTAGCCTATGCAATTTCATAGGGAGACAGGTGTCACTAGACAAAACTTCCTTTATGTACTTATAGAGAACGTAGGGTATATATTGCTGCCTGGTCTGCCCTGGAGATGAATGTGGTCCCTGGAAGCTGTATTTGACCATGAGTAAAACCAACGAGTTAAAAAACTGCACAAGATTCAATGCTTATATTTGCCTATAGATGCTTATAGCTTCATCAACAGAGGCGCATGATCAAGATTTTTAGCTGAACGGGATTTCAGTTACAAACCTCCAAAGCAAGAGGTTTTCATATGCTTCTGGAGTTCATTGCGAAGGTGAGAAGTATGTACATCATCAGTATGAAAAACATTAAAATGACAAAAAGCAAACAAGACATCTATATGAAAGGACACTAGCAGCCAAGTTTTGCAGTAGGTAGTTTACAAATGACTTGCATAATGTACTTGTAAAATATAATGAATCAGTGACAGCAGTGAGGACCAGACCAAAAAAATCCTGGAGTCCTTATCATCCTTTGCTATAACCATTCCACTACTCTCCTCTGTGTTCAAGACGACCATTCCTGCCATTTCAGTCATGATGTTTCATTCTCCCTTGCTTGAAAAACAATTTCTCAGATAAATATTTTCTTTTACAATGTACTACATTCTCCTTAAGAGATGAATAAAACCATAATTATACCTGTAACGTCTTTGTCCAGACTGTTTAACAGCTGAAAGTGAACTGTACTCTTTTAAGATTTGGGGCTGGGTGGGAGAAAAGTGGGGAGACCAAATGCTTGCACAGTTTGGGGGGTTGGTTTGCTTTTGTTTGGTGTTTGTTTGTTTGGTTTTTTTTTTTTTTTTTTTTTTTTTTTTTTGGGGGGGGGGTTCGTTTGTGGTTTTCTTTTTTTAATTTAGTTTGTCACAGAAAGTCCTGTGATTGATTGGGGATTAATAATCGTGACATCAAGTTGACTGTAATATACTCCTTTTACAGGAATGTCATGTTTATTGCCTCGAGTGAGCTGCATCAAATTGAAAGTCCAAAAAAATTATGTGCCAAACGTTCCTGTGGGCGCAATTCGTCACCCGCCCTTTTCCAAGCCACTGACAAGCAATTAAAATAGCATCATATAAATAGATGGGGAAAGTTTGAAAATATTTTAATTCCTCTGAGAAGAGCAACTTGGACAATACCATAAATTACTTTTTATTACCCTTCTGTTTTGTACTATCATCTTTGGGTAGGAGACTATACTGAAGAAAAACACAGATTTGTGAAATTTGGTGACAGAATCTATCTCACTTTATTTTCTGACATCTGAAGAAAGAACAACTAGATTTTTCAGAAACTCCAATTTATGCTGTTCTACTGAATGCAATTAATAAAACTATTTTTTGTTGCCAAAAATCTAGATTTAGAACACAATTTCAGGCTTGATTTTTAGTTTACCTTTACTTTGCTTGAGTAATTATAACAGAGAAGTTTAAAATAAGCCCTGTGCAAAGCTCCACGCTTCTGAAAGAAGGTTGAAACTGAAAAGATTTTTCAAAATGTATAACCTTTTTAAAATTATAAGAATATGAAGATAGATACTTATTTCTCTTCAAATTAAAAATACCTTCTTTCTAATTTTTTTGCATTGCAAAATAAAGCAAGAGTATAAGAGATACTGTGATCTGTCTCAGACTGGCAAAAGCTTGGAAGAGAATCTGAAATTGTAAGAAAATGCTTTGCTGAAATTTTTCAGGTTATTCTAAATTCACCCTAAGATCCTTTAGCACAACAAGAAAGTTGCCTCTGAATAATCTTGCTAGAAAAAAATGTCCATTTTCTTCTCACCTGCAAGTATGTCTCACGATAGATACCAGGACATCAGAACCTTAGAGGTCACACAGTTCAAAAGTTGCTTCAGCCACCACTCTGTTTCCAGCGACTCCCACATTTAATTTGTTAGGTGATAAGATCTGTGGATGATGCTGGATGTAGTAACATTTGAACACCCCTTCATCAAGCTTTGTACAGTAACTTGTCTCATACAATAGGAATTTAGCAGTCACCAAACAGGTTAAGTTTTCTGGCATCTGCTTAGATCAGCCAGGGGCATTAGACCTCTATACACTCATTCTGGGTCACGCAGTTGCCTCTTATTCAGAGCTGGTTGTTGCAACATCCTCTTGAAAAAAATATTTTTATTCTATATATAGTGTTCACTGCAATATTTTTCCTTCTGATGGTGGTTGTTTTGCTAGTAACTACATCAGAAAATTTTTAATACCATTTTTGCATAAAATTTGCAACTCTTCATGCTAAAGGTAAATGCTAAAACTTAATGGCTGCTTTCAAAGACCTTATTTAAAAAAATATATACAAAATACATCTCCTTAAGTATACAGGCACTGATATAGCAAATAATTGAGCTAAAGCAATGCATAATTTATGTGATAAAGCTTTACATCACTGCAGCAAACTCAAAGAAAATAAAGTATTTAGCTGCCTAGCCAGAGGGTGTAGGTCACAGCAAAGTGATTGCCAGGGACTTTAAGGAGGGCAAAGCTACTAGAGGAGAGTGGAATAGTACACAAGCACATAGCAAAAGCAAACCGTGCCAAGCAGCGACTACTCTCAAGACAAGTAGACTGATGTCAATACCTGCCTGAGCAGACTGCCCTGCATAGGATTGCAAAGGATTGTACTGAGAAGTTGTCTTGTACTGACAGGGCGAATAGCTGATGTTCAGGATAAGAAGAGCCCACACCAGTTTGCTAAAGAACCATCTCCCCACTGTGTGCAGCGACAACCAGACAACCCAGGAGGCAGGCATCATCCCCCATCTCCTTTGAGGCCGTTCTGTTATGGGGTGACTTGCTGCTCCACAGACACTTGGAAAAAACGTTTTTGCCCAAGAGCATCAGGCATACAAGCAGGCACAAGCGAACAAAAACCACTCTGTGTTTTCTCTCCCTTCAATCTGGTTGTAAACTTCCAGAGGAGAGAGATTCCTGTAACTGAACAAAACTTCCGCAGTCTTCAGCACGGAGGCCTATTTTTAAGTTTACCAGAGCTAAAAGCAGACACCTCACCCACAGGAGATTGATGCTTATGGCCAAACTCAGGGTAGAGAGGGAACAAAGCATCCACGCTGTAGAGCCTTCCAATTACAAAGACAGAAAGAGGTCAGAGGAAGAGCGGTGCTGAAAGGGACTAAATGTTTCCAATAAAACTGCATAGAAATACTGTGGTTTAGCTGAAAATATGCTGCTTTAAAAGTCCAATTTTACTATCATTGACCTGCTACTTAAACATTACATGCTTACTGCCTTCATAGTAGAAATGTTTCTGTTTAGCAAACTGTGTGCCTAGGGGAAGTACACAATCTTTTTTATTTGCTTCTATATTTAGATTTCTGGATAACGCCTATCAGAAAGGCTTTAAAAGAAAAAGGCCTGGCTGAACACTTCATGCATAGGTCATGACAAGCTCACAGACATCTAAGAAAATTTTATCACCTATGCATAATTCATTCTGTTTTTCCTGCAAGGGCCAACATTGAATAGGTGCTCAGGAGGTGTGAACTGAGTGGAAATGTATACACCTACGTTTTCAATTTTTGTGGACAAAACCTCACAAAACAGTGTATCTCACGCCATTTAAAAAAAAAAATAAAAAAATCCCAAATCTTTTTTTAGACTTCTTCCATTTTACCCCTGAAATAAAGCAAAATTACAAGGACTATCTTATATTTACTATTATGCTGGGGAAAACTTATAGATACTAGCAAAATACATCTTTGATTGATAGGCTTTTGGAGACAACTGAAAATGGTAATTTTGTGAACTGACCATCATTCCAGCTACAAGGAATAAATTAAAACATGGTTATTATGGAATTAAATAGCTGAAACAATTAAAAAAAAAGGAAAACTCAACACAAAAAGAGTGGAACTCTACTTCCCCCCTCCCCCCAAACTAAAGTTTCTGGTTACAAGACCACACTATTTTTAACATAGCCTACAAAACAAGCAGGCTGAAGTCTTAATGGATTACGAGAGCAGCACTAGTGTGTCAAACAAAGACCAATTTATCCTAATAGCCTGCTTTTGACAGTAGCCAAAAGTAGATGCTTAAAAGACATAAGGAAAGAGCAAGGTACGTATCAATAGTTCCTTAAAATACTCCTCCACCAATTTGTGTTTAGGCATTTTCATAGACATCAGAGGATTTCTGTTATGAGGTTGTCCAGTCTCTCCTTAAATTCATGTTAATTTTAGCACCAACAACACCCTGGGGCAAGGAGTTCCGCAGATAAAATAAATACCATTAGTGACTAATTTTTATTCTGAACCTGGCACTTGTTAGCTGCTTTGGATGAATCAGTTTCTCTGCATGAGAAAAGAACAGGCAAGACCCAATGGTTGCTAATTGCTTTAATTAATAGGGATCAGACCTTATAGAAAAAAGAAGATCCTCTACACTAGGCCTTATTTTGCCCATGCTTTCAAAGGGGGCAAGAGGAAGAGAACACAGACACCTTCAAAAAATATTTTAAAATAACAAGAGACAAGAAATAAAGCTGTAGTTGACAAACCTGACTGCTCTGGCTCTCCTGTCATCTGGTTTCAGGATTCCTAAGGCTTTCTCTGCATTGATTACATCTATACAGACAGCACATTAATGAATCACCCTGTATCAGGCAGTCAGAACTTAGTGTCTTAAAGCATTACATATCAAAGTCAACCTATTGAATAACATCTAAAAATTAAATGAAAGTCCATATGTTGTAAATATGAGAAATGTGCTTCGCAATCATACTTATCAGCAAAGCTAGAACAACCATTGCTGTTAATAATCATTTCACTATTTTCACTAAGTCATCATAATAAATCTCAACATGGGTTTCTGCTTACTTTGTGACAGCATTTGAGCAACTACACTTTTCTGACCAAGAGTAGAAGCAGCTGCAACATGAATCACAAAGCCATGAGAGTCCCTGCCTCTCTGAGGCATTAATGGGAGAAATCAGCTCCTTTGGCCCTGTGATAAATCTGGATCTGCTGGCACAAACCTGTGAAAGTTCATTTCAAAAGTCTCACGGTCAGTATTTGTTTCAGAAGTGCTTGAGCAGTCACCTGATCAAGGAACAGACAAAACTGCTCACATGACTTTTTCAACCCGTCACAGCTAATCAACAAACCTCAAAGCAGTAAATATCAATCATAAAACGCTGTCAATAATCACTTTGAGAGCGCCAAATGCATAATTAAGCTATAAACCTGAAATAATTTGACCAATATTATTCCGTATTCTGATATTGACTTGTCATGATTTGATGCAATTTATTGACATAGTTCTGTCACCATATAAGTGGGTGGTGAATGTTTCATTGCACAAGGCACTAAACCTGAAAGGAGTAAAATTTTATTGGCAAAATTCATCAAGAAAAAAGTTCAAAATACTTGTTCTTTGAAATTAGAATATTTTTCTTAATAAGCAGACCATTTTTTAAAATTTTTTGAAGATTCAATTTAGAATTTTTAATCAAAATATTGTCAGAACTGTGGTGAAGGCAAACATGAAAATAGGTTCAAGGTAGGTTCCTGAGCTAGTCCAACCCTCTGTCTGCCCCCCTTCCCCCAAATTCCCACAGAGACTTTAAAGTCTCATTTTTATCCTGATTAATAAAATGCCAAAGTCTATAAAGAAAAAAACCTCAAGTTTGTTGTTGCCCTAATTAAAGTCTGTTGACTTTTGGTTTATGAGATCAGGGTCCCTATCTCAGACTCTGTGATGCACATCACTTGCTTTCAACGCCTTGTTTCTCAACAAACGTGGAGGTTTGTTGACAATGAAGAGTGTTTGGAGACATGGTTGTTGGTATCCACAGCAAACTAAGGTAACTAGAAAATAAAAAGGGGGTTGTGGGGCAGAGAACCTGTACTTGAATGATCAGCCACTTCTAAGGGTGAGTGAAATTTCCAAGTCCTATATCCGTGATAATGTATGCTAGAGATCAAATATATGAGTCACTGATGATTAATTCATATCACAAATGAAAGTCACAGATACAAGTATTATGGCACTCAAAGAGCTGCCAGTCCTTTTAGAAAATAACAAATACAAGCACCAGAACTAGTGAAAAATACTGTACCTCTGAACATCCCACAGTTACTCCCACAGAGCCACACAGTAAACTCTCTCTGCTTATCAGGATTTAATTTCAAACTCAGTTTATCCCAAAGCATAAGATCTGATTTTATCTCACCTTACAAGAAACATCAGTGATCATAATATTATCAGCCCTCTTTAAAAATGGAGGCTGTTGTCTCTGTGTGACCCCTTACAGGAGTGAATGCTGCAGGCTAAAACATGGTTTGAAGAGATGACAACTTCCTTGTTTGGATCCTAATTTGAGCTAAGGTTAATGTCTACGATCAACATGGCACGTACTTAGAAGTAACCACCCTAGCTTAAATATGAAATAATGTCATTCTTTCTATGTCACTGCATTAGCTGAGAAACAGCACACACACTACTAAAATAAATTGGGCTCAGTAAACTGTTTTTACCCTACAGTCAAGCTGATTCAAAGTTTTGAATTCAACAGTAAAGTTGCTCCTTTCAGGCTGAAATGGTCACAGAACTCATTGTTGCTTGAACTTGTAGGCTCAGGGACTTCTCAGGACATAGAAAATTTCTGCTGCCATGTGAATACATATAGCACTTTTATAAGTACAAACTGAAAACTTTTTTATAAGTATGAACAGATATTTTTTTCAAAACCATTTGTATTTTGCTTTGTACTTTACCTTAACTAACAGTTAAAGGCTACATTTATATGTCATCTCTGAACTTGGACTTGTCAGACAGGTTAACAGATGCTTGACAGACTGACAGACATGGTTTAGCACATCCTTTCTGAATAAGGTATTTTTTATTTTGCTTTGACTTTTTTTGAGAAGGGCAGAGCATTGATCAGCCAGGGGACTTTCTGGAGCATTGAGAGCTTCTGAGTTTCTTACCCTAAAGATAGATTGAAATATAAAACTGTCCAAATGCTGGGTTTATATTTGCAAGCAGTCCTCTCTATGCACCACCACTTTCATCTGGATAACTTTTGGGCAAGTAAGCTAACCTTCTTGTACTCCGGCTCTTAGTTGTGTAAATTAAGGGTATGATAATTTTACCACCTTTATTGTCCTCACAAAAGACAGAATAAACTTAGAAAAGCACAAGGTCATTTATCTCAATAGAAGTCCTGGTAATTGGAGAGCTACTAACTGACTGACATTCATGCCCTCAACTTTATGGGTGTACTTGTTCTACTGCTTTTACTACTAAGTTTCACCCATGAAAGCAGGTATTCAAATTAGCTACATGCTACAAAAAGAAACTCTTTACATAGTGAATTTAAAGGGACAAGGGAATATCCAGTGACACTACACTGGTCTAGCTGGTCAGATGAAAAAGGAAATCCTGTGCTTTTCAGTTTGGACCATATACAATAGAGACAACTTACACTGATTTCCTGTTGAATTCCTTCTGAATTTTCACTTTCTTTTCCAAAATATTTAACTTTCTTCTCTTATTCTTAAATTAGCATACATCTTCCACTGGTATAGAATAAAGATCTTTCCAAATATTCATCCCTCTAAAGCAGAAAAGTAGAAAAAACAAAACAAAACGAACTGAACTCTCCCTACCCTAGGGAGATACCTCCAAGATTCTTCCACAAATGCAGTGTTTCTTCAGGTTGTTTGACTTAGTAACTTTCCAATAAGACAGTCCACACATTATCTTCATTGCAGACTTTGCAAAGTATCTGAAAATAACCCGTTACTTCAGTTATTCTGAATATAGATCAGTCTGTGCCTATTCAGGTTTTTAAATACTACCAGAATTTTATTTCTATACTTTGTCTATGCTAGTCTTCAAACATGAGGTGAGAGCAATCTCACCTCACTTGCAGATGCTTACATTGTAGCTAACTCACCTGAGCTAGTCTTTTTAGTCCCTCTATTTAGTCATCCGACAGGAATAAGCACTTATGGGATGAATGAACGATGGAGCAACCAGTCCTGGAAACTCTGTCCAAACATAGAAAGGACAAGAAGGTGATTTGGAGTAGTCAGCATAGATATGAATGGGAACTCATACTTGACCAACCCAATAGCCTTCTACAACGAGGTGACTAGCTAGGTGAATGAGGTGGGAGCGGTAGATGTGGTTTACCTCAGACTTCAGTAAAGCTTTTGACATTATCTCCAATAACTCATAGACAAGCTGACAAAGTACCTATTAGATTAAGTGCACAGCAACATTGTTTGAAAACTGGCTGAACAGCCCCGGGACAGCTGTTGTGATCAGCAGCACCAGCTGCAGGGCAGTCACTAGTGGCCCAGCCCAGGGGTCCACACTGGGGCCAATACTGTTTGGCATCTTCATCAACAACTTGGACACTGGGATAGACCGCCCCCTCAGCCACTTCAGAGGTTACACAAAACTGGGTGGAGTTGCTGATACACTAGAGGGTCGTGCTGCCATCCAGAGGGACCTCACCAGGCTGGAGAATTCAGCTGAGAGGAGTCTCATGAAGTTCAAAGAGAAACGCACAGTCTGGCACCTGGGCAGGAATAACACCCCAGGCACCAGTACATGCTGTGAGCTGACCAGCTGGAAAAGCAGCTCTGCAGAGAAGGACTTGGAGTCCTGGTGAACACCAAGTTAACCGTGACCTAGCAATGTGCCCTCACAGCAGCAGCAGCCAACAGCCACCTGGGCTGTATGAGGCAGACCACTGCCAGCAAGTGGAGGTAGGCAACCCTTCCTAATCCTTCCCCTCTGCTCAGCACTGGTGAGGCCACAACAGGAGCACTGGGCTCCCCAACACAAGAAAGTTGTGGGCTTACTGAAGCGAGTCCGGCACAGGGCCTCAGTAATGACTAAGGGTCTGGAGCATCTCACATATGATGAAAGGTTGAGAGAACTGGCACGTTCAGCCTAGAGAAGAGCAGGCTTAGGGGAGATCTTATCAATACTTGATGGGAGGGAATGAAGAGGAGGGAGACAGATTGTCTCTCAGTGGTACCCAGTGACAGAACGAGAGTCAATGGCACAAACTGAAACACATGAATTTATCAGAACATAAGAAAACACTTATTTATTGTGAGGGTGGTTAAGTACTGGAATACGTTGCCCAAAGTGTTTGCGGAGTCTCCAGCCGTGGAGATATTCAAAGCCTGACTGGACATAGTCCTGGAGAGCCTGCTCTACCTGACCCTGCTTGAGCAAAGAGGTTAGATTAGATGATCTCCAGATGTCCTTTCCAACCTAAACTGTACTGTGAATTGAGCCTTAAGGGGTGGGGAAATCAAGTACAAGAATTATAAACAAGCAAGGAAATTAGGATAGGCAAAACCTTGAATTGTTACCAAAAAAACCTCGTCAGTTTGAACAGACCTTGGAAGTAGCTGAAATGACAAAGCTAATGTAATTATCTACAGATAACATGTTTTACTTCTGAGCAATTAGGCATAATTAGCAAAAGTACTTTTTAGAAGTGTGCATTGTACCCACATTTGTTTTCCATTTATTATAATTTCTCAGACAAAATTAAAAATATTTTGCTGGGCACTTAAGTATTGTTCTGACCGAAGTCTACCATGGGATCAAAAAGTCAACTATTTTGAAATTATTTTTTCAAATTAGTTTCTTCCCTGTTGGAGAATTTGGGGGCATGAAGTGCGTAACAACACAAGTATGATTTAGGATATGTCAGGCAGATGCTTTATTAGCTTTGATCATAGTGAGAGCACATTTGGACAGCATTCTTCCCTCTGCTCCCCTGTTCTCTGCCAAGGGATTACAGAGACCCAGCCTATATACTGTTTTGGAGGGGAAAAAAAAAAAAAGTCAAGGAAAAACCACCATCTCAAAGTTAAAGTCAGGTATCCATCTCTGTGAAGGCTGGACTCCTCAAATAGCTTGCTAACTACCACATTTCTAAGAAGTAAACAAACAGTAAGGTGACAATATGGAGAGATGGCTCTTAGTGGAGCCTATAGGAGTGGCACATCCAGTATTACCTCAGTGCAGAAATAGGGAGTTGGAAACAATCACAGACTGTTAGCTTTTAGTCAAAAGTAACATTCCTTTAGTTAGGACAAACTTCTTAGCCAGACCTTTCAAAACTTAAATATTAACAATTTTACCACCACAACGCAAATGAACTGATAGAGTAATACAGGAGAAAGAAAAGCAGTCGAGTGTACGTAGTATATTAGACACACTGAAGCTATGGATGATTCTTCTTTATGTGTCCCTAGCAAATAAGTCCTCAGTTGCTTCATTTGCTTTAAATGACAGCTGTGCAGATGGACGCTTATAAACAGTAATAAAGCTAGAAACAAAATAGGGCTGAAGGAAGCATGCAGTGTTTATGGCACAAGCAACAAAAACCAGCTTGTTCTTTACAAGACAGGAGCAATTCAACCATCTTCCAAAGGGCCACTTGCAGGTGGGTGACAGAAATGAGTTGTTTGCTGCTCAAGGAATAAATTATTTGAAAAGAAACAAGACAAGATCTCAGAAATAAAGGAAACAGCACCTTTGCTAGGCCAAAATGCCATGTTCTACTTTACCATTCTGCCAGAAACACGTCTCCACACTCTTCTTTCCAACAAAATGTGGGTTTGATTTGCTTTTGTGAAGTTCCTACAGCTCAACACACTAATCTCTTTCCTTCCTCACATCTAACAAAGGATCAAGCCACGAAATCTAAAGTAGATAATTTTGGAAGGAAAAAAAGTTCTATCATCTAGAATATAAATTTTTGGTTTGTTCCAGAAAAACTTGTTCAACCGTATATGCGCCCAAAATTCAAATGCATTTAAATATCTTTTTATTCAGTACTGTGTATCTTGCTATAGTCTATACCAAGTATCAAGCAAAGCTACTTCAACATGTGTTTTTATTATCCAAAATGTCCATTTAATATTAGTCCATCTTTGGACTACTGACAAAAAAGGAATTTTACTCAGAACTTCATTTGAGTTTGGTGAAGAATGAGCAAGACAAATTGTGCTTGGACATAATGAAGCAAAGAGACTTTTGTTAGTTCTGTTTGGGCAGAAACCAGAGTCTGTGTGGTTTTCGTTATGTATCTGCATACTCTATTACAGGACTGTGTGTCTGCAGGTTTCCCAGTCTTGCTGAACAATGATAGCTGTAAAATGGCAAATGAAGACATTGCTTAAAGGGTTCACCATCCTTTCAGTTGTTGCCTGCCCAAACGTGAAATACTTCCATACTGGTGGATTTACCTCTGAAGATGACAAACCAACAACAATATTGTTGCTCTTTATCCAAAGACAACTAAAAACAATTACAAACCGATTACAAGCATGCAGTGGTCTCCTACTTTTGAAGAGCAGAACAAAGAAATCTTCAATACATCTGGGCAGGTAACTGAAGCTGAGCAATCAACATAAAATATAACAAAAGTACTTTTTTCCCAGGCTTGTTTCGCAGTGTAAGAGATGTTTATATAATCATTACATCTTTTGGTATTAATCTCTTTCTCTTAAAAGACTTTGGAAATCCTCGTGCATTTTCAACTAAACCTGGCAGAGTAATTGCAAAGATTTCAAAGATATTTTTAAAAAAAATTGTAAGAACAGGCTGCAAGTTAGAGGCAAGACTAAAGTAAGTGCTCACAGAGAAGAAAGCTATAGCAGTAAACTCAATCTCATTACTAGGCACTACAGAATACATGCAGGAGAGAGCCACAGCAAACCAAGCTCCCCAAGTTCTGTGGCTCAAAAAATTTAGTCTTTGTGTGACTGTTTGAAAATTAGGCGAGAGTGGTGAAAGTAGGCGGTCATCTGCTGGGAGCTAAAAGGCAACACTGTGCTCTTGTGCATTGCTTTGAATCTATAAACTGGAGTTATTGAAGTCCTTTATTAGCTTGATAATGAAAAAACAATGTAGTTAATAAATAAAGACACAAGAAGGAAACTCCCCTAGAGAATATGTCAGATATTTGGCACAGAATAACTTCCATATGAATAAGAAAAAAACCCCATAAGTTAATTACTACAACGGTATGCAAGATTATCCCATTACACAAAAAGAAACCTCCAAGTGACATTGTAGAGGAAAAAAAAAAAAAAAGAAAACATCTGTAAAGTGACTTAGCCACTAGTTATATGCAGTTCCTAACATTGCCCCCAAGCCTGGACAGGCGAACCATGCATCAGGGGCTTGGTCTGTACTTGAAAGTACATACACCCTGTCAGAGCAGAGCAAAAACAGAAATCTCTGCTCATGTCCTTGTAAAGGTACTCTACAAGCACCCACAATGGTGATCAGCAGGTAGCTGCTACGGATACCCTTGCTTACCGGGTGCTCCTTTCCTGAGTTTAAAAAAAAATAAAAATAAAATAAATTTATTCAACCCTATAGGCCTCACCCATAGGTGATTTGCAATGTTACATTTGGCCCAATGCATGGACCAAATCTTCCTCCTCATGACAAATACAAATTCTTTTGTGTCTCATTAGCAAGAAAAGCAAAAAAAATATTATGAGAAAAGATCAGTAAAATTCAAGCTGTATCGGAGTATTTTAATGAATTCTATTCATAATATGCATCACAGAAAAGTATCATCTGCATACAGTTAAGTAAGGTTATCCAACAACATTTCCAGAAGAAATGGGTCACCAAAATATTGAAGCAGAAATCTACATTGGTAGATGATCATCAAAAGAAGCATACAAAGTGGCAAAATGCCTGTTGCTAATGCTATTTATATTCCTAAGGAAAATAAATCAGCAGTCCTTAATAATGAGATCAAACTATCCAATGCACTTCAAGCAATTAGAGGGGGAAAAAAGTTCATGACAAACATTTCCTCACTGAAATAACAAGAAAACACTTTCTATAATGTGTGTTCAACTATCCAAAAGCATTTTGGAGTCCCGTTGTCAAGGCAGGGAGAGAAAGTATACATAGAGGCACAAAAGCCAATCTTGCAATTTCCATGTAGGTTTTGAATCGAGATATGAAGCCTGTTCTTCATTGTGCTATATAGTTTTTCATTGATTTTGAACATAGGCTTTTGGTGCTTTGGTGTCACCCCCCCACCCCCCAACTACATCTTCAGGTTAATCATCTAAATATATATGTAGCCATCTAAGTGATTAACTTTTTCAGAATTAGAAGATGCTTAAAAATTGTAAGAATTAAACTTCAAATTCCTCTACCAATTCTGGTTATTTAGGTTCCTCACACCTAAAAAAATAGTAATTTTTTTATGTAATATTAATGCTTCACATGATTTTGTAGACTTCATATAGATCTTAACCCACAGAACTAAAATGTTTCATTGAATAAGTGGTAATACTAAACTTTAAAATTTGACATGAAAGCAGAAGTGCATCTTTTGAAAATTACCTAACCTTCTTAACATAAGCACACTAATAGAAAACTAAACTAAAGTTCTATTGCCTCACACCCTATGCATTTCTTAAACTTTTTAACATAACCTTTTTAATCACTAAACAAGCCTATACTCTGGCTTTAGGATTAGGAGTACTTCTGTCCAGCTATGTTTTAAAGCCTAATCTTCAATGTGTCTGTGATTATACCACAGAAAGGGGAAAAAAATTCCAATATAGTATAAAAAGTAAAATAAATATTTTAAATATTAAGGGCATTAGAATACAATCTGAAATTAATATAGCAAGAAATACCAAACCCAATCTCCAGGTGAAACCAGTCTTCTGAATGCTTCAGTAGCAGTTGAACTGGTGAAGCAGGCAATTGGAACACCACAAGATGGAACAGGAAATGAAATTGCATGTGAAGCTGAAGTGGCCAAAGTATTAAATAAATATATCCTAACCATTAACTTAGAGCTGGTTCATCCAAATCAATGTGTAAACTGCTCACTTTTTCAGATTTAAGAACCCTTCAAATTCAAAGTTGATGGCAAATGCATCCTTGAAGACCAATTCCCATTTAGCCTTCTGCAGCTATTCAGAGGGAGTGATAAGATTGCATTTAGCAGGTGGTGGGTGCACTGAAAGATGAGGTTTACAGTTGTGGTTGTGTATTAATCTGGTTATTTATTGTGTCCCCAGAAGCAACAGGGTAAAGAAATACATATCATGTACACAGGGTATTACTACAACAATTTAAAAATTTTATTTTAATTTATTTTAGAATAATTCAAAATTAGAGAACCATAATAACATATTTCCTATCTCCAACAAAACATCTACGGAGCATTTTTTCCATGCTTGTAATTTTCCTTTGTTTCCTCTAAACAAGAAAATTTAGAAGTTGTAATGGTGAGTATTACTTTGCTGCTGCTTAAAGGTCAGAGGCTCCTTACTGCCCCGACCATGATAGGTCTCAGAAATGGTCTGGACTTTTCTTGGCTTGGGATGTCTTTAGCCTGTTCAGCTGTGATAACAATTACCTACCGATCAGATAACCCTCAACACAACTTTAGTTCAGTTTTGATTTGGTTTACAGTGATAACAGGCAGTTATTCTGTGTGGACTCCAGAAGAAAACAAAGTGTGGAAAAGAAACTACCTGCTGTGCATCAACATTTTTGATGCTTATGAGTAGTTTCTACAGTTACCAATTTTAAAAGACAAAAATTTTCTTAAGTTCTTCAGTGTCGAAAGGCTTCCCAATGCTTTTTTGTTCCATTAACATTTAGACAGAAATAATTTGCTTTACACATTCCTTTGACTCTTATGATGATGAAATGGAAGATGTTTTTTCAGGTTGATGCATTTTCATCAGCTACTATCATACAAAACAAGTATTTGATGCCAGTATATTTTTATTTAGAAAGGCAGATTGGTGACTGGATTCAAACTAAATCCTTTGATAACACAGAATATGCATAACAGCATTTAGAAACCTGGCCACAAGTTCACTTCTGAAGCACATGGCCAAACACAGTGTCCATCACTGTTTGCCTTTGATTACCTTCTCTCTCCTCCTCCTCCTCTCACTGACAATATGACACTGCTAGGAAACCTTCAACATTCTGAAGCGTTTACTCCATTAGTCAGTTTTCCAAGCAGCATTCACACTTCAACATCTGAACATACTTGCTAGGATCACTTTATTTTTTTTATATCTATTATTTTAAGCTACATTTCTGAGCACCACTGAATTACATTCCTTCTATTCTGATGCTACGATATGCCCTGTTTAATACCTTAGTTTTGCAAGCTACCCGAGATAAGATACAGGCAAAACCACATATTTCAAAAAAATACAAGCAAAAGTACATGGTTTCATAACCAAACATCATTTTTTTACCTAAATTTTTTTATAAGAGTAGAATACATGAAAAAATTAATTTAAACAAAAAAATACCAGACCAATTACAAACAATCTGAAGTCAAACGGTTTATCTTGTAGCAAGACATTTGATTTACTGGTGTCGCCAATGCAGCTTTGGCATCATTACTCTGCCTGCTCCCGGGGGTGACTCTGCAGCATTTGTGCACTGGGCATTCCCCTGTGCTACTGGACAGCTGCTCAAATGGCATTTGGGGCATGTTAGGTGGTGCAAAAGCAGATCAGCTCATGTGCAGCAAGTTCCAGCCTTCCCAGCTTCACTTCTCACACAAGGAAATCTGTGCTTGTGCAGTTGCCTTTCTGCTCTTAACACCAGGTAAAAAGAAGATGTGCACAAGAGTGTAACTCCCACATGGCAGATGCACATGAGTACTGCTTTTGAACAACCAACTGTCAGCAGCAATCCTAGCCTGTTTCCTCAGGGAAGCAATACTTCCTTAGCAGTCTTTGAGGAGTTACGCCAAAAAAAAAAAAAATAAATAAATCTCAAAACAGGCTACCTAACTCCAATGCCTCCAGTCTCATGACTTTTATGATTTTACATTGTTGCATGACTACAAAGTGAAAAAACAAGCTGTAAATGAAAGTTTTCTTCCCTGTCATAGAGCAAAACAAGAAATGGAGCCTATCTTGCAATTCAAATATAAGCCAGAAATATTTTCATTAGAAATAGGTAAGTGAGCCTGCTCACCACCTGGAAACAGATGGGTTTTAGTCATTATATAAACAAATAGATAAGAAAGAATTGATGGATTCATACTATGGTGGAAAAAATAAGAGTGAACTTCATCCTCAATTGGGCAGCACTGCTTAAATCAAGCTGCTTTTCATAACAAATTCCTTGTACTCACAGGACATGACAGGATCACTAGAGCACACCACCCTCCCAGCAGGGTGAGCATAGTATACTGGGAGTAGAGGTCGTGCCAGCCCATAGATTTGCAGCCTGGAAACAGAGTTCCCAGCAATTCTTCTATGGTCCATTTGGAGCAGCAGCAACAGATATGAGCCACAGTATCACTCATATGTAGAGAAGGTCACTCATGCATGGCATCCTCATTTTCTGCATATTAATCCATCTTCACACTGCTTCTTTAATTCCAAGGAAGAGTTACAGGAAAAAAACAACCAAAACAACAACAAAAAAACCCAACACAAGCTGAAAGTCTACTTTAATGAATTCTCAGATCTGAACACAGCCTGCAAGGTTTGCAAAACCTCAAACTCCATGAGATTTAAGCCATTGCTGAAATCAATTAGCTTAATTTATGAAGCACTGTGTAGCCAGCATCCTAATTAAACAGCAACTTCCTATAATCCCAATAAAGAACAAAGCACAGCAGGTGATATTAGGTCACCAGCCCATACTTAAATATGTGCCTTCCCAGCTTTTTTAGTTATGCTGATTTTTCAGAAGTCATTTGAGAGTGGGGTAAAATGGACATAGATTGGAAAAAAAAAAAAATCTTTTAACATGTTCACTGCCTAGAAAGCTTTAGACAGATACTGAAATTTTATCTAAAGAAAATAATTCTAGAGAAAGAAGAAAAATTCACTATCCCCAAGCTTTTGTTTTCACCTCTATATCTTTGAAGGGCCTAAAACAAGGCAAATAATTGAAACAACTGCAGCTTCTTAAAATAAAAATCCTCTTTAATAATTTCTACAGATAACCCTTATCACAGGGATGATTTTACAACTGAAGAGGCAATTGTGTAATTGCAAAAGAGTATTATTTAGGTTGATGGAAGAGCTAATGAAACATTCTTAAAAATCTTGAAGTTAAATTTCATACAAAGTTAACCACAATCACTTTCTCAGTTGGGCTCTGGATTGACCTTAACTTTGAGAAAGTGCCTTTGTGTTGAAGAGAAAGAATTAGATTTAGACTGCTGAAATAAAAACTGGTGCAATCTATTTAATTCTAGAATTATAGCCAGATAATTCTACTCCTAATACTACATAAAACCCGAAGCAGACATTATTTTGCCCTACCTATTTTCTTCATCAACTTTCTATTTTTTTGAGAACAAAGCAAATCCAGAGTTACTAAATACTAATCGCGTGACATCACTAATGTCATGTACTGCTCACCTTACTCAGAAAACTCTACTGGGGTAGATAATACTGCTATCTCTTCCCCCCTCCTGCATATTTTTGACAGATTTTCAAAAATTTCTAGCCTGACTGGTTGTTTTTCATCTGAACTGCCAATAACCCAATTTTCCCTTGAATATAGTACCATTCCTCAAAACACTCTCCCACTCCACCTTTTTTAAAACTACATATCTTCCAGTTATTCAAATAACTGGTATGAGAAAGACCCCATGAAGCTTTAGTAGCATCAACTGCATCAAATGTCTTTTCTCTGGTGAGCATTTCTAATTTTTGTTGGTATTTGCTCTAGGAGCAGAGCACTGTAACTCTGAAGACCTGGAGACTGCTGCCAGCTTTATCAACAGCCTCCTAAATGATCTTGGCCACACATCTTTATTTCTAGGCTTTCTTTTCTTCATCAATTCTCCCGACTGTAACAACCAAAGGCTTCGGAAGAAACACTTCAATTATTTCACAGAGGCAGGGAGTCATCCACATGCGGCGATGCAGGGTATTAAGCATGACTGCTCTGCACTCAGCCTCATCTGCAGGGCTGCTGTCAGCCCTTGCTCAACGGTACCACCTCAAACAGGCTGACAAGGAAAGTTTACATGCAAGTGATTGCAGATATTGTTTTTCACTCATCATTATTTACAACCTGCAGGAGAACATTTGACATTGGCCTCTATATTTATCTGAAAACATTTTCACATCTATCTGAACATAGTTAAAAGATTTTGGGGCTTTGTAATGTGTCAAGCAGAAACATTACTGATAAGATAACCTAGAAGCATTACAATTCATGTTTGGTTTACCAATACAGCACCAGTTTAAATGGAAAATTCCTTTCTGTCTCCTTTCATCATTTTTATGGAGTTGGAGAATTGAAAAGGTTCCAAAGCACTGGTATTTATGACTGCAAAAGAAAACATGGTTTCCTGTAGGAGAACCCACTGTTTCAACTTTGACATTAGACTTGAAAAGGAATAGCTTGAATTGAAGTATGTCTATTTTATATTCTGCTTCTTGAATGAATGCCTCATAATTTTCTTTGCTAGAGCTGTGAAAAGTAAATTATTCCTCAGACCAGAATCAGAATAAAATACCATGCTCAGCTGCATTTGAAATAAAAGTTACCATGTACAGGACTTGGAAAAAAACCCGGAAGACTCACCTGTAGCATTTTTAGTGGATAAAAAGCCCCTAGGTTTCAAAAAAAAAAAAAAAAGCAAGCAACTGGCATGGGTAGCCTTTTACACTTACACGGTCATCAGTGGTAAAAATAGCAGGGGCTAAAATACAGAAAGTTTCTTTGAAACTCCTAGAATACTCCTGAGGAGCAACAACAGTGCAGCTCTCACAGAATAAACTATAAGACACAGCACAACCATTATACAAAACTACAGCTACTGCCGTCTCCCACAGTTTTAGCAGGACTGCTTGCACCTCAAATAGATTTTCTACCGAAGACGAGTTTTGTTTCCCATATATCTGAGGTATATAAGGGCAAAATCGCTGCTTTGCCTTTCAGAGGGTATGGGGTAAACGTGGGTCAGTGTTCTTGAAATCATTATAGCTTTATAGGCAAGTAGACAAATTATTTACCTCATCCAGAATAGTTTAAACATCACTTCAATAGTATGTATTTGCCCACAGAAGTTGGACAAAGAATGTAAAATTTGCTGATATAAATTGCTGTATAAAGCAGCAATAGAACAAAGTCTCAGAAGAAAGTTAAGAAATGGCCAGTGTAAAAAACCCAAACAACAACAACAAAAAAACCAAACCCAAACAACCAAAACCAAACCAACCAAAAAAATAAAACAAAAAAATCCGTTCACTATTCAGATCAGCTAAAAGACTGGTTTCAGAAAGCAAAAACCTCACAAACTAACCACATTTCTAGATAACATACAAGATACCATAGAATTTACACCATTTGCTATCTTCCATGGTTGCAATCATCCTTTTCACCTTTGCCTCACTTTACCAATTTGTCTCTCTTCCCTTCTTTTTCTTATTTTATTTATTTGCATAAGGGCAGAAGAAATAGAGAAGGCTAAGGCATATGCCTGATTCTCATACACTCAAAAGCAGGAACGTACTGCACAGAAAAATTTCTCCTTTTGAAACAGGATACAATACTTCATTATCTTCTGTTTTCCTTTGCCCAGCTCTGCTGTAATATGAATACATATACATAGAATACAATACAAATACATGTATATATGTACATATATAGAGCGATATACACACAGTGCATATACATATGTATTTTCATGTAAGACTGGAGTAGACAGGCAAGAGCAATGTGACTATTTAAAAGGGAGAAGCGAAACAAGAGAATGCAGTTGAAAGACACTTTTCAGTTTTTCCATTGCAGATGTTAATACTGACAGTTTCAGCTGTTAGAAGCCCAATTTCCCCATTAACTGTTCATAGTTATTTTTGGTTTGCATTTCTAAATTACACTTCTCTGTGTTGAAACAGGTCCTGAAGGCCCAGGGATTCCTCTTCAAAGAGAGGGTGAAAGAGGCCTGTAAATCACAAATCTCCCAGGGGTGAGATAGGGGGCCAGGGAACAAGAGATTGGTGTGGGGAAGATAAGGGACAGAAAAGTCATGAATGTTTGAAGAACGAAGAGTAACGATCTAATCTGCTAAAGCTCAAAATGAACAGGAATAATTCCTGACTACCAGGTTCAGTCCAAGGAGTTTAAAAAACAACCCAGTGGGAAGAACTGCTGAACTCCTACGCAGAAAGTGTCTGCTCTGATATAGATACATGCAGCAACTAAAAGAGAAAAAGAGTCAAAGTGTAGTATAAAAACAACACAGCTATCTCAAGAAGAATATTTTGCAGCATTTCCTGCAAATTGAATAAATACTTTCAAACAGCTGCTATTGTACTTTGGAGGTATTTCAGGCATATGCAGAAACATGCTTTCCATTTAAGGTGATCATATGTACTGGGTATTTTAAAATTCAAACACAGCTAAAACTGAGCCTACTAAAACTTCATATATTTTAATGCAAAGGCTCTCTTGAAAGCTTCCAGAGATTTACTATAGTCTCAACCATATTTGCATGGCCATACATTCACACTGAAATCCTCAGCAGGGCCAACACACTGAGAAACCTGAGGAAAAAAACCAAAGAACGCAATGACTAGGCAGTACTAGCGATACTGTTAGGGCAACAGAAAGCCAGACCACTAAGGGCTTGCATTGTGTTGGTAAGGCAGCAACCTGAAGCTTTAAGAAGAGCTGTAGAGTGGAAAAACTTAAGAAATTCCATGTTAACCTACAAATCAACCTGCCAGCAATCATGGCAATTATCACTTAAGACAATGTTTTGTTTTGGTTTGTTTTTAAAAAAGGAAGAACATGGAGCTAAAAAAAGGGAAAAGACACTCCATCCTACATTATCAGGAAAGCAAATACAGCATGTCTTCCAAGTTCAACTTTTTACTGCACTTGGTCTCAAGAGATACTTGGCACTTGCAACATCCGTTGACTTCCAAGGAGTCAGAATCAAAGACACTGTCCTCTCAGGAAAGACTGTTTCCATTTATAAATACTAAGCAATCAGATTATATAAGTTTAAAACATCTTTCTTCACACTTAACCCCAGAATCTTTAATACCAGGTAATGAAGTGGTAACTTACTGTCAGATCAAAGCAAGCATCACAGAAAGAGGAAGGTTCTCAAAAGTACACTAAGATGCCTGGGCTTATTTATGCTACAGTTGCAACATGATGCTGTCAGATGCCTGAAGTTTGTTGCAATAGCAACAATCAGAAAATAGTTCAGCATCTTAATAAGAAGCATTCTGAACAGTAGCCTAGAAATTTAAATCCAAAAGCATGACCCACATATACTACCCATTGCTGTTCCACCACACATCATCTGCTGCTGAAGCGGTCTACAGCTACCAGACAGCTATCATTATAAACTTAACACTGAAGCAGGGGGCTCCTGCACACACACCTGTAAGTGCCTCCTTCAAATAACAGACTCTGAAACACACAAGCATCAAAATGATTCCTTGCAAGGACAGTGCATTTGCAGACAATAGCCAAAGTTTAACATTTTAAAGTGTGCATCAAGAGCACTTCGACATTGAGATAGGTGTTAGTTTATAGTACAATATAAATGAAAGTAACAGAGTAGGAGAAAGTAAAAAAAAAAAAAAAAAAAAAAAGGAAAAGGGCCAATACTTATGTAGACCCAGCGCTAAATTGCCTGTGCCTCCCAGAATACAAAACTCTCATGAACTTCAAGAAGGAAATGCAGTTTTTTCATTAGCTGTGATATGCATATTTATTACAGCAGTTTTAAGAAAAATGTACCCTTGCAATCCACATAAGAGTTTGCCTTGATCTATTGCTTCATTGCAATTGCAAACTTAGCTCATATTATCAATGGACACCAAAAGAATATGCAGCTCAACGCTTTCAATCGTTTATGTATGACACAGGAAAACAAACTGAGTTTACACCTGAACCACAATATTAGATCTATCTAGGGCATGCAGTGCAGAGAGGTGGAGGGAAGGAAGTGAGAAACCAAAACTGCACGAAAGAATTTGCAGAATGTGGTGGGTCAACATCTTACCTTCCCAGCAGCTGCAGGCTGAAGGAGTTCAGTGAGACGTATACATCTCAAAATTCTCCAGATCACCTACCAAGTAGACTGAAGTGGCCGAACTGTAAAAACTAAAAGCCAGTGTAAAATAAGCTTACATGTGGTTCTCTTCCTCCACAATTCCTCATGAACTAAACACACATAATTATTTCAATTGCTTATTAACAATTATTTCAGGGCAGGGAGCAGGAAGCTCATAGATTTGAGACTAGCTTCTGCATGTGCAGAGCCTCTGTTTAGGTCATAGACACAGTGTAAGGAACTTAGTGTAGAACAAGCCTTGATTTCTTTTTGGATCCTTCATGTAGATAAAAGGCAGGTTTTATCTCAGAAAATATTAGTCTAGAATCTCAGAAAGGAGAGTTAAATAAGTCAAAAGAAAACCACAAACACTAGGGCATATTATGCACTTAAGATACAGACACACAGTTTTTGCTAGCTCCAAGGGGACCTTGCTTATGTGCAGGTGCAGGATACGGTCCTGAGACATCCCACTCTAACGGAAAGATTCTGATCCCTCTCCCGGAAGGAAATAGTGAACAGCATACATCTTTCATCTTACATCACCAGTGTATTTTAAGGGGAATTTATTCAGTTCTCATAAGGTTAGGGAAGAATACATTTATACCCTGCACTGAAACTGAATTAATACCTCTATACACACTCACAGAATCTAATCCTTTAAATGATCATCTCTCTTATCTATTTTATTAGTACTTCAAAGTATTCTTTGCAAGCAGCATTCCTTAACAGTAGCCCAAGCACATTTGGAATAAAATTACTCTTACTGGCTCTATGGGGGGGTGGGGGGGCACATTTGTGTACAAACTGTATTTGCAGCTATTCCAAGGGGAATTAAAAAGCACTTCATAATGCAAGAGGAACATTAATCTTAACATGCTGTTTAAGTATTAATTTGCTTTCAAATTGTATATGCCATACCTCTGGGCATGACACACTTCACTGTAAGAAAAAATAATAATCCACAGACAAAGAGCAACAGAAAGTTGCATATGACTAGTGCTTTAGAGCATAATTACCTGGAAGATAGACACAATCACTGTAACTCATGCTTGGTGGATCAGTCTCAGAAGAGGTAGTGATGGATGGGAATAGCTGCACTGTTTCCCTCTATAATATTAGCAAACTTACCAGCTGAGCTTCCCCTGGTACTTAATGGATACAGTAACTACAACATTGTCAGCAATCAAAGAGAGCGAACTGGGCAAACTGAGTACTTTTAATGAAAAAAGACCAGCTCTTAGATTCCTGGAACAGCTACCACTCTTCTATGTAGAAGTGTTATTGCATGCTCATATTCTGCTGTCCCAGCAGCCCCTTTCAAAATCACAAACTCTCTCAAAGAATATAAACAGAAAATCCATTTATTCTTTATGCCCTGGTATCATGCCCTGGGGCATGACAGAGACTGCACAGGTAGGAGCTGGCTGCACTACCCATCTCACTTCTGGTCTGTTTGACTATGTCAACAAAATGCACTTACTGAAGTAATGGAGGATGCAGTAGTCAAAAGGTATGTGTAAAATAATCACATATGGAGTCCATTTGAGATCAAAGTGGCTTTAGCTTGATTTTTACATAATCATATGGTTATGCCGTGTACTGATTCAACAGGAAAAATCCTAAAGCCTTTAATTCCTCAATGACAACTAGCACACTAGTTTTTTCAACCTGTTTTACATCTCCTATGTGGATTTGAATTTTTATTTATTTATGTATTTAAGGGAGCAAAATATTTCTAGTTTGATACATGGCATTTCATTTCACATTACCTGCCACAACTGTTCCTCGTTTCTCTAAGGAAAGGTTTCCCCAGTCCACTACTGCAAATGAACACAGAGAAGCAGGGACAGGAGTGGAAGGAAATGGGGAAAGATAGGCCTTCCCTACCATTATTCCCTTATTATGCACAAACACAAAGTATGCCCAAAGTAAATATTCATGGAATATGACTGAACAGTTAAAAGTTTACAAATTCTGTATCAGAGATAACTGGTGACTTGTTCTTATCAAGTTACACACACAAACTTGGATTAGATGATATACCGTACAATATGGAGATGGAAAGCTAGTTAGCCTCTGGATTTGCCGAACAAGAAATACCTGGAGATGGAGCAGAAGCAGCAAGTAAACATCATATAGAGAAACATTTTTGACAAAGACTGGACAGGAGCAACTAACTGTGCTCCGAGTTTAATTACCTCCTCTACATAACTGAGTTTCATCCTCCTGTATGAAAAAAAGACACTTGTCTGGTTTTAAGTAAGAATTTTCCCTCACTTCTGTGAGACTGGATTGCACTTTAAAGACTGCAACACACTATTGGGGATCAGGTCAGATGGAGCCACTGGCATTTAAAATGCAGTTAAGGGCTAAAACTATCATACAAACAGTGATGAAACCTAAGATAGTTTCAGGAAATGAGGATGAAATCCTTTCCATAGCTGAGGTTAAAATAGAACAAGCAATTAAGAGCCAGAAAGGATATTTTGCAAAGGCTTCAGAATCTAATGTATTAGCGTAACACATATTAAACAGAAGATCCTGAGGCGGCAACTGGAGTCATGGTTCAACTGTGAGACTTCAGAGCAAAGCTCCAAACATTCATGTTTGCCACAGGTAATTACTGACAGCCCTACCATATCTCAAAGGGCTAATGAAGTACCATAATTTAAAAGTCTATTAATTATTCTGTATGTGTCCTTGATCTGCAGAATTTATTTCAAAACAGATACACCTGAGTTGTTCATCAGTAACACAAACATTTGATTCTCTTCACCATGATAGGAGATGAACATTGCATACACAATCTGAACCTGAACTGTTCAGATGAAAAGAATTGGGTGTGTGAGGAACATGACATACGGCTTGCAATGCTTCCACTGCTAAAAGCTTGAATTGAAATATATGCTTCTGAAGGTTTGCACAGAAAAAACAATACTGAAAATTTACAACTAACATCCACAACACCATATAATCTTTGATGAAGTGCCTGACAGGTTACAAATTGCATTACTGGGTTTTATTATAGCAGCAGATACTAGGAAATATGACGGATATCAATTCCCTTCTGTCTTAAAGTTCACGGGACATTTGAATTTTACCTGCCTCCTTCTCTCTGATACAACAGCAAAAGACAGTCAGCAACTTTGTCTTAGGTCTTGCAGACCACATGGAATAGTGGTCCTGGGTAAGCCTATACCATAGATGCAAATTTGCCCTAGAACATCAGGGAACTCAGAAACCCTGTATACTGAACAGAAATACCAGACTAGGAATAGGTGGTGATCATCAAAAAGAGAGATGTTGTATTTTTTTATATTCCCACTAGCATGTAACCTGGGCACCAAAACAAAAAAAAAAAAAACAAAAAAAACCAAAACATTTTTGTGATGTGAAGCTGTAAGTTATGAACAATGGAGGATGGGGAGAACATTGCACACAACAGGATGAGCACAAGGACTAGAACAGAATTGATTTTCATACATCAAAACATGAAGTCATGATGTGACCAAACTTCAGCAGAACAGCAGGCACTCATCAAAGGGAACAAACTTAGGTTGAGGACACCCCAAAACAGTATTTCATAGATTTTCCAGTAGCGTTCAATCTGTTGCAGTGATGATAGAGACAAACAAGATCTTGTCAACTATCTCACAGTTATCTCAGAGATAGGAAAAAAGTGACCTACTGCATGACACACTGGTGAACCTCACCTGGAGAAGTGCTTGAAGTTCCAGCCACCCAACCAATCACGTTCACAGAAGAAACAAGAAAGATGCAAAGAAACAGAATGGAAAGGAGATTTAATCTCTCATTTATTTAACCTCACAACACAAAGACTAAAGGAGCAGTTTGTAGCTGCTGTGTTCATACGGGCAGGTAAGTAAATATCTCTGAACAAGCAAACAGAAAGGAAAATAGGAAATAAATGTTTAATTTCATAGATTAGGTTGAGGCATTTCTAACAATAGAATAAAACACCAGAATTACAATAGTACTTGAAGACAGCTTCTACTTCCTAGAGCAACGATATTCTGGTATAACTTTCTAATTAAAGCAGAAGGGGCAAAAACCTAAATTACTTTTAATGTGAAAACTCATTCAATGACAAAGGTGACTGTACTGATGTGGTACCCAGAGAGCAAGGCATAGTGCTGAGCAACCGAGAAAGTCGTGTGAATTGTATAAGCTGTAGCACATTCCTTCAAAAAACACCCCCAAAACAAAACACCACCACCCCCCAAAAAAATAAAAATCAACGCACAGGAACACTTCAGACACATGTCAGAAGCACTAAGCTTTTAGCTTGCTGTTGACCACTGACAGGGGCTTCAACAACAGCTACCTATTAGGAAGTGCCAGTGGCCGTGCCACGCTCTGACAGAAACGGGTTGTTGTCAGAGTGCAGCAAGTGCAGAACTCCTGAGAAATTTGTTGGTTTTTCTTGTTTAGAACAGAAGTCATCTCAAGAGCTCTGCTTTGCTTTGATATTGTTCAAAAAAAAAATGCAGACAAAAGAGGTATTAGGTGCATAAAAGCAGGTATACTGCAGCATTCAGGTCTTCAAGGAACAGAATATTTTTCAGAGATGCGAATAAGATTGTTCTTAGTGAGTTTCTGGAAATCTATGGTTTGTCTATGAGCAGAAAGATGATGGCTCCAATTAAAGCAGACAGTTTCCACGGTTTAGGCCTTTTTAAAGGGGAGAATAAGCTTCACTTCATCCTTCCTTGAGTGCCTCCAACAGTGACTCAGGGGGAACTGTCATCCACATAACTCCTTGGTGAGGTTTTCCTTTCTCTCCAATAATATATATGTGGGGGTTTTTTTTCCCTTTAGGTTCTTACAGACACCCCATTGACTAACAGTAACAGAGAGTCTTTCCAGCAGGGAAGGAAGGGATGGTTATTCATGGCATTGCACTCATCACTGCACTGCTGAAGCTTACTCACTCTGTTGAGGCTCTTATTTAAATACTAAGGAAGTTTAAGGGATCTTCTCTTTGACATTCAAAGGCACACCACCACCTTGTCACATGGCCTGAGAGCACTGTGAGCTATTACTTCAAAGTCATTTTCAATTTTCTCCAACTCTAGTTCAATCCCATTAATTCATATTCATGAATTTATTTTGAAGCCAAATGTGTGTTACTTGTAGACATACAATTTCATTTGCTCTCTTTGAGACCACTTAAATAGCAGATCTAAATCCATTTTGAATTCTACCTGCTGTTCAGCAGTGACCTCAATTTTTTATTTTGTGGCATCAGCAAATTCAGTTAGTTTATTTCCCACATCTAGGTCATTGATGTTGGCTGGAAACATAAGAGGTCAGAGCACTGACCTCCGTGGAACTCTCACTGCCAGCCAAACGTGCCTTCTCCGTTTTCTGTTGTATAATTGGGTTTTACTAATTTTTATCAACTATCTCTAATGTCTGAACTTCACATGCATTGAAAAGCAACCTGCCAAAAAAAGATGTCTCTCTTTTGAGCTGCCAAAGAACATAATTTCATGAAAGTCAAAATTATCACTGTTCATATTTGCTAGACTCTGAAACAAGAAAAAAAAAAGGAGAAACCGAACAAAGCAAACCAGATGGAGGATTTGTTTATAATTGGTATATCACAAGGTGTTGGTACCAGAAAAGCAGAAAGATCTGTTTAAGTAAGAGCTGACTGCTCAAACAAGTTACGTTCAAGAATGCCACTTTAGACTTTTTCTACCCTCTCTGCCATAGCTTATGAAATCTTACCCTGACCCTGAGCTGTTGGAAAGTCACAAATTAACTCAGGTTGGAAGGGTTCTCTGGAAGTCACCTAGCCCAACATCCCAACTCAAACGTGTCTATTTATAACACATTGTTCAGGGCTTTGTCCAGTCAAGTTTTGAATATCTCAAAAAATTCATGTTTCAAACTACTTTTGGTACCCGCTCTGGTGTCTGACCTCACCCATGGTGAAAAAATATTTTTTCTTATATTGAGCTGGAATTTCTCATATTCCAGTTTGCATCTTCTGCCACATGTCCTTCCACTGCGCACCTCCAAGCAGAGTCTGGTGCCATTTTCACAAAAACCACTTACACCCTTGCCAGCTCATTGACCACCTTAAGTCAGGTCTAGACGTTATATTTACAGGCCAGTGGAGAAGCACACAATTGAAAGTCAGACAGAATGAAAAGACAGATCCATCTGTAAGGCTACACTTAAAAGCAATGTGAATGACCCTGCCTCCTACAAGACCCACCCCCACCCCCCTCCAGAGCACAGCTCACATCTGCAAGACTGGGGTTTCTTATGGAGCCAAGGCCCTAAAAGCTGATAGCCTCCTACACCAACAGTTGAAAGACAAATGTTCCCATCATGACTGGCACATTAGAGATTTTTTTGTTACCTTCTGGCTTCACACTGTTTTTCCATTTTCATTTTGACATTGTGCCAGTTTTCCTCCCACCCACCCCCAATCAGCTGAGTTTCCGCAGTATGATGCATTTCCACTTCTGTTAAGTACATTGCCTTTTATTTAAAATCACAGCTAAAGAAACACTGAGTTGTAGATTTATTTGGGCTTGATCCCTAATAGAATCTTTGCTTAAGCATTGAATTGGAAATAATTTTTAAGTTGATCAATTCAGAGACAAGTCCTTTTCATTCTGAAATTCCACAGTAAAACAGACCTGTCACACAAACTATAAGAAATGGTTAGAAGTCCCAACATGCCATTAATGAAGGTCTAGCTAAAGATGGATTTGCAAAAAATCCTAGTTTATCTACTAAATTTTCCAACTAAAATTTTTCCTTTATGAAAAAATTAGTAGGCATCATCTCCTACGAGTCTGTAGAGCAAACTCAGACAAGCTTGGCAACAAGATGATCATTGACCAGCCACCAATTGATGACTTATATACTCCAACATTGCAAGTTCACTCTACATACATTATATTAAAAAAAGCATTGCAAGTCGGGTTTATTTCTACCATCTGTTTATCAACATAAGAAGAAAAAAATTTTTAAAGATCAATAGATCCTTTGCAAAACAATGACCATTCAGCCTTGGACAGTTTCCAGTAAACTGACTTTGTAGACAGAGTACCTGTATTTGGCAAATGTAGATCTGGGAAACACTCATTTTTAAACAAGCCTAGTAGTTGGAGATAATATTGGGAATTCTATTTCTGGTTTATCAAAGTGTAATTAAAAAACCCTGACGCATAGATACCAATAAACAATACCTTATATTGATGTAGTCATGGAAAAGACATTTTTTAAGCTATTATGCAAAAGTCACATCCCAGTCATCCTAGTTCCAATTAAAAAGTGAAACAAAATGAAACAGACTGATAAACACACACACACACACAAAATCAATAAAACCCAGGTAACACTTGGCTGGAATGAATCACATTCTCATCACTTTCTGGGTATCTCTAGATGACTATAGCAGTTGAAGAGAAAAAAAAAATAATCTGGAACTCACTAAGTTTGACTACAAAGAGATTGATTTTCATTTAAACAGCCTAATACACCCTATGGAATGCATGACTTTCCAAAACCGTGATTGCCATGGGTGAGGTAGTTATTATTTCACCAAACCACGATTTCCCCACCAAAAAAAAAATTGAATATGGCTATCAGTACTTTGGAGTGGTCTGTTTCCTAACTATTGCATTTAGAAGAATCACCTGGGTTCTATCTCAGGATAGATCACCTGAATTTTCCAGGGACATTTTCTGAAACACACTGCTAAGTAGATAGGGCTGCAATTTTAAAAGAACTTAGAAATTCTTTTAATTCCTTCTGTGTGTAATGCAAGAGGTTTTCTGAATTATGAGCAGTAGGCAGGCATTTTGCTGAGTTCAGCTAAACAAAGGAGCAACACAGGGCATCTGCATGCTAAGACCCTGGTCACTGCTCAAAGAATTTCATTTATTCCTAGCACTAGAGCCAAGGCTGATCACTCCCCTGTGAAAATAGCTATTTCACAAAATCTTCATAGCATTAAGTATTATTGGTACTGTTGTTAAAACTGTGGTCTTCAGATTATTCCTTCTGTTTTCACAATGCTTTCCATATGCTTTTCTTTGCAGCTAGCTCATTTGGCAGCATGCTACACGTTGGCAGTCTGCAATAACATGCAAGTGAAAGGTTGAGACAATTAATAAAAATACTTCTAAGCAGAACGTTCAGAAGAGGGAAAAGTAATTCTGCAAAGATAAGGGGAACTGTAAAACTGCCAGTGGAAAATTCTCACCCTGTTAACCATGACAATAGAACCCCCATACTAAAAGCTCCACAGCCAAAAGCAAGTAGCAGCTTAGCTCAGGAATTAAAACAGGCCCTGTAGGCATAGGCAGTGCTCCTCCTTAGACAGTGCAGGAAGACTTTAAGCGTAGATGGCAGCACGATACAGTCAGGTACAGCAGCTTGAATGTGCATCCCCAGCAAACTGCCTAGACAACCAAAGTGCATGCTGTGCAATCAAGGGAGACACCTCGTGCAGCAAGCGTTATATTTTTTCCTAGTCACCTTCTATCAGTCACCTACATTCCTAAACCTTTTTTTGAAATGTTTTTGGCTCCTTTATTCATTTCCAGATGGAAAAAAATGCAGCACAGGGTTATCTGATGACAACCCACAAGCTAGTGTAGAAAGTCAATTGAACCTAGTCTTTCTCTTTCCATAAATGAGATGTTTCTGAATATTACATGTAGATCAAAGAACACATTCTTTCTTTCCCTACTAAAAGTCTTAAATAAGGCAATGAAGGAATTGGTCCAGTTTAAGTTATCTTAACACAGGTGCTGTTTTAGTCTCCAAACACTTTGAATAGGACAATCTTATAAATAGTTTTCTATGCAAATCTAAAACCTTTTCAATTTACAATTGCAAAGCGCACTGCATCCCAGAAGGCTTTTTATGTATCAAGAAATTGTTTGGCTAATCAAGCCATAGCAGCAGGCACTGGCATTTGAAAGCTATGACGTAAGAACTTTTCGTTCATCGTCATGCAGAACTATAGGCCAATGATTTAATTAGCCCAAGCATGAAGAAATTTTATTCTAGTCTCTCAAAAAAAGATGAACGTTACAGAAGGATTTTAAATAAAAACTCCAAGATACAGAAAGAAAAATAAATATTGCCAGGGAGTGGATAAAAGTGCAGGAAATTAAGGGCATGAAGTCTTATCTAAGGCAAATTTAGTTGAAATGCAAGAATAAAGTTACTGTAGTCTTCACCTAGACGTGTAGAGGATGCCAACATTTATCACAAAAGCAGTTATAGAATTGGATCTTCCATCACCTATCAAAAGCTGAGCTTCACTCCTTAGGTAGTTAATAAGAGTTTCAAACAGAAACAACAAAGGAAAGTTCAACTGAATCTAAGCAGGGGCAGCAGAATCCAGCACTTACGTGCCAGTTTTATTGAGACAGTAGTAAGCTTCCAAGGCAATCTGCATTAACAACTTTTAGGAAATGCTGGTGGTTTTTGTACTGCAAAAGCACTGCATCATCTCCTACATGTGTATAATCATCCAGGTTGCATCTTCTCACATGATTAGACAAGAGAGGTACTGAACAAACCATCTCTTAGTAGTAAAAAAGTTCCCTCTTACTATTACACTGAATTATGACTGACTAATGCAGAACAGAAAATAATTCCCTTACTGTATTACTCCTGCCATCACTGATGGTGTGCCATAACTGACATACAGATTTGTTTACCATCACACCAGTACAGACTGCATGCTATGATTTCTCCAGGGACTTTTTATGAGCGCTGGTATGAAATATTCTAACTCTAAAGCTATGGTCTGTGCTGCAGTTTTACCCCTCCTATGACAAGTAATAATTCTTTGTGTATTCAGAGCAGATTTCCTGGATTCCACTCGTAAAGGGAAATTAATCCCTTTTGACATATTTGAATCTAAGAATTCCTGCATACCCATGCTTGCTGGGAAAAAAAAAAAATTAAAAAAAATTAAAAAGCCCACAACCCAAACCACACAACAAAAAACCTTTTCAAACTTCAAAAAGACTCGATACACCCATCTGTTCCAGCTAAATTCTGCACAAGAATGGGAAAGAACTCCACATAAGGGGTTTGATCTCAGACATCTTCAAGTCATTGGGAATTTTCTCATGACTTGAATGGGAGGAAGATCAAGCCCAGGGAGCATAGCAGGGCAGCTGGTTGGCCACAAGGTATTGATTGTGAGGCCTGTGTCCTTTTTGAAATAGTATGTTCAACCCTCAGGCTAAATAGGCTGGCACAGATATCTACACTCAATAGAATGCTACCAATTCAGGTATTCATTGAAAGACACACAAAATTTGGCATTTCTCTTCCTCCTCATGTGCAGACTCATGTAGCTATGCAGGAATCTCAGTTTCAGTATGAAAATGGTTTTAGCCCCGAGTTACAGACAGCTTGAAAAGTCAAAGCCCTAAAGGCTCAAAAATCAGAAGGCATGCCAATAACAAATCTGAGGCTCACCATTTTTTTCTCAGACCAGAGCTGTGATTTTCAAACCCGAGACAACCACTATTAAAAATTCAGTAAGTCTTTTAATCTTTGATTTCATGTACTAAAAACAGAAAAGCATAAAAAGTAGAACTACATATTACTTTAAGTGGGTGATAGTTATGCAAGACCCTTAACTCAGATGTGAAAAAGAAAAGTTATTTTGATTAATAGGAAGTTATAGTATTCAATACTTTGGAACCCAAGTATTTTGCAAATGTTGTAACTACTGCAAATGCCTAAACACACACAATTGTTAGGTTAATTCTGACACAGTGAAGAATTGCTTTGAATACAAGTATAGAAAACACAGTTCATGGAAGATAAACACTCCTTCTGCAACACTTCAAAGACTTTGTGATATAAAGTCTAAAACAAAATTACAGCCATTAACTGAATGGGGCCATAATTTCAGTTTACATCGACAGTTTCAGACTGTAGCGAAAGTCAGGTTACTTTGGAAGCTATAAAAATCACATTGCACTAATCAATATAAACAATGCTACACAAAAATTAGAGTGGAAGATTTAAAAATAGCTTAAAAAACCCCTCACCTTAGGGCAACAACAGCAAATTCAACTTTTGAAAGTTTTTGGCGGGGGGGAGGGAGCGGTGGTATTTTCATGAACCAGTTTGTTAATTCAAAAGTGCCTTTAAAAATAAAATAGGTCATGTCTTTTTTTTTTTTCCTTCTCACTCCAAGGGAAAAAAGAAAAACAATCTGAGAAAAATACATTTCAGACAGAAAAATTGAAACACTGCTATGATAGATGATACATGATTCATACATTTTAATTTATTCTGTGTTATACTCCATTAGGAAAGATGCGGCTGGTCACTACAGAAAAGATCTCTTTACTTGCAAATTGGGTCAAGTAAAGGGATATGTTAAACTTTCCCAGGGCAGAGACGATACAGACAGAAAAGAGAGAAAGCCAGAGACCCATCCAGTTGGACGCTACAGCATCAATCTAGACTGGGAGAGTCCTGTGAATAGCAGGAATAAAATTCAGTCCCCTCGTGTCCTCACGTAACATTCACAGCACTTGAGAACCAGTACCAGGTAATCAGATCGGGACAAAAACTGGCAGAAATGCTCCCTCACACGAGGGCAAAACAGAGAGCAAAGTGGATTTGTTTGCAGACACATACTGTTCCTATTCTGTGCAAATGTTCTTGTCATTAAGAGATCAAAGGTCAATTAGTCTTCCAAAATTTAGCATCCTCTTACTGTTTTGGGGATGCTCACTGAAGAAAACTGTGTAAACAGGGTTATCAAAAAGCACTAAGCAATTTGGAGTCTCATCATTCCGTAAAAAGGCAGTGATGAAGATAAAAGTGACTGTTGCAGGAAAAAACTGCTGAGCTCACGTGACTTAAATCAACTCAGGATCAAAAGGGCTTATTGATTTATTAACAACATGTCATTAACTGGGAAGCAGAGAACTATATATTCAGAATCAATATCAATACAACAGATAAACGACAACACTAGACACTTACAAAACGTTAATGAACACCTATAAATGCCTAAACACCCTTCTGTAACCCGTCCCCAAAAGCTGTAATCACCTGCACACATGCACACCGGCCATGGGGGCTACACACGCACACCTCCCCTCCCCAGGGTGCACAGGTTCCCTCCTGCACGTCCTCCCACGGGCAGTGTGGGTGCAGGAGCAGCACAGCACCCCGCTGCTGCCCAGCCCTCCGCTGGGTGCAGGCTGGGCACAGCAGCCTGCAGGGTGGTTGCGCTCTCTGGCCTAGGCAGAGTCTAATTACCAGAAGGCCACATGGACTTCCCCACAAGCGATCAAAGTCAAAGCCCTGAACCCTGCGGGCTAGAAAACGAAGTGCTTGCCTTATGCTGTCTTCAGGTCTGTGACTAATAAGATCATAGGGTAATTCAGTTTGTAAGGGACCTCAAGAGGTCTCTAGTCCGTTCTCCAGCTCAGAGCACTCTCAGTCGTAGGATCAGACCAGGTTGCTCAGGGCTTAACCCAGTCAGGTCTAAACCCTCCAAGGCTGGACACTGCACAAGTGTTCTGGGTAGCTGCTCCACCTCACTGTCCTCAAGGGGGGAAAGTTTTTCCTTACATCCAGTCTGAACCGCTCATTTCCAATTCTGCCCATCTTTCATCTTCCTGACAGATACTGCTGTGAAGAGCCTTCTCCACCTGCTTGATAACCTCCCCATCCATATGGGCAGGCTCTCCCAGGCCCTCCTGAGGCCGTTTCTTCTCCAGACTAAAACCACCCAGATGTCAATCCTGATTTGCCACCACACACACAGTCCACCTCTGCCTGAGCACTTTAGGCACTATGATACATTTTCCTTCAGTTTAACAATTCTCGAGAAAAGTAGTTCTTCTAAGATATGGACAGTAACGCACAAAGCCAGTGGTGCAGGAAACACTGTCTGTTTTACTGAAGACTGCAGTTCACTCTGGGATAGGGAAGCAGCCACAACTACCCAGGTTATCTAGAGATAAAAGTATTACACAAGACAAACTGAAAAAGCCTTTCCCAGAAAAAAAGAATATAGACTTTCCAGTGGCTTAGATGGAGAATTAAAATGACAGCAACAAGATTACAGAACAGAGGACTTCAACTGTCAGCAAAGAATGCCTACTAACAGTAAAGTCCCACTGAACAATCAAAAGTAAAGTTGGTTGACTCTTAAGAGAGCATTAGGCTGTAAGTTGCCTCTAGCTCTGACCTCTAGTTGCCCTCTCAACAGATGAGATTTCCAACATAATTCTACATTTAAAAAACAAAAGATATGTAGATACTCTTGAAGACTGACACTCTCCTAAAACCTACTGAGAAGGTATGGGGAATTTACCTGGCCCCCTGGAACGAGCTACAGAGAGAGAAAGTAGCAGGATTATTGATCTACAGGGTGTTACAGAAAGGCAATCTCACTCTAGTAATTTTTTGAAAGTCTGATCAGACCTTGGCAATAGCATGATTGACAGGTCCTCTATGGCCAACAAGCACTAGTGGAGCAAAGAAATAGCAGAAGAAAGTAATAGCAACCTCTAAAAACACAAGATACTACTTTCTCTCTCAGCAAGGGCCTGGTGCTCTTCAGAAGTGAAAGACTTCTAGGTCCCAGCAAGCCTAGGTATCATCGGCAAGCAAACCACTCAGTCACGCACACAAGTTCCCTTTTATCCCACCCTTGGCACACCACGCTCTTACAGTGGCAGTCATCTTCCATGTCCCCTGCCTTGACAAGACTGTAAATTCCACCTACTTAAAAAGCAGGGATTATGCCATTAATTCTCAGCAACAGAAGACTCAGAAATCCCTCTGGCTCTGACCTGCCATAAACACAGGCCACATACCAAACACCTGTGGTTCAAAGGCAAGCTCTATAAAGCATGCTTAGCATCCTAGTGAAATCCCAGGGTGGGTGGCAGTACATTCTAAATAGTCTCCTCTCCTCTGAATGACCTGGACAGAAAATGCACTGCCAAGTGAATTTTTTTTAAGGCTTTACAGGGATGCAGTTAACTCGTCTCGCCTGGGAAGGCTTTATAGACCAAAGATCTTAACCTCTGTCTGTAAACGTAAGACAAAGCAAGGGTCCAAGAGTCAGAAATCAGTCCGAGCTGTTTTAGAGTTCATACATGCAAGGCAAAAGTGCGCCTTAAAGCTAACAGATGATAAAATTTGATGTCTTTTGTAGATTTCAAATAATTTCAGTGATTATGTAAAACAAATCCCATCTTGAGCAAATAAGCAAGTGTTTGAAACAGGCCTGTTATCTGACTATCCCCTTTGCTAATTGATATACAGAAAGGATGAACTACTGCTGGCACTTTTCCAATCTAAGCAGCATGCATGTCAGGCCATCACATAGCACTACAGGGATCAAATCAGAACAGTGTCAGCATACCATGTCTTTCCCAACACGGCTTCCAGCACAGATATTCAGCACTACAAGACAAATGACTGCTACAAGGCAACAAGTGTACAAGGCTAAGTATTAAAATTAGCAACTACTGGGGGGGAGGAAGCAAGTGGAAAAAAAAAAAGAAAAAAGAAAATAAGACATCAAACTAAATGTGTCCATCGCACTCTAAATGGAGAATGAAAAATAATCTTACCCCAAACTCAACAGTCCTCTAAAAATGAGATGCCAGTGGGAGTCAACAGAACCTGTAAGGCTCAGAAAAGTTCACATTCTCAAGTAGAAAGAACAAGATTCACTTACCAAATAAGAATCCTACTTTTTAACATCAGTGTTCATTCTTAGCACTCTTGGAAACATCAGTAATGTTTTCATACAACCAAGATGACAGGTACAGGCACATATCCCACCTGCAAATATCACACCCACCATTAATTTTATATATTTTGAATTTATCTTGTTTTATTTAGAGAAACTTGGTATCTTAGAAAGCACCTGCAGGGGGGAAACACCAACTAGATTCTCAAAGTCATCAGACAAGCTTCAAAAGTAGAGACAGCTGTTGATTTAGTCCTGAGAAAATGAGCATCATATTAAAACCTCTCTGCCTACTCTTGTCTCAGCAGCTGATTCCCATTCCTACAGATGGCCTGCCTATTCTGGAAGCTTTTTTTACCTCTGCCAAAATACGTGCCTGGAACATCAGCAAGCAAAAAGGGGGGGGGGGGGGGGGGGGGGGAACGCCACAAAAAAACAACAAACAAATTAAAAAAACCCACCATAAGTTGTGTTCAGATTTTTGCAGATGTGTCACAGTGTGAAGCTCACTCAGAAGCACCACCCAAATAAATGGGACCTTGGCTGCATCTGCCTGGCTCTGATAATAAAGTATATGCTGGAAAACAAGGAAGCAATAGATTAACATATCTGTGTGTTGAAAAATACACACATTTTGTAACACATTTGGGATGGGAGACCAGAGGGCAATAGCAGAGACAGTCCTTGGTGGGGGAGCAGTTAACCCAGCCACCTGACACCATGTAAAAGGCTGCACCTTACAAAGGTGCAGGAGACAGATTGGCAGCTGGGACCCTGCATGTCAGCTGGACAAACAGAGCAAGGGTCTCATTTCCCAGGCCCCTGGCCTCCATCTAAACTGGACTGGACAGCAGGAGCCTACATTGCTATGAGTCTGTGAAGTGTGTCATAAAAAAGAAATTGCTATCCACCCACTATACCTGCCTTTGATAGTAAAAATATTTTAGGTTATATGTCACTGAGTCCTGAGACATTGTTCTTGTGGCTAACTCAAGCTCCCCCATGACATATGACATAATCATTTCCTATTTTATTTAATAGTATTAGGCATCTCAGTACTCCAGAAAAGCAAAGGGGTTTTTTGTCTTATCTTTGATGTCATCAAGTCAGAGTTTATACAGCTGCTACTGGAGAAGACGCAAGAAAGGGGATGTGCAAGGTTAGGCACACCACAGAAATGCACACTGAGAAGATCTGCAAGACAGCTGAAATCACCTGCAGGGCACTGAAATGAGTTTTATTCTCACATGGAAACAGACATAGCCATAAGGCTGAAATGGATTTTGAGAGCAGAAATAAGCTTGCAAGTTATAGCTAAAATGCTGCAACTCCAGCTAATTCAAAGCAACCACAGATTTACAGCAGCATATAGACCTCTTGATCCAACCCTCCTTTTTGTAACTTTAACAGAATAATTACTTCTGCAAAATTAAACAGATCTCTCTCCCCCTTTCCTTACAAGGTTGAATCCATGAAATCATTTAATGACATTCAAACAATTATGTCACGCATAATTGACTAACCTAAGGTTTA
The DNA here is from genome assembly GCF_929443795.1 of Astur gentilis. Taxonomy (NCBI): domain Eukaryota; kingdom Metazoa; phylum Chordata; class Aves; order Accipitriformes; family Accipitridae; genus Astur; species Astur gentilis. The sequence goes on along the minus strand of NC_064900.1, from coordinate 13,842,546 downwards.
AAGACATCAGCTATTATTAATGAAGTGTTTTAAAACACATTTTGCTGACGTGGCCACAGCTGGAATTTATAACAGAGCTTTACATGCTCACAGAGCAGTATAGCAATCTTTTGCTGGATTGCTACAGAAGCATTACACATAATCTATCCCTTGGCAGTGTGGGTAGGGGAAAGATGGGACTAAAGCACAGAAATTACACATGAAAAATATTTCTGAAATATAATATCAAAGGCAGCAGCAGATGCTTAAAAGATTAGGTTCATGCCGAAATTTAAGCAGCAGACACAGACATTACACTGCTTTTTTCTTCTGCTGAACAGAGATTTCTGTGTAAGCTAAATTTGACAAAATAGCCCTAGAAGGTACATATCCATATAGAAAAGGGAAAGGTTTAGGGTTTTTGTTCTTGAATCTCTGTAGCATGTGCATGTTTTTGCAATCCATGACAAAATTCTGGCCCTATTTACATTATGAGTCTTGCCACTGGCTCATAACGACTCACACAGAGGGAGGCAGCCAGCAGGAAGAGGAAATCATGGATATCAAACTTCACTTCTTTCAAATGAAAGTAATCTACTCGGTGCCTAGATACATAAGCTTCTCAGTATATCTGGCCCTTACCTATGGCAGGAAGCTTACAGCTTTTACAGAAGCCTGCAGAAATAGCCAATACTGACACTGGACTGGGATAGCATAGCTCCAATGCAGTGCCTTGCATTTCCAAATTGCATCTCCAACATTGGTTGAATTTATCCCACAAAGAGAGCAACAGGTTGAATTTTATTCATGTGCATATATATATTCTGACGCACATGCACAGGACCTGATTCTTTGGCTGCTTACTCAAGTTTTAAAAAACATGACACTTCATCAGAACCACTTGCTCTTTGCAGCAGTAGAAAGCAGAGACTGAATCAAATCTGAAAGTTTTGGCTTCTTGCCACTACAAATACTAAGATGACCATTCAAGAACAGCTAAGTAGATAAGATACTGCGTGCCTCTCTCATGGCAATTTTAATATTCAGACATCAAAACAGCAGCAAAAAATCACTGACAGGCAATCAGCAAAATCCAAAGCAGTGATGAAGCCATTTTCCACTTTTGTGCTATACTATTTAGTAATTAACATCAAAGTTTTATAGGTGCTGGGAAAGCTAAAGACATTGCTGATACTCTTCCAGTGGTGCCTGTTAGATTTCTCTGGCCTGGAAGATGAAAAGAACTATCCCCTGATCCTGAATCCCCAAAGAACCTTCAAAATGAAAGTGCAAGCCTGCAAAAAACCCTCCAATTTTAGTACAGCAAAAGAGTACAGAGAACTTATACAAGTCTTCCATTTGCAGAATGAGGACCACAGATACACTGCAGTTATGCTTAGGTGAGCTGCTCCATAGGAAAACTGAAGTCTATACCTGCCAGAGTAATACCACATCCTATGAAGAGCAGGACCTCTCTCCAGAGGTGCAGAATCCCACTGTGTACTACAGTAGGATGCAAGTGTCACCAGGGCAACATCACGACACAAGACAGAAGTTCACAGTTGTAAAAGTTGTTCTGCCTCCAATACCCAAATCTGGCTGGGTTTTTTTAAAAAGATATGAAATTAAATTGCAGACAGCTAGAACATTATCACTTCTAACTCAAGGATATCTAGGAAAACGGGCAACAGGGCCAGATGTGCTTTTCAGAGTCTGTATTTTAATTCTGGGTTGTGTTTCTTAAAACCAGGTTGTCCCAAACCTTTTTTTACAGCAGCAAGGGCCAGGACGCAGATCCAGCCCTCTCCTTAAGCCTTTGAATTAAAGGCATTTAGAAAAAGACAGTTCCTTCTTCAGCAGTGTGATTCAGCTATGGTTGTTTTCACAACCACGGCTGTGCACATCATAGCACAACAGCTTGCCTCTGGAAGATTCTACCATGAATGTGAACTGGGGGCACAGAGAGGAATTTAGCATCCTGTGTGCTTGGGTTTTTGCAGATTATCTGGTTGAGCCCAGTCACGTCTGCTACCTATGAGGGTAGATTAAAGGTAGTAATTCTGACACCATCTGTCCTAATGTGAGACAACATCAGTGACGCTTAAGCAAAGCTGTCCTAGTGTGAAGTCGGTGAACACACAACTCTTTGATAGTTACCACTAGCAAAGGTGTACTGCTACGTCTATCATGCACATTGTCTTCATGCAAAGAAATATCCCAAGATGTTCTCACCGACACAAAATCAAGAAGCAGCAGAAATCAATGTTCCTGCTGGTCTCAATGCTGGCCTAGGGAGAGGTTCTCCATCAAGAATCCTTTCAACCACTGTGACAATGAAATCTCCTTTCAGAAGAATTATAACTGGGTGGTAAAAACAAGATATCAAGCAGTTCCTTGTTAACCAATGAGTAGGAAACTACTCTGAAACAATCCAGGGGGTAAAATCAGCCAGAAGACTACAATAAAAAACAAGCACACATTTCTACTGCAAAAGGAGAGAGCCTGTAATCTTGCTCATGCTAGTGTCATCGTTGGTCCCGTTATTTATCATTTGTGATGTGGGAGCACTTAAAAACCTCAGGCCTGAATGAGGTTGCCATTAAACAATGATAATAAAAGTATGCTTCTCCTTCCTCTTGAGCCCAACAACTGTTGTTAAATTCTTTAGAAAATATTGCTATGGATACATTTTTTCCAACAGTCCTTTTAGATACATTCAGGTTGAGAGGAAACAAAAATTCTATTAAAAGTGCTCATATAAGTTAAATATATCTTGATATAGTACATTAAACACATCTACCAGATGACCTGGTTTTGGTACTTTCTCTCTCTCCTATACATGTCTTCTTTTTTAATTGAATCTATCACTTCGTGTTATTAAAGAGCTAAACCAAATACGTATTCTGTATCAGTAATTCAAATCAGAATTTGTATACAAATGCAAAGATCTATCCTCCCAAGGATGAAGACAGTGGTCAGCCTTTAAGCCATGTGCCTAGGTACATTTGAGCCAAGGGATTATTTCATGGAAAATAATACTCAGTTTTCCATAACACAACTATTTCTTTTTTTATTTTGAAGACTGGATACACTTTTGCACACAGTGTTTTTTCCCTTTGAAGTGCTAAGAGTCATTGGTAACCTTTACTGGTACAAGACCCATTAGATTTTCTAGCTAGTAAAAGCTCTCTATTGATTTATCATTAAAATTAAATAAGTGATACCATTTTAATATTGAGTTCAGTAGCACTGTTCTACTATAGCTTGGCTAGTTAAGCAGACGAAAGCTGGGTTTCAAAGGGAAGCGCACACTTAACTATTTAAACATTCCCATTTTGAAAAAGTTTTATCAACAATCTCTATGCATAACTGAATCCTAATCTAAAGCATCCATTATTCAGCTAGCATCCCTCTCATCTCCACTATAGAAGGTGGAATGAGGATTACATGAGATTAACACACTTCTTGTCTGCACTTGGTTAATATTGTTTTAACTGAGTCTTGTTAGCAATTAAAAAGAAAAAAAATCTTTGTGGAGCAAGGTCCTCAAAGGTGAAAGTCTATCAAACCTTTGTGCCATCTACCGTTGTACTGTATCCTTGCTGCCCTTCCGTAACCCTTCATAACTTGCACATGGCAGAGAAGAAATTGTTGCTAGACTGCATTAAGTTCAAATAAGTGAGCACCATTCTTCAAGTGTCAAAGGCACAGAGCAATGTGCATGAGGTGAAAACAGAAGCACTGATGGAAAGTCCATAAGCGACGCAGAACATTTGCAGAGACTACAGACCAAGAAAGACATTCCTTAGCCTTTCAGGCAGACAATTCCCACAAAAGTTTATTCCATTTCACCACCATTGTAATTGCTTGTTGCAATTGACAATTGTCCAAACAGTATCAGAAAAAGCAATGTAAATAAAGATTTATCTCCTATTTAACATCCATCATTAATTCCTGATTTCATTTTTCTAATTAAGGCTGACAGCCAAAATCTGCTTTTATTTTCTGTTAGTAGAAAATAATTCACAAGATAATTCAGATTGGATATCTCTAGTCCAACCTCTCTCTGAGACCAGGGGCAGCCAAAGGATCAGACCAGGTGGCTCAGGACTTGATTAATTTTGATCTTGAAACCCTCCAATGCTGGAGGAGATTGCACAACTGCTCTGGGCAAATGCTCCAACACCTCACTGGTCTCATGGGAAAAAAATTTCTCCTTATATCCAGTCTGAACCTCTTGTTTCAAGTTGTATCCATTGCCTCTCATCTTCCCACCATACACTGCTGTGAAGTCTGGCTCCATCTTCTCTATAGCCTCCACATAGGTAGGGGAAGTCTGCCACTGTATACACCCCAAAATCATCTCTCCCCCACACTTAACAAGCCCAATTCCCTCAGCCTCTCCTACAGAATTGCTCCAGCCATTTTGGTGGCTGTCTGCTGAAATCATTCCCATCGCTGAGTTATACTGAGTTACACTGCTGCACAAAGCTGTGAATAAACTATTTCAAGTTGAGAGACACATGTGAGTTTAGATAGACTGAGAGCAGTTCAGAGATTTAACACACACACAAAAAATCAAATTACAAGGAAAATTTCAACCCCCATACTTGTTCTATGCAAGTGGTTCAAGATGTTTAACAATCAGATCTCAAAGACAACATATGGTAATGTATTTCTCATTGTTAGTCCTATAGCTACCTGATATGAGGTGAAGGGATAGTAGGAGGGAGGGGAGACACAAAGGGAAGGGAAAGAAGAAGCGCTATCAGTAACATATACTGTGGCTAAGGGAATAATCTGATGTTGATTCATGACTGGACTATAGCACAGTATTATTGTATTCAGTGACATATCATAATGCACTTCGGGGCTCAATGTTATGCCCCATATTTCTTCTATTATGTGAAAAAAGGCTCTCATCTGTTACCATTTCTGAGAAAGACCTGTAACTTCTCAGCAAATCCAGGAAAAATCTGCATAGTGGTGCTGCCTCCTGTTGCACAGACAGCTGGATTTATCAAGTCACTGGTCTCAGAACCACACACAGCAGTAAGTAGGTGATAACTTTTTTCCCCAAAATTTTATTAGAAAAACCCTGAAGATGAGTGTCTTTAGCAGAAGATTGATCTACCTACCCCACCACCTGCCATGGCGGGGTGGGGAGAGAGGGAAGGGAGGCCTCTGTTTCAGGTCCCAGGAGTCAAAACAAGCATACTATTTCTACTTTGGCCAGTGAAACATCAGCCTCACAGTGAAACCTATTCACTAGGAAGAGACAGAAAATTAAGGATACCTTTAAACTCTAGAGCCTGCCTGTCCCTCCTAAATCCCATTTTGGAAAATGTTTTCCCTGTTTTCTGGTATACATAAACTATTTATTGCTATGCTCTACATGGAAAAAAACAAAAAAGGAAGGGTGTGTTGCTCACTACAGTACTTGTGGTCTCTCTTAGAAGAGATGCTAAAATGCAGCTACAGTAACCTTAGATGTTTTTAGTAAGCCCAGTTACCATCTTCAAGAAGTTAACTACTTGCTAGATCACAAGTGGAAGTTTCTCTTCCAAGCACCCTGACAAATTTAATTTGCCTTCACAGGATGTATAAGATTTTCTCTGGTCCCAAACAGCGATCCACCATTTAGTAAGTACAGCTCCAGTGAGCCATAACCTCCTCCTTTAGTGATGATTTATTATGCGATTTTTTCCCACTACTGCTCAGGTTTTTTAGACCATGACTGTGCAGCCAAGATCCCCTAAATTGGAGTCTATTTCCTACAACCTTTGTGATGTTTAACCCATCACAGAGGAAGCCAATTACCAAGCAAATTTAAGAAGTGTGTGGAGAAGGGAGTGGAGGTACACACAGTCCAGCTATAGTGAAAATCTTCTGTGAAGAGAAGTCAGAGATGCTGAAATTCATTCTCAGACACTGCGAGTCATGAATAACTGAGCAGTCGGGGGGGGGGGGGGGGGGCTGCATAGGAGCACTAACAAAAACATTAATAAAAGCACCATCATTCCTCAGCCTGCAGAGATTTAAGACATGTTCACAACTAATCTTCAGACTATAGGTTAGAAGAGCACCTATTTGTGATCCTTCTTCAGAAAAACAGCAGGAAGATATTAGAATTATTTGAACTGTGGCTTATCTTCTTTCCTCTTCACCCAAGCACTCACTACCAGAGGATGGCTCTAAGCATGTTCCTGTAACGTAAGACTTTGGAAAGGATTCGGAGGCTATGATTCCTTCATTGGGTCTCTGCATGATTGTAAAACAACAACATAAAATTTACTGCCAGGTCACGTTTTTTTCCCCTCCCTCCTTTCTGTAGCGCATCAGATGGCATATTCACTGACATTACATGGCCAATCTTCTACAGTTAAAAGCCAAGCCATTTTTTGAATCAGATATTATATCACTGGATGTATAGCAAGGAAACATTCTAGCTGCCCAGTATGCAATATGTCTGCAACATTTGCAGGAGTGAATAAAGTAAGAAAAATAATGGTTTGACAACTTGTAGTTGTTGTTTTTTCATACCCAGACTTGGACATACTGCAAAGATACAAACCTACCACTACTTCTTCTTTACTGTAGAAAATTAAGAAATGGGTACCAACACACATTAGTCTCAATGAAATAGAATGAAATTATTTGGGAACTTTCTACATAATTAGATTTCTCATTTCTGTCTGATTTTACACAGCTACTACACGAGTACCACCTCACTGCATATGCCACCTTCCACTTGTAACCACAAATGGGGAAAAAAAGTTGGGGGAGTGGAGAGCATGTGACCCTTTATTTTATATTTATTATCCTTGTGCAGAGAAAACAAACTCACTGATGTGTGCATCCTAAAATACTGCTCTGAACACCTTAAAGAGAAACAGAGGAGTATACCTGCAGACACCAATTCCCTGCTGTGCCTCAGGAAGCTGTTAATGCTATCTTACCCAACATCACCTACCCTAAGATTACTGAGGTCTACAAATTACCTCTTTATAGGAACTACTGGTAGCATGCACCATAAGAAGCAGACTTTTTTACTAAGTTTCCCCTTTACTGTCCATTTCTACTTGGGGCAGGAAGCCTTACAGGCTTTCATTAGTCACAAAGTTCTGTTCAACTCACTTCAGATTTGGAAACTTTCTACTTTTGGTTCAAATCTAGATTTTACACCTACAAAGTTTTCAGGTTTACAATTTAGGTTCTACTTTCTGTAATACTAACAAAGATATAGCTGTTGTATAGTCCCTTTATCACATACATGGTAACTTTGCTAATATCAACTTTAATACTAAAAATAATTTAGAATATGAATTAACTAAAAATGGGAAAGCATTGGCAGGACGTATCAATATCTTTGCTTTTATCTCTAAAAAACAGGTTTTATAGTTCAGTTATAGATTTACTTAGATACAGAAAATACACAATATCCTCCATATGCAAACTACCAGGCTACTCAGAATAGGAAACAACTGTAAGAGTTGGCTTAATTGTACTTCAAGTCAGCAACCTTTAAAATACTCAGGATTACCTATAAAATTCATTAATTAATATTTAATAACCCAATTCTAATAAAAATCAATATATTAAACATAATTCTGCTAGACAGGCAAATAGGTTTCTTTGATAACTAAATTCTCCCATTTGAATCCCTGTAAGTAGATACAGACAATAATAAAACAACCATCATCTTAACGCTTAAGTGCAGAGGAAAATATGGCAAGTAATCTACATATGCTATCGAGCGTATCAGCAACAGGATTCTAGTTGCCAATTTTGTTACAGAAGTGGATGTATGATCAGTACAAACTATTTTCTCATATATTGAGCATTTAGAAAGTAAGTACATACAGAAGACTGCAATTATGGATTGAAGAATACATCCAATATTTAGTTGTTTATCAGTTTTCAAAACAGCTTTCCAGAGCTTCTTCAGATTTTCTTAAGTTGCACAGGGCTCAATTCCAGACTGGTGGTGTTAGAGGGATCTTTTTCAGTAACCCTAATGTCCTGGTAGGATCTGCAAAGGCCCCTGATAATTAAGCAACACAGATGTGAGTTTCCTAATTACACACAGTTCCTCACAGAACCAAAGCCTTAAAATTCTCAACAGCAGAATACAGAATGTCACTCAGACTCCAGCTGGCTTTGCTCTCTACCAGGTTCTGCGACAGCACAACATGCTAAAAACATCCTCTACCACTTTGTTTTCCCCTCCATGTCCCTTCCTGAAAGGAGAGGACTGACAACCGAGTGCACCAAGTAGCCATTTATTGCTGTCATTGGAGATCTTTAAACAAACTAAGAGTGAGAGGAGAATATAAGTGCATTCAACTCCTCTAAAACCTAGTACATTATTCAAATATTTGGGATTTCTCAGTCTTGAGTTCAAATGAAGGGTATTTTTAAGGGATATCAGAAAGCAAGGACAACTTAGTAAAAAAAAAAAAAAGATGAAAATGCAGACACTTCAGAGCAATACAAGCTAATGAATGGCATAAACAACAACAATATTATTCCCCAGAGACCACCACAGATGAGCAAATACAAACCGTCATTCAGGTCACCTGGTAACAACTGGGCTTTATCCAGTACAGTTCAGCATTAAACTGAAACACACAACCTGCTGCAGAGGCATGTTTCTAGCCAACTGAGAGATCACATCTGGAGTACCTCTACAACCATTTGCTTTTCTTGGGTTCCTCTAAATTCTTCACTTAACCTGCCTGTAACCCTACTCCAACAGTTACCCTTAAGACTCAGCCACCATATGCTTTCTGCACCAGCAGCTCTTCACATAGCCAAATACAGATTCCCTCAGGACTGATACCACACAGGCATGGAACAGCTTCTCTGTGCTAGACATAAACAGCCAAACCCCAGATGAGTGCATAAATCCCTTGGCAGTCCCAGGCAGAACGCACATCTGACCTGTCAGCCACATCTTTGCTCTTACCTTAGACATGGCACTGCTCTGTCTCTCTCCAGTTCTGGAAGGCAAGTTGCTGCCTGCATCTCTCTACTTCTCTCACAGCTCTCTTCCCAAGCATTTCCCTTCTTGATCACAGCTCAACAACTTCTGTGAGCCTTTCTTTTCTATTTATAGAGGGTGGGGCAGCACCTGCTACTACTCAGCTGTAGTTTAGACACACCTGGTCCATCACCCTATGTAGGATAGTTTGTGTTGCATAAATCTGAAACCATGCAGAGCAGAGAATTAGTATGTGTTTGTAATGTTTCACCTGAATTAAACAAACAAAAAAAACCACAAACAAAACAGCTAATGTCACCTAGAGCGAGACAAATATGCAGTATTTTGGTAAGTCTGGATGGGTTTTTTTTGTATTGGCATAAAAGAAGAGCAACTGAAGACACTACAGATCCCTAGATGGCACAAATGAAGCCAAAACCTTTTCTTTGTAAATCCTATACACCTCAGATTAACAAAACAGTTAAGTCAGCATGAACCAGTGATAGATTCATCTCTGTCCTTTAAAATACAATTCTAGAATTAGTCTGAAGAAAAGAAAAGGGGTCTGTCTGTCTTGACTTTCAACTCATTTGCCACTAGGAACAAAAGGTAGTCAGACTCCCTTGTGACACTCTATAACTCCAACTCCTACGGTTGCTAAAGGCTGAAAGGTTCAGGAAGATGCATGGGGGAACATAAACAAACAAAAAATAAAAGCAGAAGTTAAACAGTGAAAGACAGAACATCTTAAAAATGTATAATTGCTGAAGACTCTAATACTTTGTAAATACCCTACCACTTTCTCTATGCCTTTTTGACAACAGAAAAGCAGAGTGACAACCTAATAATGGGGTTACATTAGTCTTAGTATTGATAAATGTCTTTGCAACAAAGAAAGCACCTGTCCTTAGATTCTCACCTGTATAAGCCCTGAGGGGACACAGACTTCATAATTGTGCTGGGTTTGGCTGGGATAGAGTTAATATTCTTCACAGTAACTAGCATGGGGCTACGTTTTGGATTTGTGCTGAAAATAGTATTGATAATACAGGGATGTTTTAGTCTCCGCTGAGCAGTGCTTACACAGAGCCAAGGCCTTTTCTGCTTCTCACCCCACCCTGCCAACAAGTAGGCTGAGGGTACACAAGGAGTTGGGAGGGGAAACAGGTGGGACAGCTGACCCCAACTGACCCAAGGGATATTCCAGACCATATGACATCATGTTCAGCATATAAAAGTGGGGGAAGAAGAAGGAAAGGGGGGGAGGGGGTCGGAGTTATTGTGTTTGTCTTCCCAAGTAACCATTAGATGGAGCCCTGCTTTCCTGGAGGTGGCTGAACACCTGCCTGCCGATGGGAAGGGGTGAATGAACTCCTTGTTTTGCTTTGCTTGTGCGCATGGCTTTTTCTTTACCTATTACAACTGTCTTTATCTCAACCCACAAGTTTTCTCACTTTTACTCTTCTGATTCTCTCCCCCATCCCACCAGGGGGGGAATGAGCAAGCAGCTGTGTGATGGTTAGTTGCCAGCTGGGGTTAAACCACAACAATACTGTTTGGCTGAATTTTCTTAGGTAACTTTCCCCTTAGTAAAAACACAACTTGCAGACTAATTCAGTAAGAGAAATAAGAGGAAGAGGGGAGAGGTTCCTGCTTTGTTAGGTACAATCAAAATAAGGGGTGGGAACTCTTTCTTCTGCCTTTTTCAACTGCACCAATTTTTGTTCTCACCTAGGGACGCTTGTGCCTGCCCTGTGAGAAGCTGCATGGACAGCCAGATCAGCTTCAGAGTGTAAGAAATGTGACGCTAAACACACAAAAATCTCCAAACCAGGATCTCTTAACAACATTGAAGAGAAGGAAATTGCCTGTAGATTTCTTAAGTGTTTGAAGAAGCTTGTTGAATATGTGTTATATTAGGAGTAATCATGCAGAAAGATGACTACATTTTTATGACAAAAAAGTATCTTGTCTGGCGCATGGAGGATAGAAGTGCTCCAGGAGTACACTGTGAACTCCCTCTGTTCAAACTTCTGCACAGTCACAGCTTGCCACTGAAGTGCCTAAAAACTTTGTGCAAGAGTCCCCAGTTAGCTCAAGCAGGAGTTAACAGATGAGTAGTCCAGGTGGAAATAAAGGCTAATGAGAAGGTGGAGACATGAGTAGAGCACCACCCAGCAGCTAGGAAGAAGTCAGCAGCACTGGAATGAAGAGCCTGAGGCAGAGTTGCCTGACAAGTCCTAATATAAAGATGTTCAGTAACAACAGAGTCACACTGACAGGCTGCATTTTTAGGAATTTTACTGAAGTTAAAAGCAATGCATTGTAGGAACACTGACAGAAAAGGAGAGTCAACCACATATTTTAACATCCATTTTCTACTAATTTAAAATGGAGAAAGGGAGAAAAAAATTCCTTTGCCTTCACATAATGGTATCTCTGAACAAAACAGACATGAAGCAGCCAGTTGTCTGCCTGACTGCTGACATCTTGGGGATTGATTTGCTACAGATAACACACTATCTGGCTGATAGCTGCAGAGAACTGGGGCTTCAGCCACTGCCAGACACCTACAAAACACACACTGTTATTGAAGGTGTTTTAAGTGCACTGCTGTCTTACTTCCCATGTTTGTTAGCAAAGTCATGGGTGGCAGAGCATCTAACTTGAGGGTAATGTGCACCTGTGAGATGGCATATTATGCTTAAAAAGAGCCGATCTCTCTCAGGACATAAGGAACCATGAGATTGTGGACCTTTACAACCTTTATCTTGAAGACTCCAAGTAAGTTTCAGGCCAGAAGCCAGGTATTGCAGTCCTTCTGAGGGCTGCAGATGCTGGATTTATGGCTGCCTTACATCACCACAACAGCCACTACCAGTTGTAAGGTACCAGTGAGTTTGGTCTTGAAGCGTTATTTAACATAATTACTTCCTAAACCATAGCAAAATGTGGGCTCCTCCAGCCCCTACCATACTATTCCCAATAATTTGGTGTATCTGGAAAGAAGTAAATGTCAAAAAAAAAAAAAAGAAATCATAAAGCAATTTTCCTCTTCCTTTATTACCATTTACACCTCTTCATAGTAACTATATCCTGGGTGGCTGTGTGATTTTGCAGTGTTTGTACACAACTATAAATCAGGTTGCATTTACTACTGGCAATGAGAAAGGCAGAGGAGAAGTGAGCATGCAGATATAGAAGAAGCCATCCATTTTAATAATAAAGGCAATTACACAAAATTTTGTAAAAATAACAATATACAGCACCTTCTGTTCAGGTACTGTATTGACTTACATCCTGCTTAATAGGTACTGCAAATACTTTGCTTAGTGGAGTATGCCCCAGCAGCACCTGATATTCCTGCATTCATCTTATTCGCATTTCATTAAGATGACTGCCTAATCTGCCTCTTGCAATAATGGCAGCACATCACGCATGACGTGGAAGACCAGTCTTTAAAATGAAAACAAGGCTGTGGGATATTTGTTAGCTTTGACTTATCCTTCCAGCACGTAAAGACAATTTAAGGTTAGGTCAATGTAGGTAGGACCTTCTGAAATGTCTGATACTTTGTTGGAACTTCCTAGTTTTCTAGCAATAAATGATAATTCTTTTTAAATTGAATAATTAATTGAATATATGCCTACGGCAAATGAAACCTTTTAAATATTCTTACGTAATATTTTGTTTCAAGGGTAAGTACCTTGCTATTAATGAAGATGAAGAGAAAAACATAGCACTGGACAACAGCTTTATACTTATTCTCGAGAGCTTTGAGGATGGTATAATCTTCCACTCGAATTGCCTCAGTGTCTTTGACAGAAAAACATTAATGATTACATCAACATCAGTACTCTCGAACATCAGGACTGAGCCACCCCCTAGATACAACTCACAGGATTACTTAGACTGCGTTCATTTCTTGCACCTGCTTTAAAGTCCACAGAAAGAAATGATCCTTCACATGATTTCATTGGGTTTGGGATCAGACTTTAAACCTTTCATCTCAATTAAGACAAAAGACACGTGTGGGAAGCAAACTGAACTGATGTACTTACTTCAATGGCATGCACCACACTGCAACAGACAGTGGGCTGAACTTGCCAACTCAGTTCCACACCATGTCCTGCACAACCAACAGAGAGTAAAGATTGTTGATCTTTGCCAACTTGGGCCTGATTTACATTGATGGCCTAGAGCTGACAGACTCTGCATCCATTAACATAGTTCATGGTGCAGAGAAATGGTTACATACATGTGTGAGAGTAAATGACTTAAATTTGATAAAGTCACCTTACCCCCTGTTGATGTTGATTCCTTCAACTATGCAGAAGGAATTCTACTGCCTGCTGATGAAAGATAATATATAAAGCAACAGAAGAAAGAAAAAAAATCCATTGGCATAGACTCTCAACTCACTGCATGGTGCTTTACGGTCACAAATCCTATTAACATTAATCAAAGTAAGATGATGGGCTTTCTAACATGTTTGGTCTGGAACACAGAACCTGCACAAATCTGAGAATTGGAACTTCACAGAGCAGAGAGGAGGAAGAAGGGTGGGTGGAGACCTCCTCTATCTACCAAAATACTGATCCACGTGGAATAATGAGGGAAAGATTGGAGAGCTCATTTCCTATACTGACTTCCCTAAAGCACTGCACACTAATAAGCAGCTGTCAGCAAGGTGGGTAGAGCAATAAAATCCCAACAGTCAGGCTGAACTGATACAGTCCATTACCTATTGAATCATGCCCATACAGGTCTCTCAATTGAATGATTACAGCAGTACCAATGGGCTGTGCACTGCAGTGTTGTATTACAGCTCTGGTTCATAAAATTTTACAATGTATAAGTAAAAAATTAAATGCTACTGAAGACATAAGCATTTCTCTTTCATACATGCACCAGACATATCCAATGATGGCTGAGGTTTAAAATGTATACATGATGAATTTCTAGGAAACTGGCCAAAATCTAACACAATATGGCCACACGGATCTCCTAAAATGATATCCAGCAAAAGTCTTGCTTTTGAGTATTTGCAGCTGATATTACAATTACATGTCTATCACTGAACTACTGTTTATCCTTATTCTTTGTTTTGGAAATAGTTCAATGAGCTTATCGGCAGATGAGCCAGAACCAAAATGCATGGTTGCTGGCATGTATTTTGAAGCAATCAACTTAAAAAAGAATATTGCAGCCAGAGTTGCATAAATGGAAAACTACACAGTATATCTAATTCTGAATGTGCACATAATCTAAATGCCTGCCTTATTGACGCAATATATCTTTTTTGAAAACCACACTTTTGTTCGGATAATAATATCATTGATTTTTAGAGCTGGTCAAATAGTATTTTCCAAATATTGATTCTGGTAAATTTGGGTATGCTTTTGTGTTGTGAAACATTCACAGACCATCCCCATTATTTGCGCATCTTCTTGGAAAAACGTGAAGAAAATTACAAGTTAACAGTCTTATCTGTTGACTATGCACAACATATCAAGCAGGGGTATTTGCTACTTGACATACAAGCCTCAAAATTAGTTATGTGATTAATCTGCCTGCTAAAATAAGTACAGCATATCAAAATACCTAGATTTGTTCAATTTTTGCTCTACTCTTGAGGCTTTTTTTGAAAGATCAAGCATCGTCAAATAACATTTCATCTGTACCCCTGTTGTGGTATTTATGCTTTCCTACCCTTGGGCAGCAATGCTAGGCCAGCTTTGTAAAACGAACTCCTGCATATCCCCATATTTGCTCATCATGCCAAATCCCAGACCAGATTTCCTGCTGGTGTAAGTGGGCTTAACCTAACAATTTTCACTCGTTTACATCAGCAGATAATTTGGGCTGTGGCATGCACAAAAAATATGAACGTACACTTAAAACTGATTTCTGGAAGTGTTCCTGTTGAGAAAAACATTTACCAAATGTTGAGATCCCACTGAAATTTCTGAAATCCGTGAGATTTAAGCACCTGCTTTAATCAACTGATCCTTTGACCAACAAGGAATTCATTGATATCTTTTTGCTGAACAGGATCTTAATATTATAATAATAATAAATTTGTGGCTTTATACCAGTAAGAAATAGTGATATTAACCGATTAATTTTCTGTTGTTGTATCTACATAAATGTATAACAAGAGCTAGGCAATGAGAAGTCATACTCCTGAAAATTAAACAAGTATCTACTCTTGTATCAATCCTATTGCTAGGTTGTAATACCCAGACATGCATATAAAAATTGAATTATGATGATCAAACATTTTCTAACTGCCACAAAACTTACTGGGAATAGACAGATCAGTTCTTGCTTCACCAAGATATGCTTGCCCCGGTTCATTAAACCAGCTGTACTTGAAAGCAACAGTCTGCACAGACTTCAGAACATGCTGTAAGCAACCAAGCTGTGCGAACTAACTCTTACAAAGACGTAAACTCTGTAGATACAACTTTAGTCAATTGTTCTGTGTGTCTAAGAGACCCAGCTACAGCTTTTTGGCAGTTTTGGTAGGATGCTGACACTTGCACCCTCTTCAAGTCTTTCCATACACTGCTAGAAATAGAATTCCTGTTTCTCCCCAAGTTTTCAAACTATGGGAATCACTGACTGCTTTGAGTAAAGTCACTCTGCACACAAAAGCAAGTATTCACTCCAAAGTAAGTTGTGTTCATCAGTCATGGACTGCACACATTTATTACTAATATCTTCTATGCACATTACCCGTATGTCCTTATGTAATTTCACTGCCTTTATGGCTTACACCCACTCAGGGCAGAAGTAATATTGACATAGTTCTGCTTGAACTGGTATCACTTGTGGAAATTCAGCATTAGCCTATTATAATCCCATATGAAAGTCAGGCTGTAATTATTTAGAAACCATTTCAGAAACTACTTCACACTAAAAAAATTGAAAGCTGTAGCCACTTACAACTGAGCTGTTTGTTTCTGCTTTTGTAACACTTTATTTAAACTTAGTAACTGGTACGCATGGCAAACAAGAAAGAAAATATAAACGATGAATAAATATATGTCAAAGGATCATCAAGTAAGGAAAATATCTCATTCAATACAGCAATCACCAATTAAATAAATTAAATAAAAAGACCCAGACTTAGTATCTCTGGATGCAAAGAATTCAGGAAATCTTACTAGCACTTATCGGGCCTTAAAAGGTTTGGAGGCCTCATGTTACATAAACATCCATGTCACTGGAGAGGTATACTGTCCCTTGTTTTCAAAATTGTCTGCTCAAATTCCAGCCTTACAAAATACAAAAATCAACAGAAAGTACTGGGAGAAAATTAGGGACAGAGTGACTAGTGATTCAAGGGTACTTGTTTGCGGTGGGACATAGAAGCAGTGCAAGTTTTAAGGCCGCAGAAACTGACTCCCAGTGTGAATTCCCCACAGAGAATTACACTATTTTTAAACAAAAGCAAAGTTTCTTTACAATATCAACCAGAATATTTAGATTTTAAATATAGAAAACCGTGAGCAACAGGAACAGAGATACTTTAAACCCAGCACGCTCTTGACATGCTTACATCCGTGCAGACAGGTCCTTGCTTTTACAACTGCTTTCAGTCACTCAGTGATTTTCTGAGTTGCAGCAAACTCTAACCAGTCCCCTCTGGTCCCAGTGAAGCCAAGCTTAAAGTCATATGAGAAGAAAGCAGTGCAACAAGTTCCAGCACACTGTTCTTGCACGAGTAGTCCTGACTAGACTGGAACAAAAATAAACAGGAAAAAAGCACATTTGAAGCAGGCTGACAGCTGTCTGATAGGACTAAACTATGTAAGTGTAGAAACAACACCAAATAGCTGTGTTTCCAGAGAAGTCCCTCCAAGGACTGTTCTAATGTTAATTACCTTTATCAGTAGCGACTTTATTTTCTTCTGGATCACTGATAGCAAAGCTGGCAAAGGGGAAAGATTGGGAATAGATAGTGAGACAGTGAAGACAGAATTCACAGTAACTGAGATTGCTCTGTAAACTGGGACATAACCAAAGGGTGGGTACTAAAAGCCTTTCACAAAGCTACCTTTAGCTTAGCAGACTAGCGCATACTTTACTTCTACACCTAGCAGAGGAAGATATTTCCACAAAGGAGAATTCAGTATAACCACTCAGCCTACCTAAAGCTAAATTGACCTATGCTGCCTCTTACAGTTACATGTATATTCTAAAGTATTACTCATATTTGCATTCTATACTCGATGGTTCTCATGCACTGCTTCCTATATAATTCTATGTATACAAGCATTCTGAAAGACTCAGGATTAAATGGTAGGTCAATTGACATCAAGCCTTCAGGAAGGTTGATGAAAAATTGGAGGAGGTTCAGAGAGCCGTGAAAAGAAACACACATTCAAAAGATGAGGATAGGTTAATGCAATTTATTTTGCTTTTCAAAGAGAAAATTAGAAGCAGAGATGATTATGGTAACTGTTATGTTACTATTACCAAATCTGATAGCACAGTTCTCTTCAGTCTAAAAGACAAAAGGATGAACAATGTCCAAGGCTTTGAGTTCAAACCAGATAAATGTAGATGAGAAATAAGGCTCATATCTCAAGCTGCAAGCACAATCAATCACAACAAATTACTGTTTAAAGCAGCTTCTTTTTCACTGAAAATCTTTGAATCAATATCAGATTTTTCAGGTTTTGAGGGAGTTCTGTTCTTTTGTTGGGGGGGGAGGGGGGGGGGTTGATCGTTTTTAAAGATCACCTAATTTAGGCACAGTTCCTAGGCTCAAAGCAGGCCATTTCAGGACATGGTTTAGTGGGCATGGTTGATGGTGGGACTCAATGATCTTAAAGGTCTTTTCCAACCTAAATGATTCTATGAGACTTCTATGACTTAAGTTGCTAAAGTACGCAGAAATTCAGACCAGCTGGTTTTGCAAAACTTAAAATTTATAAACCTACAAATCCACTGGCTGTGTAGTCTGCTTATCGTGACAGATCCCCAAGCAAGATCAGCGCTACACCTGGTAACCTGCATAAACTTTGGAGAGAAAGTCCTTGTCTCAAACAACTTACAATCTTCACAAATAAAACAGGTTTCATGTTGCAGGGAGTAAGATGCACAAAGACGAGAGATGACTTTGACCAAGGCGAGTTCCAGCTTTCCCAAAGACACAGTCTGCCCCAAAATATGAATCAATTCACTATTAACACCGGTGTCATATTAACTCTTATTTTATCATAACTAATTAGCCAACCTTAGGTTGTGGTTGACTGAATCAATGCTGTGCAAGGACAACAGAACCTTCAATGTCCCTTTTGTATCAAAGCTTTCCTTATATAGCAAAGAAGAAAAGAAACACACATGCTACCTACAGCACACACATCGAAAGAATTCCCTTCAACTCAGATTTTTGGTCTATGTGTTAGTAGATTAAATTTTTACCAAATGCTCATATTGCAATAGCTATCATTTTCAGACATCATGTTGCAGAAGCTTTCCCAGAATTCATGTGACAATGCTGAAATATGCTACATGCATCCACTTTACTGTCTGGACAATTAAAAACACAAAACACCCCCTCTTCCCCCACCTTTTAACAGAGCTCTACAATTTTTGAGCCTCAGTTTGGAAAACCCATGTCCAATATTGTAAAAAGTAGAATTAATTGAACATAAAGTATTGGTTTAGAAGTATCTTTTTCCCTATAATCCTAAACTGTGCCAATTCTTATCTCCACTCTTCTTCAATGACTAGAACGGCCTGCAAGTATCATTTGAGACATCCTACTATATTGGGATGTTAAAGGACATTGGACCTATTGTCTTTTAGGCCAATAGCCTACATATTTCCTACTCTTGAGTAAAGAGTAGAAATTAATGATTTATTTCTCTTCCAAAACATTTATATTCACAGTCAAGGAAATAAGATTTGTGGTGCCAAAAATCTTGATAGCATAGTATAAATATATTTATATGTTCTTGTAATTATATTTATACTATACCTGAGGGATTCCAACTCTGCAAATAAATCTTGTTATTTTCTACACTATGCAAATAAACATTCTATAGTAGAAATAAATCATTTGTCCCACTACAGAATCCTTTTCCTCAAAAGCAGTAAATTATTCTATGAATACCAATGGTCTCTCAGCCAGCAATGGTCAAGTCCCACCAAGCTGTGGCAAGTTGTAGCTTCCTGTTAGCTGGCTACCACAGCTTACTGCAGGGGGAAAGAACAAGAAAAAGCACTCAGTTAGCAGTGGGACTGTTGAGCTGTGTGTACGCTTGTAATAGTAGTCTGCCAGGATGTGCTCAGGGAATTGCCAACATTGTGCATTGCAGCTCAAGAACCCTGCAGCGGACTCTGCTCGTGCTGGTTTTCCTCCACTGGACAGTGCAAATTCATCCCTGCTCCTGAAGGAACAAGACATACAGCATCATATCTGTAGTTAAATAGGTGAGGGGTAGACAAGGCATTTTACCTTTATCTGAGTTTGGGGGAAAACAAGTTTGGGAAGTGTTAATTTTCTGCCATGCGGTATTAATCTTAATGAATTCAGCAAGGCCACTCTCAATTTAAACATATATAACTGTGAGAAGAATTAATCCTGAGTTTAATTTAGTTTACTTTCTTTAGTGGCATCACTTCGATAGCATCCGGGCATCCTGCATTATTTAATTGCATTTATCCTCACAACAGCCTTGCGAAGAGGCAAACACTATTATCGCTGTTTGACAACTGGGGATCTGAAGCACAGAGAAACTAAATGACCTATTCAAGGTCACAGAGAAGTCGGTTTCAGCATAAGCACTAAATCCCAGATTTGCAGAGTCCTTTGCCAGCACAACTCACTAGGACTACCTGCCTGTGTTGTCTTCTTACCCGTACTGGCAATTCTTCCTGAAAGGACAAATAGTATTTGCCTTATAATTGCCATAAACTATTCCTCTGTAGTCAAAAGGAATTAGGCAAATGGGACAAATCAAAAATAAACTAGGAAAAAGAATTGGACCTGAGATATTCTACATAGGACTATAAATACAAACAACAATGAAAAGAAATCACTTTTCTACTTCATAAAGGCACTATTTTCTTCTTTCCAAATATAAACTTCCTGATGACAGCAGTGCAGCATAAACAAAGAGATAAAAACCAGCATGCCTCACATACTGAAGAAAAAGGATTTCCTCCCTTTCCTTTTTTTTCTTTACGCTCGTTTCATCTTCCATCTCCTTGCTTCTCCTCTTCCTTTCATTAAGGAAGATAAGTCGTAGCAATGAAGTTACAGACACCTGTTTCCCAGTTAATTGCTAGTAAAGGCATTTTTACCATTTCCCTAAGGATGATGCAGCTCAGACTAAAAATATTTCATGTTCAAATAGGTAAGCCTAGCTCTAGAGCTGCTGGGACATGCTTTGCTCAGAGCTAACCTGTCTTCAGAAAGATCTCTGTTCACAAAGTAGCGTGGACTCAAGGGAGGATTCTGGGAGACATTTGAATTACACATTTTAGGAAAAATAATGTGAATAGCAAAGAAAGTAATTGAAAAGGTAACCAGGTACCTGTCTCAAGGAAGGCAAACACATATAGAGGTAAGTTAATTTACTGAAAGCTCAGAACAGAATCAGACTTTTGCTCTTCTTGTGCTTGCAAGCACAAGAAGAGCAGATACCAGGAGAAACATACACTGCCAAGCAAATAATTTGCATGATAACTGCCATAAAGAATTGGCAACTTGTATAAAAATGGCTGCAGAGGGAGCATGGAGGGCAAAGGGGAAATACGGATTAGTGAATGGAGCATCAATTTGAACTGAGGAGCTAGAGACTATATGCTAGTTTGCCAATGCCCCTTAAGCTATTCTGAGCACATTGTTTCCCTCCCATCCTCCAATTTCCCTACTTGTAAAATTCAGCGCACAATTATTATAAATGCAATCACAAAATAATAATGACAGCATGGCTGTGGACCTCCATGCTGTGGACCACTTGGATTTCTGCCAGCAAAAAAGCTAAATATTATTACTTACAAATTAATATATCTAGGCATCTTAAATTTCACTCTAATGACAGAGGGGAAAACCCCCACAACTGCTGAAAAATAAGAAAACCAGTGACTGCCTTCAATACTGCATAATTAGTGTTCCTGCTCTCTAAGACCCTTGCATATCCCAACACCACAATGTCAGTGTGCCTTCACTGCAGCACCAGATGTTGATTTTATACAAATCCTCCCTAGGAAGGGACTTTCTCAGCACTGTCCCCATAGCGGAACAGGTGCAGCTTGAAAACTAGCTTGAGAACCCTGCTTCAGCCCAGGTTTGTCATAAACTGGCAGGGCTACAGCCACAACCCAAGTTCACTCAGCCAATTGCCTTTTGGCAAATGGCCTCTTCAGGACAACTGACAGCTGCTACTGCTTAGCATTTTGGGGCTGCTCTCATCCATAAGACAAGTGGTCAAATAATTGGCCATAGAGTCAGAAAGCTGCAGCCTGTTCTCCAATTTCCCCAGCAGTAGTCAGGATACAATGCAAAACAGTATCTTACTGTGTAGCTAGTATTTTTCTGAAGCCATTTTAGACTGCGGTAACACAGAGTTTTTTTATGAAAGTGCCCGATTCATTCAAAAGAGAGAATGCTCATTTTCGCGAGGTTAGGGAAAAGGTCTGACGGTTAATGTGTTTTTACTATGATATTCTAAATATCAGATGATATTCTGTAGTTTAGAACTACCTTACACAGTGACGACCTATCTGCGACAACTCTAGTCAGTCCTCCTTAACCATTTTTCAATACCTAATTACTTTTAGTGCAATTGTACAAGCCTCCCTTACCAGCTCTTCTGATCCCAGTAGCGTCCCTCACATAAGTAGAGCCTACAGATGCTGCATCTTCATATGAACTAGATTGGGTGACTTTCTTGACATTACTGTGCATTACGGGCCATCTAAAACCAGCTGAAACAGAGGTACTGCCTATGCCACCTTATGATCTTGCTCAGTAATGTCCAAGGTTTTTTGATTTTCAGACTTCCAAAAGTTTTCTGGCGGAGGTATGGAACCAGAATAGCAAATTTAAACTTCCTGTTTAAAAAACAAATCTGCCTGATTTGCTATACCCTGTTTGTCAATGGCTTTGAAATAGCTCACAGAATTGAAGAATCCATAAATAACATTTAAAAATAAGAAATCCTAAAACACACCCCCCACAGTATCTAGATTAGCTTTATTAGAAGAGTGGAGCAAATAATCTTTCCCAAGGTCATTGCTAAAAATTAAACTTGCAATTTGTTAGAATTATTAAACTCCCCAAGGGAAGAAGATAAATCTCTCTGGTATATGGGACATCCATGTTAGCTCATTTCACACTGCATATTTTCATTAGCTGGCACCGTGGAATGTACTCCCTGTCTCCATATGCTCCAATTTTCAAACTGTCTGCAGATTTATGCAACTTTGGCAGGTGAGCGATTCAGACCCAAATTTGGCAAATCTTTCCCTTGATGTGACATCTTGGTGTCACCACTTCTTCATTGCTTTTGCCAGCAGACTTCCCTCTGGGGCCAGCAGGAGACCACCCTGCTGTTGCATAACACCATGGGATGTGATTTTTACCTTAAATTGTGCAGAAGCCAGTTTATGCATAGGTGAGAATAATACAGTTGTTATTGCATTTATCTTTGTGCTGACCTTTAAGCTTCTCTTGTTGCAGTACGCACACTCTTTATGCTCACTGAGCTTTCCTTTTGAATCAAGAGGTGAAACCTTATGATAGAGGTTGCCTATGTATGTCAGCTTTTGTGAAAAGAAAACATAACATTTACTTTTTGTATTGGAGCAATGCACTTGGGAAACGGCCGTCATGCTCTTTAAATATGAAATTCCTTTTGCCCAAAATTGCTGCTGCTGCTCTCCAACATATATTCATTTTCTTATGGGGTTTCTTTCCAGATCCTGCTGGAAGGATAACTGAACTGTGTTTGCAAAAAAAACCACCCACAAACCCACAAAAAACAAGGAGTAGCAAATACTGCTTAATAAGAAAAACAGCTGATCAGCTAAAATGGTACAGAAAGAACGTTTCTTTCTAAGCTTGAAGAGAATGTAAAAGAATTAAAAGAGCAGGCAATAATAATAAATGTTTTGTGATCTAATTTTTATCAATCAAAATTATGATGGACAAAGTACATTTGAGGGAAAAAAGATGGAGAACAATATAGATGCCAGGTCATAGTATCTTTCACTTTAAAATTGGTGTCCAGACAAAAACCAGGTAGTTACATTTAATTTTAAGCTAATTTATAGAATAACACTCTGTTTAACAGACAGAAATGACCAAGTTTGGTTAGCCTGGGGGGTCAATCAGGGAAGAGGAAGCTCAGCAGTCAGTCAACAGAATATGTGAGACGCCCCACCAGAGTGGATCATGCAGAAAGGCCAGCACCGCTGCACGGACTGGTCATCATCAGGAGTTAACCACGGTTCCGGGGCTGAAAGCCACTCAACAGGGCCTTGTCAAGAATTGGCCACTGAAACTTCTTTGTTGGAAATTTGACTAGAGCAAAAACATTGCCTGTTTCTACTTTGCTTTAAAAGCACATATTTTTGCAAAGGGGGAGTAAAAAATCTTGCCAATGCCACCTTTCACACCAGATGTACCTTACTAGCTTGTAACATGAAGGCGATTTGTAAAAATCCAGCCATTTGTGAGTTATGAGTGAAATAGCTGGAACTCATCTATGTTTTGTTGTTGTTTTTTGTTGGCTGGGAGCAGATGGGGAGAGATGTCATATTTTATCCCTTCAAAGACTTGAGCATCTTTGATCCATTCCTGTGTAATACAGTTTTCCAGTAAAGTAGGACTGTATGGCACAGAATGCAGGATTAGTTTCACAAGAAAATCTAGGACCATATTGGCAGTCTTAGAAAGCAATGCTGCATCAGATGTCTGGTACTAAAGAAACAAAAAAGCTTTTCCAAAAACCCACAGTATCACATGTGGTTTGGAAACTTCTAAAGGGAATGGCTGGCACATCTCACTTTCAGCAGCACTGATGTTTCCTCACCTGAGTACCAGCAAAGCAGCCTCCAGGACACTGAGCTTACTCCTTACAAGGTTATCTCTTCAATTCCACTACTTCCTCTGCTAAATACAGGTGAAAGCTGGATCAATCTAACCATCAATTCCATACATAACTGATGCCACAGCGTCTCTTCACATATAATGTGGATGCCCTCAATCATCCCGAAGCAAGAGAAGGGGAGGGAACTTGTACTCTCTCTGGGTCTTCCAGTATCCAGCCCCAGAAATTTGCAGCACAGGACACTTTGGCAATACCTGCTTTCAGTTACTTCACCTAATGGTTTTATGTTAAGGCAGGATTCTTGTTCCTCCAAGCTCTTCACTACTAACATCAGTTCGATGTCAATATTCATTATGTGCTCCATACATAACCTTCTCAATGCAATTTTCCAATTGTTATTTGGACAGGCAAAAGGAGGCGGGGGGCGGGGGACGGGACACGACCTAAACAGAAAAGGCGGCAGAAAAGCAACTAACAAAACATAAGAATCTGGCTGGCACCTTATTAATGCCTCCTTCAAGTAACCAAACACATGTCTCAATAAACCTCATCCATTCCGGAGTACAGTATTTTTCATCCCTATTGTTTCCAATATTTTGCCTGTCATTTCTGAACGGTTTCTCAGAAATAAAAGCTTGTCCTTGAGAAGCAAGAAAAAGTTACTATATTTTCAGTCTGAATCACCTCATAATATAAGCACTGAAATGCTAGGAATAATGTAAACTCTACAGTAAAATACAATGATATAGTATACCTAGGAATACCTCAGCTTAATAGGTGTTGTGCCATTAACAGTGGATTTTATGGAAGCTGGTAGATGTAAATCTGTCAGGTGGACAAAGATTTACAGTAATATCCCCTGCAGTGGATGATTTTCATCACATTTAGGACTGTCAGGCAACTAGTGTGCTTTCTTCAGTACCTTTAGGCATGAAGGCCCCTTCATTTTATTTAAAGGCTGGTACGTTCACCTTCAGGCATTCTGCACTGATGAACGAAGCTCTCCAATGCCCTGTCTCTTTTCATAGATACAACACAGCTCAGGCGACTTTTCACATTCACGCCACTCCTTGCCAGAGAAGAGCCTTATCATATGTGTTGGACATTAGGCAAGCAAGACCCAAATCCATATAGCATATGCACTTACAAGGTTAAAGCAACGTTTGCGGTACAGTGCCTGCTGATTCCCAGGACGCAGAATGAACGAGATCTCCTTTTCTCCCAGGCATCTCGTAAGGGGATAGCAGTGGGGCAAGGGGGCTGAAAACCTTTTTGAAAATCAAGAAATGAGTCTGGAAAGTATGTATCCACAGGGGATGCATCATTGGCAGCGAGGACAATACAGGGAACAAGCACTTAAGGGACACTACGCGCTTTTGAATTGCAAATAATAAACCATCTCTGCCTTATATCCATTACTGTTTCCCTTTAAAAAAAAATTAAAATCACAGAATTTCAAACCAGAATTTTGAAAAAATGTTTCATACAAATTCAAGGCTTGCATGAAACAAACTCTATGAATTTGAATTAGACATAACAGTGAAGGGAAACACAACTAATTCAACCAAGTAGCATGACTGAACACACACAGTGCCACAGGCCGAGGCAGGCTATGTAACACTGTCGGCAGCCTGAGGGGGTCAGCTGGTTGTTTTTATTTAGCTACGTATTTTCTTTTCCCTTTCCTACGTGCTCAAAGATTTGTTCCAGCTTCTGGATGAGTGCTACTGACACCAGAGAAGAGGCTTTGGCATTACGGACAGGAAAGGGTTTACAGAAACAGGGGTGAGGGCGCTGCGCTGGCCGGAGGGCTGCAGGGTGCTCTCCCTGGGGAGCGGCCGACGCTGCCCCGAGCCGGACACAACCGGTTCCCACCGGTTCCGGCCGACTGTGCCGCGGAGGCGAGCTGTTGATGCCTCAGCGTGACTGACTGAAAAGCCCCCGCAACAGGGCAAGGCTGAGAGGAGCTGGGCAAGGGTGATGTGCCTGTGCTGGGGCCGCTCGGAGGGTAAGCAGGCTGTGACTGACCACACAGCAGCTTCAAAGAAGCTGTTGCCTTAACAAAAGGGGGCAGGGGGTGGCCTTTGTTTTAAATGGATGGCTAGCAACAGCTGAGTGGATCAGCTGGGGTGGGGCGGGGTGTGAGTACTTGGCTCAGCCCATCACAGAGTATAAAAATTAGGTAACTAGCAAAAGTATTTTGAAGACAGCAAGGGGCTTGAGCTGGCCTCAACCCATATGCGCCTCCCTGGTATGCCCCACAGCCTGATGGTGAGCATATTACAGGGACTGGTAATGGGAATCACACTGGTGTTGTGACTGAACTCTGTATTGCAATTGCCATATTTTGCTAAGGATGACCTACATTTGTGTAGTTTATGCAATACATTTTGTATTACTCCGTTAAATCAGAAATCCTACATAACATCACCTGTCTTCAAATAAGTAAATTTGATGTTAAACATGACATTATCCATGTATAGAATAGCCAAAGGGAGCTGGTCAGAGACTATTGCATTCTGGCACTCTAGGAAAGTGTACTTAAAAGGCAAAATACTGCCTGGCAGTGAGGGGGAAAAGAGAAAAATCTGTGAGGAACAGCCCTGCAAGCACCAAGGAGAGAGAAGACAGAGGAGAGGAGAGGAGATGCTCCACTGCTTGGGCACAGATCCCCACATAGTCTCTGGAGAAACCATGCTGGACCAGGAGTCTACACAGTAGCCATTGAGGACCCCACACCAGCAGAGTAGGTGGATGTGCCCTGAAGGAGCTGTGAAGAGCCCGTGGCAGAGCAGGGGGCAGAGAGGAGCTGTTATGGACTGACTACAACCCCTATTCTCCATCCCCTGCATCGCTTCAGGGGAGGAGGTAGAGGGGTCTGGAATGAAGGTGTGAAGTTGAGCCTGGAAAGAAGGGGCAGGGGGTGATGTGGTTTATGTTTGTTTCTCACCATCCAAATCTTTTTTTAATTGGCAACAAAACAAATTAATATTCCCCAAGTTGAGTCTGTTTTGCCTGTCACATGTTACTCCATAAGTGATCTCCCTATCTTTATCTCAACTCACAAGATTTTAATCTTATTTTCTTCCCCTGTCCTGTTGAGGAGGGGGAATGAGAAGTCAGGTGCCCACCCAGCTGCTAACTCAGCCACAGTCAACCCACCCCAAAGAGTTTGGGCCACATCTGCAATAAAGATAATTCCTTAAAAGTTTCCTTAAAATATTCAGGTCTCCAAAGTGAGTATTAAAAAAAAAAAAAAAAAGAAAAAAAAAGATGCTAAGTGGTTGCATTTCTGAGAACAATGGTTCATACCTTCATTCTGTTCCTTTCTTCAGGAACTGGCTCATGCCTGCCATGCAGCCAGTCTTCATCACAGCCAGAAACAGAGGTAGCTGGGACCCTACCATTTTAAACTTGGCTTTATGGGAGGAGAAATTGATGAAAGAGACAAAAAACACTACTGAAAGGTTTGATTCCTTCTGTTGTGGTATACCTTTTACCTGAGTATCCATATAAACAGTCAGAATTTTGGAAGTTTTCTCAAGAATGGTAAGAGATGCTTTTCCTGAGATGAAAGAGAATTTTCACAGGAATCAAACTACAATAATAAAGCATACCAAAGTTTTAACTATATTTCACTATTTCTGCTTTCTTAACTGTCAGAATGCTACAAGAGCACAATTATGTGATACACCATAGGCAACCCAACTTCTGTACTTGCAGTGCATACTCCAAAAGTTGAAGACCTCTGGCAATCACTGCTAAACACAGAGTCTAACTGTGCTAATAACTGAGGTAAAATACCTTCGTACCAAAACACTCAAAATGCAGGAAGTCTTGAGCCAACAAACTCCTCAAAAGCTGAGCAATTACAGGCTTAAATCTACTTCCGATCAAGAACTTCAAAAGCCTCTTATATCCAAAAGGAAGCCTGCCATGTACTTCCTGCAGAGAACCCCTTATCTTCCTCAATTCTAATTAATCTTTCAAGCTGCTTCATTTCCAGCTGGAAAAAACAACAGCAGCGAAATACCTGCATCTTACAGGCTTATTCACAAAACAGCATTTTCCCAAACCAGTCAGCATCACCGCCATTCCTACAAACTCAGAGTTTTGGCACAAAAGCTGATAAATTATTTTGTAGCAACGCATCCTAAATAATGTTCACTGTATTCCAGTGAAACATATAGTATATTCAGTTGCATTGTGTGGTAATGAAACTAATAACTATGCAATTTCCGTGTTAAAACTGTATGCAAGATGAATTTGAATACATGGAAGCAGTAGCATTTAAAGTAAATTACTTTGCAGTTTTACTTTTTACCATACACACTCTAATGTGCATTCCATTTAAAGGCTTTTTCTCTATTAAATTTTCACCATTTAAAATTCTGCTTTGACCACAGCCTGTCAGATGTCTCCTGTCACCTTCACAGTGTGTTTCAGTGGTATTAAGCTAGGAGTTACAGACTGCAAACCAGAAGAATTTATTACAATCTTTACTTTTACTTTCTGCACAAGATGGCTGAATTTAAAGACAACAAATAACGACAGCTCTGCCACATCCCTAGATGAGTAGCTCCAGTAGCTACTTACGTTTACAATTAAAAGTCTGTTCTTTATTTTGATTTTTCTAACTGTCCTAATTGCTTTGCTAGAATCCTATAATGCCTTTGTTATCCCACAAGCCTTCAGAGAAGGGCAGCTTCATTTTATAGCCTCACCAACTTTGCTTCCTCTTCTTTCCCTGAAAACAGTTTCATGAAAATGTTTACAATGGGAAACGGAGCCCTCTGACTCCTTCACTTTTGAAGGTACAGTGGCTCAGGAAACTTTAGTTCCTTTCCAGTATTTTGCATGTTTATATTGTTCCATATGTAGTGAATAACAGTTATTCAATTAATACTTTGTCAAATACATTCACAGTTACACACATACAAATTAGATCGATTCCCTAATCCTGACTGCCTCTTCTCTGTATTTAAAAATCTGTGTGGACAAATAGTTTGAGATTCCTGTTCCAACTTGGGAGGAATTAGCAAATAAAAACTTCCCCATTTTTCTTGCTTCAGGAACACAATTCCAAATGCAACATCAGATGTCCTAGAAAATATCTGTATAGCATTTATTTGAGATTTCCTGGAGTAGTGGGATTAATTACAAAAGGAAGAATTTTTTGACACATGCTTGTATGACAATCAGAGTCACTTACCCAAATCAATGAAAAAATATATGGCTATTGAAAAACAATATCACACAGGCATGGCTATTCCATAACCATTATTCACATTCTATGTCCGTTCTTCAGCATTTTTCCTGGGATGCTGTTTAAAGCCTCCTGAGGTGGAGTATTTTTGCTATTTGGGCCATTTTATTGCTAGAAGGACGCAAAAATATGAATAAGACTATCCAGTAACTAAAAACTTTTCTTAGAGCTTTTTGAAATAAAATCACATTAGGAATAAAGCAAAGATAGGGCACTTCAGCTGTAAAGGAGACTGTTTCCAAGGGCTTTAGAGAAGACTTCTGAAGACAGAATTACAGTAATGATGTTCTTCACATAGTGCCACACTGAGCTTTGCTTTCTGTAACAGCACCACTAAAATCAGTAGATCCATCCATAATTAAGATGCAGGTCCAAGATTAAACCACAGCGGGATGAACTGGGAGACAGCGTTTTCTGAACTAGATGTATAGAGATTTTTAATTCTTTTTTTCACATTTTTAAAAATTAATATATAAATTAATTTGAAATATGTGCACTACACGTTCTGCTCATGATTCATCTCCACACATCTGCAATATTTTATATGAACCTGCCTGGATTTCCACACAATACATAGGTGTGGAATCCCCTCAACTCTGCATATTTATTTGCAGACTCTGTTCCTTGTAGGTATTGCTGCCAAGTAACAATTTCCTGAACTGCACCGTACTTTAATTACTTTCTTTATTGGTCTGGAAATCTCCTAAAGATGTGGGGGATAGAAAGTGGGGGAAAGGAAATCATAAGAAAAAACCTGAATCCTTTCTACAACTCTGTGTTAACTGCTCATAGAAATAAAGGTTGTTGCTCTGTTAAGGCTGAACTTTGCAGAGAAACTTCTCTTAAGGAATTTTCTTCTGTGATTATATCCCCTGGAGCATAAATTACAGAATAAATACAGGGTAGCTGCTGGGATTTAGCATCATTTGTTGTGACGACTGGGTGGCTCAGTCCATTGGAAAACTACAGTAACATGTCGCCCTGTATACTGCCCTTCAGGAATTGCAATTTTACAGTTTGATTCCCAGCACTGCCTTGCAGGGCTGCTACCGTAATGAGTTTCTGGATCTTCACACACCATGTGAAAGACTCTCTTTGCTGTAGTTTCCCAATAGGGAATGCAGAAAACACTAGCAGAAAAGGTAGTTAAGGCAAAGCATATGAACACTGGAAGGACAGAAGAAAGCACTCTGAACACTTCACCAGAGGCAAACGTGGACTTGCCTTTTTTTCTGTTGCACTGTCATTGTCTTTTCTGCGTTATTATTTCAGAGCACCAACACAGTTGCTCTTATACAGCTAAGCACAGGGTCCACTTGGGGAAATGGGGAATGTTGTGTTTTTGCATGGGTCATGAGTACTAATTGCAAACCATGACTTTATGCACTGAGAAGAGCAAATAAATGGAAAGAACTAGCAATAAGTGAACCAGGAAACTTCAGCTGAGGAAGAAAAAGCACAATTTCACGCACACAAGCTTTACAATAACTTTGTTATGAATTCGTTTGTATTTCTTTTCAGAGCACTCCAAACATTATTTCTGTAAGTGTCTTTTGGCCAGAGAAAGAAACTTCATACTTGGTGCAACCTTTTTCATTAACTGCTTGTGTCTTTTACATTTTACATAACTGAGTTTGTGGACATTAGAGTGACACCTTAATAAAGCAAGCCTGTAAACGTCAGTCATCTTTCCCAATGGCCACTAAAATCTCAAGAGCATTTGTCCAGGACAACATTTTTATGTAGCCAGCAGTAAGAATATGGCTCTATGTTTGGCTTCAAATCTTTTACTTTCCAGGAGAAAAAAAAAAAAAGAAAAAAGAAAAAGAAACCTATAAATTAATATAAGGAAGATGGTGGCTGGCCATTTCATTCCTATACTTTGAGATTTGCTGTAAGTTCCTGTTTCAAAAGCACTTCCATTATTTGGGAAAAAAAAAATAATCCCATTTTAGGTCTTGTCTACAAATGACAGCTGAAGAGCACGAGCAATTCAGTACAGTTAAAATATAAAGGTGAATCCACAAAAGGGTGAGTGCAGTTACAGCATGCAAAACTGCCTGCAAAAGATTCCTCACACACAGGAAAGGCAGAATATTAGTACAAGGCATGTTATAACCACATATCTAGTAGGGATTATTATAAAAACAGTTCAACTCTTCTGCTATGATTAGAACAGGTAGGAGAGAAGAGGATCACACTCCTCACAGAAATAGTGATACCAGTAGAAAACACATACATAGATCCAAATTAAGATCCCAAACCAAAACACTCTTCCCAGGAAACTTTTTTGGAAATGGAATTTAAAAAACCCCAAACAAAAAAAACAACTTCAAAAAAGCGGGTTCAAAGTGTGCCCTGCACAGTTACTGCAGTCTTTTACAGAGTAAAATGATATAAAACAAGTTGGGTTTGTTTTGTTTTTTGTTTTTTTTTTGGGGGGGGGGGGGGGGGCAGGATGAGAAGATGAAGGTCTAAGTCAACCTTAATAATTGGAAAATTATAAATATATAGATAAATCAGTGTATGTAAACTATGTAGAAGTATCCAAATGGAGAGAGATGCATTTCTAACCCAGTAGCTGGCTCTATCAAGCAGAAACAAAAGAAAAAAAAAAAAAAAGAACTAACAGCCAGGATAGGAAATGAGCATATAAACCTGCTACAGCCAGGAATTTTCCTGATATCCAATTGAAATTCCCCATGTCACGACTTGTGCTATTGCCTCTTGTGCTATCACTGTACACCAGGCTGGCTCTGTCTTCCCCCGCACCCTCCCAGCAGGCAGCTGCAGACAGCAATAAGGCTCCCTGCCTTCAGCCTTCCCTTCTGCAGCTTGATCGAGCCCGGCTCTAGCAGCCTCTGCTCGTACACCCTGTGCTCCAGCCTTGATCAGCACAGTGGCCCGCCGCTGGGCTCTGTGCAGTACCTTGGTGGCTTTTTTTGTACTGGAGAGCTCCGACTTGTGCGCAGTGCTCCAGATGTGGTCTCACCAGTGCCAAACAGAGAAGAAGATCATAGACCGCTGGGTCTACTCCTGCTGAGAGCCTGGGGTGTGACTGGCCTTTGCAGAAAGTCACACTTGCCCTTGCTGAGCTCCAGGAGGCTCTGGCCAGCCCATTCTAGCTTGTTCAGGCCCCTCCGAAAGGCTGCCTTGCCATCCTGCATAACCACCTACTTTAGTATCATACATGCATTTGCTGAGTGAACTGTATCTCATCATCCAAGTTGCAAATAAAGAGATTAACAGTATTGGCATCAGTATTGATCCTTTAGGGAGACCACTCATACCCAGCAACAACTTCAACTTCAGGTGACTGATCACCACCCTTCGAGCCTGATGATACAGCCACATTTCACCCGCTTCACTATCCACTTGTCCAGCCCACGTTTAGCTACAACGGTACTATGGGAGACCATCTCATTTAATTGCAAGAGGTACTGGAGGCAGACATGATTTACTAAGGCAAATCTGCACTGCCTGTTTCTATTTACCTTCTCATTCTTCATATGCCTGGAAATGGCTTCCAAGATTTTGCTCCATAATCTTCCCAGTGCCTAAAGAGAGGGTGACGGGCGACCAGCCTATAGCTCCCTTCTTTCCCTTCCTGACAACAGGTGTGAAATTTTCTTTCCTCCAGCAAACTCCCAATCACCATGACCTTCCCAAGATAATAAACAGCACCCTCTCAGTGACATTGGCGAGCTCCCTCAGCAACCCTGAATACATCTCTTTTGTACCCAGAGATGTGTACGTCCAATATTCTCCCCATAGGTATCACTATTAGGACAGTACATAGCACCTCCAGAGGAAGAGAGCTCTGCAGTGTGAGCTTCCACCACTGGCCATTCTGGAAAACAATTGAGCTGTTCTGGAAGTGAAGTATGGCTGTCTTTAAATTGCTCTTCAATTTGTTCAGATTGATAGAGCAGGGCAGGTCAATGGAGACAACGCAGAATAGATTAAATTCTTCACTTAGCCAGAAAAGCAATCACATCTATTTCTCCCTGAATTTGTCATGAAGATCCAGAGGACTTGAAGCTAACACTGCCACTTTAGAAACATTGGTGTGCCAACATAAAGGCATGAAGAGCTCCATAAGGAATATATTAGGGTCGTGTTCAAAACCTGGATTTCCATTGCTCTGCTTCTTCAAAGGATCATCTCTTTCCCAACCTCCAAGAGCAACATTGGGATTGAAAACAGTGAGAACAGCACTGGGGTAGAGGGAAAGATGGGGAAGAAAATGATAGACCTGTCCTCCCACTACACACAGGTAGCTTCTGCCAGCTTCTCCAACTATAATGTCATATAAACAGCATTCTGAATTAACTTCAGACCTTTTTAATTTCTGATTTCAAATTAAACCTCCTCTAAATGCCCACCCACTTCAAGAAAGGCAATTTAATTAATTCCCTGCAGATATATTTGAAGAGACATGACAGCCACCTCCTTAAGATTAGGTAATAATTGTGCTGTCCAGAAGAGGAGACTAGGGGAAAAAAAACACTAGGGATGTTAAAGCCTATTTTGTGGCTACTTTGTGTCATCTGAGGTGAACAAAGCAGATAAGAATGAAACTGTCCCATCAGCTTTAATGGCTGCTAAGGGATCACCATATTTGTTTTCTTTTAATATCACCCCTGACTGCCTGTCTGTGAAATTCATAATTCTATTCAGGGTAACACTATTTTTACCAAATTTTGCCAACTTCACAGGGAAGGTTCCTGACTTTCTTTAGCCCCAAACCCAGAACTAGACAGAAGTTTTGGTAAAGACAGTATTACAAGAGGCCAAATGAGGAAATCACCAGGCATCTGGACACTTTCAGCACATCCCTTGCATTTGAAGGACATGTCATTTGCCAAACCAGTCTGGACATCAATCTTGAGCATAAGAAACCCTACCTGCCTAATTCTGGGCATCACATGACTCACATTGTGCAGTTCACTATTCTTTAATTTTTCACATCTGATCTGGATTTTGCTACTCCAGAACCATTAAAGCACTTCATTAAATATTCAAAAGATCACTAAGCCATCAGTCTACAGTAGGAGCCAAAACTGCATTTACTTTCTTTTCTTTAATCTCCCGGACCTTAATTGCCATATTGACAAAAAAGAAACAGTTGTTTACCTTCTAAATTCTCAGGAGTGCCTGCCAAATTAATCCTTTTAAGCAGTGTTTCTTTAGCTCCAGAAACAACTAAGTAGCATGCAAAGCA
Source organism: Astur gentilis (assembly GCF_929443795.1). Lineage (NCBI taxonomy): Eukaryota > Metazoa > Chordata > Aves > Accipitriformes > Accipitridae > Astur > Astur gentilis. The sequence goes on along the minus strand of NC_064900.1, from coordinate 13,808,014 downwards.
GCAAGATACTCCCTTAAGAGGCAGTAAACATACACACTACTTCAAAATTAACCTTGACTATTATAACTTGTCAAAGATTTGTTCTTTCCTATTCCATATAGTTCAGAGGTTCCAAAAAATGGGTGGTTTCTTAAAGCAGACAGGAGAGTTTGAAACTCTTACTCGCAAGAGTTTTATCACCTAGATAGGTGCAGTGGCCAAAAGACACATGGGGTGGTGGTGGAGCAGTGTTATCTAGAGTGAGCTTGCAGAAACTGAAAGCACAGAGAGAGCAAAATTATTCGGAATTAGACTCCTGGTATACATGAAAATGACCTGCATGTTGCAAAGCCAAGCAATGCTCTAAAAGCTATGAAATAGTGCATAGTAATAATAAAGTCTGTGACACTATGTCTTAAAGTCAGTACTGTACATTTTAGAGCACAATTATTTTTATTCCCCAAGATGTTGATAAATGCAAAAGAATTGGAATTTTTTATATAAACTGACTCTTCTTTTATAACTGAAACATTAAAAAAAAAAAAAAGACTTGTTTCCTCTCGGATGATGCTTACATTTCAGTTGCAAAGGAAATGAAATCTGCTGCAAAAAACAGGACAAGTGAATCATGTTTCAGTACCGAACCGGGAGCGTGTTGATGTGCTTTAGTTACAATCAGCAATACGACTGAAGTACCCTGAATGATTTGCAACAGTTCTCCTCACATTGCCCTCTACCTGCTCTGAGATAAGTCAGCGTTCCCTTGAGACAGTCTTTCCCATTGTGTCTGCAGCAGGAAGTACACCCAAAATAGTTCTGCCAGAACTGAAGCAGCTGGTTAATGGAAGGAAGTTTAAATCAAGAAGCAGCTGCATGTTTAGATGCAATTCAGCATGCGGGACTTAATACAGCCACTTTCTTTGTATCTCAAGGCCTCATCTTTTTTTAAGGATCTCAACAGAGCCTTTATATGGTACCCTACTGTCACCTCTAAATTTCACTGACTCCCAGTTGTTCTCCCCAGCATTATTTCAGTCTAGGAAATGTAAGAGTTTGTTTGCAATAAGGAGGCTGTAACCAAGGCAAAAGGAAAACAAATTTGAGAGGGAATACATGAGAAAGGAGGCTCTTGGTGCTACCTAAGTTCTGAGCAAGATCAATGGGAATAAAAGGGTGCCAGACTGATATCTTGTCCCAAGTGCCACATGATCTTACATGGTTGCAGCCAATACAACAGAATTTCTGCCCAGTTCCAGTAATATTGCTGCACTTACTGTTACCAATGTCAGGGTTATTACGTAGCCATAGCACTGTTTTAGGCTTACCAGGAGCACTTGTAGCAGAAGTTAAATGAGGAGTGCAAAAGGACACATTTTGTCAGTGCCCCGCTTTATTTAGACATATATACTCTGATTATGCTATTGAATGGCTGGAAGGCAGCCTTCCCATAAGTCTCAACCCAATATTTGAAAGCTTCTTAAAATATACAAGAAGATGCAGCACTGACCTTACAAAAGGAGTGTCTCTCATTCTTCTCACAATGAAAATGTAAGCAACATCTTACCTATATATCTATTTAGGCAAGTAATAGTACAGAAGGTTGCTACAACCTTGCTGTTTAGGATAGAGTGCCGAAGAACAAGGTTCTTTTAATTTTGCCAATTCATTATGTCACTCCTCAAGATTATTAAAATAAAACTAAGCTGTTTTGCAAAAAACATTTAGGATAGCATTTCACTTCAGATCTGCTCTCCAGCCATTAATTCATCATTCTGTTATGAAAAAGTGTGACATTTTTACCCCGCTACTCAAGACTGATCTTTACTTGAGGGACAATCTGGCTGTTAGCAAAGAGTAGCACTGGTCCCATTAGTTCTGCTTTGGATGGACCAGTCTTTACAAGGAGACTGTCTAACTATATTAATATAAAAATATCAGCAGTAGCCAAAAGCCCATGTGCTTCAAATATTGTTAACAGCAAATAGGGTGAACATTGGGCAGTAATGAAGGGAAAAAAATTCTAAAACTCTTGAGTGAGGACAGGCACCAGAGGGGTGGCACAATTTCCCCCCTGGAATGTGACTATTTTCTGTCTTTATGGACTTCTGCAGCTTCAGAGTAAACACAGCTATTTGCATCCTAACCCAGCAAGCAATAGGATAAAAATAGTGTTGAAAATCCACTCTGTGGATACTGAACAGTGCTCTAGTAACTTTACATTTAAGCCTATTTTTTTTTTGCTAGCAATTATAGGCAGTGTCGCACAAAAAAACCCCTAAGGCTTATCACTCTTTGCAGAGGAGGTGTTTCCATTTGCAAGAGAAACCATGTGTCTTTCATACATATTAATGCACGAGCATGCTTGTACATGTTCACTTCAGATTTTTGGTAGCCTTCCTGCCTTTATGTCTATCCCTTCACCAGGGCTGGAAATGAATATACAGAGAGTGGGACTGCATTTGCCTTACAGACACCGTCAGTGAAGATTGTTATTCAGCGTTTCTGAAGTCCCAGGCACCACAACTTTTTAATTTGATTCATTGTGCAACAACCTCTGCTCTGCATAGTCTGCTATGCTGACTATGCATTGAGAAGTCTGTTTTAGGTAAGCACTGAAATCTACAGACCTGAGTGCAAGGTATAAACCAACAGAAGATAAGATCAGATTGGCAAAAGACTGCTAATACTTTGGTCTACCAGAACAGTGACACCAGTCAGAATAGAGGACTGCTCTGAGAGTGGGCTCTTCAGGTGACTGGTGCTTATTAGAAATGTTTATATTTTAATGGACAGGGCAAATGGTGCCTAGAACACACTGTGGTATAGCAGTTATGGCTAAGGTCCCTGACAGAAACAATAAATTTTCCCTCATTCATTCATTCTTTTTTTTTTTTCTTTTCAATGCATCCCACTGACCCCTGAAAATAAGGCTGGTCTCCCCACCAGTTTTTGAAACAGGACTGCTTTCCAAGGAGATCAAGATCCATGTCATGACAGGCCATTTGCATGTCCCATCACACACAGAGAGGAACACAACATTGAAGATACCATCAACACAGCTCTCTGGTAAAGGAGCTGCTGTTGAAAGTGTGGATCCTGCAGAGAGTCAGTTTCGCCAAAAGGTTTCTAATTACTGAGAGGGAGAAAAATATATGTTAGAGAAAAGCTCTTAAGGAAAGGTTTCCACTCAGCTTTTCAAAAGGAAACCTTCTGGTTGGAGGCTTTGAGCAACACAGAGGATCCCTGACAATTCCCCAGGCTGTGGGAGGGTGGCACACTACCCAGAGCTTTCATGGGATTTGCTTGCCGAACCTAGGCTACCCAAGTGTTAGCTTGATAAAATATATGACTCCCACCAAAAAAACATGTTTAGACCCTAGCTCCCATGCACCCCCAGCTACTACTGTCTTTCCTACAGAAAGACAAAAGTGGGAAACCCTCAACTCGGCAGTCAGCAAGAGCAGCAAAGCGCAGCTTTTGCTTGTTTCCTGGGATTCTGCCTCCAGGGAACCTGAGGAGGACAACCTCCTACCATTACTGTTGCAGAGGCCGACAAGGCAAGTTGCTCTCACATTCTGTGAGTTTCAGAGCAGAACCTAGGAAGTATCTTATCTCACAGAAAGAAGAGAGAATTTTATATCACTTACTGAAACCTTTCAAAAGGTCAGTTAGAAGCAGAATCAACAAACAAAACCAGAAAATCTGCCCATCATTATGGTACCTGCTAGACAATGGCTAGGGCTAAAGTTTGCATTATATTGAACTGAAGGAGCAACAGCCACATCACACCAGCTAGAAGATCCTATGATGGTCTCTGTAAAAAAAAGATGAAGAATGTAAACACCCTGACGGCAGAACCAGTTTGAGTAGTGCAACTGTTAATTGTGTTCTGTGCAATTTTTCTGCACAGAAGTTTTGTTTGACCACCTGGTTGCTACACTACAGGTATTTAACTAGCTGTTCTGTAAATGATTTGGAGTGCACGCCTCAGGCACCAAAGGCACTTGACCAACCCAATTACTATTCCATCCATAGTCTGTTACTCTGCCCCACCACACTGCCATATCACCATATTCCTACCTTTGGCTGTGATTCTAAAACCCAACTCCTTCACGAGACTCATTCTGTACTCAGCTACATCAAAGAAGCCATCCGCTGTACCCAGGATATTACATTTCCAGCTCAACAGTTCACTTTCAGCGACCTAGCATCCTTTTTCTCTGCCTTCTCATCATAAAGTGTTAGAAAAAAAACAACAAAAAAACCCGAACAACCAAAAACCAAACAAAAAAAGCCAACCCCAAACAACGCCCACACCCACAGGCCCTCAAAGTGCCTTTTCCCATTTCCTGCTCCATTGAGCGTGCTGCTCTTACCCTCCCCTTTTCAGAGAGGAAAGCAACCATTTATGAGCATGTTGTTAGATCTATTGTCTCCCAAACAATCAAGTCTCTCATAGCAGACAGTTCTCCTTTGGGAAAGTTTGTTGCTAAATGTCATTCCAACAGCAGTGCAACATTTGGTTCAAAGATACTGGCCTTTTCTCAGATTTGATGCCTATTCCAATTTCAGTGACCCTCTAAGTATGGCCCTTATACTGGCCTCTTCTCAGATTTGACACCTATTCTGATTTCAGTGACCCATCATACCAGCACTGAAATGTTTTTCTCTTCTCTGTCTCTTGACTATAAATATTGTGGTAGTTACCTTTATTTAAATACGTTATTAAACCTGATTACAAACTGACTGAAAGAATTAAAAAAAAAGAATTCTTAAGAAAAAAAGTATATTAGCTAATCAGTGAACTTTATACTGGGGGTCTTCTTTCCTGGTTCAGGTACATCAAAGTGGAGAGTGACATGGTGCTGTGCTCCTTTCCAGCCTGACCAAGTTACCATGCTAGCAGCTATTCTGAATGGTACTTGCTTTTTTCTAAGCAGTTGATACTGGTAAGATCTTCAGAACTAGTTGGACTGCTAGTTCCAATGATCGTCAGTCTTTCTTGGTGTGCTGTTTCCCTCTGTAGCAGCTGAGTCCACATATCCCAGCTGAACATTTAAAGTTATGGGCAGAAAACCCACCAAGTATGTCAAGTTGCCAGTGCTAGCACAAAGTACTAACATAGTGCCACAAGAGTCATTTTTACAGTGAAAAAGAGAACTGTGGCAGAAAAAGGCTTGTTCAGGATTTTTCTTCCATGCTGGTTATTTTTTAACCTACCTGCTACTGACACTGAATAGAAATGTCTTAGCTCTTTCCAAGAAGAACAATGTCTGTACCAGTGTCCTGAGTTGTGCTATAAAGAACACAACAATAGGAGATGTCTACAATACATGGGAGATGTCAACAATACATGAAATGTCATACCTTTGTTTTCGGCATGCTCCAAAGTTACACCTCTAGGATTTTTGTCACCAACAGTGACAGGCAGCCACTTAATTTGCTTTCATCTCCACTTGGATTTGTACTATGCTATTTTCTCCGAAGTCTTGCCCTACTTTTGGTAACAGCAGGGCAAAAAATTACAAAGAGAATAAACAAGTTGTCTCTCCTTGGATGTCTTGAAAAAGATTTATGCCCCAACTGGAATAAAGGTATGCAAGAGCCAAAGAGTAAGGTAAGGAGGGAGTCAAGCCTGACAGATACAGTCTCATGAAGACTGACTTCGGGTTTTGCCTGTGTGCTAGAAGCCATTTCCAGAAACAGGAAGGAGGGCACTTGGCCATGAAGGCAAACTTGAAATTTCCCCACAAATGAAACATTAATATGAGAGAGGAGGTGTTATGCAAATTAACAGCTGCATAACCGATTTCCTAACACGAGTCCCATCATAATGTGCACACTTGCAGTTTTGTAACTGTACCAAAATCCGCAGGCTCAGAGACCACACATAAGAGCACTTTTTAGAGTAGCATATCTTAGTTCATTGATATTGACTGAGCCAATTAAAATCTTCATTAAGCTATAGGCACACAGCTAACCCTGCAAATTTGAGACAACTAGTTTAGAAGGCTTGCAGATATTTGCGAATCATACTGTTTCATTAGCTCATCTGGCATAACCTGATGACCTTTAGAAAGGCAGATGTGCACCATGCAATGACTTTGCTTTGCAGCTGTCTCACTAGAAACTGTTGGCATACAAACTGTTTAACGTAAAATAAAATGTTATTTTTTGTGGCCTTTTGTTCCTCTGTCCACACAGTTCACAAGTCACTTTTAAAGCAGTCCCCGGTCAGAAACATACTCTGCCTACGTTTTGATCAGAAGAGATTAAAAAAAAAAAAAGGAGCTAAGAAATGCCTTTTCTTTTTAAAAGCGGGATGGCAGTTGTATAAGCATTCCCAACAACAGTTTTTCTGCAAAACAGGATAAAAAGAGCAAAGCTATAAACACTCAAACAGCATGTATAGCATTAATGTTTTCCTCTGTCCTTTCAAAGATTTATTGTCTTTGAAGATACTGCCTCTCAACAGTTCACCACAGTAATGCTGCATAATGCTGACAACCCAGCCAAGGCTCACAGGAGAAATAAATAATGAGAGTAAGTTCTTGAAACAGAATTGACATGAACTGCATTTCCCTTGACTTTACAGTTCCTCCACCTGAGCCCTTATTTCTCCACCTGGAAGTAGTGAGACATTGGAACACGTTGCGGGACCTGTTAACTCACTGACCTGTGGCCAGTGCAACCAACATAATTTATCTCCTTGTGCCATTTATTATGCAATTCATGAGCTTGCTGGTCCAAACATTCCCACATATTAAACATTCCACTAGATAATTAAGAGCAAAGTACTGTTGCATTACGCCTCATTTTAAAAGGATAATCTTAATTTTTATTAAAACTGTTGGAATTCAGACAGCTTGTAATATTAACATGAAAACACTTTCTGGTGAAAATACATTGTGAAGGTGGCAACATTGGAACAGGTAAGAGGACCAACTGTTAGTAGGGCATTGCTTCTCCCACTTACAATACAATTAAGAAAGTGGTATTTGTATTCCCTCTTCCAAAACAATCCAAAATACAAACCAGATCTCTAGGAGGACTGGTCTGTTATTGGTGCTTCAATACGCAGCTGATTTTGCCCTAAAATATTCAAGGCATCCGGGTAAGAACTGGAAAATGAAGCAAAGAAGCATGCATGCCCGAAAGACAGAAATACTAACACAGCCTACATCCCACATGGGACTTTGAGGCAAGGTTTTGCTCCCCCAGTTTTTTTTTTCCTCCGTGTGTTCCTGAAAAGTTAGGCAGAAACATCAGAATGCAAGAACACCCTCCTAATAGAATAAAAATATTAGCTACTTCCCAAGATCTTCCCCCTCCTTCATTGCTACACATAGAATACCAGAATAGGATTGATTTTGTGGCTAAAGGTGTCTCTTCAGTCTTTTCTCAGGTCAGCCACAGATTTTCTCTTTGACCTAGAAGATATACTTAATAGGACAGATCACCTGCTGTGTGCTCCAGTTCCTCAAGAAAAGGGAAAAAAAGCGGGGGCAGGGGGAGAGAAACACTGTACACCTATGATGTGAAGGAAATTTGAAGCTGAATCAAGCAATTTTTTTTATTTTTTTTTTATAAGGCACTCTGGAAATCTCTGGAATAAAAATTCTTTAATGTAAGAAAAACTCCAGATGAACTCCAGTTGTTTAGGCAGGTGTTAAAATCAATCTGTATGGTACCCACTGGAAAAAAGTATACTACACAGATACAGGAAAAAGCAGTACCATAATGACTTGTGAGGCAGCCAAGAGGGAGTAAGAAATAAATACTAAAGTAGCTAGCACAGTGGGCTCAAGATCTTCCTTTCCTCTTTTGTCCCCAGAGTTCTCAGGGGGTTCACCAATGCTTTTCCCAGATGTGTCTTCTTCTGGGAAGTAAACAGTACGGTAACAAGCCCTCTGAACACCCTCTTCAGCCTATAGCACATAAGTGCAATGATATGTTGCAAACAACATAAAGAAGTGTTTTGGTCAGCATGTGCTATTTCGTAAGCAAGAGCAGGTGGGGCACCTGAGCTGCAGAGGACCAGCCTTTTTGAAGGGCAAGAGGGGAGTTGAATGTCTCTAATTCCAGAAAGGAAAACATCAGCTGAACATAAGCTGGCTTTGTAATGTTTATAAAAGTCTGAAATGGCCTGCTGCAACTTTATTTAGGAAAGAATAAGTGATGCACACTCTGACTTTTTGCTAATGGGGGGAATAAACAAACCAACCAACAAACAAAAAAACAAAAAAAAGCAGAGAATCACCAGTAAATTGGAATGATTAAGGGGAGCAGCAACGAGGAGAAAAAGAAATTTCTTGGATACAACCTTGCTTACAACTGCCTGCACATATTTTTGAGAAGACTATCCTCAATATATCTTACCTTCACTTAAGAATAAGATGTTTCACATTTATTACATGCAAAAAGTTAACATACAATAGCTACTGCCATTCTAGCTTACCTCAGTAGCAATCAGTTCATGCAGCCAATGTCCTTAAATACATTTCATTATTATTATCACCATCCAAGGCAGCACAGCATTGCAAAATTTCTTTGACTGTAATTAAACAGATCATTTCCTTTTATTTAATACTGAAAAGCAATAAGATGTTATTAGCAGGTGGAAGTTTTAATGCCAGTTTATTAGTAGTACTGACTTGGTGCCTGCTGATAGTTACTGTGAAGGCCAAAAGGTTAACAAGAGTTGGCCAGGATCAAGCAGCTTGCCAGGTGTTTTCCTCGTGGTTGATGGAGTAAAGCCAATTGAAATTATCAGTTTAAAAACTAGCTACTAGCAACTCTTAGTTTCAACATAGAATCATCATTTTCATGAAAAAAAAATTTAAAAAAACAATTTTTCCTGTCTGTTGCTGCAACAACTGTTACATAATTTTTAATAATTAGAGCCAGTAGCAGCCAGCTTTCTCTTTGACTTCTACAGCTTCCTCACAAAATATAAGTGCAAAGAAAGTGGAGCACTTTAAAATAATAAGGATCTGTTCAACAGAATAAAGTTTCACAGCTTTCTGAATTTTGTAAGTAATATTTAAGGCACAGAACAGGTGTTAAAATTTTCCAGAGGACTTTTAATTACCTAATTCATATCTGTAAAGAGTTGTAATAAAATAACAAAAATATGATTAAATATGAGGCAGGCAGCATGGATAATAAAAGAAATGCACACTGTTGTTTTGGACCGAATACACAGGTATTTGGTCCAAATAAAGCAGATGGCAAACCAAACATGTAAGCATCTACTTTATCTTGCAGATCCTGCAGTTCTCTGATTACTTTTATTTATTTGGGGTATTTCAGCACATCTGGAAAATTAGGCAGGTGAAAGACAGAGGTGACAGATTCATGTTCCACAAATTCATTGTCAGAGGAATGACACCAGTCTTTTAGGGCTGTCCTTTTGGACATGTATGCATATATATATATGTGCATATGGCCATGCCTGTATATATGGACACATAGCATATACACAGAGTTACACATTTTCATCAGCCTTTAGCCTCAAAGGCCTTTTGCCATGAAGACATTAACAGGAAAAAGACATAATTATGACATGTTTTGATTGGTTATAAGTTCAGCTCATTTTTTAAAGTATTTCAAAGGGTCCCAAAAGCCAGAGTGAAGTTCTCACTCTCACTATATCAATATCGAAAGCAGCTTTGAAGAAGTCAGGATTTTACATCCAGATAGCTAACTCGGAACAGAAAGAATAATCATTGTGGGCAGGGAGAACAGGGGGATTTCTATGCAATAGAAACATTTGAAAACTATTTACCAGATAAATTCTGCTCCCCAAGGAGGGGCTTGTATCTTTAGGGGCTTGCCTTGCCAGAGTTGCAAAGCATTTCAGGCAATTTATTTGAAAATCCTTGTATCAAACTGTTCAGCCTCATTCCCTGCCTGTCCATTGTGCTGAATTTTCTCTTCAGAGCCCTATCATTCTCATAGTGCTGCTAATGACAACAAAACATTCTGTTCCCTGTAGAAATTTCAGAAAGATAAAGCTGAAGTATCCTGAGAGGACAAAAGATACATGAGAACAAGCCTTGGAGTATATGATAATCATGACATGAAGAAAACAACTTCTCTGGGCAGCTTGTTCCAGTGTTTGTCTTTCTTCACTATGAAAAAAAAAATCCTTAACATAAAGTTCGAATTTTCCATATTCCAACTTCTGTCCATGGTCTCTCATCCTTTCACCATGCCCCTCCAAAGACAATCTGGCTCTGCCTGCCCTACACCCTCCCAGCAGACAGCAACCAGGGCTCCCTGCCTTCAGCCTTCCTTTCTCCAGCCTTATCAAGCCCAGCTTTTGCAGCCTGTCCTCGTACACCCTGTGCTCCAGCCCTGACCAGCACGGTGGCCCGCTGCTGGGATCTGGCCAGTACCTCAGCATCTCTCACACTAGGGAGCCCCAGACTGGGCACAGTGCTCCAGATGCGGTCTCAATGGTGCCAAATAGAGGGGAAGATTGCTGCCCTCAGCTTGGCGGCTGCTGGATGTAGTGGTTGTTTTTTGCTGCAAGGGCACACTACTAACATGTTAACTTGCTGGCGATTGGCACCCCAGGTCTTTTTCTCCAAAGCTGTTTTCTCTGCTGTGGGTCCAGGCCACGCTTTTGTATTGCATCACCCCAGCACAGGGGCTGAACGCCTTGTGCTGAACTCCTGGAGATACCAGTCAGCCCAATTATGCAGCCTGTTGATGTCCCTCTGAAAGGCAGCCCTACCCTCCAGCACAGCAAACACTCCCCACAACTTACGTAGTATTATATATTTGCTGAGAGTTCACTATAGCTCGTCATCCAGGTTGCAAACAGAGAGGTTAAAGAGCATTAGCATCAATGTCAGCCTCTGAGATGCCACTAGCAGTCAGCCATCCATTTGTGTCATTGATCACAGTATTTTGAGTCCAGCAGTGCAGTCAGTTTTCATCCACCTTATCATCCACTTGTGCAGTCCATATCTCACCAGTTTAGTCACCACAATACTACCAGAGATTGTGCCAAAGGCTTTGCTAATGTCAAGGTAAACATCACAATCACTCATCTCATTGTAGAAGGCAATCAGGGCATGCGTGATTTGCCCTTGGTGAAGCTGCACTGGCTGTTTCCAGTCACCTTCTTCATGTGCCTTGAAATGGCTTCCAGGAGGATTTGCTCCATAATCTACCCAGGGCCTGAAATGAAGCTGAGCAGCCCGTAGCTCCCCAAATCCTCCTTCTTCTTGCCCTTCCTGACAACAGATGTGAAGTTTGCTTTCCCCCAGCAAGCAGGAACCTCCCCTGATCCATGGTATTTCCAAGATGGTAGACAGCATCCTCGCAATGATATTGCCCAGCTCCCCCAGCTGCCTCGGATGCTACCTGTCTGGTCCTATGGACTTCTGTATAACCAGTTGGCTTGTGTTCCCTAGCTCTATCTTCTCCTGGACATAATGCTTCATTCCACCACACCAGCAGGCTCTGTGACCTGAGAAAGCAGAGGGCAAACCTTACCAGTAAAAACAGAGGCAAAAAACCAAAAGCATCAAGTACCTCGCCTTTTCTCCTGTCCTTCATCACTAGGTGTTCTGCCCCACTGCGCAGTGGGTTTGTGTTTTCTTTCCTTCACCTCCCTTTTGCTCTCACTGCAGTTATACCACCCCATCCTGTTGCCCTTCACATCCCTCACCAGTTTCATCTGCAGCTAAGCTTGGGCTTTCTTAGCTCTGTCCCTGCACTCTCAGGCAGCAGCTCTGTATTCCTCCTGGGCAGCCCATCTCCACTGCTACCCTGTATACAATGCCTTTGTGCATTTGAGCTCAATGAGGAGTTCCCTTTTCATTCATGAAGACCTTCTGCCATACGTGCTTGACTTCCTGCCCGTTGCAGAGGACTGTTCTGCTTCAAGGACATTGTCCGTCATGATTCTTTTTGCAAACCAGGACACCATGTCTTCCGGTCTGCTTAAGTGACTTTAGAGGTTGTATTTGCCTTCTGAGGTGCAATTTAGGCACTGTGAAGCCTAATTTCCATTGATTACAAATTTCTGTTGAGGAAACTCAAATGTCCCCAATGCCAAAAATCTTGTTCAGACTTTCCTCTTGCTATTTAGGCCTCGTAATACATTTAAATACCCTCCATACCTAAATCTCACTCTAAGTCAAGAGGTAATTACCTCCTATATGCTTAACTCACCCCTGAAATCAAGAAAGCTTTTGTAATGTTTCCCTCTGTTCAGCAAATACAAGCAAGGCCCGGTCCATTGCCATCATAATTACTATCATATATCCATCTTCTGGAGGAACCCCTCTTGTTCCTCAGTAAGCAACTTCTTGTTATTAAATTGTTTGAAATTCAGAAATAGCACTATACAAAGCATTTTTATTAGCACGCTAGCCAAGAAATGATTCAAGAACATAACAGCTTTTCTGAACTGGATTTAAATTACCATCAATCATTCAATAAACTACAGCAAAATTTCCCCTTCCTGCACATTTTGTCAAACACTGCTGCATGTTTTCCTGACTAAGGCTTATGGTGGCCAAAAGGCATCTCTGAGAGCACTACCGTGTCAGACTTGGATATGCAGGACACGGTATGTACTTTAAAAGACAAGACTGTGTTTGGATTTTATCCCCCCTCTCCCATTATTTCATTTTTCTTCCACACTGCAGTCTTCACAAGAATGGCATATCATCATTTTTCAAAACGTGTCTTGACATACTGCTCAAGTAATCACAGCAATCAGTTTTAGTAATTTACTGGCATATATATTTATTTTTCTCACTATCCCTTTGTGTTCCTCTGCTCAGTTTTATCCATGGCTTTTTGCTTTTCCCTTTAATGTAATCCAGCCCCATAATAGCCTCCTTTCTATGCATATACAATTTTTGTTTGAATTGCCCAGAAATCCAATTGGCTGAGCAACAATCCTACAGTTACTTGGCAGAGACACACCACTCTCCCCTAGCTAATCCAGAAAGCATTCTGACTCCATCAGATCAATATCCAAAGCACAGTTAAATGTAGTTTGCAACAGCCTCTCTGCGGGTAGATGCTAAAATGGCCAAGCTTCTACCTGTTCTGCAGCTAAGACAGCAGTGCAGTCCAAGACAGCTAGTTTGAGGCCTTTGACAAGCATTACTGTGATTTAAAGTAATTCTAGCTAATCTTAATATAGTGTCAAGTCAGGACAAATGCAGTAATCTTGCACTAACCCCAATTACTGTGTCATTTTAGGGCAAGGTACAGTCTTGTTTCATCCTCTTCACATGAGAAAAATGGAAAGGAAATTGTTTATCATTTGGAATTGTTCATGATCATATTATCATGGCTTGAGACTTTCAGTATATAAGCCTCAGCTTCCCTGGGCATTTAAATTTAGCACATGGACCTGTTTCTATTTGACAATAATCAAGTAATGCTTTCAGCTTAGTACAGGCTCACAGAGTAACAGAAACTATGTTACATAATATGGTACAAGTCATCCAGGTTAGAAGAATGCTTTCCAAAAAGTAATATTTGTGTATTTATATCCATTGACTAGATGATGTCTACTTCATGACTAAGCAGCTACACAAAGGCAGAATCCTGTTCATACCAGTGAAGGAAATCTTCTCTGTTCTCAGGTTAGTAGGAGGCTGTATTTTGTTTTAGTGCTTTTGGGGGTTTGCCTGTGCCACCCAAGCATGTTGTGCACAATATTTAGTAAGCCTTCCTTGAAAAGAGCTAATTACATAGAGGGATTGGTTTGACTGTGGACATTTTAATTTCCAGCTCTGATGTGGTTCTCCTCAGTGTCTGGACGCTGCGCATTCTTATTGTATCTTCCAGGACAGGACTGGACATGAACAACTAGAAGGCAATGTGATAGGCAGGTCAAACACTGCCCGAATAAGGAGCGTAACTCATGCTGGTAGAGCTCATTCAACTTCAAGAGCTTGGAGAGAGCCCAAGATTTCCAAGTCAGAGATACTGCAGCAAACAATATCGTGGCACCATGTAACTGAACATCGTGTCATAATATACATGGGGTACAGGGAAACAAATTAAGCTTTTATACAGGACCTTGATGTAGGGATTTCCAGGAGTATGGCCTTAGAACCCCAACATTCTTTTAATATGTTTGTTAGTATCTCCATGCACATGGGCATATATGCACATCATTTATCTGTGTGATAAAAAAATACTTTTATTTTAAATATCTTATTAAGACATGTTCCTTTTTTTTTTTTTTTTTTTTTTTTAACATATTTGTAACACTGTACAACCAGGGTGGGACTTTCAAAAGCAGTCAACAGAATACTCTAATCCTCTTGAAATAAGAGGTCTAAGTTTGCTTTTATTAAAATTCATGGCACTGGTCTCCCAGAGAAAATAGTTAGACCAATTAGCTGAGCGATTTAAAATCTCTCACCTGCAGGACACAGGGAACTATGAACAATAGCAAGGATGAGTCAGTTGAAAAGAAAAAAAAGAAAGGGGGGGGGGGGGGGGGGGAGAAAAAAGATATTTCCAGAAAGGCCCAATTACAATTTTAAAAACATTACAAAGTGAGGAATGGTCAGGAATGTAGCAGATTCAGTACAGTTGGATCCAAGTAAAGAATTTGACAGACTGCTTCACAAACATCTTGCATAGAAGAACTCATTCAAGTAAGCTTGAATATGGATGTCGAGGTACAGGAAGCCAACTAAAAGGTTATGGTCCAAAGGTAATAATACAGTGTCATGGGGAATTTTCTGTACAGCTTCATTTTTTCAATATTTTCTAAACTTTGCCAGCAAAAACTGAGGTTTAAGAGGTTGTTTGACAGTACAGGTAAAGAAGATGAAAGTGGAAAGGGCTGAGGAAGATCCAGAAACAACATGGCAGATCAACCATGCAAGAAAATTAGGCAGCACACAGGGTCTGTAAAGCTCCATAAAGATGCAACTGTCATTTATATCATTCTGCTCCTTGTCTTTTTTGTTTGTCTCCTTCAACTGGTACAGCTTGTCTTTTAGACAGTCTTGTCTTCGGAACGAGACTTGTTATTTTGCTATGTGTTTTATTCAGTTCCTAACAAAATAGGTCCCCAAATGGCTGAGATTCCTTACGGTATTACTTCAATATAAATGTTAAACAACAATATTATTGTTATGCTATAGAGCTGATTCACATCAAGGGATTTGGAGTTGATTCATTCATCATTGTCAGGCAGGCAGTTTAAATTCCATTCGAGCCCATATGCAACAACCCAAGAATAATATGATCACTTTTTAAGGGTATGAAGGGAAAAGGAGTCTTGGGAACAATTTGAAATGAAGGAAGTTCACTTAATAACTGAAGTCAAACTGGAGCTCAACAACTTAATCTGTATTACTGTACCTTATTGGCTGCATCTGTGGGTTAGTGTGTGGCTCCATGAGACTTGTCTGCAGGACCCTCCTCAAGCTGGTATAGGGCTTTTGTCTGGCATTCCCAGGAGTGAAACACTGGCAACAGAGCAGCCTGTGCTCTCCTGGACCTACTGCCACATGCCTAAGTCATGATGCCATGGACTGGTTCTAGGCAGACGAGATAAGATTCATTCTCAAAGGGACACAGTGCCTCTTGCCACAGCAGGCAGTGAGATTTTGTAGGCAGCTGGCACTTGGAGACATTAGGTGTTGGATTTTGGATTCTTCACGGGCTGGTCCTGAGACCTTCCTGCCTTGCACTCAGCACCAGCCAGCAGGCCCAACACAGCAACAGTAATATTGGCTTGCCTGAGAGGACATCAGGAGACAACACCTAATTCAAGCATACTCGCCTGAGAAACAAAATACTGAGCTCTGTAGTGGACTGTCTGATTCCTCAGCCATCCAGCAGACTGAAAGATTTTGTAGAGCACTTCCTAGAGATCAAAGACTTTCTTTGGTGTGCAGATGTCCTTTCTACACTCACGGTAATGTGTGCTTTTCTGATCTCAGCGCTCCATTTCCTCCCCTGCAAGAACACCTATAACTAAACTTTTATTTTGCTTCTTTGTATCATTTCCAACTCAAGTAATCTTTCAGAAAGTCCTTCTGCTTTACCCAGTCATCATACTTCTCTCTGAAGTGGCATGCCGACCATCAAAATCAAATGCATCTAACTGCATTAGGCTCCAACATCACCACCAGACCAAAAACTGAACTATGGATTACAGGTAATCTGAAACAAGAACACAGAGCTTGATCTGGTTCCAATTTCGCTCTTACTTATATATTCATTGTATCATCCAAGCAACACAATGCAAACCTCAGAATATATTACCCAATGACAATAACTACAATGAATCTCAGCTCTTCTCCTTGACTATGTACTTCAAAAAGGGTACCCGAGAGAAGCAAATTAGGAATATATCTTTTCTTTGGATATACATTAGTGGAGTACCTTAGTATGGCAGTCAGGGACCCAAGACAACTTAATTGGATAAGATACAAAACCAAGGTCTTGACCGTCTATGTTCAGTGAAAAACCCAAGGGATTTTTGCAAGTTTGAGCATTTAGCCTGTGTTTTCTCTAAATGCCAAATTAGATGAAATTTGGAGCATCAATTTGCACCAGGGGAGGTTTAGATTGGATATTAGCAAAAATTTCTTCACCGAAAGGGTTGTCAAGCATTGGAACAGGCTGCCCAGGGAAGTGGTTGAATCACAATCCCTGGAGATATTTAAAAGGATGTGTAGATGTGGTGCTTAGGGACATGGCTTAGTGGTGGGCTTGGCAGTGTTAGGTTAACAGTTGGGCTTGATGATCTTAAAGGTCTTTTCCAACCTAAACAGTTCTATAATTCTATCTGATTTGCACTGTACTTCTCATTTGGAAAACTGTGTTGACTGTATTCCAGGCCAAAAAATAACTATGCAAAGGCTGGTGGATTGTTTATTAAAGTCTTCACAAGGAAAGGCATGACAAATATAGCTTGAGATACCACTAGGAATTAGGATACCATTTTCAAAACTCATTTTTTTAGGATATAATTTTCAAAACTCATTTTTTAATGATAGTTTACTATAAAAGGTAAAGTTAGAAAAGGTACATTTAAAAGCATGAGTTCGAAATGCAGTGTTTTCTTTGTATGGTACAGTGAATTTGATGTAGGAAAGCATTTTTGCCTCTTAAAAAAAAAAAAGAATCTTCTCTCCCTACAGAGCCAGTTTCATCATTTTTTTTTCTATTTTAACTAACAGCTGTGGGGTCAACAAACATTCCCCACAGAAAAATATTTTCTTTTATTTCTAATTGCTGTACTTGCTCACTAGTTGCCTTCACTTAGGAAAGTGCAGCAGCTAAGCACTCAGCAGTCTGTGAACTCCTGCATCTTTCACATTGCGTGCTGGGGTACCCAAGGGCAGGAAAGCAACCCTCTCAAATGCCTAACAAATGCACTCAACTTGAAAGAGACACAGGGGTTGTCATTGGCCTCTGGAAGCAGCTTGCCAGCAATGGGGGCGGGAGGAGAAGAGAGAAAAGCACAAGGAAAGTGAGAGAGAGGGAGGCAGAACACGCTGTACCATAGCTCAGTGTCACAAGAAATGCAACTGAGCTGGGTTTGTTTACTAACAAAGATGTCAAATGCTTGTTTGATGCTTGGGAATGTTCATATTCCATTCAGGGATTTGACTGTGCTTTGTCTTATGAGTGAGGAGCTTGCTGAGGGCTTAGAGGTGCAGGTTTTCCTTTTTTTCTTTTTTCTTTTATTTTTTTCTTTCATTTTGCTGACTTATGCTTAAAACCAGTAGTACACCCACAAAATTGTTGTTAATAAAGGCACCGTATCTTTCAAAGTCATCTGAGAGACTTCTGACAGCTACGCACAACCTCTGCATATTTCTGATGGCAACACAGAAATGGAGCCCACACAAGACAGGCAGTGGGGCTGGGATATCACCCTCCTTCCCCATTGCAAGATGTGAACTGAAAGTGAAGTAGTTCAATCTTTCTGTTGGGGCACGCATTTAGGGGAGGGTTTTAAAGCTATTGGGTGATGAGGGGAGGTGGAGAATAACAATATTAAGGTAATCAATTCCCAGCACTTAGCCTAGCCTTTGAAAAAACTCTGTCCAAATCTTTCTTCAGATTCATGTGTCTTTCCTTATCTTTTTTCAGCCAGATACCACTTAACACAGAGAAACTCTGAATGGAAAAAGGAGTGCTACCTTGGAGTCATTGCTGCAAATATGCTGACAACTATTTTCTATACTCCTCTCATTTGTTCTTAGTATTTGCATCATAGTAAAATGCAAGAGCCCACAGAGATTTCTACAGCCCCTGCATTTATTTCCTACATCCCCGTGGCTGTTTGGTCTTTAATTCAAATGCTGTGTATTTTCATGCAGCATTGCCACATGGACTACTGGTCTTTAACTGCTACCACTAGAATTAATGTGAAATATACTTCCACATTTACCATTCAACTGGGCGTTCTCCTTCATGCAAATTATGCTAAAAAAAAATGATATTAACTGTTACCAGTTACCAGTAACCATACTGAATATGTTACCAAGAAGCTTCTGCTGTTTTATTAGTAATTACAGATAGTAGAAATAAGTGCAGGATGCAGGAACTAACACCACTGAAGCTGTCATAAACTAAGTAGAAATTTCGTAGTAACTTCTGAGGCTGATTTTCATTAAACACTATTTGACTTACGGATAACACACTAGACCACTTTGATCCTATAGTACACTTAGATATTTTCACCAACCATCTCCATATGACTGGGGAGGCAAAGAGCATTATTTACTAGCAGACCATTTACCTCCACCAAGTCCCCCACTTCACATCTCACAAAGGAATTACAATACATTATTTCTATTCTATATCCTGGAAAAATAAAAAGGGTTTCCTGATTCCTGGGTGTTTCCTGATCCTTGGAAGAGAAATCCAAAACAAGGCAAAACACCACAAACAGAAAAACAAGTTTTCTTGCTACCAGGCCCTCTTAAAGGCTGACTTTTTTTGCCAGACATGCTTTTTGCTCCTGCTTCAGACCCTTTTTATTCTTTTTGGGGTTTTTTTTCAGTATTTTTCTTAGCTTGTAGCTGAAACTCCACCACCGTCCCTCACTGTGATCACGGTAAATTGCGGATCAAAACAGCAGCTAGGGAGGATAAACCCTGACCACCACAGCCCTGAGCAGGAGCCTTAATTCCTCTCCATTCACAGCAGTTCCTTGGATAGTATTGTGATGTTCATTTGACTTATGTGTGCCATCATGTGGCCAAACACAGTAACACCCAAACATCACAAACCGTACTTTTGTTCCGTTCTGCAATTTTAAATACGAGATGAAAGTGAGATAGAAAGAGAGCTGACGGCAGAAACACATTCATTCGGGCCTGTCTGTCCAGCAGGAGCTCAGGGTTCCCCAGGTGACCTTGCCCTTCCTGTTCCTGCACGGCTGCTAGCAAGCCAAATAAGGGTTATAATCTTTGTACCGCTGGTAAGTATATCGCTGCCACAAAAATAAAACCCTAATGCGTCTTCAGAAAGTTCTGCATTTCTAGTAGATGCCATTATATCCTTGCAAATCAGAGAAGAGCTCAATCCTGCTTTACCGCTGCAGAGAAGGTGCTGACTGACCACCCTGCGGAATGAATCAAGCTGATTAGCTGTCTGGAGCAAACTGCCAAGGGCCCAGCGCAGAGCGGTCACCTTTACACACAACAGCACAAGAAAATTACAATTTCAAAAACATTTAGACACTTACACTAAAATAGCAAATCCGGTCATTTTCATGAGTGTTGCTTAACACAATTTCATGGCCTCACAGCCTTGCTGAGTGGCATTTTCTGCGCCTTTCTCTGGGCAAGGCTAAGGTGAGTGATTAAAGCTGGCAGAGCTGACTCGCCCCAAACACAGGGGGTTGGGCTGCATGGCACAGCAATGGGTGTTATCAAAACCTAACATGCACAAGGCAGTCCTTGAGAAGTCGCAGGTCAGGCTGGCCCGATCACAAACACAAACCGGACCGTGGTTCAGGGATGACCAACTGCAGAATCACCTCTCCTCAGTTCATGTATATAAATATTGGAGGCTGTAAAGTAAGGCTTGTACGAGGGAATAAAATGAATACAAAAATACAAACAGCCTATCGTATTCTACAGAATGAAGGAGCAGAGCTTAACTTAAACATTTATTCATAGAGCTTAAAGGCAGACAAGACCATTACAATCATTTTGAATGACCTCCTGTGTACCACACGCCACTAAATTTTACCCAGTTACCAATGAAACAAGCTCAATAGCTTTTGTACAGCTAAAGGATGTCTTCCAGAGAGGCATCCAGTCTTGATTTCAAAGAACAGCAACTCGGAGCCCAAAAACTTCCCTTGGGATTTTGTATCAGCGACAACAACACACACAGTTCAAACTGTGGCTCATGACTACAATTGAGTTTGTCTGGCATCAGTTTCCAGCGACTGATCTGCTCTGTCTTTCCATGCTAGTTTGAAGAGCCCGTGACTACTCAGCATTTTCTCTCCTCAAAGGCACTTACATGTTGCAATCAAGTCATCTCAAAGTCATCTTTCTGATACCTACACAAACTGAACTGGTTTTGCATTTCTCATTGCTAAAAGTCGTCTCCAGTCTCTGGATGACTTTGGAGCCTGTTCTCTACACTGGCCATAATTTTTATCATTAGACCGTAAAATACAGTTTTTCCAGAACTAAGGAAAGTGTTTCAACAGAGTCTTTGCTAACGCACTACACAGAGATAAGATCCTTTTTTACCTTCCTCCTTAATGCCTTATCAACAGCCCCAGATCTCAGCAGGCCTTTCTGACACAATCTTGCATTGAAGGCTTGAGATATTGTCTAATGCCAACACCTAAGCCCTTTCTGACTTGTGAGGGATACAGTTCCCCGTTTCAAAGCTAACACCGCTGTTCACTGTTTCTAAATCAGTGGTACTTTATGCTTGGCTGAATTGAAATCCATATTGTTTCAATGTGACTTTTGTGTGAGCGGAGCTCAGCTCCTCAGTGATCTAGATCTGCAAGACTGCCGTTTGTCCTCAACATGTAACATTTTTATGCCCTTTGTATTACCTACAATTTTTATGAACCTTAAGAGTGCATTTACTTCCAGGTGATGGGTGGGGATGTTCAATATCATGGACCTGGTATGGGCCATTGAGATGCACCAATAGTGCCACCCTGGTTTTGGGTAATGGCTTCCCACTGACAACTACTTCCACATCCAGCAAGTTCCAAATAAATTAAAGACACACTGACAAATCCAAAGGCTGCTACATCTTTAAGCAACCACGATATTACATCACACTCTATATCAGTGTCTAAGTCTATTATATCTTCATGGATATCAACGATGTCCTTAATCAAAAAGCCATAAATCCGACTGACATTCTCCAAAAACTCACCTCTACTACCATTTACTTTTATCTAAATCTATCAATTCTGTATAAATCAACTCTGCATCGTTTGCCCAATACTGAGCCTGAGAGAGAAGTCATGCTAACAAGAATTTTACTGTCCATATCACCGCAATCATCTTGAAATAGGAATTCTGTAATTTTCCCAGTAACCTAAAATGTATAGAGAATAAAAAATATGATCTCAGGTAACTGTTTTGCATCCTTGATAAAAGGCACCTTAACTCAGCAAGCCTGGGTGTTAATCTCTCAGAGGCACTGTTCAACAACCTCCTCAAAATTATCACCATGGCTGCGGGGCTGAGCCGTGCCCTGCGGTGGGTCGGTCGGAGCCGGCTGGAACCGGCTGTGTCCGGCTCAGGGCAGCCCCGGCCTCTCCTCACAGAGGCCGCCCTGCCGCACTGCCCCACCGCCAACAGCACCTGGGCACCTGGTACAACGGGTCTCCAGTATTTCCCTAATTTTATTTCTAACATTTCTGTAGATATTAACCTGTAAAACACTGTTGTCATGCCATGGATTTCTCCCAGCAAGCACAGGATCTCTTTCCCATCTTCTGTTCTTCCTAACACCTGTGATCAGTTTGACTGCCATGTCTCCTTCCATCTGTTGTACATTAGTACTTCCTCTTTATTACAGAACGGGCTTTTGCTTGAAATTATTCTGTTTTATTGTAGAATTGAGAGATCTTAATGTGTAAGGATGGTTTTTTAACAGCAAGTGTTGAATCATAGTTTTCTATTACATTCTCCTTTCAAATTTCCATCTATTTCTCCTCAGCTTTGGGAAATCAGCCCCTGAGGAAGGCCAGGGAAGATGCTACCGTTCAAACAGCTCCTCTTTCCATTCTGATTTTCCATAGGCAATAATTAGTAGTATCTATGTTTTTGCCATCTAACAGGCTAAAGATTAGTATTTCTTAGCATATCATCCTGAAGTACAAAAATGCAGCTACTGGGTCCTGAGTGCAACTCATACGATATAGGAAATTTTTAAATTCTAGCAGTTCAGAAGTTCTAACAAAATTTCACTACTGGCTGCATGATACAGTCAGTATACATGTCTCAAATTGAAGTTGCCCATAAACTGTCTTTATTGCAGAAAGATGCTTAGACAGTCACGTGTGGTATTCTGTAAGCTGACTTAATAACCTGAACGGGAGAATGTCCTCTTCCCCACCTCAAATTGTGCTAGTGAGAGCACCGGTGACTATGCATTCAAGATGACTACACTTCCAGCTTACCAGCCACACTACAAAAATTGTATCAACTCCATACTACTTCTGAATAGGCCATAGTCAGTCATTTTAACATGCGTTATCCCAGTTTTCACCAGATCAGATTCCAAATCCCACGCATTACACATCAACAGGGCTTCAACAACTGGGCACAGCAAATAGAAAATACACCTAACTACAGCAGTCCAGGACTTTGGGTTTAGCGCAGCTGCAGTCAGTCCCAAGAGGGAGACAAGGTGTGGTTTATGCACCCTCTCCAACATTCAGACCTTTGAAATGGCTCTAAGTTATGCTTGCAGCTTGGCTCTCCCAATTGCCCATGCTCCAAGAACTCCTGAGACCCAGTGACACAAAATAGCTGAATGGACTCTAATGCCCAAAGTTTCCTCCATCTGAGAGGACCTTGAGCCAGGCAGTTAGGTAGCCTTTACAGCCTCCTCACAACTCTGAAGCATAGATAATCACCAGAGGATAGAGACCACACCAACATAACAGAAAATTTATCTCTCCTAGCACATAAATCCTTTTTCTCACATACAAAAAATAAAATTTACACGAACCACTGACCAACAAAACTATGAGCCCTACAGCACTGGCCATCAGATATAGGCCTGGTGAAAAGAAAGTGAGATTCAGAGAAAATGAATTCCAGAGCTAGAGACCTTTATCTTCTCAATGAAAATCCATGCAAACTTCAGCTGAGATCAGTGGTTGAAGTGGTGCATGGCAAGGCAAACCGCTTCTGCTCAGTGAAAACCCAAGTTGTTTTGTAAAATACGGACTTGCTATCTTAAATTTCTTGTAAAAGTGATTTGTAATTTGATGCTGTTGTCAGAGACAAGATACAATGTGATCCTTGGGATTAGCATTAACAAGCTGCTAAAAATCAGCAGAAAGCACACGTCTTTCTTACATTATTTTCAAGGAAAGTACTTCAAGAAGGGCTAATAACAGTTAATTCTGCAGGTCAAATTAAAAACAAACAAACAAACAAAACAAAACAACCCCAGGAACAGCCATTGAGTTACCAGCTACAGAATTAAAAAAAAAAACAAAGAAATAAATAAATGAATAAGGATTCATGAACCAGACCATGTTTCAAGGAGCAGCTGGAGAACCCGACATCTTTCAGTTACAAGCCCCTTAGACAAGATGAGTAAAATTGCCTCACCTTTATCTTAAACTACCTTATCCTTTCATTCTGTTATCACTAACTTCAAACAAATCACTCACCTGCCCCCAGATTTAAAAAACATTTAAGTGGAATGATAAGAAGGGAGCAGAACTGAACTGATGCCACTGTTGTTCCAACCGTCTTTGACAGAAAGGAGCTATATCACAGCATCAGAGAGACCTATCCAGAGCCATGTGGGACATCAGCAATAAAAAAAAAATGCTGGATTTACATGGAGAGGAGAGAATAGCATCAGTTTAGGGAAAGAATTTGCCTACCCCACACAAAGTTTGAAAGGAGCACATAAAAATAAGAATTTACTAACAAAGAAATATACCTTGCCCATAAGTAACCATAAGTAACACTTCAACTACACAGAAAGGGCTACAAAACTCAGGGGCTACAATAAATGTGTAGTAGTTTTGTTTTATTCAAGTGCTCCTTAAAAAAATGGCAGGTTGCCAGCCGATGAACATACTGCAAAAGAATAAAAGGTGGCCTCACAAGGAAGGACTTGTTACCTGTGAAGGAGCAAAATGTTACCTTACATGGAAAAAAATGCAACTAGCAATAAATTTAATATGTGCCCAGCCCTGATTGTGGCACAGATTTATAGAACAATATAGCTAGAAGGGACGTTAAGAAGTATTGACTTCATCCCCCCCCCAGTCCTAACATAGGACTTTATATTTAGGCCATTTGTGACAGGCTTTCCAAACTGTTCTTTGCAAGTCTCCTACGATGGAGGAGCAAAAACCTGTTTATACAATTTGCTCCATAAACCTCATCATGAAAAAAATAACACACACCCCCAAACCCCCCCAAAAGGACCCACACAAACAAGCTTTGGCCTAGCGTATAAATCAGTCTTTCCTGATGAAGTATAAATCCCATTGCTTCCTGTGCTATCCACCATGAGTACAAAGATGACTACTACTTTCCTCTTCATAGATGCTTTTTTTATATTTGAAGACTTAATGTGGCCCCACCCCATCCCTTTCCTCTTCACTTTCCTTTCCTCTTTAAGGTAAAGAAACTTAGCACCATTCCACGACAGGGTAACATTCAAGTTCTGTCCTAAATAAAGATGCTGTTGCAACCTGGGCTTAAGAGAGGCAAGCATCCAACTTCCTCACTGAAGATCAAAACTTGAAATAGCTCCAGAACCTTAGGGAATAAAACACAAAAGCCAGGAAGATCATATTATGTTTATTGCAGTATTGAGTCTGATCTATCACATATTTAATCAGTCAGTTCCCGCTGCTGTTACCTTCCATACAAAGCCACAGAAACCAATCTTTCAATCAGAAAAATCTAACACAATGAAGACTCATCCTGCACTTAATTGAATCAACTACCTGGAAACTTGTCCCAGACTAAAAAAAAAAATTCTTTTGCATTTCTGTTAAGCTTCAGTATAGCAGGTTACAATACTCTCACAATATATCCAATTTTCAGTGTGATATTTGTCCATGAACTATCCTAAATTTGTCATCTGTCACAGGTCATTTAGCTCAGACAGGATGGTAATAATAGGAGGAAGATGCAGAGAAAAAGAACACTTACGAGTTATCATGTTGACAGTGAAGGACAGAGTACATGTTGTTTTGTTTCATCTTTTACTATAAGATACTTCTCCAGACTTTGTGCTTTGTGAGGTTTAGGATATTTCAGTGCACTTTTCTTACAGATAAATGAGGTGGCACCATGGCCATTCCCACGCTTGTATTCCCCTCAAGTTTATACCATATATAGCTATGCTTGACCGCTGAATCTATATCAAACTTATTCATAAAAATAATGGACAGCCTTCTCCATGCTCTAGTATACATTTAATCTTATAGACATATATTTCAAATTGTTATGTACAAATATTGAGTGTTTAATCTGATTTATTGTGAAGCATTAAAACTTAAAAGAAAGCAGTGAACCATAAATGAGGAGTCTCCAAGAATAGAACTCTAGCATTTTTATTTTCTGTTTTCCTTTTCTGCAGCTATTTTTTAACTCTAGATCCCCTTTCTAGGCAATCAATAAAAGGCTTTCACATATGTTTTAATTCCTTTCTCCAAACTTTACAGTGTGTATTATCTTACAGTATGCTGTTTTCTGCATTATTGTCATAACTTACCTTGCTTTAGTAGATGGCAGATTATCCCACAATGCCTTGTGGGAAGAATTGAAAAAACTGATCACCTACCAAGGAGTAGCTCTCCTGTACTTGGGGAGGAATTTCCTGCAAGTGGGAAGGAACAATCCCATGCACCAGCATGTGCTGGGGGCCAACCAACTAGAAAACAGCTTGGCAGAAAAGAACCTGGGGGTCCTGGTGGACACCAAATTGAACATGAGCCAGCAACCTGCCCTTGCAGCAAAGGCGGCTAATGGTATCCTGGGCTGCATTAGGAAAAGTGTTGTCAGCAGGTTGAGGGAGGTGATCCTTTCCCTCTACTCAGCACTGGTGAGGCTGCACCTGGAGTACTGTGTCCAGTTCTGGGCTCTCCAACACAGAGAGATATGTAGCTATTGGAAAGAGTCCAGTGAAGGGCTACTAAGATGATTAAGGAACTGGAGCATCTGGAGCATTATGAGGAAAAGATGAGAGATACGGGACTGCCCAGCCTGGAGAAGAGAAGGATCAGGGGAGATCTTATCAATGTATATAAATACCTCAATCATAGAATCATTTAGGTTGGAAAAGACCTTTAAGGTCATCAAGTCCAACCGTAAGCCTAACGCTGTCAAGTCCACCACTAAACCATGTCTCTAAGTGCTACATCTACACGTCCTTTAAATACCTCCAGGGATGGTGGCTCAATCACTTCTCTGGGCAGCCTGTTGCTTGACAACTCTTTCAGTGAAGAAATTTTTGCTAATATCCAATCTAAACTTCCCCTGGTGAAACTTGAGTCTGTTTCATCCTATCACTTGTTGTTTACACCATCTTGAAGGGAGGGTGTAAAGAAGCCTGAACCAGGCTCTTTTCAGTGGTGCCCAGTGACAGGACAAGAGGCGATGGGCACAAACTGAAACACAGGAGGTGCTGTCTGAACATCAGGGAACACTTTTTTACTGTGAGGGTGACTGAGCACTGCCACAGGTTACCCAGAGAGGTTGTGGAGTGTCCCACCTTGGAGACGTTCAAAAGCCATCTGGACATGATCCTGGGCAGCCTGTTGTAGGTGGTCCTGCTTGCGCAGGGGCATTGAACTGGATGACCTTCAGAGGTGCCTTCCCACCTCAATCATTCTGAGCTAATGTTCTCTTATTTCTGAATTATTTGGAATGCTGTGGCGATTCTGTATAAAAGGGTAGAAAGCTGCTAAGTCTGGTAACTGTCTGGTAACCATCAACAGGGTGTGGATGTTGAAATTCTAGTTGAAATTGTAACAACACAAGCCTAGATATCCAAGGAGATAACAACAAGCCCATTTGCAGCTAAACCAGGAAGCACACCTCACTGGGCATGTCACTATAATCTCCCATCTTGTTTAGGACCTGTGTGCAGGAACAATTGTCAGGACAAAAGTATTGCCCTAGTAGCAGAACTGCCATATCAGACAGTCACTACCAGAAGGCACAAGAAGTTCCATAACAAACATAATTTTGCAATAGTATAAACCTGTGGGAAAATTTCTTCCTAAACACAGGCTATTGCAAATTGTCTTATGATCTAAAGCATGAGAGTTTGTCGCGGTAGAGACGGACACGACAAGTAATAGATCACACAAAATGGCTACTTCATTGTTCTAACACACCTTTTTATACCCTTCTTTAGAGTACGTGTTAGTATATGATTGGTTTGGTTAGTAACTAACAATTCATGATTGGTGAGTTCGTTAGGACGGTTCTTCTTATCACTGTCTTGTTTTTGTACCGGTCTTCTCGGATCTTTCCAGACTCTTCAAGGATATACCACAAGCTGCTCGAGGTCGCGCTGTTCTCGAACTGTCAGGAACTCCGTAGATTCATTACATTCCCCGACAAGAGTTTACATCCTTCATAGTCCTACCTCACTGCAAATTGTTGCCCTTTCCATCAATGATGAGGCTAGAATAGAGTAAGTCAATTAGCAGAGTCCCTCCACCTGGTTGCTGGATTCAGCATGCGTTAGTTTTGGAAAATACAAAGGATATCTACAAACAGAGATGTTTGTGCATCTTCATCAGCTCTGCACATCTGGGCACATGTTCCTTTCCTGATATAAATCTAAGCAAAGAGAGGCAAAGCATTGGAGTGTATTGTTGTGAAATTGCCAACATTCTTCTTTATCTTAATCCTTAGTTATATACTAGAATTTCCATGACTGGGATCAACTCCCATGCATATCTATATACACATGTATTTTATTAGTTCTTTTCTCTCACTGAATGATCAATGGTGTTTTAAGAACTGCTTTGGTTAAGAGTATAGCTACTTTGCCTGTTGTAAAGCTGTTGAGATATTTGTTTTGGTCATCAAAATTGGCCAGCTTTACAGGCTACCTCAATACAGAGCATTTTGACGTAAGTGTAAGAACTACCCTATATGAATCCCTTAAGGTCTTACAGTAAGTCATATCTGACATCCCATTTGTCATCCTGAAATCCTGAGAACAGAAGACAAATGGCCCTCAAAGTTGAAGGGAATCCTTCAGACAGAAATCACTTAAAAAATAAGTTAATAAAGCATAGAGATGCTTATGCACAGTAGTCATCAGGCTCATGGGCTGGGATTTTGCTCAGACCTCTTTAAATAACTTCCTAGATAAAGACGAGAATTTAATTTTCCTGATAAAATTAGACCGATTAATCAGACAGCACAGCAAAGGATGTATTTCCCTTCTATAAGGGAAAAACCAGCTAAGATAAAGAATTTATTAGCAAGAAGAGTTCTCCTTAGACTTCCTTGGGAAATGAAGGGCAAGCCAATAGTAAAATATTTTAAAGCTCATTGTGGGCTTTTGGAGCACTGGTGAAATGTGCACCATCTATCAAGATTATTAAGATGAAACTATTAACCCTCTGACAGTTTAATAACCATTCTTTATGTTATAATAACACAGGGCCCCTTTGGGATCAGAGTTCCAATTTTGGAGGCAGTGTCCATCATTTGTCAAGGAAATTGAACCTTTGTGTTGAGCAAAACAGCAACAGGACCAGCCTCCCCCACCTTTTCCTCCCTAAACTATCCAACCTTGCAGCTTCAGGTCCAGACTTCTCTATTTTTATAGGCCTTTTCCCGTAAATAGAGCCATTTGGTCTGCATGCTTCTTTGGGGATCACAACTCACTGGACTATAGGAACAAATCTGAAAAGAGGATTAATGAAGTTTGGTCTCACAAATCTGAACACTCCTGCAGTGCATGAGACTTTAGACCTTTTATAGTGTTGACATGTTAGGGTACCAGACAAATGCCAAATGCCAGCTGACTTGTATCTGTTACCCTTTTCGCTAGTGCTGTAACCATGCACAGCATGCAAAACAACACCTTAGCGCAGCAGCTGGAAAAAGAACTTGCACCTCCCTTCACACACACTTTGTGTAAAAAGTACTAGGAGTGTTAATATTCATACCATGCATAGCTACTGGCACACATACCTGTGTTCCTAATCCATCAGGTTTAACATTCACACACTTGCTGGCACACACTGATGTTCTGGCGTTTATAGGAAAACACTTTTTTAATCTTTATTAGGCAGCACTGCAGCCCAGCGCTTAGCATGGAAGACTAGAAGCCCCAAGCACTGTGGATGCTAGTGTAAGCAGTTACCGAGGGAGAAACCTGTCTGACATCTTTTTTTTTCCTCATGATTTTCCAGCTGTCCACTTCCAATGACCTTACTTCCATGGACTTACTCCTAAACCACATATGAGGAATCCTCACCTTTTGAATGCTAACTATCAACTCCCTAAAGGAAAAGGAGTAAGAGCTCTGTAAATGAGGACAAAAATCACAATACAACTCTGTCAAGTAATATTGGAGCAAATAACTGAGGAACCTAGGCCCAACTCATAAATACGGCAGAAGTGCAAACACAGTCCATCTTATGTACATACATATAACCCTGACCAAATAACTTTCTTGAATTAGAAACAGAAGGGAAATTGGAGACAGGACAGGCTTGGAGAACAGGGCAAGAGGACCAGTGGGACGGTCTACGATGGGATACCTGACAGGACAACAAGGCCTGCAAATGTCCTCATATGCTACTGCCATTGAACTGTAGCCCAGGAAGGGGGCAGGGGTAAAGATCCAGGGAGTGGGACGGCTGGCGGGTAACTGTCTGCATACATGAAACTTTCACCAAGTACCTTATTTGCTGCAGATTTGCTCAATTCTAAACAACGAGAATCAAGAGCAGTTCTTGGTTCATGCCAGTACTCCCCAAAACCTTGCTATCATATAACCAAGAGGAAAACCATTCGTCCAGAAAGTAACTAATCCTGACATAATGAGAACATTCCACAGAAATCTCTCTTACAATCTCATTCATGTCTTTTATAGCTATTCCACACCCACATTATATTCTATATTTTTTGCATTATCCTTGTGCGTATCAAGGTTCGTAATGTAGCCAAGAATTCTGCTTCTCTAAGAAGTGGCGATGCATGATTGCTCAAGCAAGGAGTCTTTTGTAGAAATATCATTGTAGCCATGTCAAAGGTTTTAGCTAGATTGAATTCCAAGGTGTTCATGTATAAGGCAAAGTGCTTTGTCGTCAGCATGGTTTCCTTATCCAATTCATCCTCTGCCCAGAATTTCTAATATAACACTTTGAAGGGACAACAGCTCAGATTCTGCTTGGATTTGGATCTGAGGTTTACCTGACCTCACAATAAAGACAGCATTCAATTCTGAAGGATGTGTCATATACCTTGTTTCCCCAAAATTTGCGGATGCTCAGATCTGGGTTTTGGGTCGGGCCCACCTCAAGCTGCACATACTTCTGTGGTGATGAATTTCAGTGCTGTAAAGGACTGACCATATCACCAGGCTAAGGTTAATTAGTCAGGAGGAGCACTTTAGATTATGCTGGTTTAGTTCTAAAGACTATTTCAAACAGAGGCTGAGGACTGAGACAACAACAACAACAACAAAACCAAACCAAAAGAAACCAGAACAAAAACACCTGCAGTTTTTCTCAGAGACTATACTCCAGTGTTTAGATCATAGCTTTGTTTTTCTTTTACCTCTTCAGATTTCATTTTCTGTGCCATATTGTACCAGGGAGCAGGTTGGTTTATTTGTCCATTCAGGGTTCCATAAAGGTCTGTTCTTGAAACGCTTTCTGCCCTATTTTGCAAACCAGCTGTTCCTAGACAGAGAGGTCTTCAGCTGGTGTAAGAAAATATTACCATGCACTGAAGTCAGTGTAGCGATGGACAAAGTAAGAATGCCCCCTTGTATTTTTTAATACATTAGCAACCTCTAGGTGTTTTCCCAATATCAATCACTAAGATCCACTAGCAAGCTATCAGCAAAGCTGATGCTAGCAGTCAGGAAAAGAGGTGACAAAACAAGTAGTGAGAAACAAAAGAAATCATACCCACGGACTGAACACTCCTAAACACAGAAAAGGGGGGGGGGGGGGGGGGGGCACACATGCAGGGAAGGAAGGATGACATCAGACAGTATCCTAAAAACAGCGGCCCCAATAAACAGAGGTGATTATGTTCACTGTCTGCTGGAGACCCCTAATCAACATAGCTCTCAATACCATTTTTTTTTTTCTCCTGTAAATTTTGCTGACTTGGTGTATACTTAAATTCAGAAATTATACAAACTTTTATAAGCATTTGTGCATACCAGCATTTCTAATGTGTACTTTTGGCCCTATGCCTAATTTGATGTAGTTCACATCTGTAACCTTGTTACTTTTTGAGAATTGAACTCTGACCTCCATCTATTCCTTCCCCAATGCAGCTCAATTTTCTGTCCTACCCTACACTTGGCAAAATTGCCTTCATGTTACTGACTGACAGTACTACCAGATGTCTTTGGGTGACCTCGGTACCCTTCTGCAACTGTCAACTCTTCCCAAGTTTCTAATTTAAAACATCTCCCCCAAATCTCATCAGTGTTTTGTGTCAGCAGTCTAGGAAAAAAAAGGAACTCATTTGCATAACCTTTCCCTTCTACAAGTATCTGAGTGCCTAATAAGACACTGAAGATCGTCCTTATGTCATCTTCTGTCCCCACATATAGTCAAGGTCAAGCTGGGCTTTCCTACTGAACTAGAACCATTTCAGAGAAAGATACTGATGTTTCCTCCCCTCCCTTCCACTCCTGGGAGTTAAGTGCAGCTCCCCAAAACCCTCACTATGTCCCTAGCTCACCTCATAAATTCTATTCAGAGTTCCTTAGGACCCCTGCAAAAGTAGGGGTTTTTCTTTTCACTGTAATTATTGAAATCACTCACAGAAAAATACTGTATCCCAAACTTGATGTCATGTAGGAAGTCATCTACATCACCTAACTTGTTTCCTCAATGTTTTCATATTTAATTTGAATATTAATTTTGTGAGCTTTTGAAGACTGCTGTATTTTGATCTGAATCACTAGGCTTCAGTCAAAGAACACCAACATAAAACACATGCCATTGCATCCCACATTGGATGATGATGCTAAACCCCCCCCCTCTGGGCAGTCCTATGCTTCCTTACATCAAAAGCGAAGCAATCTGATGCAGTCACTTCCTCTTTCTCACACCAGCCTTTTCTCCTCTTCCAGTCCCTGAAAATGTTTGGTGGTTTTCCCCCAGGATTAGACTAAGGAAGGAAAGAAACCTTTCTAGTATTTAAAGTTTGACGGTGCTAGTGGGTTTTGTAATCCTTATCTTCAGCGTGGTCTCTAAGAGTTCATGCTTTGTGCTATTCTGATAAACAAACTCACTCTCAGTTAAGCTGCATGAGAACTCTAACTGAGGAAATTGGGCATTTATTTCAAATTTCTTTCTATTCAAAGCTTCTAAAAACCTGTTTTAACTTCAGACATGCATTTAAGTCACACAAAACTCAATGGCTCTTAAGAACATATGTACTTTGTTGAATACAAAAGGATTTGAAGGCGTGATTAATTATTCTAATGAAATCGGAGCTGGAAAGAACATATTATGTTACTTTAATCTGCAGTCCTCCAAGTGCATTTGTAATTAGCAGAGTGTACATTTTCCATGAGAGGCACAGAAAAAGCTGCAGAACCCCTTAACATTTGCTATCATAGTGTCTTTTAAACTGTCATGGAGTATGAAGTATCCTTGGAACAGAAATCTAGAAATGGCTTTTAGAATGGAAAAAAATGTATTTTGCAGATTACAGAACATTAGGGCAAGAAGTAGCATACACTTACTAAAGACCCAACGGGTCAGAGCACAACTAATCCATTTTCGTTATTACTTAAGTGCTGGCAATGGCTATAGTCAAGAGTCACAAAGTGATACCACAGTAAGTGGTACCAAGTGCTTCCTTGGTCACTTACAACTTACTGCAAATTTATGTTTTCTTTCTAGGACTACACTGTGCTGAAAACCTGGCATTTCCATAAAGCTTAAGAAAATTATTTCCAGACTTTTTGAGAATAAGGACAGAGAAAGATGGGGGCTGGTGGCAGAAGAAAATTGCACATACCAAACAGATCAAGGGCTTAAGTTTTGTCTACTTAATAGGTTCTTACCAACCCCTGGAATGTCATAGTTCCAAATTAACAGTTTATTCTCACAGTATCACTGTGAGAAAAAGACAAACATCTTCCCTGTCTCTTCAGTCAATGGGTGACTAAAGCACTGATGTTCAGACAGAAAATCCACAGATGAAGTTGCAGCTAGATTGGCTGAGTGGAGTATGCTCTGTGGACCAGGCCAACCTTCTTCTTAGACTGACAGCTGGTATTAGGCAGTAAGATAGTCTTACAGTGATTAACCTTTTCAGCATCCCAACAGAAGGTTACTGCTTACGAGTTGGCTATAGAGGAAAAGATGAACAACTAGCATCTAGGAAGCAGAACAGCGGTCAAGACACCAGCAGGAGTGAGGTAGCCACGAATGGAGCACAAGCAGAAGGGCACCACGGACAGGAATGAGAACATGTGCAATGGTCAAGAGCATTAAGCTTTGGTCAGAAGGACTGAAACTGAAGGCTAACATATAATTTCGTCCAGGGAGGAGCAGGCCAGAAGAATATCCCAGGGGTCACAGAGACAGCTTTTGTCAAGCTGACTTGCGCCTTCTTGCACCCGTGCTAGACTAAGCCGAATATGCTGCCAACAGCACCAGGCCTGCAGCAAGCAAGTTAAGTATACCTTTCCCTCTGTCACGATCAAGTATTCAATTGTGGTAACACACATGTCTTTGTCCAAACCCACTGAAGCCCCAATCCAGGAGGGCTGTCTGGAGTATCTACAGTGCTTTTATGCTGTATCATGGTCCAGGAAATCTGCTCTCAGATTACTAACAAACCTGAGTTTAATCACACCACTGACAAGGCAATGCCACACAGAAATGTTGCTGATATACTAACTCATGTCTTGCATTTTCCTTGAAAAACAAAACAAACAAAAAACTCACACCCACACACCTAGCCTTAGGAGCAATAATTCTAAATTGGCCTGTTGGCCTCTGGATTATGCATATCCTGCCTCTCCCCAGCTGTTTGAATAAGCATTTGAAAAAGAAATATTGCAACTGTTGAGAATTTCTGTCATACTTTTGTGAAATGTGTGTTTAATTTAATCTTACTTTCCTTTTTAGACAATTTCAAAGTTTAACTTCTTTCAAAAGATATTCACTGGTCAAAGGGGGACAAGCACCTAGAAGACGTGGCATTTGTACATGCATGTGAGCTAACAAAACATGCATCTACTTGAGCTAGGTAAATTGAGTATCAAGAATTTGTACAGGTCCATCTGGACTGCGCAACGGATATTCTAACACATACACACACTTCACAAGAAAATTACCTACTCTTTTCATAAGTCTTCACAAGAAACTGGAACGTTACTAACTGGTGAACATTTGAAGCCTGATGAGAAAAGAGTTAAAATGAAACACACCCTTAAACCAAACATCCATTAAAAGAAAATTCACACGAAGAAAGAAGCCTCACAGAAACACAGGAAATAAGAGAGAGGGAGGAGGTCACCAGCCTTTCTTATGAAACTTTGGGTTGTTGGGAGGTCTGCTCAAGATGAGAGAAGGCAAACCATGACCTTCCTGGACACAGATGAATTTCCAAAGGTAGGCTGTGGTAAATAATGAGGGGCATTGCTTTACTTGATTTGTTTTAGACTTTTTTCTTAAGACTATATTCTCTTGTGCTTTGAACTAAGGTATGATGTTCTATTATGCATTCAGACCATCCATTTGATTTCTAAAGCTTTAATCTACACATCAAAAGACTGGAAACAGAAATGTGTCATAGAGGTGAAACAATCCTTGGACTGGTAAGAGAACTATCAAGACTAAACTCTGAATTAGAAGCAGATAAGATGCTGGTTTTGGAAAGGCAGAGGGGTGCATTAAATCTGTTTGGAGCCCCTCAAAGACTCCAAAAAGCTATAAAAGTTAGCATACCTTGCTGAGGAATGCAACCTGAGACATAAAGTACATGAGAAAATAAAATCTCTAACGAGCTTTACTATGACACTACTTAAAGCAAGTGAAAGGGATACATGGAAGGAAAGAAAACATTTTTTTATTTAATTTTAACATAAGTAGATTTAGCACAATCTCTTTTTCACCCAAGTCTTCCATGACTATTGTTAACACATGATCTCTTCTGGCTGTTGTAAATACAGACTTTTACCACCACACACTATAAATAACATGAAGGTAACTGTATAAAGTGAAGATAACTGAGTAACATCCAAGCAACCCTTGCCCACGGTGTGGAGAATCTCACACTCCTCTAGTACCCCAGTTTTCAGAAGTGCACAGCTTCCCAGCACATTCTCCAGTGCATTCTAGGCTGAGAGAATACATCCACAAGAAATTGTGTTCTCCAGACTGAAAGGTAATCACAAAGAGTGAGGAGAAAAAACCCCATCCTTCAGTAACCAGCAGCTATAAGCTGAAAAGCTTCCTGGAATGCAGCAACGTAGCCAAAAGTCCACCTGAATCAGAAGATTAAGCAGATTTGGTGACACCTTTTTTTGCCCTCACACTCCCTGCTTTACTATAGGGATTCAGCATAGCCTTTTCCTAGTATCTCTCTGGCTTCCTCCTACAGGCTAAAAGATATTGTATATATGCATCCTGGGATGTGTGTGGGGGGGAAAAATCCACCCCTTTTCTAAAAAAACTCAGAAGTTTACTGCATATAGTTCATAAATAAAGAATAAAAGAGGCAATTTGAATAGAAGAGGCAGAGATCTGGAATTAGCAGTCTAAAAAGACAACTGTCAAAATTAGCCTAATTTTATAAAGTAGCGTTTTGCAGCAAACTCCAAAGCATTTCATTTCCTGTGGAAACTTTCAGATAGCCTAAGGGCATTCTTTGACCAGCTGTACAATATATCAGCTAAATGTCCCCTGAGTGAATAGATTCCCACAGCAGAGGCACCTGCAGGATGCGTAACAACACACATCTCTTTCGCATATTTGTTCTAGGCAACCATGCAGTTCCACCAGCTCATCATTTACATTCACAATGGACAGCTGGCATCATCTAAATGAAACCTTAAACTTGCTTGTGCTGTCATTAAATAAATAAAAAACCCACCCAAAACCAAGAACAATAAAAACAGCAAATGAGGAAAGGAATATCTTCAAAAGTTCTTCCAAATTTTGAAGTGTTTAATTGAACTTTCAACTGCCAACCAATCAAAATATGCTTCTTTTCATGTACGATGAGCACTAAGGAAGCAAAAAATAAACCTTTGCAATCCCCCCAGAATACTGGTAGATCAGCTTGCCAAATCAGGGATTTTGGAGAAGGAAGTATAATTATCGCAAGTGTCTGCTTCATTAACAGACCACGATCCAACAGAAAAGTTAACCATATGTTGCACTTTACTAGGGGAACGGAGAGAACAAAACAGAAAGCCTTGTAGTTAAGCCTTCTGACAACATATGCATCTGTCAAGTCCTGCAGGGTAAAATCCTACCCTTGCTTATGTTAGTGGAAACATTTCTACTGATTTTTAGATGTGGTCCTGGACGTGTTACAACCCAAGTCACAGGCTCCTGTTTAAGCTCACCCAATTACGATGGTTCAGACTCCATGGATCCTCGTTCTTTTAAAGGTCTGTTAGCCTGCAAGGCTTCACATCGATGCAATAATTTTCATCATCCTCACTGGCAAATATCTTGGGCACAGAAATTCAGTTTATTCACAAACCAGCTTTGTGATTCAACTGCCTCTAGAGCCTCAAAAGCTGAGCACATTCTTTCCCAACTCATGGTCACTGTGTTTTACATCATCAGGCTGCAGTGAGGCTACTGCTTTACCAAGGAAGTGGAGTCAGGTGCTAAGACCAAACCAGCAAGGGCCCAGGCCCATAGTAGCCACACAAGAAGAGCAGAGCAGGTCCAGCTACTGTTACCACTATCAGCTGAGTCGAGTTATTAACGGGCAAGTCTGTAGCAATGAAGCAAGTCCAAGGTCAAGCTGGAAAGTCAAGTCAACAAGACAAGGTTGGAATAAGCAAAGTACATGGCTGGACACAGACATACCTATAATGTAGGTCAGGCAAGGGCAAGAGCCCAAGTTAAATGCAGCTCCCAGGCAAGGTACAGGAGGCCCCTTACAATGTGTCTGCCAACTCTTTGCACCTGAGCATAGCTCAGTTACTCTCCCTTCATAAAGCTCAAGAAATAGCCACAGTTGGGTAGGACTACCACAACACATGAACATCATTCCCTGTCTTAGGTTTCCCACAGTTCTTGCAAATTTGCAATTTGGAGTGCTTTGGGGTACACGTCTTCCACATTGCACTTAGTTTCTCTCTCCAATTCCCTCAGAGCTTATAGCCAGCTGGCCCCAATCCCTGCTTGCTGAGAGGAGTTCTCAATCAGCAAGCTCCTGATCAGCCCCCTTCAGTGGTCAACATACTCCATAATCCTCAACTACCAACCCTCCAGAGCAGACAAATTCTTCTGGGCAGGTCTTTGGAGAGAGGGCCCCTTGGCTTAATCAACTTTTTTGTTAAGCCTGAACTTACTACCCTGAATGTTCACTGTGAACTGGAGATAAAAAGATGGCTGGGAAGTCTGCTAGAGATTTTGTAAGTCTGAGGCAAGTATGTTATGAAATTCTTTAGTAACACATATACATGACAAATTAATAATTTGGAGACTTATGTACAAATGGAATGTGAGAAGTCCAACTAGTTCCAGTGTCAGCACTTCCAGGGCTCACTTTAAAATAAGAAAATTTGCAGCGAGAGGGATCTTAGTCAGCAGTTCTGACTTATTGAGTCATTCCCTTTCTGTCAGACAACTACTATCTGACAAATTTCAACTCTAAGCCTTCTGGAGTGATTTTGGTGTTGTAGAATAGTTCTCAACTGAGAAGCATCAGAGACATCTTTAGGAGCTCTCCAAGGACAAGTCTTCATTTCCATAGTAAATTAGGTCTCCTGTATGCAAGATACTCCTTTGTATCCTACATACTCTTTTGAGTGTTCAAAAAAAAAAAAGAATGGCCAAATTTTGAACAACAGAATACGCAACTTGAGTAACTTTCACATTAATGATAGGTTCTAATAAGGGTCATTTACAATTTTCAGTGCAAACATTAGTTTATCTATCATGCCTACGCATAATTTTGCAGCTCTATTTTGAAATAGCTACCATATGAGGATACATCAATCTGCCACTCCACTAAATTCCTTCTTTGCCTTTGTGCCAATAAAAAGAATAAAACTTTTCTCCAAGATACTGTGATAGAAGAAAACCATATGAATACAAAGCATTGTACAGGCTTAACTGATTACACAAGCAATGCAGCTTTCATACAGTGGTGATATTATCTTTCTCTTTGATGGAGAGGGACAGTGAAACAGGAAGAGATTTAGAAGAGTTGACCAAAGTTACATATTCATTTTGAGAAATAAGGAGGAGAAAATGACCTCTGAAGCCATGAATTCCATACCTGCTTTTACAAGTTTGTCTTTCACACAACTGTAGATGTTATTTCATGTGTTATATTCATCTTTTTGGATATTGATCTTCAAAGACATGGACTCAAGCTTCTTAATGCTGGAGTGGATGATAAGCAATGGGGAACTTATCCAGTGGATTTACTGCTTTGATGTTGCTGTTGTTCAGAGTGTTGTTCAGAATTTTGTCTCTGCTCAGCATTACAGATCACACCTATTTCAAAACCCCATCACAATACATGACTTCCCTTAGAACTATTTCTTAGGTATTCATTCAGACATTTAATATTCTTACTGTATGACCAGTGGCCCAAATCATGGAATGACTTAACTGGATGACTGTGCAAGAGAAAGCATCCTTAAATAGGTGGCCTGACAAAATGCACAATCACATCCATAGTGAACACAGGACACAGTCAAACTAGTTCTTGTCCAGGTGTTTCCAGTGCGTTTATTTTTCTTACCTTTTTGCTACAACACTTTAAATGCAAAAGTGAATCAAACAGGAAAGTGAATCTACAATTTTATTCAAAGGAACATTTGTGAATGTTTCTTGCTGTATTCCCCTTGCTTTGCTCTTTATTATTTGATAGCTCTTCGCTAGGCCACTTTTAGTGATCTGAGCTTGACCTGAATCTAGAACTTGGAGCTAAACACCATTTTATTCTCCAGGACCAATACCTTGAACCTCATATTTACCCCTCTGACCTAAAGCACATCAAAAGCAATGGGGAAAGGGGAATGAGGGAAACAGGACTGAGTCTAGCATTTAAGCATAACTGCTGAAGGCAAGCTTAGTGATGTGATGCTCTCAGGAAAAAAAGGAAACGTGACCTTTTTTTTAAAAAAAAACTTCTGACAAGTTTTTTTTTAAGCACCTTTGGAATTGATGAGAAGCACATATTGGAAATATTTAACAGCCTAGTGATAGCTATACTTCTTTCCTCTGAATTTTCAATAGAGTATGGAATCCAAATCTATTTTGTGTCTTGAATAAAAACCTTTTCAGTATTATTCAGTATGCTGAGATCAGTGGAAATCTTTGTGCTTTCTTTCTTGCACCTCTTATGACTACATTTGTAGTGGGTAAACAGACTTGTGGTTGCACAGAATCAGCAATTCTCAGACAGTTAATCCAGATGTTATTTCTTGATATTGTGAAGAATTGCTAATTATTATTATTATTATTTTTCCCTTTGGTGCTATTAAAAAAAGGTTTAAACTGTTTTAAACTTCTGGACTAGTGAATCTCTTTTAAAAACACTTATTTAATCCTGGAAACACAGGGAATGTTACCAGTGATAAAGTTCTGCTGTTAAAATAAATATTGTATTCCAGTTTGCATCTGTACTTATTTTTAATGCAAACTGCTAAGGACTTGTTCAACAGTGGGAGTCTATTTATCTGCACAATGCATACTCTTGTTTACACATTATCACTTGTTAAGTGTTATGTCTAAATATAAACAGACAAAAGGATAAGCTGGACTGAAACTGCACGGATCCAACAGGGAACACTCTTGACTGAACAGACTACAGATTATAGTTTTTTAACACATCATTTTATGAATTGCCAAGTGATGACAATAGTCAGAATCTTAATAAGGTTTATAACAGGTCTGCTGCACTCTGCTTTTCATAAATATGGTGCAATTGTTTGCATAAATAATACATAATCCTAGATAGGTTAATTCTCACAATAATTCAGATAGGCCAGAAGAGAGACAGAAGAACTGGAGCTTCCTTCAAGTAAGAGAGGAACCACTGCAAATAAAAAACACACTGTAGCAGGAATCGCTAAATCCATATCAACCCTTTCTTGGTCATCACATTTTTGGGATGGTATTTTGTAAATGTTTATTATCGACATCCTGCTTTTGAAATCCATATTCACCTTGTTTGACTCAGCCAGCATTTCACCCATATTCAACAACATACTTTTGAATTTCCTTGGAGGCAACTTATACCTGGATGCAGGCACAGCACCATCAAATCTTTCATCCCTGTGATACTGATACATTCCACTGGCACCTTTAACTGGGTGATTGTAATGACTTCCAGTAAGGTGTAATTCCTCATTTTATACAAATTTTACAGCTAAAATTCTGGCTTAAGATTGAACATCTGATCTTAAGCTCAAAGGAAGAGATTTAATTGATGACAGTTCTTCTGCAGCTGGAAAACAGATACTTTAATGCATATATAGTAATTAGTTTTCATTGTATATTCTGCTAAATTTATTGCTGTGTTATTTGTGCAGTCCAGCAAACTAAAAACCACAGGATTAAATACTCTGTTAGGCTTTGCTGATCATACAGTAAGTACCGATGGTTCATTTTCTTGCAGGATATTTTCATCACCACTAAAACGAAACCCAAGTCTGAAAAGAGCAGTAGTGAAATCCCCTTTTGAATTAGCTAACACTATTTCAAATTTTACATCAAGTATAGATTTTTTTACTTTTTATGTGTAGCTTTTTTGTTTATATTGCAGTAAGTCCGAAAAGAAGTCTTCTGTTTGCCAATAGGATTTTTTAGTTTTCCAGGGAAAAATATATTTATACTCTTCTAATCTTACTCTGAGCAAGAACTGTGTAGCCCAGTTTTGTATGATACAGTAAATGTATCTTGAAAGAAGCATCTGAATGAATTTGTGTAAATGGCCAACCTCACCATGAACTGCAACATGACAAGGCTGTGATCTTCAAATCTTGTACTTCCCTTCCTTCAAGCGCTGCTTGCCTGAGCTCCTTGTCATGGCTGAAGTGATAGATAGAGCTGGAAAACAAGATCAGAGTAATTTCTGTATCAGCTATCCCATTTAACATAGAAAGAGACTCTCTTAAATGACAAAAAAAGAAACGTGTATCAAATTTATGTCCCTCATGTACCAGTTCAGTCAATGACTTCTAGTGGACTCTTTCTGTCTATATGTGGAAGGCATTTACTATTTTAAGCCATTCTTAGAGGAGGCTTGAGTCTGCTAAACAGCAGATCTTTCTGCCTTAAAAAACCCCCACCACACTTTGTTGAAAATAATCAATATTTCTTTTTTTTCGTCAGTTCTCCCAGAGGCTTTATTAATAAGTGGATTTATTTCTGTGTAGAAATCGTATGTTAACAATTACATCGTGTTAAGCATGTAAGTGCCTATTAAAAACAACTACCACCATCCTGCAGTCATTGGCACATCCATTACAGTTTTCAGCGGTGTTAATACAGCATTATAGAACATTACCGTAGAGCACAACGTTTCTGTATAAGGGAGCAGATGGGAGCTCAGTGCCGCGTATTTTCTGTTCTCAAGTGGATTTTTAAAATCGATCTGCTTTCTCTGGGGGAAATCCACAAATGCCCTGTATAAATGCAAAGCCTGTAGCCAACAAGACTCTGTGCCAAGAACAGAGCCTGGAGGGGCTGATCTTCCCTCCTCAACTTTCAAGCTACGTGCAGATGAGATAGCTCCTTTCAGTCGTCCGATGTTGAGGCTGGAGCCTTGGCGGGTGCTCTGCAGACCTCCTGCGTCAGCACTCCTCACCACCTAATGAGCTGAACCTTACACGCTGTAACTCTTCTCTCTCCTGTATTGGGCAGATTAGCTTTAGTTGTCAGGGGAGAGAAATTATGAAGATCTGCTAGCTGCTACTCTCCCAGACCGCCTTAGGTATTTTCACCATTTTCATTTTCTTCCCTCATAAACAGATCTAATCCTAATCTCTTCTAATGCTGATCTCTCCAGAGAATAAAGGGCAGGGAAAGATCTAGCAAAGTCTTCACCTCACCTAATAACCACTTTCTCTCTAACTTTAGCAACATATGAACCAGTGATGCTGAGGTGAAAAACTTGTCATTCTTCTCGATTCATCCCACATTCCTAGATTCTTTGCCAGTTTTATTAAGTGAACAGATTTTTTGATTCAGATTAATTTGAAGAGGTGTTTGCTTTACTTTACTGTTTCTTCTGCTTTGATTAGCATTTGAGAGACATTTGATGATAAAGTGTTATTATTTCCATCACACAAAATTCAAAATCTGATGTTTTCTAGATCATCAGTCAGATGGCAATTAACTTCAGGGTATATTGTAATAGACAATGTATCGTAATATCTAATGTTAACATGATATGGCTGTATATACAAGATCCCTTTCAAGCACAGATCCACATACCTCTCCTGACGCCAGTGAAATGACCTGAATTTAACCAGACCAAAATTTGGCCTTTACCAGACACCTGGTTAAGGCAGCAAGATCCAAGGCTCTTTCCAGACTGCCATTTCCAGTATGGAAAGTGGTGCCCAGGCCAGGCGCTCTCACCTCCCTGTTGCTGTGCTTCATGTGTGCAACAGGGCACCGCCACGTCTCTGCCTTCCACGGCTCCCTGTGTGCAGGGAGAGCTGGTCTGCTCACCTGTGACCAAAGCAGCACCCTGCCCCAGGAACACAAAGGACTGAAACAGGCAGTGGCACAGAACTCCGCAGGTAGAAGCCCCAGCTCCCAAAGAACAGCCCAGCTGTACACAAGGGGTCTGCCAGGGTATAGGTCTGAGGACCTTGCACAGCCTGCGAATCCACACCAAGCAGAGCTTGCGTAGCTCTTACCCTCTTGCAGAACGTAGCTGTGAACATTTCAAGTACTGCTGCTGTCTGCAGCACTCTTGAACAGCATCCCAAGACGGCAGTGAAACTCATCTGCTTTGTGCTTCATTCTCTGCTTCAAGAATTGCCAGTGGACTTCACACCTGCTTTTTCCCTATAAATATTTTACCTCCAGGAAAGCCAAGTTGTTTGGGTTTTTTTACTATAACAGTGTTGTTCTACTATCACGTTGAGCAAAAATACATAGTTACAGAAACCTATTTTAGATGATCACAGCAATATAAATATGATTGATTCAGAAAAGCTATGCAAGGAATACTAGTGCAATGCTTTGCTGGATGATACAAGTGTGCTCTATCAGTTGTTTGTATCTTTTACGCTTTTAAAAAACCACTACACATAAAAATAAGTCGGTGCAAACACATCAAGCATTAAAGCAGTTACCATAGCAGAGAACAATGAAAAAGCAAAAAAAGCAATTATCAGGTTGCTTGTTTTGTCATGTGTCTGAGAAATGTTTAATGCCACCACATCTCAAAATTACAAGTAGCAAAGCCCTACACCAGACGAAAACACCAGAAATATCTAGCATCAGTTCCAATAATTGGTGCTGCTGTGCGAACACATATATACTGAAGCACACAAATTATTTAAGCAACATTACCTTTGAGTTTAAAATGTTTGCATTTCTCACTGCAGGCACACCACAAGACCATTGTCATGTAATATCCCACACCTACCAATTCCTTCTTACCAGTTATCAGTTTCTTGAACCCGTGTTACGTAGGCAGCCTTCATTTTGAGGGTGCTACTCATTTCTGCCTTATGATTCTGTGTTTCTGCTTATGACAGGAGGACCAAAAATCTTCCACCATAAACTGTAGCTACTGCAGACTGGATGAACACAGTACTTCCCTCTTCTACAGGTCAACATTTTGTTTATTTTATTGTTCAACATGTACGCTGGTGGTAGTTTAAGTTATCATTTTAGTCCTAAAGTTGCTTCTACAATTGAAAACTATTACATCGCTACTAAAAATTCATAAAACACCAGCTACAGAATTGACTACAATAAATGCAGAAGCCAATGGCACTTTAAAATTACCTTCATGAATTATCTGTATATGTCTTGTGATTTTTATTTTTTCAATATGCAGATTCTCTAAATCTATTATGCTACACATTTGGGACTGGAAAGTTGATATGCATATTTTA
This sequence comes from Astur gentilis, assembly GCF_929443795.1. Lineage (NCBI taxonomy): Eukaryota > Metazoa > Chordata > Aves > Accipitriformes > Accipitridae > Astur > Astur gentilis. The sequence continues at coordinate 13,763,341 of NC_064900.1, read as the reverse complement.
ACTCAGCCAAAGCACTTTGGCAAACCAAAAGAGAATTCATAGTAATTGGCTTCCAAGCATCCAAAGTCACTGGGCTCAGTTGGCAGGGAAGCTGTGCCCGCATATTTCTCTATTCCCCTGCCTCTGCCTCTTTTCCACACTCACTAGGTAGTCTCCAGAGGAAAAGAAAGACAGTCAAGAAAGGGCAAGCACTAAAACACTGCAGTTACAAATTACTCCTCCAGTCCTGCTTCTTCTGCTTTCTGTAAACTACCGGGGAATGGGACACAGGCTGGATAGTAGAGTCGTCAAAAATCAGGACTGAGGGGAAAGAGATGGAGAAAGACAGCAAGTCCAAATATGTAAGAACAGAATCAAGAAATAATTGAAGAAGAATCAAGAAATTGTTAAGAGCATGGAGGTTTTTCATATACTTATCTCATTTATTATAGATCAATCATTCTGAGGAAAACGCACCAGGAAAAAAACACACACATCAGTGATCACCTTTAAAATTGGCAACATGTGAAAGCATACAGAATTACCAAGTTTGTACAAAATCTTGTTAAAAATAATTCCATGAACAAACCAAAGTCAACCACAATTTGATAGTCACTGTATTTATAAATAAATGTAGGGAATTCTTCAAGTTTCTAATTTACCAGTGAGAAAAAAAAGGAAATCTACCAAATGAAATACCAGCATAAATGAATGTCATGGTCCTTTCATTACTCCTTTTCCTGAGCTTATAAAGAGAACAGGTAGACCATCTCTTCTATGTACATACTGGGGAAAAAATGGAAAACGAGCATCTGACAGGAAGTGCCACCAAAAGATAGAAACTACTGGTGGCAGACCTGTTCATTTGGGGAGTGCCTGAGGATGGCATTGTAGGCTTAGGTGAATATTTACATACATAGGTGTTAAAAAATGATGCAACTGTTGAGGCTCTGGTGAGTAATATTTTTAAAGGACTTAAAATTCACCAGGTTATGCACCCACAACCTTCACCAGAAGCATTTTTCCAAATGCTGCAGACTACATACGTATCCATTCTTGTCATCTTAAGTTTTAGGTTTCCTCTACCTTGATCCCAAGTGAGCATTTTCAAAAGAACAATCTAAATATCTAATGTTAATTCCTGGCCTTTCTTTGACAGGAATAAAGGCAACATGATGGGAAAAAACCCCACAAACCTGACCCCCAACAACCAATGCCATTAGTTGCATTAGCTAATGGAAGGGACAAACCTGAAACACTCCTGAAGATTAATAGGGCTACCACAAACACACTTATCTACAAAAAAATTCAGAAGACCTGAAGGATCACATATCTCCTTAGAATTATCTGCAGAACAATTCTCTTGTTCTCTTGTTGTCCAAGAACACATTGCTCCCAGTCCCCAGGAGACTCAGCCATTGAACACAGCGAAAAGGAGAAAAAAAAAACCCAAAACATTAGGCAGTGTTGTATAAAACAATTAATGGAATTTCAGAGTTTTGTGCCTAACAACCCTATATATATTTCCACGGTCTTAAGAAATATTTTTAGACAGCACTTGAAGTTATATCTTTTATTGAAATAGCTTGCTTGGTTCCTAAATAGAAAGGACTCTCACAATGTAAAATTAGCCTTTGCTTGATCTTAAACAGTCAAAGCACTCTGTGAAAACATGGCAATGAAGCCATTGCTCGCAAGCATAATATATAGTATCAGACAAAAGCTGCTATTCCTGGAAGCTTAAGTTTGCAAGATCAGGAACCAGTTCTTTGAAAAAGTCCCTACTGCTTTCCTTAAAAAAAAAAAAAAAAAAAAAAAAAAAGGTGATAAAATCGAGTCAGTAATAATCTCTTTTAAATTAAAGGGAAAAAATCCCAAACCTAAAACATTTTGAAAGAGTAACTGCTATATATATAGTTAGAAATGGATATTAGATATAGCTCTAACAGGCCTTGCAGCTCACCACTAACCTTGGCCAAATCACCTCATTCCTTTTTTCCTCAATTTGTTTAAGTAGGAAATAAGAATAAAGATTCTCCTTTCACAATAGCTTAGTCAAAAGGTTTACAAAGTGTTTAGAGATCTCAGGGGATAAGTCAGCACATAAAAGCATAATATTTTTATTGCAACAGACAGGTATACTTTATCACCTGCTGGGTAAGTTGGAGTGCAGAGGATTAAAGAATGTGCATCAAAAGAAAAGTCTTCATGTCCGTAAACTGCAGTCTATGTAAATATATCTAGCTACAGTCTCCTCACACCTCAGCTACTTAATAAAAGGTATGCAACCAAGCCACCACTCTGAGCTGAATGCCTGAATTCCTCATGGACAAGATAAGGAGATAGGAAACCTCTGAAGCATGTAAATTTCATTGTTTTAAAGTGCAAGCTGTTTTAAAGTGTAAGGTCTTTTAACCCTGCAGAGTCATGCCAGACATTTAAAGCACTCTGTCAACACCTGAATGTCAGACAGATATCTCCTAATTTTCTTGTTTTACTTCAATTTGTCTTGAGCCAAGGAACAGCTCCCCTCCATGAGTCAGCTAAACAACCCGGTGGTGAAGAAAGGGGAGAAAAAACTAAGATTCCACACTCCAGTAACGGGAGAAACTGGAAATCACAGTGGGCAGCCTTGTGAATCAGCCATGAACAACAGGACATGGATTTAGAATAATGAGACTGACTTAACTTTTGCCAGAATAGAGCATGCAAAGGCACCCAGCTTTCAGAATTAACTGGGAGTGGAGGAGTCCGTGATCCCGTTACCAGCAACCTGATTCCCCAGGTACACTGGAGTCCTCTCCAAGGCAGGGGAAACTCCTCTTCTCCCCCCACTCTCACACAATATCTTCAGAGAAACTCCCAAAGTTTGGGGCAATCTTTACTCTTTCTCAACAAAACTTGTTAATTATGAAAGCTATTGGAAGACGTTTTTACGCAAGTTGCAGCTCGATTCTGGGGACTTACCTGAGAGGACTCCAGAAATGACAGACGATTTGTTTCCCTGACCAATTTTACCTGGATATTTCTCTGGGCTTTACCTAAAACAGCTTCTAACCCTCTCATAGGTTATAAGTACAGAAGCAGGAGTTCATCCAGAAATAGGAATTTGTTGCTGACAGCCAAAAATACTGTGTAATAAGCAGAATTCTTTCCTCATCTGCACCAGTATTACACAACTCAAGTAATAAGTTCAGTGAAACAGCTTCTGATTTACAGCAATTGGGAACAGAACCGGGAAAACATATTTACAGGATACCCCACAGACCACTAAGTGCAGCTAACAGAGCAGCTTGGCTGTACAAAAGCAAAGCAGGGATAAATCATACTCAGGTTCTGGATCTCAATAGAAAAACATCCTGCTTCGCTCCATGACTTCCTATAAGGTGCAGATGTAGATGAATTCCGCTGATACTCACCAACTCCAATCTGCTGCTCCATGTAAAGGTAATGCCAATTCTTTGAGGGTTATTGCATTTTTTTAATTTTTTTTTTTTTTTTCAGATTAGCTCCTTATGTCTCCCTATTTTTCAGTAGCTACTACCTTAGCAGTTCAGCCACTACTGCTAAGACAAAGTGGTTGTTGAGTAGAGGGACTGAAGAAGAAATAGGTATACTGCTTACCAAAATGCAATCAATTCTGATTAATCAATGATACCAAAATTAAATATTGAGTTGTTACTAGAAAGTCTTGCTTCAGAATGGTGGATCAAGTGATGATTACACTTTTTAGGTTCATTCTTTGGATAAGCAGACCGTTTTAGCTTGTGCCAGAAGTGAGTATATAAAGGCACTTACTTGCCAGAATTAACTCAGAGTGGAATGTAAGTGAAACCTGACTGAAATCCCCTCACTGTAAACAGACAAATTCTTAAATGTTTTACAGTCCCCAGAAAGGAAGGAAAAGGGCTAGAAAGAGAAAACAATGTATGTTTCCAGGCACACCATAAACTGTTGAAAACAATAACGCTTCTCTGATACCACTGCATCCTGGAAGGATTTGGTATTTCTATCATTCAGTCAAATAGGAATCAGACACTCACCTTGTCTTGATTGAAAACACAGTTCAGTGCTCCAATAGGCAAAATTTTAATATTTAAAAAATGCAGTAAACCTACAGATGAATGCAGAGAAAGAAGCAGCTGCTTGACAAGATAACTAAAGGGTGCCAAAATATCAAGAAAGTCTTTTGGACAGAGTAACTGGGGCATAGCTTCACCAGTCTTACCTTCCAGCTGCATAGTCCCATCTACCAGCTGATCAGTTTCTTGTAATTGTGAGAGGCAGAGGTTACTGATTCAGTTGTCACATTCTCAGAACAGACATCTGTCTTTCCAGTAAGTGTGGGGTATGTGAATACTTAAAAACAGGTAGCAGAATGACATACCATTGCATATGGCCTTTATTCAAGCAACATCTCCCTCCGCAGATGAAACATAATAGAAACAGCAGTATCTTTTGTCCTACAGGATGCTAAGGTTCACTTAAAACAAAGCCAGAGCTCTTAAATAGCAAAGCTACTCTTGGAAAGCTAGTCTTCTAGATCTTGTAAGTATTATTTAAAAAAAAAATTAAAATAAAATAAAATAAAAAAGCAGCTAGCATCTTATTGTAGGGAAATTATATATATACAACTTATATACAAATGTGAGAGTGCAGGCAGGGTCAGCAGAGAACAATGTTGGGAAGCTTTCTGAAATCATACAGAGAAGATTTTGCAACAGAGGAGAAATTCACAAAACAGAACCCAGAAATACTATCAGGAGCCTCAGCACTATGTTCCCTACCTATTATTCACTGCCACAGGTGATGAAAGCCACACAACCTGCTTTCTCTGCCGAGTAAAAGAGTCCAAGAGGTCAAGGAGCACCCCAAAAGAGACTGAAGCAATACTCTCCAGCTCCCAAAATATGATCAGTGACCTCACTAGTTGTTCCCACTGATAAGGCCCAAGTACTCAGTGCGAACACAGCATCTTTAAATCTTTTTTTGCTGGTATAGTATAAATGTCTCAACCCTCTTCTTTGCTTGTGTCCTAAAGATGAACCTGACCAGGATAATTGACTCTCAATCTTCCTGATATAGCTACTGAAAATAACTTCATCTAATGTAATCGCTTTATTACTACTGTAAAACACTTCCCTCTTTCTTCAGGTCACAGGCAGAAGGGTAAGCTGTTTGAATGCCTAAGGTGGTCCTAGGAACACAAAACTCCAGCAAACATTATTAGGGCTTCATATATAATCAGCACTGTTCTCAGCTGCAAGGAAATCTGATTTACATCAGCCTACCACTGCAGCAAAGCCATGAAAGGTCCTGCAGAGATGCATAGCTCCAATAAATTCAGAAGCCATTTCAGAAATTAAACTGAGGGTCACATTCTGCTCCTGGTTATGCTGGAGTAATGGCCCTGCAATCAACAGAGTTATTCTTGATTTATATCATACCTGATAGCACAATCTGGCCATCAGCCTCCAGAACCAGGCTCCATTCTCTAGAGAACTTTGAAATATTTCTAAGCTTGTTATTTTTAAACTTGCAGTTACAAACAACAGAATACAGGCTTTTGGAAGCAAAATATTTCCTCCTCCCTAATGAAGGTGTTAAAAGCAGATCTCCCTGTGTGGTTCTCAAGAACATCCAAAAGCATGCTGAAAATAAAGAAAAAAAGCAAAATCTGCGGAAGTTTGAAGGGCCATAAACCACCATTTTTCAGATAATTAGCCAACCTCAATCACTGAAGTTAGGAGGACAAAAAAAAAAATCACCCCACCCCCCCAAAAAAAACCCAACCCCCCAAAAAACCCAAACAAAACCAAACCAAAACCCACCCACTTTCTACATCAGTTTATCACCAACACTTTGGAGTGTCTACGAAGTATCCAGGGTCAAAGGAGTGTAAGGAGACAGAATACTGGAGTATCTGAAATGCTGATCTAATCTTGTATGTTAATTCCTGCACTCATTTTATATTCTGAAGTAACAAAGGAGAGTCGCTTGCAGAAATACCAAGACTCATCTGTTCTCTAACAGCAACACTGTTGGTTGCCTTCTGTCTATCTATTACAATAGCTAGCACCTTACAAATACATTAGTTAGATTCAGGTAAATCACTAGGCATGGCTATTTAAAAAAAAACAAACAAACAAACACAAAGAAAAAAAAACGTGTCTAAACTATACTTCCTTGTGGAATATGCAAAACAAAAGAAGAAAAACAAATTGCTGTCTGGAGACCAGTGGCAGAGAGAGGTGGAGTTGTTATGTCAGCATCCTAGCCTGACCTCTTGTTTTCCAGGAAGAGTGAGACAGGTATGTGTTCTCCACCGGTCCTGGGAACTGAAACAATCTCACAGGGTCTGCCTGCAGCAAAACAAGATGAAAGTTGCATTAAGATTGACTCAGGCCATTTTGACTATTTAACTGATATGATCACTTCTCATTTCTTAGCCAGAGCCAAACTAAAAGAGCCATTACAGGTTGCTCTGGTTTACATCCATCCCTTCATTGGAAAGACAAACCTTCTTGTCTTCAGCCACTGCAATCTGCTAAATTCTGTCCTGAGGGGTTACCCATCTTTAGACATGTAGGGCTTACGACCGTAAGCCTATCTTCTAACCATAGATAAAACTATCCCAAAGTCAAATAAGCAGACAAACACCACCACCTCTGAAGTCAGAGCTCGTCCAACACACAAGGGGAAAGCAAGCCACAGAAAGAGTGACTCATTTCGTGTTGACTTTTCTAGTGCAGTGCATATCTACAGGTGATGTTGGACTGTATCTAATATTGATTTGTGCCGGATATTTTGATCTTACCCCATTAGTCAGTGGAACAAATGCCTACATTTCTATCAGAGACTGCAGAGCAAGAGACCTCCATTTGCATGTGAATTTAAAGCAGTGCTGTGTTACAAATCATCGTGCAATCAAAATGATTCATCGTAAGTGACCATCGGGATTTTATTGCAGAAGACTGCAAAGAAAAAATAGAAGTACTTACACGCAGGCACTAGAAAATTGCTGTGCCAGGACACACACGCTTCAGACAGTAGTGTGTTTTAATCAATATTTAATATTAACGTTTTTATGGTAAATACGCGTTATGAAAATGTAGGCCTAGTGCTGAGAAGAGATATACAAAACCCACTACATACTACAGCAGGGGTTCAATCAGAAGGGGACAAATCTCAAATTAAATGTCTTTATTCCTATAATAAGACATTAGTAGATGCCATATAAAGCAAAAAAAAATAATTAATTTATTCAAAATACAGACTGCGTATAGACTGAAAAAGCAAAGACCTAGGTATACTCTAAAAGAGATGAGAAGAATTTATCCTAAAGACATCCCCACAACAACAACAACAACAAAAAGCCCAAAACAAACAAAAAAAGCGATGAGGAAGCAAAGCATGGGACAATAAAGCCATAAAGCAACACCAATTATAACAGCCCTAGCCTGCAATTATTGTTGAAGAAAGATCAGGCAGAAGAACCATGTCCTGACAGTGAAACTTTCACAGGGGATATACCCCAAAAGACTAAATGGCAAACTTGGGCTTTAGTGACCAGCTTTATCCACCAGTACAGACTGAGACCAACTGCTTTGCAGTTGTTCTGCATTTACCGACATGTATATGGAGGCAAAGCCTAAGCCCTACAGAACAAGGTTTCTTTTCAGGTGCCATGGAAAGGAGGAGGTGCAATTTCTTGGAAGCCCTCCATCGTAACAGAACACTGCAAAGGCAGGGATGAGAGCCTAATGGATTCCTTGTCATAAGAGTGAAAAGAGTAGGAAAATTATTAAACTACAGACTAATTTTAATGAGGAAACAGACTGTTAGAGATTTTTTTTCACTTCCACAAAACAGATATGTGAATGGGGAGAGACAGATACTTTAGCTGACATTCAGTAAAATCTGTCTTCCAACTTCTATGTTCCCAATTCCAAGGGGATTGCCACAAAAATATCAGTAACTGAGCATGCCCAGATGTGCTGGCTGGTAAAAACAAAAACATTTTAGAACCAAGCTACTGTGCTAGTAATTGGTCATTAACAAAACATGAAGAGAGAAAGTGGATACAGACTGAAAATGAAAACAATACAAAAGAAGAAAGATATATGAAAACAGAAGTAGAGACTCTCCAAAGAAAACCTAACAGGAAAACTACCTGTTTGGGTAGAAATCTTCCCTCATTCCAGCAACCAGGTTTCAAGAACCATCTGGCATCTACAAACGGGAACCTCTCCTGCCACAGAGTTTCAAGGACAAAGAAGCACCATCACGATGCCAAAACTGTCTTTTATTATCGTAATAATGGCCAATATCTTAATCCATCTAAGGTAATCAGGTATGAACACACGACCTCATATTGATCCACACAAGGCAAAATTTATGTTTATTGGCTACCTGGCAGACAAGCTCTTTCTTCTGACCTTTTTGTTCATGGAAAGGTACAACTGTGTCTCACATTCAGTATTGCTTCATCCTGCATCTGCCACATAGCCTGCAGATAAATTAATTTAAGATGCCTAAACCAGTTGCTTATAGCTACCAAGCTACTACTTATAATCTTATGCCTTCTCTTCCCACCGAAAGAGTTAGGATTAAATGGAGGGAGTCACTGATGTTAAATAAGTTTCTCTTTACCACGCTGGAGATTTTCAGCCGCGTGGAACCCTTTCAAACATATCTGTCAGAGTGCAATAGGCACAGGTTTTATTTCCCTTCAGAAAGTAAGTAATGCTGTACTTACTGCCGTCTCTCTTACGTTCCTTGCAGAAGCAATTTCCCCATTCTACTTTCAAAACAGTACAGGGAGCTTGTGTCAGCATTGGGGTGACATTGTCCTACATGCTTGAGACAAGCAGTTTTTCTGCAGTTTCTGCTTTGAGCAGCAATGTGCCATCTTACACTACGCTAAGACTTCGTACAGGAAAGGTGAGGGAGCATGGAAAACCAGTAGATGTCAATGGGGAGAAAGGGTTAAATAAGAGTGGTAGGGAGCATGAGGCTTAGGAAAGGAGCAATAATTCGGGAGACAACACTGTAAGTGTTGGTGAGGTGTGTAGCCACATGAGTTCGAAGGAGAAGAAGGTAAATTTTCCACAGGTGACCATAAGAGAAGACAAGGTCACAGACAGGGGGGATACAGACAAGAGAAGGAAGAGCACTGAGAAGACTGCTAGGCTGTGTGGGGGGAAAAGACCATGGTAATTCCTCTAACTCTGGCTCCTGCCCTTGGGTATCTCTTTCAGAGCAGAGCTGTAGCCAGCAGGGGAAGAGGGAAGGACATCATGTTGCTCCCTTCTCACAGGCTCCAGGAGGCAATTACAGGTACTTGGTATTCCAATTAGTATTAAAGTGAATCTAGTTCAGTGCAAGTGAGGCTACTATCTCCCGATTTGGATTTAGTCCAACGTTTCTAAGACAGAAAGCAGATGGTTTTTAGCTTAATGCTCTGACAAAAGCAGAACCTTTAAAACAATGCTGTGTAAGAGTCCTGTAAGACATTTGTTTATAAGCACTTTCCTAAATAGCACCACTTATTATTTGAAGAGAACAGCATTTGTGGGCTGTTCTCACCTTTCAAAGATAGGGCATAGGCTGCAGTCAAGATTCTTCTTCTTATTGTTTCATTATTTCTGCAAACATAGGACAGAACATTGACTAGCAGACTATGAAGCATCATAAATAAAGATACACTAACGCTGACAAAAAAAGAGAAACAGAATATGTTTACTGAAGCAGTGGCCATCCTTGTAAAATGGTTTATTTGCTAGTGCACAAAATTCATTAGTGTAGAAGTTTTTTCATTCACCACTGAAAATTAGCAAGGACTTATTGTTCTGATGAAGGGAATGAAAATCAGAGTACGAAAAGACAAAGGGAAAAGCTTTTCTTTTCAAAACTGCCAAACCCCCACATCTATACACCAAAGTAGATGCCTGAAGTCAACGTAATTGTTTCCTTGATTCAGCCATTTCTAGATCACACATTATGTGTTTGATTTTTCAAAAGGCAAAGCACATATGTTTAATCATGGATTGTATATGAAGCATACAGATATGTATATAAAAAATGAAGTGCTTCAGCTCAGACAGAAATCATAGCTCAGGTTGTGGTCTACATCTGATGCAATGCATTCAAAATACAGGTAATTATACAGAAGAACTAGTTGTAAAGATACATGAAGTAAGATTCTATAACTTCTATTGTAAATTCCTGTATTAAAGGGTGATTCCTTCAGTGATGGACTTTTCTACCATTTAGAATGTTTCCATTTACACGTTTATGGTCATGAGTTTTAAAAGCGGGACATGCACACATATCTTTTGTTAGACATACATGACTGCTTTCATTGTTTTTTGACTTCTTGGCTTCAATTTACAAATTTTCTGACAAGACGCTTTAGTAGTAAAATCTTGTCCTAGTTTAGCAAATGAATTAACCATTATCACACTTGAGTACAGCAGACTGAGATTGAAAATATCTAAAAACCCGTAAGCAACTCTTCCTCAAAACTAATTATCTTGTTTCCTAATTTGGTTTTTCGTGGTTAGTTCAGAATACAGTACAAAATTACCTGAAAACAGATCTTGATGTGGGGTATAGCTGTGCATATCCATGCTCTCTCCATTTCTTGCCATGGACAGTATACTAAAAATCTGTGTTCATAAGCTTTTGTGGACAGTTTGCAAAATTGAAGCCTCAGGGAAAAGTGACAGCTAATCTAAGTGATCTCACAAAACAACATTTTCCATAGTTCTTGTTATAAAATATAGACCAGGAGGCCTCTTGGTCTTATCCCTTACAGCAGGGTGGATCAGGAACAATGCACTATGAACTATTTGAGTGCCTCGATGCAGAATTAGTGGAAAGGGAGAGCTGAGCCAAGGGACATTAATGACTACACAGCATTACATATCTTCCAAAATCAGTTACCAAGACACATAAGGTTTAGTAATTGGAATGAATTTTACAGTATCTCCATATTCTTTAGTTAGTGGTACACGTAACAACCCAACAGATTCAGGTGATTCAGGCCAGTTGGCAGCCCCAGAAAGAGGATGGGTTTCTTGTTGGAAATGTTCTTTAAATGGACTGCATATTTATGTTCCAATTTAATAGTTACCCTTTGGTTTTTCTAAAATCTGCTCTCCTTAAAAAAAACCACAAACAAACCACCAGCTAAAGGAGTAAAACAGCTTCACAGACTCCATATTTATGCCAATTACCAGAAATGTCACCTATCCTTAATTTATATTTATTTATAATGTGCCTAAGCATTGTTTTTCAAGAGCATGTGAAATAAGCTACAGAACTGAAGTGTATTCATCAACTTTGTTACCCATGTAAAATCAATTGTTCAAATCTCTAGGAGGTGTGTGGGGAGGGAAAAAAGGTTAATTCCTTCTATGCCTTTACTTAAAAGGCTTCCCTGTATTTAGAGAGCAACCATTTAGCTAATTACTTTCATCATCTTAAACTTGAAGGATCAGAGATCTACAGAAAATGCTAGTGGAATTTGTATTAGAACAAGCGCAGTGTAAAGCTTGAAAACATGAACTTTGGGAATCTGAAAATCCACGGAGAAACCAATATTCAAGTGCTTTTTAAAAAAACATGTAAGAAGGCTTAACTCACTCTTTTCTTTTTGAAGTCCAACTAACTCAAAATACTGACAGCTTGAGGCTAAGGAAGGGAGAAAAGGGCAGGCAGAAGTGAATGGAGATTACGCAGTTGGGAAGACCAGGCAGTGTCCCTGCCACCTAGCAGATTTTAGCACTGCTAAACCCATCCAGCATGGGATGTCTTTTCATTAAATGGAAGGAGGATCACATAATAGTTGTCTTTCTCGGTCGCTGGGTTCCCTGTGTATTCACAGGGTAGGTATGAATTACACGTACAACAGTATTTTCTTTGGATCAGGATTATGCTTTTGGAGCAAATCTGTCTCACCATGCTTTTGGTTCACATTATGGGGTGGTTTTGGAGTGTGAAAACTGGATTCCTTTTAGATGAATCTCAATCAGACGGTGTGCTCTGAGAATCCACCTGGTGTTCTCCAGCCACTAACAGCCACCGAGTTCACAGCACCAAGCTACAGTTGACCCAGAGTAAGCTGTTGAAATACATAGTGCTGGGTTCTCAACCCCAACTGTTCTGCTGCACACCTCTGCTTCTGTTTAACTGTTGGTAGCTGGTTTAACTATTTGGTAATACAGACATAGCCATGAACCTAGGTGCTTTATGTGGTCTACGTCTTTTGAGCAAGCCTTTTCTAGCTACAACCATGCACTACTATTTCAACCCTTCAGTGTGAGAACATGTTGCTAATACAATCAAATAATACTGCTGCATTCTGCTGCAGCTCCATAGTGGATTGGAAAACATCCACCCACCCAAATGTGTTTATGATGCCAAAGGTTCAAAGCCTGTGCATCAGTAGAGAGCTCTAGTTTCCTAGAACACTTCAAGTTTTCTTTTCCCTGACACACAGAAGTGCTGCGCCACATCATATAATACCATAAGACCATCTGGCTTGCTACATCACAAAACCTGTAAAGAAGAGTCTTGCACTATGCCACAAAAGCCTAAGACATGATCCTACCTCAAGGGAATGTAGAGTGCAGCTGTTTGTATGAGTCTCTCCTAAAACAGTGTTTCTTTCTCCAAAAGATTTTATCTTATGGTCTTGACTTATGATAGGACAGGCTACTTGAATAAAAATGGTCGGGAAGATAAGGTAAGGTGGAGAAAAATATGCTGCTCCTAGGAATAAGCTGAAGATACCAGTTTGAAGCCTGCATATTTCTGTTAAGCCTTGGATAATCAACAACAAACTCAATGACAATGTGTCAAGCCATTAAAGAACAGGTCTGGCTTATGGCCAAGAGCTATAAAAAGAACAAGGATATTTAATCAAAGCCATAAACGTGCAGAACTGGGCATGGGAGAAACTTTATCCTTTAAAAGGCAGAATGGACAGTCTTGCAGATAAATATTTCTTTAGCATGACAAATTATACACCTTTGTCTGCATTTCTCCATTTTTGGAGTCATAATCTGTATTAGGTCATTCTCTCAAGATTAAAATTCTACTTGGTCTCTGCTCTCTTAAATGGAAATTCTCATCTCTCTGTCCTTGTTTATCCTCTTGCTGCTCAAAACTCTTCCCTACCTCTCACAGTAGCTTTGAACTGCAAGGTCATCTATTCCTTGTCTCAATCCTAATGGCTGGACTCCAAATTCTCCTGTTTTTTCCTCCTTGTGAAGCTCCTTTCTCATACCTTTTGCACTTGCTTGACATAGACAAAATATTTAAAATGGAAACAACAAATCCAATATTCATGAAAATGTGTGTTAATTCAAGTGTTGGCAAATGGCCTTTGTTGTGCCAGAAGTCAGATCAGACTACCATAATGGTCTCTCTCTGGCCTTTGACTGTAACAGAAAACACTTGGTTCTTTCGTACTCATCCATGTAATTAAGAAGCAGAGCATCAGTCAGTAGCTTATACATACAGAGGGCTTGGTGTTCAACAGAGGCTGAGTTCCTGGCAGTGCTGAATTCAGATATGCCTAGGAGAAAACATGATTTTAAGACACAAGAAAAAATAACCTTATTTAAAAAAAAAAACTTTATGAAATCACACTTTGCTCTGAGATTCAAAATCTATTTCGTATATTCAGAATTTAAAATTCTGGAAAGCTGTTCTTTCCTTTAGTAAAAATAATAGCACAACCTTTGAAAGGAAAAGGAAATCTCTTATTAGCCTGATGGTTGTCATGGTATGAAAAATTGCCTTGTCTAACTGAAATCTGATTCAAATGGCTTGGATATCAGGATTTGATATGTTGCATTCTTAACTAGACATAAAGAATTTTTTCTATGCAAATTCACCTGCACAATGTGATTGCTTGGGTGCAGATTCAAGAAAAAAAGCAGCTGATTACAGCAACACTCAGCTAGCTCTACATTAACATGAATTTATTATGTGTATTTCACTACATGTATGCTTCACAATATATATTTAGGTATGTAGCTGTGGATGAGAATCCGATGATGTTAGACCTTGCAGAAACACAAGAAAAGGAGGACAAGACAGTTATTGCCCTAGAAAGCCCTCTGTACAGTAAATGGTTTGACCTCAAAACCTGCTTGCTTATACTCAAGAGTATGCAATTTTACTAGGTATGAAGGTTTTCAGGTGCCACCGCCTCCCATGGGAATACAAAGGCAGCTGTCCTTTTGTGTGGAGAAAGCAGAATGGTTTTCCTCAACACTGCAACACATCCAGACTGTCCTGTGGGCTGCACTGACTTCACTTCGTGCCCCGTAGCTTTATCCTGTGCAGTCTTTGATGCCATAATCTAGGCTACAGAATGCCTCTCCACTACCCTGCTTGGATTGCTTGCCTGATAAACCTGTCAGAGGATGGAAGATGGAAATCTGTAGCCATTTTGTAGTCAGTCAGCACAGCAAGAGAATGAGAGCTCAGGAATACAGCTCAGGAAATAAGGCAGATAAATCATATCTGAATGCTTGGGTTTTCCCCCACACCATCACCTTCAACTCTCTTCCATGTCTCTTACATGTTCATATATCAGAGAACTTGCATTAAACCTGAAACAAGCTTACCTGGGACTGAGGCTGAACATGTTTCCATATTTTTGATAATGTTTCACTTTTGGCTTAGATTTATTAACAGCCCCTTTGCTGCAAAATTCTGGATGAAGGTAAAGAAAGCTATAACTCAAAATATTCTGCGTAGGAATCTGCTGTGAAAAAAAATAATTTGTGGATCTCTGACAGTAAAGATTTAATGTACTAATAATGATTTTTACTGTTTTATTCATATCCAGAATTCACAAACATGAGAGGATAGAAAAGAGACTACAGAAATTCAGTTCGAATAGCAATTTTGTATTAAAATGAAGACTGTTATACCTTAACCACCAAGTTAGAAAAAATCCAGTTTGCACATCTCAGTCTAGTCAAATAAATACCAACAATAAGCAGCACATCTCTGACCTCTAGACCTTTCAGATTTTTCTAATTATTGCCATTTTTTACTAATCAATATATTGGTATTATCTGACAAGCAGGCCTACTATAACTACAGAAAACTACCTGTGCCACCAAAAATACTACATCACTGGGTATTCATATGTGAGTGTAAATAACAATTCAAGCACTGCTTATATTACATTGGCCTAATCATTACTGGAGGTCACAGAGATCTGGTTTGGCCAAGTAAATCAGAATCATGCATCATATCACCTGTTTGAAATAAAAAAAACAAGCAAATAATTAAAAATAAATTGACCTGGTCAACAAATAAACTTTGTGGTCAACAAATAAAAGAGCCAGTAGCAAGTCATCTGATCTGCTGTCCCCTCCAGAGCCCATTACTCACCTTTCCTTCCACAGAGATAGAAGGAAAAAAACCCAAGAAATGGTGTTGAAATTTTATGGCTATGCAAGAGGTCAACTCTTCAGAAAAACTGCTCTCTTGCCAGTAACTTCTGAAGCCAGTATTCACAGATGTAATGTGGTGAGTAATGTCACCATCACTGGAAAAACCCTTCAAGACCTCGTGGCCACATGAATGATGAAGCATACCAGAAGGGCCCAAGACTAGTGAGAACTGAAGGTGAGTGAAAAAAGTAGAGATAACGCAATGCCCCAAGATCTGCCAACTCTCCTGCTGGCCCCTGCTCCTCCAAAAATAGACAGGAGAGTGAGAGAAGAGGTAAAAGATTTGTGAATTAGCTGCAGTAGTCTCGCTAAAAAGAACTCACAGCACTCATCGACTTTCCCATCCTTCCATTTCACCATTGCTTTCTTTTTTGAAGCTCAAACCCACTATTAGGCTGTCATCGTTACACTCTTGATGTTTTTAGTGACAGACCAGGAGAGGCATTCAACATACATTGACTTCAGCAAGGCCTTTGACACTGTCTCTCATGGCATACTCCTTGAGAAACTGGCGTCTCGTGGCCTAGATAAGTGTAGTCTTCACTGGGTGAAAAACTGGCTGGATGGACAAGCCCAGAGGGTTGTGGTGAATGGGGTGAAATCCAGTCGGTGGCGGGTCACAAGTGGTGTTCCCCAGGGCTCAGTGTTGGGCCCCGTTCTGTTTAATATCTTTATTGATGATTTGGATGAGGGGACTGAGTGCACCCTCAGCAAGTTTGCAGATGACACCAAGTTGGGAGGCAGGGTTGATCTGCTTGAGGTAGGGAGGCTCTACAGAGAGATCTGGACAGGCTGGATCAATGGGCTGAGACCAATCATATGAAGTTCAACAAGGCCAAGTGCCGGGTCTTGCACTTCGGTCACAGCAACCCCATGCAGCGCTACAGGCTTGGGGAAGAGTGGCTGGAAATCTGCCCGGCAGAGAAAGACCTGGGGGTGCTGGTTGACAGCCGGCTGGATATGAGCCAGCAGTGTGCCCAGGTGGCCAAGAAGGCCAACGGCATCCTGGCCTGTATCAGAAATAGTGTGGCCAGCAGGAGCAGGGAGGTGGTTGTCCCCCTGTACTCGGCATTGGTGAGGCCGCAACTCCAGTCCTGTGTTCGGTTTTGGGCCCCTCACTACAGGAAAGACATGGAGGTGCTGGAGCGTGTCCAGAGAAGGGCAACCAAGTTGGTGAGGGGCCTGGAGCACAAGTCTTATGAGGAGCAGCTGAGGGAACTGGGGTTGTTTAGCCTGGAGAAAATGAGGTTGAGGGGAGACCTTATCGCTCTCTATAACTACCTGAAGGGGGTTGTAGTGAGGTGGGTGCTGGTCTCTTCTGTCAGGTGGCTGGAGATAGGACGAGAGGAAATGGCCTCAAGTTGAAGCAAGGGAGATTTAGGTTAGATATTAGGAAATTTTTTTTTACTGAGAGGGTTGTCAAACATTGGAATGGGCTGCCCAGGGAAGTAGTTGAGTCACCATCCCTGGAGATATTCAAAAAACGAGTGGGCAGGGTACTTCAGGACATGGTTTAGTGGGCATGGTTAATGGTTGGACTCAATGATCTTGAAGGTCTTTTCCAACCTAGATGATTCTATGTTTCTATACACATACTATAACCAATAGCAGACCTTTCTTGAACTAATATGCTCAAGTGATCTTTTCAGGTAATCAACAATACTCAATAAACATAGACCTGTTCTTGCCAAGAGCATATTACTTTTGCATTTTATACTACAGGTTGCTCTAGGACTGTAGCAAGCCACAAGGAGAAGATGCTGTACTACTTTATGGGAAGGTCTTGTGCAACCTAAAAAAAAGAATAACTGAAACAATGAAACACCATAGAAATGTGATGGATTTATACAGAAATTATTGTGAAAACCTGTGGAATTTGTTAGATAGAATCTTGTTCTAAAACTGTGTTAAAGTATCCTATAGAAATGAATGTCACAGATAATAATTTTACTAAACACTACAGCATGGTCCAATTTAAGATTGGAGCTTTTCCAATAGTAAGACTCCTCCTCCAACCTGCAGTTGTCCTACACCATATGCATGCTCTATGCAATATTATATATGTTTTTTACTTATATATTTTACATATATATTATATATTATATTATTACATTATATATATGCACTAAATAATCTATATGTTTCTATTCCTATATTTTGGGCTGGTTTACAACACCATGTCCAAGAGCAACTACCAGTATGCAAACAGCTTTACATCAAAAGACAACAGGTAATTAAACTATTACTTACAGTAGTAGCTGAAACAGTATTGAGAAGTCATAAATTTTGGCTGATTCAAAGCACACTAAACAAAAAAAAGGAATCCCTATTCTATGAAAAGCTACAGCAATTTGAGGTTCCAGTCTGTGATACAGATTGTCATCCAAAGACCAGCAGGAAGGTGGAAAGGAGGTAAGAGAGAACAACATTATCATAAATGGTAGAGAACAAACAGCAACAGTATTGAATTTTATCTGAAGAAATGAATCAAAACCTCTTAAATAGTAATGAAAAAATACAGAAATACAATACCAGAACTTAAACAAAGTAATTTATAAGAGAATATTTGTAGCATATTTCCAACCTACTGCAGTGGGAAAATTCATGAATAATATTAGTGGCATTTATGTGATCCACTTTCTGCCTGTACAGTGTTTGTCTAATGTAATGAGATCTAGATCAGCTGAATATAATACAAATTTTAAAGTGTTATACCTGATACTGATCATGCATGTTAGGAGGGGAAAAAAAGAATAAAAAAAAAAAAGGGCAAACGGAGCATTTTTAATGCATATAATGCTGTGTGTTAATATTTACACTCAACTGCACTAATATAGGAGGTTATTGCTACTGAATTAACAATGCTCTCAAATTAACAGCCCTAGAAGCCCCACAGATTACACGGGCACCTTCTATATAAATATTTTTTTTTTATTCTTGTTTCTATTCAGGTCAAGGCCATGACATTCTAATTTCATTTGAACATTTCAAATCCCATTTTCTGAAGCAGACAATGTGCAGAAGTATGACCAATAGAAGTTGGATTTGCTTTATTCTCTGAAATTGAAGTGAAAATTACATTTGTGTCACTACATTTTAACACACTCTTACCATGAATATACATATACATGAATATACATACCAGTATACATATATATATTTCTCTGACTATGTAGATGCAACTTCTTACCATTCTAGACACTAAAAGTTGAGTAAGACTCATTTATAGCTCCAGGAATTCAAATAGGACTAGCACCTTTGTTTGCAAGCACTGCATAAACTATGTACAGTAGTTTTCACCAAGCAGATAGTATGCAAGTCTCTCCTACTCTGGGAATAAAGCCAGATTATTTTAGGTAGGATAGGACTGGGCTTGCCTACAGCATACGTTAGCGAGAACTCTATGTTTAAAAAGGGAAGCAAGTCAGTAGCTTGTTAAATGTGGTCTTATGTCTCTTCCCTTCTTTGAGCCCTGTTTTTCAGGTTCTTATTTTTTGTGTACTACCATCCCAGCCACCTTTTGAGTAGCCACACAAAGCCCTAGTAGCTACAAGTATGTTCATGTCTTCAGAACGTGTATGTTTTTGGTGTAACCAAGGGACACCATTCCCTTTCCTCTGAGAAGGAAGTGATCTTCAGAGGGATTTTTGTGCTCAAAGCACACTACTTACTTGATGAGGCTTGTACCCCCAGACCATCTAGGGATAGTTCTAAACTAATTGCTAAGTCAAGGCAATGTGAAAGCCTGGATCTTGCAAGTGAAAACTTCTAGAAAGCCTTTCCCTCTCAAAGGATGGAGCAGATTCCTAGCTGGTATTGGCTACCACTGCTCTGCTGAAACTGCGAGAATTTACACCAGCGGAGCATCTGTCCTCGGAGAGAATTTGTACCTACTAAGGATTTTCAGTGTGTAGATTCAGAACAACAGGGACTGCTACAGGGTAAGAGCAGTTAGGAGGTCTTTAATTCTGACATATGTATTGACATCCTTTAATGGAGTAGGGTTGTGAGATAAATGTTATAATTTTGTTCCTGGGCAATAGCTACGAGTGGAAATGAGTTGACAGGCCTGTATGCGAGGCTCAACAGACTCACCCTTCTTGGAAATACAGAAGTGAAACGAAGCGAGATTAGAGCTGACTCTATATCCAAATGTGATAATAGCCAAGACAGCTCTTCTACACTAGAGGTTGCAATAGTTCAGATCCAATATAAATTAAGCGAATGAACCGATGCTTAACTTCACTTTTACTTCAGTTTGCATAGATTCTTGGGAGAAAACAACCACTTAACTTTTACTGTTTTCCCAACCTCCAGTAAACCTACTAGGATGGCATTCATTACAGACCTTGCATTTTAGCGTAAGCATAATCACACCTTTTGGAAGAGGTGAGAAAATCAGTTATTCAACTGAATAATATTTAGATATTATAGAACAGAAAAATACTCCTGCCTGAAGCCCCTGAGAGACACAATGTTAACATTGGTTATGCACGTCTCGATCTGAGTACAAGACCAAAAGTTCAAAGAAATCATCATAGGCTTGTCATTACAGAATATGAGTTAAAGACAGAAAGGGGAAAGACTCAGATCTCACTCTCACGTCATTAAACTCACTGAACAAATATATGACGTAAAACGTAAGGAGGCATTAACACAACGATATTCTAGTATCACTTATTACGTTTGTTAACTTCTTCCTCCAGGGCAGGCTGCTGCCAAACTGGCTGTGCTTAGAACTGGCTTCTTCCAGATTTATCAATGCTCTAAACCAATGATGTCAAAAAGGGAGTACACCAAAGAAAGAAGAGCAAAGACCAGGTATGCATTTTGCTTATTTCAGAAATACCATTGCCATTTTGAAGGAAAATCTTCATGTTTACTACTTACCCACAGGAATTTGAAATCCAAAAGCAGGCTGGGATCGTGATACTACTATAAGTTCAACAATGAGACTTGTCGGGGGGAGGAGCTTGTGAAGTGAGCCATCCCACTGTAAGAACTCCTAAAGTCAGCCATATGTTACCAAACCAGCCACATAGCTAGTCCAATACCTTGCCCCCCAGTATGATAAAAAATGACTGCTGGGAGAGAAAGTGCAAGAGAGAACCACTTAATATGCTTTCCAGCTTCCCTAAAATCATGGGAGTAATCCTTGCCAGTGCTTCTGATTGAATGAATTTATACAGGATGCCAATGTAACCACCTTAAGCACTCATTCTCTTCTCCCTCCCACCAAACCATCCTGCTCACCTCCATTCAGAGTTGCTTTTGCCTCTCCTACAGTTCTTACAGGTTTTCTTTTTCACCTCTCCTAAAACTTCAGGTAGAAAGAAAACAAAACATTCTCCTTACAAAAGTGGAGGGTGCTGTACAAGTGCAACGTGCTGCAGAGCAGTAAGAAGCAGCAGCAAAGGGAGCAAGGTGACCTGGGGCAGCTGAGCTGCCCTGTGTGCTCTCTCCAGGGAGAGCAGTGGCGATGCCCTGGAGGAGTGAGTGACCATTCTGCTGGGCTGCACTTCGTTTGGCAGCAGAGCACGAGGAGAAAGTTGCTATCCAGAGGGATGGGGCTTTTCTTACGGATCTTACATTCTTTTGAAGATGAAACCTATCTGTGTGCC
Organism: Astur gentilis; assembly: GCF_929443795.1. Classification (NCBI taxonomy): domain Eukaryota; kingdom Metazoa; phylum Chordata; class Aves; order Accipitriformes; family Accipitridae; genus Astur; species Astur gentilis. The sequence continues at coordinate 13,742,256 of NC_064900.1, read as the reverse complement.
TCCATGGGCTTAGCTGCACCCAGGCCTAAACTTTTTTCTTCTTGGGGAGTGGGCTGTCAGGTTCCAAATAAATTTTGGAGCCTGAATGAAGACATCAACTAGATTCTTTGAAACATACTTAGCCCAAGCAGTGGTTTGCAGTCTGCAATTACCTTTGTTACACCAACATCAGGCATTTGTGTGCTGTCCTCTCTTCCTAAGGGTATCCTCTTAGCAGCACCCTGTCACATAATTGGACTTAAACATGGACATACAGGCTGTTAGAGATGAGCTGGTATGATGGCATTTCTACTGCAAAATTTAACACCCATTTGTGCCTAGTCCTGCTGTATTCATCATAACAACAATCAATTAAAGAGTGTAAACCAGTTGCAGGTATTCCACCAGAACTTTACCTTTTCTTTTCCGAAACAAGTCTACACAATGTTTTCATTAAAATCCCTTATGGCAGATCAAATGCACTTTCCCGTTCACCATCAGCAATAGCAGTTGTGTACCTGAAGTAACTGAGATAGCAGGAGGAAGAGCTGCCTTTTAGAACTAACTGAAACTCTGTCCATTTTAAGCTTTGAGTTAACATTTTCAAAGTGCTGAAATGATTTTGAAAGCCTAAGTCTCCAAGGAAGCGAATATGACTTTGACACATAGGTCATAGCCACTGTTAACCTTACTCTGTTTCAGACAGACTAGAGGTACCATGTAAAGAGTGAAAGAGAGTTCTCATTCTCCTTTTAATGTAGGGTTCAACAGAGGATGTGCTTTCTTAGAAAGCTTTTTATATTCCCCTTGTTTTATAGCCTGTTTCAGAAATAGCAGTTTTGCCACTTTCTTTTCTTTAAGAAAACAAACAAAACAAAAAAAAAGGAAAAGAAACTTTGGAAGGCTTAAGATTATTAAGACATTTAGCCCTAGCACAGTTCGGGGTTTTTTTCCCCTTCCAAATGTTCTGCTTATTCAAAATATGCAAAAGAAATCAATAATCCAACAGGGGCAATAAAACAGAAAAAATAAAACACACCCCAATGCATTTAATCAGCTTTCACTTCCTTATCTCTGATCCTATGAACCTAATCACACTGTGGCTATTTATAAGTATTTTCCAGGCAGAAAACTAAAAGGCTCTGCATGTGTGTACATGTGTGTAGTGGCAAGCTGGGTTTTTTTTGTTGTTTAAATACCATTTGGACCATTTTTCACAGAAAGACAGAGATTTCCTTCTTGCATCAAAGCCTATACAGTCAAATCTAAAATCCCCACAAAGAGTCACTGTCAAACACTTCAGAGGAAAACATGGATCCATTCAGTAGAGCTGGCAAAGAGCAACTCTGCCAAGTCACTTTCCGTATAGTTCTCCAAGAGACTGCCCAATGCATGAGGTTAAAACAACTCATCCAAAATTGGTCACCAGTAATGATAATTCTGTCTCTTCTGAGTCACAGCTTATTATGCCCTCATTCTCAGAAACATCTTGTGAAAAAGAGCTTCCAGTTGAAACACAGGCATTGCATTTCAGCTTCCTGAACTTGGAGTTTCCCAAGTTCTAATGATAAAGATCTTGCTGCTTGCATAGTATGAGAAGCTCCATGTCTACAAATTTATGCAAATCAGACCATAGAAAGGGGACAACCCCAGCAGTTCAGAGTTCTGTTTTGTTCCTGAGACTCTTTTTTCACTTTAAGCCAGTGTTTCAAATTTTCTGTCACTTGAAAACACCTGGAAATAACTGACAAATTGGTATTCCAGTCAGTACAATAATTATCTTAATTTTCTTTTTACTCGTTCTTCCAAATAGTTGGTGCACGCTACACTATTTTGGTTCCAGCATGGGAAATTTGGAGCTCAAAATCCATTTTATACATATTTTTCTATTTACCAATATGTGTAATACTCATTCTAATCATAGCCCCTGTGAACTTCTTTAACTACAGTAATTAGATCTAGCATAAAATCTGATAATTTTATTTTTCTTTAGCTCAACACAACTCTTCTCCTGTTCCTTCTCAGATATCCCTTCTTGTCAGGACTGGTATCTATTTCCCCCTTCCGGAAACCCACTTCTGCTGCAAATCAACTCCAAAAGCCTCAAAATGTTGTGTTCCTTTAAGCAGCAGAGTAGCCTTCAGAGAGTGAATTTTTATAACGTCCCCTTTGACATCCCCTGCCTCTGCAACCCCATAACTGTAAATGCTTTTCCAAAACACTTTCTCTTCTATATTGGGACCAAATTTGTATGATGCAACTTCAAGAAAAATAAAACATGCCCTTTGTGTTTCTTGGGTCAAGCATCAATAATTTAAAAAAGCAGCAGCATATCTCTCTCAGACTAAAGCAAAGCCGAGTTTAGAAGTTAGGGCGTTTTGTATTCTGCAAAAAGGAAATGTAAGGGAGACAGGCTTTTGTCAGAAGCCCAGTCCGTTATAATTTTTTGTCTAAGAAAGAACATTTATATCTTTTTTTGTTTAACAGCTTTCACTTATTTTAATCTTTGACATCTCTGGAGTTCACAGTATACTGCCAACTGCCACTGTGACATCTGCTAGGGAGGGCAGAAATAATTTGCAGGCTACCAACAGCTGCTGTGGGTTGCAAGACTCTCTTTTAAGAGGGGACACAGGAAGAAAATGTGTGGCAAAAAGCTTTCCTCATCCCCACCGTCTGCTATTAAAGCATTGTACATTCTCAGTAAAAATAATGAATCCTCTCATTAAAAAGTAGCCTCATAATTTAAAAAATAAATTCCCAGGTTAGTCAGCTTCTGGAAATTGGTGGAGTCAGTCAGACCTTTACAAAGTAAACAAGTGCTACTGGGCCAAGCTTGCTTTTTGTTCTCTAAGATCTGTGTAGCTCACACATATCCAAGAATTTATCCTCGCATCATTTCTATGAGTAAAACACACAATTCTCAGTAGACAGATGGAAAAATGAGACTGGGAGACTTTGAGGACAAAACATCCAATGTGCTTCAATAAGTCTTTGTTTTCAGATAAGTCAATAGGAATTTTTGATTTTCATAGCAGAGTCAGGCCTACACCAAGCGCTTCTAAAAATCTCATCAGAAGCAAATTACCCAAAGGAAATCAATAGAAAAACTAGGAACTGAACTTGGACCTCCCGAACTTCAGGCTAGTGCCATAGGCACACCACCATCCTCTCCACAAAGCCATAGTGGTGGTTTATAGGTGCTTTACAATGAATGGTGTTCTGCTGCACAGTTCAGCACTTGAGACATAGCTCTAAGTGAAACTGTTTTCAGCACTTACTCTGTGTTTCCAGTGCTTGAATTCAACGTCTGCATTCCCTTGAGAACCACACAGGAATATAAATCCCGGCCTAACAGTTCAAGTCAACTTTGTGCCTATAATTTAAAAAAAAAAAACCACCTACTTATGTATTTTAAAAAAAACAAACAAACCTCTGAAACTACCAAGATGGTGAAAACCAGCCAACCAAAACCAGTCAATTCCTATGTGTCTTAGATAACTACTGTTTTCCAAGAGTGGCTGTAAGGGACTGGATGCAAGAGGACTACTTGTACATTTAGATGACGCTTATGTCCTTCAGAATGGTGGTGGTTGTCTCTCCAATTATTGTGTCGCCCGAACATAGCACAGCTACTTAAATCAACACATTCATAAAGAGATACTCTTCAATGTCATGGCGCTAACTAAAGGCAAGTGTACTTCAACAAGCTGCAGATACTCTTGCATACATCCAGTCAAGGAAAAATTTCGTAACGAAGTCTTTGCATAATCCAATTCTAGGACCTGTGACTGCAGCAAGCATTAAGTGGAAGAGTGTATTGTACAGTAAGGCTCGGTGATCCGTCACCTGCTGTGCAGTCTGCTGAATTATCTAGTCTCTACTGGTACATAGCTCATAACTACATTCTAAGAGTTTTAGTTAAACTGCAAACTTCCCATCTGAGTCCTCTACAAACCCTGTTCTCTCATTAAGCTGGGAGTGTGACTGTTCTCCAGCATACATTATTGTGAAGAAAGGAAGCTTCTTGAGTGAAGACAACAGCCTGCCAAGCAATTCCATTCAGCACATGCTGAATGCTGCTATGAATCCAAATCTTTCAATGCATAACCAACAGGGTTTACAGCTACTAAAATATGGCTTATATATTGTACATTTTCTTTAAATATGGTCAAGGATGATGGGTTCTAGAGGGAACAGACACGTTACCGCTGTTTAAAATGTTTCTCAATAAGAGCACTAGCTAAAATATCCAAAGAATCAATAATTAACCTTTTTTTTCTTTTTGGTTTGCACCTTGCTAATTGAGTGAGTGCCTATCCAAACAGATGCTTTACAAAAGGGACCTTTCTTAGCCTCTGGTGCTGCAGGCTGCTGTGTAATCTACTAACCCACTGATCCATGCTGCCTTCAATTTTCTTTGATGCTTCCTATTTTTCAAACGCTGAAGCATAATGTTAACCTTGCAAGTGTAACATCTATTTCTAACATAGTTACCTCCTACAATTTATTTGGGCAAATTTTTCAAAGACAGTACTTTATACATGGAGACCTTCTAGTGCATACTGTGCCTAAAATAAATAAATAAATAGATAAATGTCAACCTTTAAATCTTGTTTTGGAGACAGATCACGTTATCTCATCAGGTGGAGACTACATCAATGGTTGTGACTTAGCCATTTTATAAAACATTCTCCAAACCTCAGACGAGAGGCACATTATACACGAAATATAGTGTGTGCAGGAAATATACATTGTATATCTACAAAATGGGCCATATCCCACTGCTATTAAAATTGATGGGAGTTTTGCCATTCACTTCAATGGGATCAGCAGCAGTATATAAAGATGAATTGGCTATAAGCGCACACACTGGCGCTTTATGGGCGTGACAATATAAAAGCCGTGTGTGAAGTAATGGAATGAATTATAACAGTGCTGGGTGTGTCAATCTTCCTTCTTCTACCTTCAGTTGCTGTATCAGGAACATTAAACATTTCCCCGGTTAGCCATAGAATCATAAAAATTACAGCTAAAAAAGTACTATTAAGTCTACTTCCTGCCAACACAAAATTATTCCTCCCTGTACCTTTTCTAATCCTCTGTGCAGACTGGTTTTACACCACTCACATGTTCTGGCATCTTCTTCTCTCTGTAAAGAATTATTCGATCAGCTACTTAATCACACACTCAGCCAAGCTAGATTTTTCCTAGAAAATAAATCAACAAAGCAAAAAAACTCTACCAAAACCCCATGGTATATCACTCTGAATTTCCTCTTATCATCTTATTTCACTTTGGAACAATTAGAAAAATGCTTTTTGAGAACGTATTTCCCTGCTTTTCACAGCCTACCACATCCAAATGCAGGTAGTAGTAGCTGCTCATTTGTTACTGGTGTGATGGTAAACACCAGAAGCAGGCAGGGAAGTGAACTGATCATTTAGTTCTTTGTATTTTGAGTAACATAATTCCAGAACTGCATTCCAGTGGAGACAGAAAACCTGAAATCTTTGAGGTAAAGTTTTAGCAGTTTATGGCAGGCATATTGGAGACTTACCAAAGCAGGGAAGTGGAACTGGTGATACAGGCAAACACAATGCCAAATCCCTTGATACAGGCAGTCTCTATTTTGTCAGCCAGATTGAATGAGGAGTATGGGGCCACAGTTATTTCTGGACAAAATCTAATGAAATGTTCAGTCTAGAAACCACCGTTTAATTCTCAGTGATATACACATGCTTGTCTTACAGTTCTCAATGAGGCTGAAATCATTAAAAAATGAAGCTATCGTTGTTACTTCATGTTGCTCCTTCCCCATCCACTCCCTACTGCCTTATCACACTTCTGGACTTCACTGACGTGCTGAAAACAGACTCCACAATCAGTGAGATTGTAAAGTAGGTATGTTCATTCAGCGCTGGGCGGCACGGGGGGTAGTCCCACCAAAGTCGTGCGCGCCCGACTCGGCAGTTCGCCTCAAGTTTATACAGTCAGGTATTACATATTTACAATACGCCTATACATATGCATGACCTATCCCCGCTTCATATTAAAATTAGCTCCGAGAGGTCATTTCCATAGTCCCCTCCCAACTGCGCCTGCGCAGGGCCTCTTTATGGTGGTCGTCTGGTGGTCGCAGAGATGAAGATAGATGACTCCTCTTCGTCACCGCTAGTACCCTCTTTCCTTGCGCAGGCTCAGTGATTTCTTGGTATTCACCCAAACCGCAAGACCAGTCTTGGCTGGCTCTTGGGGCCTGCTCCTGCTTCTTATCAAGGACTGTCTTTACCTCGTTGGCTGGTTCTTGGCACCAGCTCTTCTTATCAAGGTCTGTCTCTACCTCAGCTAATTTCAACAATGTAAGCACTAAACATCATCTTTCACCCCCCTTTATTATGTCTACTGAGATTCTTTGACTCCCCTTGTCTCATCACCCTGTTTTAGTTAGGGCAAAGAGCACCAGCCTCCTTTCTCTTTTAGGGCAGGATGTTTAATAGGCACCGAGTATGTTAAAAAAGGGGGAAAACTCCTTCTAAAATATATGCTATGTTTTTAAGTGCCTTCAAATCAAAGGACCTCAAGCAGGTTAAGATACTACAGGAACACCTATTCAGAGATGAAGTTTTGCCTTGTTAGTCTGTGCCATACTAAAGTACATCAAAAGATGGTTTGAAAGCCATTCGTTCACAGATTCTCACTGAAGCAAGACAGGCACCTCTTGAAGTCTCCCCAGTAGCCAAGAAATTTATGTGATACAAAGGGAGAATCAGGAGGAGACATGTCAGGGCCCATACCTGATGTAGGGTGCTGCTATACGAGTATTACACCAGAATAGCATGGGTGGCCACGACACAGCAATCGTTAACCCAAATGTCTTTTGGATCGTTGAGAACGCTACTCTGATGCTGCATGTAAACAAGCCTCTCGCCTATCTTGACTGCTTTATTTGATTAGCCTTGTCAGAAGTAAGGTCAGGCCAAACTCTTATGGTCATTAAAGATGAAAGCCATACATCAGGGAAGCATCACTTTGTAAAGAACAAGGTAAGAATGTCACTAATCGGCTGAAGTGCTAGTGTTGCAAATACTTTGATAAAGAAATTAAAATCTAATTATATAAAAGAGTTTGGTTTGATTAAGAAGTAAAAAATTGTGAAGCATAGGTATGGGAGTGTTAAGTTTGAAATGTAGTCATAGGAACTTAGGAACTTTAGAAAATGTACTATGTGTAACTATAAGAATTCAAGTATTGTCTAAAATCAGTTAACCATAGAAACTTTGACAAAGATTTGTTGGTTTGTAGTGTTTTGTTTTAGGAAACTAAGGAAACCGCTATGGACACTAGTTTGCTGCTTGGAAACCCCTTACCCTTCCCACCTCGATCTAATTATCGAGGATTCCAATCAGTAGAGTTAAGTGAGATTAACCAATGATTGTTTTAACATAATAATATTAATAAGATGGCGTGACTGAAGGACCAATTATTAGAAAGGTTAAATTTAAAAATAGACATAGTATGTATTTTTATGTAAACTAATATAGATGATGGTGAGAATCGTACTGCACAGAATCACCTAAGAGAGGTCAAGAAGCGGACAAGTGAGGAAGACTATGGAAGACCACCAGAGACCTGCACTGCACCTGCATGAAGAGACATTTATATATGCTAATTATTTATCAGAACGTTAACGATTACGTATAACGTTTTCCAGAAATTTAGTGAATATGTATAACAGGTGTGTATTTAACCTGCACAGTTAGACTAGCCAGGTGCACATGGTAGGTAGAGCGATCCCCCGTGCGCCCAGCGCTGCAATAAAGGAGTGCCTGCTTCTTAACTTCTCATTGCTGTTAAGGAGTTTTATTCCGGATTTCGGTAACACTAGCCTCATTCAAATTTGGGTAGCTGTGCTGCCTTCTAGTGCTTCTATCTTCTTTAACAAAAGCCTTAGTTCTGCACAACTTTTGGAGCACCTCTTACTATTCAATTGATTAGTACCTGTGGTTTTAGGGTAGCAGATCCATTTCCTTTTCCTCTGTGACCATGAAGGGTTACATCACCACGACACACTGCTGAGTGACCACAGTACTGCCATGTCCATACTGACACGCTATCACAAAGTGAAACAGCGAGGAAGCATTTATGTAAGTGACCACCTTAAACACAGCTGTAGAGAGTGGAAATTCTTCAGTGAAATACAAAGGCTGGCAAGAAACCCAGGTTTATGTTCCATCCCTTTCTCTCAAGAGTAGTTGTGACTTTTTGATTGAGGCATTTTATTTTGGTACCACCTGAAACACATTTTTTTAAATGGAGCCATGGGAGCTCTATGATGCTTGCCCCTGTTGAAAACTATGTACAACTACTAAGAAAATAAAACCTTCCAATGCCATTAGGCCTTGACCTTAAATCTTAGGAGGCAGCCAGGAAGATCTGTCAATGAAAGCATTTTCTGACAAATGTTTCATGATTGCTGTGATCTGTCTTATAAAAACCTATCTTTAGTAAAAAATCATGTGGTGGGGATGCAGCAGCACCATCTAAAAGCCAAGACTGGAGACTGTGTATGCCCTGTGCTCTCTGATTCAAGTTTGACAAACTGGTAACTGAAAACTTAAAGTTTCACTTTTACCTGAGTTTTTACGTGGCAGTTAAGAGACTATACCAATATATGCTGTTCAAGTTTCCCCTGATAGCCAATATTCATAAAGTTAAATTGGCTTACCAGCAGGCCATATTCTATGACAGAACAGACTATTTAAGCCAGATCAGATTCTCAAAATTTCCTCCCACCAAATAGATTTTTCTGGTAGGAACACCGCACCAATACAGCCATTCATTTTGCAAGAAACAGCTAGCCGTGCTCTATTTAAGCACTCATGGCTAATTTAAATACCCTGCAAATTTAAAGCAAGCCCCCTGCAGTTTTTGTGATTGATGTCCTCAAAAGACATTTTTCTCCTAAGACAGACAAATGAAGTAAGGGGATCCTCCTACCCCAGCACAGGTAACTGTGGCTCCGACTGCCCCAAAGGAACTCTCCTCTCCGCACCACCCAGACACTCACAGAGCTTTTCCTGTGCAGGGTGCAGCATTGCTGCTCTTCCATGCTAACGGCCATGGCATCTCCTCTCCAGTATTTCACATTGTTCTTCCACTGCTGTATTCTTGGTCTTTTCATTTCACCCCTCTTTCAGTGTGCTTCACCTTCTCTTTGCACATCTTAGAAAGCCAAGAATTCGTTAGCCCCCTCGTTGAGTGTAACAGTCCACTGCCATTTGTGTGTAATCTGTTTTTCCACTCTATTCCACAGTGGAGAATGCTTTTGACAAGCCATAATTGAATTGTGTCAGATGTCACTGAATAAAAGATAAAATTTGGCAAATACTGAAGTAGCCTTTATGTAAGGCCTTCATTTCTCATTGTGCCACTCCCCCCGAAACTAACAGGAAAATTACTTTTTGTATGTTTGAAAAGGGAATGGCAGAAAAGCATGATAGTATTTGAGCTCCAGTTATCTCTGCTGCCTCTAAGGTATACTGGCACTGATGTGTGCTATGCATATGATTGTTAGTAGTCAAACAAACACTCTCTTAATTGCCTTCATTAGAGATTATGCAGATTTCTCTGGCTACTCCACGATCCAACAAAAATGGTCATTTTCTTGCCCTCAGCTTGCTTTCCTGCCTTTTCCCTGGGGCTGCAATTTCCCCCAAGTCAGACAGCCTGACTTGTTTGCTACTTCATTTCCACCAGGGTTGCTTGTGAAAGAGGAGGCAGGACATAATACAAGCATTAAATCACAATTCCCCGAGAAAAAGGCGTAAAAAGGGAAAATGTTGCAGCCTTGTCCTGAAGGTGAGCAGAAGTTGTCTTCGGACATCGGAAGTATCTCAGGGCTACCTGAATGGACACGAAAGCTTTTCGAGTACCCTTGAGTGGATGCTGCTTCCCCACACGTGCAAACCTTTTATCCGTGTAGATGCCCTTACACCCACAGGCACGCTTCCCATCCTTTCTACTTTTCCCTTCTCACCCCCCCCTTTCTCCACATGTGCTTACCAAATCCCTGTCACCAGCCAGAACTGATTAGAACAGAACAAAAAACCTCTGCAAAGTATCACTTAGCCTTGTTTTTTCCTGCCTTTTTGGTGCACTTTTAGACTAGTTGAAAAGAAACTCCAGGAGATCAGCAAAGGGTTATGCAGAACTCATTGCAGCTTTTACATACATCACGAGGCCTTGCTGCATAATTTAGGTCTAATGCAATGCAGTTCACAGGGACTCGCCCATATGCTGAGACTGAGCGAAGTTCGGTTTTCAAGCATCCCTTTGTTCTTTCTGTGATTACCTAGCCCATGTTCTCCTCAACCATTCAGTTTAACCACATATTTTAATTCCATCCCTGAGTAAGTTACATTCTTGGCTTTCCATTTCAATTTCCACAGGGCAAATAAAACTGATGGAAAGCGTTTTGACAAGGGTATTGTTATTGCATCCAGTAGCCTGAGATGACTCCAAATCTGGATATTACATTTAATGTTTCTGGGACAGATGCTGTTAGGTCTTTTCATAGGAACACAGTATCATCTGCATACATTAGTAACTTCTGTGCCTCAAGTTGCATATGCTTTATATCCTCTTAAGTTTTCAGACACACTGCTGACAATTTAATGCTGCAGGGGCACCTCAAACATTTTTCATCACAAAGTAGGGGAAAGGATAATTGGGGAAGCTCATGCACCAAAGGGGCCGAGTACATTGCGCATTATTTATTTCCTTCAGCAAAAGGTGCAGCAGTGAGAAAAACTGCCCAACCCATCCTCTTAGTCACAGAAGCCTGAAGAACCAAAGCCGCTGCTCACAATCAGCATCTGCTTTTAGGCAACTAAGACTTTCTTCAGTTCAGGTGCTGTGCTTCTGAACTCTGCTTTCTTACTGCGCTAGATACTACGGACAGGACCTTCCCAGCAGCCACAATGCTCAGAGCGGGGACAAATGTTGAGTGCTCCGTGACTATGGGTGTACTGACAGAGAACTGCCATGAATGCAGAATCGAGGCTCACCAGTGTAACAAGGTGAGTAGGGAATAAAGGCAGTGAAAAGTCAACTGAATTTTTCAGAGACAAAAGGCAATCAACTTTTTTCCTGCCTTTGTGAACAAGGTGCAGAATCACCGATTTGATAGTTTTTCCAGTATTTAGATGTTGATGTTCTTTTGTATTCAGAAAAAAAATAATCAAATCTGCATTAACAAGTCATGTTTGTGATTCTAAAAAACGTATAATTACATATATACACAGACAGACGTACACAGTCTCACACACACAATTTCCACATGAACAACTCACCTACCAGAAAAAAACCTGTTCTTTAAAACACTATTCCTTAAAAACAATTATTCTAAGTTTCAATCAAGGAAGGGACCCCTCTTTGCTTGGAAAGGGATGCAAGGGCTCCATTCTGCTTCAAGACAAGCCTTTGACCTAATATATACACCGTTAAATGATCCACTCAAGCATAATTCAAGCACTGCTGGGTCAGAAGTTTTTACAGGTTTTTATAGGAAGGCAGTTTGCCTGTGCATACGCATGAACATGTGCACACGCATGAACATGTGCACATATGTCTAGATATTTATCCATAGCATCGTGTAGCAGAACTGAGGGAACCTCTAAACAACATCAGTACTCACTGGGACTCTCTTTCCTTACACACCACAGATATGACATCATGAATTCACATAACATTTCCTAACTCGGTGGATAAGCCACTTCTCCAGAATGTGTGTTGCTCATCATGACTGTAATTATGTAACAAAACTCTGAATACTGTACTATTACAGCAATTATTAATCATTATGCTTCTGTTTCATATATGTGCTCTAGAGACTGCTGGATATACTGCATTATGCCACAAACTAAACTTAAAAAAAACAAAAAAAAAGCTAAACCAAAGCTAAACACATCTAAATCTACTGTTTTAAGGACATCTCAACATAATTTACTCTTTGAATTTATATTTTTGTAAGCTCAAAAATATAAAACAAGAAAAAGCTGGTGTCGATATAGCTGCTGACCTTTGCGACTGTAAACAAAAGACAGTTTTTAACCAGTAAACAACTTAGAAAATGAAACCTGTTTTGCCAGTGGTTGGAATAGTCAGCGCTTAAGATGACAAACTCTGCATACAAATCAGTTCTTACAGGAAAACAGATTTCTAGACGTGTTTGAGAGAGAATGCAGGATTTCCATGCCTTCAGACCATTGAAACAATTTATTTTAAAATATACTGTATTAAAATCAAATTAGTAATTAAAAGCAAACAAAAAACCCCCAGTGCAAAAACCCAAAACGGTGCAAAACCCCACCACATTAGGCCTCTATTCTAGGATACAAATCCATTCCATTTAAGAGCATCATCTTAAAAATAATACAAAGCTCCCTCAACTTCATAAGGACTTCACAGAGGCCCATTAGTCCACATTAGAAGACACATTCAGTATTTTAAGCTAAATTAAGTGTCTAGCTTCCTTTTTATTAGGCAGCAACCAATACAAAACTGCAATGCTTTAAATTCAGTTGCCTTGGACATGTTCCTGTACACATACTATACTCGAAATAACTATTAATTTTTCACACATCCCTTATAAAAAACTAACAGGCATCAGATGGGACTACATTTTCTTTAATTTAGCTACATACATTGGACCCCATGCTCTCCCTTTCTCTGGGAGAACCAGAAGTTCATGCTGTTGCGTACCACTGAGAAAAGTGAATTCCTGAGAAACAGCTCTGGCCATTTCACTTATGTCTACAGGCATTACATTACTGCAGGAGTTTAGAATGAGATTTATTACATCGCTGTTTTCTGCCCTTGAGAGAGTGCACGTAGAATAGACCAATGATCCGCCAGGACGCAGTGCTTTAATAGCAGACCTGCAAATAATGAGAAAAAAAAAATTCAACAGAAGTGACATACTGGGGGTGGAGAACATGTAAAGACTTACAAATAGGTATAAATAAATATGAGAAAAATAACATTATGAAAATGTCTTAACAGTATATAATTGACAGTTCAGGAAACTACCTGCAACACATTTTTGCTTTCTCATTTATTAATGTATTCTCAGTTAACTGAAGGTATTTTTTATACAATGGTGACAAGTAGAAAGCAGCATCCATTCAGAGTTGCAGAATATACTTCAAACATTTATATGCGCAGCACAACTGTGAAAATGCTGCAACTCTGCATACAAAATGGGTTACACCACATCAAAAGTGCTAGTTAGATATTGAGCTAGCTGCTTGTGTGAACAAATATCAGAATGTACAGTTGCAGTAATAGCCTGAATTAATTACTGGGCTGTAATTTTACAAACATTGGTGCAAATTCTGCAACTTAATTAGCAGGTAAGAGGACTCGGGGGTTTCACTGAGACACTGCATTTCAACCAGATTTCCTAAGGAAATATGACTTATAGGAACATATTGTCTGTTTATGTGCCCTTCCCCTATTAACCTGCTGACAAATTTTAACTAAACAAAGGCAAAATAGCGGCTTAGGATTTCAAGTACCCTGAAAGCTTATGACTACTGGTGAACAGAGGTTCTTTTTCACATCCCTGCTGAAACTGACTTTAAACAGACTGTTCACTTTCCATTAAACCAGATCTGCAAGGTTCTTTTTCAGACAGACAAAATATAACCTATGAGAGTACAGAAATGAGATATGCAATCCACATTCACCTACTGCAAATTAAAAGAGTAAGGAGAAAAATCCCAAATCTTGCACCACAGAAGAGCAATCTGGTACCACCACATAACTGAAAGAGGAAGCTACACTAAAGGTTCATTTGCTATTAAAATTCTCTCTTAAAATAACCCCTTTTAATCATACACTTTGTAGCCTTCAAGGACATAATGGCTCAAAGACTGAGTTGTAAGCTAGTATTCAAACAGATCACCTCACTGCTTCTGGAAAACACATGCCACTGGGTTGAAGCAAATACCACATTAAATTAAAATACAATTGTTCCCTAAACAAAACTTCTTTTGTTTACAAACAAGAGAATCTCAACAGGTGAATGCTGTTACTCAGCTTGCGAATGTCAGAAAGACAACAAGGTAGGTGCTCAGGACCACAGGTGTGTCACTGGGAATTTAGCAGGTGCACAAGGGCAGGGCAGATACTGGAAGCACAATGACACACAGTCATGCTGTATGGAAAGACACTGAATAATCTTAGATTGGTAGATATTACCGATAATACAGCATTGACCCAAAATAAAAACATCTTCAATGAAAAATAAAAAGAAGAAAAAAAAGAAAAAAACACCGTATCTTCAAACTAGACGAGGTGAGAAGCCCCCAAATGCAGCCCTGATTCTGAGCCCAGATAAACAAACATAATGCCATTGAAACAGCAATTCCTCCAGAGACAAGCTGAGGACTTGCTAAGGGTGATATCTGAAAAAAACCAAACAGCTGAGAAAGGAAAGAAGAAAATACAAGGGGAAAAAGGCAAGTCCTTTTAACAGGATTGGGCCTTTTCAGGAAAAGAATCAATAAAGAAAAGCCTCATCACAAGCAGCATCAAAGCAGATCACAGGTCAAAGCTACTCTGAAAGTCCTGTCCAAAATAATAAGGAAACATCAGGACAAATGACTGTTTCAGACAGAGATAATACAACTCTGTTCACCTTCCCTGGTGAAAACTTCTGTGTATTATACCCAGTCTGTTTCTCTGGGGAGTGTACACATTATCTTGCTCAGTTCTTCTGTGAGTCTTGGTTACGTTCATCAGCAAGCCAAGTACATATTTTACTGGAGTCTATAGTACTCCAATTTTAGTTAGTGTAATATAAAAGAACAAAGCTCTATCAACTGATGATGCTCAGAGAAAAATCAGTGTTTAATGCCTTTGTTGTATCAGTCTTCAGTAAAAAGATGGAGATTGAGCAGATGGCTAGCACATTTAGCCTAAGTGAGTGAGCAGTTCAAGTTCAGCCTGTTATAGGTAAAGAACAGGTTAGAGAGTACTTAAGCAGTCTGAATACTTTCAATTTAACTGGGCCTAATGGACTCATTCTAGAATAATTCCAAAATTAGCTAAAGCTATCACAAAACTGCAAGCTTATCTCAGACCTCTGAGTAGCTTTTGAGAGTCTGCAAAAATGTTTAAGAATGTTTTAGACACAGGTTGATATAGGACGATGTTTACAATGTCACCTTGAGACAGTAAAACAGAGCAGTTGTCATCCTAACGTCCCTGCCAGATCTTATTTTCTAAAATTCTGCAGTTACCAGCATACGTTTGAATTGCCTAGCTCCAGATATTCATCATTCCTCCCCTCCGCATTCCAACACACATATACTCCTTTGCAGACCACAAAAGCACCAGTACTGAACCAGAGGCTCTAAGCTGTCTCCACTGTCTCTCCAGCTACTTTCCTTGCCTGCAGCTGTCCTCCTGTGGCTGCTGTCCATTTAAAAGGGCAGGGCTTATGCTGCTGCTCTCTGGCCTGTCTGAGCAACTGCAGTGCGCCCACATGTATGGAAGGTAACTATTGTAAAGCAGAGCAGGAATGTACAACCTTCCCTTCTCAGTAACAAGTCAGCAAGAGAATCGCACACTGATCCCCTGTCTCCTTGGCCTCATACCAGTTCTGGAAAACATAAAAGCATTTTTTTTTTCTCCATGTAATAGTTGCTTGCTTTCTAGCTTTCACATCAGAGCTCAAAGAGAACAGGGCTGAAGTCTAAATGGGCTCTCAAAGTTGAGCAGATCTTCACAGTATTATTAGAAACCACCTACTTTACTGATCTTCATAGAATTTCCCCCTACAGCTACATGTTTTCCATGCATACAGGAATGCTGAGCCATGAGAGGACAGCTAGTTGGCTTGAAAATGTTTTTGCATGACAATCAAGATGTACTTTTAGCATACCTGATAACGTTACACATAGAAGCAGATAATGACAACTACTTTCCTACCTATAAGACAGACACTACATGAACATTTTAATAAGTAAGAAGATATTTTTACCACGTAAAAGTGGAAAAGGTAAAAGGTATAGGTATATACCAAAAAAGTAGGCTTACACAGTTAAAAGCTTGGGCACTTCCTAAGTGTCCTTTTCTTACCATATATTAAGTAACAACCATTCAAGACAATACTTTCAATGGCACCATGCTTCTACAACTGAGTCACTGGGGCAGTGATTCAGAGGAAAAAGCAGCACAGGCTTCTGAATGAAATCCTGAAAATCTCACATCAACCCCCCCATAACTCTAAGCTTCCTTAGCTTGGGAATCTTCACTGGCCCATGACCCAAAAAGGTCAGGCTGCTCAGTGCAGTTATCTTTATTCTGAACCTAAGTCACGAATTAAAATATCTAAGGAGGATTACTTTACGCTACAAGGTTAATCAATGTATCTATCCATCTTGTCAAGTTCAGCAACAGTTGTTTCAGTGGCTGTGTTCAAAGTCAACCGACCGCCATCCCTGATTAAGCCGTGCTTGGCTTTTGATAAACCTGCACTGAGCTGCAAAATTCAAAGTGAAGAAGTGCTGGGCTCAAAGTCACAGGGTGATACTGTGCTGGGCTAAGCAGATTCAGGGAGTTTGGTCTCCTCGTCATCAGCATGACAGAGAATTCATTCATATGAGAATTTGTTCAAATAAATTTAAGAAACTAGTCTTCCTCTATAATCAATGGAGGGAAACAAGCTTATCCAAGGGATAGGCAGGAGGTGGAGCATAATTTATAGACATCTAGCAGAACCCACCACTGCTACTATGACTCCACTATCTAAGAATGTAAGATTCCTCTTACATTAGGCATCTTAATTATCCCCCAAATCTTTACTTAAAGCTCGACTCTTAGGTGAAGGAATATGGTACCTGTTATAAGGTACTTTGTAACTTCCAAAACCAGGGTCCAGATGTAGAATGATTAAAAAGGATGCTAGCGCAAAAGACTCTAAAATATTTTTTCACCTTCCCCTTATTAAAGTATGTTGTTTAAAAATAAAACACGTTACTTAAAGGTAATTAATCTGCAGTTATTTTTCTCTTAGTGGTACAGATGACCTTCAGGTTTATTAAAGAACTAAAACTTTCAGTTTAAATGTAGAGCTAGTTATAATTAATTTCATAATTTTAAATTCAGGTATATACATTTACCATAATGGATTTTACAAATTACAGGCACTAATACTGCAAAGTTTCAAGCTTCATATGGAGAAACATAAGAACACACAGTAAAAGCACAGGAAACTTTTCCTGGAGCCTCATGACTTGCTCACCTTTCCCTATAACCATTTTTGCTTTCATAACATGACAACACCTTAGTGCTAGCAAGGTCCTTTGGTCTCTCATCTCAGTGGAGGTAGGGGATGGAGATCCATGCTGCAGCAAAGACACAAGGGTTATTCATGTTAGAAACCACGGAAGCATCTGAGAATGGTCATGTAGGAATTAGGGCTTGCTCCCCCAAAACGTTGGCGGGATCAACAGCCCGACTGAAGTGCATCTACACCAATGCACGCAGCATGGGCAACAAACAGGAGGAGCTGGAAGCCATTGTGCAGCAGAAAAACTATGATATAGTTGCCATCACGTAAACACGGTGGGATGACTTGCACAACTGGAGTGCTGCAATGGATAGCTATAAACTCTTCAGAAGGGATAGGCAAGGAAGGAGAGGCAGTAGGGTAGCCCTGTATGTTAGGGAGTGTTATGATTGTCTAGAGCTTAATGATGGTGACAACAGGGTTGAGTGTTTATGGGTAAGAATCGGGGGGGAAGACCAACAAGGCAGATATAATGGTGGGAGTCTGCTATAGACCTCCCAACCAGGACGAAGAGGCAGGTGAAATATTCTGTAAGCAGCTGGGAGAAACTCACAATCCCTAGCCCTTGTTCTCGTGGGGGACTTCAACTTCCCAGATGTCTGCTGGAAATACAACACAGTAGAGAGGAAACAGTCTCGGAGGTTCCTGGAGTGTGTGGAAGATGACTTCCTGACACAGCTGGTGAGTGAGCCAGCTAGGGAAGGCGCCCCGCTGGACCCGTTGTTTGGGAACAGAGAAGGACTTGTGGGTGATGTGACGGCTGGAGGCCTCCTTGGTCATAGCGATCACGAAATGAAAGAGTTTTCGAGTCTTGGAGAAGTAAGGAGGGAGGTCAGCAGAACAGCTACCCTGGGCTTCTGGAGGGCAGACTTTGGCCTGCTTAGGAGCCTGGTTGACAGAGTCCCTTGGGAGGCAATCCTGAAGGGCAAAGGAGTCCAGGAAGGCTGGACATTCTTCAAGAAGGAAATCTTAAAGGCGCAGGAGCAGGCTGCCCCATGTGCCGAAAGATGAGCCAGTGGGGAAGAAGACTGGCCTGGCTAAACAGAGAGCTTTGGCTGGAACTTGGGAAAAAAGGAGAGTTTACGACCTTTGGAAGAAGTGGCAGGCAACTCAGGAGGGACTACAGGGATGTCGTAAGGTTATGCAAGGAGAAAATTAGAAGGGCCAAAGTCCAACTAGAGCTTAATCTGGCTACTGCTGTAAATGGCAATAAAAAATGTTTCTATAAATACGTTAGCAACAAGAGGAGGGCTAAGGAGAATCTCCATCCTTTATTGGATGCAGGGGTAAACACAGTGACAAAGGATGAGGAAAAGGCTGAGGTACTGAATGCCTTCTTTACCTCAGTCTTTAATAGTAAGACCAGTTGTTGTCCAGGTACCCAACCCCCTGCACTGGAAGACCGGGAGCAGAATGAAGCCCCCACAATCCAAGGGGAAATGATTAGTGACCTGCTACACCACTTAGACAGACATAGGTCTATGGGGCCAGATAGGGTACTGAGAGAGCTGGCAGAAGTTCTCACCAAGCCACTTCCCATCATTTACCAGCAGTCCTGGCTAATTGGGAGGTCCCAGTGGACTGGAAGTTAGCAAATGTGACGCCCATCTACAAGAAGGGCCAGAAGGAGGATCCAGGGAACTACAGGCCTGTCAGTCTGACCTCGGTGCTGGGGAAGGTTATGGAGCAGATCATCTTGAGTGTCATCATGCGGCACGTACAGGACAACCAGGTGATCAGGCCCAGTCAGCATGGGTTCATGAAAGGCAGGTCCTGCTTGACTAGATCTCCTTCTTTGACAAGGTGACCTGCTTAGTGGATGAGGGAAAGGCTGTGGATGTTGTCTGCCTAGACTGTAGTAAAGCCTTTGACACCGTTTCCCACAGTATTCTCCTGCAGAAACCGGCTGCTCGTGGCTTGGATGGGCGTATTCTTTGCTGGGTAAAAAACTGGCTGGATGGCCAGGCCCAAACAGTTGTGGTGAATGGAGTTAAATCCAGCTGCCAGCCAGTCACAACTGGTGTTGCCCAGGGCTCAGTACTGGGGCCAGTTCTGTTTAATATCTTTATCAATGACCTGGATGAAGGGATGGAGTGCACCCTCAGTAAGTTTGCAGATGACACCAAGTTGGGTGGGAGTGTGGATGCGCTTGAGGGAAGGAAGACGCTGCAGAGGGACAGGCTGGATCGATGGGCTAAGGCCAGCTGTATAAGGTTTAGCAAGGCCAGGTGCCAGGTCCTGCACTTGGGTCACAACAACCCCATGCAACGCTACAGGCTTGGGGAAGAGTGGCTGGAATGCTGCTCGGCAGAAAAGGACCTGGGGATGTTGGTCGACAGCTGGCTGAATATGAGTCGGCAGTGTGCCCAGATGCCCAAGAAGGCCAACGGCATCCTGGCTTGTCTAAGAAATAGTGTGGCCAAGCAGGACTAGGGAAGCAATCATCCCCCTGTGCTCTCAGCACCGATGAGGCCACAAATCAAATACTGGGTTCAGTTTTGGGCCCTTCACTACAAGAAAGATATTGAGGTGCTGGAGCATGTGCAAAGAAGGGCAATGAAGCTGGTGAGGGGTCTAGAGAACAAGTCTTATGAGGAGTAGCTGAGGGAGCTGGGGTTGTTTAGCCTGGAGAAAAGGAGGCCGAGGGGAGACCTTATTGGTCTCTACAGCTACCTGAAAGGAGATTGTAGTGACGTCGGTGTTGGTCTCTTCTCCCAAGTAACAAGCAATAGGACAAGAAGAAATGCCCTCAAGTTGTGCCAACGGAGGTTTAGATTGGATATTAGGAAAAATTTGTTCACTGAAAGGGTTGTCAAGCATTGGAACAGGCTGCCCAGGGAAGCGGTTGAGTCACCATCCCTGGAGGTCTTTAAAAGACGTGTAGATGTGGTGCTTGGGGACATGGTTTAGTGGTGGACTTGGCAGTGGTTGGTTAACAGTTGGACTTGATGATCTTAAAGGTCTTTTCCAACCTAAAGAATTCTATGATTCTACTTGTAATCAAGACCATAAAGAAGCAGCACCATTGTCAGCAGCTGGTATGTGTAACTTAAGTTTTTATGTTGCATGCTATCATACTACACTGCAGAAGTATGAGGTTACTGTTTTAGTACCATAAGATAGTCAACACATAGCAGAAAAGACTAAAATTGGTGAAATGCATGACAATCCATTAACATGCCCTATTTACCAGGAAAGGCCCGTATACAAAATCTCCAAGGTTCGTTCTTCCAGGAGATGATATAAAACAGTACACAAAAGTAGTAATTACTTTATAGAACTGCAAGTACTATCACACGTTTGTTACAAGACAACATACATGCTGAACTAAAGAAAAAAGTCAGCCCTTTTCTGGGGTTCTGAACACAGCTTTAGTATATATCAGCATATCACAGTTTAGGAGACTTTACTGATATCAAATAGTCCAAAATTTTAATGACATTTTCAAATCATCAATAGCTTTGAATTACAGGAGCTGAAAAACTGCAGGATAGAGTGAGATTCACTGGCATATAATTCTATAGAAATTTGCCTGATGTTTTTCCACACTTATTTTGAACTATAGACATCACTTTATAGCCACCAAATCCACACTTACATCTTTCCAGCACAGTAGCGCAAGACACCTCTGTAATCCAAACAAAAAGGGTGGTTGATGTCCATCCCATTCAGGAGGTACTCTAAAACAATTAACACACACAGTTTGCTCCCCTCCTCATTGTAAACAAGGTTTTAAGAAAAAGGAAAAAAAAAAAAAAAGAAAAAAGGAAAAAAGTATTAGCAATACTTCATATTTTTGCAGAGTGTCTTTGGATACAGGTTCAATGGCACATATAGTACTAAGGAAGTCAGAGGTATGAAAGATGCATTAGAGTAATCATCCTAACCCCCTTGTATTACAGGAGTACTGGATGAGATTTTTTAAAAGAAATAAATTATTTTAAAGCAGTTTAGTTTATTTCTCAAGATTTACTTTAAATCTAACAACGGAGGAGATGCTAACAATAAACTATGAAAAACAGAGCAGTATTATTATTTAATATCTCAGGGAAAAAAGACCACTCTAGAGCCACACAACAACTCTAAAGGGAAAAAACTCTTTCATGCAACTAAACATACTTAGCCAGAACCCAAAAAGAGGATTTTTCACACTTACAGAAAATTAAACATGATAGGCTGACATTTTGTTCATTCTAAAAGTCTTGGAGTCTCAAACATCCTTTTAAAAATAAGCAGACACTAAACATGTATTTCATACTACAGGTAGCACCTACATGTCCAGCCTATTCCTCCGGTGCTTGGGTTTATGTTGCATGCCATTGGAAGGGTCAGCATTAATTATGTTAATCATTCAACCACTTTCAGTATTAAAGTAAAAAGATTGCCTATATTTTAGGGCAATTTTAAAATAATACAACACTTCAACAGTGCCATCTTTTGGCAACTGGGATGTATTTCTGCTCAATATGCAAGATAATGTCTGATCAGAATAAAAACTATCATACCAACCCTTTTATAAGCTAGTCAAGAAACAAAGCATCTCAAGATGCGTTTGCTTTGATCCTCAATCCTATTCTTTTTATTGACTAAAGATATTACACATTTCTTTCTTCCTCTTACAACAGTCCAGATACATCATGGTAATATGGCCTGCATGCTAAAGGTTTTGCTTTTATTTCTCCAAACCAAGTCAAAAAAAAGGTAAGGAAATTCCTCCTGTGTCAAAATACCGATTTTTTTAATACTTTGTAATGGGCAGTGACAGAGGTGCATAGGAGACAGAAACACTAGTTTACGTATTCTCTCCATACCCCAAGCATGCACTCCCTCTGCTTCTCTCTAAGTAAGCTTTGCTATTGTGGAGAGAGACATTGCAGTTCAGTATTACACGGCAGCAAGATGAGAAACATGAAGTGAACTGCTTTTTTTAAGCATTAGGATTGGACTATAAATAAAAGCAGACATAGCCACCAAAAACCCCCACCCAAACAACCAAACACCACAAAATCAAAAAACCCACTCTGTTCTGCTCTAGCCAAAATTTGTCCCCAAAATTCTGATAAATAACATTTCTATAGCAAACAACTTTAAATTTTTCTAAAGCAAAGACCAAACCTTCAGTTTGACATTACTGAGCTTTCTCCTCTAATGCATGGTGACTTTTGAAATACTCATCCTGTTAACACAGGGCTACGAGATCTCCTTTGCAATACCAAAACTGCAGTGCCTTTGTAATGGTAATAGAGTGATTTATTTCCCATTCTCAGATTTAAGACCCACAAGCACCAACACAACACTCAATAATTTTGCTTCCACTCTCGACATTGCAGTTACCTTGCTCACTCACATGCTGGGTTTCCCCACACTCAGTTAACACTAACAGCAGGGCTGTTTCTAGCTGGCTATCCTCCAGCAGCCAGAGGTAGTCCACTGTAAGAAATCTACAATCCTTCTGTTGTTTCAGTCATCCCAGAATTACCTTCTTACCTTATACACTCTCAGAGGTCCATCCCTCTTCCCAACTTAAACTTATTATTTACCAGAAGAAAAAAATATATAGCCCACGCAGAACCTTCCCAGCTACAGAAGGGAGAACAGAAGAGAACATGGAGCCACAACAGGGGCCACAGCACTCACTCTTTGTGAGAAATTCAAACCAACCATGAGTCTAAAAAACTCAGTAAAATGACTCATACCTGCAGCAACATAACCAACAGTGTTTTGGGGAATGGCACAGCGCAAACATGCCACGTTTATGCATACACAATTAGAAAAAAAACCAAAGCCTCCTTGTCCAGTCACCAGCTATCTAACCATTTTCATCCTGAGGGACAAGGATGCACAGAGAGTGAACACGGTTTGCACAGCGAGACACCCTGGACAGCATGCCCAATTTGGAGCCTGGGCCCAGCAGTCTATATAAACTATTCAGCTTTTCCAGCATAGAAAGTGGTTAAAGAAGGAATCATCCACACAACCCATATAAGATTTGTTGGTCCAACACTTGCAATTCTAAAAAATTCCCAGTGGAGCTAACTGACTAAATGGTTATGGATAACAAGTGGATTAAATGGGCAGCTACAGAAAAGCAAAATTCCAGGGGAAGACCTGAAGAACAGTGTGATGAAGCAATCCTGAATGTGATTTTCTCCACTTTCCTATGTGCCTTTTTTCCCTTCTCCACAGAAAATGGCATCCACTTTACTACTTTCCTCAGCTCACTTCTCCTGCTCCAGTACCGCAGTTCAGAATTCCCTCGGTCACTCCAAAACACCCCTGAACTTCACCCAGGGAGCTCCTGTGCAGGAGTCCCACGCACACTGAAACAGAAATCTGTGACACAAGATGGCTGCTGTATTTCTGGAGGGACTCCCTTGTGTTTCTCCTTCCCTCATGACATTCAGCCCTGCCATCCTTTTAATGCCTGACACAAACTCAAATAACTTCTATGATGGTAAATTTTTTTAAAGGTTCAAGACACTGGCTCTCCTTGCTTTTGCAATGAACATTAAAGGCTGAGATTTTTTTCATCAGTAGCAAATCACAAGCAAAACTGAATCACTTTGCCTGGACAGGACAACTAGCTAAATGCAAGTATCTTCCTTTTTACTTCATCATTACACGTCCACGTGCTATAAAGGCTTTTGTCTTAAAGCAGAAATGGTACAGTGGTACAATATGCTAAATATATGATGGTATATTTACAAAAAAATCCAATTTTTGCCTTCACTCTACAACAACAAAAAAACCCCACAATTAAGAGCACACAATTCCTCTTCTAGGTACATGTGGAAGACTCCACATTTCAGTGAAAACAGAGGTGGCATTGAATGCGGGAAGAGGAATATCAGGATTTTTCCAGTAAATCACAGTATTTACTACACACTATGTGAAAAAGACTCTTTTTTCAACACATAAATCTATGACTATATGTATTCTGTGAAACAATGTCAGTAATTTTCATATACCAGGGAAAACAGAGCAGCTGGTAACTTAAGGTTTGTTATATTTGCATCCTATGTTTTCACCAAAAGTTTTACCATTTATTTTAAGATATATTTTCAAAGGTCTGGACTGGAGAAAATAAAGTGGGTCCTGTGGCATGTAGATTAGCCTTTAGAGACTTCGGTTGCCAACTCTACCTGATGACTTAAGGGAAAGAGTCAATCTCATTTTACTTCCCATGTGTGCAGACTGGTAAACCACCATACAAAGTGGCTGCATAATCAGTAGTCTCTGCTCTGAGACTAAAGCAACAAGACAAACACAGATCAAATGCTTTATGAAGCCGCTTGCACAACACCTGGTTACTTACATATGACAGTAACTGATGGTTTAATTACCCTTTAATTCAGAAAAATAGGTTCAGAATATTTGGGTTGAGGGTTGTTTTTTTTTATTTTTCCTTCCAGGTAGCATGTGCACAACCCTCCTACCTCCCAAACTATTCAACGAGAAAGAAAAAATAAACCCTCAAAACTTCTGGTAACCTTTTCATGAAAAAGATCAGTAATTTCAAATACCATGTTATGACTGATATCCAAAGCAAAATTTGTTTGTACAGAGGGACACATTCAGTTTTTTCTCACTATTGTGATCCACTTGCATAGGATTTGTAAGAGGAGATATGCATGTTATACAGAACCAGACACAGTTCCTTAAAAATCATATTTGTAAGCAAAACAGGGATTGAAACATCTCATTAGCTAGGAAGACTGAAGGGTTTTCTGGATTTCTCAAGCCAAGTTTAATGTTTCATCCTGAGTTCTGAAAAATGAGAATACATACACCTCGAAAGACATCAACTAGGAAAATGAGCATTTTGTACAGTTTATTTTGCCACCAGTAATCCAAAGCACACTTCAAACTTCTCATGCACCCTGAAATCCCACAAATCTCTTAACTTTCTGTGTGCACGTCTTAGGTATTCAAAACAGTCTTCCTTGTAGCTAACTACTAGGGAGAAAAAGAGGTGAAGAAGGAAAATCAGCCAATATGTATCTTCTAAAGTTAGTCTGAACTCCTGTGGACCAGAACTCTATTATACATCAATTACAGCTGTTTAATTACTTAGAGATGTTGTGTATAGAAGAGTTACACTAGTCTGAATGCCTTTACTGTGTTTTCTAAATTGCATCCTGTTGGAATTATTTTCAGCTGAACCCTAACACAGTTTCTTTCAGCTGCAGTAACTGGCCTAGGAATAATTACAACATCCGTAACAGTTTCACCACTAAGTTATTATGCACTTGAGCTTAATTCAAAATTTAATTTCTATCTGAGAACTGATAACATTGGAAAATTCACTTACAGGAACCACTGCATTTTGTGCTAGCATTCAGCATCAGGAAATGAACATTCCTTCCTTACTTTGCAATTTGTTTTCTGCATGAACACTCCAAATAATAACAAGATTTGCAGTGTGTTCTTGGATTATAGCACTCAGCAGGGATGCTTTGGTTTTGGTATTAACAATCATTACAATCTCAGTTTCCTTCAAATCAGTGGTGCCCTCACTGCTTATAAAATTTGCTGTTCAGCATTTATGCCACTTATTTACATTTCAGATTTTATTCAGGCTGAAGTAGGAAAATCGTTGCATCAATTTCAACTTCTTCCATATCTTCATTCTCTGAAGCCTCTATATACTTAATAAATTACACTGTATTGCAAAAAATACTTTTCTTTCCTTCACTTCCTCTCTGATGTCCCCAGCTTACGCCCAAGCAGATCTGCTAACAAAAAAACCCCACCCCAAACCCAACAAACCCACACCCAAAAAAGAAAAAAAAAAGTGCAAGATGACCAAACCCAGAAAAACAGATTACAAGATTACAGGCGAAGCGCTTCCTTAAGAAAGAGGGAATCTTTACATTTTGGGCTGAGTGTCACTTGATAGAAATTAAAATAGAACTCCCCGTTGCATTTCATCCTTCTCATTTGTGTGTTATCCTTATACTTAATACTACTGCTAAACCGAAATAATGCTTGGTCCTTATACTTTAAGCTTCATCTTCAAATCATATGTTACTACTTACACTACTTTCAAAAAAACTGCTGGGATCCAGCTTTATACTTGTTTTTGTTTTACAGATAGAGGAACCAAGGTGAGAGATGCCCACAAGCATAAAGCACTGGGTAATCTGAACAGATAAACCAGAGGTAGCTCTGCATGAACTGACTCACATAAAATGCAGTCTAGCTGGATTAATGCAGGTTCAGCCTTCCTGAATATTACTGGAAGTATCAGAGATGGGATTCAAACTCAATTTTTCATTTATAATTATGCACTCTAGCCATAAAACAAAGGCTTGAATAGGGTAGCATCCCATAATTTTAGTTTTGCCAAACTTCTAATGCACTTGCATGAATCATTTAGCCTTTCCTGGTCTCATTTTATCATTTCCTTTTTCCCCTTCACACAGGATCCAAGATGTCTTTAGTATTGGATATTAATTCTAAAATGATCAGATAAAAGGAACAATAAAAATACAGTGGACAGCTATACCATTTACTAAGTATACGTCAAATATTTTACCCAATAACACTTGCAATCTCTAACTCTTGAACCTAACCACTTATTTCATATGCTCCAAAATCTTGTAAAAGACAAAAATTCCAGCGCACATAACAATAGATCGGCCAATCTACAGAACTACTCACACCTATGTTGAGCAATGAAATTGAAATTACCATCCTTTTACTTCCATTTACAAATCAAAACTATTTTGTCTTTACAAATCCAATTCTTATTGCTGTTGCTATAATAAAGTATACTTTCAACAGAAACAAAGTTCTCTTCTTGATTTAGGAATAATTCAATTAAATCTGATTTGGGCTGACAGGAACGTCTCCTTTTTTAAAAACAAGGTTCCTGCTGTCATGAGTTCTCCACTTCAGGATTACAATCTGGAGTGATTTATGCAAATGCTCAAAATTTCTCTGCATGATATATGCTTTCTTTTGGTAGGGGTTCACAAATTGGATTTTATATGTCAAATATTGAAAAGGAAAAACTGAAACAGGTCAGTGTTTTAAATGTGATTGATTTCTTCAAAGGAAATCGGTGACATGATGCATTACTGCAATAAGATACTCATATTTCTGTTATAAATCATAGGCTTCTGCTAGGCCTTTTTCAACTGAAGTCATGCAAAAGTATCTTGAACTGCTGCAATGGGAACTTTCCATAAAAACTTTCTTTTTTATAATATGTTATTTTTCCCTCAATTTGCTCTGACAGATGGACTTCAGATGGGACTGTTACTTTGCAAAACCCACTCAAGTCTAGAAGATATTATTGGTAAATCACATTCTTTTCTTTTTTTTCCCCAGTGAGAAAAAAACTGTGGAGTTTGAGATGCTTCACAAATGCTAGCTTATGGCTGGTATCATCAAAAGTGTAATACATGACAACCTTGATGTGGATTATTGGGTGGATGTTCTTGAAAAATAAACAATCCTCTCTCCTGCACTGAACCCCACATCCTTTTACTTTTTTACCCAATCATGATCAGTAGTCTTTCTATGCTACAAATAGTCAAATGGGTATTAAATTCAAGCAGCATGTAAGAATGTGCAATAGTGGACTCAATCTCTTCACATAAACGGCCCAGAAAGCAAATTCTGGAGCAGCATTAACTAGTGACCTAAGTGACATTTGGTAACCAGTCCTGACTTACAGCTCAGTTATCAAAAAGACTGTAATGAAGAACTGGAAAGGGTAATTCTGTGAAAGAACAACAACAACAACAAAAGGAGTTTGGGGAAGAATGCCCAGCTTGACAGGTTTATAGACTACCTTCAGAGACAGTTAAAATAAAACTATTAAAAATTATATGTGTGTGTTTGCTTCAGCTGAGGAATATATCTGAAACTGTTTTAGCTGTGTCCACCGAAAATATTTTTATATGGTACCAGACTGTTCTGTGTCATCTGAATGGACATGTATGTGAATAAGCGAGTTACGAGGACTGTACAGCAGTATGGTAGTAAAGGACCTAGGCCTCGCTGCTTATATTACCCCATACAAACTTCCATGTTCACATTAACCTAGATCAACTGTTTATTCTAAACAGCATTGCAACAACATAGTCTTCACATTCTTTTCACATGGTGAAACCTGGTTTTGGTTATTAAACATGACAAATCTTGCCCCCATGTCACTTTTATTAATTATGAAAAGCTCCTTTAACAGTTTTCCTTTGCACTTCTCACCTTAGCAGCTGGAATTGTAGAGATGGTAACTCCTTCCTTTGCATTAGCCTAAGCATAGCTTGCTGAATATCAGAAGAGAATAGCCAACTTCTGTCATTTGAACAAGGAGCATCAACCAGTACCTACACAATAAATAAGAGCAAATAAGACAATTCACTATAAGGATACTCATTTTCTGAACACTGGGCCAAAACTCTACTCAACTTTTGCAAATACTTAGAGCATCCTTTTTATTTTCCATTTTAGGTGCAGAAATTATCTACTTACTATTTTGAGATGGTTTTATGGAGTTATCGGGGGTGGGGAGATAAGAAATTACTGCTCCAAAAGCACCCTCTACCTGATTAGCTCTCCCTCGTTCCCTCCCCTTCCTAATTACACATTATGCAAAGAACACTGCTGCAAGGTCTTCAGAATTCTCTACCAAGGCTAAATGGGCAACATCATCTAACACATGAATAAATGCATAACAGTCTTCATAAAGTGATTCCTGAGGCTCTGCAAATCCTGTACATGACCTTGGTTCCCCTTGATTTTTGTGGGGGCCAGAAAAAAAAGAAAATTTAAAAAAGAGAGACATAGGAAGAAAAAGTAGCAGAATGCAGAAATATAATTTTCTAATA
Organism: Astur gentilis; assembly: GCF_929443795.1. Lineage (NCBI taxonomy): Eukaryota > Metazoa > Chordata > Aves > Accipitriformes > Accipitridae > Astur > Astur gentilis. The sequence goes on along the minus strand of NC_064900.1, from coordinate 13,713,075 downwards.
AGTAATAATGTTACCTTTTCATATAATTCAGGCTTAAGATCTCCGATCTGTCTACCATCCAGTTTAGAGACTGTTATTACATTAATCAAAGGATATGGGATGAAGGATTCTATCGTCTGTTTCAACCATCTTGACCTCAAGTCATCATATTCGTTACAGTGAAACTGACCTTAGAAAATTTAAAAAAATGAAGTAAACACCCAAAAATAAGTCTTTATGGTTTTTTCTGTTTCTTTTTTTTTTTTCTTTTTTTTTACAAATATAAGGAGCTACACTGATTTCAGAAGTTCTACTGTTTTGCCACGACTGTCATAGAGTTTACACCTCATGTGCTTATGTTATTGCACATTTTATAACACTGCTGAATTTTTATAAACCTGAGTAAATTTCAACATGCTCCTACAGAGCAATCCATAAATATTTACTAGCAAATATTTACTGTAGCAATAGACTTCCACAGTAAAACAAACTTTAAACATGATCCATATCCAAAGACCAGTGCTAAGTGAGTGCCTTTCTGGGCTCCTTGAGCCACTGTCTAAATGAAGTACCTGCTCCTTATAAATTAATTAACTGCCTTTTAAATAAATAAAACATCAGTTTTGCATATCCTAAGCTGAGCAGTCCAACCCATTACTTATTTGAAATTTAAGCTGTGTTTTAACATAAGGGGTTGGTTGCACTTACTTTTATAGCAATGTAGCCAGAGTAGTTACCCCTTCAGAAGAAACACTGCTGTTGCTTGTACCCAGACCAGAAACACAGCACAATAGCTTTTCTCTCTTAGTCCTGTTTTCTGATTTAATAAAATTTTTATTTTCATGCTTCCACGGGTTGTCCTACACCATGTTTGCCACACACAATATGGTACATCTTTGCATTCACCGAGGCATATAAAGAATCAACTTCCTTACATCTTTCTTTCTCAGCAACAATTTGGTATCTTCAGAAACAGCCATGGGATATAAGTGTTTTTTTTCAAACTTTTTGAAAGGACAATCCACATTTAATTTACCTCACTGGTATCATTCCTTTAGAAGAGGGAAGGGAGAACTAGCTGTAATCAACAGGTGCAGCTGGTTATAGTAATGGTCTCATCAGCAAGAACATAAGGTGCTGTGAACATTTTAAGACAACTACTACCCAAGCTAACATATAAACTTGGAAACAGCAATCACAGCTTGCTTTAACTCCCCGGCCTGGAAGAACTGAGCTGCTGCTTGCTGTTGCTTTCTAAACACTGTGATTATCTTAGTGCCCTTCTGCAATATCTAGGTGGATTGAGACACAGAGCTTATTAAATACTGATATAGACCAATTCCTCACCATGAGCTTTCTCCCTCTGCCTAGATCTTGCACATTTAATTTGTTATACTCCATTTTACATCAGTACACTTAAATTTACTTATACTATTCGCATAGCTACTCCACTTTTGTCTGTCAGTCTGCAGTAACCTATATTTAAATAACTACTGCATTTTTCATCCTCTAAGCTTCATAAAAAAATCTTACTAAACAGCAAGAAACTACTTAGAATATAAATATAAATTGTTGTTTGGTGTGGTTTTTTGCCCCCAACCCAAATCTTTTACAGAACACAGGCACAACTGAAATAGTCCAGGCACAGAGCCAGGGATCAGCTTCTAAAAGCACCTCAATACATTACCTGGATAGGCACACTGCAGTATAGCTATTGATTTACCCCCTGGGGCAGCACAGAGATCCAAAACATCTTCCCCATCTTTCACTTCTAACGCCAGCACTGGCAGCAGCGAAGCAGCATTCAGGAGATAATACTCTTTCAGTTTACCAGCCTGGTGCTTTTGTGCAGGGAATCTCCCAGGAGTTCTCCTGATGTAACACTTCAGCAATGCGGGAAGATAGGGCAAAGGTCCTTGAAAGGCAGGGTGATATCCCTTCACACCCAAGGTGTTCTCCAGTTCAGAGGACTGGCTGAACTTGTTAAGCAGGATGGCGTACTGCCAGCACAATGGGTATGTGAGTACATCTCTAGATTGAAAAAAAGAAAAGCTATTTAATAACTTGGCAAATAAAATGATCCTTCCATAGTGTAGGAAGCCTTTTCTTACATAAGAGTAACAACCTCACCATTGGATGATTCTGGTACAATCAAAAAAGGAATCATTTTGATTAGATACGATTAAGAAAAGTATGCAGGAAAATAATTTTAATTTCAAGCCACCGTTTTCTCCAATTATTGCATTTAAAACACTAACTTCTTCTAAAACAAGATGTTCCCTATTTTCCCTAATTATTTAACAAATTACTGTAGAAGTTATAAATCATGAAGCATAATGGTCTTTCTGACTATAAAGTACTTCCCTAGGGACAAAGAACAACTGTAATATTAGTTGTAAATATCACAACATAAAGAATCACATTGGCTTTGCAATGGTTATTCCAGCCAACACCATAAAATACAGTTTTTACAAGCATTCTTTTCTAAATTTTGTTTTATGTTCTGCAAACATTGAGCCAGAAAAACTTAAACCAATAAGATATGCCTGGAGATAGTAAAAAAGCAGTGCTTATATGGTAAGAACACGCTTGCTCATATTTCAGTTCACTTTTTCAGACCATTCTTACATGGAATCCCCCCATTTTCTCTTTAAACTTCTCTCACTATTTTTTCATTTAGCCTCACAAAGTACTTCTCAGGCATATTCACTGCCTAGAAGAGAAATACGCATTGATCCAACCTAAAAGAGTTTTAAAGTTAACCCACTTAAACTAATGCTATACATCTATGCTTTTTTTAATTTTTCTTTTTATTTTTATTTTTTTTTTAACAATGGAGACACTTATTTTAAACTACTTTTTAATCCAAACAGGCTAAGCCAAAGAGGTCACTCAGATGAATCACAGAGTTTATAATACTCTGAACATATAAGATGCTTTTTCCCTTCAAAGTAATGTGGCACTGATCCTGGGAGCACTCCTCATGCACTTTAGGTCTAAGTCAACTGATTTTGTTCAAATCCCGGTTGAAAAGTATATAAGCTAAGCAGTGAACTTGTCCAGAAGGGCTCTTCTGCTGGCTTTCCTATGAGCAACAACCACCAGCTAGCAAGGAAGGAAAGATGTCTTCTCTCAATATCACAGCCAGTTCTTTAGCGGCTGTGTAATCAAGGCCCAAATTAAGTGATAGTCTTTTCTGTACATGTTGCTAATATTCAATTTCTTCTGATGAAAGAAATCAGCGGATGTCCTCTCTTCTAACATCTTTGTCCCAGTCTCTCAAGATACGATAAAGCTGTAGGAAAAAACCCCAAATCCTAACAGCAGCTGTTAAGTATAAAGGGATGCTTTTTGGACCACATTTTTACAAAACAGTCAACAAAGACATAAGATGGCAGTCCTCTTGCAGTGCATATACATACAGAAGAACAGAACCTTCATCACATCCAAAATACTTAAGTCAATGAAAATAAAAAATTCCAAGTTTTAGTCTTCTGTTACTTATTGCTTTTACGATAGTTCTACACTGAAAACAAACTGAACCAGTTGTTACAGTCCATGACTGTTTTCAAAGTTATTTCATGAAGCACTTAAAAAATAGCAGAACCTCTCCTCTGCCTCCCCCAGTTCCCCAAAACAGACCTGACACTGGTCCATGTATGTCCCAGTTCCGTTGTGTACTGCTTCTCAAAATGATCCAAAACAACTTGACAAATCTGCTTTTGAGGTTTCCCTTTTGTTTTATTTTCCACCTTCAGAAAGAGAAGGAAAAAAGAAAAGCAGTAAAGACAAACAAATGAAACCTTCCCTAGCTCTCATTAGAATTATTAAAAGAACATTTTATCAATTTAAATCAACTTAGTAACAGTGATACTAGGACGCTCAAACATCAAGGTTACATCACACATGCGATCAAGACGTAACAGAAATTTCAGAGAACAAACTAGTTAAGCTGGCGTACTCTCTCTGTCCCTACCTGCGAAGAGGTCATTGGAAGCTTGCTGATAATACTCCTCCATATCCACTATGCTAATAATACAGTGGTTCCTGGGACTCTAATACACCGGGAGCAAAATAAGCAAGGCGTGATTTTGATCCTGCACTACGATCACCTCCGCCAAGATGTACCCATGTGCTTAAGTAAAAGAAAGAAATTCATTGGAACCATTGTGGAAGTCAGCTGGAGTTGAGCCACAAAGCACCGCAATAACTAATTTATTCCAGGAATAAGGAAAAGAAGAAAAAAAAATCGGCTATGCTTTTGTTTGTTTGGTTTTTTTTTAACCTATGAAAGTGTTGTGTTTTATTTGGGGAGGAGGGGGAAGAACTTTTAGTTTCCAAGCAAACTCGTGCTACTCAGAAGGAAAACCCCGAAGACAAGCGCTAGGTTTTGGCGGACCTCCCCCGCCCAGGACAGGCAGCAGCCCTCCCCTGCCCTCCGACCACCCGTCCCCCTGCCTCCCCTTACCGCCAAGCACCGCTCCCCTCCCGACGGCAACCCCCGGCAGAAAGCAGACCCCGACGGGGCCACCAAGCTGCCGCCGCCTCCCACCGCAGCGGTGCCGTTGCGGCTCCGGTTCCCCCCGGGCTGCGCGGCCTCACGGCGGGCCAAGGGGGCCAAGGACGCGCAGGCTGCTCGCAGCTGGGACGAGGTGGGGGTGTGTGTGGGGGGGGTGTGTGTCACAAACCGGGTCTCACCGTTACGGAGCGGGACCCCGGCGCCGCTCACCGAGGCCCTACCGAGCTCTTCCTCGCAGCTACCCGGAGCGATAAACCACCCCTTTTCGACCCGAGAAGCCCCGCTCTCGCCCCTCCGCCCCGCCCGCAGGCGGCCGCCCTCGGGCGGAGGAGAAGAGAGGAGAGGAGGAAAATGGCCGCCGCCCTCGGCGCCGGCGGAGGGGAGTACTCCCGGGCCGCGCCGGAAGGCGCCGAGCGCCAGCCCGCTCCGCTTCCGGCTGCCGAGCCCCAGCCGCCCCGCGCCCCCGCCTCACCTGCTCCGAGGCCCGGGCGGCCGATCGCCGCGGCAGGAGGGCGGCCCCGGGGCGGGGGAGCGGCGGCGGCGGCGGCAGCAGCCGGGCCACCGCCCGCGGCAGCCGCATGGCCGGTGTCGGGAGCGGGGCGGCGGGAGCGGGGCGGCCCCTGGCGGCCGAGGGGGGCGTCCCGTGGGGTGGGCTGAGGTGGTTTGGGTGGTTTCTTTGATTTTGGGCTTCGTTGTGGTCTTCTTTTTTACCGTGGGAGGCTGTACTGTCTGTCCTCCAGTCTCCTCTGCCTCTCCAGGGGATAAACCAGGACTAGGCAGCAACTGGACCCTCCGTTAATCAATTTACAACCCTGACGCTCATCCCAGGGCCCGCTCCAGGTGCTGCCGCCATCCACGCCACCACCGCCAGACCGAACGGCTTTTCACCAGTCCTTAACGCCTGGCTGGTCCTGGCTTATGCAGACATTGCAGCTGCTACTCAGCTGCTCAACAGCCTCCTCTAAACCACACTGGAAATCAGCTCTAGCATAACCTGCAGCTACTGGGGAAAAAAAAAAAAAAAAAAAAAAAAGGATAGAAACTTATGACTTATTCACACAAATGTCATACACACGTTTTCAGGTAACCCATTCTCTGGGAACGGTAACGAGGAGAACCACCAGACACCAGTCTGCCAGCTGTAACTGTTTTAGGAGCGCTCCAGTCCGAGGCTGCCAACAAGCTCGGGCAGTTCCTCCTTTGATCGCTTCGTCTGAACAGAACCACCGAGACCTGCAAGCTCCTCCTGTGAGAAAGGGCATCTTGCTCTGTTGGCCACCTCCTGCTGACATCGTCACGGCCTGGCAAAACAAAGTCGCCATGTACCCTCCTTCTCTCAAATGCTCACTTGTCCATCAGCATTTGCTGGACTCCTTCAGTAAGAGCAACCCTTGCGGAAACAGCAAGTTTGTTTAACAGTAGTTTTGATTAAAGTCTGCCCACACAGCTTCTGCGCGCTGAAACTGGCCTCTGAAATCCAGACTGGAAGAGGGTGCAAAGGTAAAGGCAGGAGTGCTATCGTACAGATAAATATTTGAGTTTCGGGTACCGACTAATGAAGACTAAGAACATTTATGCAAACCTCATGCAAATTGCCATCAAACTTGAAATCTTATTTAATCTTATTTCATTCGGGATCCTGACAAAGAGCCAGTAGGCAAAATGGAGACCTCCTACTATCAAATGTGAAAGGAAACCAGATAGGCTTCTTGATAAATGAGTTATACCAACAGATACAGAACAAAACTGGTATAAAAAGTACAGTTCTCTACAGTTGTAATTCTGCCAATACCCGTAACATACAAGAAAATACATACAATAATTGACTTTTACCACACCGATAAAACAAAAAAGTACGCTGAATGAGTCACCTTCCCCTAAATCTAGGGCTATATTCCACTTGTAGATGGTGCCGTCAGTGTTGACTGATGTGTCTGAAACCAGTAAGATTTGCAATGCATCAGAAGCAAAGAAAGGACTTCAGTTAAACAGTTTGTTCACTAGCAAACGAACGGCAACAAAACAGTATACAGGCAACTGGAACCTGTATCTCTCTCACGTGCTGCCAAAGAGATGGATCGACGCTAGGGGGGATTAACTTCAGTACATTTTGCAAGGCAGGCTACTGTTCTTAATAAAAAGCAATCCAAAACTATGCCATTTCTGTCACCTAAGCAACTACACTTACCATGGTAAGCGACCACGTGCATGCCCGGATGCCCTGTTAAACCACAAACCACAGGCTGTATCTTATTTCTGCAAAATCCATTGTATCTCTGCAAGTCCACTATAACCTCAGTCCACAATTCTCTTAAGCTAGTGCATTTCCTTTTAACCTAAGTTACCTTATTTCAAACTTGTATTTTCTAAGCATGTACTTGCATTCAGGAAAGCAAAGGAAGAGGACACAAGGTATGCCCTGTTGTCCCCTGATACTTTCAGAGAGTGGAGGACGGATGAAATGTCTTAAAATTAGCGAGTCAATATTCAGAAATACCACCACCACCAGCACATCAACATCCTCCAAGCCTAGCAAACAGAAAAGACAGGCCATTACTGTGAATTTCACTGTTTAGTTTCAGGTGTCCACAGTTTCCTGGAGCAAGCACAAAGCGAGTCTTCACCTTCACATTATTATACAATAATTTAGAAATACACAAGCAAACAATATTCTCCTTGTTTGTTCTATTAGGACAGACTTAGCAAAAGCTTGCTAGGTTTTATGGAGATCAAGGTCATGGACAGCATGACTTCTAGGATAAAAATTATGCAGATTATAAGATCATGTAAATTAATACTATTGGGATGTAGTACTTTTTGGAAAACTTTTTTAAGACTATTTTTTACATGATAAATTTTAGGACACTGTTTTTTGCAGTAGCAAATGCAAACACGGTGGGAAGACTGACTAAGCATCACTTTGAGGTCTGCAAAATCTACTACCTTCTGAAGAAAATTTTTATCTGTACGTATACACTTCAAAATCCCAAGTCTCCTACTCTATTTCAGTCCTTCAGTCTATCATCTAGTTGCTTATCAGTGAATCACTATTTCAGTAGCACTGCTAGCTTATTCAGGCTCACCTGGCTTTGTTGGTCTTCACAAGTTTAACCCACATACTCCACTTGATGCAAGGACTTAATTTCTTGTTACTCATCCTCACTCAACTTTTCTCTCTCAATCTTTCCACTAGCCCAGCAGGAGGAGAATTTGAAGTGTTTTAAATTCATATTCCCTGCAGAGTATACATAGATTGCTAACCATTCCATGGCCCACTTTCCTAAAATCTTCTGGAAAGCACAGATTTTGTTACCATAGGGCAGTTGACAGAGCAATCCTAAGTAAGAAAATACAGCTTATGTGAACCGTAGGGGGAGAAAATAGAAAAAAGAAAAACCACCCCCAAACCACCCCCAAACCCCATCACAAAACCAACCAAACAAGAAAAAGATTCTTCTGTCCCAAGATGTCTCAAATTACACTTACTTTGAAAATATAGTTCCTCACTCCATTTACAGATGCATCTATTGAAACACTGTGGGGTACATTCTGTTCAAAATAGTAAAGTACTTTAAGTTGAATGAATTCCAGAAGCTAGAAAGCTAACAGACAGTATGGCAAAGTTAGTGGGTAGCATCCTGAAGTTACACTACTAAGCTCTCAGCTAAAATACTAGAATATCTTAGTGGAAAAAATACCACTTGAATGCTATTTAAAGAAAAAAAAACCCCTACAACCTATGCTGCTTGCTTTGTTACCGTCCATCAATCTTTTCTAATGTGGCATCATTATATCCAAAAGTAACTGTTCTCAGGGAATATACTGGTTTCTACTGGAGAAGAAAATTGTCATGAGACCACTCCTGGCAGTCTTATTTTAAAAATCATCTAAAATAGCAATACTGAGAAATCCATTTTTAAGTGACAGATGGGCCTCCAGGGGATAGAGTTGCGGTTCTTTGAGCTTCAGGGAAAGGATAATCACCACGGCCTTTATAAAGCTCATATGGAATTCACAGCCCAGAATTTGAGAGAGAACACAGGCTCAAAGCCTGTTGCAGAGGGGCTTCCGCAGCCCCACTGGTAGCCAGCGGGGTGGTGGACGTGCTGGAGGATTGCCAGTTGCACTCGCCTGGCAGGGCTCTCTGCGGGTGCCTTGCTGCTTCCATCGTCATCCTCGTAACCAGGGCTCACAAGAGGGCCATCGGAAAGCTGGCATCAGCTGTCTTTTGTAGGTAATTCTTTTAAAGCTTTCCAATTCTCCATCGGGACTGTGGAATTTAAATAGAAATCTCACAAGATTATCAAATAGCTTCCTCTAAAATCACAGTGCTTCTCTCTGGCCTCAATATGAGTGCCCCTCACTGTGCATTATTTACACGGACAGACCACGTCACAGACGTAAAACTAAACCTAAGGGACATCAAATATACCTACTTTTAATAATACAATTATAGTTACTATTTTCTATTTAAAACCTTTAAATCTCTGAGTAAGGTCCTTCTGTGGATTCTAGGTTTTGGCTAAAAAGGAAGACAACAATGAGAATGATGTATGTTGAAGCACTGATTACCTTTCACACTAATTCAGCTCATGAAAATTACTATTCCTTATCTTAGAAGATACATTTAACTTACCTTTAAAATATTTTGTCTGAAATGTATTTAAAATCTTGCACATAGGTAATGCAAAATGTTCTGCTTACATAGCACATTTCTGTGTTCTTACCACTCATGTACATACAAATACTTTGAGCTGAACGCACTGTTGTATTTTGAAAGTGATATTCTTGACAATGAAAAGCATCAGAACCCTTCTAATTTGTGCGATAATTATTACCTCTCAACTTACAACTGTGCAATTTATAACCTGTCAAATAAGTGGACTATCACAGCATTTTATATGTATACATATATACATAACTTAGTGCCAATCTATCAATATATTCTCAATTTGACCACATTGCAGTTGAAAAATATGCAAAGATTCTGTCTATAAGGTCTCTGTTTTGTACATTTTAGCAATGTAAATGAGACTTGCAGCCATTAAACATTTATGACTATACTTGCTTCCAAAAATTTGTAAATTTATGGTAATATGGGAAACATGTTGACGCTGTGCATTAGTTTTATTCTATACATGTCACCTTGAGCAAATAAAAAGTCAAGGTAGTATAAATTACTGAAAAAACTACTGTAGTAAATAATTATAGAACATATTAATAAACAAAACTGTATGAAACATTTTTGAGTACTTTGGTCACATATTAGTAAAATTTATTTTAAAAGCAGAAACAAAACTGATACATGTGTCCACACACACAACACACATAACACATATTTCACATGTAAGTATCAACTTCTTACATTTCAGTTTCTCAAATTTTGTTACCGCAGCAGTATATAGCTTTATTTTTAATAAAGACTTCCATTAATTTATTTTAGATAAGTGTTAAAATAAAAGGGTAATACTTTCCTAGAAACTGAAGCTGTAAAAAAAAATGAGTCTGCGAAAGTAGAGCATTTAAGCCAAAAACTTTAAGTGGTAACATAGCTAAAGATAATAAGATTGAGATTGCACACAAACTTTTATGCAACCCCCCTCCACTTACTATTGTGTTTGTCTGAAGTGAAAATGCCTAAATCCTGAGAATAATCAAACTGAACCATGTCACACAGAATACAACAAAAGTGTTCTCATGCCGACAGTCACATACAAATGGTTTCATCCTTACACTAAACTAGCAAACTTGGAATATTCCTCTCCACCCATTCCAAACTTAATATTCATAAGACTGAGGGGTTTTCCCCCCACTCAAACATACTCTTTAAAAATCTTAATTAATAATTTCATTTTGATTAATGTGGTAGACATTTATTTGTGCAACTCATTGCCATAAGTGGTATGTGGCAAAGATTTCTAATGTCAAAGTGCCGAATATATACATTGCATTTTTTTAACATTTACTAAAATCATTTGGTAATACCATGTTATGGAAGACTGAGAGCGTAAAAGAAAATAATCAAGTACTGCTACTTCAAAAAAACTTTGAATGGGGGTTTCATCCTTGCTGTAACTAAATGGCAAAATGATATACCTTTACACAATATTCCAATGGTTGTCTCCAATGTAAGAGGAAAAACATTTAAATAAGAATATAACCAATTGTAACAGTTGTTGTTTATGTATCACTTGCATGTGATTTTTTAAATGCAAAATTAACACATTACATGGAAGCATTATGTAAGTCCTTAAAAATCTGTGGTTTCTTTAGTTTTCAAGATGGTGTTTTAGTATTATTGAGATTAAAAACTGCTGGAGCTTATCTGCATACCAGTTGATTTGGTTTTCCATTAAAACTGATGACTGAATTAGTGCAAAACTTTTACTATGTGCAATTTTCTTGTATGTTGTAGCAGACAATACAATATTCAGCTCTATTTTTTCAATTGAATTTATTACCTATGCCGAACTCAGTTAACAAAACAAAGAAAACAACACGTAAGAAAACATTCAGACAATCAAATATAATTAAATTTGTATAAAATGTCTTTAACTTTCCTTTCTACCCCCCCCCCCCCCTGCTTTGGGTTGTCAGAAATATGAAATATGCATCTGGTAATGTAATCCCTAATAAGAGATATTGCTACTGTAAGAGAAATGTAAGAGTCAAACATACTCTATTAGTATGTATTTGACTATCAGCTTTCTAATACTTTTTAGGTATTTTATTGGTAGTAAGTATGCATGTCCACTCAGACTTTCAAATAATTTTATAAAAAGTTAGAAAAATATACTCAATATTTGTTGCATAACCTTCCTATAGTCACCCTATCATACATGAATCTTACAAAATGCATTAGAATCACTTATTAGCTGCAAAAATACCAACGACTGCACAGCACATGGAGAAAGGTCTTGGTGAGAATGTACAATCCGGTATTATGTGATCTTGAAGGTATTTTTCTTCAGGTTTACAGCTATGTATTTTTACAAGTAAATCCAATAAATACTCAATACCATGTTCACATGAGCATCCATGGACACATAGACCGTCCTCGATTTCATGCTAAATCCTGAAGAAGAGCTGGTGATTTGAAAAGTAAATGATAAAGTCTGATCAACTAAGTATAATAGAATGAACTCCATGTTTAATCGTCACCAAGTTATTTTGCAACAAGCTGATAGAGGGTCATTTTAAAAATCTTTCTTCAAGGGCAAAAAATGTTTCTGTTGTAATTTTTTGATTTTGTTTTTTAAATGCTATTTGTGATCCACTTAAGCAATGACATCATGGGTATCACTGTTGGGTCTTTGGCGTATAGTCAGCGGGGGCAGAGGCTTTCCATAGAAATCTGTATAAGAGATGTCAGAGAAGAAAAACACATTAATCTGTCATTTACCATCTCCCTTTCTTAAAGGATTTTTAAATAAGGTAAATTCTCGCTTCCTTAATGAAAGCTAGGTAGCCTACAAGTTTAGAGCTAATTCCTACAAGCAACTTTCAGACAGCGCTAATCAGTGCCTGGAGGTGTTTTGGCCAAAACAGATTTTAATTACGTTTTGTTATACATGCATCAGCATTTGCAAGATTAAGCCCAAAGGTGATCTGTAAATATCCCTAAAAAGAGGAAATGAGACATCCAAAGTGTGCAAATAACAAATGAAAAAATGAAGTATCAAAATTTGAATGTTGCTGTAGTCAAGTCTGCATTGCAATAGTTTGCTATGCAGCATCCAAAATTTTGGGACCATCTATGCACGGCATCTATGTTGAAAGCCATACTAACTTCCTAAAAGAACTATATTAAGAATTTTTAGATAAAAGTGCAACATTTCCTTTTGGCAGTAACGGAGTTTAAAGTAGTAAAATTGTTCAAGACAAAATTAAGTACACCAGCAGAGACTAACAAGTATTCTCAAACATTTGTAATTGATATAAAAGAAAAAAAAAAAAGTAGACTGGTACATGCAAAGAATTTCACAAGCAAAATAATGTCATGAAAGATGGTAAGAGGAAACAGGTAGAAATCAAGAAAAAATAAAAGCAGCTTTTTGAAGCATTCATATCTCAGTTTTGCTTATACAGACAACCTCCTTCCCAACAAAGCCTTGATAGCTTGCCAACACAAAATTCAGCTTTAATCATAATTTTCCAAGAAAAATGTATTCCACTTGTTCTACATATGCAACAACTTGTGTTAAAATTGCATTCCTGAGCTAAAATTAATAAAAGCCAGCAAGCTGGATAACATTAAGAATATGCGTACCAGCCTGCAGGATAAAGGTTTTCGTTATCCTCACATTTAATCAGTCAAATAACAACACTTTTATATTATTGTTGTAATTTTTTTTATTTTAATAGAGCTAATTCAGTGTTACAGCAGCATGTGAAAAGCAACAAAACTGCAATAAATGATTATAGGGTAAATGGAAACCTGTACAATGGATATTTTTATTAGTTTCTTGAGGTCTGGCAGATAACTTTAGGATTGGCAGACAATTTTACTTCCTATAATGAGAGAGATTTATCATTCTTGCAAATGTGTCCTCCAGTGACAATAAATAGACACTCATTACCTAGTGTTGTGCTAGAATCATTAGCATGACTGGAAAAATTGCAGATTTTAGTGAAAATAAATGTATAATTAAAGATTTATATAATTGACTCTACTGCCTGTTAACTCTGCCTAAACATCCAACATAATATTCTCTGCTAAGAATGGGAAAAAATGACTCAATATGTATACGAAATAGCTTGCTTACCAACATTTAAATTTTTCAGTTTGCACATTAAAGCATTAAGACAGATTTGTGTCTCTGAGAACACCTAGCATTAAAAGCAGACCTTTGGAGGTTGTTTCAACCTCACAATACACTGATTTTATATATTTCAGCAGCAAGGTCTACCATGTATCTATGACACATCCAAAAAAATAATTTTTAAGACAAAACCAAATGAATAACTGCTATCCTAACTGACAAAAATCTGTAGTAGAAAGCATGGGAATGAATACTGAGAAGCAGCTGTTCCTGTGTTTTTTCCAGGGACTAGTAGAAATGAACACTACAAATAGTCATATCTGTTTTGAATCTTAAGGGGATTGACTTACATTGAGGAGCTATCAAGTGTTTCATTGATACACTCTTGGACATAGAATTTGAGAGTACTCCTGACAATAACCTCTATGTATAACCAGGCTCCTTAAACTTTTAAAAGCAGATTGTTAAATACTTTTTTTCTTTCCTTGCTCTTATGGACACTAACAGTTTTACCTGGAGTCCTGACAAAAGCATCTCCTGGGCATCCTACTGGAATTGAGGTTTTTCACTCTGATCTACATGAAAGTAGGTGCTCATTTGCCCCACATACAAAGACTTTTGAGCCATGTGGCCAATAACAGTTTGTCAAAACAAATTGTTCAATAGAATGCAGTATTGTTATAGAAAACAGTGCACTTCAGAGAATCCCCAAAAAAACCACAGAAAAGAAAGCCTTAGTAAAGTCCCAGCTAAAGGAAATAAATAAAAAAAGTACTTTAAGCTTTCACTGCAAATTATACCTTCAAGCCATTTAATATCAATTAATCATGAAACCAATATGGAAAGTAGGCCTTTTTATTTCACAAAGGTTGAATGCCTGAAAAACTTTTAAAACCATCTTTGCAGTGGATTTTGGGCAAAGCTGGGGGGTGAAAAAAAAATAAAAATCAAACTGGATTTATTTTTCTGCTGAAGGGACAGCCAAAAAGAAGTTGGTTTTCAGAAAGACACAATTCAGGGAATATTCTAAAAAATGGGCCAAAGTTAGGGTCCACTGGTCTTAGAAAAACTTGAGTGAGTTTCCAAGCAGAAGCAGGTTCTCCATCTGCAAAATATATAAAAACTCATTGAAAAACACTGTTGCGTGACAGAAAACGGGCGAGGACAGATGGCAAGCTAAAATTGGTGCAAGATGGACTTGGTAGTGTTAGGTTAACGGTTGAACTCAATGATTTTAAGGGTCTTTTCCAGCCTAAATGATTCTATGGCTCTCAAGTGGTCTGAGTAAAAAAACAACTGCTTTAAGCAAAATAAGTAATTAATGCTCCTTGATATCAGGACCTAACTAAAGGTTTGACAATGCTAGACCATGCGTTTGAAGATCTTTTTTTTAATTTACAAACAGTGCTTTCCTGACAGATGTTTTCTTGCTTTCTCAGGGTTTTCTGGATCTGTGTGAATCTTGTGTGTCTCAAAATTCCTGAAAAAAACCCAAACCTCGGCAAAGAGCAGGCAGTATCTTGAATTCAGCTGCAAAGTTCTAAGCACTCCAAGTTTCCTCTGATCTCAATGGTTTCACCTCTGGTCAAGAGATCATTCCCCTACCAACATCTTTTCCATTGTTAGATTCCAAAATACTTTCATTATTATCCTTATTTTACAAATGGACTAAATTAACACAGATCTTGGGTTACTAACTTACACACCTGTGAGTAGGGAACCTACCTTAACCTTTTTTTTTTTTTCTCTTTGTCCCACCCATGCTCTTGCTACAAAATGCAACACCTCCCTTAGGCACAGATAAAAATTGAGTACCACCTCTTCCCTTTCTTCCCCTCCCTACCTCTTCATCTGGCTTTTCTTTCTTGCCGCCTTCTCTCTATATGCCTTTAAAAAAAAAGAGCAAGATGGTTTTATGATTAAGACTACAAATTACATTTTATGCACATGAATTACGCTCCTGTAAAGAATAAATATCTAGGGTTTAGAGATTTTAATTCCCCTTCAGGCATCTTTTGATTCTTTGGCAGAGAAGCTTCATGTTCTGTTCCTTCAGAACTTCAGCGGGTATGTCCACATGGTGCTGTACTACATGACAGTAGTACAATCAGTTCAAGTCAGGGTTAAGCTCAAGGATCACTACAGCCACACTGAGCTCCTTTCTCTAGAAGTTCCTCAATTAATGTTCTCTTTGTTCAATTTGTATAAGTGTTGCCATTGCTTTAGTTTGGTTATTATCCTCTCATATTACTCCAGATGTCTCCATATTCACTTCTCTTTTCAAAATTAAAAAATAAAAGTAAGAAAAATGAAGAAATTATCATCTTAAAACTGAGAAAAAGCTGCAATATGAGCATATGAAAAACATTAAAACCTTCCATAGTCTTCCAAAAATAGAAAATAGTCATTATTTAAGGGAGAAATCAAGAATCTGCCTACTACACCTTGACATATCCAGTTATTAAACTTACTTTTCCTATCAGTTTGTGAACTTGCAGGGACACCGGCTCTTCAGGTAAAGCAGCAGATCCCAAGCTTTATCCCTGACACCTCTCCTTGCAGACCAATAACCTAGTTTCCAGTTGGAAGTCTCACTACTTCTGCAATCAAATTTATGTTGGAGCTTTTCATCACAGCTGGGATTGCAGTCTCTCATTTGGAGTTGCTAACGTAATGCACCTCTGAATTAAAGAGGTGCCCACATGTCTTTAGCTTTCCTTCTCACAAGAAAACACCCCCAAATCAATGACAAAAGTCTTAACAGACTATGCTTTTAAAACCATACGGAAACAGTAGCAGTGGGTAGAAGAAACTGTAGGCTATCTCAAGAGGCAACACAAGCAGTCAGCTTACACACAGCAAGTTCATCTGGATGTGGGCTGTCATTCGCAGAACGACAGAAATACCTGGGGCCCATTTGGGCTCAGTATTGTGAAGCGATTACCACTTCCAGATCAGATCATAAGATCAGTGTGGAAACAAACAGGCAGCTTAGCGCAGAACCAGCCTGGATGTGGAGAAGCCACTACGGATGGCAAATGAATAAGCCCTGATGGATCTCTGCAGTCCTGCGTAGGTCTTTGTGCAGTGTCCTCTCTGCTGAGTACCTCGGACTTCTTCCAGTATCCAGGTAACCCAACTCCTGTCCCCACTGCATCAGATAATGATGAACTGTCTACATATGGACAATGGAAATAGACTTTGAAATTTTAACTTTGAATGCAGTGTGTGTTTGGACTCTTAAAGTAACTGGTCCCGATACGTTTTGTTATATGGCACTTTATAATATTTACGTGCATGCTGCTGTGCAAGTAACTTCCGATCAATAATAGCTTCGGATATCCTATGCCACTTCATAAGGGAATCTGAGAGTACTTATTCTTTTTAGTAAAAAAAGAAATGAGACTTGAAAAATCAAAAAGATGCTTTCTACTAAGCAAAAGTGTTAGCTTTTTGTCAATGAAAATTGGCATTAAGAAATTAAAAAAAGATGAAGAATGAAATGAATGTAGAAGTGAATGAACAATGGAGAATGCTTTAAAAAAGTACAAAACCCAAAATATTTTCAATTACCAGCATGATGTGTTTCACCAAGAGGCTCAAGTTTTCGAAGTCTATTAAGTTTGGGAGTTCCCCAGCCAACTAAAGGAAAACAAAGACAGTCAAAACACGCCACGACTGCACTTGATTCTGATGAAAGGTATGGAAACCAGTTCTTCTGGGAAGAAATCAAAGCATTTAGAAATGCCGAAACTATGTAATATATTGTACATATGGTGAATAATGATGAAATACTTCAAAAATAGACTGATTTACTGTTAAAAATATTGATATTTTTAATCACTTTTTCATCAGTGAATAGTCAAGTTTCTGACTCTTTTTTTTGTGAAAATAACAACATCCTCCCCCACGGACTAGATCAAATCAATACTGCTGAAAGTTCGTATCGTGCAGTGGGGAACTGCATCAAAGATTTCCTAGTGAGTAAGGTTTAGTAGCATATCTCTGTATGAAGACTATTCCAGTTTCAACATTCACAAATGAATATTTTAAAGAATTATTAACCACAAATTGAGACATCGATTATTGTTTGTTAGTACACTTACCTGGTGGAAGAGCTGGTGGTGGTGTAGGATTTTTGGTAACAGTGTCCTCTGTATTAACAGGTTCTACTCTGTGGCCCCTTTTTAATTTTGGTTTTTTATTTTTTTTCTTACTGTTTTCTATACCAAACAGAAAGAAAGCATTACATATCCTACAGTTATATTTAGGGAATATCTTAGATCATCTAATACAATTGTTGGGGTGAGATACATCAGCATTTTCAGTACAAACTTATACACAAAATGATGTGAAATGTAAAATTCACACAACATTTTCCTATAGAAAATAAACTGTAAGCATAAAATGTAAGTAAACTCAATATTTTAATAAAGAAATTCAACTTAGCTTGGTACTGAAGGAAAGTGGACCACATATTTGATTATGATAAAAATGAACCTAGTTTCAGCTATAGTAGCAGTCACACTAACACACACACACTTTTCAAAGCAGATTTTCCAACATAATAATCTAATGGTGCATTTTTATGTTTTCAATAGATTGACATGTGGTATCATGAATAATAATACAGACAGATGGAAAAACTATGTGAAATGATACATTAAAAGGAAGCAGTTTTACCTGAGTCAAGGCATTCTGTGACTTGCTGCTCATTCTCTTCTTCATGCTGCAAAAGCTGTGTAGTTGTAGAATTGCATGTTTCTAGTCTACTATCATTTGTGTTTTGGCTACTGCTACTTGACAAGTGCTGGGCATCCGTTTGTTCCTGTTCTGTTTGCGATTTAGGGACAATCGTAGCCTTTTCAGTCTCCAACCTTTGCCGCTTCTTTTCCTTTTCAATTTGTTTTTCATTCTAACAAAAAGTAAAAGAATTTTTCTTTTTTTTTTTTTTTTTTTTTTTTTACAAATTCTAATGCTGTATACTGACTAATAAGACAGGAAGGTTATTTTTAAAATGAAAATATTCCTAAAATATTTTTCTGTCCCACATCTAGCATAGAAAATATTTTCAAATAGGTGAAGAAATTAAATTCCAAATATCCTGTCCAGAGGAAGTGTGTGTGTGTGTGAAGATTAACAGCAAAAGAAATGAACTTTAGGTTTACAGCCTGTTTTCTTGCTTTCTTTTTGGTTATATGACAAAATAGCTATACAAATCAACATCAACAGTCCTGAGCAAAAGGTTAGATAACTCCTAATTTCTTCCTCTTCAATTATCTTTTTTTTTTTTAAATAATGTTTTATTTAAAACATAATACACATGCACAGAGCTTAAGTACCCCGAAAGTGCTACCATGATCTGGACAAATACCAGCTGTGTCATACAGACTCAATGACAGGCTGTTTCACAGGCTCTGTATCACTAAATCACCATCTTTGCAATACTCGCAGCTATTCCCTTCTCTTCTTTACTCTGTATGTTATGTATTATTGTGCATGTAGCTGACTTTACAAGATATATGGACATGGGCGCTTTTCTCCTGGAGAGAAGCAAACGTTTGAATTACTGGAAAAGTCTCTCAGAGTTTATGTGTTTCTTGAGATTATGTTATCTCAAGCCAACTGAATAAAAAGATACAGTACAATAAATAAGAACTACCTGAAGTCAGAAACAAAGGTTAAGGAAACTTTATATATTAATATGCTTTTCATATTTCAAAGCTAAGGAAGCTTCTCAATCGTCCCAGTTTTCAACAGAAAACAGGTTATGCTCAGAAATCTAAATAGCTGAATTAGGGAGATTTTATATGACTCACTACATCACTAAAACACTTTACAGGAAACTAATAGACCTTAAATATTTTCCATGCCTGAATATCTGATAGTTTAATTAGGAAATGTGTTCAGCCATCTGTTTACAATACCTTTATTTTACTGTGTTGTCATGGTTTAAGCCCAGCCAGTAACTAGGCACCACACAGCTGCTCACTCACTCCTCCCACCCCAGCAGGATGGGGGACAGAATCAGGAGAAAAAAAACAACCCCAAACCTCATGGGTTGACATAAGAATGATTTAATAACTAAAGTAAAATAAAATGTAATAATAATAACAACAATAAAAACAATAATAAAAATAGCAATAATATAATAATATAACATTTAAAAAAAAAAAAGAAAAAAAAAAGAAAAACAAAAAAAAAAAAGACAAGACAAATGATGCACAATGCAATTGCTCACCACCTGCTGACTGATGCCTGAGCAGTGATCCACCCCTCCTGACCAACTCCCCCCCAGTTAATATACTGAGCATGGCGTTCTGTGGTATGGAATATCCCTTTGGCTAGTTCGGGTCAGCTATCCTGGCCATGCTCCCTCCTAGCTTCTTGTACACCCGCTTGCTGGCAGAGCATGGGAAACGGAAAAATCCTTAACTTAGGGTGAGTGCTACTGAGTAACAACCGAAACATTAGTGTGTTATCAACATTATTCTCACACTAAAACCAAAACACACTGTACCAGCTACTAAGAAGAAAATTAACTCTATCCCAGCCAAAACCAGGACATGTGTCTACAAAACTTTTTGTCCCCAAATCAATAATAGGGTATTTTCTTAACATGAAAGCATTGATTCAATGCACACAAAACAAGACTGCCAAGATTAAAAAATAATAATTAAAAAAAAAATAGTTCTGTGAATACAGACTTACAACAATTCTTTTAAATAAACCATTTTTCTCATTACCTCTCAGACATTTGTTAGTGGTAGGTCTAAAACGATCCAGATTTCCACATATTCTCATACCTCAGAGATTACAGCAGATATAGGTTGGAAGGGGTTTTCAGAGTTCCCAGGCTCCAGGTCTTCTTCATCAGGTACACTTCTTCCTTCTTCTCTTTCTCTTTGTTGTTGTTGTTGGGTTTATGTTGTTGTTGTTGTTTTAGTGTTTTGGGATTGGTTTGGGTTTTTTTTGGGGGGTGGGAGTGGAAAGAAGGGGGGATGAACAAAGAATTATGAAGAAGCCAAGCCATAAATTTTACATAATAGAGAACACTTATTAGGTCACCTAACTCATCCTCCAGTTTATGCCAGCTGATTTTTACAATACACTTCTGTATTTTGAAAAACATTCTACAGATATCACAATGACAGGCTAACATCAAGAAAGCACAAGGATATGTTATGGCAGAGGTAGAAACACATGCTGCTAAGTGCCAGAATGTTCCATCAGCACTTCAGGAAGTAGAAGCAGTTTCTGAGGACAGGATGGATATGTGACAGCATACATCTGTAACTGGAAGGTTTTGATTATTCAACAGTATGCTGAAATTTTCAGGCTGAAATTTTCACACTGGTAATCCTTTATAACAATTGTTTCAAGGTATTCAATTGCTTAAGAAAAAAAAAATTTAAAAAAATCTATGTGGTGGGAAACCAGGCTATCTAAACCCTATTCTTCTATTTTTAATACACCTCCACTTCTCATAATTCTAGATTCTTCTTAATATACATAAGGGAGAACTGGTACCAGACTGTTCAGTTCATGTAGTAACAATTAGGGAATCATATTTGCTTCAACTAGACTCAGAAAAGTTCAGAAAGACACATAATGCTCAGTACACTGTCGTTGCACGAGCGCTAGTTATTTTTTAGGTACCAGATCTCTATGTAAGAAATATTAAACTACTATGTATTAAATAGTATATTAATAAAGTATATGCTCATCAACTACTTTTCATCAGTCGACCTGATGGCACCTGTGCATATGAAGTCACTGTTTCACCTACTTTACAGCTGCAAGTACTGAGAGATGAAGTAACCCTGTTGTTCAGAGGCACCGATGGGACTGAAAAGGAGGTCACCGATCTACCTATAGAAACCATACTGCTTGGAAGGAACGGACAGTGCTATGTTAAAACTTATTGGCACTACCCCTCTCTCTCGTTTTCCGTTTGGAACAAGATAATCGGAGGTCACATTGTGGAGGAAATGCACTTTCAGAAAACATTCAGGGAAGCAAATCTGAACAAAAAGCAGTCTGAGGAATTATTAAAACCGAGAATGAAACAGAACTACACTTGAATCAAGATTAACCTGTTTCTTACAGTAAGAAATTGATTTGATGCAAAACAGCAAAATGAGAGTTAATGCCATCTTGTATCTGAGACAAGCCCTCAGCTACAGGTGAAACCAGCAGAAGTTACTAGTTAGCTGTCCTCTAAGACACAAGAAGATAAGCAAAACTTTTAAGCTTTTAATCCAATTCAGACCCAACCAATTCTTCCAGTGAACAGATACAATCAAGATCACTGAGCAAGAACAGGAGATATGGAAAATGCCCATATTATCAGACAATCTCTTTGAGACATGTTTCAAAGTCAGTCCTCACTACACCTCTCAACATGCCATAAACCCAACACAAACCAACATGGTCAGAGGATTTTGTCTATGCAGAGACATCTAGCAGACTAACAGTACGTGAATTTTTTATACAATTGTGAAATATGTATGAAGACCGTGTCACATTTCCAGGTGTTTAAAATGTGCTTAAGTAATTTACTTGCTGAAGTAAACCAAATCAGCAAGACTACAAGCCGAGACACTTCACAGTAGCTTCAGAGTTACTTCTCAAAGTAACTGAGACTCACAAATCTCTGCATATACAGGGCAGACGGGGGGACAGGGATGCTCAGCAATTTTTTTAAGAATGCACCAGTAAAATGATTCACATCAGTCTCTAGTAGGAAATATGGTGGGCTGATGATGACCACAAAGAGCTTTGAAGGGAGGTAATAAATCACTTGCCCTGCTTCCCCTCCCTGCATCAGCTTAAGTCTCTCCATGCCTCACCCGCTGGACATCCTGAAGTTTAAGCAGCACAGTGTTGAATAAAGTTTCACATCTAGTCTTTTATATTCACATATGGGTTACAAAGTCTCACTTAACAAAAGTTTATTTTAGAACACACTTGAAGGTAACTTCAGATTAAATGACAGGATTTATATTTTAGGTTAGCCTCCTGAGAAGGTATATTAGCAAGGCCAAATTTATTCCACGACTACCTTGGAATTCTCATTCACAGTACATTTCCAGCATAGAGCAAATAAAATAAAGGGGATGAACCAGACAGAAACTTGTAGTTCTTAAAGAAAGGCTCTAGCATTCAGGTCCATAGCTTTAATATGGAGACTCTTGGCTTGTAAGCTTTAAATCCTTGATAGCTTGGTTCCCATAAGGTTTATATACAGGAATGAATCAAGTATTGTATAGAAAGGGAGGAAGGGGAGGTAGGAAAAATTACAGAGAGAATACCTTTCTTCTCGTATCCTTCTCACTCGCTCAGCTCGTTCTAGTTTCTTTTGTTCTTCATATGCTTTTTGTTCTGTAGTGTCTCTTTGGATGCGCTCATTTAAGGCATCAAAATCTTTTGCTATGATATGTAGAAGCCAGTATAAACCCTTTTTTATTGATTTATCAATTTTTTTCCCACAGCCCATGATAGCTGAGCAAGGTTCCTGTAAATATAAGGACAAGGAGGGGAAAATTATTTGCACTTCAGATCACATTTCTTGACTGAAAACAAGAAATCAGCCAAACAATTACTGTTTACTTTGAAGCTTGCAAAACACTAAGAAGTATGGGAAATAAATTTGCATTTAGGTATTCTATAAATTTAAGTGCTTTTTTTTACCAAGATACAAATCACAATAGTTCCACCAAATTCCATTATTTCCCATCCCATTTCAAAAATACTTGAATACTGCACAGAAAAATGTTTGCACATCTATCTCTAGACATATATATACATCTCTTATGTATACACACATCTGTTACATATACACCTGCTATGTGTATATATGTATATTTACACGCCTGTTTCTATACAGATCCATATCTATGCATCTCTATAGAAATATAATTTGTCAACCCCAAATATGTATGCAATCAGGAAAAGAATAATTTTCTCTTCATGTTCATTGTCAGGAGGACAAATATAATGGGCTTTCATTGGAACAAAAGAGATATAACTTGTTTCTAGCTTAGAACATGGAGAAGGACTAGATGACCTCTCAAGATCTCTTCAGAACTATTTTCCAGCATGTTTTGGAGCACTGTATGGGTCTTTTAAACTGTTCTCTGAATAATAATTGAGTAGATCCAGCTATGTATTTGACATGAAGAAATGATATTTCAACACTATTTGTCTTCAGAATTTGTGTTCATGAATGAAGGAAGATTAAAAAAGACTAACTCTCCAATGTTAACACCGAAAAAATTCTCTGTGTATGTCTTCATTTGACAAGCATTTAAATGGCACCTAAGTGCCATCTGCTTAAAAGTCAGCTAAGGTATGTAGGATTTACATCAGAAAAAAGAAATAATTCTGACTTGTTATGTCCCCCCAGAGTGCCAAACCTAGTTTGCATTTTAATACATTCCCACTTTGCTACATTAAGGTTCAAATATGAGCGTTGTTCACTATGGAACGCTACAATACTCTCTAGCAGAACCTAATCAGGGAGAAAACTAAGATAAAACAATAGACAGCACTGGGGCAATTTTATTCTTGGTTTGCACCAAGATTATCGTTGCTGTAGTTTAGTTATAAAATATAGAAACTTAGAAATATAGAATATACAGACACGTTAAAAAAGAAGAAGAGGAAGGTCACTCTCACTGACACTATGTGGCAGTGAGACAAATGACTCCTTCCATTTGCTTTAATATTTTGTGGGGAAATTTAAAGATCCAGAAGAAAACTAACTAAAAGAATAAGAACAAAAAAAAGGTTTTTTGGTCCTTGCCTAATTTTACTTAAATCTTGTTTCACAAGACTCCTGTTTAAATTCACTATGAGTCATCATATTGAAATAACTTGGGACCATGTTTACCTTTGATGAGCCTAGTAAAGAAGCTGCCCATTTGAGTATGTAAGACTCTCTGCTGCTTTCCGCTAAAATGACTGAGAGTAAGAGATCTAGTTTCTTTATTGATTACACCCAAGATATAAATGGAGAATAAGAACTGGAACATGTCATAAATTAAGTAATTCTAAAGTACTGGAAAAATACACTAGAATCTTTCAGGTCTTTTATACTGATAATGTTTTGCAAGAAAATATTTTTGCCACAAAAGTCCCTTGGAAAAAAAGGGTGAATTTGCAATTTTTATTTTTAGGATTGCTACACACGCATAGTGCAAAGTACACTGACCGAAGAAATGCAGTCAAAGAGTCATGACATAATGAACATAGCTATGCCCTGCTACAACTCAAATTTTTAAAGAAAATAATAGCAATACGTATTACCCTATGAATTTTGCAAATCTCCCTAGGGAATTAAAAGTTTATTTTAAATTTTATACCCCAAATACCATCTGGAATAGTTTTGCAAAATTGCCTTCTAATTTTGGTTAATAACGGTGTAACTTTCATTATCTTTTAAAATGTTTATTATTGCAATTAGAAAAAGACTATAAGAGTAAAGCCCACAAATAGTTAACTAACAAACTAGTCGATTAAAGCAAAGGCTTAAAGAAAACTTCAGGGACTACTGATTTGGATAAATTATCTGAAATATTGACCAATATTAAGTAGCTTTCATACAGATTTCTGGTTTAACCCCCCCACACCACTTTTTTTATGATTTTTTTTTTTTTTTTTAACATGACTATGAATACTACCTCTGAAATGTAGTTATTTTAGGACAAATATTAACTAGCAACTAGCTCTAACAGTGTTCTTTGGTGACTGCTGTGCTGGGAATTAGATGCCCTAGGAATTAGATTAAGTTCTTGCTGTTTGCCAGGTGGTGACTCAGACTACATGATGTTTTTAGCTATGAACAGAAATGAGACAAACATCATATCTGAATAGTGATCCTTCTTGAATGTCAACATAGGCAAATTCAATTTCCTGCTTCTTTTTAATAAAGTGGAATACTAAACTTGCTGTCCAATTAAGCAAGTTTTAAACCACATCAGTAACTAATTATTCTTACATGGTTTCAGAATGGACCAGCAGGTACACTTTGAGGATCCTTGTTATAAAGATTTCTTCAACAGATCCAGAAGCAGAATGTCAAGGTGAACAGTAGAATTGCTTGCAAAACAGATACAGGTACTGTATCTTTGCTGGGATTGCAGGGTTTTAGTTTCAGTTTTATGCTATGCAGCACAATCTTCCACCTTATTGCAAGCTTTAAATATATATTAGAAAATGAAGCATCTTAAAATATACTTACAATTTGACATAGACACTTGTGTTCATTGACAAGCTTTTCCAGAGATAAGGACTCGATCACATCTGCTTCTGACAGAGCTCCTTCTCTGTCCTGCTTATTTGCCAGCCTAAAGAAAAGATCAAAAGAAACACTTAGCACCCTGACACTAGAGAGACTTTCAGATCTCCAAAAGCTAAGTTTTTGACAAAAGTAGGAAGAAGAAGGGGAAGAAGGAGAAGGTAAAGAGAAAATGCCTTGTTTCAGCTTTAATTCTGAATTGTTCTTTCTACTTAAAAAATGTTAGTCCATGCAATATTTTCTGCAGACACTTACATTAAATAATTACTAAGGTGCTTAGGAATTATTTATTAATTATTAATAGACAAAGAATTTATATTTTACGGCTAAGATGGATGTAAAAGACTGTACTGTTCTACATCTAAAGCTACACAGTACAATCTGTTCGAGTATACATCAAAGTTCAGAACTCTGCAACTTCCCAAACCATGTGCATAATACTGCTTTATGATCATCTTGCACTTGCCTACTATCCAGAATTTCTCTCTGATGCCAAACGACTTGATATGTAATGTTTTGAACCTGCTTTTCATAAGTAAAACTTAAAGCTCAGAGGGAGGGAGGTGCATGAATAGCTCTAAAAATCCACACTTTATTATTAAATAGAGGGAAGCAAAAAAAAAAAAAAAAAAGTATGAAACACATAGCTTACAAAATAAGTGTTCTGTAAGATTAAGTGCCATCATTGTCTTATTTCTTCGAGATATGGTAGCAAAGAGGACTCCAGAAAATAAATATCATAAGTTTGGGCGGGACTGTTGTTCTTGATCAGATTTGTCTTCCATATACTCTGTAGCTGCATCCAACATGACAGCCACTAATGTGTGTTTTTTAAAACCAGATCTGATTTACCACCCAAAGTATGTTATTCATTATTTCATACTTTAATATGGACATACACCCTGAAGCAGAGGCTGTTATGTTCCTTTCAACACTGTTATCGTTAACTACTACAAAGATAGGAGGGCTGTCCAGAATTGTAAATAACCCAAATGCTTAAGTTCTTCCCCTCAGCAAACTCCCGGTGATACCACGTTCTAACAACAGAAATGAAAGTTACTTCCTTTTATCAAGACTAATTTTTTAATGTTTCAATGAAAACTCCTCTGTATATGAAATAAAACTGGAAAAACTTCCAATCTAAAGCCCTAAAAGGTACATCACAAACTACATGTAAGAAAAAGCAAGGGTAACTGCCAAAACCTGTATGGAACAACAACTCACGGAAAGGCAACATCTTTTCTTTTATGGGGATTTCTCTCAGCTATCCAAGTAATAATTTTCATGACGCTCTCAGGACTTGACTGTCCTCAAGACCTCAATTTCTCGATTTAAATTGGTCAACATCCAGAAAGGCAGGATGGCTTAACAAGGTAAGTTTACCTAAGTATTTGGGAAGGTATTAGCCAGGCAGATGTATTCCTTAAGAAAAAACTTTAAAAAGTAAACTTGCAATCATGTTGGCCAGTGATTTTCTGAGTTCACTTACAAGCAGATTTTAAGAACAGATGGAGAAATTTAGATAGAAATCCAAAATGTATATTTTAAACAAACAAAAATGACCAAAAAATCATAGGAAATCATTCCTGAGGATCTGAGAGTTTTATAAGGAATAAACTAAACTTCACAAAAGAGGTCAAGTCAAAAAAGAGTTGTTCCCATCTTCCATGAAAACTCTTTGTGACAATAGGATATATAGTCTTTCCTCTCCTGTTATCTGCTTTCAATTAAAAGCTAGTATCGTAAAACTCTAGGAACTATGAAAAGATAATATCTTAAATTTCAATTATATTTTACAAGCAATACACTACTGTTCAAAGTTATTACTTTTCACCATGAAAACTGGTACTGTTTGCTTTGAACCTATGTAGACCATTTTGGAATGTAATCTTACTTTGCGCTTTCTACAACAGTAATTATCCAAGCTAAGTGCAAAAGCTGCAAAGACGAGTATTGCATAGCATTAGGGAATCTGAAAATTGCACTCGCCTCTCTTTAATAAAGGAATTCCAGTAAAATAATGTTGTTCTGAAATTTAGCAACCCTTCCATTACATGAGAACTCTTGATTCAACTTTCTGGATATAATCACAAATATTTGGCTTCCATGAACATAATGGCAGATGGTTTTGGAACCAGACAACATAGCCTTTCTTTTGGAATCTCAAGTCATCATCATTAACTCAAGTGGCTTGTAGGGAATCCTAGGCCAAAGCTTGTACTTTGGATTTATCATACACCTTCCTGAGAAGGAACAGTGGTAAGAATTCACTCTGTAGTTAGCAGAATTTGTCAGCACTTTAGTTTGATCTAAGAACTTATTCTTTCTTATTTTCCAGAATCGCAGTATGAGAGCCTGAATTCTTAAACATTTTATTCCCAAGAGAGTTTTTAGCTCCAAAGAGACATTAACAAAAAAAGCTGTGTTCCATCTACAGCTCAAAAAAACCGCTCCTTGTCACCATTAACCTCATGCACTGTGATTCATTATCTAATCTTTCTTTTCAAGAAGAGTTTATGAAGGAGACCAGAGAAAGACAGCTTCTCAAATGTCCATTCTCTCTCAATCTTCATTAGTCTTAACTACCTGTGGTCCAAAAGGTTCACTTATTTATCATCATCTTGGGGATAAAACCCTCTACATCCTACTGATAAGCAAAACTTTGCTGACTTGCCTGCAGAGCTAGAAGGAGCATAAGGCTCTCCTCCCTGTCCCTGCTTTGATAATCCTTGCCCACCTGTCAACAAAAAGAGTACTTCTAAAGTACTTTGTATGATTTAGTGCAGAGATTCCCTAACTGTTGTTCAATGCATACACAGAACCTATGACATTTTCAGTATGCTTATGATTCTCTGGCACTATTCCTTCTCACCAGCCAACTAGAACAAGTAACGTCCTCTCAGTATTTAGCTATGAAATAGGGCCAAAGCTAAACCAGGAAAAAACTGAAATGAAATTCAAGAAAGCTATGGAAAGTAATTAAAAGACTGGAAACTATTATCTCCACTTTTCTTTTTTTTCCACATAACCTATCTTTGTTACAGTCTGAAAATCCTACTGCACTGCCCCTTAGTCTCAAAAAGGATTCTTCAGCAGTGCTGTCAGTTCATCTAGATCTAATTGAAGAAAATATTTCTGAACACAGAGTTTGTTGCCACAGCCTATTCCTTTCTCACCCGAAGATTAAATAACTGCACTATTTACAATGTTATTGGACTGCACGTTCTACAAAGCACAGCTGAAGCAGAATGAAATGTTGGTAAGCTGCATACCTCAGTGTGAGTGTGACACTAATGTCCCATAACTTGCAGTAGCTGCTGATTTTTAACCTCTAATACCTTGAAAGGTGTAAGATTTGTCTTTTTGGTCAATTAGCTTCCATTTTCTCCATGGCGCTTCTGTTGCAATACTGACTATATTCAAAAAATACAGCTGAGGTGCTGTACCTGGAAAGGTAGCATATCCAAATAGCTGTCTCCACCTTATGCTCCCCCCAAGAACTGAAGTGGTTCTGCACAGGTCATACATTTGCTGCTGTACACCCCTGCCCACTTCAGCCTTCAGGTCAAACTTACAAATGGAGTTAAAATATTTTTAAGATACTGTGATAAAGGGTATTATTTTGCTGGTTTGGTTTTTTTTTTCCCCTTTCAGGTAAGTGCATTAACAGATCCATGACCTACCCTTGCCTCCTTTTCCCTTCGTGCTTCAGTGTAGAAGAAAGCAATCCCTGCGCTTACACTTGTGCTTCACAGGTAGGCAGTGCTCCACTTCCAGCTTACAAGGTCTCTCTCTCGGGAGCTGCTCCTAGACACTTCCTACTCCTGGGCAGCTCCAGCAGTGATCCGCCTCTCAGCAAGGCTGGGTTTCAAACAGGCAGAACCAGATTCCCCAAGTAGAAAGTAATCAATTTGCCTGTCTACTGCAGTTGCAGAAGTCAGCTTCTCTCTCACACCACCGCTCCTGAAGATGAACCCTTGGACAACTAAATAAGAACTAGAAGCAGAAGGCATGCAGAAAAGACTTAATGGAATGCCACTCAAGACACATTACTTAGGCAAATATTCGAAACAACGTTTTTCAGATTATACTGAAGCTTAACCTCAGTAGTTCCTCTGTAAAGGATAAAACAGAAACCCAACAGCACAGGATTAAAAGGTAAGACTTTTCTTTTACTTAACATTTATAAAGTTGCAAATATCAGAAAAAGGCTGTGTAGTGTGGTTTCGAATGCAAAAGTGTCAAGACATGCAAATAATAGATGTCTACCCTGCAAAGAATTGAATATTTCTCTAGGTGAATACAGTCTCAGAGCTCTGCTGCTCATGCACAGGAATGCTAGGTTTTGAGACAAGTTTTATGCATAAAACTTCATTCCTTAGGGAATACATCAGAGTTATCTTAAAGGATAGACCTTGATTTTAATTTTCCAAGTCAGTAGAACTTCATATATAGCAATTTTTCATGTTTAAAAAACTGTAGGAGGCATATATCAAAACATACTTGAAAGCACAGGAAAGCGTCTGTTGGTTTATCACATTAAGTCTGCTGAGTAAGAAACTTTCATATCTAAAATCATGCTTGGCTTATTTCAATTTCACATAAAGTATATTTGGAACCTTCTCAGTGTCACAAACTTACTTTACACAAGAAATAAAGAAAAGCTAGATACCAAGTGCTTTTATATCAAGTAGGATTTTTTTAAGCAACTAGAGAGCTTTTGAACTTTAAGAGTCATGGGAAACAATGTGGAAAGGGAGTGTATGTGTGCATTGGCACAACTGACATCTACAGTTCAGTAACAATATTTCTCTTAGAAGCCAGAAGACATGCCAGAGAAAAACAGTCTGAACACAAACTATGCGTGTTCCTTGACCTGTTTCTAAAATGTAAATTACTGAGCAAAGAGGAAAAAGAAAAAAAAAAAACAAACCAGTATTAAAGTTTACTTTATAATCCAAAAGATTTGGTGAAAAAAAAATCCAGTATGAAATGGACATATTTGTATCTCAGCTTTTATCAAAAATCCAAGAAGTGTTACAGAAAGTGTTTATTTGGGAAGAGGGTATTTTGCGCGAGTGTATGTGCACATTCGCTTTCTTGTTTTGCAGACTTGGAGGGTTTTTTTAAGCACTTAATTTGCAACTTACGCCTTTTTCTCCACTTGTGTGGGATTCTCATACAGTAACGTAACACTGAAAACTAAATACTGTAGAGGGTACACACGGACACAGTGGCAGGGGGGAATATATACACATAAACTGTAGAAGTGTCTCAGAGATGCTGCTTTTAATCAGAGTCAGTTATCATAAACCCAAAATTTTGAGTCAAACCTGCATGGTGGCCATCAAAATTAATGAAGTGCAAAGCAACCCTGACGTCAAAGTATTACAGTATCAAACTATCAACATGATTAAAAGCAACTTTAGGAAAATGTATCTTCATGAGAATGATTGATCTAAGATCAAGAATACCAGTCTTTAAGGCTACTTCAAGAAGCCATAGCTTTGAGTGGCTGAATTGGCATTCCCGGGAAAACAAAGGAGAGAGAGAAACCTTTGAATTTAACAGCAGTCTACACAAGGGAAAGAACAATGCTGTATTCTTCAGTCTATGGTCAATCTCTATCAAAAAATGCAGTTCTACCCTTTTTCCTTCAGAAATTTAATCTATTAACATTTTTCTTGGGCAACCCTGTGGACAGCAATCAGTAGGATGTTTTATCCTAGAGAAGTGAGGCCTCAGCAGATACAGCAAGAAAAGGTTTGTTAGTCCCTTTATGTTTTACTTATGTTAATATCCATGAAAGTCAAACTCCCAATCCACAAACAGGCAGAGAGATGTCAGTTTGTCAGTTTTGTTTGTTCCTTCCTCTTCAGTTACTGGCAGTTCATCAGCTTTTTGAGGAAGTCGCAGAAAACAAAACTCTTGACATTTTTAACAAGCAGACAGGAGAACTAGCCAACAGTTTTGGCCTCCCATGGAGACCATAAGGCACTCTAAGATTAAGCTCTGAGCCACCTCTTTCTGCAGACTTTTTGTGGATTGCCTCTAAAAGCTTTTAACTACACTGAAAGAATCCAAATGGTAGGTGTTAACAGATCTTAAACTACATTCTTCTTTAGCACTCCTGTGCCTTCTGGATTGTTGACAACAATTACAAACCCATTAGTAATTTTTTTACTGATTTATACTAGGCTCTTTCTCAAATAAACCGGTTTATTTCATTTCTCTAGTTTGCTTTTCATGCCTTCAATTCTTATGCAAAACAATCCTTTGAATATTGGGGTAAACTATAATGAAAAACTGGTGAATAAAGTGCTACAAGATTATCTGCCTGTAAACATCAATTAGGAATTTGCTTTCATGCAGTTGCAGGGAGATATGAGAGACATTTCTCCAATTTAACCTTTTCCCTAAACAGTTCCTCCAGGTCACATTTAAATAAGAGAATAGTTAGAAATAAGATTCTAAACTTATCCTGTTTATAGTATCTCTAGGCAACTTTAGAGCAACTTCATTGTCATACTACCTTTTGAAGTGGTCACAAGAATGTCAACAATTATAATTTGTTTAATTTTGGTTAAGTGTCCTCACTCTCACCTCAGGTCTGAATCATATTCCCATTTACTGAAAACATGATTCTCTGACACACTCTGCTTTGCTACCAGTTTAATCATACTTATTGATCAAATAGGTTGCATCCAAAGAGATGTCTGAGCTCACATCAAGAATATTATGTTCAGCTTCCAGATGTGTAATTCCAAAAGCAATGACAATGATATTGCCATGCATTTTTGTATGAGATTTAAAAAAGTTGTAAATATGAATTATTTTCTTATACTCTATTTCACCTTGATATATCAATACCTAGGCAAACATTAAGTTATTTAGTCAAAGTTGCCTATAAGAGATGTTTTTTAAAAAAGCTGCCTGGAAATCCTTACATTTATTACAGGTGAGTTCCAAGGTTGTGATACATAGCTATATGGTCTGACAAGATGAAATGGGAATGTAAAGTAGGTGGGATGTTGCACAGTACAAATTTTGACCCTGCAATTCTACTGTCAGGAAGACAAAAATCTTGAAACTGATTTATAGCAATACAAAGTCATTAACTAGGAGTTCAAACTATATATCCTATTAAGTGTAAAGAATTTCACCTGTCCTCTATCCTCTTGCAGCCCTTTCTCTTGCTCCTAATTTATTTTCAAATACTGCTTTAAAATATATCAATATCTGGAACTTAATTATGTGATCTTTTGGCAGGGGAGATTATGATTTTCTTTTTGGATTTCTGTGACCTATAGGTGGCCGTCATATTTGCACCAACTAATTAAGTGAAGGTACTGATTTCTAGTATTATCCTTGCTGGAAATAAACAAATAAACCCAGGCATCCACAACATATAAATTGACTTCTCTCTACTGCTCATTTCTGAGGTCTCTTAAAGAGCACTACTGACAATAAATCTCTGGTTTAATAGGTGAAAAAACCCACCATCAAAACATTAAGTAAATTCTTCAGTTTTGCTTTTAATCAAGGGATACTCCATTCCCTTACAATTACAGAGAATAATCTACAGACTGATTTGCAGAGTGAGATCATTGTTTTGTCAGTCGGAACTTGTAGGTGCAGTATGCGTCACCCTTACTGTGACTTATGTCAGCGCAAAAGCATGAACTCACCACCTTCCATTACCCAAAGTATCAGTAGGGAACATGGGAATTGCTGGTAGATGCTTTTCGTCAAGTCTTCCACATTCATAACAGCATGTAGCCACACATTCATAACAAAGGTCCCAAAACTTCAAGGAACAATCTCAGATTTGCCACCGATTAACTGTGCATCTTTGAACCAAACACTTTATAGAATAGCAAAAAACCCCACATTTTTTTAATTGGAATGTAAGAGAAGTACTGACAGTTGTAGAGATTTTCAAAGTATAAAAGCTAGTAATACAGGTGATTTACAAACTGCTGTATTCTCCCACTCCACTAATGCTAAAGTCTATACCTTGTATTATTCCCTTACGGCAGCTATGGTGGGTAACATTGGCTCAAAGGGACAAGCCACCAGAATGCATTTCCTCAATGTTACATAGTAGGCAATGCCAGAAGCAATGTGCTACAGGTTATTTCCTAGAGAGAAAGGCCGACAAATGACTTTTGCATGTTAGTATTTTTTAATATTAAAAATGAGATGTCTATTAGCACTTAAGTCCTCTGTGCTGAAAATGTTACTGATTTTGCACTATGATATTATGTATTAGCTACCTTCCACGTATAATGGCATCTTTTTTTTAGGCTCATAACCAGGGCAAGCTCTCTGCCTTTGGTATTTTCCTGTTGAACCACTCCCCCACTTCCCACAAACAGCACTTGAACTTAGAATTATTTTTAAATATGTTTTTCTAAGGACTTATCATCCTAGAGACAGAAATGCTTTAACAGGCTAATTTCATCCAACCACCTTGCTGTGTAATAATCCTTGATTTAAGCATGTTTGTTTACAAGGTATTTAAGTTAAAAGAAACTTTTTAAACAGCGGAGAAATTAAACATAACCTGTAGCAAGATTGCTTACTTTAGTTACTTAAGATATGTCTTTGGGTAATAGGGCAAGATTCCAAAAGACCATCAAACAAGTTCCTTCTTTTCTTGTGAGAATATCGAGAGAGCACAGCCTTTGGAGAAAACTGAAATTTAACTCAAGCCCCAAGTTTTCCCCACAGACTACTATAAGTAAACTGTAGTTTTAACTATAAGTTAAACTGTAGGCACTTAAATGGTATATGTGTCTCACTAATTTTTTTCTTGCTAAACTTAGGACACTTAAAGCAATAATCAAGTTCCAGACCAGAGTATGACTCCAAACATTACTCAGAGCCACTGTGCTCAAAAATAACAGTTATACAGGTTTGTTGGCACCATATAACAGAGCTATAATGTAATTTCACTACAGTCTGGAAATGGATTAAAAAAAAATAATAAAAAAATATATAAGATTACTTGTAACCTGAAATTCCTTAGGGACATGTTGCTTGAAACTGTCCTCTACCCAGTGCCCTTAATGGACTCACAACTACAGAACAGGAAAACAAACTGACACTTATTTTTTTGCCATCATTAAAAAAAAAAAGTACTATTTCAGCAGACAAAGAATGAGTATGACGCAGAACACAGATCATACATCTCAAAGAGCTCTTTAAGACAGATTTCTGTCCCTTGATCGTCTGCAAGTCCTCTTCTCCTGGTGGACCGCAGTATGTTAAAATGAATGCATGAAGGCATGCAAATTGCATCAAAGATCAAATACAAACAGAGGCTTTTGTGTTAGGCATTTTAATGAAGGTGCTGAATAACCAAGAAATAGTGAACAAAACTATGGAAATTAAAATAAACAGGAGGTTTTGGTAAGTCAGGGGTGGGAGGAAATAAAACAATTCATCAAAGCCAAAAGAGAAGACAATATATCTAATTACAACCAGTAACAAGAGTTCCATATTATCAACTTATCTACTTCACATATCCATTTATGCCTTTAACTTAATGCAGCACAAATCTCATTTTTGGATGTAGGCTCCCTGTTTACTGGATCTACTGATTAGATAGGTGGAAGAACATTCTATATGTCTGCTTTGCAATTAAGTGAAAGGACATTTCAACTTGCCTTTTTTTTTTTCCCCCCTTAAAAAATGGAGAGGATAATATAAAAATTTTCATTTCCGCCAAATTCATTATCTTTGAATTCAGGACATACTTTATCATCATGACAGATTAATAACGGTGGTCCAGTCATCAGGATCTATTATTCCCCTAGTCAGTGTGCTGAGGTAATTGTCATTATAAAGACTTTCCCAGCCACACATGTCATCAGTTTGACTGGAGAGATTCATAACCCTGATGAGCAACACAGTAAAGTTATCGGAAGGCAAAGATTCTTGCAATACCCTTAAAATATATTTGACAAGGATGTGAAAATTGCATTTCTGAACTTGTCAACTATATATAAAGATGCCTACCAGAAGGACAAATACAGACTTAATCACCAGTGGATCTGCATGATAAAAACACTGCAAGGGGCAGGAAGGCAAACCTTTCTAGAAGATAAGGTATGCCAGAGTGACCAAACTGAAACACCGCATGCGCATTCCTACTTTTTCTCCCCTAATATGTGTAAGAAAGCACATCAGTAACCCTTGAACTCCAAGTACAACTGGGCAAAACTGGGCCTGATTCTTCCTCCTTTCCCTTCCTTACCCCAGCCACCTCCTCCCCAAATCCATCCTGTAGCCCTGTCTGTTCTTCGGCTATGTTTTCAGTCTTACATTGCTTCTAAGTGTGAACAGAGAAGACAGAGTGCCACATCAGTTTGCCTAAGTTACTGCAGCCTTATTATTAGAGCAACTCCATTTCTACAGATTATCTTTTATTGAAGCCTGGCCAGCAGCTTGTGATCCCGGCTCCAAACACATTGGTTTCAGCATCAGTAACAGTTCAGATAAAAGATGACACAGCAGCATTTATGACACAGGAATGGCCAGAAACATGGGCAAACCTCACCAAGGCTCTTCAGATTTACATGTGTAAGAGCATTTAGGGCCATTTCTAAACATAGTCAATAATTTGAAGCTAGAGTTTAACAAGCTAATGCTTTCCCATCTACTGATTTGCTTTGCCTTTACTGCAGTCTCTTAGCTGTTTTAACCTAAATTTTCCAACCTTCAGTGAAGAAAAAGTCTGATGAGGATGTGCTAGGTTGTGCTACTTTATCGCTTCAGAAGGATCATCTTTTAAAATCTGTTTTTGAATGTAGGGGACACACTAAGCCACTGGAGTGCTTTCAGTCCACATATTCCCTTAACTGTAAAAGAATAGGCATAATCTCCCTCTCTTGACAAAAAATTCAAGGAAATAGATCTTTCATCTCAATCAAAAGAACAACAGGACATACCCCTATACATATACACAAACACGTAGGACAACGACAAGAACTTAGTATATGAACAAAGCTTGTGGAACACTCAAGAAGTCAGGCCAACAATTTCCAAAGTTATCTTTGTCATGAAGACATCCTTATTTATTTGAAACCAGCATGCATTTCAGTTGCCAGTATAATCAACGACATTTATTGGCAAGCACATTTAGTGGCAGGTTTTGAAGTCAAGCCCAATAGGATACAAAACCAGGGTTCAATTGCTTAGATTCCACTCTTTAGGGAGACTGATGTTTAAACAAACAAACAAAAAATCCATTAACATCAAACTTAAGTATTTTCTGCTTACTTCTTTGCAAGTTTGATCTTTGAGAATATTTGCAGATTTGCAATTCCATTGCTTCGCCCCCCCCCCCCCCAGGAATATGGCTATTTCAAGACTGATGCACCCAAAACATTGAAAAGTAGCTGTCAATTGTTAATGGATACACAAATTGAAGATGAAATCCAGTATGGTTCTTACGCTCCTGTGTTTAACTTACTTTCAAACCATAGGAGAATCATCATATGAAAAAATCAGTAACTGCTCTTTCCAGAAATTGTACTGTGTTCTGAAGGAGTAACTGGATGACTGGATGCATGTTTTAGAGTTTTTCAGTAATTACTTGCATTCTCTTAGATACAAGAAAGTCTTGCCACCTCACATCATAAGCATTAATGCTGCCCTTAGAACTTGCTTTTAATCAGAGGCTTGTCGAGCCATGCTAAATTAATATGGGTCAACAGATGTGTTAGGCTCTACTAAAACAGATTTTCAGGTCACTTGTCTGAAGCATTGGTTAGCACTCCTGGTTCCTTTCACATGCCCTAGACTGAACTTTCCCTGCAGCAGTCTCCCTGGTGCCAAGCAGCTCTGAAACATTCCTAAAGAATGTTACCTTGAAGAAATTGCCTGACTTCTGCTGTGGGGAGATTCACAGCAAGTTAGGCAATGAAGGGAAATTACTGTAACAAAATTAATATATGTTGCATTTTCCCCACCCCAAAGTAATGTTTTCCAATAAACTGCTTTCAAGCTTACCTGATCACAAGTCTCAGTACATTACAGTAGCTTCCAATGACTGCCAGGCTTTTTGAATTCTCTTGATGTGAATCAACAGACACTAAATTCAGATACTAAGGCATTAAGGGGAAAAAACCCCCAACCCCAAACAGTAAGGGAAATCCACACTAGGGTAGCATTTCAACATTCTTTCTCATGATTGATCTCTGCAGCATTTCAAGTTTTGTTTTTCAGCTAATCCTCCTGCAGACAACCAGACTTAAGTCTGTGGAAGACATGTTCAGAGTGTTCAACTCCATGATTTATATTACACAAAAAACTATTTAGGGACTTTAAATATGCATAAGGGAGCAGAGATACCACAGCAGTATCATTTGAAGCTCTTCAAATGTAACAAAATCATTTGCATATTGACAGGTTACTGGATTGATGCTTTGCAGTTACTACAAATGAATCCTTTTGGATACTACAGAGAAATACTGCATTTGCTTACTAAAATCAATCAATCAATCAATCAATGTTTACAATTGGGGTTTAAGAAAAAACGTACCTATCAAACACTACTATTTCAGAAGACTGCCCTGAAACCTCTGAAAACACCTGTACTGTTTAACGTCTACGCTTGAACAGCCCTTTGAAAGACATGCATTTGATTTAACCAGAAGACCCCAAGTAAAAATCCCATAACATCCTAAGCATTTTACTTTTTACTGATATTTTCTATTCTTGATCATAGTCCAAGGAAAACACTCATGTAGAGTTTGAGGAAAATACTTTCTTCCCTATAATTAAAAATAGTTGAACTTAGATATTTTCTAAAACATACACAATAGAAACTTTCCTTAATTATATCTCCAGTAAAGCTTGCACAACAGCTAGGCTAGAAAACAGAACTAAATCCACTTTCTATTAATTAAGAAACAGTACTGAATTGTATCCCACTATGGTGCACAAAGTATATTTGCATAATTTTTTTTAAGACTGCAAAGGACAATGGAAGAATAGATGACAGTAATCCAAAAAAGTTTAGAAAAATCAAGTTGCAACATTAGTGATATGGATCCACCTCTATGAAAACTCAGACATTAAAAAAATAAAAGTATTTTCATGCTAAATTATTAGAGTTCTTTAATTATTAGATTTCTGCTGTTCTGTCTTGCTGTAGAGTTAACTGCTTCAGTTACTATCAGTTTACCTCCCCAGGCAAGGGAAGGCAAGGAAAATGGAGAAAGTTTTTTCAGCATGGCTAAACTAAAAACCTAAAGTAACTTATTCATGCCAGAACTCTGATTCATTAGTCTATCTCATAACCTCAAAAGCTGAAGTGTGTGTTTCCTACTGAGAATCCAAAAATGGAGCATCACATTCACTGATATTTCCAAAAAAATTGAAATGTTGATTAATTTTCATCAAGTAAGGAATTACAATAACATAAGAATTTGAGTTACTCCTCTTTTCCTCCCCAAAATAAAAGTCCTCTCCACATGCTGTATTCCTCATTGTTCTAAGTTCCGGACCCTACACCACAAATCTACCACAAAAATGAGCTTGGGCTACAAATCACTGTATGTGGAAAACCCCCCACTATAGTGAAGAAGCTGAGGGAAGACTGTTAACCATACCCATGCGAAGATAAATTAAAAACTTTAGGTTATGATTAAGTCCTACAGAAACTGGATTAAATGGTGGATTAACTGATGCCACCTATCTTGTACATTTGTTCAGAATACCTACCACTTCCAATTCATTGCTACTTTCACTTTACTTTTGTGCAGAGGGAAGTTGCTCTAATCTCCAAAACTACTTTTCATGTATACATATAACTGCTAACATTGATTGTTTTTACACTTTGATTACAGTGAAACAAGAAAAAAAATATTGGAATTAACTCCCTGTGTTGCAAGAGGGGAAAAAAACCCTGAAAAAGAACCCTGAACACAAAAACCATGAGAGACCGCCTCCAAGAGCTTAAACTGAGAGCTAAGGAACTACAGCTAGCTGGAGAAAACAATGGTGCAACTGTACAAGAAGAGGAGCAGGAGGAGTTTGAACAGCTGGCCATTATTTATGAAAAAGAGCCCATAACTGAAAGGCACTTGCATGAAATCCAGAAGCTTCAGAATGAAATTAATAATTTGGTGGAGGAAGTTCATAAATTCAGTCAACAACAAAAAAGCCTACTATCTTCAATGAGAAGATTCAGTGTTCTGAAAAAGGAATCTAACATAGCAAGAGAAATAAAAATTCAAGCAGAGCATATACGAAAATGTTTGGATGAACTGTCAAAAACAGTGAAAAAGGCTGAAAATGAACATGGGCCATCACGTGCCACAGTAAGAATTTTAGCTTCCCAGCACGCTTTCTTATCCCAGCGTTACCTAAATGCTATGCTGTCATACAACGATGCTATAACTGCTAAGCAAGAGAAATGCAGAAGATTTATTGTTCGTCAGCTTGAAGTAGCTGGTAAAGAAGTACCCGAGGAAGAAGTCAATGACATGCTCCAACAAGGAAAATGGGAGATTTTCAATGAAAATCTACTCACTGAAGTAAAAATTACCAAAGCTCAGCTTTCGGAGATCGAACAGAGACACAAAGAACTAGTCAATCTGGAGAACCAGGTCAAAGACTTAAAGGAACTTTTTATCCAGATATCAGTTCTGATGGAAGAGCAAGGGGAGATGATCAACAACATTGAAATCAGTATGAACAACACTCAAGAATACACTCAAGTATCTAAAGAAAAATTTGGGCTTGCAGTCAAGTATCGAAGAAGAAACCTTTGCAAAGCAGTGTGCTGCTGGTGTTGTCCATGCTGCAAATGACAAAAGAAATAAACTGTCTGAAATACCAATGGTTCCTATTTAGTAAACTATTCTTGTAAAGCAGATTCAGGATCCCTTGATTGCTTCATTTTTCTTCCCATTTCCCCCTCCACAGAGCTCTCGGGAAAAACTGCATCTGTTTTTCCAAAGAGAGTTAGAAGAATGAAAAGAATTTTATGTTTTCACAGAAACACATGAACTAGGGGAAAGGATCAAAGGACACAAGTGACACTTTTTTGTTCTTCCACTCAAATTAATACAACGTGGCAACAAACTACCTGTACTTTTGGGAAGCATTGAAAATATTGTTAATCTCGATGACAGGATTCAGAAGAACGGTTTAGTTACCTTTTACAAAATCATGATTAGTGGTTTTAATTGCCTTGTGTTTTTTTAGCACTCATATTTACTTGGTTCAAATTCTAAGGTTTTTTTTTTCCAGGAATCTGAAATTCTACAAAAAAAATCCCAAATGTACACATAAAGCAGACTTCGTTAGTAACAATCCAGAACATGATGCCTAAACCAAACAGAAGTCAGAAAACAGTTATTAGGAGTGTTTCAATACTACCTCTATAGGAAAAGTTACTTACAGGCTTACTTACCTACTTAACACCATCAAATATTCCTCATGTTATAGCAGGACAGAGTGTACTGTCTTATGGAATGCAAAACAGACATTGGGTTATTTATTTTAATAACACCATGCTCTATTTCTTACAGATGGGTGTTGAGCTGGTATTTTCTGAACACATTAAAGATCACTAGCAGCAGAAGACCATCACCAAACTTGCAGGGACATGTTAGCAGTCTGCTGAGAAGCCAAGCATTAATAAACTGACATAGAGGTATTTACGTTATTCAACTACATAGGCAGACCCCTACAAGATAAGGATAGGGGAATATGACACTTTATTACACAGTGATAAGACACGTCCTTACTTTTACTGAGCCTATCTAAATATGCAGTTGCCTCTGCAGTCTCACTTTCACTAGTACAAAAATGAAGGAAAAAATATAATTTAAAAAATAGAACTCCATCCTTATAAAAATAAACATAATCTAGAACCAGAGAATGATTTAGGTCACAAGAAACTTCTGGGGGACATGCAGAGCAACCTCTTGCTCAAACTCTTGATCAAATCAAGACAGGAATTTCCCTGGTTGCAGCTCTTGTCCACCACTTCTCATCCTACCACGACACCTCTGAGAGAAGCCTTGTTCTGTGATCTTCACACCTTACTAGTAGGCAGTAGGAAGATGTCTCCCTTAGTTTCTTCATCTTAAGTCCAAACAAACGCAGCTTTCTGACTCTCCTTATATGTCACACACTCCAATACCCGAGCAGTATGGACTCACTATAGTATAATCAACGTTTGTCTTCATGGTCTTCTTGTATTGGGAAGTCCAGAACCAGCCATGGTATAGGAACATGCATTTATTTGTACTACTACAGGAGCAGCCAGAAGAACTAGTTGAGGGTTTCCAGAACT
This sequence comes from Astur gentilis, assembly GCF_929443795.1. NCBI lineage: Eukaryota > Metazoa > Chordata > Aves > Accipitriformes > Accipitridae > Astur > Astur gentilis. Next base: position 13,671,196 of record NC_064900.1, on the reverse strand, counting down.
CCAAAGGGTTCCATGAAATTCTGCTAATTGTAGAAGCCTAGGATCTTCATGTAGGTATGCAAAACAGATGCCTGAAGTAGCAAATATGAATGCCTCCCCTGAGTACCTTTAACAGAGCAGCTAGCCATTGACTCAACCTGTCCCTGAAGATACTTTAGATGTTCTTTATGAAACAGCTGAATTAGCAAGACAGGAAGTATACCACTGTTTTATTTTGCAGCAGCAGTTATTTCTGCAGTGAAGAGAAGCAAGCAGAAGCAGAGTGCTTTTGCTTTCCATGGTCCCAATGGTTGGTTTCTGCCCTGTACCTAACCCCTCTTGGAACTGAATGAGAAATCATGCTCTAATGCAATTTAACAGAAAATAACAATGCAACTGAGACAAAAGAGTTATTTCCAAAAAGAAGAAAACTCACAAACACCACTAAAAACCAAACACCAAACCAGGAATGTTATTTCTGAACTCCGTTATGCTGTGCAAAGACACAATCAATACCACTATACCTGGATACAGTCAAAGAAGTCAGAGCAAATTGCACTGCAATTCTGCAAGACACTAAGTGAGCTAGATGTCTTTAATTGCATCTAGTGCGTGAGCGCGGGTGAATCAATCTACTATCAAAAGGCTCTATTGAATTATTTTTACACTGCAATATCTATAAATAGTTGGGATTCTTTCCATCCCAGCTGAAAATTGCAACTGAAATTAACTGTTATCAAAGTACAATCAGAGGACTGAACCTTAAAGTGAAAAACACTATTTACAATGTAGCGACAAAAAATAAAATTAGATAATGGCACCACTGATACCATCCCATTAAATAATCTACCCTGTTACCTATATGGAAGCTACCTTTACGTGCCAAGGGCAGAGTAGAAATTAGTCAATAAGCAATACAGAGAAAAAAGTTGCTGTGGCCAACATGCTCTTTTGTGTATATATGTATATAAACATATATAATACACACATTAATACGCATATATACATGCACCACCCAGAAACACCACCCCATCTACTTTTCCTGGTTTTACTTTTGGAAAAAACCAAAGGTACATAACAGGTAGCCCTTTCCTTCTCTCCTGGGTCCTTAAAAAAAGAAACGCATTATGGTACTTCTGTGAAGGATTATTGCATCCAGAATTGAGAGAAGAGAAAACCAAAACACAACAAACATCACCTATTTACACAGCATCCCTCATGCAGGAGTGTTCATACAAGCATTGCTTATCTGAGAGAGAAACGTGTTCCTGGGCTAGCCCTTCCTCTTCACACAATAGATGTGTTTCTTTGAAATAAACATGGTCTTGTTAAACAAGAGCTGTACTTTAAATCCTGGAAGAAAACTCCAGTTTCACTACTACTAAGGAAGACAGCTGCCTATCCATACATTGTAAATAATTCAAGTAGTTTTCAGCTGTGTATTGATTACAAAATGGCAAAACAGAAACATACATAACATGCTGCAGAACTGAGAAGAGAGGAGACCAGAAAGACTTGTGGAAAGGTTTTTCTTAATACGAGGTGCTGTTAACTGATAGTAAAAATATTAAGTACAACTTACATTGACATAATGAGAAATTTATATGAAGCATTCAAAATTATTAACAGCAGAAATTTTGCAGTAATCATTAAAATAACTTTCCAGTGGTTTTTTTTGTTACATAGTTATGCAGAAGAGCAAACAAATTAAAGCAGAGCTGCTAGTGTTCTAGTAAAAAACGTGAAATATTAACAGCTATAATCCCTCATCACCAAAATAGCAGGTAGAACGTAGCTTTCTACTAAAAAAAAATACCTACCCAACAACCTCTCTGGTATAAAAATATCAGCCATAGCACATGGATTTGTATTTCCTCTTGCATGTGTTTCATGTCTAAGGAAAAAAAAAAAACACAACCACAAACCCACAACAAACAAAAATCCAACAAAACCCACCAATCAGCAAACACAAAAATAACCCCAAACGAAACCAGTATATGCCTCTCTTTTTTCTGGCATAATATGAAGTCTAAGTGTTCCTTTCTGAGAAAAAGGACAAAAAAATTTCTAAGAGAAAAAAATTTAAACTTGCATACCTATATAAGTCTTGAGGATATTGACAGAAGAATTGACCCATGAACTTAAGAACTGCAAGAACTCTTGCCTTCTACAATTCAATTTCCCCACACGTAACAGACTGATCAACTACTTAAGCACTTAGATGCTTAAACGAGGCCTACATGAGCAAAGCAAACATAAATTAAGTAGTAACACTAAACAGTAAAAAAAATGCCAAATAAAAAGTTTAATGTCTTCAAGTATTTAATACTAAGAGTCAGTAACAGCCAATACCATCAGCACTTCAGGAAAACTGTCTTAAACAATACTGTGATACCTCCATGGCCAGCGATAGATAATAAGATGCCACAGTACCAATTCAATTTGAAGCAAGTATCACACTGAACAATATCAGAACTCTTATATTCCCATATTACTGTAACATAGAATGTCTTGTACCAATCTCATGCCCACATTGCACAATTCAGCCTATTCTCTTTCCAGGCTATTGGGCCTCCACTTCTCCCTGAAGAGTGCTGAGGCTCGCTATCCATTCCTTTATCAGGGAGGATGAGGAGCAAGAGCTGTCTCCCCCTTTTCTTCTGTCAGCAGTGTGTCTTCTCACCCTTGGCAAAAAGCAGAGTTGCCACATGCATAGGCATACTATGGGATTAGGGCATACCAAAACGCAATTGATCGGGATGGAAGAGAAGATGGCAAAAGGAAGAGTGGGCCAATGACTCCAACTCCACTTTGCTCCGTAACAAAGACTGCATCCCAAACCCTTTAGTAATAGATCCTGTTCTTCATTGTGAAATGAGACCCATCTACCCATGATAATTCTCAGCGGTATCTTGCTAGCACTACTCAGTATAAGGTTGATTATGAACAAAAGATATCTAAGATGACATGCAGTGACATAAATTGACATTAATTCCCAGTGCTTTTCAGAAAGGACTGTTGCTTGTTTTGGCACATGTAAAACAAAATAGGAAAAATATTCAGGGGAAATGTTCTGTTACTTAAAGAAACAATAAAAAAAAGCATATTTACTGGGAAAAGCTAGCATTTAAAAAAACCCCAGATTTTTTACTTTTTTACTTAAAGTTACTTTTTCCAGAATAAAACACATACATTTTTCAAGGACGTACTCTTCCACTGGAAAGATTCTAAAGTATTTGTTGTGGATACAATTCTCCACATACTTCATGGAAGAATGGAGGGCCTCCTTTGCACACCTCCCTATACATTGATTAAAACACTTCTAGTGCACACATCACAGTCCTAGCTGGATAGCATATCCAAAATTGTTCTCCCACCTCTCCTCCCCAGCTTCTTCCAAATACACACATTAACTTAGTTGCTTACCTGGTTGATAAATTATAACTACACTGTCTTTGTGGCCAGTGCTAGAGAGCAAGCTCTGACCCCTGGAAAAAGTGGTGTGGATCAGCACCCACGTACGCTGTTTGGAGCAAAGAGCTTTTGGAGATCCTCTTCTGGAGAGGACTGGTCACATCTACACTACAGGGCTTGACCCCAATCTTTTGTGGGCTGCATGTGACATCCCTCTGGCCTTAGGACTTACATATATAAAATTATTTTATTTTTAATTCAACAAATCCAAAATTATGATCAGTGCAATGCATGTCATGAAAATTGTTCATGCTGGTATCATATGCTCAAAGTTTTGGGACATAGCACGGGGGCATGTAGTGTGCAAGACCTGCTGATGCAGTGTAGGAGACCTGTCCTGATTAGTAGGAGGTGAAGTTGGTATGATCTACACCCTTACTATCTGACCAAACTAGAGTGTTATACAGACATGTCCTCTCAGTAAAAGGGGGGACATGCAACTGTTTCTCTCCAAGATGTAGGTCAATCAGCTACCACATACACAGTATGGCTTATTGTGGTGACAGCACCCAAAGAACAACAAAAAAAGGGGGGGAAGGGGAGAGTGTGAATGACTAAATCTCTCAGTGTAGACAAATCACATAATTACTGTGCTGTTCAAAACGGAAAGGGGGAAAGAAAGTTTAATTTGTCTACTTTCATTAAGGAATGTCTGTCAAAGATTCCCAAACCTTTTCTGGTGACCATTAAGTATATTGCTGCTGAAGTTTGTTCCTATTCTTGGTTTTTTGTGTGTGTGTTCTTTGTTTTTTGTTTGAGTTTTTTTAGGGGTGGGTTTTTTGTGGATTTTGTTTGTTTGGGGTTGGTGTGGTTTGGGGTTTTTTGTTTTGTGGGTTTTGTTTGTTTGTTTGTGGTTTAGGGGGGGGTTGTTTACAACTCTCAACTCTACATCAGCAAATGAAAAAATCTTGAAATGGAATGAATCTACAGAGCATTGAACAAAGATATAGAGCAGCAGACAAGCCTGCCATCACATAACAGCAAGCAACTGGAGAATACTTTTATTTAAATGTTACTATCATAGATGTTTTTACTGTTAATGAAGCAGATCCCATAGTTAAACACAACATTATCTTTTTACAGGAAGAAACAGTTATGTAAATTAGGATATGTTATCTTCTTTTTTAAATCTTTAAAGATAAAAGATATATTTAGATAAAGGAACTTCATGATTCAGCATATATTTTAGCCATTATATCACATCAAAATCTGCTTACATGACTAGAAAAAGTTTTTTCCCACTACTTTTTTAGACCATTTTTGCAAGGACAGTTAGCTCCTCCAACAACCGTACTGCTGACCTATATCAAATTCATATGGGTAGAAGAGAGAGACCAAAACTAGTTTTAATTCATTCACTTCACCAATTCTCAAAGGCAACTGACAGCTGAGTACTTCACTTGTTGCACCACAACCAGACACAGCATGTGCTTACCCAGCCAGAGAAGAAATGCTGAGCGGGCAAAGGGAAGAGAAGGAGAAAGAGGGTAAGACTTCAGGAACTAGTGAGAGAGGTCAGAGTATGTAAGAAAAGGTGAGTATATTAGGGAATGTGTTTATTCATTAGTACAGAGCTATACTACTTTTATTTCCTCTTAGAATTATTATTGAGCAACCAATTTTCTAAAAGCATTCAACAACAGCACTCTTCTTAATCCAAACCTTAACATTCTAAACACCAGCAACTCTACAAGTAAAACAGGATGAAAATTCTGGTAAGCATTAACTGACCTAACAGTGAATCCAATTTCTGTTTCAAGTTTTTCTTTCATATATACTGAGGTAGTCCAGATTAGAAAGAGAAGTCTGACAGATCAGAGTTCTTGTCCAGAGGCAAATTCCCACCTCCTTACGATTGTTACCACTCCAGCCAGTATCACTCCTTTCCAAGGTTTATTAAATAATAAGAAAAATATTACAGAGCACAGCTACAAATATGATATTGATAACCTGATAACTGGAATCTCCTTTACAAATACACAAATGTAATTGTCTGGTGAGCAATGGTTTATTTCAAATGTCCATCTACCAGTCATGAAGATTTTATTTTTCCCCGATCCAACTGGTAAAATTACTTTTGCCCAGATAGATGAAAGCCCATAAATGCAAAAGAAAAAGGTCATTCTGTCTCTTTGATTATTATCTACCACAATTACACACACACACACAAAAGGAAAAATAGAGGGGGAAAAAAAAGAGGCATAATCATCAGGTTATTTCAAAGACAAGATGGTTGAAAATTCGGTACATTGGTTCATTCTATGCTTAAAAAGAAATGTGAATATCCAGTATAAACATTTCAATTGTTTCATTGTGATCAAGTCACCAATACCTCTTTCATCATTATTCAGCACACACACACACACTTTGAAGTTACAGCTCACTCCTTTTCATTCCCTTAGCATTTAGGTTCTTTTATTAGTTTTTAAGATGGTAATCGCTAATTAATAAAACATTAATGAATAAGCTCTTTGTATTTAAGCAAACAAATAACATAGTAGAGAACTCTGTGCACCTACAGACAGCAGAGAATAAACAAATTACAACTTGTTTTTCTGCTTCTCCTTGTTTATTTCAAGTGCTGGAGGAAAGCAGTAGTCCAGACCATAGACACACTTGTGGAGTGTGGAAATCAAAGAGAAGGAGTCTCTCTCCTCTGGCATGAAATTATAACAGTATTCTATGAAAAGAGAAATAGATTGTGCTCTGCACTGCAAGAGCATGAGAGAGAAGGCAATTACTTAAAGAAAACGTCAACTTTCCTAGATTTAATACTTAGAGGTCACTGTACTATTTTCAGTAAATACTGGCCTTCACGCATACATGGACAGACTAAAATGCACTAATTAGAAGCTTACCAAGATATTAGGGAACTTATTGCTACACAGATACCAAGTATCTCACTATTAAAAAACAAAACAAAAGCTGAATATCCTTAGAAGCAGGAAATATTAAAAAAGGCTAACTTTCACCACAAATTTGGAAATCAGCTGTTTCCTTTGCTCTTGATACATTTTCATTTTTTGTTTTAGTGACTTAAGGGGGAAAAAAGTTTATGCCACAGAAATTCTTTTTGGCAAGTATGAGTGATGGAGATTTGCATCTCCAACCAAAGGCATCCTCAGGGAAGGGAAGGTACATGGGACCAGTTTAATCTCATTTGCTAAGTACTCCATTTCTATACCACAAACACTAGTGCTTACTGACCAAGCTTTCCTGCTTCACAACTTGCAGGCTTCACAATGTAAGAAGTGCTTCAAATACCGGAACAAATTTTAGCGTTTACGTGATTTGAACATGCCAAGGGTAGCATAGCTATGCCATGAACACATACACCAAACAAAAGAAAGACAATACAGGAAACAATTTATAACTCAAGATGCAGGCTCATATAGGGAGTATAAAACAAAACTACTGGATCCCTCCACAGAACTGGGACACTGCAAGAGCAAATTCTCTTCAAAGGCCTGAGGCTCAATCAATTAGAACACAGTAACATCAATAAACTTAGTTTAGTCACCATTAGACTCAGTTAATATGCTCTGCCTTCCGATTATCTACTGACATGGGTTGAAAAGCACGATCAAGTCCCAGAGAAGCGAGTCGGCTCTCTACAGGTACAGCCAGCCACCCACCCAAATAAACTCTATTACAGGATTAGGGCATAGAGATTTCTATGAAAAAAACCCTAAAATGTATTTATTTAGAAACACTGCACAGTTGTCAACTGTCACAGTTGCATCTTCAGAACAGATTTTGGTTAAACGAGCTGCATTAAGTTGGTTTTATTGCCTTCCCTGTAGTAATAACATTCAGATAACAGTGGAAGTTAAAATCTAATCTATTTTTTAACATATACGCTATTAGCTTGCTGAACAACACTCCACTTGAGCAAAACTATTAGCCAGTTTCACCCTCAAACCACCAGAGCATCACTGCTTCCTAGAAGTAAGAGGCCACTCCTCTGAGTTTTACAGATTCTTTATATCACAGAAAAGTTGTGTAGTTACTGCATTATGGAGGTCTTATGCCCACCAGCCATAAAGATATTGTCCTGATAAACCATTTTAAACTTTCACAGTTTATTTTGTTACTTCAAAATGGTATTTGTCCCCAAAGACCTTTTGTGTGGCTGAATAAAACATGCTATTTTCGATAGTTTACAAACCCTAGTTTTTAAGCAGAGAAGTTCATGAATCTATCTGTTCTGTGAAAGAATGTCTAGACCTTTTGAAACTTTTTTTTTAATTAAACACATGCACTGCAACAAAAGCATATGCCAAATACTATTAAAGTAAGCCTTCTTTAATGAGATTTTGCTGATTGTGTATCAGCAGCACCACCGTGTGTTAAGTGAACAAGACATTTATTGCTGAGATTACTGGTATTGCAGAATATAATCAACCATTTACAATTTAAGTAATTGATGTAGGCCTAACTAGTAACAATATTTTTACACCATGTTGCCATGACAAACTTGCAAAGCCTTTAACCTATCATACCATTTCAAGTAATATTAGAATTTTAAAGATTTAAAAAAGCCCCACCTTATTTTTCCACTGCTAATGAAAGAGAAGAGAAATAAATATCCCTGAGAAGGACTAAATAAGATCTAATGTCAGATGCAGTGAATGGATTCAGTACATCACCATGTGGAAAGACAGAAAGACAGACAGACAGAAAAGGCTTTGTTCACTAGTATGATATTAAGATTGGCATAAATAAATACTTCAGAAATACTGTAAAACTAATTGTAATATTGCATAGCACTAAAGTTACAGTAGTATTAGCATACTTTATACTTATGTTGATACTATACATAAATACTTCTTTAAAAGGTGTATTGAAGGTCAAAATTTACAAAACTTGAGAGTAGGAGAATTTATTAACATTACTTACACTAACACGGGTTTTCCTGATATCTTAGGACTGTTTAAAACTTCTATCATGGCTTGCTTTGTTTCTTCCATTCTTGCAATGTCACTAGAATCCACAACAAATATTACACCGTAGGACTCGGCATAGTAATTTCTCCAGATATTTCGAATTCGTTTTCCACCTCCTAAATCAAAGATGGTGACTTCAAAGCGTCCCTGTTTAAGGTCAATCTTGGAAAACCCAACTGTTGGAGCCACATCTTCAGGAGACTCTGTCAGAGTTCAAAGAAGAAAGCCTTCAGTAAAAAGTGTCCTTAGTTATTTAAAGAGGATTTTACACTGTGTTTTGGGTAGCAAAATCAATATTTTAAAAACATGGAGGAAACCCTCCCTATTAAGTGACACCATATTGCTAACTGTGTATTTTTTATGTTAAGATTTCCCCTCTCCTCAGGTAATTTCATATTAATACACGAGTGTCTCAACCAGTTACTTTACATTAATTTTGATAGGACCATCAAGAAAAAGAAAAAGAAAAAAAAAAAAAAGAGAAAAAAGCCCCAAATGCAATTTTTGATATTTAACATCACAGTTAAATTGCAGTAGTGTTCAGTGTACTGCAGTTTTTACTTTCCTCCTCACCACCAATGCTCCCATCTGAACAGTTATAAAGCATTTGCATAGTATTAATCCAGGTCTGAGAAGGAAAACAAACCAGTTAATGCATTATGACCTGGGAAGACTTGTGCTCTACCAAATTTATTCTTTATCCCTCATGGTTGCCAGAACAGCCCCAAAAGTTCAAACCAAGGGCTGAGATGAAGTGATAGAAACCATGTTCTTCTGAGATGTAAACTACTTGATTCCCTTTATTCAAGATCAGGTTTTGGCCTTTGTTTGTTTGTTTATTTTTATTTTCTGCTTTTTAGTTTGCCATGCAATATGCTAAAAAACTATAGCTTTACATTTAATACCTTTGCTTGCTGTGTCCCTCTCCAGAGGGCAATGAAAGCCTGTACTTGCCTCACACCACTAAGCTGTCTCTGCAGGGGTGAGTTAATTGGATCTCTGCAACTGTTTTGTGTAGCTTGGTAGCACAAGGCAGGAGAAACAGATGTAAAATTCAGCTTGTTGAAAGGAAGAAATGAAGGCATGGTCAAAAGTGCTGAGCTCTGAAGAGCAGTGCAGAAGCTACATCACCAGCCTTCTGCTACCACACTCCCTTTTTATGAGAATCCTTCAAACACCACAAAGATGGGGATTCAGAACAGACCCCTTCACTGGAACAGTGTAAGCCAAAACTCCAGCTAGAGAATGGTCCGGAACCCCTTTTTTTTTTTGTGAAAAACTACAGCTTCAAAACTCAGCGGACTATTTTGAAGAATGTTTTGCACTCTGAGCTGTAAGTATGTGCTCTTAAAAGAAAGAACAGTGTGAACATGAGGGGTGGTTAAGGGTGAAAGTTATTGATGGTGCTGAATGTAAGGGGATATTGCTGAAACATCTGCTCCTATTGTATGGTGAGGTCTCCAATAATAAACAGTCTTCAATGTAAAAACAGGGTCTGCCATATAAGCTGCAGATCCAATTTGGCAAATATTACTTTGATGACCATGGTGATTTGCCTAGGTTTAAGAGTCCTAAGAACTGAAATATATTTGGTTTCTGCTAAAACCCAGTAGTCATAACTGCATTCTCCTCCTATAGGCTGTATGACTGATGCACAGCCCAAAATACTGGTTTTATCAACCCTGAAGACTAACTGAAGTCTCTGCAAGCCCTGTTAAGGGAAAAAAAAATGCTTTCTAAGGTGTTGTGGTTTAACCTCAGCCAGCAACTAAGCACCACACAGCTGCTCACTGAATCAAAAAAAAGAAGTAAACCTTCTGGGTTGAGATAAGAAACATTTAATAGCTAAAGTAAAATAAAATATAGTAGTAGCAATAATAATAATAAAAATGTAATAATTGTAATGAAAAGGAACATTAAAAAAAAAGAAAAGAGAGAAATCAAACCCAAGAAAAGACAAGTGATGCACAATGCAATTGCTCACCACCTGCTGACCAATGCCCAAGCAGCGATCTGTCCCTCCTAGTCTACTCCCCCCAGTTTATATACTGAGCATGACATTCTGTGGCATGGAATATCCCTTTGGCCAGTTTGGGTCAGCTATCCTGGCCATGCTCCCTCCCCCAGCTTCTTGCACACCTGCTGGCAGAGCATGGGAAACTGAAAAATCCTTAATTTAGGATAAGTGGGAAACTGAAAAATCCTTAATTTAGGATAAGGGCTATCTAGCAACAACTAAACCATCAGTGTGTTATCAACATTCTCACACTAAACCCAAAACACTGTACCAGCTACTAAGAAGAAAATTAACTCTATCCCAGCCAAAACCAGGACATAAGCACTATTCAAGCCCTGGGAAACAGTCACAGAAGTCAGAACTATGTTTTCCTGGAGTTTCCATTTAGAAATACCCATCTTTACTCCTAATTTTTCCAAGAAAAAAGACTTTTAGAAATAACTGTCACATTTAGTTAATAAAGGCATTAAAGTTGATTTTGAAACAGAACAGAAGGCTAAACAACAAAGCTCTCATGTTTTCAGGGCAAAGATTCAGGAATATAAATGAGAGAATAATCATAACTTTATTCAACTTCAGCAAGTCCGTGAACTTATACAACATGTGTAAATAGAAAGTCGAAGTAGAGTCTCCAAGTCTGCCAAAACACCAAGTACACTCTTGTTATTACACAAGATGAAGTTATTTAGAAAGACAATCCCACAAGGGGGTGGGGGGAGAATTTTTGTTTTCATAAGCACAAGTTTCATCTCAAATTGCATCTGGCTTGCATGTGTCATTGGATGGTGCAAAGTACCCTCCAAAATCAAGTCATCTCTTACTGAAGTAAGTGCCTAGAAAATTGCTAGTGCTTTTCTGGTGATAAATAATGATATAAAATATGTATCACTAGAACCATCCCTTATGATATATACACACACATACCATTTCCTTCTTTTAAACCTCTTCCTCATTATACATACTTACAACATGGATTTTTATATAAAGTTTACTGATGTATGCGTGTTACCGGATGGTCACTTCAGCACATGCACACCAGAAAAAAAAACACAAAAAAAACCAAACCCAAAACCCAGGTCCATTGACTTCTCTAATGTATAGTAGATGTGAAACACATCATTAACCAGAATATTTTGTATCATTGCATTAATTCAAAGTAATTAAATAATTAGTATGTGGTCTACAGCCTTCAGAGTTTGTCCTATGCTTTCACTTAAAGCAGCTGATGGAGACAGACGGCTTGATTGCAGTTACAATGTTCCTTCAGCTATTTATTGAACTACTGAAAAAAACCTTACTCTAGTCCAAAAATATGCTCATGAAATTTAAAAAAGAACCTAGAACAGATTTTGTTGCAATTTAGCATTTTGCACAGTTAACAATGCCGTGGTCAACTCGAGGCACATGAGCACCAAGGTAGTCTGAACATTTAGTCTTAGTATTTCCAAGATAAATAAATACTTCTGTGGACTAATTTTTTCTGTCTGAGTGGACCAAGAGCTCTAATGCTGCACGGTGCAATGTCTTAAGAGGCAGCTCTCTCCATGCTATCTATCTTGCCTCTGCACCTTCAACTTTGTTGAACTACCACTGACTTGCTCTAAGTCAGTCATAAAGCACATGACTGGGAGAACCTACTTTTTCAGACACCCTAGCATGACTTGCCAGATATCAAAAATCAGTCTTTATGCATCAAAGGTAAGACCCCTTAATTCTTCTCTCATCTGCAGGTCTTCACACAATGGGGCCTGTGACACGCTCACTCTGGCAATCACACGTGTACCACTTTCAGTGGTACAATGACTAAAATTTTCTTTCAACAATATGGGAGGGAGAGACAATTTAAGAGCTGAAGCAGCATTTTTAGATTAAAATGATGGAAAATTAGTAATTATACTCTCTCTTTCAATGCTCCATTTAGATGATAAACAATTGCTTACCTCCTTGAATTCCTCGGACTGTAGCAGTTTTACCAGCATTATCAAGACCCACCATTATTAGTGTCACCTTCCTCCAAAAGGAGAAAAAAAAAAAAAAGAAAAGACATTTCAAATCTTTTTTTCCTCTAGCTTATTTTATTAAGTTTTTTTTTAATACATGCATAGCAAATTTACCACAAAGTACTAGAAAGAATAGGTATCAAAATACCAAGTAGCAGGAATTGTTACAATTGTGTATCTGGTGTTCAGTATGTCAAACCATCTGATTAGACAGAACAGCAGAACAAGGTATGAAATGAGAAGTCTAGTATTGTGCTGTAAGTTTCGCATGAGCCAATGATTTTGCTTTCAACTTGTATCTGCCTGCTGAAATTTAATTTCATGGTACTGTAAATTTTATCCTTTTTTTGGTGTGGTCATGGTCTCTTTAACAATTTCTATAATTTCATTTCCATTCCCCTGTATTTTTACCACCTCTCTGGCTCAAAGTTATGCCTATACTAGAAATTAATTTCTGTCTCAACCAGTGCATCTGAACAACACTATACAGTATGCAACACTTGTGTAGACAACATCAGATGCTGTAAATAAGCCACACCAGTACTCATCATGCCTTTGTTTCAAGTAAGAGCAATCTAGACTGCAAATGTGCAAACCAGTGCTGTTGAGTACGTACAATACTTTAGCAAACTGCTATACAGGTTAGAATTTATACCAGGATAGGATTTTAAGTAAAGCAATAGGAAAAACATATCTATGTGTATACCTCAATTGTTCCTCCTATTCACAAAGACTCAGAGGAGTCAAAGGAATTTGCTCAATTTTATGCCCCTTTGAGTGAAGGAATACTAAAAACATTGTTATTTCTGGTCTTAAAACTATAATAGCATCATACATGAAGTATAGTTTATGCAAGTTCTTTCAGAAGAGCCAAAAAACTCTGAGAAAAGAACCTAAAAATGAACAGTAGGATCATAGTAAATTATACTTTAACAGTAAGCTAAAATCAGAACAACCACGAACATCTATAAACTCACAATTGTCTATAGTACATTGGCGGTGTCAGAAAGCTATTCAATCCAATATAGTTCTTTGAACAGCAGCACCTTCTGTAAAACCTAAACTACATACTATTGAAGAAAAGAACAAATCTTCCTACATGAGCGTGAAGTATAAGTAAGTGTGGTATGCCCTTTATTTCCCTTCCCCATAGTTTGAAACAAACTATGCACCTCTGCTAATTGGAGGGAAAAGGATGCAGGATGTCAAAGTAAAAGTAACAGAAACAAACAAGAAGCATAGAATTCCATAAGTGAGAATGGATCACCACACTACTCACAAAATGCAGTATTAAGTTACTTAGATAATAGTAAGCAAACTAGTATGACACTGGAGCTACAGTCTGCTCTTGACAATGAAGTATTTTAACACATTACACTTCAGAATCTCAAAATGCAGAAACTAAATCAATAAGACAAAAACCAAATAAACTTTACATAAACATTCTATCATCATGCCATAATGCTCAACTTGAGGAAACGGTATACAAAGCACATTATTTTGAACTTTATACCTTCCTGAAGTCAGAAACAAAGTACCCGAATCAGAGATGACTAACATCTAACTTTTAAATTCAGAAGATGTATTGATTTTCTCTTAGAGAAAAAAAATGACAGGTTTTGTCTCAGAAATAAAAAATATGAAACAATGTTATATAGCAAATAAAGTAAAACATAGGTGAGAGGACAGTTTGGGAGGGTCAGTGCAGAAATATAAAATACTTTCACATGTTTACCTCACAGGTTCCTGCCACCGTTTTAACCAGCTGCAGCAATTGGCCATTAGACTGAACATCCCTCTTCATTAGCCATCCAGAGCCATGCAAGCTACAGAAACAATGTGGACAGGCCAGAACAAAACAAGAAGACTGCGAGAGAGACTGCAGAGACCCAGACGTCTTGTCACTGCTAGGAAAAAAAAAAAAAAAAAAAAAAAGAAAAGAAAAGAAAAGAAAAAAAAAGAAGAAATGCATAGTTAGCCCTTATGTATAACCAAGGCAAGCCATTTCCCTGGCAGCAGCCTGTCTATTCAGAGTGTGTCATATTCAGTCAGCCCCATGACAGTCTCATTATATCTTTCACCTTTCCATCCTCTCACACTTCATCTGCCCCCATTTTACATATCTGGGCAGCAACAACACAATACTTGCACAAAATGATAATGCAAGACCACTGTACCTAAGGAAACCTGCAAGTTAGAGCAGTAAGATACATCAAGCTATGGAATTCCAGAGCTTGCCTCGCTAACACATCCCACAGCTCTGACAGAAAATGAGGACCAATTTCAAGCATGAGTAAGGCTTGCAAGAACATAAAAGGATAAGACATTAAAAGCAAACAAAGAATATCCTACCTGTTAAGTATATTCCTTTAACTGTCAATTTCTTTTACACAGAAAGATCTCACAAGGAAAGTGGGTTCTCTAGCCAGTACTTTGAGGAACCAGCAACTTAATGTCTAGTAATTGTCACTAAGTTAAATGGAAGCAACAAGTACTTCCATTATTTTACTATCCCACTCTTCAAGCGGGAGGAAGAAACACAATATTCTTTCTGGTGTTGCTCTGTGGAACAAACAATAGAGAATAACTGTGCGATCACGTGCATGTTTACTTCTTTGTATGCACGCATAGCTATGAAACAGTAAAGCTTACACAAGCCATGCAGTCAAGTGCACAACGATGCAAAAGCTTTAAAACCCCTTAGTTACTCAGCTACGATAATCCTACTGCAAATGACAGTAGTTGCCCAGGTAAAGGCCTTTCACTGGCAAGCTTTGGGCAATTTTGCTTCACGAGTTCAAATCCACAGACTCCCTGGTAGGACGATGTACCAAACCTGGCTGTTATTTTCTTCACAGCAGCCTGTAATGTGCTTTGCATTTTTGGCTAAAACACTGCTGATGTCACACAAATACTTTGGCTATTACTGGACAGTGCTTGCACAGCATCGAGGCTTTCTCTCTTTCCCACTCTGCCCTGCCCACCTCTCCCCCAAGCCTCCTGGCTGGGGAGGGGGGGGGGGGGGGAAGGGCAAGAGGTTGGGAGGCGACACAGCCAGGACAGCTGACCCCAACTGAACAAGGGGATATCCCATACCATACAATGTTATCCTCAGTAAAAAAAATAGCTGAGGGAAAAGAGGAGGAAGGGGGAACGTTCATGGTTATTGCGTTTGTCTTCCCAAGCAGTTGTTAAGCGTGCTGAGACCCGCTGAACATCTCCCCACTGATGGGAAGAAATAATTAATTCCTCTTTTTGTTCTGCTTGAGCATGCAGCTTTTGCTTTCCCCATTAAACTGCCATTAACTCCATCCATGAGTCTTCTCACCGTCCTATCTTATCCCCATCCCATGGGAGAGGGGAGTGAGCAAGTCACTGGGTGCACGTTTAGCTGTTGGGCAGGGTCAAGCCACCACAGTCCTCCTCAGTGCCAAGGTGGGGCTAAGGATAATGACAACTTTGTTCTGAGCACATTATAGTTGTTAATTGGCAGGCTCCTGTGCTGGTCACTGAGCTTGCTTACTGTACTGAATATTAGAGTCCGACACTTGTTAGTGGCTGGAAAAGGCTGTTTAGGTTGCTCCTCCCTTGGGAAAAGGCAAAGCCAGTTGTGGGATTATGTCTGCTCACATGCACTTGGTGGGTATTGTGGAAAGATGGGGAAATCCAGTGTGTATCTCAAGGAGACTTAAACTTGGGGGAAAATAATCCATGATTTGAGTTGGATGTTACAGGAACAGTACAGCAGAAACCACTTGAAGCAAAGGAGGATGAGCCTTCTGAGGACCAGGCGAGTGTGGCGGTGACTCCACCAAGTGGGTCTTGGCACCCAACAGGCCACTTCCCCTGCCCTGAGTGACGACCTCCAGGGATGGAGCCCAAGTCATCAACTGTTCTTACTCGGGGAGCGGGAGGCAGCTATGGAACAGGGGAATAATATCCGTGCATATGTCATGGGACCGGGGGTGGCGGTTGACGACATACCAATCTCTCCTCCAGAGATTATCACAACCCTTGCGGAAAGAATGTGCACTATCACCTCAGCTCATAGGCTCACATCATCTTAGCTCGCATTTTGATCAGCAGCTTAGGTGAAAAAATCCAACCAGATTCACATCAGAAGAGCTGAGATGTAGACAGATACTCCCTACCGCTAACTTGCCTCCATGAGCAGATTAACCGAGAGTAGTAACACTTTGAATTACCACAGCAAGTTTCCTAAAGTTGTCTTTCAATTATTTTTTTAAACAAAGAAATTCCTTTCAAATTTCAAATGATAACTAACCTCAAACAAAGGTAATTTCAAATGATGCAGAAAACTGAATAATGAAAGATGATAACAACTTTCCAAAGTTGTCATCTCCCCAATCTAGACCAATAAGAGTAGAAAAAAAATTGAGGAACTATGCCTAACAAACATATTTTTTCCCTATGATGGTCTAGATAATTTATACTGGTAGGAACTGGGAACTCCTCCTGATCTTATGAAGCTGCTGTATTCAAGGATGTCTTTGTGTGGATCTGCCATCATTCAGTGTCAGAAACAGGTCAGATTTCTTCCAGAGTAGAGACAACAGATACTCTTCAAATATTTATATTCCATTATACAAGGCACCTGAGAATAGCTTCTCTACAGGAAAGTTTAGTGTATGAAGAACAGAGAAGATCTTAAAAAGGACAGCAAGATGATTATAACTATTGCAAATATTAAAATCGGGCTCTGACACATGCAAAATAAAAAAAAAGAAAATTTAAAAAAAAATCCCACATACAGTGGAATACAGTGTCTCAACCCATAAGCAAGCACCAACAAAGCTAACTTTGAGAACGTAGCTACACAAATTTCACCTAGTTCTGCTGAAAAGCAAAATGTAACAGCTCACTGCACAATGCACTGACAAAAATATAACATTTTCAGTGCCTGAGCATCGTCACAGAACAACTTCCATCCCATGTTACACAGATTGTCTAGATTTGCAAATTGTCAAAAATTGCTCTAAAGCACAGATATGGCCCATAGCATTCAAATGGGATTCATGAGATTAAGAAAACTCATTAAAGAGTAAAGAAGAGAGGATGACTACATCATAGCAGAGGATTCTTGTTTAAATATGAAACCCTAAAGGGGGGGGGAGTGGGACAGAAGTGACAAATAAGATGAAAAACTTCCAAAATATGCATCTATAGCAGGGAAGGGCATTCAACAGTGCTGAGAAAATTATGGTAGGGAGGAAAATTGCATTTTATTATGCTATTTGGGAGAGACTTGATCTCTGAAATACATATGGAAGAAACTACTACATGTATTTTATGTGTTGCATTAACAACATTCAGAAGTTGTTCCAAATATTATATCTGTCAGCTTGAACTCTTTATGCTTGTTGAGGTGAAGCAAAACCAGCAGGCTCACAAGCTCAGAAATAACATAAAACTGTGTAGTTAAGCCAGTATACCACTTAGGTCAGCACAAGTACCAAGGACTAAGAATGTCAAAGATCCCATTTTTAGGTAAGAGAAGAGAAAAAGTGTACTACCGAGACTATGAAAAACATGACAGATAACTGCATTAACTCTTAACGCTCTAGATTAAGATCAAAAGCTACTTGGCAGCCCGTATGTTATGTGATCCAAAGTACTGGGTACCAGCAAGTCCAACATCCAAAGTCATCTGATGAATAAGTTTATCTACTTCCACATCAAAGTACAAAACAAGCACCTTTTACCCATTTCACTGTCAGAGTTTACATTAAATGTTCTGCCTTTGGTAGAGGCTTTTATGGTAGAGAATTTTTTCAGTCATACCAAGCTCTCACTTTCTTTAAAACATAATTAAACAAGCCATTCAAAGCTGACCCTCCTCATAAAGTTTAATTGCGTAACTTCTTACTGTGATGTTCCTTGTCTGACTTGAATTTTAGTTACAAGAACACAGTATTTTAGTTGTATTGGGTTATATTTTGAACAGCAAACCGAGTGACTGAGCAGTAAAGAAGGCATATTGAGCAAAAATCCGAACACCGTCCTCTCTGCCAAAATTGCAGTGTAGTTAACGGGTGCACGAAGCGCAAGCGAGAACTGTAATGTCCTGAAAGATGGAAGCACGCAAGTATTTGTGAGAAATAGCTCTAGGACCATCAGTTGTTCCGCGAAGAAAAGTTACGACAAGACTAGCAGTTCCAGTGAGTTTCCGCACCTCCCAGCCACGCTCCTACCCTTCTTGTGTTTCCAAAAAAGAAGCAGCCGTAAGATCCAGACCTTGGTTCAGGCAGGTTTCATTCGCTTGTCTCTTCCACTCCGCGAGTACGGGTTTTATTTTAAAAAAAATAAATTAAAAAAATCACCATTTCAGAGAAAATCCGCTCTCTGTCGC
Source organism: Astur gentilis (assembly GCF_929443795.1). NCBI lineage: Eukaryota > Metazoa > Chordata > Aves > Accipitriformes > Accipitridae > Astur > Astur gentilis. Next base: position 13,652,410 of record NC_064900.1, on the reverse strand, counting down.
TTACAGACTCACACGCAGGCTGCCAAACACCCACAGCCCGAGGCTGCCATTGCGGAGACGCACCGGGGTGTTTTACGAGGCGAGACTGGAGCCGAGCCGGCACAAACTCGACCTCCGCCGCCGCCGGCGACCCGAGCAGGACGCTCGGCCCGAGCCTGCCGAGGCGACCCCTCTCCACCGCGGCCACCTCACCCGCCCGCCCGCCCGGGGGCCGGGGCAGCCCCTGAGGCCGGCAGCCCGCCGCACCGAGCCGCTCTGACCCCGAGCTCCCAGCCTCGCTCCTCGCCCACGGCGCTTCGGGAAAGACGGGCCCCGGCGGCTCCTCTCCCGCGTCCGTCGTCCCCGTCCCCGTCCCCCCCCCCCCCCCGCCCCGGAGCCGCCGCCGCTGCCTGCGCGCCCGCCGGCACTTACCGGCCGCTCAGCGGCGGCGACGAGGCCGCGCAGTCCGAGCGCTAACGGCTCCGCGCTGCCCGCCCGCGCCCCAGGGGGCTCCGCGCCGCGCAGCCCGTCCCCGCCACGGCGGCGGCCAGCGGGACTGGCGCTGCCCCGGGCGACGGGAGGGCCGCGGCCGAACGCGGGGAGGGGGAGGAGGCGGCGGCCGAACGCGGGGCTCCGCTCGGCTCCGCCGCGCCGGGCCCGACGCGGCAGCTCCGGGGTCACGTGCCCGGCACCCCGCTCACACCAAGCCGCTCATTGGTCGGAGCCGAGATCTCCGAGGCGGCGGGGACGCGTAACCAGGCCGGTAGCCCCTGGTAACCGACAACGGGAGAGAGGAAGGGACAAACTTGAGGGCGGCAGCGGAGAGCGAAGGCAGGCGACGCCAGCGCACGGCCGGAGAGGCGCGAGCGGGCGGGCGGGCCGGCCCATGCCTAGCCAATGGGAGCGGGCGGCTGCCCCGGTGCCGGCGGAGGATCGGCCAATCAGCTGTAAGGGGGCGAGGATGGGAGGCTCCCCCACCCCAGTCACCCCCAGCCCAAAAGTAATCAACGGCGCGCGCGTGCGGCCGGGCCCGGCGCCACCCCTCCAGCCGTTCACCCCCGCCGGGCCCGCGTTGCGCCTCTCTCGCTGGTGTGGGGCCGTCCCTGGTTCGCGCCCTCCCGCTTGCTGTGCGCGGCGCGCCGGCAGCCGCTGCCGGGAGGATGCCCGCGGGCCGCCGCGGGCCCGGCTGCCGCCGCCACCGCCCCCCCGGGGCCGCCCTTCGGCGCGGCCCGGCCGCGGGTCAGGCGCCAGCCGCCCGCGTCCCCGCGGCGCTGCCCCCGGCGGCCTTCTGACGCTCCCGCAGGGCAAGGCTGCTGGGACGCGGCCCATCCTCCACCCCCCCCGCCCCGCTGCCCCTCCCTCCCGCCCCCAGAGGCTCGCCCGGCCCCGCCGCCCCGGCCGCCGCGCAGAGGAGGCGTCGCGCAGTCACGGCGCCGTGCCCGGTCCCGGCCGCCCCCCCGGTAGCGATGAGGCCGCGGGGCAGGCGGTGTGTCCCGCTGCTGGCGGGCCTGGCGGTGGCCATCGCCCTGGCGGAGGCCGCGACCTGTGAGTGAGTGAGGCGAGGCGAGGCGGTGGGGAGGGGGGGTGGCCGGGAGGGCGAGCGGGGCCGGGACGCGCGGGCGGTGTCCGTTAGCGCCCCTCGCGCTCCCAGCCGCCCGTCTCTCAGCCCCGGGGGGGCGAGGGGCCCCGCGGCAGGCTGCCGACCCGCGGGCGTGGGGACGGGGTGCCGCAGGCGGCCGCCTCGGCACCCAGGCGAGGGGTCGGCCCTCCCCACCGGCCCGGTGCATCGCGTCCTCCCTCCCCGGCTAGGTGCCGCTGAGCCACCGCGTTGGCGGAGCGCCTTGACCCCCGTCGGTTTTTTGGCCGCTTTCTGGAAGGCAGCGGTTACCGTTGGGGCAGCCGAGCTGTAACCGGGGACCGGTGGCGGCTCTGAAGCTGTTTGCGGCCGAAACGCAGCTCTGCGGCTCGGGGGAAAGCGTGCCTTCGATTAGCTTGGAAGGAAACCCCTCGATAGATCACGGTCTCGGGAGAGTGGCGTTATTGTGGAGTCCAGGCAAAGCGGCCCTGACTCTTGATAAGTTCAGACCTGTCGGCCTAGGTAAGAACTACTCGCTCTCACGTACAGATTAAAAAAACCCAACAAAACCCCAAAACAAAATCAAAGCTTATGTCTTTGACATGGAAGTCTTTGAGCTTAGTAGTAAAAGACGACACGGGTGTCTGGAACAAGCGGAATTGCAGCTCAAAGTAAGCCTGTTTCTGACGTGTTTTACTAATGATTAAACAGGCAGAAGAAAAACCTAATGTTTACTATTCAGAGTTCTGTTTGAATGCTAGGGATTCTGACTATGAAGGGAACGGCATGGAAGGATGAAGGTTCATTTTATTACTTATTTTTCAACAAGTCCTAAAAATAAATCTTCTAATAAATATTTCAGAATGTTTTTTTTCTCCTGGTTTCATCACATTTTCTGTTCCATTTGTCTTCCCTACTGCATACCTTGTCAGTTTTTCATGAACAGTGGGAAATTAGGACTTGTCCTACCCATGCAAAATTTCTGTGGTCCATGTAGTCTGGTTTCCTATCCTTGCCTCTGAACAGTGCCAGGGATTTCTGGAAGGGGGACGGGGGGAAGGGGGATAGGGGGGGGACGGGGGGGGGGGGATGGGTCGGAAAAACAGAAAGATCTTAATAATGCAGCTTGTACCATTCAATAATCATAAATGGAAGTTTACTGCTAGTCTCAGTGCAGCTGCATTTGGTCCAACATCCAGTGAGGGACATGTGTTGGATAAGATAGATAAGGAACAGGCAAACATTAGCAGTTGGTTGGCTTTATTTTGTTGGCTGCATAAAGCTTATTGTCACTGATGAGCATTTCGGGAGTCTCTAGTCACTGGAATTATGGAGCTGATTGCAGTAGAACAGCTGTACAAACAAGATCATGTCACTTTCTACAATGGCATCACATGTCCTTTTTATTCAGTCTATGGGGTCTTCTGAGTTTCTGAGAGAGCGCACTAGTAGGCTACAACTGCTTTCCACAACTGGGATATTAGGTAAGCAGCTCTAAGCTATGTTTAACTAGCCTGCTTAAGGCAGGTTTATAGTTGCATCTGCAGTACAAAACAGCTGTAAGGAACAACTGAATCTCATTTTCTTCCCCCATTTTTTTTCCTTTCAAGTAGCATTACTTCTAAACAGGTGCCTGATGATTAATCACTACACAGTGTCTGTACAACACCTACTGAAATCATAAGGCTATTGAATTTCATAAGGCTTCAGTGATAACCGAATGAAACACACCGAGTACGTTAAGGGTGAACTATCGGTTTAGCAGGGTCAGAAGTGGGCTGGAGTTTCCTGTAATCAAACTGGCAGCAGCAGTCAGGATTTTTTTTTAATTTATTTTTTTATTTAAATAAAAGTCCTATCATAATCTATGTAAGGAAAAAAACAGTTGAATAAATACGCTACTAATTCTGTGCATGGGCATTGAAATATTTGCACTAAAAATACGAAATTTGCATTGAGTTACATGTTTTACTTAAACTCAAAAGTCATAGGAAATCAGCTTAGGAGAAGGCTGAACTGCTGTGATGTAGGGGAAAAGACCTGTTTCCATTACCTCGCTGTACTGAAAACACGAGGTAGGCAGTTTTATCTGCTGTAATGTCCTCAAGAACATTGCAGACACTTGGAATTTTCTTGTGCTTTACTTACAGAAAAATTGTGTCAAAATGAGAATGATGTAGCTAAAGCTCAAAACAAGATTGTCTAAAGTCAGCTGTGAATTGGGCCTCATCTACACCACAGAGCCTCTGCCCCAAAGCTATGTCAGCATGCTTGTGCTGGTAGAAATCTCCAATGTAAACAAAATCAGCAGGTGCAATGCACAATTTTACTACTTTGTTGTTGCTCCTTTTGCCTCAGAACAGATGGACTTTCTATATTCTTCTTATTAGTCTGCTTTTATGTAACGACAAATGCAGCCATTTACCCAAGTTAATTAAAATGACACTGCTAGCAGCAGTTGGTGATAAATAAACAATCAAAATGTTTTTCTGGGTATGCTTTCCAGTGTGGTTAGGGCTCAGAATAGCTCTCATAAGGTCCTTCTTGTCCTGTCATCTTGCTGTGCTTTTTGCCAGTCTCTCAGCAGGCCATATGTTAGTGATGGGCTCATTGATTGAGAGAGAAGGTCTGGGAGATCCACAGTTGCAGCAGCTTCCAGTTAATTTCTCCTCCTAACTGCTGTATGAAGGATACGTAAAAACCAGAGAATGCAAATCCAGCTCTTTAAATACATTGTTACCAACCCTTCAGATGTACTTATGGCTACCTTAAGGTTTGTGAAAGTGGAAAACAGTGGAAGATGAAAGCAGGCTTGAATCATTTCTTTTGTACCAAGAATTTCTAGAAATGGGGGCCCAGAAAGTAAGGTAAGACTTTTCTTCGAGCAGTTTCCTTGAGGATCAGTCTTCACCTTACAGAGTTCTTTCCATTCTCCAGTAAGACCACCATGAAGATCAAAATGTATATAAAAAGCAATGAATCCTCAAATACCAGACTGCTGCCTGCTCATATACTTATTAGGAGGAAGAGCACAAGCTGACTTCTCCTCCTTGCATTTTTAAGCAACTTGCTGGTTGCTCTCTGAGATAAAGGTGTGCTTCAAAACTTTGGAGGTATGCTGTAGTACATCCACCTTATGCTCAGGAAGTCTTACCTATTGCCTTACCTATTGTCTTACCAGAGTGGAAGCAGATAGATGAGATTGGACTTACAAGCTTATCCCACATTGAATACATTCAGGATGCTCTAACGGGGAGGTTTCTTCAGGTCATCATCCAAAGTTGCAGCACTTCAGAGTGCTTCAGCTGTGTTCCCTGTCACTGATAGGGACCTTTAAGTAATGTGTTTAGGATGGTACGGTTTTAGTTACATCTGTCACCTAAAAGGTATTCTCGCTTCAGGTTCTGGGCCTCATTAGCTGCTCTTTCTAATAAGCCATCTTAAGTTTTTTACTTTCCCTTTAGTGCACAGACATTGGGAGGCTGTTCTCTGACATTTGACTGCTGGCATGTCTCATAAAGGTGCTCAGGGTTTGAAGTATTACGTGCTCATGAGCAGTACTGAATTGACTATGTCTGCTTGAATTGATCTTCTTTGTCGACTAGTGATGAATATGTATGCACACCATATCTGGTTTGCACTGCAGGTGTCATGACCCTCACACAGTTGTGCTAGTCTGAGAGGTTAAGTTGTGCAAAGACTGATAAAAGAAGTGCAGGTGTGTAGAAGTGTGGTGCTCTCTAGTTAACATGTCAGCCATGCTCTTTAACCCTGTCAGCTGGACTTTTTCCAATTAGGCTCATCCATTTTTCTTAGTCACAAGGTATGTCCAAAGCCTAAACTAACAAGGCAGTCTAATTCAGTTGCTGTTCCTCTAGGGTTGTGTGCTCTACAGAGAACATGGAAGCAAATAAACTTCTTTCATTTTTAATATTTCTCAATTCACTTGTTTGTTCACCATTTGTGTAAAAGTCAATAAAATGACAGTAACAAGATACGTGAAAATTAAGTAATGACACGTAACATGATGGATCTGAAATACAAAAATTAGGTTGGTTTATGTTTTATCTTGGTAAAATGTGAATGTAGGTAGGTTGTCTGCCTTGATATATCTCAGGATATCATTCTCACCTTTTACTTTGTCTTGTTCTTTTACAGTTCTGAAAAATAAAATAACATTTCTGTTAATTACATATAACAGGTAGCCTGATTTTATAAGACACATTTTTGGTCTCACGTAAGTTAATTAGGATCAGAATATTTACTCTTAGATCACTGAAACAGGTAATATAAAAGGCTTCACAGCTTTTTTTCCACTTGTTGGTCACATATATCACTTTGTATTATCCATAGCTAAAAAAAAAATAAAAAATCTTGACCTGAATATGACATTTAAATTATGCTTCAGACATAGCATTGCACAAAGTTTTTTTCGGTGACTCGGGATTTTTTTGGTCAGAAACAGCTACCTCACATACAGAAAACAGAATTCTAGGATTTCTTGCCCACATTTTCCAAAATGATAGCAAACAGCAACTCCTGACTAAGCATTTAATTCAGATTTTTGTTAGATTCTTGTAGTTGTTCAGTGCTTACAGCGTTTTTCAGCTGTTAAAAAATAAATAACAACAGAGCTCCTTTGTTTCTACAAAGTTTTATCCCAGCAGTATGCCTCTCAGTTCCTGTTGAGGAAACGTCGAGCAAATTCTTTTATGGAAGAAAGTAAGAAGGGAAATCTAGAAAGAGAGTGCATTGAAGAATTATGCAATAAGGAAGAAGCCAGGGAAATCTTTGAAAATAATCCTGAAACTGTAAGTATCTGATGAATATCTATGAGGTAGATAGTAGTTCTTTGCAGAGGGAAAGCTAGAAGTCCATAGAATTCACACTGCAAAGCTAAAAGAACCCCACTATGCAGACCAAGAACTGGTTTGAAATTCTTTTGTGTAAAGAACATGCACAATTATTAATGAAGACCGTATAAGCAAAGAGAATAGTTGAGTAGATATTATTTTAATTCCCAGTATGGATCACCAGTTTTAGACCACAGTTGTCTGCAAGCATTCCATGTGGGGAAACTGTTGGCTTCATTTAAAATTTTACACAGAGGATGCATGGCAGTGCAGCCCTTTTAATGAAAGGATTGGACATACTACTGTGAGCTTTTTTCCTAGTGGAGAGAACTCTGTTCCTCAGTTCGTTCCCACTGCACATTATTTAGTATTAGGTATATTTTTTATTAATTTTTATATATATTATATATATATAGAATACCTATTATATATAGGTATTTTTTTTTATTATTATTATTCAACTTCTTGTTTTAAAAATTTCTGGTTTAGTAACAGTTTTCATGTTATTTGGAATGAATTGCATATGAGAAATTCAAGCTATGCCAGGGGTTTTGTTTATTTTAGGCTGAAAAAGGGAAATAAAGGAGGCTGCTCTGCATCCAATAGCAACATTGGGCAAGATCGTCCCATTTAAAGAGACAATTTTTGAAGTAATTTTGACACCCAATTCATTTTCATTGCTTTCACTTTGAAAGTGTCCAATTCAGTGCAGTATCTTAATCTCTCCAATGAGTCTTGTGTTTATTAAATCATCTGCTGTCTTAGCCTAAACAACAGTGATGCAGAAAACTTGGTCCATATTCTATGAGTCAAAGTGACTTTTTCTTTTTTGCTTCTTTTATAGTTAACAAAATATATAGTACCAATATATATTTTGGTACAAAATATAGTACCAATATATTTTAGAACATATTCAGTGATATATTTTGCTGTAATTCTGTCTACCTTAATTTTTCTTACTCTTTATTTTTCTTTTCTTTCTGCAGGAGTATTTTTATCCCAAATATTTAAGTAAGTACAAAAAATCTGAACATCTCTAGTATATCATTCACTGGTCTTCTTATTTGGCTAATACTAGTTTAGTTATTCTGCTCATAGCGCTTGAATGATTTCCGTGCTGGTTGTAATGCATAGTAGCTCATAGGCAGTTCTGTGTGCTTAGATCCTAGCAGAGGCACTCAGAAGGCTGGTCTGTGATCACCTGTCCTTAATATGTCCAGACAAGTTTTCTAATTCAAGCTGTGAGAACACAGTCTTTGAAGATGCTATGCATAAGCTGTTGTAATTTCAGTCTAAATGAGTGTTTGTATCATAAGCAGATTGTGTGGGTTTGCATTTGCAGGCTGCCTTGCCTCCCATCGAGCAGGGATTTTCAGGGTTACAGCAGTTACTCCAGATTCTCCAGCTGACCTGAGGGCTTGTGTCAACGGTAAGTGCTGCTGTTACTTTACCTAATGCACTCAGATCTAAGAACACATGCGTACGTGGCTAGAAAGCAGTTCACATAGGCAGGAAAAGACAAATCTCCATTTAACTCAGGCAAACTCTATAATCTAAACCAGAAATTGACAAAAAAATATTAGGTGAGACATAGCATTTTCAGAGCAAGCTGTGTAAGTGACTTTTTAACTTTATAAAGCATGCTGGAAAGTAAACATAATTAACTGCAAAATGGAAGGCAGAATTCTTCTAGAAACATAGAAACATCCTACACCAACCCACTGATGCTCCCTAGTATGTCCTCTGTACTCTACCATGTTTTTAATAGTTATGCCTGACTCTTTGCATCTAGCAAGTCCTGTTCTGTCAGTTAAGGGAAGAGACCATCTGGTTAATTCTCCTTTCTACCACTCTTTGGCCCATAGTTACACTGTAGCCCTTCATGAAGTGGATGACATTACCAGATGAAAAATTCAAATATTAGCTGGAAGACATAGTCATTGACTCCAGACACAAGAAGGTCACAAAACATGAAACTTGTGATGTTGCTGAAATTTTTTTTTTTTCTATGCCTATACATTGATAAGTCCAGTGTGAATCGTGTTTTTTTCTAGTAAATTCACAGGAAGCAATCTGTACCATATGCTCTACTTGTCACAGTAGAAACTTCTCTCTAAACCTCTTAAACTTTTACAACCAAGTTACATCAAAGAAGCTTTCAGTTAGTTTGAATAGGAATACTTATCCTTAACCATCTGACACTCTTTTTCTCATTGAAAGCAACAGAAGGCAAAAAAACCCCTTAATAATTACAGTGCACATGGTCATGGGTGAACATATTTTCCAGATCACTTGGCCAACGTGACTGCTGTCACAAACTAAAATGTACTCCCATTCATATCACTCTTTCTCACTCTCATTAGAGGTCCTGGGAGGAAAGGATTTAGCAGAGTTGTGTGAGTGTGCAGTGTTTCTGTATTACCCAGTGAAAACAGCTAGTTTAGTTGATAGTCATTGTAGTCATTGTATTTCTCCATTTGGGTTCACATTATAAAATCAAATTAAATAAACTGTTACTATTGGTCAGTTACCAGGATAAAGAAGAAGTAAAGTGAGTATGCATAAAGTTTTCAAGTGTTTCCAAGGCTTAAATGTTCAATGAAATTTATGCACATTTCCACTGCTGAGAAAGTGGAATTTAAAATTCCCATTAAAACTACATAACATTTTTTTAAAATGTGTTTTCATTGAGACAAAGATTTTGTGATACTGATATCAACATTTTTTTAAAATTTTAAAAGTTTTTTCTTTCAGAACTTATCAATCCAAATTTTGTTGATATTGTCAAAATGAAAATCCAATTTTCCTAATGAGAAATAATTAAATAATTGTAGGAATTAGTTTATAATAATACAGTAGCTAGTTTGAATCTCAAGCTGAAAAAAAAATCAAGGAATAAAAATAACAATGCAAACAGAATTGAAAAATTATATAATTGTTTTCAGATTTGTCCAAATGACTGATTTCAGAACACAAATGAACATACATTTTAAAGACACACATTTCTCGATAAACAGTTACAAAAATCTGTGAATATATTGACTTTTTAATCCCCATCTAGAAAGGAAAAGGAAAATTTTCACAGGAATAGAAGACCCTTTCTCATACTTTTCTATTCCAAGCAGGTATCTAAGCTGCATCTTTAAGTCCCTAAACATCTGTATCCCATAAATCTGCATACTTAATTGCTTTTGAAAATAAACACTTAAAAAATCCCTGCATTTACATCTATCCAGCTCACCATGACACATCTGATGGGTACCAAAGCCTCTGAGTCACAGAGGATACAGGTACCACAACACATTTCTTGCTACCTACTCTTTCTGTTGCAGACGGAGTATATCTTCTGATATTTAGTTGTTTTCACAAATGTTTATCAAAAAGCATTGCTGGGTAGTAGGTCAGAAGGCACTGTGAACTGGGAAAAGAGGAACACTAGGCCTGCTTTTAGAACAAATGGCTGCTGCGTTACTCTTCCTGTAGTGGCATCTTAATCATTCATTTGTGGACATAACCTCTTTGTCCATCCAGTCCTATCCATCTTTTTCTGTCTTCTTCCTCTAGTGTATTTCACCAGTTCTCCTTTTTTCATTCATTGGTTTCCTCAATTTCCTTGCCCCTTATATCCTTAATTCACCTCATTCCATCTCCTCATGTTTCATACTGCCAACCCAACCCATCTTCTCTCAGTTCAGACTCTCACAAGCCCTCACTGCCTTTTGCTTAGAAACATTTAGTCAAGTTTGTTCCCCAGTTGCACACTCTGAGGGTGCCTTCTACATCTGTCACATATGAAGTGCTTTGCTCGTACCAACCTTAGTTCACACACTTGTTCCTGGACCTACAAAAGCAGTAAATAATCAAAAAAAGAGAAAAAAAAATGTAGGGAGTTTTAGAACTTACATTTGGAGATTGCTGTGAAGGATTCATACAGAAACCCCATTCCTTTTATTTCTTCTGTACAATTTCTTCTGTCAGTCTGCAACTGGAGTCCCTTGGTCTGCGCTATGAATACTACATGACATGCAGCACCTATTCTAGATGTGCACTGTAGTTTTGGAGCTTGGCTGGCCTCTGGGCTTTTGGATTTACTTGCAGCAGAATTTCATTAGAAGTAGATTTAATTGACAAATATACTAACACAGATTTTGTTAAGCTTTCTTAGTCACAGAAGGCTAAACTTATAATTCTGTGGGGCTCAGTTCTTTAGTTCCTTTGAGTGAAGTAAGAAACATTTAAAATATCCAATGAGGCCTTATGTACAGAATTTTAGCAAGTTTCAGTCTTCAGGAACACTTGCCTTTTATTCCACTTTTTTGTATCTGAACATCACTAAATGCTTTCTTCTTTTCACTCTGCTCTCTGTTTTTTAGGATGCTACTTTTTTTTTAAAAGCATGCCTCAGAATGACATTCCAGAGCTTTACAAGAACATAACTTTAAAGTAGAAACAATGTATTTGTCATGTTTGGAGGCCTGCAGATAAATAATCCAGAAGCTACCAGCATATTCAAGAGACACAAATAGAACAATGCCTTATGTGGTATGCTGATGTAAGATTATGAAAATGGTGGCAAAAGCTAAAAGGACTTTATGTATTTTGGTTAGAGAAAAAAAGGCAGTGAATTCTGTGTTCTCTGCCCCAATCTATGTATTTTGAGCCTTGCTTTCTGAGATCTTGCTAGCATGTATAAAGAGTCTTCAGTCGCTCTTTACGATACAAATTTGTTTGTCATTGATTTATAAGAGGTGACAGTATTAGACACTGATGTATCCAGTCTACCCGCAGGACCTGGACAGCCAAGGCGACCTGTGGTGTTAGTTTCTCTGTAAATGTAACCCCCCTTGAACAGAGAAACTGATCTCTGTAATCTTGAATTCTTGGTATTCTTGAAACATTGTTACTTCTAGTGAAATTTGTGGTAATATGATAGCACAGAGCACTGTTCTTTAAAAAGTGAAATACATCCTTAAAACATAATGAAAATAGTATCAAGTCTGTGTTTGGTCACATCTTGCAGGGATTAACATGTCTTAGTGAGGAGTCATTTGTTTTCAAGTTGTTTTCTTTCTGAAAACAGAAAAAGTACTGGTGGCTTTGTTTTCTCTCAGTCACTTGCAAATTCTTGCTGACAGAATTAGAAGCAAGGTGGTTGTATGAATACTTGATGTTATGCATTAAGCCCGTTCCTATTTCATGAAAGATACCTGTGGGAAGAGAAGAAGGAAGACTAAACTGATCCTTGAGAAAAAAAAGACAAACAGATAACAACTATTCCCAATGTTTTCCATCCCACAGAAATCTCAAATCAGTGTAGCCCTCTGCCATGCCATAAAGATGGATATAAGGATTGCATAGATGGACAAGCCAAATATACATGTGTCTGTAAACCAGGATGGCAAGGAGAGAAATGTGAAGAAGGTATAGTCTCTAATCTCATTATGCTGTTAGCTCTCAGGAACACTATTCTAGTTCTGCTAATATTGAATAGTATCAGTTCTTTAAGTATACCTACCCTCACACAGTTGGTCAATGAATGCCTTCCCCTCAGCAGAGATTTTTATTTTGTTTTCCTTCTAGATATAAATGAATGTGAAGACATAAATGGAGGTTGTAGCCAACGCTGTTCTAATTTACCTGGAAGCTACCGTTGTTTATGTGAAGACGGCTACTTCATGCATTCAAATAAACAGGATTGCGGAGGTAGGAAGTGAGACTTAAGGAGAACATCATTACATGACAGTACATTGCCTGTTGACTAGAGGGGGGAAGGAATTTAGTCCAGTAGTTCCATAAATGCTCTAAGTCAGCAGAAGCTTGCATTGCCTCTGAAAGATGCAGTCCTGCTTCAGCTTGGCTACTCGTTCCACCTGCAGTCTTACACCATTGCAAGCATTTGGGCAACCGTATAGTGAACCAGATCGAGAAACTGAGGTGGGTTGAAACCAATTCAGGGGGAAAAAAAAAAAAAAAAAAAAAAAGGGAACTAAAAAAAAAAAGAGAGAGGCTATAGATTAGATTTTGCTTCATTATTAGAGCTCCATAAAGCTTGTTTTGGTCAGTAACCAGTTTCACATACCTTTTAAGCATGCTGAAACAAGAATCTAGAGTGGTGCAATCAGCTAATATTGTTACCACGGAAATCCTGTCTGGTAAACACTGGTTTAGGCTGAGTCACTCCTAATTAGTGATGCTGCTCTTTTGGGAGTTTGAAGTTCATTAGAGAAGAAACTATTAATGAATCTGAAAATGCTCTTAGTGGAGAAAAAGATTCGTCTTTTATTCATCCAGCATAATTTTTTTTCTGTACATGCTTGTGTCTGTTATTGTTGGCCATGACCTACATGCTTCATTCCATTCCAGAAAAAGACTATGTATTGACATAATTAGCAATTCTTACTGCATAGTTAGAAAAAAATACTACCTCATTCCATTTTAATGTTATATTTTATTGCCGAACTATGACAACAGTTTTGGTTAATGTCAAATAATTTAAGAGGACGGACTTAAGGGCCATCTCCCACTGTCACGTCATTTAGTCTGTATATTATCGTGAATGAATAATTTCCAGAGAAATTCCAGAAGAACAGAAGATTGCTGTTTTGTCAGAAAGGGCAAGCAGATAAGTTGGTTAGAATCTCTGTAATTCTTGGAAAGATACTGGAAAAGCTGGTTAAAAAATAATCAAAAGATAAAAATACACTAATATAACTTAGTACCTAGAGTACTAGTTTGGTCATTTGATAAAGCAGATTTAAGTGTTTCATTACATCTAACTACAGAATTATACACCTAGGAATTTGGAGTACACACAGTAACTGTAGAAAAGTAGGCCAAATTCAGGACAGCTTTGACTTAAAAAATGTTTTGGAAGTCCTAGCAAGCTGGTGCCAGAATCTATTCTCCCTGTGCAGCACCATTTCCACAACTACTACAAAACCACAGAGAAAACTAGAATGATCCCTGCACATACAAGTGGGAATTGAAGTACTACCAGGGATCTGATATTTTTCTGTCTGCAAGACATTTAGTAAGATTGATACTATAAGCTGCATCCAGTTGTCACATCTGCATTTTGAAAATGACATTGAAAAATTAGAAACAACATAAAAGATAGACACGAAAATGGTTTGAGGGATGGAGAGACAGCAAGGGACTTGAACACCTGTCAGCATAGCCAATTAAAAGACGATTGTGACATGAATTGATTGTAGCATGTAAGAAACTCTGATAGGATTATCTCTTGTCTTTCTGGATGTCTTTTTCTAAGATAGGATTTTCTTATGCAGTCTGGTCTAGCTTATAGGAAATCTGCAGACTCTTTCTCTCTATGCCTTCCTGGAAGTGCATCCCTTTTCCTGTTATCCACAGAACACGTGAGAGCATGGGAAAGGTAGGCAGGCAGAGAATTCATTTTTCACTGAGGGCATGCAGAAGTGCCTTTTAGAGACCTCTGGAAATCTTTACGGCTATAGCTGTAGTCTTCTATGAAAGCATGGTAGACCTAGCAAGAAAAAGCCAGTTTGCCAGCCTCAGTCTGCGCAGTTTTGGATAGGGTTAGGAAGAAAGTGGTGCACAAGAGACAAATTTAATAACTTGTTTGTATTTCTAGATATAAATGAATGTGTGTTACATCCGAATATCTGTGGGACAGCCATCTGTAGAAACACCCTGGGGAAATATGAATGTGAATGTGCAGAAGGCTACACATATAATTCAACTTCCAAGAACTGTGAAGGTAGGCCTTTCTCCTCCCCAGCTCCCTGGCTTTTTTCTTTTTTTAGTCCACTGCTATACCAAACTCTAGCATCTCATCTAGTGGTGTACTTATTAATCTTCATACTGTTTATTACAATATGACTCAATTGTTTGTTCTTTCGGAGCTTCCGTCAGGCTATATTACATGCAGTGTATACAGTTGCAATGACTTACTCCCAGACTTTGGAGGGTTTTACTCGGGTGTTCTGCTCTTTGCCAGATAACTTTTTCAGTTCATGGGAGCTCTCCTGTCCCACTGTAGAGAGGACTTTCTGTCCAAGCTCTCAAACCAGCTAGCATATTTCTTTCAGATAACTTGGAGCAAAGTGTTGAGGATCTGCACATTAGTAGAGTGTCTTGTGCCTTGTTTTTAAGCATCATTACAGTTATAAGGATGGAATATTTGATGTCAATCAGTTCAATATATATCCCTAACTCAAGACAAGCTTTAGCAAAAGCAATTAAAAGTATTTATTTGGCAATTCCAAACTGGGCAAGACAGTTAGGAAGATTTATAAAGAGGTAATCACCAGAAATGAAAACCGTACTTAAAAACTTAAAAAACTTGTCTGTATCCATCTGATGGGCTGTTTAGGTGCTTATTTAGTTCTCATGGCCAGGGACTCAGTCTCTGTCCTTTATATGTCCTTAGATCTCAGATATTGGAAAGAGCTTTTCACTGGGGTCATTGAATTCCACTTAAAATAACATCTGTCTAATCCTTCCTCAGGGTATCTAGTTATGCTAGAAAATAACAGCGTTAGAGTGAGCTGATCTCCATTCTAGGCTGGAAATGGCAGCATGGCAGTTGTATAGAAGATGTTTTGTAAAGACCCCACATTTAAAATAAAAATGTTCTTAAATGCCCAGAAAAGGACCTATGAAAAAAGGAGCTGCGCCAAAAGAATCTTTCCTCAGGACTATTCTTTTCTGAAATGAAAATCTGGAAGAAAGAATTTCAAAACAAAGTTCTGTAACAATTATAGTAAAATTGAGAAGTACTGACAGCTAGCAGTAAAGCAGCAAGAAGCCATTCATACACAGACCATCATAAAATAACTTTTTCAAGTATTGAAAGTATTTGTTTAATTTTCCTAGAACGTATTTTATTTCTCTCTACTTGTAAAAGTTTCTGTTTAGTACACACATCAGAAATTAAATTTCAGTTGTAGAAGGGATATATAAGCTCTTAGAGTTTTACTATGAAGAGGAATTTTCTACATTGCCATTTTAAGAAAAATACATCTGTGACTGATTTTTAAATGCTGCCTTTATGTTATTGCTCAAAAGGACACAAAACTAGCTTCTTGCTGGCTATGAATCTTTTGCTCCATGGCTTTTTGTGCAGCTTCTTTGTGACAAAGCTTTGCATAGTGGCAATGATGACATATTCAGATGTCTGCTCCTTGTCCAGTTACTACGGGATTATGACAATTTTATGTCCCTGCATGCACTGAAATGAGAAAAACTTCACAGTCATTAATCTAATTCTCGCTCCTCTTAGTCCTTTTTGCAGATACATGGGTTGCATCAAATTGAATTTAAGTATTGTTTTTCTTCTGAAACATGGATTCCAGAAGGTTGCAAGATGAGGACATTAAAACGAGCAAAGTCTTACCTCCTAGAAGGAGGATTACGCTGCTAAGCTTTCAGACCTTGTTGTAACCACATTAAATGAGTCACCAAATCCTGTCTAAGGACAGGATTGTGCAGACTGACAGGAATGTAGCCTTACAGAAATACTAAATGACATTAGCTTTTCATTGTCATATTGCGTGTAGGTGGCCAAATTAAATTATGCTTATTAGAAAAATCAAATTTACATACATTTATGCACAACTATCTCTGTGATGACAGATCCAATTAGAGTGGAATAGAAGAGAGAGAGTTTGGGGTTTTTTTTTCCTTACCCATTCCCAGGTGAATGTTGCTGCAGTTCTTCATCCCCACCTTTTGGGAGACACTGTCAGTGGAAGATATCTGTACAGTCCAGTCTTTGTTTCATAGAAGCCATGCAATTTTGTACGCAGAATTTGATTACCTTCTTTTCACCACCTTTGCAATTTCAAACACCTTGCCAAAAGAAGGGGTAGTGGGAATGAGTAAGTATGTTTATTGTGCTAGAGGGGTCTGCCTTGCAGTCAGTACTGAGGGGACAAACCAAGCTGAACCGGTATTTTAAAGAATGACTTAAGTTTTGGCATGTCTTTCCCCATATTCTTCCTTCTCTGAAGGGGGAAATTCTCTCAAAAAAGTGACTGAACCAGTTAATCAAACAGCACAGAGTATGTTTGTATTTCAGGTATTAGCCCCTCCCTAGCACTAGTGTGAAAATTTGAGACAAGGAATCAGGGTTTCCCCTTCCCACATGGACTGTTTAACACACAAAAAAATCCTGCCTACCTTCATCCATGCTCTGGGGAAATCACCCTATTTCCCTAGTGTTACATAGAGTAGCTCCCTTCCAAGACATGGCATGCAGCTCTTTTGTGGCTGATTTTATCATAGCTTAGCAGCTTACCTGAAGCAAGCTATTTTAGCTTTCCACTGAAAGCAGCTGTATAAACCCAGGATGCTGCTCAGGTTCATGGGTTTGTGCAAATAGCTTCTACTGACTGCTTTATGATGTGGGACGGACATTTGGACAGATCTGTGGGAAGCCTTTGAAAGAGCTCAAACAAACATGCAAAGATGCTGACTACAGCTTGGAAGAAAAAAAAAGCAGGATAGTTATAACATAAATGATTAAAACAAACCTCGAGAAAACTTCGTCCCCTCCAGCCTGTGCATGTCAGCATTTCTGTAGCAGGACAATTAACTACGCATGGGGAGATCCTGCCATTTGGACTGATCAGGGATTCCAGAATGGCTGCTGAGGAAGGAGACTTCATACCTATCCAAGAAGCTTGCCTGTCCCTCTGCTGCTACAGTACACGCTGGAGGGATACCTTACCCTTGAGCAGTAGGTTCATTTGGGGTAATGGAAATTTACACCCCTACAAGACTGGTGCAAGTCTCTGAGTAATTGATTTAATGGTAGATATTCATCTCCCAAACTGTGTGATAAGCTTTCATAATAACTTCATAAGTCTGCGTTTGTCTGCAGGCCCGGGGCCTGACGAACATGCTCAAAATTAACTAATGCTTTCAGAGAATTCAGCACTCAGATTTACTGTAGTGCTACTGGTTACCCAGTTCTTGTAGTTTTACTTTTGTACTGCTATGCATTCAAGTACTGGAAGGGGCACAGGATCTTTCACAGAGAACAATGACTCATAAAGTGTCTACACAGAGTCATGCTCCTCTGGGAAGTGCATGGGAAACGAGGTGCTTCTTGGAGTCTCTCTACTCCAGTTGCTCTTGGGAGGTGTTAGATTTTTTAATTTCCTTTTACATCTCCACAGTGAAGCAGGCTATAGGCTTGGGTGTTTGGGGTTGTTTGGTGGTTTTTTTTCTTCTCTCTATGTGCTTAGGCCTAGATCAATTTCTTGGCCTTTTCAGATCCCAAAATGATCATAACTAGAAGGATTTTTTTTTTTCCCCCCAAAACAGGCAGGATAGGAAAGGACACAGAAAGTGTTCTTTTCACCCATGGCACACTGTGGCCAGGCTACATTTTGGATTTTGTCATTGCCTTATTTGCATGTTAGCCAGGATGCACAAACAGTGACAGAAGCAGCTTCACATTGTAACACATTATCTTGTAGTCTTAGTTTTAATTGGACATCAGATTGCCAGTCCCCAGAAATTATTAGGAAGTGACTTTCCCAGCAGAACCTCTTTCACCGAGCTGAGCTTGCAACCTACTGGGTTAGAGAACCCTCATCAAGACCATAAACAGTTTAATGATTTCTAAATGGAAAGGAGTACACATGCCAAACAAAAGAGTAAGAGGTAATCTAGTTGTAGCTGGAAGAAATGAAGGGGCTCAATCAGTAGCAAATATGCATCAGCAAATTATTTCATAACAACTGATGAAATCCTGCCATGTGACTAATGCCCAAGCATTGTCTCCAAAGCATATGGAAAGAAGTTTGAATAAGACTTCAAAATAAGCACTTAGATATTGCAACCCACCCTTGCACCTTACTGCCCTAAGTGACAGAGGCCAAAATGAATGAAATAAGTAGTAATTAAACCATGAGTAGGGGGGTGGTAATTTACAGTTGCAGTAGTCTGCACATGTGTGCGTACATATATACATTCAGAGTTACACTTTTTAACAAGACAGCTTTCTCAAATCTGAGCAAGGATAAAACTCTTTAACACTAGCAAAAATTCATCTCTGAAGGGACTGTAATTTCAGACACAGTCACAATTTAATTTATATGCTCATTATTTAAAACTAGATTGATTTATGAGGATGCAACACAGAAAACATCTGCAAAATGTCAGATCAACGTGAAGAAACACCCAGTACTGTTTTTCTATATTAAAAATTGCCTTTACTCACTTAGCTGACATTTTGGATGGATGAAGCAATTGAAGGAGTAGAGGGAAACAGAAGAATCTCCTACATAACCTTTTCTGCAGCTATGAACTCAGGACCAGTTAGAACTTGAACAATCCAAAAAGCCAGTCATCAACTCTCCACTTACTTATATTTTAGGAACTGTCTTCCAATATCAAATCTTTTCCCCAGAACAGGAAAACAAGCTGGCAATGCTTGCTTGTCAAAGGCTTGAGGTCTTCTATGTGTCTTTATAACCCAGTGTATCCTCAGAGAACCCTCTGGGGACAGGCAGTGGAACTGTGTACAGAGCAGTTGGTTCAAGCTCATTGTTTATAGAAGTACCATGACAGCAATGCAGAGAACTCCCATTAAGAACCTTGTTTCTTTTCCCATCCCTCACCCCCTTCCAGGGGAGAGACCTCTTCTGGTGAAATGGAAGCAAGGAGGTGGTGGAGCTGGCTGTAGAGTGCTAATGCCATGTTGAATTTTACACAGCTTGAATATACTACAGATTATCTGTATTGCATCCTATGCCTTTCAACAGAATGCCCAAGACACTTGACAGGCTTCTAGCATACAGTGCAATCATTCTTAAACTTGTTAAGCTAGCTCAAAACAGCACTGAAACTCTTTCCAAAAAAAGTGGGGGAGGAAAACCTCACTGTTGTATTCCATCAGCCTGCTACACAGCAGATGGTTCTCAGCTTGGCAGGGCAGAGGTAAGCAACCATTCTGGAGCTAATAGAAGTGACTCAGAAGAGTCCTCAATAGTTCATGCAAAGAGTGAACATGAAAGTTGGTATCACACAGACCAGCCTATGTAAAGGGCCATCCAGCTTCTGAAGATCAGAGGGTAGAATGGGAGATGAGTGGAAGGAGGTAGAAATTATGCAAACATGAGCACGAGCCTGTATTTGAATCCTGTAGCTTACACAGCCACACATCAGACTGCAGGAAGACTGACACAGCATGTGACTAGATCTTGAGCAGAACTGTGGTTCTGGCTGTATTAGCTGCAGTACAGCACAGTACAGCTTTTTCTTCTGGTAAAATCACGTACGAAGGAGTGTAAGCCTGAGCACAGAGCCCTTGCAGTGATGCCTTACGGCAAAGGTGAGGAAGAGAAGACATTTTAGTGATAGGAAACTCTTCAGCCAAACATTGAGACCAGTTTCCTCAACCTCTTCATGAACTGTTGGCCATTTTAATGCTAGTACTTGACAGTAAAATAACTTGCCCGGGATTATTAACTGCAGCAGAGGTAGAAATCAGAGTAGCATCCACAAGCTGTTAAACATAGTAGCATGTTTTGGACAAGAGATTATGCATGGTCACTACAAAGTAACAGTTTCTCCAATAAGGTTTTGATGTGGGTTTGGGTTGGTTTTTTTTCCCTTGGGTTTGGGGTTTTTTTCCCTTTTTCTGTCTCCTCCCCAAGCAACAGAAAAAAAGTATTTTAATCTTTAAAAGAAATCCTAGAATAGTATAAAACAGATTTTTTTAAATGCACACATTGGCACAAAATTGATTATTCCCACTAGAAGGGCCATTTCTTTCAAAATAAGTATTGCAGTTTCTTTAATGTGAGGCGCAAAATCACCATCATTAGAGTATCTTATCCAGGAGAGATTTTGTTTGTTTCTGTATTGGAAATGTAACAGTTACATTGACCTTTTACACAGCCTTTCATTGCTAGATTATTTATTGTGTACAGCCTACTAAATAGAAAATGAAGTTCCTTTACTTGGTTTAGCTTATTAGCAGCTCAAATCAGATTGGTGTCCACAAATAGATGCTGTCTGAAACTTATTTATGAGATTATTGTATGTTATTTCAAAAAGTATTTTGCTCTGAGATTATTTTTGTTTTATGAGAATAAAGCACATCCTTTCTCTACATACTTGCCATATATACTCTTAATACTCTAAGTTCTCATGACATCTTATAGGGAAAGGAAGAGATCTGGCCCAGAATGGCATTTCTGCCATAAATGGTAGTGATTTATTGAGCTCTCTTTCACTAATTCAGCCACCTTACAGCAGCTTCTTACTGCCTACAAATCAGACCAGGTTTTCCCCAGCTCTGCATACAAGACCTCTATGAAACTACTAGGTCTTGTCCACCCAGCAGATAATTTTGGATTGTAAATTTTGCATAGGAGACATCCATTAGCATTAGTTTAGCTTAGCAGCAGTCACCTATTGGATTCATGTTATGTCAGAGAACCCATCTTGTCTGTTATTCCATTAATTTATTGTGTTAGTTTTCAGTCTGTGCCATGAATAATCTGAATAAATCTTTCTGCATGCTTCCATTTCTCCTAGATATTGATGAATGTGCTGAAAATGTTTGTGCTCAACTCTGTGTAAACTCTCCAGGAAGTTATAGCTGCTATTGTGATGGCAAGAAAGGATTCAAGCTCTCTAAGGACATGAAGAATTGTGAGGTAAAACTACACTATGTAAAATTCCATGCAGAAAATCATAATGTTGGATATTTCTTGATGACAGGAAAAGTTAGATTAAGGAAAATTGGAAGCTATTTGAGAACTGATTCAAAATTGCTGAGAAAGTGCTGGGGACTCTGAGCTGTGGTTTGGCACAAAGCAGACCCAGTAGGGATTTAGATGCCATTCAGTTCATGCATGCTCATTTACAGGAATCCTGTCAAGGGAAGCTTGCCTTAGCCAGTCATCTTTATTCCCTGCTGCTACCAAAATAAGCCCCAGCCTTCTCCTATCAAACAAATAATCCCTCTTCAGCTTACTCAGAGCCAGAATACTCCATTTGTCTGTATGTTCCCAGATTTTCCTTAGACTGCACAAAAGTTTTCACTCACTCTTTTAGAATTACTCTATGCTTTGCCTATTTGGGTTGAAAAAAATGGATTGTTTTCCACAGTTCTCATCTGCCATAGCTTAAGAAAAAGCACTTAGTAATACTTGCCAATTGAAGAACATCTCAGCCAAAATTGGCTGTTCTTGCTCAGTTTGAAAATTTACATTTCTTAGTAGTAGAAAGTTTGAATCTCTGGAGAATCCCAGTTCAAGGATTTTCTTGTGAGTGGTTCTCTGTATACTTTGAAAGGTTCAGGCAGGCTGAGACTTGTTATGCTAAGTGAGTTCAGATAACTGCCAACAAAAAACCCCACCTCTAACAGTATAACAAAATTGGGCTTAAACTGTAGGAACAATGTCTGACACAAGTTCTAGCATGTATGTATTAGATCTTGTTTGTACTTCCTGAAATTTAATATCTGAACAACACCTGCAGTCATTATATTTCATTTTGCTTATTCATGAAATAGGAGGAGCATCTTCGAGCCTCATTACATGTTATTTTCAATACTGTTGTTCAAAAGTGATTAACTCTCTATCTGAAAGCTAGTTTCAGGCCTTTTCATTGGGAAAAAAAAAGTGTAATCAGATGAAAATATGTGCAATCCGAAGACTAGTGACGCTAGCAGACATAAAATGAAGTAGCCATAAAATTCAGGATGAACACCTATATATTTAATGGAACTGCTGCATCGTGAATACAGAAGTCAGAGTTTGGAACTGCGTTGTTAACTTTTACCAAAGCACAGCATGTCTTGAGAACAGAAAAACCCTTCACACCTACTCTTGATTGTTCTGTAGGACTACTATACTGCCATCATATAGAAGATATTCAAGGGGTGTTTTGAGGGATAACTTTAGATCAAAAAGACTTTTAGGCTCCTAGTAGTCAATGAGACAGGTTCTCTAAACCGCATTCTGGAAGAGTCTTCCCACCTCTCTCCACATGCAGAGCCTAGTTCCCTGTACCAAAAGGAAATCCAAGTGTTTTACTTTTAAAACAAAACTGTAGATATTACTAATTATAACATCACAGTTTCAGAAGACAAAGAAGTCAACAGTGCCTTAGAATGGATACCTGGCATTTGTTTACTGAATGTTTTACTAGTTCAAACTACACCACACATGAAATAGACATTATTCCTGGATATAAACTTCTTTGTTTAAAACTTAAGGTAGATGAATACCTGAAGGAATAAGCACCATTTTTTCCCCTCTCATTGCAACTACAGTTGGCTGACTGTGATTACTCACATTGACTTTGGCTAGAGCATTAGGATTAATCCCAGTTTTACATACTGTTGTAGGCCTTTCAGTTGCCACAAATACTTAGAAATTCTTTTACAGTTTTCCTGAGAATGTAGTCTTAAGACCTTCATATTACCACTAACAGTTCTCAGAAATACTAATTCAGTGCTACTCCAGCAGTCATTGTGCTGTTGATTTCATCAGCATGCCTTTCCAGAGGTCAAACAGGACAAGGACATTCAAGGAACAGCCAGATAGAAACATTTTCTTTTAATCCGTTACTTAATCCACTTGTAAAATGTTACTTTTTATTCCAGGTAGATGATTCTAGTAGTACTAGAGATTGTTCAGCTCTGAGTAGTTGTACATCAATACTGATAAAGAAAATAAAAGGTGGGGTTTGTTTGGGGGGGGGGAGGGTTGTTTCTTTTGTTTTTTTTTAATTATTATTAAATCTTCAAGGCACAGCTCTGGCCCCATTCCCTTCTAACACCTGATCAGGTTTAGATTCCAGACAACTTTAATAATGGAGCCTGGCAGGACCCTTGTAAGTGCGTGTCACAGGTCCCTGGTGAAAGAAAAGTGCCTCATGGAAGATCTGAATTCTTGATTCAAATACTAAATATTTAAATATTAGTTGCAATCCACCAGAACTGTGTTTCAACCTGAATTGTCCTCCAACAGCTTAAATAATGGACATTTCAAGCAAAAACAAAACCACACCCCTTCATTTGTACATAGGTATTCAAATTTTAAAAAAGAAAAAACAGAAAAAGAAAAAGAGAGGTAAGCCATTGCTTTAAAAAAAAAAAAAAAAACAAAGAAAAAAGGGACAGGCTAACAATAGGAGTTGCTTCATGAACTATCACAATGCACTAAGCTTTTTTTATTCTCTACCATTTTCAGTCTGTTACTGCATGTATCCCACTGAACCTTGAAAAGAATTATGAACTGCTTTACCTGGCAGAGCAATTTATAGGAATTCCTGTTCTGTACTTAAAGTTTAAATTGCCAAATGTCACAAGGTAAGCATTTGCTATTATGAAAAGTATGCACTGAAATTATGAACATTTGTTTCCATGAATTTTCTGAGGGTTTAGGAGTACATTGCACGCACTAATTATATCACCATCTCCCCACTGGTTAAGATACTTTTATATGAAGAATGAATTGACTTGGGTTCCTATGTATACTAGCACTTAGAGGAAGCTGGACTCATTTGAAAGTAGAAAGACAAGAGTGTCTGGACTCAGTTTACAGCATCTTTTATTGGTTGTACCATGTCCTTGAGCCACCTTATCACTACAGACAGCAGCTCTTGTACATGACAAAACTTTTAGTTCAGCAAAATACCTCAGAAACAGGTAGGAGGCATCAGCAGCTGTGTCCGAGCCAGGAAACAGTGCACAGCTAGGGCAAGACATACACCACTGGCATTCAGACGTGATCATATCTATGAATAACAGAGTCCAGCCATTACAGTCGTGGTTACCAGTGCTGTTGTAGGGAGAGCTGTATAGACTGGAAGAAAAAGTTCAAAGAGATCCAGACTTGAATGGGCAAAAAAGGAAGACGATTGAGGGCAGTAAGTCCCATTGGTTTGTGGACAAGAGAGCAAAAAGATTGGTACTTCCTCATGACAGAAGCTTACTCTTCCTCTGAAGGAAAGAGCAGGGGCTGGGGAAGGTAGGAGGCAGTGATACAGATACAGGAAGGCATTTAGAGTTCTCAACATAAAATTCAGATTTTATAGGAAGATAATTACAGCATCTATTTATATATGGGAATGGCTTTCATTTGGATGTTGCTGCTAGTTCACTTCTGCTCTGGGTAGAAGTTGTGACATGCTACACACATACTGCTGAGAAACAAAACCAGGCAGATGCTTCCTTCCCACCCCTGTGCTTCATTTCACAGGGTGTTCCAAGGACACTGATAGAGCGCTGTACCTTGTCTAGAGTGTTGTCTGTATGATTTACTTTACAGCTGTCAGAACAATTGCTAATAGTAGTGACCCCTTTATTACTCCTGGATTTCTTCGCTGTGGCGGCTGAAATTGCAGTGTTCCTTGACTTACTGGCTGAACAATTTGAGGGTAACAGCAGCAGCAGCAGCTGTTGAGCTGGTGATCCCCAGAGCCTCAGAACCTTAGAGAAGGACATAAATATTGAGAATTTTTTCCTCTGATGCTATTCCAAGTTGACCAGGCATTAATGGTCTCCTGGAAGACCTTTCTAAGATGATAAATGTTTGAAGCTATCTTCGTAGTCTCTGTAAATACAGAATGATTTTTCTGTGGGTCTGCATGAGAGACAATGACATCTGGTGGACAAAGAGCAAGACTGAGAGTGAAAGCAATGCAAGTTGTTAATTACAGCTCCCTTACTTGTTCCTTTTGTTGTCTTCAGCAAATCCTAACTTCCAAATGCTTTGGTTTCTCCTTTCATCCTTCATCTAGTTTATCTAGTCCAAGAGTTCTAGGAAACAAGGACTGTTTTTCTCTATACTTGTACTCTCTCTCTTCCACTGTACAGGCGGTACCATGCAAACCATAATTCTGCTACATACACACATTCAACCAATTGCCAAGATCCAGGCAACAAAACCTCAAATTAGAGAATGACATGTAAGAGGCAGCAGTAACTAAAGCAAATTGCTAGTTATAATTGTTGTAGCACAACACTTGGCAACCCTGTTGTACTGAAGCACATCATAGATCATGTATTTTTTCCGCATCACATCTCCATGAAACGCAATAGGAATATTACATCTATCTTTGTACTCAAGGGGGTGTGATATCCTTCACACGTAAAGCTCATAGCAGATTTGGGAACTGAGCCACGGCTCTTTCAAATCCCAGCTCAGGATGCTAATCTCAAAACTTTTCACTGGATTCAGATGAACAAGGCTTACATTATTAGATTCTGCTTTTGACTAATTGTGTGCAAATATCACAACTGCTCAGATAGATACAGAGTTACCAAAAGGTTAGTATCTATGAACTTTTTTTTTTTAACCCTATTAATGAGTTATCCTAGGCTACACAGTATTTCATGTTTCCTGTCTTCTTATTAAGATTCCTTCTTCACAACTCAGATTTACAGCAGAATTTGATTTCCGGACATATGATGCAGAGGGAGTTATATTATATGCAGAATCCCTTGACAATACAGCATGGATCTTGCTTGCTGTTCGTGATGGGAAGATTGAAATTCAATTCAAGAATGAGTTTGGAACAAAAGTCACCAGTGGAGGCAAAGCCATTAATGACGGACTATGGCATATAGTAAGCTGGGTTTTCTTTTCCCCTTTCCTTCCTTTAACCCACTATGGGAACATTCTGTCTTGATAAGTAAAGTAGGGAGAAACTAAGCAACTATTAAAAAGGCTTAAAATGATGCCCTCAAATCCCAGATTTAAAAATCAACCAAGAAATCCACAAGAATGCCTTATATCTGGGAAATTGTGGCACCTGTTTACGATCAAGAAAGAGGTAACTACCACTAGCTGGCAACATAGGAATTATTCTTTGTAATGATGAAAAAGGAAGCAGCAGAATATTAAAAAGTGTGATTGCATGGTCAAGTGCATAGTTACTTAATGCTTTGTCTAGAGACTAAGTTTTACATTTACTAGACCAGAAATCCATCTTATTCTTCGAGGTTCCATACCTAGGATGAAAGGCCTTGGTCACTTACACCACCTCTAAATCACACCAAATTATTAACATCAGTTAGGTTTTGTTTGGTTGGTTTTAAAAGGGGGCAAGAGAAGCTAGGATTCTGCATAGACTTCCTGTTTCAGTTCAGTACGACTTCCTCGAGATTAAAAATCCACTTTGATGCCTAATAATATCAGAAGCAAGCGTTGAACCCATTTAGTCTATGTCCCATCTGAAGATTCAATCCTCTGTTAGCAGGTTGCAGTGACATGGACAACTGTATGCCAAATGTGGATTGGATATAGAGCAGCTGTAGGAATCAGCTTCTTGCAAACTCTATAGCGCATAAAGCTAACTAATCAGCTGCTTGAGTTTTCCCAGGGGTAGGATGAGGGTGGAATGTAAGATCATCCTCCTGTGGATATCCATGGATATGGACAGTTGTTGTGATTCAAGTTTAAATATGCTGTAAATACTGACTGCATTATAACTATTTTACAAGTTAGGTATTTAGAGAAACATTAGTAATGCTTCATACAGATATATGTAATTAGTATTTAAAATATTCTACATGTTTGTCTGTTTATATGTAATTATTTGTATTTAATTCTAGATATCGGTTGAAGAACTAGAACACAGCATCAGTGTAAAAATAGCTAAAGAAGCCGTGATGAGTATCAACAGCCCAGGAACTCTTTTTAAACAATCACAGGGTTTCTTGGAAACTAAGGTGTACATTGCAGGATTACCTCGCAAAGTGGGCAACACTCTTGTTAAACAGGTAACTAACATAGTAAGAGTAATGTTGATTAATGCCATTCTGTTATTTGTTTGGGTTTGTATTGTTTACTTAGTAGTCACAGAGGAAGGAAGAGTGGCATAGAATCCATTTAGAAGATGAAAATCAGGTTATTAAACCACTGTTTTGAAAATAAACATGCATGAAGCATTGTAGTCTGTCTTCAGTTAGGTTTCAGTTGAAAAAACACAGCACTTATAGTATAATCTTTCAGGATTCTGTAGCCTGTTTCCTAATATAGCTTTAAGATTCCCTAAATCACCACCATTTCTGCTGCGAGAGCATTTCAGAATGATTCATGTTTCTAGTGCTGGCTTTTGCTAGGCTCTGAATAGGTATGGAATTCACTGTGCAGGCAGGCAGCACAATGAACTTTCATTTTTATTAGGTTTCATAATAGCCCAGGCTAGACATGGCCCATGATTCTTTCAGTCTTCCATCCTTAACAGCTCTGTCTTATGCTGGAGATGGGTACAGTCAAGTTGTTGCAACTGTCTGCTTCACAGTCCAGGAGCCCTCAAACTCATTGGCAGTCTAAACAGAGAGGCAAAAAGTAACTACAGTAGAGGCTGCACCTTTTTTTTCTAATTAAATCCATTTTTGCTCAAAAGAGAAACAGAGAGAAAAAATATGAAGCAACACAACAACATCCCCTTACCCAATAGAAAGTAATTCCAGAAATTTCTTTGTACTTTGGCACAAGGAGAAGAGGAAACCTTGAACAAGGAACAGTGCTAGTGATCATTGTCTTTTGGCTACAGAAAAGCTGTTGTGACCTAAATGAAAGGACAGCATGAGCTTTAAAAATTGAAGCAATCTATTTTGTACAGATCACTGGCATCAAAATGGGAAATGTTATTAAATCAGAAATACCTTTTGAAGGCTGAGGTCCTAAATGCATGCCATTTGTTTTCTCCCAGCATCAGTACTGTAACCTATAGCACCAATAGGGCTATTATTGGCTACCCAGAAATAAACTGATATGTAAAGTAATGCCTTATTAACATTTTTAAAACAACTTTGAATGCAAACACCTAATGCTGTAATTCTTCTACAGATTAACCCTCGACTAGATGGGTGCATTCGTGCCTGGAACCTGATGAATCAGGGACATTCTGGTGTAAAAGAAGTTATTCAAGAAAAACAAAGTAAACACTGTTTAATAGCAGTGGGGAGAGGATCCTTCTACCCTGGCACTGGAACAGCAACATTTCAGATAAACTATAGTAAGTATTTTTCTGTCTAGTCCTTTATTTTTTGCTGGACTGGTGATGGAACTGATGAATTGTTGAAAGGAAGGAATAAAAAACCCCACACACTCAAACTAAACTATACACCACTGCATTCAGCAATGATTCCCATAACTTCTGTTAGAAGTTTGCTTGAATGAGAATTCTGATCCCATTGGTGCAATCCATTTAACTTCTGAAGTGCTTTAGGTTGGGAAGTCTATTTTCTATTTGCAAAGGATGGGTGCTGTTGAACACACTCACCTTCCAAAGATCTAATTCTGACCCCTGTTGATCAATGGGGAAAGCTATCACATTACTGACAGAAAAAGAACATTGAGGACGGAGAAAAGGATCGCTGATAGTTTTGTGTATGCAATTGTGCTTTTAAATGAACATCCTACCTAGATGTTTTAGGTGCATCTCTTGCTCCTTCCTGAACCCAGAACTTTCTTGCCTGACCTCCTGCCCTAATTTCAAAATTTTCAATCCAGAATCAATTTGTGCACATCTGAGAGCCCAAAACAAAACATCTCTTGAGCATCATCCCAAATCCAGTTTTCATTATGCTCTTCCCCATCGCAAATGCTGTGCCACCCTTCAGCCCTGCTCTTATCCCCAATCCTTTTCATCCCAGGACTTGCTATTGTTTCCTAGGCTTTTTCTTTAAATTCCCTAGCCTACTTCAAAAGATTTCTCCAGCTTTTTATATTCTATTTTTCCAACCAACTTATATCACAGTTTCATACGCCACTCAAATTTCCTTAACTTTTCTCCTATTCATTCACTAACACCCTGCTGCCATGACTCATCCTGACCTTTGTGTTTGGGGCTGCTGCCATGACTTCACCCCCTCTCCTTTCTGTTCTCACACCCCTACCCCCAACACCGAGAGGCTACCCACACCTACTGCTACCCTTCTATGAGCTATTACAGCCCGCTGTCTCACTGCCCATTTGGCCTTGTGCAGGGATACAACCTCACCTCATATTTTAGGATTTTTGCTTCCTCAAAAAACTACTAGAAATTGAGAAACTACTAGATTTGACTTTGGGGGCGGGGGGAGAGAAAAGGCACTGGAAGAAAAGATACAAAGATCTCAAAACGTCGAATATCTCTTTAAACAGTAATTCTTATATTACCTTCACTATGAATGCATTATAGGAAATTATATTTGCACCATCTGCATATTTACTTTACGCACCTGCATATTCCCATTTTAATAGTGGAACTGCTTTGGAATGTAAAATTGTAGAATAACTGCCAATCTTCTACTAAGTGGAAGCAATTTATGAGTAAATTAGTTTTTTGGGTTTAATCTTGAACTGACCTCTAATGAATGTGGCACCTATTCCACATTAGAATGGAGAAGGTAGCAAAAAAAAAAAAAAAAAAAAGTCCAATAAGCACAGAAGATTAGGGAAGATGCAGGATTAAAAGTTTTCTTTTTTTTTTTTTTTTCTTTCTTACTGACTCACAGTTCTTTCTGAAAATTCCAAAGTTCACTGTTTTTTTCTGGAGATTAGTACTAATTTTTCCACAGTGGGAGCAGACTAAATGCTAATTTTTAACACCATATTAGTTTTTCATTAGCAGATGGATTATTAATTTCAATTATTCTTTTTAAAACAGATAATCTTGACAGTGCTGAAGATTGGCTAATAAATGTGACACTGACTATTCGCCCATCCACAGACACTGGTGTTATGTTTGCCTTGGTTTCTAATGAAACAGTGCCTCTTGCTTTGTCCATAGTGGACTCTAACTCCTCTGACTCACAGGTGATCTTACAATTCTCATAGCAGCTGATACACATATACATCACACCTCTTGTTTTTGTCTCACTTAACTTACTACTCCATTTGTGAAAAATCAAACTAAAAAAAAGCTACTCATGCGTATTTGCAGTGGAGCTGGTAGGCTGAATTAATATTTTGAAAAAGCACTTAGATCGTATAGCGATGTGCAGAAAAGGTGTTACTCTTAATGATTGCTACAGCAGTGACTAAGCACTAATTGCTCTTGTGTCAGGCACTATCCGTTACATCACATCTTCTTCAACCTTTCCTTCCAAATGCACAAAGCAGAAAGGGGAATATGGCAGAAGTAGAATGATGATACTATAGTAATGGCATCATGTTATTTTCAATTTATAAACAGACATTTTGTCCTTAAGTTTCCATTTACATCTATTTACATCAGGCATCCTGAGAGAGCATGATTATACACTATGGCTAATCCATGCTTTTGCCCGAGATGAGAACCTATACCGAACACTTTGTTACCTTTGAAACTTTAGCAGTACTCCTTTTGCCTGTAAGAGAAACAGGATTTCACCTCAGAACCATAGCCAAAGTTTTTTTTTACAGTGAACATTCTGACTTATAAATTTAAGAATATAAATGAATGGCATTCATCACCAAAGGTGATGATTATACAGCAATTTTAGTAACTTATCCAACTTAATGTACTAGTTTTTAAAATGTGGCTCTAACATTTCCTTTTCTTCTACTTCCAAATATAAAATGCATCAGAACTAAGTATAATTGTGTGTTAAAGTTATATGTGACATCTTTTGTGACCTACCATTCTTCCATTTAGAAAATCATTGTGACCATTGGAAACATCACTGTTGCACATCTGGAATCAAAGAAGTTATGTACACCCAGGAAAGTTCTGGTTGGACTTGTAGTGACCAAACAGCAACTTGAACTGTCTGTTGATTCACACACAGTCAGAAGCAATTCAGAGCAGCTGTCTATCCTGCATCAGGCAATGATGGCAAATGTTGTTACCTACTTGGGTGGCCTGCCAGGTGAATTCTATTTCTTTTCATTAATTTGATTATTTGTACAAGCCTGATTATATTCAGCCTTACCCGAGCTAGAAAAAGTCTACAACTGTACAAAAAAAACCCAGGTTTTTTCCCAAGTGATTCGTATTTCATCCATTCTATACAGCTTCTGAGGGATCCTGCTTTTCGACAGTAGCATTATTAGGCCCAGTAAAGGGCATGGGTCTTTCTCTAGAGGTTTGAAGTCTTGATTTTCGAGCTAGGGAGGAGTGAGCATTGCGTATTTCTGATATGCCACCAGCTGGCACAATTTAGGAACTGCATCAAGCATGTAAGAAAACCAGGCATTTTTAAGTAAATTGTCAGAAGTGCAGAAGGAGAGGTCAGGTTTCAGTAATTAAACTCTGGGCAATAGATGACTGGCAATCTTTGAGACAGAAAATGTGTTGAAACAGCAAATATTTTGATTAAAGCAAGCTGCGAGTGCATCCCCAGTCTTAAGACATGTACAAACGTTATTTTGTACAGGAAGTGTACACATGCTTATCTGTAAAATAGTTCGACTTCAGGCTGAATCATGAAGAAAAATAGCATTGCTGCAGACAAGGAATTTGCAAAGCCTAAGATCTTGAAAAGAACTTGAAAACTAGTAGAGGGAAGACACCATGGTTACAACCATTACTACTAGCAGAGCTTTTCTATATCCTCTCTTAAAGTTACTTTAGGGAGAATAAGCCACAATTCCTAAGGAAATTCTAAGAGTTTGACCAACATAGTTTTGAATTGACATCCATTTTACACGTAGGCTGCAGTGTCATATCACTGCCCCAGTTACAGTTGGCCTGTATGTGCAGTGTGGGTCTTCTGCAGGAGTCAAGGGTGCACGGGAGTAGAAAGGAGGGAGGAACTGTGTATCCATTGGAGATGATCTCTTTAGGCATTTCTTCCAAGGTAGCTTACACAGGAGAAGCTGGAATTATGGTTCACCCTCTAGACTTGCTTGTCAGAATAGAAGAAAGGTGTGTAGGGCAGCACTGCAGGTATCACAGCCTCCGTCTGAAGTGGTTGTTGCCTGAGTATCCAGGCCTGTATGTTGGCATTTATTTGTTCTCTACAAGTCTTTGTACACTGGTAATCAAGGATGTAACAAGATTTAGGCACCAAATATGACAATTTCTCTTCTAACTTTGTTTTTGAATGCATATGCAGTATCTTGGAAACCAGATAACCAGGTGAGTTCAAATTGAATGTGTAAAATGAGAATAATGCACTAATGGTGCAGTACCATCACATACCGCAATAGGTCAGCGTCGGTATTTTTGCGATACCATCTCTCTTCTTTAAAAGAGAGATGAAGTCAGTATTTACTTAGTAGAGATGTGTCAGTAGGTTAACTGAGCTATAGTAACTTAACAATGATTCCAGTAATTTCTTAGACCTCTTCATCTTTGTGATATTTAAATGATCCTTTCGAGTACATTGCCAGCCACAGAGTAATTAGCATCTTAAGAGTTAAGACCTTGGCTTCAGTCAGGCATCCTAAATAAATAAGAAGCAAGTATTAGTTACTTGTTGGTCCTTAAAAGTGAGTGTAATCTCTCAGTTTTAAAAGGTATCTTCAACATGCAAATTAACAAAAAAAAACCCTCTGTATGCATAAACAGTCTCTACTTGAAGGTCTCAAAAAAGCAACAAACCCCCCCACATTATCCAAAGGACCCTCTTCCACAACAGCCTCTGTTACCAAAAAGAGAAAAAGTAATATAGGAAAACTACTTTAGATCCCTGTGTACAGCCAGTTTGGCTAGACCGATTCATTCACTTACTCTAACTCACCCCTGAAAAGCCTCTGGGATTACTGAGCAGTATAAAAAGGTAGGTAAGGATCCCCACACTGAGCTACGATGTACAGAACTGTATAGTTAAAAGGCACCTAACAAAAATATGCATTTCATGAAGGCCAGAAGTCCCTATTTTTTATACGTTTCTTCAAACTAGTAACAGCATTGAGAGTATGCCTCCTTGTTAATTAATACAGCACAACCAGTGCAGGCTAGATGAGACTTGCACAGTTCTATGACAGCAGTGTTATCATCACCAGAGTAAAAAGAGCAGAAGGGCACAATTCTACAGGAATTTGTGCAGTACCTCAGCTTACAGCAAAATAAAATGACAAGGAAGCAACATTTCTTGTTCCCCAGACAATCAAGTCGATCTTCTAGGAGTGATAGGATGATTAACATCTGAAAAAAAAGGTGATGCTCTTGAGATCAGCTTCTAGGCATCCTCATTCTAGTTGCTGAAGGTACGTGGATCACCTTATGTCTACCTTGTAAGACTCCAGTTGTACCCTAAGACCTCAGAGCAATGCCTGCTTGATTTTGTGCTTAACATACTGTTTCCTGAAGCATATCCATGATCTGATATTGCCATAACCCAAACAATACCTAAATGAGTAACAGATAAAGTGAGTCTTTTACAGAGAATTCCCTTCTAAGAAGCAGTAAGGAAGCAGTAAAATGTGTGGAGTTCCCAGGGGTCCCCTATCTGAGAACCTGCAGTTTTGAATCCAGAGTAGCTTTCTGGCAAAAGCAAGAT
Organism: Astur gentilis; assembly: GCF_929443795.1. Taxonomy (NCBI): domain Eukaryota; kingdom Metazoa; phylum Chordata; class Aves; order Accipitriformes; family Accipitridae; genus Astur; species Astur gentilis. The sequence goes on along the minus strand of NC_064900.1, from coordinate 13,618,626 downwards.
GGTTCTTTCTGTGACCTCTAAAGCCATAAACATCTGTTTGTAGGTCAGTACGAGAACAGTGGACTCCAGGAAACAAACTATTGGTTCACTGTTGTTAATACAGGAAATACTGCTATGAAAAACATTCGCATAAGTTAGGTTTCTGGATGGGAATAGACTCCTAACGCATATTTCAAATTTTACTGACCTCTCTCATCTTTGCTGACTTTATCTTAATCTTAAAGAAAAGGGAGAAGAACTTAAGTGTTTCCTTCCAAATTGCTTTTTTCTCCCATGGCTGTCTAATGCACGGGGAATGTAGTATTCCCCGTGTTTTTGCTAATCTGGAAAATACATAAGAATTTGTATGCCTTGGCCTAATAAATTGAATGTGTTTCTGTGCAGATGTTCCTCTGGGTGCTACGTTAATAACCGCTTTTTATAATGGCTGCATGGAGGTGAAGGTCAACAACAGACAGCTGGATCTGGATGAAGCCATTTCTAAACACAATGACATTAGATCTCACTCATGCCCACTGATTATGCAGTAACCATTCAATTCTTAATTTAACTTTTTTCTTTCAGATATAATTTGTGTAATTAGTCTCATGCCATAATGAAGCCTGTATTATTTTATTCAAGATGTGCCAGGAAAGTAATCAACAGCATGTTTTTCCTCCCTTTCATATAGAATGAGAGAAAAAAATCCCCTCTCTTTTCAGCTGTAAAGAGACAATCAAGATGAAAATTCTGTAAAATGTTCTTTTATTCATATTGGTGATAAATCTTAAAGCTAGATTTATCTTCCATGTTCTTACTATGCCCTTGATATATTTAGTTCGGAGCAAAAGTTCAGGAAGTTCTGTTTAGAACCAATTTTACTTCTTATTTTTCATATATCAGCATACAGTTACGAGTTGCAAATTTTGGTAATGTATTTGAATCTAAACAAAACCAGTCTCAAACTTTTCCAAGCATAATATACAGAGAAAAAAAATCTCTACAGGTTTTGTAACATGTGCTTTTGGTAAAGCAAAAAAATACCCCAGAATCCAGAGCACAAGCTCTCAGTGAATATGTTTACAAGTTGTATCAATATTGGTAAAGCAACTTCAAAACGGAAGTGTTTTTGTAAGTAGCTCAATTTTTGAAAATAGGTCTTGTTATACTGTACCAGCTTTAATTCTTCTATCTTAAGAACCCAGCTTTAGACAGAGTTCTGGATCAGGTCAGGTAATTTGCTTTCAAAGTGGGTTAGAATACACCTCAGGCAATTTTGGAAAACAGAGGAGATGGCTTGAAAGAAGGAGCTCTGGTCTTCATCACAGGACATCAAACTGGACTTTGCTAAGTAAAGTTGAGAATTTGCGGTAAACATTTCTTCCATTTGTGACAAATCTAGCACTCCTCAAAATGAGCACCCTTTAATAGTCCATCATATCATTCCCTTTATTTAGGTCAACCTTGCATTCACAGAGCACCAGAAGAGATTTGTTTGTGAGCTCTCTTGCAGTTGTGTTTCTGACATACTTGAAAGCCTAAATTTTGCTAGTAACATCAGAATGTAAAGCCATATTCTGCTCAACCAACTTTAATGGAACAGGTAATTAGAAAGGTATTGTTTTCCTCAGGTGTGCTCATTTCAAGCATTTCTAATACTTCTTTAACATCCTTTGAGTGCTCTTTCCACTTTCACACAATCAGAAACCTCCCTGTGCAGCTCACCTAGAGGTTTTGTTAACCCCAAACCAAATAAATAGCAAGAGAATTGCTATAAGCAATGAATATATACTCTCATCCATCAACCAGAGAGACATTTATCTGCCAGGATTCTTGACCTGAGATTTGCTTTCTTAGCTTGAGACATTGAAGTGGAAATGTATGTACAGAAGGATGGATTGTGACAATACTCATTTTGAGTATTGCCTTTCTCCAGAGCTATTCCCAGTGACATTAGTGAGGTTTCTTTCATTGTTGAGCACTAACATTAGTACATCAGTATTGCAGAATATGAGCCCATCTTTCAACATTATTGCTTTGTCTGAGGTTATAGTTAACTTCACTTCCCACTTGTGTAATGTAATACAGGATTTGCTCTGACTTTCATACCAGCCAGCCTCAGTACAGTCTCTGAATCTGTCCAGCCCTCGTTCATACGTAGCTGCTTATAAGCAGGAATACCATATGACTGACACTGGGGGGCTAATTGCTTGTGAACTAATAGTTCACTTTTCTAGGATGGCATGTAAAAAAAGCTTTGATTTCTCCAGACTCCGTGCAGGGGTAATAACTGCAGGAAAGCATTCCTCCCTGCTCTCCTTCCATCCCAACACACACATTCTTCAGTTGGGCCTAAGCTGAAGAAAAAGTTGACTGAAATAAGTAGGTTTTGCATGCAAGGCAGAGCTGAATTGGGACTTTCGACACCAAATACACGTGATCGCTATTTACAGTATCTCACGGCAACACCCACTAAATTCTGGAAAGCCCTCTGGTCAGCCTCTGCCTTCCACAACAAACACAGAAATGATGAGATGAGAAACACACAGTAAAGTGTCAGCAATACTCTAAATGCTTGTGTCGGCCTGTGCAACCAGAAGAAAAGGTTTGGGGTTTTGTTTGTTTGTTTTTTTAGCTTTGGTTTGTTTAAGGGTAATAAATGGTATAGAGGTAAAATGAAAGAAAAAAAAAATTTCTCATGCAGTCACCATTTCTTTTTGTTTTCATGGAATAATGTTTTAGGGTTTTGTAGTTATAATGAAACCTCTGCACTTTTTTTTTTTTAATGTAAAAGTGCCTCCCTATTGTAAGAATTAAATAAAGCAGCATTTGCAAGTTTCTTTTCATTTTAAGTTGTATTTGCATATCTTCGCTCATTTTCACTGTGTAATAAGACTTGTTCCAGTGGTCAAATGGCTTACTCAGGAGATTGTGATAATCTTCAGCTTCAAAGAAAAGAGTTGGCTCAAATTAATATGCTATCCAAATAGGCATCCATATTCTCTAGATAAATTTTTAAGTTTATTAATTGTTCAATATTGCCTGAGGAAATTAAGCTTTACTTAAAACTACATGTGGAAGAAAAGGGATCAGTGAAAGTTATTGATTCCTATCTTTTCTCCTTCATCAGATGATTATACCTAAAAATACAATGCAGTACATTTCAGCAGGGGCCATTCAGTGTTTATACAGAACAGCTGCACCTGCTCTGTGCTTTTTCAGCTCCTGTGCACCGAGTGTTAAAAATCAGTATCTCCTAATTTACTTGAAAATGAAATCTAGTCATGGAATTCGTTCTCATTTATACTAAGCAGCTTCCTGCTTACATGCCTGATCAACGTTTACTTTACATTCTTTAATGCTTGCATGTCTCCTAGTAGATTGAGTGCAAACACCTTCACTGTTGATACTCAAGATTAGCTCTAGAGCTGTCATCTTCAGAGAAAGAGAGGCCAAACTCATTTTCAGTCATTCTAGTCCTGCTTATCACTGAACAGTGCACTGATGTTGGTCCTTTGATGTCATTAGTCATACATACACACTTAATATTTTGTTGCCTCAGCAACCTTATTATATCAAAATAACCACCCTGATTTGGGAGCAATTTCATGTTTCATCTGCCAAAAAGAACAGTTATGTACCAAAAAAATGGATACAAAGAAAACCATAACAGCTAATACCAAAGGGGTAAAAGGAAGGCATCACTGTGACTAAAAAAGAACTGAGATACTCACACTCTGGTTTTGTCTTTTCCTGACCACAGTCCCAGAGCAGCAGTTCAGAGCTAGGTGACCTTGGTTCCTGTCATTTTAGATAGCTTGTGGGTGCTGAAGTGCCAGCAAGATGGAAATACCATTGCACTATCACTGGAAATCAGAAGGAACATCTACAAAAAAACTCCATCCAAACTACCTACAAAATCTTCATAGTAACAGGGTTTACTGTTCATGTTTTTAAAAAAATGCTTCCTATCCACAAAACAACTGTACCCCCCATTGTTATACTGGGCATATCCTTTTGCTCTCAGGGTAGTTACATTAAAATAGGAATATGTGAATAAGCAGCTAAATCAAGCTGGTTCCAAGTAAGGGAGCTAGTATGTTGCTTATAGGCACTTGAACCAATCAAGTGGTTGCAAATTGACACAGCTGTATGTAATTCAGGACTTAACTATGTAGGGTTTTTCTGAGTGGTTTTTGTTTGTTTGTTTGTTTTGGGTTTTTTTTAAAGGAATTTGTAGCATTTCAGCAAATTAGGAATGTGGAAAAAACACAAGTAACAAGAAACCAGTATCACGCAACATAGGTTTGCAGAGCCACAGATTCCTCCACCCCACCCCCCCCCGCCTCGCCTTGTCATTCAGGATGAGGACCATGGGAAGCACAACAACATGTAAAGCAAAAAAAAAACACTCACCGCACCCCTCCTCCCTTTCCCCATAAGCAGTTAGGTGCATTTTGGGAAAGTCAGACATGTGCAAAAATAATTATGACAACAGTACTTTTTGAAGTAACATTTTCATACACAAACATTAACATAAAAGCATCCTATGCAGCAATCTGTGCCAGAAGATTTTCAAAGTAGCATGGTGCTTCATTTCTGTCCCTTGATTTTGAAAACACTGAAAAGGCAGAAACCCAGTCCACCTTTGTGTGTTGGCTTCTATCCAGCCTAGTGGAGCACTTGCAGGAGGGACACACACACACACAAAATCAGAAACAACACTGACAAAAAAAAACCCCTCACCAAACAGCACACACACACCAAAACACACATGCCAATTTGATCCAACAGATGTTTTCACCTTTCCTCTCTTTTCCACTCTATGCCCCTCCAAACACATCGACACCTCTTTCAAAAAAAACCCAGCTTACTTTTTAACCTCACTTGGCAATTTTCCATCATCCAGCATGGCAACAGTTTGCTCAAAAGTCAGGGCTGTGTGTGTGCCCCCCCACCCCAAGGCCAGCTTTACAAATGAATGTGTTTGAACAGGCAGGCCTGACTGTAAACTGCAGCTTAAACAAGGACTTCATGTTGCCCTTGAGTATCTGTCACTAGAAGAGTAACCAAAGACACTGAAAGTACAAGAGTCTACTTTGTGATGCCAGACCTGCTATAGATCGAGTCTCTCTCTCACCTTTCCTCATAAGCAAAATAGGTCCTTGAAGCCCTTTCTGAAATTCTCGCTTTACTTTTGCAAGCCTTAACATTTCCAAAGTAGTGCTTTGTTTCTTAATGCTCAGCAGGAAGCTGTGCTTCCCTCCCCTCCCATCCCCCAGTTAAAAGGTAAATAAAACCCAACACAACAATACACTGATCCGCAGTTACAAAAGCCATATAATTAGGTTTTCCAGAGACAGGGTCAGCATCAGCCTCATTCGTCTCCGATCAGGTCAAACTTCCTCTGCTGAAGGCCCGCAGCAGCACTGGCAGGGGAAGCACATGCTAACAGCAATGCTGACACCCGGCATCAGTCAACTGAAGAGGTGTTGAGGGCCACAGGACTGGTGAGCAATACTTCCAGAACTTACTAGTGGGTTTATTTATGATATTATAAATAAAATATTAATTAAAGGTAAGGCCTTAATTAGTGGGACATAAGAAGAGCACTGTAAGACACATGCTAAGGTACATGTGAATTGTTGCAAGGTTTGGGTAGCACAGAAGATACAGAATAAAACTAGCTTTGCTTAAAACAAACCCCAAGAAAGAAAAGATCATGTATAAAACAGCCAATATTTCTGGTTACCATTCAGCAGCAGCTTACCTTTCCAGGAAGGGTTTTTTTCCTTTCTTCAAATTCTAGCATGATTCCCATCAACCAAAACTCTGTATTAAAAAAAAAGAAAGAAAACCACAAACCAGCTGTCATTAGAGCAAGCCTTACTCTTTTCTAGCCTATCACAGAGTGCTTGATCATTCCCACGAGCTGGTCACAGACTCCTGCTGACACAGCCTGTTGAAAAGCAATCTTTCCTTTTAAATCTGGGAGGAAGCCAGCCTTTTGCTGAAAGGGTTTCTTCTGGAACAGAAGGTTGTGTGGATTTAACAAACCTGTTTGCCTGGAACAGGCAAACCCTATCACCTTGTAATTCATGACTTTATATTACTACACTGGGCAATAGAGGCATTAAGCAAGCTGCACAGATGAACTGAAGTTTGTGTCTCAGTGAAGGTTTATACACGCTCTCACAGTCTTTCAGAGGATTCATAAGTAGTTTATTGGCAGCTTCACAAAATCCTCATAGTGAAGTCATTACTCTGCATTTGCTGTTTTCCACAGATGTGAACCAGGATGACATGAGGATCTGCCCCAAAATGTCCTTCCATCTGCTGGGGTGGGCCAAAACCCCCAGTCCTTGGGGTGCTCCACCCCATACGGGAAATGAGATTAGTCTGGGTCAAACAGTCAAGAGAGGGACTGGTGTCCTGTCTTCACAAGTGAAGGCTGCTTTTGTAGACACTTATCTTTTTAGACAAAGGTAAAGGAACATTATTTTCAAGCATGCTCCATATTAAAAAAAAGATTGTCTCTTTAAATACACAATGGATAAGAACAATCTTTTCAAGTAAGATGAGCACAGTTACTGTAGGTCTTTTTTAAAGCAAGATGAGCCTTACATTGTTATTTTCCAAACTTTATTTACACAGGGAAGACTTTTTAAAGAAATAACCCAACAAAAATTAGAAATACAGGCTGAATATTTTCAAACAAGCAGACAGAATACAATCACAATAATTTGGGGCAATATGGGTTGGTAAGTTCTTTTACATGTCACTGAAAAGCCCCATCATTGATTTAAATGACACGAATCTTCTTCTTCATATTTTGTTCCTGCAGAAAATAAAATGGTTTTTACTGCTGTTGTAAAGCAGGTATCTTACTTAAATGGTTACTCTTTCAGCTGTTTGTGCTCTGTAGCAACCTTTCTTCTGAACTGGCTTTAGACTTTCATCAAAAGGTGAAGATACAAGGAGTCCCAAGTTCCTCACCACTAACGATATTAGTAGTTGATGCATTCAGCAATTCCTTGCTCTGTTTTGAGTGTCAGTGATGTCATTAGCCAAAGCCAGTGAAGCAGAGCTATGACCTATGATTTCAAGGGCTGAAAATGTAGTTTAGCTCATCTATAAGAAAGTAAGAACAAACTTTGCCAATATTTCAAACGTCCAGCTACTGCCAGAAGCCGAAGAAACTGCTGCTAAGCAAGTATGTAATTGATATAATCAGTCTTACCTTACACCCTATTGTAGATCTTGATATAAAACCCACCCTCCACTTGCCCCCAAAAAACCAACCACTGAAAATTTAAAAGATGATATTAGTTCCTCAGGAATATGCACAATGTTTATTAAACAGATCCCTGAAGCGCTTCATGCCTTTGCCCAGAATCAATGGGGTTTTCTTCATTATGTGCACTGATTTTTCTGCTGCTAATGTTGGGTTTAACTTCTAAACTACAGAAAGTGTTTGTGTAGGCAGGTGACAAAACAATACATGAAGGAATGATCTCCAAGGGCGCAAAGGGATGTCAGGCATCCACCTGCTGTTGAAAGTCAACCACCCCACTACCTTTCATGCTTCTGCAAATCTGTCTTGTTAGACAGCCAAAAGAACCTGATCTACACACACTACCTCAAAGCCAAAACTTAAATTGTGTGCTATTCTTTACCAGAACAAAGATCCACCTGGGTACAAATACAGAGGTTTATATTTGCAGTCAGAAGAGAAATAGGTCCAAAGATTCTCTGACTTCAAACAAAAATAAAACATGCTTGTGACAGTACTGCATTGGGAGACCAATTTTAACCTGTCCCAGCTAAGTATGATGTATACAGAGAGTTAGAAAGCAACTTCCCAGACAATCCAGAAATCTGATGATTTCCCATGTCTGTTGTACATTGTACTATATATCAATGCATAGCATAATACATTTTTAAGTATTGTGTTGAACATCAGGCGTGTTGGCTTTATGCAGCAATGCCAAGTTTAAACTCCTGCTGGAAACTTTCTATCCAGACTTTTCAGTTCCTAGTGATGAAGAAAGTTGCAATGACACTAGTGACTTTTGCAAACTGCAGCTAGGCTTATACACCACTGCCCCAGGGAGAATGTTGGGGACTCCAGTGTGCTAACAAAATTAATCATCTCCACTTCTGTTCCACCAGAGTTCAAAAGTCCAGTCACTTGGCGTGGCTATGTCTGAGCCTTGGAGGAGAGCTAGCTGGCTGTCACTCAGTCCTTATAGCAGAAAGGAGATGCTAGCTGGCCGTTCAAGGCAAGCAGAGGAGAGAGAGCAGATGGTACCTGTCTGGTTGTTTGGGGCTTATGTTCAACTGCTGTTATGAAGCCCTGCCATCTAGAGGTACCATTGGATGCTCCACTGTTGCGTAGTGTGGAGCGCAGAGGATGCCTATAGATGAAACATCTACAGAAGCAATGACATGTTACAATAACCCTCCTTGCTTTAAACAAGCTGTATTTGACACCAGCATGGAGCATGATGCAAGCCCATTTATGCTGCTTTGCAAGGGGGAGAGAAGGCCCAGGTAGCACTGCAGCTGTTCTGGCTGCCTGTCTGTCGTCTCCACAGACCCTGCAATGTTTATGGGTTGATTTGCAAAAATACTTACAGCAATTTTATGTCTTCATATTAGCTACAAGGATTCATCTGCTGTTGTTCACAAGACTGACTTTTCATCTGCTGTTGTTCACAAGACTGACTTTTCACTAGAGTGCAATGCCAGTTTTGTTACCTTGCCTTACAGGGCAAAAGCCAACCTTGCCCTGTGACCATTTTATTTTGCCTTTATAGCAAGAAAAGGTTGGTCCAAACACTGTCCTGAAGGCAAATTCTCTATTCTATTAGTCCCCTCCTTCCATGTGTTAGGTTTCCCACCTATCATTCACACCGGTGAAAGCAGATCTGTGGATATGCTGCTACTCACTGAATTTTCACATGGAAGTTCATCTGAATACAGTGGGAGCATTTTGAGATCCCAGTGAATGTACATGTCTGACCTACTTAGCTTAGCAATAAAATAATGGCTATGGTAGCTGCCAGCACAGCTTCACTTGCAGTGTGATAGCCATGCTGGGTTCTTGCAGGCTCAGGCACCATCCGCACTGCAGAGCTTGCCACTGGTATTTAGTTATCAATCCCCTTGCTGTTTCATAAACCAGAAATGAATCTGACTCGCTTTCTTATGACTGGGTTGGTCATATAGGACTTTACCTCTTTCTCTGCATTTGTAAAACCTCCTCATTTCTAGCCCTTTCATACAATTTTTCTCAATTCCAGGCTCTTCAAGTCTCCTCATGCTTCTGGATGAGGAAATGCCTATGTGAGCCTCCTCTTCTGATTTGCATCACACATATTCCCTGCCTCTGTGGTTGATCACAAAGTGCGATTCAAAGCACCTGGTGCCATCCTACAACACTTTAGTCTTAATACTTAGGTTATACAGCTCTGCAAGCTGTACTTGCACTTATGGGAGAACATGATCCCCTGCTGTTCCCCTGGACCAGTCTGAGGTCTATCAGAAAGGGATGTCCTGCTTCTAGAGTTGCTCTGAGATGCCATATCCCTCTGTGATGTATTTTTGAAGGGAAAGGTGTTAGCTATCATGGAGAACCTGAATTTGGATGACTCTCAGGGTAGTGACAGTACAGTAAGGCTCCTGTCTAGCCCTCTGAGGTGACATAAACAGGTCTGACTCTGTGTAAATAAATTTACACCTGGACTCACCTTAATAGCTGCACTTCCATCTAGCCCATGCACAGGGACTTGATGGTGCTATGACTTCATAGACACCAGGGTCTGCTTTCAGGTTCTCTGACACTGGTTTTGGGAACTTCTTTCTTCGATGAAGGGTTGAGCCCTTGTTTCAGAAAACACAGGTCTTGCCTTGACCCTTCCAATACTCTACTACCCTGGCAAAAGAGACCCTAACGTCAACATTGACATTAGACAGGTTCCTGCGTAACACTGCGGGGGAGAAGTGTTTTCCTGCTGCTGACCCTTTGGAGCCTGACTCTTTATGTACAGTTGGTTTAAGTGCTGGTCTTCAGCAAATACCTGGAGGAAGCCAGCGCTTTGGATCCGTTACTGGAAACAATCTGTAGATGGTTAGCTGGTCACGCAAATTGTATTGCTCCTACACTTATTAAATGTCTAATTTTCTGCTTTGGAACATTATCACTAGACCTGCCCTCTGCTTCTCCCACCTGCTGAGGGCAGAGGAAGAGAATTAAACAAAGTACTCTGACCCTTCCAGGAAATACACATCTGAAGTTGATGGCCTTACAGAGATGCTGACCAGCTGTTTATTATTTCTCTGGAAATCTTTGTCTTGTTTCCAATAAAACACTTTCTGTCATGGGTTCACTACGTTTCCCTAAGACTGGGGCACTGTTTTTCATTTGTGTTCTCTGTTTCCTGGCCAAACATTGCATTACAACCAGAGAAAGCTTGCAAGAATGTAGCAGCATATTGGGGTGGAAAATAAACATTCTAGGGATATTGCAAGTATTTCCAAAGCAAGCAATATACCCTCAGCAGGGTCAGAATTAAAGTTCATCTGAAAAGGAACATGAACACATGACGGTTTGAGACAGCACAAATAAGATTTCTTATACACAGGACTGCATTGGGGGCGCAGGGGAGCTTCTGCTTACAACATGACAAAAGGTGATAGCCCATGTTAACATATAACTGTCTGCATGTATCAGCTGTGGCGATGTGTCCATTCAGTCTTTCTGCCTTTGCCTCATTGTCAAATATGTTTAATTAAGATACTAAAACCAATGAGAAATGGATGTTTCTCATACGGCTAACTACCGATGTGCTGTCAGTGGAGCATGTATGTGTGGAGAATCAGATATTTTAAGGCCAAAACATCCCTCCCCCCACTGTGGAATTTCTACCTTAGCTGACAAAAATTCTTTCATGTCAAACTAACTCCATTATTTTGGATGACCTGCTGCCACTTTTTCACTCAGTGCTTTGACATAATGTGATACACCAGATCTTAAAGAAATGCTCGTATCTGCTATGTTTATGTTAGCTGTTAAAGCCCACATAGTTACCAGGGAACACACAAGCCAGGCTTATATAAAATCTTTGCTAATACAGTTATCAGCCTGGGACCATCAACTTGGAATTTGGTGGTCTTTCCACATGCTTGTCAGTGATGACTTACATTTTTTTCCCTGGGGATCAGCTATCCATCATCCATTTGCTGTTCCATAAACCAGGTTTCCAGAAGAAAAGTCACTTTCTAAAGGTTATGCAAGATCTGCTGCAGAGAAAGCGCACGTGCATGCACTGCTATCTACGAAAACCCTCTTTGGTTTTCCTCCAAAATCCTTCTTTTTGTCTCGCGAATGAAATCCAGAAATGCGAAGGAACTACAGAGAAGCAGAACCTGCGTGAAGTTCACCGTCGGGGCTGCGTTCAGAGCGGATTCTCCCAGGCGGAGAGCCAGGCCCTGGGTTTCCCGGTGGCGGGCAGGGCCCGAGTTGCCCCACCGACTGCCCTCCCCGGCGGCACCTGCCTGGCCGCCGAGCTCTGAGGGCTCACGAGCAACAGGCCGTTCCCGCTTAAATCACAAGACGCCACGTTCGGTTCCTCGGCCTGGGAATTCCCAGTCAGCTCCAGCCAGAAGAGGCGAGGGACGGGCGGGTCAGCGGGGTCAGCAGAAGCCAGGCAGGGCAGAGCTGCGGCATGACGTGGTGAGGTCTTCTCAAGCGCAGCTCAAGCACCCTGCAGAGGGTCATGGCGCATCCGAAAGGTTTTTGTGTCCCTGCTTCCCCTCGGTCAGGCGCACTGGGGCAGGCGGTAATTCTCCTCATAACCCCGCGGGGCGAACCCGCCGGCCGTCGGGGAGCGCCTGCCGCCGCCGGCACCGCCGAACCGCGGGGTGGCGCTGCGGCACCGGGAGAGACCGGCCGCGCCGGGGCCGGGCGGGCAGGGAGCCCCTCCTGCCCCTCCTCCTCCTCTCCTCCTCCTGCTTCGCCCCCCCTCTTCCTCCCCCTCCTCCTCCTTCTCCTCCTCCTCCTCTTCCTCCTCTTCCCTCTCCCTCAGCCTCCTGTGCAGCTACCATCCCCGCGGTGGTTTAAGCAAGACAAAGACTAGTGCAAAATGGTGATTTCTTCATTTTACAGAAACACTGTCAGGAGAAACCGACTGCATTTCATCTTCTTCTACAAGAGTTATAGTACAAATTAAGTAAGTCCTGACATTTGCAGACTTGTGAAGTCCTGTAAACACACAGGGAACTTTTTTTGTGTGTTTTTTTGTTTGTTTGTTTCTTTCTTTTATGAGCAAACAGGATCTCTCCCCACCGTTGTAAAAGAGTAGACATTTACTTTGGATGAACATTTGAAATGGCATTTGAAGATTTCGTGGAGTAACTGTAGCATGTCTGAAGCGATCTGGGTAAATTCATCCTCCCTTCTACTAGTCATATTGGTTTTGAATTAAAGGGAATTAAGAAGGTTCTATCTTGGAGTTTTAGCAATTACAAATTATATATAAAATCAGGAAAAAAAATTGCAAATAAGGATAAAAGCAAACAATTCCGTAGTCTGGATAGCTACAATCTTCATAAATGAAGAAGAAATATTTGAAGTATATTGGGCAGAAACTACTTACTTTTTTTAGCTAACCCAAAACATTTCAGCAGCAATATACTCTGATGGTAATCTCAGATAAGCAGGGGATCCTCCCCAGTTATATTTTCAAGTGTCTCTAAATGGTCTGGTCCTTCCTGAAGGATTTTCAGGCAATTCTAGCACCTGCAGCACCCAGACTAAGGTTTTGTATCTGACTATAAAGGAGGCTGAAAGCAGTTGCTCAAGGTACAACAAAGGCAACAACCACCTGGAGATGCTAATTTACAGGTTCCGTACACTATTCATGACAAAAGCAAAAAAAAAAAAAAAGGGGTGGGGGGTGGGGTGGGAGGTGTGTTAAGGGATCAGAAATCAATGCTTAAGATCCTGTTATGCACAGCTGGATTCCCATCCACCATTTCTGGTAAAGGTCTCCTACATGTTCAGGTAGGTTGGTCAGAGATTTCTAGCTAGAAACAGCTACCCTATTTCTGAAAGCTACATCAAGACCCTGGAGGGAAAAGTAAAACTAAATCCTAATCCAAAATGAAAGTAGCAAGTCCACATATTCTCATCAACAACATTCTCTGTAGTCAAAATGTGCTGGGATGAAATGAACACATCTGCTTTATATCAACAGGCATTTTGGGTAGCATCTGCACATGCAAAATGTCTCTAAAGTCATAGCCCTGTACCACACAGACAGTAAGAGTTTTATTGCACAGTAGTTGGAGCTTTGACTATGCTATTATTGAACACAGCCTACCAACATAGGTCTTACCTATTGACAGGTCATATGAATGTTTATGTATAGTCTATTTATGCCACTGACTGTAAAATAAAGAGGGCAAAAAAGGCCAGATTAAGTAATTTTCTATGAAGAAGCTTCTTAGGAAGCACAAGATGGGCAGGATGGGGTTATCCTCAAATGTGCTTCAGTCCCCCATGCAGGTGGCAGGTTTTGCACCAAGGAATGGAAGAGGGAGTGTTGAAAAAAAGAGGAGATGGAGTGCATAGCTCTAGGCTTTTTCATTGCTTTCCAGAGCTCCAAAGGGACCAGGGGAAATGGGATATAAACTGGCTGTTCCAACTTACACTGGTGATCAGGCAGGGACCAGGTGGCCCTTGTATGCCTTAACCACAAATATCACTTACAATAACCTTAATCCTTATTTTTCCCCTGAGTACTAGGGATAGGGAACAGAGCTGAGGCCAGTCTTTCAAATCAGCCACACTAATGGTACAGGGAGGTGGGAATACCAGCTTTTCTCCCAGCCATATGAACCACCAAATGTCTCACAGTCCCTGTTCAATTTTTAGGTAGTATTACTTCTTCCTCTCCACTTCTTATCCCAACTGTGCAGTGTATGAATCTGATTTAAACTGAAGGAGCTGGTAAGACTTCAAGCTAGAAGAGAAGGTAGTCTCCCATCAAAAGTCAAGCAATGATAAAAAGCCAGTATTACCTTTCAACTGAATTTGGAACAGTTATCCACACAAAGGAAATTAAGCTGGAAGTTTGATCTGTTTTGCTCTGTATAAGCATGGGTTTGGGTTTTGTTGTTGTTGTTGTTTTGGTTTTGATTTGTCTGTATTAAGGGGAGATTATTCCAGTTTGGAAATATGGAAGTCATACACACGTTTGTAGTTCCCTGGTAGTCCTGAAGCCTTTTTGAAAAGCAGCTTCAGATACAGAATGACATAAATCTCTAAAACAAGGCTGGCTTAAGTGCTAAGATCCAAGAAGAGTGGACTGCTCTTTGAGTTTCTTTAGAGCTTTTGCACGAGTTGCACACTTATAGTATGGCTCTTGTCCCTGTTGTTGTATTGATTTATTCTCATCCCCTTTACTGTCAGACCACTTCAGTATCAGCAGTTCCTCAGGACAGTCCCAAACAATTGGCTCCAACAGGGAAGCTTCCTTGAGCCCCTCCATAATGAGCATTCACAAATGTAATACTTTCAAGCTTTTCTGCTGTAGACTTGTCCTTCTATAGTGGTCTTTTTACATTTCAGTAATATATTGGTCCCATCAACTTGCTGGCAAACTTCCTGCTTCTGATGTATTTGAAAAAAAAAGTATTTATTGTTAGACTTTGCACCCTTGCTCCGCAGAATCTTTTTTGGCCAGCTTTATTATGGCTTCACGTTTAGCTTGCCAGAAGGTTTATTATCTTTTCTATGTTCTTCATTTGGACTTCCACTTATTGAAGTATGTCTATTTTTACTTCTAATAACCTCCTTAGTTTGCTTTTAGCCATACTGGCTTCTCTTCTTGTCCCCAGTTCTCTTAAACTTCAGGAGTATTGGACCAGACTCCAAACACTCTCTCTGAAAATGTCAAAAGAAAAAGAAAAAAGTACCCAACTTCTCGAAAGCTGCCAGAATGGTTTTGTTGTTTGTTTGTTTGGTTGTTTTTTTTAAATTAAATTTGAAACTGAAAAGCATGCCCACCCTGTAGCAGAAAACTAAGGTTCAAAGCAACTTGCTCCCACTTAGATCCCCTCTAAAGTCATCATAGTTTTCCAGGATGAAAATAGAAGCATCTGAGAAGCTGATGGAGAATACCTTTCATGTGGGGAACCCCAGGAGGCAGAAAGATTTTGGTATGAGATTAAGTTCTTCAATATGCAAAACATCTACTTGCAGGTCTAAAAGGTTTAATCAGATCTTATGAAGTGATGCAAGTTCAAAGAATTTAACATGAGCATGTACTGCAGTGCTAGGGAAAAAAATACTGTGATGTTGATAATGCAAGAATCTCTGAAGTTAATAATTCTCAAAGCACGTGCACGGAACTGGCAAAAATTGTGCCCTTAAAACAGTGGTCGAGAGGGAATGTGTGATTTAGTAAATCAGTCAAGCAGTGAGCTTTCATCTTTGGAGCCCTGGTTTATAACTTACTTAAGGCGTTAATTATAAATGTCTTGGGTATCTGTTCCTCACTTAATTAATCTCCACACTTACGTGAAGTGTGAACCCAGATCATAACCAAAAGCTCTTCTAGCACAGGCAGCCTCATCTGACTGGAAGAGAAGGAAAGCAGCTTTGGGATCCAGACAGAGTGGAAAGAAACTCACACCTAAAATCTCATGCATACTTCTGCACCAGAGATGGTAGAAGATTTTGCTTTTTCCCCCCAGCAGCAATCTTCCAAGTCTGAGGATCCTGATCTAAACAGGGATCCTCAAAATTACTGCACAGTGTAACTCCCCAACGAAGAAGGTTTTGCAGGATTTAGTGAGCACCTTTTCTGCAGACTTTTCTTAGTTAGGTTACATTATCTCATGCTGATCCCTATGGTGCATAGACCTGTATCGTTAACCAAGCGAGACAGTTTAAAGCTACCATGGATATCTACGTTATTGTCCTATGACTGTAGAGTAGGCATGCCTATAACCTGTGGTGTCCGGTCCTTCACTGTGCAGTGGCATTAAATTTCTGATTCAAAGAATGTTGTCCATTGAAACTTCATTGATGAAAAGAAAAGAAAGGTGAAAACAGTAAGGAAGGTAATATGAAGATGAGAGGGAACAGAAACAGAGGAAGAACCAGGTACCAAGAAGAGATATAGATCCCGGAGAAGAAAATATGAAAAGCAGCAGACATGTCAAAGGCAATTAGATTGATTTCAATGCTTCAGAACCCAGACTTTTCTCATAAAGTGCATTAAATGGAGAAACACTGGCAAACATGGTTTGTTTAACTGCACTACACAAAGCACTTGTTAATTAAAAATAAATAAGTCAAAACTTAGATTTCTGTGCACATCCTGGTCTTGTGGCCTGTGTAACTTGATTTTTAAAGATTTTTGATGTCTTCTAGTGATGAGTTCATATAGAATAAAGCATCAGTGGATTAAAAAAAAAAGAAGACAAAACCCTTTTATGTTACCATTGCTCTTTCCAACCAGCTGAAGCATGAACATTCTTTCTATGATTATTTTTGCACTTGAGTTAAACATATAATCCCATAATGAACTCAACAGCTTACAGGAGCTTCTACATCTGTCATTTATGCAATCTGTTTATTATTGAAATGGTAGAGATGCACACATATTATTGCAAAGCATTATTAACCACTATAACAACATTTAAACATTAGATGGTAGTAGTTATTTTAGTTTTTAAAGAATTTTCTGGTTTAGTTTTTCTGCACACAGTCAATCTTTAATTAAGATTGCAGTTAACTGAGTCATCACAGGCTTTGTCTGGGTCACTCTTTTAACTTGGAAGCTCGTATGTGTCTATCTTCTACACTACTATAGCACAAGAATTTTCAGAAGTCAAAATTTTGTAGATCAGGGATTATTATATGGAATATCTGACTTCCCCCCCCCCCCCCCCCAAAGGACAGACAAACAATATTTCTCAGATAGTACAGTCTTTGCAGACCCACTGAATATGGCCCTGCTACTCCAAGTGAAGGTCATGCTTGATGAATGATCAGAGGTTTAACATTCTCAGTCTAGCTTCACTTCTGCTCAACACTTGCATCAGATAAAGTGTAGTTAAATAACTAATTTAAGCAGAAAATACTGCTATTGAATGAAACTATGAATAGTTTTATCATTAAGATTTTTCCTGACTGTGACTGCATAAGTTTTACCACTTACAGTAAAGCTATAGCTTTACTATTATTATTTTAATAGAGAATAAAACAACTTTTCCACTTTTTGAGCATAACCAAATGTGTTACAGAGGCATCTGTTTGTAATTGTCAAAGGTCTGGCTTCGCAGCAAGTGTGAAATCGCCAATAACTAACATACCTGCAAATTCCAGTCACCTTTTTTATATAGAAACAAGCTGGTCGATGATGCAGAAGTGCAACGTAGAAAAACGGCAAGGGATTTGCCACCAAAGACATGGCTAGAGTTCATCAGATAACCTAGAAATAATTTCTTTTGCAGAAATACAAATATTATTAAAACACAGTAAAATACATATTTGCCATATCACCCTCTGGGTTGTTGAAATAACTTGGAAATGTACTGCTTAATAGCTTAACACTGGAATCCAAATAGATAGCATCTCTTTTTATTTAAAACTTCTGATTTGGGTTTGATTTCCTAGCTTTTAGCAACTAGCTTTTGAGTTGTGAGCGCTTGAGAATGCTGTTATTTTTATCTCCTTTTTTTTACCAGTCAAGTGTAACAAAAACCTAGCTTTCCATACCTAATTTCTTCTCATTGCTGTAAGCTCCATGTGTGCACACACTTATAGAGGATCATAGCTTCATCTGGCTCTTATGGACCCAAAGTGCTTCAGAGGAACAATTTTAAATGTTACCTTTAGGACTCTCATTGAAACAAAAGCGTAAAGTTCCAGCTGCATTGTAAAATTACAAAGCTAAAGTGAATCTCAGTTTTTATTTTTCTTGGAACCCAATGGGCAACCTTTGGTTCAGAAATCAGCTAGATGAAGGATCATGAATTCATGGCTCTTGAGCCTCTTGTTGTTCACCAACAATTCAGGTGGTGTTGGCTCAAGCATGCAGGCAAAGTCCCGCGACAGCAGCAGCGTCGCGGTGGTGCCAGCCCTATGGTAATCCACATACCCAGTGAGATGATGGAGTGACCTAATGGGGAGCGTTTACTCCGCTCATTAGTTCATCCCCACCCTTGGAGAGGCAGGTAGGCTCCTTCAGAGCACTGCTGGTACCTCCCACGTGACAAAGCTTTCCTGAAGCACTCTTCCCAGGTTTGGCTTTCTGGCTCCCAGTTCCTTCAAAATTTCCTGATGGTACTCCTAACATCAAGCAAGTTGTTTGCTCCACAACTGGATATGTCTTCCATTTTGTTTTTGACTCCTGAGTCAAGCAAAAATCGCATATCAGTTGGGATCTTGCTTGACATGAAAAGGTGTTATATCCGCAAAAAGCATTAGTTCCTTAAGGAAAAAAAAAAAAAAAGATGCAGAATATACTAAAACTGTTTTCTGTGTGCTCTGACTCAAAGTGTGAAGACTCTGCCAGTCAGATTGCTACATGGACGTAGAACAGTCTATAGAAGGAGTGGGACACAAGGAGATAGAATACTTTTATCACTGAATCTGGAAAGTTAACAAGACTTTCCATCTACATGGGGAAAAAAAAAAAAGGAGACACTCTCAAAAAAATAAAAACTTCATGCAAATGAGTAGGTGCTCAAAAAAAAAAAAAAAAGTAATATTTTTTTTTTCCACTTCAATGGATTCTGTTGAAATGTCATTCACCAAAATATATTTCAAATAGTTCATACAGTCTGTCCAAACATGGACAAAAATCCCACAGTCTTCATGAACATTTTGTTCTTTCATTTTCAGGTCTACACTTCTGACTGTTTTGTTGGGGCACCACGAGGCAGGCAGAGGGGTGTAATACTCCAGGGAGTTCAGCAGGAGTGGCAGCTTAAATAGGAGCCATCCCTGTGTAAATAGTTTGACAGTCATTTAAATCTCATTGCTTCCTGATCAGGATCGTCATCTGATGGCCTTATCTCCATATGAGAGCATCAGATATTTTAATAACCACACCATTTTTCACCAGCAGGCTATGAATATTCAATAAAAAATGTTTCCTAAAGTATTTCTTATGCTGGCCTTTTTTTCTTCCAAATGAAATTTAAAATAAAATGAGGAAAAAGTCACAGCTGCTTGCTCTACATTCCAGTTTTCTAACTTTCTTGCTGTTGCTTTGCATAATACTACAACTATTGAATAATCACAAGAAATCCGGAGTTGTAACTACCAGCTTCCACATCTTTTGCTCTGCTCTAAATGCTTACCCTTAAAGACTTGAAAGAGGCCCAGAAAGTAGTAACCACCACTGCTCTATCTGTCACGTTAACCTCTTCTTTGTGGCTGTTTAACAAGAAAAGATGGTGTAGATTGTACTAGCCTGACACCATAAGAAGAAGCTTCAGTACAAAATTAATCAGAAAAAATTACTTTCATTCCTTTATCCAACTTGTAATCAGAGAAACCAGTGATTGCAGGAGCACAGGAACTGAGGTCTGTTGATGCCCAGCTGCTCTCCCTCAAAATTGATACTTGGGCAATGATGACAGTCTTGTTTTACCTCTACTACGCCACCTGAATATAAAAATAGATTAGGGCTGTCAATATAGCATTTGACAGGAACTACAGATATTTAGGATCTGGAATGACTCCTACAGAAGTCAATGGAAGTCTTACTAAGGATTTTAATGAATGTTGGACCAGGTTCAAGGACAGGGGAAGAAAAGGTTTTGCTCCTCTGAGCACCTTAGGCCTATTCTGACCTCCACTATAATGTTTTATTTTTTTCCAAGCATTTAACAGGAACAAATATTTGTATAGGTGTTACACAATTGTGCTATGGGGAAATGTTGAATTACAAAATAAACTGCATTCCTGATAAATTGTAATTACTGCCCAGGAGAGTGAACACCAAGAAACTGCTTCCTTTCAGTTGTGGGAACCAGGCATGTGCTGTGCACCTGATCAGAAAAAAAAAGAAATAAATCCCCCAAACAAAAAAAAAAAAAAATAAAATTCCCACAACCAGAGGACTAGCACGGATTCACACCAACGTGTTAGGGATTTCAGAATTCTGCGCAGATGTCAGATAGGCGACTGGGATAAGAGGGACCAGTGCCTGGTAATTATGGTTACATGAGCTGACATAAAGGAAATTTGAGATTAGAAACTCTCCTCCAAATCCAGAGGCCAGAAGTATACCTCCTGTTTACCAGAAGTAATCCCTTTCACTTCCATGACATGGCTCCAGATACACATAACAAATGCAAAGGGCAGGATCTGGCCTCTTCATGTCTTGCTTTTTCCACAGTGCTGTATCAAGAGTGTCAAAGATGTGTCACCATCACCTCAAAATGTTAATAAAACCCCAACTATATGTCAAGCCTCAAAATTCCGGAGATATGCTAAGAAGTAGACTTAAAAATAATAAAAGCTTAGGTCTTTTAATTTGCCCACCTCCTTTCACAGCATGTAAAGTTCACATATTTTGGAATTTTTTCTAAAGCCACAAGGGCCAAAAATATATTTATTTTCCAACAAAACCTGAAATTCTCAGGTGAAAACCAGGTTGCAGTCCGTATTGTGAAATTCACGAAGCTGGAGGACTCAGCAGTGACAAGGTGACAGACTCGTCAGATGAGACCAAGAAGTGGCTGGCCAGCCAGAGTTAGCAGGGGCTGATTCTTCTTAAAAGCCAGACAAAACTAAATTGGAGCCAAGAGGCTTGTGGCGTGGTAAGCATGACCCGAGATCACATTCCTACCCGGTGCTCCTGCGTCCTGCCGTACAGGCAGGACTGCTGCTGCCATTGATCCCTCAGCACACGCCTCTGCCTACACCTACACCTACAATTCTCCTCATCCGGGCTCCCGCCAGGCTGACAGGGATTGAAGTGCTCTTCCCCTGGTGTCCATGGTTGTCCCAGGGCCTGCCCGCCTGTCTCTTTTCACAGAAGCGGGAGCACAGAGTCACCATGTGGGGCCCCAAAGACCCTGCCATAACTCACTCCCCTTCCTCACCAAGCCCGGGGCTTACACACCCCATTTGCCAGAGCTCAAGCCTCTGCATACCCTGGGGCTCACAAACAACCCTCCAAGGGAAAATGAGAGCTGAGGGGCACAAACAGCTTCCGTGAACAGGTCTTCAACGAAAGACAGACACATGTGAGATATAAGGCTGTGGATCAATAAAATGGGCACATTTGTTTCTGTTTCCTCACCAAAGTGGAGCAACCTTGGGCTTAGGGCAAAGTCCTCAGAGACGTCCTCAATCTTTCTCTTACAGTTTATAATTTTCCTCTGAATCACTGGAGACAGAGAAGAGAGACATTGTCTGTCTCGCCTCTGTCCCAGCCAATTTCTTTTTGATCTGCGTGTCTGGACACGCAGTTAAATAGAAAAAAGTTCTTCAGCTCCTCCTTCCTGAGGTACCTTTTTCCTTCAAAACCAGGAGGCTTTGCTTCTCCAGCCACTCCTGATTTTTCATTTCTATTATCTGTGGGGGAAGAAGGATACACTCTCCACCTGTCTACCTTTTGGAGAAGCTACAGGAATCAGTTCTCATACCTTCTGCGAATCTCTTGTCCTCTACCCATGTTTCCAGCTAAACATGGGATGAGGAAGGCTCATTGATATACCATTATCCCCAGCTTCTCATCTGGGAAAAGATCAGAACTGAGACTAGAATGCTTTAGCAATAGCAGGAGCCATGCTAAAAAACGACCTGTATTGTATAGATGTCAAAAGCTTCCCAACTGGACAAAGGTTGAGGCAATGGCTTTGCTTTTCTGCCACTACTGCCTCTTCCAACCGACCAGCTCTCGCCTCTCTCTGTAATAGCCCCATTCAGAAAGGCTCAGACACTACAGAAATTTTCTGTGTATTTGTCCTCACAGTTCTCCCAGAAGTAGGGAAGTGCACCTTTTAAAATAAATGGGAAACTGAGGTGTAGAGAGACTGAGTAGCACACCAGAGGTCACACAGGACACTGTGGGGTAGCAGATCAGGCTCTCAAAGGCCAGTTTCAAGTGCCTCAGCCACTCAACCACTCCTCCTCCAGTCAGGTTTGGAGCCAGGAGATGATGTCTGAACACCCTTTTAATAAAAAGAAAACCAGGTAAAGCTTTCAGCTATAGATCCAAGACTCAGCCTTAATTCTCCACAGAAGCTCGGTTTGCTCCAGTTTCAGTCCTGGACAGCTAAAGAAAATGTTCCGGGCCGCATCCTCCATTCATTCAACCCTGCACAAAATCACTCAAACCAACACAGCTTCACCAAAGAGTTGCCCACACACCTTATTTACTTCTCATTCCGTGGATGTAGCCCTCACCCAGATGACACTGAATCATGTAAAGCAGAAAAAAAGGTGACACATTGTGAAAAAGGGAGGGAGAGTGTAGTGGAGCAATGCCATTTCCCCTCCTGAATTTCTGTAAAATCCTGCCTTTGCTAGCATATTACTTTAGCAAATGAAGGGACTATAGGTCACATTTAGGATGAAGTTCAGCCTCCACTCAGCCTCCACCTGTAGCTGACAGCCGGACCATTTCTCCAGTGCAGCCAGTTTGTTAACACTCATAACTTGTCCTTCTAAGCAAAAGTACACCAAAGACAATGGGGGACTCGGACTTCGGGCTGGATAACAAGTATTTAGATTGCTTTCCAACTCAATGAGGCATTTTAAGCTTTTCATTAGCAGTAATTACGCAAGAAGCAGAGGTCACCACCAGCAATTTTACAGAGCTTAAAGAGGCAGGAATCAAAATGAATCTAAAGTTAGAAAATTAAATTGTACATTAACACAAGAGGCAGCTAGATGGAAGCTATTGTTACTGTGAATCATTGCCTTGAAAAATTGTCTTTTTTTTGTGTGTGTTGCTTTTTTTCAACTTTTGACTATTAAAGCACAAAAGTTTTAGGTCCAAGGTGATATTAACAGGACTCAGCGAGGTAAATGAAGAGAAACATCACATTGAATTAGCCCCCTAAATTATCATGCAACTATTTATTTATGATTTCAGACAGGGAACAAGAAAAATCCTGTCTTTTGGCAAACAAAATCTTTCCCTCATTCTTCCTATCTAAAATACATCAGGCCAAACCAACCCAGAGAGAGCTAGAGATTTTGGTTACTGATGTAGAAACCAAAGTTCTCTACCCCAAAAGTGCTTCCATGTAAGCGGATTCTGAGCAGCGACATTTATAGGATCACAGCCCTCGTGTAAGATGCTGCTTTTCTCTCCGTTAATATTCCAGGAGTAGCAACAGAAGAGCTGTAACACAGCTGGAGGCACTTGGAAACCATTCTGATTTACTGAAGTAGCTGCATACAGCACTGTGAAGCTGACCCTCGTGCTCCTTCGAGAGCGATCCCGCACTTAGAAAATTCATCTTTCATTTTCACACCACATGGGTCAGAATCCCCGAGAGAATGCGGACTTTCTAATGCAATGCGCCTACTCTTCGAAGGGTCGTGGTGTACAAAGCCAGCCTCAGTGCTCAGTGTGAGTGCTGATGCTGGGCTTTCCACTCAGCATGCTTCCTCGCTCCAGGGCAGCTACAGACTTGTTAAGAACAAATGCTGATTGTGCCCATGCACAAACGTTGAGTAGGAGGATGAAGGCAAGCAAAGACTTCTTGAGCCTTTGCCCTGTGGCTTGCATCTCTGTAAAGACAAGCTACATATTGGCTGCCCAGATCAAATTCTTAAGAGGTATTTGAACCTTTAACTAAGCAAAGTTTCACAGAGAGATGTAATCAAGGACTTCTATCAAGCTGGAAGTAGCTTACTGATGGGAAACAGACTTCCTGAAACAGGGAAGCATTATTCCCCACAAGGAGAAGGACAACCTGTTTGATCTGACAAGCATACAGATTCTTTAGAGAGCAACCAAGTTTCCCGTAACAGGCCTGTTCTCTAAATGTCACTACTGTCCATCCAGAGGAACTTCAAATATTGGCAATGTGATTATTCTAGGTTGGCGGTGCTGAACAAGTAAGTACAACCTGGCGCATTAGTTTTCTTTATCCATTTTTGATTCAGGAGCTGAGAGTTTCAAATGGACTGAGCAACTCAGGAACAGACATTTGTAACCATCAGCAGGACGTGCTCCAAAATCACAGAGCACGTCGAATGTCTTGTTCTGCGGGAATCAGAAGAGGCCAAGTCCTCGGCAAACTCTGCTAACAAGTGAAGCTCATTTGGCTTTGAGAGCGATACGCTGATTTTTAGCAGCTGCCAAACTATCCATAATGGCTTTAAAATACACTGTAATATAACAGGGTGAAAGTCACAATATATTCTTACAGACCTACAGAAGCTGTAATTTCATGTTCAAGCTGCAAGATACTGGATTCCTTTAGAAATGGTTGTGAGTTCACTTCCCGGTCGTGCTAGTAAAAGACCTCTGTGATTATAGGGCACGGGAGAACCAAGGCTCTATAAATGTGAAGTAATAAACTTTCCTTACCTAAATAATATAAGGGCTGCATGTTCCTGTTTGAACTACAAGCTCTGATGGTACAAGTTAAAGCAGAGTATGAGTTAATTCATTCAGGGGCTGCTACTGGATAAATAATACATAATAACGGCAAATAATAATTCACAAAAGGCATACATTGAGTTAAATAATGTGGACTCTCAAACATGGAGAACTGCCTCCTCGTAAGAAGTCTTTAGCTTTGATTAATCATTTGTAATCTGATCAAATGGAAGAAAGCAAGCTGCCTGGTGCACGTGACTATTTTCCTTTTCTTAACAGCTGACCCAACAATTGGGCACCCTTTTGGGTTGAAGAACGAATTAATATTCCTTAACTGTCTTGAAAGCATTTAAAGACTGAAACAGGCTGCATATGGGGATGTAGCTAAAAGTGGGTTAAATGGTAAGGAATTAGCTGCATATAAACCATGAATCAGTCTTTTTTGATGGTAAGACTGTAATTTCAGCTTTTTGCCTTTTCAATATGTTTCACAAACACAATAGGCAGGCTTATACTGAAATACGAGCAAAATATAACTCTTCTGTTGAGTGAACCCATTTCTTTTCCTTCTTTACTGCTCTCTAGGAACCAGGAGGAAGGTTCGGTGCAGCACTGCAGACACTTTCTGAAGTTGTGTTTGTATGATCAAGCCCTTCAAAAAACATGAGGAAAGATTCACTTTAATGTTTGCGTGTCCCATTGGGAAATGAAAGACATCACCAATATGCTCAGCAGATCAGACTTTCTGTGTGAAGCCATGCTTTTAAGTAGTTCAACGTGACTGTCCATAAAAAGTTGATGAGTACTAAACAGATGATTTCTTCCAGCTAAAATTTTCCCCCTTCCTAAACTGAAAGTAAAGCTTGTATTTCATGTTTGTTTGTCAAATTTGGTTTTTTTTAATATTATAATATAATAAATACTTACAACTCTATCTGAATTCACAGAGTAAAATTATTACTGTTGTTTGGAAAGGAGACTAGAGGTAACGCAGAAGTTCAAGAAACACCAAATGAGGAATGCATTAACTGAGGAATGCAGGAAAAAAAGCAACACTAAAAACCTCTTCAGATTCATCTTAGAGTTTCTGTCCCAAACTATTTTAATTGGAGCCATTTTATGGTTCAATTCACTTGGACTCCTTGATTTGAAAGACAGTGTCAGAGGCCTGGTCTACACCTTGATTAGTAACATAAAATCTGATCAAACACACTGGGTTACACAGGGACCCGTGTAAAAAGCAAGTTAAATGGAAAGAGGGTGCAGCCGTGGCTGTTTTAATCACTAACCACAACATCATGCTAACTTGAACAACAATTTTATAAGGATTGATTAATACTATACAAAATCTATTTCCTTTTTATATGCAAAATCAATGTAACCACAATAAGAATAAAACATGAAAGAGATTATGCTTCTCAGCAACAATAGCAATAGGGTCTAGAGGATAGGAATGCCTTTTCCTTCTCCTATTCATGCATGTCCTTCTGTTCATAGCATGTTGGGACAGTGACACCGACGATGAAGCACTGCAGGGATTTATTGCCAGTTTGGTAGGTAAGGGGTGAACAGCTGGTTAAGGAAGAAAACATGTCTGAAGCAAAGAATAAATTGAAGAGTTCCTGGCTGCAGTTCACATCAAACTACTATAAATTAGTAACACAACTGGGCCACTTAGTCACCTGTTCCAAGAACGGTTTTCTCTACTTGGGTCAACTAAATGATCAGATCATTTAGTGAATGGATGCAGTGATTCCTGACCCCCTCTCAGAGTTTTTTTTTTGCATGCTGATGCATGGGTATGGCTGTGGGGCTTGGAGCAGGCTCAAGACGGACCATCGATCCTGTCTTCTCTCTAGTCATGATCATACCTGAACCTGTATTGCCCAATATTTTTTTTTTTAAATAAAGTTTATCATGCCTAATACAACCACATTAAGCCTGAGTGAGTTCTGGAGCACACTCCAGTAGTCAGAGCCAGGAGTGTTTGGAGCTGGTCCTTCTTACATTTAACCACAGAGAAGATAGCTAGCAGGAAAGTTAACTAGAAGTTTAGTACCTTAGTTCAGGTTTACCAATAGAGAAATGATCTTACCTTGATAGCATTTTAAGGAAACATTTACAGGAGAAATAAAATAGATACAAGTGCTGTTTGGGCATTTCTCTTGTAGGTAAAACCTTGTGAAGTTTGATAGGAATTTAATACATAAATTTATAGATGTTTACTACAGCTGAATAGAAGTGACTTATAGAGGCTTGCAGTTATGAAAGCACTCCTGCCTCTGGCGGAGAAAGGCCAGCTAAGAGACTGTCCGCATAACACGGAATGAAATAATTTCTCTTTTTAACTATCCTATAGAGTCCTATGCACATGATGTAATACTTTCTTCAATTCCAGAGAAGGTATCATTTCCTATTAGAGTCCATTGGGTGTTTGTATGTAGGTTTCCTTTCACAGACTCCTTAGCATAGCCAGAAAATTCGTTTTCTCTGTGTAAACTAAATGGTGTAGCTCTTTTTCCTCTGATGTCATGTGATGTCTGTCACCACTAAAACAGCCTACATGCAGCTGAATCTTGTTTTGGAGCCTATACTCTTGCATATGGTTTCTACATGGAGGCAAATATCACTGCAACAGAGCTATTTAACTAATATATTTTCACACAATGATTAATTTCTCTTTTATTTTCAGCATGAAAGTCTGTGGCATAGACCCCCATATGGCAAAATAATAGGCTGAAAGATTAGCCACCACCACCATCTGTTACTCGTCCCCGATTTCACTCCCTCTTTCAAGGGCTGATTGCAATTTCAAAATCTTTCTATTGAATGAGTCTATTTTCTTTCAAGTTATTACCTAGATGACTTCAATAATTCTATATAGATGGGGCCTGAAAAAGAAATGCTGAGAGCAGTGAACGCGCGTAATACATTTGCATAATGCAGTGGAAGAGAGGGTGCTGTGAGAAGAAATTCGCAGGGCTGGTGTCTCGATTCACCCGTTGGTGTTTACAAGAGTGTAACTCCGTTGCCTGCTTTGGACTCACTCCAGAGAGCCATGCTGCTGCATGGAGAAATGAGGTCTTCAGCGTCCCATTTCTTACCGAAGTCATCCCTTGTGTACAACAGGTGAGAGCCAAACCATTTCTTCTTTTGGTATGCCTATTACATGCTGTTTTCTCTAGATGAGTACTTATGTATATATAGGTGAACTTATTATGTCGAAAGCATAGGAAGAAAGTAAAAAGGAGAGGCGAGGAAGGAAGGCTAAGGAAAGCCGAAGAAAGAAGAGCAAGCGTATGTACGGAAGCATGAAGGGGAAATCAATAAAAAAAGTATTCTGTGATCAAGGTCCCCACTAATTTGTATGACCGACAGGCTCCAAGTCAAATTAATATGCCCTGTACCTTTAGCATGCAGCCCTTCATATGCATGCCAATCTTTGCAGAAGAACTTTGCCACTTGAAGGCTCGGCACTGCTGGCACAGCAGACACTGGTTGCGCTGCGCTGCGCAGTGCTCCGTGATAAGCACGAATCATTCTTGTGGATCAAGGTAAGGCAACCAAGCCTGGTAAGCACACACATGTTTAGCCTGTGGCAAATCCTACTGAAAACAGAAAGAAACCACGCTACTGCTTATTTTTTGCTATGGGAGGCACTACGAAGGCGTAAGCTGCATCTCTCCACATTTTACCGGCAGCAACGCTGGAAACACTATTGCTGTTTCTGAAACAGAAATAGAAACAAATAGCACTTCTGATAGTAACCCTACTTATGTTCCCATTTGAGCAGGAAAAATATGCTCACCTTTGTCCCTTTGGACAATGTTGTATTTAGAGGTGCCCTCTTCCTTCTCTGCCTCTGTGTGCAATTTTTAGCTGGGGACACCCCTTAAGGCTGCAACGTTTTCCCTGTTTAAACTTTGCAACTCTATGTACAACATGGCATCAATGAAGAGTGACATTTTTCTAAGATACGGGTAAAAATGTTCAGCTTCTTTAGCAATGAAATGAAATTTCACTATCAAACTTTCAGTCTTGAGCAAACAACGGGTTTATTCCAGACCATCATTAAAACCACTTAGGCTACAGGATCTGCCTGTGTTAATGCCCTTCTTTTTACACAAGCATAGAAAAATATTTAACTTGCAGCTTTTTACTCCATTCTGTCAGCTGAATGAATGCTAAAGTGTCAGGACTGGCCTGCATTTGCTCCACAAGCTGACTCAAACCACACGTGTCTTGAGCTACTGAGGTGTGGGCATATCGCAACTGTGAAATCCCACTCTTCTCCTTAGCCTGGTCTTGAGTCCCATTGCCTGTAACATCCCCTGTCAGCTTTATGTTCTAAATTAGACTTTGGGCGTATGAAAATGACTTCCCTGCTTGTAGAGTGCCTAGCATATCATCAGGAAGCAATAAACAAAAACCTCGAAGAGGTACTTCATGCCACATGGAGTGAACTTTGTTTTCTATATCCATCACTTCTATTGTTCACTATGGGATATCAGGCCAGATTCTCAGTGCAAGTAAATCAGCGCAGCTTTGCTATGCCTGACAGAGCTGCCCCAAAACTGAGCTACTAATGTTTATGTGCAGGAACAGCCTAAATGTCACTCTTATGTCTGACTCATGATTCAGAAGACCATAACTGTTTGACATGGCCCATGTATTTGTTATTTTAGGGGGCTGGTTGGAAGGAGATGGCAAAGGTTTAGGAGTCAATGATCTCCATCAGCTCTAAAAACAAGGCAAGACTGCTGGGCTTTGTTTTCTTTTGGGAACTTTCCAAGCATCAGTACTTTGCAAGTTACCCCCATAGGCAATTCAGTGTCTGTTTCAAGTTAATGTGCTTTGTTTTTCAGGCCACAAATAAAATCAGAACAAAGTAAAAGTTCAGAATTGTTTGAAAACAACCCAACTTGTGTACCGTGTGAAAAGAAAGGTAAAAAGAGGGTCAGGGAAGCTGGGAGTAGAAAGGGCATGGGATACGGAAAATCTCTCCAGAGGAGGGAAAGTGATTTTTAACACACAGAAGAAGGATAAACTGAAGAGAGGAGAAAAAAGATAATAGTTAGAAAGTCTATGTGAAAATCACTTTGAAATACTGTAGGTCCCTTTGTCCTGGTGAGGTTCTGGTCTCGCTCATAAGAGAGTCAAAGGGACTGAAAATGCTAGCTCTCGTGTTGCCTTTGTATTAGAGGCATATGAAGAGGATGACAGCAATACAATCAAGATACCAGGCCAAATTCTGCCCTTAATTGCAGTCATTCAACTACTTTAAGAACCTTGTTCAGTACAATCTTTTAATTCTCTGATTCCTGAAAAAGCTATAGAAACAATGGAGGCCTTGCATTAATCAGATATCAAACACACACATACCTTTGTTAAAACAAGCACAACCATAGGAGGATTTAGAGGGATTTTTTTTTTTTTCATAACAGCAAAGAGCTGTTAAGGGAGGTACCTTTGTTTCCAAATCTGTGATCATGATGCTGTGTTAGTTGATTTTCCTCCTACCTTATCATTGCTTTCATCCCACAGCTCTTTTCTCAAGGATGGCAGCAGAGTTAAGCTGCTAACTTGGTGCTTGGAAGACCCAGTTTTACAATTCTTCATCCCTTTACAAATTTTGGATGAATCTGGGGACAGCAGTTCCCATCTGTCAAGTGGGGATTACATTTTCCCTTCAACATAAATAGGGCAAAGCAAAGAAAACGTATACTTCAGTGACGGGGTCTGTCAGTACCTTTTCTTGATTAACACCTTTTCTCTCCTGTATTGGATATATTGCTTTGTGAAATCAGCCTCAAAAATTTCCATTGACTACCATGGAAACTGCATTGGGCCAGTAGTAGCCATAGTGATGCCAGATGGTAAGAAACTATGCATATGACTGCGATAGAGAATTGCTCACTGAATATTAAATTTGGATGAGTGCATTGGATCCAAAGTAATCAGAGTTGAGCACAAATGCAGACAGGGAATCACCCCCCAACACAAAACCTAGTTAAAAATGATGCAAATACTTTGTGAGAAATTAAAGCAGGGTAAACCTACATTCAGTGATGCAACCATTTACCCACTATCAGTGGGGTGGTTTCACTCTTTGATTCACTGCATGGGTTCATCTTTCCATGAAGATAAGCAAAAGAAAGGAAGAGAAATAAAAGGCAAAAAAAGCTGATTTTACTAATATGAATGCTGAGCAAAGGAACCAGCAGGCTTAAAGAACTGGAAATGTGAGATGAAACCTTTGAAATCCATGTAATCTCTTCAAGACTGGCTCAAATTAGCGGTGATCCATAGCCATTATAATACTTGGGTGAGGTTTGGGTAACATCCAGGAACTGGATTTGGATTCTTAATCCAGGTAAGAGCAGATGTTCACATCAAGAAATTCAAAACCCAGACCAGCATTTTCAGGCAGTTGGAAGAAATGAAATAACTAAATCTCATTTGTGACATTGAAAGGAATTGTGTCTTTGTCAAAAGCCAGAAATTAACAGGGCCAAGACAAGACTTCCTTCCTATACTGCTCTGTTTAATAGTAAACCTCAGTGCCTGGATATTACAATGGGGACAGCCAAAGAGAAATTCAAGACAGATGAATGGGTTAACAGTCACCTAGGATAAGAAAGTCGGTAGAACAGAGAGAAATTTTTATCGCTCCTGTAAACTGTGTGACTATGCTTTGCACTATTTATTTTTTTGTTTTTGTTTTTCTTCTGAAAACTACTCAGAAAACTCTGCTTGAGCAGAAAACCAGCACAAGCAATGTAGGCTTCACCGGGCAGGGGAAAATTCACAATGTCCAGTTATTACCTTGCCCAAGCATTTTATTTCCTTTGCAGGAGATAGGGAGACAGGTCCTTAGCTATCAAAAGACCTCTTGCTAGCACCAACAAAGAGAAACAATTGAAAAGCAAAGCAACATTTTATATTCCTTTCGTGATAAATTTTCAAGATTTTCTTATATAAGTAAGGAGCAGTGGTAGACAAGGAGAGAAGTATACAACGCTCTCCTCTTGGATGATTAAAAACCCCAAAACAAAACAGAAAAAGAGCCATTTTAGTAAAGCTGCAATAAGAAAAAGAAAAAAGGAAGCTTTGCACGCCATGGACACAGCTAGAGGAGCAGTCAACAAGGCGTGATTAACAACAGCTTGAAAATGTTTCTCCACACACAAATTGAATCCATGAGAGAATTTATTTTCGCTATTGCTCTTAAAATTAGTCTGAGGGTGATCTTCCCAGATAAGCTAGGCACCTACCCGACGTCTAAATGTATTTATTTCCACAAGAAGAGACACTGATATAACGGCAATTTTGTACGACGCAAATCACACTAAACCATTGATTTTTTAAGTTCAGCAGCTGATCTTGCATGGCTGCTTGCAAATGCAGGCAAAGAGACCACACTGATGGCAGCAGTAAACTGAACTCATGTCTCACATTGGCTTGAAGATGCAGTTTGACAAGTGCTGCTTAAACAAACCTGAGCACGTCAGTTATTTTCAAATTATTTACTCGTTACAGTCTCTCGCAACATAAAAGCCAACAATCAGTCATTAGCACGCAGCACAGGAAATTTTCCCAGGGTATTATGTATCGTGTTTGGACAGTTGGAACTCACAGCTATTATTTATTCACGCCACTATAAATTATTCTTCTCAAAATGAACCCGAGTCACGTAAACGCTGACTTGGAAAGTACCAGAGGCCTCTCTTTTCCTGCAGCATGTATATTTCCTTTCTAATAAACTTCCTGCCTAAAAATGGAAAACCGAAGGCTAGTGGATCTTAGGTGTTTAAAATCAGTTCCCTAGAGGCACGGGGAAAAGGAGTTTGGTTAACATTTGCTGTGTCCCTTTTAAGGCTCTAAATTTGTTGAGGGCTTACATTGTTCCAGCGCTGCAAAACAACACCGCTGAAACATGAGAATAACTTTCATACTGGTGTAAGCATCAGATTATTTGTCACAGGCTTCTTCCTTCCCCTTTTTTGTGGTTTTTTTTTTTTTGGTTTGTTTGGTTGGTTTTTTTCTTTCTTAAAATACATATTTTGTCCTGTCAAACAGCACCCAACTAAGGACTCTAGATATGCAGCAGTTTTGAGTAACTATGCACAGTGTCACTTACAGCAAGGAAGCCAGAAGCAGTCAACCAGACCGAGTCAGCCCTCCATGCAGTGAAAAGGCTTTTGGGACACAGATGCTGTTCATATTCCCAGCATGATGCAGTCTACTAGAAACTGTACTGTAACACCAGTTCATTTCATGCAAGCCTCTGGATAGGTAACGATGTCGTCTCATGGACATTGTTAACAGAGGTTGGATTTAAACCAGGGAAAATGAGGTCTGAAAAGCTCCCTGGGAGTCATTATAACCAGCCAGAATCTGGTACCAAATTATCATTAAACTGAAGCCATTTCAAGGTGTCTCTGTGGTGGTTTGTTCCCAAAGACACTTCCACAAATAGTGGTTGAAAAGATTTCCCCTGGTAAAAGTGGACACCCCCCCAAACAACAAAAGTGCCCCTCAAAAGATGCCTTCTGCCCCATTTTGGAAGCACATGATTTTGAAACACAGCTAGCCACAGGTACTGAGGATGAACTCACAGGAGAGAAACTGAGTTGCACTCACAGGTCCAAGGGCTCTTCTTGGGCTCATCCTGCTCCTGCAGAAATAAATGAATAACGCAAGGTCCTCTGAAGTTATCAACTTTGTTGCAGAGTTAAAGCCAAACTTTTTCAACAGATGACCCTTATGCATAGACCATGTTATGCCCCTCAGCTTCCACACCAGGTCTAGTGGTACCCCAGCATGTTGTGGGGACCAAGTATCCCACAAGAGGCTGGTCCAAACCGTGAATGAGTTGGCAATTTTTGGTAGAAAGTTTTATTTCTCACTGTGTTTAGTACTTCCCCTAAATTACAAGAAATGTAAACATAAGCAAAATTTTAGTCTGTCTTTGATGAACACAGCAGACTGTCTCAACTCTAACATGCTCTGAGATATTTGTGCTACAACTTCTGTATCTGACTTGCGCAAACACACAGGTCAGCAGCACTGTGTTCTGGGGGTAACTGCCTGCTCAAATCTGTGACAGCTTTATTGTCATACCATGGGACAAGTAGATACCTCCTTTGAAAATAACTTGAAAATGACTTTGCCGTTATTTTAGGCATCACTGACATTTCTTTGGGATTTTCTGTCTGCAGCTCCACCAGACGCTGCTGAGAGAGAAGCAATTCTATTGACAAGTTGCCCCTGGAGCATGCTGTAAATGGGATGTCGTACCTCACTTAAACATTCTGGAGATACCTTCTTGTTCCATTTATTTGGCAAAATTTATCTCACAGATGCAGGAAACATACATGTTGATGAAAATTATTATTGTTACTTAACTCACATAAACACTGCTGAAGGTATTGGAAAATAAAAGAGTTGGCCTCCACTGATTGCAGCTGCCATAAAATGCCTTTGGAGATTTGTTTCTTCAGAGCCTTCAGCGATATGAGACAATCAGTTTTGATTTAATCTTAAATATGTATATATTTAAATGTTTTGATAATTTCTTCTGTGGTTAGACACATCTCTCTCCTTTTTGTTTCAAGACAGGACCAAAACCAGCCGGCCACTGTCCGAGTCAGGTTATTCTAGCCTTATCTTTATGTGTCGTTAAAGCTTGAAGAGACAGAAGCTCCTACAGACTAAAATCAAACAAGATCAATTTTTGCAAGCTCAAGAAGATCAAATAATGTGAACAAGCACTGAGAGACAGATCTTTGATGGATATAAGTTGTAACCAATGTTCTACACAAATTAAGGGCATGGCCCTTGAGCTTTGATATTTCTTCTGCAGGACCTTAGCTTTGAACTCCTGAGGTCCCTATTTACCCATTTCCTTGCAGAGAATGTCTCCCACTTAAATAAACTTTCTCAGGGCTCTTTGCATAGGACAGGAACTCCAGGATTCAGATTCACTCATGATCTTGCTGAAATGACTCATTTATTCTTTCTATTAATTATTCACCTATACTTATATGTTTGCTATCATTCTACCGTTTTTTTCATGTCTTTTTTTCCCATTCTCAGGACATGATCCTTGCTGGAAAGGGCTGCACAACCAAGACAGCTGCTAAAGAATGATGTCACTCATTAGTTTCACACCGGAAAAGTAAATATGCTAGCAAATGTCTTACACGTCTGTGTTTATTTGTGAGCAATAACTAGTTTGGAGAACGTCTACGGCTCTGACTTAAGTGCAATAAACCAAAACAAGACAAATGTCAACACCTAGGTTGACAAATGCAAAGCGAAGCAAATGGCTTTGCCCTAAATTGAAAGTGCCTTTTTGCATGTAGGAGACTGCTTGCTTTTCCACTGGCTGCAAAGGCAAGCCAGGAGCACGGTAAGTGAGGAGATCTCCAGCCACAACTCACACGCGGTTTGTCCTCCCATCACCAGCCTGGGTGGGATGCAGCTGCCTAGATGTTTGTTTATGAAACTCCCAAGCTTTGCTCATCAGGCTGTGCTGCTTGAGCTAACAGCCAAGTCCTCCCCTGTGGCCCATCCGAGTGACTTGTGGAGCCTGTGGGGAGCCAGGATAGGAAGGACTTTTTCCCCCTATGCTGAACAACAGCTCCATTTTCAGCACTTCATTAACTGTTGCAGCTGCAACTGAATCACTTTAAGTGGGGAAAAGAAAAAACACCCCAGCAGACCCCCAAACCGAGCTATAGGCTCTGCAAGGCGGTTTAGCCAGTGGCTCGTCTCCCTCCTCTGCTTCCCCTGCTGAAGGGCTCTCCGGGACACGGCGGAGCAGGGCACGCCTGGAGCCACGCAGAGCTCCGTCCCCGGTGCTCGCTTCTGTCACCCAAGGGGGCCCTTCCTGGCCGTGCTGTCAGCAGGGACAGAGGTACTGACAGAGAAGTAGAGGCCGCTTGGTAATATCCCTTAAAGAGATGGACGCAGCGCTCCTAGCTTTCTTCCGAAGTACCGAGAGACACAGATACTGCCATAGAAGCCCAAAGCCATCTGAAATGTATTTGTTTACAGAGCAGATATCATCGACGCATCGGTTGCCGCATCCATCACTAAGGAGAGCACAGTTCTTCACGCCATTTTCAAACCTCTTAAAACCACCCTTTTCATCCCAAAGTTTACAGCTAACAGACATACCAGATCCAGCAAGACACCACCTTCCCTCATCTCTCCAAGTTTCAGTATCAAATCAGTCACTATCGACTGGGTTTCTTGAAAATTTGAATCTCAAAATGGACCACAGCCTTCTGCACTCTCCCTCCCCCACTGACACATGGTCCACAATCAAAACCAGCTCTTGACGGACCTGTTAGCATATCTAGTTTGCATCTCGGAAGGTTTTTAATTTTCCCTAATTGCCTTGACCCTAGGCCATAAATAACATTGATTACTATGGACAAAGGCAGTGCCACAGCGCATGCTTCTTTCATACTCTCCCTCAAAGGCAGCCCACCTTCAGCCCGTGAGCATCATCTTCACAGGATGCAGAAAATCAGGCCGTAGCTTGGTCTATGCAGCCATTCTGGCCGTGGCTCCTCCATTATTACTGTCAGTAGAATATTAAATCCGGAGTTTTAATAGGAGAGTTTTGTGATTTCCTGGCTACTATGCAGCTGAGGTAAATTGTAGCTGCATGTACATAATAGCTTAAAAAAAAAAACCCAACAACTTCAATCAAGAGATATCAATGAGGTTGGGTGGTCAGAATATGAAACATAAGCAAGTAGCCACTTCTCAGGATAATGAAACTAAGGGGTTTGCCTCAGAGCAGACAATAGGTTGATGTGGATGCAAGAAAAAACAAGTACAGAGCTGTGAACTTTCAACCATGTAACTATTCAGCAAAGAACCTGAGTTTTTCTGCATGGGTTTTGTTATTTGGTTGGTTGGGTTTGTTTTGGGGTTTTTTTTTTGTTTGTTTTGTTTTGTTTTGTTTTTTTAAAATGAGCTCTTGCCTGGACCGTTCAATTTGCATTAGTAAATGAATTATGCACGCTAGCCGAGAATCACACTGTGAAGCAATGCTTTGAATAGAATACAGGATGCATTGGATTAGGGAAAATTTAGACTACACAAAATCTCAGTTGTTTCCTTCAGTAAATTTGCTGCAACAGGACTTTTTTCCTAATCCTACCAGCTGAGACTTTCTGAGTCTGCATCCTTAAAGCTGTTTTTATTATTACATACTAAGAATAAAACCACTCATAAACCTTGATTAAATACAGAACTAGGCAATTCAGGGATTTTCCTGTCACTTATGAGCTAACCTTTTTAAACAGTTGTTAAAGAATCCAGCCATGTATGGTGCCGGGATAGGAACCTGCAGAGCCAGTATCTTACACACAGCCAGCTACCAGCAGCAGCGGCGATAAGAAGAAAAGGAAATCGGCGAGGTGGCTCTCACAGGAAGTTTTAATTCACTGCTTACCTCAAAGTGGTGCAAGTATGTAATCACAGTTGTATATACACACCTGCCAAATTATGGCTGGATAAATGAACCTCTCTTACAGGGAGCTGCACCACTCAGTGAATCTACCAGGATGAAAGATGAAGACGGTGATGATAATTACAGAAATAAACAAAGCCAAATAAAATATATACTTAAATTTGAAAGGGACCCAAATGGAAAGACACTTGTTAGCTGTTCTAAGCTGTGGAAGTGCCCCTTTAATGGAAACTAAATATGTTCAAAAAGTCTATTTATTTTTACTCTCTCTCACACAATCAAGCTGTGTTTATCTCTACGAACTTCTTTTGGATTTTGACGGTCCAATTTTCTTTATTTGATTTTGATATTTGCTTAGAGCACCCAACTGGCAACTGCAGAAAGGCAAGTATCCTGATTCCCAAGCAAATGGACTGCATCATGTTGGCAATGGCTGTCTTTTCCACACTGACCTAGAAGTGAGACCTCTTGGGGGAAGAGAGTTGAACATAATGTCACATAAATGCCTTATTTTTGCAGCTGAACTGCACATCATTCTCTGCACACTGTGTTTTTGCAGCTGGAATACCCAATTTGTCTTATTATCCGCACCGTATAGAATCTCATGCAAAATGCTGTTCTGGATGTATCAGAGAAATACAAAAAGTATATAAACTATTTTAGTATATTTTGCCTTCATTTTTTTGTTGTTGCAGGGAAAAATTGCCTCATTCAACCTGATACAGGGCAGAGAATCACCCATTACAGGTATGCGTCTGCTGTAGTGACACAAGCAGCCTAACCATCTTACTGAGCTTGATACCCCACTGGGTAGCTGAGGTACCAGTAGGTAGCTCTACTAGTTACGTGAGGATTCAGCACATGCACGGACTTGGTTTAATGGGGGCCAAAATCTCAATGAGGGGCTCTGAACACACAGTTCAACTCTCAGCTAACCAGCAATAGGGAACAGAATGGTTGGCAGAGAAGACTCAGCCTCAGTGCTCAGAGCCTAAAACTTCAGCTGTAACCATGTGGCAGTGTGGAGGAACCCGCTGCAGGCAACGCACATCAGGGACTGCAAATTTTGCAGATTGCAAGGCTGTGAGTTTGGAATTTGTTCCTTCCCCCCTCCCTCATTTCAAAATAAAATGCTTTAGAAATGATGAGAAATACTGTTCCTAAAGGCCAGGAAATGTCTATGGCCAGTTCAGGTTTTTCTGTGGCTTAGAAGCGTCCCATTCGTCATGAACTTGTATTCAGCCTCAAGGGCACCAGCTTAAGAAAGGGGAGCACAGTGCCAGGGTTTTTTGGGAAATTTCTCCAAGCTCAGGTTTATACCTGTCATTGATCTTCACAAAACCAATACAGAACATGTGCTTTTTGCATCTCTGATGCTCCATCTGCACAACCAACCAAATGCTAATCATGATTTTCCGATTTCTAAAGGGATACCCATTGACCTGAGTGCTGCACAAACACGTTATAGACTGCAATTTAAACGTCACATTGCATAAAACCATCTGCTTACCTACCAAATCTCAGCACTCCTTGCCCACCCCAAATCTCTGGGCACACTCTCCCAGCTCCCGATTCAGAAAATCCACCAATAAACAAAACATGAAAATGGCTATATGTACTTATCATTGCCTAAACAAAATTCAGTTTAAAAGCAGAGCTCAAGGAACTTTGTGAAAGAACTCGATTTTGTGCTGGATGTCTTTTCTGTAGTAAACCCAGTGCCTCTTGCTGCAGTGGGCTCATCCCATTGTTGGGACAGTGGCACCACTGTGGGATGGAGGGTATGTAACTGAGTCCCTTCTGCATTGCAGGGAGCCTCATTCATCATTTCAGAGAAAGGTACAGATCAGAGATGTGCATCTGTTTAAGCTGTGATGCCATAAGGAAAAAAAGCTGGTGACGTGACATGGGCAGCTGAAAATGAAGAATATCCTTTCCTGGCCATTTACTACTCTGAAGCATTAGCAGAGAACATTGAAGTGCCCAAACCAGTTTCACACCAGGATCTAGCTGCCCACTTATTGCCAGAGATCTTTCCAGTCAGGATTACAGTCTGTTCCTCAAAATACACCTCGGGAGAAAAAAACCCAAGCCAGCAAAACAAACAAGCAACTCTCCCCCCGAACTCATTTAAAATACCTACATTGCTATGTGCTTATCTTCCCTTACATCAGCTACTCTTCACTCAGATTCTCATCTTGTTTAGGTCACTATGGAAACTGCATAGTTTTTAATTTGCAAAGAGAAGACTGTAGTACTAAATGCTAATTGAATATTGATAGCCTGGGAGCCTCCCAAATGTCTTTTTACAGACTCATAGAAACATTTACTAGGCATGGGAAAAGACTGAAACTTGTGGAAAATGGCGGGGGGGGGGGGGGGGGGGGGGAAGAAATCACCTTCTCTACTCCCCTGGTTTCTATTGGAGAAGATGAAATACATTTTAATTGACAAATAAGTAGTTTAAGAAACATAATCAGGTTTGAGTTTGGTTTTTTCCCCCTATTCATTTCCATTGTTCCCCATTTAGAAAACAGAAGAGTCTCATGGATGCATGCAAAAAGCTTCCTCAAACCTGGAAATGATAGCTCTCTTTTTTTCCTTTGCTCCAATCTGACAGTGAATTTCTCTGAGGGCTTCTAGATTCAGCCTCACACACAATTTTCCCCTAGATGCTCTGCTATGCCTCTGCCTGATGTGAATTCAGAGGCTGCATCTAATTTTAGATGCAAGAAGCAGAGACTGTCTGAAAAAAAGATTATAGAAAAAAGGGCAAACCCAACTCCTTTAGCTCTTACACTATCGCATGGAAGATTGAGGGGTGCAATGCGCAGCCAAACCAGGAGATGTAACAGCAGGTTTTCACTTTCTATACTACAACTATTAATCTTTTTAATAGAGGCAAAGCTCTTTCAGGGCTGACATCGATATGAATTTTGCAGGACTCTCTGCTGTTCCTGGCTTAGCACCACTAATTAATAGGTCTTCAGCTAAGTGGCAGGCTGAGCCCCTGTGGTTATTAGCGCGGCAGCTCTCGCTTAAGGAGGTGATGCCAAGTCATTAGGTACTATGATATTACAGGTTCAGCGTCTCCAGTGCGCTGGCCCGATGTCCAGGAGCTGAAATCCGAGGGTGCTAGCATCAGCAAGTCTGGCTCATTAGTCTGATGCCAAAGCCATCGCGTCGTTATTGGCTCAGCACTTCTGCTTGCTGAGATAAGGTCCACACACGCATCTCACCAAGGTCCCTTGCTCAGCACACTCATCCTGCTGAGTTAAGGCAAAGTGCTTGCGGTTTGTTGCTGAACACGTGTAGTTTGCTGTTTTGATGCCAAGAGGTTAACAAATCCTGACAGCTCAGCTGGTCCTTCCTGAAACCTCACAAGTCCACGGACATGACTGGCACATGCCCTCTTCGGTGTCTGAGGGCAAGACTTACTGACAACGGATATACTTTCAAGCAAGTAACCCTCTTTGCTTCTAAGGGATTTAGCTCTTACAGCGGTCTAGGTAGAAAAACAAACCCTGAGTATGAACTGCAACCTGTACTGCACTCTCTGCAAGGTGATTACATTACCTGACAGCAGGATTACCTGAAAGCTACAAGCATCTCCCAAAATAGCTTCTCAAACTGCAGTTTTTCTCCACTTGAGACTGAGCAGACAGACCTCTATATACCCGAGGCCAGTTTGACCCCATATCCGAATGGCCCAATCCCCATCAACTCTAGACACGTAGAGCCCTCTGTACTCCTTGCCCAGGGTTACTTGCAAGTGCCCTTCCAACCCATTCTCCAGGACGGCTAGCCTTGCCAGCAGATTTTTTTTTTTTCTGTGTATGTATGTATGTATGTATGCCTTTACGCGTGCTGTAAGGTGTAATATTTAAGATGTAACTTGTATGTTCAAAGCAAAACATAACATTTGCTGCATTTTCAGAAGAAGAAACAAGTGTCGTTTCTCTCTTGAACATTTTAACAAATCAACAATTCCAAGCACTTTTCCTGTCACAGCAGGGAGAACAAAAACCTGGAGCACCTTCCTCCTTACTTGCTTGCTTCTGATGTTCGGTGTGAGGACTAATTATCTGCATTCATTTATTCAGTCTGAACTGGAAGAAAAGCTTCGGGCTTGGGGGTGGTGGACGGAGCACGTTAAACCATGTCCTGCAGGTCTGGAGCCTGCTAGGGGCTGCTCACTGAACTTCTGCCCACTCCTGCTGACCACCACCGGCGCGACCGCTCTGTTCACCTCAGTAAAGAACTCTTCCCACCTCCAGCTAGGGGCAGTTTCTCATCTATTGAGGATGGCTGGATGGAAAAATGCCTAGCACATTTTAAGGCCGGGATGGACTGTTATGGTCATCTGCTCTAACTCTGTGAATACCACCTCAGGCCCTGCTGACCGCACCAGAAAGTCTTGTTTCAAGATGATGATTTCTTATTAGACTATAGAAAATCTGTTAGGAGGTTGTTAAGTCTTGCTTTAAATGTGAATTAACTAAGCATCCAGGGAGGTTGCTTTGGTGGTTGCTTATATTCAGCACTAAAAATCCACGCCAAATTTCAAGTTTGAACTTGCATTTCCTAAGCTTCCAGAAGCTGCACCTCTATATGCCTCTGCTAAATTAAACAGCTTGTTAGGATCAGAGAGGTCCTCTACCAGGATGGCGTTATCTGCCATCTGCTGCGGAAGAGGCAGGTCAGGCATTTTGCGAGCGCTCTCCAGACTCGGGGAATTACGTCTGAGGCTGCTTGCTCATGCACAGCCAGCTATCACCAGGCTAGAGGGTTACTTACATGCAGGAAAGAAGGAAGGCGATGCAGCGAACTGTGACATTTCACGGCGAATTTCAAGACATAAGGAGAGAGAAGGGATGAAAGGTGTTCTAGCAGTCTTTTTTTTTTTTTTTTTTTTTCCAGGGCAGAAAGAGATGCATTAGTTTTATTTCATTCACAAACTTTTCCTGAGCAATAATGTGAGACTTTCCGTCCTCACTGCTGGTCCTCTCTTCATGGCACCTTTC
This sequence comes from Astur gentilis, assembly GCF_929443795.1. Classification (NCBI taxonomy): domain Eukaryota; kingdom Metazoa; phylum Chordata; class Aves; order Accipitriformes; family Accipitridae; genus Astur; species Astur gentilis. The sequence goes on along the minus strand of NC_064900.1, from coordinate 13,576,534 downwards.
CAAATATTCTAGATCAAGTATTCCTCACTAATACCCTGAATAGACCAGGCACGAATCTGGAACAACCCCGAAGCTGTGTAAGGGAGATACATCCCCACCCCCATCCTGTTCAGCTGGAAGTGCAGCGCATTTTGGGGGAGAGGGGGAGAGGAGAAGGACGTCTGAAAGTGGAAAGTAAAATATAAGTAATGGAAAATATTTAATGAATTCCGGATGATTCACCAACAGCTCGGCTAGAAATGCAGAGGGGAACTGACAGACAGAGAAGGAAATGCAAATTAGATAAGCAATAAAGCAGCAGAGCTGCACGGCCACAAATTCTCTTCAGATTTCTCAGAAGTCAGAGTGTTTAGACTTGACTTTGAATTGACATAATGGGCACATTTTACTTGATGTCTTACTAGCAACTGAGCCAAATCACAGTGCACTTTAGCACTCCAGTGTTCTAATAAGCATTTGCTTCAAAGCAGCAGTTCAGATCTCCCTGTGAATTTTGTCAAGTACACATCATATCAAAGGATAAGCATTTGCCAAAGCCTTTCTTCAGCCACAAAGCAGGGGGAAGGTTTGTTTAAAGAATGTTAAGTTGCACCTGCTGGCTCACACTGGGAGGATGAAAGGAACGACTGGAATTTCTGTCACTGTTGAATTTTATTTTTCGTTTCTTAAATTATTTTTATCAGTGTGAAAAGACTTGTATTACAAAAGCAGAATGTTGCTGTAAGCCTATTCAGAGCCCTTCAAATGGGCAGATAATAGATTTGTGGCTAATAAAGTCGTACTTGTCTGTGAACCAAAAGAGTGGAATTAGGTTGGTGTGTTAACAAAACGTGGATGCCGTGCACGCTAAAGCAGCCTAAAGTACTGCACGGCCTTTGCTACGCCTAAGCTCAGACCTTCAATACATTATCCCATAAACTTACAGTAAGCACGAGATTGTCCTTTTGCCCGCGTGGGCAGAGCAATGGAGGCCCACAGCCCTCGCAGGGTAGTTAACTTCCTGCTAGATATGATGGGGGAGAGAAAATTTTCTTTCTACCCTTTAGCTTCACCCAGAGCAATTTTACCAGCATAGAAGAGGAGACGGCAGGGAGCGGCTGCAGACACCATCCTGCTCTCAGGGCGGGCATGGAAGTACGGCTCCGGGATAGAGCGTGGCTGAGACCTGCCCTTTGCACAAAGTAAATTCAAAGGCATGTAGAGTAAGTCAATATACAACTTCAGATGGCCATGTTCCCCGAGCTAAGTGTCTGTTTGTGGTATAAATTTTGAGCATGTGCACAGAATAAAACAGTTGTTTCTATAAAATGATAGTTTGGGGGGGGGGGGGGGGGGGGAGGGGAGGGACTACATAATGGTAGATTTGCGTGAGCACAAGTGTGCTGGATGGGGTTAGTCCTTCTGTGCCTGTTTCTATTTTGCTAGCCAGGGAGAACATCACCTCTGTTCCTAGTGTGGGGGATTGGCAGTGCGAACTCTAAGAAGAATGAGGTGCTGAGATCCTTTTGCAGCTGAGCCTAGCTCCACAGCAAAGAGTCACATTAAGTAGGATAGTCTACAGTGAGATGCAGACACTAGACCTATTCAATAAACCTAAGCTGTTATCACAAGAGCACATGGAAGGTCAGGGAGGAGAAAACAGGGCTGCCTTTCCTGCAGTCTCACAACACTTTCCCCTTCACTGTGCAGCAAGGGGTTACGAAGAGTGGAAAGTAGCATTAGGCAGCACAACTCTAATCAGCCAGTCTGAGGACGAGGGACTCAGAAAACCAATTAGAGAGGCTTCTCTGATTTTTGTCATCTATGTTAACAATTGTTTTCAAAATTGTTTCCCAGGTTTTGTTCTTTTGCTGTTGTGAGGTCCATTTTCAAGTTATTGCCCCTTTTCATCTATGAACTACATTGCGAAAGAACAAGTTGCTCCTGGTTTGCAAACAACTACTTAAAAGCTACTGATTACTTCAGAGGTTACTTTGCTTTCACTTGTCAGGAGATTGTTCATAGCGAGTGTCTCTTAAGTCCAGCTGGTTATAAGGAAATGAAAAAGAGTTACCAAATCAAATAGCATTTTTTTCCTTCTCAGGTGTTAAAATGGAGGGCTACAAGCATCTCTCAGAGACCAGCTGTGCCCTGGATACAGTTCATCTTCTCTAAAATATCAGCAGAGGAGGTAGGTAACACAGAGCTACTGACAGCAACACAGAGAGCATTTGTCTGTTAAGTTACTAGCCCTAATTAGAACTTGGCCCAAGCCAAGCCCTTGGATCAGGTACAGCAAAACTCCACTGCGTTTTGAATCCAGACACAATGTTTAGGCATGATCCAATTCCCAGTTCAGCCTAGCATTGTGCTCACTTGGAAGGGGATGGGACTCATCCCTAATTCAAGCCAGCCTGATCGGAAGCTATCCAAAGTTGCCATCTGCTGCCTGATCTGTGGCCTGATGAAAAGAGTTTGCTGTTCTGTCTTGCTCTTCCAGAAGGAGGATGAAGTACCAGCAATTTCTGCAGCTGGTAAAAATAAAAAAGTGAAACCTTCAAACTAAACAGTTATACCTATATCTAGTTTATCCAGTGTTGTTTTTCACTATTTCAGATTTATAAACAGGCTAAAACATTTCCCTCGCACCTCCACATCTTGGTCTCTTGAACCCATTCCCAACATGTTCACATTTCTAACCGTATATGGAAAGAATTAGAGAATTCTCTCAGGAATTACTCATTCCATTCATCCACATCCCTTCAGCTTTTAAAAAATAAACATTACTGCAAATGCCTAAACCGAGGACTACTGTCATGAACAGCGTTATAGGCTGTCTACCACATGGTGGGCGGCTCTTGCCATGTCTCATAGCCCATTGCCTTAAACTCAGCACAGTGTCCTGCACCACAGGAAGCTTCTACAAGGCATTATCTTCCCTAGGCTTCCTATGGGACAAAACCCCCCGTCTTTTCACTCCACCTCCCAACTCATGTCACCTTGCTGTTTGTTATGCACTACACTACAGCGTAATTTACACTTTATATATTAGTTTGCTACGCTTTACCTTATGGGCCTGCCGAGAGGTGCAGCCCTGTCCCAAACAGTAAGCTTCTGCCAATTTTCCAGTCTTAGGTTATGGAGACCCAGAAAACCCTGTGTGCCTCATAATAACCCTGGCAATCTGCACCCAGAGGTACCAGGCTAGTGGGAACAGGATAAGGGGCTTCTAAAAAATACTTGTAATGGAAAGTAAGGATAATTGAGGTGGAGGGGAAAAGGAAGGAATTTGAAAACAGCAAAATACACTAGAAGCCAGGTGACTCTTCTTGCCCTGCTGTTCCCGAATGTGCTGAAGAGCAAGAAGCAGAGAAATAAACTCCCCTGCAGCTGATTTTTTTTTTTTTTTAAGTGCAACCACGTATTTTTTCTGCTTCTGATGAACTCAGATGTTTTTAGTAACTCCCTTTGATGGTGAATGACATTCATTAAAACTTTTCTGTTTGTAACCTAAATTCCTCTTGTTATAAGGCATATGGACTCAGTGTCTTCAGACTGCTTTTAGCATCCACCAGACAGTTTTGTCTAGCCGTGCCAAAGATGCAGGGAAACTAAGGGCAATGCCAAAGGTGCGTATTATAATAATGAGCTTCATTAAATAGCGAGATAGAAGAGAAGCTTTATTAGCATCCTCGTTAAGAGAAAGGATGCAATGTTAGCCTGCAGCTTAAAACACACCATACAGCAGAGGAACATTAACATGACTCAGTCATGGGATAAGCTTTGGCTGAAGCTTATAATGTATTTGGTAACCAGTTCAATCAGCCAGGGGGTCCTAGACAAATTTGGAAGTATTTTAATTAACCTTCATCTGTTTTGAGGGGGATGGGAAGAGACCAAAAACTTAATGGGAAAGTACTAGCTGGTTCTGGTTTGCTCACGTCTGTGCTATCTTCAAGGTTGACATCACGGTAACTGAATGCATGACTTGATGCCTCTTCGGTTTTTTTTCTTCTTTTGTGCTTCACCCCCCCCCCCCCCCCCTTTTTTTTTTTTCTTCGGTGACAACAGTTTAAGCAATTGTGTCTCCCATCCCAGTTCCACCTTTTAAATTAAATGACAGTTTTGGAGGGTTTTTCTAAAAAGGGATGAGAGGTAACAATTTTAAACTCTTTCAGTTTAAAGGATAGATTTAGATTAGCTATTAGGAAGAAGTTCTTTACTGTGAGAGTGGTGACACACTGGAACAGGTTGCCCAGAGATGTTGTGAATGCTCCATCCCTGGAAGTGTCCAAGGCCAGGTTAGATGGGGCTTTGAGCAGCCTGGTCTGGTGGAAGGTGTCCCTATGCCCACGGCAGGGGGCTTGGAACTAGATGATCTTTAAGGTCCCTTCCAACCCAAACCATTCTGTGATTCTATGACATTTCCAGCATTCTAGCTTGCAGCATCACAGAACAGCACATCTTGAGTCCTGACACAGTTTAAAATTTGGCAAACTGCACCATCGGATCTGAAATCCACAAGCCAGCTTGTTTAATAAAGAAAATTCCCATGGAAGCACATCCTGCGACAAGTCCACCTTCCTAAGGCATTCCCAGGTTGTACGAATTACTCCACCTTTAATTCCTTTTAAAACTGCTATATCTTCTTTCTTATACATTTCTGGGCTTGGGACCTTCAAGGCACAACTAGGTTTTTCGATAAGTTAGGGAAGTAGATAAAATGCTGTATTGTTCTAACATTTTCTTTTAACAGCCTCCAAGCAGTTATGGGAAAATTTCTTCTCATGATACCCTTTTAATCCTGTATGGTTTTCCTTACAAGTCTCTAAATAAAAAATATTTAGCTCAGTCATGCACTCATCCAACAACCTTTTTCTAAATTGCAATAGAGTAATTCTATTTCAATTGCAAATCTTTCAAGGACCTTATCTTCAGCTACTTTACACTGGGCTCCTAGATAGCAATTTACACATTCTTGACTCTTGCTCATGCCAAAGTCAACCTGTATATTCAGAGAGACTACTCATCCACCATTTCTGGGTGTCTGGCAAATGGGCCATGGCAAACAACAAAATAGCTCAGCTTAGACAAAATTTCTATGTACGGACTTAAGAAAGGAAGCCCTGAAAAAAAAGGATTGCCATGTTTACACACTTTTGATGGCCTATACTGGAATGTGCCTACATATACAAGAATGCCCGATTGTGCACATAAATTAGATATTTATACACCCACACAACCAGCAAGACTCCCGTATGTCCAATTGGTAGATACACAGAGGGTACTTGCTTACATATGTTAAGAGCATGCAAGGTGAAAATGAAAATTAAAGGGCATGTCCCAGAAAATGTGGCTTGTACTGCTTATCCTATACAATTTCAGCAGATAGAGCAAGGCATTTCCCATTTTATCTTTAGGAACATCACTTCTGATAGGAACCATTTGTTTTCTTTTGGTCTGGGATAAGGGACCCATGTTGGGATTAAAACTGAAAAATCAAGGGATGCACTTTTTCCCCCCCTTTTTTAAACATTTTAATTAGAAGTGTTGCCAAGCTTACGATGCAATAAAAAAAAGTAATTTGTGGCAAAACAGAGGAGGCATTGCTAAATTAATTTTTATGATCTAAAAACCCTAGGGACACCAGGGGGACAAATCAAGGGACATGAAACTGTTTTTTTGTCACTATTCTACAGATTTTAACACAAAATTATGTCCCTCAGAGAGTTACTGAGAAGCTGATGATTTTGTCACTGCATCAAATAAAGAACATTTCTCTGTTTCAGTAGTACCCATAGTCTGATTTCAGTTGTTTCCAACACATGTGAAGAGCTCCCTTCAGAGATTTGTTTGTTTTGCTGGCTTTTCAACAAGAAAATAACATAAATTCAAGCTTTTCAACTGAAAAGTGCAATTTTCTTCTGTTTTCAATTACAACAGATCTTCCAGGGAGTTACTACAGAGGAGATTATGAGCAACTTCTAAAGTCAAAATGAAAGTAGGGTGGTTAAGTGATGACTTGGAAATCAGATAGGACAACTGGTGGCTATAATCGCCAAATACTTTCAGTGTTTGTAGGAATTTTATGAAAGCAGAATTGAAAAAACCCTACCAATCCCATAATAAGTATTACCATACGTATGAGAAAACATGATAGATGTGTTGTGTTTATAATTTCTGAAGATCATATTTTCTCTAATTTATTTTTGATGACTTAATGAGGGACAAGTACTTACTGATTATTTATCCTATTTGACATTTACTGGAGATGACTGTGCTGCAGCATAGTTTCTGCCAGCAACTAGCTCCATAACCAAAATTATCTATACTAGGCTAAGTTACAGAAATTAATGTTAACCTTTTCTTTGCAAAGCATTTCTTGCCTAGTTGTTCTTCAACTTCTATACCACAAAAGTATGCATTGTTTTCTTCATATAGAATTGGATATTTTCTACATCCTTCTTAAGGTTTTAAAAGCTTTTACTGCCAGTTTGGCCTTTAAAGGGAGCTATAACTTTTACACTGATGGCATATTTGCTGTGGACAGCTTATGGACCAAGATCCTTCTGTGCTACTCAAAGAGATTTCAACATTTTCAAAGTGCTACTAACAGCTGTATTAGTCTTTCTGTTTCTTGGAACTCGATAAATGTGAACTGATTGGGAGATACTTGCAAACTTGCTTGGTGAGTTTTGATTCAGAAAGTTAGTATTTGCCAGGTTGGGAGAAGGAGAAGAAGAAAAAAAAAAACCAATGGTGAAAGTTATATCACTTCTACTGCTTTGGCTGGATACTCCTAGAATTAATACTTTCGACCTGTAGTAATTATTTAGTGTTTGATCAAAACACATTCTTGGTGTTCAGTCTTAATGCAAATAGGAATTATACACACACACATAAACCACCCCCACCCCCAAATGTACTCCTACAGCATTAAAAGTACAGTATCTGAATTATAGTTGCCCTTTGCAATGTTGACTCAGCCCCACTGATAATATTTGCATTATGTTACAGTCCATAATTACATACTTGATTTTCTCCCCTAATAGGATACCACCCATATTCATTACGCAGGACAGAGGTGTCATTGAGGATTGACTATTTGACATTTTCCTGTATCCTTGCTATTTGGAACGTGGCCCTGTGTTGCTTTCATTGCATTGCAGTTTAAATTCACCTTTCAGTCTGTTTATATTTTTTAAAAAAAATCTTTGTACTTCATTAAAACACATTACTAGATGGAGATGAAAAGGTCATCAAAGCTAGTCTGTTATTCATGCAGGCATTTATTTACTTTAGCGGTAATACGTCTCTGTTTTGGTCTCATTACTTCTACTGGAGGGTATAGCATAATTTCACTGCTCTTCTAGTTTTCAGTCAAAATATAATTATGGACAGTTTATGTCCATTCCTTTTTGTGCATTGATCTTTCACCCTAAAGAGTTTTTTCCCCTCCTGGATTTAAAGCAAATAAATTTACAGACAGCAAGAATAGCTCTTGTCAAAACAGCAAACAAGATTAATCCCAAAATTAATCCAGAGAGCTTCACCTCTAATCAGAACTGTAATCTACCTTTCAACAATGACTGTCTTTATATCATCTGTTGGTGATTTATTTACATTATAATTTATGGTACAATTCTCCTATTAAACGTGCCTTTTCCAGTTTTTTTAGTAGTTTCCATGACTGAGATTTATGAATGTCAGGCTGATGCACTATGCTAGACAAAGGATATATAGTATCTATATGAATTTATCAGTGATTAATCTGGTTTGATCTACACCTTAAAGGCTGTACTATAGTGAAAGACATTTTCTAAGTATTTCTATGTGTTTAATTGTTCCTTCAATATTTTAATTTTTTTTAATCCCTCAATACTACAGATGCATGTAGATACACGGATCATGTTTCTCTCCCCATTTTAAATATAGGTATGATATTCGCTATTTTCCAGATATATCTGGCTGCATGTCTCAAGATAGCCCTTGCTACAGGGCTTACCTCTTCTAATTGTTTCACATTCCTGTGACAGAAGTTGTTCAGTTTACCTAAGCTGATTACCTCCTTTAGTTTTGGGGAGTGGGGGAAGTTAAGGCAAAATTTTTACCTTTTTTTTCAACACCACATCCAAAGCAACTCCTGTGCTGTCACTGCAACATGAAAGTAGCTCCATTTATTTATTTATTTATTTAGCTGAAAAGCCTTTTCTTACCTGTTTTAATATACAAATTCTAGCTGCATTAGACTTTGGCAACACTTAATTTATCTTTACATATATCACCAACAAAGATTTTGGAGATCTCCTCATATCCCCACAACCTCATGTATATCACAACACTGGGGTAATTACACATTCTGGGTCCACCCGATATTAGAATGCCAAATATTAGTTTAAACTTTCGATGGTTTAGCCTACTAAAGTTTGCCTTTCTCAAAAGGGTGCTCTGCTATTTCTTATTTTTTCAATTTGAATTAAGCAAAAGTCAACCATCAATCATTTAATCCAAAATAATTTTCTACATCCAACTCTTTTAATGCCCTAATTACTGTATGGCAAAGGACTATGAAGTTTACGGACAGAAGAGCTTTCTCTAGACTTCAGTGATGTAGAGATTATCCCCATTTTTAAACCTAAGATAGTATTCGTTCCTAAGAGTACTTCATCTCCTGTGCTTAATACAAGAGAAACAATGCTCTTACAGCTTAATTCCACCTACAGACAAGGAATGGAGGGCGAGTAGCTGAGCAAATTTTCTTTGAGGGGAAGAGTTTTGAAAGTTACAGATAAGATCCTCAAAGGACTAACACACATCTTTACACATAGGTCATAGCAGAGACTTAGTCTTTGACAAGCATCTAAAGAATACAAGAGAATTGCAAAAGACCAATTGCATACAACACATACTCTTCCCTCAAAGTACAAAGAAGATTATTTATATAATCTTTATGTACAACCCATGGGTCATAATTTAAATAAGCATTTTGTTGTGATGAACTTCGTGTAAACATAGAGTGAGACATAGTTTTTCCCTCAGTGAGATTTCACCTCGAATGTGGTGAAAGACAGAGAGCTGGAGGTCAGGCAAGTCATAAAGGCCACAGGCAGCCGGGCAACATCAAGGTGGCAAAACCCATCTCAACCCGCCACTTTGGTGCCCCACTCTACACGCGTCTTCAAACCATGCAAGACGCTGTCGGTATTACAGCAAGCAGAATGCACAGGAAGTACACGTGGTTTCTCGCTGGAAAATTTATAGATTCTGCTGCCAGGTAATTTAGATTTTTTACATGTTGTCAATAGCATTGCTTATAAACATTTGTAAAAGCAGTTGACGTACAGTACCTACTCGATGCGTTTCTCCCCTCCTCAGTGAAGTTTATTTACTTGAGGGAAAATTAAGTCAATTAAAGAAAACCATTTTCTTTTCCAGCGGAACTGATGGTATCCCTAATACATTCCAGGAGTAAACACCGCTGCTCAAAGCATCTGCAAGAAAGCTCTGTTCCTGCTGCCTGTTAGTTTCCATTTTACAGCTGGTGTTTGTGTTATTCCATAGCTGTCATGGTCAGGCATGGTCCTGTAGAGGGAAGCAGCTCCTCAGGTATCTAGAAACAGCCTCCAGAAGGGTTTGGGACAGGACCCCATTCTTAAATTTAATTTTTCACTCAGATTTTATCTGGTGTTGAATAAGATGTCTGTTGTGATTTTTGGATTCTAAATCTCTCATTAATCGGTATACTGCTGTGACTTCACTGTCTCCCTTTTCAGGATATAGACACAGGCAGAACAACCTTTTATAAAAAGACTATAGTTTGACTCTCTGGCAGGATTTTTTTCCTACCTTAAAATCTGTGTATCATTCAGATTCAGTGATTAATGTCATAAAATAAATGTGTGGAGTATTAACTAGCTCAACAGATGATAACTTGGTGGGACAAGTGGAATACTGTTTTCCCTCTCCAGGAGGGAGCATTACTTCCTCTGCTCTGAGAAATGGCATAAAACCCAAGTATATTTCTATGTGTATGCATGGGAAGGTGGGGTAGATTTGCTGTCAGAGGACTATATAATGCCAGAGTACATGGAAAAAAATGCTATTCACACACTAGAGCGTAACTTGGGCCAATAGTCATCGGCAGCATAAAGATAAAGAAGTCATACATGCAAAAGTATGAGAAACTCCAGTGGACCGATTGTTTTCTGGCCCAGTACCTAGCAAAGGAGTTTGGCTCCATCTGTATGATCCTTGCTATGTTCAGTTGTCCCTGGACAGGACAACAGGAGGGATCTAGAATCACCTTCAGGACTAACATACACAATTTCTGTGTATGCTTCAGTTCACAATGAGCATTTTGTGCAAGGGGCTAAATAGAACACTAACCATATGATAAACATTTGCAGAATTGACTACTGTGTGTGCTACCCTGTCACAAGTTATCATTATTATAAACCATGCTCAGTGGACAGTTAAAAAGAGTTAACGATTGTTCCTATCTCAGACTTCTAACTCAAATTTACTTACAGCTGACAAAATCGAGTGTTCGCACCTGTGAACTTCAGACCGCTGTGGATGTTGAGAGAGAACAAGAACTCAAGTCACAGCTACTGCATCTCGTTCATATACCAGTATTTCTGACAGCTGGGTTAAGAATAACAAAGGCTAATAATAATAAATAAATAAAAACAATATGAAAAAAACCCCCAAACCAAACAAACCCTAAGACATCCCAATAAACCTTGTACTACAAAGAGAAGAATGACTGATCAGAGTTCACCTTCAGAAAGAAAACCGAAGAGCTGGTTACTAAAGCCTGAGTACAAAAAGAATCTCTTCATTTCATTTACCCTTCCGTTAAACTCCCAAGGTAATTTTTTCCCAATGAGGTCTAGGAAGCAAAAAAGCTCAATGATGAGCTCAATGCTGACTCTAAGAGCAAAAGAAACTACTTAGCTTCACACACACACACACACACACACACACATACATATACATATTTTCATATGTACATATTTTATGTCATTCTTTTTCTCCACCACCTTTGCTTTTCCTGACATTTAATTAACAGCACATCTCTGATGTCAAAACAAACATAAAATATAGCTGTGTGTAGGGAATGCAAACCCTAATTAAGATGAAATTTTGGACATAACATAAGACTAGCTTTACATTTTCATTGGGAAAATACTCCAGTTTTTAAAATATTCCCAGATGTGCTTTTGACTTTCTAAATCTCTCTCCGTCTTGAAAAACTGCAGCTTAAATTAAAAACTGCAATAGTCATCTTCTGTGAAGGAAGTTTCCTTCTTGGAATTTTAAGCAATATTTACCACTGGCCTGATTCCACTGACTTTGGTGAAGCTCAGGTTGAGATGGAGCACAACATCTTGAAAGCATTAAAGTTGCGGGAAATAAATTCAGACAGAATTAATTTTTCTTTTAATTTACACTAAGGAGCAATGATCTTAATTTTGGATATCTTGAATCTACCCCAGGAAGCTTCAGAGATAAGAAATTTGAAACAATAAAAAAGTCAACGTTTATTTATGGTCAGATTCCAAAACCCGATATTGAATCTACTTCCTCCCTCCCAGTTCAGTAGGACTATTTGTCAAATAAAATGTTACTTAGCATAACTACATCAGAATTTAGTCTGTGTTATTTTACCATTAAAAAAACCCTGAAAAGATCTGTGCAAATATCGCTAGTTACTTGTATATAACTGGTTGCAAACACGAGGTAAAAAGCAAACCTGATGCCTCTATCCTCAGTGAAACCATGCAAATGGACTTCCAGATTTTCCTCAAGACCCCAGAATAAATCCCTTCTTTTTCAGAAACGTGACAAAAGCATTTATTTAGATTCCTTGCACTTCTTGTCAAAATGCTGTGGCAAATCTGAAGGTCTGCAGGCTTCTGTGCGAAGATCCCTTATATGCTATTAAAAAGCACCTGTGTGGGTACTCCTGGTGAAATGCATTCTAATGGAAAACACTCGTGTTTAGCATACTGTCATCCCAAAGAAGGAACAATTAAAACCAGTTACTTACCAAACATAAATAGAAAATTTTAAGGCAGATCATCCTGAAGACGGTGTGCAGCCTTTGTTTTAATTCAGTCACACGGGTATGAATCAGCGATCTTGTGCCTCCTTTAATATGCCAAGACCACCATCCTAACCCTAAGAAAGTCCTGAGCCCAGAGAAGATACAAAAAGGTCACCACACAAACTGCTTTTGCTTCCTCTATATGAACTAAGTGAAGTTCAAAAATTTTTCTAAGACAAAAGTAGTAATATCACTGCATTTCTGTTTAAATTTTTGTGCCGAAATGTCAAGCAGAAAATATACTGAGATTTATTAACGCGTTCTCCCCTTCACTTGCCCTTCGGATGGAAAAGTCAAAAACTCCATGGGGACAAGACGGTGCCATCAGCGAACAGTCTGAGCTCTCCATGTACCCTTCAGGACACCCAGTCAATCCAGCAATGCAATTGTCTGAGCATCCCCAAGGGAACCTAATAATTTGACTTGTGCCCTATACTCTTCTTGTGAAAATAACTCGTGGAAAGCTCTGTTTTTCATCAAACCTAACAGGAAATTTTCCAAGTCTTCAAAGAGATCTTGGTTCTGATGGGAGCCCTTGTCGAGAACAAGGGTTTAAGAACAAGGCATGTGATATTAAGCTGTGTGTCCTAGCCAGGCTTTATATGTGCTTGCTCTTTTACCTAGTATTTTATAATTGGAAATGGAAATCTGTTTTTCCCCATTGCTGTACACCATGGCATGGCAACTACATAACGTTAAGAACAGTTGAGCTAAAGGGACCTTTTGGTCCCAGCTCATACACACAGACTTCATCTAAACTGGAAAACCAGAGACAAATACGCTTGTCATATTAGCCTGAGCTGTTGCTGCTCCTCTTGGTCAGAATAAAGCATACATTTGTTTCAGCCTTGTTTTAGCAAATTGTCCACCTTGCCTTGCATGCAAACTGTGGAAGACTGATTCCCAATATACTGATAATTTCATAATTTCATGGGATTTTTAAGCGTCTGTAAATCACATATACTATCTCTGAACAATGAAAAAAAGCTTAGAGAAATTAAAATACAAATCTACTGGGCATTTTCTATATTGAACATTTGGCTTTGTGTAATTGATAACTTAGGGAATTCTAGAAATTAATGAAGGAAATATCATTTGCAGTTAGAAAAGATTTAATGTTCACCATCCAAGATTGCCTAAGGATATAGTTTAGTTTTGGGTCAGATTTGTAGGCGCTAGATCTGAATGCTATTGTCACAGAGACAGTAACCTAAAATAGGATAATTCTGATGAGATCAGGCCACACAGAATTTGATGATCTTGAACTGAATAAATGAGTTGTAAACTCAGCTTCTTTCATAAGGCTTTGAGCACACACAGATGGGATTTAAGATTCTCAGGCTTTTCAATTCAAAAAATGTTATAGACAGACTCAACTCTTAGTTTCACTGTATTAAAAACAAAATAAGGTTTTTATTTCAGATTCTGGTTTTGATCCATCAACCAACTGATGTTAATCAAACTTAGCAGAATAGTTCTTTTTCCAAGATCGGCTTTTTCAGCCCACTCTGTCCCTTTTAGAAACATACTGGAATACTGCAGGAGAAAAATATTTACCGATCCAAACTGACTCTTGACAGCAATATTTTATGCCAGCTATACAGAAAAGAAATACTAACTCTGTGCTGAATAACCTACTGTTCAAAACTGTTCTGAATTGAACTGGGAAAATAAACCAGCAGGGAATTTTCTAACAATTGCTCTTCTACAAATTCAAAGATTAATGTCAGGCTTCAAATTATTTTTTCACTCATTCCTCTCTGAATTAATACCAAAGGCACTTGACAACATCTCCTACAGCTACTTCTGTAATCTTCACATAATTGAACTTCTCAAAGGAACAGTGAAAACTCTGCCCACAAACTAGAGATGATTATAAGAGTTGATTTAGAGAGACCTACCTTATCCCTCTCTGTCCCTCAAAGCACTGAGGATAACTTTTGCAATAGGAAGACAGTCCTTAATAGGGGGCCAACAGTAGTCCAATCACATTTAAGTTGTTTAAATAGGTATTTTTTCAATTAGGTTCCTAATTGCCCAAACTCCCAGCACAGAGTGCCTAACCCCTCAAATCACTGTTACTCTTCATGCTCATCACCTGCCCGGTAGCTGAGTTTTGCTGAGAATGCTGAAAAAGCACAAAGAACAAAATGTACCTTGAGGTGCAGCACTGGTTACTGTGCCTCATTCCAAGGCAAGATATCATCACGTGCTGAAATATGGTAGCCACCATTTCTATCAGAAACAACTCAGTAGCTGAACTACAAAATACATACTCCAGACAGAGAGATACAGGGAATCCAGAGCTTCTCAGAAGATTTATTAGCAAAACTTCAGTGTGTCACTGGTGTGCCTAGCTGCCTATTGATTGGAGTTATGGCTTATGGGTCAAGTGAAGGCAATTATTACAAAGATTCCTGTCTTGTATTTTTAGGATATTTTAAAGTCTGTGTGTCTCAATTTTTAAATAATTTCTATGACCACTACACCAGCTGTCTTTTTAGTCATGAAATTGCAAGAAGACATCTTGTAATACTGCAGGACAATTTTAGTTAGGTGTTGATCTGAGATTTGAATTCATTGTACAGCCAATAATTATACAATCAACCGTTGGTTTATTGAAAATTGCCTCTTATAGGTATGTTCTTTAATTCCTAGAAGCATCAGTATCTTGCTACTGATCTCAGTTGTGTCCTGTCACAATCTGAGCTCAGAAAAAGAAATAAATCTGTATGGATTATCAATCAATTTGAGGTGTAGATATCCACTTTATGTGCATCAAATGATGAGGGCAGTAGTCAAACTACTTGTTAATTAGTTTACTGTTTGGAAGAGAGAGGTGAAACACTGATGACATCACTCATTCAGATACTTCCTCCCCCTTTGCTTCTGGGCAAAAAGAAAGACCTACGTCTTCAAGAACAGAACAGGTGCCTAGAACAGCATAGTTAGTTACTCCTAGGACACAGATTAAATTTAAAAAAGTTATGTTCATTATTAAACCTTATTGGCTGAAGTTCATTCTTCTAAAAATTCTGATTTTTGAACTATGAATTTATCTCAACTTCAAACAAAAACATCCTATCTCTAATTACAGAGAAAGGATTTAAACTAAGTCTTTATTAAAATGACAAAACGGTCAATGAGACAAAATTAGTAAGAAGACATAGTATCTTTTACTGTATCAACTAATAGGTCAGAAAAAGTTGAGGCTGGCAAATCATTCTTCAGATCTTCTAATTGTATCAGTAGGTCTAGTAAAAAACATAAGCTTCACCTGAAATTTTGTGGATCTTCTATCTATCTCAGATATAACAACTCAGCTAACACAGCATGGGAAATAATTGCCAGAGAAATTACTGACTAGCAGTTGTAATTACTGTCTGTGTAAGGGTCAGTCAGCACATGCAACTTGAATCAATTTACAGACTCCCATGATCCATATTGTAACTGAAAAATTGTAAGTTTTCAGATATAATTTAGCTACTATGAAATAGACTCAGAGGAAAAAAAGTCATTTTTTCGATGATCAAAATCAGAGATTAATGTATCATATGAATATCTATCATTTGGCTGATGGTAGTGACAAAATCGTCCCAGGTGGAATAAATGATTGCATTGTCTGGATGTGTCTCTAGAAGAAGGACCACATGCATTTTCCTTTTTGTTAGAAGGAAAATTAGTACAAGTTATTTTCCAATGTGAAATTCACCATCATCAATAATGGTTCTTAAGACTTGTCTGTGGCCTTATTTGCCCCAAGATCATATATAGATTAGACCTTTGGCTACAGAGAAGAAACATCTAAATCAGACTCTCTTATTTATTCCTGGGTCTTTATTTTGTTTAATTGTTTGGGAAATCATCAATTAAAACAAGGATTATATTTGCTTATAAGCAAATACAGGACACTTTCCTTCTGTGGAAAAAGTGAGTTGACATACACATTACCCCTTTTAGGTATGCTCTGTGGAGGTATAACTCTATTAGAGCAGTGATCCAGTCGGGGCAACTGGCACCGCTGAGAAAGTCAAAAGTAGGAGACGTAAATGTTTCAGTAAAATTCTCTGGATAAGACAAACAGGAACAAAGTACCATGTCCTAAACCATGGCTCCTTGCAGTATGTCTTCTGTGGCTTCTTCTAGAAGACTTTTCAATCATCTTACCACTAGCAAATTATTTCTCAACAATCACATGTGGGATGACAAGAAATTGCTTTTCCATTGGTGAGATCTACAAAGTTTGACTGTGAAGACATCAGCTATAGAGTCAGGGCAAGAGATCCAACACAGAACCCATTATCTTGCCTCTCAGGATGACCATCAGTGGATACTGAAGGGAAATACTGAAGAAGCAAAGCAAATGTACAGTGTTCCTTATCATTGCAGAGCAGATTAGGGACTCCGCTCAATGAACTGGTGAACCACTGTGTTTAGCAGTTCATAACTCCTTTGTAAGTTTGCCTAATCCTTTTTTGATCCCATTTATACTTGTGGTCTCTAAAACATCCTGATGTGAAGAAGTTAATTAGCATTCAGCAAACTTACTTTTGTTTAGTGACAGTAAAATTTGGAGGTACCCACTGTTATCAAAAGCACTCTATTCAAGTAATTTAGTGGATGTCCCTATACTCAACTCAATCTCCTCATCAGAAAAACCAGACAATATACCAAAAACATTCACACTTGAAAAAGTAAGTGTAAGAACTGAGGAAACCGGAGACTTTAAAAGAACAGCATGTTTCCCTTTTGTCCTGTGGCTTGATCATCCTCCGCACAGGTATATACACGGCAGTATTAAGATGAAATCTACAAACTGCACAGCTGATCTCATGTCACTCTGAACATGGGGGTTTTACCCAGTGTAGCTGTTGCCTGAAGTACTGATCCATTGCATCAGTTCAAATTTTACCTGAGAGGAAAACTTCATGTCTTCTGCTGCTATTCCCCATTCAGTTGTGATTCTTTGTGATCGTTTAACTTCTTAGTTTAGGGCAAAGTTTGCAATTAATACAAAAGCAAATCCATCTCCTGATGCCAAGGAAAGAGTAAATTTATTCATGAGTGGACTGGGACAAATAAGACTAAGCTTATTCAGTAAAAATCCGTAATAGATTTAGCAACAGGGTTCAGGTGATGCCAGGAGTGTACCATGTTACTTTGCACATTCTTGAGTGTTTTACTGAATCAAGCAAGATTGCTCAACAGCTTCTTGAACTAATTTTTAAGTAGTACTATTGGGAGAACTCAAGAAGATACCTCAATGCTTTGCTAACCAGATTATAAGATGTAGCAAGTGTCCAAGTGGTTTGTTGTATCAAAAATAAAAATTATATTTTTGTTTTGGCTTTCATATTATACCTTCTCTCCGTAAGATTAGTTATTAGGAATTGCCTGTTTTCTAAATACATCAAGGACTTGACTAGTTTGTGGAAGTATATCCAGAAATAAAAAAGTTTGCCACTGAGTGCTCCTTCTTATTTTGACTTCAGCATCTATCTATTTATATAACGCAAATTCTGATCTTTTTTCCTCACTGTCTTTGGACAGCTTCATTCACAGCTTTGGGTTATAATAACCTGATCGTATTGGGAACAAAATGATCTGGAAGAACTGGTTGCCATCTTTCGTTATCTATTGCATTTGCCTTTTCTGCTAACTTGCTAAATTATATGTTCAATGATTTTTATATCATATAAAACTGTACAGTTTATTATTTATTACACAGATTTGATTTGGATCTGGTTCTAGAAGTGTCATAAACGGATAGAAAAATCTTCTGGTTTGAGACTGCATATCGATTCAGTTAGACCTTTGGGGGTTCTCAGATTGCAAAAGTAAATTGTGAGAAAGTACTTAAGGTTGCTATTTACATTTAAATAAGCTTTGACGTATGGAGTCTAGAAGCAGAGATTTCCTCCTGCCCCCATCCAATTGTCAATTCCTGTGGAAAAAATAGGATATGGGATAGACAGCATTGAAATTTCAGTAAATAACACTTACAAACAGTTAACACTTACATAACAGTTAAGTTAGCTTTCTTTGCTTTACTTATCACTCTCCTGGAAACCCCTGTATTTTGAAATCTAAGCAAGTTTGAGAGTAATCACGTTTGAGTGTGCTGTGACTGGATAGCTGGTGGCTATCAGCACTGCTGATCCGCAAGTGGGGAACCGAGCAGAAGACAGAAAGGCCATTCCTATCTCTATGTCCTTTCCCTCCCCCTTTGCTGAATAATGAAGCTGTTGTTTTGATCTTGATGGTATTTTCCTTTGAAAATTTTAGTGTTTTCAAGAAATGGAGGGGTTGGCTTTCTTTCTATCTGATCTCAGTTGCCTGATCCTGTTTTATTGGCTGTAAAACACTAATTGCCTAATAAAAAATATTCTCTTTTCCTTTTATATGTTTGAATAAAGGTTTCTCAGCACAGTAGGCCACGGTCTTTCTGGTCCCTTATCTAGGTTCTCCCTTCTCCATAAAATCCTTAGCATTTCAACTTGTTATTCAAGACTGTTTTCTTCATTATTTTCCCTTTCTTGCCTACTTTACCTATCAGGAGGCAAGAGTGGATCTGTCAGATGGTCTTTGTCAAGCAAAAGACAGGGATGATGTTCCTTTTGCTTTCCATTTCAGTCTCTCTCGTATTTATTGTTTAGTGAGAAACTACACTAGTTGGCTCCCATCTTTAAACAACACAAACAGATCTATTCTCCAGAAAAACACTGTCGTTGCTGAAATCCAGTATCTTTGGCTACTTTGGATCAAAGGCAATCAGTTTCTATTGTATATGTTGGCTCCAAGATAAAGACTTTCAAAAACTGTAAAAATAACAAGCAAAAAGCCCCAAACAAATGAACAGACCTCCCCCTGAGCAAACATACAACTTTTTAGGAGAAGCAGTTTCTTAATCCAGTACTTTGGTGTTACAGGGAATTTGAATAACCGTGTTAATATGTATGCTCTTTGGCAGTACTGCTACCCATGAATATGACAACTGTCAGAGCCTGGAAAGTCACTCACTCACTACTGTCACAAATCTGCCTAAAAACAAAGCCACCATATGCTTATGCAAAGAGATGAGTTACTCTCTTGGCTCAACTGCATAAAGATGAAATATAGAGCATTCATCAAAAAACTATAACATAATGCTTGGCTCTCTCCCTTCTTCCTCTATTAAATTAACTTTTTTTTTTTTTTAAAGATTAATATTTTCATCCATTTGCAGCATGTCATAAAATATGGAGTAGTGCGTACTTCTAGGAAAACAAAGATCATGGGTCATGGCATGCAACAATTATTCAAAAGACAACAAGAAAATCCAGACAGCACACGATTTGGAGTGCTCTGTAACATCTGGAATTCACTTCTGCAAACACAATGCCTGAGCTCCCTTTTACATGGAATTTAGGTGCCCTATTGACTTTTTATTTAAACAAACATTTGAGCCACTTCAACTCTGCAACTCCAAGCTTACCAAGAAGAAGAACAAAAGTAATGTAGCTGGAGAAAAACCTCATCTAACTTTTATTATTATTATTATTATTTATGAAAAAATTAATTTCTATTACTTTCTTTGCTTTAATGATCACGAACATCTATGTATGTTCAGAATAGGCTTGCATTGCTTTGTTGCAGCTACTTGTTTCCATCTATCCACAGGAACTAACACAATAATAATACACTGTCCAAAATGATTTATGATCTCACTCTGCTTATGCAAATGCCTAACTTTCAAATGTGAATCAAACTACTGTGGTAATGTGTCAAACAACTTGTGAAGTATTTAAACAGCTGACTACACCTGTTTCCACTTTATGAACGCTTTCAAGTTTGGGCTGCTTTGATTCAAAGCAATACGTTTAGTTTAGAGCATTACTTTTCAATATGAAAATCAAAATTGCCTTCTCCTGGGTATAACAATGTGATGAGGTCTAACAGCACACAGACCTATTAAAATGCTGAGGCTCAGCTGTCTCAGACTAACTGGGTGGTTCTCATCAGAGTAAGTGAAAGCTGCGCAGTTTGCAGAGAGTGCACAGCTTCCAGAAGCACCCTCCTGCATACGTGCAAAATAAGCACCAGACTAAGGCATATCTATGGGCCCAATTTGGCAGGCAGCGGGCAGTTAGCTTGAAATCTTACAGCTTTTAAATGGGAGCGAAGACTAAGTCCCAGTTCACGCTTTATCTCTAGCTGAACTGCATTACTTTGATCATTGAGGCTAATGCCCAACATAGGTAGCAACAATTTGTTATTACTACATACAAGAGAGGGAAGGAGGTGGAAGCGGATGGCAGGCTACACAAATCACTGCCTTGGCTGCTGCCGCATCCCTCCTCTCAGTAAATGGGCACGGGCCTCCAAGAGCACACGGTCACGGCTGTCTGGGTAACCACTCGCACGGCAGCCCCCGGAGCACTTCGCTCGTGTGTGAGGAAGAGGCATAACCCACGGGGAAAGCACCATTCAGGTGAGCGCCTGCTGCCTTAGCTAACACTATCAGTCACCCACGTGAAGGCTAGAGCTTGAAAAATGAGCATGCAAACGTCCACAACTGTATATACGCGGAAGAGGGAACTCGAGGTAAATTGCATTGCGCGTGTAACCTTAGGCTCAGATTTAAGGGTGAGAAATACATAGGAGGGATTTAGCACTGACTGTGACGTACTCCTTATGCATGCTGCTGCTGCATTCAGCTCTGCAAGGTCCTGTGTTCCTCTCCATTTTTCATGCATGTAGGGACAGATTTTCAAAGCTTGGTCACACTAAATCCTGAAGATCTAAGCAGAGCAGACTGGCCACAAAATATACAAGGAGGTAAGAAGCCTGCTAATTAGACAAGTCATGGCAACTGCTATGTCACCCATCACCTTGGGTAACAATGTTGCTTTGTCCCATATCGGTTATTTGAAAGCTACCCTTTCTGGAGTGCAAAGATAAAAATAAGGCTTTTTGAAAATAATATGCTTTCAGCTTTCACGTTTAGGGACATTGCCTAAATGCAGTCCAAAAGACTCGGATAGCAGAAGACAAGAAAATAAGTATCAGCATTTTCTGGGACATCAAATAATCTAGTGTTTAAGTCTCGTGCACAATGTTGAAATACTTCACTGGCCAATACCGGAGTCAGTTGGGTCACTTATGGAAGCTACCAGAGTTATTTTCCAGTTAGGCTGGGCTAAATGAATATATTTCTCTTGCAGAACAACCAGAAATCTGTAACTGAAATCTACACTCTACATAAGCCTTTTTAATTAGATAATACCTTCCTCAAGGCAGTTATGCACAGCAAAAGCCTTGAAGAGAGTGGAGAACACCACAAGAAAATCAGTTGAGAGTGAAAAAATAAAAATATACTATATAATGTATAGAACGGATAAAGACTCCATTTTGATTCATATTTAATAATTTCAAGTTTTCCTGGATTATTATATCGTTGCTTCTTGTTTGGTAACAACTGCATCATTTTTGGGCTAAAACTGGTACTCTGCCTTTGGTGGAAAACCTTACTGTATTACACTACAATAGCTAGTAAAAAAAAAAAAAAAAGAAGTAAGATAAAACTCTGCTGGGCCACTCTACTTCCCACCAAGGTTTAAAATTATTAATTCCATTTTTTTTTCCTGTTAGGCTTGGTCTGCAAAGTTACTGAGTCATTAGTCATTAATGTCACTTAGTCATTAATGTCATTTAGTCATTAAACTTCAACATCTTCTCGCTTGTGGGAATCTGGAGATATTATCCATTTTTCTTTCCGCTGTGACTTGGGTCCAAACTCATTCACTGAACAGCCACTAGACAGTTCAAGCCTGCTGTACTTACCCCAAGCAGTTTACAACATTGAACACAACAGCTACAACACAGGCCAAAGCATCAGATCTCCCGCAGAACAGACAAGGCAGGAAACGTTGCTTAAAACAACCAGTCTCCTCGGTCTGGCTAGCAAACCCTCCCGAGCAGCTGAGCCCAGACTTTATATAAGAAAGGGGAGTGACAAATCCAAACATCTGACTCAACTAGCTTTAGTGGGCCAAACGTATATAATTCTTCCAAACTTATTTCTTGAAGACTGCCTCGGGGGGTCAAGTGGTTCCAAGAGAAACATTCAAACTAAGGCAAAGGATTTCCACATAAACACAGTTGTTGCAAACATGTGCTTATTTTCCATAATAATTTGGAATTTCGTCTCGTGGCCTATTTGTAAGCCCCATGACTCTGAATGACCTCATTCCTCTCTCTCTCTCGTGCTCCGGTAAAATGCTCCTTCTTTACAGAGGGTCTCCAACTTCCATAGATTTTTAAGAGCCTAAAGGACTGAAAATGATCCCTCTGTAATCCCACCCCTTCTGAATACAAGGCATACCATTTCATACAGCAGTTTCTGCTTGCGGTCCATAAACTTATGATTGAATTAGAAGTTGTTCTCCTTCCCTTGTTCTCCCACAGGGCACCCAGACTTGGTCCAGATACTCCAAACAGTATACATTTCACCACTGCTTATTCGTTACAGGGGTGATTTTTTTTACTGCTGTAAGGGAAATCCTTTCCAAGTGTGTCCTTTGTTTCCAGCCCTGCTTCAGACAACTGAAGTAAGCGCTGGTGAGAGCACAGCACTGCCTTTATGGTTGTAATCCAGAAGTGGGCTTTCTAGCTGTTATGGTCGTGTAAGTAGACAGAGCTTCTACCAGTCCTGTGTGTGAAGAAAAAGATCATCTCTCTGCTACCGTATGAAACAAGTGTAGCAGAACTGGTCCTTATTTACTTGATGTAACAGAGAAATTTCTGATCTATAACCTACCCTTCTCCATCTATGACTTAACAGCTATTATAACCATATGTATGATGTATGTAAAACTTAGTGAAATAAACAGTGGGAGTTCTTATTTTATCATCATTTAGTCACAAAGCTGAAAGAGTTGAAAAAGGAAAAAAAAAAGGTCATGGGTTTGATGTAGGATTAGGCTGGCAAACACATCCAGAGCTAGTTCCCAAGTCCTCTATTAACATAGATTTTCTAAGGAGGAAAAGTTAATGTTCCCTAAAGCTGGAATTTAAATGGCTTTAGCTTTTAACACAAGACCCTTTAAATTGTAAACTAGGTGGATTTTTTTCATTACATTACAAATATCTGCCTATCATCCTTTCTTTTTTCTTCACAGTGAGACCTGAGCAGCTGTGATCAGTAGGAGGAATAGTGTACTTCAATATGAAATTAATTGCTTCTACCTACATTTTTCTCCCCAAGTTTATAGCTCATTTGCTGCTGTGTCCTGCACTACCTGCTCCCTCTTTTACCTGATTTTCCCTCCTGTATGGTCTCGAAGGCAGAACACAAAAGGGAATCAGAGCCTGGGACTTTGCTTAAGAGACATTAAGCAGGTTGTAACAGATCTAGGTGGGTATGGAAACGTGTTATTGCAGAGGTCTTCTCAAAGGTATCAGGAAATATATATCATAAAGTGAAAGTACTTCAGTGCCTAGCTTCGCTCTAAATCAAACTCTAACAATCCTTTCTCATAAATCACCATGTTACAGACAGCTGGAAGAAGTGCAGAGTGGTAAATAAATTTCTTGTTAAATAAAAAAGCGCTTTGAAAATTCCCTCCATCTTACCAATGCCTATGCGTGTGGGTTCGTAATTTAGGTATAGATCATACATTCACACACAAACACACCCACTTGATATTTCCTTTCAGAATTCAAAAGAATGGTTGTCTGTTCTTTAAAATTCCCCCCTTTGTACTTCTGTGGAAGAGAACAGGCTTATAAAAACTTGTCAAAACTGATTAGAACCAAGTGGGAACATTTTAATACTTTGAGTAAGATAGGAAACTCCCTTTATATGTAGGAGTTAATGTTGTATTCAGAGAAGTATATCCACCCACCTGCAGTCAATGCTTCATTTGCTCTGTTGCATCCTCATTTTAATACGGAGAACTGACTGAACACAGAAGCAAGTTATTCACCAATCGCTCACTATTCATTGAATTAAGCTTGCTGTTCATGAAGTTATTAAACATCCCACATAACCAGCAATTTAATACCACACTGAAAACCATTAAAGTTAAGCTTCAAAAGTAAAACATACCCCGGTATTTTCAAATAATAATATCCTATTTATTTACCATTTTACGAAGACTTCCCCATTTGCATTATGTAGCTCTTGCTGAACATGAAGAACATAAAACTCAGTGACAACTAATTTATTCTCAATATATGCAGTACAAGAATACTATATTTGACTCAAGTAGCTGTCAAACTATGCCACCTGGCAGCATGCAGCATCCCTCTTATTTGACATATCCAGACAAATAAACTATTTAAAGGACAAAGAAAAATTAACATTTGAAATGAAAGAAAGGAAAGCGCGAAGTAAAGACAAATTTAACTAAAATATGAGCTTGCAAACAAGTTCACTGCATTTCGTCTTCAAGCTGATTTTTCTAGTATTTTGCTTGGGTTTTTTCCTTTTTTTTTGTTTGTTTAAGAGTACTTCTTTGAAACGTCAACACAAAAGATGCCTGCAGCATAGGACTCCGCACCCATCTAACACCTGATCGAATGTTAATTAAACCCTTGGCAATGGTAAAATCCATTTCAACTTTCTAATAAAGGCACAACTATAGCCTTTGCAATTCAATATTTTTAGATGTTACTGGAAAGTATTCCGACATCCTACTGTGTGAAACAATACCTGCAATGCCTTAAGAAAGAGAGGAAAACCATCCTCCAAGTAGGGCTAAGCAGGTGTGATGCTCTTGCAGAATATTTCTTGTCATAACACCAAGATATTGGTTGGCTGTATGGCACTAACTCCCTTGGGAGAGTGGGGTGATACAGAATGGAAGCGACATAAGGGCTGATAATGGCAGCATTATTTTCAGTTTCAGACCCCAAATTTCAATTGCTGGGGAGGATCACTAAGCGTAGCGGAAAGTGGAAGTGAAATGGACTTACTGGAGCAAGTCCAGCAAAGGGATGTGAAGATAATTAAGGGTCTGGAGCATCTGACATACAAGGAGAGGTTGAAACAGCTGGGACCATTACACTCCGAAAAGACTCGGGGGATCTTATCAGTGTGCATAAATGTCTGACAGGATGGTGCAAATAAAATGGAGCTAGGCCCTTTTCGGTGGTCCCCAGTGAAACTTCAAGACGCAATGGACACAAGTTGAAATACAAGAAATCATTTAAGAAAAACCTGTAGGATTTTTTCTTTGACTGTTTTTTGTTTGGTTTTTTTTTTTTGTTTGTTTGTTTGTTTGGTTTTTGGTATTTTGGTGGTGGTGTTTGATAGTAACTAGAAACTGTCACAGGTTGCCCAGAAAGGCTGTGAAATCTCCAGCCGTGGAAACACTTAAAACCTGATTAGCACGGCCCTGAGCAACCTCCTCCAGCTGACCCTGCTTTGAGTAGAGAGTTGAGCTCGAGCATCTCCAGCAGTCCTTTTCTGCCTCCACAATTTTGTGATTCTGTGAACTACCCTCTAACACAAATGTGTTTGAGATTTTCTCCCATTACTAATCCTGCTGTACCTGTGCCACATATAAATGAAAGCTTCATGCACTGAATCAACCAACCTGGCATCGTTTCTCAGTGCTGCACTCAAAACCAACCCTAACAAACACCTATTTATGGAGGTATATTTATGTCATCCCAGTATTTAAGAGGGATGCGTGGGAGGATAAAGCTGAGAAACTTCCTTTTATGATAAGTAATACCATGAAGTGGTAAGAAAACCTAGCAAAAAGGGAAAGTGTGCAAAGGAATGATTATTGTAGAAAAGGTCTGTCTAAAAGCTCAAACCCCCCTCTTTTGATAGACAGAAACGAAGACACAATCATTACAGGTACCTATTTTTTGACCTGTTTCAGTAGGGAAATGCTCTCGCGCTGGCTTCTGTTGAACAGAGCTTTGTCCTCTTTACATCAGTCCCACTCCACTGGAGTTACCTTATCTATTTATACAGAGGCCTGGGTCAGCTCCCACTGTACATTAATGACAATACCAAGTTAGATGCCCTGACTTCTTACATGGTCAAGTGAAAAAAAACCAAACAAAACCCTTCCTGAAAAATGCAAAACAGTACTTCCATAAATGGTTTCACTTATGTTTTAAAAAGTAGCAGCTTTGCATATTTCCATGATTTTTTCTTCTCCTTTTCTTTCTTCTTCTAAACTCTTTCTCCTTTTTCCCATCTTCTCTTCCAGCCAATTTTTACTTACATTCTTGTATTAAAAAAATTAAGGGGGAAAGTAAAGATTACCTGGGGACAAAATATTAGAGAAAAGAATACACCATATTAAAAGCAGGAAAAAAACTCTTTCAACAATCTAAACAGTTTCAAAAGCAACTGCTTCCACTCTGGAAGTAAATACATTGCATCGTGCAATTCTGCCCACTGCAGACACATCCATGGCCAGTTGGGGGCCGGCAGATTTCTTCATTAAGAGCCACAATCCTGCTTATACTTACGGAAACTCTGTGAAAGCTGCAGTTCAGCTGGAGAAGAGAAGCAGAAGAAAAGCAAAGTTATCAAAATAAAAAAATCCTTGTAGCTACATAAGCTGACATGTTTTATTCCATTTATTTAATCTTAAACCCCATCCTGTAAAAACTTAGGGTCAGACGAGGAATTCTGAAGTAAAGCTTAATAACCATGAAAGCACTTGCAGCTCTTACCTCATTACTTTTCCAAGACAGACTATGAATACAAATTATGCCTTCACATAGCTCAGGAGCCCTAAGATTTTTCGATTAGGTTTCTCCTTTTTTTCATAATGGTCTGCCCACCCTCCCAAACACATGCTTCCTCTGTGGCTGTCCCAGACCGCTAGTTTCCTCTTTCCCATCAGGTCTCCTCAGATGTCCTTTTCCTGTAAGTACTACTAGGGCCATCTTCTCATTATCACTGATGACTTAACTTCCCACCCGCACAAAGGGCAATTCCCAGCAGCCTGGCCCCATGGTCCAACACCCAGAGAAGAAGGAGAAAAAAAGCTTGACAATAGAACTAATACACTGACGACAAAATATCCTTTGGTTTGGGACAGCTCATCATTTAAACAAGAGGGGAAGGAGGCCTTGCCCAGCTAGGCACCTCTTGAGTGTAGCACACTATGCCATGTCACATCCTCCGGTGGCCCTAAAAATCTCCCAAATCTTTGTGTGGCTTCTGCAAAGACAGCGCTTCTGGTCAGGGGGATGCAAAGGCCAGACTGAGCTTTCCTGTGATTTCTTGTGAACCCTCACCTCCCAGAAGACAGCGTCACGCTCTCCTTTTTAAAAATACCTTGCAGGGCCTCAAAGCTTCGTTTACCGCAAGTATCATAAACAAAGGATTCCCATTAAATAAGAACTGAGCTGAACCTCTTAATCAGTAAAAGGTACCTCTTGAGTGGGTGACTTGGGTAAGACAGATGTCTTTGCAGCAAAGCACTGCTGCTGAACAGCAGCAATCAGCTGACGGGGCAACACTGGACCAACAAGAGCGGCTGGGGCACCGTCTACTTGCTTTCTGCAGCAAGCAGAGGCAGGGCAAGGGACTGTGCGGTCAGAACTTGGCTTTTCAAGAGGGCAACGCTGCAGCTATGCCATATCTTTGCCCAGGGGCATTCTGCCTCCACCCACTCCTTGAATTTTTCTCTTACTCTTGGCAGAAGGTTTGATTACTTTGCTGCCAGGCACATGCAGCTATGCCACTTTGCATGATGTTCCTCTTGTATCAGAGGCGATACTTTGGGTTCCTTTTGAAGTCATATGTGCTTGACTTTACAGTACTCAAGATGCAATAAACCATAATGTGTGTTCCTTACTGGGGTTATGCTCAAATACCCAAGCACATGTCCTGTTGCTTCTTTCTGCTGTTCCTTTCCAATTCTGTACTTATCGAAACAGAAGATAAATAAGTAGAGTTCTGGATATCCTTTTAAGACAACACAATTTATGTACGGCCTGTTTATCTTCATGGTGAGACAAACCAAGGTTTTCTTAGTATTGTCAAAATTAGGAAAAGTATTTTTAAAGATGTTATAAATAACTCATTCTGGCAGACTGCAAAATTGCTTCCCCAGCATTTATTTGAGAAAAAAATCTGTTTTCAATGGAGCCACAGCTCCACATGTCTAATTCACGTAGCCTGAGCAATATCATAGAAGATAGGCATTTTTTATCTTTTATGGTTTTTTTTTTTTATTAATAATAATAATAAAAAAGCTTTGTTTTAAGACTTGGCCATGAACCAAACCGTATCATGTTCAAAGTTTGGGGAAAAAATCACGAATACACAATATCCAGACACAGAATATCTTTCATTGATTTAAGCTTTAAATTTTGCCTTGTACATTTAGGGAATGTAGAAAGGACCTCATATAGAAAGCATAAGAACAAACAGCAATTTTTTAAGCTTTTAGCCAGCAGGTTGAGCCTTTCTTAATTAGTATCATCCCTTTGCACATCATTTAGGGACTCCATAAGGTATACAATTAAGTTGAATATGATGCATGATTTTTCCATAAGTTTAGCCATTCTCATGGATCAGCAAAGCATTCTTTTTAGCTAGAGCTGTATACGTAGCACTAAAGCTCTTCCACACGTTCTTCATTTCTAGAGATGTCAGTTGCCCCAAGTCCCTGACTTTTCCTCTCTGCTTCACATAGCTGAACCATGAACACATTTACTTTCTCCCATTGCCAGAACTGTCAGGAGTAAAGTTTTAAACCGTGAACTAGCAGCCGTACATAAGCAAATGTTTGATTTTAAGCACTTGAGGAGTCACAGTGAATCAATGGGACTTGGCACACACTTAAACACCAGTTGCACCTTTATGTGACCATAGGCCTTTTTGCTTGGGATTTCCTACTTGGTGTACCTGTGCATTCAGAGGTGTTCAGATACTAAACAACATTAGTCCCATGGACTTCAGCAGACTTTAGTTTATAAAGTTGTGAGCCTTAAGAGCCATGTACCAACTCCTGATGTTTGAAATATTCCATCCCATTAAAAGATATGTATCCTTTCCTCCAAAGTTGTTCTTTGCTGGGATGGAGATGTAGTTGTAAACAGAAAATCTACTCCTGATATAGGATCCCAGGCAACAACTAACTGTGGCCAAACAATGTGTATTTATGCATTTTACTATGTTAGAAATAGAGTCAATTTTCACTTAGAGGTAACGTCTGTAAAAAAAATAATCTTAACCATCACCAAAGAAATATATGTCCATCAGTCTGGACATATGTACCTCACCTAAGCCATTGATACAAGACAAACAAAAATAGCTTCAGTAATGTACAAGAAATTTTGACTCAAAGGCCAAACACTCTCCTTTTGGGGGACTGTCAGAGACATATTGCTGTCCTTCCTGCAAGGAAATACAGTGCTTGGGTGGTGCATGCCATGCATCCAATTTTGGCTAAAAACTTCAGCAGTGCCCCAAAGAGGCTTGGCTTACTTCTCACCTAAAGGGATAGCCCTGCTAAAAACTGTTGTACTAAAAGAGTGTCCTTTGACAGAGATGTCCTCGTTCCTTGACCTACTTAGTTGTACTTGCTCATACCTGCTCCTCTTCTCTACTATGATTTCTTGCCTTTAAGGCCCTGCACCCTTGTTCTTGACAAACACTGGGAAGGAATTTCCTCCCTGGCATAAGGCAGGCCACCAGAAGAAGCAGGTGGCAGTTGTGAGCAGAGGATGAGAAACCCAGAAGAGAAAGCTGTTTGGGAAGTAATGAGTACAAGAGCCAATTTATATTTTAATGATTAAAGAGAGATTAAAGCCAACGGCATCGTGATTTTAACTCTGCAGCTGGTGGATTTCTTTGTCTTCTGGTCAATGAAGCTGAATTATGAGACTGAGGGAACTTCAAAAGAGTTAAAAGATGTTATAATAATAATAAAGGGAGGTCTATAATTATAGAGAGATTATTGCATATAATATGTAAGTGGATTGCACTTAAACAGCCTCATCAAACCAATTTCCACTGCAACTTATTGATGCCACAGATGAGGACTTCAGGTGGGAGGATAAGCTAAAGGAATGGATGAACACTTAAGAAACAAAGTCCTCGTTTTCATGCTAATGTCCTTGTGCAGTTCAGAAGAAGGGGAGAGAAACAGTCTTTGTAGAACATTGTGATAGCAATGCAGCATTGCAGGGGAGGAGGAACCTCCTCTGGTGTAGCAATGAACTGCTTCAAATGAACACTTAAAGTTGTTCATGAGACAGCAGCAGCTGTAAGCTTTCTGCAATCCCAGCACTTTTTATTATGATTGTAAAATAAAAAAGTCAGTATCTGTCTGGTATAACCAGAATGACAGAGATTCATCAGGGATTAGGATATTTTGATCTTACTCTCTTTTCACCCTTCTCTTGTTCGACAGCAAGAGCAAGCAATATTCTCACGGGACTGTTCAAAAAGACTTGTCTTTCCTTGTGGGGAATGGCTAGTTGAACTCCTTAAAACATGAAAAAGTATTACTTAAGTTTACATTTTATGTAAGAATATGAAAGAAGTCCTCTCCCAAACAGCCCTCTAGTTCTGCTTTGGACATTCTTCACCATTGTGACTCCTCTTGGCTCATCTTCTTCCTCTGCATTCTGCCACCATGAAACTGCTCTGCCTAGCAAAGGCAGAAAGGCAGGCACAGTCTTCTGGTCCAAATAGCTGGACAGACTTAATAGCCATTGTATAAAAGACTAAATTGCTGCAACAAAATGCTATTCCTTCCATCCTCTGTTGTACCATGTACAGAAGCAGAAGGAGAACAGAGGTTTTAAATATCTTGGCCTCCCTGCTTTTCTGGGCATATCAGCCTTGTTTTCTGCTCCTTGATCACAGTAATACACCTGGGACAAATGTTTCAGCTTTCCTATGGATAGAAGACAGTGCTGTAGCTCATGACACTCCTTTTTGCTGCAGTGTGGGGGACTGTTCTGAGGACAGAGGTACACAAGCCCTAAAGGTAACCCCAAAGCAAGAGTGGTGCTTATCCACCCCATCACATGACCCTCATTCATTTTGAGGCTGCATCCAAAGAACAACACTTCTGTTTAAAACCTGGATTCAGTCTAAGTAAGCAAGCTTCTGCTGACATCAGATAATTTCCAGTAAAAGAAGCTGGTATCTAACTTCTAAGCTCCTCTGAAATGCATGGGGGGAACAGGTACCATAAACTATAACCTAAAGCAACCATATTAAGAAAAAAGTTGTCTCTTACTGTACTGTACCAGTTCTCGATGCATCAACCCCATTCAGCAATTAAGCTAGACAACGTCCATCACCGCCACTTAGGGTTCCCCTGACTCAAGTGGTATTTGACCTGGAGTGATGTGAATTCTTGTAAAAAATTTAAACCACAGGGATTAATTCTGCTATTAGCCTTTATCAAAAGATTGGTTAAATAAGTATTCTGTAATATGTAAAATAAGAGAGTGGGAATGTGACTCTTCTTTTGTACCTGAAGCAGCACATGTTCCTTCCCATCATGGCACATTAATTTACCCTTATGTTCTGTACACAAGAGATTTAGTTCACCTCCCTGCCTAGATTTCATGTTTTTCTTCAGTCTGTTACATAGAGTAATGCTGTTGTTCTCCTGAGAAAGATTATATAACTTCAACAAGGGGCCAAATTCTCAACTACCATAAACTGATGTTACACCAAGGTCAGTAAAACAGCACAGATTTTCAGCATCATAATCAAACATAGGACACAATCCCATCCATCAGTGTTCATATCTTGCATCATCATTTGACACTCACTTCTAAAGACAAAATACAAAGATGAATTGATCCCTCTGGATTTTTTAGCTACTAGAAGTTGCACTACTTAACAATATAATTAATCTTTTCTATGGGTTGTTCTTTTAAACTAAATGAGGAGTTGTCATAGCATCAATTTCTGCTGATTTTTTTCTTCCTGTTCCGTCCTTTATGCATATTTACTAGTTTACACTTAATGTCAATTCCTCTCATTAATTTCTTTCATGGTTTTATTGGTTTGCTGCCTAAAGTCAAGCTTCAAATAGATAGCTATACTGAGACAGTCAGTTTAGTGGGGCAAGAAATGCATTTAATAATTTTCTAGTGAGGAACTGACAATCACACAGCAAAGTAACCATATGGTGTCTAGCGCGATGGATCTGACTTTTCACAAGTTGTTGTTAAAGACCACAAAGATAGTCTGAACACTGAAAATTCCAAATATAATTACATCGATTCAAATACCTGCAGACCTTGCTTTTCATCAAAGGTTGTAAGAAATTGCTAGCTATAAAAAGTATTTCAGCCATTTCACTTGGGGGGGGGGGGGAGGGGGCAATACATATGACTTACAGTCCCAAACTTTCAACCACTCCCTCCAATGGTAATTCATCAGGCCACAGCACAGGTAAAATAAGAAATGAACACAAAAGAGATCAGTTTGAATTTATTTTTGGCACCTTTTGATCTTTAGACTGCTTCTGCAGCCTCGTTTCCCCCTCTCCTTTTGCAGTTTCTCCTATTCAAAGACTGATTCCAGATTCCACTCAAAAGGACAAAACAGTCCAAACCCAACTCCATCATCTAACAATCTTGAGGGTTACATCCTTTTGTATATTACCAAGTTTATCCAGTTTACACTGAGGTTCACACATAAACTTCTCAGCAAGATTTACTCATACTTTCACTTCTACATATGCTAACACATCTATTAAACTCACAGTAATGCTGATCACACATAGAGAATTAAGCCCATACTTAAGTATTTGTAACAGCTGGGCCTTAGAGCCAAATTTTTCCCCCAAGGTATTTAGGCATCTCTGTTCCTTAATCATTCTTGGCAGCATACAAATAGATGTAAATTTGCATATATTTACCAAAAGCATGCTGCAGCCTGCAGCTACTGTAACTTTACTTGTAGAAAAGGTATATGATTTTTTTCAGAATTGCAAAGCATCTCAGCTACCAGGTGCCTTTGTGTATTTAAGAAAAGCTAAGCTTGACTGAAGTATAGAGAGAAAGATCTGCAGCATCTCACTTGACACATGTACTGATGTATCTCCAATCAAAGCTATCTGTAACACCAGGTTCATCAGTTAGTCTCCAGCCTTGGAGAATAACTCATTAAAGAGAAGCACAAAAGAGAAGGCAGCTCAATAGCTTTTTCAATGATACATAAATAAAGCTGCCCGGTCATGGTAAATTCTGTGTAACAGGGAAAATGGTATAAAACCTGACATTGATCTAGAAGCTTGGAACCTCAGGGCATAGAAAGGGGAAAAGCCATTTAATCACTGACATGGACTGTCTCCATGATCTGGTAAGAAGCTCATGCCAGTAGCTGTGACCCATTGGGTGACCTTAAGTCAAAGTGAATGAGCTCTGTACTCTGAGGGAGCATGGCTGAGTGATGATAAATCTGGTTTGATGGGAACTGGGAAAGAAAAACCCACAAGATTCAATCTGCATTCAAATGCAAAAATATTCATTCTCTACCTATTCTATCCTACCCTGTGGTTACAAACATTTCTGGAAAAAAAAAAAAAAAAAAAAAAGAAAGGAAAGGAAAAAAAAGTCATTGAGTTTCTGTTTGGAATAACAGCCTTCCAAGGAAAGTTCTTTGCAGACCACCTGTGTTGGAAGATGACTAACAGTAAATGCATTATCATATTTACTGAACATTTGCATGCACAACATCTTCACTTTTCAAATACTATTGATTTCCCAAGCACCTTCAAAACTTGGACTAAAGATAGGCTTTGAAATATTACCCATCCTGATTGATTTCTCTCCTGTCCCAGAAACTTCCTGACTAGTTGCTAAGGACTTTGTTTCTACCATTTGCAAACAGTAGAAATTGAAAAATTACATTTTACTCTGAAATTTTTAAATCAGTCCAGGTTAATAATGCTCAGCTGGTTTTATTCTTTTCATTTATTATTTTTATATTTATGTACTTCTGACCATTACCATATTGCTTGGTTAGTATTTTGCTTCCTTTACCTCAAGTGCTCTATAAAGCACAAAGCAATAATGTCATCAAATTCTGGTGACTAGCCACAGAAAGGATAACAACTGGGAAACTTGGACATAACTAGATGTGGGGGGACTTCTTGTTCAAAGAGAAAGAATCAATGAAGAAATCCTCTATTCAATATAAAGACCTATCAATCCTAAAATGACTGTATTGAGCTTGAGTTTGGTGTGTATGTGGTTTGGTGGTTTTGGGGTGTTTTTTTTTTTTTTAAAATCTCCTAAGTAACCCTGTTCACCAAAAAACATGTTGTTCAGAACAGTTGTGAGCTTACTCAAAAGGACTGGTCAAACAAAGACTGGATAAGACAGGCTAATGCAACTTTTATATGTCTAGAAAAGCACGGAGAAGCAAGGACACCATCTTGCCTCTGCACACAGTATCAGATCTTTACAAAAGCACGGCATAGTGTTGACAGCTGCAGGTCAAGAGCAATATGGGTATACAAGAACATCAAAATGAGATCCTAGAAAATAAGCCTTATAATGTAAGGCTCAAGGAACTCAATCCATGCAGTTTATTGAAGAGAAAGCTAAAAAGGTGACTCAATCAGCATATGTTGTTACCAATACACAGAAGAGGAACAATAGCAAGGCGCAAGGGTTCAATCTCACAAAGAGGTATATAGCAAGACCAATGAGAGAGATTGAAGATAGACAAATCTAATCTCAACATGAAACACAAAGGTTACTTTTTGCAGGGAATACAAGTAAACCGCTTTCCCTTTATCAGATTATTAAACTTCCACCCTCACTTAGAAAGGAAAAATATATACTTTAGTTTAGCTTTCCAGGAAAGCCTAGATGATGGGATAAGCAAAGACAAACACAGCTATCTGCTGCAACTCTGGAGCATAAGCTGTGCCAGTGGGCAGCTGTGATATCTCAAACCCAGGCCTTAAGCCATCAAGTAGCTCAGTTGTCCTCAAATTCCAAATCATAAATTCAAGTGAACAGATGTCACAGAGGTTTGCACACAAGAAGCAAAATCTTTTTCTCATTGCTGTGAACAAGGAAAGCCTTAATTACGGGACAGCCACTGTAGTCCTGTTTGAGTGAAGATCAGACTGGAAACCACACAAGATATTAATAAAGTCAAGGCACTCAATCCGGCAACAGGAACTTTTAGCTCTGGACGTTCATTATTGCCTTAGAAGTTGATTGTATTGCAGAATATCACTGCCCATAGGAAAGATTGAAGGCTTTAGAAATACCAGTGCCTTCCTCAGCCAAAGAAGAGGAAGAGGATCCTTCCTTCTCCCCACACCCTAGTAAAAAAAAAATCTCCTTATTCAAACATGGCACCAAAGGCAGGATTTACCCTCAGATTGCTAACATAGTATAAAACAAGTCATGGGGTGCAGTTCACTGAGGTAAAGCCTGGAGGAAAGATACCATCTTAGTGTTTAAAACAGAATTCCAAGTGTTCTCTGTTGTTAGCCCATGTTTCATTATATGTGATTGGACATCATGCCATAAATAAGACTAGGCATCCCTTATGGTGAGTCCAGGTATTGTAGAAAAAATAATCATAGAAAAATGTCTCATTTATTTTGCTTGCAACAGAGTTGATTAATTAAATTCTGTCTTTTAAACAGCTAGCTTTATTGGCTGCATGTACCTTCCGTAGTATTTTAGTTGACTTAGAAGTACACTTTAAACCAAATCTCTCAGTCTTCTGCACTTACTGAATTTTGATTCACATATTGCAGCTAACTCAGAGCACACAAACAGGATACATTTTGTAGGAAGTTAACCAGAAGATCTATTTCAGTACCACATCGAATACAATCCAACTGCAAATGGACAATTAGGCCACAGGACCAGACTGCAGCCAGTCTGAAGCAGCCCTGCAAAACAAGATTGACATCAGGTCCCCAGCACCAAGTGTTTTCCTCTCCAGTGATGCTCTTACTGAGCTGCACTGCCTACTAAAGTACTTATAGGCATGGAGGTCTGTGCATTTCTGGGGAGGAAGCACAATGTAAGTCAAAGTTTAAGCAGGGTGAAGTGCCTTGTACATGTACTTTGCTGAGGCAAAAGCTTCAGGGCTCCAGCCCTGCCAAACTCTTGCGTGCGCTCTCTGTCTATGTGCAGAATATCACACCCCCCCAGACCACTGAATTGCTTTAGGTTGAACACACACCCTGAAGACTACAGGATTCTGTGCTTAAGGTTTATTTTAAATTGTGAGAAAGTATGGCTATGGAGAAGGTCTGCCTTTTTTTTTTTTTTTTTTTTTTTTAAGTTTGTGATGAAGTTATCTTGCAAGAAAAGACAAATTATGGAACTTCAGAGTGCTGTAATTGACTGAGGGCTTTAACTGTGAGACTTAAGTGTCCTGTTCGAAACCCCATCTTGACTTAAGGAGCTGAGGGAGAAGCTATTTTTTCCATATTAGTCTTTTGATTATGCCATGAACATTGAACAGAAGTCCCAGATAGCTGCCCTGTCAGACGATGCATAAAAACAAATAAATTACCTAATCACCATCACCTAAATTTCTCATTACCTATTTTGAAATTTATAGCAATTCAGCTTTCCTTTCAAATATATCTTCAAGTTGGCTCTTCCACTTCAAGAAAAGCACAATAGAATGCCAGGTCTTTTTGAAAAGTCATTTCAGTGGATTATTTTCATTATACATCATGCTGGATTGCTTAAATGTCTATTCAGATATCAATCTCACCTGAGCCTCACACAATACTGATTTGCTCTCTGACATTACCTAGATCCCCAAGGTTTCTAGCAACAAAACATGGGATGCTGTATATACAGGAGAAAGTGACAGCCTAAGGATTAACCTGCTTGTTGATATTCATGTTCCAGCACATCCCCTGACAAACAGAATACTCCAGGGGTCAGGCTTCATCCTAATCAGAAAAGAGAGAATGCAGATTGTTTTGATCAGAACTACATGTGTCTGGAAGGCTAATCCAAAATTAATTAGATCTGGGCTGCATAATATTCATTTGGATTTGTAAACATGGTGATGGGGGTATGAGGATTATGCAGATAGAGAACAGATAAGGTAACTAATTTGTAGGTTGATGATGCTTTAATAATGTCACAAATGTACTCCTTTGTCTTAATAATTGCTAAAAATAAGGAATAGTTTGCTGTAAATTAGTGTGTGTAGACAGCATTTCATTCAAAAAATGAAGATGTTTTAACAGTGAGAATGAGATACAGATAGAAATTATTTTAGCAACAATTATTTAAACAGTATTCAAATTAATGTTTCCATTCTGTATCACAGTACTCAGTTCAGAGCAGTACAACCTTTTTTAAAAAAGACAACTACCTTTGTTAACTGGAAACAGATACTGAATTACTTTGAAGTAATTATTACTCATTAGCTTTTTCTAAACCACGAGGCAGACTTTCATGTGCTGCAAGCTGACATAGTACTACAGATTTCAGCAGTGATACACTAGTCATTTAATTTTTAAGCAGCTTCCCCCCCAAATCAACTGAGCTTCAACCTTCATGTGACAGTAAGAGAAAAACTGGTACTGTTTAATAATGTGAAAAAAACCCCAACCAAACACTTTAAGTTACAAGAACACCAGGACAGATGATAATACCGTCCAGAGAAACAGACAGATTATCTACCTAATTTCATGTGGCCTGAGAAGGGTGTTGGGGGGAAAAAGGTCCTCTGCAGGATGCTCCTGAGGGGATGAGACACATGCTGCAGACACATTCACAGTCTGCCTGACACAAAGCATTGATCAATTTAGAGAGATGGAATAAGAATGAGAAAGCATGAAAATAGAAACTGTGAGCACTTACAAATTTGTTAACAAAAGTGTCTTTTCACAGGCCAAGGTCATCCTTATTCAGCTGCTAGATTACACATCCTCCCCACCTCCATCAGCGTGAGCCGAGCAGGATAACAATCTTCACTTGTGTTATGAGAATGTCACAAACAGACCATTTCTCATTTTCGTTTTACAAATGGATTAGTGCTGTGCCAATTCATGACCCCGTTTCAATCTGTGTTCTTAGTGAAGACTTATCTTCTTAAAACTATACTGAGATGTTATCCTGTTACATATATATTAAAGCTCGGTTGTTCTACATATAGAGTTTTCAGATGAAACTACAATATAAATATTTCAAAGAGAACTGGCTGGAAACAACTTCAGAGAACTGAATGTTTGACAAAATGTCAGACAACGGCCCCAAAAGCTAAGAGAGAAGATGAGAAAGATAAAAATGGTTGCTTAATGAATAAACTCTTTGGGACAGTTTTATGCTGTATCTGTACAATCCTACTGCCTCTGCGACCCGACTCATGACTGGTTTTCATCAGTACCATTGTAATAAACGAGTATGTCACATTAGGGCAATTGTATCAGAAGAATAAGCAAGAGAGAAAGTTAAGATGTGGAGGGGCTCCCCCCTCACCCCCCTCAAGAGAGTAAAACTGTAATTTGGTAAATATTTTTGACATCTGACCACAGTACCCCCACAGAATTTGGTTTTGAGAAAATGTATTCATCAGCATTGTTATATGCATTGTCAAGAGGCCATTTCCTTCCTTACCTGTTTACTGGAGCTTACTTCAGACCTCACTACCTTTGTAACCAAGCAGTTGACAGCTGACCTCTG
This sequence comes from Astur gentilis, assembly GCF_929443795.1. Lineage (NCBI taxonomy): Eukaryota > Metazoa > Chordata > Aves > Accipitriformes > Accipitridae > Astur > Astur gentilis. The sequence goes on along the minus strand of NC_064900.1, from coordinate 13,537,815 downwards.
AAATACCTACTTCTGTTCCTGGCAGGCTCCAGGCAGAAACCATATGAGGTATGCTTAAAGAATACTCACAGAAATAAATAGAAAAAAAAAACCCTAAACCAAACATTTTCTTTTTTAACATCAGCAAAGTCAAGGTAGTATGCTGCTCTGATATTTAATACAATGGAACAGAATCCAAAGGGGATTGTGCAGCATCTGAACAGACTGCTACCAATAAAAAGGATATTTGCAAAGGAGAAAAAACAGAGCAGTGATGTAGTAAGGCTTATTATATTATACACAAGCTAAAAAGAACTAAAAGAAGTGCTAGTCATCTCTTCTTTCAGAAAGAACTTTAGAATATTTTTACACTAACATATTTTCCTCTCAAGAAGCCAGCAGACATCAACTCCTAATTTGCTTGCAGCTCTCCATCCATCTACATAAAGTGTTTTCCACCAAAGATGCTTACCTCAGTGTGAAACTGAAAACAGATACTGGTACAAAGCCATTCTGACAATGACATATGATGTCAAGCACTGAAGCCTGTATTTGCGCAGTTATTCCCTATTGCTATGCTAGAGTAAAATTAATCCAGCAAGTATCCCCAAATATCCATACAGTAGGAATAAAACTTAAAGATTCAAACAAGAACCTCAAAGCTCATCAGAAAAATCAAAACCTTGGGGAGCAAAATATGCTCAAAGTAATTAAAAATATTTTGCCTCCTTGGCCTAGAAAAATGCCGAATCAGTGTCAAGCAAGTCAGAAGCTGGAAGTAATATGATGGAGATTCAATATCACACATCTTCACTTAAAAGAATAGTGCCAAATGGAGAGAGAAAGTTCTGCTCTGAAAGTGTGAACTTGTTCTAGGAAATATAAAATTCATTGTTGCAAAGACTCTTACACTAGTGTAATTTGAAAGTTATGACCTTCTTGTGAAAATGACAAGAGGTAGGGAATAAGTTCTTTAAAAGGGTAAACCCTAATAGTAGGTAGCACAAGCAGCTTAGAAGGAGAGGGAATCAGGATTTACTCGATACGTGGTGTTAGGGGAGAAGTACCTTACTGGGTCCTTTACCATGCCTTTGGAGCAATAAGATTAAAAAACAAAACCAAAAATCCCACCACTGCAGGCTTTGGACTCTGCTTTGGATCCTGGCAAATACTCATAAAAAGGAGAATCTGGGATAGTACATTCTTCTGGTCCTCTTTGAGGAAGTTGCTGCTGGGTCAGCAGCTGTCACACCTGCCTGCACCAAACCAGACACCAAAAGCCATCCAAAGCATCACTGATGCAGGTCAAGCACTGCTTAGGCTTAGCTGAAGTACTTGTTTTAAACACCTTCACTTCCAAAATACTATGTGTCCCCAGCCTGACAGCATCCACAGATTTACAAATTATCTACTTCAGGGTATAAACTGGGAACACAGAGCATTTGCCCAGACTACCCATGAAGTTACTACCTTCTTGGCTGCACTTGCTTCCCAAGCCAGGTTGTTCGTCTCCATGTGCATTCTGTGAATCCAGCCCCTCTCACAGTGAAACAGTATTTCTGGGACCACACTGTGAATTATGTAAACAAAAATAGTCTAAACAAAGGAGATAAGTTTTTTGTTTTGTTTTTGTTTTTTAAACCTGAATTCAGTTCAGAGCAGTCCCATGGAGAGCTGTGTCAGCGCTCTCTAACACAAGGGATGAACAAGAGATGCCAGAGCTGGACGTATTTTATCCTAAAAGCATGGCGTTATTCTAATTTAAGGAACACTCACGTTTTCCTTCAGACTCTCTGGACTGCAGTGGTTACTCCTCTGTGTCTGCTCCTCTCTGTGTGCACACACACAGAGCCAAACTAGCTAGCTCTTACCATGCAAACATTTCTGAGCTAGCTTTAATCTAGCCAGTTGGGAAAACACACACCATATAAGCTTAGTGCAGTTATACAGACTGCTTGACTAAGTGGAATAAATCCCTCACTCTCCAGTTTCATCAAAAACTTGTGTTTCCCAAGCGTCACTGTCCTAAACATGCTAGGCGTACACCAATCAATGGCAGCACAGACATACTTTGGAGAGACAAATCACTTGCCATCAACAAAACATGATTTTCAGTAAGCACGATCAATAATATGCCATCATTGGTTGTCACTAGAACTTACACAAATGGTGCCAAACATCATTGGTTGCCACAGTATCATAGTGTTCATCCATTTAGGAAGAACATATAAGCAACCTGACTGAGAAAAGGTCAAGATTTTATTTTGGAAAGTCATGTAAACATAATGAGGGACAAATAAAGTGATCTACGACAGCATTTTGCCTTATGGCAAAACACAAGGATTAGACAGGAAAAAAAGCACGTGGATTAAAAAGCGATCAAGTAACAGAAACTATCCAGCTGAAAACATGTAAGTTTAAATAGGTTACAGAATATCTAGGGAAGACATGTCAGTGGTTAGAATTGAAGATTTAACACTAGAAATCAATTCATAAGCAACTGTGTTAATATAAAATTTGCATTAAGTGTAGAGTAACAGTCCTAAGGTGGGCATAGAGACATTTAGCATAATTGTTCTTTTACAAGCATGGCCTTTTGTGGTGAACATATGGGAGCAGACTGTACAGTATAAGTATCTTGATACCGTATAACTATATCTACCAAAAGAGAACACAGTACTTTTGCTTTATCATTTTCTAAAACAATGTAATTATAACAGCTAAAATTGCTAATGGATTATTTTGGATAGGTAAACAAGCCCAGAGAGTTGTTTATCCAGTACTGTCCTTTCTCCTCAACCACAAATTTTGATATAGTAATTTTAACTTACCTGTTATAGCACTGATTTTTTTCTGTCTGTATAGGGAAACTGAATGATATGAAAATAAAATCATTAATGTTTGGGAAGCACTGGGATCCTAGATTAACAAACCTCACTGAACATATAATAGATACAGAACATTAATCTTTCAAGATGAATAGCATGAACGTGGAAGAAAGAAAGGAGAGATAAACTGCTCAAAATCCAGAGATACTGAAATATTAAAAAACTTCTGACTGAGCACTATCCACAGCAAGGAAGGCATTAATATGAAAACATGGAATAGAACACCCTCATTGCGTATATGCACATTATGCACAACAGAGCATATTATTAACCTTTACCTTTTTTTTTGTGCAAACCCAAAGTTTTGCATGCAAGAGGCATAGTGGCAGTGTAACAGCTGCAAGCACATATTGCTTTTCCTTTAGTACACTTTAAAGAGAGCAATAAGGACATACTGCAAAAGAATTTTGAAAAGTTGTTTGGTGTCACGTCCTATAAATACACAATGCATTTTTTTCCTCTTACTGAAAACAGAAAAGCCAGATCACCTTAAGAAGTGGGTTGAAGAGAAGGTTATTTATAACAGAACATCAAATATTAGCAGGTTAATACAATTACATTTTAGTCCTGAAATACATTACAGGGTTCTCTGTCAACCCTTTATGGAAAAGAAACCCAAACCAACAAAACCCAACCAACAAAAAAAACCCACAACAAGAAATAAAAACAAAAGGACACACCCAACTATATCCAAGAAACAAAACTGTTCTCAGAGCAGATCTACCTGATATTACTTTTAAGACCATCTTAATCACCTTAGAAACTTGCTGCATTTTCCTGTGATATTTGCATAATCTCATTTAATGACTATTCCAAGAAAAAGATACAATATATTTTATAAGTAAGCCTCAGTCCATCATCCTTCTTTTATAAAAGTTTGCATGTACATATATACAATTACATGGAAAGAAAAAATGCAAAAGAGCCTGAACAGATGAAGTTATTTCATAGTGAAAATTTTTCTTGTCCTAAGAATATTTATGACATTTCAGAATTTACTTATTTTACACTATTGCACGGAGACAATTTAGGTACTTTTTGCAGATAATGAATTTGAGACATTCAATTACTTTGTTGCTACCAAAAAATCCCAAAAGGAGAAAGGTAAGGACATTTTCTTGCTTCAAATCATCTTTCTTCTACATGATTTGGAGTGCCATTTCCCCCACAGCTAGGCTAAATACACCAAACAAGCCTCAGTGAAGAGGAGAAATACATGAGAGATCGCTTACAGTCCTTGCAGGAACAACCACCCTACCAATGAAGGAAAAGCCAGTATCTTGGAGAAACTGCTACTTGCACAACATTGAGTTCAACAACTTTTGGTGAATTTGCCCTTATTAAAAAATTTCTCTCAGCATTTGAGGTGGTGCCTCTGAAACCAGCTTGCTCAGGAGCCTGGGTAACTCCTGCTGAGTCCTCCAAGGGGCACAGATTAAGGCATTCGGATGAGATGCAGGAAACCTGAGTTCAGTTGCCCTCCCACAGCTAGGGCAGGGCAGGTGTAGCTCAGTCCTAGCTGTCCTACACTTAGGTGGATATTCATAGTCACCTTCTGTGTCATCATTGAAAAGCATACTGGCTTCTCTCATTTTGATCAGAAATACCTGTGAAAAAATAGTCTTGAGAAAGTATCTAACATTTCTGTGGATACTTCCAGTTTTCAAAAGTCATCTTACTCCTCTCAGCAAAAAAACTCAAATGTTTTGCTGAAATTGCTTCAGCCACTGAGTTATTTGCCTAGAGATTCCTCTCAAACTAAGCAAACCTGCAGCAATACCCTATAAAAGGTACAAGATGGTCATAGCTCTGAAGGACTTAGGCAGCTTGGGACTGCAGGATGGGGGCACTTGAGGTCTGGGAAGGTGGTCCTGGGGCAGTGCACATTGCTCAGATTGAAGGAAGCCACCACGAGAAATCCATCCAGAAGTCCTTGTCAGTCACACTGCAGTGATAAATATACCATCTCCAGCTTATAATGGTTAATATCAAAAGGCTAGGTGAGTCTCAGCAAAGGTTAGACCACAGTTTTCTAATTTCAACAGAGATGAATGGTGTATTAGCAGATCAGGCTGTTTGCTTCCTGTAAGCTAATTAACAGATGCTAAAGAGCTTGCTGCTCTTTGTGTGGTAATTAATAAATTATAAATTTATAGATGGCATATGATACTATTAATCAGACAAGTAACGCCTATATGTTTGTTATTTTATAGTATACCAACGTAAAGCTTCCAATGCCACATACAGCAACTTATTTCACCTCCACTGGTTATTTTTCACTTCTACTGCAGATATAAAACAGACACTGTGAGGAAAGCTCTTTTTGATTAATTTCTATCCTTACCATTATAAATAAACTTGAAAACTACTCTCAATCCATACTGGCAAATTAAGTGTAGTTCTGCATCAGTGAAAATGAAGGTTTGTCTTCAAAGAGTTCATTTGTACTTTCCATCCCTCTGCCCCCAGCCTGGCCTATCCCCTAGTCATAGCTGGTGTAAATCAGTGCTGCTGCTGCTACTTTGACATCAGCTTAGCAGTAACAATTTCTACCAGCTGAAGATCTTTGGGCCCTCATGTGCTATTTTACTAGTCTTATCTTTCCAGAAACAGAGTAATCATACCTTGCGTTGGCTTTCCTCATCTGAGGCTGTTGCCCCTAAACTGCATGGGGAAATCCACCACTGCTCTCAAAAGAAAGCAGGTCCTCTGCTTCTCCCAACCTCACTCCTCTCCCCCGGTGACGATACCGGGAGGCGCTTAATTTCTGTGAGGGAGGTACAGTGCAGCGGCACCCATGTGGGAGAATTGCCTGAAGTTTGGAGCCGGAGAGAAGGTGTTTTGCACCTAGGCTAACATCCAAAACACAGCACTGCAACTGGGTTGCACTGCAAGTCTCAAGGAGGGCAGGGTGTATGGCTGTTTGCTTCTACATGCTGAATGATGCCCCAAGTCAGGCTTCTATGGAGAGTCTGGTCCAGCCCCCACACCCCCTGAGCAAATACGGGTCTTTGCAGGAGCTTCTCTCAGTGAGGAAGCTCTAGTGTGCTGGTGGGTAGAGGAGCTGCGTGTCAAGCTGGAAGGCAGCAGGGACCTGCTTCCATAAGAGGCAGTTGCTGTTTCTGTCTTATTCACTTTTCAAATCATGCAGCAATTGATCACGGAAAGAACAGTACATAAAATTGACTTTTAAATGAACTAGGTACAACAGCTTCAGGCTCAATTCCTTTTATAAACCATGCCCATGATTAAATTAAGTACTGCTTACGAATCAAAGGATAGTTAACAGGAGAATTAATCTTTTCTAATTAATATTTGATTTGTTTATATATTTCACAGTATCTGTATGCTACAATTAACTGTTCTAAAATGTTTCATATTTTTATCATGTGATTTCATATAAAATAGGGGAAGAGAAGAAGAAAAACAAAACAAAAGGTAGAAAACATAACCAGCTGTTTTCACTTTATACAATCTGCAGTCTCATCATCACAAAAGCCCAGGTTTCATAACTACTGCTTTGCTACATGATACCTGAATCACAGGAGTGAAATCAAAACCTTTCTCTGTCCATATCCAACCATTCATCAAAATGGCTTTATTCTACTTAATAACAACTGAAACAGTCAAATATTGTCTAGCAGGATATCTTTCTGAGAAAATGCTAATCTGGTTCAAATCACAACTTCCTGTGGCAGCTGTTAATTTCAAATAAAATATTTTTTGTTTATAGCTAAGCGGTTTGTTTTTCAACTCTATTGAGGTGTTTGATATAGACTATATCTCATAATCAAAAATGAAAAATAAATGTTTGCTTTGCTTGAGTAGAGTAATTCAAGTTACCCCCAAATATTTTTTCAAACATTTTACTTTATGAAAAATTTGAGTTTTAGTTTAAATTCAGAATAAAAACCCATGCTGAAAGTGTTCATTTCCTACAAAGTGAAAATTTCTAATTTTGATCTGTCTTCAATAACCAGACTGTGGGCTCTAATAGCAAGATGAAAGAGCAATAAGGACATATTAAAAAAAAAAGAACAGAAAAAAAATAATCTTCCATGTTAAAAGAACGCTGATGCTCTAAACACACTCTAAGTGCCTGGTACTTACCTGTAGAATAATGAATTGTTTGTATGCTGGACTCTGCCTCATCTTTGTACTCAAGACAAGTCCATCACAAAATCCAGAATAACATGTCTTTTCTCAATTGTTTAACTATATCCATTGCCATTCCTTCCATTGGCCACACAGTGTGATCTCCAGAGCACTTCAAGCACTCAGTTTTTCTTCAAGATTCTTCTAATTGCAACACAATAATAAGAAGTGAACAGTTTCAAAAATGGCAGAACAATCTCTCTTCCCCACTTTTCGCACCTAGGAAACACAAAGAACCTCATCTGATTGACCAGAGGTTCACAGTCAAGGTCAGAGGAGTGGTTGAAGATTGTATGTCAAATCCAAGATGTTTGAGTATTACCTGCTTAAAGGACATTGAGAAAACCATCTTGAGTTTGATAATTAGATCCAGCATTCAGCGACGGATGATTCACTGCCAGGTTAAGGATCTTCCACAGTCACTAGATACCCTCTGCACATATCTCAGCAAAATTAGCAAGGGCATTCAGTTTACAAAGTAAAGTTATTTTTTTCCAGGTAGCTGAAAAAATCCATTCATCTCCATTATGGCTCTGCCTTTTAAATATTAGCTATAAGGGCACAGAACTGGAAGTGGTCTCCTGGGTCACCACAAGTAGATCCTGATTATGCAGAGCTGTGTTACTGAATCCCTTTCACAAACTACCACAATCTTAAAAACAATAACAGTTTTTTTCTCTCACTAACAGTGTGCAGAATTTTAATTAGCACTCAGTCTGCTATAAATAAAACCAAGACAGGTGATTTAAGCTGCTTCTCCTTTTCCTAGTACTTCGACTCTTCTATCTTCTTAATCCTCTGTTAGCAACTTAAAACATATGCTCTTCTCTCAGTTATACATATTCATGCTGTTATCAATTTAACAATCAATTAATTGATTTTTGATTAATCAAAAAATTAATACATCAATTTAAAATATTTCTAAAATCCTTCTAAACTTGATACTTATTAACAAATTCCATTAACCAAGCTAAAATAGGTTTTCTCTCCATTTATTATCATGGAAAGGGAATGAAAAAATACAGATCTACATTGTTGCCAGGTTTCTATGTCAAATACTCATTTATGGACAATAGTCAGTTGTAACCTTCAAAATGAATTTAACTTTTTTTCAGTCTACCTGTAGTCCTTCTACCTGGCAGTGGCTTTACAACAAAGATTACTCCACATGGATTAACTGTAGATTTGATTTGACTCCACAGTGAGAACTCAGGCAGGTGGATTACACTTACAGACCCTGTAATCCTTCACCCTGAAGTCACTGCAGGGCTAGAAGGCCTATTCCAGTAGGCAGCTGATCTCTCCTCTGCCTCCTCTTGCAACAAGTTGTCGTCAAGCAGCTTCACAAGCACAGCAATGTCAGAGTCCACGCTTGAGTAATGTATGGCTGGAATAATCTTCCCATTTTCTTAGGGTGTGTGGAAATGTTCCTGACAGGGAATGTTCTGTCAGCTTCCTGAACAACACCTAATCGAGGTGAAGGAAAACTTGAAAAGTATGCCTGCGATGCAAAATTTTCAAAAAAACCCACTAGCTGTCACATGATAGACACCCAAAATAGACCTTCTCAACCTGGGCATAAAAAACCTGAGTTATTCAAAATGAGCATCCACTTTGGGAAGCATAGCAGCAAACAAACACCATCTGCCAGTTCGTCTTTATTCGTCTCTATTGGAGAATGTGAGAAAAAAAACCCAAACCCAAAACAAAACTGGTTGGGGTCACATTCTTTCAGTTTAACTGAAATAATAAAAAGAATAAAAAGGCAAAACAAAGTCCTGGATGGCTTATTGTCTTAAAAGTCAGAACATGAGAGAGAGAAAGGTCACCACATTTTAGTGGTTTTGGACATGGCACATTCTCATTCCTTGCAATTAAAGATGGGTATCAAGAATTCTAAAGCCAGCCTCTAGGTATCACTCAGAAGAAGAATGTGTCTGATTACTTGGGTCAGAAGCTCCAAAAGAACCTTCCACATAATTTTGGGGAAGTTTCCTTTCTGCTCCCAGACAATCCAACATGTGAACTTGAGAATGAAGTGCGAGGCAATATTTATGGCATGAGACCACACACTCCTCAGGCAGTTGTGCACAGATGCACCGCATTCCACAGGGACAGAGCAGAGAACGGAGGATGCATATAGAGGGTGTGTGTTTACATAAAACAGGAGAGCTAAGCAAATAATTTGCACCATTTTGAGTGTTCAGTTAATTACATCATTTTTTATATGTAACCTCCATTGCTATGATCTTGACAATTTTTTTCCTCACTTCATAACTAAGGAGTTCCAGCAACTATTCCTATATTATTCCCTTCAGTTCCCCCAAACCTCCAGGGATTTCTTCTCCCATGCTAGACAAGAACACTATATATGCAGGCAGACCCTCCAGTACCTCTAAATTGCAATTGGAGTTGCAAGTGTAGTTTTTATAGAAGTAACAATTCCCTAATTTCCCACATTCTGTTTGGCCTGGTTCACAGCTGACCTGGTAGCTCCTTTTAGAAGAAAGACCTTTGCTAAGCAGTTCAGCAGTTTAACACCTGAAGCACCATGTCTGCTGCTAGACAAAACTTTTTCTAAATCTGATAATTTAGAAAAATAATATATGCAGAGACCACTGTAGTTAGTTGCATAAGCTAATTCTTGAAAACAGAAATTTAAACAAAAAATACACATAAAACCATAGAATATCTCAAGTTGGAAGGGACCCATGAGGATCATTGAGTCCAACTGGGACATTCTTCCTGGCCCCTGGGAAGATTTAGAATCATTAAGTTTGGAAAAGACCTCTAAGATCATCAAGTCCAACCACCAACCCAACACTACTGTGCCCACTAAACAATGTCCTATGCATTTTTTGAACACTTCCAGGGGTGGTGACACCGCCACTTCCCTGGGTAGCCTGTTCCAATGCCTGACAACCCTTTCGATAAAGAAATTTTTCCTAATATCCAATCTAAACCTCCCCTGCCACAACTTGGGGCCATTTCCTCTCATCCTATCTCCAGCCACCTGACAGAAGAGACCAGCACCCACCTCGCTACAGCCTCCTTTCAGGTAGTTGTAGAGAGCTATAAGGTCTCCCCTCAGCCTCCTTTTCTCCAGGCTAAACAACCCCAGTTCCCTCAGCTGCTTCTCATAAGACTTGTGCTCCAGGCCCCTCACCAGCTTGGTTGCCCTTCTCTGGACATGCTCCAGCATCTCCATGTCTTTCCCGTAGTGAGGGACCCAAAACTGAACACAGGACTCGAGGTGTGGCCTCACCAGTGCCGAGTACAGGGGGACAACCACCTCCCTGCTCCTGCTGGCCACACTGTTTCTGATACAGGCCAGGATGCCGTTGGCCTTCTTGGCCACCTGGGCACGCTGCTGGCTCATATTCAGCCGGCTGTCAACCAGCACCCCCAGGTCCTTTTCTGCTGGGCATCTTTCCAGCCACTCTTCCCCAAGCCTGGAGCATTACATGGGGTTGTTGTGACACAAGTGCAGGACCCGGCACTTGGCCTTGTTGAAACTCATACAATTGGCCTCGGTCCATCGATCCAGCCTGTCCAGATCCCTTCCTTCCCTCTAGCAGATCAACCCTCCCTCCAAACTTGGTGTCATCTACATTCCTGGTAGATACACTTAGATTATGAGGTTAGAAACTTGTTTTTGTTCTATACGAATCCAAAATGTTCTAAAAATTTTCTTGAGGTAGAATTTTGTCAAAATAACTTCTATCACATTAAAAATCTTGTGCTTTTTATCAGCTTCTTTCTGCCTATTTAGTGTGCTTAAGTCTCTCCTTTAAAAATCAGATAGAATACTTCACTTCAAAAATTACAAAGCTGACAACAGCTTTGATCAAACAACCCGAGAAAGATTTTGAATATGATTAAATAGCATAGTGTGGGTATAGTTTATCTATTTGATGGTGTTCCAAAACTGCCTAAAATTTTGTAACATCAGTAGCTTCAAAATGACTGAAATTGCTTCAGCTTGAGAAATCTCCTCATGTTAATGGTGGCTGCCTACTTTCCCAGCTATTTCGGCTGTCCACCCCAAGATATTTCAGTTGCCTTTTTTCAGATTCAAAACACTTTAATGTATCACATGTATAAAGCTAAATGAATCAATCTGCAGTGTTATATTGAATAATAAAAAGAGATGGCTTTTCTGTTTTAATATGCAGCTACACCATTGTTTGGTAAATGAGGGGCAAGCAATACTCCAAAAACTAATTAAACATCAACTTTTCATCATAGGATATCCTCAGGAAAGGAGTATATACACTATATACACACACAAAGCAGAGCAGGTCTCTGATGTTTCAGGAGCACCTAGTAGAAAGTAGGTATAACACAGGAACCTGAAAGATGACATTTCTCCTTACTTCTAAATTCCATTTCCTTTTTTATTTCAACCCTTATTATTTACATATTCAGTATTGAGTAGTTTCACTGGTAAAGACAAAAATTGCCCCAGATTCATGAGCTAATATTTAACAGAGTTTCTCCAGAATCCTTCAGTCACAACTTTAATCAAGGGTGGTTTCACCGCCTGTGTCTGCTATATCTCTGGGTCTTCAATTAAATGCATATGCAGAGCTCAATGCTGAGACTTCTACCCCCAATCCTTGCAGCTCCCCAGGACTTGGTTTGATGTAGGAGGCTGTTAGAGGCATCTGCATCTGATGCTCAATGTGTTTCCTGTCTCATCTTTTAAGTGCCATCTTTTTGAAAATAGTTACATTTTCTCCTTACACTTCTTACTGTTTTATGTGGTTAAATATGTGTCCTTTTAGAAATGAAACTAAAGCTTCAGGCAAAGTAGAATGGACCAGTCCTATTCAGTGTTAATATAGAAAAGGTTTTTTACTTCCTGCACCTGAAGTTAAGGAGAGATAAAAAGATTTATTCCGTTGGTATTCAAATGGTAAAAGAACTTGTCTTATCTTGTTCTTGATTATCCTTAAAGCTGGGTTTCTAACATCACTAAAGAACAGGAAAGAAAAAATGAAACCAGGATTACAGCCAGCTCATGGGACTACAGCAATGCTGCGTTAGGGTGGAAAAAAGTACATTTCCATTCTCCCTTTTGTCCTGGTGAATCAAAGGCCCTCTGATTGCTGGTGTCACATAATACCGATCAGAAGGGAATTAAGTGACCAGTGAGAATGTGTTTTCTATCAAAGAGCTGGCAAGTTGCAAGATGTAAAAGCCCAGAGGTCAGTGTAAATCTCCATATCAGAGGCAGCAGAATGGAAAGGGGGGAAACGGGTGGGAGGAATCCATTATAGTCAACCCAATCCCTCACATCCCAATTTCTGTGAAAACACATTCATGATCACCTCTCACTTTTCAATCATGCTGTGTTCTCCATTTACTTTTTTTTATAAAGACTTCAACTGGATTCTTTTTATTTTGTTTTTCATAATTCAGTGATTTGTTTTTATCTCATAATGATACACAGTCCAGCCTGAAGATGAACTGAATCCGGTAGAATAGGTACCTCAGCCGCTGCCACCTCTTATAAAAAGATAATTTACAAAACCCGCCTAAAGCAAGATGTCTGTCATGCCCCGAGTTCACCAGCAATCCACTCTGCTTCAGATCAAAGACTTGCTGGGTGGGGTAGGGAAAGAGTGGGTGAGAGTATGACCATGAGAGGGCTAGATCTAGGAGACTGTTAGTCCTGTGTTGCTCTTCCAGAGCTACAAAGACAGTTGGAGTCAGAAGAGTTACAGTGCAGGTTGCCTGTGACAACCAAAGGCACATATTTATCTGACTACCTCCATCCTTTTTCCACATGCAAGCCTATAGAAAATTTTATTTTGGTTCACCTGGAATTCTACCTGTTTCAACGAGGAAGTTCCACACATCATCTAAACACACACACCATCCACACCCCAAGTATTTCAAGTACTCAAAATTCAGGGGAAGAACCAGCTAAGTGTAGCTCAGGTCTTAGAATTTTCTCCAGCGGAACTAAGTGCTAATACCAGATGAAAAATAAACACTCCCATGCAAAATCCCTTCTCAGTTACAGACTGTGTTTAATGCTCTTTGAAGAAACAGCAAAACAATTCCTTCTCTTATTGCAGAGCATAGAAGAACCCCCTTATGAGTCAAACATTTGGATGTTGGTTTGTGGCTTGGGTAACCAGGGCTGTTTGGTTCAATGAACCTTCCTTTTCCAAAGAAGGATTAATTTTCTTATTCTTCATTAAACTGAAGTCCAGAGATCCCTTATGCTGAAATTTGCATAGCAGTGCACTGTCAATGGCAAAAGGATTAGACTTTGAATATGGACTTCTAAAATTACATACTGTCTGCCCAGATTGCCTAGGGGAAGACAACGTGAAGTTTTCTGCCAAAAAAAAAAAAAAAAAAAAAAAAGGCAGGGAAAAAAAAAAAAAAAAATAAAGTATTGGCTAAGACTGGATTACAAATACGCTGAATTTGGCAAATATATGCATCAGTGCTCCTCTCCATAAGAGGCAACAATTCTGTCCCGGGATTATTGTTGCTCCCAGTTTTCTGTTTGGTCAGTGAAGGTGGAAGGGACACTGCAAACACTTGCAGTTCCTCCCACAAAGCCTACTAAAGTATCTTTAGATTCTGCATGTTGATATCTATTTTGCACGTTTTACTAACAAATACAGGCAGTCAAGCTAGATCATACCCATACATATGGAGCTTTGTTAAATGCAGATGGTGTAGTTTAAGTTGTTCATAATTAGGACCCATGTCACTATAACTTGCATGCCGTTCATAATGGGATATAAAGCTCTCCATCTGCTTTGAAGAACACTAACATAAATAACTTACTGGAGCATCCATTTTGTTTGTTCTACTTTTGGTAATAGTAAGAAATTAGCATGGCTGCTTTGAAAGGGCGTCTTCATATATTCACTACACTGCACTTCCCTAATGACACGGTCACCATTACTGAGCTACAGCTTTGCACTTGTCTCTTGCCTAGTCCTCTTGCCTAGCCTCTTGCCTCTGTTCCACTTCAGTTGGTCGGTAAGGATAGAGCTCATTCTCAGGAGGGAAACCTCATTTATAATAGGGAACACATAGTAATAACAGCCCACTGGCAGCAGCGCTGAACCAGTGGAGGCTATAGGCATTTTTCAGAACTGAAGCAAGCACTACAAGAACAAGACTCCCACTGTAAATCAGAGAAGCATCTGATATCCTCTTTGGAGATGACATCATTCCCTCTATGAGGGTGACTGCTTGACTGGATTGTTTCTGCATTGTGTTTATACTCACATCATTCCATTAACTTCAGTGGAGGCAATTATTATAGTCATTTAATTGCATATAACTTCCTGTTGTAGAACCAGCCACTTGTGAAATAACTAAAATGTTCAGATTTCTTTTTCACTGTTGAGGTGTTTCACTTCATTGCTCTGTGACTTCCCAAGAGTTTCAAACTTCTGCCAAACAGGTGGCATTACTGCTATGGCCACAATGTGAAAACTGAGAGTTCAGGCACTTTACTGTGTTAAGTCTTGCGAACACGGCAATGGGGGATGCGGGGTGGAGAAGAGTAGAGAGTTAGGGGGAAGCACCTTACCAATCAATATAACCTGTGTCTCATTTCCAGGATCAGCTGTTCACAAAGACAGCTACCGTCTTTCTAGTCGTCAGAGTTTCACCCAGTGAATCAAGAAGGACAAGGAAAGTTCTGTACAGCTCACAGCTCAAGGCTTCCCCTCCACTTTTTATTTTTTTAAAGTAAAGGTGGCCTTTCCAATAGTAAAATGTCCTAGGAGAAATCCACATTCTTATATTTTTTTTTTTTTCTCAGTAAAAGTATCCTTGTGGACTAGTCCATACACTTTGCATGACCCTGAAATTAGCTTCTACCTCAGCAAAACAATCACCTTGCCAATGTTCTTCATAAACCCTTATGCCTTCAGAGCCCAGGCGCTATTTTAAACATTGCATGTCAAAAACACCCTGTATTTTTGCTTACACAAGGCAAAGCTATTTGGATGGTTTCCTCATCTCCCGATGCCATTAGCTGAATGATCAATAGTCCCAGGCGCCTCACCAGAGACCCTGAACAGACCTTAACCTGCCAGGAGAATCTGATATAGGACCAAGGCTACTGAGCATCATCTGTAATTAAGGTGGACTCTGTGAATGCCTAAGCATCCTCTATCACAAATCTGAAGAATGTCTTGATTTTGAACATCTATAACCATATAAATTCTTTTCCAACTATCACATCACCATAGAGGTGTTTAGGTGTATTAGGCATCCTACAGTTTTGCTTTTCTGGTCATTCTTCAAGTCATATTCTTCACATTCACCGTTATTATTTCTTTCCTCTACTTTGAAATCTGTGTGTAAGAATATATTTCTGCATCTGAGAGAAAAATGGAGTGCACAGAGTCCTGTACAGGACTTCTGCATGGAGCAGTAAGTGAAAGTGGATAAGTACATTCCTGTGGGAATACCTAAGAAAAAAAGTGTCCAAAATCTAGTTGTTGTGATATTAATTCCACACTGTATGAATATGCAAATTTACAATAGATGTCCATAAAGAACAGGCTGTTACTGGAAATACTGCTATTTCTGTGTGGCTGCAGATAAAAACAGAAAATAGACTATTGCATAACTTCTTCAAAACCAGCCATCTGAAAATTTAATATAATGCCAACCTATTATCCCTGGTTTTGTTAGTCATTTCACAAATGTTTGTTTTCACAAGATGAAAAAAACCTTGTACACCATCACAAATGAAGATTTGGCCTTAAGGGTAAAGTTCTCACTTTATATGAGAACATATTCTGCAGTTTTTTGTCAAAATTTACTCTTTTTTCAGTTGATCCAAAGTAAGAACATTCATTCATGTAAATTGATATTCAGAGAGCGCTAAGATCTGCTTCTTAAATTGTTTTTCTGCTTCTCTTTACAGATAAATATTGCTTTTCCAGTAAAGAAAAAATCGTGTACCCTATGCTAAACTTAATTTCAGAAGAATATGATAATCATTCATCTGTCAAAGTAACTTAAAACTTAAATTATTATCTTTCAAAATGGCTAAAATTACTTGAAGTCAATACCAGAAAGCACATACATATGTAACATTAGGTCATCTCAAGCACTGGTCCATTTATATTTATGGCTACTTTCACTAGTTGTGATTGATGCAGTGTTTCCATGTACTTCTGGACTGTAACTCTTTTTAAAACTTAATTACATTAATCTGCTATACAAACTTTTAATATCCCGTCATGTTAACAAGTGGTTGGATTGTTTGAACACCAAAGTAATTGTGTGTTGATCTATGTGTGGGAAACTGAGTAGGCGGTAGGAAGACACCATTCAAGCAAATAAGGAGTTGTTAAAAAAAAAAAATCCTCCAAACCTAAAAGAAGCTAGAAGGCAATGGAAGAAATTGTCCATGTGCATAGAAAGTCTGTCAGATGCCTCTCTCTATTTGCAGCAGGTACTCTCTAATGAAGAGCTCTTGCAGAAGAGAAAGAACAAGTTACATTAATTAGGAAGGTAGTTAGATGCTTTTTCCTTGCTGAAAACAAATGACCAAATAGCAGCTGAGATCAAATGGCAGTCATGACATTATTTCTTTTCAAGGGTTTCCATTTTAAGTAAATGACTGTAGTTAAGATTAGCAAGTTCCTATCCTTTATTGGCAATATCAAGTTCAGGGCAGAAGCACTCCCAGGCCCAAAAAATTACGCCTCAGCTGTAAAAGTTTAAAATCAGCAACAGGGAGCTGGAAGAACCTAAAACCTCTTCCAGGCTAACACCAAGTCTGGTGTCAGGTGTGGGTTTTGTACCCTAAAGCTGCACTACAGAAAGACACCGATTTCAGCCATGGCTTGCCAACCGTCGCAAGCTTTGTCAGAAAAAAATCTGCCCTTGTTTACCAGAAAGCCAAACTTTCAGCCTCTCATCTGCATCCAAACGCAGGCTGCAAATGGCGGCCATCTAAATACTCCACTGCTAACTCTTTTATTTCTAATTTTTTCAGCACAACTGTGCCTTTGTGAGTACGGTGACAAAAGACTGGAAAAAAGCCAAAACACACCACAGATTTAAAAAACAAGCCACCGATATTTCACTGGGTTCAGCCTTCCTGAAGAAAAGAAAATCCTCCCTGAGCTCAGAACAGGCCAACAGACACACAGCCTCCTGGGAGAGCGCGCCTGCACGGCCATGCCGGCGGGAAGCAGGGGCCCCAGCTGCGTGGCCACTGGAAACACATTTGTGACAGAACTGAAGAAAATCCCACTGCTCCTTTTGCAGCCTAAGGTGTATTTCCCCAGCCTGGCCCCAGCCGCAAGGCCCCGCCTGACACCCCTCTACCAGGCAGCGGAACAGGCCGGGGGCACCGGCAGCAGCCCCAGCCCCAGGCACTGGGCACCCCCCGGGGGACAGGCCGAGGCCAGGCTGGGATATGGGCCCACGGGTGGGCTCACCTCAGCAGGGCCCATGGCCGGGCAGGGCTGTGGAGTGCTGGAGACCGGCCCTGCTGTGGCATCGCTGGGGTAGGGGCTGTCAGCCCTAGGGAGCTGACGTGGGGTCCTGGGCCCTGGGCAGGGTGGAGGGAGCCTGGGGAAGGGGGTCAGGGCCTGCTAGTGCCCTCGGGGGCCCCGACGGTTTTGCCTGGTATACTGATTTAAGAAGGGAGATAACTCAGCTGGCAGGAGGCAATTTTAAACCAGTGGTTGTGCTGACAGGGTGCCCCTAGCTGGTATAAATATTTTTAAAGAGAAAACAAAACTCAGGCTGCACTGGAGCACTCGGCAGCCCTGCTACAGGCCAGTAAGAGTTCTTTTGGCTTGTATCGGAGTAAGGGCAGGACAGAAAAATACATGAAAAAACCTTCATTACCTCCTCTCAGACCTCGCTGCTAGAAACTCCTGCCACAGTCACACCTTCACAGGCACCCAAGATTTAAAAGAGTACTGCATGGGGTCTATTGTAGCTAACGTGTTGTATGAGAACCATTTTGGAATATATGCTCTCCGCATCATCAGATATGGGCAAATATATCAATGCAATATTTACTTTTTTTTTTTTTTTTTTTTTTTTTTTAAGTGAATCAAACCACTTTTAGGTAAGGTTAAAGATTATGGCCTGCTTCTACATTTTTAAAGCAATACATGCCTTTAAAAGAATATGGTCCAGAGGCATAATACCTGTTCTGAGTCTCAGGGAAATCTTTTACAAGTCAGTTTCACACTGAGTAATGCTGCTGTAGGAATTCATTTTTGGAGGTCTTGATCTGTCACTTTGAGAGAAACTGCTAACGGCACTACAGCAATCACGAGATTCCGCAGGTTTCTGAAGTGATAAGCATGCTCCAAAAGAGGTTGGGTTTTTAGGTTTGACCAATAACAAGACAAGCCCCAGGGAAGATGGCTCTTTAGGAATCATTAGAATAACCTGGTCAAGACATCACGTTGACCCCATTGTGCCTCCTCTTTTCCAATTCTTCTGCTTACATGATGCAGCCTTACCACTGATTTACTGAACTCTGTTTTACCAATCTGCTAGCCGAACCTAGGGAATCACCTGCTTCTAAACATGAACTATCTCTGTAAGCTGAATTAACTCAATACTAAAATGGGCTGCAGTCTAATAATGTGTGCTAAATATGCATCCTGGTGTTTTCTTCTTACTGCACCTCTGCTCATCTCTCCAACTTCTGTTTACAAACTGATCACAACATTTAGAGACAGTACCACAGCTACTATGATGTGAAATAAAATATACTTCCATTGCCTGGAAACTGGTTTTCAAGAATGAAAACCCTATGTCTCTCTTTCAAAAAGAAATAGAGATTGAGGCAAATTAAATGTCTATGATAACATTACCAAAATAAAACACTGAGAACTGCAATACAGTATCATCAGTAAGATGAAAGATGTAAGAAATCACACTGGCCAGACCAGAATAGCTACCCTTCAAATTCCTAATTCACAGGACAAGAAGATACTGCATAATCTCTGCCAGAAACGGGGAAATCCAAACTGCCCCGATGCATCTCTTTTACGAGGTGATGAAACTGAATTCTGCAAAACATCCAGTACACACTTGAGTTAACCATTTCCATAAAGATGGTCAGGATCAGTACCAATGAACTCCATAAACTTGCAAATTTGGGAGTAAAAGAGAAGAAAAATACAATATATCTACACAGTTATTTTTAAAGTCTTATTTGAACTCAACCTTCCGTGTTAGATCTGTCCCTGTGAAATATCCATTGTGCTTTAACTCTTACTCAGTGCTACTGAACTGTTAAAAGTAATGCTACTGTAAAAGTGGAGATGGTATTAGTTATATTATAGAAGTGTAAAGAAGGTAGCATTTTTCTTATAATGATTAGTAAGAGACTTCCAATCTTTCTGCAAAATATGACATTGGCTAGACTTTTTTTCTGTTTGAAACAGGAGCCTGTATCACAGACTTTCCTTTGTTTATGCTTTTATTAAATCAAATTACTTGATCAAACATTACCTGCAATGACTAACCCTCCTATCCTATACTTATTTTTTATGAGGCCAAGTATAAAGTAACGTTACCTCAAATTGATTCAGGGATTATTTGGTGAAATAGATGGTCAGTTATCATGTCTAGGAATAACTAGATCTTATTGATCTAGGAATATTTTTACTACACTTCTGAAACACAAATTTACACCTCCTGTGGTGACAATCCCTGCTAGTACTCCTATCTCAATAGTGAGATTACAGTGATGTTGCTTATGATTTTAACCAAAATCAAACATGCTTTCTCAAAAGACCTGAGTTTTACTACAATAGAACATTTTTGTTATCCTCAAGAAAGCAACTTCAACCCAAAGTTTTACACTTGATTCTTAGTTCACCTTTCTTTTAGGGTTTTCCTATCAGTATTGTAGAATGTTGCTCCCTGCCTGGCTCTTGTGATGCCAAATCTGCTTTTGTTCATATAATTATAGCAGTACACACCGTAATAACAGTTGTCCATCAGTCATCACTGAGATTCTGTTGCATTTCTGTTATCCCTAGTAAGCCATATCCCACACTAGTAATTAAAGTTTCTGCATTTTGTGCCGGTGCTCTTTCCATTAGGCTATAAACATTTCTCTAGTGTGGCTTTCTTGCTCATTTGTATGTAAGCTCATTGCTTCATAGACAGTTGTGTTTTCTATACACAATGCCTGTGTTTTACAAACGCATATACAACTTTGAGACAGAAACTTCTCTCAGCCTGGAAGAAAATATTTCACTTGAATACAGTGGATTAAATTATGAAGGTATGGTTTAATCACACTGTAGATGGGGAAGATAATAAACTGCTGCCTGAGACAGACACAGACTAATTTACTTCCTTTGCTAGTGATTTCAGTAAAACTTTTTTCTAAAAATATGAATTAAAAAAGAAAAATCCCATGGCTGAGTATTGTTGCTGGCTGTAACTCTCAGACATGGATTCTGGTACTAAAAATTGCATTCCCACAATACTTCTCGTTCATTCCAACAGGTGCCCAAAGCAATAGTAAGTCTGCATTGGCATAAGCACTGTAAAAAACCTGCAGCAGTAACTATTTCTCTCTGAAGGGTTTTGCCTTGGCTGCTGGTCTTCAGACATCTTTAATCCTTTACTCTTTCCCTTTTGCATTATGGGTCTTCTTGACTTGTACTGTTACTTTACATAAAAGCTCTCTGTTCTGTAAGATTTTTACATTTCTTCTGGCCTTCTGCCTGCCATGCCTGTTTTAGATGGAAGTTAGGTATATGAAGTCTGTTTCAAAACCTGTTTATCCCTTCCAGAAGGGAGTGATTTCTCCAAATAGTTAGAAAACACAATTGGTTCTGACAGTGTCATTTTGGCAGGACTGGGGCAAAACCCAAGCAGCACAGTAAATGTTTCTCAAACAAGTTTAAAAAAAATCAAGACCAACAGCCCAAATGGATCATATATTCTAATGAAAGATTCAGTATAAAAAAATTACAACTTTCTGCATACCAAAAGGCTGAATACATGCCTGGAAGTTTCATCAACCCGTTGGTTTTTCAGAACTTTGAAACAGAAGGACTTGACTTTCTTTATGACTCAGCTTTTCAACTTTTAATATCACCTTCTAGAGATGGCAAAACCAGGAAGAGTTGAAAACTTCTCAAACATCAAAATTTTAACATATGAAAGGAATTTTTTGCAAAGTGTCAGCTTGCTCTATTACTTCATACTTCACTGCTCATGATTTCACCTGTTTGTGATTCTGTTTAGCATATACAAGGTATGTTGTTCTGATAAAAGTACTGAGCTGAGGAATTGCTCAGGAAGAAGTATTCTAACAGAGTAGGCGCCAGTCATCATGACAGGAAAAAAATTTAAGTCCTAATGTCCTGGAAAGAACCTATATAGAGATGGAAAAATAATGCATGCAACAGTGCTGAGCTGCAAGCAGTTATTGTACACATGGGAGAAAACTTACAGTGAGTGCATCCACAAGCTTCTGGAAAATAATCCCCAGAATCAACACAACCATGGCTGCAAAGAACGATGTGCACCTGCAGAAACAGGATATTGTGGTTAAACGTAGAACAGGAAAAATGTATGAGGCATGGAAAGCTTAAACTAATCGTATCTGATATGGGGAGCAGGAAAGCAAGATAGGTGACAATAAGGAAGTTGCTTGTAGCACTGGATCATTTAGTTGTGCTTAGCTGACATGTTAGGCAGGAAACCTGTTATGCTACGGCAACTGTTTCACATAAGCTGTAATATAAGACAACGCTACATCTTTACCCTTTCACCGCTCTCTACCATCATGCTGGCACATGCGTTTTTCCAATCATACAGTCAAACTAATCAGGGAACTGATGATTCAGGTTAAATTGAACCCTTTTAATTACCTGACAGGATGGATAAAGAGAGAAGAAAGGAGGGTAAGATGGCAGAAGGAAAAAGTGACTATATCTTTTGACAATTTAACCACAATTTCAATTTAGACCAGCTTATAGTGTGAAAGGAATTGATCCTTGAACACTGAAGGGGAGAATGATGCCCAGTAAACCTAACTGCTGATAGATAAAGAAAGATTATCTTTTCTGTCCCTGGAGAAAGTAAAGGAGTACTGGAGGTTGTGGTTGTTCAGCTGGTCTAGGCCCACTGGTGCAGACATGAAATGGGAGGGGGCTAAGGACTATTTTTCTCACATTTGTTTTTACTGGAGTACCAGCTGATCTCTATTTCCCTAGCTTTCCTATAAGCTGTGATAAAATTTAAAAATTTCATTAAATGCCACCTCTTTCTCTCATGTTCTAGAAAATTGATTTGTTGTAACTGGTTGAGAAAAATCCACCTTGACTGCTATATATTTCTCCTTGTTGTCTTCCAGGTGCCTAAAATTATAACTTTCTTAATTTTTCCAGGGTTTGAAATAAAGCTGGTCAACTTATGATTACTAGACTCCTTCACTTTTTCCTTTTTTCATAGGTGATCCCAATGCTTGTCCATTTTTAGCATTTCAGAGCTTCCTTTACCTTTCACAAAGATTACTACTAATGTTTCTGTAATTGCTTCAGTCCATGGATTATTTTAGTCAGGCCTAGGCAACTTGAAAGCATCCGGATTTCCTGAGTACTTTCTAACCATTTTTTTTTCCCTGGTGGCTTCAATTCTTATCTTCTTGTCACTGTGTTAGCCACTTTAAATATCTGATCCTGTTCAGTCCTTTCATGAGGACTGGAGTACTTCACACACTTATATAACACTATATATTATTCCTTTTCTTGGTAATAGAGCCTAAAGTACGTGTGCTACATACTCACAAAAAATGAGATAGATTAAAGAGAAATACTTTTTCTAAAGCCCTTGCCTTGACAGTGTTATTAAAAGATTTAGGTTAAAAGAAGCTTCAACTTCCCAAAACAGAAACATGCATCAGTGGTGCTCCAAGAGCTTTCAGCAAGCTACCTAACCTACAGTTAAAATGTCAGGGCACAGTGAGGGCCAGCTGGTCAGACAGGGAAGGGAGAAGAGCAGTGCCCTCACCAGCCAGGGCCCTGTCCCTTAGCAGCCCAGCAAGGCAACCAGGGCAGCTTTGACGACAGCATCCAGAGTTGGCCAGCAGTGGTCACCATGTTTGGGTCAAGTCAGGATATCGAGTCAGCAAGGCAAGGTCCACCTCAGCAAGATATATGGCTGCATGTAGGCAGATCCTAACTCTGTCAGAGATGGCCTCAATCACAGGTAGCCCAGCTCCTAAGGGAGCAGAAGAAGGGGTGGGAGAGCCTTCTGGTAACTTTTGAGGCCCCGGCTAGAACCAAGAAGGATCTGGCTCCAATAGGAGTCGGTCAGATATAGCAAAGCATTAGAGTTGCAAACCATACATGACAGCAGGGCAACAGCAGCTGCTTCACAATCATGAAGTCATTAGAGGAGTTTGCCACTGTCATATTTTCAAGTATCAGCTCCTGTGAAGTTGGTCAAATCCAAGTTAATTTCTAATATAATTTGTTTTTATTTAACTAATTTAATTTCCTTTCATTAATCAAGGACAAAATTCTGTCCCAAGCTGTACTTCAGGCACAATATGCATCTATAATGACCTTTTCCGTATCTTTCTCTCCAGAAGACATCTGCTTGGACCTTAAAAGAGAAGTATTTCTCCTCTTGCTCTTGGGAAGAAAGATCAGCCTGGGCTGATGTAGTCCGTTCCCTGGGACAAACAGCTGCAAATGGAGCAGAGAAAGCCAAGAGAGTTCCGGTTTGTACGTCCTGTATGAGTAATTCAAGCTGAAAGACCTTTGTATGGAAATTCAAGTACTGCCTGGACTATATCACCATTTTCATCCTGGCTGCTGGAGAAGAACATGTGTCAATACTTGAGAAAATAGTAAGGCCCTGCAAGAGAAGAGGGACTCTCACCATAGAAATCACACACTTTTCTTGGATAACATGCCAAAGACAACTGTCTCTGAGAACACTGTATTGCAGCAAACTTTCTGTTAGGCTGTTCTTGTGTCAGTGTAACTTATTTTCTTGAGAGAGTCCCATTTCCTTCCCTTTTATAGGCACCTTAGATGACACCCCTTACCTATAATGCATTCTTCTCTAATGTCAAGTAATACTAAGACTAACTAGATCGTACAGAGGATACTGGTCCTGGATATTGTTTTAATAGCAGTTCCATATTCATTAAAATTATCTTATATGCCAGAGACCAAGTTATTCCACAGGGCAAATAAACTTGGCTTGACTTAATCAAAATGTATCTAACGGCTGGCAAGGACAAAGCATTTGAAATAATTTTCTGGGACACAGGCTCTGTGCTTAGGTACACTTGAAGAAAGTTCAACTTTTGCAGTTCACAAAACATGAAAGCTATCTGGCTGTTCATCGGAGAAAGCTCACAGTCTCCGGTGGAAGGCTTCCAAGGAGGGACTGCCAAGGAGGCTATAGAAGCAGCTGTCATCAAAGAATAGTCAGTCAGCTATCACCTTTGCTGAATTTTTAGAGTCTAGAGACCTGGAGTTTGTTATCCTCCCACTGGGCTTCATCTATAGTAAGGAAACTTTTAGAAAGAAATGTCATGAAACACACAGCTATCAAACACACTTCCCCTATTCCCCCCCATTTCAACCCCACTCCTTTTTCTCCAGAGTCATTCACCCTTAAAATAAAGAAGCTCTCTCCTCCTTCCCATGTTTTTGTTCTACCACTTTGGATCTGGAAAATGGTGAGTTTGTAAGTATTTTTTATTAGGCTGAAAATGAGTCCCCATTCTTGCAGCTGTCACAGATGTTATAAGCAGCATTTTATTATGAGCAAAATTCAATATGGCAGTATTACAACATTTCTATCAGTGAAACAAATAGAATTAGGTTAAATGACAATCTCGTTACTGCTATAGAAACTTCAATAAATGGGAACCTTTCTTGCTAAAATATAAAACAGCCAAAATAAGACAAAACAAAAAACCAAATTGCCCAATTAAGAACACTGCATCCATAATACAACTGAAGATCAATACCCCTTCAAATGTACAGACAGGCAATTGCCCCCATCTGCCTACATAAAGAATTTATTCATGAAAATGTTATCTCATAGCAGGATTTTCAGGTACAATTAATCTATCATGGTACTTTGATGTTAAAACTACACTCCTCAGTGCTGGACCTGTTTATGAAAAACA
Source organism: Astur gentilis (assembly GCF_929443795.1). Taxonomy (NCBI): domain Eukaryota; kingdom Metazoa; phylum Chordata; class Aves; order Accipitriformes; family Accipitridae; genus Astur; species Astur gentilis. Next base: position 13,512,633 of record NC_064900.1, on the reverse strand, counting down.
CTCTGTGAGACTAAATGAGATACCATTTTTCTTTATGCATTAATATGGCCAATCTTATTCTTGCTCTACAAGAAAGAATCTTCAGAAGTAATGAAATAAACCCCACAGTAATACTACTTTTATGTTAAGTCACCATTTGAAATACAACATGATGTTGTGAAACAACACAATATTAATAATGGTCAGTATGATAATAGCTATTTAGTTTTCTTCTCAGTTACTTCTCCATGGCTTTCTATTATACTGAGGATTTGTATTATATTAAATGTTCATCCACATTTTTTCTTATTGCAAGATATTCATGATTAACACTGCTGAGGGCTGAATCCAAGAATTAAAAAGTGAGGAGATGCGGATTTTCTGAAGGCAGATACTAAACCTCTGGAGGTGTCATGGATTGTACTTAGCTTTGCAAGTCACTCTGGAAAATCTTCCTTTAAAGACCTTTAAAGCCTACAGGGCTCTAGTACAGGGAAAAAGGCTTCAAGACTCTCTATATATTATCTGTAGCCAACATACACGGAGAAAAAAGAACAGTTCAATATTCATAACAATATAAGCCTCTCCACCATATGTATCACAGAAGGTATTACTAACTGTGATATACTCTGTCAAGATCACATCTCCAGATAATTTCAGAAATCAAAGGGACATGAAATTTGAGACTAAGCCTGAGCTCAACATCCCCGTTCCCTCCTGAGCATCCTAATTCCTTAAGAATTTTTTTTAACCACTTGCAGTAACACATCTCATTTTTTGTATTAGCTGTTCCCAGATGGACACACCTATTCCTTATGAGGGGACACATGATCAAAGTCGGGTACTTTTTTGAACAGATTGGAGAAGTCAGTGGAAAACAGAACTGTGCCAAAGCCAAAATTGTTGAGAAACTGAAGGCAGATTCAGCAAATAGTATCAGTTGAAAGAAATGGGTGGGGAACATTCTGAAAATGCTAAAATATTTCCTTTTAACTTTTGGGGGAGAGGGGCAGTATTAAAAGCATTTTGAAGTGTCATTTGTCATTTAGAAGCTGACCTTAACAGGAAAGACAGAATGAAAAAGCAAATTTCTTTCAAGTTAAGGGAAAAGTTTTAGGCTAAAGCAAAATAAAATTATGGATTTTGTTTCATAAACCTTTCTCTTTCCCTCATCACCCTGAATAATTTCTGTTTAGGTTCTACAAGAACTAATAAATTTTCCGTTATTTTTTTCATTTTGAGCAACAACCAAAAAAACTCCCCAAAACCTGTCCAGCTATACTTGTTTTACCACAAACGGGCCTCAAGATTTTTTTGTGTGTGATCAAGGGGACTGCACCCACCAATTATTTTTAAAACCCATCCCAGTAACTTCTCTGGATCCATCAAATACTCCTGTGACTCACTACCAGCATCCAGAAGGGAAGTGGAGCTGGAAAACATGCACCCTTTCAGTTTTCCAAACCAGTACTCTCCATGAATTTAATGACTTTTTATTACTCTTAAATTGATTGATATATTTTTGCTGGCAATATGTCATACTCCTTTTTTTGCCATCATTAAAATACTTTTAAAGGTTCAGTATGCAAAGAAATACAAGAATCTTGCCTAAACTGGCAAGCTGGAGTGGGGCGTGTAAGGAGGAAATATATGGAAAGCCCACCCTTGCACAAGACAAGAGTGTGGCTGCAATTCGCAGAAGCACAGCTTGTTCAGCTCTTTCTCCCATGGGAAGAAAATCATCCAGCTGAGCTAGGCGAGTGCAAGGTTGGTTCTCCCTCCCTCATTGCAGTGGTCATCAGGGCAGGCCTGGCAGACCAAATCCTGGCCCTATTTGTGTTCACAGTGACTCCCAAGTGGCAGCCTTTCCTGAGGGCTGTTTTCCCGGGTGCATGGTCCACCTCTCACTGAGAGAGCTCAGCTGTCTCTACATGGTACGTATCAAACACACAGCACCAGCAAACACCTTCTGCAGCTTACCTGTGAATGTAATTTCTTTTTTTACCATGCCTAGTAAAAGTTCAAGTGTTGTCTTTCTCTTCCAACAGTTAATAACACTGTGAGCACCTGCAGCTCGATGAACAAAGACTCTCCTAGCTCTGCTTTTAGTGTTAGTGCTGGTGTGGTCAAATTTTTCAGGAGAAACACAAAACTCTCAGCTCAAGTTATGGCCCCTAAAATCTTTTTGGTTCACCAGCTAGTATAACCATTGCAGTGTGTCAGTCTTGTGAGGTGAAACAAACACGCAAATATATTTAAAGATTCCTAAAAGGTAAGATAGATGAACTACTGACTTTGCGGTGCTACTGTGATAGAAATACATTTTGCTTTGAATGTATATTTTTCACCACAAAAGGATGTGGGTTAAATAAGGCACTTGTGATCTGCTCATGATGAATCCTCAACCAGGGCTGTGTAAGACTTGAGTCTTTTACCTGACAGAAGACAAAAGGACAGATAGGTGGTCTTTTTATTTTCTAAGAAGGATCTTATTCCACTGATATTTTCCTGGTGCTGTCTGTCTATTAGCTGTAGAAATGAAAACAGTCATTATCTTGTTACACAGCAATTCAACAGATACCATAATGTAAAAAAGAACACAAAGAACAGGCAGCGAAAAAATGCAAAGAATTGTTGGGCAATTTGGGTTCCCTATTGTTTGGCCTGGTATAAAAATGGATTGAGGTTTGACTAAACTTTTGGGGTTTTTTTTTTGGTTTTACTAGTATTTGGTATGTTTAAACTGAGTTTCATGGACATTGGTTATTATCAGGAACGATACAGAAATTCAAAAACACAGAAGCTAACTGCCTCTCAGAAACTGGAAGACATTTTCTCTCTGTCTTAAATGCCAACATAAACTCTGCATGTGACCTATAATCCCCCAAATAGATTTTTTCTTGCTGAGTTCCAAAGGCTAATGCTAGAAACCACAAATACTTAGATTGTGTATGTAAAAACAAGGTCTTGAGTTCTAAAATGGGCAGATCCTTTAGCTGCACTTCCATTCCCCTTCTTCACTTTTTTATTCTTGATTTTGTTTTAAAAGGAAGAGACTACATTCAGAACCCTGCACCCCTTTTGAACTGAAAACATGGCCTATGTGTAAAAATATAACACAAAAGTTAAAAACAGAAACAGTCATTCTTTCAGAAGTGTAAATTCCAAATAGCCAAAATTAGTACGTCCGTTCCCCAAAACATGAAATATTGATTAAAGAAATTGATTTCTGAACCTATAAAGGGACCATTTTCTCCTCAGTCTTAATATTAGAAAGTGGGGTAAAAGGAGAATAAAGAAACAAAAATAAAGAAATCTACGTTATTTCTTGTTTCCAGAAATAAAGGAATGAAGACATGTGTTTATTACCTTAAGGTTTACAGTCAGGTCAGAAGATCTGGCATACAAGTGTTCTCATAGTAGGATAACCCTTTGACTCCACACATATTGTAGTATTTGTCTCTACCAGGAAATTCCTATCTACACGTGTCCTGGGCATTCAGGGTAGGTTTACATTGTTGTTGGAATCACAGCATTCTCAGATTCTGTTTAAACATGCAATTCTTTTATCAAAATTTTTCGCTCTGCTTAATACTACTTAGTTTGGGGTTCACTGACTGATGGATTTGCACCTCTACACATGTGTAGAGGTACTTATAGTTTACAAACACAAATAGGATCAAATAGAAATGAAATTTGATTTTACATTTGTCTTGTTCCTTGCATTCAAGCCTAGCATGAACCCAAGGCTACATTTCTTTGCATAAACATATCTGTTTCATTATGTCTGACACAATCATAGATAGCAATGTCATTTCTGAACCCTGGTACATTGCTGGTATTTATGGTGGTTATTGTCTTGCAGCATTCACTTTATTTGAACTACAATGCTCTCATGGATATGTTAAGATTCTGATGACTGTATCTTGTTCTGCCTTCTTTGTACACATAAACTTCCAAAGAATGTGAGAAAGAAACCCCAAAACATTATGTACAGATTACCTGCAATAAGTCTGATTTGAACTGTTGGCTGTTATTTGCATTTTGATCTCAGTATTGCCCTGTCTGCCTGCTACTTGGCCTTTCTTTTTTCTCCAGGCAGTTGTAGGTCTATTTCTAGAGGTCTGTGGAAATTTGTTCCTGGAGAGAATGCCCTTGAAATAAAATTATATTGTATTATATGCAATACTGTTCATAAAGAAACTCAATGCAAGGGTGTGTTAAACTTGCTTCAGAGCAAACAAGTCAAGAAAATCTCACCTACAGAGAAAAAAATTTATGCCATTAGTACTGGATCTGATGGTCTGAGGCCACCAAGAAAGCACATAGCCCATGCCGAATCATTCATTAACGGCTATAAAGCTAATGAAAAGCAATACTATTCTATTAGTATGGATTAGAGATGAAGTCTGAACTGTGAATCCTTGCCAATTTAAACCGTTACTGTAGAGGCATGAATAAAGGCATCCACAGACATCTTCCTGACACGGGGGTACTAAATCATCCTAAAATCAATACAAGTGCTTTGGTTTAGTCATCTCTACCAAGAGTTGAAGAAGGTTGGCATTTGCCTGCCAAATCTGTGGCAGGGTAAGAAGCACAGCTTAAATAAAGTGGAACGGAAACTACTCCAGCTGCCCCCACATACATTTTTTAAATCCTGACAAGAGTCAGTCTGGGAATGTGAGGATTATGCCAGGCTGAACGAATGAAAAAGAGCATTGCTTCTGGAGCATATGTTTCCTCTCAGTCTAGAGGTGGTCTCCTAGTGGGCCTGAATTTCTTTACACTTCATATTTGGCACCCGTGTGCATAATCCAAAGGTATTTTTAACACACAAAAAGAAAGTGCCTGGGCAAAATGCCTCCCACACAAGATGACACTCATACTGGGTTCTCTCCTAGTGACTTTCCAGACTTACTTTATATTTATAATACAGCTGATTTCACAAACAGTATTTTTCATTTTAAATTTCTACAAGCAGCAATACCATTTCAGACATTTCAGAAGAAACAAAGAACAATGGAAACACAATGATATTGTTAGTGACAATAATTGGTTTTTTCCTTAAGTTCTACTTCTTTAAGAAAACTGAGCTTCATTTCTGTACCTTATATTTTGCAGGAGAAATCTTGGACATACACATTCACAGAAGCTTAAATACCAAGATAAAAAAAAAAAAAAAAAAAAAAAAAAAAAAAAAAGAGCAGGGAGGGAGAATTTATAGGTTTTATGAAGAGGCATGCAAAAGGAAAACATTGTCAGTATGCTAACATACTTCTATACAGCTGAAATGCAAAAATTTCCATTTTCATAAATAACATAACAGATAGCTCCAAAGAAAAAAAACATACTTCCTTCATAATATCAATTCCCAGTATCTGACACTATTTGGCATTCCCTTTTATTCCACATTAACCTATGTATTTGGTATCAGTTAGTAAAACATTAGATTTCTACAGATTTACTTTAAACTGATCAACCACTGAAAATAAATAGAGAAATCATGACTTAAGATACTATGAAACTCAGCTCAACTTTCTTACTCTCACCAATACAGAGATATCCTGTGCCCCACACCCTTGGATTGGGGCCACCTGATGACACTCAAGCTGATAGACCTAGAATCTAGAGGTCTTGGTGTCCAACATACTCTTAAATTTTAGAGTCAGTAATTTGCCACAGTCAAAAACTCTGAAACAGGTATCTAGAAGACCAGAGGCCCTTTGCTTTGTGATATTCAGCTTAGTGAAACCACACCAGAGAAAGTACAGATTAACAGAGTTTAGTAGGCAAACCAAAAGATAATCACATCTGAACATTCCCAGCTAACTCTGATTAGAAGTTCAAAAGGTTTACTTCTCCACTATCCCCACCCCCCAAATCTACAAGTTTTTGTTCATGAGGTCTTGCTGTACTTCTTTACTGAAAGATTTCAAGAAATCCCTAGGTTTCCAAGCTTAGGGATTTGGTATGGGGAGTTAGAAAAAACATACTCCATCAAAGAATTTTAGTATGTGCAATGAAGACTGATAATCCTTTGTACACATAAAGGCACAAAAAAGCCATGCAAGCCTCTCTCCAGTCCCAATACCACCCTTAGGTCAAGCACACCAAAGGTTTCCTGAAGAATTCATGAATGCTTGGAGTTCAGTCCCAGCCCCCTGTAAGAAAATGGGAGGACTCTCAAAGCTCAACAACAGCTATGTAATTGAGAGCCTTTTTCTAAGTTCTAGTAGAGACAGATGGAAATACTGAAGTCAATAGGTTTAAACTGATAGCAAAATCAATATGGTGCATGGAGTGGTGGTGTAGTACCTGTGAAAATGTACACAATTTTCAGACTTATTTTTAGCTGATGACACTCAAAGTGCAGTTGGTTGAGAAACACTTCTGGAGTTGTCTTAAAGAACTGGCTGAAAAAAATACCAATATGAATGAAAATAATGTTTTTTAAGGTTTACGATAGAACTTATTGATACAAATAAAGAAACAAATCTAGAATGGATAAAAACTGTGGATTGATAATGTCAGGCTGCCAGGAAGGGCTGTGCCTACAGTGCTCATGAAGAGCCTTGAGAAAACTGTGGTGGGCTGGCTGCTTGCACAATCCTCACATTGGCCCAAAAAGAAAGGTAAAACTTGAAATCCGTCAAGCTTTCCCACTGCTGACTAAATCCTTTAGTAACCATCCTTCTTCACACTAGTTTTGATTTCACATGTCCTTCAAAACCACCAAACTTTGATTAAAGGTTTGGAGAGAGGGAGAATTTGCCACAGCCTTTGAAAAAATTACTTTTAATTTAATGCCTCTCTCTCATTGCTTTTTCTTTTCTCTCCAAAGTCTCTAACTTCACATCTAAATTTACCATGTGCATACTCTTTTGCCTTTCTATACAAGTTTTATTATGTTACACATGGTAAAAAGCATTACCAATTCAAAGCCTTAGTCAAATAAAACAGCATCACATTTACATTCCGTGCAGCACACTGGGTTTTGGAACAATCCCTCAGTTTTGAAAGCACTGTAAAATACATCTTTGACACTAGGTTGGTTACCGAATCTGTTTTTCTGATAGTGATCGCGCTTGGTCTGTATTCCAGCCACATAGCTACAGTGCACTCAAGAATACTGTGTATGAACACAGCTACAACAAACACTTTGTCTTCATTGGATCTCATGGTTCAGCTGTGATGTTTTTTAGTGTTGTCCATATTCAGGTTAATGGGCACAGCAAAAGGGTTGTTTGCCCTTATGAATCACGATATTTCAAACAGTAATTTGAGTTGAGAGTTTTCCATCATTTTCACTTGTAGTCACAGACAGGTCTTTGAGCAATTTCCATGTTTTTTTAGGTTTTTTTGCAGGTAGATTATTGATCCCTAAAGATAACATGACTTGAAAGATCAGTAAAGGTTAGCTAGTAAGAGAAACACGCATCATTTAAAATGCCTTTGTGCGTGTGGGAGTTCAACAATACCTTTTAGTGTTACTTAGGAGCTACAAGAAGTAACCACATTTAGGATGATTTTTAATCCAGTCTTTTTGCTTGTAAAGCCAATTTTTGAGTACCGGCTATCTTTTCATATGAAGACTTGGAAGGCAACTTGGACATGAAGTAACAGCCCATACTATTCTATTCAAAGTTAAGTAAAATACCAAGATGGGTATTTTACCAAGATTGTTTGGGGTCTTCAATATGGACTCTCTCCACTGCTTGAATTGAGTGGAAAAGGAATACTAAATCCCTAGTACCTGCCCTGTTTCTGCCACTGTCGAAGTTGAACAAGCATGACTGGCTCCACTGGCAACGATGATTCCTGCCCTGGCTGCCATCAGCAGGTCACAAACATCCCCCTGTCCCAGGGACGTTTTCTTCCCTGTACTGGGAGCAGCCAGTGGCTGTAGCAGCTCACGCTGGGAAGGGGGCTGTAGGATTTTAGCAGTGCAGAAAAGGAGGTTAAGCAGCACCGAATAGTGCCACATGTGCAAGGCCAGGCAACGGGGTCTGCAGGATTGGACCCTCAGATGCAAACAAAACACTGCGAGAAGAACTTCTTAGAAAAAAAGCCAGGGGAGCTTACTCATTATGGTGGGGGTTCTCTGCAGAAGCTGCTAGTCAAGGCTAATTTTTTTTTTTTTTTTTTTTACAACTGTGGAAGGAGCCTGGCTTTTCTCTCCATAACCCAACAAAGAGGTGCTGTGAAGTTCCCTCCCCCTGTGCCAAGTTTTGATTTTTTTTACTCACTCCACTAGTGAGAGTGGAAAGAATAATTCATATTACTGAGTCATTCACTGTAAAACACAGTGATTAGGTCTAAAGAAAACAAAGTCCCTCATGGGTCAACTATCTTATGTCAATGAGCAGCACTTCTCTTTCTTACAGTTCTTGACTGAGCTTTTAGGAAAATAATTTACAAATAGAGCATGGACAAAAGAATTCAGTTTGTCAGAAAACCTTTTTTCAATGTTCAAAAAAAGCAATTGATTGCATTCAAAAATCTGTATTAATACTCTGGCCTTCTATAAGGCGGGGAGTTTAATATTTTCCTTCCTAGTAGGAAGATAAATCTATTAAATTAAAGGGAACATCGAAGGACAAATAGAAAAGATGTTTCACTCGTACAATCTTTGGTCGAAGCTGAATTGCATCCACGACTAACAAGAAATATTCTGTGTGCTTGGAAAAGCAGTACTTTTAAATTACAAATATACAAGAAAGATTTTGAATATTCTTCTTGTTGTGTCTGAACTCGCACTGTAATATCAGACTCATTTATTTCATGTGCACTCTTTCCCTTTCCTTCTTCTCACCACACTTTCTTCAAGCCCTTGCAGTCATCCAGTGTGAAAGTCAAACAGCTTACATCTGCCTAAAATAGGCTTCCCCAGCTATGATGTAGCCATTTTCTACCAGAAAGAATGCTTTTATAAATTCAACTTACAAACATATCTAAGATGGTAATTTAGAAAATTGTACAATGCATACAATAACTAGACTAAAGGTAAAAAAATGCTCTCTTTACAAACATTAAAACATTCAATGCTTTACTAATGAGCTCACTTCTATTATCTGTCAACCTACAGCCACCTTTGCAGTGCTATAATATCAGAGATAATTAGTGCAGGCTTGTCAATTTGATTTTGGTTAACTTTATGGCCTCTTTATTTTATGATAGCTATGGGAGCTTGTAGCTTGCTCGTTGGCCAAGCAAAAAATGCATTTATTCTGGGATAAACAATAGTACTGTTTAATTAAGAGATGTCATGCTATTTATTGTATATCACGTGCTTTACCTTTGATGAGGGGCTATAAACACAGAAGGTTCATCAGATTCAATTTCTCTGCTGTAATTTCCTACCGGAGAAAATGTGACACAAGGCAGAGATCCAATTTCCCATTTCTATTTAGCATTTATATTGACAGAATTAATGAATTTATCATCATCTTTGGCCTGCTGCTAAATGGAAGACATATACTGCCTGCTGAGATAGTAATTCTTCCTCTAAATTATGTATACGTGTGTGTGTGTGTGTACACACACTTAGATACACTTACACATACATATATATTTCCTCACTTTTTTTTTCCATGGGGAAATTATACCTTTTTTATTAAACCATATTCTGAGAGGAAGGGTAGGTGATGGGAAAGGTAATTAGGAAGAGTAATAAAAGTGATCTTAGACAATGTTTCTAAGCAGGGATAAAGATGAAAGAGTCCTTTTGCGTATTTGCCATGACAAAGGGTTCAGGAAGGCCCAAGCTGATGAACTCATGGCATGTTGACGGAACTAATTTTATTTCTGAAGTTCTCCCATGAGAATGCTATACAATATATATGCTGCACATTTGTCAAAGTTGCCATGTAAGAAGTTTCAATTTCCTTCTCTGAAAATAATTGACCAAAGGATCATGAAGTTCGAAAGACTAGGGGGAAATGAATAAATATTATATAGAGATATAATGTATTGTAATCATACTGTATATGCTATTTTAATAGAAATCTAGAGACCTCTGTTACAATTCTTGAACCTCTTAATGGAGCCAGAGAGAACTATTTTGTAGCTTTAGTGTGCTGCAGGAGGGCTGAATTCCTTCCCTGCTAATCTAACCATCTTTATAATTTTGTTAGAGGTCACTAGCTTTAATCTACTGCTAAAATAATATGAAGTGGATGATATTTTAAATCTCTTTTCATGAATATTTTATACTCTGAATAACTTCTGTTGGAATCTTTTGTAAGTAAGAGTCAAGAGCAGCCTCACTTTGTTTAAAGAAATGTCTACTCACTTGTCTGACACAGAGCAAGACTCATGCAAGGGAATAAAGAAAGACAGGCTTCAGAGGGCTTGTTACACTTATTCTCCTTTTGATGGCTTGACATAACGGTGCTAGGTAGTATACCCAATCAGTACAAATGTGTTTATGTTACACTTTTTGTATATGTATATATATACAAATCACCAATACATCAGAGCCTCCGTGCTTCAGCTAGGAACACATTTACGGCCTATTATGTTACATGACACACAGCTGCCATCTCCTTCTAAAAGGAATGGAAGTAGCAGGTTTGGGGGCTTGGGGGGCGGGGGTGGGGGTGGTGGTGGGTGTTTTTTTCAAAGTGGGAAAGCCACTTGGAAGGAAACTTTGTCTGTACACACAGGTTTTCCACATTAAAGATTTGGGAATTTCCTAAGTTAGCACTCCCTAGGGCCCCAGGCCCTATGCGCTCATATGGGTTTGGGATTTGTGGTCATCTGGCTGCAATATCCAAAAAAATAAAGTTTCAGCTTGTGTCTTCCCTGTTAATACGGCTTGCTCTTTACTATGGGTTTGAGGCACCATTTTCCCTTAATTAGGGCACTTAGGTGCTCTTTCTCCTCTACCCAACTACACATGAGTGGAAGAGCTGCCTAACAGAGCTAGCTTGGTGCCTCAGGTCCCTTGCCTCTTTACCCTAGGCCAAGCCAGACATCTCAATGTGCACAGGTGGTGCAGAAATGAGAAAGAAATGGCCAATTACAATCGCCAGCCAGCTACTTATGGCTAGGTGAATATGGCTGCTCATCTCCAGAGCCCTGTGAGCACACAAGTGAGATGATTTCACGTTGATTTTTTTGCCCATAGAGAAGTTACACTACAGGAACATAAGGCTAGAGTTAATGGCAATCTGACCTGAAATTAAAATATTTTACTCAAAAGGTTTGCTTCCAGTTGATCCACAGGCCAAATGAATCAGGGTTCACCACAGGTACTACAGAGGTGAACTTCCAATTTGCTGAATACTAGTAAATTTCTGGGTGAGTATCTGCAGAGGGAAGTGTTTTCCTGAGCACTAGAACACTATGCTGATGCTTCTACATCTTCCAATTGGCCTACTGTAGGACAGTCTTCCTTAATCTCCTGTATATAAATTCACCGGAAATAAGCATTGAAGTAAAGCATTTCTGGTCTTTTGGTTTCTTTTTTTTAAATTGTCTTTTCAAACTCCAAGTCTGCTTGGGAAAGCTACCAAGAGTAAATCCCTTTTAATATGGGCCAGCACCCTAGTCTGCAGAGTTATAGGATGCAGATGTGTTCTGAGTAAAAGCATTTAATTGGTAGTAACCATTTTAACTTAGATATTTGGAATGAACAAATTTGCCTGGGTTAAGCACATTCTTACAGAAAGTAGTTACAGGGAAATGCTTCTTTATACAAGACTACTTTTTATATAGTTTTATAAAACTTAATATTGCATATCATTCATCTGGCAACCATAAACATCAACAAGAGGTTAAAGGCATCAGAGAGGTATTGCTGGTCATACCACACACAGTGGTTTACAGGATTTGAGCTGGTTTGTTTCTTTTCTTCCTTTTTTTTTTTTTCTTTTTCTCTTTTTTTTTTTTTTTCTTTTTTGGTTCCTAAATCAGAGGAAGTAAAAGTGGCTTGAATTCCTCTGAAACATGAGACTACTCTTCTTTGGTTTTAAAAACTACCTGTGCTCAGCTCTCTGGTGTTACTCTTTGTGCATTCTGCCACCATGCAGTTGGCACAAAAAATGTGGCATGCCATTAAGTGGATTTTTCCACTTTCTTTTTAAAATAAAAAGGTATTTTATCAATCTTAACATTTATAATACACAAGCAAAACCAGAACATGACCTTCAGGACACTTCTATACAACCTACTGTCTTTTACCCAGAAGCGGTAGAAAGAGATCATGCAAATATCGTGTGCTCACCTTAACAACCAAACAATACTTTCTGTACACAATAAAATACGCGGAGCCTGTGCAGCTGCTGCCAGTATGTGAGTAGTTCAGAACTTTTAGCCACAATTTGTCAATTACTCCAACTGGTAAGGCAGATATGAAAGCTAGGATAAGCGTAAAGTATTGACCTTATATGGTACACAAATAAGCTAATGGTACTACAGAAACTTTTCTGGTTATAAAATTGTTGCACATATTTTCTATCCACATGCTACAGTTAGTTGAAATAAGAGCAGAAGAGTTACCTTACTTTAAAGATGGGAATATAACATTCACTTCAAAATGCAAGTGAAGACATTTTCAGAAAGAGCACAATTTCAGTAAGTTCTGTAATGGTGGGCTGGCATCAGGCTTCTCCCAGATTTCAGTTTCTGGCAGGTTTTGAAAAATTACTGCAAAATAAAAAGCCAGGAAATTAGTATCTGCAGCTAGTTGTTTGGGTTTTTTTAATCTTCTAGTCACTTTTATCGGTGAAACAAAGAGCATATTTAAAATACAATTGAAGAGAATTAACATCATTAACATTAGTGTTATAATGGGAGTTTTATACAGAAATAATAAATATTATGTGGTGAATGAAACAAAAACATGCAAAACTGAGACAACAGAATTTACGTTATTTTTATAATGTAAGCTAATAAAATTTCATATTGTACAAATTACAGAGGAATCCTATTTCCACATAAACTGTGTATAATTTATTACTGTAAGAACAACATTAACAACCTTAGAGGATGTGTAGAATTCACAAAAATGTAATAGCAGCAGCATTACTGGATTCTACTGTCTGCAAAGTCATCTACAAAAGTAAGACAAAGATGCAGTGTTTTCTGCCTATCCAATAAACTCTGTAACAGTAATGTGATCACTTTGGTCATTTACTATTGAAATTAATCATATGAAATAAACTTTCAGAGATGTTGTAATCATGTATGTTATGGGGATCTGGATATATACTTCATCAGGAAGGGCTCTCAGCTGTATTGTAAGCAGGCACATGTAGATACATTCATGACGTCACCTTCCCTTTCTTTTTAGTATCGCCTCTAAAAAGTTCTGAGAAAAAAAAAAAACACAAAACAAATCAGTGGAAGCTGTGTCTGAGTTACAGGCTGAGGACAAAAAATGCCTGCCTCTGTAGAGATATTCTGGTTAATTTATAGAGTTTCCAGCACTCTAATTTGAAATACAGAACCCAGGATAGCTCACAGACCTCCAGCTCCTCTGGCCATGGAAGAGGCTCTTGACAATACCAGAGGCCACTGAAGTGTCCCTGGCATCGGCTCTTACTGGGGGTCTTCAGTTCTGCCATTTGAGAAAAACTCAAAAAAGTTAATGTAAATTACTCCAGATAAGAAGCAAAATCAAACTCCCATTTAAAACCTATTGACTGCTATATTTGATTTATGAGTTTTGAAGGCTTTTAAGTAGCAGTGTTACATATAGTACCATCTGCATGTACTTTTCCGCCCACTTCTCCTGGGACAGCTTCCACCTTAACGAGTGATAAGAAGTTCCTGGATGGGAAGCAGGGAAACTACAGGGATCCTTCAGGAATCCACATGTCAGTGAATGAGAACAGCTTACGATGATCCCTGCAAAGAGGAAACTCTTGTGCCACGTGATGACATGGTGTCAGTGGGAGAGTCTTCCAATGGAAATTGTTTCCAGAAGGTTTTGCCATGCAAAAAGTGTGATATGCGTTATTTCTATGAACTAAAAAAATAGATTGTGTCAATTTGTCTTTAACAATGTGCAGTGCAAACAAACAGCAACAATCTTAGCGAACAGAACAAGCCCCATGCAAAATCAGACATGTTACATAGAGCTATCCAGGTAATTTTTCCAAGGTATTGAAGTGCATGGGTATGTTGATGCCTTTAGCTATTTCTTTTAAAACATGGTGGAACTGGTTAGAAATTTGGCAGATCATTCCGTAAGACTGAATAACAACACAAACACATATCTAAACTCAGCACTTTACCTATGCCTCCATCATCTTTTGGGAACCAAAGAAAAAGAAGAGGCCCTACAAAAATGGAGAAAAGAGTAGAGTTGGTGATGATTTCTATGGAGAGGGAACCATTGCAAGGGTAAGAGGAGAGGCTGCAGCCATGCAGTCCCATGCTGGCAGTCTTTCCCAAGAGATTATTTTATCTTTGTCCTTGGTGCCACAAGGTTCAGTTGTGCTGGCCCTGCTAGAAAGCCTTGAGAAAACTCTTCGAGCAGCTATGATGCTTTGCATGGACTTGTCTCTGCTTACAGTGGTTAACAGAGATTAGAACAGTGAAGGCAGAAGGAGATGAGGGAAGGAAGAAAGAAGATGGGGCTATTCTTATATACAAGTCAAATCCCCAGAAATCCGGAGCTTTTCAGAGTTCAGTTTGGAAAATGGCACCTTTACAATGTTAAAAGGAAATAATCTGACAAATTAATTAAGGAATTTTAACTATCGGCAATTGATTCATACCCTCTAAATACTTCTCAGCAGCAGAAGGGTAGTATATAGGTGTTATACATGATGATTAATGACAATTCTGTGTTAATATGTTACATGTATCTGACCGCTTGCAATAGAATTTATAGCAACAGAGAAACTAATTCATGGAGGAAAAGTAAGCAGTGCATTTTGCTGCTTTTCCTGCTCCATAATCAGACTGCAATTTCCTATAATGTTTTCATTATAAAAAATTGGTCAATTAATTCCTTCAACTTTGCAGACGAAGCGTGAATTACTTTCTTCAAATATTCACTCTTGGAGGTGTATTGATTAGCTCACATTAGCTAGATAAGTAAATAGCAGTGTTTCTGCTCTCCATCAGGCTGATACTTAAGGACTTTTGGCTCAAATACTTGTTTATGAATCCAGAAATGTGAATCACGAATACTCCAGCATACAAATCTGGCATTTGCTTTGCACAAACATACATCATGCTCCCAATCACTTTGATTTTCAAAATGGCACGATTTTGTTGGACCTCTGGTAAGAATCAAAGGCAGTGTAGTAAGCTTACAACATGTGACATTTTACCTCCTGGAATCAAAATGACGAAGGGAGATTTTAAGTTTTGTTTTAAAATTTTTATTTTTTTCACTGTTTTGAGATGGAACTTAAGACCCTCTGAACAACTCTATGATGTTTAGAGCCTCAGGAGAAAGCAAAAAGCAGTCCAGTGCTTGATTTTAGTCTTCACCTTTTAGTCATTTTTATAGACCCAACATTGTAGCTGTCCCAGAGGTAGGATGTCTGCAAGCAACCCCAGCGCTTGGGGAGTGTGGTGCGCTCTGACCAGTGTGCCAGTGGGCCTTCACAATGTCACTCAGTAAAGAGAGAGCCTGAAAAATGAAATTCATTTCATAACCCCATATTTTTCTTTTATTGCTCACAACCATAATCTTTTACTTCACTGAAATGGTATGCAGGTAAAAGAGAAGGGGAAGATACAGATATTAATAAGGTAATGGAAGAAATTACTTTAAAATAATTGTAATAAAATTGATTTTCAAAAGTTATAGTTCAGGCTCCTCACTTCTGCTTGGTCTTAAGCCTTTAGTAGCCCCATTTTCAAGCTCAACTCAAGCTCAACCTATGGACTAGCACTTTACCAACCTCCACTCAACAAAAAAAGAAAAAAGCAATCCCCTAAAATAGATTATCAAGCAATAACACAGCTTCAGAGTCCAGAGGACTGCCAGTCTTCAAACCTGGTGGCTGCAAACCAGATCTATTTAAGGCCTGAAAAGGATTTAAGTAATGGATGAGACAACAATAAAGTTTACCAAGAAGCAGAGTGGGAAATACAGGATGGTGGAGCAAATGACACTTTCACCTACCCTTTAGTTAAATCCAGCACTGCCCCTTTTGAAAAAAAGTACTGTCTTCCCTTCCCTGCTGCTTATTTTTTACACCTAGTGCAGCCTCCTCTTTGGTGACATGCTCCTGCAGGATCTGACAGAATGGACTGATGGCCTAATTTTTGCCAGGTCAGTTTTAATCCTAGTCCTGTTCCCCAGCCTGGTCTATACTGGCCTTTTCCTCTAAGCTTCGTGAGAGCTGCAACCTACAGCTGTAAAGATGAGACTAAACTTTCCTCTGGGATGTGAGAGAGCTCTCTTGAGTTCTACCTGATCCTGACCTAACGAAGCAGAGAGCATTGCCCAGGCAGCTTCATCCTTATGAGAGGAGATAAAGCATCAGCCCCGAATGCCAAAAACCTCTGGCATGCACCAGGCAGGTGGTGAGTGGCAGCAAGAGCCATGCCTGCACTGATCTTGCCAAAGGTACTCTGATTTGATGGCGGGGGAAATTGGCGATTCTCTCTTCAAGTTGCCAAAAACGTGTAAATTACTATCCTACATACACAATACAGCAATTGCCCCACTGCACTGAACAAGACCTCACAGAGCAGCCAAAACAGCCATAAAAACTCTATGCAATTACTCCAAGTGAGTGCAAACAAATTTTACACTGTGAGATCAAGGACAGACATGAGCCCACTTCCCACATACTTTCTTTGCCACTGGCCTCTGGGTGACAGCAGGCAAGTAATTTCACCTCACCTCCACTCATCTTCCTCTTTTGTAGGAAGATGGTAGGATGCAGGAGTCACTACTGAAAATGCCTTGAGATTTTTAGATGGAAAACATGGTGCGAGTCAGGCATTGGTGCTGCTGTGTGCACTCAGATCTGAGAATTTGGTACCCTGCCTCTGTACGTTGAATAAACAAGGAGTAACATCATCAAGGGAGCAGATGGAATCCTGCTCTCCTTATCTGTAAATGGGAAAATCTTACCCTGAAACCCTTACATGTGGGAATCACCAACTCCTAAAGACTCTGACAGGTCCTGAAGTGCAGCTTCATCTCAGAGCATAAACCCCAGTTAGCCTCCATAGGACTTGGACACACAGGTAAGTGTATTGATAAACTGAGACTTGTCTTATCAGTGGAACAGGAAGTGTCAAAATGTCCTAAAAATTATTTCAGCACACGATTATTTTTCAGCCAGAAACAAAGTATAGGATTTTCCTGTAAGAAAGCCTTCAGCAGAAGTGTTTCCCTTCATTTTACAGAGTGATGATCTTCCACACGTACACCAAGGTGCCTCTCAAACCAGGCTTGTAGCATTGTGCAATATTTACAAACAAAATCAGACACATTCAAAACCTGAAGAAAATACACAGAGTTACAAACTAAGGAAGTTCTCCTCTGTGCCATATGATTCATTACTATCATACTAGCCCTTTGGAGAAACCTCTTTGACCAAATTAACAATGATGATAGAAAATCTTTGAATTAGCTGACAAAACCCATCTAAGGGTTTGCAGGCTCTGTTGCTGCTGTTATCTACCTTTCTAAACCTCTAAGCACCACACTATAGATGCTTTTTCATAGTAGACAAAGAACTTGGAAGAGATTTTATCTTTTTTTTTTTGGGGGGGGGTGGGTGGGTGGGTGTTGGTGGTGTCACAGTTTTTTATGCAGGACACCTACCAGAGCCTTACATAATATAATATGGTACAGTGTATTGTCTCAGACTCTTACTCCTTTCTCATGCACAAAACATGCTAGACCAATCCAGCAGTTAAAAGGTGCTAAAATTAAGGAAACTACATCTACATAATTTATTTTAAAAATCTACTATCTTCCAGATTCACCATCTTGGCAAGGTGGTAAACTATTATTTTCTATTTTGAGGTATGGGGAGCCCCGAAATAATTTTGGAGACATTAATATAGAAAACACTTTTTATCAAAGGAACTCTGGACCAAGGTAGAATTTCCTCCCTGCCAGACACAGGTTATTCTCCGAGTTACCTCCAGGTGCATACAAGGAAGTTGCACACCAAAAGGGAACCGAAAAGCCAACATACTAATTTCTTACTCCAATACTTCAGGTGCCATTTGACAAATAAAATGTTGAGAACACAACCTTAAACAACAGACAGGCAAATGCTAGTTGTTTTCCAACAGTGACAGGTGCAAGAAGTCTTAAGGAAAGTATTCATTATGGGCAAGGCTCAAATTAGGTACTTAAAAATTGTGGCTTAATTTAGGTCATTTATCATACTCCTCAAAGGCCCTTTTGTACAATTGAATTCTGAAGTGCTTCGTATGCTATTAGATCATCACAGCTGCTGTACTATCACTCAAAGCAGATGTTTCACAGACAGAGAGCGCCCAGCTCATTTTCAGAAATGCAGTAACTGCAAGTCCCTCCCTGGCACTTCTGCCCATGGATGTGGATTCAGCCGTGCAGGTGCCACCGTGCTCAGCACCCGCAGGAGGTCTGCATGGATCAAGTGCCAGTGGTGGCAGACCCCAAACGAATTGCACTCCAGGGTCACTTCAATAAAAAAAGAGCTACACACCCTGAATTTTCAACTGCCATTTTCCTTTTGAAACAAGTGGCTAATAAATCAGCTTAGATAATTATTGAACAATCTCAGCTTTCTGCTATAGACTGAAAATAAGAGGCAAATGCGTCTCCTTGACTTTGAAATGTTAGAATTATTCCCTGCGTGGTACTTGTGTAAAGTGCAGACTCATCTCACAAGCTTAGAAATCATTCCTCTGAGACAGAAACACTGCTCATCTGCATATGGCTCCTCCACCTACATGGTAGTATGCTATTGCACAACCTGCAAAGAGGAACACAGTTCTGAGGGAATGCAGAGAAGTCAGTAAAGAAGTTATTTCCCTCTTCTAGTGACCAAATGAAACTTCTAAGAGTTTGCCTCTCCTGCAATGCTTTAGCAGCATTGAAAATTCTTTGGCAGAAGAATCTGTCTGAAAATAATGTGTCTGTAGTTTTCTGGCAGGGGAAATGGTTGGTTTGCTTGTAAGACGTAGAAGGTAATAGGAGAAATACATGCTTAAAATGAGCAAATGCAACACAGGTCAAAAGGCTCTTGTAAAACTACTCATTAATGGGAATCCTAGACTGTGAGGCACCTAAAATTAGTAAAGTGCAGAATTAGCTCAAAACTGGCAGATCAGCTCCATCTTGCACGACATCTATTTAGTTCCAATAAGTACTAGGGCAGAGACATTTAACAGATATTACAGTTCTCTATTCAGAAGGAACTAGGATGACATAATCACATCCTTGACGGCGATGAAGTACTTTCCAGTCCATTAGTAACTGAGAACAATGTCATTAGACAATATCCACTAGGGAATTAGGCATTAAAAGAAGTTTAACTCCAAGAGTGATGATAACTTTCACTCAAAATCCTAGAAGCTTTGTCAGAAGAGATCTCTGGCTTGCTATTATTTCTAAAAATTGCAAAACCAGGGCTTTTCAATGGAAAAGAGAGTGCTTATAAGCTGCTCATAAGAAAGGCTCACAAGATAATACAGATAATGATAATGCAGCTAAATCAATTTGAGAAAAAACAATGAAAAATTTAGTAGGGATTTGAACTGAGGAACAAGTCATGCTTTTAAGGAATATAATCCTATGAAAGACAAGTGGTGTCCAATAATCACAATGTCATTTTTAATAAGGTAACAAGTTTGGTCAATAAAAGTAACTGATCTGTTAAAATTAGGCTTTCATGAGATTTTTGACCTTGCTCTGCAGACCTCCCCATTAATAGCATATAATAACAAAGCAAATGTTAAATGGATTCGGACCTGTCTACTTCTCAAGTCCCCAAAAGATGATCAGTAATGAATCACTCCTGAACAGCCTGTCTTATTGGGAATTTTTAGGGATTGCTTCTAGGCAACTATCTTTTCAACTCTTATCAATGGACTGGTTTAAATGTGGCCACTGATGATAACGTTGTTGTAGTTGACACAACGTTACAATCTGGATTATTGATAAAGTCATTTGAAGAAAAAAACCAAAGGTCTTAAAAAATGTTGAAATTTTAGACTAAAAATCGAGATTACAAAATTACCGGAAAGCTGCTGGCCATAGAGCAAGACACTTGAAGGTGTCAGCTTTGTTATCTCTGCAAAAACTTAAAAGGAAGTTATTAAAGAAACTTAACATTAAGGATTGTTTAACCCAGCTAATAAAGGCACAGTTAGGCACAATTAAAAAAAACAATGAGGTCAACATATTTGAAAATATATCAGGTCAACCATGAATACACCATGGAGAGACACAGTACAATAACCTCGAGTCACAAGTTTATACCTTTCTAGAAATTATGTGATATGCCAATACAAGTTACTAGGCTCAACGCACAGTTAACTGTGTTACGTGTAATGGCCTGTAGAAAACAGGAGTTCAATCAAATTGATGTAATACTCCCTCTTGGATTAAAACTCTGGGATTTAAATCGGGGCCTAAAAAATGTTATGAAGAAAAAAACACCCTCCACTACTACTTAAAATAAATCCACCTAATATCCTCACCATCATTGCACACTATAATCTGCCACTTGAAATTATTGACATCTCTGGAGTCCAGTTTGTTAAATAAGGGGGAAGAAATGCTGGCTTTGTGCCTAGAAACCCTCAGCTCTTCACAACGGCATCTCAGGCAATAACACTTTTAGTTGCCATAGATTTTAACCACAGCCCGTCCTTTAACCCCACTTTCCAGAGTTAAGTAGGGATGACGTTGATATCCAGCAGAAAATTTGAATTTCCGGTCGGCATGGTCTCTTGCACTAGCTGTCAGTTGTGGGTGAGGCCAAGAATTTATCCCCATCCTTATGAAGCCCTAAAACAATCAT
This sequence comes from Astur gentilis, assembly GCF_929443795.1. NCBI lineage: Eukaryota > Metazoa > Chordata > Aves > Accipitriformes > Accipitridae > Astur > Astur gentilis. The sequence goes on along the minus strand of NC_064900.1, from coordinate 13,491,703 downwards.
GAAAATCATTTCCTCTGCTTTCTAAACCCTCAAGGAACAGTTTCTTGAAAAGCACTTCCATATGGTAGTAGGTACAGGAGAAGACTCATTTGGCCAGAGCCTCCCTCTCTCTCACAAAGAGCATAAAGATCCAAGATGATTATTATTATTAGGTCTTGAAGATTAAGGTATACCAAGGTACTGCTTTTCTCCTTTTTGCCTAGACACTCACACTTTAGGAAGTTCCTCGATAATGATCAGAAAAATACATATGATTCATTAAGGTTGAAGCTTTTAAACTCTTTTTTGGCTGATCACTCGCTAAAAAAAGAAAAATGGATATTAAATAGAGGAAGTTTTCATTCTTCAGAAATGTACATACAAACTCCTCATTCACCTGCAGCAGGAGAGGAGGAATGCAACAAGGTACCTCAGTTAACTTGGTGCTGTGAGGTAGAGGTACGGGGGTTTAACCTGCCTGATGTAGGCAGGAGTTACTGGTCACCCTATACAGTTACAGTATTTCACCTGCTCTGCATAGAGACTAAGTTCACTAATATATAAAGACTCAAAGACTTCGTCCTGAAATACATTTTCAAACTGTATACACGATAGATGAATGAAATTTCTCTAAATCATACCACACAGTGAAATGAGAAGATTTTATAAAATAGAAATCACAGTAAAATTTGGATTTTTTTTTTTTTTTTTCTTAAGATAGAGAGACATGGCCTAGTTTGGAGAAGACTATTTATCTCACCTTGAAAAATAATAGCCTTTGAGCATTTGTATCACTCCCATCATTTCAGACTGAAAATTGATGAAGAGCCATTTCATTCAAAGCCTTACATGTGGTGTGAATCCATTTGTAAGTGATGGAGAAAACTACAAGATTTCCCTTTCTCATTTACCTAATCTCCAAATCCTATTCATTTCACAGCAGGGGTAAAACCTCGGCCCTGCATAAGTTATATGGCATTCTGACATCAATCTAGTTGGGGTCAGCACACTGTTCAGCACTTCATCAGGTGCTTTGCAGTGCTGACACTGCTGATATCCAGGCAGGTAGGAAAAGAACCAGATTTTCTAACAGGCAAATGGGTGACTTTGGCTCAGCTGGACTTCGGCACAGCAACAAGAGGAGGCTCCAAGTAGAGCAAGGGGTCTCAAAAAGGGCATTAGGACTTTCTTCAGGCAAGAATCACTCCCCGACCCCAGCACACTTTAATAGCCTCTAACTCTGTGCTCTTGGGTGGCTGGGAAAGGGGAGAACAAACAAACAAACAAACAAACAAGCAAAGAGAGAGAGAGACGGGGAGGGGGGGCGGTGGGGGTGGAACAAAATGCCAGGATCAGCTTGTGCATCCTACAGGACCAAGAAAAGGAGAACAGGACATGGCTCTAGAAGAAGCACTGGAGGAGAGCCCCAGAAGGCACACACCTCCCTATGTTTTAGATTGCAGAAATGGGTTTGCGTTCACTTCCTAACATTTGTAAATTCGGTTGGTCTCTCTGTCATGGAGCTAAATTGGAAAAGGGACTAAAAGTCTCCATCTTTCCTCTGTAACTTGAATGATAACTGATCTCAAAGAATAAAATACAGGGTGATCACATCATTAAGGCTAAAAATGTAATGAATATATAACACAAACCAAAGAAATAAGTAATACATATAGTGTTTGAGCAGTTTCCCATTTTTAAATACTGCTCTGCAGGCATTTTAAACTTTGCCTTCAGTGATTGCAAAATAGTTCTCTTTTCTTCTGGCCCTGCTAACTGGGAATACAGTATATTTCTTTAGAATTTATGGGGCAGAACTATTACATAGACCTTGTGTCAAGTTATACACAGATGCAAGAGAAGGCACAGATGGCACTCGCTATAACAAGATATCCTCAGAGTGGAGATTCCGAATGCTATGTGAAAAAATTCAAAATAAGTGGGGACAGGCTCTATTTGATGTTTTTAATATTTTTAAGACTGCAGAATGAATTCTTGCTTCCATATATCTAAGCTTATTGCAGTGTATTGCAGAATTTGTGACTCTGCAATTAATCAGAGTTAGCAAATTTTATTTCCTTTGTGAAGTAGAGTATATTTAAATGGCATCACTAGGGAGAGGTAGGAAGAACATCATAAGAGGATGATAATTTTTGCCTGAAATGTTCTTCCAGCAAGTTGCATGATCCTGATCAGCAAGGGGTGACTCATACAATTTGGCTACCAGAGTTGAAAATAAAATCACAACAACATCTGGCACATATTTAAATGTCAGCAGTGCATGCAATGTAACTGTGATCCCAGCAAACTGAAACCAATCTCAGGTACCTAATGCGATACCAAGGATTTGATGTTCGTGCACTGGTTGAAAGGAGCAAGGGGAGGAATTAAGTCTATGGTCTAAGAGTACTGATGCGCTAAATTCTGCCTCAAATTGGTGATTATATCAACAAACGATTATCTACTACTGCAAATTGCTTTTGGATGGAATAGGAACAACATAATACAAATTTTTTGTATTTAAGGAAGCTCATACAGGCACTGCAGCTATCTCTAAACACTTTTCCTCCAATTAATGCCCATGTTCCTTTCTAATCTATGGATTAAAGTACACCATCCATTTAATCTATAGGACAGGCAGTAAACTTGGATATTTAGTGTGATAAAGGTATGTCAAGAGCTTAATTTTCTCAGTCCTGAGAAGTTAGGGGCATTTCTCTCTGATGGTTGCTAACTACCTTGCTGAGGCTAAACTAATAATCAATTACTTCTGTGGCCTGACAATTTATTTTCAGACAAGACTAGTCTGCTTCTTAGGTTCATGTAACTAAAGTTCAGCAATATCTATTTACTGGTACCAGCTGCTGTCTTTCCTCCTTTTGCTCTTTACTTCTGGAATAGTAAACTGTGCTATGGTGATGAGAACAGGGAAGTGAAACCATTTACAGAATTTCAGAAAGTAGAGACATAATGGTTGTTCTCATCAAATCTGGGGACAACAAAGAAACATACAGCATTGTAGAATCCAGCTATTGTGCAAACTGGCATGAGGCAACCTGGGACTCAGGAGATGAATGAAGTAAAAGGGGTAGCAGTTTAGGCAGAATGATGCAAAAAGAGCACATATACTGGTCTTGCTAAAATATTTAACAGAAAGAAAATTTCTCTTGAAGAATAGTTATGGAGCAGAAATTTAGGCTTACACTTCAGAAATTGCTACTGTACAATCAGCTCACTAGATTAGGACAAAGCTGTGTGACCAACAGAATAATCTCAGGCTAACTCCCTTTTTCCAGTCCATTGTTTCCTGTCATTCCAGGTACTGAAAATTTACTTAGGGGAAAAAAAAGGGAGATCACCTAAGGGACGATGAGATCATTGAAGCAATTCTGACTGGCAATCAAATAAATTAAATTTAAACATACTAAAGGGAAAAAAAAAGGTGGTTTACGCATCAAATCATCTTGAGTGACCCAGAGCAAAGATCACCCCTCACTATCAGTTAAAGGAAGGAGGATGAAAATATGTAAGTACATCACTGAAAGAACCTTGCATAGGTTTTCTGTACCTTGCTATAAAGTTGAAAGTAATTGCTGATTTCAGCAGAATAATTGCACTTCATTCAACAAAGGTGGAATTGATAAAAAATGAACTAAAATCTCTCTTTTCCTTCAATTGCGTTTTATACTGAAAGAAAAAGCAGACTTTAACATCTTAGGTTAAGGTTGTCCAATAGGCTGGACAGCTAAAGCTACTGCAGGTTTTTTTAAGAACTGGGTGCAAGGGGGAGGCAAGAGGAAGGGTAGGAAAGTTCATTTTTCAAGTTTGTGTTTCCAAAGGTAGCTCCGTTATTCCAAACAGCTTGTTTATTCAAATTATTTTACATTTAAACTATTTATTTACAGAACTAGTTAAGAGTCATAAACAATTCTGTTTGGGATACAATAGTCTTTTCTAAGGCTGAAGTTTGTAAACGTATTATAGGACGGATATTTAAGTGACTTACAGAAATATTTCAACCTTACATTGCTACTTCTAGTATTAGATACCCCTAGACTAGTAATGGCCCCAATAACGTGGCCGACATTTTCCAGAACAGGTTTTATACATTAAAACAGTAATTTGCCTGTATTCCCTCAATTTATACATAATTCACATTTTTTCACTTAGACCGTTTTATCAATCTCTTTGCAGCCCAGGCAATACAATTTTCCTTGTTCTCAAAAAGAGCCCAAAAAATGGTCAAAACCAAGCCTATTGAGATACGGTATAAGATACTAACATGATGTTTCTGACTCTGACTTCTTTCAATTCCAGGAGGTAGCAACAGTCCACTGTTCAGTCTGAAGATATGCCAAAATAAGAGTTGTTTTAACATTTAGTGTCTGTGTGGCTCCACTGAAAAGATTCTCCTAAATGTAATTCTACTTTGTTAATTTTCTACTTTTACCTCCTTGGCTTGAGTACCTCTGGGGCTGAATGTGCAATTTCACTTTAAAGGTACCTAATTATTCTTATACATCCAAGTCAATTTTCAGTTTAAATACCTAAAAATGTTTCAAATCATTGTGTTTACCACACATCCCCCACGCCAAGACTGAGTTTAAGAACCAATGCCAAACAATTATGGGGATGGAAGGAAAGGAAAGAAGACTTAAAAGTCAATAATAGCTGCATGCATTATGGATTTTACCTTCATTACACCCACCCGAGCAAGATTTTGAAGTTACATTAAACATCAGGATGTAAAGGAGAAAAGAAAAAGGACTATGATGTACCTGACCAAATTCATATTCTTAATGTGTAGCCTGCTCAATTTGTCAAGGTTTCACAATAAAATATGGGTGTGTTTTTATACATACTAAGCCTTCAGAGCATCTTAGTGCTAGGCATTCCATTTCTTTTGTTAGAGCACCTAATGGAATATCCTCCACCTTTCTGTTACTTCTATTAAATTTGGTTAGTGAGGCTGAGGTGGATTCAGGTGAGATTTTCTGATGTCAAAAATATACCTCTTTTACAATAACAATAAGTTCCCACAGCAGTCCCAGCATCTATATGTAGGCAGCACGGATATATTAGTATAGAGACAGTACAACATATTTAGAAGTTTTAAAAAAGCACTTTTAAAATTTTAAATGCTTCAACTATCATTCTTAGCATTCTGGACATTTGGAATGGTAAATTGGGTCAGACAGATTGTTCAGTAGATACTACAAAACCTAAAAATTGCCAAATGATCATTCCAAAGACTGAAATCAGTAATCAAGGTTTTGCATTCCTTTGCTTTTTTTTTCCTGAGTGCTAACAAATATCTCTGCTATGACAGCAGTTTTACCTTATGTTCAATTGCACATTTATTTTGTGATTAAAAATAGGGCATTTAAAAATTGATCTATTTAGTAAGGTAAACAAGAAACAGAAAGCCTGAAACCTCTAGTAATACTATGCAAATCTCTGTGAATAAACCAATAGAAATTAAACAAAAATCACTTAAGTGTTCCTCTCACTCTTAAGCCCCAAATAGGGGCAAAACAAGACAGAAGTATTATTATCTTGAACATTTTTGTACTTTCAGAACTACTCATTGGGCAGTTTTTTTCAGGTTTTCACAGTAAACTTGAGGCTCACACATACTGGAATACCTAATATCATACTGATTTCCTGTTCAGTTATCCTCCCACATATTAAGTCAGCATTTCCTCTGGAATGATGCAAGATATTTTGGGACTGTCTCTGGGGTTTCTCTAATTTTGACCAAAAGGATACTTTTCTGATAGTAGTTTGTTCATACTGACAGGTTCCATTAAAATCATGAGCTTTAAAATGATCCGGTCAAAAAACTCTCAACTGACTTTATTCCTGGATCATGTTTATTTTCCCCTCGGTACACCCTTGCATCACGTGTTTTGTTGTTTTCCCATTTCTTCATCCTCTAGCAGTGAAGGTTCCCATATTTTTTGTTATTCCCCCTGCTGTTTACATGATTTTAGGTGATCAAATCTTACTGCTCAGGGTTTTTTTGCTGTCTCTGTGTGATGACTCTCAGCACAGATTCTCCATTACTTTTTTCCTCTTTCCAACATCACCTCCTCTCTTCCTTTTAAAAGCGCCAAAAGTTGTCCACTCTGCCCCCTCTGCTGCTGCAGGACTAAGGGCTGCAGGACTAGCCACTCTCTGTCACTAAACACGCAGTATGAAGTCTTTTCTTCTCCTTCCTCTGAGATTAATCCAATCCCCAGTTGTTACCACTTCACCATTCTTAATAAAGCTAAATATCCCCTTTCTGTGCAGACAATGAAATCTTTCATTCCTGTTTTCATTTTCTTACCTTAACAAATTATTTTCTTTTTTCCAATGCTCACGTTGACGCTGTTCATACTAAACTGATATTCTCTCTGCTTGTTTTTAATTAAAGCATCTTTCAACAACTTAAGGCACAAAGAAATATAGAACACTTACTACATTTGGGCAAGTTATGTATTGTTAACACTTGTTCTCCAGCATGGTTGTCCATCACATTTCTCCCATACCAGAGGACAGTGCTTACAATGCTCAGTTTCTTTAGATTTGGAGTTTATCTTGGATTTTTTTCTGAATTAATGACCCTAAAACTTTTGCTTGGAAAGAAGTGACACAAACGTTGATTTTTGCCAGTCCCTGTACTCTAATTCCTATTTTTTAGGAATTGGGATGCATTATTTTCAAGGCTATCAAGTACTGTAGAATTTGGAAAGCATTTCCTTTGCAAAAAAAAGTTGTTGAAATATCACAGAGAAAGATTGCTTCATCTCTCAAGAAAAAGTTGCTGATGTCTCATGGGTAGTTTTGGCAAAACCATCTACTTAGATTAATATCAGCTGCTTACTTCCTCCTTTCCTTCCCCCTTCCCCAACTGACTACTTAGTACTAGGGAGAGAGGCATAAGAAAATTCTTGTGTTCTTGAGGGTTTGTCTGTTTCTGAAATTATACCTTGCCATTGGAGACTGATAAAACTGTAAAATTCTGTGTAAATTGCTCTTGGATTTGAAAATGACTGATTTTGCAAGAAAAGGATGTGACTTTATATGGTAAACAAGCATCATTCATCCTGGTCTATTCTAAAATAATACAGGGCTTCAGAGAAGAAAGAGGGGTTGGGAAAAAAAAACCCAAACAAGAAAAGAAACCCAGGTGTCCAGCAATAGTTACCAAAAAAAAAAAAAGAAAAAACCCAAAAAGTCAACTAAATGTCATACTACATAATTTGGTACTAATTACCTTTGTTGAGGCTGCTTAAGGACCTGAAGTCAGTCATTTGGTTGCAGAGTCAAAGCTATGCGTAGTCTCACACGCCCTTTTGCTTGCTAAAGGCAATCGGTTCAGGAACCCTCTGACTGAGGACAGTCCAGCTCCAGGCACCCTGGCAGTCACCTTAGAGGTGCACCCACACCCAGCTGTGACTGCAGGAAATCCCATATCCCAGACTTCAAAAGCATCACTAAAAACGTATCTTTAAGCATCACACTCTGAAATGCATTGTAACAGTAATTTTGTATTTAATCTTCTAGCGTAGTTTCTGGCTTAGTTATGAGGAAGGATGATAGTTTGTTCTGCATTCATGTACACTGGTGAATAAATTCCAGACAACGTATTCAAATTTTCTCCTGTCTGTTGTGCTGATGATAATTTAATTTAATAAATAAAAAACTTTTCTATTTAATTTTTTTTCACGTAGTAACAGCAATCGCTGTAGTTTATGTAATTTAGGATGAACTTTAGCTTGGGCAGAGAACAGAGTAATAAACTCAGTCATTCTTTATCTCAGTGAGAATAAAATTTCTTGACTTCTTTCTGAAGTGTTAATTTTTGAAAATGAAACAGAGTCAGCAATGAAAATGTCCTTTGCTTGCCAAAGAAATAAATTTTCATGTAGCATTTGGGGGTTTGTAGTTTTTAACTTAGTTGCAAAAAAGATATCACATTTGTTAAGCCACACAAATTACTGTAGATTGGTAATTCAACTAGTTAATAAAGACTTTTGTTTCTAGAAACTCTTATAGCTCTGATACATCTATTGTCTTTCTGTGAGTGATGCCTCTTTAAGAGATGTTTGGATTTTCTGTTCTAAGACACTTTTCTTTTTGGTCAATCCAGATATAAATTCCCAGGGATGAGCTAAGTATTGTGAGAAAAGCGAAGAACATATACCTTCATGGGTATCAGCTGTATTGTCAAATTCATCACTGGACAAATTAACATCCAAATAGTCCTGCTGAGTGGAATAATCAATTTCTTCCCCAGAAATTCTTTGGTTTACAGCCTCAGCAGCTGCACTGGTTTCTGCATTTGTCTCCTTACCAGTTGGAACAAAATCTGTTACTGTTGCAGTTTAAAACTTGCAGCTTTTTCTCTAGTTTTTCACTAACATCCTTTTGCTTTTCTATCTCTGTTCTGTTCCTCCACTTTCATTCATCCCTTTGGAGTTAACTAGTCTAAAGTCTACTGAGGCACCAGATTAAAAGGCAACAATATGCTAATGCACTAGACATACAAAAAGGTCTGTCATGAGTAAGCTACTGCTATAAAGGAAATATACAAACACCACCAAGTTTTTATCACATGAATAACTGATCAGATGGAATACAGCAACAAAGACAAAAAGAGTAGTTTCATTACAGGCAGAAAAGATCTTAATTTTTAACGCAACCCAAGAAACTGAAATCTTCTCTCTAGAAACTTGCCATCTGTTTTCTTTAATTCACTGAGATACTATTTATTTTGATGAGCACAGGTGATTTCTCACATAGAGGTACAGAAAGAAAATTCTTCAACTTGGGGAGAAAAGAAGAGATGGGAGAAAAAGCCTCAGGGCATAAGGCAACCTGTCAACACATTAAACGAACAGTGATATGAACCGGACACATGGTCCAAACCCCTCCCGGCACAGATACTGCATTAGCAAGGTGAAGTTTTAATGGCTTCTCGTGCCAGGAAGGTTGCAAAAGCAAAATGGGACCAAGCCCTCTTGATAGGAGCACCCATGCCAGTTAGATTTCAGTTTTGCACCTGCTGTTTCCAGCCTCTGCTCCTAAGCTGCTGTCAGTGCTTTCCTGTGAATAGGAAAAATTTCAAACATTTCTCATTGCTCTTTGAGGTCTTTTGTCTTTCTTCTATCCTTGCTTTTGTTTTTCAGAGAATCTGGTTTGCTTCCTGTTCACTCCCCACACTCAAAATGCTCTGCTTTGAACTTCTGCTGCCTTCACTCATTCCTGACTATCTGTTGGACACATCACCTAACCTTTACTGATTTCTCCCTCAGGGTGACCAATATTCCCCTTGTGTATCAGGACAAAGCGTAATTCTCTCTTTTTTTTTTGGCTTTTTTCGTTATAGATTTTTATTTATATATCTATATCTATCTTTTTCTTACATGAATTATTGCATGTAAAATTTATAAACCAAAATTTTAAGTGCTGCTTGAAATAATCAATTTGGGTTGCTGATCTTGAAGAATTTTTATTTTTTGAAAGTATTGACTCCCCACCTCTGAGAAAATAGGTGTTCCCTTTTATTTCTCCCAGATAAGGCACTCAAGACATTCAGACAAACAAAAACAATTTAAACCCCCCCATGGTCTCTGTAGTTTCCAAAAGCAAAGTTGGATGAAATTTAAAAGAACCTTTAATCTTAAATCTGATAAAATTATTTTCCAAACCCCTGTTTCAGTTTTCATAGTATTACACTTTCTTTCACTGGCAGCCTGTAACCCCATGAACTGATGACTCTTTTGCATTTGTTGTATATAAAAATTTTCTAACCTATTCCTCAATGTACCTTACACATAGCCATATGTTTTTGTTACTGTGAATCAGGAAATAATCCTCATTTTACAGATGAGCAAATGAGAAGAGATGAACAGTCACAATATTCTAAAGGTGGCCTCCAGTTTTGACTTCTGAGTCCTATTAGCTGGGCTAGCAACAAGTCCAAAAGTTAACATCTCCCAAAACATACAGGGAGAATTTAATACATGTTAGTTATCAAAATGTTAATGTTAAAAAATAAAGAGTGAGGTAAGTGAATAGTAAGGCCTCTTGAGAAGTCTGAGAAGGCCGATAAAGAAGGTCAGCCAGAAAGCCCACCTCCCAGTTTTGTGACTTTAAAAACATGACCACCATTGCCATCTCCATGATTTTTAGAAGTGCCTATAAACTGAAATGAATCAAATCATGCTTTCTTTTATTGGCTTGCTCAGGAAGAAAATTATCCTATGATCAGAAATTATCAAAGGAAACTTCTAGTTCACTTGTCTCTGCTGATTTGCGTGAGCATTGGGAAAAGTCACCCCTATTCAGATCCCATTTGAAAGGGAAATAGTGGCACCTGTAAAAATAATTTAAAAAACTAAATTAAAAAAACTTTAACATCCAAGACAAAGTTGTCATAAAAGTCAGTCAAGGAAATGGTAAATCATTAAAACGATCAGATAAAATGAGATGGAAGTATCTGGCTGAGATTCTTACTGCTTAATGGTTTCCCCCCATCCCGGTCAAAAGGGTTCCTGACAGTGCATTTTCCGGAATTTTATTCAACTTATTCTGAAATGACATAATCAGCGTGAGTCACACAGAGCAGTCCACTGTCCCTGGCAGTAATACTTACAAGTAACACCCTGCGGGCATCACCATACTTAGCTTTTTCTGCAAACTTGAACTAAATCCATGGCAGCTACCTGCACGTGGCATGTTCCCTCTAAGCCACAAGCCGAGGACCACTGGTCTAGCACACCTTAGTGCTCAGGATATTTTTCCTGCTAGTTAGTGCACCTTTTCTCTTCAAATGGAGACCTGCATACTTTGACAATTTATGACATGGATTGTGCTAGCACAGTCCAAGTTCCTTGAAGTTAGCATCTCACTTCTGCTATTTCAGAGCTCATATTTCAGCCTTTATATGGAGCCACAACATGAGCAACCAAAAGAGCACCATGTGAGAGCAACCTCTACAACACTTTGCAATCCACCGATGGAGAAAAATCCAGAATGTTTTTCCTTTCTCAAGCAGCAGATTCTTCCCTCTTCCAAAAATTTATTTCTACCATTAAGCAGAAATATCCCCAGGAATATTACATCTTAGACCTCCTAGATCTTGGAGAATTTTTACAGGTACTTGAGAAGAAACTCACAAAAAGTAGCTTTTGCAGCAGTGTCTTCTACAACACTGTTTTGCAAATTGAAGGAATAATTTATGAAGTGTTGAGTTTCCACATTCCACTGGGGTCAAAGAGCTGCCTGATCATGCACACCTATACCTCAGGGTTATGGGTGATAACAAGGTCACATGTTGCACACTGAAAGGTAGACTAAGGAAAACACCTCATTTTATAATACCACCAAAGTCCTGTCATATAAGTTCAAAACGCTCATTGAGATCTAGATGTGGTTTAGTTTTCAAATAAAGATCCCTGCTTGACGTTGTCTTTTTTCTTTTGTTTCACTGTACATGTAACCATTTTAAAATTGCTAGTAGTTCATTTTTGCTGCTAGACAAATCCAGTGACACAGCTCCCATCCATACTCCCCAACGACCTTTGTAAGTCTGTAGAAATTGAAGATGATGAAAACTGCTTCACTATACTCTTCTGAAGAAAAAGTTTTAGCATTCAAAAACTGAAGTAACGATTTTTCTTGTTTGTGGAAGCATCGAGTATGAGTTTGCGAGATGCCGCCCCACAGGGGTTTTCTCTGCTGAGCACCACTGACATCCTTAAAACAAACTGGCCTGTACTGGCCAGTTAGCCTCTACAGAGTTGAGTCAGACACAAGATGCTTTCAGTGCTAGCAGTTTTGTAGCCTAAGTTAAAAATTCAGTTAAACGCACGTAGACAGCCATGGAAAGCATAACCTGAGGTGGCCTCTCTTTGCCTGATCACAAGGCTGGACACATGTCCCTGTCGTACTGCCACTCTTCCTCTCCATCTTTCCCTCCCCCATCTTTCCCCGTGAAAAAGAGAAAGAACAGAAAGAGGAGTCTGCAGCTTGTGGCCATCTGAGTGTCTACAGATTCCAGCAGAGAGGAGAAAAGAGCCCAGCGCTTCACTCAAGGCTAGCAGAGGTGGCTGTTTCTTAAATTCCAGAGGACCTCTCGCCCAGATGCCTAAATCTCCCATATTACGTTACGACCCTGTGCACCTAGTTCTGGGGCGTGTAGTAAAAGCATAAGAGAAGACAGGTCGATTATTCGGAAGGACTTGGATATCTGGGCCTCAGCCCAGATAATTTCATTTTAAACTTCTGTAGCAGTCAGAATTTGATGGTTTTAAATAAAGATCTAAGGTGGGACTTGCTCTTGCTTTATGTCTTTGAAGGAGGGTATGTCAGATAATCACTTATGATATATATTCTTCACACACTCCTGACAATCACAAATTATTTAGTCAAGTAAAGCAGGTCATAAATGCTCACTTAAAAATAAAATCACATTTTTAATTAGTCTCCTACATGAAATAGATCTGCTATATGTGTATTCATATACTGAATCTGAGAGGCTTTGCACATCTCTGCTAAAGGTATTTAAAACTGCCATATAAGGAACATAAAGAAAAAGAAGTATGAAATAAAAAGCTGCAATTAAACCACTTAGAGGCAGATAAACCATGTCAAATAAAATAATGTAACCAATCCACAGAATAAAACATACAAAGAATCTGAACTGAATCTCTGCAGTTAAAATTTTGACTTATAATTTGAATGTTTTCAATCCTTTAGCACAGCTTGCTAATTGCTGCAAGTACCCTAAGCAAGCCTTTATCTTTTTTTTTTTTTTTTTTAACCTATGCTTCCACTTAATTCTTAGACCAGAGAAATTTGGATAAGGCTTACCCTTTCCAGAAGCATTCACTGAGCAGCATCATCAAATATTATGTGCTTTTTTATTACTACTGCTGGCATTGGTATTGATGGGACCCCAGATACATGAGGCCCTTAAGGGACCCCTAGCCACTCTGATGTTTTTGCCTTAAACTGACGCACAAGTACGTCATAAAATGTAGCCTATATCTTCTTCTAAACCAAAATGTTTTCCCAGACTCCTTCAGTCACACCAAAACTGTGGGAATGTATTTCCATTTTGACAGGTTATCTGAGAAGTTTCATGCATGGAAGATGCCCGTGAATGCCGTAAACAGGAAGGCAAGCAGGCAATGCCAGCGCAGCTGTAATTGTAGCGTAAGGTCTGGAATATGGCTGCCTAATAGTATATAGTAAACCATTCCCTTTAAAATGGGATATGATCGGACAACTCGTAATTCTGTGCAGGATTTAGCCTGTAGCTGTGATCAGCTCTTTCACATGATGTGTTGTTAGTCTTGGCAATGGCATACACACCACCAGGTGGATGTCAGAATCAGTTGGGATTTTTATTTGATGGAATAGCTTTACTTGATAAATGGGTAGCACTATGCTGTGGAGCTATGCCATTCCGGATGCAGCCCTACACGTATACATTCATTGTCTTCTGCTCTGTGAAATACAAATCCACGTCTGGAGCTGGGGAATTACTTTATGGTGGGTTTTTTGTCATTTAAATTCTTAAAGAAAACCAAGAGGCATCCTCAGATTTGCCTCGACAGTGACACAAGTGGGGACCCCACTCCTGAGGATGCTGGAGAACAGGGGATCCAAGGGCATTCTGTTCTCCTGCGGCCCCAGGAATTCATCACTGGTGGTATCATATATCTTATAGCTTCGGGGAATGAAGAGATGTCCTTCCTGAAGGACGTTATCAGTTGTTGTTCTTAATTTAACACATGCTGACTGGAGGACAGAGATGTCCTCATAATATTTGGCTATAGTTTCCCTGATGGTAAGTCTATGCATATTTTAGACTCTCTGCCTCCTGCCTTTTACCTAAACAGCTCCAAAAACTAGGGAATTATAAATCCAGTGGTTCTTAAACTGCCTCTCTTTTTAACTATTATTTAATATGATTGAACAACTGTTATTACCTCCTCTTTTTTTCTGAACAATAATCTCTGAAATGAGCAGCAAATTACAAAATTGTACATCTAACTGTACAAAACAGAATTTGAGCAGGTTGAAAAAGTAACATGCTGAGACATATTTGCAACTGTCAGCTTGGACAACCTGGGGAAGAACTATGTGAACACCACAAAGAACAGTGATGAAAGTGTATTTCTTTCACTCTGATTATGTTTGGCTGAGGGAGAGTAGTCTCATTCAGTAAGCAAGTATTAAGTTTTCTGAAGGTAATATATGCAACAAGTGTGTTCGGAACAGAAACTACTAACAGTAGTAGTTGTACATAAAAATATTAATGTTATGAAGGTACAAATCTAAAGAGAAGAGGTTTTGTTCTTATTTCTCAGATTTGAAACATGACTATGTCATAACCAGGTGAGGAGGAAACAACTGAAAAAAATAAATTAGAAATGTTGAACTTTCAGAAGATCTGACACTGTCCTATGTTATGGATCTGTTTACAGCTTAATTAAATGCTTGACATTTATAACTATCTTTCTTGAATTTACTCTACACCGTAGCTGTACATACAGATAATTATTTCCTCCATGACTTTCCACAAAATCTATCATCTTGATGTTATAATTGCTTTAGCAACCTTAGCAAACCTCTACTTCAGCTGAGTCCCTATTTTACCTTTTGAGGATATGTGTTACCTGGTTTGCAGACACACAATTTTCTTGCCCAGATATGATCCCTGGGGGCAGGCAGGAGGACAGGGAGAGAGGTGGGGATAAGGGGAATGACCAAAGACTGGCACTGTGGAATGGCTGCAATACAACATACTCCACAAACACATACAACTCTTTTCTACCATTTATTGCAGGTGCACCACACATGAACTAAACAGCAGACTCAAGGACCATTTTTCATGCTGTGAGCCCGTATGACATGTACCTGACATTGTCTGAAAGATCCCATCTTTGTGTTTGACATTTGAATAACACACTTGGAGAACTGCTGTCAGTGCAAAAGGAGAAGAAACAGCAATACTGCCCTCTAGTAAGGGAGGAATTTGTAACATAGTCATTTGGAAATGGTGTATGTACTCTGTCTCTTTTCAAGAAACTGAGGATGAAGATGTTAAAAGGAAAAAGTTGCCAATAAAACCTAGGCCATAGTGAGGAGCATACTGTGTGAAACACCTGATAGCACAATGCTCACCTTGGTGTCTTCTGCTTTAAATTAGGTAAGTTGCCAGCTGGATGCAGACAGGTAAATAGTTTTCCTCCCAGCACAGAGACTTAGAAGGAAAGCCCTAGTTGCTCTCACTGTGGTAACAGAAAAATTTTTCTATTAGTTTCCTAAGGCTGTAAGAGAGAAGTAAAGATATTTCTGAAAACATGGTCACAACAGAAGGAGGACAGGAGAACAAGGAGGAGACCTGGGGCTCACCAAAACCACTTGTCTTTCATTGAAGGTGTGCACATCTCAGCTCAAGCTGAGGGGCTCTGGGTCATCAGAGCTTTGTCTTTTCCCTTGGAAGAAAAGCAAAATTTTTCCCCAAACCAAGGGCTCTGCTGAAAACTCTACAGTGGGAATTTCATCTTTTTCCTCCTCCCTTGCCTGCTCCCTTGGGAGGGTGGCTAGCCCCCAGAAAGCTCTGTGATGGAAAGCAAAACCCAAGGCACCCAGGAGGTCAAACTGTGTGCATATATTTATATCTGGTTTTAATGGAAACTAGCTACCTTTAAGCTACAAATTACGACCAGCTTAATGAGCTTGAGTGGCTTCATTCTCAATTAAAATTCTTGTCTTGCTGACATGAGTCTGATTACTCCTCCTGCCAAGCTGCCAGACGACAGGACTCAGAAGTGGCCCTCTTACCTGTTCCACCCTGTGCTAAGCGCTTTCTTCTGTCAGCTGCAGCCTGAACAGCAGGCACCCGGCCCGTGCCGGCGAGAAGCCATTCTCTCATCCGCTGTCATTAGTGGTGCTTCCAAATACCAGCATGCGAAAAGCCAAATACTTGGGAATTGATAGGGAGGGGGACAGGGAAGAAAGCTTCATGGACATTTATGTAGCAGATGTGGAAGCAAGTAGGCAGCACCAGCACCTCACGAACAGCACTTACTGGGTGAAGGGTTGCTGATAAACGACAATCGATTTTTTTTTTGGGGGGGGTTCACAGATATCTTTGTTGCCAGTAACTGAGCCATAATGTACGTTGGCTGCCATCCTAACAAACTGCAGGTGGACCAGGGGTTAAGGTGATGCCATTACAAATTATCATCTGCTAGATCAAAGTGCATGGCGAAGAACTGCAGGTGTGCTACGTTAATACCTACATCTATCTTTCAAGTCATTTAATAATCAAATCTAATGTGGCTTCCATATCAGTATGCTCTCTTGGACCTCAAGCACTTTGATGAAGCTTAATGCATCACATACTGGCAGAATTCACATGCTAGATATACAATGCTCATTTTTCCTTCTTAATACTCATGTCATCTGTGAGTGGGGAATACATAAGATGATATTGTGTGTGGAGGCACAAGGAACAACATCCAGGCTTAGTGATCTTGTGAAATCTGAGGGGTATTTTTGTCCTTTTCTTGCCCCCCAAATGCTATGTGATGTATCTAAATGGGGTTTCCCATTCATTAGTGCAGGCTTGACTAGGCTTACATTGTGTTTTAAGTTACCTGGCTTCAGCAGCTTATTCTTACTGTTTATAGTCATCTAGGTATTTCCAGCCCTCAATGCATTTATCCGTCAAACACACCAAACGAAATACAAACCTGAAATTTATCATCCTCGTTTTTATATGATGTGAAACAGAGACAAAGGCAACCAACGATATGCCCTCTGCCACAAAAGAGCCTATAGCAAGGGAGGGGACTAAACCTATCCGTCCTGAAACAGTCTTGTGCTTTCAGACCGTCTTCCCCTCTTCATGGATTTCATTTCATTAGCTCCAAAGTAGCAGGTAAATGGTATTCTGTGTGTGTGTGACTGAAGTTCTCAATTAAGTTTCATTCAGCCATAGCTTAACAAATTACAAGTCAGCTGAACCCCTAGCGTCCATGTGCACGCTCTCAGCAAACATAAACTAACGCTGGTTATCTTAATCCTTTTTCTTTCGTGTTTAAAAGAGAATGCATTGCTTTGCATCAGCCATGAGCTAAAAACATGCACAGGGACAGTTGGTGGGATCACTGAAACACAGTAAGTTGTGGAGGTGCCATAATTTGTTTGGGAGTCAGAGACACGAGAGCGAGCGAGCACAATGTTTGACTGTTTAGTTTTCAGCACAGTCTGAATACAGTAACGCAGTTACTAGCTAGTTTTCAAAAAAAAAATTCTCACATGTTCCCATTAACCTTACAAATCTTTTGTGGCCTTTTAGTTTTCTCAACAGGCTACTTCATGTTTACTTCTGCAGGGAAAAAAAACCACCAAACCCAAACCATTGAGTAAGACTGAAGTCAGAATAAATTCACAATGTCTTCAAAGACACGAGGGGACTGTAGACTCAGAGGCCGTAGTGTTTCTGTGCTTTAAGCCTCCCTATCTCCTGGCAGCTCTCTCTCCCGCTGCCCCCCACCAGCCTCCCCGCGAGACCCAGGGCTGCGCTGCGGGGGAAAGAAAATGGCTGCCTGCGAGGCCTTCCCCTGGGCCTGTCCCTGAGAGGCCTCCTCCGGGGCCTGCCCTGCACCTGCTGAACCCTCAGAGACCTGCGGTCTCTCGGCACAGCGGCTGGCCGCCTCTTGCCAGCTCTGCTGCGAGGGAACGTGCTGTTTTGGCACGACGACGGCGGGTCGGCCGCCATGGCTTTCTCCCCAGCGTCACCTGAAACACCTGCGGCTCCTTCCTGGGGGGAGAAGGGGGGAACGCACAGCCCGTCGCTCCCAGTCACCCTCCGTGCCAAAGCAGCTGTATTTACCGAGTGCAAGGACGGGATTTTCTTTTTTCCTTTTAAAAACCTCTGAGAGCATTTCAGCTCCAGCGCTTCTCCGCTTCTCCTGCGGCCAGTGGGCCCCGGGCACCCTTGCTCCTCTCTTCCCCTCTCCCCACTGCAGGTACCCCAGGGTGGCTTCTCCCCTTCCCACGAAGGGCCGAGTAGGCTGGTGGCCACCCCACGGCCCCCGCTGCAGAGATCCACGGCCATGAGCTGCAGCTTCCCCCGGCTGCGCGGCCAGCCTGCCTCTTGCGGCTGCAGCAGATGTTTCTGCTTTTTTTTGGGCCAAAGGAAATTTTATAAGGTTTTTCCTCCCTTTCGGGAAGGAATGCCAAAACAGTCAAGAAATGGGAAATGTATAACTTTGTTCACATTTCCAAACCAGGAGGGAAATACTGCAGTTGGATTGCTTGAAAGCGTATATGGGGCCAAACTCTGCCATTGAAAAAAAAAGAATGGGAATTGCACCTGTGTAACTCAAACATCCCGATCTGCATAAAGGGGGAAAACCTTCTCTCCATTTCAAAAGATAACATGTAATTATTCAAAAACTTCTACAGGCAAGGATAAAGCAACCTTTTATTTTTTTTTTCTTTTTTTTTTTTTTAAATTAATTCCAAGGTGGAACAAGAAACATTTTCCTACATGCTTCTGGTACTTTATCTTATCACACTGGTATAATGGTGTCTCATTCACCTTCAAAACACATGCAGCCTAAGCTTCTTAGTTAGCCAATTCCTTGTTTAAATTAGACTTTAAAATGAACTATTGCAAGCTTGTTATCAGACCAAAATTTCACTTAATTTTTGAAAATCTAATTATTTAAAGCAAATAAATAAAGCACCCCAAGAGAACAGGAAAATATTTTGCCTGTTGAATTTTCTGTTTGTAATTTTTCCTGCATCAATAATGCACAAAGGTGTTTTCTTGTGGAAATAATCTCAATTTTTAAATACCAAGCTTGTAAGGATTACAAACATCTTGCACATTTACATTTCTTCAGGCACCCTGCTTGTAGACCTCTGCACTGTTAACTTAGTAGAGAGAGATTCTTCTGAGTAATTATTTCAGTGAGCAGCTGAGCTGTTCAATTTGAGATAAGCATTCAGAGAACAGTCCTTGAAGGCAAAAGACTGGGCACAAGTGTTACAGCCTTGTTCTATAGGATGGATTTTTTTTTTTTTTTTTCACTATACGTGAATGCATCAATAAGCCACTAGGCTCCTGTTCACACCAACCTTAAATATGAACAAGGTGGGTATAAATTATTTCACTTTCTTTTGTTAAACTCACATTCATGAAAGACTTTTTTTCCTTTATGTCCCTTCACTCTTATTCACCTATTTCTTCATCTCTCCGGAGTCATCTACTAACCAGGAAATATTTTGTACCCACTCATATTATCTGTTCTCACTTTGCTACATCTGTCACTTACTTGCTGTCAAGTTATTTTGATCCTCAGGAACTGTCCCACTCCTTGCCCTGCTAATTCTATTTCTTTCCAGTGAATTTCCTTCCTCTTCTATTGTCCCTTGCTCCTCTTCATTATCGTAATATATACTATACTACTTCATAGCTGTCCCAGGAGCGACACTGTGCCGAACAGCTAATGAACACAGGAACAGCTTTCTCTGTGACGAAGGGAAAGTCTTGCCTCCTTAGAAAACAACACAGAAGAGAGACTGTCTTTAGCATGAGCAGCCTTATGGTATCCAGCGAGTACACATGGAAAGCACTGCTCTCTTCAGCAAACATGGTTTTACCTTCAGCAACAGCAGGTTGAGAGCACACCGTACACACTGGTCATTTAGTTTTAAAAAGCAACCAGTACTGCAAGGCACGGTAAATTTGTGTACATGGTTAACTGCACAAAAGTGAGCTGCAATTGCACACACAAATTTAAGCAAGCCAGTGAACCTGTGCAAACCAGTATGAACATATTCAACTCACATTTTGCTGGAGATTCACAGCAAGTTTCAACTGTGAGAACAGCAGTTTCCTGTGAGCATGAACCTTTTCAAACTTCTGGTCTTGTAAATCTCTGAGAACTGGAACACACTTAGTACTCTTTGAAGCCCTGGTGACGTGGGCTTGGAGCGTTTCACATCCCTCTGGCAGCGGGGCAGTTATTAGAATGCATTACTATGCATGGAAATAGTCACAAGTTCATGGAAATAAAGTTCTGAAGACAGATAGGCAAAGCTTTTGTTCAAATAAGAAGTAAAGCCGTAACATTACATCTCAGATTTAAAACTGAATCAAAAGGAAGCAAATCCAAATTCGGCGAACTTACACAACCATTCACTTAAGGTACAAATTTGAAGAAAGTGATCAAGCCGAGCACCAACAAGTGTGTGATACCAAACTGGTGTTGCTTATCATCTGAAGACTCTGAAATACAAACTGCATCCTGAGATTCCACTATATTTGCCCTCCACACCCTGACATGCAACTTGGACCTCTTCCATTGCACTTTTGTCTTTGAAGGAACTTGGAGCAGTACAGCAATTATGCTGGGGGCTGGAAGAGCAACACAGAGATGCAGCAGCAAGTGCAGGCTACAAAAGGATGGAGACTGGATCTGGAAGGATGGAAGATAATCTGAAATACAGTCAGGGGCAATCTGCTTTGCCTTGGAAGAGGTGGTGCCCCAAGAGTCTTTCTCTCTCTTTCTTCTATGTGGAATAAGATCAGAGGACATGATTCATAGGACAAAACTCAACTTTCTTTTTCCACATATGTAACCACTTGTAGTATTAACCCATGTCCAGTTCAGCACAATTATTTCTCTCTTGTACACTTATCTCTGTGCCTTTTAATTTCAGCAAGGTGCTATTAGGTTAAGATAGGACTTTGCTACACTTACACACTGCAGTTTGGCACTTGGCTCTCAAGAATCTGACATGCCTCCAATACCAATATGTGCTTAATCCTCCCAAAGGAAAAGATGCACAGCTAACTAGCTGTCCAAAAAAAGCACATACATAAACCACATACAGGTTCTTCAACACATGCTGTGTGGGATGAGAAGCAAAGCTGAGAGTGCCAAGGCACGACTGCAGTCAGCCATGTATTTCAAGAATCTGGTCTTTCTCACATTGTTCTTAAATGTGTACAATCTCTACAAAACTGGGAAAGTTACCTAACCACAGCGGTGGAGCCCTGGGGAAGCCAAATTATTTTATTTCACAAATTGGTCTCTTTACCTTTAGTTAACTATGAATTAACTGAAGCTTTATTTGTGTCAAGTTTGTGCTTCAGGTAAATTTGGGTACTCTGAATGCAAACATATCCTGCCTGTAGTTCCTGAATAATTTGTTACATTCTTAACTTCATAATTTGAGGGCCTGTCAGTTCAGAATAAGAGCCTGTCCAAATTACATCCTTTGTTTCTGATCCAAGACTGAATTGTTATTTATTAACAGGTGGGAAATTGAAGGTTCTGACACCTAAGGAAACACTTTCAGGAGTTTCTTTGCATTACACATTTGCATAGTCTGAGACACCCTCATTCTCATTAACAAACACAGCTATACCTCCCATTAACAGAATTAAAAATACTAATGTTCAAGGGTTATGGATCCTCCAGCTAATTTACAGGTTTATTTGAATAAACACAAACAATAATTTACACAAATATTTGCTGATACTTTATGAACTTGCATGTTCAGGTCAGAAGTTCTGTAAGAATCGCAGCTCTGATCATTTGGGAGCAGCCCTAAGAAGGCTGAATCCTTTCTGAGAGACTGTAACAGTAACTCACAAGGCTTGCTGCTCTTTAGGAAATCATTCTCTAGAAACTATTGCTACAGTCAGGTGAGGAAGCCAATTCTTTTCCATTAGACCTGTGATGTAAAGAAAAGTAGAGTACAGTTTCAGAAGTGTAGGTACGTCTGCAAGGGAAGAATAAAGGTGTGGGGTAATTAAAACCAGTGGATTTCAATGCACGAGAATATTTTTTATGTTTACGGCAACTAAAGAGAATTCTTGTTGATGGATAATCCCAGCCTCACCAAAACATCTGGTCACCTTTTTCCAGCTGGACTGTTTTTCTCTTTACTTTTTTATTTGGCTTTGCTCATCTTGGGGCTGGTGAAGGTTAAGCAAGTGCTGGCAATGAAAACCAGTGAAAAGGGTTTGATGGTTTGGGGCATAGCCAAGAGGACATTGTGCAAGCTGCTCCACACTGACCCCCAAGTGCGTGAAGTCTCCATTAAAAGAGAAGCGCCTCCCATGAGACAAGAAGTAATTCAATATTTTTCTGGCCGGCTCAAGTCTTCTTAACGAAGGCTACAAGATCATCATGACCTTAAATGAATGAACTGAAACTATCTAATTCATAACCCTTGGAACACCACCTGCAGCTTTAGCTCTCACTTGGGAGACCTGAAGTAGCTGTTTCCAGCTATTTCCATTTTCAAAAATCCTCCGTACATAAAAAAAGTAATGCCAAAGTATTACTTGGCCCTAAATGAATTGCTGTTATCAGTTTAGAGGGATTAGCACTTCATCTCTTCATAAACAAACCTCACCCACTTTGTGTTCACACAATAAAGGCCCTCTTAAAACTTGATTCTACACCAAAATGAACCTGACAGCTCAGGTGACTGATGCAGTCTCAGCCATTTTTATGGGTTCACAGCTGCCTAATAGTTAGTTTGACAACAGTAGGTATGACTTTGGTGGCTTGCTTCCAGCCCCACCTCCCAAAATAAACTTTCATTAAAAACACCAAAGCTGGAAGCAGTTTCTCTATCATAGGACTTGTCTCTAGCAATCTTTTTCAAAGCAGAACTGATACACATATTTTCAAAAAATTAGGGCTTTATCTACCAGTTCTTCAGCTATTCTGACAGAATAAACCCTTTTTAATTCTATGCCACTAAAGACTTTTCATAAATCCTATGTTCATAATTTTGTTGAGTTTTTACTTTCAGTCTTATTTTTAATTCTTTCTTCAGCTTCATCCAGCTCTTATCTGGAGCTGTGCTGCAAATGCTCTGTAAAGCTCCAGACTCTGTGATGCTGGGAGTAATTAGCGAGAGTTAACAAAAACTCTCAAGACGGTTTTTAATCTGTTGTGAGTGGAAATGTACCTAAGAAGAGGTGACACTCATTCAAAAAATGCAGCCGAGTCTATGCCACCTCCTAGGCACATTGCCAACTTGAAAAGAAAGGTGTGAAATGTGGAAGGGCCAACAGCACCCTGAGTTTTGTCTGAACAAAATCACAGGCAGGAGGTCAAGGGATCTCCTCTACTCAGCACTCGTGAGGCTGTACCTAGGATATTGCATCCCATCCCCCCAAGACAGGGAAGACTTGGAAAAACTAAAGCAAGTTCACAAGAGGGGCACCAGGATGATTACTGGCTGGAGCACATGTCCTGGGAAGAAAGGCTGAGGGACTGAGGCTTGTTCAGGCTGGAGAATGGATGGCTTTGAGGGGACCCAACAGCTGCCCCCAATGCCTAGGGGGAGGTCACTGAGAGACAGAGCCAGGCCCTTCACAGTGGCGCACAACGGGATGATGGCAAACAAGGGGCAGAAGTTGAAACAAGAGCGGTTCAGACTGGATACAAGGAAAAACTTTTTCCCCGTGAGGACAGTGAGGCAGTGGAACAGTTTCCGCCCAGAGCAGTCTCCAGCCTTGAAGAGTTTCAAGACCCGGCTGGATCAAGCCCTGAGCGACCTGGTCTGATCCCACGGCTGACCCTGCTCTGAGAAGGAGGTTGGACTAGAGGCTTCAAGTTCCCTTGCAAACTCAACTGCCCTATGATTCTATGAAAATTCATGTTTACCTCACAAGTAGTTCTCCCATGATTTTTCCAAGATTCACAGAGCTTTTAAAAGACCATTAGAAATATCACAGTAGACTCTTGCTGGTTCTCCTATGATTCTGAAGTCCCAATGTCACCACTTAGCAATGCAAAAGAGATCATCAGCTATCTTGTGAGAGTTTCAGATACACCTTGCAGTGATAAAGTATTGAGGTACAAAATCTGTGTTAATATTCCTGCAGGGATATTCACAGAAAGGAACAAGTGAGCACTTAAAAAGAGATAAGAAAAAGGTAAGCCTTCATATAATAATGTTCAGTCATGCTTAGTAAACACACAGAAAATACAGCAGCCACGGTACCATGAATAGCTATGACAAAAAGAAGAAAAATTGTGGAAGGAGGAGCGCAAGATATTTTTTCTGTGTGATGTAACATTTTGGGCCTCTGGGGCACCTGCAAGCCTTAATTTACCTGACTGGGCTGCACCAGGACCCATGCCCAGGCACCCCCACCCCAAACCCTTTTCCACTTGGGCTGGACCCCCACTGCAGCCTCGTCTCCAGCTCCCTGAGGGAGCCTGGCTCTGGTTCATCCCCTCACTGTGCTGGGAACTGTTGCTGGACCCCACCACCAGCACCCTGCTCTGCCCACCCAGCACTCATCCTGACTGGGGAGGACACAGGTTGTGCTGGGTCACTCCAGCTTCTGGCTTGTGCCCTCTCATGGGGCAGCCACATTCCTGCTGTACCCTGGCACAGAATTGGGGATAGAGATTTCCTAAACGTTTCATATTTTTCTGAAGTCATAGTATCTGACCACCTATACTTTCCATTACACTTTTCCAGTCATTCAGTATAAATAAAGGTGGCAAACTATCTCACTTCCAGTGCCAGGACTGACAGCCTGAAAGCATCTAGCACAGCGTGCATAGGGCTGGCACTTGAAGGTCTTTGGTTCTCCTGCAGCAATTGTTGAGGAGCAGAGGATAAGGTCTGGAAAGCTCTTAACACCATTACACAGTAAGCAGAAGAGACTATGTTTTCAGTACAGGTCTGTTAACATTTACTTAACTTTCTGTGTTAGGTAATAATCATCTCTTTCTGTTTAGAAATGGGTCAGTATAGAAGTACAATCTAATTGTAAGCATCCAACATATTTGTATAAATTTAGAAATGTGTATTTTCCACCCTGAGCAGCCTTGTATATAAAGTTCCTTCAGGAGATTATCTAAAGTAGCTCAAAGGGAAAACAGTAAGGAGAATAACATGCCGTCTTTAGAAGAACTATCATACGTGAAATCCTCTGAACCTGCACATTCAGCTACGTATCAGTACCTGAAACATCCACCACGCTTATGGCCACTCAATTCAGTAAAAGCAGAATGTAAAAAATAGATATGCATCGTTGTCCAAGCATTGCATCAGTCTTGCCAACAAGACAGTGTCCTGTGTTGAACTTCAAAAAGGTAAGTCAAACATGACTACAGAAGGACATTCCCTGAAGTGCTAATATTCCCTTGAAGACAGTGTTTATACGTTCCCATATAGCAATCCTTTAGCAACTCCAGCAATTGGTATCACCAGAAAAATAAATTAGGAAGGTAATGCATTTGCACAGTGTTTTAGAGCATTTTAACAGATGTTGTTGCAGAAGGTTGGCAAGACTACCAGACCAGCTAGCTCATCATCTACTGATACTACCAAGAAGATAAATATTCCCCAGATCACAACTGGAGGAGCAAAGCAGTAAAGCCTAGCTCTCAGCAAGCAACCGATCAAGTACCAATATTGTGTTTTAAAGTTTACGGGGTTTTGGTCTTTCTTAGCTGAGTGCAAGCACTCCATTATCGATCTGTAATCTAGGCCATTTCACAGACCCCTGTAGAGTGGCAGGAAAGATAAGGGTCTCTGACAAGTAGTAATTCCTTTCCACCTTTATTTTTGATTTCTATCTCCAGCCATCACCATTCCAAAGGCATCTGTAATAAAAGCTCCCAGGCAAATGAAACTCGGGTCCCCTCCAGAAGCCAGAGCTAATACATCACCATAAAAGTACTTCTGAGGATTTATAGTCCAAAAAGAATACATATTGACTCCACAGGGAGCATCTTATCAGAATACCCCTGGCAGAAAGAAGTGGGAAACTCCATCCTTATATAATAACACTGTACTTTTCATTTTGTTAAAGATGTTTTTCAGTTCAGATTTTCTTAAATCAAGAGAAGCTTGCTGGAAATTCAACAAAGTGGTGACATAAGAGAAGTAAAGACTACATTTTGCTGAATATGACATCAGAAGCATTCTGTGCTATAGAATAGAGCCATCAAATGTACAAAACCCTTGTTTAAGCAATCTTAATTAGCACAACACTTCAGAACAGCAAAACCACAGCACTGCCACAGTGCAAATGTAGAGGCAGAAAGCGGCAGAAATCATTCATGATACCTCTGTAACAGATTAACAATACAGGGCTCCCAACATTAAAATAAAAAAGCCTGCAGACAATCACTCTCTGGCAGGTAGAAGTCCACAAATTGCACCTTGATACTCAGCTACCTCATACCTGACTTCCTTCTCGATGACCAGACAAGCAGCCATGAGCTAGCTCCAGCATAAGAGGACTCTTGGGATGGCCATCAGCATAAGGCTATAGTAACATAACTTTCTAAATCCTGGGACAAGAAGAAGCGGTTGAGGATGAGGAGACATGTCCCAGCTACCCTTGCAGGGCAGAAGGTGCCTTTGGAAGTGTGAGTGATGGGCTGCCTGGAGTCTCTGGCAGCTGCACTGCTTCTGCACCCTGTAAACTCGTGAAGAGGCTTCTCCTGTCGTGCTTCTGGTTGCATCTTCCATTCAAGGTTTGGGGGATTTTTTAAAGGATTTGAGAGGATATTTTTTCTTTGAGAGGAAAAAAAAAATGAGGCTACAGAACTGATGCATTTTAGTTAAGCCTCTGCTATGCCCAGCAACTTTATTACTTTGGTTAAGGACTGAATCAAAGAAGAATTAGCTAAAATACATTGTAACCCCCTTTTGATTTGAGTATCTCTACAGATTTTTAGGAATGAGGATTTGTAGTGATCCTATGCCCAGCTTCTTTGCATTTCCCAATTACCAATTAGGAAACCAATGAAGGCGTGAATATTATATACTGCAGAACACAGTAAATTTAATAGGTGTACAGGTTCCCTGCTTCTGAATGCTGCACAGCTCTCAATACAATAGGTTATTGGTTGGAGGAGCAAAGCTTTGTTTGCCCAAGAGCACTGATAAGGTCTCAAAAAAAATTTATTCAAGTACATTTGCAGAGACATCACTGAAAATCCTCATAAACTGCATTTAAGAGGCTTTACTTGAATAATCAAGAAATATATTAGCTGTTGTTTGTGATTAGTAGACACATAAATGTTCTCATATGAATTTAACTAAGGAAGCATTTGAGGAAAATCAGGTTTTAAAGAGGAATTTAAAAAACAAGTCAAACCAAACAGATTTCCTTTACTTGTCATCTGAATACATCATGTGGAACCTATCAGCGGAAAATCAAGACCACTTTGACAACTTCTGACTATAGGCATCCTTACCAGCAAATACTTTTATTTTTTAGTATTGCTGTGTTCAACAACCCAATGGACATATAGGCATACAAGTTGAAGTAAAATACTGCTCATTATTAAGTCCTGTTTCAATCACGTGTGTTGGGATTGATTTGAGCCTCATCTCAGTGACACTTCTTGGTGGAATGCAGCAATACAGAAATGCAGCAGAGACAGTCTGGCAATTCACCATGCAGCTCAGCAACCTGGAACAGCCCCAGACAACCTACTGGTTGGTAGGAAGGACGTGGTGCGGAGAATATTGGCTTGAGAGCAAATGCCTGCCAATTGACTGTGAGTAAGTTTAACAAAAAATTGGGGGCTAAAGTCCTAGGAAGATCCTAGGAGCACAGGAAAAAAAGAAGCTTTACTACTTGTAAGAGAAAGCTTGATGCTTTCTCTTATAAAAAACATGTCAGTAAGCACCTGAATTCAAAGGCCCAGGGGATATTTTAAGTCCTAATGGAGAACCTTACCTTCCTACCTGCTCAGGTCTGTGGTTGAAGTATTGATGTCTTGTGAAAGTCGACACACCTTACTGTAATTCAGAGCAGTCTACAGCCCAAAAGGCAGTTTGCCCATGTAGATTTAACTGACGCTAACCTTTAGGCCAAAAGTCCTTAAGAATGGTTTATTTCTTTTTATCTCTAAACAATCTGTATTACCTTAAACTGATTAGAAAAATCAAGCTGATCTTAGAAAGATAAAAAAGTGTTCATATAAAAGAAGCAAACCGTTTTGACATTGTTGCTGCAGGCAAGCACAGCAACTGGCTATAGACAAGCCCTCAACTGCTTAAAATCTCTTCTGTTGAACAGCAAAACCTTCTTTCGGACCCCGTTTGGAGGCTGTGATTGCAAAGAACCTGCACGTCCTGGCGGAACACCAGCATGGACCCCAGAGCCACGGACACAGCCTGGGAGGGTCTGGTGAGTCCCAGCTCTTCATATATGGCTGAGGCACACTCTTGCAGAGCTGGAGCCAGGGAACTCTGGG
Organism: Astur gentilis; assembly: GCF_929443795.1. Classification (NCBI taxonomy): domain Eukaryota; kingdom Metazoa; phylum Chordata; class Aves; order Accipitriformes; family Accipitridae; genus Astur; species Astur gentilis. The sequence goes on along the minus strand of NC_064900.1, from coordinate 13,463,432 downwards.
GTGCTGCATTGTCTCATGGCCTCCTACACACCCATACTATCAACATAAGATTCTCTGAAATCAATGCAATAAATCACTGCAACATGATGCAAGTAATCACTTCTGGATACAAATGTATTAACTAAACAGAGACATATCAATTCCTCCATTGATCCACATCCTAAAAGTGATTTTTATTATTTATTCCCCCCCCCCCCCCCCGCCCTCAGCCTTTCTCAGCAATCATTTACATGAGATTTACTAGATCATCAGCTGAGATCTACCTCATCATGTTTTCTCTACAGCAAGCCAAAATGCTGCAGTTAGGTTCTGTAAACTCCAAATACAAGTATTCAGTCTTCACTGATATAGGTGCAAATAAGGCAGGTTTTAATATGAATGAAAACAATTAATTTGTCAAACTCAAGGCAATCCTTTTAAACAAGACAATTCTTGAGTATATGAGGAAGGTAGAACCAAAATGGTTATTTTATACTGGGGCAGCAATAGAAGAATTTATCCCAGTCCTACTGATTTCAAGTGCTACTGAAGAAACAAAACCCTTGCCCAAAGCAAATGTCACATCACCTTCTGTTGTATGCCAAGTCCAATCTGTAAGATTTCCAGCATGTTTCTAGAGCTTTACTTTGAATACCTTTAGCACTCAGCAAAACAGCATCATCTTGCACCAAACCTACGTCTTTAAATCTAAAGTTAAAAGTAGCTATACACAGGGGAACAAGATGATCTCAAATATGAAACACTGAGGATTAATTCAGGGAAAATGCTGGCTGTATAGTACATATATTCAATTATATCTTCCAGAAAGAGGAAATCCTTGCAGTATCTTGCTTCTAATTACTGTTGATAAAACATCATCAGTGCTATGAGAATCATACACACTATATTAAGAAGTAAAACTACATCCAGGAACCTGGATTTCCTTTTAGAAAAGTTGACATCTGCTGGCAGTGCAGAAATCCCAAGAAATTTCCCCCCCCCCCGTCACATCCCCCAGGGAAACAATCTCTACTGTCAAATCTTGCTAAAAAATTGCGTTCAGGAAGGATAAGTTGCAGAATTCAATAAGACATAGAAAGCATTCTTGGTAAGAGAGAAAAACCACGTGGTTGTACCTCAGAGAGGACATTGTAGAGGCACGATGTAGCTGATAACATGAAGAGCAAACAACCTCGAAGCAGACGATGCAACATTCTCACAGAAGGAGATTTGGTTGCAGAACTGTCAGCAGAATAAACCCCATACACTGCTTTACAGAAAGCAAGGCAAACTTTTCCCCATTTGATTGATCTACAGTTTGGCTGGCAAACAAAGTTTGTCTCTTACACAAGAAGCAAGCTGCAGAATTAAGGCCCCATCATATATTCATCATCATCAGAACGTTTTCAAATACACCTCTGTGATTTTAAGAAGTTACTTGAGAGCCTTTTATCACTTTGCATCACACTTTGGCTTGTAGTGTTTCAGTTGCCTTGTAAAATGAGCATTCAGATGCTAAATCTGCTCTGATTCTGATGAAAATTGACCCATATGAGTCCTAAACAGATGCAGCTGATATTGTCATTCTTTTCTACACGCTGCGTTATACTGGTCTAGTACTTAGGAGAAAATTCTTAGAAGTTCTCAGACAAAACAGAAGAAAACCAAAAACTACAGTGCTATCTGGTATTGGGCCCCAAAGACTGCAAGGCTTTTAAAAGCAGGGCTGTGCAGTCTAGATAAACTGGTCAAATTTGTAACCCATATAACTACAGTTTTACTTGCGCACATCAACAAGGTGTTACCACTTTTAAAAGCACTGTTCCACTTTACTGTGTGTAACTTAAAAACCTACAGAACTGACTATATTTTATTGGTGGAGAGCAGCTGGGGAAAGGATAATTCCCACACAGCACCTTGTCATGTAGAAACACAAGGCATTATTTTTATTAATTGTTAAGCAATTTGTCTGCTCCACCACCAAACAACTTTCCCTCATGTGTAATCTACAGCCCTGCCAAGAGAACCTTGCCAAATCACCACTCCCTCCACCTGAAAGTCATTTTCATAAGTTCTTGTTTAAAGTAGAAACCAAATGGTTATTGTATTTTTTGTTAATGTAATGCAGCTATATTATAACAACCTGTGGCAGATACACAGGACTTGGACATTCATACTAACAGATGTTTGAGAAGGGAGCAAGTCTTTGTTTGGTTTGTTTATATGCCAGCAGATCTTGTGCTGAATCTATATAAAAACCATCTTCCTCCCTCCTGAAAATATATATTAGAGAAAGGACTACATTAATCCCTAGTGTAAATCCACTGAAGTCAGCAGTGTTACATCAGCAATGAACTTGACCCTTTGTGGTTAGTTTACATTTATTTAAAAGCATAGTCATGAATCCATCTTCCCTCTGTCTGCCTACCTTCCTTGAGAGAAGATGGGCTGCACCAGACAATGAAGTGGATTAGTTGTGGTGGCTTTCTGAGTAGGTACTGAATTTCTCCAGTTATCTAAGGATATGGTTTCATATGTTTAACTTCTACATTTGGATAAAGGGATTACACCATGAGTAATGTCTAACAACCACTGCATATGGTTTATTTGTTTTGCAACATCTGCTGAATCTGCTGAAGATCAAATCCAATAAAAAAAAAAAAAAAAAAAGATTAAAAAAATAACTAAAGTCTCAACAATGTACCAAATTAGGGAGCCTGCCCTTTTGCTTGAAGACAAATGTTCCCATGTCCATAAGCATCCAAAATGGTCCTGCTCCAAATACATCCACTAATTTGCATCACTGGTGCCAGTAGGAACTATAACAGTGAAAAGTAAAATAAACAGCGGAAGAACAACAAGGGGTAGAAAAATAAGCACAGGAATGAGCAGAAATGGAATTTCCAGAAGGATGCCAAGTAATATTGAGAGACAGTGAGAATGGAAACAGCAGAGGAAAAGTTTTGCTGGTGAAGTAATAACACGATAGGGAGAAATTGAAAAGTACTGTTGTGCATGGGACTGTTGTCTTGGACCTTCTCTAGGTTTCTTCAAACAAATCTTCTATTTGCAAAGGACCTGGGTGGCCTGGCAGTCTCCTTCCTTATTTTCCCTGTGAAAACGGACATGTGGAACATGTCTTTGAGGGTCCATGAGGAAAGTGACTACATAACAGATGGATTTCCTTGTTTATTGGCAGGTACAAGTTAATGACAAACAGCACCGTGGCTATTACCTTTTGCTTAAATTATTTCCTTAATGAAAGGACCAGTGCATTTAATGATTCCAAGGAAACAGAGAGCAAGAACACCCTTCTAAATTTACTTCCCTTAAAGAAAAAGGCATCTACCATCTGTTTTTCAACCTTGCTATTCTCATATTTTACTTTCTCTCCCCCCTCCCTGCTTTTTTTTAAGTGTTTAATAGCATCCCTAATCCTTAAATCGCAAAATGGAAATTCTTGACCATTAAGCATTACATTACTGTTAGAGACTAGAGTAGAACAAAAATCTTTGTCAAATGTCCTCTCACTTGGTCCTAACACAAAAAAGGAATTTGGAATTTAGTCTTCTTGAAAAGGGATGCTTTCAGTACTATCAGTGTTTTTATACGTATCTCTCTTTAGTATAAAAGTAGGAAAAGAAACAAATGGGAAAACAAGATGGTTTATTGATGCTCAGTGGTTGGTGTGGCATTGTTCAAGGGTTATTAGAACATGGAATGGAAAGTGGGACACTGAGACCGAGTGGCCACTTTTGTATCCCAAAGTGATGATAAGTGAGGCTTTTCATCTGAAGGTTACAAAACAGCACAGCGATTTGGTATGGGTGAGACTCCACTGTTACATATGGAAAAAACTGCTGGGAAAGACTGGAAAAGAGGAGAAAGGGAAGATGTGACCAAAAAAAAAAAAAAAAAAAAAAAAAGTAGTGAAAAGCTCAAATATGCTGAAAAACAATGGAGGCTGTTTCAAGTCTTTAACTTTCTCACATCATTAGGGAGAAATCATCTGAGCAACGCTTGCTAGTTCTCTCCCATTTTCCCCTGTATGAGGGCCCTAAACTCATGTAGACTCAAAAGAAGAGTGCTTAGACCATGGGCAATACCTGGATTTGTTATCCAAGCATAGCAGTTTTATCTAAGTCATCATTTTGAAAGTTGTCAGTCCTGTCAGCATTTCTCTGAAGCGTGAAATGAAGACCCTACTTCACTGATCAACAATCCTTATTTATAGTCCTTACTTTTCAGCTGAACTTGGGAATTGTAAATGAAATTTAGCTTACCTTCATCTTCTAAAATATTGAACACAAAGACGTAGTTAAAAAACCCAAACAAACCACAAATGAAAAAACACAGCTATCTTGATTCTGTGGCAAATTCCACGTTAACAGAAAAAATCCAGACTGTTTGAAAAGGTTTAGTCAGAGTGATATATATTGTAATAGCCACCGAACAGTTTGCTCTTCCATCCCAGAGCAACCATCAACTCAATTAAGTAAATGAGAGAATCGAGTTATTTGGGGAATGTACACCTCTAATTAGCTGGAATTATTTGTGCAGTTAATTCATTTATGGATAGATTTCTCAGCAAGCCCAAGGCTTCCACTGCTTTCGCACTGCTGTACCAGGCTTAATTGCCATTCTGTTTCTCTTAAAAACCTTAATGGATAATTGAGTGCTGTAGGGGAATGCAGGTGGTGAGAGTTAAATCTATAAAGGACAGTCTGTCCTCAGTCACAGAGCTGGAAAAGACAGTCCACAAGCCCCCTTTTCTTCCTTGTCAGCGACTCTGACAACTCGTACTGCCTAACCAGGACTTCTGCTTGTTGGTGCAAGCATTCTTCTAGTTATACACCGGCGTAGTATTTGCATGTAGTAATTGCACCTTGCCAGAGTGGAAAAGTACAGCCCGCACTTCACCTAGAAAGAGTCTGCTCCTGGCAAATCCTCCTCGCTTGCTTTAAAGCAACCTGCCTTCCCCTAAAACCTATAAAGCAACGAGTCCTATCAAATGATGGAAAGACATCTGAACAGAGGTGTCATTAAAAACCCTACTGCTGCAAATATCCACAGCACAGACACATGTTAGCATAGAAAACTTGTAGAACACATCTGTTTGCTTGTTCAATCTACTTCGAGTGATCATCATCAGTTTAGGGGAGAGCACAAGCACAGCTGATTTTAGGAAAATGTATACAAATAATAATAATAATAATAATAATAAAAATAATCAAATGCTGGGCCAGAGGATTCTGCTGTCCATCTCCATGAGGTGAGGGAAGAATCTTACATTTTTGAATTTATTTTTTTTTACTGCAAAGCTTTCAGGACAGATTTTTTTCTTTTTTTTTTTTTTTTTCCCTTTTAGTGACTTACTGCATTTTGGATGCTGAATGAACACGGTTCTGTTTATTTTAATTAGCAGCTAGGCAGCTGACCAAGTCACTCATGAGTAGAGCTATCCAAAAATATATATGTTTGCTGAGAGGACTGTTATTTTTGACCAATTAGAACACAGAGATCTTTTATCAAACTGGAGCAGTTACTGTTTAAAAATTACAAGAACAGAGTTGTAACCACTGAGCAGAGATATGTTTTTCAGCATATGTAAGTTATTGTCTTGTGACAGTTAAAAGAAAACAAAACAGCTGCTAGAAATACTGAGATAGAAACTTTTTATTTTTTTTTTTTTTTTTGGCCTTATAGACAGCATTAGTTGACTGTTACATAGGTGAACCATCACTTCATTTCTACTAAGATACCAATTTTGGCTTAGCATAAACAATACCTATGACCATTAAAAGAAAGCAAAATCCCCCAACGTGCAGTATTAAACTGGAATATGGCACCAAATTTCAGAGGTGTACCTGATACATTTTATGAAAAGAATAAAAACCCTCCTGCCAGCAGCACATACTGCGTTTGACCGATAGTCTGCTCTGCTTCCACCAGCCTCCTGCTAGTGGGCCGCAGGTTTACCCCATGATCATTGTTAGATGTTTTCCTAACGCCAAAGTAGAAGTCATTGTCCAGTGGCTGAAATTTAAGAACTTCCTGGTGAAGTTACTCACTCCCCTGAGGCCTGGTCTTATATATGTCACTTCAACACTTCTCCATCCTCTTTTGACTCCTGGCTGTGCCTGTTTAGCTTGCAAGACATACAAATCAGGGGACGGTCACTGGCTGGCTGGTGCAACACCGTGGCCCTGACCCCAGCCGAGGTTGCTAAGTGCTATTGCAACACAAATAAGGATACGGTACTTGGCAGCTGCCTGAAATTAACGGACTAGATGGGAACTCAGGGACTTTGTTTCAGTTTCAAGGATTTTTTGAGAAACCTTAGGCCAGCCACTTCCCCATTCTGAATCCCAGTTTTCCATCTGCAAAAATCGAGATCAAGACGCTGACTTCATTTGAAAGTGCTTGGGAGTCTCCATGAAAGCCAAACACTAAAACCATGCCCTTTTGTCAGAAGCTATTACACAGTCATTTTAGTAATATCGGACAACATGAATTGCATTTAAAGAACAAAACCACCTCAAATGATTTCTTTAAATGTATAAACTTCACATGCTGCTACCTTTGCTGATGATGCAAGTACACAGTTTTGGGGGATGGGGGAGAGGTGGAGCTCATACGTGCCATTTATATTCCTGCATAGAAAAGATACATAACACCCTGCTATTAATGTTATCAGAGGAAAGATTATTTATGCTCTGGAGATTAAACCTGGATATTTTGGTAGGAAATAAATGCAGGTATGAGCTGTTTGATTGATTTTTAATTAGACGTTTTAAGATGTATTTATTTTAACTGGCTTCAGGGACAGATCATTATTTATTGCCACATCAGATTATACTGGAAACTGGAGGCACAGAATTCATTTGCCAAACTCGTTGCAGACAGGAGGAGGGATAGAAAAATCTCAGTCAGCAACTGGGGGAATTTTAGAGGAAAGCTTTGGATGGCAAAACGATCCCAAAGAGCAAACCTAGGGGAATCACAGTTTCAACTGCAAAAGTAATTTAAGCAACATGACAACATGGAGCCCAGACAGATGGAAACGGAAGACATGGCAGCCTTGGGGAAGCCAGGCAAGGAGCAATGCTTCCTGCCCAAAGCCTGCAGCCCACAAGCTCCTATAATCACCCCCCCAACCTCCCCTGCCCAAAAGGCCTCCCAGATTACAGGTCCCTGACCTCAGAGGTTCCCATTCCCTTCAAATCCTCTTATCCCACCCCTCACAGCCCAGTATCTTCTGGAAACCGCTCTTTCCTTAGGGCCCTACCCTGTGTGTGACAGCAGCACCAGCACCACAGGTAAAGGGGCTGCAAGCCAGTGTGCCCACTGCAGATGTGGGATTAAACTCTCCAGCCCTCTTGGGAAAACCAGCCCAGGGATAAGCCATGAGCAGGAAGGCTTTGAACCACGGAGCAGTCTCTTCCTCTCCCAATACCAGACTGATTTGGTTTGCCCAGAGGGTGCAGAGTGGAAATAGGGAAGAGAGAACTCTTTCCAGACAGCTATCGCAGAAAAAAAAATTATTACCTCTTTTGTCTGGCAGAATTTCCAGAGTCTGAGCACGAGATATGAGAGCTAAAAATCCCCTTGGACCTGACTTTGTGGTCAAAAAGGGCATGCTTGGGAAAACAACCTCTTACCTCTTTCCTTCCGCTATTCCCCAGGCACCGAATAGTGTTCCTAGATAAGTAGCTCTCCAAGCAGTGTCCCTGGTGATTCATCACTGATTATACCAGAGTCCACCCTCTGAGCAATAAATCTCAGCTTCAAATGGTGCAGAGGCACCTTGGACACAAGGGACACACACTGTGCCCGGGCTGCAGCAGTGCATGTGTGAGCTGGGAGCTGCAGGACACGGCTGGCAGGGAACCAGAAACAGAAATCTGTTTCTACTGTGCATCCTGCTTCTGCCCCTTCCTTTTCCCAAACAAAAAAAAAAAAAAAAAAAAAAAAAAATTTCTTCGGAGATTTTCATGGAGGTTAAAAGCATACCTTGGGCCAGGTAAGAATTGAAAGAGATCCAGAAAATTTGTCAGGGATCACAATGAATATTTGGAAAAAAAAAAAAATCACAGGTGGAGAAGCCCAGGCATTTATACTTCTCCCCAGAAGCCACTAGCTGAAGGCTGAAGGTGAAATGCCCTATAGCATAAAAGAAACTAGCTAATTATCTAATCAAGTCAATACATCTCAGAAGTGATGAATCCATTCAGCCATTATGTCTGTCATTGTTTACAAGGCACTTTGAAGATTTAAATAGCTTTCATTGGATATACGTGTTCTGCACTGACAAGTTATTGGCATGTTTTCTTACCCAGGCACTTGCATTTCATTCTTGTCTTGAAATAGGAAGGAAAAGGATGAAATTTGTAATTACCACAGGTGGTTTTGAGTAGTATAATCTTTCAGTAATACACACAAAACCCCAAACACCCACAAAAAAAAAAAAAAAAAAAAAAAACCACCAAAACCCACCAAAAAAGCAAGAGAGGTGCTTACTACAGCTAGTCCAGAATTCCCTTTAGCTGAGAATATGCTCTCATCTCATGCCTTCATAAAAAGACACATCTGGCTTTGGTAGAAATGAATAGATGAAGAATCCACAACATCACAGCAAATAAGAGCAATTAGACAGTCCGGTGTTTACAGAAAAGCGATCAGCAGCCTGACTTACTCTCTCCTCTTCAGGTGACCAAGCACCCTCAGAGCTCAGGTCTCCACCAAAAATTCAGGCTCAGGGTGTGCATGTGGGGGAATGTGACAGGATCCCCTTCCTGTCATTGAAAAAACCAATAAATTCTTATTCTACTAATCATGGCAATGTACACAAGGCTTGGAAACATTTCTTTGAAAACACTGGGTTAGCCTGAAAAGTTATTGCAGAAGAGTCTATGATAGACACTAAATATAACATTTATATAAATGAATAAATAAAGAATAAGTATAGTAGCTCAGCAAGTCAAAAGGTTACCACAGTTACTGCCATCACACTAACTACATTTTTGCTAGCCTTTCCTTTCTCACTGTTTAAAATCACACATTTACATCACAGTTTTAGTGTAAATGAGGCAGACATGCAGTGTTCAAAAAAAAAGTATCACCGCTAGCATGTTTAAGAAACAATTGTCCAGGCAGGACACTAAACTTTTAACTGGCAGTCTCTGAAGTCGTCAAGAAGGGAGATACAAAAAGGAGAATGAATCTCCAACTAAAAGTGCAGTCTACAGCCTTCCTCATCTTTATTACACAGGTATTTTTCAATTCAAAAACATTTAATTACTTACTGAGGATCTGACTGATCTAAGCCACTTAATGTTTTAAAAACAAAAACTGTTCCACTGTAAGGAACTCTTCTCCCACACAGCACCAAATCATCTATAGGTAATGACAAAATTATTAGAAATAACTCCTATAAGTTCTCCTGTATGAAATCACACCATGATTATTTTGGTGTGTTGCTTTCCAGAGGTCAGCTTGCCTGTCTAATTCTGCTAGAGCTCTCTCTACCACCTGCAACATCACCTGTGCTAACGTGCCTCTCTTCTGCTGGGCACCTATTTTTTCCTGAAGGAATCTGGAAGAAGAAATCAGATATTCTTGATGATGATGGCTCTTTATCAAGGGCCTGATAAGTTTCTCTTGCTGCCATTTGGGCTAGTGTTGGAAGACCCAGGAAACCTGAGCTTCCACAGACTCCTGTCTTTGCTAGTTTCCATCAGTGAGTTTCATTTTCCGATGCTCTATGATCTTTCAGGTTTGGGGTTTTTGCCCACCCCCCCACCCCCAAGTTAGTCATTAGAGGATTTGTTTTGTCATTTATTAAAACAAAGGAAATAAGTATTTACTAAAATAATTCACAATATTTCCTTCAAGTCCCGATTTTGCCTTGAGGATTTCTAAATCTAACACTTTTACCTCTAAAACACAGCAGTAGTGACAGTCTGGCAAGATCATTGTCCAAAGTGATGTAACATGTGGGACCAAGCTGGAGCAACACTGTTCTTCTTGCAGATGAAAATACAGTAATGCATTTGTGGGTCCATCTAATCCTTTCTTTGCTTTTTACAGGCCCAAAGTCCTCTGGGGATCATCACAAAATCAAAGTGTTCCCAAGAGCTGCACTTCACATTTAGGGGTTGGCTTTGCTAACAGATGTGAAAACACCTAGCCAGACATTCTCCAGCAAATGCACAAGAGAATGCTGAGATCATAAGTAGTCACAGCTAAATTTAAGAATAATGTCCATTTAAAGTTTGAGACTATTTTATTGTAAGCTGACTTTTTTTTGTAATGGATTTACTGTTTAGTGATCCGACTAGAACACAGACTCGCTATTTTCTTGCTGCAGAAAAACACCAGATAAGACAAAATTCAAAATGCAGCAAGTGTCCATTATACGTGTAAAATTTAAGTAATGTCAGAGTCAGGAAACAGGATAGCCTAGATCTCACTGGTATCATTTGAGGTCCTAAATATTTTCATTTAACATCAGTTTATATTTGCCTCTAACCTCTTTGCCTTATCCTATGCCCCTCCTCTCAGTCCTTCCCAGCTTCATTTTTTGCATGTAGACACTGAAGATCACAGTGTTTCCTAAAGTTAGTCACCATTTTATTCTTTCTAGCTCTCACTCTTTTCCTATCACATACCTTCATGTCCTATAGGGATGCAACCCTATGCTTGTTTTTAACATGTTCCTCCAAGATTGAAACGTAGCACAGAATGTCACTGTGCATAAACCTTAATCCAAATCAGCGTGGCTGTTCCTGAATAATTTAAAAAGCTAGTCACATACTGATGGCATTTCTTTGCTGTGGTAAGAAGCTTATAGTGTAGCTCAGAAAAGCATTCATATTGTACATAGGAATACCAACGCAGGTGCTCCACACACATTTTAAAAGTATGATTTAACAGCATAGCAAATAACTTCCAGTCAATGACATTTTTTTCTCCTCTAAAATACAATAGTAATAATTTTCATTAAGGTCTATGGCCTTCCATGCCTGTTAGTCTTAACAGCACTACTTCTCTTTTCTGGGTGCAAAGCCATCGCTCGTGTTAAGTTAAGAAAGGTAGAAAGTTAGAAAACATCCCAAAGATCCTGCCATTGAAAGTGCAAATGCATAGTAATATATCAGAACACCAATGCTGTTAATCCTTTTTAAAAAATGCTCGACTCCAGTATAAAGTGGGTATTCTGCTTCATAATGAGTTTTTCATTAGCTTTTCTTTTCTGCTGAGGGTTCCCACAAACAATAATACTGAGTTAGTTGAGCCTTCCATATGTCCCCCTCAACCTTGTTAATATTTGTTTTAGCCCTGCAATAATGCTTATGCAGCCCTTTACCCAGTGGAGACCCCTGCATCCTTATTCAACAGATTAAAAAGTGGCATATATTCACCATTTTACTATTCGTATTGAGCTACTTGTGTAGTCATGCGCAATGAGGGCTGCATAGGAAGGAAGCTGGAAGAGAGATGGAGAAGCCATTGCTGTGTTATTGTCTCTTGCTAAGAGACATTGTTTAATTAAAACTGCCCTTCAGACTTCAGAGTGACCATTTGTGGGAGCGTACTAAAGAACAGCATGAAGTTTATTTTAAGCTAAGAGACCTGGCAGTTTTTAGTGGGTCAAATCTGAAAGCTTTTTTCTTTTTAAAGATTAAACTCATTACAGCAGAAAATGTTTATGAACCTTAAGTCTGGCTTCTGGGTGCTTTATTCTCTTAGCCTCCTCAGCTGGCTTGACAATAAATAACCCAAAGCTCTCTAAAACCTTTTCAGATACCTGTTCCCTTTTGTCATGTTTCATTTCGGTCTCATTTTGTGAAGATGATTTATATTTTGAGTCCTTGGAAATAACAGGCTGGAGTACGGTTCGCTGCCCTACCTCGCTGCTTACCTGGGTTTTCAGTTGCTTTAGAAGCCGCGCTGGATCGAAAGCTGGTAATGAAAGGTGACGAAAGGTGAACGCTCTCCCCTTCGGCCGGCAAGGAGCGGTGGTCAGGGCATCGCTCCTCGCTAGTCGCTGAGGACTTGCTCAGGGAGGACCCCTCCTCCTCCGTCTACGCAAAGCCCAGTTAGGGGGCACACGAGCTTTTGCCACGTGAACCACCACCACCTCGGACAGCCACGGCCATCTGACAGCTCGCGAGCACCAGCCCTTTAGTCAGCATCAGAGCAGCAGTACCGAGTCAGAACAAGGGTCCTGCCTCCCAAAATATTCTTGTAGCTTCCAGCTGTTTGCAACTCAGACTTTCTGAGCCTGATTTGGTAACATCGCATTTAATACCGATTTTCCTAGATGCTTTTTAACAAATGCAAATGTTTAGCTCCGCCAGCATCTTGAAGTAAGGCCTGTGCTTGCGTGAAGCCTGGATGTTACAAGCATTGCAGCAGCGATGAGAGGTGAAATTTTCATGATCTTCAGAACTACCCAGATGACAATGTGCGTTAGTATTATGAGGGGAATAAGGTTAACTGGTTTTGAAAGGCACGCACAGCACTTCGATAGTATTCAGCTCTGATCTTTATCTAGATTTTTATTTGTTTGCTTTTTGAAATCACATCTATTGAACCTAGAGGCCACAAATCAAAGAACAGAATCGCTGCTGCAGAGGTGCTCCATCATTGCTTTACTGTTATTTATTGCCTTGGCCCTGTAAGGTTGCATGTGCCCAGTTCTTAATTTTTTAACTGTCCTCAGTCTCTCATTGAAAAGTCTGTCAAAAATCTATTTGCCAATGGCAGATTCAGCAACAGAGCACAACTTTACTTGCCTGTTATGGGAAGGCAAAAATCCATTTTTTCTTTTGTCTCCACTGTTTTAAAAGCTTTCGTACCTTAAAGTATGAAAAAAATCAGTTTTACTTGTTGTTACTTATTTAAGTGATTAAGATGACAAAGCTGTCAAAACAAATGCCGACCTCAAGAAACGCTGAGCTATTGAAAATATTTTATATAAAAGCTCTCTTAAAAATCCATTCTTAGCATATACTGCACATCTCTTCTTAGCATAGTATTACTGAACAAGGCAAGAAGTGAGAAGACTGACTACATACTATTGTTCTTGGTAAGTCGCCGCTCACAGACAGACAGCTTTCTGTATAGAGGAAACTCACACTGGGCTTTCTCAATATGAAACTACTAAAACCCACACAAAACGCAAATGGGCCAAAAACACAAACAAGCTTCCAACCCACAACATACAAGTTCACGTTCCCTTTTCCGAGCAAAAACTCCCACTGATGTCAAAAGGGCTAGAACAGCATCTTAAATTCAACATCTGCCTAACATTTTTTGATCACAGCACTAGAGGAAAGTGTGACGACTGGAAAAATATAGTTGTTATTTGGAATAAATTAGAGTAGCATACCTGCATAAAACACACAAGGAACTGTCTATATTTATTCACCCCTCAACTCCCAAGGTGCCAAATTACTTTCCTAAGTCAGAGTTTGCGAATCGATCAGCATTTGCCCCACGGTGCAGCTACCCCCACGAGCTGTAGGACAGCTATTACCAGTGCCAAGTCACAGCATAGCATGGCCAGCACCAGCAAGGGAGCACTGGGTCCGGCTGAAGCGGCAGAGGGAATGCAGATGCAATTACTGCCTCTGCCACTTATTAGTGACATCGGACCTCCCAGCTCCACCTTGAGGGTGGCAGGATCACACTATGGAGTCACGAGTCCTGCAAGGAGCAGGGAGTTGGACTCAATGATCCTCATGGGTCCCTTCCCACTTGAGACAGTCTATGATTCTATGAGTTGCCTAAAAAAAGCCAGATGTCCCCTTTACACGTTGCCATAAAACATCAAGCTTCCAGCAGCACAAGGTACCAGGCATTACCTGCTCCTAAGTGATGTGTATCACAGCAAAGAGCAGCAAAATTCTCCTTTCACACTAATGGGAAAAGCAGAAGAGAAGGACGCATTAGATGGGTTAAAAGTTTGTTCAATTTTAATTGAATGATCAAGCACAAATTTCAGAGCATGAAAAGTTTCATGTCAGAAAATGTAAAAGGTACGTGGAAAAACAATCCTATGAAAATATTTTAATCTCTTTGTAATTTTCAGGTGAAGATGCTGATTTTAAACATAGCATTGACTATTTCTAAGCAGATCAGGTGGCTCATTAAGTGCCTTTGGATTCCATCTCCAGTTTTCTAACAATTGCTCTACTTCAGCACCTTATTGCAGTTACCTCATCTTTCCTGCTCAAGAGTATGATTGACCGGGTCACCCTTTTGGGGAAGGGAAAGCACACATTTGTTATTGATTTGTCCTTGTCATCTCACCTCTCTCCTGAATCCCAAGGTGATTTTACCACCACAACCACCATTGGATTTAGCGTCATTCAATGCCACTTGCAGAAGAGTTTCAAACACAGCCTTTAGCTCTACGTGCATGCCTTTTCACACGCCAGGAGGGCCCCGAAGGTGTTTTGCAGTCTAGATGACCAGGAAAGCTCTGTTTTCTCTAGGCAATGGTTGGTCCATTACACTGTCTGACCAGGTGAAGCAGTAGCATGGATTTCAGATAAAGTCACCGTCGTGTCAGAGAACTAGAGTTCCTTTTTCTCAAACTAAGGTCTCACCTGAGGTTGAATTTCTAGGTTATTCAGTGGTTCAGGTACCTTTTCTGGAAACCTTCGAATTTTTTTCTCAAGTATTTTTTTCTAGGAATACAATTTTTTCAGTCACAGTGATTTCTTTTTTTTTTTGTCGAGGAATTTTCTTCTTTTTTTGATGATAAGACTACACAAGTTTGAGGTGGATATTTTGCTCACCTCATGCTCTGCATGATGTAAAGGGACTTGATTATCACAGGCAATGTCAAACACCTGAGAATCATCTGAAGACAGCACAGCAAGAAAAGAGATTGAGTAACTGTTATAATGGTTCACTCTAAAGCCTAGAGTGAAAGTAGTAAAAAAAAAAAAAGAAAAAAAAAAAAAGAGGAGGGCAGAATAAAGCTAGAAAATCCTACACAGATAATTTATGTGTTCTAAGGAGAGAACCTTTACACCTGAGAAGTATGGTCAAAAACCAAGAGTACAGAAAGAAGTAGTATTCAATGAGAAAACCAAGAGTAAAATGCTATGCAAGGTATTGCTGGGAGATAATCCAGGAGGGAGACTAGGAAGGACTGTAAATTTCAGTTCAGGAAATGTTCACAGAAGAAGAAATATTTTTCACTTACTCCCATCAAAAAGTCCACAAAAAAAAAACAACCCAAAACAAAAAACCCCCCAAGCCCCACCAAACAAAAAACCTTACTCCTTACAGCGATCTCCTTTATAGCTCAAGACTTTTCATGCTTATTCTATCTTTCAGCTGCAGTTTTATCACCAGCTAAATAATATGGAGGGGAAAAAAAAAAAAAAGCTAACACCACTCCAGATTTTTTACTTTTTCTACACCTACTTTGTTAATCTGATGACAAAGATGAGGTGGGAAGTGAATAAAATATTGACTCTAGTTTTAGGAGTTCCTTAGCCGGTCAGTATCATTAATTCCATGCAGAAAACTTCATGCATTTGGAAAGGCCTGGTGTGGATACATGCAGTTACAACCTGGGAGGGGTGGGAAACCAAACCTAAAAACAAAGCCCCAAACATAAAAAAAAAGCGCAGTCTAGTTTCTGAAACACCATTATTTCAAAATCTACAATGCAAGCTACATAAAACTATTCCACCTGAGCTGCAATAGCAGGAAAGATACTTCAAAATTAATTAATGAATTCTAATATTTTGGCTCCTTTTCTTTTTTGTCCCTAAGGATATTTTGTTTTGTGAAATGAACAACAGGTTTAAGATATCTGGGCAGAAAGACACTATGGTAAAATTCAAAGCATGTCACTGTGCTCAAAATGTTGGGGTTTTTCCTCTCCTGACTTTGTTTTGTACATGTTTTCACTTATGGTCACCACTCTGTCTCTGCAACATAGTACACAGTCAGAGGCAGAAACCCAAACGATCTACATTACTGTAGAAACTGGCACCTGTGGAAGAGGAAACCTTACCAAAATGAAGACTAAAACCCAATTAGAACCTCAGTTATGATGGGCAAAACTCCCATAGAAATTTTGCTGTGGTCTTCTCAGGTCATGATTTTTTCTTTGTCTTCCTCATATAACAGAGAGTCAGGCAGCTATCAGAATACAGACATAAAGTAGAAGGAACATGGAGAAATACTATTAAAGTTTCTGAAAGTTTTGTAACTCACCACCTTGACAGGTTTGATGAAGGATATATTAATTTCCTGACACTCTGGCAGCAACTACTATGATAAAAAGGTAGCAGCAAGAAGAAAAATAGGTGTCACTTCTCTGCATTAATTCATAATATCGTTTCACATTCTTTAAATCCCTTCTTCTCCCATGAAGTCACCAGTGTAGGGGAATGAAGCAGTAATGAAATTCTGCTCTAGTGAAGGAGGAACAAAGAGGCCTTTCAGTCTGTGCACTGCTATGTGAAAACTGCAATTTATATCTAAGTTGTTCACAGAAAAGTGCTCCTTCTGTAAAAGATTTGCACAGTACCTGTCCAAAGAACTACAACTGCTGCATTTTCAAATTATCCCTCAAGAGGGGGCATTAAGTTGTCCCCAACCAGCTCACACTCCTCTGAAATCTATATTTCAGGGGTGGGGTTTTTTGTACTCGTCAAGATTGGGGATCAATGAATATGCACATCCATAGTGTAGCAACAATTCATTAATCTTGAATTTATTTCCTGCAACAGAACATTAAGTGCCTTAAATCATACAAGGCACGGATTCCCTTATGGAGCCAATACAGGGTGAAAAGCTGTACAAGGAAGGTACTAGCACAAGACAGATACATACTAAACAAATGTTATTATGGAAAAATGGCAATTAAGATTCTCTTAATTAGCCTGTCATTTTGTATTTATCATCATAATGTTTGTTTTACAATGCTTTATTAAATCTGGCTTTATGACAAACAGTCTGCTGGCAATGCATCCTGCTGTGCAACATATGGTGTTACACCTAATGAATATTAATGCTGTGAAGTACAAATGGTCTTCTGGGACAAGGGCTGATGGCTGGGAAACTCCTGCAGATGGCATTATTATTCAAAGAGGTTAACCTCACATGTTTCTCATCAGGTCTCTTCCACAGCTACCTAGGATTCTGCCTATAGGCTCTCAAGAGAAGGCTGTAATAGACTAAGAAACCTCACAGTCCCATTCCCTGTCATCAGGGGTTTGGGTTTTGTTTGTTTGGGGGTTATTTGTTTGTTTGTTTGTTTACAAAAAGTTATAGTTTAGTTAGCTTATATTGTAAGTTCTTCTGGTCTTTACTAAAACAAATACAGCTATCTTCCCAAGCTGATGCCAACCTTCATTTGGGATTTCTTACTGTGCTGGACAATGTATGGTTTTAGTTGTTCTGCTCATATTTGTGTTACATGCTCCTTATAATAGATCTGATGAAGAGAGACATCTTCCCCCCCACCCCCAAGACAGAGATGTAGGGACATGAGTCTTTCCCCTGATCACTTGGACCTTTGGGGCCAGCAGAGTCACAGGTCACAGACAGACACAAAGGGACTATGGTAAGGAGCAGTGAGCAGGTAGCTAAGCCTCAGAGTTCACAGGAGAGACTCCCTAGGCTGCAGCGTTTTCTGCAACTCAAAGTCATTGAGTGTTTGTAATTGAACCAGGAGAAGAGGATCCATCTGCAAGAACACAGTGGCACAGTGGTGCACAATCCCTTCTACTTGTGCTCTGTCTTACCTCTTCACTTCTGAGTTTTTTACAAAGTGTTATGCCTCATCTTTTCATTTTCAATTTTGAAAGCCTTTCACTTCCCTTGGGGAGCTCACAGTAGGAGAGTATCGAGGCACATCCATCTAATAGACCTCAAGTCCTACCACACTTACACAAAAAGTGAACCTGTATAACTGGGAGACTCTTGAAGAGGCCAAAGAACCAAGAGTACACTAACTTTGAGCCTCATAGCAGTCTTCACTGAGAAAGCCTACTGATTACTTCAAGATGAGCTACTTCTACCCGACACTGGTTCCTACACTGCTTGCCTGGCAACATCCCTTCAGGAGTGAAGCCCTCCAGAGAGACCTTGTTCTTCTATCTGTCACCTTCATCTTCGTCTCCAGCCCCGTCTTCTCCAGTGTGATCCACTCAATTGGCAAGTCAGTGAAGGGAGAGGTGGCTGTGCTATCCCCAAATTCGATTGCCCAGATGTTTTAGTGGTACATGACTTAGTATTGTCTTGAAGACAGAAGGTCCCTCATACCAATAACTGAATAGGCAGAGCTCCCTTCCACCCATTTCTTGGTGTGGAAGAGGTCTATCAAAATGCTCTCTCCTTTTTCTCTGGCTGGAGGATCATGATGCCAGGAGAAGTAGCCCTTTACAATTTCTAGAGCATATCAATTTATGGAACTATTGCAATTGGAGAGATTCCTACTCTGAACAATTTTCTTATTACTTCACAGCTTCAGGAAGATAGCTCAGATCTGGCAATAACGTGATCCAAGAAGTTATTTACTAGTTATTTTCAGCACATTAAGTTTTTAAGATTTGATTACTGAATATGGTCTATTTTTAAACACAAAACTACTTGCTTGTTTGAAATATCATCCTCCATCCTCATTTTAAAACAAACAAACAAAAAAACCCCAAACCCACAAAAAAAACACAGCAAAAACCCAACCCACATTCAAAACCCCTGGTTAAGTTGATTTGATTACTTCCCTTTGCACACACAAATCAAACAGAGTTGTTAGAAATTAATTCTGGACACCAAAAATGAAAGCTTGAAGGAAATAGTGATGTATCTCAATGAGGAAAGTGATTATGGTTTTCCCTGTACAAAAGACAAGTACATCACATCTGTTTGAGAAATATTCTAGATTCTTCTGGAAGCTTACAAATTTAGAATGACAAAACAGACCCACCAGATTTCCATAACAAGTTACTCCCAGACTCTCCATGAAGTCTGACTATAAAAATGACAGCTGTGCTCACCAATAGTCACTTTGTTTATGTTACACCAATTATGCAGCATATTCTCCTAAACAGCTGGGCAAAACACGCTTACTGGAATGCCATAAATGCTTCAGCCATTCACAGAACCACCCCGATATATGCTTTTGGCTTCCTCCCACTGAGAGAAGAAAAATGTCACAGTTTGACTCAGAGAAAAGAAAAATAAATACCACACTAGCTGCCAAAATGCTGAAGATAGGCTGTTGGTTTTCCCTAGATTTATTTTGAGAATATTACATTTATTTTAGCCTTTCAATTGCCTGTTGCTGCAACAAATAGAAGATATCCATAGCTTATTTATATCCAAATATTTCTGGATAAGCACCACAAAGCCAGCACTAGCTGGAACAGAAGAGGCAAATCAGCAGCTTATTGTAGGCACTATATAGCTTTATGGCTTTTGCAACACTTCTCAGCTCAAAAGCTTCGAGTATCACACAGAGATGCCCCAGGAGAATAAGAGCACAGACCGCAGTGCTAAGCCAACCCCACACCTTCGCAACGAACAAGCTCTTTAGGAAGACACCGACCCGCAGACTAACCCTCACAAGGTCAGGCATTAGCTCCTCAGATGCGATCAGACTCACCTAGATTTTTGACTCTGCTTTGCGTTTTGTGGTCTCTGGGCAGAGCAGCAGCCAGGTCCTCCCTCTGTAGAAGGGCCATGCCCAAGCTTGGACGCAGCCTTTTGTTTAAGATACTGTTAACAGGACTTCCAGGTTTAGGCTTAATTAGATAACACCCTAAGAAGAGCGGCCACCATGAGGGCTGAAGTTTAATAAGGCAAACTTAGAGTCACCATTGTCCTAAGTCTCTCCCTGAAGTACAGTACCTGGAAGCAGACCATGCTGTTCTTCCATCATGTACATCCTATGTACATAGTTTACTATGATTTTATTTTGTGTATACAATCAAGATTCGAGATTGTGAAATATTTTCCAGGAGTAGCAATCACTGTGCCTGCTGCTCTCAAAGCCAGAACAGCTTGGTTATTTGAAATGAACTCACCCCCTAGGTATAGCTTAGGGAGTTTGACGATACCACATGGACAGAAAAAGCTTGTTTTCTCCTGTTGGGAAGGGCACTCGGCGCACCCAACTCCCAGATCACATCCCAGCTCCATTCCTCATTCCCAATGTTAAGCTCTAGCAGGCATGTGAAGAACTAATTAGATTGACAAATTAGCACAATATACTATTGCAAAAGAGCCAGTAAAGATAGTTATATTCTTTTAATTCCTGAGGACCAGAAGGGTATGCAACTGAATGTTACAGTGAATGGATCAGCACAGAGATTTCCCTGTCAGCAGACAGTTGAAAGAAATCACCTGCAAGCTACCATGAGTCTGGTGTGGGGTAACAGCAAGGGGAATGAACGGGAATCACAGTGTATTTAAAAGCTCTTCCATTTATCAACAAAAAACTGTGAAGTTTTGGCAGTCTTTGGACACAAGGTCAGAAGCTGTCCTGCCGAAGTCCTCCTCCATCCCTCTGTTTTGACGCATGCTTTCTCCATTTGGCTGACGCTTCTCCCCACTGCATGTTGAGATCAAAGCAGAAGCTAGACTGCAGCCCCTTTACTTGTTTTCCAGTTTGTTAAAGGCGCCATCAATAATGTAGGCAGATCTCCGGGAATAAGGTTTGTTATTTAACTTGTGACATTTTTTGCAACTGGATCCAAAAACTGTAAAACATCATAGATGTTTCTGTGCAAGTGAATAAACAGTAGCTACTGCTTTATGGATATTTTGGCTTAGGAGTGAAGCAGTTTCTAGAGAGGCAAATTCTTCATTTTTCCTATGGGAGCTAGGGAATACATCACACCAGATTAGACTGAATTTTAAGGTAAGCAGAGACATAACAGGCCAAACTGTTTACAGTCTTGATATAATAGATCAGACAAATTCAGACCAAAAAAAAAAAAAAAAAAAAAAAAAGAATAAGGTGTGTTAGTGGGTTACACTATTACATTGCTGAAGACAACAGATGGAGCTAGCTCTCTTAAAAGTTTTTTCTTCCCTTGCTTTCTTTTAACTTTAAAGGAAAAAAGGTTTTGGAGACATGGAAGATGACAGAACACTTACATTTCAGCCTGATGAAATTAACTCAACTTATTTGACGATTTTAAAGAACAGCCTGCTGGCAAGGAGCAGGATCTCTCAAGTTCTTCGTAGTTTAAGAACGTAGAAGTTGGCTCTTTGTGCCCTTCAGCTGTTGACCAAACAGGGTACCCACTCAGCTGCAGGGCTTTCATGGATGCAGCAGAAAGGGGTGCAGCCAGCATCACCCCACCAGGCTCAGAAAAAAACTTCTAGTATTTGGTTATGAAAACAACCTAGCTCCCAGGATGGGGGTTTGGGGTTTGTTTTTTTTTGTTATTCCATACCCAGCAAAGGACAATGAAAGGGCATATCAAAGAGCTGCAAGTCTTTTGTTTCATTTAGTCTTGACCACTGCCTTTGCTGGTATCTACCAGCTGAGTTACTGGGTGGTGACTTCCAAAACATCAGGTCCGTACTGAGGAATGAGCAAATGAACTGTTCACGAGAGGACATGCCTCCTTGGGGCACACACATTCACTTCCCTGGTGCAGCAGAGCTGCCCCTGGCCCAGCAGCCCCTACCCAGCTCAGTGCCCCCCTGCCCCAGTGGATGGGACAGGGAGGAGGAAGGCGATGAGGAGAAACACAGCAAAATTGCTGGCTCTTCTCCCTCATCCTTGCTCAGGGGGATGGCTCACGACCTGCATACTACCTCAGGGCAGGCCAGTCATGGCTGGCAAAACACCCTGGATGGCACGGCCCCAACCTGCCAGGGAAGAGGATGCCCAAGAGAGACACTCTTTCGCCGCTGCCGAATCCAAAGATACAACAGCTGCTGAGGAACCCAGAAGGTCTTTCTGTGTCTGGCTAAAGGCTGTGATTTTGTTGCCTGAGGCAACTGCCTTCCTTTGCCTATGCCCAAAGCCCATCCTGTTTACCCAGGAGATGCAATTAGCAGCTTCCCCAATACAGCAACTATTTGAATACCATTTTCTGACTGTTGCTTCTACTTGGTGGCTTAGCACACACTTTATTAACTTTTATTTAGTTTTCAAATTAGCAGGGTTTGTATCCTGATCAGCTTAAACAGGGCAATTTCCACAGCAGTTTGTGCTCTTATCCAAATCTGAACTACTCCATCTAAGTATTCAGATCACTGACCCTGAAAACCTCATCCTAAAGGTTGATAAAAGAGGTGCATTCTTTAGAACGGGTCTCATTCCTGATAAGAATTCTACAAAGTAAACGCAACTAAAACATGGGTTTGAAAACTTCCCTACTCCTCCTCTGATTCCTGTCCGCTCCCAGTTCTGAGGGAATCTGCAGAGGTCAGTTTGTTGACCACTGCCTCAGATCCCCCTCCAATCAATGGCTTCACACATTTCTAAGAAAGTTCAGTTAAAACAAGCCGTGGACAGAGAAGGTAAAACCTACAACAGTTTTCATAGATGAAGCCTGCAGCTGCAGGACTCACTGTGAGAGCACAGAGCTAGCTTTTCGTGGGCTGCTGATACAGGCATTTTTCAAAGCCAGAACAAAGTTCATTGTTAGAAGATCATCTTCAGTCTAGCAAGCTTACAAATACAGGCATCAAAATAAGCCCCTTGTGTTATCTGTGGTTCGTCAAAGCTGTTTACTCTCTTGCACAGTATACAAAGTACTCAAGGCACAACCTCTTGGCTGCTTGGTACCTTGTGCAGCTTCTTCTCCTCACTGAGGGAACATAATTCAACACCAAAAGCTCCCCTCTGTTGCACATGCATGCCTAGACATGAGTGGGAACAGCAGCAGACTCCTACAGAGTTTTTAGCAAAACAGGAGGTAAAGTGATTTTTAAAAGTCTGTAAGATGGCTGGGCTAGCAAATCTGGGCTACGCCAGCTCAGCTGAGAGTTTTCATCGTACTTCTAAAGACATTCTCTAAGCAACGGAATCATTCTCTTAAGAATAAGTAGTTGATACTAACTCCCAGCTGCTGTTTTTACCCCGACCCCTGTCTTCCCATCACCACCAATGCCACAGTCTTGCTACCAGGTGCCTGCTTTTTGTAAGCGAGTTTGAAGACCAGAACGTCGAGGTTATAACCTGTATCCTAAGCACATTTTTCCCATCACTATACCAGTAAGCAGGTCAATTTAGTTGGCTGAAATGAACAGTTTTTCCAGAAGATGCAAGCATTTAATCAAACGTTATATCCTTAAGCAAACCGGCAAAGGTTAAAACAGCATTAACATTGATGATCTGCTTATGAATTGTTTCTCACACACAGAATGCAAGCAATTCACAATACTGTGCTAATTCAATAACTAGAATAGCCAGGAATCTTGTACTAGGTTGCATTTTTAAATTAATTGGTGCTGTATCAATCTTAAATGTCAAGTACCAAGTTTCTAAGGGCTATGCACCATCCATGAACATAACAGAAATGGCAGGTATAATGCATCATATCTTATATACTAATAAAAATACTGACTGCTGTTCTTTATAAGGTCATGGCTTACCGCTGCCTCTTAACAAAAAAAGCTTAATGCAACACTGGTCTCTGCATGATCTTCATAGTCAGACTTAATGAGGAGGAATCACAATTAATGGTTTTCTACAAACCAATGGATCACAAGTGACAGGAGCTTATTCACAATTTATGAAGACCTGTTTTTTTCTCTTGGTAGGAAGAGGGCAAGAAAATTGCAAAGTGATAATGAAAAATAACTACTACACAGAATATGGTAATGTAGGTTTATAATCAGAACCCACAGATTTTCCCATTGTGGGGGACTAACGGGCTGCAGGTTTGCAACTCCAACAGGAATGAGATTTAAGGCACACTGACAGAAAAGTACTTGGGGTAGCATTTGTGAGTAAATCATCACTGTATAAAATTACCTATAGCGGGCATCTTTCTGTATGATTTGTGGTTTGAAATATGAATCAGAAAATACAAGGAGGAAAGGTACGTGGTGGGGGGGGAGCTGAGCAGGGAGGCAGTTTCCTCTGCTCACTTACCAGTCTAGCAACAAACTGGCGACAATATCACAAACTCCTGCAACCCTCAGTACCCAGGTTTCAAAATAAGTCTTATTCTGAGCACCCACAACTCAAATCTAACTTGTGGGTCTAAAAGCTCATGGCCATCTGTGGCCCAAGCTGCAAGAGTTCCAGTTCCCTGGCCTTTTCTAGTTTTATCTTCCGAGAGAAAAATCTTACAAAGGCTTAAGTTTATATCTTTGGGCACGTACAGGGTTGTCCCAGTCTTGACGCAGGTTGGTCCTTTGCTCCTTTTTAAAAAAAGGGATCATGATATAGAAATTATTAGATATTTTTCTGTTTAATCTCCTGGAGGGAAAAAAGGACAGGCAGTTTAGCAGGCAGTCTTTGAAAACCTCTGATGCACGTTTACAAGTTAGCTCCACGTAGCATGTGCTGCCAGTTCTTATTTCTGTTTAAGACACGAAGTGCCTCCACCAGGCAGGACTTCAGTCAGTAAGGCTCAAGTGCCAGATGCCTTCCTGAAGTCTGGGTTTATAGTTTACATGAAGGAGGTTCTGGAAGAAGACTTCTCTTATTTGCTTTCTCTGGTCCAATTACTCTTTTGTTCTCTGCCTCGAATTCAATGAGAAGCACGAAGAGGTTCCAGTCCAAGTCAGCCAGGAGAGCCATCTTCAAAGCAGCCTTCAGGGAGGCTGGGGTGAAGCATTTGCGTCAACAGAAAGAAAGTAGACAAGAAATACCAGCTCCGAGACCGGGACCTACCCGTTAGCAGTACTGAAGCATTAAGCTCCACCTCTTCTCCCCAACCTTTCAACAGTATTGTCCCTCTTTAGCTCACAGGGTCATTTTAGACTCCTCCTAAACTGCACACAGCTCTGCGAGCCCCCAGGAGACATCACTGCCGCCTGCAATAGGTTGCACAGCCACGCTAGAGCTTAGACCCGGAGTGTTAGTGGGGCAGTGCCCAAGCTGCTCAGTGGCTCAAACCCTCGACTTCTTTGCCTCATTAAGATCTCCTGCGTGCCAGAAAAGAAAACCAAGATGACCTCTTTTATCAACTTTAGCTTGAAAGAGGAAAATACCAGTGAAAGTATACCGCTAAAATATTAGTAACCATGTAGAAGAAGCAGAGGTTCACATAGATTGAATAGTTCCACTAACTGCATCAGCTATCACAATTAGAGAATTAAACCCCCTAATTTAGTAATTAGGCCTCATGTAAAGGCATGTATCCAAGTGAAGAGCAACAACTACAGGCTCTTCCACTACGACCCCCCACCACTTACAGAAAAACAAACTGGTGCTACAAAGGCGACCGGACAGCCCGCAGTCCAACGCGACAGCCGCTGGGGTGCCAGTGCCAGCACCCTGCTCCCGGGAGCCGCTGGCCATGGCCCGCCTGGGGTCCGGAGGAAGGGTGGCTTGTGGCACGCTGCTGCGGAGGGTTTGAATTGAGGAACTCAATAAAACATGCTTTTCTTGCTTATTGCTGGAGAATGTGCCCTTTTGCAGCAGAGGGCAGTGAGAAAAAATTTAAAAGTTTCATTTTTAGCGGCAGAAAAGTAAAAAATGGAATGAGCGTGGAAGGGCTTTGCTTTTGGTAGACCAGTGTAAAAATACTGGTATTAAAGTGAGCATCGTTGGTTCAAAGCTTCCATGCTCACCCCCCTCCTCCTCTCCGCCCCCCCGAAAAACTTTTAGCACCTAAAGCTGAATGTGTTTTCCATCTTAAGCTTTTGGTTAAGCAAACCCACTGATTGTTTTCCCTGTCGCAGTCAGTTACCAGGGAGATACAAATGAAGGCAGAGTGATGAAACCTGGCACACTAATTCCAGCTATGACATAGCTTGTGCACTCTTAGATTAATTATTGAATTGGAGTGATTAGTTACAAAGAGAACTCCTGTTCTCCTTCGGCAGCAATACATGCAAATCAGAGCAGGCAGCTGGTGACATCAAAAGGCCTGGCCGCCACATCTGATCTTCTCCTTGCATCTGCGTAAGTCCACAGATTCAGATTTATACTGGCGTGGAATAGAGAATAATCAAAGCCAGCGTGCACTATTTGCGTTAGGGCGGAAAATGTCAGCAACCTTAATCTTTATAAGAAATCAATCAAGCGGGGCTTTAAGGTAGTCTTGATCTTATACCCGATAGCTGCCATTGCGTAATGATAGATGCACGGTAGGTAACATAGCTTGAAAGCAGGGAAGAGATAATTGAAATACACGTGTAAACTATTACACTATTACTCCCCGCGGGGCGGGCAGGGGGAGCCGCAGCAGGATGGCTTCCAGGTGGAGCTCCTGGAACCTGAACTGCCCAGTTGCACTGGTCCCTGAAGAAGGCACATGGCAAGGGAGCAGGGGAGAACAATACCCCTCATTTATTGACTTAAAAAGCAAAATAAAGCTACAGATGCACACAGGATAGCTACAAATAAGAGCTGTGACGCGGCAGTAGGGCAGATCCTTGTTAGGACCCTGTAGCCAACAGGCTGCTTTCCTTTGGATGGACTGATAGTGGCAGGAGGCGGAGAGGAGGAGGAGGGTGGAAGGAGCAGGGGAGGTGCGAGGGGCTAGCAGAGACAGCATCAGCTGTGCCTTGCCCTGGGCTAACTCCAGCTTGCAGCCTTTTAGCGACAAAAGTGACTCTAAGCTTGATGTAGTCGAAATAAAGTCAGTGGTGCACGCATTCCACACACACGCACCTTTGCAGCATGGCGCGCACGAGCTGAGCCAAACAGGCTGTGTGCTGGTAGTGCTCGTCTGCTGGGAAGAGCCTTCAGGGTAACAGTACACAGAAACAAAACGATCGGTAACAGTTATGCACGCGTCTAATGGCTTCTCAATAACCGTAAGAGCAGAAAACCACCTCTAAAATCCGCAGTGCATCTTCTACTGTAATATGCCTGAGGATTCAAGCCTAATAGTTCATTTTTATCCACACAGTTATTTTCGTCTCTGTTGTCTGAGGACAGGAACTTCAGAAGTCATCCCATGCAATGCTAAGGAAACAACTGGAAAGCAGATCAGCTTGCAGGGACCTATTTGGCATGGATTAGCTATTGCGTCTGATTATTAGAAGTGATCGAAAATGGGACTGCATCTTTTTACACAGAGATAAATATCAGAGCTGTCCTTAGCTGTGAAGGAATAATTAGTACAAGAAATAAAGCTGGAACGTTTCATATAAACATGCAGATGCACAAATGGTGAACTTGTAAAGCTGTGCGCTCGTTGCAATGCTATAGAAAGTAATAAAGCAGATGTAATTAATCTTGGTTATAAATGCACAAAAAGCCCGCGCATTTACCCGCCAGCCACAGCATATGGTCTGCTCACTGTTGTGATTTCCTCCCCCATGGTCCCGGTCCAAGTGGATTTTGTTCCATCCTTCCCCCCATCCCCAGCCAGTTCCCATAAAACACGGAGAGATGGTTGAAGTCTTTCAAACAATCATTCCAGTTTGACAGCAAGTTTGTTTCTGCTTTACACTCTGAATGGGAAATAAAGCTGAGTGACAATGCAAGTGATGACATCAGCGTTAATACAGCCTCAAATTTGGCTTATGTATAAAACATTTCTTCAGCAATTCCCCAAACCATCGGTATCTTCCCTGGCCTCCAATTGCAAGGTGTTAGCCAAAAAAGATATGCTTCACCTAACACACTTGAGAAAGTGAGTTCTGGAGACCTTCATTCCGGTGATAGCTTGGAGCTGTATACAACATAAACCCCCTGCCCAAGGGGACCGAAACACTACGGACCCAGCTGCCACCTGCCTCTGTCTCCCAACACAGAGCTTTGATGCTGATCTCCAAAACCCCATTTCTGTCCCACACCTCCTCTTTCTCCCACCCTTCAGAGAGCAGCGAAGCATAAAGCAATGGGGGACTTCCCAGCTCTCCCCAGCGCTCAGGGGATTCCTGACCTCTGTGCAAGGTGGGTGTCCCGCGGGGGCTGGCTGTCTCCATTGCAAGCTGGCAGCACGCAGGCAAACACGGGCAGGACAGCCGAGGCAGCAGAGGATCCAGCCCACAGCCCATCGCAGGCTGGGTTGATCAAGCAAGTCCTTTCAGGGGTTCCACTAGCACACTTAACCTGAAGATGTTCTGTATTTGTAGCATCAAAGTATTTTTGTCAAGACCTGTGCTATTTGATGTGCACATGGTTCTTGTTAGTAAGGAATGGTTTGGGCTCTATGAAGAGATTAACTTTGGTGAACTTGTTCATTGGGTAAAAAACAACTTTCAGATGCAGAACTTCTGTGATCCTTACTCACCCAGGATGATTTTATGATATGAAATAAACCAGTTGCAAAAATCAGTCTTGCTTCTTGCAAACTCTGGGAGTGAGCCGCAATAAAGGGCATATTCATCAAAGGTTAGTGCTCGGAGTGAAGGAGTCCATATGGCTTTAGACTGGAGGTGGAGGAGGGGGAGAGGAGAAGGAGGGGGAAGAAGGGGAAAATTTCACCGAGGCCAAAAGCCATGAGAGCTGCTGAACATTTGAACAAGAGCGTTGCATCAGGAGGCCTGAATGCTATTTCCAGAGATAAGTCCAACAGACAGCGACTTTGTAAAATGCTGAAGGGAGAGAGTAGGACTCTTAACACATTTGGGTGCTGGATTTACTATGCTCACTAGAGTGGCTGGAGAAGTTAGATGAGCATGCAAATTGAACAATAAAAAAATCCTGAAAATCAAAATTGGGAACAGTTAATTTCAAAATATTTTAGTCTCATTATTTGTATATTTCACATAGCTACTCTTCAAGAGCCACTAAATATTGCATTGTTGCAAGATCCGGAACAAAACATTTTAAGTAAATTTATTCCAAGCAGGAAAAGCTTTATTGCCCTGAAAGGTTTCTTCAGTTATTCTGAAGTCATGTAGTCCATAAATTGAACAAGTATTGAGAGCCTCCCACTACAGAAAAGGGAATTTAAAAATTCTGGACATTAAAGGTGGATATTTAACGGTAACTTTAAAAAGAGCTATTTAATTATATAAAAAATGAAGCGTGCCGACAAAATGAGAGAGATATTTGTGTTGATTCAACTTAAATATATATAAAAAAAATTATCTACAGGTAGTAGGCAAAAAGACCTCAGGAAGAAAGAGCTGTTCTTTGTCAGCCAAGGATGAGGAAAAAAAGGAGACAGACAGAAAAAGGGACTTTAGACCCTCTCGCTCTGGACTCTACCACCCATTTCTGTGGGAGCTGCTCAGCACTCATAGCTGGTACATCCAAAACAGTTCTGCAGATTGTCTGCAGTTTGCCAGCAGTCCGATACAAACTGGGCTGCTTGGCAGGAGCTGCGGATTAAGTGAGTGAACGGGCCAGTGCCCCCAGCGTATGACCCGAGGTATCATACCGCAGTTTAGCTGGCATTCACACCAGACCTACTTCTACCCCATATATCACAGAGAAAAAAATAGTTTAAAGTGTCAGTATCATCAAGAGATTTATAAATGGTGAGGTTTAGTTACAGCAGATTGAATTCGTGTCTGCATCTTATCAAATTGGGGCCGAATTATGCCACAGATCTAAAGTCTAAGGCAAGGCATATGGAACAGACATGCTATTCATTTGCATCCAGGGCTCAAAGGAAAGGGCCAGATGTGGGAGGTAAGGTGAAGTATCATTTAACCATAGATGTTAAATCCAGATCTTAAAGTGTGCCAAGGGGGAAAAAAAAAAAAAAAAAAAAGAGTGAACAAACCCATCTGTTGTTGGTGGTTAACTCTATTATAGCCCCACCTCAACATGGAAGAAATTCCAGTGTGCTGCCCAGCTTTTCACCATGATGGAGCTGACTGCATCCCTGAGCTTCCCCAAGAGGTAAGGGGGAATGCTTTATGCAACTAAAAGCTATGAGTGAGCTGATCACGATTTCTCCTTACCGGCACATGCTACACAACCGAGACAGAGTTTAAGTTGGCAGAACTGGTATTCAGAAAAGCTTGCAACACACTCTCAGACTTCCCACAGCTTCTTTACACTTCCTCATGCTGAAGCAGAAAGAAAGTTATTCCAAAGACTGGGAAAATGTCAGTTTAAAATATTCCTGTGAGAATTTGGCACCAGTTATCTTGCTTAGTGTTTTCACTGTAAATTAATTAGCTCTTCTACAGACACATTTTCTATTTATAACACTTTCCTCTGTGATACCGATGCCGACTTCTTCCTGCCTAAATATTAGATGCCATCTGCAGGTTCCCTGTTGTTTCACCCACAAGTCAAACAAACAAACCACAACAGAAAGCACTGCTATTGGTGCATTCAGAAACAGAGCTGATGGTATATATTAAATTTGACGATATATATAATGGACAACATGTACACATAGAAAAACAACAGGAATTACCCAAGTAGCTGCCCCGGCCTTCTGTGAAAAAAGGACCTTGTCCTGCCTTCCCCCAACACTGAAGGTTTCTCATGCCCTAACCATAGGGATGCATACATCCCCTCAATCTTCATCTTCCATTTAAGTAGCCCTTAAGAAACTGAACCCAAACACCATCTCCAACAAAGTCACTAGAGGAACGCCCCACGCAAGCTTTCCGCACTCTGAAGCCCACACCAGCTGAAGAGCAAAACATCATGGAGGAATCTTGCAATTAAAAAGAAAAATAAAACTCAATTTCTCACCGAGTCCTGCGGGGAAACAGGATTTCCTGCCTTTTCCACCCAAGTCTTTGCTTTCTGTCCTCCCGTCTCCTACCAGCTGCAGACTTCGGCCACCCCTGAGGAACGAGGCTGTGGGCTTTCACAGCACCCAGCCTGATGGCATTTCTTCCCACCCGCTCCTCCTGGCCGCTGTTGCCAGAGTCCCCCGGCCCACCCGTCAGACCTGGGGCAGCATCCCGTGGGAAAGGGTGAGACATCAAACAGCCCCACCAGGCACCTCAGGGCACCCACCAGAGAGGACAGTATGTCGCCTTCCCTTGTCCACAGCAGCTCTCCTTCACCTCCAGGGGACCAGGCCAGGGATGAACAACTCTGGCTATAAATATTAGAACGGGACCCTCTGTGACTTTTTAGTTTCATTTTATTGTGGACATCATCCTTCTAGATGGGATAAATGGAGCCAAAAATAATAAGCTGTTCCACAGCCTGGTCTGGAAAGTTTTTGGTGCGTGGGTTGGAGTTTGGGCTTTTAAATTTTTATTTTTAATATGTTTTGTTTCTCTTTAAAGATATCAGACTCCATAATGATTATTCCAAACTCTTATGATTTCTAATAGCATGTTTGCAAAAATGTGCTAGGAAGAGATATAGATATTTTAAGGTCTTTTTCAGCTTTGTCACTCCCTCCCTTTCTCTTATAATAATATGCAGCTCTTCTATAGCACTTTCAGAAAGAAATCTTAAAGGACTGTGAAATGATGATAATAATATGCACAGGGAAGTGAAAAAAGTTGTGAAAAGCCACACAACAGCCTACAGCCAAGCTAGTAAACTTCACACACCCAAGACCTAACTCCCCTGCTTTCTTCACTGGGCTGCTGAATAAATATAGGTTATGGGAACCAAAATGATAGATAGAAAACATTTTAAATCTTTGCTTTAATCCCAAGAGGTGGAGCTGCCATCTCATAATAAATTTCTTGTAATCCCCTACAGATAAATGACATTTAAATTTACAAAAAAAAAAAAAAAAAAAGGCACTTCAGCTGGGAATAGGTAGCTGGTATGCTTCAGCTAGAAGTCTGAAACAGCTATACAGAATTTCTACACCCCACCCCCCCACCCTCCCCAAGAATCTAATTTAGTGCTATCATTAGAAATACGTTGAATAAGAGTTTTGTTCCCTCCAAAAATTTTTTTTAAAAAAAATAATCAATCTTAACTATTGGAGGGTATATAGCTCACGAGAGGATACGGGGGAGGAGGTCGGGAAAAAAGGCCAAGAAGTCCCTGGAGACTAGAAAAAGTGGTGTGAAAAGTGTGCACCTGAAGAACATATATTTCTCTGCAGTGACTTGTGGACTCCAGAGAGTGGAGAACCCTGCATGATGCATCCAAGAGATTGTTGCTCAAGCAACTGCAGAGATAAGTGTTATGCACTGAAAAGAGTATGAAGAAGCTATATAGGAAAAGCTGTTGTCAGTCTAACAATATTTTTCTTTCTCTAGATATAGTATGATAGAAAAGGAAAACCTATTGCCTTCATGAATTCTTATCAATGTTTATAGTGTCCTTGTATACCATGCATTAATATTTCACACATTCAAGATCTGTGAAAGTGTCCCTCATACAACAAACATTTTCCCTTCAGCATGCAGCAGAGATTCTTGGAGATGGGCATTATCATAGACCAATTACTTAGTAAATATTTCTCTGCGATAGCTTTTCTTAACACTTCATACTGGACCCAAAGGTCTATTTCATTTGGTGCTGCATATAACCAAAACTAAAACCCAGTGCCCAGAGTCTCAATGGTCTGTACTCAATTTTGTGAATATTGATCGATTTTCTCCTTCACATTCTTATCATCATTTCTGATTTAGCTCCAGACAGAAAAAAAAAAATACACCTTGGCCAAACATCCTTGTCCACCTTGGAAAACAATTGACATGCTTTATACCTCCCAGTGGCTCACTATACCAATTCACAGGTATAATCAGTTTTTCATCTTGGCTGACACACCATGAAGATCACTGGCCAGCTAATGATTGTATCTGTTTCTCTCCTTATAAAACTGGGGAGATGTTAGCAAACTTAGTTGTAGTGTTGAATAATTCCTCAACCCCGCTTTCAGAGATTACTGCCTCCATACCAGCTAGAAGCAAAAAATGAATCTTCTCCACTTACAGCTTTGAGGTTCTTCAGTAACATTTTGAACACAGATTTTTTCAAAAATGAAGCCAATCAGTACCCCTGAAAGAAATCCTCAACCACAACCACATAAGACTGCAAAATGACTAATTAAATGATTACAGAGACTCTAAACCACTACATTCCAGAGGTATTATAAGAACAAACGCAATTTCTGAAAGGCTTTGAAGCTATAGTGCTCTTTGTGTTTATAGCAAGTGCTCAAACTCTGTCACTTTGCCTTGATTACACACTTTTAATACATTAAAGTCCATCAAATTCCGGCAAGGTCAGCACAAGATGTTCTTGGCTAAATGCCTTCTAACCCTTGCACATACAAGCTCCAATAGTAGAAGAAAGTGGAATACAGTCCAGTGATTTGGTTTCCATTACTGTTACAGATCATCTCCTCTTATGCAAGTTTCAGCAGGAAGTAATGTAATGATTAAATAAGACCCAAGTTAAAAGCAATGAGGACTTCAGAGGGCACGAAAGGTGGGGAAGGGAGAAGGAAATGTGACACAAATAGAAAAATAAGTGTTTGACAGAGGAAAAAGAAAAAAAAAAAAGAAAGAGCCAAAAGCAGAGCCGTGATAAAGGAGAACACAGACACACATACAAGAAGAAACTCAAAAATTATAAGGGAAAACACACGGCGGGGGGGGGGAATCAATTCACATGATACAAAAAACATTTTATGTACTGTATTTTCATAAGTATTCTATTTACACAAATAAGAGATGCAGTAGGAACCAAGGGAAAATTGAATACTAAATTCGTCCCCAATCACATATAGCGGAATGAAGTTTGTAACATGACTCTTATAACAGAATGGACATACCAGAGTCACTTACTCATATTAAACTTGTTTTATCTTTTTAAGGACTCTTTCTAGGGAAAACAGTTTCATCATGAGAACAGACCCAGTAATTCCATACAGGTCTTTCCCTTTCTTGGTGATGAAGTACCAGCCATGCCTAGACTCAGCTTGATGTACGTCTAGCACAACATCAAGAAGGACTGAGCACCCATCAGGTCTCCTAAAAGACCTTGGTTACTAAATTGGGAAAGCACTAAGTATGAATAAGAGGGAAATGATGGATCTGAGGAACTATTCTTTTGACATTTATGCTAAAGGTTCTTCCAGAAACAGTTTACGTCCGGGCAACTAGTCTTAGCAGTGCCCATAGCTTCCTAATCAAATTAGAAAGATTGAGTCATTAGGGTCAAGTGACCAGCCACAAAATGATTAAAGACAGTAATCAAGAAATCGAAACTAATTAGTACCTAAGCCTATTAAAATGGCTTAGAAATAAATTACTTCTACATGAATTTATGTCCAGAGGTCCAATTTTGAAAAGTAATAGAAGTTTCAGAAATAGATAGGTACAAGTCACAGTATTCCCAAGTAGAATAAAGTGCACTGGATTTCACTGAGATACAGCAGAATACAGGAAAAAAGCGCATGACTCCAAGTCAGCATTTTCGGGTGAATAAGCAGATTTTGAAGGGTCAAGTGTCACAGGGCTTGAGTAGTCTTGCATGGACCTTATGGTTAACTCATCTGTGTGGGAGCAAAACTACATTTTTAAATACCTAACTTCAGGAAATTTTACTCCTAAATGTAAGAGCAATAAAAATAATTGTTTTCAGAAGTTCTGAGAGGCTAAGGGGAAAAAGCTAGAGAACAAGTAATCTCTCTCAATTTGTAGTTATTGGAAAACCTCAAAGTCTGAGATTTTGGTTTATGTGAAGACCCAGAAGCTGAGGTACCCTCTTGGGCTCGTTTAGTACGCAGAACTGGATGAGGTACCACCAAGTTTCTAGCCTTTACTAATGGAAATAATGCAAATGCAACCCTTCATCATGGCATTTCAGCATGTTTGTATTTATTCTTCGTTAAAAGCAGGAAATGGAGATAAGCATAAAAAATAAAAGTTATGGAGAAGAGAAACATCATCCAACTATTTTATATGTCAAGTTCAATTCTGATTTCACTTAAGAAAAGGGTTTTGACTTGATTTTATTAGGAACATGAATCCAAAGAGATTTATGCATTCACTATATATGTTATGCATGTGCAAAGACAGAGTGCTTTTGGAGAGAACACTTCTAAGAACTGTGAAATTAAGCACATTATTCTTTCCATAGCTGAGGTTTTCTTGCTATCCCAGTCTCTTCTGAAAGCTGTCAATACATTTTAGGGTGCATATTTTCTTGCACCTCAGAATATCTTACTTCAAAGTACACTTACAGATTTTTCTCATGGGAACAAGAAGTAATATCACAATATGCATGACTAACTGGATAATCAAGAGTAATAATATAGCAAGTATTTTTCTAAGTTCAAAATTAATGGTTTGATAATTATAGTCAAAAGAAAAACAGAAATATTCCTTTTTTTTTTTTTTTCTTTTAACCGTAGCTATTCTACTCCAGCCCTTTGCATTTTGATATGTTTCTTGGCTGCAGCATCATCCCAATTTGTAAAAAAAGGAGTTTTCTCTCCTATTCCACAATGCAAACACACCTACCCAATACCTACAACCTCCTACAAGAAAGCAAACATCATGTGTCTTAATGCAGCAAGAGGCTACCTCCTAAGATTAATTATATCGCTTTTTTTCCCTTTGGAAAGCTTACCCCCCCCCCCCCCAAAAAAAAAAAAAAGTGAAAGCAGCATCCTTACTGGAAGAGCGAGGGAGGAAAAGTGCTCCTACTCATCATGCAAGCAGAAGCTACTCCCAGTGAAGTTGTGCCAAGAACATTATACTTCATTATGTGAATTCCACCTATGCTCAGGCCACCTTTTCTTGTAAACACCACTAAGGCTAGTAGTTGTGGGAGTAGGTGGGTTTGTTTTGGTTTTGTTTGTTGCTTTGGGGTTTTTTCTGGTTTGGGGGTTTTTATGTGTTTGGGGTTTTGGGGGGTTTTTTTGTTTGTTTGTTTTTGGTTTTTTTTTTAAATAAGGCCATCTGTTGGAATCAGTCTTGGACTACCCTTTTGCAACTCAACTCAAATACAGCTCAGGATGTATGGGATACTGGAACTATAGCTGTCTGTCAGACATTGTGATTTCAACTGAATGAGCTTATTTTTAAAAGGTAACCTACTTTCCATGGAAGGTTTTATTTTATTTCCTTTTTAAATCACACACTTGAAAACTCTGATGCAGAAAAATATGTCTCAAAGAGACACCCTGGCAATCAGCAAGAACAGAAATTTTAGACCTCATCCCCCATCACCACACTCTCCTTTAGAAAGTTAAGCAAGTCACATATATTAGCTTTTAAATAAATGAAAAATTATATTCCTTTTCAAACTTTTCTCCTTTCTTTCTTACTTACACTAGACCTTACTATTTTTCATCTGCTCACTCAATTCTTCTTGCCTCAGCTTGTTCACTAGTTCTCTATGCCTTCTTTATCTCTTCTTCCCCCTACAAAATCACATCATTCTTTCAGAGCTACGGCTGCAGCAGTATCTCACATCCCTTTCCGATGGCCCTTCTCCCAGTCATTCACTTGCTCTTCAGCAACTGCTGGGGCTCAGTACAAAAAGGACCGTCTGGTGCATGTTTAATGAGCTTAGCTATTGAGAATGTCATTTTTAATCATACTGGACTATTCCAGCCATAAAAGTGTAAAGCAAAGCAAACACCAGCTGCAGACTTTGTTCGAGACCTGCAGAGATTTGCGTCTGCATCCCTGCCCAAAGCGAGCGCGCTGCAGGGGGTCCGTTCCTTTGGCCAGAGGCCGGGCTGCTCTGGCCGGTGGGAGAAGGCAGCTCCAGCTTTGGTGGGGGTGAGGGCAGGAGCCCCCCCGGACCCAGGGGCAGGGAGGCTCCGCTGTGCCCTGCTGACTCCTTCGCTAGAGCGGGGGGCCCTGAGCTCACCTTCGTAGGTGCCTGCACAAGCTCGCGTGGGCTGCACTCGGGTCACGGGTATTAACCACCGGGATTATCTAAAATTTGTCCCAATAAGGGGATTTCTGCAAGCGCATCACGAACCACGCAGGACAGCACGCAACTCTGCCTGCTGTTTTCGCAGCAGAGAATTACTAATAAAAGTGACACGCATAGCACATTTCTCAGTGTTACGCGAGATAAGCGGCGTGCCTGGCAGTAATTCAGTTTGAGCTTGTTCTATTTCTAAATGTGTGTTTCTTGAGGTTTCGCTACCAAATGTTGCGCTCTAATTATCATAGCTTCCTGGCGCTCTCTAGCCCCCACGAGATGTTTTTGCTGGATGTATCGTGCTCTTTGGAGGAGTAGCAGCTGCTGATAGTCACCTGGATGCATTCATCAGGGCAGAGCTTCTTACCGCTATTTCAATCGTTTACGCAGGAAAATCAGTACTAAGCAAGCCCAAATCTCTCTACATCTTCTTGCTTACGTTAAGCCTTCAGTCATTCTGGTTACTGTGCTGTAAAGATAGGCAAGTCAATTGCTTGTTAGCATTGAAAACGTTAATTTGGGTCTACTATAAAACAAACCCAATCCTAACAAAAACAAAACCAATAAAAAAAAATAAAAATCACATTAAAGTAGTTACAGCAAATTTCCCAGGTAATGAAGAAGGTATGGTCCTTCATTTCCACCTCTATCATTAGTTACACATGTTGAATTTTAAAATATTTTTCCATGATCATGGACTATATATGCCCCGGGAAAAAAAAAAAAAATATATCTGGGGGAGGGAGAGGAATTTGCTGAGGAACATTTCTCTAACAGTAGTTTTTTCATCCATTGATTTACAAGCCACTGATTTACAAGCTGTGAATGAATAGTAGCCTTCAACAACAGGAAGCCGTGCCATTGAGAAACCCTATAGCGTCAGGTGGAGCCTGGAGACAAGCCTGTCTGCTAGCAGGGAAATTCACTCCAGGAGCCCCCTGTAATCAGAGCTGTTAACCAGAAGGAAATGTCTTCAGTACTCTTACATGGCCCTTAATCAGATACTGAC
Source organism: Astur gentilis (assembly GCF_929443795.1). Lineage (NCBI taxonomy): Eukaryota > Metazoa > Chordata > Aves > Accipitriformes > Accipitridae > Astur > Astur gentilis. The sequence goes on along the minus strand of NC_064900.1, from coordinate 13,425,582 downwards.
AGAGTCCCTTTGATCAATGCATTTTCAAAACGAGGGTAACTGCAGTTTCAACTATGTCTACACAGATTTCACAGCCAGTTCCCAATGTGCGCAGTCAGAGGAATTACTCTGACTTCACCCTCTGCTCTCCTTTTCTTTTGCTGTCTCAGAAGACAGAGTCAAAGAGACTTAGAAATTAGCAACACAGAGCGCCACGGATGCTTAATAGCTTTGCCGGTCCCCTGCGCGCGGCAGGGAGGCAACCTCCACTTGTGTGTCTCGTAGCTTTTTACAGCCTTGGGGATGGGGCAGCAGGAGAGAAAACACACTCGGTCGGCTATTTTTGAAGGGTCCGAGCTGATGGGGAGCCAAAGCTGCAGAATCAGACTAGAACAGTCTCCCATACATTTTTGCTGTGGTCCAAATAATATCGCAAAGAAAGTATTGCTGAAGATTAAGACCCTATATCCTGGAAAGCTACCTCAGAGTGAATTACTTTAATCGGCTACTGAGCATTAGATATGTAATAACGTACAGAGGAGTATTGCATGAAAACAATTAGCTTCACCCAGAAGCGCGTAATGCAAAATGCGTTTGGTGCAAGAGGAGAAGCAAAGGGAGGCAGCTATCGACATCTTCTGTTCATCGTCGCAGTGGCATTCCGCAACGTGAAAGCTGGCACACCCCAGGACTAATTTCTTCAATCGTAAGAGTAATTTGGGAAACCTGAAAGGCTTGCGTGTTTTTACTGTTTGAGGAAAACGCCTCTGTTTCTAATAAGCAGAAGACCACAACAAGAGGTTCCACACATTGCAGAAGGGAAAGAGGGAAAGAACAGGAGACTGGGGACGGGGGGGGAGAGATGGTTTTAGGTCCCATTCCACTGAAAGAATGTGCTGTGAGCAGAGACATCATCAAGAAAAACAGGAATATATTAATCAGGCAGTCATTCCCCATCCTCTTACATCACCTGGTTGTACCCTGGTACAGCAGGGGTCCGAAGCAGTGGGTGACCGTACATAGCATGTGCAGTGAACTGTGTAGCACATATGGTATATACATTGCAGAAACATAAGATAAAAGCTCACCTGCTGTTCTGTGGCTTTCTTAATAGAGTGCCTATGCACCACCGGGTGAATTAAGAGTAGAGTAGCAGCTTTAACTCTAGATTTCCTCACCTCTGTGTTAGAACGCTTTTCTTGTTTAATTTAAGTACTTATTAAGTCACTGAGGAAATGAAGGAAATGAAGAATGTGATGTTAAGACAGAGTGTAATGTAAATGGAGCAAAGGAGCCTTCTCAATTTTATACAGTCTTATTGCATAGTAAAAGATATCCCACAACACGAAACAGATATAGGGGATTTATTCCATAGCAGAGGTACTCTGTAATAATAAAAATAGCAATAATTATACGCATAAAAAACCCCACAAATGGTTCAAAAATTTGGAAGAATACTAGCACTGTTATTCACAAACACGTCAAGGAATCAGACAAGACCAAAACTAGCATTCAAATGCCCTAAAAGGCTGCACGCCTTCAACAAGGAAGAGAAGAAAAAAATCAGAGCATCTGAAAAAGAAACAGCATTTTATTCCGAGTTTTATACTGCACCTGTATGCAACGTACACATGTTTCATTAGACATACAATTAGTTTGGATAATGGCAGCACCCAGGAAACTCACAGCATTTTATGACTGAGATCCCACCTGGGGCTTACTGCTTACCCCCTCTCCTCTGACTAAAAAAGCAGACAAGATAAAGTATTACACCCCCGATTCATCCCACCTAATTTTTGGTGCCCCAGCTAAGAAAATAGTTTATCAAAAATAAACAATAGCTCCATATGTTGATCTGGACCATATGTGAAACTTGAGATTTTGATGGTTGTTATTTTTGGTATTTTCCTGAAAGAAAGCAATTTTCCTGGACTTGCCCACCACCAAACACCACCTGCCATACAAGGTATATCATATGATTCTGGTTTTCTGCTAAATAAACTTTAGATTTTCCCTCATGCATAAAGTTGGCTTATCATGGATCTACATGGTGTTTCTTGCAGTAAGAATGGCCTTCTAAGTAGCTGTTTCTCTCTTTAAGGCTAATTCTGCCATCCATCTACTGTACCTTTTTAATACAGAAATTCTCAGGAACAGTTTTCTACAGTTTCATGCATTTTATTACATGATACCTGAAGAACATTAATAGATAACTGTTCTTATGGTCTGCTGATGTTTTCTATTCCTTAGTAAAGAATTTTTATCCTTGTTATCAAGCATCATAGCCCCCCAAAAAACATTTTATGAGCTATCATAAGACACAAAGTAATCCTCCTTAAATCTGTGTGTATTTTACATGCTCTCATTCATCCATATATTCCCTCTGTTTAAGAAAAAAGAGCAAAGGAATGTTCGGGTGGGATAAAGAGATTCAGCACACACTTAAGAAGGCTGTATTGTTGATAAGTGACTAAACGAGTGCCATACACCAGCAGAAAGTTGCATCTTACAACTCTGCACTGAATTATAGGAGTGCCTACCCCTCGTGTTTTAAGAGAGGAGACCAACTTTTGGAAATGGAGCTCCTGGTTTTGCCTCCACCTCTTCCCCTCCTCACCTCTCTGTCAAATTCTCAAACCGCTGCAGTGCTCATGCTCCTCAGCCACCAGGAGCGGACCAGCTGGCCAAGCATCCTCTGCAGAGCCCAGCACCGGCCTGCAGTGGGCAAACGTTCAGAATTAAGCGGTGCTCAGCAGGACTAAGAGGCTAGCAGGCGCTGGGCAGGAGTGATAAAAATCCAGAACTTCAACCCACTGTGAGACTCTCGCTTCAGTATTTTAATTCTTACTCCTGACCTTCTAGTAAAACTTTTCATAAAATAAACAGTTGAAAAAAATTAAAACTTTTCTTTTTCCCCTCCCCCAAGATTTGTATTTAGCCTTTTCACACTGAAGCGTGCTCTTTTGTCTTACCAGGATGCTTTTTGTCTTATCTGCAGCACGGACAAGAACTTCAAGGATGCGTGACCTTTTCGGGGAGAATTGAGACAAATGCATCCCCTAAGAAGGCTTACACTAGCAGCCTGACATCTTTCCTCCCTATGCCCATTATGTAATACTTTATTTCAGCAAATCTTCTTTTTGCAGCACAGAGGAAACCAACCCAAAATGTGGAGAGGGAAGTTTTTATTCAAGTCCTTAGGCAGTTGGGTTCCTCATTGATAGCCAAAGACAACTGACACAAATTAAAACAAAAAGAAAATAACATTAATGAGCCCCAATATGGCTTAAGAGGGTTTGGTTAGCCTAGAGCTTTGTGCCTAGACTGATGGAGCTCAGGTGTCTTGAGGAAAGAGCAAAGCATGAAAGTGGAAATCCTTCTCAGCTGTTGTATGGTGGATGTCAGATGTTAGGATGTTGTTGTCCTTGTGGATGTTTATACATATACATTTTTAAAGCAAAACATAAACAAACAAGTGAAACCACTGTGTAAGCCTAAATACAAGAGCAACCTTGTGTGCTAGCCCATAGATTGAAAGCAGATGTAGGACTTTGTAATTAGGCCTGATTCAAGCTGCCTGAAGTGCATAAAAGCAGTTGTTTTGGAAATGAAGGGAGGGACTAGGGTAACATAAACACAATTTATCTTTTTTGCTGCACATGGCAACAGATTAAAGCAAATGCAAGCAAATTAATCACAGGGTAAAAAAAAAAATCTTCAGGGAGGGCACTTACACACTATCATCCTTCAAAATGAAATGTTTAAATGTTACTGTTTCAGAGCTTGTATTCTAATTATTCAGATCTGCAACCTGATCAAAAAGCTGAACTATTTTAAGAAGTTCTATATTTATTGAACACGTGCATGTAAAAATGCATAATTAAAGTGACTGTGAATTCACGAGGAAGAGATTACTGATAGCTGCCTGATCTAGTCAATGGGACCCCTGCTTCGCAGCATTTGGATCAAGATCTTGTGCTTGGGAAAGATTGAATGCTAGCAAAGGCTTTTCCGGATGAATGGCACTGATACAAAATGATGCTTGGAAGAAGTCATTGTAGATGTATCATATAATTTCATAAAAGTTTCTGTTGGTTTTTACTTTACAGAGAATTGAAAACCTTCCCACTCTTTACCCAAAGAATTGAAGTGTGACTGCATATCAGCAGTACACAGAATTCATCGGTTGCTCCGATATCCTTTCAAGGTGAATTGGACCCTCTGAATGTTGGATCTAATTATTAAGACTCCTCTGACATCCCTGCCTGAATGTGAAATTCCTTTGTTTATCTCACTGCAGCCTACTAGATGCTGTCAATCACACACAGTACACAAACACATTTTATTAAACTTAATGAAAATGTTACATTAAACACTGAAGTCATGTAGGATAACAATCCATTACTTACAGTATTATCACACAGATGAAAAAATCCAATTTTTTCTTTGAGAAATAACATCTGAAGTTTATTAACCGCCCGTAGCTATACTGAGGACATCAGTATTATAAACATTCACTATTCTTAATCTTTGCTTACCATTCTCATCACATAACTCAAAAGGCTGCCGTTATGTGGAAGCAGGATTTTAGTGAAGTAATTCCAAAAGTCACAAAAGACCTGCACTCCTCTAGAATTAAACACATGCATTCCCACTATACCTACTTTCATAACAGCAGTATTATGACTCTTTGTCTCCAATTTTGCCCCTACTCAGTATACCAAAAGCAGACTAGATTAGCGCTAGTCTTTTGTTTGGTACAAGCTGAGTCACATTATGTGGCAACTATGTACGCAAACACAATATTCCAGGTTTCTAAACCAAATGCCAGTTAAGAAGGAAGGAGGGTCTCATAGCCCCCTCAGTACAGAGGCATCGTGCCACCAGGGCTCAGCTCTAAAGTTCGCCAGCAACTTTTTGTGTAACCTTGAGCAAGTCACTGAGGTACACTTATTTTAAGGGCATTGCCCTAATAGGCCTTGCAAGAAGGTCTGTACCTGTCTTCTGTTCTGTAAAGAAGTTGCAAGTGCATACAAGTCTCTAATAGTCAGTGAAATTTAGACTCCCTGTCCCTGTGCTCAGAATACATATATATATATATAAAAAAAAAAAAAAAAGCAAAGCAAATTGTTCTTTCTCCCCTCCCTGCCCTGAGTTTTGTCACTTTTGTCTGGGATCTGGCTGCGTCAGAGTGTGGACTGTATATTCTTATCGGTATGTATAGTGGCTTTTTGGGAGAAGGCTCCTTGAGATGAAACTCCAAGAGCAAAAAATACAAATATTACTGTTGTGTGCCACACAACCTGTTCTCGGCATCCGGCACCATGAAACTGCACAAGGATTCTTGCTGTGGCCAGATGCAAAGAGTTTGACAAAACAGAAAAAGGCTGAGGAGCCCCGTATCTAAAGCTAGCTTTCCTGTAACATCACTAGTAATTATTTTTACTGATGTTGTTTAGGTGTGGGGTTTCTTTTTTTTTGTTTTGGCTGAATATTGTAGGGTTTAATAGTATCAGGCTGAAAGGAAGTACATAAAAGCACTTGCATCGCTGCAGAGCAGCAAAATGGACTTTTTCCTTTGGTTGCTACATTTAAGACCTGTTAGCATCAGATTGTTGCCCTACAAAGGGGGACTTGATGTTACATTTTTAATGCCTCAGAAATTTACATGTTCCATATTAACAAAAAGTATCACAACAGCTTCAGTGCCATTCCACTAGAATTTTAAAACAGGATAATGAGCTAAATCACCTCAGTTTCAGACAATTACGACGCTTGAATACACTTTAAAACATCAGTGATTGGTGTAGCTGTAACCTGAATGATACGGTAGAGCATATGCTAGTAAACATAAATCTTGTAGAAGGACAAAATGCTGAGAAAAGGGTTTTGGGGTGGCTTCCTTGGTGCAAGGGTAGTGTGAGCGAGCAGCACGTGGCTGTCCAACTCACACAGGCTCCTTCCAGGGTCTTCATCAACCTTCAACTAACTTTGGCTTCTGAATTACTTACATACTGATTCGCAGAAAGCCTACGTATAGAACTGCTGACAGAAGAAGAGAGTTTTGCATTGAGGTCGCTTTTTAGTATTGTGGGAGGTTTTGGAAGGGGGTTTAGGGTTGGGTTTTTTTAATGGTTTTTCCTGTTTGATCATCAAGTCTGAGACAGCAGAGGCAATAAAAGCAGGGAACTCTAACCCACCACAGTACTAAGGGCTTTGTGTTCCCCACAGTGAAAGAGATTACTGCAGCCTCAGAGGCAGTAAAGCCAAAAGCACAACAGCTCAAGCCGATACAAAAAACATAGAGGAAAGAAAACTCAGAGGTTGAAAAAAAAAAAAAAAATATGCGGAGGCTGTTTGTTTTGAATGCAGTGACATTAAATTCCAATTTAAAGGCAATTCAGGAGTCATTGCAACCATTTCAAAGCAGTCAGCCTAGCGGTTTATGAAAACAAGAGGAACCCCCTCTCAAAGCAAGGATTTCCACCCCCTCAACGCACACTTTGGACCATGCAACCCTAGAGCGACTTTCTAAGGGAAATTCGGTGCCTTGTACCACCTTCGAGAGGCTCTGCTCTCAGGTTAGAGGAACCCCTATGCCTACGGTAGCAAGATCCCTTTCCTGGCAAGGAGGGCCCAAGCAGCAAGCCATTTTCTCCAGGATTTCATGGCAACGTCCTCACCACCTCCTGTGAGCAACTCCGGCCATGCTTACTGGCAGAAGTAGCAGAGCTCAGTACACCTACTCAGTATAATAATACCAGGGCCATAATGGCAGACAGTCATTTTCTTTCTTTTCCTCAGAGGACAATAGTGGGGAAGGAGAAAAAAAAAATTCAGTGTCTCAAGTTTTGCTTTACTAACCTATTTCCATTTCAATGATGTTTCACTGTCTTCAAAAAGAAAAAAAGCAGCCTTTGATTGAAAGCTTTTGATTTTTACTGTTTTACAATGCACAGGTGCTTCTTACCTGAGAGTTAGGTGGTTGTAGGGTGTCAGAGGTTATGCTGCACCAGTTTCTAAACTATATTGAGCTTTCTTCCATGTTCAAATACAGATTAGTATTTTCTCAGTCGGTATTTCTAGCTTTCTGTCTAAGAGAGTGACTCCAGGCTGGGGAGCTGTGGTTACCCCTGAAGAGGTCACTGCTCTGCAGAAACCTTCCCAGCAGGCTGGGGAACTCTGCAGCCAGTCAGCCGATGGCAACACAGTTCAAATGAATCAAAGGGGGTTCAAAATTACATCCCCAATACGTTCAGCTACTCTGTGTTTGCTCTCAGTGAATACAGCTCTACCATCTAGGCAGGCCTTTTCTCTAATATATAGTTAATTAATAATTTAATACATAACATTAATTTTACTCTGATCATTTCACCTTTGCTGAAGCATAAAGAAATTTACCCTTAAGCTCCCCTTTCCCTCTCAGGATGCATGCTGTTCTCCTAATGTTTCAGCAAGAACAAAAACTGTGGAAGAGGGCGGAGGAGGAGGGTTGCCAGACAAGGCAACAGGCAGATACTTCCTTTGCTCCTTCAACCCCATACTCATGGCAGAGGGAGATATTAACCTTAACTTTTAGACAGGAGCCTAAACCTTTACTGTCCTCAGTTATTTCCCCCCCGCCCCGGATCAATTCTCATCGCAATCAGCCAATCCCCTTTAGCACTTCTTTAGTGTTATTTAGATAAAGTAATTCACACACATCACCAGGTGACCACTTTATTGTGAGTTTTGGGGGTTTTCTTTAGATCAAGACCATCTTTCTTGTTCTTATAGAATAAACCTCAGGAAAAAAAGAGGTCTTGTATCAGGACATTGAGCTGCACAAGTGTTTTTATAAAACTATTTCTGAGATTTTATCCTCTTTCTACTGTACCCAATTCCTGCCCCGCACGTTAAGGGCATTGCTCACAGCAAAAAACATTGCCAGTATCCTTTGCCTTGAAGGCTTATTTGGTCTTACTAGAAGAGCTATGTACCACTGGGCAGTCACCTGAGGGCCAGATCGATTGTTCTTCCCTTAGCTGATTTTTATCTCTGTCAGTATTAAAATATTTCAGGACTTGATAATTTATGAAAATTGTTTTGATCCCAACAAGTTTACCTTGCCACTTCTCCCAGTCTCTGTAATTGTAAAACTCTGGGAGATCTCCTTGTCCAGGGATCTGAGATCTTTTAAGGCATGTGTCTGCAGATTGCTTTCTATCCTCAAATATATAACTATACAATTTTTCCTCATGATGTCCACTCAACTGCCAGCGCAATGAACTCTTCATAAGTTTAATTCTGGCACATTAAAATAGTCCATGCCATGAGACAGTTCAAATCTAAATCAACACATTCTTCACAAATGTTTCTGCTCAATAAAGAATTATTCTGTTGGTTGGTGCGGTTGTTCAGTGGGAGCTGCGATAGAGTAAGGACACAAGGAAGTACAGGAAAAGGTAACCCAGCTGCATCGGCATCCTTCAGCCCCCTCTCCAGCTCCTGTTAAATACAGACACCCAAGGGTCTGGACAGACAACCCCCCAACCGTAGACCCTGTTGATTATTACTATGTAGGATTAACTGACATTTACTACATAACATAAAAAAAGAAAAGCTGGGATAAACATCAGTACCAACTTTGTAAAGATCTCCCTTTAATTAAATTATTTTTGTCCCCACCCCCCAGTTATATTAATTCAGCTAATCAAAGGTATCACTACATTTATAGAGGTAAAGGAATGAAAGTAGTTTCATGATAATGCACGTAGTTGTAGCAGACAATTCAGGCTGCTTCCATCACCACGTGCCCACCAGTGACCAGTTTCCTGGGCACTCGACATACGGTTACTGCCCCACTTCTACTCCAAAGAAAAAAAAAAGCTTAAAAAAAAAAAAAAAAAAAGAATTTTAAACCCACAAACCCCAAACAACATACCCAAACCCAACACACTGAAACATTCCCTTTTACTGGGAGCTCTTCAAGGCACAGAGCAGAGATGGTTTTCCATTTCTCCTTCATTCAGATTTAATAAAAAGCTGAGCAGCCATGGATGAAGATGTGTTACTGAAAACCGCAGAAATGTAAAAGGTTTCAAAATTGAAACTGTTGGCCTTTAAGTGGCTGTAGATAATAGCTGAGCCGCAGCCATGCTGCTTTTAATCTAACAGCACTGAGTGACAAATGATAGCATGAGGTGGAGAGGAATGGCCCACCTGCAGAGTCTTGCTCTTTAGTAAGTTTTTAGTGTGCTTACTAATCAAATATGAAAATAAGCATGCCATCAGCAGCCCCTTTTAGTTTATGAAGGGACTTGAAATAAAACCTCACATACGTCTCATGCAGTTGAGTTAGAAATCAATGAAAGGTTTTCCATCTGGAAGTTATCATTTACTGTAAACTTTTTTCTGCTTTCTTTTTATCAGAAGACCAAACATCAAAGTGTAAACAAGGGATTTTGGAAGTCTTTAACAAGGTATAGCACAGCCAAAGCTGAAAAGGCTATGCAAACTATGGGTGTAACGTTCCTCAACTCTATCAAGGTGGCACTCGCTACCCATAGCGCTTTTTGCAAGATTTGTTTTCCTCAGTGCTGCTCTCGCTGCCCACTGAATCCCACAAGATTTGTCCTTAGCCTCCTATCCTCTTTCTGCCATTTTTACTAGATCTCATTTACTCCTGTTGTTTATCACCACATTCTGGTGACGACAACTGTGCCATCTTGCTTCTGACTCAGCTCCAAGCCTCAGCCTCTGTTCTCTGCCATCTGACCATTTTTCACTTTGAATTAACCATTCGGCTCATCATATTGCCCTACAACTTAAATGTTGTGCAAGTTTGATTTCTGAACATGAGTGTTATCTGATAACTATAACTATGAAACAAAACAGAAATAAAGTTTATGCAAACAAGCAAAAGACGGTTTACAGGGACAGCAACGTTTGTCTCATTCCTCTCAGTAGGAGGCTTCTTCAAACACTGAAAAATCATTTGAATCGGCACTGAAACTTACTGGTTGCAAAGCAATTTTGGGGTACCCCAAAAACTGGAGCTTATATTAGATTATGCTGATGCAGTCAATGTGGTGTTTTATTGACGATTCCACTGTTCCTGCAGAGAAGCAAGCGGTGCACCTTGGCTCCTCCATGGGAGAGCTGAGCAATTTGGCTTGCTGCGAGGGGGCAGGGTAGCTGCTGCACTAGAAGAAACGTGCGAGGGCTCAAGAGCAGCAAGCCCTTCTCACGGGCTGCCAGGGCAGGACCCCAAAGCACCCCCAGCTCGAGGAGATGCCACACCTGCCCCATCACATCCAGAAGGAAGGGGGAAACAACACAGGGCAATCCCAAATACAGGGGGGTACAGGCACCGCAGTAGGACAGAAGGAGAAGCATTCATTGCCCTGCTCCACTGAGCATTGCCTTTGGCCACACACATGATCCTAACGTATGATAAATGGTATTGTCTCAGAGGACGACATGCAGCTCTTTGTCTCCGAGTACTATTTCCAAGTATTTCATGCGCTTTCTTCTGTTATGCAAAGGTTAAATCAAAGCTCTGATTTATGTGAGGCTACAGTCACTGCTTTGCTTAGGGAGGGGGTCTTTGGTGTGTGTTTTAGACTTTATGTGCACATCCTGTACACAGGACAAGCACAAAGGTGGTGACATTCAAAGGAGCATAAAGGACTCGCACTCATCTGTCATTCAGTGACAGCACAGCTTGGACACTTGGCTTCTGCACAGCTCTGCCTAAGTAGTTGTAACTTAATAAGTAGGTAGGTAGGCTATTTGGAACGCCGTGCACCTAGTTTAAATATGTAACAATAACAGAGAAAAGCTAGGGACATAGATGGAAGAAAAATGTATTTGTCAGCTCAACTGACAAATTCAAGAAGCTACTGCTATTTTCTACTTTGATTTATTCAGGGGAAGAAGAAAAAAAAAAAAGGCACGCAGATTTAAATAACCGAATTTGCACAATTGACACTGAAGGAAACTCCAGCTCTTCGATGGCAAAGGCTCAGCAGCATTCGCTCTAAGTCACAGGTACACAACAGTGACATGGACGTAGACCAGACCTGGCACGCTTCAGGACAGATCTCTGGCAATATTTTAAATGCTGGAGCCAAGCCTCATCCTACCAATGCTATTGAACAAAAGCTTTCATCAGAGTCATGCTTTACATCCTCAGAAAAAAAAAAAGTTGGCCTTGATTGACTCCACCTTTAGGTAATCAACAGACATTCCTAAGGGGGTTAGTTTCCAGAGCCCAGTTTCCTAGCCCCCCACTGAAATTCTGGTAATGAAAATTTGACATGCAGAACCTGAAACATCCAAAGCCACTGGTCTTATAAATTAAGGGCCTCCTGCCTTCAGATTTCTTCCAAAAGTCAGTTTTTCCTTTAGCTCCTCCAGACCTCCCTTGTGTTACTGTTTCAGTTGCTTCAACTTCAGCTCTGCAACGCCTTTACCACAACTGCTGGGGTATGTCTATATGGCAAGGCTAAAAAAAGAAAGCCTAAATCTTTCATTAAAGCTCACAAGGTTCAATTAGATGAGAACCAGTCCAAACTCTGATCAGCAGAGCCTAATTAGCATAGATGTGGCCCTCTATCCCTCCGTGGCATAATCTGCAGTAAAACATGCAAAAACAAGAGGAAGAAAGGATGTGCTAGAGACAGAGGTGATCATCTTAAACAACTATCTAATCATTCATAACCTTGATTCACATATATAGCAAATACATCCTCTTCCTTTTCATCAGTGTGTGTTGACACCTACGGTAATTACTCCCAGAAAGTTAACTCTCTGAGGCAATATTTCTATCCTGCTTAATTGCACAAGTACCAACTTGCAGTCTATCGGTTCTGATGAGTGCTGACATCCTCCTGTCAGCCAAGTAATTTGTTGGCAGAAAATGCCACAGACACTTTCTTCTCTATCTTTCAAAGCCTCTCATGCAAATGAGGCAGAATAATTAGCACTGACCTTTGGCTAATGCTGGTTGCCAATCAGTGGTGCTTTCCTACTCAGCTGCTGCATTTATATATCCCCATTTAACAACCAGGAGTACAAAATACACACACAGTGCTCACAGCAGGAAAACAGCAGCCCTCACAATCTGGTCACCATCAGGGTTTAGGATGTTTCCCTAGTACTGCCAGGGACTGCTATTGCAAGTGCCCAGGAGGAATAAAATTTCATGACACTCCACATCCTATAGGATTAAAGGCAAATTTTAGACTAAGGCTCCCCCCCCCCCCCCCAAACTCACAAACAGAAAACAAAATAAACTTGACAGGCAGTTTTAATTCAGAAAGCTTTCAGTGAAAAAAATGCAGGCAACTGGGGAGTTGCAGAAAGTGTGAGCAAACTGAAGTATTGCAGTCTGGTCTGGTGACAGAACTTGCTGGTCTGAGACAACCTTATGGAAAAGGTTATTTGAAGCTTCAAAACGCTAAGGTTCAACAGTTAAAAGTGGCCACAATATGTTCCGTTACTACTTTCAGAAGTGACTTCCCCAGGCCATGGAAGGACACAGGAGGCTGTCCAGATGAGATGGTCCGTCCATCTCCCTAGGGAACGATCTCCCTAAACCTCCAGGGTTTATGCTGAGCTCCCCTGCTCCGGGTAAATTGGTTACAGTCTCGTTCACTGTCAAGTGAATCCAACAGAAGATAAATCACCCTGCGTTAATCTTTTACAGTCTACATATAACACAAAAGAGCCGTAACTTGACACTTTAATCATGGTACTGTTACAAGCTGCTGTTCCCCACCAAGCTGGAAGCACCTCCCACACTCGGGTCCATCGTTGCAAGCCACCCTGCAGCTGTCACGGAGTGAAAAATGCCATCTCTGCCTGTTTGCAAGCATAAAGATTAATACAGAAGTCAATGGAAGTTGCTGGTGCCTACCAGGGCAGAGGAGGAAGCAAACGGTCCTGGAGCTCAGGTATCCAAGTATCCCCCTCACCAGAGACTCTCAGCTTGTGCTGAAGATGCAGAAGTGCTGGCATGGGGATCACCACGATGGCATTCAGGAGCTAAAGGCCCTCTTTTCCGTACACCTCAAATACATACCCAATAGGTTCTATCTCTAGTTCTGACAAACCTCAGTCTGACTCCACGTTAAAACAAAATTTGACCCTAGAAAGCCATTTTTCCAGGAGGACACCTTTCTACCTCTCACATCTGTGGGGACTGCATAAACTCTCTCTGGTGTTTTCAGCATCTCCAATCGGCCAAATGCAGCAAAAGCATTGCCCAGTAACATACGCTGTCTTTCATGGATTGAGATAGAGAAAAGAGCTACTTCAGAAACCCATAACTTTAAGTCACAAGAAAATATGTACCTAATTATCTATCAGTGGTCTACGCTTTAAAGAAGCTACCTTTGCCTCCAGAATAGCAGCTACGAGTTTTGAAATCTGGGGATAGCAAGAAACACATTCATGGGTAAGCTTTATTTGGGGAGGAGGGAAAGGAAGATTTGTATCATCCTTATTACTTAATTGCAGACGAGGTCACATTCCTGTAGAAGATGAGTCCTGCCCAAAGCATTTCCTTTAGCCAACAAGGCAGACATACAGGCTATATCTAGCAGTAAAATCGAGACAAATGCTCATGCACATTTCTCTGAGTTGATCTATGGAACAAGTCGTTCCCTTTGGACCAGACTAAATAGTCTTGGACAACTTTTCTTTAGAAGGTCTTGAGCCAACAGCTTCCTCTGAAGCCAAGGAAAACTGCAGTTTCTCAACACCTTCGACTACCAGGCAAGCTTGTAGATATGCACATATGCATGGATCACATATACATAACACACACAGACCTGCAGGAAGATATTTGAAACAGAGTACCCTTTCCTATTTACTTTACAATCACCATGGGACACAACAAATTAACTGAACTAATCAGCTAATAGGGAGCATTAACTCTCTCAAAATCTAGATGTTGTGGTTCCTGGATATGGGAATTGATACCAGACAGTCTTTAGTTGCTGACTGTGTTACTGATTATGTCCAATTATGGCAAAGAAAAAGGAGTCTGAAACATTTGAGCTGGAGCAGAGAGAGACGCGTAATTCGTGCCTTATGTTAGGCAGATCCTCTTCACTATTATAGCATTATTCAATTATTCACAATCTATTTACCATCAAGGAGACGATCTGGCCATGTGCTCTGTAATATTTACCATTTTGCCAAGCTGTCTGATGCTAACGCGTTCTATTAATAGGGTACCAAGGGGTGACGCTGAGCGAAACTGCACTGGAGTGGTTCAAATCATGTTCAGCTCGCAGACAATTTGTCAAGGTGGGAGGTTGAGTTTCAAGCCTGGAATGTAATTCAATTCAGTGTCCTGACAAGAGGCGGCATTAGTGCCTTCTGCGCACAGGGTAAGTGATACTCCAAAAGCCCGCAACAGACCAGCAACGCTATTATCCCAGACATCCTCCACAAAGAATGCCTTCTGTGTTTTAGCACCACAAAACTGCTCTTGCTTTTTGCCAAGATAATTAACTGTGTGATCTTTTTACTTATCGCTGTGTCTGGCATCCATAGTTCTGACACATACACAGCATTCAGCATAAAACAGAAAACACTCCCCGCTTACAGGAGGGATTTGGGCAAAGCGTTGCTTTAAAGAAACAACATGGGTCAGTGCTTTTCCACTGTGCTCACCTCTTTGCCCAACCCCAAGTAAACAAACAAACAAAGTAATCAACGTATATCCACTCACAAAAGACAACTTCTAATTCAACAAAAGATTTGCAGCTACCAGGCAGCTGTAAAGTGGGCTGAGACCATCACTCTCCATGCTGAGGATAGCATCTAAGATGCCTCTAATCCCTCACCTGCCCCTAAGCACAAAATTCTCCACCCCACCCCATCATATACATCTTTGATTTAGGAAACATCTTTATAGTATGTGAGCCCAGCACCTACCCACCTAGGAAAGGGCACTAAGAGGAAGCAAGGCAGTTCTATTTCCACCATACAAATAATATATGTTACAAGGAATTTTATCACTTTTTTAAAAGGACTCGTACTGTAAAGTGATATAGCTATCACACCTGTAAACCTTATGGATTATAAGGTATTTGATAAAAGCAGAAACCATGGGGTCTAGCTACCACATGAAGAGCCAGGCATCCATCCCAAGGCATATCTAGTTCAGGGCTCACAGAGGCACAGGAAGTCTAACGAAAAACCATCTCAAATCCCCCTACCCCCAACAGTACAGGAAGCAAAATACTGCAAAGATCTAGACAGAAAGAGAGGGTCAGTAAGGCACAGGAGGGAAAGAGAGACACAGCAAAGCACTGATTTCTTGGCCACCCTCCTGGAGCTGCGAGGATGGCAAGTGGGTCCTCAGCTCGGTGCCCCCATGCCCATACCAGCTCTGGGCAACTGGGAAGACCGTTTCCCACAGCCATCACTCCCTGCAAGAGCACAGCTGGGGGTTCTGCACCCATAGGTGGCTGCCCACCACCTCCCAAGGCAGCAGCAGGACACAGCTGAGGGATTAGGGCCAGGAGGAGCAGAGCAGCAAAGCAGAGACCATAAAGCAGCCAGGCACAGAGGGATAACAAGGGCAGAGGAGGCCCACATTCAGCAAAACAAAGAAGGGCAAAAACCGAACAAACAAAAGAGTAAGAGGCTGCTCCCTGCAGTGCTTCATATTTATGTCTAACACAGAATCACCTCCACAAATGCAGAACAAGAGTTTATCAGCATTCCCACAGTGTAGCACGAGACTTATGCTAGAAGCAGGAGGGGTCTCCGAGTGCCTCAACCAGAGCCTAGGAAAGGCTACATGGGGAAAATCCTCACTATTTTTTAAAACCCCATCAAAGCCCGATTCCTAGCAGCCATAGCACTTACTGGGCATTAAAGCACACGATGAGGGTCAGTCAACGCAATCTTTAACATACATCTGTCCACACCGTTTCCTTTGAGCACACATGCCAAACACAACAAGCCTTTCGCTCTCCAACACTAGATGCTACTAAAACATAAGCTATGATAACTTTTTTTTTGTTTGTTTTAAACTCAGGCAGAAAGCAGGACAGATCATAACCACAGGGATCCACGGACAAGCCTGCCGCCTGTCCAGGCAGGCAGGGGCACAAAAGGCTACCACCACTCCTGATTTCAGTCCAGCAGCTTTCTCTTCTCACATTGCCAATAAATCTCTGCATCACCCCAAGGCAAGGGTAGGCATAGCAGAGTCCCCAGCCCATACAGTATCTCAAGGCCACAGGGCCAGGCACCTACACCCAGGGGCTCCCCATGGAGATGAGTTCCCCCCATATCTCAGGGCCGTCCAGCTCACCTGCAGCACATCAGCCATGTCAGGACCCCCCCGCTGCCACATCACAGCCTCTCAAGCCAGATTTTAACATGCGTTAGCCTACAAACTAGCCCATAACATCTGCTGCAAGACAGCTCTAGGTGCACCTCACATTTGAAAACACCAACTAGGACAACAGCAGGAGTTATTTTACCTTTTGTCAGCCCACAGAGAACAACCCTCAGAAAGTCATGGTGTGCTTGGGCATCAGTGAGAGCCAGACACTCTTGCTTTAAGTATGCACAGCTGTGACAAGGGAACCTCCATTTACACTCATGCAAAGAAGCTGCCTTCAGATTACATAGTATTTTAAACAGGTGCTGAGGACTATACATGATAAAAGGCTATAAAAAACGGGCCCATTAACCCCAGGGGTGGGTTTGTTTTTTTTTTTCTTTATAACTGGTTTTAATTGATTCTGCAGGATGGAAAGCCACAATAACCTATTAATTCCAGTATAAGTTTTTCCCTGAGTAAAAGTTTGGACTGGATTTACTTTTACCCAAATCTGTCCCCTGTGTAATTCTGTGGAAGACAATCAAGTTACAGCATGGGAAAACATACACTTTTATATCTAAATGCAAGCTCTCTTTATTATTCACTGCAGATGGATGCAGGTGTAGGTAGTGGCTACTGATACCGTTTCAAACTCAGCTACAGAGTTTCCCCTAAAGATATGTGGATGCTAAAAGGAAAAGGTTGAAGCTGCACAGGTCAAATGTTAAGCTCATAACAACAGAAACAGAGGTTCCTGTGACAGTAGGGCAAATTTCTGGTCGCTTGGGTCTCCAGCATTGCTCCCTGATGACCGTGGGGTCCGTGACAAGGGACTCCCGAGCACTTCATGCATCAGGGAATATCCATCTAGATGACCGGGAGATGTGTTCTGGGCCCCTGGACATATGACATATTTCTCTCTCACATGTTAGTACATGAAACCACTCCTTCTGTATCAGATGATCATTTCCTAAGCATTTTCTGGAAGGAGGTAAATCCCTTAACTGCCTTGGAATAAATCTGCAAGTCATTAGGCATCTCGAGGGGACACGGGGCTCCAGCTGTGCCAGGCTGGAAGGCAGAGCTCCTTCCAGGCTTGGAATGGCAAGAAAGGGGACAGGCATCTTTCTACTTAAGCCTCAAAAAAACCAAGATACAAGCACAATACAATTTGACCATCTTTCATTTTTGTTTTTGTTTGGCTGCAGCCCAGTTAGTTTTGATTTGTTGGGGGTTTTTTCACTCTCATCAGTTAACAGGAATTAACCAAAGGGAAGGCCCTGTGCATTTGATCAACCCACCCACGCAGTTCTGTAAACATCCACTGAATCTACATGTGGTATCAGTTAATAAATAGAAGCTCATGCTTTCACCATCCCTGTCACTGTGCAGCGTCCTGAAAGGCAGTGTAGTGCACCAGCTCCTGGCAGACAAGAAACGGAATGCTGGTTTTCACCGAGAAACTGTAGCTAATATCGAATTGGAGTTCGAGACAGCAGAGATCCAAAATAGGGATTTCATAACAGCTTCAGAGGCATATCCGCAATCTGAGCATGCTACAGACGATGCAGCAGTGTTTCTGGTGGGCTTCCACCCACCTTGCTGTTTCAGAGGCCACTTTCCATCCCAGAGCCACCGCGCCGCAAAGGAGTCATGTCTTCTTTGTCAGCAAAACCCTGAAAAGCAAAGGAGCTCAAGGCTAAATGGGAAATGTTTTGCCTCTGGACAGGTTTTTCTACTGCTTGTAGCTCATGAAATTGCTTGTACAGAGAAAAAGAAAAGGGTCGGGGCATGACATTGAAGTTTGCACAGGTGACACAAACCTCTTCATGCCCTTCTGTCCAGCAAGAGGGTTTAACAAGACCAATCTTTCGCTGTATGCTGTAGCCAGGAGAGAACAAAATTCTCAGCTTTCTGGCTGGGCCTCCCTATGTCGACCAGCTAAAAACTCTGATTGGTTTTGATGTGTTTGTCAGCTGACTTGTTAATGACTTCTTTAAAAATGTCAGTCCTCCACTGGCTGCACCTGTACTGCTTAATGCATTAAGCCCTGGGACTGCTCGGCTCTGGTGGTGCTGGCTGCACCTTGTCGTGCTCTGAGCCCATTTGGTGGTCCAATGGCAAAGTCATCATTTTATACATGTGGTTGCCTTTTTTCATTCAGGGTGAGGGAGGGAAGTGGGGGGCTGTGCTGAATTCCATCAGGAAGGTGATTTCATACCATGAAACAGAGGGTACAGGTGCTGTGCAGGTGTACGGGTGCGCTGAGCTGGCTTTGATACATGCAGAATGGTGTGGGGCACCAGCAGATTTTGTGAGGCCTTATTCTGCCAAAGACCCCAAGATTAACTGTCTTCAGAAACACACCCAAAATCTGTTTTAGATGAATGAGCTGATTTGTTCCAAAAAGGAGCCCACGAGTCAAGAAGAAAATAGTGGAACTCAGTATAAATCTAGTATACATCTCATTTTCTTCAATTTCCCAGCACCCACAGTGCAGGGCATAGATATTCTCATGGGTATAAATGAAGATTAAACATAGCATATGGTACTGGGTAGATCTGAGCTAGCTTGTGTCCTCTGTATATTTCTGTCCCACCACCTTGCAGGCACATGGTTTTCAGCAGGATTGTTTGCAGTGCCCTTGAGAAAACACCTTCTCATTAGAAAATGCTGATTTGTGGAAATTCCAATGTTCTATGAAAATTCTAAAAATATTTATCCCCAAAGTAACGTGGTAAGCAGCTAATAAGTTTACAGATGTCCCCACCTCAGTTCCTCTGCTATGAGGACTGCCTCAGAGCGGAAAGCCAGGGATTTGAAGGAGCACAGGAAGTCATGGAAACTCCAGCTACACATCTGGCTTGAGCCTGGGCTCCTGGAAATTTCCAGTTTCTTGGCAGGTGGGCATGGATACCCGCACTCTCCTCCTTTGGGTATCTCGGAGTCCTACATGGTGGCAAGCATCCCAGCAGGGCTTTTCAAGTCTTGAGCAGGGCTCAAAAATCCCAGTTTTTTTTTCTGGCTTCCTCAGGGTTTTATACTTCATGGACCACAAATCCCCCGATGCCTTGAGAATCAAGACTGTCTGAAAAATCCTCTAAAGGTAATGCTGTGGAATCCACAGACAGATGTGCTCTTTTGTTTAAAAAAAAAACAAAACAGATGGAGGCTGGGCTTTTGCATCCTTCGAGGGTGCTGCCCAGCAGTTTGGCTTTAGCAGCACCCTTGGTGGGGTGGATGCACACTCCAGCTGCATGACCTGCAGCGCGCTGGGCGCTGCTTCGCTCTGCCTAAAGGACAACTTCTGCTCTCTGTCCATGGCCACAAGACACGTGGCCTTCTTCCAATGTAAGAACCACTTCAACTTAGCTGGATGGCAACTTTCAGGCTTCGGACATGCCACCACCCCTCATTTTCACATGTTTTAAACCGCTGCTTTAACATAGGTTGTCTAAAATGGTGGTTAACGATCATATACTAAGAAAATTCAGATGTATCTGAGGTGTGCATGATGTATTGATGGCATTCAATGCATCAGGTTTTCTCTGCTGATAACTGCCAGCGAGAGCATTATATACTTTGTAAGGCTGTATGCACTAAAGCGGTCCTGTTTCTAACTGTGGGGGGAAAACCCCCAAACACATGGTGCATTTTTAACTCCCTGGGTTGCTGTTGTGATGTCTAAATTATCTTTAAAATCTACTCTGATTTCCCAGATGCAGGCAAAGGCATTTATTTCAAAACATGACAAGCAGACTGACTCAAACACTTTCTGTTCTTCTTTTTTTTCAGGACTTTTTTAAACTAAACATGGGGTTTCATGTAAATGTCAGAAGTTCATGGAAATAGGTAGTGTCTCCAGTGCAGGCTGGAAGAATTAGTCCTACAAACAGATGTGGATTAAGCCAAGCTAGGGGACTGAGCTAAGTACTACGGGAACTCAGCAAGGTATGGAGCTCAACATTACAGCACTATAATGAGATTATAACGGGTATGGTAACTACCTGGTTTTGAAGGATGATGTCTTTCAGCCCAGTGAAAGGCTAGGACTACATGTAAACTGACTACTCTTCCAAAGATAGGCCATCGATTATCTTCCATTGCTCTGCCAAGGACTAAACACCAAAGTATGTAGTTTTATATCATTTTATTCAACAGCATGCTCCCAATAACATCAAACAGGGACTTCCCACAGGAACCTGAGGCATGCTAATATGCACCTTTGCATAGGACTGCAGCTGAAAATATACCAAGAAAGCAAACGCCTAGAAAAGCTGATGGAGTGGCAGGCTGTGGGAGCCCATCACCGTGCTCCTGGCCCCAGACCCTCCGGCAGCCCTTGAGTTTCCCACGGGGGAGAGGGCGGTCAGCCCCTACTCTGGCCCGTGAGTCCTCACCCACTGGTGTCTTCCCCAGCCAGGCTGCCGAGGGGGGGCTCAGTGCGAGCCTGGTTTGTCCTGTGGCAGCACCGGGGGTCTCAATGGTTTGCATTAGTTTCTGACCCGTTTCTTCAGCTGGCTCATGCCACATGTGCCATCACTACAATACTAATAACTAGTAACACTAGACCTGTCCAAAGACGACAGGTTTCAGAGCCAGGCACGCTGAAGCCTACAATTTCACCTATCAGGAGATTTAGGATTTGAAAAACGCTGGCAGCAAAGAATCCGTCACTGCCTCTCTTTTAAAGCGTTGTCCCTTTTCCTGTCACCACTGTGAATCGTAGTCTTATAATAAAAAGAAGCTATATTATGAGTACATGGAGCCAGTGATTTGAAGCTTTATTGCTATCATCCTCTCCCTTAATTAATTCAAGAAAAAGAATGGTTACAGTGAGTGGGGAGGTGAAAAGTCTCTTCTGAAGCCACAGGACTTTCTTCAAGCTTTTGGTCATCATTGATACACACTGTAGTGACACAGGTCCTCGTGAGGCTATGTTAAATAATCTTTAACAGGATGTTTTTTAAACACAAATTCAGCAAAAAACCAATGCACTCAGCAAACAGTATAAAAATACAATGTTTCGCCACTACCTGAAGAAATGTGCGTGAAATTATTAGAGCTGCAAAAACATTTATTTCCACTTACAGAGCAAAAACTTGCCAACAAAATCAAGTTGTTTGATTGATTTCGGTTTTTATGAAGTCAGCCAGGCCTGCTACAGCCATAGTCTCCATGTTAAAATCTACAGCGATTTCATTTATTAAACATTAAAAAAAAATCATACAAGCAGATGCCATACTCTTAAATTTCTTGAAGCTACAATTGACTTGTAATAAAATCCCCCAGTGCATTACAAAACCAGGCTGTCAAGTCATAACAGCTCTATTACAGCTTCTGCTTCAGTCTCTGCTAGTCTTTGTACAGACTGCCAAAATTTTCACCTACCCAAGGGAAGTTATATTCAACAACAGAGAAGAGGAAATTGTGCTCAGATGAGTTGTTCTCTCGCTGAACAGATTGCACAAGTTGTTCTCTCATTACTAAAATGGTGAGGGTGGAGGGCTGAGGGAAAGTGAGAGAAAAGCTATGGACTGATGAGCAGCAGGAGAGATGTGCATTGGGTTTTCCCCCACCTTGCAACTTTCACAGTATGTCAGTATTTTGTAGCAATGCCAAGGCAAGGCCGAGCAGCCCAGTGGCTGAGGGACCGTACTGGGTGGGAATCAGCCCTGATTCAGGCATCAGCAATATTAATGTCCACCTGAGACACTTGCAACAACTCTTGTCACCTGTCTGTGCCTGGCATGGAAACAGGGAACAATGGGAACAATGCTATTTGTCTTTTAGTCCAAAGACTTTTCAGAAGTAGGGGTGGGAAGAGCTGTGTGACTATGGGTGAATCACGCAGTCTGAAGACCAAGAGGTTTTGTGCCTTGGGCAATGCCTCAGCCACACCAAATGATTTCTGTCAGATCCCAGTCTATCTCTTTCTAAAAAGACTTTAGTGACAGGTTTCATAATCGGTTTTGCTGCTGATTTTGAAGCATAGCTAGTGTCCAAGTGAAAACTTCTGAATCATTCAAGAGCTACACCTATCATTGTACGTGTTTTTCTATTTGCTGTGATTTAATCATTGCCACCCTCTGTTTAAAGCTGACTTAAGGTACATTAAGAAGTTTGAGCAGAAGGAAGAAAATTTCCAGTTGTTAAGTTACAAAGTAGGCCTGAGATCTTCCAAAATGCAATGACAAAACCAAGGAGAACCAAAGCTGACTGAGGTGTTTAACAAAGCCTGGGCTGCTACCTCGGTCTCCTCTGTTGCTGAGGCACATCAGCCGCTATACACAGGGAATGAACTTTAATGAGATTCAGATGATGAGCATTTTCCTTGATAAAGTATTCTACCACGGTTCACTACTTAGCCTTGCCAAAACTGACTGTACCCCAGCAAGGACTGGGGAATTGTTGTGCCAGGAGCTGGTAACCCGCAGGGAAGACTGACACCGAGCTCCCGAGCGTGCAGCCTGAATGAAGCCCTCTCCCTCGCCATCATCCCCTGGAGCTGCTGCTTCTGGCCCTTCTGGCCTGGAAATCCCAGCCCCAACAGTGAAATTGTGGCCTTCAGACAGACCCCCAGAGGCCATGGCACCACGGTGCATGATGCCATGGGTGCGGTGGTTGGGACTCACCACCAGCTAGCAGGAGAACTCGCCTTTGGCTGAGCCGACCTCGTGACACGCATTGGTGTGCCCGACCCAGGAAGATCGAAACAAAGAAAAAAACCCTCCCCAAATTTAGCAGGTCTTTCTTCTTTTTTTTTTAACCTCTGGGGGTTGGGTAAAGTGTACGTGGTCTAAAAAGAAAAATATGTGCGCATTACTCTAAGCTTATAATGGTAGCAATAAGTCTCACGGGTGTTTCTCCAAGTCACAGTTGGACTTTTACAATATGCAGAACCCACTTTTAAGACATCTCGTTCTACTTTCTCACAAATGCAAAGTGCTAGGCAATTATTGCAAGGTTGGAAATGCCACAACCCTTAAACGACACAGGAGTTGATATATTTTTCTTCCAAGAATCTTACATTCTTATGCTCTGCAAAGAGATTTATAATGCACCGTTCCCATTCCACATGCAGGACCCTGCACAGCATCTCTGGAGAGAGCGGTAATGTCAGCCCTGTGTCCATACTCAGCTAAGGCTAAATGAAGGAAACAGGAATGCTTCCCCCGAGTCCTCTACTTTCTGCCTCTGATTTTACTGAGCTTGGTATTTCAGGTACTCAACCAGACTTTTTTTTTCTCACCCTCCCATTGGAAAATTAATCAGCTCTTCACAAACTGTAGGTGAAATTTCTGACAACTCTCCTGAGCTTTTTCAGATTCTTTTGTACTGGAAGATGTAGTTTTTCTCTGCATAGTAGTGGCAATCTCTCCCTCAAGATACAGGGCTAACATTTAGACTAAAACATTAAGTGCATTTCATATATCTGGCAATACAAGCCCATGCCATTTTTATTGGATAAATATTTAAAAATTATAGTTTCAGCATCACAGTAACTCAGACCCTTTACACACAGACAGCCCTATCACAGAAAACTCAATGTGTTTTACAGTGTGACAAGAACAGTTATTTGGAGAAAGAAGTCACATGCAGAGAGATTTATATAGAAAAGTAGCAATCGGTTTTGGAAGATTCCTTTGGGGCAAACACCTAAGACATTTTTGACCACTGATTCATTTGACTCTGTGCCTGTTCAGTCAGGATACGCTATCGACACCAAGGACATGGGCTAAGCAAGTTTCTGATCTGGATTTCAGATTGCTTCCAGTAAGTTAAGTTCAGAAAGATTAGGAGAAAATTTTCCAAGTTGATTGTTTCACTAGTTTCTCACAAGATGGAAAACTTTTGTTCTGTTTTGTTTTGAACAGCATCCCTTCTTGTGGAGCAGTATCTACTACAACCCACAAGATCTTTCTTTTGAGACCAGAGAAGTATTTCATCCATAATTTTAGTGCTCCCCTAGCAGGCACTTAGCAAAAAAAAAAAGACTATAGCCAAAATCATTATATGGTCTCACTAGGAGGCCATATAACAGCTAGTGATTGCCTATACTAAATGTCAAAATTTGGGCCAAGGAAGGAATCCTGGGAGATAGGTTCCTCTAAAAAGGCACCTAACAGATACCAGTGAAAACTCGCATGTCACTGAAGCGGGTAGACTTGGGGAAAGGTGTGGGGGGGGTTCTTTTGGTAGTGTGCTTGCCATAGTTAAAAACAGACCAGATACATACAATCTGACATTTTTCACAGCTTTGCCCAAAATGCACTTCAGACTGAGAGAGCTTAAAAACCAAACAGCAGTAGGCAGCCAAAGAGAATAAGCTAAAGACCTACTTGTGTTCATAATGTTTATATACTTTATGTCAAAAACCACAGCTGAGATAACGGACTAGTCTGTACAGTGTAGACCTACATCACCATCTAGCATCAGGCAACTTTATCTTAAGCACTAATAGCATGGAGGACCTGGTTACCTTGTGGGTGTTTATTTAATACCTTTTTTCAGTACAAACGCATAGCTTAGCCAGCTATTGTACTTGTTCAGCAGAGGATATATTGAATAGAAACCATGGGAGAAAGGAGAAAGATATGAATATGGATATGAAGGCTACTGAAGGTCTCTGACTTCTTCAGCCCTGTGCTTGAGCGTGCCTTCCTTCTGCCTGGGGATGGGACCACTTACCTGGCCTGCTTGCGGCAGAAGCACCAGGAAATTTATAAAGCTGTGTTACAAGTTACAATGGTTGGCTGGTGCCAGGGACAGAGGTTTACTTCAATTTGATCTTTCTGTTTTATTTTACATTATTTTATATTTGAAGGAATCTAATTATTTCTTTGGCTTAGTTACAGTTCTTTATGTAGTCCATGGTGGGGAGGTGTTCACATACACGTTTTTAATGTCTTTGATATGCTTGGGTTTTCAAAATAAATTATGGAACCTTATACAAAGGGGATAGCTTATATATGAGGAAGAGGTACAAAGGAGCAGAAAAAGAATTCCTCTGTGCACCAACTCCTCCTCTCTCCAAAACCCCACATGCACGATGACAGAATGAAAGTTGGGAACAGAAAGAGAAAAATGAATCAAGTAATGACAGAAGAGAAAACAAACCAACCCAAACAAACAAACAAACACAAAAATAAGAAACCCCGAGAAAAATATCTATATCTAAACCTCAGAAAGAGATTTTATTTGTTCATATTGTTTCCTACTTCCATTTGACTTCCTTGGCAGGTAGCCCAGTGCTCCATCAGTTAGAGGAAAGGAAGTTACAGTATCACATTGTGTAGGGATTGAATTTTATTGCTTTGCTATTACAATTAGGCAAGTATTAACTCAGTTAATGAGGCATAACTTTTTTTAAAAAAATTATACACAACTGGGAATTGTGGATTAGTCCTCCACTAAAGCCCCCAAAAAACCTTTATGAGAGAGAAGGAAAGAGATTAAAAATAGTAAAATAATAAAAGGTGATGCAGCTTTAAAGGTGCCTACTAAAAGCAGGGAATCATTACTGTTGATTAACTGACAACCAGCCTGAGGGGAAGCTGCATGTTTTAGCAGTGACCAAACCTGCTAGCAAACATCCAGCTAGCTGTGCAAAAAGCCACCCAGATACCACAGAAAAGATGGGGAGAACACCCAGGATCCCTACTTTACCAGCCTGTGTGGGGGATACCTATTCACTGTCCAAATTATGAGCTAAAGAGGCACTATTCCTCTCAGTAACCTGGATTTTTGTTGGATTTTGGGGGGGGGGGGGGGGGGAGGGGGAGGGGGGGCGTGTGTGTGTCTGTGTGTTTGTTGGTTTTGTTTTTCTTAATTTTGCTTTTGTATTTAAGCTTCATCTGTTTTTATTAAAATATTATCATTCTGTAGCTAAAATTATTATTCTACCACTCTAAATCCTAAGTGGGAGGAAATGTCTACACTGAATGTGATTTATGGGGAAAAAAATCCCAGGCAAATTTAAATGTCTGGTGGGACTCCACATAGTTAAACTTGTATGGCAAGAGATCAGAAATGGAAAGCGCAGCAAGGCAAGCAACTAACAGTGCAACTATTGAAATACTGCTTTGACTCTAAAATATCACTTCAGCCATCTCCCATCCTGCTTTTTGGGTTCTCCGGTAGGTTGGGCTATAAGCCACAGTGGAAGGGGAGCCCCTTTTGCCAGCACGGGGAGGAGGGGTCAGGAGGATGTTTGGTGGGCATGGCAGAGGACAGCAGGTACCAAGGAAAGTCTGCAGGAGGAAGGGGTGCTACAACACAAAAATTCTGTGGTTTGAGCCTAATTTGGGGGGCTGTTGAACTGCATGAGGGAAGATGGGAGCTCTGAGAGTAATGAAAGTGAAAAGAGTGAACCACCCTGTGAAAATAAATCACTTCAAGCTGTAAACTATACCCAAGGACTCATTTCTGCTGGGTGGGGAGGGGGGGACGACAGGAAAATTAGCCTCAGAGATGCTTATTTGAATCCCTGGTCATACTATGGCGCACAGCTACCAGACCTTCCTTTTCTTTTTCATTCAAACAAATCATTTTTTAGCATATATATGTTTTTTCTGGCTTCATTTCAGCTCTGTGCCTTAAAATTAAATGTTATACTCTGTGCTCATGCGAACGCAGTGAGACTAAACGCTCAGTTTTCGTCCTTGCAGGCCTTGTGCCAGGAGGAGAAATCCAGCCCGGCGGGGAGAGCTGGGCCGGGGCCTGCGCAGCATCTCGGGGTGAGGACCGCAGCCCTCCTACGGCAGATGTGGCTTTGGCTGAGGCACTGAAGAGGCAGCGCCTTCCCGGCACGGACGGCTGCTCGGCAACGCGGAGGCACGTGTACTTTGCCAGCGGAGAAGCAGCCTCAACGTATAGTTACAGCACAGTTTCTTCTGGGAATGATATGTAATATTTATTAGAGTAGCAACCCACAGGCACCTTACATACGCGGGACGATGATATCTTTGGGTGCATGAGAGCTCAGGTCTGATGCTTTACGCCCAGATGTGCTTTACTGTTGCTGCTAAGTATCACGGCTCAGCGATGATTCAGTTCAAATACAAGCTCAACATCTGCTTCCCTAAATCCCCAAATAGCAAGAATATAAAGCTTTGGTTATTTCACACTCTCTTGCAAACATATACTTTTGAAAGGGTTGGAAACTAAACTCAGGATTAATTACAAATCCATGGTGGGTAAACTCCAGCGGTTCACTTTACTGAAGAGATTTAAAAATTAAGCTTTCTAATAATATTAGGGTAAACTGGATGGAAAAGGAGTGGAGAGAAAGGATATTTCCCCCCTTATGAAGAAAGCAGCAGAGTGAATTAAAAGATTTGTAACAATCCCAGACAGTGGACCTCAACTACCTTTGTAGGATGCTTGACCTTATCATCCAACTTCAAAGACATACAGTGGTGATGAACCCCAGTTGTTCAATCTAATTGAAAACAAATAATGAAATTTGCTAACCAAACGGATGTTACTCCATGCTTCTTTGATGGTGAATCTTAGCAGTTGCTTGCTTGCAAAAAGTCAAGACATAAGCTGAAAACCTGGGCATGCAGTAAAAACATTTGCCTGTATGTATTTTATTTGTATTTTACAATTAGGGATCCTAGGAGTCAGCACAAGTGATCGATGCATTCAGGCTTGCAGAGTCTGTGAGATTTACTATAGCAATTTAAGGTACTAGTCCAAGGGTAGCCACTGGCTATTGTCTTGGAGAAGTCATGGAGTCCAGGCAACTGGAGAAGAGCAAAGATCATCCTGAGCTTTAAAAACGGGAGAAAAGCAGAGCCAGGCAGTTTACAGACTAGGTATGCTAACCTCAAATACCCAGAAAGAGAGAGATATATATATATATATCACACAATACATTTCTAAGCAGCTGGAGGATTACAAGGTCTTAAGAAACCAACTAAGATTTGTCAAGAATAAACAAATCATGTCAAACTCGTCTAATTTATTTCTGTGACAGGATAATCTAAAAAGTAGTAGATGTGATTTATCTTGTCTTTAGTAAGACTTCTGGTGCTGTCCCACATGACGTTCTTATGAGCTAACTGGGGAAATATGGGCTATTATGAAATCATTGTAATGTGAAAGCAGAGTGAGCTGAAAAATCTTGCATACTGAGTACTCTTCATTTATCAGAGGTTCTCTGGCCATCTGAAAAGCATAACAAAGAAGCCAAGAGAAGGCTGTCCTTAGTGTTTCGTGCTGTTCACCGTTTGCATTAGTAATCTGGATGATGAGCATGTGCATGTTTAGACATGTGAATGAATCAAGGCTGAGAGAAATATTTCTAGGAGAAATATTTTTAAATTAGGAAAGTAAAATTCAGTAAGAAACACACAAAGAATTAGACTGAGGACTGAAAAAGGAACTGAGTGCACACATATAAATGGGGAATTACCGACCAGGCGGTGATAGCTTGGAAAGGATCTGAGGAATTATAGTGGCTCAGAAAATGAAGGGAAGTCAATAGTATGGATATTTGTCTGAATTAACAGGAGTGGCATATGTGAGACAGCAGAAGTAACTGATTCTACTTGGCACTGCTTAGGTTTTTACTTGTATAGATATCTAGGTCTGGGCATCAACCTTAAGAAGGAACGCAAAGTGGAAAAACATCACTTGGACATTACTATAAAAAATAGGCATATCTGAATTTGTGGAACTAATTATCAGCAATTTATGCCTCAAGATTTGAGCTGAGGCATGGTGGTGGGCTGCAAGGCATTTGCTTGTTCTGCTGCTCTTCATGTGAATGCATCCTTACTGCCATTCCAGAACTGGCTGTGAGTATTAATACCGTTTTACAATAAACACAACAGTTATAAAAGCATTAATATCCACTGTGCCCTTTGGAATATAAAGCAAATACAATGTACCAGTAAGGCTTAAGGGATAGACACAAGTCAGTGTAACACAACTGCTGAAGTGAAACCTATTCATAATGTAAATAGTTAGCATACTGCATAGATTAGACCAACAGAGCTGCTTCCCTGTCGTTGAAGTATAGCACTGAAACCCACTCATTAGAAGTTAAAATGACACCATATGTACCCACTGCAGCACAGGATGGGGCATACTGTTGTTATGAAGAAAAAGTGGATTTCAGTCCAGCTGTTGCCATTTAAAGTTAAGTCCAATTCTGGGTAGCTCTTTTCAGTGATTCCCCTTTCTATTGAAGATACCAAGACAAAATGCCAAAAAAAAAAAAAGCAAAAAAAAAAAAAGCTACATCCATAAAATTTATCAACTTACAGACTCCAGGACAGGTATATCATTCATTGTTTTGCACCAGTGAGTGCAGTAATATACAAAAGCATGCAAAATCGTTTATGGTACAGAAAGATTCTGTAACGTCACTCCTCAAGTAACTGGCGAACATTCAAACCACTCTTATTTTTCTAGGAAGACAATTCCTGAGATGCAAAGTTGAGTTGTATGTTGGCATTTTCAAAGACACTGTACTTCAATGAAGCATACAGAAACAACTTGGTAGGGACATAACAAAAGAGGAGCAAAATACTATCTAATACAGATACTCAGAGGCAAGAAATGATCATGGGGTTAAATTACAGTAAGCTGTGGGCTTTTTTATTTTGTTGAAAAGTACATCTTTTACTGGATTCAACATAGTAATAAGATGAAAAGAGGTCCACTGGCAAGGGAGGAAAAAAAGCAAAAGTTTGGAAATACTTGACACAACTAAAATAAATGACAGCTTTTTCAACATCCCATAGGCAGGCTGTAGTAGACAACGTTTTCCCATATCCATAGAGAAAGTAAAGTCTTTGACTGATGTAAGTCAGTTTAGCACAAATACTGGTCTGTCTAGTTAAAACTTGCACTACTTGTTTTTTTTAATAGATAATATAGGTAATATCTAGCTTTCACTCCAAACCCATGCTTTAACACTCAGAATTTATCCATATTTAATTACAATTTTATCACACTTCTCTAATCAAATAAATTTACTTTGTCCTCCAAGCAATCACCTCAGTATTCCAGTATGTAAAAAATACTTTCATTATGTTTATTATAAAAATATAAATGTTTCCACTACAAATCATTTTACATTAGTAAGAGGCCATCTACAATTGCACAATATATAATCTAAATGAGTAAGTAATGCTTTGAAATACAAGTTAAAGTAAATACATTTTGCCAATCAAATCACATCTATACATTGCTTATTGAATGCTAAGTAACAGCACAAAACTAGATATGTTAACAGAAATAAATAAAATGGAAACTATATTTAAAGATACAAAACCAATAGTATGGCATGTCATTTCATGAGTAGTTGCATTTTGCTTGATGACAATAACCGATGCAAGTCCTGTACAGAAGATGGCCACACGAATTCTAGTATCGCTACTCCACAATGAAGAATTGTACACTGCTATGTATACATATGTACACGGGGACAGGAGTATAGGATGCTTGCAACAGAGGCCACTTACAGTACAAATCAACTTTTGACAGGGAGAGAAAACTAAATGTATTTTAAAACTCTCTACTCCTAATAGCAAAGAAAAGCAAAATTGAGTTTCTTTTTTCCCAAGCATCAGTGAGATTTAATCTTTTATGCTGAGCATGCTCAAATGGTGGGCAAGGAACATGACATGATACTAAGAGAAAATTGAGGGTGGTTGGTGCAAAGTTTCCAGTCATCATCTAAAACTCTAAGAACTGGTTCTGTGTTTCCAAACGCATTTCACAGATGTCTTCCCCCCACCCCAGCCCCCTCGTTCCCACTCTCCAACGGCAGAATGAAGCTGAAGAGAAACGTCACGAGGAATACATTATAAAAAGCTGTCCCCACACAGACAATGTCTGCAAATGGATTTTGGTGACTTAAATTCACTAACAATGTCTGATTTAGAGCAATCTCAAACTGAAGAAAAGAAAGATTCCGAATGAACCAAGCAATGGAAAATACAGCTTTTATATTCAGCATGCTGCATTTCACAATAGATTGTGGCAGATAAGGAAAAGTGTTCTTTACAACTTAAGTGCTTTATTTTAATTTTCTTCCATCTTTCATTTTTTATTTCAACTTACTTTAAAACCCATTCATTTTTCTTTCAGAAAATATTACTAATTATTATCCTGTGAGTGTGTTTCAAATCCAGTCCTTTACAGCATGCTCACTGCCAGCACTCATTAAAAAGTCTCTAATTCTGCTTCTATTTAGCGATGTGTGATAAACGTTGTGTCTCTACATTTTTTTATAAGTCCTGGACCCATGAAGAACAATTTAAAAGCTGATTCAGCCACACAAATCCAAGGAACTGACTCTTCCCTTACTTACGTGTCCTATGCTACAAGGAGCTTCAAAAACGAGACCAATACAAGAAAGAAAGAAAGCCCGACTAGTTACCTGCTTTTGCATGCCCAGCGAAAGGCGGCGTGCCGTATAGTCATCTGCCTTCCACACAGCCTTGGACTTTTAGGGACTCGTTGTTATTCATCAGAATCAAGTTTAGATTCCAGCATGGCAAGTTGGGAATCGGAGTGGCTTCCATTAGCGCCCAAAGCTTGACGCCTGCGTGCCTGGCATCACATCTAGACCATTAAGAAGCTCGCCTGTACGTAGCACAGGAAGTGCCTCACACTGATTTAAACCACTCATTTTCACAGCAAAGAGTTCTGTCTGCTCAGAACTGGGACT
Source organism: Astur gentilis (assembly GCF_929443795.1). Taxonomy (NCBI): domain Eukaryota; kingdom Metazoa; phylum Chordata; class Aves; order Accipitriformes; family Accipitridae; genus Astur; species Astur gentilis. The sequence continues at coordinate 13,393,576 of NC_064900.1, read as the reverse complement.
GATGTGCTCCAGAGCAACAGCTTAAGAGTTTGCTATTGGGAAGATGCTGAAGATGGGGGAAGGCTCTCAAATCCCACCTTCCAGGCTCCTTTTTCCACTAGGAAACGTGAACGCTCTCCTAAAGATAGGCCCCTTTCCACTTTCTTTCAACAAACAGGTGCCTAAGGAACCTGTGCCAAAACCTCAAGTGCCCTACGGAATGGCAGCGCCTGGACAGAGGCCTTCTAGCTCAGACTTATGTAAAATTACATACCAAAGCCCTGTTTCACAGCTTAACTCATCCTTTTAAACAATCTACTTAGCCTTGGCTGCAGGTCACCATCCCAGCGTAACTACCAGCGACTGCCCACACGGTAGTACACTTCCCAGTTCCTGAGCAGAGCCTGCCAGATGGAAGCCAGAAATGGACCACTCCCCAATGAACTCAAAAAGCATCCTCAGTTAATGCAGGATGCAACCCTGACTTTTTTATGTTTGCTAGGCAAATCCCCCTGAGAATAGGGGGTTCTTATTTGGACAGGAAAGCAGGTCTTTGGGAAGTAAATGAGATGTATGTGCTTGACCGGGGCAGATACTGATGTAGAGATCGATAATGCAGACAACTCTGCCAAAACTCAAGCCCAGGTTAAAATACCACTCACAGCAAATGGAAGGAATCTCAAGTCCAGATACTTTGTTTAGTGTCAGAGCTGGAAAAAAGATCATCTTTCTTTCCTTCTGTATTTCATAGACGAAGTTATGAGTATAAAATAATCTAGTAATTAACCCTCAGACAATTTCTCAGGTTGAACCAATGAAGTTTTGATAATATTTGGCACTTGGCAATAATACAGCCAGGTTAAGGTATTTAAGCATAAATATAAACAATAATGGAAAAAAAAACCCAAAGGAAATAAATAAGTCTTTAAAAAATTAAGACTTGTTTCTATTTAAATGAACACAATTAGGGAAGCTAACATAATGGCAAAAATCTTTTGTCAACTAACTCAAAGTCACTACAAACTTTATTTCTGTGTTCCTTTCTGAAGTTGAAATAGCATGTTACAATGACATTATAGTAAATATGGCCAGACAGGTTGTGAGGTATAGTCCTCTATTTTCCTTGCTTTTAAAGAAATAAAATACCTGTTACAGATCTCTTCTGTATAAAAATACTGCAAGTCTTTCTTTCTTCGCGTTTGCTGTATAGGTCAAATACACAGCTTTTATGTCCATGGGTTTTTGTGTTATTCAGTCACTTAATATTCAAATGGCTCTAGGTTTTAGTATCACTGGTTTTTACTTGGAAGGATTTTTTACATATTTTTTTCTTTTGACATTTACTATCTGCATTAACAGTCAGTCAAGAGCACCCACCCTTTAGGATTAACAGATAGAAAACAAGTTCGCTCCTACTTTTAAGGCATTTATACTCAATATTTGAGTGTCTTAGTGGGTTTGAAATTTCAACCATTATGTTTCCAAAGCTGTTGCAAAGAACTCCTTTAAATTCTGCCGTTTATCAGCCATCACTTTTGCCCTGTTGACGCAACTTTTCTCCTTTTTTCTCTCCTGAGCAACATCATTTTGGTACCTTACACAGGAACAGGGCTGTTCTTTGTGTGAGTTTCTAGAGCTTTGATACTGCTGACAATCTTCTTTTGAGGCCCCACAACTGTAACGCCAACTTTCTTCACGTCACTGGAAAAAAGAGAAGATGCATCGGGTGAGTGAGCATACTATCTCTGTGTTTTCTAGCGCTGATGAGAGCAAACAGCAATCAACTTGCTCATCTTATATTGCTGCACTGGAACAGCCTCCAGGTACAGTGATATTGCTGAAACACAAGCCCTTGTATGAAAAATACTGAGAGCCATTGTATGAAAACAGCAGGCGGCCGCAAAAGAGTAAAAACTCATTTAGCCTTGTTGTGTTGGCTTACCTAGAAGAAAAGACAATGAAACAGTGTTCTCCGGTGATACATGCACTGAGATTTAGGGGCAAGGGGCTCACTTCTCGGCCAGCTGTGATCTTGAGCCTCTCTAACATCTCCATCCCCCTATCAGCCTGATCGCTTTTCCTGAGCAGTGCTGACATCTCGTTATTATGTGCTGAGCCCTCTGAATGGTTGTCTTCACTCTGATATCAGCATTAACGGCTACATGGCCAAGCTTCCAGCGTCTACCCTGTTTTTCACCTCTCATTTCTCCAGGCTGCCCAGTCTCTTTGTTCCTTGTGCAACACAGAAGTGGTTTAACACTTGTGAAGGGCCAATTAACCAGTGGCTCACAGGAAATTGGGCATTCCTAGAGGATTTCTGCACTGTCCCCAAAGGGTAATTGTTATAAAAAGCCATTAGCAGCCTTTTAATAGTTGCAATAATACACTAATTAATGGCATTGATGTGTTTAATTGTCGGTACTGCAGCTGCTGCTTACTTCTTCACAACTTGTCATGTATCCAGCTAGCCCAACAGGGAATCAAGATTTCCTTTGGCAGTAAGTTCATAACTGTACTTGATGCCTTTTCAGGTGCAGAGAGAACATTACCCTACTCTTCCATATCACAAAAACAAGAAGGATTGCATTTAAATGTCATAAACTTGCAAGTTGTAAACTTCCAAGTTTAGCAAGTTTAAGTGTCAAAACTGGAGGCAGGAGGGAGTTCAGCCCCTGAATAATTTATTAGCATGTAAGAGAAAAGCAGCTACAAAGAGCCTGCTCTGTCTCACCTGGTTTGACGGAATGTGGGATGGTCAATAAAAGAAAAGATCGGCACATGTGCCAGCTGTGGGGAAACCCCCATATAAAAGGCAGAATACAAAGAATCAAGAGAGAAACTCCTAAACTGTGAGTGGAAAGAAAGTGATGCTGGTGTACCAGATAATGCACAGTGCTACTGTATCAGAAGAAACTGGGAATTTTGTTGTCATCAGTGACAAAACCTATGGGACTGTGGCCTTCACGGAGTCACGAGAGCATCTAAGTTTCCTGCAAGTGTATTGCAACTACAACAATAATTTACATGTGTCTCTTTCAGTGTAGGAATATTTTAGTTAAAGCTGGAAACTCCGTATAAAAACACTACTCTTATGCTTATGTTTAAACTTGTACCTCCAGCCACAACCAATGATGAAGACCTGTAGTCAATTCAAACTTACTCTGTAGAAATCTTGGCTATTGTATCACAGGTACTGTACTCCACGCCTGTGAAAATGTCTTTGCACTGCCCTGTCCGAAAACCGTTGAGCCAATCACCTGTTGTGCGGAAGGCTGAAATGTCAATGTTACTTTGGTCCAGGAGAAGATTTGATGGCCTGAAATAAAACAGAATATGATGAAAATTAGGGAGCAGGGATACATATGGATTTATTTTGTGTCTAAACTTAGCACTGGCATTGGCAGGAGCTTCCAGGCGAGCTGTGGCTTTTCTGTTTATCTATGGAAGTTATCTGCTGCTGAGGCCACCACATGTACTCACACTGGCAGCTCTGTGCTGTGTAATCATCCTGCTTATGAGCACCAGCTTCTCATGCCCATGTGTAAATCACTGAAGCATCACCAATTCATGACGTGTATTGTTAACTTACAATTTGATGTGTGAAGCATTAGCAAAGACAAGCCTAATTTAGATTATATTTATGTGATTCACCTAGTCCCAAACAACACACAAACGATGCACACTCTAGACTCCAAGGTGAGCACGTTGGTAGAATTTACACATATTAAATTTTCAGAGTATTGCAGCCCACTGACAAATCCTAAATGCCTCTACTAAGTTAGAAGCACAGATAATAAGACACTAGTGCCTTTAAAAAATTTATATCAAGTCTAAAAATCAAGTGTTAATTTGAGATAAACGTAACTGCCCAAGACTTGCATTCTGCAGTGCATAGAGGCAGAAATGAGGAAAATTGTTATTAAATACACTAAACCAAATGTAAAAATTAAAATGTAAAATTAATGCTCACTTTAAGACTGAACCTTCCATAAGGTTATCATACAAAAAATTTAGAAGTGAGACCTGAATCATCTCCTGCCTTTGAAATTAACTTGGTGCTTGTGAAGGATGCTGAACTGACATGATTTGCATCCAAGTTCTCTACTTAGAAAACAATGAAGAAACCGGTAAGAAACAAACAAAACCGACACAATGAATCAAACAAAACATATATCCATGCTTCTTTGCCCATTTAAACCTTTCTTCATCTGCTTAAGTCTACCTATAAGCTGTTGAGAAAAAATTATCCCTCTCAAAATAATGATTAAATGTATAATGTTTTTTATGCAGAAGGAATATATTGCAGCTGACCTTGCATATTGCAAACAGCAAAAATGGCTCTTCCCATATTGATCCAGAAATTAATTTCCGTCTGCTGTGAATACTCTTGTTTTCAAGGTCTTGTGAAGCATACTGTAACTTCTTATTTGATAGCGTCAAGACTAAAAATAAATGCCAGCCCTTCCCCATGATGTCACTAGAGTCAGGCTCTAGCACACCTCAATTTAGCCTTCTAGAAATACCACAAATAGGCCCAGCTAGTTTTCTGAACTATTGCTGCAGTCCATAGAAAGACACATGCATTTCCAGGCAGGGTTTTTTTCCTCTCTGAAACAGGTCTTCCAGGCAAACAGCTTGGAGGAGACACCCAGCTCTCAGAGAGGCGAGTGAACCTGTTCTCAGCTGTTCCTCCTCACTGACTTGCTATCTTATTTTAAGAGGTGTGAGAAGCCCCTGAATAGCAATAGGATCAGTAATTTCTTTCTACTGACAAGACATCTTACTAATTCTAGTGTCTCAGTGCTAATTAGTACAATAATGACTTCCTCGACTAGTCAGATCTTATTAGAGACATCAACTCTATTTCTGTATTTTTCCCTCCACTGACAAACATATGTCCATACCGGACAGCTTTTTAGCCCCCATTCAGAAACATATGTACTCCATTTTAAGTAAAGTACCTTATGGGTGTCTGCCTCAGGCTTAAAGCTAAGTATGCGCTTAGCTGTGCTATTATGATGGTGCTGCTCATGAGCACAGGAGACTGGACTAGGGGATGTTCAAAGCAGACTGTAAAGTTGCAGTGATAACTATTTTCTGCCCCATAATTCTTTTTCCCTGTGGCTCTAGTGAAACATCACCTGCACAGGAGTCTGACTACTACAGCTGAATCCATCTGAAGTGACTTTTGTCACCAGAAAGAAGTGAAAATGAGAGGTGGTTAGACTAACACCGAAATGTAAAGGCAGTGCTCACGCAGTGTAACAGGTAGGTGACAGCTACTGGTACTGGAGAACTGATCTGAACTGTAAAACATTCTCTTCACCCCAAACCCAAGGCATCTCTGAGCATTGGAAAAAACATAAATGGGGGAGGTTGTAAAGGCACCAAAGAGAACAAAGTATTAAAATACCAGTGAATTTAATCTCATAAACAGCCTAGAAAATCCAAACAAATCTTCTCAATCCCAACACAAGTCTTTATGAAGTTTCATCAAGACTGGCAGCATTACAATAGCAGACCCTTGCAGTACATCTGACTTGCACTGGAATCAGGAAATACCACACCAGTTACACCGAGACTTTTACCCTTTACCTTTGAAGAAAAGAACAATACAGCTTTGCGAAACAATAACATTTGATACCGGCTACATATCAGCACCTTTTACTTCTGATGTTTTGCCAATTGGTATCAATCAGCTGATTTCTTTCAGGTTCAGAAAAATTTTTTAGTATCTTCTTCCTTTCTGGGTTTGCAGGCCCTAATTAAAGAGCTCATTAGATGCTTGAAAATCGTAACTTCAAAACCACAAATGCACATACCACCACTGTAGATTCACCATCAATTTTCACCAAGTCTCAGAGCAGCGATGTCCCTGATGGGACACCTTTCGCCCGACTACCTTCCTTCCAGAGCCCAGCCAGGACAAGGAGCTGCTGCAAATGACTGTGATCACTTGCATGGACTACGGACCTTGCATCCTGGGAACAGCTGTAGATGGAAAGTGACGGAAGACACCAGAAACCTGCTCTGCCCCCAAAACACTAAAGAAGGGAAAGCACAGCATGGCCGCACTAACACAAAGACTTAGCTGAGGACAGAAGATGCAGCACACCAGGTTACTGTTCTCGTGCTAAAAGCAGATCTGAGGCACCTACATGATACACAGCTTTAAATGCCCTCCAGTTAAAGGCTCAGATTTGATCATCAGGCCCAAGATATTTTTATTCAGTAGCTGTACAGCCTGCATCTCACTGACTACTGTTTGTCCCATGAAGAGCCAATGCTTGTTATTTATAGTTTTCTGGGTATAGCATCTGGAATCCCAAGACATTTATTAAGAGTATTTATGAAGTGTTCTTAGCGATAAAGCTTGGAGGGGTTTTTTTTCCAGCCTAGTATGTCTTTTTAAGTTAAATCTAATAAAACAAGGCCTGACTCAAGAATCACTAATGAAAAAAAAAAGTATAAACAAGTTGAAATAGAACAGGTCTCTAGGATTAGGAATTAGAGTGGCCCAAAAGAGCTTTTATGTTTATGACTTGGATCAAAGTATCATCAGGACAAAAAATATGACCTAATTTTAATGCAAGTGACCTCAGAATAACCAGGACTGTAAAGTATCATTTTTCTCCTTGTAGGATTCCAAACAAAAATTAGTTACTTTCCTCCTCAGAGAGGACATCTGGACAGTTTATCAATGAACAGGAATTTGTCTCACTGTGAAGAGTCTGTGATGTCTCCTCACATGCACCAAGGGAAAGCTGGGCTTTCAGAGCATCTGCACACATCGGCAGTTTTTTTCCCCCTGACCCAGCCCCTAGACAGAAGGTCTGAACATGAAATTTATGGTCTGGGTGATGTGCGCCATGAGCTCACACTTTACTAGACAAATTAGACGGGTTGCAATCCGTGCAGCTGTAAACGACGTCCTGCAGGGTTCCACCTGATCTTTTACAGCTTTTCATAAATCAGTACCTACTAGCTTCAGAAGAGAGTCATTAAAAAGAAATCATGGAAATTACATGTTTGCTCAGGGGAAGTGAAATAGAACATTTCCCTTTGTCTTTTCTTCTCTCCCCTCCTTTTTTTGGAACTTTCTTTACTTTGTTGCTTTGACCAACGATATACCCCATCTTTTGACAGGCATGGAAAGACTTTCTATCCTGTTCATCCTGACTGTGTGTCCATCTACAGAGTTATATTTACTGACATGTGGTGCCTTGAAAAAAATCAGCAAGACTCAGGTTAGAGAGACAAATTTAACAGCGAGATGCCAGTTACAAAATGCCCTGTTGCTGAAAGCTTTCTCTGGCTGTGCCCATTACATTAACAGTTGGAATTAACCTTTGAGTCATTTGCAGTAGAGAGGAGAACTATAGTTTGTTATCATTAGCACAGCTTTTTGTCACAACACAGGGAAACTTTTGCTGCACCTTATAGTAATGACAAAGACCACAGAAAACGTCATTAGAACCCTTTACAGCATGAAAATCTCATCTCTGGTCAGCTGCTGCCTGGCGAGAAAGGGATACATTAACTTGTAAAATCCAGGATCCGAGACAAATAAAAGGAAAATGTCCTGCCACTTCTTCAGCATGAAGGGTGGGTGGTATTCTGCAAATACACAGAGGAGCTGTGCACACACAATCCTGGACTTTGTGTTGCAGGAGCCTCTCTCTTTCCATCCCTTCCTCCAAACAGCACAACCAACCTTTAGTTTTTAAATCTGGACTTCCCCTTCCACAGTCAGTTTCTTTTAAAGGGGAAAGCATTTAAAAAACATAAAGTCATTTCCTGTGGCAATTTTTAGGTAATTATAAGCTGATTTTGTAAAGTGAAATTGCTCCCTAGGAGGGAGCCAGGCCTAGTCTGAACACAAATCCTATGTGCTTTACGATTATGGCAAGCTGAAGCACAGAATTCAGGTCTAACAAGAAGGATATCTCCTATTTCAAGAGAAAAATAAACCGAAAAACAACAGCTGGCATAGAAAGCAAATTTTAGTTCTACCTTCTACAGCAAGCAGTATCATAAGTTTACATGGGTATCAACAGGAGACTAGTAAATAAGTGACATGCCGAGAAGTAGAGTCATTGTGTTTACATGATTATCCCTGGACCTTCAAGATAAGAATTTTTGGAGTTCCACCTCTTCATGCCCATTTTTAAGGTACTCTTAGCAAAAATTTATAACTTAGTCCCGAAAATACAATTCACCTCTTAGGGTGGCATATTTGCTTTTCTCAAGGGGCTTCATTCATAGCACAGTTGCACACTGTAAGAATAAGCAGGTTGTGACTACTCTCATTGAAGTCCAAAGAGAGCTGGAGAAATGAAGAGGGGTAAGACAAATAGCCAACGGGGAAAAGAATGCAGGTGAGGCTGATGGCCTGCTGCAAAATGATACAACTCTCTAAATGTCATCTTGGACTTCTTGTTTTCTAGCTCCGTGTTGCCTGTTGGCAAAAAAACTTACCACAGCTTCCTCCAGGATAATGAGCAAATAAAATTTCAACTGCCCCATAGGTCAGTCCTCCAGTCTTCCCTTCTACTTTAGCTGCCCCTCAGAACATGCTTTTCAAGGGGCTTATATCTTTTCAGCATCCTTGTGGGGTAATGAATCATACGCCTGGGTGTATCAATGCTCCACAATTTACTTTTTCCCACCACCAATCCACTGAAGGCAAAAAATACCAGCATGTTGCTGAAATGGTTTTCTTTTTCTTATAATACAGCTTAAGCTGTGCTTTTTAAACTGCAGAAGTAACATCACGCGGCCATTTCCTGGGATTCGTAGCTGGCCCAGAGACAGACCCTTAATGGCAACCAGTCATTACTGTTAGGACAGTCAAGAGGGAGAGAAAAATGCCTCAGAGAGCTCTTAAAATGCTTTTCTGGCTCTTTGCATCTACCATTTGCTGTGTATGACTTGCCCTTACATCTCACATTTGGCTGTGCTGTAAATTTCTAGGCTTTTGCTATAGCATTCGCAGCATCACGCAACGGCTCCATGCGGTTTCTTTTTCCAGCATTTCCAGCACAGAATTGCCATTAGCGCTAACGAGGGCTTCACGTTGTAAACCCGGCACATCGAGCTGAACAGCAGAACAAAATCCCTCGGAATCACAGTAAACAGCAAACGCTCACGATCAGGCCACCCGCTGATCTGGCTGCATTACTATTTAAATTATACAGTACCCAACTAGGTCTGCTGTGAATTCTTGTCTGAGTTTCACTAGCAGAGTCAAATTAGAGGTGCGAAACTGCAAATAGATGTTTTACTGTCTCTGTTAACGGTGAGCCCCAGCAACTTTTAACTTGGAAGGAACAATGGCTGATTCGTGTCTGCCTCAGGCACGGTATTAATGACTGCTGGAAAAGTCAGGTGAAAATAGGGCTTCTCTGTCTGTAGCATGCTAACTAACTGAAGTCCCTAAAACCCTCCTCAGTCTAACTCCTGGATTCCCCGCACAACCCAAACTATGATTAGACACCAAGGAGTATAATTTACTGTAATCTTCCATTTTTCTTTGTGATTTGTAGTTAAGTTTTTCTCCCTTCCATAAATTCACTATTTTATGCTTAACAGACTTCAGTTAGAGGGCTAGCATTGTAGGCTTGCATTACTTGAATTCTTTTAGAGCAAGCAGTCCATTTTAGGACGTGGATTATATTGTTGCTGGGTTTTGAACAAGGGTAAAAATTCACATGTAGGCTTGCATTACGCAGTATTTGGCCAAACCAGGACCCTGTTGTTAATGCCTGGACAACCACAAAGCGTAAGCCCTCTCTGAAACACTCCAAGTAAAACCCAAATCTCCTTCCTTCAGCCCTTCCAGCCTGGAAGTTCCTAACAGGGAGAAGCAAACAAGCAATATTGCAGCAGGTCAGCAATATATGTCAAGCATCTGAAGCCTCCTGACCTGAATGGCAAAAAAAAGGGAACTTTTCAACAAAATGTTCAGCCAACACAAATAGTTATTTCATTGCAAATACTATTGTAAAAACAGGGCTCGAATTATGCTGCATAATGGAGCAGCCTGCATTTTTTATTTGACCTGTTCACTGCTCCTATTGAGTTTAATTTTCACAAATATCCTACCAAGCTAGCATACTAGGGAGTTTCCACTGAATCATCAGATTTTAAGTAGAAACAAACTTTGAGAGAAGCAAACTTCTAATTTTAAATTGCAAATGATGCCTCTGGACATTCAAGAGCAAATATTACGCTTGACACCAGTGAGAGCACCACAGTGATGGACAACAAAGGACATGTTTAGCAGCAAACATTTGCAATCAACTGCTCACAAATAACAAGTCATTCAAAAACTGCTCAAGGAAATTACTCCAGTGAAAAATTCAAACAACACATCAAATTCAAGAAAATCAGGATTGGGTTGTAAACAACTTGCTAACACATGAAAGAATGTATGAGGAATTATTCATATGCATTTTCGAACACTTTTGTATTTTCATCAGGAAGAGTAACTGACCCTGACCACCCCTAAATTTCCTGGATTATATTAAAAGAATTTCAGCTATGCTTTTTCTGAAAATAAGTGGCTTTGTTGTTTTTCTAGCCTTAGCTATAACAATAGCAGTAGAACTCGTATTTTAAATGGACAACTAATAGCACATAAGAGAGATCTGAAACCAAATCTACATCCAACGCTGCCGTACAATCCAGAAATAATGCCTTTTTTTAAAAAAAAACAAACATAGTATCATGAATTACCAAAAAAAGATGTATTGTGGGGATTAAAGAAAAATCCACATAACTGTTCACAGATGAAATTTTTTTTTAAATTCTTTTATTCCCACAGTCAGGCATGCTGCTTCCTCATCACAGAATTGGAACTTGGAAATTAATGGAAGATATGGAATTTGTATAATAGCATGGATTATACAGTCTCAGGCCTTTGAGTGGATGTCCAAGGAGGCAACTACAAATTTTGTAAACTTCAGTTCCAGAGCCTTCAATAAAATCTTAAGAGGTTTTATCCATTTACCTTAATTGTCATTCGTAAACACAAAGAGTAAGTTCAAGCTGCATATTCATTATTTTAAATCAAGAATAGCTTGACTGAGCTTGATGAGGTACCTCATTCTAGAAAAAAGGAATTTGGGGTTAAATTTTATTTAAGTTCTATGCACAGAAAAGGTGCATAGTTAACATGCTTGATCATCTTCATTTTGAAATTAGCATAAAAATATTTTCAAATGTGTTTTTATATTGGTAAGCAGCATTATTTCTTCAAAAATCTGGTTTGGTTTCCTATTTTGAATCAGCTTTTCACTTTGTACATCTATTCAGAAATTCTGCATTTTGCAACACGTAACATTTATCATGTTACCTGGAGCAGACTAGTGGACTAAAATGAATACTTAAAATTACAAAATAAAACTTTGCTTCAGAAGCTTCTGTACTTAAGAACACAGAATTAGATTTTTAATTCTTTGACAGTATCTTAAACCCAAGGACTGACTGGAAAGCAGTTGGGCTGGCTGGTGCAACAAGTAGTGCTTGGAGAGCAGAAAGAGTCATCTACAAAGTCCAAGGCAGCCAGCCTTGTGTCCTGTCTCTGTTTATGAAATCAAATGGCTTCCCTGAAGCTTGCTGCCTTTGTTGAACATGCTCTGTCTTTTCCATGTATTTCATACTAAAAGTAGCTCCATGCCAGAAGAAACAGATGCTGAATCCTATTAATGACTGCTGGTTAGCCTGTAAGTAACACCTTCATCTTCAAAGATTTGGGGCAAACTTGCTAATTAATCCTCCTGTGAGGAAGGTAATTTAAATTTTCAGTGACTCAGAGAAGTTAGCTAAACAAAATAATAATTTTAAAAGTCCCAATAAGGCAGCTGCCTTTGAAATGGATGATGTTTTGACATTTTCTAAAATGAAATGAGGACCAACAGATTTTGCAAAACATTTGATACCTGCATTTCCAAATTGAAAATTCTTTCACAAATGTGTTTGAAACCATGCTACTGGCATCTTTTTAATAAGTGGGCAAAAATCATTGGATAATTTTACAGAACTACCCGTAAGCAGTAAGATGAGATAATGACTTTCCATGTTAGAAGTTTGGGCTAGATATGAACTGAGAATAAAGATACTGAATGATACACGTCCCATTAAAATCTCATCTGAGATCCTCCTCTCAATTTGCAATGCAAAATAAATAGCATTTTCTATAAAGACCCAAAACTAACAAAATTGTCAGCTGTTAACTCTGAGCAACTCATAAAATAATGATCTTTGTACAAGGAAGATGATGAGGTGTTTATTTTGTGCATTCGATATATGAGACAAATTCTTGCAATTCTTGCACTTAGATATAGCTATTAATACAGCTAGAAACAAACCAAAAAATGGTTACAGACCACTTACTAAAGCAATACCCTGAATTCTCAGGTGGCTTTCTCCCCTTGTTTGCAATGTAATTCTTTCCTTCTCTCCTAAATATATGCTTGCAGCATAAAGAAACAACAGCAGCAATACTTGACACCGACTTTCACTTTACCAAAAGGTTATATAGAAACAAAAGCAAATACAGAGCAGGTTGGTTTTTTTGTGTGGATTCCTTGTCAGTTTTGAAATCAGTCACAGACCTGGCAGAAATTCAAAACTTCTAAAACTCATGTGTTGGAATTAGAAACATTTTTCCATTTTTTTCAAATGCTTTTTCTTGGCAGAGGCTGTGGATTAACTCGGCTATTCCTGTTTTACAGCAGGTTCATGAAGACTAAGTGTCTTTAGTCATACCTATGTCACAGATATGAATATACACAGCAACTACAGGAAAACTTCCATAAGACTTGGCTTGCCTGAATCCCATATCACAAACCCTTATACCTCAAGGTCACACTATCCTCCAACAGCTTAATTCACGTCAGGACACAGAAATGCTTTAAATATATTTCTAATCTATCTAATCTATACCTTTCTAACACTATGTTTTAAATATATTTTTTTAAAAGGCTGTGTAAGAGTAACGTTCATATACATAAAATGATATTTGTAACTCTAGAAAACCATCATTAGATGTATATCTATAAAAGATCAGAATCAGAAATACAAATACAAAAAAAAAAATCAGAAATCTAAATAAGTGAGGAAAAAAACCCCAAAAAAACAGCAGGTAAAGAAAATGAAAGGTTATGAGTCCAATTAATTTTTTTAGTGTATACAAAGTAATTCCAGTTGCGTGACTCTTGGGTTACATTTTTTTCCCATGCAAACGAAACAACAGCTAATAAGCCCTTTCAGACCACAGCCTCACCAACTGGCTAGCAGGTGGGTGAAGTGATTCTGTCTCTCCCACTCAAGTTGAGAAAACTTTCCATCTGCTTTGTATCTGCATGAAGTGTTCACAAATGTGAAGTAATACACAGTGGACTAAAAAATAATAAGCTCAAGAAGAAAAATAATGAACTTGATCAAAACTGGAAGAACTATGAACTCACTTCCACCCTAAAGATATCCAAACAACCTAAGGACTCTATTATAAAAATGAACATCGTGCTCAGAAAACAGGAAAGAACAGCAAGACATAAATCAAATAAAAATATCATGAGGTTGTGCTTTAGAAAACTGCATGACTTGTACAACTTTTTGTGTACTGAGTTCTGTTCCTACAGCCCTTTACAGAGCTAAGTAACTCCAGGCAGCCTAAAGGACACAAAACACCCATGTGCCCATAACCAGTGCAGGTCTTGTTAGCAAGAGCTCAAGGTGGCCACCTGATGAAAAAAGTGAATTTTGACAGGTAAGAAAGAAATCAGCCATACTATGTACTTTACAAAGAATAGGAAAAGAATTTTCACGTGAATTTGAGATGAAACACAACACCAGGAAAGGTATTATGAAACGTTCGCTGTGCTGAGGTTACAAAACCTTTTTCTCAATGTAAGGTTCACAAGCACGTAGAACAGTCTGCGAAGAAATGATCAATAAGGATAAAAACATCCCCCTGGGTATCAAGAAATTACTAGATGCCATGGAGTGGCCAGCCAGAAGGGACAGAAAACTGAAAAGGAAATGGAGAATTGAAGGCTTTGACTCCTCTCCTATTTTCCTATGAGGTATTAGTGTAAAACGTGCCTGGGCTACGGCCTGGAATCAGACGTATAGTCAAGCACATCCTTCAGTTGAAGTCAGTTAACAGTAATGTACCAGAGGACAGGGATATCGTATGCACCTCCAGCAATGTGCTTTTAAATAGGATACAACAGCACTGTGACTATTTTAAACAAACATCAGCCCTAAAATCTGTAAGAAGAGATAGGCTTTGCATCTGCAACAGACATCGGCAGGTTAAACATTTTTCCTGACGAAGTATATTCTGAACACCTATGAGCATATGGTGGGCATAAAGTTTTAGCATTTTTCCAGTAGCATCACAGACATGGGTAAGAGAGAGCTGGGACCTCTATAATTTAGATTAATTGCTTATTACGGATATGAGGAGAGATGCTGCAGGAGTACTACAGCCTCAAATAACAACTGAAAGCAGCCATTTGAGCCGATGTAGTCCCCTGAGCCCTCAGGGATCAGTCGCAGAGAGCTTTACCTCTGCAGCGATGCCGGCCCCTCTCTGGCTGCTGACAGTACAAGGGTACTGGCAGGGATCTGAGTGCACGTCTCCTTGAGGAGCTGCCCTGACTCACCACCCTTTCGTATCAGTTACATATTTCTGCACTTAAGGCTACAGCAAGACCCAAACCCATTTTAAGTCTGCCTTCTCATTTTTTCTCTGTCAGTCTGTCAGAAAGCGATGCTGGACCTCCAGCACTCAGTCCCTGGCCAGCAGCACCACTGGCTGCAGGAGCACGTTACCTGCCAGCAGTGCCACTCTGCAGGGCACGAAGCAGGTGGGGAGCTGGCTGCAGCTTTTCAGCTAGGTTTGAGGTTTGAGATTAGTCAGTTTTGGCAATGGATACATGGGGGTGATCACGGATTTCCAAATCTGCATAGGACTGCTCAGCACCCCTCACATTGTCATACCTAAATCTTGGTTGTACTCAAGTTTAAGCCACCACCCGGACCCCATAGCACCCATCTGTCACCAGGGAGTGAGAAGCTGCAGAGAGGGAGAGACACTGCACTGCCTGGGAATGCAAAGGGTGCAAGGACATAGCAGCAGAAAGGTAATTGGGAAGGAGCGAATAAAAATCACCTTTGACATTCCCCTCCTCAGAAATATGCTCCATATCAAAGCCAAAGCAGCAGCCTGCCATGGGGAGCATTTTACAGAGAGCTCACCTAAAGCAGCTGTGAGAAGTCCCCTACCATGATAGCAGCCTCCTTCCTAACCCAGGCTGTCCCATGATCAGAGAGCATGGTGTCATGGTATGGATGTGTAGCCTCTGCTGCCTGCACCAGTAAAGCATATAATGGAGTAAGAGCAAAGAGAGCAAGAGAGAGACGGAGGAGAGGAATAGTGCACTGTGGTGCACTGTGGTGCTCTGTGCAGAATCCAGCAGGTGCAAACAGTACTCAGAATGAATTTGGTCTCCATTAGAGGATATCAGCTTTTACTGGCTATGAACAGGTAACTGGAAATAACGGTTCAACATTGTTTTCAGCTCTGCTGTGGTTCAACTCCCTAATTGGAAGGACAGTAAACAGGAACATTTTGCTTCTGTTTGGAATGCAAAATATGCAGCACTGGTTTCTGCAATCAAATCCCCAAACCAAAACATGACAGTCATGATTCCCAACTCCCCTATTCAGCAGATTGCTGCAGTATATCCCCACAAAATAATTATTTCCACCAATCAGTTGCCAAATAGGGGTGCAAGATGTTTAGAAGAAGCTTGACTGAGAAGGTAGTGTTTAAACAGTTGGGTTTTTTTCCAAAAAACTTTGGGGTGTTTTTTTTGTTTTCTGTTTCCTGGCAGGTAACAGATATAATTGCTTTTGTAAGTGTGTTGGTTTACTATGTGTTAAATGCTCACCAATTAAATTATTGAAACATAATTACTATGCAAGCAGTCTTCTCTCATTATCTATTTTTAGAAACAAAGCCCATTAGTATGGCTGCCTTCCTCCTCCCATCTCTGCTTTCTTTTTCACATCTCTGGAGTGGCAGAAGGAGGTAATTAGAATGGCCAGCCTCTAGCTCAGGATGCAACACAATGCCTCGGGCCAGCAAAAAGGAGGCAAGGTCCATGTCACCTGCACAGCAGGCTGCAGTATCAATGTGGTGCTTCTGACTGCCTTAGCTCCATTTCCCTTCTGTGCCTTCCCGTTCAATTGCTATGGTGAGAAGTGTGCCATGTTACAAGTAAAGGGCTGAAAGAAAAGTTTTGCTGTGTTCCTTTTTTTAAGCTTGCCTTGTGTCAGACTCTGATCTCTTGCCCACTGAAGCACCCTCCAAGACCTGGGTCTGAAGAAGCAGAGGAGCAGTGTGCATTTCTCCCTGACTCTGCCTGCTTTGTGGACAGAAGACTTTGCATTAGCATTCATGTTAAAAGTAAGTTTACATCTTTTACGTCACTGCAGTAAGAGTATGATATTTTGTGCATCATATAAACCAATTCACTTAAACTCTACTTAACCAAAGCTCTTCTTTCACCACATCCTCATTATGTCCTTAGGTGTCAACACACTCTTCAGTTACCCTCTCTCAATGAGATGACTCTTAATTCATCGTAGTGATGTTCCAGAGTGCGTTGAATAACCGGGATTATAAATGACTTTTTTTTAATGCAATTAGGAATATTGCACAGGTTGAAAATTAATTCCTAGTTAAGGCACTGATCTAACAAGGAATGTAAGTGCATTTCAGTTTGTGATTCCTACTGAAACCAAAAAGATTATTCATATGATTAAAGTTAAGGTGACTTGTCAGAGTAGAGCATAAGAGTGTAAGATATGTGTTTGGATCCAGTTAAGGAAGATACTTAGGAACATGGCTGTAACCTATGAAACACTAAGTGCTTAAAATACCACCTAAGGTCAGAAGGAAAAGGAAGATCACATGATGGCCAACTCTGCCGTCTGTGTTTTTCTCACAAACCCCTGCTCAATCTTACAATGGGTTTCATAACCCTAGCATAACAGCTTTTCGCAATTTGAATAAATAATAGCAAATCATTAATAAAAATAACAGTAATAATAATAATAATGATAACAACAACAACAACAACAACAACGGCGATAATAATAAAATCCTTCTCCCAAAGGGATAGTTAGGAAGATTTCTCTAGCTTTCAAGATTACAAAGAGCTGCAGTTGAAAGTTTAAGAAGTGGGTGAAGAAAAGTAAACAAATTCTAATTACGGAAGATGAAGAAATCAAAGACTTTTATTTATATGCAATGTAAGATCTAATATGTCACCTTGCCGCCGCATTGGTGATTATTTTCAGACTGCTGGGATTACGGATCAGTTTATCCAGGATGCTGACAATCTGCTCAAACTTGGGTCTGTTGTTTCTGTCTTTCTGCCAACAGTCCAGCATCAGCTGATACAAGGCAGCTGGGCAGTCCATAGGAGGTGGCAAGCGGTACCCTTCATCAACAGCCTTAATCACCTGCACAAGGATAAAAGTTTTTGAAAACTTAAAGGCACTTAACTTGTTTTTATCAGTTCTGTGAACCACATTAACATGGACATTCTGTGTTTAAACAAATGTGTTTATTCACTAATTGTCTTGTCATGCAATGCCGCTGGTTTATCTGCAAAGTAAACCAGGCAGTAAATTAGGCATACATAAAGGGGAGTTAAGATACAGCATATGACTTTGAGGAAGGTGAGAGTCTAGAAAGGATCTCCAAAACTCACACTTGATTGAACTAAATCCATAAACAATAGCTACAGTTAGTAAGGTGCTTGCTTAACTATGCCAAACTTCAAAAGGTCTTGAATATCTCTTGTCTGATCACCCTTAGCAACACATGCTTTCCACACTCTCTAGAGGACACTGCACTGGGCAGAAAACCAACCTATCCTCTCATGGGATATCCTGAACTGATAGATAGAAGGTCTTGTGGATGATCTCACAGGGCCAGAAAATATTTTTAAAACTTTGCACGAGGATAACGGTACACTTCCTACTGGGCAGTGCAGGCCCAATTCTTTTATCATTTGTCTAGATTGACAAAATTTGTCTAGATTATCTATCATTTTTCTAGATTGACAAAAAACGCCTAGAATTTACACTCTTATGAAGTTTTTTAATACAACACTTTCACTAGAGTATAAATACCTCTTGATCAGTCCTACTCCATCTATTGCACCATGAATAAAACCCCAATGTATTTTAAGGAGAAAATTATAAAGCCATATTCTGTTAATCTTTTTTTTTTAATGTGGATCACTTAATTCAAAAGCAGGACAAACTACTCCGAATCAGAACAGGGATAGGAAAACAGTCCATGGTTTAAGCAGCCATGAAGCAGAGGCACATAAATAGGTTAATCCTTCTGTTTCTGATTTTAATGTGATGTAATTAAAGGCATTCTACTAGTATATCAGCCTACATAATGATTCATTAATCTCCACAAACAATAGAAAAAATGTTCATGACTAATTAAAAGAAATATATAGTTTTTTGCAGAGACTTGTGATCCAGAGGTACTCATTTGAAAAGAAGTTTTCTTCTCTTTTTCCTTGTTTAACATAAAGTAGTATAGAAAATGTCTGACTACAACTATGCTACTGACTTTTTAATTTAGTGCTAGTAACAATATATACCAACCCCTTGGAAAATCCATTTGTGTTACTGACTGTACCTAAGAAAATTTGGTTCGTGAGTAACTCATGTGGAATAAATCTAGGATTAATAAGACAACAGAAAAAGAACAAAAACAGATATAATAAAAATCTTATTTGGGGAAATGTTATGCTGCTTAGAAAAATACTGGGAGAGATCCATTAATCATTTGGACTGCAGGCTTGGATAGTTTACTAATGTTGCAAAGAAGCCTGTATTGGAAGTCTTCTAATCAGATCACTCTACTTCTCTATTTTACCCATTGATTACTTCCAGAAGTATTTTGGTTTCTTTAAACTCTTGGTAGAAATGCTTTGCTTCTCTTTTTCACAAGCGCCAAGAACAATTTATTCTGTGCATTTGACATTTACAGAAAACTTCTACAGAATATTATACAAGTGGAACCAAAGGGGATCATCGGAAGTTTGGGAGGGTTTTCTAACAATAAGCTAAGGAATGTAAAAGGCAATGACCTCATTGCAGTGGAACTGTTTGAATCATCCTACAGAAAACCACCAGCATGATAAAATTCTCTAATATGTTCCTTCAGAGGTCCAAAATACCCTGCTACAAAGTTGTTGACTTTTTTTTTTAAGTTCATTAGAACTTCTACTTGACCAGGGAGATTTTGAGATTTTCATTTCTACATCTTATTCAATGTCAACATCAAAAACTCAGAGCCACCTGGTTTCATTATGCTTCGCTTCCTTTCACAGCTTGATCCTTTATTTGAGAACGTAACTCAGATAACAATATACTCACATCCTGGTTGGACATCTCCCAGTATGGTCTCTCTCCATAAGACATCACCTCCCAGAGAACAATCCCATAGCTCCAAGCGTCACTGGCTGATGTGAACTTCCGATACGCAATAGCTTCTGGTGATGTCCATCGGATAGGAATCTTGCCCCCCTAGAAGTGAAACAAAATAAAACAGTCCATTTGACTGTAATACAATGAATAACATTTTGCATGATTGATTATTTTATGTCTGAGATTCTCAATTATCATTCTATTGGTGTAAAACCCAGCGTAAGCTGGAAAATGCTATTACCATTTGTCATGAAAGCATCTTGTACACTATAGAGAGTAAAACACATTATAATGCAAAATCTACTGTAAGCATGTACATATATATATACATATATGCACACATACATATTTATGTGTAGCATAATATGCACAGATAATAATAAATGGTAAGTTAAGTATGGTTGATTTTCAGTTATAAAATGTTTGGAAACTCATAGGACAGTCAGACAGCATTAAGGGTGAAAAAGGTAGTATGAGGTCCTTGTTTGCATCCTAGATCCCTTTGCACAGCACGTGAGGGCTGGATGTGGCTATTTGTCAGGCATTTCAAGTGAATTCCCTGTTTCTGTGGAACCTGCATGGTTTCACCATGTTTTCATCCCATGTTTTCCAGGACATTCAAGGAAAATGAGGGGCCATGATGTTGGTCTCTTTTGCTAATGCCAACCCTCCAATTGCACAGGGCAGTGAGTGGGACCATATGGACAAATTTCCCATCCCAAAGCTGTCAGAGACAGTCACAGAAAGACAGATTCAGATGGGGTCATCTGTGCAGAGGGGAGAGGGCAAAAATGTCATCTGGGGAAGTGGTCTTAAACATTTTTTACAGTCACAAGAGAAGCAAGCCATCAATAAATGATGTAAACTTGAAAAGGATTAAAGCTACCATTACAATTAATATTGCAGTTAGGGGAACATCCCTCTCTGATTACGGCCACCACTTGGTGCCATAGGTCAAATGAGTAAAATGCACACAAGCAGCCTCAGGCTGAGTTTCTGCAAGATGAGAATTAGAGGAAAGAGACAATTTCCAATGGTTCCAGCTTTGGCACAGGTTTTTAAGACTGATTTGCAAGTCACACATGAGAAAACAAAGTTCTAAAAGATAGCAGTGCAAAACTTGCTAGTTAAGGTAATTTTGGAGTGAATATATTTGAATACAGAAAACTGTGAGAGTTTGAAGTTGTTTCCAGTTCCAGGGATGCACAACACGTACAGGGATATATTCTGAAGATTTCACACTAGACTAGCTATTTGAGGTACCTCTGCAACCCCCATTATACTACAGTCATACATCTATCCTCACAATAACCTTCGTGGGAAGGGATTGGTCTTATTTCCACTGAATAACCAGCAAGAAATAAAATGTAAAGATACTAATGCTCTGCCTACACTTCCATAAAGTGTACCTGCACTGAAGGTAGCCATACGCTCACCAGCTTTGGATTAACTAACTTGGATAACAATAGAAATCTGGACATTAGTGTTAATTGGAAACCTAAATACAGCCTAAATACACTGGAGCCTAAGCATCTGCAGTTTCATGGCAAGTATTGCGCAAATGAGATTAAATATAAGTAACACAGGCAGGCCTGCCTCAGGCTACAATTCAGACCTCTAAAATGTCACTAGATTTGTCTTAGAGGCTTGGCAAAGGTCAGAGAGGGAATCTATCTTGGTATACAAATTTTACAGTTCCCATCCTATTTAGCAGACTCCCTACCTTAAGCAAAAGACAAACCTACACTTCACACACAACCCTTAAAATTAGGTAAACACTGAATTTTGACAATACTTGTGGACCAACAAATAGAAATAAATAGCAGTATTTGAAACCACTGTTTCATCACGGAAGCCAGACTGGAGAGCCTGATGTCTCTCTCTTCAAAATCTATAAGATGATGTTCTTTATTCTCAAAAAGTACATTGTATTTTCTATTCACTGGAAGTTTATTCACAGTTCCCAGTGCTGCTCTGTAACAGTACTGAGAACACAAAAGTGATTATTTTTTTTCCTCATACTCTATTGATAAGCAATATTATACCCCCTTTACAAATGTCTAGGGTCCCTCAGGGAGGCCAAGACACAGCCAAGAAATGAGGAAAGCTCTCCTGTGTCCCAGTGTTTTCACAACAAATCCACTTACGCTTTTAGATGTGGGGATGATAAAGAAACCAATCCCGCCTTTCCAATGTTTTTTCTACGCATACTAGTAGAGTGAACTTTGATTTCCAATAAAGAATGTCAGTGCTGGGGGAAAGCCATATCCTAAATTTACACAAACCAACCCCCACCACCGCGAAGAGAAAGAGCTTCCTAATCAAACGTCTCCCGCTCGTCCCACAGGTTCAGAAGACGCCCGCAAAACCGTGCGGACTCGCAGCGCAGCGGCCAGGCCCGGGTGCCTGACTGCTGCCCGCCAGCACAGAGGAGCGGGCTGGGGGGGCCCGGGCTGGGGGTCCCAGGCTGGGGGGGGGGGCAGCCCTCCCAGCACAGACCTGCCGCCCACCTCAACTGCCAGGACGGAACTGCCCCCGCGCCACCCGAGGCGTGAACTGCAGAGGACTTCTACAGATCAACCCCGACCCTGCGGCCCGCGTCTGGAAATGAACGTGCAGCTTGTGGGGCGGCTGCAGCCCAGGCCTGAGGGGCCGCCAGCCAGCCCGCCCCGTGGCGGGTGGGGGCTTCCGAGCTCCATCCCCCTGCCAGAGCTCCCACAGGTCAGCGTGTCCAGCAAGGGACCAAGCCAGACCAACGCCGGTGTTCCGTTCGAGACGAAACATTTCCAATTCCTGGCCAGGAGGAGACGTAAAAGAGGGAACTATCGATCCTTGCGGCGGCTGATAGCTTCAGTAGATCCTGGTTGCTTCCTCGGTAGCACTGCCAGCCCAGGCAAGGCCCAAGCCACCTCTCACCTCTGCTGAGCCCTCCCCTTGTGCCCGGAGGCCTCGGCGCTGCTGGGAGAGAGACCTCCTGTGCCAACCGATCCGAGAGAGATCTCTGAGGCGTTGTCAGTGGGCTCGTGGAAACCTAGCCAGGCCCGGCCTCATTCTCCAGCAGTCGCTATGGCTACTTTTTGAATAGAGGGAGGGCAGAAGGTACACCTGCAGCGTGCCACATAGGAAAGCCCTCAAGGCAGGGAGTAGTTATGTTCTTCTCGCATCAGCGTAGTGGCTGGTTCTGTGAAACACAGAAGTATCATTTTGGCCTTTTCAGAATATTACTCTAAAAAATCGGAATTTCCATGGGTGACGTCAGGCGCACTTTCTAAATTTCATGTTAAGATACGAAAATGGAGCTCTTCTTGCAGAACCCTAGAGAAATAATTGCCAGACGTCACATGGAGAAATGTGCTCGTGGCTAGAACATGAGCACTTTAGGCAAGGGCAGGAAATATCGTATTTGATAGGAGGTCTTTAGCTTTATAATCTTATGGAAAAAGTCAGTTATACAATTGGAGAAACACATTTACACAAAATGACACTAATTAGTCTCTTAACATTTGGGAACTGCTTTATTGCAGGGTAAGGAAGATTATAAACTCAATAAAACAAAGTTCTTCTGGCTTTGTTTTAGTGAAGGTACGTCAACCCTAGATTCTGTTACAAGGAAACAAATTTCTTTGCTAAGTCTCAGCTGTAACTCTATACAAGCCTACAGATACACGTAGCATAACCATAAATGAGTGTGAAATAAGGAGAGCATTAAAATGTAGCTAAAAAAGAAATCAACTGCCACTGAATAGAGTGTAAAACTACAATTTTGCTATTCTGCTCCCTAATTTGTCATAAAAATGTCAATCTTTTCTTTGTGTTTAAAAGGGGACTTTGTTGACTTGTTTTTTTAATAATTTAAGAGCAAGAACAGCAAAAACCCAAAGTACTGGTAAATATTTTTTAGACAAATAAGCATTTTAGCACAAAAACAATTTCCCCCAAAGGATTATGCAACATTCACATTTTAGCAGATGTCCAAATATCAATATATACAGAAAATCTGAGAAGTCATTTCAAACCAAATGCATGGTTTTCTATTGCTATTAGCTTTGAAAATTATAAGGCTTGCTGTAATTCAAAAAGTCTACTTTGAAATTCCATGATCATTCAGCATTAGAAAATCCCTTTTCACTTCTCTCCACCATTTTTGAGAAATACAGATCTCATCTGAACACATATCACATATCTGCTTTGCCAGAAATCAGGATATTCTTTGCAATATCTTTTGCCAGGAACAAAAGATATCTTCCATAATTTACTTTTGCATAAATTAAAACAAACACTTGCTCCTAGACCACAGAGCTGGAGCTGGGAAAACTAAGCTCCCATGCTTGTTTCTTTACTCGTCTCTTGTTTTTTACCCCCTTTCCCCAGTCTCCTGATATTTAAAAGTGTATCATGATACCTGCTCTGTAAACTGCTGTGATGAAAGTGCTAAGAAATCCTACCTGTTGTTTTTTTTTTTTTTAAATTATGCACTGTATGTCCATTAGGCTTTCATGCAATTTAATCTTGTTTATCTGCTATCTCTGTTGTTTACCTTCCACTGGAAAATCTGAAATTCTAGTATTATTGGCTGGTATTACTGGGCTCCTACCCTTCAAAATTAGTACTATTGGGACTGGACATGTTAGACAAACTTGGTAAAATGAAAAATCATTATAGATATGCCTAGGAAAAAGGTTTGCCCAGATTTATTTGATACAGGCTTATAAAGAGAAATCTACGTGTGCATGCATCAATAGCTACTAGTAATATATTTACTGAATATTTTCTGAAGATAAATACAAGCTTTATACATTTTTGTCATGGTATCCCTTTAAGGGCATGCTCGTCATGAAGCCAAATAAGCTGCCTGGATTTGAGTAGAAGGAAAGCATTAGTATTAGAAATTGTAGGAGTTTGTTATTGCAGCTCAAAATCCCAGGCAGTCTACATCAGAGAACCACTCTCAGGGTTTGAAATTAGTGAGCCAGCAGTAACCGAAAGTTTTATCTGCTCTAGATGGAGCTGTGATTCCTACAGTATCTGGCCATTCAGCATAATTCATCTAAAGTCAATGAAGTCCTCAATTTATTTCTAGCACGTCTGGCACTCCAGCACAAGGCAGCTGTTTCCAGGCCTTCATAACCCATTCCAATATTCTGATTTATAATCTGTTACAGGGTGACTGCCACAGGCACCTAAGCCACAGGCCTGGGGAGAGGGAATCAAGAAAAATGGATTCTAACAGAATTATTAGAAGAACTTCACAGGAAAACCTGAAGGTAAAAGCCTGACATTAATTCATTACATGATGACTTAGGCTAGTTCAGGAGATATCTTACTGGTACAGAACAAGATGGTTTCATGTGAGTGAGATGAGCCTGACTTACCCTCTTAAGCACCTGAAAATTACCTGATGCTACTTGTTCATCCATTACTAATTAATATTTTTATCTTTACATTATCTCTTTCTTGAGTGGTAAATTATAACAGAACACTGTTTCTGTCCCTCGCGCTTATCAGGCAAGAGAGTATGTGGGATTTTGTTTCCTTTTTTAGCACTCCCTTCAATACACTCAAACTGTATTACCATGTTTTTGCATATATAGGAAACAAAGGAACCACAACAAATTTCTGTCAAGGACCAGTTGCAATAATGTGTGCAGGAGGACCTCTGCACCCTTCTCTATGGCACACAATGGAGCAGTGCCTTGCCGTGTACTCCCTGTTCCAGCACTGTTAAGTGGGGGAACAGGCTACCAGAATACCTGCTATCAAAGCACAGTATTTTTTGAAATTATGTAGTTTTAATGAGAAGTTATCCATGCAAATATAATAACTGGACAGTGTTTTACATTGAAATGCCATGAACACCCGTGATGTATCCAGCTATGCGCTTAAATAGTCAAAGTTTGTCTACCAATTACCCAAATATTATGCTTTTGAGAGATGTAATTACAGTCCCTCTACACGTGTGATGGCTTAAATTTACTTCCAGTTCATGCTGTATCATTAGTCCACCTACTTGTCATACAGACATCTAAAAATAATAAGAATAATAAAGATCAATTTGACAATGACATTTTTAATACAGTCTTGGCCTTTCAATTAAAAGTGAATAGGTACGGAGAATGTAGATAATTACAGTACATCCCCTCTGGCACAAAGACTCTGTAAAAAAAAAAAATCAGTCAGCCTGATTCACATGTTGGCTTCTGCTTCTGTAAGCAGGCAGACCACAGGTTGCCAAAGGCTTTTGTGGTATCGAGTCAGCGACAATAATTCAGGAGGTAAAAAATGACCCTGTCAGGTAGCAAAGTTTTCTTACAACTCCTGATTCCCTGTATTTCACATATGCATCTGTGATCTTCACATTATCTTTCTGAGCTCTTGTACAATAGCATGAATATCACAGATTACGTATTAATATATAAAGGGATACATACATAATTGATATATAAAAGGATACACATTCATATTCTTTATGCAAAGCTTCAGACACAGCTGCTGAGAACAGAACAACATAAAATTTCACCTAGTCAGTGGTGTGTATTGAAAGCCTGAAGGGCTGACTGGGCTTCTTGGGGGCAGACCAATCCTGAGTTGCAATGATGAATTAAAGCAATGGAATCGTTCTCAGGCTTTGACATTTACAGGCAGAAAATAGAGGTAAAAGAGGAGACTAAATAGATAAAACATCTATCTTTGCAGCTAACTCTATAAATTTCCCTAGTACCACTGATACTAAATAGAGAACTGGAAGTGGGAAGCAGTGGAAGGGAGGCAAAACTCTCTACCCATTAATATAATATGCACTCTTTACTGTTTGAATGTTTGGAATTGCAGTTATAATTTGGATTTAATAACATAATATAATTTGGATGTCTCTTTTGAAAGATCTTACTGAGTAGTTTTCATCCTTTAGTTGTAAGGGCATGAAATTGTTTGGGACGATGCCATTATGTTAAAAAGTGGCACTATTTTTGTCTTGGTTTTGTCATATGGGGGGTACTGGTGGATGAAAAGCTGGAAATGAGCTGCCAATGTACTTTCACAGCCCAGAAAGCCAGCTGTATCCTGGGCTGCATCAAAAGAAGCATGGCCAGCAGGTCGAGGGAGGTGATTCTGCCCCTTTCCTGCACTCTGGTGAGACCCCACCTGCAGTACTGTGTCCAGTTCTGGGGTCCTCAGCGCAGGAAAGACACAGACCTGCTGGAGCGGGTCTAGAGGAGGGCCACAAAAATTATTAGAGGGGTGGAACACCCCTCCTATGAGGAAAGGCTGAGAGAGTTGGGGTTGTTCAGCCTAGAGAAGAGAAGGCTCCACAGAGACCTTATTGCAGCCTTTCAGTACTTAAAGGGGGCTTACAAGAAAGACGGAGAGAGACTTTTTGGTAGGGCCAGTAGCGACAGGACAAGGGGTAATGGTTTTAAACTAACAGAGGGTAGATTCAGACTAGATATAAGGAAGAAATGTTTTACAATGAGGGTGGTGAAACACTGGAACAGGTTGCCCAGAGAGGTGGTGGTGGATGCCCCATCCCTGGAAACTTTCAAGGCCAGGTTGTGTGGGGCTCTGAGCAACCTCATCTAGTTGAAGATGTCCACACTCATTGCAGGGGGGTTGGACTAGATGACCTTTAAAGTTCCCTTCCAACCCAAACTATTCTACAATTCCATAATTCTAGAATTAGTGCTTGCAAAACACTAGGAGTAGCCTAGGAAATGGTCCTGTGTTTTGAGATATGACTAAGCAGCAGGAACATGAACTGCCCAGCTTTCCACCAGTGGACTGCAGATCTGTTTCACACTTGTGCTCCCCAGTGTTTTAAGCTGGGGATCAAATATGCCCCAGGGACACACTACCTGGACATGTATACAAGATTCACTTCAAAGGAAACTTGAGCAAAAAGATGAAGAGCAGATAGCCTTGTCTTTCTCTCAGAGTCAAGACGGGGCAGAGATATATTCAACAACTACTTTTGAAGGAAATCAGATTTGTCCTAGTTTGTATTTGAAGGTTTTAATTATCTGAGCATCTTCCTGCAGCAGTTTGCATATACACCGTAAATGCCAGATGGAGTTTACTGAACACAGATGATTACACTTCACAAAATAGCTTCTTTCCATTTGATTTTACTATCTAAATGTAAATAGGCAGGTAGACTTAGAAAATAGGTGGCAGAAGGAGAGGAAGAAAAAAAAAATAATCAACACTGCAGTTGGCCATAGGAAATCCACATGTAATACTGGCCAGAAACACCGACACCTTGGTTTGTCCTAGCCACCTGCAGATATAAGTCACTGATGTACTCTTCATTTTCAGGGAAGTGTGCTTCCCTTATAAAGCTGTGTGCTGTGCAGTTTGGTGGGGAGCTAATTTTTCATCCCTATACAAACTTTTCATCTAAGTTAACTAGGACATAAAGGTGTCTTCCACTCTTAGTGCGAGTACACAAAATGCCATTACTAAATTATAGATTAGTTTGCATGCCCAGATGATTTTTGGAATAAGAGAATTGAACTTCAAAGCCTGGCAGAGGTATGTGTCTGAGCAGAAGAGCACGAGCCAACCATGCTGGGGGTAGGAGGAGGAATAGAGACTTCTCATCCGTGGAGATATTAACAGAAAGGCATGTGTAAGAAACATGAGATAAATATGCTATGCTTGGTGCTGGGGATTAGTATCTCATTATGGGCTTCACGTTTAAGGAAAATGCAGTTAAGTTGAAAAGAATCTGAAGGAGACTAGCGAGAACAGTAAGTTTGGAAAAATTGCTTAAAAAATAAAATAATGGAGGGATGCGTGTGAAGATGACAGCAATCATATGCATGTAAGCAGCTGCTTTAAAGGGGAGATCGATCACCTGCCTATGGGCAGTTGTGTTAGGACACAGAGTAATTGCCTTAGCTTGCAAAAGTACATCCTGGGGGAGGAAGGTTAAATATGAGACTAGATAAATACTATATCTAAAACTGTTTACCTCAGGGACAGTAACACCTATTACTTTCACAGGAGTTTTATAGAAGAGGGCAGGCAAGCATATCTGACATGGCAATACACGTCTGGCTGAACTACAGACAATTTTCTCTTGAGGAACTCTTGCATTATATTAATATTTACTTATGAATGCTGAACCTATACTAAGCATGAAAACTGCTTTCTCCTACTACTGTCTCTTTATATTAACTATGAGAGATCTCTGCAGTTTTCTGAAGTGGTATATACTGCATATTTCTAACAACATGCCAAAGCTTATCAGAGGTCAAAGAAAGCACTGAAAGGTCAAGTGAAAAATAGAGTCTTTATGCCTGATAAGTTATGAAGGTATGATTGATAAATACATATCTATAAAGGTATGTGTATATAATGTATATATAATGTTTAAGAAAACAGCTAGGTTTTCTTTACTCATTTGTCAACATGTTATTTTATTTCAATCAAGAAGAAGATAGCATGCACAACTACCACAATAATTAATTGTTCCTGTCAGTGATCAGGAATGAAGGAAGCCCTAGAAAACCCACATTAAGATTTTGCTGTTACATTCTCCTCTAATCAGGTTTGTATAGTGAAGTGGTGACAATTACTAGGCATCACTGCAAATTTCACCTAAGATACGGGATATGAATGCCATTTTTTCTGAAGTTAATAAAATCCACTTGCAATAGGATCAAAGTCAGCAACCAGACATCCCAGTGTAATAACTACATACACAAAGCTAAATATATGCCTTCAAGGTTTCCACAATAAAACAGAAGTCTTATTCAACTGAGAACAAGATGTGCAGCAAAGCTGTATTTAGAAGACACTGTGGCTTTGCTAAGGCTTTAAGTCAACAGTGTAGCTTCCAGGTAGCTTTTCAAGCTGGATGAAATCCAGAAAAGAAACAAGCAGCAGCTGACACTATGGGCAGTCCCCAATCTGCTAAAAGCTTCTCTATCTCAGGACAAAACAGTCAGAAGTAAGTCTCCTCCTTGATATCATTACATCTCCAAAAGACAGGTACCACTTTGTATATATGATATAATAAGGAGAAAGTATAGGAGGCGTATTACATTGTTAAGCAAGATTTCTTTTTTTGTTGTTTTACTCAAGATTTTACTCAGTTAGGGGTACAACAGCAGGTATAACTGATACACCCTTGCAGAACAGTGATATCAGTATGCTCCACTCAGACAAATTATTGAAGGGTAAGATTTTTTTTACCGGGTGGGAGCTAAATCAGCAGTGTAACAAAACCTGCTCGAGGCACACATGAAGTCTTACATTATTGTGTGCCAAATCAACTGAGGCCTTAATTGTGGTATTCACTCCTTTACACACCCAGCAGAAAGAAACTGAACCATGAATTTTGCATACTTTAAGAAAAATAATCTACCAACAGAAACCATATTTTTTTGCCTTTTATCTTCTCTGAGACATGGATTAAAAAATAGCTGCGATGAGCATATGGTTTAAGGTCTCTGCAATACAGAGTATAAGCCTCAGGGACTCCCTCAGATTTCAGTTTAACTTTGCCACAACCAACAAGAATTTTAAAAGGATAAACAAACACAGAAACTCACCCTTGTGGTGTAAGCAGCTTCTGGGTCATCTTCCAGTACACGAGAGAGACCAAAATCTGAGACTTTGCATACCAAGTTACTATTGATGAGGATATTACGAGCAGCTAGGTCTCGATGGACGTAACCCATATCTGACAAATATTTCATGCCAGATGCGATCCCTCGAAGCATGCCTACTAGCTGGATGACTGTGAACTGGGCATCATGTTTCTGTAAAACATTTGAAATGAACAATTTCTGAAATGACAAGTTCCTCCTTGCACAGAATTTTTGATGAAGACCCTGGAAGCTCCTCAACTGAACAGCTCGTGAGTCAGGGGTCACGATTTAAATGCCACACATGGAACTACTTTGATCTGCGGAGGATAATCTCCCAATCAGCCAAGGGAAGGGGACAGATTTTCGATTCAGATAAAAATGCATTTTTCCCATCCTTGCTGTCAGCAGAATTTTAATTTCCTAGATGGAACCTGTGTGAAAGCAGTATGTAAATCTAAGTTGTGTGTACTCATGAGACTGGAGTGTCAGGACATTAGGGAAAGAGCTGCCCAACTTCTCTGAAAAGCCATAGGATTTGTTAATGAAAATCCCAGCCTGACCCAATGGACTAATGAAAGCTTTCTATTACACAAGCATTTTTTTTAACAAAAGCAAATGCTGATCTGATTCAGTGGCTTTCAAATTCCATTAAATTTAAACTCATTCCTCAAAATTTTCAACTTCAGGAACACAAAAATCACTTAAACACATTGTGACTTAGCTTAGAAACAAATAGTTGCATATATTTCTAATTGTCTACTTCTAGACACATGTTTTAAATCTCCCAGCTCTTACTAGTGCTGTTTGTTAACATCTAGCTTTGATATTGATAAACGGATACATAGAGGACAGGACAACAGCACATCCTAGTGCTGCTCTCAAATGGATCCCTCAGTGCTGTAAATGTATCATCATGGGCAGCTCTCCAGCTCTTCCTGCTGCTTCTTCCAGAATTTTATTAAATACATGGGAACTGGCTCGGCCATGTGGGGTGAGTTCACATGAATCAGTCTGCAAGAATGATTGCATTCATTTCATTTTTGATTAATATACTTAGGGGCAATATTAGCACTGTAAACATGAGACAAATATCTGTCACAGTGGATGCTTAAATAGCCTCTCAGTATTCCCCCTCACGAAGAAATTCATTATTACGGAAGACCCTCAACAGTTCCCTGTTATGAAACCTTCTTTAACTAGAGCCAACACAAGAGGATCTATATAGACCCTGCAAAAGATTTAGCTAGAACTCAGAAGGTTTCTAACCATGAAAGGAATGAGATGTTCAGATAGCCTTTCAATGGCAATGGGGAAAGCAAACTAACTAGTTTTAAAAGACATTTATAAAAAGGGTTATATGGCCTGAGTTGCCTGTGATATTAATGAGTCACAAGGTTCTTATCTATGTTTCCACAAAACAGTAGTAACCCCCCCCAAACCCCACACTCAAATGAACAAACAAGCTGAACAACTGTTTTGTACAGTCAGAAATTATTCTCCTTTCCTCAGAGCTTTCTTCAAGGATTTTCAGCCTAAACAATATGTATATAGTTCAGTACAGATATATTTCATTCAGATATACTGACACATTATTTATACATACTTTACATGCTCCAGTGAACATCATAACATATATAGTACATACTGAAACCAAGGCTGACGATATATCCCTTTTCAGGGTTAAACATCTAGTTGAGTGTTATGAATTTGGGGGATAATGTCATTCAACTGTGGCACAACCAAAGCAGTCTCCCATCCATGGCTGAGTTTGCCCTAACAAATTAAAATTAAACTAGTGTTTCCCCTCAGATGGGATTTCATTTCTGCTACACTTCTTGTTTTGCCACAAGTAAATCTTGGTGACACAAGGAGCGTTCACATTTTTTTAGGCTCACTACCAACTCTGACAGAAAACAAAGATAAATCAACAACAGTATTAGTATGTCTAAGATTGGGGAAAGAAAATAGGCCAATAAAGTTTGCTAGCAAAACATTTCAAATACCCTCAGGCAAGGGGTTATTCCCTAAACTTTTCATATTTAGGGAAACAGCTCTTGGCTCAATACTATTGGTTTACTGATAAAATTTCCACAAATCTGTTCACTTTTGGAATTGCTTGGTAAGACATACAGGCTGCCAACCAATAAGCACAACTGTGTTACGGTAATAATTCAGCCCTCAGAAAAACAATTTCCATTTTTGTGTGCCAGAATGCTGTTTTGGTTTAGTTTGGTTTGGTTTTTTTTTATTATTGATGTGACATACTAATAAAACAAAAATGTTCTTCATTGGAATAATACTTGCTGCAAGCAGTCAAAATGGACTAGGAGACACCCACCTGGCTTTCTGAGCACATCACAATGCACGCAAACCCGAATGGAAATAATGAAATATCAAGCAACAAGAGCTGATGATGGATCAGAGTACAGTGGCAGCAAATTCGTAACAAATTCAGAACAAGAGCCAATTTTGCACCACGTAGTTCTCTATTGCACTTACCCGTAGGAAGCTGTCCAAGGAACCATTTTCCATATATTCAGTTACAATCATAACTGGTTTACCTGCAAATATATTACAGGGGTCAGGCATTTAAAAGGAATACATAATGATCAGTAAAACCAGGCATTTCAGAACTGTCCCCAAATCTTCCAAATCCCAAGGATAATTTTACATTTAGAAAGAAAGCAAAAGATGCATGGGCAAAACCAGCTCTGTCCACAACGTAATTGTGATTCCACTGACATCAACAGAAATAACAGTCATTTCAGCATATACTGATACGATTTTTAACAGCTCAAGTCCCAAGAAACAAAGTGAAGCATCCTGCACATTCACTATACGGTGTCTTATCCATCACTGCTGAATATGATCATTCACATAATCGTTGAATTTATGCAATGAAGTAGGTGTATTCTGGCATGTATTTGTCCCCAGGCCCCCTCTGGGAAGGAGCTGCAGTTTCTCTCCAGAGGTGCCCTGGTCTGCACAACGGAGGTGCAAGGACTGTGGAGCGGTGCTCTACCACGTAGGCACAGTCAGTATGTTCCTCAGATACTACGGTAAAGGAGAGATTAAATAGCTTACGTGGAGGCAATAGCAAAAACCTCTCCCTCAGGAGGGCATTTACAATGCATTTAAATCGTAGAGCTTCAGTATTTTCCTAGTATAACCTGAGGAAAACATTGGGGTGGGGATAGAGATGGAATAAAAGTAATACAGGGCATTGGAAAGAGAAGCAGAGCTGTGACTCAGCCACCTTCCACTGTTGGGGGTTAGCCCTCTTTCCAGGCAGTCCTGCCTCCCTCCGCGGCGGGATTGCCGATAACACGAACCTCCCCTCCTGCCAAGCACAACTTAGCTGGGAGCCAAACACGCTGCATCCACGGGGCAGTGGCACGCTCTAAAGAAACAGTCCTGCATCCTTGAAAAGCCTCTAATATCTTTCAAAACTTGTATGTGCAGATTCAGATCAGTTTGTGAAACCATTCTTTCTACCCTAAGGTATTTTTGTAACATAACCAAGATTTCATA
This sequence comes from Astur gentilis, assembly GCF_929443795.1. Classification (NCBI taxonomy): domain Eukaryota; kingdom Metazoa; phylum Chordata; class Aves; order Accipitriformes; family Accipitridae; genus Astur; species Astur gentilis. The sequence goes on along the minus strand of NC_064900.1, from coordinate 13,359,938 downwards.
TGCAACTCTGACATGTTGGAGAGAAATGAATGCAAAAATTAATGTGATGACGGTGAAGTTTCCAGACAAAGGTCATTGCCCTGCTAATATTTTACCATCGTATGGATTTTATTATTTCATAATATTTTCTAAAGCTTTGTTTATTTTCTCTTTGTGGTAGAGTGAGAGGTGGGTAAGAGCATGAAGTTATTTAAAGAGATGAATTATTATTTCACATATAATACAGGAAGGCATCTGACCGTAAAAGCATGACAAAGGCCTGCATATTGTATAGCAGGCACGGTGATATTTTAGCTTTTAAAATTAAACAGCATGAGGCTTGAAAGAGGTACCCAGTATAATTAGAAGCAAGAAAGCCATTAAAAAAGCAAAGTAAATGGTAACGACTTATTTTTTTGTTTTTCAGAAAATACAACTTCTACCAAATAGAAATTCTTAGAAGAGAAATATTGATTACAAAGAATGAGTTTAATATAATAAAGAGAAAATCCTTTGTCCTCTTTGTATGGATTAATAGGTTAAAATATTTTCTTTTGGCTGTGCAAATGATGTGTTATACTGTGGGAATCACGCTAATGGGTAATCGACTCTGTCATCCATTAACTAGTAGGAACAAACTCTTTATCCAAAACATTAATCTTGAATTATATAGGATATAGTACAGATAAAAGACCTAATGACGTAAAACCTCAAAATGATTTCTGTTGCTTCCTTACTCTTGTTACCAAGAAATATGCAGTGCAAGGAAAAGTACCTAACTTACACCGTGTGTATAACATTAACCAAAGGCGTTTCTGATAACACAGAGAAAATGCTGCTGGATCTTTCAAGTAAAGGGCAGCGCACCAGTAGGGCTATCCAAAAATTTCTACGATAAATGCACGTACTTTGAAACCAGGAGACAGTTGCCTGGTTTCTGTATAAACTCAGTCAATTTTATGACACATCAGAAGACTGAAATTAGAGTAAGAAGATATGTCTTTCAAATTATTGAGAGCATCCTCCTGCCTTGCTCACCCATACGCAGAAATCCCCAAGTGAAGGGTTTCATTCTTGTTCAGTTGGAAATATGTCCATAATAAGAAGCATATGCTCTGAAGCAATACGGTGCACTTTTAAAAGAACATTCTGCATTCATTTATCAAAGCACAGCCGTTTATACACGATAACAACTTGTGTCAACAGTGTTGCCGAAATTTATTATACTAACAGGCTACAAATTGCTGTAAATTATTAGTAAACTAGGCAGAACATGTGCGCTGGTTATTAAGACTACTGCCTACAGCGTGCCCAGGAGACTGGTTGTAGTGGCAGGAAAAGGCAGAACAGAAATCAATGTGAAGCAGGGGAACAACTGTGTGCTGGAGCAAGGGACTGAAGTCTTATCTGGTGGGTGCACCTCCTTCGTACTGCCAGTGGGTTGTCCCACTGGCAAACCAGAGCCACCCCAGCTTGAGAACCTCTCATACCAAATGGTCCTGTTGTAGGGATTGTGACAACTGCAGTTATTAGGAGTTGTTTCAGAGATCGGCTTAGTATGAAAAGCTAGATCATAGCTAAGGGCTGCCTGTCAAAAAGAATTTGGTTAAAGAAGAAAAGATTGTATTGCCTGTTTGTCATGCATTACCTGTACGGAGAGTGATCCAGCAAATACTCCACGGGCTCTCTACTGACTGTACATAAACTGACGCTTTTGAGTGTGATTTAATAGCTATCATTAAAAAATATGAGCACTTGCTAATTTGTTATTACACTATATTGGTTTGGTTTAAAAAAACCCAAACCCCACAGCCTTCTTGTCCTTCTATCACCCTACAGAATGTTAAAGAAACTAAATTATTATCTTGCATTTATGCCATATAATTTTACCCAGTAAAATGGATACAAATAGGTTCAGAGCAGTTTTCTCAACTCCTGTATTTAAGCTATCTGGAGAGGGTGTTGTATCCCTGAGGCTTTTATTGACTTCAGCTGGGAATATTCAGAGCTTGCTCTCTCATACTGTGACAGGCAGCTGGCACTCCCAACCCCCCCGAAACAGACAGCAGTCTGCTGTGAATACAGCTGAGTAGCAAACTTACTAATAGTCACTTAAACAGAATACAGACAGAATTAGTAATGCACATTCAAAAGCAATGCACAAATTCCTGTGTGCACAGCAATTAAATTATTTTCTCAAGTGCCACAGGAATACAAAATGTAACAAAACAGACTTTAGCTCAGCTGTGTACAGACTGATGCTGGTGTTTCAAGTAATTTTGGGACTGCAAATCTTACTCTGAATGTACAGAGTGTGTGTCATTAAAAAAGCAAGAGACAACTTGGATTTATACAGGCAGACCTGGCAGCCCTTTCCTAATGGGACTGCGAGACCTAAGCTGAAGAATAACTTCTTTGTTATTTAAATCAGCAAAACAGACTTTCATGAATCACACCTAGAAAAAGCATTATTATTGTAATTATGTCTCTTCATAACATACAGGGTTTTACATACCTTTCACTAGTTATTTTTAGACACATTCTTGTGGGTTTTTTATTTCATATAATTTGTTGCAGTAAGCTATGAAATTCTTTCATACTTCTCTATGTTTGTGAAACCTTGAATCACACAATTTTTAAAAAAGATTCCTTAAAACCATCTACTTAACAGCAATGTATTCAGTATACTTCTACCCAGTTAAACTGGAAATATCCTCAGCACATTCCAAGCAGTTCACTGAAATGGCAAGGAGCTGCTTTGCCAGCAGTCCTCTAGGATGAACTAGGAAACATCCTACCAATTTTTTCGACGCCCCTGAAAAATCTCAGAGCATTCCTGAAGTATTTTTAAGAATACTTCATATAAAATCTTGTTGATCTCCCACTTAATAACTACTCATTAAATTTATCACCTTATGCTGCGATGGCAATTTAGGAAGTGTAGCTGAAGTCTCTGAATTTATGTCTTGCAGAACAAGCCAGTTTTGGTACTTCATGCAACCTCTCTCTTCTACTACCAACTATTTCTGCCTTTCTACCTCAAGGTAGAGGACAATCAGCAGCACAAGCAATGAAAGCCAGAACTTGCCTAAATGAGGCAGCATCACCAGCACCAAATCCCATCAGCTGCTCATAAAGAGAAGAGCATGCAGGATCTGGGTGGTTTTGAGGAGACTACCGTGGCTGCCATGGGGAAGATAGGCTCTAAAACCGACACCACCGTTCAGGAATGCCTGTTACAACTTGCTGTTATCTTAACAAAAGTGGGGCTGGAGAGGGTTCTTCAAATATGTTACTTTTCCAGGAAGGTACCACATGTGGATGGAGGTTTCAATTACTTTTTTTGTCTCAAAAAGAGAAGGTGATTTATTATTATAAACATAGACAAAAATATGCTTTAACAAAAAAACCCAAACACCCAAACCCCAAAACCCAAACCCATAACAAAAACACGCAAAGGCAGACTTAGCAAATGTTGATTAGTACATATATATTATCAAAGAAATAAAATCAATTTTACTACTGACAGCTTAAAGCCCCCTATTTTTATTTTTGATATTTTTACTAAGAGGTATAAATTCTGGAGGATCAGGATCTTTAAAATGCCTCATACCGGTACATACCGAATATCACATGGAATATTTTCACTGCATGAAAATCATGTAGGAGAAAATTTGGACTTATTAATTTACTAGTATCAGTTGCTGTAGCCAGGTAGGCTGTTCATTAATTTGTGCTAATAATAAAATCTGATGATTTACTTGAAAGCAGAACATACTGCTTCAGTGCAATTAGGAAACCTTATGACATCAGACTCCATGACTCCTAACAGATTATCAGGAAGTGCCTCCTGGCCACTTGGTAGCAATTTGTAGCTCTGGAGTTTATTAAAACTTCCAGTTTATTACTGAGCTGCAGTGTTCTTCAGAAATGCTCCTTTTTCTCCATGTTCTCTATATTTTTTTCAAGCATACTATTTTTATTCCCCAATTTTTCCCAGCTCAGCAACCCAGGGTCTTGTTTCTAAGTTCTCAGCAGCCTGAGAGCAGCAAGACAGTGAAGGTCCTGCAGCTGCACTGTGGGCAACTGCCTCCGACACCATTCTTCATTGGATCCATCAGCATGGGTTTAGCTGGTGCTTTCACGTGGGTAACTTTTTTCCTGCTTTTGAGGAAATACAATATACATTGCAAAAGCCAAGCTATGTGTTTTTGCTGTTTTGCTTTTGAAGGCTATTTGGTACATATTGACAGGGTTGTAACATAAACATTTCTGGAAGGGTTTGCAGAGTGTAAACATGGATGGTTCAGGTTTTTTACTTGCTTTTGCTCTTCCTTGAAAGATCAGCAAATATCGCAGAATACTTGAGGTTGGAAGGGACACTTCCGGTGACACTTCCCATGCAAAACAGATGCCCCCGTCATATCTTACTTTTAGTGACGACTCCCTCTAATCGAATGATATTAGGGTGGTCAAACTGTCCCATGATGCTTGCTTCTCCCAGGAAGTCCCTCCTTTGTTTTTCTGTGTAGCCAACTTTCAGGGTTTTGATAGCCACTGAAATTTCCTTTTTAGATGGTAGCTTTAGGCGCCCACTGCACACTTCTCCAAATTCCCCTAAAAAAGTGGAAAAATAACAAAAGATGAAATGTAGTTATTTCACAGGGATTTAAGAAAGAAGACTTAGCATTCAGCAAAAGTCCCTGAAGTGTGATGTTTACTGGTGGGCCACAGACTGGAGCTCCAAAGGAGGCCTTCAGAAAACTACTTAACATTTCCATGCTTGGGTTCTCCAGCTGTCAAACTGGACAATGTGCCTTATTTACACTGCATATCCAGATGACTGCAGAGCAGAGGAATGCATAAATGTCACCAGAAAATCCCCTTTTTGTTTCAGTTGTTGCACTTTGAGACAATAGTAGGAGGGCTGATTAACGCAGAAGTATCAGAATAGTCATGCATCCTTGTGAACATTACACTCTTCATTTCTACCAGACAGAGATAGTCCAATTCCCAATTATTTTACTTATTTCAGTTGAAGTAGCAAGATAATTCTTAACAAAAGAATTTATCTACACAGCTACAAAGAAAAAAGAAATCCATACAGATTGTCTTTGTTCCATCATTATTCAGATTGATCTAATCATGCAAATATCTACTGTCACTATGGGCTATGGAACCTGATAGTCCACCATTAATATTGTGCCCACCGTATATTGCATGAGATCCCTAAATAGGAAACAGCAGATATCACTGCATGTTTACTTTTATACAACGTGATTTTTCCTTTGCTACGTAACATCCAAGAAGAGTGCACAGGGAAGATTATCTTAGCATTCAAATGAGCAAGTATTAAATATGTTGAAAAATTGCTGGAAGAAAATACTCACTTGAAAATTTCTGTATTTACTGATTACAGAAAGCATACAAGGAAGCTTCAGTATCTTAAAAAATATTTGAGCAGCAACTGACTTTTGATTCTCAGTTATACAACACCCCATCTTAGATTTCATATGATATAATAAACTGCACATACAACATGTCAGTTAAAATTACAGTAGCAACTTTTTGTCTCCTTGTTTTAATGACAAAATAATTGAAATAATGAAAAATACAATAAAAACAGAGAATGGACAAAATATACAAAAACCATGATGACAAGAATTGCCCTACATGATTATTTATCTTTAGAGACAAGGAAAAAACTTAACTGAACAGAGAAGAAAAGAAAGGTGTTCTGTTTTGTGTTTTGTTTATTTTCTTTCGAGAAACTATAGTGTTATTGGAGGGCTTTAACACTCTTTTTTTCAATGATACATGCCTATTCAGGTTCTTTTGTCAACATACATGAGATCTAAAAATAAATAGCCCTTCATATCCATATTTCGTCGTGTGGCCTTGTATAGAAAGTTTGACTTGGAAACAAACAAACCCTAAAAATCTAAATCTAGGTGGCATCATTTTTATGTGTATTGGTTTTGTGTGGCAAGGTTTGGGGGGGGGTGGGTTACAGGGGTGGCTTCTGTAAGAAGCTGCTGGAAGCTTCCCCTGTGTTCGAGAGAGAGAGAGCCCACACCAGCCGGCTCTAAGACGGACCCGCCGCTGGCCAAGGCCGAGCCAATCAGCGATAGTGGTAACGCCTCTGTGATAACATTTTTAAGAAGGAAAAAAAAGTTAGGACAGACGGAAAACAGCAGCTGGAGAGAGGAGTGAGAACACGTAAGAGAACCAACCCTGCGGACAACAAGGTCAGTGAAGAAGGAGGGGGAGGAGATGCTCCTGGTGCCAGAGCGGAAATTCCCCTGCAGCCCGTGGGGAAGACCATGGTGAGGCAGGCTGTTCCCCTGCAGCCCATGGAGGTCCACGGTGGAGCAGATCTCCACCTGCAGCCCGGGGAGAGAGGACCCCACGCTGGAGCAGGTGGGTTCCCGAAGGAGGCTGTGACCCTGTGGGAAGCCTGCGCTGGAGCAGGCTCCTGGCAGGACCTGCGGATCTGTGGAGAGAGGAGGTCACGGAGCAGGTTTTCTGGCAGGACTTGTGACCTCGTGGGGGACCCACACTGGAGCAGTGTGCTCCTGAAGGACTGCACACCGTGGAAGGGACCCACGCTGGAGCAGTGTGCTCCTGAAGGACTGCACACCGTGGAAAGGACCCATGCTGGAGCAGTTCGTGAAGAACTTCAGCCTGTGGGAAGGACCCATGTTGGAGAAGTTTGTGGAGGACTGTCTCCTGTGGGAGTGTCCCCACACTGGAGCAGAGGAAGAGTGTGATGAGCCCTCCCCCTGAGGAGGATGAAGTGGCAGAAAATAACGTGTGATGACCGTAAACCCCATCCCTGTCCCCCTGTGCCACTGGGGGGTTTGGTAGAGAAATCCGGGAGTGAAGTTGTGCCATAGAAGAAGGGAGGAGTGGAGGGAAGGTGTTCTGAGATTTGCTTTTATTATTTCTCATTACCTTACTCTGGTTGATTTGTAATAAATTTGAGTTAATTTTCCCCAAACTGAGTCTGTTTTGCCCGTGACAGTAATTAGTGAATGATCTCTCCTGTCCTTATCTTGACCCACAAGCTCTTTGTTATATTTTTCTCTCCCCTGTCCAGCTGAGGAGGGGGACTGATAGAATGGCTTTGGTGGGCACCTGGTGTCCAGCCAGGGTCAACCCATCGCATTATGCAAACTGGGAATTTTGTTTTTATTTGTGAGTGAAACATCACGGAAAGAGTGATTATACTGCTGACATACGACCTTTTCCCAACTTAATGTGTAATAATCCTAAATACAATATCATTACTAGGCCTCTAAAGAGCAAAGGCTCTTGGAGCTCATTTGCCCACAATGATTCTTTCTTTATCTCTGCAGCTGATTGTTTACATTAAGTGACATCTGTGAAAACTAAAAATTACCAAACCCCACATATTTTAATAGGCAAATTTAAATCATGTTGCTCTTCATAGATTTAATGCTCAGAAACATGTTATGGATTGACAGCCACTCACCATTGACTTCAGATATGATACCACATGGGATACATTTCAGATGTTACGTTCAGCCCATTTATGTGCAAATTGAAATTATTCTTTTATTAACTTGCCACCAGTATGGCAGGCATTAGAGTCTGTATCCCATTTGTGGCACTGCAGTTCAGGAATGATAAAGGGAGTAATAACAATGACCAGAATCTTAAAAGTCAGGGTTGTGTGTTCACGTTCAAAGCTCAAGGATTTGGTGTTATTTATATACAGCAAGGGATGAGAAGAGAGACATGACAATAGTTTTGGCTTATCAGAATTATGGTTATAAATAAGATGGACACCGACTCAATTTCCTATACATAAAAGGCAAACCAAATAGTTGCAAATTACAATAAAGGTCAGTTAGATCAGGAAAAAAATTCTAACAGTAAGGACACTTGGACAGTACAAAAGATTTTTTTAGGGAGGCTAAAACCCCTTTTATCTTGGAAATTGTAAAAAATAAGCATCTGTCAAGAACGGTACCTAACAAGTTTTGTTTGGGGCAAAGGTGTGGACTGAATGACCTCTTGAGGTCACTTTTCAGCTTTATTTTCTAAAGTTTCTCTTTTAGACAGCCAATTTAACCAAACAAACTGAACCAATGTGTCATAGGGCAAGGACAACCTAGGGTGGAGCCCGAGGGAAGAAGCAGCACCCGAGGCCGAGTGCGTGTGTGAGGAGTCAGAAGGGGCACCCGTCGGCTCGCCGGACTCGCCTGCTGTGAAGGGACTCGGGACGGGACCCAGCAGTTAAAGCCTGGGATGGTGTGTGTGCGTGTGTGACTCCTTGATTGGTGTGCGAATGCTCGGGCAGCGGCTTCTCCCTTAACAAGTCATGGTACCGTGCTATTAATTCAATAACCAAAAAAATGAAAACCAGGGTATACCCTTATATACATATATACTACTGAAATAGCACTTACATTACATCCATTGTTTCTAACATTATTTGTATTTCAGGCTGCCAAGACAGGAAGCAGCTCAGAAAATGAACTGTAAAACCTATTACTAGTAACTAATGGGCGTTGAGTTCCGTTCAGACTTCTCAATTAAAAATATTCAGCCTCTGCAAGCCAAAATGACTAGTATACTTTACGAAGCACAAAAACTGCTTCAGTTCAAATACTAACCCCAGCTCAATACTGTCAGAGCACCACAAAGAGGAAGACCAAAGCACATCTTGAAAATGGAAGCGAAAAAAGTGCTTGACCTAAATCTTGTAATGTCCAGCTTTGTACTCCCTTTTCTCTATGTTTTAATGGTCCAAAAAGCTATAACAAGCTAACCTCTTAAAAGTATTGTTCAGTTACTGTCAATGGAGACTATAGCTATGATTTCAGCAAGCAGACCGACCAGCAATCAATCCTTCACTTCTAACCAGAATTGTATATCTGATATTTGTTTGACTTTTGGGAAGGAAAAGGTTATGGGTAATGTCCATCAACACAGTCCAATTTAGCCATGGCTGGACAATTTAGAACTTGGGTGATTAATTGGATTCCACAAGTGCCTAGAGGCCAGTGGATGCTGCAAGAGACTAGAAGTTGGACGCTTTATAGCAATGGAGCTTACTGTTGTCCATGAATATAAAATGGGTTTTCTTTCTTGGAAAACGTTTTCACTGGAAAAAGCTCACTGGGCAGCCCAACTATGTTAACCTTTGGTTCTTTCATATACAGGACAGTATGGATGCTACGTAAGTCTATCTGGTCAACACCCATAGTGACATGCAGTTACACTACATCTTTTTCCTGCAAACCATTATTATATGGTCCCAGTAAGAAATGGACTAGATCTCATCAGGTATTGTTCAGGAGGAATAAGGACTTGTGATCAAGTTGGAAGGTGGAAAACCTGGCACTGATTTTAAGAGATGAGGTTGATGGCTTTTCACGTAAAGCCTTTCTGAAGTGTTTATTTTTAATTATGCTGCACACATAAACATTGTATAACCTGCCCTGCAGACTGATATGTCTATTTACATGTGGAAAGCAAACAGATACTATTAGGAGGGCTGTTCATGGTATAAAAATCTCTCTTCAGGAGATCTTAATTTCTTTTTTTAAATAGACAGCTTAGTGCATCAGTGAATGGCATTTGCTGTGCATTTAGACCCAGGGGACAAGTAAAAGATGACTCTGTGAAATTAGCTACTCCCTTTACTTTGCTGTGGTTTAAATCATGATTGTACTGCTGTGCACAGAACTCCCTTGGAGTTGGAGAGGCACCTAAGCTGAATGTTTCATAAACCTCGTGAACCTCTAGCAAGGCTCTGCAAGCTCTGAGACACTGCAAACCTTCACAGTAAGTTCATGGAAAGGTAGCCCCTAAATTTTAGAAACACTTTGATCAACAAGATGTTGTGCTACAAGTATGTTTAAAGTTCGAAAGAAAAGCAGATGCTTGCTTTCATGCTCAGCAAAACACATACTTAAATCTACCCCAAATCAAGAAAGTACTTTCTGTAGCATTCTCTTGCTATCCAATTGGATTCAAACTTCTTAAGTGGTTTGCTGAACTGGATCCATAAAAACAAGTGAGTTGTTTTAAAAGAAAGAATTACTGTAAAGAAAAATCTGAAAAAGTGGCTCCTGACCTCAATTTTCTTATGCTTAGCCTCCCACTAAAATCCCTTGTGTTTTTCTTGAGGTTCTTTTGGACAAGAGTATTTCCTTATTGCATTTGGGTAGGTTTTCAAAGCTATGTAAACTGCCTTCTATTCTCAGAGACTTCTGGCTAAAGCTGTGAAAAACTACTTGGAAAAGTACCTCCAAATATCAAGATTTCTTGCCTGACTTGAAGGTCTCATTACTTACGTCACACTTCAATGCAGTTAAATGAATCCCTTCTTCTCAAATCACTGTCTTTTTATAATTTCATTCACACTTGCATTTGTAAAGGAGAAGGGCAGGAAAGGACTAAGTCATTCACTCAAATAAGTCATTGACTCAAGTAAGAGACAGGAAATGCCTTTCTGCTTTTAGGGAGGACAGAAGTTTTCCTGCAAAAGCAGCCTCGGAGGCACTCACTCCAACTGCAAAAGCCACCACATGCTGAACATGACAGCAGTGTAAAGTGATGCTACGAATGCATTTTGGAAGCTCCCAGCACTCTACAGCCTGATTTTCATCTATTCGCCCCTGCCTGGTTCTTCCTGTTGGCACCTCTGGCAATTGTTAATAGGAAATGCCGACTGTAATGCTGTATAGAGTTTAGGCTACATGAATCTGAGTCATGGCCTCCAACAAATGTCTTTATTATATCTTGAGTCCAAGCTTCAATGCAGAGGACCTGCAGAACCTACTGTCACTTTCACTGATGTGGAGTGGAGCAAAGGGACTTATTTTTAATACCACCTGACTCTTTTAGGACATATTCCTTTTTTGAAGCCTCTCAGAAAACTCTTTCTCCATTTTCAGAGGCCATATTTGGCTAATTTTGGTTTACCTCTCATTGCATTCTGATTAAAAATAGGTCAGAACAACGAGCTATAGAATATGACATATCATTGCTTCTTATGAATTTGTTTTCTAGATTCATATACTGCATATAGACCAAGTTTAGAAAGCTTACATTTATGAACGAAGGCTCCTGGAAGTCTTATAAAGAAACATACTGCTCTTGAACGTAGCTTTTCAGTAACCCCCTTCTCTATCCCCCTATTAATTCTCTATTATGTGCAGTAAGCAGAGCTTTGCTGCCTTGACTGAAGATGATGGAGAACAGTGCACTCTTGTGGGGCAAAATTAAAACCAGCAAGGAACAAGAATTCTACCTTTGCAGATAATAACCTAACTTCATACAAGCAGTGGAGCAGCTGCAGTAAGAGAGGATGAATACTGTTTCTTTTTACTGGGTGATTCAGGAGATGCACTGAGTACCGTAGCTTGGTTCTACATTTTCTTCCAAATTAAAATCTTTTTCTGTGCACTAGAAGTCTGTCTCTCTCACATCTCATGATTTTAATTCAAATGGTAAATTTAGAGAGAAGCAAAAAAAATCAATAATAAAAGAACCAGTAATTTTCAATGGATTAAAAATCAATAGTACTTCTCACAAATGCTTTAATTTAACAGGAAAGCTAACACTTCATGATATTCTGACTCGATGAGACAATCTGCCACTTCACTTCAAAGAGCAAGCACACATCCAATCAGGAACTACATGGTGCATTGCAACACGGACAACTCAGTGAGACGAGACTTTCTGTGATCTGGCTCCTCTGCTACAAAATCTGTTCATTTCGACAGTTAGTCTTCTGTAAACCCAACAATCTATGGCGTCTGTATGGCTCATACAATCAGTTATCAGACAGACAACCCCTTCCTCCTAAATCGATAATTCAAATCCAAAGCAGTGACCAAAATCAATCCGATGACCAAAGGTCATTGCAGTCTGATGGATGCGTGGTGACTGGTATGAAATGAGTTTGTGGTTTCACTCAAGGCATAATAATCAACAGTCCTTTTAAGGGAAAAAAAGAAAACATCTTCACAGTTGATACCATTCTCTGTGCTGACAGATTTTAAAGAGGAACATAGAAGCGAAGCTGAACTCTCTTTTCACTCCCAGCAGAGCTGTGTCCAAGTGTGGGCTGACGGGCGTCCTTTGAAAAACTGTCTTGCTATCTGTTTTCTTTGGGGGAAAAAAATGGAACTGTGTGGCCCTTAACTTTTCATATGCACTGAAGTCAGCTGTAAATATGACCTACTGATTTGAAGACTTTAGAACATTTTCTTTCCAGTCACACGTAGAAACCCAAAGATGTAAAACAGCATACAGCAAAAAACTCCCTTTAGTTCAATATATTTGATGGTCCTTACCTGCTCCAACCACTTTATCGATGGATATATTAGAAGCATCTAGTTCCTTGGCAAACTCATGCACAGCTTGATTGGGATCCTCATATGTATGTGGATCTACGTAAGTTCTCAGGCCTGGGAGTTTTACTGTGTAGAAACAAATTCAGAGAGAAAATGTTACTTAGACTTAGTTAACGCTTCTAAAGAAAGCTCATGAGACAATAGAAATCAATTCAGTAGAAGAAAAAGGTACACTGCTTCTTCAAATCAACTGCTTTTGACGGGTCTTCATGAATCTTAACGTAGAGTGAAACCAGAGACATTAATGTAGTTATTGCACAGAAGTCTGAAAACCAATTTTAAAAATATCTGCACTTGCCATATTTAACCACTTTTCAAACATTAAAATACTACCCACCCCTCCCAGTTTGCTGCTTTATATTGTGCCTTTCAAGATCACAACAAAGAGGCAAGGAATAAAATGTGTTCTGCTACAGTCAACCTGAAAAGTTCTTAGGAATATATTAAGGAGAGCACATTAACTCAAACTTTTTCTTTCCGAGTCCTCCAACAAGATGCATAAGAAAAAATTATACATGAACAAATGCACCTCTGCCTCAATCCCTCTGCTAGTACGTACAAGGACGGCAGCCAGTTGTTCTTAATATTAGTCTGGTTCTAGTGCTGTTACCCTAATATCCATGCCATTATTTTATCCCCATCTACTGTTTCCTGGCCAGGGATTGTTCTGTTTTCCCAGGGCAAGCGCTAGTTCAAATGACTGAATGATTTTAAGGGCAGTTGCAAGCTCTCCACATCTCTTCCTCCAGCAGGACTAGGGGTGGGAAGAACATATTATCATTCCCAGCCTTTCTCTCCAGCAAAGACGCTGAAGGCAAAGCATAGACTTATTCCCCTTTCCCAGCTCAAGGCTCTGTTTGCTTGTGCTTGTACCTGGTACCTTGCATGCATGCCTGCCTCTGTATTCATTTTAGAACACAAAGATGTTTTGTTAACAAAAAGTGAAATAACCGTTACATCCAGCTTGAAGTTTTCTGCTTCTGACACAAAACTTGCATTCCTGGACATGTATTCTAGCTTCTCCTAACTGTACCAGTCGGTCTTGTAAAAGATGCTAGCTCCTCCTACAAACACTACCTTAACCCACTCAGGAATATCCTTTCCAGCTTGGCATTATTATACTGCATCAATTTGTTGACTGCTAGAATAGTTAAACCTTTTTTGCTGGGGTTACACAGATGGGAAAAAATACCTTTGGACCATTAGTTAGAGCACACCATTGTTTTGTCAAACAATCCCAAGTGTACATGGAAAAAAAAAAAATCAATTTTATGGAGATTTATTGGCCTCCGAATTGACAAAGAAATGATAAAACTGAGTTCCCAAGCTAATTGCCTCGAAAACAATGCAAACTAAGAGCCATGCTCTTAACACAAGGGCTGCGTGTGCACGGCATTAAATGCCGACTGTTTCCTTCAAGAGCCCGATGATTACAGAATTACTTGCAAGTAAAACAAAAAGTAATTGGCTGTATATTGCTGTTGGTTAAAAATCTTGTAAATGCTCCTTTCCGTCCATACTGAATGTACATTACAGGCTCCCTCATACCCCCAATAAAAATAACAATTAAAAGCTTCTGCACTGTGGGGTTTTTGGCTGCAGATTTTTAATGCTGACCCCAGAGGTTCCCAAGATCAGGTGATGGTGACTGCAAGGAGAATTATCCCTTCACACCGATAATTAAGGGCAGCCTGTATAGTAACTGGGTTCTGTCATGAAAAACAGATAATAAACACATGCACATGTGTTAAGCTGTACTACTTTACAGCTCATTCTGTGCAAACATAATAATTTACATTTTCATTTTAACAGCATGAATTGCCCTCAAGGTAGCAAAAAAATAAAAAGGGCCTAGCCGAAGAAGGCAAAGGGAGAGGATCTGAGGAGGTGAAACATTTTTGCTCCTTTGAAGTAATATTATAGGATTTGTAATAAGGCTGCAGGGAATAGTTCATGGCTGAAGCCTTTTTTAAAGTAATTCAGAATAAACTGACTGAAATAAACCAGCTGCTGTATTTAAGATGCTGAAAGTTTACGACAGCCATGGAAGTTACTTTATCTTTTTTTAGTTCATAGGAGCAATTTTCTTATTCTTTGAGAAAGACTGTAATTTAGTAGAATAAAGTTTCCACAGCCACACACATACATGCATACAAATCCACACAGATAAATATCTACAAAATGAAGAAATAATTTTCAAGAGTTTCTAACAGAAATACCAGGTCCATGGTTGGCTCTGCTCTTACTACACAGTGAATCAGCATGGCACTACTCAGAAAACAGTACATAAATATCTGAAGCCAAATTAAAAGCAATTTAATCCACAGGAATTTAACAGCACTGACAAGTTTAAGAATAGCGATTGCAACTTTCCTTTGTGTGGGAGTAAGGAGAGCAAATTTTGCCCTGTTATTTGTCTGTGACACTTTTTTTACTGGCTGCTTTTATTTTATAACCTCATTAAATTTGGATGATGAAGCATTAATTCTATGGGCCACATGTAACCGTACAGATTTTTTGAGACTAGCTGGTTAGCGGTTGTTGGGCTGCACGAAGCAAACCCACTGTTACCGCTTGTGTATCTCCTGACAGTGCAGGGGAAGGAGCGCACGTGTTGTGGATATGCATGCTCATGGCTCCCTGGAGCTAAGGAGGAGCTCCAAACTTAATAATAATATGAACAGTCAGAGAACAGTCACTCCATTGTCACTGGGATTAGGAAGCAGTTCTAATTTCCAACTACTGCAGGTAAATCCTCATTAAAATGTTAATTCAATTCTATTTGGTGGGGAGGCACCTGATTATGGTACCAACAACTCTTTTCTTGCAGATGGTACAGCGCCAGCGTTGTGTGCAAAAACCCCATGTACATTAGACTTACAACATGCTAAGCAATAGACATAGATGGTTCAATACGGTTTACATGGTGTAGCAGGATATTTATCTGGAGCTGAAACAGCTTCAGAGACAAACTACTGCTTCTTATTAAGAACATGCTCACTAGACACCAAGAATTCTGTGGGTAGAAAAAAGGAATTTCCAGTCTCGGTGTTTATAAAGGGTGTTATCTTTGTCCTGTAAGAATGAAAAAAAAAATCCAAAACGCACTGATAAAAACCCAAGAATGCCCCCCCTACTTCTGATCATGAATGTTAAACTACCACCTTCCTCTCCTCTCGGCTTCTCCTGCTCCAAAACTAATTTATTTCTATTTTAAAGAGGGTATGGATGGAACTTTGACTGTGATCAAGTCTTCAGGATCCACAGCTCCTCTGCTGTGGAAAAGTGCTGCAGGGTTATACACACTGCAGAGAGGATCCAGGATCCGAGCGGAGGTGAAATACTTCAGGAAGACATTCTCCTCCAGCCATGGGTCATAGCAAGCTACTTCTTCCTGGTAGCCAGGACACAAGCTCAGGCTCAGAAAATCAACACTTCTTCCCCTGAGCATCTCCTGGATGGGATCTTCCTCCACACTGCTCCTTTCACAGGGCACACCCTAATGACCCACAGTAGCCATGAATAAAGTCCCATTTAGCCTTATTAAAAACAATATGCAAACATCAGAAATAGACAGGCTTTTGGTTTGGCTTTTGAACATGTTTCAAAAGTAGCCCAGATTCCTCAGGATAAGCAAAATCTCACATTCTGAACTATATACAATTTTTGTGATACAAAGACAACATAAGTAATTAGAAAGGCTCTCTTCTTCGTCCTCGAGGAGGCCCAAAGAAAGCACAGACATATTCATTCTTACAAGTGGGGAATCAGGACTTCAACAAAACATGTTTGTAAACAGAGCTGGATCTAAAAGTCTCATTAATTTGAGAGACACTTGTTTAGTAGTTATTCTTAATTTAAGAAACTACTCCAAATCACTTTTCAGCCTATGCTTAGACTAATTCCAAGCTAAATTATTAGTGGGTCAACTCTGTTAAGCAAGCAATTTTCACAGTCCTTCCAGTAGTCATCAAGACAGATTTCATTGATTTTATTTTTTGCTTTGGGAAAAGAAAAAGTAATTTCTTAGACTTTAAACAGCTGGTAATGAGGAAGTTGAAGTTACACTCTGCATTTCAGTAATGCACAAAAGAATCAATATCATATTGCTAACCACACGCATTGTTTGAACATAGACGGCGATGTTTTGCTCATTACTAACCTGAACACAGACGAAAGAATTTGAAACAAAGAATAATTGTTTGGGGAAAATCTCCTTACCCACAAGAGAAGAGATAATTCTCTTCCCAATTTCACCTCGGTTTAAGCGAGGTATGACTTTTGTTTTTTTTTTAAATTGAAAAATACCAGTTATCTAGGGAATGAATTCAACAGATCTGGAAGCATTAAAAGGCTTCGGTAACTTACAATGGCCATTCCCAAAATGTAGTCTTTTCTCATCAGTGCCATGTTTAGACTTCTTGTATCCACAGAATCTACAAGCAACAGAGAGAAAAAAAATTAATATAGAGAATTTTATATGTTAGCTGCAGGTGGAAACAGAATAAAATGTTTTCCCTCCACAATTAAATGCCTGTTTGAAAGTTTAATGATATTTACATTCTCTGTGCCTTATAGAGGCACGTTATGTTCTCAGGGAATTTGAGGAAATTGGCTAATGAGAGGATTTGCTGATTTTTGACCCCTACAGTTTAATTTTACAATTGCCTAAGAATGTGTTTATAGCATTTTTTAACAACTGCTGCATGATTGGGGCTGCTAATGTTCGCGGGCTCATTACCGAGCATGAAGCAGTATTCAGAGCTCCTGGGCAGCAGACAAAGGAGAAGGTGCAAACCAGCCATGCTACTGCCTGACGACACCCAATTTGCCATGCTCATCAAGGCCCCTCAGGGAAATGGAAGTGGGAGTAAATGTGCAAAACCGATGATAAACTAACCTCCCAATCAAGACGTACACCACAACCGTGAGGAGAATAATGGCTACTGCCGCTGAAATAGCAATCATTACGACCTGGCTATTCTCACTGGAAATGGAGAATGCTGGAAAGTTAACACAAAAATATATAAATAACGCCCCCCGCACATAACACTGATTACATCACAGTTGACACACAGGGAACAGACAGATTAAGTCATCACTACACAGCATTTGGTCTCCTGCCAAATATTTTATCTACTAAGTAGTTTTTCATCAGAGAAATAAATACAAGGGAAGAAAACAAAAGACTCTGGCCATCTTTGACAATTTACCAAAGTTGTTTCTGCTACTGCTGATTTTTACTCTTGCTGATCACAGTAACTGCTGTTAAACCGATACTTACATATAAACATATATGTAAATACAAACATGCATACCATGACATACATATTATTTGTCATGGTCAGTAAGAAATTCTTCCTTGGCAAGCAATCCCAGCCAGTCAGTAATCATCACCCTTACTCTCACTTCTGTATGATGGCAAGTGCTTTAATGAATTCAGCTTCCCAGTTAAGCTTGACACTATCCCTGTAAAGGTTGTGAAAAGCAGGACACACAGAAGCAGATAGAAGGACTATCCATGGTTAATCAATGTCTATAGGAAAAAGAAGGGCTATTTTCTGCCTTATGTTGGATGCTTCCTTGCGGTCCCTAAGCATGGAGCTTTGGCGCACTAGACGGCTATACTATGACGGGACACCTTTAGACCTTAGGCATTACGAACAATCTTCAGCAGACATCTGTCGAACTTCACCAAGCACGGCAGAATTAGGCTCCTCAGCACTACGCTTCAAGTTAGCTGTCCAAACTGAGCTGAAAGCTCGCGCTCCTGCTCTCCACAAATTAGACAGTTTGTGTACATGCCTGCTTGGAGTCACGCCATTCCCCCTGGGAAGAGCCTCTGCCTATTACAGACCTACAACTGCACTCATGTAGTTATGGTAACTTGGCAATAGGAACAAAGTTATGTGACTTGTTCTCTGTATAACTGGTACGCTCGTTATCATGATGTGCACCAGTGTCTCCTGTCACTTTCCACACTTTCGGACAGCTACTTTTTTCTTTTTTCTTTGATAGTACTTTGCAGAGAAAACTCATTAACCTCTGAATTATTAAATTTGTTATCACTCCAACTGTTTTTTTCTCCTTGCTGTACTTGTTTGTC
Source organism: Astur gentilis (assembly GCF_929443795.1). Lineage (NCBI taxonomy): Eukaryota > Metazoa > Chordata > Aves > Accipitriformes > Accipitridae > Astur > Astur gentilis. The sequence continues at coordinate 13,341,458 of NC_064900.1, read as the reverse complement.
CTGTCTTTAGTTGGAGTTTCATCCAGTATGCCAAAGCTGCATGTCACCACAACAGCGATTTGTAACTACTTTTTTAAACAAGAAGTTTGTTTGCTTTTCAGAATAAGAGCTGAGGTGGGGGAGGAAGGAGGAGGGATGAAGTACATAACATATTGCAAAAAGACATGGAAGCCAAGTGAAACACCATTTGGCTTGATGCTACTCTTTTTGGTTGAAAATTGGTTGCTTTTAGCAGAGCACTTCTTACACCATGGGTTCTCAAGCCTTATCATGAGTACAGGAATAAGCTTTATGAGAGAGTATCAGAATTATAGTCTTTAGTTGTGTTATAACTCTGAACAGGAGATATGAGTCTCCTGTGAAAGCCCAACCTTCTAAAAAGCAAACAGTCTTTGATTATGCATCATCAGTCTACATCAGTAACTGGGTACCTAAGCAAAGGCTGACTTTTTGATGCATTAAGCCACTTTCAGCTTCCAGCAAAGAGAAGGTCTGACTTACTATGTAGTACCAAGTGATGAGAAAGTAACATTTAAGACTATGAGCTCTATTAAGAGTCTTTCTGATATAACAACAGACCTATAAGGTCATCAGTTAAATAATGCTATTACCTAGGCATTAGAGAAAGAAAAAGGAGTGCCAGACTAGTAAATAACTTTCCCGAGGCCACCGAGAAATGTAGTGAAAGAAAGGAGAAGGGACCCAAACAGCCTAACTCCCTGACCAGCTGCTCAGCTGAATGACCATCCTTCCTGGCCTGTGCATATTAGTTTCATCTCAAGGCTACATAGGAGACATCAGCACTGCTCTGCAGTAGCATGGAGAATTACACCCTGACCCACAGGAATAATGGACCAATATAATATTAATTCTCTAGGAGCAGGGGTTTATAGTCCAAAGGGTTCAGGTCACAAACTTGGAACAGCACGAGGCTGTGAATCTGTTTTTCTATCAAACTTCCTCCCTTGGCAGGAGGTCTGGTCTAGCAAGGAATCGATTCTGGCAAGAGGCAGAGGTCGGGTAGAGAATGGAAGAAAATACCACCTCTGATAGTCATGGTATACTCTTTATAGCATGTTTCAAGTTTAATGATAAAATATAAAGTTATATAGCAATGCTACCCAGAAAGACACATCATAAATAGTTATGAGTTGCATTTACTAAACTAGAAAAGGCGTGAAAGCAGCCATTCAAATCAGTCAGAAACTGGGCACGATGTCAGTATAAACCATTTGAACAAATACATACAATCTGGACTGGTTTCAAATTCAAACTTGCGGCTGTTTGTCCCATATCCAGCTGCAGTTCGGGCTCGAATTTGGAAGACGTAGGTGGTATCAGGTTTGAGGCCGCTGATGGTAACGTTGGTGCCTTTGGCTCTCAGAATAGTATAGCTTGTCTCTTGTTCCTGCTTTTGGGAAGAGAAGTTATCAGATTAAAACCACACCCTAAAAAAACAGAAACAAGAGGTGGTCAGTATAAAATTACTACAAATCACCTGGAGACCACCAGTGTATTTTTTTTAATATCTATAGCCTGACAAATTTTTGTACAGCCTTTCATTTTCAATCAGCTAAAAACCTTTTGATTAGCAAGAAATCTAAATCATTAGAGCTTCTATGGCCTTGTGCTGTAAATCTAATACTAGACGTGCTGAGTATATGACATTTCATTATATGGCTTTGCATCATTTTGTCCATAGTCTGTAATACAAGAAAATGAAGATTAAAATGTTATTTAAAATCATAAACCAGATTTGCCTACTGCACTGAACTGGAAGTTGTAACAGGCCAGCTTAGACATTTTAGAACCCTGCAGAGCTATTGCAGGATTCAGTTTTTACTGCCTCGTGTTTTACAAGACAGCGTTTACCTTTGTAACAGTCAGAAAAGAAACTCCACTTAGGCTCTTCACCTCAGCTCCGCGAACAGGCAAATATAACTGGTTTTCTACTATGCTATAAAAACCATGAGATTGATGCGTCCATCCTCATTTGGGCTTTACTAGCTAGAATGGAAATGTGTTTGCTCCTTACTACTTTTTGCTAAAGACCAAGGTGTGTGTCCAGCACAGATAATACTCTGACGACCACACTCTGTTTAATAGTCACATATTTCTGACATAACAACTTTTTATATAAAATAAGGAATGGACCATTTTGTAATTTAGTAAGTTTGGATACACTTCACACTGTGTAAAAAGCTAATTCTGATAAAAGTATGTCTCAGTCCCACTGTAAGCACATAGCCTAAAAATTTAAGCATGCATTTGGAGCCTGAAGTATTGCTTATTTTACTAAAGCCATCCTGCACCAAGAGACCATTTTCAGCTTCCTAAAAATGGCAGCTGGAACTGCCTCAGAAAAACTCTTGGACAGCAGCCACACATGTGGGGAACTGTGAGAATCTCAGTTGTTTAGGTTCCCAACCATGAACTTTTTTATTCTGGAGGTGGTGGGGATTTCATATGCTGCCCTTTTGCTTTGAACACTCCGAAATATACTAAAACCATTGAGTTTTGCCTGGTTGAAAGCAGAAACTGAGTTAAGTTAACGTATGTCTGATGCAAACAATCTCACCCAATTCCCACTATGTTTTATGGCACCGCATTAGCTTGCAAGGTACTGACATTTTAACTTTGAACGGCACTAGAGTGCCAATGCACAAGTACAGAGGTTTGAAAATACTCAACGCATTCATTGTCAAAGCCACCTCACCTTCACGTGAAACGTTCAAGTGACTAGAGCTAGTTTAGCCTGTTTGCTCTGCAGTGCTGTCTGCAGTAAGAAAGTTAGGTTTATTCTAAGTTAGTAGGTTGACATCAGAAACTGTTCACTTTGGTGCTACAGAAGCCTAACTACTCTGTTCCTGGCGGTCTTTGATATAGAGAGAAAAAGAACCATTTACACCATAGCTAGGGAAATTGCCAGAATCTCCACATAATATTCAACATCATGCATGTGAGTAATCACAGTAAAGGGTGAAAGAAAGACAGAACGACAGAACGACAGAACGATAGAACGAGCAGGCAGCTAAGCCTGTGCCTAAAGGTTATCATCCAGAATCAAAACCTCAAAGAGGGTGAGCTGGACCTAGGCTTCAAAGAATGACTATAAAAATGTTTACCACAGCCCGTTTTCATCTCACACTAAGAATAAAAAGGAAACCAGCATTGCACCTCCTCATCGTTTCCCGATACCTCTCTGAAAAAGCTTTCTGTTATAAATTCAGGGGAGAAAACCTACAGGAAGACATTTCTAAGGAGCTAACAGGTTTGCATAAAATTATTTACTTTTGAACTAACAAAGGCCTAGTATTATAATTTGCAGGCTTTCCTTATCTCATCACTCAGTTGAATGTAGGCAACTATTTTAAATTCAAAGACATAATAATCTTGTCTTTAAGACATAAAATCTTTTGTGTATGCTATGACTGGACATTCATTTTGATCTCACTTCAGGCTGCTTTTATGAAATGCAAACATTTCCTTCTTGTGCAGATACATATGTGCAAGGGAAAATATAGTCACGGCCCTGTCTGTTAATAATCCGCAGTGGAACTTGGAAAATAAACGTTTAAAACAATGGTATGGAGGATGTCATGGTATCTTAGTTTATGGTAAGCTTTTTACACACATATTTTGTAAGTCATTTTTTATGTTACTAGTAATCAAATCAGTGAAACACCACATAAAAGCCCAAGTTTATCTTTCTTGGAGATGAAGTAAAACTTCAGAAACACAGCACTGTAGCTGCCATAAGCAGAAGGAATATACAAAAAGCAGAGTCAGTCTTTGCCAAGCAGAACTTTAATCAAACACTCTGTTCTATGATAAATAGGAGCTTGGATGCACAAAGCATATTCTTCCTGAATATTTCTGCATAGTTTACCAGACACAGTCTTTCTGGGAAGCAAATCCCACTACCTTTAGTGTCTCATTTGAAACGAGCTTTTATAATTTTAAACTATGTTTTACAAAAGACATATTTTGGATACATTTAACATTTATAGTGGCAGTACTAGTAAGAGTCAACAGTATGACCTTTTTCAGATAAGCACAGTTAAGGTGTTTATATTGTATGAGGAAGAACATTTTCTCCATCAGCTGCAAGTACACTTGAGAGGCCAAAACCAGACTACACATCTTCGGGAGGAACCCACAGTCCCGATACTGCTTCCCCTTATTGTCAGGTGTGAACTGTTCATCAGTACGACAGTTCCTACAAACCTTGTGGAGTAAGTGTGGTCTACCCACCCTCAAAGCCAGAATAATAAGAGTTTAAAAGCAACCAAGTGCATTTGCATGTAATTTACTTTTTCAGACTCAGAAAGAGCACAAACTAGATATCGTTATTTATTTGTTGGCTTTAACCAGTCTACTGAGCACATAACTTCAATGATGGAAAAGTCAAATCTGTTTTATTGAGACTGCAATTAAATTTTACTCATTGTTTGCAGCAGACTTCACCTTAATAAAGTGTGTGGGATTTAGTTATCATAATTGTAAGCCACATATTTAAATGAAGCAATTAATAGTTTGTGTGTGGTATTTAGGAGACAGCTTTTTTTTTGCATGACAAGATACTCCTTCCAGAAAACATAATTATGCGAGCAAGGACAAGGAGGAAACAAAGTATCTGCTTGTGTAAGAAAGAAACCTGACTTGTGTTATATGTGTGCTTTGACTGCTGAGACAGTTAAAATGCAGCACAGCATTATATAGCTGGACTAAACTGGGGTGTCATTTGGTACCATTAACTTAACATAAAATGTTATGCCCTACCATAAAATAAATGCCTAGAAGTTCCATGCAGTATTCCTCTGAAAGAGGATTTTATTTCTTTTAAATGTTTTGAATAAACAGTAACTGGGGCCTCAGAACCAGGCCCTATAGCTTTTTACAGAAAATACAATTCTATTCCAAACAGCGAGTCTGAAAAACTGTCACACTCAGTTCATGATGTTATGCATTAAAACCCCACAGTTTCAATCCAAAAAGTTAAAAAAGTTTCCCAAAACTGTAGCTCAATCTCTCTAGAAACATCCCATAAAGCTCTATTATCTCTTGGTTACACAAGTGAAATCACTGGTGAAAAAAACCCTGAACAGGTTAATTAATTACCCTTGTAGAAAATAAATAGTTTCCACATACTTTATGCCAATAATGCATCAGAAAAACTACATGATATCATAATTTACATACAGGACATTCTATTTTTATTCCAAATCTATTCTAACATCCTGAATATCAGTACCATGCTGTTGCCCATAAATATCATGTGTTCTTTGAAATTTAAGAACAACTTAACAAAGAAAAAAAAAACCCAAACATTTGCATGGACAAGGTATATGACAGAATTGGGCTGACCTGTATTACTCTATTAATGTTGTATTTATTAATTTCTAAGAGATTACAAAAGGTATGGCAAGTAAAAACAAGCAGAAGGGAAAAGAACGGCTCAACATAAATCATCTACCAGCAATCAGGTACGACTTGTCAGGAGACATACCCAGATCGCTAACTGTGAAGGGTTTATTTCCTAGCAGCTGCCACTTAACAGCAGTGGGTTTTTTGATGAGCACAACCAAGACAACTTCTGAAGCAGAAATTCAAATGGACTGCACCAGTTTAAAATGAAAGCTCTCTTTTCAAAAGAGGAGGGGCGAAGGGCTGCTTAGAGATCTCAGACTGAAAAGCAGCATCTTCCAAAGGCATTTTGAGAAGAGATGAAGAGTAACAGTCCAGCACGGGCTGCTCTGACCTCAGGTAAGTTTAACATGTACAGAGTAGTAGTTTTCAACCTTTTTCAATTTGCAGACCTAAAAAGGGCAATGGATTAAAGCCTCCTGACAAGAGATTTACTTTTCTTAGTTACCTTTCACAAACCCTGAGGAACAGGCTTCTGACTCCCCAAGGGGCTGCAAGACTGCACATTAAAAACACTGGTGTCAGAAGGTTGTTTTTTAAAATCCGTTTGCTCTAAATGGTCTGGCTCCTATTGTCAAGCAGTTGGCTTTTGGGTTTAAGCAAGCTGTCTGGTGCATATGAACTCTTGATCACACACTTCAAAGGGAAGAAACACATGTGCAAGATCAGCCTCATAAGACCGGTTGTCTTATGAAGCTGTCGTATGACAACCAGTTGCTCTGTAAGGACTGGATATACTCGGTGGGAATAGCAGCCACAAGCTCAGCCTATGCAAGGCCGAGTACTGGAAGGTGACAGTTTTTCCTGAATAAAGCAAGCCAATTTCAGTGATGATCAAAACACCGCAAAAAGACAAATACAGAAATAAAACTTCTCAGCAGCTCAATTAAAATGAACTAAATGCACACAGGTGGAAAAATTCTCTCCCTTTGGAGCAACTAAAACCAGAGAGATGGCCCTACTGCCGTAGCGTGCAACGCAGCCGTAGTGTTACATCCCTCACCCCACGGTGTTTTACACCCCGCACCCCGCGGTGTTACATCCCGCACCCCGCGGTACTTGCCCAGAGCCCCCCAGGCAAGGGCTTCCACGCAGCGGGACTGGAGGGGGAGCTGCGTCGGGGCTGCCGCACCCCTTGGGAAACAAAGATACGGCCAACAGCAGCAAGAGCAGCCACGTAGGTCTCAAATGAAGCACAGGTTAACCACGCAGATAAAGAACCTGGCCTGTGCAAAACAGGCTGCAGTTCTGGGATTCTTTCAGGCGTAGGCTTTTTGTGAGGTAAATAGCTCTTCCAAGCCTTACTAAAAGGCAGTATCTGTTTTCTGTTCTTTAAAAACATTGGAAGCAAGAGAGCCTAAATAATTCCTGCATCCCTTCAGTGCTGAGGACGTACAAATAAAAACAATTTGATGTATGCGCCAGTTCTCTTTTACTTCTCAAGACCAGGATCTGGACTTGATCCTGTCCCCGTTGAAATAACAGAAAAAACCCAAAGTGAAGTTCTATAGGCTACAGCTCTGTAAGGTGAGACTGAACTGAAATGTTTAGGAAGCTTTCTTTTTCCCCTTTTATCAGTAGTACTACGTATGTTCAGATTTTTACCAAGTTCTTTGAAAGGTTCAAGTGCTCACCAAAAAAACTCCACCCAAAATCAGATGACATTAATTTGGGAGAAATCTTTTCAAAATACAGCTTCCTAATCACCATTCTTTAGCTGCAGATCCGGTGTGGACTATGAACACCAAATTGTCCCACTGGTAAGCTCCAGGAGAAAACTTTCTAAAGATTAACTGAATACCCGTAGAGCCTTTTTAACCGGAGCTTTGAAGTGGATATTGACACCGCGTCTTCCCCGGTACGTATGAAATATAAGCCTGATTTCTAGATATGAACAGCATCAGTAAATGCTAAATTAAATCATTATTTCTGACATTTTTGCAAAGTTTGTCAACTTCAGTAGCAATACATTCTATCAAAAAGTCTCTCTGTCCAATCTAAAAATGGCTAATACCGCTCTTCACAGTCTTCACAACAATTTATGGTCTTTTCAATTCTACCATTAAGATTTACTAAAAAAACCCCATTATGTTATGAAGATATGATGTAGAATGGCTGGAAATACAAGAAAATGTCAATATAAAGCAGAACCTATTTAATGGCAGATTTTCTTTGATTTGTAGTTATTTACATAAAATGTATGAAGAATTCAGTTATTCATGGAAAGTGGGAACTTTCATGGTGTAAACCAGTCACTAAAAGGATTGCCCATCTCTTTTCCCAATAATTTTTGTGTAAAAGTGCTTGCGCCACAGGGAAGCACCAAAACATGGATGCTGGCAAATAAATGTATGAACACCGACAGCATAGCAGAACTGAGTAAGAAGTAAACTGTACTCAAGGAAAGAAAAAAATAGTATTACAGCTTGTCTGTATTACTTTCTGTATTTGTTCTCATGTGTTTGGGGATGAACTTGGTAGACAACACAACAATTTCACTTCATATTTTCATAATGTTCTCCTTCCCTAAAATTGAACAGTTTCAACACTTGGTGTCATTGAGGCAGACAGGGAGTGAACAAGGGTGTCTCTGAATACTTAACATAGACAAGATGCAATAATTTCATTACAAACGTCCCCTTCAATCTTTCTTCCCACCTTTTCATAGTATTTGACCTCGTAGTCCAGGATGATCCCATTCGGATGTTCGGGTTCTTGCCAAGACAGAGACACGCTGTTCCTGGATGTCCTGTCTTTCCTTATGACTGTGATGGGGGATGGAGCTGTAAGGGGCATGGGGGGAGGAGGGAAGAGAGAAAAGTAAACTGAGTTTATCTCTGTTCCAATCCTTGGCAAAGAGTATTGTTTCCATTTAAAAGACTCGTGAGCGTAGGTCTGGACTTGTATCAACATTCAGCAGCTGGATTATAGTCCTAGAACACATGCCTTAAAGCATCCTGGCCTCAAGGAAAATGAGCTGAGATTTTCTGTTAGACTGGCAGACCAGTGGCAAGACAGCAGATGGTTTCGATCTGCTACTACAGTGTAAGCAATGAAATACATTTGATATACTAAAATAGAGAACAAAATAACAGTACTACCTATTTGTTATAATGCTGAAGTATTATCATTACCAGACTCTGAAGAACTCCGATAACATTTTCATATGCACGTGTAAAATGATGCTGGGATAGATTACGTACAAGGAGCTCCTGGTATCCACGACTAGTAATAACCATCAGCACACTGCAGAATACAGCCTCTTTTGTAACATTATTTGGTAAGCTCTCCAGATACAAATTGCTCCCATGTACTCTTCTCCTTTACCGCATTTCTTTGAAAATGAAGTTTGAAGAAAAAAACCCTAAACTGCAAAATAACCTCATTTCTGATCTGTATTAATCAGTTAGGCATAACAATTGATTGCATGCCACAGACTCACTCACCCATCACCCAAAACTTGGAAGTACTATTAACATACAGAAGAAAATCATAATTACCTAAGGTTCTTGTACATCAGTTCAGCTTTAGACCACCCAGCTCTACACGTTGTTCCAAGACCAGGGCTAGGTTTCCTGGACTCACTGAAAGCTATGCAATTTTTAAAATTATTTTTTCTGTTTCTTTTGGGTTGGCTTCCCACTCCAAATCCTTCTCTTCCATGGCTTTGGCCAAAATTCATCAGATGATAGCTTACAGATCACACATTAAAGATTGTAACTGTCATTTTTAAAAAAATCTTTTACCAATAAACAGCCTTTTCTCTTAACATGTAAAAAAAAAATGTGTTTATAAGTTCAACATTGTGCTGTCCTAATAAAAAGGCTCTAGCTGATCTAAACAATTTAATTTCAGCTGAATCCTGTGAAGCTTTTACTGTCCATATAAAACTAGTTGCACTTTACAGGCATTACACATTTACATGCATTAGCCAGTGCCCTTTCTGTTTGGGTTTTCATTCCTGCAAGAGAACTTTCAAAAGCCAGAATAAAAGAAGGTTTAATTGAAATAAATTTTGGAAAATTCGTTCTGTGTTTGATTTTGCTAAACTTCCATCAAAACATACCTTCTAGTCTTGAGTCATAATCTAAATGTTGGCATCCTCCTTTAATTGAGTATCTAGAAAGCTACGTACACCCACACAAGCACATATGTATATACATACTTCCACATCCATTCTGGGCTGAAACACATCCTCTGAGCAGCATTTTCACACGTCACATGGTTCACAATAGTTTTCTGAGAAGATTAAAAAATTGCAAAAATCTTCCCCCCCCCCCCCCTCCCAGCAGGAAGAATTTATCCTGAATTTAAATTACCGAAATCAGATTTTGGAGGTTGGGGTTTTCTTTATTGTTGTTTGCGTCTGGGTTTATGGGGAAGTTTTTTTGTTTGTTGGGTTTTTTTTTTTTAATAAGTAGAATGGGAAACAGTCTCTTTCTGTTTTACTCAGACTCACCAGATCCAGGCTTGCTGAAGAACATTAGGGCAAGGTATACAGGACTGGTTTGTAATGAACATCCTTCAGTAATTCCACTTGAATTCCACCCAGGCACAAACCAGTGCTGGAGCCAAAATACAAAGTGGTTAGCTGGCTGGACTGCTCTACCATAGCCAGCTCTACGTTAACTCATATACCCATGCTTGCTGCTTTTATGCTCTTGTAAGTCATTTTTATGTCTTCTTTTTAAGTCAAGCTATTAATCTTTTTTTGTATGTGAATAGATTGCCAAGCCCAGTACCCCAGCTGGTAACACTTCCCATTAAGGTAACATTAATACAGATTTTATGAATAATTAATATATGATTAACAGAAATGGCTTTTCCCCTAATAAATTATGGTAATTTGTGCTATAACACATTCTCAGGGCAGGCTGAAATAATCTTATATGCTCCAATACAGATGTGCTTTAAAAAAAAAAGCTTTCTTCTAACACAGTATTAATTATTTTGAGCTCATTTACACACATCTCTGCAGATGCTAGCAGTAACTTATCTCACAGCAGTTCATTAGAAAAGTGTCTGCTCTGCAGTTATCAATAACATTATAAAACATTCATATACCTTTTCTGATCCCTAGGGTTCCCAAAGCTGCTTAGAAATGACACATACAGAGTGTCTGGAAGAGACAGCATCCCACCTCACGGGTAAACGGAGGGGAGGTGGATAATCATGGGGAACACAAAGTTTTGGGCACCTTTAATCCCACGCACAGAACACATCTGAGTTCTGCAACACAGTGCTGCATGCCAGCCCACTCCAACAGCTACTGAACCTCTGAGCTATGGAAATTATGTTTTCCAAATCTGTTTAAATCACCATCTTATCCTAACTATGTGGATTACAAAAGTTACCTAGTTTTAAGGCATTAATCTTCAGCGCAAAAAGGAACAGCGCCTTCAGATATTTCAGCGGTCAACTATTTATTTCTAGAGGATAAACCGCACTATTTATGCTCAGAGGGGAAGATATGTATTTGTAACAATTTTAATTTTTAACACAGGATGTTAAAAATAAAGACTCAAAATCTAGATGTAGATTTCACAATGTTCCCACTATCTCTGTGTGTTCACAACGGACTTTACAAGCAACAGCTGACTTTGATCCGGCTCTATGTTTCTGCTGACAAAACAGAGCCCCGGAGAGGACGGCCCTCACAAGAGCCTCTTCCAGCAGCTCCTCTCCCGGCACGGCGTCAGGCTTACAGCTCTTCGAAGCACAGGTGAGACCGAACTGTGCTGCTCCTGGGACGATTCCAGCACCTGGACCCTCCTTCTGCAAAAAGTGGAGGGGAGGGGAGCAAGGCTAAATCTTGAAGCGAGCATCCCCGACAGCCAGCCTTGCGGAGCCCTTGCAGAGAGACAGAGGTGGCCTGGCTCTTCTGCTGTGCCTGCTGCCCTGCGCAACTGACGTCTCTCCCTCTATTTACTGAATTGTTTCTTTGCCCACGTCCAGAGCTGACTCCTCTACTGACACATGGGATCGACTGATGAACACGCGCCACTCTTCGGTTTGATCAGGATGAGATACGACGGTTTGACCGAGATGAGATACAAGGAAAAAACTACCAGCACAGCACATGGCATAACCTTTCCTTTCTGGTCTGCAAGATGCTGGACCGTTAAAGTTTTAAATCTTAATGCAATCTTTTTTGGTTTTCTCCTATACCTGTTAGGTGGGTTTGAAAAGTGTTAGAAGTCTTTGAGCCCTAATGTAAGAAAGCATCTTGTTCCGATGACTTCTAAGTTTACGCTTAAATCTACTGCAACCAATGAATTTAAGATACGGTAAGAGTTAAGGTAACCTGCAAGTCTGTATTGTCCTGCACAGGGACAGTCATATGGCACCAGAGGTGCCTACGGCCCCAGCTCAGGGCCGGGGTGCAGCTGGGAGGAATAACTTGACATTCGGACCATGGAATTAATGTCTTTTTGTATGCATCCCTAGACTACAATGTATAAATCAAAACTTCTGAACTGTGTTCTGAATAGTGTGTAAGCAGAAGTCAGCCTTTATTTCCATTTTGTAACACAACTAATCCTTCCTTCTCACCAGAGCAGCTCAGTTACTGTATTTTACTATTTACTTTGAAGACTATGGAAATCCAGAAAAGAGAGAAACCACAGTTAAAGGACGTTAACATTATACACCATTAAACAATGAAGGCATCACCATGAGCAGCAATGCATATAGTCTTTAGTCTTCTGTATGAGGAAGAGAGAACCAAGAGCTTCCTGTTTCCTGAAAACCATTAAAGAACCTTAGCAGGATGAGACTAAATTAAAAATCAGGCTACAAAAAGGAAGAGAAGTACTTCATATTTAGAATAGCCATTTTTTCATTGCAGTTCCAGGATTTTCCTTTCTTAAATTAAAAGACAGTTAGATTGTGCAACAACAGAATGATAGAACAGATATTTTAAATGTCTGCAGCTCCCACTGAAAAAAAAAAAATAAATATTGCACTATGGGTTAGCCAATAATGACACATTGTGAAGCTTTTTAGGATAAATGGAAGTTTTAAAAATTATATTAAGGCATCAATAGCAACACAAAGTTAGGTTAAACTAATTTATCATTTAGAAAACATATATTTCAAGGTAAAATTTAAGGAGAGTACTTTTTTAGACTAAAAAGTTGAATGCACACCGTTTCAGCCATTTTTTGATAAATCCTGTGGCTTGTATACATCTATGTATTTACTTTTTTATTAGTGTTTTGATTAATGTATTAGTACTCTTAACTTCTTCACTGAATAAGAGTTGGGTTTTTTTATAATTAACTTTAGGCTTGTGTGGCCATGCATTAAGAGGTTTAGTCTCAACGGTCACATGCAATGCATATAGAAGCATTTTTATGCATCAGATGGTTACTATTTGTCTGGTACTACAATCTAACTGGTTTATGACTAGTTTAAGCAGTTAATATGAACATTCAAAACTCCCTGGAGTTACAAGGGGAAATGTACTTTGAGCGCTCAATGTTGTTAGGTAGCATTTGTGACAACTGGGAATGTGGATGTTGAAAAGGTAACAAACGCAATGATCCAGGGAGCTTAAACTCACAAGTGTAAAAACCTCCTCAGTCATGACTATTAAAGGTGTAAGCAAATAACATGAAGGATCTAGCAGAGACGACAATAAAACTCTGCTCAAATTGATTTCCCAGAGAAACTGACCCCAACAGATCATTTGTTTTCCTCCAGTTTAATAGCAGCTGTATATAAATCTCCTTATTGACTTTTTCCTTATTCCTTGATTATTGTTTTCATATGTGACTGGCTTACAGATGTATATATATATATATACACACTGGAAGAAAATTCCCTGTCCTGTGACAGGGAGAACTCAGTATTAACTTTGCGAAGCCATGTGCGTACAAGTGCTGAAACATTTAGAGTCCTGTTGTTTCTTGCTTAGGTCTCTAGATCACAAATTAAATTTTAGGAAAGGACTTCATTCCAAAATGACCATGGCCTGCTCACTTCCAGCTTTTGCTTACAACCAGCTATCAGCATCAGAGAGTAAAATATTCCAAGCTGTGCTGAAAGTTGGTGCTCAAGAACATATCTGAGCCAGCAGAACTGACTGTATTTCCCAACTTGCATCCTCCTCCGCACTGCTGAATAAATGGAAGGCTTGTTCCTTTTTCTTTCTTCAGAAAACTGATGATTTTATTATCTAATCATAATACTCTCATCTGATGCAATGTATAAATTTTCTTTAATGTCTATGATGCCCCTAGGAGGTAATGTGGAACAAGAGCAGTAAATAAAGATCATAATCTGAAAATTAAATCTGCAGCCTCTGACAGTAGGATCCACTGGGACCCAAAGCTGTAAGTCTTAGAGGACCAGTGTCCAAACCACAACGCTATCGTACAAGTCAAAGTGGAAATACCAATGTTTGAATGAACAAACTGATCTCTCGCTTAGAGGCAGTTTGTCTAGAAAACTGGAGTCACATCCACAGAGTCAGGATACAGGCGAGAACTTACCCCGGTGCAAGCATTAGGGGCCGACGCACAGCTCGGTCTGGCACTGCTCATAACGCTGTACGTACCCTTTTCACTCATGGAACAACAACCCAACTCCTGGGTTTTTGTGAATCAGCCTTCCTATCTTTAGGTTAATCCAAGACTTCCACTACCAACCAGCATTCAATTTCTGACAGAGTCCCAAGTACTGACTCGCAAATCAGTGTACTGACATCACATCTCCATGACATGCCCACGTTAACGTGCTGTCTGTAAGAACTGCGATGCTTGCCCTTGGATCTTTTACATCTCCAACATCTAGTCTGTGGATTAAACATCCAAGGGGTTTATTATAGAAGCCTGCTCACAGAAAGCAAGAGTTGCACTATCTTAAGCCTTCTCTGATTGCATTACTATTTACTTTCCCTGTTAAGCGCAGTGAAAGGTGCTGCCTCCCTCCAGGCGGTTGTGCTGAAGCAAGGCTGATCCCACAGAGACATTCCAAGAAGCCTCAGTCAGCGCTGGGTTCCCCAGGTGCCTCCCAGGAGGCAGGAGGAGGAGGAGGAAGCAGTTACACTTTAACAGCGCTTTGGAAACCCGCTAAACCCTACGCGCTCCTCTTCCAGATACAATTACCCACCTCTTCACTGCGCCTGCAGACACAGTCCTTTGCCCTTTAATCTCCAGGACACGTAGTTAAACTAGCACAGTACTCGTGTTTGTGCTCCTGCACCTTTTCCTTGAGCTGAAGCAGGCTCAATATATTTTTATGACTTGGGCTGTAAAATGTCATCTGATTCTGTAACATCATTGGGTGACTGTCAGCCAGAACGCAACGCACCTTCCCTGTTCTTTCGTGTCACCAGGGAGCCTAGCCACCCCGCCAGCAAGCGGCCCATGTCAGCATACGGGACCCTCACAGCGGATCCAGGCTGGATCCTAGCAGGATGCAATCACAAAGAAGTGGGCGAAAAGGTTCCCAGTTTCTGGGAGAGGGCTATCAAGATCTGGGAATTTGCACACATCAAAACATGGAAGGAAAGAAGTAGGACAAAACTTTAAGGACAAACAGAAGCAGGCTAACTCTGGATGAAAGCAAGCTGCCTGTGGGAGCTGTGTATGTTTCTCCCTGAAAAAGGACAAAACATTTTAAAGACTGACTTGTTCATGGTTATTTTAATGGATGATTGCCTGCATTACGGCAGAAGTACCCAAATGCATCTGGAAGCTGGCGGACTCCAGCCTGCGGTCACAGACTCCGGAGCGGCTGTGGGCATTGCACAGGTGCCGTGAAGAAAAGGTGGCAGGGAACTGGAAAGGGGAAAACAAGAAGCTTCGGCAGGAATTGTGCTAAAAGGCAGCTGCTTGATTTCGCTCTCAAATGGGGAGAAAGGCAACCCTCTGGGCAGCAGCTGTCACTGGACAAGTGATTAGCAGAGCTCATTTCTCACTCTTACAAATAAATGCTAAATTAAAAGCAAACTTCATTAAGTGTTGCACGTTCATGTTCTCATTTCTCCCTCTTTTTATTAAAAAAGATAGCAAATGCCTTCCACAGAGCAAACAAAATGTTAGACTTGCTCATATGTTTAACACGTGTGTAATAAATCACGGAAACGCCATGTCCATTTGGGAATTATCAGGCTGCACAAGGCACTCGCTTCAGAAACTGAAAATTATGGTGCCATGGCGTTCACAGCTGTTATTTCAGAGAGAAGACAAATGCCATATATGCTTTCATAAGGATTCAGCCCAAAGGTACTCATAACACAAATGTTATTCTTTCTGTTCTCTGTTTTCGATGGTGGTGGTGGGAGCTTCACAACACTTTGTATTTTTCACTGAATGCGTTTAAGACCGTATCAGTTTAAAATAAACAGTTTTGCTTTCCCTTTCCCTTTGTTACATTACTTTATAAGGCATTAGAGCCTCAGGCTTCCTGGTGTGAAGTTTTCAGAAAGAAGAATTTATTCACCATGCTCATAACATCAACTGTCAGGCATTGAGTAGGCTTTCCCATTCTGTGAAAGTTTAGTTATTACCTCAACCAGAGAAATCCCATTCATAATTTAAGTATACTGAAGAAGCATCTCTAGAAATGCCATTTTCCAAAACTGAAGACGACCATTGCCCTCAGGTAAGTAATTTATGATATAAAGTATTTCTCTCCTTTTAAGTCATCACCAAAAGCTCCTGAACCAGTCTGCCAGTAAGTTCCATCAGTGTCTTTTCAACCTTGTCAGAAAACACTGTGAAGGGAAACAGTATTTCTGAAACTTCTTGCCCTGACATTCTTTGGTAGTTTCACAGATGGCTTTGGACCAATTGTTTTTGCAAAGGTTAACCAGGACAGGAGGATCTCCAATGGAACAGACTTGAAAGGTGATCACATCTCCTTTCACTTTCTTTTGGATTTTGGGGTGATTGAACTTTTGGTTTTGTTTGGTTTTAAACAGTTTCTTTACATATATAAGCATTGTTTACTAGAAGGAATGCTAGAAAGAAAACTCTTTCATATGTATTCTGCTGTAGAATTAGACACTGCAAGAAAAGTCAAGAGAAGCAAAGAAATATAAGCTCCTTGAGGGATTTCTGGTGTCAAGCTTACAAATCCCAAGGACGCTCACTTCGCAGCCCTGGGAAGATGGCACTAGTGAGAAGAAGCAAAGCCTTTAATTTTCAGAACAAGGCTGGCTTCAGGGGGTACCTGTCTTCATGAGCAGGATGACACATCCACAGGCTCAGATCAGCTTATGTAGTTGGTTCCTGTATGTGAAGACTGTAGCATGCAGGGGTGTGTAACTTTGAAACTATAATTTGGTTTTATATTAAAATGCTTTTAAAAAATAATTATTACATAGATAACTCCCATTGACAAGAACAGTCCCCAAACCCAAAGAAACAAGTAACATTTTTTTCCCAGCTGTCCCCAGCCTGCAAATTGTCTAGATAGAATAGCTTCAAGAAGCAAGGGAAGTTGATGGCTTTGTTCATGATCAAGAGGAACACGGACTATTACCCTCAGTGATTACTGAGAATGCTAGCTCAGGTAAGGGAAAGTGAGCCAGAAGTCTAAGGAATATTATTTAACTGAGCGCTAAGCATCCTGTTTACCTACTTTGCTTTATTTTCACTGTTTTACCAAACCAAGATATCAAATGAGAATCCACACATAGCCTCATATTAAAGACTGAAATAGAAGCAGTAGCGAAAACCATTATCCACAGATCGCTGACTACAAACTTCACTATGACCTCTGGAAAAGGTAGGTAAAAGCATTGGAAGTGAAAAACACTGGCTGAGCCGCAAACTTCACCTGCGAACTTTCTCTAAGGTCAAGAGCGTTCACATGAGGACTGTGTGCACACAGAAGAGACCAATGCATGTCACACACTTTGAAGCCTCGGCAGAGCTTCCTTGACATTCAGGGGAAAAGGGATCAAAGGCTTTGCAGGCAGAACGTCTCTAGCTAGTAAGAGGCTATGCATGGAGTGACATTGTTAAAACACTTCCCTTTTATATCCCTAAAGGAGGAGTTTTATTGAGTTAAAATGATCCTTGAATAGCCTCTGGGCTGAACTGTAAAACACATTTGAAAAGCGTAAAATCTTTATTTATGCCAGGAATGTTTGAAACTCAAAAGATAAATGTCATTCAAAAAACCAAGCATGTCCTAGGTATTCAGTACGTAATGGGGCACAGCTGTAATAACAGTCAGTGAACCAGAGACTCCCTACATCATGTCATTAGCTCACTTTTAATAAGTCTATCTTCTTGTCCTTTTTATAAGGACCATAGGGAAAGAAAGAAATATATCATGCACCAAACATCTGTGGCTTTCTCAAATTGTCTCTCTTAGAAGATAGATCTACTTAAGGGACCTGTCTTGGGATATAGATTGTAAAGTGCACACAACCCTTTCTAAATATGGCCTTTATTTAAACAGGGAGCATTACACATTGTTTGTGAGTTGCTGAAGACCATGCAGTCTAGCTTAACAGAATAAAGGCTGAATGCATAAAATAGCATCACAGTTCCTGCAAGTAATCAAAGACATATATTGAAATAAAGCTTGGTGCTCAACTTGGTGTCGAATTTATTCCCTTGAAGCCACAGATTTCAGGCAAATAAAATTCTACTTCTGAGGAGGTTTTAACAACTTTTGCTGGGAGCTAAGTGAGACTTTGCTTACAATGGCACTGAAAATTTTACTGATTCTTTCTCCATTTTAATGTTTATCCTCCAAGCTGAAACTACAGGATGGCTTGAAACTTTCAATCTCAATCTGCAAATGACACATGTAGATCAAGACGTTACAAACCAGCTACGTCTACCCCTTAAGACTCTCCTTCCAACGATCCTAATTTCTGTACCTAGTGGTCAGTTTTGTTCTCAAGCGTTTTTGAACAATTTTCATTCTGGCCCCTTGCAAAAACTCCATAGCGCCCTATCGGTTACCTCCTCCTTAAACAAATGTATATCTTCTGTGTTTCAAAACAACAGCTAATACATTTAAGAAAGAGACAGGAGTGAAAATAAATTGGACTCAATGAATGTAACAGACTGGGCCATGTGTTTACACCAGAAAAAATATATGTTTGATATGTTTTTATCATATTACTATTGATTAATCCAGAAAAAAAATGAGAGAGAAAAATGGGTTACAGAGTCAACTTCCAGACCCGATACTGCCACACGTAGGTGCACATGCACAGCTACTATTGCAGTCATCTGTTTTCCTACACCTCTTCATGCGTGGGTTAAGCGATTAAGCAAGATGATTAAACAGGCTACATGAATTGTTCTGCTTTGTGGGTTTTAGAAATACAAAAGATAAAAGGAAGATACTCCTGATAATCTGACTACTGCTCTCCTGGGGAAGCTCGAGATGATATAGGGTATATCTAGTTTTTTGTTATTCTTTGTACTATAGCTGTGCATAGATGCCTCGGTTTGGAACCAGGGGTGGTTATTCTCATTAAAGCTTCCTATATGAAAAGAGCCATCCAGAGAAAGGAAATCAACATTTTACAAGTGCACAACTGAATTGTGGGGGGACCAAAACTCGGCGTTAGGCATTTTTTGGCACTTAATTGAGGAGCATAATCACTTTCTATAGTTACTAGGAAAAGACCGGCATTTCTAGGTAGAATTTAGCCTCCTGTGTTTCCTTTGCATTTCTTTCTACAGCAGGTAAGCGGAGATTCCTATTTATACTCTGTTTCTTTGTTCGTTTGTTTGTTTTCGGGGGGCGGGGGGTCAACTATCTAAATCCTATATGGATTGTGTGGAAGAGCTGGGTTGAACTGAAGGCAGAGTTTGAGGGGGTCTCTTGTTACAACATGTCCCCTTTGTTCCTCTCCTGATGCCAGAATACGTGATAGCACAAAACTCCTTGGAATCAATTTAGTACTGACACTGGCTTTTTGTAGCTGAACTCAGTCATTACCACCATTTGCAGCTGCACTGTTGAGACCTTGGTTTACAAGGCCTTAAGTCCTTAAGAACTAATCAAACATAAAACTACTTTTAAAGCTGTTGCACTGTGCTTTTCGTAATTAAAAGAAAACAGTCTATTTTACTATCAAGCAGGCATGCAGTAAAGACCTGAAGTATTAAAAAAAAAAAAAAAAAAAAAAGAAAAAAGTGTTTGGGCATCAGCATGGTTATATTTGGAAAATATAGAAAGTGTAATTACTTTCGTTGAACTTTGTTGCTAATAATTATTCTGCTGGAATCCTGGAAACTGAATCTTATCAGAAATAATGGAAAGGGTAAGAGCTCAGGAAGATGCACATGCAAAGTCGTGGTTTGGAAACAGAATATTCAGCCTGACATGGAGTAAGCCGCTCTATCCAGAAAAATGCTGTTGCAGAAAGAGGGTCACAGACTTAATTCCTTGTTCCCACCCATCCTGCACAAGGTTTCAATTTTGCTCATTCTCTTTGCCCCTGTGAACCCTCTGGTCTAACCTGGACAACTAGATTTGCTACCCTACATGGTGACCCAGAACCATTTGTATATGGTACATGGAAATTAAAGATAAAACTGTAGGCAAGCTCTCTTGGGAGAGCAGTTCATTTTCCAGAGCTTACAGAGTTCTTACAGCTAGGAAGCCCAAAGACTTCTTCAAACATAAATTATCTGTCTCCACAGTAAAACTGTACTAGTATAATGTAAACTTGTTTATAAACTAATTTGTTCAGATCAGTTCAAATCCCAAAATGGGCATTCTTCCTTTAGAGTGTTCCAATTAATTTAACATGAAAAAGTAGGAAAAAACTAATTCTTAGAGTAAAACAAGTGTCAGCATGCAGAGGTTTGCAGCAGTTTAACTGAAATGCTCCTATGCAATTCAAAACTGCTTCCTCCCCATAATGAGGTATCCTAATATTCACATGGGGAAAGTTAGTTAGTGGAAAGTAGGTCTCAGTTTATTCATTGCTGACTCCGAGGGGGACTACCATAGCTGTTTGCTATAGTCTCAGAGCATACAATAATGCTGTACAATACACAGATGAGCAAGACTGGATCCTGCAGTCTTTCTGATGAAAAAGCTTAGGAAGGAGCTGGTAAGCCACAGGCAATTTAACTAAATCAAATTGCTCTTTCTAAAGCCATCTAGTCTTTCGGAAGTATTCTGTAAAATAAACCAATCCTACCACAGTTTTCCATATTCATGCATGCGCAAACTTTATGTGCTGCGACAAATGGTAAGAGTTTTGAGGTTATCATTGCTAAACACCAAAACAAATGATCCAACAATACTCTCCCGAATTTCTTTGAAGGGGGGATATTGAGGTTTACAGCCCCTCAGCACCCATAGGTGTACTTTCTCTCCAGCCTGAGTAAGCGTATGGGCAGTTTACTCCCCTAAATTTCATTGAGAAGGCCTCGATACATGGATGAAAAGATCAGCGTTAAAAGACAACAGTAATTACTGAACAGGCCCTTACCTGGTCTCCTTCCAGTTGCCGCTACCCTCTTTGCACACAATCATCACACATGGAATGAGGTGGGACGAAGGCCTCTGCAGATCGCCTAGCCCACTCCCCTGCTGAAAGCAGGGTCAACCACGGCAGGTTGCTCAGGACCTTGATTAGTCAGGTTTTGAATACCACCACAGATGGAGATAACACAGTCTCTTTGGGCTACGTGTTCCAGTGCTCAGTCACACTTAGAGTAAAAAAGTTTTTTCCTACATTTAAACAGAATTTCTTGTATTTCAGTTTGTGACCATTGCCTCTTATCCCGTCACTAAGAACCACTGAAGAAAACCTGGCTCTTCCTTCTTTATACCCTCCTGTATATCAGGCCTTTATATACATTGATAAGATCCACCTGAGCCTCCTCTCCCCCAGGCTGGGCAGTCCCACCTCTCTCAGCCTCTCCTCATAGGACAGATGTTCCTCTCCCTTAATCATCTTAGTGACCCTCCACTGGTCTTGCCTCAGTATTTCTGTCTCTCTTGTACCGGGCAGGGGCTAAGCTGGACACACCACATGTGGCATCAACAGCACTGAGTCGAGGGGAAGGATCATCTCCCTTGACCTGCTGGCACTGCTCTTTCTACTGTAGTCCCAGATGCTGCACCGGGACCTCCAGATCCTTTCCTGCAAAGCTGCTTTCCTTCCAGTTTGCCTCCAGCACCTACTGACTGGTGCAGGGGGTTAGGCCTCCCCACGTGCAGGATGTACTCAACTACAGGAATGCTAAAGATTGACATTCAAAATAGCATGCTGGAGGAAGCTCACCAGAATTACATTCTGGAAAGTTAGGAAAATGCAGACTCTAAGCTTCTTCACAGTACCAAAAACATGACTGTTGAGGAAATGTTCTGTATCAATTTTACACCTCATCTTATTCAACTTTGGGACACAGACCCAGAATAAGAATTCTTTACAAACCAATTCTAACACCTCCTCCAGGCAAAACTAGAGCCTTTAAAGGTAACGGCCAGTGAATGCTAGTTGTTTCTGACTTAGCTTTTAAGCAGTTAAATACATTTTTAGCATTAGGTATATGCTTATATCCAAGAGACTTGTATGGATAGTGATTACATAGATACCACATTTATTTGTTAGACAGGAAGTGTAGCCCCCTTCAGGAATACAGAAGGTTTTATTTGTTATTGCTCACTTTGGGACTTCCCCAACTTTCAACAAGCTGAGGATGCTTTCAGTATTTGTTTTGTTTTACACAATAAATACAGCGAGAACTGTATTTATTATTTATTAGACATGCCACTATCATATTGTTTGCATGAGTTTATAGTCACTAGAACTAACAAATATAAACTAAACAAAACTAAGCAAACAGATTTTAGATTAAACAAACAGAACCACTTCTTGTATGATGAACCTTGCTCACCAGATCTGCCTGGAGGAAAGGATAGGGATGGCACTGTGTGTACTGGGATACCAGTGGGATGGCCAAGGCTTCCGAAGATGTACCTGATACATCAATATCTGCTAATGGTACAGATTCCTGAAAGTTCTCCTTATCAAGATCACTGCAGAGAATGTCTATTTAAAGTGCTGTTAAGACAATTAGGTAGTTGGTTAAAATATTAATCTTTTTGCTCAGCATTCCTGACTCATACCTACAACCTGTATGACTGTGTGTGATACCACAAAAGCAGTGATAGGGCAGAAAAAACTGTTACTTTCTCATGCAGCATCTGCAAAACATATTCAACTTATGTATGTCCCTGGCCAAATGGCTGTGTTTCACGCTGAAAACCATCTCCCTCATTTTTGTAAACTGATTACCGAGTAGCATGATTGTGTTGTCCCTACCAAATCATAGTCTTTCTTCAGTGAATTCCACACCCTATTTCCATTAAAAACCTCTTTGGGCTCCAATATGATTCTTCTGCTTGCTACTGCTGAAAGGCAGTAAAGGCAGAACTGCCCTGACCTGGACTGGACGTCTTTTCCCTTTGGGTTACTTATAAAGCTCCCAGGAATGGACAACCTTCTGGTCTTAACAGATAAATGCATTTTAAAAAAGCCCATGAACTGTGTTCAGAAAACCCAGTGAACCTGATCACACTCGCAACAAGCCAGGCGGCGTGGCATGGCTGTCAGCCTCTCTGCGTGGCACGTTCACAATTAGCAGGCCACCTCCACGGGTACCGAATTCCGTACCCTCTCCAGCAGCAGCTAGTGACCCTTTCTAAACGGGGTTGATTGGTGTTATTAGGAGATAACATCTGTGAGGTGCAACATATTGACGTGAGGTGAGAGCTTTCTTCAGGCAGCAGCAGAATGCTTCAATATAATGCAGAGGAAGCTGTATCAGGCAGCAACTGAAGGCATGTATTACACTCCAATCAACAAGGATGATCAACAAACTAAATTAAATAGAAACGTGTGCCCTTTGTCTTTTACTTCCACACCAAAGACAGAAAGACTTACGGGAATTAGAAATATTGCAGTGTCATACCTGTCTAGCCATATTTTGCAAGACACTTTTTTTTTTTTTCCAGGGATGTCTGCTCATTAACCTTCACTGAAAGGGAAGGAAAAGAAAATGCAATAAAAGCACAGCAAAACTCAGGCCAGACAGTTGGAAGGAAAAAAAACCAATCCATTTTCTGAAACAATTCTGAATTTCCCTCAATTCAGGGGACTGGATCTTGGCTTTACAACAGTTTTGTACTGTAAAATGTATTATCCTTCCTGCACTCACAGCACCAGCAGAATCAGAGTCTGGATGTTTCAAAGCTTACAAGTGACAAAGAAGCACACCTTTCCTTTACTTCTAGACCAGGTTTGAAAAATCTCCAGGAAAATCTTTTTGAGATTTTCAGTTACAGACTCTAGAACTCAAGAGTCACTATAAAGGTATCAGCAAATTTTTCAGCAACATTTAAGGTGACCCTTTTTGTGTGTGTATGTATCTGCGTGTATATGTAAATTACAAATATGTGTATGCACGTGTGTATATAATCTGTTTATGTAAAAAAATGGAGCTGCTGTGCAAACTGACTGACTCCTAACATATCAGCTGAATGTATTGTAACACACTCTGGCAGATCTCCCAGTTGCTGCATTACAGAAAATTAGTACTATGCACGTTTTGATCTATTAGGCTGGTGATGGATTCACAGGCAGAAATGCTCACATGTACTGTGAGAAACATGGAAAGAAATGTTTGTTCGATTTTCAGCAGGCCTTTGTAGCTCAGAGACCCAGCAAACATAACACCAACCAATGCCTGTCTTGAACTGAGTTCATCTGAAGTAAATATGTACAATGTCCAATTTTTACCAGCAAGAGAACTGCCGCAAAAATCACATTTTTATCATTAGAAAATACAAAACATTCTGCAGTTCTGCCTCAGGCTCCCAGAAACTCACATACTTGAAAACCAGTGTTTTGGATGGGTGAGGGACATTCTGCAGAACATTTTTCACTAAGCTGGGATGGGCCCTGGCAGTGCTTGAAGAAAGCGTGTGGACACTGAAAATCCAAGATTAAGACTGCAACTGCATCATACCCCTTGCAAGGGTACAGGCCTCTCAAATCATGGTTGGCAGGAGTGAAATAGCCTGGATTCAGGAAAAACTGAGGAGATCCAGGTTGTAGGGACCTTCTATACTTCAATCCTCTCTCCAAAACTCGCAGCCTACCGACTGACATCTTTCCTTCTGCAGGCTTGCCAGAGGTTCTGTCCCCAGGATCCGTCTGGCCGTACCGAACCCTATCACCCTGTGTGATACCCCATCCGCGGAGCAACGTCCCAAAGCAACAAGCCTCTCCTACTCCCCTGAGTCCAGCAGAGCTCAGTCATTTAACCCAAGCTTTATCCAACTGGTGGATACCTCTGTCCTGGAAGCAACGTACCTAAAATCAGACGGCACAAAAAATAGCCCTAAGAGTCATGAGTGGCTTTTGCAGTCTTTTGGTCTCTTCCAGATCCACCTCAACGGTGCTTCAATTCTTTTTTGAAACACCCCCCAGTTAAACCCTTAATTATAATGCAGTCTAAGATCTTCAGACCTTCTCCCCCCACACAGGTGTTTAAGTATGACGTTAGCTAAAAATATGCTTCTGGTGCGTCCCTTTTGTGATCTAATGAGGAGGGGAATGCAAGAGAAATTGCATTTTTGTAATTATGCTTTAAAAGACTACTTATCTAGATATTTAAGGTCTAATTTTAGCAACTTGCAGAATTTCTAGGGGAATTCTAATATAGTAAACCATGATCAAGACATAGCACAATTAAGTCTGTAGTAACCCACAACACCTAAATATATGTAAAGCAAAAATGGGCTATGCATAAAAGTAGAAAACAAACAAACAAATTGCTCAAGCAGCCTGTGGATTGCATTAAACAAAGTTGCTATTGCCAGAAATGCATTGACACTGCCACGTCAGAGGAACTGTGCGTTCCAAAACAAAATAAAATTCCACCTTGCATTGCAGTGCAAAGGCAGCCAGCTCTGGGCCCTGGGGAAGCACGCTGCAAAGCAGGAGGCCTCTGCAGAGAAATACCTTTCACTGATCCTAGACAGTTCATTCTAGGGGAGCGTCCCCAGGTGATTTCTAACGCTACAGTGATGAACAGGCTGAAAGGCTGTATCTCTGACACAAAAAACAGAAGAAAAGAGAGCAACTAAACAAAGGCTGCTCAAGTCACTGGCACAAATATACAAAACATGTAACTATAACAGTAGTAAGTTATTTGGAACGGACGTAAAATGCAAGCTTCAGAGCTGACGTCAGTGCCTAAATGAAAAAGAGATCATGAGAAGATGTTTCAATTGGGTAGATTCACCTCTGCCTGCCTGCTGCATAGACAGTCCTCCAGAGCATTTGGAAACGTAGTGACTGCTGTCAGAAAACAGTCTGTTCTCATATTTTTATGCCTCCCACTAAAGCTGATCTGTGATCTGAGGAGAAGAGATATAGCCTCTAAAGTGAGGCTTGCAATAATGTAGTTTACTAGGAGAACGTCTACTTAGAACAATGTTGGTTTGTGTTTTGAGGAAGACAGAAATGTAGGTATTTTGGGGTTGGGGTGTGGGATAGGAGGAGGTGGGAGAAGACTTCCTGCACACACGCATGCTTTCAGTACAAAGCTTCCTGATGGTGAACCATGTGGAGCAGAACTAAGAAATTTCAGGATCTAGTCTCTCTTCACTGGCAAACATTGCTGCTAAAAGAATGGTACCTAAACAAATGCTAGAGAAGAGTCGAGATTCTTCACATCTTTCAGATAAATTTAACCTCGCCAAATGAGAAGCAAATGGTAGAATAGTGCAGCAGTGACAAAAGCTCTGATCCGACAGTCAGGGCATACTGCTGTGCTCATGCAGGGCCTCAATGACTTTAATAAGTCTCCAAAGAAGCAGAGCAGTCCCTTTGCACACTATCAGTAGACCTAATTCAGTATTCAGCTCCACGCCCCCATCATGTTGGCAATAATTCAGAGTTGGTGAGACAACTTGTAAAAGAAAAAAAAAAAAAAAAAAAAAAAAAAAGCAGTGTTTTAAACCTCTCTAATTTAATATTAGCTTTTTATATGTCTAACATCAAAGCATTTTTTCACTTCTATTTAATCAAAATTAATCACTAAGATTACTACAGGAATTTATGTTGGACATTATTGAAATGAGTGTTTTATTAAAATCTGGTTTTATTAATAAAACACATTCTGGCTAAGGAATCATGTGAGTCTGCTATTAGAGACTATTAACTGGGAACTGGGAGTTAATCACAACAGTCATGTTGCCAGGTCCTTTGACAGCAACACATACTGGGTTTGTTTCTGCTTTTACTTTTACTAGCATATTCAAGTCAATTAGTTACCCTAGCACACCAGCAGCCAGAGTAACTCCTGTAAAATAGGTAAACAAAGGTACTTACATCTCAATGGTTTTGAACAAAGAAAGGGTAATCGGAAAGAGACTCACCAGCCTGATTAGTTGTGATGCTGACAGCAGCAAATTGTCTGGAAAGTGTACTCAAGTCAGATACCCCGTTGACTGCATCAATCTCAAAAGTGTAATTGGTATGTGCCAAAAGGTCCACTACTGTCACCGTGGTGTTGGTGAGTCCAGTCTGACGGGGTAAGAATCGCACGTTGTCGCTACATGGCTCACACATCTTGATGTTTCCTCCACATTTTTTGCAAATGATGTTGAAAGTGACATCTTTCCGACCTCCAGTGTCAAGAGGCCAGCTCCAGTCCAGGATAACAGACGTCTCATTGATGTTAGAGATAACATTTCTCGGAGCAGATGGTGGTCCTATAAAAGGAAACGGGAAATCAGAGGGATGAGATTCTCTATATCGCTCTGAGATGGGAGTAACAAGGGCGCAAAAATAAAAAAGTCAAAAACATAAATAACCAAAGTCTTCTAGTTATTCCCTGTAGAGACTCCTGAAATATTTCACTGGACTACAGACCTAGACTATCAAGAACCATGTTTTCTTATAGACAGACAGTACCTTCAGGGTACAGTTCAGGACTGAGGCCTGAAAATACTGGTAGCAATTTAAAAAACCTAGGTCTCCTTCTTGAGTCTGACAGAGAACAAGAAGGAGGAAATGAAAATAGAAAGACATAAACCCAGCCCACCAATTTTTGGTAGCCTGTCCAACATGTAAGAAGACATGGGAGGCAGGGAATGGCTGACTGCAATGGGTCATGAGAGGAAGCAAGCAAGCTGCTGAGATACAGATGGAGGAGCAAGAATGACAGCCCCGAGCATAATGACGCTACTCACTGGTGCAAGCCATGGATGGAGGGTCTTTCTCAGAGCGAAAGTAATTCTTTTCACACCTGCAGTTCAGAGACGCGTCTTCGTAGGTAGAGCTGTGAGGTGGGCATTTGGCACACTTCACATTGCCGGCAGAGGCTTTGTAGAATCCAGGTCGACATGCTGCAAAATAATAGGAGTATAGTTTTAGATTCCATGGACATCTCCTTGATTTTAACATGTGACTTTGCTACCGCCCTGCGACCAATCCATATGTAGATCACATTTGGCAGACGTTTAGGGTCTAATAATAGAGATTTTTCTCATAATGAGGAAGCTGATGGAAATAAAGCCTCTTGGTAGAACGGAGCTCTTCATGCATCAACTTGGATTTGCATTTAATTTTGCCTGGAAAACAAAACAGTGTATTTCACCACTAAAAAGAAACATTTTCTATGTTGCATTTTGAGATCCTCACTTATTTTTTTTCTCTTCTGGTTAATTTACCAGAACGTTGGCCCTATCCTGTATAAGAACCTAACTTTATCCTCCCTCTGCTGCCAAGGTTTGCTTACAAGGGCACAATAATTGTAAACTCTGTCTCTTCAGTTCAGCAGGACTAAGCAAGCCAAAACCAAGAAAATAACCTGGACAGTGAAAGATCTATTCCATATCTAAAGGACCATGCTTCAGGCTCAATGAGCTGCTTCTGATACTATCGGGAACTCTCATGGTCTGTACAATTTTTACATTAACACAGTCCTCTAGGGATGGTGCTTGAACTCACAAAAGCTGCTTGTGAAAAACTCTGGGTGGTGGTGTTTCCTTAACACTGGCACGCTCCCTCTGTTTTGACTCCTGTTGCATTTTAGACTGATTCAGGGCCACGTTTGCATCGGAAGAAAAGAGCCTTTGAAGTAAGTTACAGAAATGAACAATTCAGCAAAGAACTTTATGTGAAAAACCCATGCAGTGAAATAACACTGTTGACTTCTTTCCACCAAGATGGTCTCACCATCTGGAAAGGAAGAAAAAAAATAAAATAAAAAAGAAGAGACTGAAAGAGATAAGAATCAGCAGACTCTACTGTTCAGCTTCTGCTTCCCCCCCAAGACATGTATCCTTCTCCAAATGGAATTTACCAAGTAGAAACATTCTGGCTGACACTGGTCACCCGCAGGTCGGTACTCATGCCGGCAGCAACCATACACAGACAACATGACAAAAGGGAGCACTTCTTAAAACTCGTTCACCTTTTGCTACACTTTGGTTCCACAGCAAACACTGCTTAACACACAAGCACACTAGGAAAACCCCAATACATTCTCATTACAAATGTAATGTAAAAAAAAGAGTAATACAAAGAAAAACACCACTTCTTTTTGTGTCTGGAACCCAGACAGTTAAGCTTAAATAAAACTGGCCAGGATCTGTCACTGAATTAAATGCTAATTTGAAGGCAAAAGAATGGGTTCACCAGTCTTGGTGTAAGCCTAAACAGGGACACACTTTTTGGTTTTGCTTATGGAGATGAACTGATTCATAAACTTAGTATAAAATCCAAGATACAAGACTACGTGGCCTTTTGTGGTCATTCATGCACTGCCTAAACAGAAAAGTGTTTGGATGGGCAGCCTATGGAAAGAAAGTCAGAATAAAAATCCCAGCACCTTTGTAAGTGGTGGAGGAGAGAGGGAAGCTGCAGCATTAAACTGGATGTTCAGCTTCCACGTTATCATCCACAACCAAAGCCTAACTGAATATCTGTGTCAGGCAAATTTGTCTATTAGTTCCTGGTGCCAAACACCTACTGGCAAGTAGAGAGAGAGAGCAAACCCCTGTACAGTCGTACGTCCTACTCTTAAAACACCTTAAACATCTATTAAACGTCTTAATAAAGGAAACCCTCCTCACACTGCATTGAACACAGTGTTTCACAAGGTCTCCCTAAACTCAGCCACCCTTCAGGACTTCACAGCCCTTGCAAATCAAGGCACCTGTCCGCAGCTGCGACCTCCCACTTCCACGCTAGCAAAGCGGCTGAGAGAGACACCTCCCACTCCAAGTTCTCTCCTGCGAGCCCTGAGGAAACAATCCTGAGTTTGAGCCTCTGAGGCATGGGCCCAACAGGCAACCTGGGAAAGCGGAATTGCTAAAAATGACCTTGTGGTGAAGTTCACGGAGCCTAAGGCCAACCCGCCTGACCTGGCACAGCCCGTCCTCCTTCAGCTGGCGTTTCTTCTATCTCCATCTCCTCGAAGGCTGCAAGGGTGTTTGGGGATTTCTGTTTAACTTGAGGAAAAAAAGGAAACCTAGGCCTCTCTGAAACTCCTCCAGTAGGAGAAAACGCAGAAGGAAACAGAGTTAGCTTTTTTGGTTTTGTCACTGTTATTGTTGCAGCCTTTTACGACTCAAATCCCATTCCCTCCCAAATACTGCCCCATGATAGGTGTGCCGTACCTAGAGTGAGCCTCTTTGGTCTCTCTCCAGCTGACAGAGGAGCCTCAAATGATTTTACCATTGTTGGGCACGGCACAGCACAGCCATTCCTGGCATGAGCCAGGCAGAATAGAACAGACGCCAATCCTGCTCTTTACCAGCACTAGTAACTAAGCAAATGCATTAAGGATTAAACATCGCGCTACATATGTCCAGCTAATTACACAGCACTTTCACCAAAACTTCCCATGGAAACTTACTGCCAGGTATTAAACTCAAATGGTTTCACTTAACCATATCTACTTAGCTTGAAGGGACATTTTTATATTTATGGGTAGGCATACACAAGACAAAGATGTATTTATGAATATATCCAGTATAATTTTTTAAGGTTTTAATAATTTTATATACTAGTTCAATGTAAAGATTGGAAAAAGACTAATAACCTAAAACTGAACCTTTTTCTGTGGTTCGTCCTCCTACAAGATACAGTTTCCACTGCTTATTAAGCATAATTTATTCATAGCATCGTAACACACGAGCGTTCTTTTACAGGATGGAACTACAGTAAGACTGTTTATCTGGGACACTTTCAAAGCACCTAGCACCAACATTTTAATACAGCAATGATTTTAACATAAGTAAACAACCTTGTGTAAGAAGTGGACAGATTTTGTGGAGTGAGGAAGAGAAAGGAAGGAATCAAACTGCTCCATTAATAAATATCTCTTTCATCCCTTAGGTGAAAACTCATGCACCTCATTTAAGAAAAGGTGGCGGTGGTGTGGGACCAGATGGAAAAAAGAAGAAGAAAGAGGAGCATGCGGGAAGCACCCTCTTAACACGCGATCGGGCTTTTTCTGTTCCAGAGGGACAGGGATTTCACTGTTTCGTGCTTCTGCTATCCCGGTACAGAGTGTGCAGTTGGGGTGGGGGGATGAGCCGGTTGGATCCTTGCTGCCCTGCTATGCCCTAGCGAGGGCATCCCAATCTCGTGTCTTCCCCTCAGGCTGTCTCACGCTTTCTGTCTTTGTCTGTCAGACCAATTTAAGATTATTCACCGCTGCAGCCCAAAGGAGAAAAAAAAAAAAAAAAAAAAAAAAAAAAAAAAAGGCAATGATACTTGAAATTGAAGCTGGGAAAGGAGGGCGCCAATAGAAAATGTTGTCAATGTACTTAGTATCATTATTCTTTTCCTAGTAATTTTTAAATTCTGAAATATAAGAGAAACAAATGAACCCTTTACTTCAAAAGGCATTCATTTTTGTTATGTCAGATAAATTGGATTACATGAACTGGCTTTTTGAGGTGAATACCATGGCTTTGGTTTCAGTCAGGTTGAAAACAAAAGGACTAGCATAGGAAGTCTTCACAGAATCTGTAATTTCAGCTCAGGAATGAGCTGTGAACAACAGTTGCTTTTTCTCAACATCTTCTAGAAGCTAAGAAATTTTCTTTTCCCTCACAAGGGGGAATGATGCGAGAGGAAGTCGATGCAATGAGCCGGGAAGAAAAACTCTCGGCACGCTAAAAGTGTGTAAAAGAAACCTTGAGAGTTTCTAAACGCATGATATAAACTGTACAGCAAGGCTGTCTGGTTTTGCTTTTTAAGAAACTCTCCTCAAGTCAGATGCCCGATACGTGTTGGCCCCAGCGACTCCTGTGATAACTCCAAACTGCAATATTATTTTAAAACTGTACGCAGCCTGATGTCAATCTCTTTTATTTCAGAGTGAGCCGCACTGACTTTACTGAAGCCACGTACTGGTAAGAATTTCAACGCTGCTGTTGTCCTTGTTATCATATGAAAATGAATTTCCTTAAGCTGTTAACTGGTAAGTCTGTCTCGGAGACAGAGAGTGGGGAAAGTTATTCCAGTGAAAGAAAAACAAATGCATGTAGCAACCTATGGTAGTTACTGCTTAAAGAAACGTAACTGCCTTTCCAACAGCAATGCAAATTTTGCCTCTGACTAACCTGAGATGAAGACATGGTCCTAATTAAGGGTTAAATGATTCATTTAAATCTGAATTAATTTTAAATTAAAATATAAAGCTGCTAGTAAATAGGAGCATTTTAGTATTCAGACCCTGCAGCCCCCTGTACACAGAGCAGTATCACCAATTCCCAGCCGTAAATACCAACTAACGACCTGAGCCCACGCTGCCTGAGCAGATGACTTCCCAGCCCCGGTACTCCAGGCCTGACAGGGCCTGTACATTTCCCTGCTCAAGGTCAAAGCAACTCCTTATTTGCAAAATGAGCCGCGCTCCCCGGTCCTACAGGAGCTCTGCTTTTTGTGCTCTGAACAGAGGTGCGATGCTTCGAGGCAAGGCTCAAGCATCGCAACGCCCTGGAAGTGGATACAGGCAGCCCCGAAACCGGGCGTGCAACGGGCAGCATCCACCAAACGATCGAGCGTTTCCTTCCTTTGCTCCTCCGCCCTTCGATAAAACAGCCTGGGGGCGAGATGGCACTGTGGCATTAAACTACAGCATTTCGAAAAGAAGGGAATTCAGTCATAAACCTGTACAGCTCACCGATACCTTAACACTTTCTCATAGCGTGCGTTAGCAAGACGGATGACGGCAACCCTGGGACAAGCCCACTGTCCCTGTCCCCTGCAGAGAGGGCAGGGAAGCACCCCCCACGCGTGCGGTCCCTGTTAGAGGGGCTTTGCAGCCCAACCCCGCTGTCGCCTGTGGAAATGATATGCCAATGAGCAGCAGCTGAGGTCCTTACGCTGCACCTCAAACCGCAGGATGACCTGTGGCTGTGGAGCCATGCTGGGAAGTGAACGCTACCGACTGCCTCACCTGGATGCCCATGTAGAGCCTTACATCATTGCAATGTTCTCAAGTCCCCTTTTAAAAGCATTTACACGTCTTTTTTTCTCACTACGCGTATTACGGTCGTGCTCTGGAGATGCCAACAGCAGTATGTTTATCACCAGTAACAGAATTGCACGTTCACCCACCCATACATACACACACACATGCAAAATGAGATGTAACACTGCTGTCAGCTTGTGAAAATGGATAGCATAACAAGCAGCACAGATTAACCTTATAAAACTTCCAAAACCATTGTATTTTTTTGGGGCGAGACATTTCTTTCCCTTCTTGCGCTTTGTTTGTACCTTTGAGAAACAACAAAAGGGTGAAAATCGTGATTAACTTTAAATGAAGATTTCAAAACTGTTCATTTCACACTTCCATCACAAATTATATCCAGCCATACGTGTTACACTTGCTATATTACAAATAACACTATGCAGATACGGTATAGTTCTGGCTCAGATACATGAAGCGTAGGAAATGAAGGTAGAATTCTGCCCTGAGCCATCTCGCTCTCAGTTTGTATCACATGTCATTCACAACACTGAAAATGTCTCATTTTTATCTCCCTTGTTCACTACGGCACCCCGCTCAGCAGGAAACCATGCTTTATAACGTAGGTTTCCTGCAAAATCCCTCAGAGCGGAGAAACCATCTTCAGCAGCTCTCATTGTCCATTAGTATATGAAAAGCCACATAATCTATGGCATTACATATGTGCGCATCCTCTCTCTCTCCTGAGCCTCTAGGTACCTTCTTGCACACCCAGCTACCCCAAACAGGCTTCTACAAATTACAGCCTATTTTCGATTCTTAGCTCCGTTGAAGTCAAGGCACACTTTTTGGCACCAGATCAGAGTAAACGGTAAGACACCACTTGAGGTAATAGGTCTCAAAGCTAAGTACTACTCCTTACAGTAGAAATAGAGGTACAGGGCTGAACATCACTGCTACACTTTGACTACTCCCTGTGCCTGCTGAGGAGGAGGAAGAGGAGGAGGAGGCAGGGGCAGCCCTAATGCTTGTCAGCAGGTGGGGATCCCCACTACAGGCTCCTGCCGCACAGGCAGAGCACGCTGTCTCTTTGCTGGGCTGTGGTGCTGGCACGTACGCTGTCTGCGCTCAGGGGAGGAGGGAAATAAGACTGAGAAAGGCTTTAGTGAGGGCTAAGAGCTCTGATGGGGATGGACCCCATTACTGCCAAGGTACGAATATCCCCCGAAACAGGTAAGGACATTGGCGTTCTCTCATTGCCCGTAAGATTCTATTCTGTTTGTTGGGGAAATAAAAACTTACAATTATTCTTAGGATTCTTTGCATTCTTACATTGCCTTCCCTGTAGTCGTCAGCACACTATACGTAATACCTGAAAGAATTACAAAACACGTAGTGCTGGGACCAGCGGCAGAAGTGACCGAGCCATTTTTGCTAAGCATTACAGGCAAACCAATAAAATCTCATATTGCCTTTTCTGTGCACGAGACATACTTTTTATTCTGAAAATGCAGGCATAAAACTAAAAGTTGCATTTTAAACACTAAAGTGAATTCCCACCACTCCTTTCATTACTAGCTGTGCAATAGCACTGGAAAAATGCAACTACTAGTTACTATACCTTATCCCTGGGGGGGAAAATACTGCAGAAGGAAACACGCATCATGTGTACTTTTGCATCTCCAGACTGGAAAATACCGTAATCACAGCCAAAGCCGCAGCTGTCAACTGTGAGAAGAAATCAACAATTAACAAAGCTGATGCAATTTCTTTCCTATCACTAGGGCTTCTCCAACAGTAAGAGGCCAATAATCTGAGGGCTCAGGAAATGATCTCTCTTCTCTCCATTTTTTCCAACCCCTCCAGCCTTTGTGCCAGCAGGATGGACTGTGCGGTATGTGTGGAGCAAGGATTCGGTGCAATGTGACACTGAAATGCCTCTAGAAAAATACTCTTCGGAAGGAGCACTTTTCATTTTTTATACCTGAAAGCTGCTGCTAGCACAAAAAACATACTCAGTAGTATTTAATCTTACTCGTGGGTAAATTTCTGCCTTTTCCTCCCCACTTCATATTTTATAGTGATCTGTGACCTTAACATATTTTAATCAGATGCTTTTTAAATTGGCTTTACTCCCAGGTCAAGTCATTCAGCAGAAACAATTCCCGTTCTTTGTTTAATAACTGTTACTGGCAGACATATTAATTATATGTACATAAGAGATAGCTTTATCCTGAGGGAATAACACTGCACCTTTCAACCGCAGTCTGTAATAGCTCCACGTTATGCCTTGCAGGCTTCTGTATCTCTTTTTATGAAGTGCATTACAGCCGTGATTGCTACCAGCAATATTGTTGGAAGTGCAATGTCAAAGATAGTATGTCTAAAACACAGCATTACAGCAAAGATGTTCTCGCTTGTGCATACACAAATATCTTATTCCAAAATGCATAAGGCATTTCAGCTTCTTTGCAGGCAGTTTTGGGGAAAAGAAATCTTTCAGTAATAGGAAAACATTGGGAACTGCAGCCTTGATTCAGAATTAAAGCAAAATAAACAAAGTTCTACCTTAATTCCACCCATACTTAGTGAATCACTTAAACAAGTACTTAACCAGGGAATTTAATAAACCCGTGTTTATAAGGACTGTCTTTCACTTGCCCTAAACAAGATGTTTTCCTGAAGCAAGGCCTGGACATGCTGAGATATATTAAGCTATCATTTTGTCAAACAAAGAAATTCCATGTTCTGTTTTTTTAAAACTTAATTTAATCCACACAGAGATGAAAAATAACTTCCTAATTCAAGAAGCACTGTAAAAAAAACCCCCTAAATTAAAGAAATACCAGAAAAAATCCCACCAGCATCAACTTGAACAGAAAAAAAAAGGTTGTACAAACACACACACACGGAAGTTTTAAATGACCATTTGGCAAAGATAAAAAGTAAAGAGATACTTTTTCCTTGAACTAAAATTACACTACAGACTCCTCAAAGGCATACTAGACGTAGGATCCTGACAGCTTCAAACAATAATGTTTTCTAACATCAGGCTGAGTGCTCCAAAAGGATAACGGCGGTACTGCTCTGCTTTAGTCTTTCCTCAACCTCCCCTCTCTATGTCAGAACTTTCAAAAAAGCACAACCAGAAACAAGACCAACCAACCAAGCCCCCTCAGGCAAACCAAACAGACCTGGCAGCCTCTGTCCCACAGGACATGAGCTCTTCAGAAGATGTTTCCTTTCCAGCTCAGTGCCCGGGAAAGCTCCCAGGCTAGATTTAACTAGTAAGTGACAAACAACTTTCATAACTTGGGGATGTTTATATAATTTCCCTGTGCCTGGAGCAGGCCAGATTAACAGGTTAACAATATGAAAGGTAATATAAATAAAGAAGAAAAAATGAATTCTCATGCAGATTACATCTAGCCCTAGCACTTACCCTGGTGCCTATCTTGCATATAATGGTAGCACCATATGAAAGTGCAAGAGAAAAGCCAACAGCAGATGATCATTTGCCATCCCTCATTATTTCACCCTCATCCCTACAACCTAGATATTATTTCAAAGACTTGGAAACCCAAGGTTCAATATATCTGCTAATTTATTTTTTAACAAAGATTAATTATGATAATCTTCCATTGCACTGTCTTTCATGTAGAATATCCAATGGT
Source organism: Astur gentilis (assembly GCF_929443795.1). NCBI lineage: Eukaryota > Metazoa > Chordata > Aves > Accipitriformes > Accipitridae > Astur > Astur gentilis. The sequence continues at coordinate 13,304,902 of NC_064900.1, read as the reverse complement.
TTTTTTTGCTAATTATCGGTCTCAAAGAATTTCTCTGACATTCCTCTCCAGTCTAGGTAGTCAATGTGAACTGAAAAAAATACACCTTTCCTTCAGTTTACCTCCAGATTTCGTAGCTTTTTAGTCAAATCAAAGTATCCCTGGTTTTTACTATGAGACAGGGAGACCAGCTGCTCCTGATGTATCCTCTCTAAGCCATTCCTTATCTTACAAAGATCTATCATAAACTTATCTTCTCTGTGATGAACAAACACACACTTTTCAATCACCTTTTATAGGAATATCTTCTATGCCTTTGATTATACTCATCTCTAGTTCTGCAGTGGCATTTATCAGGTGGAAAATACTCTTATTCTTTCCATAACGCTTCTGACGAATCTGATTGATTTATATGTTGGACTACATTTTATCTCTTACCCTCTGTTTCTAACACATTTGGGGCTTTGTTTTGTTTTTTATTTCCAGCAATCCATTGACTAGGCTTACGTCTCCCAGTTGCCTGTGTCAATGCATGTATCCCAAACCAAAACAGTTAATTCAGACGTACAAAAAGTCTACTTTTCTCTCGGAGCAAGAGAACATGATTCTGCATTTACTGAGGCTGAATGCTCTTTTGGAACTTTCCACCCTTGTTAACACATACAGGAGAGTGTTGCTGTCCCCATTTTGAGGGTGAAAAAATTAATGCAGAACAGGCTCCAAATCCAGTGTTCGTTCTTCCAGTGACACCTCCTAATCAAAATGCTGCCTGGTGGGTTGTGGGATGTTATGTAGAGCTCAACCCAGCTCCCCAATGACATAGGTCCACTACTGCAATTAGCATGAATTAGTACTTTTGTTAGTAGTCTCACCAGAGCTGTCAAATTAATTGGAAAAGAAATTTAACAAATTCCTTTCCCCTTAGAGATATTCTTTCGGGTCAGGGTTGAGGCACATTGTTTGAACAGTGTGGGGGAAGCTTATGTTCCTTACGCCCTCGCTGAACCTGTTTTGCTGATAAAAAGAGAGGACTTTTGTTTCTGGAGCTGTTAATCCAGTACCTGGCACAAGCAGCCCATTGACATAAAAAAGACAATCAATTTTATAACACTGAAATACACCAGCTTGTGGTAAAAAAAAAAAAAAAAAAGTCTCAATTAATGGCCAATGGCTACAATATTTATATTCATTTTTCATGAACTTTCTCACACCCCAAAGTTAGTTCTTTCAGTTGATCTGTAATTTGCAGAAGTATCCAAAAGATAGTGAGTGCACTGTTTTCCCAATTTTAAGATATTTCTGAATTCAACCACTGGAGGCAAGACATGGCTAGATGCATATAAGCCTTAAGGTTTAGGAAGCAAGCACTGGAGATGCTATACTGTCCTCCCTTAACAAAAAAAGAAAAAAAAAAAAAGGTGGCATTTTTAAGCACTCAGATTAACAGGAGATGAAAAGCTAAGATCGTGTGGCTATGGCTCTTTCAGTGAGGGCTGCTGAATCCTTTACTGTTAATTTCACTGCCAACCATTGACGTACTGCTGCTTGAATTCACTGAGGTGGTGCTGGGAAAGGGAAACTCTTGAGAAGAGAAATGGTGCTGTAATGGCAGGTGCTTAAACCTGTATGAAAAAATTCCTGTGGTTTAAGCTGCTGTCGTTACTTGCTGACATAAGTCTGGGATGTAATTTAGTGTATCAGAACATGGTCGTAATTTGTAACAGTGTACAAGAAACAGCCATTGCTTTGCTAGTGATGCTGTTAATGCCACTTAATGGGTGTATCTACGCAAGTGTTTCAGTTCAGATCTGGAGAGCACTTTTAAAGCAAAATCCCAGTTCTCCCCTCTTGCCATGACCTGGTTCACAATGTAAAGGGTTTCCAGAGCACATGAATAAGTACACTGGAAGATGCACTCCTCGCTATAGGGAGTCTACGGGACCTGACCAGAGATATTCTGGAGTAACACGTGCTGAAGTGGTTATGGTACTGGTACTGGGTCCCTCATACCAACCGCCTAATGCTACTGATCTGCTCTTACTTGGCCACGCTACTTGCTAATTGCAGACTTAATGCACGATTACCAGCCTTCAAATATCTCAATACAGTCAGCGTTGCTAAAATTGTTAGATATTTCCATAAGAACAAAGATTCCAAAAGCCCTGGCAATGGAAGAAGAGAATGATTTTATTATTATAAAGCCATTAAACGTATAAGCACAAATAAACAGACATTATTGTCTGTATTTTACCATATTTAATAGGACTTGAATAGGCACAAAGAAAGGTTTCAGTGATTACTAAAGAAAAGCTTTAAACCAGAAGAGCAAAACATTACGGCTTCATCTTCGTCATAAAATCCTCTCTCCTTCATGTGCCTTTTTCACTGACTGTATTTTCATCCTTGCAGCAGAAAGCCTGAAAATTAAACAGTTACGGCCTCTGGGGACATCTGTGCACTGACAATCTTCTTCTCACAGCTGAAAGGAAAAGCCCAAGGCTTTTGCAAAACTATCTAACCATTCAAGTGCAGTATTTATACATTGTATGCTTTAGCTTTTATCAGGACTTCCTTGGTATTTTGCCTTTTTAAAAGAGAACTCTTAATTACTTAACATGCATTTTCTATGCATGTATTAAAAATGTCTAGCTTTGCAGGGTAAGCAATTACCTGCTGAACAAAAACCCAATTAAATGTAAATTAAAAAAAACCCCATAGTTCAGCATTTTTATTCACTAGCCTTATACCTGTGTGAATTCAAGGGGAGGTAGAATCTCAGCTGTTTAGAAAACAAAGAATCTGATGTATTGCATTTTACAGGGTATTTGCTACAGAATTAAATCTCTCCTTGAAGTGGGGAAGATTTACAAACAGTAACAGCAACAAGAACTCAATATACTCCAACAGCATTCACTTTGCAATGCAGAAAATTCATCAGAAGGGAGAGGAAACTAAGCTTGCAGTATTGCATTCTGTATGTATTTTCTCTAAGAAATGATACTCTGTGCTAGTATAAAATGCCACATGCTCAATTAACAGTTTTCAATTCCACTGAAGCTCAACACTAGCAGCAAGTTAAAACCACTGCATCTAATGGGAAGAGAACTGAAGAACAGCATTAAAATACATTTTATGACTGCATTGTTTTATACAAAAGCTTTTGCTGTATAGACATCATACCATTTTCTGACTGAAGGAAGACTATTGTAAACACAAAGGATTTAACTACATCATTGTTTTTATTTTCATTTTTCCTCTTCTTTCTTTAACAATTCAAAAGCAGAAACCACGGAGGCTGAAGGGACACACAAACCCCTCAAAAGGTGAAAGCATTTAGGCCAATCCTCCACGAGATATGAAATTCTGCATCCGTCGGTACCAACTGATGCAGAAGAAGGGTTGTGATGGGTTTTTATCCTACTAGGAATATTCCCACCTACTCCCACTAGAATCCTTCGGAGCTGACTAAGAGTTTTAAGCCACACACTCTGCAGTTGAGCTGAAATAATTTTTCTGCTTCATCTTGAAAATAGGGAAGTCAAGTTACAGCTTGTTACTTTGCTTAGTGAAACCCTTATCAGAGATCTGTTTCTAAAAGACCTATTTTACTTATTCTGACCAAATCAGGTCATAAAACCTGATGGCAAGTTTGATAATGAAGTAAATTATATGGTAGGATATTGAACAAAAATTGAATCTTACTGGGTCAGGGCAGTCCCTTGCTGTCTAGATTATAAGTGATATAGCATCACAGTGATGTATATAAAACACAGGAAATTGTTGCATATTAATAGAATAGTAGTTTAATCAGCCCTCCGAAGAATATTCAATACATTCAAGCACAGACAATTTTGATCTGGTTGTAACTGTAGTGAAAGGCCTACATTTTATCATTTAATAAAGCCTTTTAAATCTTCTATTATATGAAAAAATTAAAACAAGTTACAGGCATAGAGGGTAGAGCAAATCTCAAGACAATGAAAAAAGGTTTTCTTCTTTCTTGGCTAAGTCACATATTCAGTATTTCTATTTATTTATATTATTTTAAAGAACAAAAAAGCATCTAGAAGAAAAGCACTCAGCACACTAAACTTACAGCCAAATAATAGAAAATAGCACATAAACCCAAACAATATCAGCTTTGTTGTGTCCAAGAGACTGGACACAAAAGATTTGTTTTATTGCTAACTGAAAAATCAAGTTAAACAAATCAGTTCAGATAACTGAAAAATATTCTTCTCGGATGGCTTTTGGTAAAGCTATAAGAAAAGCATACCTAAGTCCTCTATTCTTTTTTTCTTCCACCACCCTGTATGTCATACAGCAAGAAACTCCCTCCTTGCCCTGATTCTCATAAATTTCCTTGCAAAACCCGGGGTGTGCAGAGATTCAACAAAAAGCAAGTGGAGCTTGCAAAGGCACAGACAGTATCCCCCACCTTAGAGTACATTTCTGAATGCAATCTCAGCAGTCCTACCCATAGCAATAGATACTAAAGGGTGGATGACCCCAACATTATTTAACATGGGGTATGCAGCATACTGCTAACATGGACGAGGACTATGCTGTTGAACATAAACAGAGTAGCTAATTTCTCCAATGAAAACAACCAAGTAAATAAAGTCTGTTCTTGAAAAATAAAGTTATAACAAAAATAATGTTTTGATTATTAATACGACTTCAACTGGGACGATTCGTTTCCACCACACACAACATTGTGAGCTTCCTGTCACTAAATACTACATTTGAAAAAATTGCCAATTGAATGTCCAGCAGTAAACGTCACTGGGCATCGGACAAGAAATTTCCCTTTCAGACCCTGATTCTTAGATCAGAACCACACTGAGATAGATAAAATGAAGGTAATATCATCGCTTTGCAGAAAAGATCCTGAGGTACACAACGCACTTAAAATGATCTTTTTTTCAACAAACAAGTTATAAAACTCAGATCCTAAGACTCCTTGCTGTCCTCCCAAGCTGACACAGGGAGGAGAATAGGGAAAAGGTTCCTCCCTGACTCAGTTACATGTCCCACATCCATTACTAACCATGCGCATTTTTGAGAACCCAGGACTGATAGACTGAAATCTACATCTGAGGTAAAGGCTTTGCAGATTGGTCAGCTCATATATAAGCTCCCTGGCCACAGCTGGAGCTCCCAGTCCCGTGCCGGGATGCTGTGTGCACCGCAGGGGAAGCCAGCTCCCGAGGCAACCTACTGCTTTGGTGTAGCTCGTCCACAGCCTGCACAAGGATTCAGCTTGGGACAACATTGGACTACTGGAAGACGTTACTTAAACTGTGTCTTTCTGCAAAGCTACGGTTCAGCAGATGATGAACTCTCATTTCACCACCAAAACCACAGAGTAAGTGCGTACGTCAGTTGTAAGCATCCCATACGCAGTTTTCCTCCTGCATAAGCGGCTCTTCTTCAGACAGATGAATCCAGTTAGCTGAAGTATAATAGAAACCTCGTAACAATAAAAGCAAAACCATTGATAAACATGCTCTGCAGCCAATATAACCCTCAGTGCCCATGTAAGTCAGTAAAGCTCTTATACATTTCTTTTTCTTGCTCCTCTCCTTGCTGCCTGCGCTGTATGTCGGATTAGATGTGTACAACAAGTGACTACAACAAGCAAGTATAACTACATTTTGAAGGCACTGTCAAAATGCATTAATGAATTGCCATATTATAGCATAACTAATCTGAAATGATCCTCCACTAACATGAATGTCACTAATACTGCGGTCTGCTGTACTGACATCACGAAGTAGGACTAAGACAGCTTTGCACAGTTATAAACCTGGCACTGTAGTTCCAACATCACGCCATAGCAGCTGATTTAAGTACTCACATCCCCACCTGGCGCCAAGAAAATGGCACACACCACCCTTCATTTTGACTTGTTCCCATCTTATAAATTAACTGTGCAGTCAACCTCCTTTGGACTGCCTTCAATACTGACAAAATGCCCTTATCTGGACAACGCATGGCCAACAACCTAAGGGCAGGTAGCTTACTCTAGTACTCTAGTCACAATTTTCTCGACTGCTCTGTGCCAGTTGGGACAGGGATTATGAGCTGCTGTGTTCAGGGACAGATGGCCCAGCTATGAACAGGGACACTGATTTGCAGTGACCGGGAAGCCAGTCACTTTCAGATACAACTATAGTTCACTTTCTAACTCTTCCCTAAAAAGGAAAACTTCGCTTCTATGTTAGGACTCACTGTTAAGGAGTGTTTCGCTCTTTTCCCACTTTTTCTCTTGGTTACAGCGAACACTGGGTTAAATGTGTGTACAGCAAATACTTGAAATAGGCTAGCAGCAACTAGCCTTGTTATTCTTGATGAATAATGTAACTTAAGAGCTGCAATACTTACAACTGATTTAATAGCTGCCAACAGTCCCACTTTAGAAAAGGGTGATGCAATGCTTATAAATTTGTCTTGAATCATATTAATCCCCCGGCTACCCTGCAAGCAGTTGGAAATGTTACTGCCCTGCTTGTTCGGTGGCACCCTCCTTTTGCTTTGCCTTACCTGTAGCAATGGTTCTCTGACTCCTATCCTCAACTTGTCAGAAGTTACTCAGAGACTGATACTACCATGATCAATTCAATATGAGACTCTCACCCAATTTAATAGGTGGCCACTTCCAAAGTTCAGAAGCAAAGATTAAACTCAATGGACCATCGTGGGGAAGAAGGAGCAGCACTTCCCAGAGCTGGTTCTTCTAATGAACAGAGGGACATGTGGAACACTTTCTGCACATCCCACAATTATTTCACTCTGAATCTGCAGTGGGGGGGAAATAATTATCTAAAATTCACCAGAAGAAACATCCAGCTGCCTAGTGGCCGGGGGCAGAAATTCTAGACTTCTGGCTTGTCGGACGATTTGTACCTATCGGTCTTTGTGTATCTGCACTACTGACAGCTCTGAAATGAAAGCTAGTTCCACAGACACGACTCCTTAGAGAATTGAAACTGCTGTGACCAATGCTTTCAATCCTCTTAAAAATATCAGTTGTTAATATCACATTACCAAATTCTAGATTTGCATTTAATACTGAATCCCCATCCCCGCCCCCTTCTCCATACACTCTCCAAAGTCTCTGATAAGGTTTGGACTTTATCTCTTTCTTCTTACAGAGTCTTTTCTCCACCGTTTACAACTGTGGCACAACAAAGTCAGAATAGGAGTTAGGGCTCAACCAGCAGTAAAATGTTCAAAGGATACAGTGGAGCTCCCTCTCCATTTTTCTCTAGTCTTTGACTACTTCAGGTTTTCTTACAAAGACAACTTTCTCTAAGAAAATGTTTCAAAAAAGAAACGTGTGGCCCTTTCCGTCCCAGAAAAGCATTGTACAGCCAAAACAATTTCAAAATGAAGCCTGTAAGCAAATGTCAAGTTGAATTTTCTACCGGACCATAAACAGAGGGAAGGAAATATTTAAGGACATAAAGAAAACAGTAGAAAAAAAATCATAAAACAGCAACAGGAGGAGAGACTAAATATTTTAATTAGCATTTTGCCCATCTAAATTCTATTATTTTCAAATAAGCCTACTACCTCAACACTCATTTGCACTAAGATACCACAGTCCAATTATAAAGTAAATGATGTGTGCAGTACCTAAGTAGTATCCTTCCTAATATACAGGAAGAAGTTACTATGACATTTTCATAGCCAAATGTCCTGTTTTCGGCTGGAATAAAGTTAATTTTCTTCTTAGTAGCTGGTATAGTGCTGTGTGTTGGATTTAGGATGAGAATGATGTTGATAACACACTGATGCTTTAGTTGTTGCTAAGCAGTGTTTAGACTAATTCAAGGACTTTTCAGCTTCTCATACTGCCCTGCCAGCCAAGGCTGGGAGTGCACAAGAAACTGGGAGGGGACACAGCCAGGACAGCTGACCCAAACTGGCCAAAGGGGTATTCCAGACCATGGGACGTCATGCCCAGTATGGAGGTTGGCCGGGGGGGCACTGCGGCTCGGGGATTGGCTGGGCATCGGTCAGCGGGTGATGAGCAACGGTATTGTGCATTTTGTGTATTCTGTTACTATTATTGGCAGTAGCATTTTCCCTTCCTTTTCTGTCCTATTAAACTGTCTTTATCTCAAGCCATGAATTTTACTTTTTTTCCCCCCGATTCTCTCCCCCATCCCACTGGGGCATGAGGAGTGAGCAAGCAGCTGCGTGCTGCTTAGTTGCCAGCTGGAGTTAAACCATGACACCAAATATTCTATGAATTCCAGATTACTAAAATAACTCAGTTTTATAAGAGCTCTTGAAACAGTTCCAATTTCAGCAAGAGAAGAGTTGGCCTACATGAGCACTTAGGAACCCATGTGATTATTCAGTCTTCATGTTTGCTAAATTTAATATTGGCTCTTTGGGGATGGACTCCCAGAGATGAGACAGAAGAGGGCCAGTTGAAGACGCTGCCAAGTTCAGTGGTGAAAAACTTAGAGTGACAACCTGGTTATCTAATTGTTAGCAGCAGGCAGCAGCAGTTTTAAGTAGCAAATTAATATGTTCGGGGGTTATGCAAAACAAGAATAATTTACAACAAATTGGTATCAGGAGCACTTTTAATCAGCCATGAGCTAAAAATCCTGAATTCCCATTAAACCACATTGGAAATGCATTTGCTTCTACCTAGCCTGATTTTGACTGCAGGAATGTTGAGTAGCTAAACCAGATTAGTAAGGACTTGGCTTTATCTCTAGACTTTATCGCTCTAATTATATAGACAAGACTGAGAAAGTGAGCATACGAAATAACGCAAAAGTTATTAAGAAGTTATTACACAGACCAGCCTTTTGCCACATACAGAAAAGAGGGTCCAACTCTGAGTCCAAGAGATCCCAAATGACTGATCAGCTCCTGAAGCAGTGATTTAGTTCAGGGGTAGATAAAGAGAACAGAAAACAAAAAAAGAAGTGAGGGGGGAAAAACCCCGACCCTCTCCTCTGGAAAATTTAAAAGGTTGTTTCCAGGCGTGACACCAGTGAAAGGGAACATGATTGGATTATAAATGGCAAATAACCAGTCAGCATGGGAAAAGTAGGTAAGGTCTGAACTGAAAGTCCTCTCAAGATCCCTGCCTGCCCACTTTGATGGCCCTGCAGTGAAGTCCTTCCTTACTCTCTCCCACTTCAAGACAGGGCCAGGAACTTCTTGGATGGGCCTTTAAAACCTGTGAGAAAGAAATACTTGTGCATCATCACATATTCACAAGTTGAAAAGCAGACCACAGACAACAAGCACCTAGGACTGATCACTGCCAGAAAGGACACCAGACCAGGAAACCACTCCTCCCCGTCCATTCTACATGGTAGTCCCTAGCTTTCGTAGAATTACAGCATTATAACTGGCTAATAATGTTTTTCTCTTTCAGCAATTGCTATAGAAACTTCTGTATATCAATATTTTTCTTAGCTATATCTTCACACTTTCATCTGAAGCTTTGCGTTTTTATAGTCAGCAATAAAATAAGACCAATCCTCCTTTGCAGCAGCTGAAACATACTCCTCATAGATACATAAGAAGTACTTGTAAAAATAATTAAAAAAAAATCTTTCAAAAACTCCTCTCAAAATCCTCACTTTTTTTTTTGTTTGTTTGTTTGATTTTTTTGGGTTTGGTTGGTTGGGTTTTTTTCCGCTTGGGCTATGTTTAGAAGCAGACAACAGAGTTCCAACATGACTGACTAGCCACATCATAAGAGGTTATCATGAGCACTAGTAACTGCATTTGTGTATGTTCTTCACCTGGTGTAAATATGAGACTGTAAAATGCACTTGTATAAGCTTTCTTCACTGTTTACCGTGGGCTACAGGCATGGCAGATATGGCAGATCCTCACCCTTCCTCCACACCACGACTTACTCAGCTGCAGTAACTCCCACGCAGAGCTAAGGTCTAAGAGAACAACTGCAACCTGTATCAAACTATTGCAAGAGGTTTCAGCAGATCCAAAGTAATTCAACCGTGCATCTGTGCTCTGGCTGGAAACATTCAACACAATTTTATTTTGGTTTGCTGATGCTAATCACATTTCAGGTAACTGCTAGAGACAGATGGACCACCTAAACGTGTGTATTAACCTATTTTAGTTCCATGACTGTAAATCTCCCTGTACATCTTTTGCTTAACAGTCATTTGTATCAGCTGATCTTAAATAGCTTCTTAATCAATTCCAGTTAAAACAAAATTAGCCTGAAATTAAGCCAGAATCTATACAAAGTAGCACTAGCTTAAATAAAACAGTTTCAAACAACCACCTCACCGAAAGCTACACAGTTTGCAGATGCGCTAAACAAGAATATAAGCACTAAATCCAAGTAAGAGTTTCTTAAATCAGAATAATGCCCACATATGTTTGCAATTATCTAATTAAGCTGTTCTCACTACTCAGGACACCAGCATATCTAATGGTAAATCTGGATGCAAGCCAACAGGATTTCCTGATAAACATAGATCAAAAATCTATGCTAAAATACATATTACAAAATGACTGATTCTGTCATTTCTAAAATTTCTGTGGGAAAATCCCAACTCACACTGAAAAGTGGACAAAACCATACCAATTCTACAGCAGTAGTTTAATTATTTAATTCCCATATTTTAGGACAGGACTGTTTGTCCTATCTTTCCATTCTCATTGTCTTTCCACAACAGTATCCCAGGACTTCTCTGTTTTTTCACTTTTCTGTCTTAGTTGAGCATTTCTTGAGTTTTCTTCCTCAGCTCAGAGCCACATCACCATTATGGCTCCTGTGACAGCTCTCACCCTAGTGTGCAAAATAAACCACGCCAAAACATCACAGCTGTGTTCTCATTATGTTTTCCTTTTCCTTTCACCTATGCAATTATAGTACAAGAACGATTTTCTGTGATTTCCTAAAGGCTTAGTATCACATAGATATAGCAGAATATTTCCCTCATTTTTCAAAGAACAGTTTCTAATTTTCCTTAGAAGTGGTAGCTAGGAAGGATTTCCCAGTTGTCCTACAAATGAGACTTTCATCTTCACAGTTGCCTCTAAAGTGCAAGTCACCCACCCAGCACTCTTATTTTGAAGCTGGTTTACTTAGTGCTTTATTTCCTTTAACATGAAGTTTGGTGAATGCAGCTGTTTCTAGGATAACTTCCAATTTGGACGATGATTGATTTCTGTTAGCTTGATCTATGATGATTCAAACGCTTCGTTACCTGATATTTGCACAGACAAATATGAATATATACATATTTATACGTATAAACGTATGGGGTTTTTTTATATATATATATAAGGAGAAATGTATAAGCCCTAATAAATAAATGCAGTAACATTAGTTGTGGGAATTTCTTATTAGGAAGAACAATGCACGTATTCCATTATTTACTATTTTATATTCCTAAACATAAAATATTAGAAACGTAACACAATCATTTTCAGTGTTAGTATGTTGATTTCCTTTAGCTATCTGCTGTTTAATTAAGCTAAACATAGTTGTTTGAATATCTGAGATACAGTTGCCAGACATTACTAAGAACAACCTGTGGTACTGTGCAGAAATTGAGGTTCTTTTCCACATAAAGCTGATTCAAGCAGCTGATTCAAGCAGCTGATTCAAGCAGCAGACTACCAAACACAAACCTATGTCAGAATAATCCTTTGTTGGAGTTGAAGATTTCTATTACCCTACACTCAGCCAAATGGCCTACTGAGTTCCAGCCTGTTCCAACTCTTTAGAAATGTTCATTCATTATACAGCTCCAAGACCTGCAACTCCTCCTTTTACAACTCCTGAGGCTGCAGGTTGCTGCTACACATGGCTGGAGCTAGGCGCAAGCAATGCGAAGACCCTTTGTTATCCCACCCACTAATTTTCTGCCACCAAGATTAAGACCTAGCACGGAAGAAAGGTAATAACAACATTCTCTGGTTTATTTTACTGGTGAACTTTGGTATTCATAATGACTGAGAGAAGACAAAAAAAAAAAAATAATAAAAAGAGAGCAAGAAGAAAGACGATCAGTTACAATAAGCTGCTGAAGTTTTATTCGAATAGAAAGGATTTGACGGATGTGAGCCATCGAATAAAAAAGAAAACAGTCTTTGGAACAGCAGTGCCAAAATACAGTACAAGAACCTGCACGGCAAATATTTCCCGAGATAAAGGGGAAGCTGGCAGAACAAGCACACACATTGACTAATGTGAAAATAAGTACAACCACATTTAGTGACATACTGGATCGTCATCAAGGCAGTGTCTGAGTTCTCCAAGGACCACTAGGCAACTCCAAGGATATTACCTATCCCCATAAAACGTCCTGGGCTAATGCTATTGCAGATGTGGCAAATGCAGTTGACAAGACTAGACAAATGGATTTAAATCTTCAGTCAGTCCATATGGGTCATTTCAGAGAAATCAAGGCTGCATAGAGAAGACAAGCTAACCATAAGCAGACAGTACTAAACTAAGGCCATAAATAGCTGTGCAAGGGGATACTTCCACAGAAAAAAAAGTCAATACAGGGTTGGTAAGTAGCATGACGTGGTGCTTCAAGATCATACTTTTGAACTTCATGCAATAGGAAGAGCGAAGCTACAAGCAGAGCATCTCACATTCTTATCAAAACTTCACAAAATACTGTTGTATTAGGGAGAGGACAGTGAAATTTCTGTTTTGAAGTTGAAGAAAGAGTAGCATTCCCAGGCATGTCCAATCTTTCACCCAGTATGCTGGGAGGATTTGGTCCATCTATCCGTTACCTAGCGGTGAAGTGCATAAGTACGGTGTTTACAGTAAAAATGCCCACCAACTCTGTCCAGAAAAGCATCCAGAAAATGTCAGGAAACAAAATTCTGTATTTGTTTAGAAAAACCAATTTTTTAAAAGTGGTTTCATCAGCTAACCAGAGGAAAAGAAAAAACTGCTAAAATTTAACACTCTTCATAAAAGCCTAGGAGGTATTCATAAAAAGTGAGGCAAGCGCAAGAGAAAAATGCCTGTAGTCAAAAAACTAAAGCTAACATATTAAAAGATGAAAAGGAAACTACTAAAAACAAATAGCGTAATGATTTGGCAAAGGAGATTCTGAGATCACCATTTCAAACAGAGGTTTCAAGGTTGGATGTGACAAAGAACTACTGTAGAAAACTAGCAGTACTATCATGTAATAACCCAAAGCTAAGTACAAAATGACTCCAGAAACTCTTTTTCAGCTCTAATATCTCTTGACTCTTACTTTCAACCTTTGCCATGACATGATTTTGCTATAAACAAAGCAGCATAATGACCTTGCTCCCTGTCAGCCATTAGACAAGCAAGTGTGAGCACCAAACACTGAAACATGGTTACAACCTACATCTTGAGAACACGTGTTCTGGGACCTTGGAGTCTCCTTCTGCAAAGTATAATTTAAATGACTTGAACAGCTTTGTTCTTACCAGCTAAAACTCAAGTGTCTTGGCAGAGTGATTGAGAAACGTTGTTGCAGCACTTCCTTACGCTAATCCTGGCATGAGCTACTGTTGTTAATCTTTTGCTTTCCTAAGAATGAAATTCATTATTATTTTAAATAGTCATGGCAGATGCTGAACTGGTGCTATGGTGCTATTCATGCATGCACAGAGAGATGAGGGGCCCTCCTTTTGCCTAAGTGATGCAACTGCATTGAAAGTTAATAACCTTCAGTTATGCCCCTTAATCCTAATAGTGTCATAAATAAGATACTTTTGACTTTTTTTGAAAAAAAAAATAAAATACGGATTTAAATGCATAGTAAAAAAGAGAAATATTTTTAAGGTAGACTTCATACTGAGCAAAGCATTATCTGCAGTCCACTATTCATATTTTCAGAGAAGACAGCAAAATCCCTCATAGCCTTAACTACCAATATTAAATTAGACAGATACAAGAGAAAAAAAGAAGTTACAAGAACAAACCAAATAAATACTGTGATAGAGCCATGTGAACTACACCAGAAATATTTTGTTTACCTGGCTTTGGAAAGTTCAGAGAAATTATTTCCCTTTCTCTGATTATTTATTTATTTAATGTGTTTGGGTTTGGTAATCCTAAAGGAAGATGTCAAGGTAGCAGCACAAGCAACACCAATTCCTTTATTCAGGGCTACATCACAAACAATCCAATCTTTTCAGATTAAATTCCTTCATTTTAAGTAACTATTCTCAGTAAAGACAGAGAAAATTAATTTCCTTTTTGATGTAGTAATTGCTTATTACATTGCCACTGTACCTTAGGAAGAGGCTTCTATGTTGCAACTACTAAAATAGGACTACTTTTGAAGCAGTAATGTATAAGCAGGTGGGATGCAATTCTCACAAACAAGAGGAGAAGAAAAACAGCGTCAGAAAGAAAAAAATAAGATAAAAACTCAGCCACCCCCAAAGAAGAGAATAGCAATCTTCAGCCAAAAAGAAATGCTATTAGAAAGCTGAAGATGCAATTCCCATTTTAAAAATGAAGTGTTAAAGCCATTATTCACTGCCCCATGACAAGTATACAGCTTGATGTCTCAGAAATTATGCACTGTCTTTTTTGTGGTACTAAAAAGTGAACAAGTTTTCCAAAAAAATGAGGCATCCCTTTTAGACATGGGAAAAGGAACCTCTTATTGTACTTACACCGTAGTTATACTAAACATTTAGAAACACAGAATCTGGAAGTTATACTTTCTGCCTGTATGAAGAGAAAGTTCGGCAAACACTCTACCACAGGAAGATTTTTTATATTTATGAAGAGTAAGCAGGGACCTGCTGGCAACTCAGATAAACAGTCATTTTGACACTTCAAATGTCTTCCTTTAATTAGGTGGTTTTCTCCTGCTACCATCCTCTTGAGACTGCTGTTTCGCTGTCTGCATGGCCTTCGGTTCGATGAAGCCACTATTTGATGAATATCTGGACAAAAATACACTTTAGATATTTCTTGTTCCCCATGTCACCTTTCCAAAACTCAGCACACCATTCTGAGTTTCACCCTCATGTGCTGAGCATTATTTTAATCTAAAATCAAAGGCTTCACAGATACAGTGCTGGGGCTTTGACTTCCAAAAAGCTGCAGTAACTGAATGCTTAAACATAACAGGCAAGAGACGTTTTGATGGGAGACACCAAGTTGCATGAAATGGTAGCGAGTCACTGCCTATTACTGTGCAGTCTACACAGAAGCATGGTGTAGGTGAGCAGCAAGACAGAGATGCAGTTCACCTTACTGTGTGTTATTCAACCATTATTTAATTTCAAATATCAGTCATATGAAAAAAAAAAAAAACAAAGCAAAACTCCGCAACTCACAAAGTTGCTGCTGAATACTCAGCGCAGGAGTGCTGCAGGACTTGTCTCTTCCAAATTGGCTTAGCCGGACCCTATGTAGGATATCTCTTTCTATGCAACAGCCAAAAGCAGCAACCAGCACAAATAGAGTGTTGTACTCAGATGGTCAGGAAACATGTATGAGTGGAGTCTGACAGTGCAATGAGGAGGGTCAGTTAAAAACTGAAGGGTCAGTTACTGCCTTCACAGTTCCCAGCTCAGCATACAGCGGAGAAACAACTCACGCTGAAGCTCTGCTTTTGTAAGAGACAGAAATGCCAGGTTTCAGCTTGCTCCTTAATTGTATCAGATGTTAGGAAATACATAAGGGTTGAAATTACACGTGGAAGTAGCCCTTTTTATGGGACTACTTGTGGCAAATAAATTAACACTACTCTGAGCGCTGACTGGTGCTACAGGATAACCGGAATAATTAAAACAGAAAGGAAAAAAAGCGCGAGATCTCACAAGGCTTTCCTTCATATAGCCCATTAACTCAAGCACTGGCACGTGCCAGTATTAATTCTTCAGTTCCTTCTCCTTTATTTCATTTCAGAAATAAGCCTGACTAAACAAAGTTGAAAAGAAGCAATGGCGCAGGCTGCAAAGGCTTTATAATTGCACTACAGAGAAACAGATGAGAAAGTGCTGACTACATATTACATCTGAGCTCATAGTACACCAAAAAGCTGCCCAGCCTGTTGTGTACAATAGCGGGAGAAAACTAGCAAAGTTTGTGACAGAAGCATTAGTGCTGAGTTAAAAGAGTGCTCTCTGATTTATTTCAGAGTACATCAATTAAAAATGCTCATCTCCTGAGGCTTACAGAGCAGAGGGTCCTCAAGTGACAGCGAGTCTCTGCATCCATCCGGGGGGAAAAAAAATAAATAAATAATAAAAAAAAAAAAAAATCAATCAAATCATATGCCTGTGGTTCAGCTGGGATGTCAGCACATTTGTTAAGATTTCACTGCCAGCCATCTCCAATTTATCTCCACTGACTGGGCACTGAAACTGTCATAGGGCAGATTGTAAACCTGCTCAAAATACATCAAACAACAAGAAGTTCATCAGGAGAAGAGATGTTTTCATATATCATGCCAGTTGGGCACCCATGTCACATAAATCAGCCCAAACTTTTAGCCATGCACAACAAAGTTTCTTTCTTTTTGCTGTCAGTAAGCGACAGAGTTATAAAGTGCAGGAAATGATCCTTGCACATAATCTCATGCAACATTGCACTTCAAGGTCCTCAGTTAGTGGTTTAATAATAACTCTTCAGCCTAAGTACCTAAATTGCCTAAAAGGTATCTTCAATGTGCAATCTCGTACTGACCTCATTATTCAAATATTCTGTAAAAAATTCTCGTTTCCTCCCCTTTCTTCCAGGCTTGAGCTTTTGTTGAGGACTAAAAGTGCATTTATTAACTTTCCGTAAGCATCTCTGCATATACATCAAGCTGTTCTACATAATTAGGTTCTGCAGGTTCAGAATACCACGATTTTTCTCCAAGCCAGGCATCCCTTGCATGCCTCAGGAATGCTAAAGAAAGCAGTTTCTTGTATAACTTGGATGTCTGCAAATGCCCTCTCCTTTGGGAAAGGTGAGGATTAGTCTTCTCAGAACTACTCACCCAGTGAGAAGTGCTAATAATTGAACATTAAACTGCTAAAGGTAGCTACTCATATCATGGGAGCTAGGGTTACGATTTGCTTGCTGCACCAAACATTTTGCCTCCCAAATAAATAACAACAAAAACCACAACAACAAAAGTGAGTCCATCGTTGTCATTGTGTCTGAGTCTCTGAGCATGACACCTGGTTTCATCCATTTTCCCAGCTTTGAAATAAGGCCTTCGGATGCCTCTGAGACGTCGCGTCCTGTTAGCAGAAGGCTTTACTATTTCCTAATATTGAAAGGGTTTATCTGTGAAAATACCTTCTTGTGCATAAGGTGCTTGTTAAGCTATTAACTTTTACAATAAATAGTTCAATTTATTTTAACTCTACTAACCTTTATACACTGAATTACATTCACTTACATGGTCAAATGCCACAAATTGGATATTCTCATGGATGATGCAAAAAGGATATATTCCTTTTGCTTTTTATCACTTTGCAAAGTTACAGAAAAGTGTAGCATCCTGGGTCACAGCAAATCAGCCAGGCTTCCAAAAATTTAGCTTCCAAAGCAAAAACTTGTGCTGCTAGACTACATTCTATCTCACATTATATTCCTTAAAAAGCAAAAGCATTACAAACTTCATGTGGCCACAAGTTGAACTCTGAGAAAAGACATCATCCTTTTATACAAAATAACTTTATCAAACCCATTTGATTATACCCATATGCCCTAAAATGCTGAAATATATTTTACAAAATTTACAGATAAAATCTTGTAAATTATACTCAGGTGAAGAAAAGAAAAACTACCCTCCCAACAGTTGGCAGCCAAAAGAGACAAGGCATTTCTGAGAGGGTGATTCTGTGTGTGCAGGGGGAAACTCCTGATTTCTGCCAGACAAAGCTTAAAGTAAAGCTTACCAAACTAACCTCTCCCCACAAGACCAAACTAAAGGTAAAATAAAAGTGAGGTTAAACACGTTCCTTTTCAGAGCTGTTCAGAAACCTACTTTAATGAGGGGCTTTCAGGGTCAAAAAATAACTTCAACACCATAGTGCTTTAATGAGATGCAGTCTATCTACACAGGCAGCCTAACACAGAAAATTAAAGGAATGCATATTACAGTCATAAAATGATAGTTTCTAATCAAGACTTTCTGTATGAATTGAAGAAATTTTTTTCCAATTTAAAGTGTTCAGTTTTGTATTAAAAAGTTAAAGATTTCCATGAAAAGCAGATATTTGTCATAATTAAAGTTTCTACCAAGAAAAATATTTTTCTGGTGTAACCAAGCTCTGGAATACTATTTCTAACTGGCAGCAGCCATATCTCTATGCATAGTTATACCCATGTTGCCATGTATGTGTTTCCGCAGCTTTGCAAGTCCCATGTGAAGAAAATGCAGTCTATGTACTACACAGATGTTAATAGCCCATGCCTGATTTCTCACTAAGCTCCTACCCTATGCCCATATGCTTTCTACTAAGGAGAAATTTATTATATACTTGGCCTTTGTTGTGATTTAACCCCAGCCAGCAACTAAGCACCACACAACCACTCACTCACTTCCCCCAACACCCAGTGGGACGGGGGAGAAAAATTGGGAAAGAAGTAAAACTCGTGGGTTGAGATAAGAACAGTTTAATAGAACAGCAAAGAAGAAACTAATAATGATAATGATAACACTAAAAAAATGACAACAGTAGTAATGAAAGGATTGGAATGTACAAATGATGCGCAGTGCAATTGCTCACCACCCGCCGACCGACACCCAGCCAGTCCCCAAGCAGCGATTCCCCTGCCCGCACTCCCCCCAGTTCCTAAACTAGATGTGACGTCCCATGGTATGGAATACACCGTTGGCCAGTTTGGGTCAGGTGCCCCGGCTGTGTCCTGTGCCAACTTCTCGTGCCCCTCCAGCTTTCTCGCTGGCTGGGCATCAGAAGTTGAAAAATCCTTGACTTTAGACTCAACATTACTCAGCAACAACTGAAAACACCAGTGTGTTATCAACATTCTTCTCATACTGAACTCACAACACAGCACTGTACCAGCCACTCTATCCCAGCTGAAACCAGGACCGCCTTGTAAAGGCAAGGTTGCCTTTCAGCAGGAAACCAAAACCCCTTATCAGCAAACCAAACGAGATTCACAGTTCAGCACATCCCTTTATTTATTATGTATTCATATGCAGGTCCAAACTGATCAAAATCCTTAAAATTCTTTCTAAGAGTTAGCTTTCTAAGATGGCAGCTAGGTACCATCACCATATTTTTAGAAATGCTTTACAATAACAGAAGAGGTTAAAAGCTATTCCCTACTTCATACCAACAGTCAATGGTAGAAAATATTACAGACCTCTTGGTACCATGTATTTTACACCTGACATAATGACAAGTTTTCTGATGTTTCAGCTGAGGCCTTAATTTTCCATCAAGTATTTACATCAGAAAGCCCCTTTGGCTCTCTAAAGAGTCAGCTGGAGCAAGGCCATGTAAAACATACATTCAAAGGCTTCTAAACATCACAAATTTATTTCAAAAGTTTCGTCTTAGGTTTTGCTCCTGCAAAAACCTGTGTGATTCCACGCCTGTGTGTGGTTGTGGGGTGCTTTGCATGCCCACAGAGAGACCAGATCAGCAGCCCTCTGTCCTGTAGGAGACTGCAAAGAGATCACGTTAAAAATAACCTATTGCATGGTGAGCTACTTTTCGGAAATCCTTTTTTTTTAACCGACATCGTCTTCTTGGGAAAAGGCATGCCATGACAAACTCATGGAAAACACGTGACTGTTCCAACTAATTATCAGCTATTAAAATAGAGTTTTCACCCAATTAGGCCACTCAAAGGGAATCCCACTAAACTGTAACCTAAAGACATCCATTCTCTATCGATGTAGTCCAGTGAGCAGATAAAATGCACTGCACTGCTGCTCCCGTACTCATTACAGCAGCGAGGCTGCCAATTCAACAAATCACACAGCCTTTGGTGCTGAGAGGAAAGAAAAAGGCTTTGGAGCTGAAAGGAATGAAACAATATGTGTGAAAAAAAGACACCCCCAAAAAGTCTGACTTTTTTTACATGTTTTTTCTCCCCTCATGTCTTTATTACCACGGCACCGCCACAGGTCTTAAACTATACCATGCATGCACACTGACATGTACATACTCTACATCAAAATATCATCCTAACTTTTGTCAGATTTATAAAACAATAGCATTTTTCTCCCATTAATGACTGACACATTTTTCATAGCCGGTCACATAGTGAGAAGCATCTCATTCATAATACGCTTTTCATTCTAAACATCTGCCTAAATGGATGCCAAATACAATTCCTGGGTAGGTTAAATATTTAACTGGTAACATGCCTTCTCTGACACAAATGAAGTACTATGGCGCTGTACCGTGTTGGCATTTACAGCCCTTTTCATAGACTATCTTAAATAGTTGTAGAGAATATGAAGTCTACTGTACTGAAGCGCCTGTATGCAGGCTAACACAGTGGTCATTATATGAGGAGCGCCATTATATTAATGAATGTTTGCACTAGTAACATTTATTCTACAAGGAACTGAGACAAACCAAACCTTGCACTTAATGCAATTCCAGTGGCAAAGGCCTACATCTGTAACTGAACAATACTCTAGTATCACGAGCCTGAGATAATGTCCTACAGTTTGCTACTAAATACGGCTTTTGTAAGCCTCTTTGCATTCATGCAAGCGTATCAAACACAAGCACGCTGTAGCAGTTACAATCATATTTATAGTTAGAGGTGGTTTAGAAAGCTGGTTTTTCACTGTAGATTACACAGGGTAACTCTGGGATTTTTGACCAGCTCTTGAGTATTATCTCCTTCGGAAGGATGGGAATCTGCAAAGACACACAAATATTGGATCCTTTGCCCCTTGAAGTGCAGAGATTCTCTGCTATTTCTTAGCTTAGGGAGCAAAGGAAAGGATCCTGGCAGACCCCGCTCTGGTTCCTGAGCAAGGTTTGGGCACAGCCGAAGCCTTGAGAAGGATGTGCTTTTCTGGTGTCACAGAACTACAGTTTGGGCACATACTCTTCACGGTTCCAGTCAGATCTCTCTTCAGCGCACTGTTCTAGCCCTCTACCCAGGGAGGCAACCACCCTGTTCCATATAATTATCAGCTCTGTTAGAACTGAGTCCATGCCCAATTACTTCATCTGAGATGTCACTCCCTAACCTGTAATCTAACACCATCTACTTGTATTGATCAGGTCTAGGAAAAACAAACTGCTTGGCTACTCCTGTCAGAGCTAAAGCATCAAAGCCATCAATTCAAGACATTGAGATCTTGTAAGGCATAGAAAAACCATCACGGTTTGAAGCCCAGCTACCACAGGTAGAGTCTGTTAACCTCTGTTGCTAATACCAGAGTCATACCTAACTTGCTGTAAAGAATAAAGATGGTTTATGGTAAATTGTACAAGCATAGTTTGAAAATCTATAATTCCTCTCAATTCCAAGTTAGAAGAATGATTTCTCACCAGCGCAACAAATACTTTAACGTTTTGGCTTCTGAAAATGCACAAAACACCTACACAGTCATAGCTCTTTCTAGAATCACAGCCATTTTAAGAAGTTATGTAAGGTAGCTAGTGCCAGGACAACTGGCACATTTGCATTTCATACAAACCACTTGTGCTAAAATATGCTCACACATCTACAGAAAAAGCAAAAATAGAGAAAAGAAACAACTCATCACTATGCATTGCATTAAATGGAATTCAGTCACACCGCAATTAATGTCATTGCTATCCATCCGATATAAGAGCTTAGCACCACAGGCAGGGAACTGAGGAAGAGACAAGGGGATTCAGCTCTCAAAAGGATCCAAGAGAGCCAGAAACCCAACCCCACAAATCTCAGGGATTTATCCGTGAGACTATTACTCCTTACCTGTAAAAGGAAAAATTAAAGGAAAAATGAAAGATATAATAAAGCCATTATTACATTGATCATCTAGACAGCCATAATAAAAATAAATATTTTACCCCTAAAACATCACCTATGACACTCTTCACATTAGGATCTTGCACAAACCACTTCAGAGAAACAAAACACAAAAGATTTTACTCTTTCATGAATGGAAAAAAACTAATCCCATCTACGTTAAATTACAAAGGATGCTCTTACATCAAGCAAGATGCCAGAACCAAATATTTAATTTTATCATAAAAAAATGCCCAGAGAGATGTTAATACAACTTTCCTACTTTCCAAGAAAAGCCTTAAAAAGTTCACAATTAGACAACAGTAAAAACTACTTCCTGCTAAACTTTTTCTTTTCAACTCCTACAGGATAACCCGGGAACTAAGTTGGGAAGATTCTGGCACGCACGATGAAAATCAACTACATCGAGACTTTCCAATTAATTAAAAACTATTATTGTTCAACTCAACCATTATTTACAATTCCAGTGGTCTAGCCATTATAAAACTAAACCCAGGACTCAACAACAACAAAAAACCACAAACACCACAAACCCAACTTCACACTGACTTAAAAGGTACCCTCCTCACTCTTCTGGTGTATTTTACCAAATGTGATGACTTAATAAAAACAGCGAAGAGATGCTGCCCAAGAACAAGAGCAAGAGATAGCAATTTTCAAACTAGTTTTAGATGTACTTATTTACAGACACGGTTATAAGTTAAAAAATATTTTAATAGCATTTATACCAATTCCTTTTTTCAATTTCAAACCATTAAAAACTGTTGAACACCACTGGAGAAGGTACTAGAATGCATATGTAGAAAGGAGCTACACTGGGTACTCAGAAATTCATGAAGGCTAGACTATGGTTTGTCTCATGTCAATAACACAGTCCTCTCAAGTACACGTTAGTCACCTTACAGCTTTTACCTTCAGAACATCATCTGAAAAAGCAAGCCTACTGGTAGACTTGGGAACAAGAAACTTTCTTTTTGGTTGGTAGTCTAGAAAATAGAACACAAAAATAATACTGAATTTGGCACACCAAGTAATAAGCCAACCAGAAAAAGCAACAATTCTGTTTCCTCTATCTGGCTGCTTTCTCCCAAGTTTTCACAGTGTGTTCAGTCACCAAACTTCCTCTAAGGCAGACCAGGTCCAATGCAAGGCAACACAAGCCAGCGTAACCTCTCTCTTTTTAACAAGCAAAAAAAATACCAAAGTCAGACTGAACCTCTATCAAGAAACATCTTTCCGGAAAGGGTATATTGGATACAAAAATAGAGATTGTCCTCAAATTAAGCTTTTTAACTTTCTAATTTTAAAATTAAGCATCAATTACTAGTCAATCTTAGTCATTCTTCACAAGACGTTCATGGAATATTTATTAAGATATTGAAATCCTAAGGTATTTTCTTATATAATACAATTTAGAAATAAATTTGGAAAGAACTAAATATACTTCAAATTAACAATTTATAGGAGTACTGGATTCCATATATCATTTTGGAATAGACATTTTATGTTAAAATAAAAATCAGAAAAAGTAAGCGTCATAATCCTTAAGAGCTCCATTTATTTCACGTGAATCCTGCTCTGCTAGTTATTTAAGAAAGATAAAACAGTGTATGTGTACAAACTTCATGACTAAATATCATCTTATTAGCATACACAACAAATATTTATGAATGTATTGTAATAGAGTGATATTCAGACACACTGCACTGAGGCAACACCCAGAAGACAAGCTTTTAACATTCACAGCTGCAATCCTGGGCATCCCCATCCACATGATATCTCCATCGCTCCCCCTAAACCCCCACTGAGTTTGTGCCATACAGAACATTTTGTAAAGGGCCACCCGCCTGTCTCTCACAAATCTGATTTCTTATTTTCAGCTTCAGAAATACTTCAATTGCCTCAATTGGTATTTTAAGGCAAATAAATTTCAAGTAAGGTCAGAGACAGAATGACTTGAGTTGTCACTAGAGAACACCAGGGAAGAAGCAATATTTGCAGTTATTCGCTGGTAGAGAACCAAGAGCCCGTCATAAACGCTCTTGCATCAAAGACAGTATGCTCACCAAAGCAGCACAGAACTGCTTGGATGGTAAGTACCCTGGGGCTGGGATGAGGTTTACAACCTGCAACAAGGCCACAGATAAGGAAATGGGAAGAGTGTAAATATTACTTAGCATTTTCTGTCACTTTTCATCTACGCGTCTTAGAGATACTCACACAAGGGGGTATTGGTCCTATTGTGTATCTGTGGTAGCTGAGACACCGCATGGATGAATAATGCATCTAAGGTTATGCAATAAGTCAAAGATAGAGCAAGGGAGCCAAGAAGCCTCTATTCCCACTTGCCAGCTGCAACTTATCTTTTCAGCACCTTCTCCTCTTTATCAGTTCTATGCACTAGAGCTAAAACCGGGTTTCTGGAGGCAGTCAAAGCTAGCTACGCTAGCCACTGCCAATAGCCTAACTTCACATGTTTGAGTATCTTACAAAAATTAGCTTGCCACAAATAGGAAATAGGCAAACAGTATATGCATTTAGTACAAGACCCCAGCAGAATTTCAGTGCTCGCATAAAATTGGTAAATAAATAAATAAATAATGGAATGTCTCTGACCTTTGAAGGTGGAGATAATAACAATAATAATAAAAAAGGCGGCTTTAATGTCTGTGTCCTGAAGGCAACGTTTACCACTGCCACCCATCAAAATAGTCATTATTAATGGTACAGACCATGTAACTTATGAGAAATATAATTTGACAGAATTTTGTATGGTTTTGGCACAGAGGCTTTGTTCAAAAATAGATTTACCATGACAGATGTCTTCATGTGCTTCAAAATTCAACAGTTCCTACATGCAATTCCAATGATAATGAGTGAAGAAGAAGAAATGGTGTCAATCAAACACTCCACTTCAGCTATTGTAAAACTTGCACAACACATGACTATCAGTTTACTATATTTCAGTTTCCAAAACTGTATGCCGCAGGATCACTTCTGCCTAGTGCTGCTAGTATCTCAGCTGGATTTCTTGTGCTGTATGACACGTAGCAATTGAAACCAGTGTGAAATGAATGCAAAGCAGTATAAAACACTACCAGTGTCATACCCTTCAGTCTCTTTTTCCTGAAGTTAGTAATGACATAAAATGCATGGTATGTGAATATCACAGTCCCACCTGGATCTCTATAGGTTAAAAATGCCTTTTTTTTTTTTCCTTCCATTTTCCTTAAAGCGGGATTTACAGTGAATGAAAATCCTGATGACTTGGACACCAGATGACTGAGCAGAACAATCGTGAACAACAGATCTGATATTTTCAGATCACTTACTGTTGCCCCAGTGGACCAACACCACCACAGAAATGTTTGGCAAATTTCTCAATCTTAAGAGGATCAGTTTCCATGCTGCAGAACATATCAACACTTTAGATAACAATGCTCGTGGATGCTGATAAAAATCAAATAAACATAAAAATGTATCAACTTCTTTGTTTTCTGGCTGATCTCCAGTTGAAGCCCACCAGCATGGGAAAATTTCAGTGATATTGTCTATAGAGTATTATCTAAAATCTTAAATAAATATAGGACTCCATTCTTCATGGCTGTCACCAAGCAGGAAAATAGAAGAGTGAACCTGTCTGTCTTCCTCACGAACACATTACAACACTCAATAGATTTCCTTGTCAAAACACCAGAAACTGAACATCAAAACTGCAGGTAGTAATTCAAACAGAAAATATATTAAGGTAACAGGCAACTATTCAATTACAGACTCCTTCTGTTCTATGAGTTAGAAACTTATTCCTCACTGGCAAAACTTCTTCAAAGCCAATGCAGTGAACATAAGTGCCTAGCTGCCTTCATCTTGTGCTGTAGCTGCAAAGGATGCCAACAGCAAAGTCTGAATCCCATATGAACAGCTATGTTAAGAGTGCTGAAAATAGGTAACTGTTCCAATAAGTTTTTGATTCAGTTGCTGTTTAGCCTCAACTTTGATTCAAGCTGTTTTAATTCAATTTTTGTTTGAGAAAGAGAAAAATCAGCTGAAGCAATGTTTGGCTTGGATTGCCATCACATCCCGGAAAAAAAAAAAAAAAAAAAAAAAAAGCCTAAATTCCTGTAATAGTGAGACCATCTTTGGAGGTTGATTTCCTGCTATGCATCCTCCTGCTGGGAGAAGTTCTGGAGAAGGTATACTCACTTACCTACTTAAAATCTGAATACCAACTGGTCTAGAAGACCATGATAGACCAGAAGACCTCTGCTGAAAAAGTAGCATCTGATGAAATGACCAGCTGATATAAGCCAGCCTACTACCTCCAAAACCAACACAGCTTCGCCATTTCCCATCTTTAATTTTCTTCTTCAATTTGCATGCATTGCTTTTGGGGCTGAACCTTTAAACTTCTCAAAATTTGGCTCTGTTGGCTGCGTGTGGCATGTCTGCCTTCAGGCCACCTGAAGAGCCAAGAAGCCAGGCACACCAACACTGCAAATACACCTGTGGTTCCTACCCAATTCCCACATAGTTTTACTTGTTTCTTCTTTCAGGTTGTTGATCAACTGGATAAAAAACACACAGCGAGCACTCCACCACTTACACAGCACGTGTGCATTACACACATCCAGCTACGCAGAGGTAGGTAGGTATCAACATGACCTCCAACCATTTCTAACAGCTGTACTGATGGGGCTTGTAATATGTCTGAAACCCAATCATAGGACATGTGACACTGAAAAACAGTCATTCCCTCCAGGATAGTTCACTCAGCTGAGATCGATAGGAATAGAAACATCACTTGTCACTGCTGAAGCACTTTGATTTGTATGAGCTGTACAACAGGCAGCAGAGACAAGACGACAATGTGTCCCCTGGTTTGCTTCACCAGACCCTGGCAGCCTTCATATTGATCTAGCGTTAAATCTGAGCAGCTCTCCCTACACCGCTGTCGTAAGGATGCAGACGGGCTGTCTAATGCAACACTTAACTTAGTCTATGTAAAAAGGTCTCAGCTTTCTAGACTCATTTTTCTCAGTTTCTGAGGAAGAACTTGCTGAGACTTTTGTGAAATATAATGTTGAACTGAAAGAATTCCAGAGGGTTTTCCAGAGACTGAATAATGACTAACATGAGTAAAAGCGATGCATTTAATGGCACTCCATGCATTTACGGATCATAGGTACCCTTTAGATTTTTTTAGTTTGCCCTGTACTTCCCAAAGAATGGATCACATTAGGTCCAAACACCTAGGTTTGCAGTTCTTGTCTTACTAGTTTTGGGGAGTTTTATTAACTCCACATAATATACGCTGAGAAAGGAAAAAAGTTTTCTTTAGAGAATTTGAGAAAACCAGTGGTTATTAATTTTTAATTCTCAAATGTAAGACTGGATAGAAAAAATAAAGTAAGCTAGAGGTAACTTACATCTGCAAAACTGTTATCATCAAGAAACAGCACTTGTGTTGATTTAAAAGGGATTAGGCATATTTATTGTATTCAAGCAATATATTAATCTCCTTTTAAAACATTCCAAAATAGGTTGAAAAGAGGATATTTTTCAGTCTTGCATGTAATTATCCTGGAGATGCTAAATGGTACTCCTGATGGTCTCTATACTCAGTACTGACGTAGGCATCTTACCTAGTTTTAAAAGGCTTTAACCCTAGCTTAAGCTAACAATTAATGAGAACAGGGTACAGCATCTAAAAGGCATAATGCACCTTAGGTATACCGTAGATGTTGTACCAACTATGCACTTTTATAGGATGCTATGGAAGATGAATGCCCTCACTTAAGAAACAGTGGGATGTCACTTGTGATCAATTAGTCAAAATCCTATGCATACAACTGGCTGACGCACCAGCTTATTTTACTGAATACTGAGCAAATTGAGACGTTTCTCTGAATTTTCAGCTCCATTTACCCTAGGCGTTTATTAAACAAACCTTTAAGCCCTTAACCAATTATCTATAGAGAGATGCTTAAAAGGACAGTATAAAATTATTTAATAACGGATAGCTCATGATGTTTCTTTTATAAATTAGGTCTTATCTGGTACTTTATCTGTAAATATTATAGTTCAGCAATTGTACCTCATTGACCTTTTCCATCTTCTCCCTGAAAGACAAGCAGAGTGCAGCTATTGTTTTAGCCAGGACTGCGCAACCTTTTAAGCATATTGCTTGCCGCTCAGAGAATAATCTATACCTGACTGCTAACAGTTTGCTTTTAAGTCAGAAATGGCCTCTTTTAGCTTAACAGAACATGATATGTTTCATTAGGAAGAAGGCCACTCTTTCCGGTTACAAACATATAAATAAATAACAACGGAAAGCACCCTGCCCTCTTCAAAAACCTTTTAAGGGATGATTTTTAAGAGGGACAAAATGGAATGAAGACAACTCGCTCCTAATGAATGTCAGTGTCAGATAAACATCTTGAAAGTGCCCTTGAAAGCCTGCATAAATAGTTTCAGTTTGTTTGGGTTTATTTTCAATAATACTGCTGATAACAAAGGGGAAAATATGAAAACTCCACGTGACAGCACTTCTGATAGGAATGACTTCCCAGACTGTGTTCTCACCATTACAAAACTCCACAAAGGCTACAGCATGGCAGGCTGATGCCAGATCCTGCAACCCTTTCTATCCCCACGTAGTCCCATTCACTGAGGAAGGACTAGTTCAGGAAGGAAGGCAGCAAATAGCAGTGAACCTGTGATAAAAGTAAAATGGCACCACATTTCAGTTTCTGGCTGACAGCAAGTGAAATTTATCACTGTGTCTAACCTGGGGAGCTCCTTAGCTCCTCAAAATAGCAAAGGATGGCAACATCTGGAGCTAGAGACACCCTTCGTTATCAAATCATGCACCATATTCTGTGTTAAAGATTTCTTGTGGGGACACAACCCTTTTGGATTGCAAACGTCCCATATCTAAGTGGGTATCAATATACATATTCTGTACTGAGCAAAATATTTGAAGGGCAACTGCAATAGTCTGATCAAGACATTCTGGTACATGCTGGTCTTCCACATTTTATCTAAACACTAGTTTTTGCATATACACAACAGCAAGAGAGCAAGACAAAAGAGAACTGACAATACAGATACTATACATGACACCAACTAGATCACAAAACAACTTTCTGGTAGAGGAAATCAACGGGGAATCTGGAATGTCCTCCTGCTGGGTCTACACATGGTATTCTACTCAGTGAATGAAAAACTGGATTGTTTCACTGTAACAAACACAGGGAGCAATGGGAACCCAGAGCTGCAAAAGTTTTCATTTAATGAACTCAGTAAACTAATCATGTTTCCATAACTCAGTCTGACAGGTTGATTTCCTACCTGAAAGAAGGCAGCTTCTTCGACCTGAAACCACCTACAGAGCTAACCACATGCTCGCTGCTGCCTTTATTCAAGAGATATGACATACTTGGATACTGAGAGGGAACCAGCAGAGCACTGGAATAAAATCAAGCAATATGCCTTGAATCATGCTCCAGTGTGTTTGGGATTAGAAATACATCTTCAAAAAGGGAAAGGTGATCAAGAAAAGTTATCACAAATCTGTCTTCAGGGTAATCTTCATTCAGCAGCAAAGCTACCAAAGTCCATTTCAGAAGGCTTCAGGGGAATTAAAAAGGTGCTATTTCAAAGACATATTGTAAAAAGTACAAACCCATTGTGAAGCTTCTAAAAGCAAAGACACATATCATCCGTGAATCTTTTTTTTTTGTACAGTGAAGCATAACGAGCTACCTAGTAAAATAAGATGTTGCCACTCTTCTCATAAAGATTAAAAACTCTTTGAGCTAATCTGACACCTCACACAACATTTCCAGAAACAGCACTGTTTGAATATCAATTGTATTTAGCTAGTGAAAAACAAGATGCTGTGAATTTCTCCCATTTGTGTTTAGATTTATCAAAAGTTCAGGTTTGTAACCTTCTCCTCAACTCCAAACTATTTTTCAATGACAAGTCACTTTCTTCCCCATCAGAAAAAGAGAGACAGAAATGTCATGTCCTGAAGTTAGATCAAAGCTTTGAAAATATGAACTGGCGTGACCGGCTGTTCTTTCTATAACAGATACTATTCATACTTTAAAAAACTTCTGAATTCTGTTCCCTTTTCTTACCTGACTTCATTGCCTCCTTATTTTTCAATCTTCATTGTATGTAGTCCAGGAGCTCTTGCTCTCTATAGCTCTGATTCAGGAAGTGTGTTTAAAATATACTTTAAGCACGTATCTACATCCTATGGAGTGTCTTATACTTAAGAGCTATTCTAGATGAATGCCTTATTCCCTCTTCTCTGCCCTTTTTATCCCCTAGAGGGTCTTTACCAGGTAAAACACAGATCCAATTGTGTTAATCCCACTAATTTAGGGTTTATTCAGAATGGATCAAGACAATTTTAAAAACCTTACTGCTTAAAAACTCTTGTGTTCTATCATGTTGTTACTGCAAATTAATATTAAATGTAGGTGAAGTAAACATGTATTCAACTTCTGGTCTTACACAGTTGGAAATTAAGGTAAAGAGCACTGAACTTCTATTGTTAAAGGAAAAGAAATTAAAAAGGAAGCCCTTTTTGATCTTAGGCCCCTAGAACATGGGAAAATAAAGGTCCATATTGAAATGTGAAGTGGTAAGAAATTGTAAAAAGCTGACGACTCACTACTGCAAGACAGTACAAAGTTCTGTTTGAAAATCTAAAAGGTATGTGGAAATGCTTCTATAATATAAGAAGAGTTAGGAGAAGGTGGTAATTTTAAATGCAACCATTTGCTAGCAATATTAACACTTTCTGAGATGCAATCACAGTCTTGGTACCATTACCCTGACAAGCGCATTAACGCAAACACTTATTTTAACAAATTGTTGGCTCATATTCTTATTTCATCAACTATTCTTATTTCATCACCTAATCAGAACCTTACTACAAAGGATAATGTAACCACCCAGACAAATGTCTGGCTTCTCTGATGTGGGTTGAATGCCACTCTAAAAAGCTCATCCTCCCCTTTCTGCTAAAGCAATCGATGCTCCTCTACGTCTGTGCTACATACGGTGCGTCTGCTCATTTTTAAGATGTCCAATTCCGTATCTTTGTAAATTAAACAAGTGTTGTTTACCTCTTAAAAAAAAAAAAAAAAAAGTTTCCTGAATATCTGAAACTTTGAAAAGTTTGATTTTTTTTGTGTAAAAACATTCTTTTCAGAATTCTCTGGAAGTAAACATAGCCCAGGATTGTAGCTCAAGAACTCATCCATGATTTTTTCTATCCACTTTGTTAAGAGATTATTTCAATTTCGAGCCTTCCATTCAATGACAAAAATATGTCAGCTAGAAAATCCACAGTGGGAGTTCCCATTAAACATGAGGGTCTGCTCTTCCCAGGAAGAGATGACCCACAGTTGCCAAGCCTGTTGATTTCATGCTGTACAACAAATTTCAATCCATAAAATTTTAAGGGAAGAAAGGTCATTTCATAGAACAATTAGTTAAAAAAAAGTTACTGCATTAAAAGCCACGAGTTTAATCCTTCAATGTGATGCTCACTAAATGCAAGTCGAGAGAGCACATAGAAAAAAGCTACTGTAACAATCTATGTCCACATTTTGTAAATTAAACAGTAACTATGAAAGCAAGCTTGAAATAACATATCTTAAATCAGACTTTCCATTTCACTTGGAGTGCTCGCACTTTGTCAGACGTCAGGGACAGAATGCAGCTATCGACTGCAACGACATCACAAGTGCACCCAGTAAAAACTCAAACAGTAATCGTTTGAGAAAAGAAATAGATTTCTCAGACCAAACACTGTACTTTAGCAAAAAAAAAAAAACAAACAAACAAAGAAAGAAAGAGCTGTCAGGTGGCAGAAAAGAAGAAGAGCAAGGCTTTTGAAATACTCATGCTGGAAGTGATTTCTAACACTTATTTGGAAACAATATGATATAGGGAAGCATCGGCGGGGGGGGGGGGGGGGAGAATATTTGAAGATTACAGATTACAACTAATTGTCTTGTTGAATCTTCAGTTTAAGATATCTGCCAGACATACGTAAATCCATCTTTGGTTATCTTCTTTCTTTAAATGGGAGTAAAATTACAGTGGTCTGGATTAGTATCACAGCTGCACTGCCTCAGAACATCAGTGACTCACGGATACGCATTTTAACGCAGAATGCCTTCTTTAGTGTTACAGAAAAAATACGTGATTTCCTGTGTTCTATGGGAACTTTGGCTTCCTGAGAGCACCATTTAGCTTATTCTCATAAATCTTCCTACCAAATGTAGAAAGCTCAGTAAAACTCACTCTCTTACTTAATCAAACTTATTTTATAAGGCTTTTTTCAAACAACATCTAAGTAGTTAAACTAGCTCTCTGCTGTTCACTGCTGCTTTCGGCTCCTGTGTTTTTTAATTTATATGCCCGTGTGAAACTGCTGTATCAAAAATAGAAGTGAGCAAGTTACCTTCACATATGTTATTATTCAGGCTTTAATTAGGCACATGGTATAAAGGATATACAATACTATTCTCCTCACAGGCAGGCAACCATTTAAAAATTCTCTTCCACTCAGTCACCTTTTGCCCTGCCCATAAGTACCAGCTTGTGACAGGTAGAATGATCAATAATCCATGAAGACTGGATGTGAAGTCTCAGCATGGCACGTGGTTCTTTCCTCACACCGAGGACTCAGTTGAAACTTATTAAAGAGCCTTTCAAATAGCACAGTATTTTCATTGCTATAGGTCGGGTCGTGTCAGCATTACCATCACAAAACCCTATTCTTAGTCATTCGTAACTTAGACAAAGGTGGCCAAATCGCAGAAGCGACTTTGGATTCGCAAAAGTGAGGCTGGATTATAAAAGAAATTTATGACAGTCAGCTCACAGTACTGTTGACAAAGCAACAAAGCTTTCTTCCAGATACAAATTTTCCAGCACTATTTCAGCAAAGCACTGTAACCTGGAATAAGACATCTAGCATTAAGAAATGGGAGGGTCAGTCTCTGAGTCCATTCAGCCCGCAGTTAGTGTTTGTAATGGATGAAAATTATTCTGCCCTGTTTTGTGAGGTACAAACTGAACCTGCACTTAAATCAACATTGCATAGGAAAATAGCTTTAAACAATTCAAACGTATACTGCCAAGCGAGTATAGAAATCATGTGAGAGTATCAGAAAACTTTTTCCTTTCAAGTGATCCAAATTGATTTAGCTCAAAAAAATGACCATCTATTAGCCAATGGTAGTTGCCTGAATACGGTTCAGTGCTGTAAGAGATGTACAAGAACAAATTTCTAATGCTACATTTAATCTCCTCTAAATTAGGCATCAAACAGAATTTGTAGTCTTGCTGTGCTTTTCCAGTCCCTTAAATAAAAAGGCAATCTATAACTCGTTATAAACAATACCAAAAAAAAAAAAAAAAAAAAAAGGAGAGACATTTCATCCTCGTATCCAGTAGTTCTCAAGGGAATTTTCATGTGACTGTATGTAAGATGATAACCCATTTACAATAGCCCTAGTTTTAACAGTGAAAATATCCTATTAGCCCTTTAGAAGCCCTGTTGGGACTTCAAACAGCAGATTTTGTACTTACATGCAAGCATCACTGTGCAAAGGCTAAAGCTATCTAGAACAATTGTCATATTCCTATTTCACTGAGCAATCTCAAGTATTGCTCTATGAACACTGTTGACAAAACCAGTAAAGGAACTGCATTTCCTCTGTTTAAGATAGGAAACATTTTTTCTTCTGACTCCAAAAAAGGTTTTCCTAAAACCTTGGAGGGAGCCAAAGCTTTCCTTATTTAGTACAAAAGATTGTACAATTTTTACTTTAGAACACCATGCTCCCAAAGAAGGACTCTTATAATTTATTCCACACTCCCCCCCCCCCCCCCAAGACAGATCACAGTCAGTATTTTCAGGACTAGATGACATAGCTATGTGAACAAAGAAAACACTGGTAAGTTACTACATATAGATAGCCACAGTAGCAGCCTATTCATAAGCTTTGTCAGTTCTTTTGGAAAACATCAGGTTAGAAGATATGTTTTCTTGCAGGGGAACATTATTTGTTAAAATTAGTCAGCTGTAAAAACATTAAAATAGGTTTCCTCTCTTGAATTCAAGGCCCAGGAACATTGCTTAGATTTCCTCTGTTGTCTCAGTCATTATTAACTGAGGGGTATGCCTAACCTCTAAATACTTGCACGGGGTGGGGGGGGAAGGAAAAAAAAAAAAAAAAAAGAAAAAAAGGAGCAGCAGACATTCTACTAACTAGGGAGAAAACAGCTCAGACCACGATGCAAGAGTGACCAGCAAAAGCTGTGATGCAAGACACAGCATTCTTACCTAGGTCTGATGAAGCTCCTTCTGTTGTCTACACTTACGTGAGCCAATCATATTATCTGGGTATCACAAAGAGAAACTAACTTGCTATTGCAATGCACTCACCAGAATAGAGAACATTAGCTCCTTTTTAGAGATGGAACACTGAGGCCAAAAAAAAGTCACCCAAACCATCTGGAGAATATGGGATGGGGATTTGGTAGAGTTGCTCAAACCCCTGATAATAAAGCACTTTTCTTCTGAAACAACAGCAGCTTGGCTATTAGCACTTCAGCACAAGCAAAAACACATAATTCCATGCCATTCCTGGAGTGAGAGGCAGCAGGTTTTGGCAGTGTTTTTTCTGACTCAGCCTAGTAAATACCAGCAGTGGGAAAGGATTCAAGTGTTTTCCTTCCAGAACTACAGTGAATGTGCTGGCAGAAAATTTGGCATTTTTGCAAAGCCCTAGATGCAGCGAAAGGCAGGAGGACAATCTCCTGCCTTAAATCTGTCCCGTTCCAACCTCAGGCGTATGAATTATGCATGAACACAGTGCACTCACTGGAAGAGCTAGGAATGCAGTCAACCGGTGGAGACACTCAGCCCGAGGAGCATCGGTCATTAAGATACAATGCTACAGGATGCTTCAACAAAACATCAAAACGGTGGCCAAAGGTGGGAAAGGCCACAGAACACAGAGACCTACATCGACCGGACAAGAAATGGGGAAGGAAACAGCATGGACAACAAAAAAGATACATCAATCTTACAGAAGAACCACCCTTACCAATAGTTTATTAAAACGATTCCTTCCCTGAACCCTCTGAACAGATTTGTTAGGACAGACAACAGCTGAACTCTCCTTAGCCATAGCTATACTGGAAAACCAGCCAATTAATGGCAGCTCTAATCAACAACTGAGGGCTTGTCTATGGTACAATGCAAACGTGTTTGATTCGGTATCTCATACTCTGAACTACTGCCCAGGTGTATTACACGTGACACTCAAACACCTTCTCACAGTAACAAGCACCTCATTTCTATGGCCTGCCTCTAGTCTTCCATCCTATCACACTGACTCCCCAGGCCCTGAAGGCTAAACCAAAAGGAGCAGTTGTAAGAAGATAAGCACAAAGGAAGAAGAGGAACGATAGAGCCAGCAAACACACTACTCGCAACACACAGAAATGCTACTGTGTAAGAAAAGCATTGATCATGCCATGGTCTGACCATCCATGTCATGTAAAAGTTTTGCAATCTCACATTTTCCTTCCACTCCGCTTTATTACAGTGGGAGAGGCTCAGTATGTATCTAATGCATCTAAAGAATATCAGACACCAAGAAAATGAAGGGAAACCAAAAAGGTTGTATCAACTGGAAGCAAAAGGGGTTGAAACTACAGGGAAAAGATTTAATGAGTTCCAGGAGAAAGAAACACGTATGTGAGACTGACATCTCTTAGACCCTGGAATAACTTCTCAAAAGAAACAATGGAATCCACCACTTCGGATCTATTTAAAGTAGGATCAAGCAAAGCACAAAACCCCCTCTGTACTGCAGGGAGCAATCAGCCCTGAAAGAGAAAGACAGAACCAGTAGGTCTTCTTTAATCTTTAGCTCAGACATTCTAAATTTGTCCTTAGAAATTTTTGCTATGGATTTCCTTCTTTTTTTTTTTTAATCATTAGAATGACTATGAAGCAATTGAAAGTGAAATCCTTAATGTTATAAGCATGCTGGCCTGTTTTTGAACAGTCTTCATAGCTTCATTTTATTTAGGAAAATACTAAAATGTCTAAACATAGTCTATGAATGTACATAACCAAAATAAAATCTTAACAATGATTCTTTAGAAAATTCTTAGCATGGTAAAATAAATAAATCCCTCTGAAGAGCATTCGTCACCTGTTTTAACAAAGAGGAAAATGATCTTTGGAGGATCTCTGTTGGGGCTTGAGTAGCTGTTAGAAATAAGGCTACGTGAAACGCTTCTGTCGAAACACAGACCATATAACTCTTACACCATCAGAGATTTTCTCCAACCTGGTTTCTGGTTTTATTCAAGGATTTGGACCAGTTTTATGAAAGATCTTGAAAGTAGTATAATAGATGACTTCACATCAAAATTATGCCCTACTTTCATACCAATGCTTCTGCATAACCAGTGAAGACAAAGAAGCACGACAGAGGTGCAGAATCAACGTGTACAAGCAGGAAACCCGAACAATTTGGTTGTTCACATTCCTGACTGATGAGGCTTTGGGCAATTCAGTTTATCTGTAAAAAGCGACCAGCTGGGGTCCAGAAGGACTCTGGGTTTTGCACTTAGGGCAAACACAGAGCACTGGTGAACGCGACAGACCCAGGAGCCGGCCCTCCTCCCTCATCCGCAGGTGCCACGGTCCAAGAGGTAGCCCAGAGGCTGCCTCTGGATGGCAGGCACACGTCCCCCCCGGGATGGAAGGAGGCGGGTGGATGGGGCTCCGTGTCCCAGAGCCGGCAGGCGGACCGAAGGAACGTGAGGCTGAGGCGAGAGGAGGAGAAAGGACAGTGTCCCAGCACAGCACGGTACCTGCCTTGCTTTCCCGGGTGACCTATTTAGACCATTCTCTAGTCAGAAATGGGTAGAGACCCACATCACAGGTCAGATCTAAGCAGCTTAAAAAAGCACACAGGCATCACGTAAGGTCCAAGGTAACAGCAAGGAAAGTTTCACCAAAGCTGCAAAAACGATGAATCAAACCCCGTGAAAACAGGCGGTGCTAAACAGAATGGGATATGCTTGCTAAACACAAATGTCAATCACAAAGCAGATCTTCAGGTTGTGACACCACATTACAAGCACAGTGTATTCCCCCGTTATTTGTCATGGAAACTTTCAAAAGCATTTTGAACTTAACCAATACAGGTTAAGCAACACTGTCTAGCTGATACCCTCCCCGTGACCGGTGCCCCAAGGCCTGAGCCCAGCAGTTCCTGACGCTTATTTCCTCGTCTATCATTCCCCTCTCTGATTTCCAGGGGGAATTGCAGTGTGGTTGCTCATGCTGTGCATCTCAGGAGTATTTGCTGACTCCTCATTTTTTTAATGAGAATATCCCAAGGCCCCAGTAAGCCTATTTCATAGATTCACAGAAGCTAGAGATGGAAAAGACCTAGGTCATCCAGCCCATGCCTTCGCTTCCCCTCCCTCCTTGTCCATTTGGCCAGTATGTGATTGTTTCCTACAATGTATTTCTTTCCTGTTTGCTGGCCCAGTAAGGTCTGATTTATCCACTGCATAAAATAACCGCAGATAATTAATTACATGCTTTCAGTGAATATACAGCAAACTGCCTACCCAGAACTCAAGCTCCCACACCAGCAGACAGCCAACTGAATTAATTTACAAAGCAAACAATAATGTTGCTCACCAGCTCCTTAAATTACTTCTGGGGGCCTTAAAACATTTTCTGTAACTTTCAGAATTTGGCTTTTTGAGGATAAGGTTACTTTTTCCCACTGATCCAGTTTGATTTCTACTAATTTTCTGCTACATGTTTTACTCTGTTTCATTTACAATTTAGTTACCAAAGAAAAAGAGCAGTCTCAGGGTCTGGGTTGGGTTTTTGTTGGGGTTTTTTTTTCCCCTTCTCAGCTCCTACCAGCAAGCCTGGTTGCGTTATAATAGCAAGAGAGCATAAAATGTGTCTATGCAATGAATAATATCTGAGGAAAAGGATGTAGCGAAAAAAGTTTCACTGAAGAAATCTCTCATTTGGCATTTTGTTTTAAATAATTTTTAAAGGTCAACTACTCTTGAAGGACTTTAAAGGTTGAGTAGGAGGATCTCAGTATCTGAACAAAATAGAATATATCGTAAGGTAGTGAAGCAGTGCAACAACGTTATGCATGGGGAGTTTGACAAATTACAAGGTCAGTGATCACCATACTTCACCTGCTTCATTTTTGCACTTACTATTTACGCTCCATATTGCAAAAAATAAACAAGTTTTCTTACGTTTCTTTTGCTGCTTCACACATAGTCCTCTCTCCCCCCTCCCCCTCCGTGTATAGGAATACCCGTCAGGAATACCAAAGCTACAGTATTTTTGACTCACCTGTGTTAGCTCCCCAAATGTACCCCCCTTACCTTTCCCTCCCTCAAAGGTACAACAGAACAACCGTAAAATAAGGCAAAACAGCAAACGCCTACCTACGTCCTACATTTTCGGCAAGCTCTGTTCAGCAGAGGTATTATCTGGTCACACCAGAAGACACAGGCTGCACTGATGCCTTCTTCCATGCCCAGCAACGTGTGCCCAGGCCCTGCTTTTGGCCTTAGATAAGCATTTTTAACAGTTGGGGCAATTTTCATTCCCACCTTGGGGAAACAAATCCAGTAGTGCTGACCTGGAGCTGTTAATTCTGCCTGGAGTTAACGGGGAATTTCCCAGTTAGTAGCTGCCCACAAGACTCATTCTACTTCTTGACTCTCTTGCGTGATTTCCTCTGTCGATCTCTTTGCCTCCTTTCCCGCTTTTCCCCCCACCAGTCTCCTGAATCTAACTCTAAAACAGCATAAAGACAAGCAGGTATACTGAAGTACATGAGAGAGTAAAAAAAAAAATATTAATATCTACCTCACTCTCTCTCATGTTTCAGCTCGCGGTTCATTTTCTGAGGAAGCGAGGAGGAGATAACCCTCTGAACAAGAGGACGGACTTGCACAGATGTTGGGGAAGCTTCTCACAGTCCAGCAACCTAAGGGACTGTAGGAGTAACCTGAAGAACAACCAGAGTGCTCTCAAGGAGGCATGCTTCTTTCTCCTTGCAATACTAAACAAAAACTTGCTGCATCTATGAACTCTTCCTTTAAGCCACACAGGATAAAATTCGTATGAAACAAATCACAGTACATAGGGAAAAGATGACAGCAGTAGGCTGACTGACAGTTCCTGTAGAGTTAGGAAAAGGGCTGGTCTCAACACTCCTCTTAGAATGTCATGTCTCCCAAAATAAGCGCCTCTATTTGTGAACTGGGGACTGGTCTACTTCTTAAAATAAGCCATGTCTCCTGCTGTGCCCTTCAAACCTCCAAAGAAGAAACAGCTAACAGTCAAATAAATTTGGACCAACAATTTCCCCAAAAAGACTGACAGAAGAACACATATACATTGACTGATCTATCTCTTGGTCTTATTTTTATTTTGAATCAAGAAAAGCATTATGTATATAGCTTTGCATACAGGCCAGTGACAGCTTAAAAAAAATAAAAACCTTACTGTCAATCAGGTATACAAAACACTTTGATACCTCAAAGATATCTGCAGCGCATCTGAACCTTCCTTCACGGGCTTGTTTCATGCAAATCCCTTAAAGAACTTTCAAATCCAGCTCTGAAGCTTCCTAGTCCTAAACCTGCAAACTGCTATAGGCTAGTGTGCCTTTGACTGTATATGTACTTCATAGGAAAGCACATCTGGAGGGTTTGGGGGGGCAGCAATGGTAATACAGCCACTATCAGCTTGTTTGAGGATGGGAGGGGGAATCCATGAGCCCCTGTGATCTTCACCAGTATTTTCTAATGGTATTTTTGAAATACCAATACCCAGCCCTTCAAGCTTACAAGCTTTTTCACTTCAGAATTTGAAAATCTTTAAGCCCCAAATCCATGGTTTGGGATGCTATCATTGCATACACTGAGCTAGACTTCCTCCTTTTTTGTTAATGTAATCTGGGGATGAAAGGCCCTGTGCAGTTCAGATTATCATAAATTCAATTTCTCCAACCGTTAAAACCAAACAAGATACATACACTATGTGCAGGCTCTCTTTGAGGACAGTCTTGCCTTTGAAACAACCGAGGTGCAGCGTAGGATGATAGCCATTGGTTTTTAAATGCTACAGGAAAGAACTACAGCGAAATTCAACTATTTCGTAGATACCCACCGTACCCTCATTCCCTAAGCAGATAGACCAAACTTTTCTGATTTGCACTTTATGCTTTTTTTTTTTTTTTTCCCCCCTTCTGAGAATCTCCCTGCTATCAGCAAGGGCTTTTGAAGCTCGTTCAAAACCACAAATATTTGGAAGTGCAGCCTGTGCTCTACTAATCAAGGCAAGCGCTTATTTATAACATCACTGCTTGACTCGGTAATCTCCCAAAAAGCCTCCCCTCTTTTCTTTATATGTGAGACCTGAAACTGGCCTTTATTTTTAATACAGCATGAAACCAGAACCTGATCTCTCCCCATTATACATAGGGCCATTTCTGACACACATTCTCTTTCTGATGAATTCAATCCATGTTACAGCTCTCAAGAGACCAACTGCAGTTAGAGCACGACCACAGCAACTAAAGCTTACTCTGAGTCCTTAAAAGTTTTGGGTTCCCCCCTCCCCCTCCCTTTGTTTGGATAGGTTTTCTTAATTCCTTCCTTTCTCAAAGAAAGTGGTGGGTGAAAGGAATAAGAAGTATTCAAACTATTATGTGGTAGTAATTGTTCTTATTTCATAAGCCTGAAAATCCTCTTTTTTCATATACTAAAACTCTTTGAGATCCACTGAGCACAAATGTACTGGATTAACTTCTATTATGCACCTCAGGAATCTCTAGGCCAGAAGAGGTGACATTAGCTTCCACAAGAGAAGTCTCCAGAAAATAATTTATGGTTATTCACAAGGGGAAACTTTGCAAAATCTTCCAAAAATGCAAGCATGCCAGCAACTCCTGCTGGGATCAGGAATATCACTTGCAGAACTGCTTTAACCACTGTTTCACCTCCACACTTGTCAATGCATAAATCTTTCATTATCACTGGGAATAACTGAATGACACCTGGAACAGTATTGAAGGAGGATGAAAAAGCACCCTAAAGACTCCCACGTTTCCTTAAACCAGATGAATTTGAGAGGAGATTTATCCAAAATATTATGGTCAGGCTCATCTTAAATATATTCATTTTATGTTCAGAGCATTCTTGAAATGAGATAAGAGATAAAGAACTCCATGGCCTACAGTTAATGAACAGAGTATTGTAATTAATATGGACTGAATATTTCATTAGCAACACTGAGAGCCCACGTATAGAGAAACCATTGTTCTCACATCAAAATATATTTTAACTCTATTTCTAAATAAGAAGAGATAAAACTCATTAGGTTTCAAAAACTAGACTTCAGGTTCAATCTGGTGATTTACTAGAGCCAGTTAACTACTAAAGATGGGCTTGTACTATGGTGGAGTTCACTGGATTAACGTTTAGGATAATAATCACTTTAGGAATAGCAATCTCATGGCATGGTTTAAGTCTTCTTTCCAATGTGACAGCTGAAGCATGCTTTGTGGAAGAATGTACCCAAACTATTGAGAATATATTTGAAATCTCATCCACATATCAATCCTATACAAACAGATCGGGCAGCTTTCCTCACTCTTGCAGAATCCTGGTTATTTAAATTCTTGTCACTACCTAGCACAATGTATTTAAAATATAATAAATTTCTGTTCACAGGAATATATGATAAACACACAATCAAAATCTAAGGGTATCATAATCTCAGTGTCTGTTATCAAACTTTTGGAAAGAAGGTTCTAAAATAAAAACTTCTATGTATTTCATGCATTTTGTTTTCAACCAATAGTTCTTGAACCACTTCTAAGATACTCTGCAAGAGTTACTTAAGAAAAGAAAGCCCACAGCCAAGCTTAAATTCACCATATAGATATCTGCTTTTCCAATGGGGAATAAAAAAAAAGAAACAAACAAAAAACCCAATCAGGATCTGAAAATGCCCCCAAATCCTGAAAAAGACTAGTTCATGCTGTTGCAGGATTTCTGTGTTATGCTGGACTGGTAGCAAAATTCCAGGATGCAGGTGTTCAGGGAAGCAACCTGCCTGTCTCTCTGTGTTGATAAGGTATCTAACTGTTTAAAGCACACTGAGTGTCAAAATAGATATTAATAAAATTATAGCTTTTGTCATTAATAGCAAAAATATTACTCTACCAGACAAAAACATAATCTACATATCTCAAAGTAGTTCAAAGAGATACGAATTTACATTTAAATAATAATATACGGTGACATTGCAAGTACAAACCCTCATCTCCACATACTTGTAAGCCACTCCATTAATCCTGTGACAGATGCTTACTGGGATATATCCATACTGGCCCTTTATGAATGCCCTGTGTGTGCATTGCTGGTCTAATTTTTCTTTTTCATTTAGGTTCAGTAAGTATCTTTTCTTATAACTGTGATAAACAGGCAGAAGCTGGGAAGACTACCCTTTGGGTTTCTGTCTACCAAACGTCCCTCTACAAGCGGCACTGATCAATTCCCGTATGTCACACGCCCTTCCCAAGTGACACTCCTAGCCAAGCTGGGTCACATTTCTACAGTTCGCTAAGCTCATGGCTGAGGATACAGCAATTCTGCTCAGAGAAATCCAAATAAAACATTTAAACAAACTAAACACCGAACAGTTTTAGGTTGGTCCTGAGTACGCTTACAGGGAAAAAGTGAATCCATTCATCTTTATTTTTTAATAAAAAAATTATTTTTTTATTAAATCCCATCTCACATATCGATACCTCATTTGAGGATTTGCTGCTGATTTAATATTTAGCTCAAGGTAAAATTTCAAACGTACAGATTTGTATTCGCCATGCTTTATTACAGTTGAGTCAGTATTTATGGTACAACATGTTAGAAAATACTTCACACTGACATTTTAAAATGTCTTTCTGCTTTTCAT
Source organism: Astur gentilis (assembly GCF_929443795.1). Lineage (NCBI taxonomy): Eukaryota > Metazoa > Chordata > Aves > Accipitriformes > Accipitridae > Astur > Astur gentilis. Next base: position 13,261,871 of record NC_064900.1, on the reverse strand, counting down.
GCATCAACTCCAGAGAATGTAACACATCTTTTTTTACCAGCTTTGCTCCAACTAACCTACCTTCCTTCAACAGAAAGGAAATCTTGCAACGGTTTTAGAGAAACTGTTATATATGCATACATATAAACATTTACATACGTACACTCGCACACGCACATGCACGCACGGGATGGTATTTTGGCAGTTAAGGTATTTCTAAAGGGATGCTACATGAGACTATTCCTCTGCTTTTCTTTCTCTGTCCAGATTCTTAAATAAATGAATGCAGTACAGTGTGAAGATGGGAGAGATACTTATTAACGCATACATTTGTCCTGAGCCTTCAAAGAATTAAAGCGACCTTTAAAGCCGATCAGACAGAGCCATGGTTGTATTCCTGCTAGTCACAGAACCAATAATGGAAGTTTACCATCCCTGTCAGTTAGACCTACTCTTTCCACTTCAAGTTAGATCAGAAATACGCTAGAAGACTCGGTGCTACTAGGTATGAACTGAGTCCCCAAACAGATCGATTTAAATTTTATTCAAAACGAGAGCCAAACCATGGTCCTCCAGGAGAAGCAAAAGTCACTGGAAATCCTTATAAGGGAAACATTTATGCATAACCCATAAGTGTCTAATATCTGTAGCCTGATACAAACTACTGCCAGTAGATTTTTTTGTCAGAGGAGCATTTAGTCAAACAATTAGTCAGTATCTGGTCAAACGTTACAACTATAGATTTGTTTCAAATCCAGCTGTACCTTTTCAGTTGGTCAAATTAGTCTCACATTAATTCATCCCTTCTGTTTTATCCTCAGACAGGTACAAACTTAAAAACTTCAGTAAGTACCTAAATTACTTTCAGTAAGTACCTACAAAAAAAGTTTTTTTTTTCTTTTAAAATTAAAATTTTAAAAAAATATTCCATGGAATCACATGACTTAACTCAGTTACTACCTCACTGAAGTTTTTGTATCCAAAAATAAAACCATCTCTTCCTGAAGCTTTTTTCCTTGAACAGAGCAGGACAGCTAGACTCTGAAGTTGTATACATCATCAAAATCCAAGTGACTAGAAAAGTGAAAGTATGATGAACAGTAAGGGTGAAGAAAGGGATGTTTATCAGGCTAGTATCACACTTTTTTACCTTTTTAACTTACTGTTTCAGTGGAAGTTGGAAACACTTTGCATCTTAACAGTTTTGGGGTCTAATTGTTCACCTTGCACTGAAATACATCACAAATGTGTTTCAGAAAGCAACTGAGATAAGCAACGTGCTGTGGTATCTGTTTCTACCATTTTCTTCTTCTCTCACAGGAAAAATAGAGAGGAGTTGATGAAGAACTAGTGCATCATGCCTCGCATGTTTCCATTTGACAGGAACAGTTTCCAGAAAATGACCTCCCTACAATACAAGAATTTCTGTGAAGGAGATTGATTTGGCTCTTTTATGGGATAGATTCAGTCGTGTCAGATTGATGACATATTCCTTTACAGAACTCTTCATATCACTGAGCATTGACGGGTCCTTTTGCTGTTGACCGGACTGTTTTCAACTTGTTTGCCATGAAAGAGGTTGCAGCTTGCATAGGACAGAAGTGAGCACTCTGCAGCATCCAAATCTCTGCTGTAGCTTATGTAAATGACTTACCTGACCTACATAAACATACCTTTCCTGAAGAGGCTTCTGAAGTCCTACATAGCACCCACAAGCCACGGTAAGGACCAAATTATTTCAAAAAGCCAATTATTTTTTTCGAATGTTTCCACCCTCCAGAGCAGCATATAACCTAGCATATCACTCGCAAGCATTCAAAACGATGACGTTGTCCCTCAAGTATTTATGTGCATGGAGACATCTGCACCCCAGAGGGCAACAGCAGATACCGAAGATTAACACCAGTGACCGCTCACAGAGGCTTTCCTCGTGAGTGTGCTACTGACGTGTTATTTTAACAAGCTGTTACTCTTTCTTCCTTAACCCGAAGCGTCAGGAGGAAGCCCGGCCGCCGTGGGGCTGGCAGGCAGAGCCCGATCCTCTGCCTGTGTTCAGCTGTGGGTATTGCCTGGGCAGCTCCTCTGCACTCTGAGGGATCAGCTGGCTGGAGGGGAACGGGCAGGAGACCTATTAGCACCTCCACAGCTCAGGCCAGTCTCCTTGATTACAAATTCATTGAAATTAATTAATTTTTAATTTCACACTAACCTCAGCTGTTATAAATCAAGCCAAGCAGGCCAGGGAAACATTCACTGAAATACGAAACTGCCTGTTGAAGAGGCGCCTGATCACAGGTTCAACTTCAGCAATCTGTCACTTGAGAGACAAGAAGGAAGCAAATTACTTTTCACAGAAATTATTAGAAAATATTGCCTTGATTAATTACGCTGTTTCAGAAAGGGCACAAAAGGAACAAATATTATATCAGTTCTGAGCTCTGTAAGCCTGGGTCTGGTATTCCAGTCTGTTGAATGGTTTAATCATCTGGAAAATCCTCCTTTTTTTTTTTTTTTTTTTCAAATGAAGGCGTAAGACTCCTTTTACACAATAAAAATAATGAAAAATAATATAAAATATTAACATCGCTGTATCTATGAAAGTAATATTTAGGCTCTTCATAGATGTTTCTCCCACTGTCCTCAGACTTCTCTGCCACAGCTCCAGGGAAAAGGAAATAATCTTACTTCGAGATATTGACAGGTTTGATAAAGATTCACTTGATATCCTTCTTCCTGCCTTCTGGTGCTTTGTTAACATGAAGCAATTATTTATCAAATACATCTCTACAAAAGGAGCATGTTTCAGTTCCATCAGAATTAAATCTCATGCAAGATACACCACCTCCTCTCATCAATAAAACTGGGGGCAAGGGGGGTTGTTGCTTGCTTTCTAGTTTTTGACATTCAGATCTATTGTGTTGGAAGTATGAATTCAAACCTTGGTTAGACCCCACTGGAGTAAATGGAAGAGGAACTACTTTCATAAACTCAGAGCATAAACCTGAGTTGGTCCAAATATTACTCTTTTAATATTCACATATTGGGCACCACTAAGTGACAGCATAAGAAATACGGCACTGAGTATGATGATACAGTTTACATGTAAAATATCAGTTAACTATAGACAAACAGACCAAATGGGACTGAGCCTAGAGATCTCCTATACTACTCCTTTCTTTCTCTACTCAACATGCATTTTGCATTCACATCTACTTAGTTTGAATGCCAGTTTGCTGCAAATAAGGTTACTTTGTTTCTTAAGGATAAAATTTCGTAGCCAGTATCCTTACAAATGTTAAAAATTACTACAAGAAGCACTCTACCAAGTAAGACCAGACATCCAGAGACATCTACCCTTACTGGAGACCATCTCTCTAACTGCCTATGCCTGACAGGAGTATAGCAAGAAAACAAATGGTTTTATGCTTCCTCAGAATATTTTCCTAGACTCCATCTATTTGTGGTAAAGGGACTTTCTGAGCCAAAGAAGGTGCCTTTGTATTTAATAACCTTTGACAGATTTTTCTTCCATCATTTTTTATACAGTCACTTTTTGAATCCATGTAGGCTTTCAGCATCCACAGTGTCTCATGGCAAGCAGTCCCATAACTTAAAGTGCAATAAGACAATGATAGAACAGGTTAAAGTAAGGAAATAACCACAGATATCTTCGAGAAATGTGAGGGTAAAACCACTGCTCCACACCCTAAGATATTATGCATCATTTACACTAGTTGGTAGTGCAAGAATTTGGAGGACTGTAAAATATTTATTGTGACTCTTTTCTGTATCATATTCATTACTGAGAATCTAAACTGCCAGAGCTTGAAAATATCAAAATGAGAAAACATCTAAAAATCATGGTCACTATATGGTTGTCCAGCACTTTAGCAGGTATACTTGGAAAGGATCTGACTTTTTTTTTTTTTTTTTTTTTTTTAATATATATATATATATATATATATAAAAAATAAAAAGTAATGCGGCAGGATTACAACCTTAACTCTGGTCCTCCTAGCATAGGAACAGGAGATTCAATGGAAAGGTGGGAATGTTCTCTTTCCCAGGAATTAAAATGCTTACATCAAGCTTTGTTGGCATTAGTTTTTAATTTTAAATTTAAAAATCAATTACACTTTTACTAATGGTACCAATTATATAAATTTAAAACTATGATACTTTTAAGAATAGGGAAGTTTGATTGAATTTTGCTTCCTTTCATCTTTGGACAGAGATGGTTTCAGTAGGAGGATTCAATATCTGAACCAGGAAATGTATTTCTTTTCCAAAACCAAAATGACTTCAAAGCTACTCAGACATATAAGATTATAGCTGATTGGAAAATCCTTCACCAAACAATTTTCTGCTCAAAAATACTGTTACATTAAGATTGAAATCCCTTCTCAAAACTGACAAGATGTGTGCATGTGCATACATATTTGGGTGACTGTGAGAAAGTAAACGAACAATCTATGCTTAAGCATACAAATCCAAGAATGTAATCCTAAAAAATAGGGTTATTGGAAGCTTACCATCTGGTATTTCAAAAATACTCATTTTCTGAGTGTATTTAAATCACAGATTCTGATATTCTAACCTGTTTCTTATTCTACACATATAGTAGCCCTACACTGTCAGCTGGAAAAAAACATTGAGCTGTTATGACAGTATACACATGAGGCACAATCTTTCTGTACGGATAGGAAAGGAGAGAATTGAAAGACTGCTCACGGCTGCATATGATATTTCAATAAAATTATTGTGCTCTGCCACCATTATAAACAGCCCAGTGCAAATGCATGCAAGTGCATTTCATAGCCATGCCAATTACGTACGTGCATGCTACATGCATGTAAATATGGGCACAAATGCTCAAGATAGGTAACTGCTAAAAAGCTCTGCTCTGAAATGCATACATACAACAAATTTAGACACTTAAAGAACCCTTACTGCTGCCAACAAGCTCCTGGGATGAGCAAGATTGCAAAAGATCAGTGAGCTGGGACCCATTTAAGCACCACAGCCCACCACTGAACACTTACATTTACCCACTTGGCAATTCCTCAGCAAATTCACTATGATAAGGAGTACCAAAAAAAAAAAAAGAAAAAAAAAGAATTAACTTTTTTCAATATTGTCTTTGTAAGTACTTTGTGTTACATAGCCTAAATTTTGTGTTCAACTTTGTTTTATTTGATTCCATTCCCTCTTGAATGACTGATTTTTCTTTGTACAAAGTAGCTGAAGATAAACATAGAAAGGTTAAAGACAATGACTGCAGGAATGAAAGCCAGACTATATTGTCAAAGGAAAACACAGAAATGTAAACACTGTGGTTTCTCAGAAGCAGCTATGAACCTGCCATTAGGATGAGAGGAAAAGATTATTTCATTTCAGAATATACATGTCCTCTTATGTGAGGAAGGAGGGGAGATGAAAATAGTTATTCTTATATTTTGTATTACCAAAGTACTCTAAGGTACCTTCACCTCCAGAATGCTTTCCTGCTAAAGTCTGGTCTTTTTGGACAGCTGTTGTTTTTTAAAACAACTGTTCACAATAAATGTTTTCATCTCTGTATGTTTAAAGTTTAGCCACCTGGAGAACATAGTAGCTGAATTAGTCATAGTATGATAGAATCATTTAGATTAGAAAAGACCTTTTAGAAGTAATACCTTTGATTTGAAACTTAACCTTCAAATCCAAAGTCCAATTAACATGTCTGCAAAACCACAAAATGCGAGACCCTTCACTAAATTTCTTATTTTGTAGAACAGCACCCGTTATAATCATACATAATTTACTGAGCAAAGGAAAGCAACACCTCTTCTGTAAGTCACCAGGCAGATGAACTATGAAAGTTAAATATATTAACCGACCTCAAGGAAAGGCATTTTAGGAACAGCAAAAATCAGCTCACTTCTGTTGCAATGGGCTTTCTCATATGATCTCATCCATAGTGATACTACATTTATTCGCTTTCATTTCACAGGGAAAAAAAAAAAAAAAAAGTCTCGCTTCTGATTTGTTTCATGCTAGATGCTTTTCTCCCCTGAGAAGGTTTAAACACACATTTTGAGCTTGGTCTAGTAATCGTTCAAAGCAAAATTCTGAGTCAAGCCCACAAGAGCTTTGTCTGCATAAGGACCACAGGCTTGGCCTCTTGCGAATACTTTCGCTTAATACTGAAAGGCTTCATTGTTTACTGTATTACCAGAACATGCATGTGCACTTATAAATGGGAGGCATTTATCACTTTCAAACACTGATGAGGTGGCCACGGTTCAAGAAGCAAGCAGAGAGATGAGACTTAAGAAACCTGGGTACTGTTTCTCACTGGGCGACAGATTTATGTGACCAAGCAACTGCATCTTTTTCTATTTTAATACTCTATTAGTAAACTGTAGATGATATTTTATTATGCTGCAGAGTGCTTTCAGATTAATGAATTAAATCCCTGATTGATCATTAAACAAGGAGACTTTTTGCAAATATAATCATCAGCACAATGAAATATGAATGAGACACTATTCAATGAGATGCAGGCGAAGCAGGAAATCTCTCATTTAACAGAGTTAAAGTATTTCCCTAACATCAAGTTGTTACTTTAGCCCACCTTCACTAAAAAGCCCATTTTCTACAACCACCAAATTTTGTGGCCCTTAGATGGAAGGCCAATTTTACCAAAAAGGGAAAGAAAAGAAGTATATAGTGACTTGAGGCCTTACAGGGATGTAGCCTCTCTCGACCCTTCTGGGGCACAGCACGCCCGTTCCTCTTTGAGTGGCCACGTCCCTCAAGTCCTTTCAGCTTACGGATGTTTTTGCTTTAGCAGCACCTGTATGGCATGATTGCTCCCTGCCCCTTCGGTGCTGTGATGGTACATTTCTTTAAGGGGTCCAAACCACTCCATTTCGCGACAGGTGGGTCACACCGGTATCGCCACAGTCCTCAACCCTCTCCCCAGCACAGAGCTCCAGTGTGCCTGGGACTAAGGCAAGCCTCCCTCAGGAGGGTAGCACACCAAAAAAGCTCCCCAAACTGGGAAGTGACTTCTCTAGTGTGCACCTGTGAACTCCAAAGCAGGCAAACTGCAAGCAGGTCTGAAAAACAGCCGAGACTGTTTCTACACCAGGAAGGACCTGCTCTCCGAACACCGACAGAAGTTGCGCTACGGTAGTCTTTTTAAACACACTTTAAACAGGAAAAGCTCATGTTGGAGGAGGTCAGAGAGTCATAATTAGCACTATTCTTGGAGAGTCATCTTCCCCTAGAAAAGCCCCTGGGGCTGTATTTACCAGAAAAGCTAGAAGTAATGATTTTCCTAAGCGAAGAGCATGAGCTGCACCAAGCCAGTTCCTGAGCATCGTTCAAATCCAGGTGACAAGAAAAGGTCGTATCAACAGTCAAGAAAAACCATGCAGTGTGGGCGAGCTAGCAACCCGCCTCCCCGGAGGGTGGTGGGGCAGCTTTGTGCCTGCTGCCGTCTCAGAAGCACCACTAGAAGCACTGGAAGGGGGGGAAACTGCAGGGCCAGCACTGCAGCTCCATAAATCTACCAGGAACTGGCATCTGAGGGAAATCACTCATATTTCAGAATCTAACAAAAGAGACCAAGAGACTGCAACTTAAAAAGCTCTCATAACAAACACGTGACATTTGTGAACAAAGCTGAGAAGACATGAACTAGAAAGTATTAACAAAAGTCACCCATTCAGATTGTAATAATTTACTGCATTATTTGAATAATTATTTGTAAGCAGTGTTCTATAATGAATTATGAGCTTTCCTCAGGGTAAACCAGACTAAAACAGCTGTTAAAAAAAAATAATAACCGAGTCACAGTTCCAATTAAGTCCAGCAAACAAACATTTTCTTGGCTACAGATGCTAGAGCTGCTAGGAGGTTTAAATAACACTAATACTTAATTTCCACACCAAGTTTTGATTCTTTTCACTGCATATGCCTTGGTAGCTTAAAATAGAGTTTTAAAACAGACCTCCCGCATTTAAAAGCGTTAATTATTATTTATGCCAAAGTTTGTCTCCCTTCATCAATGCAGTCAAATTCAAGTAAATCCAATTTCTTTTTGTGTTAGCACTATGTGTTTTTAGATGAAATGTGTCACACTTATTAGTTGCTTTTTAACATACCTTGCATTAGGTGAAATGCCTCTATTGCAAGTTTTGTTACTTGGTATTACCGACAGGGCAATATATTACGTGGCAGCAGTGGCCTGCGAGCCAAATACGTCCCCTGGTCACTGAGCTTAGTTCCTGCAGACTGCCAGCCCCAGCATGGGGTCATCGAGCCTGATCCAGCCGCTTCTATCCAGGTTAAGACGGAGTGTCCCATGCTGGGATGAGTAGCCTCTTCAGGCTTCACCCCCACGGTTTCCATATGTTTTCAAATAAATCTCCCTGTCCTGTATTTTATAAATTACTCTCTCAAGACGTGCAAAGCAAGTAAAGGCCAGACGTTCAGTTCTCTTTGGGGGCTGTATCTATATATTTATACATATCTGTACAGAGCCATATGTATAGGTATGACAGAGAGAAAATATGTATCAAGACAAAAAGAGGGGGGGAAAGAGAGTTTTTCTTTTAAGGCATTTAAAGGACTTATTTGAACCAGAAGACCCTACCCAAAGCCCTCAGGCATGCTGGAAGTTCAGTCCTGTGAATGTAGTAATTTATGCAAATTTCTAAATTATAGGGAAGGAGCGTGACAGTTGCAACCCATTTCAATATATTGCTAATTGAAGCATTTTTCATGCACATAACTATAGTGAAACTGTGATCACAAGGACCCTGTAAAATACAAACCCAAAAGCAATAAAAACAAAGCCTTCAGGTTATCGTAATTCTTCTGTAACAAGACATGTGTGGGCAGCTGGTGATAGTTTTTGTAACTGATAACAAATATTTATTTTTTAAAAAGCCTTGATGTACAAACGTTCCATTAAGTTTCTCTGCAATTACCCAGGCCACATAAAGCTGGCAGAACTGGACCCTGAATGAGAATTGTAAAAACACCAGTGTTTTTACAATGTAGCTATCTACATTTTAGAATGTAGCTATCTACATTCTAACCTAAGTTTCAGCTGGACCAAATTACATCTACAAATACCAATAATTATTGCAAGTATTTGTGCTGGCAAAGGTCAGCTGCTGCTTTTTTGGGTTTTTTTGTAAGACACTATTTTTAGTGTCTTGCTAAAAAAATCTCTTTAACTACATATTTGTTTATTAAATTGATCACTTGAAAGTTGGACTCCATCTATTACTAAAATCACATGGCCAATTGCTTTGGTTTTCTAACTGGATAACATGCACTTAAATTAGTATCACACAAATGTTACATACTTCATTGAAAATGTTTACAAGTTCATGTTGATGTTAGTTATAGAGGCTAGCCAACTGGAATCTAAAAGAATACCACTTGACTAATATTATTAGCACACCAACTGTCTTGTGTTTTGAATTACAATATAATCCAAAATAGTTTTGAATGACTGACAGAGCTAAAGAACTTCACCGGGCAAATTGGCTAAACAATTGATTCATTCCTAATTTTGCAAATTTCATAATATGATTTGTAAGTTGTTTCACAAATACAAAAAGAAATTTATTCACTGATTTATTGTACTGCTTTCCCTAACTGTAGAGCGATGTGTTGCTATTTAAGAGGAACCAAAAAGCTACATGTTCTCATCTGTCCTAGAATTTCTTGTTGTTTGAAATGCTTGGCTTGTTCCCATCAGATCAATGGGAACTTTGCAACTGGTTTCAGAGACAGCACAAGCAACCACCTTTAGAGAAGGTGAAAGCAAGCTTTGCTGATGAGGAAAGCATTCCTCCTCATTCAGGCCACTGCCGTTTTCAGCTGACAGACTCCAGCATGCCATCATCTGTCTCTGTCATGGGTTCCACCGACTCCTACTGAGAGCCAGCAACGAGCATCAATCCTCAGCCAAACAGCCTGCCAGCTATGTGAGATGGGAAAGCTGGCCTTCTCTACCCACCCGCTCTCTCTTACCAAGACAGGAACACAGTGGACACAGATAAAAAACCCTCGCCTGTGCAAAGGTCTGCAGGTCCCTCACAGCACGAGAAGGTGAAGTAAAAAGTTATGTCAACAACAACAAAGAAAAGATGAACGCTTTGATGTTATGAATAGCTGCTGATGCAGAAGGTGAGGCATGCTGCATGCACTGCAGCCCCTCCGGCCTTCTCCACACATGTCCCCGCTCCTCAGGGAAAAGTAGCCACAGAGCCATTGGTCATTTTTACTACTTTCTCTTCAGTTGAACTCCTCCAGAATTAAAAGGTCTTAATTTTTTAGGAAACATTTTATTAGAAGTTATGAAAGCCTTGCAAGCATGCTCTTGATGACTCTTCAATGGGATGATAAAAACTGTTCTATACCTCTATCAATAGTTGTCTTCATAAACTTTTTTTTTTTTTTCCCAATCTCTATACAAAATCGCAATCATCAAACCTCTTCATGTTTTCAACCTGACATAAAGGAAACTCCTAATGGGACCCGGCATGAACGATTCCACTTACATCCAAGAGTCTCCAGTATGCAACAGACAAGTTTGTCTGACTCCAAACTTCTTCATAATTACTACAGGAAGGAAAGAATATATTTTCTTTAAACAGAAAACTCCTCGGATTACTGCAGGACATGACTGTTATCCAAAAACAGTAACTGTTTCTAAATTGGTTGCAGAGACGGCATGCAACATTGTATTTATTCTTTGGTTTGTTTTTAAATCAACCTTTGGATACAGCCAGATTTTCAACTCATGGAAGCGGTCCACAGAAAGTCAACAAAACACATCATCAAGCACCACAAAACAAGTTGCAATGCCCCAAATCAGATTTACAATCTGTAATAAAAGACCAAAAGCCACAACCGTATCAAAACACCTCATCTCTAAGATGTCAAGAGCATTTCCAAAGTCCTAGCTCACAGCAATAGCAAAGACTTTCAGAGTCTCCCAGATAATCCTACAAAAATCAGACATATCCCACAGTACAATGAATGCATAATTCACATGTGTTTGGGCAGAGGGGTTGTGGAATCTGACAGACTTGACCATATCGGTCCAGGGAAAAAATCCCCTTCCTGCCCTCAAACCTAGCAAAAAGATTAATGTAGAAGGCAGAAGCAGAACATGGTATCCAAGGTACCCAAGAAAAGTCAACTTGGAGGAGCATCAGTATCCTCAAGCTACATCTGGTTGCTAGCTGTGGCCAATCCGATGCTTCAGAGGAAAATGAAAGATGCAACAACTCAAAAGTCAAATTACTACATTACAGTGGAAAAAAGTCCTTCCAAATAGTGGAAATTTTAAAGCATGGTGGGAAAATAATATAGACTACAAATAGACAATAATTTATGAAAAATCACTGAACCAGTATGCTTTTTATTCTGCTATCTTTCTGAGAGAATTATAACCTGGGACTTTTTTCTTTGGTAGAGAGAAACTACTCACACCACCACATATGTACTCATGAATGCACCAGAATATACTGCTTTCATGAGTAATATATTAGAATATTTCCTGCCATATCAAAAGAAGAAAATACCTGTAGATCAGATGATTGTTTCAACCTGGTGGATGTGCAATTTATGGATGCACATTGGGGGATCTGATGCTAACGTGCAAGTGTGAGGTAACAGCTTGACTGCTATGATTGTAAGATAGACAAGGAAGCTTCCCAACAGATGGGATAATCCCTAATTATAAGAGAATTTGGGATAGATGGTATGCCTGGGTTTTAAGGCACTAATTTAAACACACTGGCCCTGGAAAGTAATTATTGCGCAGAAAAACAGTGTACTCAATTCCAAAGAAGCCCTTAATCCATGTTTAAATAAGCTCTGTACTAAACAGACTTGTGCCTGAACACCTGCTTTTACCACAGGATTTGGGGGGTTTGTGTGTTTTTCAATTAAAAGACTAATATTTAACTTCTGGGCGGAACAGCGGAGTCTACTTGTTCAGGGAACAGATTAAGAATTAAAAGGTTAGGTTGTTATCATGCTGCAGATGCGAATCAGAAGTAAAACTAGAAATCCAACTGAGGGAGAACTAACGCGACCCGTATTACAATCACATTTCAGATTCGCTGTGGATGAGAATGGATCAGGAACACGGCTGCAGTGTGGGGACAAACGAGGATTAACTCCTCCTCAGCCCCAAAACCTTTGCTACCCTCTTCATCCAGCCCTCTCAGGGATTCATCAGCTCGTACCCTCCTCTTGCCGTAAGCCAGTGGCTACTGAGGGCAGAGACCGGGAGGACGCAGGACTTGCCCCGCCACAGCCCGCGCCACACACACCTCCTCCCCGGCCACAGCAGCTCTTTGCCTACAACACGGCACGAAGGAGCTGCTCCCAAAGGATGCGGATGGTAAACCGCACCTCCGAACCACGCTTGCAAAGGGAAACTATTACGTATACGTGACCACGGGCAAGGGCTTTATCTCACGTCCCTCTAAGTACTCTGCAGAGCGGGGCTGAGTCCACCGGGCAGGCTCTTTGAATTGCTGTACCAGGAGAAAATACAGCCCACTGAGTTCAGGACAAGATGCAGCCCTTTGAATCTGAAGTCTGTTTCCATCATTTCTGAGACACCGCTAGGTACATACTCAGAGCTCTTGAAAATTCACTGATGTAAAGAAACATCAAGGAAACATTCTTGAAATACTGGCCAGAAGAGCATCGGAGAGACCATTTACACGCTGCCTTCCTCTGAGGGGAAGCCTCTTGAGAAAACAACAATTTTTTTCTAGACTGCAACTTCATTTCAACAGTGCTCACTGAAACACAGGAGATGTGTCCCCATTTACCGTAGTTCAGATCAGCTCTAAATCTCTCAGTGTAACACACTCATTATTACACTTTTATTAGCATTATTTGCAGACCAGTTCCATGCAAGACCTACCATATACCCAAACACAGACTTCAAACAGTCACCATGTTTTTCCCCCCTGAAACTTGAATACCTTTTAGCAGTTAGGCACACAGCAAACTTGCACAGAGATAGTCATCTTCCTTTAAAGACACCATTACATCATACTCCTGTCTGAACTCAAATCAATATCCTTCCCTTTCTCATAAGAGCCTCTTACTTTTTAACTTCTTTTTTTTTTTTAAAAAAAAAGAATACTCACTGCAGCATTTAGGTTTCAGTGAAACAATTGCATAGGTATATTTTACTTACCATGGTACATTTTTCCCTCCATTCTTCTCTCTCCTCCTGTTCTTTCTTGTTCTGACCCTTTTAAAAAAAAGTCTTTAGCTTGCTTTCTTCCACCATCTGCTGTGGTTAGTGTGGGTAGAGAAAGATACAGAAGCTGATCGCCCTTTTACTGCTAATTTCACTGCCAGTTCATCCCCTCACACAGTGTGAGAAACAAGACCATCATTGCTTATTAAATGTCATGCACAAGTAGCAATTATATGTCTTTCGAATTCCATCCCCTGTGTTAACAAATACATATTTGTAATGCCTTGAGGTGAAAGCTCTGGACACCGCATCTTCACAGTCAAAGAAGTCAGAGACATTGTACACTCTCTAAAAATGGCAGCTTAATGAATGCTCTATTAATTTATGAAACAGAAGGTTCATTAGCTGTGGTTAACTGAGATTTCTGAACAAATTCTGCTGCTGCTAATATGTCCTGCTTCCTACCCAACTCCCATTACTTTTTTTCAGGATGAACACCAGTTTTACAGCTGGAACAGTGTTCTCATGTTCATGGTTAATAAACCTTGACTTCACTTCAAGTCACAATCCCTCGGCCCTGCTTCAGTTTTCCGTATTATTCTTTTGGGAGCAAAACCTGGAAATTCCTAGAACAGATTTGAAGAGCAGCTTGTTAAAATAGCTGCCCCTACCGGTCATCTCAGTATTAGGATTGCATTACCAAAATACATCTAATACTGTTAGACCTTCAGAGAATTCAAGTTGTTTTGTAATCTAAAGGAGGACATTATGGCAGCCAGAAACATCCCTGTTAAACTGGAACTACATACTATTGGATAATTTGCTTGTATTTCTTTGTATAATAATAATGACTACATTATGCCACTAATTATGAAAGCAAGGGAGCAATTCTTATTTACTGTATCCTATAGCCTCCTACTATTAATGTGACATCAAAAAAAATGCTTCAGAATACATTTATAAATAAAACAATTCTATATGTGCATACCTAAATCTTAGAATTAACTCTTACGGAGATTAAGGGACTGTTCACGTTAGGTCAAATCCTGTATGAGTGAACTCTGTATAAGGTTGAAAAACATCAAAGAATATGTTTAATATTTGACTTTAATATGTTTGCCAAACTTTATGTCTTCTTACTTCAGCTGGGTAACAGATGACCATTTCAACATATTTTACTGCTTTATAATAAATCACCGTAGAGATGGTCTTATTTTTTCTGACAGAATGACAGACAATTTTTTTCTTCCTTAAACAACAATTTTGTACCCCATTCTCATTATATAGGGGGGGGGTGGGGAACAAAACCAGATGCATTCTTAGAGGTAAGTACGCTGTTGCTGGAAGGATTTTGGTCACTTGTTTAGTGGCTTTTTTTAGAGCTAAGAGCTGGGTACTTCTAAGTAAGTTATTCTGTTATTCTCCTTCCATTAAAAAATCTCTGCCAAAACGAAAAGAAGAGAGTCTGTCTATTTTTTACCTAGGACTAATTGTTGTGAAAAATGGTTCCTCCAAATTGGAGGACAAATGAATCCTCCCTAGGATTTTGAACTCCTGATGACCACCTTACTCCTACACATAAGCTGACCACTACCACCAGCACAGTAAATGACTACTTTCATTAGGCTTCACGCTATTCACACGCTCAATTTACTAGAATTGTAAAGGCAGTGTGACTTAAGTGAATCCTTAAATATTCTGCTACAGGCATATGAACTCGGGTATCAGACATCCCCTCTAACAATGCACGTCATTTTGGTTGAAAATTTTGAAGCAATCTTTCTATGAAACCTTGGTATGTTTTTACAGCACAAAGAGTGGCCTGGATAGGGTTATGAACAAACTGTATATTTTTAAAACCCACAACTCTTTTCTGTCACTTAATCACCATTGTTAATAAAAAAACATTATTTAAAAAATAACTACAAAAGAAGTATCATGGGATAGGGTACAACTCAAAAAAGCGTACAGATTGGAATACCAATGGCAAATAAAAATACATGCCGTTGAAGAGAACTGTCCTGTATCACTTCTGCAGTTATTCAGGCTTGGCACAGTGTCAGCTTTTACCATATGGCTTTTTCTTCCCTTGTTGAAAGTGAATCTTTCTGTCAAAGAGCAGCTGTTCTAAATTATCACATCAAATTTTAACCTCACAGTAGACAACCACTGAACCCACAGATTCATGACAGTGAATCCTTGACCTATGAAGGATTTGTCATTGTTTAGGTCTATTTCTGCCTTAGCACAATAGATACACCGATTGCCAGGGTATCCAAGGCAGGCAGGTACTTAAAGCTGAAGCTACAAACAAATTCTAGGCAATGAACTTCTCATCTTCTCTCCCTAATAAGATTGTGTGAAGTCCAAGTTATTACATTCCTGTTGTGCTATCAAGAATAAAGCTGCCATTTCACATGCAAAGAAAATAAGACATTACAAATGCAACCCTTGTTATTTAGTTTGTGATCCAAAGAAACAGCCAATTCTGAAACTTCTCCTGCAGTCTAAGTGTTTCAATAAAGTCTGATATCAATTACCGGTTATTTAGATGTCTGCCAACAGCATGTTTTGACAATATCTTGTGCTTCACACTGAGGAGCGGCAGACATATAGAAGATTCTTGTCATCTTGTACTCATCTTTCAAGATGGTTCTTTCTTTAAGAGCATTTTCGTTGAACATTATCAAAACTTACAGCTCTCGCTACAATTGCTCTCTATTAAAGTCTAGTACCAGCTGTCAGTTGTAATGCAAACCCCTGTTAGCCTTTATAAGTTCCACTCTGGAACTAATAAGGGATTGGCAAATAGCTCTATACACAGACACAAGTGGCAGAGAAACCGATGGAAAAAGTGTGTGTTCAATGAATTCACACTGACAATACGATCTTTGTGCAACTTGGAGCTAAGCTGATATTGAAAGTCACCAAAGACAGTACAAGCAAAACATGCTCAGGATGATACTATTAATTTAGTTTTTAATCTTTTGAAAGCCTCCAAAGAAGCAAAGTCATTAAAATGAAAAGGTTAAGGAAATGCCAGCAAGATCCCTTAGGATTCTCTGTGATAGACATCCATGAGATATTTGCAGTAAAATCCTGCACAAAAATTCAACAGTAGTGGCTTTGAACACGTAAGTGTCAGAGAACTAAGGTGAAAATTTCTATGTTAAAAAGAGGAAGCAAATGTCTCACACATACTTGTTACACTGTAGAGAGTCTGGGTCAATACCCAGTATATTCCACTACTTTGGGGGGGAGGGAAGGAGGAGGAAGGATATTGGGGTTTTTTTTGTTGGGGTTTGGGTGATGGAGGTTGTGTCTTTTTGTCGCTTGAAAAACAAGTGAGGGGGACAAGGAAGAAATTGCCAAAACACATATGAAGTGGCACAGCAAGCACTACCTCTAAACTGGTAAGGTATCTGGATTGAACAACCATACAGTTCAAAAAAGGTCTTAAGTTGCATTTTGTGAGTCATTAACACTTCTGCAAATATTTCATTCTCTGAGTGAACCTTTCCATTTCCCGAATAGTTTCAAAACCAAAAAATTCAATTTTAAATTACCTAATCATATGTTGACACTGTAGTACTGAACAACATGGAGGGATGTATTAGTAAGCTTTTTTAAAGAACACTAAAACTAGATTCCTGATCATTGCACATTAAAAATGAATAGAAGTATTTATAAGCATATTTCTGTTTAAAAATTTCTATCACAATCTCCAGTAAATTTAGTAAAGACTCTTCTCAAGCAACTACAAGAAACAACACTTTTCTAACTTGAAACTATGTATAGTGTTATATTGAAAAAAAAAGTATTTTCTAGTAATTTCAGAATATTTCTTTTTAATTTTTGTTTCTTTAGGACATGTAACAAACATGCTCACAAACCATAAGATTGTGCCCAAGAAATTTTGCCTTAAATCTTGCATTTTGAATCTACTGCTCATGATGTACAAATTGGAGAAGATTTTCCAAATTTGTAGCAGTCAGAAAATGTTAATAAAAAGTCGGCTGTGATCTTTCTGACGTATTCAGTGCAACATAATTCTTCCCCTAAGAAAAATCATCCGGATATCTCTGACATAACTTTCATAAGAGTTAAATAAATTCTAAGCAGAAAGGTAAATCCTTCATTGTGTGCTCTGTTTATCTACTTATAGAATATAAAGTGGATAAAAACAATGAATATTTTACAAATAAAGTGATTCATAATTTATAGCTGCTGTCATTTTAGCTTACTAGCTTGAAAGATTAAAAGTACCTTTTAAAAAGCACGTCTCTTGCTTTTTAAAATCAAAACAATACTTCAAACCCAAGGAAAAAAAATACACCTCAAACCTCTGCTTTAAAAAATGTGAATACCTAGCTTTTTCAGATTTAATGTAAAAGAAAACTCTCTTAATAGTTCCATTATTATATGATACGGTCTTCATATGACCAGTTCCTACATTTTATTAAACATACTTGTTCCTATACAGAGCCTAAGAGTTAAAACCACACACTTTGGTAGTGTAAGCAACATATCCGAGCCACTTGGCTATTTCCAAGGGAAAACGTTATTGTCTTTGCAGTTGCAGCAAGCGCATATGCCTTCCGTCTGTTTTCACTTGCACAAAGTTGAGTAGTTCCTCATAGTACCTTCTTCTCTTTACATGTAAAGTTACCTTTTATCTCCTGATATAAGCAACTAAAAAGTATATTTACTTATGCAGAGACAAAATGGTTATTTCAAGCATAGGGGAAAAAAGAAATCTAGAGAAATGTTTTTCATCCTTAGTATTAATGATGGTTTACATATTTTTATCTCAAGTACAGCATTCATTCTACCGAAAGAATTAAGCAATGTATGCACTGGTTCAGATTTAGCAGCCACAGATGGCATTCCTTTCATATCTCCATAAACTCAGAGAGAGAAATATGATTTAGGATATGCTCACTATACAACTTGAAGCACTGAATAATTTAGTGTTAGGGGAAATTCTGTGAAGTCATTTTTGCAATAACCAGGCACAGTGGGTAAACTTCACCTCTCCCCCTTACTCCCTGTTCTCCCATTCAATCCACCTGATTAATAGCTAAAAATTACATACATAAGGAAGGACTGTTGGATTACATTCTCTTTTTTCTTCTGACTTTGTTATAGAAAATATGTCAGTCACTTGTGGTTTAAACTTACAATTTTATTATATACTATTACAAAGGAAATTTAAAATTCAGACTTACTCAATTCTGGCAACTAAAATTTAGAACTATACCTTGAAAAGATAGCATGCAGAAAATGTAATTCTCTGCTTTTTCCAGTCATTCTGTTCAGGCTCACCAATTTAATTTTCCATTTGATAACTGGAGCCACAAAGCTTGTTTTTGGTCTAAAGGGTCACCTGTTGGAAGCATTCAGAAGAACATTCAAGCTCACTCGTACTCCCACACGGATAAAAAATTGCCCGCTGCACGTTTGCTAATTAAGTATATCATCATGACAAATATTGTTCTCCGTGTCCAGCTAGTCCTTCTGAAGTGCATGAAATAAACCAACAACAGAATAGACACATTCAGGATGGAAAAGATTTATTAGTTCAAGCCTGCCACTGCAGGATTTCCTTTATCATCTAGTTACTGCATTTTTAAAAAACAGCTCCTGAAATAAGGCTTCCATTATTTCTCCGAGGAGACTTCTAGATCATTACAGAGCTTAAGACATTTTTTCTAAGATTTATCCTACATTTTCCCATTTATTTTGGTACTATTACCAAACTAACCAATCTTCACATCATGAGATCTATTTCCTCTCTGTAGCTTTCCAAACAAAACTGAGCCTAGCTTCTCCACATGCAAATCACTCACTGGGCAGGTGATGTGAATGCTCCTTTTATTGATCTTTGGGCTGTTCCAAACACTATGCCGCTGTATAATCTCCTGGTGTACTTGCAACTTAAACAGCGCACGCAAGCCTTATTGCCCTTTTCATAAAAATCACATTGTTTACTATGATTATGTACAGAGACAGTCAAAAAGGATGAGTTGAGGTATGGAGCAATTAGCCTGCCCTCCAAACAAGAAGGCACCAGCAGAGAGGGAGTGTTGGGAAAATAGGTATTAGAGATGAGATATTAGACAGAAAAGAGACCTTGAAAATTGTTAATGCAGAAGCTGAAAAGGGGGCAGTTACTATTTTCTCACTATATAAGGACATGGAAAACCTTATCCAACTGACTTAAAACAGAAGGCTTAAACACAGCAAGAAGATACGTTTTCTACACAAGACAAGATATTGCATTAATTGCCATAAAAAAAACTTACAGAGACTAAAAATATGAGTCAAAACAGAGATTAACAGGTGACAGGTCACTGTTTCATATAACACATAGTCTTTCTTATAAGATTGCCCTGGTTTCAGCTGGGATAGAGTTAATTGTCTTCCTAGTAGCTGGTACAGTGCTATGTTTCGAGTTCAGTATGAGAAGAATGTTGATAGCACACTGGTGTTTTCAGTTGTTGCTGAGTAATGTTGAGTCTAAAGTCGAGGATTTTTCAGCTTCTCATGCTCAGCCAGCGAGAAAGATGGAGGGGCACAAGAAGTTGGGAGGGGGACACAGCCAGGACACCTGATCCAAACTGGCCAACAGGGTATTCCATACCATGGGACATCATGCCCAGTATATAAACTGGGGGGAGTGTGGGCGGGGAATCGCCGCTCGGGGACTAACTGGGTGTCAGTCAGCGGGTGGTGAGCAATTGCACTGCGCATCATTTGTACATTCCAATTCTTTTATTATTGCTATTGTAATTTTATTTGTGTTATCATTATCATTATTAGTTTCTTCTTTTCTGTTCTATTAAACCGTTCTTATCTCAACCCACGAGTTTTACTTCTTTCCCGATTTTCTCCCCCATCCCACTGGGTGGGGGGAAGTGAGTGAGCGGCCGAGTGGTGCTTAGCTGCTGGCTGCGGTTAAACCACGACAAAAAGTATCTTAAGTCTTAGAAAGTGAACAGTAGATTTGCAGAAGCTGAAAGGTATATGCAGTAAAGCAGCACTTTATACAGCTTCTAATACTTTTCCTTAGGAATCAGCTGTTAACCACTGTCAGAGAAAGAATACTAAGGCAGACAAACCTCTGATATGATTTACTATGGCCGTTTGATGGGGAACAAATGGAAAAGATGATTTATCCTCGTTGACTGGGGAATAGAATGGAGACTATCAGAAAGCATTAGGTTTAGTGTGCAGTTCCAGCCAGTTGGTTTTTTTCTCTAATTAAAAAAAATTAAAACAGACTAATTCTAAGAAAGAAGATGCTATAGAGATGTAGTTTGGCCAAAACAGCATGAAGACATAATTTAGAAAAGACATTGTGAGGAATAAGTCTTATTCAACCATGAAGTACTACAATAAGATTAAATAGACAGGATCACTATGATGCAAGTGCTAACAAAGCTGTAATAACAGTCTACAGTAGATGACATATTCCATATTTAGTTAACTAACGTGTATTAGCTCAGGGGGAAAAAAAGGTATGAAGAGTGGCTTTTCCAACATGCTCCCTGCGACATCTTACTTTGCCTTATACAAATCCAATCCCTCCAAAATACTGACCAAGTGCAAAAGTCCTTGCTAAAGGAGGTCTTAAATCTTAAACTGTTAACCTAAAGTATACCACGAAGACAACAATTCCTCAAGGTGACGTATACAACTCGCTTTTGAGAAATCATTTCTCCACACATGCACAATAATGAGGACAAGGATGGTCACAGCAAAATTGGTCCTGATTCTTTAACTGACTGACAGGTAGGTATCGTACTGCTGTACGTGTAAAATGCTTATCAGTTGGTAGGACTCAGAGCAGAACAATAATCTTTCCAACAAGAACCAATATGCTGAGTAAAGCCAATAGTCCAACCTTGGCTTTTCAGAACTTAGATACAAATATATTAGAAAAACACATATGTTTTTATAGGTACATGTACACCAATAAAAAAAAATAGCTTAAGCCTTACGTCGACTTTTCCTGGTTATGCAGAGAAAGGGAAGTAGTTGTGGAAAATGGTACCATTTTTGTTATTTGAGGGAATAACTGTGCCTTAATATTTTTCCAAGTACCAAGAAAAGCTGTTCTGAATGAAATTTAAATAGGCTGATCATGTAACATGAAGGTCCTTCCTTTTAATCATCAGCAATAATATCCTGCTAATGCAAAATGACACTGTTTCCAAAAACAGCATTACGGAAACAAACAAAATCAGAAACAGTTTGAATGTAGGATGAAGTAGTGACAGACACTAAGTTGCTGAATTTTTTCAACTACTGGGAAGACAATAACTTCTATTACTTATTACTCTTTCAAACTTCAACTGAAACATTTTTGTCTTCCTAAATTATGCTTTCATTCCAGCCCATGCCTGTAACACCATTTTGGATCTTCTTCAGACTCTACAATCCTGACCCTACTGCCCTTTTGTTGACAAAAAATACAAACCAAAAAACCCTTAAAACCCAACACCCTAAAAGAAGGAGCAAGAGAAGGAGAGAAAAATAAGAAAGGAAAGGTGCAGGAGCAGCCTTGAGCCTGAGGTCAAAATTGAACTCTTTTTCCAAGCTTTCCAACTCCTGCTGCGTTACTGATGCCAACAAATGGGAGGTTTTGAATTACTGACAGCTTTTAGAGTGCCACTTCCATCACACCACACTGAAAATATTTGATAAATATGACTTCCAATAAAAGTTAATAGAACATTATATGTTAAATCAGAATAAACCAGAAGAACCTGTCATTATTGTTAATGGTTTCATCATATATCACTCCCTTGATCAACAGTTGGTGAGGAAGTCAAGAAAGAAAAAAAAAATGGGGGGGGGGGGGGGGGGGGGAAGGAAAAAGACACTAGTCCTGAGGTCTGATTTTGTGCCTTCCAAATCATGTATGATATACTCACACATGGATGTGAACTCACTCCTAATCTCTGCAGAACGCAGTAGAAGCTGCCTTGCCTACCCCAAGCATTTGAGAACCCGTTTTTAATAAAACTAAATTGTTTTCTTTTACTTTATTTAGCTCACCTTTTGCTCAATAGTAGTCTGACACTTTCTGGAGTGATTGTTCTTTTGTGCTTATGTGTAATTGAAATTCTAAACCAACAGCTATATACATATAGCTATATCACTATATACAGTGGTTAGAGTACCACTAACATTTTAGCATTTTAAGTGTAGCTATAGGAGGCCCTTGATAAAGCATTTCTGAATAATAAAATATCCTCTCCTGGATTCAGCTCTTAACAGAAGAGTTGAACTTGGTTTTCTTAATATGGGTATCTAAATGCAGAAAAGCACACTCAAAAGACTCAGCTCCCCAGTTTGACGGCAAGACCAATTTAAAATCTACTTAAAAGCAAAACCAAACAAAACGCACTCTTACTCCTTTCCTCCCACAACTCCCTGGCATTTTCTGAGAAAAAGTCACCTTAATTAGAGCAACAGTTTTCACAACTACCTGTGGGCTCTGGTTTGGTGGGCTCCTAGTAGCTCTCCAGGACTTACTTGTTTGCCATAAAGGTTGCTGTAGGACTGTTGAAAAAGGAATAGGTGCTCTCTCAACCAGGTTCAGAATACTTTAAATTTCTGTTCTTATGGCTGCACCCATACGTGCATGTACACAAACACACACCCCACAGTAAATATCTCAGCTACTACTCCTTCCATCCATGGTATTTCTAGATATTACTGTTTAACTTTTACTTATTTATTTAATGGAAGACCCTTTGCCACAGCCAGCACCCTTTAAGGCACTCTGTGAAAAGAGGTTTAAGATTCAATTAACACAAAACTTCGAAATGTACTTTTATAAAAAGCAAAATTTAAACCACCATCATTTTGGTTGGTATTAAAATTAGGTAAAAATAATATGCATTTCTCTAATGTTTAAAAGACCGTTTCTGGAAAAACTCAAAATCCCTCATGTAGTCTTGTTCTTGGGAGCATTCACATAACCACAGTTTGCAGAAACCAAAAGTTTGGAGAAACTTATTTTGAGTTAAATACAAGAGTATTCATGAAAATGCAATTTTGAAGTTCAAATATTAAGTTTCCAAATGTATCTGCATTTAGGTACTATGCTACCCGAAACAATGCTAACTTTTTTTTTCTGACCAATCCCAATTAATCAACACAGCTCAGTAGCAAAAATTATACAACAAGCCACAAAGTTAAAAAAAAACACGCAAAAAAAATCAAATATTTTGACACAAACAATGCATTTGAGAAAACTATAATCTACTGAAAGGAAGTCCAAGAGTGGTAAGAGAGGCTAGATTTGCTACACACTGTATTAACTAAAAATCAGTTGTTGACCCTTATCCATTCCTTTTTTAGGAAATTACATTATTTACACAAATTAAATAAACCCCATTTTCATGGTGATTTTATGAATTAATTTATTTCTCTCAAGAACTTGGGAAAAATTAACACAACCCAATACAAAGAGTAGGGACATAAAGTGAAGCCCCTGTTAATAATTGAACTATGAACATGGAGGGCATTGTTACCTTGGCACGCAAAGCCTCTTTCTTCATAGCCAGCATTACACAAGCACTTCCCTATGGGCACTAGCCATTCTCCTTCTGTACTGCAATACATCTTGGGTGGCTCTTCCTCCTTGGAATGATTGACACAAGAACCCCGCACCTCCACCAGCGACTGAGAGTCCATGGGTACTGTATCTGGAAACATGGCGAGGTTCTTGACAGTGAAAGGGCACTTTTTGAAGTACACTCGCACCGAGACTAAGGCAACACACGCACCTACATCTTGAAAAGCCAAGTAAAAGCCTTTCCTGCTGACAGGCCCCACCTCACGGACTTCTGTATTCAGCTTGAGAATTCGGTCCCCAAGATCCATTTGGGTGAAGCTCTCATCAGCCGCAATGGTGTCGATCTTTGTAAACTGATGCTCTCTGAACTTTACCAAATGGTCATCATCAGACTCCATATAATACAGATTGAAGGTCTCTTTGCAAGTGCCCAGAACTAGAGGGATACTATTACAGTCCCTCAAGGTAAACTTGAGCTCCACATATATCTTCTGAGCTGAATTGCGTGGAATCCAGTTTGTTCGCAGCCAATTGTTTTGACTGTGATCCATCACATTGCACACTTGGTAAGTTCTGATTGGAGTATAATGCTCATCAACACCACTAATCTCTTCCCACTGGAAAAAAAAAAAAAAAAAGAAAAAAAAAAGAAAAAAAGGGGAAATATTATAAAATTAATGACTACACCAATACAAATCACATTTAGAGACAAAAGCTGTGAAAAAGCAAAAATCATTTTGTTTGGAGATCACTATAAAATAGACAATAAAGTCTGGTCAATCTTGTACTTACTTTTTCTTATTAAAACATATAAACATCTTAAAAGAACGCAGAATTGACCATTATGAAGTCAGGTTTTACCAAGTTCTTTCAAGGTGGCATGAAAGAAATGCTACAGCTGTTTTGCATTATTAAAAACCTCTAGTTTCTTAAACTATATGCAGTGCTGTCCTTTCCGTCGTGATCCCAACATGTCTTTACTACAACCACACTCACCTCAAACAGAAGAGGTTTGCTAGGACACCACCACTTTTTCACCGTTAGAATCAAGTTGTATTTCAAAGATTAAACAAGATTTTAAATCTTACAAACAAAAGCCAATGGCTCCCACTGAAATTCCATATAGTCATAATAAAATGTTACAGTTTTAAATTTATTCAAAGCATGACAATTCATTTTGCTTGGGATATATGTCCTGTGGACAAACAGTCAACCTTAGCCCAGTTCCAGAGTTATTAAAAATTACTGCCAACTTACCATAAGTATCTTGGTTACTTAATTCTTCTGTGGACTATATACGCTATGATGCTAAAATGGTTTTTGAAGAATACATAGTCATCATTTGTTTTTACATCAGTCATCAGCTGACAAACGTACTTGACCCAGAGAGGGAAGGAAAGGGTTTCCTATTTGTGAATTACTCATGTACCAGTCCTGCCTGATTTCTGAAGTCACGCTTACCCGAGAGGAATAGTTACCAAATCACAGGAAAAAAGAAATACTACAGGGGTACTTAAAGTAAATATTTAATGTTCGTCATTTACCATACATATCTAAGTGCCTTAAGATGCATCTTTCTTGGCTTTCTCCCTGAATGGATGACTAGGACCAATTTTTTTTTTTGTTTTAAGTTCATCATTCTTCAGCTTTTACCCACACAAAAACTGCAGCTGTTCTATATTCCGAGTCTTAAGATACCAAATAAAGAGCCTCACCACCAAAGCGCTAGAATTAAAACTCATTACAGTGAACAATGCCTGTTAGAGAATCACACCACCACTGAAGTTGAAAGAAACCCTTCCAGACCTTCTAGCCCAACCCTCTGCTCACGCAGGGTCAGCCAGAGCAGGTTGCTCAGGATCCTGTCCAGTCAGGCTTTGGAATATCTCCAAGGACGGAGACTTCACAGCCTCTCTGGGCAGCCTGTGCCAGCGTTTGACTGTACTCTGAGTAAAAAGGTTGGTCCTTACATTTATATGGAACTTCCTGTATTTCTGATTGTATCCATTGCCTCTTGGCCTTTCACAAGCCACCAGAGAGAAGAGTCTGGCTCCATACTCTCTATACCCTGCCATCACGCATTTATATGCACTGGTAAGATACCCCTGAGCCTTATCACCTTCTGTTCTACGCTTCAAAGTTAATTAGGCAAACAAAAGAGGTAAACTCCTATCGTGATAATAAAGCACATATTAATAGAGCACGCGGTAGCACAGAGGCAACAGAAATCCTTGCTTCGCTGTCACCCACATACACAGCCTCTGCAAAAATCACAAACGCTGCCCCACGCAACCAGACACAGTGCAGCTGGGGAGCAGTAGAGCTTCAAACAGAGCTGCTGCTGCTGCATGGTACAAAAACTGGAGAAGTAGACAGAATTAAGTATTTTGTGAGAAATTACTGCCACTCTTGGGGGAGGGAGACAAAGAAGAACCAGAAAAAACATCTTCCCTCAAAAATCAAGTCACATGAATGTTATATGTAAGATCTCAGTCTAACAATTACTCATTTTACATAAGCACCTTTTGCTGCAGGATCTTAATGTGCTGCAGAGCAAACATTAGGAGAGGAAAGTACTCTTCCCACTGTACCAGCCAAGAAACTGAGGTGCAGAAGTGTCGACTGTCTTTACAGTTTCTTGGTTTTACAATACATGCATCACACACATAAAAAGAAAGAAAAGGAAAAAAAAAAAAAAGTGACCACATCAGAGTAACATCTGAGAGTTCTCAGTCCCAGCCCACTGACTTAAGGAAGTTTTGGTATGACTAAGAGCTGGTCTGCACAATGAAATTGTCCACGCACCACTGAAGATGTGATTCTAAATCATGTTATTAAACCAGTAGATAAAAGCAGTATAAATATTCTTCCTTTAATTGAAACAAAGTTTATTTTAGTTCACTTTACAGATCTGACTATACACAAGTTTTATCTTTTCCTGACTAGTTCAACAGAGTTAAAAACACAATCTTGGATGTATATACAGCAGCTGAAATGCTGCAGCAAGCCATAACATGCTATGCTGCCAAAGCAAGCTAGCAGTACGGGGAGTTCCAGAGTCAAAGTTACTACACCAGTCCTCACGGCCACTTGAGAGCTGGGTGCCACGTGGCAGCCCATCATACAAGGACAAGCTCTTGCCTGCATAAGAGGCAGCTGGACCTTGGCTCCCAGCCTCTGCCAAGTTCCCAAAACTGAGTGGAGGACCCTCATCTGACAGCTGTCCTGGTACAAGTACAGCCCCTGAGCCAATAATCTAGTCCTGCTCCAAAAAGCCATTCAGATGTTGTAATTGCCTCCCATGAAGCTAGATGTACCTATTTAACTACAGGTCTTACCTGGACAAATAAAAATGCAGTTACAACAACTGGATGAAACTAGGTAAGACTATGTAATGAAACATCATTTTATGGACATTTAAAGCAGCTCACACTAATTCATATGTGATCTACTGATTATCTCTTTCATATGATTTCTAATCAGTTCAACATATCTTACATGTCCAGTGGGAGACAGAAACAAAACCAGGAACCTGCAGAATTTAAAACACCTCCCCAGCAGATGTTATTTTCTGAACAAGTCTCCTTGCCTTTTTTTTTCAGAACTTTCTTATTCAACATGGTTACACAGACGGTTGAATGTAGATGTATGAACTCCATGATAAAGGTAGCACCACTACTGTGTTCTTCACCTAGAAGTTACAACGTGCAATTATCACTTCATTGCTTTGCAATGAAGACCAAATTGCTTGGAAACAATTGTAGGCCATGTTAGTCCACTTATATAAGCAACAAAATTTCAAATCTATCGTTTAATTCTGAACCATTGCTGAATGGAAGTACCACTCTCATGCCGGGTGCTAACTTGACCAAAATACTTTAACTGTTATAAAATTATAGAGATTGCAGCTATTGCTTTAGAAAGAGTTAAGGTGAAATAAGTCACTGAAACTACAGGAAGAGTGGCCAAATCAGAACATGTACCAGATTAAAGTAGATTTGTGACTTCAATAATTATAATGATCAAACTAGAAAACAAGCAGTACGTTTGATTGCTCCTATATTGCAACTTTTCCCAGTAAACTATCATATTGCCATCCCCAAGTGAAATTAATTCAAAACAGATTATCAAGAATATCAAGACAATTTCCCTTCCATAACCCATGATTTTTTTCTATTAAGTGAGGTTTCTCGAACACCTATATTTGTTAGTTGTTTTAATTTTTATTTCTGTACTTGTCATTCATTGTTCAACTTGCTCTGTAAAGTTACAAGTTACAAAATTACTTACTTTAAAAAAGAGAGAGAGAGATTCTTATTCCAGGGATAGAATTAAGGAGACAAAAAAATAAAATGCATGTTAGTTAATAAAATATTGAATGTTTTCTTATTTAATCACTATTGTCAATTGCTCCTGTGTTGATTTCAGGGGCTCAAATGAAGGCAAGCAGTCTTCACTGTAAATCCTTAAATATTACATTCATGGGGCATCCTACAATACAGGTCTTTTGAGGCATCATTTAGAAGGACTTCTCAGCCCAAACCTGTTCTGAACACAACTAATCAAAAAGTTCCATATTGTTTTACTACTGCAAAATGCTAAACTTATGCCCACTTCAGACCAAGGGGAGACTATGCACATCCTCTTTAATGAAAAGTCATGCTGGTTTAGCATCTCTTGTTC
Source organism: Astur gentilis (assembly GCF_929443795.1). NCBI lineage: Eukaryota > Metazoa > Chordata > Aves > Accipitriformes > Accipitridae > Astur > Astur gentilis. Next base: position 13,233,375 of record NC_064900.1, on the reverse strand, counting down.
TTTTCCCAATATTGCTCTTGTAGAGCCACCTCCCCCTTAAGCTGCACTTGAGTTCCACTGCTGTTAGAACAAAGTATCAGACAGTACGCAAATAAGACTATGCCTCTCACAGCATTTCCTTTCAGCACTAAAAATATATTATCATTACATAGAGGATAAAAATCAATAAGCAAACAAAACTGTAGTAGTTGAGAATGTATACTTTGGCTTTATAGAGAGCGTTGTCATGAAAACGTGCTGGCTATTAAGAGGCTAAGTGGCAATAGGAAGCAAACCTCCTGCGTGGCATCGCCACACAGCCTATTCAGCATTACAGTAGTCAGTGCAGTTTTACTTTGTACAGGCATCAGTCTGGCTTATATTCCCAAACAGCTAGCTGCAATAACAGAACAACAAAGTAGGAGTTAAAAGGTAAAGGAAGAGTTATATGAACAGGAATAAGTATGAGATAAAGTTTATTTTCTAATCTTAGAGAAAAGCAGAGTGTAAAAAACCAGAGATCTTCCTTATAATAGAAGACATAGATATTCCTTCCAACAAAAGCTACAGAAAAGGTGCCCTGGCTGTAGGGAACAAAAGAGATGCACAGAGACAAGAAAAAGGACTAGAAACAAAAAGTATCTCAGGTATTTTAAACACATGAGGAAAATTCTGATCTGTGGGGAGGTGGGTGGCAAATCAGCTAAAAGAAGAGCCCAGAATTACTGTGTTGTAATTAAAATGAGTCTTTGTATCTTAGGGTACAGAAAGAAAAGATTGGCATTCTGCCTACGTAGGAACCTGGACAGCTAGGGCTTGAACAGGTCAAAAGGCAGTTAGCTGTAATAAAGAGGAAGAGACTGAAAAGTCGTCAAGAGGAATTCAGCCAAAATGGAAATGAAACAATGAAATGCAAAAAGAGAATAATGCAACGGAGATATAAGACACTGAAAGAAAACTTCAGATGTAAGGCAGATATTTACTCTGTGTAGGGCAACCCGATGGCAGAAAGGGACATGCTTCTTTTCACCTTATGCATTGAGTCCAGTCTGCTGCAGTCTCAGCTTCCCCTCATCCCACCTGCAGCTTCCCAGGACTATTCCCATCCCATGGAAAACTAGAATTGGGTGGGAGGCTCATTTCTATTGAATCAACTCTCCTAAACAGTACATCATGTAACCATGCAACCACTAGTATTTCTGCAGGAACAAGAATGTAATGCAAGGGGCAAGAAAGCATCCAGCAAGAAAGTATGGCCACCCAAACTTAGTTACCATGGAAACCCAGCTGGAACTCAAAAAAAAGATAATTTGTTTCTGAGGATACTGCATTTTTCCATACAAAATTTCATCTTGTTGAGGCTTTGCTAAGAGAAAATAAGAACAGTTTACATTTTTGTCCTCCAGATAGATGGAAAAGATAAACCAGAAGGTATCAGAGGAATAAGCAGAAAGATGAAGGAGAAGCTGTCACAGAGACAGATGGACTGCACAGCAGTGACAGTAGAGAAATACTGGAGAGAATTTGGGCACAGGCACTCCTAACTCCCAGGAGTTAGGAGAGACCTAGAGAAGGTTACCTGAGCCAGGAAGGAAGAAACTGGCACTGTAATATTGAGGAGGAAGGGTGTTGGTGGGAGTTAGGCTGAGAACTTAAGAGAAAATCTGTTGAGATGCTGGCAGAAGGACTGTTTGAAAGATCTGTACTTACACCATGTAAATCAGACACTGGTGGGACTCAAACCTAATTCTCACCTCAATTACATGCAATTACTTGGGTAACGCTGGTCCATGGATCCAAAGGTGTCCCAACTGGCATTTCTTTCAGCACTGTGCAGCTAGAGAACGAATGGATATTTATCAGTCCTGACTAGAAATTAATAGCTGGGTTCTAAATACTGGAAGAATGAAGTGACAGGACTATCTTCCAAGCAGTCCAATAGGGATGATAAATCCAAATTTTTCTATGAAAGAGATTTATAAAATTGTGTCAGGGATTTTATGACAGCATGATGGGGGAGCTGGAAATCTGAGGCTGTGATATGAGGCTTTGGGTGCTGGATTTGTTGCTACTGTCAAAAGAGAAGGAGCAGAGGTGTGACCACCATTTCTGAATTCACATTATTACGCAGGACTTACATCATATTACTCTAATGCCTTCAGGCACCTTCAACACTTTTGAAACATGTCCAGGAGAAGTGGCATACCACCACTCCCTCCCCAGCATGTAATCCGGCTTTTGGAAAGTGTTCTTTTGTTTGCTTCTCATTTTTTAAATCTTCTTTGGATACTGTTAATGGCAGGAAATAAGACAGTGCTTTCAGTGGTATAGAAAAATCTCCGACATCCCCAGTGAGAGGGTCTAACTCACACACTCCAGTCATACTGAGTGGCAAAATTAGGACAGAAAGGATTGTCTTTTCCAGAACATATCTAGCAGAGTGTGCTGGACTTCTGGCTTTGGTTTTCTTCTTTACGAAAGGGAACATACCGAACTAAATGTAGGCCATTTCCATTTAGTGAGCAGTCTCACTAAAAAGTTCCCTCTCAATGTGGGAATCTAGGACATGAGTGATGTCCTCAATTCTTTCATGCTTCCTGTGGCGTACCTCAGTTTTTGTGGCTTTTTGTCCTTCATATCAAAAATCTTAATTTTACATTAAGAAATTGAAGGCTATTTCATGCTTTACAATCCAACACATACGCAACTGCATTATTCCAATAAACTACATGTTATCTTTCACTGTTACATTGCTATAAAACTCCTAAACTATAAAATACCTACTAAAAATAGAGTTTGATAATATTTTAAGGCCCCTATGGAACACAGGCAGCTAACTCCCTGAGACTCCATTGACAATCTCAGGCCATGGTCTAACAACATTTATTTACAATTTTATTTTCCTTTAAGACATTTGGTATGATAATGTATTTGGTATAAGCATCATTTCAGGTAATGTCCAACTGTCCTTTAACATAAATTAATAATTCTAATAGTGGCTAGATGGAACATACCTTAAACTACATAACCACTGTGCACGCTAGAACACAGATGGGGAATACCTTGCTGAGAAATCAGAAGAAAAATAGTAACTGAATGAAATGACTGAAACCTCACAAAAATGTCGGCATGTGCTAGGATGTTCCACTCTTGTTGAGAAGAGCAGTCAAATCATTGCTTATTTCTAAACTAAGTTAAAAAAATGATTTTTTTTTTTTTTTTTTTTTTTTGTCAGGGTAATTGCTTTTCATTATCTGTGAGGTGTTCACGTAAGCCTCTTATGTGAGGCATAACATAAGCATAACAACCATTCAAATTCTACCTGAAAAACACTTTTTGTTCTAATACTGAAAACTGACCCTGCTCTCATCTACCGGCTCTTAGTATTCAGTACAGTTTTTCAGCCAGCAAAAAGAAATCACCTTTATTATGCCTTGCTGAGCAATGACAAAAAAGTATGTATTCCTGTGTATGCACACTTTCTGCCTTCTGCTATTTATTCAAGCAATTCCCTTCCCAAACAAAAAGATCATTATGATAGGAATCTCACATTTCAGATAGCCAGTGCATGCAACTTTTCAACATTTCACTGACAGAATACCAACTGACTCACAATTATTTTTTTTTTTCCCCCTCCCTTGGTTGCCAGGTAATTACAATAAAAAAAGGTAAACAAACAAGCCATGCCATGAGCAACAGAATTCATGAAGTCTAGTTTCCTACAAATCTGTCTTTTATGCCTGGTCTCCAACATGGACTTTGATGTCTAATAAAATGTGAGCGCAAACAAGTGTCTTCCTCACTGGGAGCATTAATGTTACCTCTGTCTCTCTCTCTCTCCCTCTTCCTCTCCTCCTATTGCTTATTTTCATAAAGCTTGTAGGGACTTAAGCCTTTGGAGACATCTGCTCCTCTGTGAAACTGTGAAAATTCACCTCTGAGTTCAACATCTATTAAGTGGGATCTTCCTTTCCCTTGTATATATATACACACTTAAGAGCATACATGTCTGTAGTTTCCATTTTCTCCAGAGATCCTGCTAAAAAGAGGGCAATGGCTTCACATACACACCAAGCATAGTATTTAAAACTGCTAAGATTAGTGTAGACACTGTGCATTTCTATTGAGGTTTTAATACAAAAAAAAATAATAATCTATATTTGCATGCAGAAAATCAAAATAGCCAAAATGTTCTATTATGAGCTTAAAGTTAGGCATATAAGGGGTTTATGCAGCACTTGGAAAATGGTGAAATATTCCAAAGCTGCATAATACACGTTCAATTCCTGTAAGTACTGAGATCACTGATCAGCAGGTATTTGAGATATTACTCTAAATTATACTAGTACCATTTAGAATTATTATTTTCCTCAGTACTTTTATATGAAATTTTTTAATGAAATGTAAAAAGCTACAGCTGGCAATTCAGTAGAAGTCCTGAGTATGAGCATAAAGTAGACATTCCCGGTGAAATGTTCATTCCATTGGAAAGAAGAGATTGACATAAAAAAGAAGTATTTAACATTTTTTTCCCAGTTTTTCCAGAATGATATTTCTTTGTGCCAGAAGTGTATGAACTTAAGTTAATTTTCTTATTTTGGAAAATGGAAGTCCCACCAACAAGCATTCTTAAACAAAGAAATTCAGTTCCAATGACATCCTTGCCGAGTTGATATTACAATAAATTGTTTCATATTTTTGTTGCTGTAATAGTTAAGCATCCTTCAGCATTACACAATGCTCTCTGCTATTTACCTTAAGTGTGGGAAATTAATCCTCACTGATACAAAACTTTCATTTACTTTTCGGTGTATATCTGGCACATGCCTGAGAACCCTTGATCTTCTTCTCAAGGGACATGTGCCATTAACTTTAATAAGAGCATGAGCACAGCCTGAGTTGAAATGTTGAAATAAACCCCCATCTTTTTTATTTGAAATAAAACACCCATAGAGGGTGTTGCCCTGTATGTCAATGACCAACTGGAGTGCATGGAGCTCCACCTGGGGATGGCTGAGGAGCTGACTGAGAGCTTATGGGTCAGGATTAAAGGGAGGGCAGGGACAGGTGACATTCTAGCCGGGGTCAGCCACAGGCCACCCGAACAGGAAGGCCAAGTGGATGAGACCCTCTATAGACAGATAGAAGCAGCCTCACATTCACAAGCTCTGGTCCTCATGGGGACTTCAACCACCCCAATATCTGTTGAAGGGACAACACAGCAGGGCATAAACAATCCAGGAGGTTCCCGAAATGCGTTGATGGCAACCTCCTTCCAAGGGATAGAGTGCTCTGCTGGACCTTGTTCTCACCAACAAGGAGGGGTTGGTGGGGAATGTGAAGCTCAAGGGCAGCCTTGGCTGCAGTGACCGTGAAATGGTGGAGTTCAAGATCCTTAGGGTAGCGAGGAGGGTGCACAGCAAGCTCGCTACCCTGGACTTCAGGAGAGCAGACTTCAGACTCTTCAGGGATCTGCTTGGTAGAGTACCATAGGGTACAGCCCTGGAGGGAAGAGGGGCCCAAGAAAACTGGTTAATATTCAAGGGTCACCTCCTTCAGTTATCTAAATAATTTTTATTATTTTTTTTAAAAAAAACACATTTGCATGAGAGAATTTGACCTAAAAATTTTCCAGGATGATAATAGGGAATTATATCATAATTAAATATATATATATTTCAGTCTAACACTTTCTTTCTCTCACACTGTCCAATATTTCAAACATTTCCATCACGCTGAAGCACACATTTGGGAAACAGGTTGCAGGATTTAAGTCAAGATGAGTATCTTTGATGCCTACTTTGTTTTAGTATTTAGATCTTCTGTTGACTTTTTTACTGTAACGTTAAATATGTCCAAATTCAGATCAGTAAGAGAATCAAGCTTTGACATATGTTGAACATGATTCTAATGTATCCTACTCAACTTCATAGCCAATACACAAAGTATTTTTTCAATTACTTGAAAGTAAAAATGTATTCAAGGAGAGATTTCTATAAACAACAGCCAAAATTCTGGGGAGTAGTGAGGAAATCAAACAGCCAACAAAATTAGCACACATTTTAGGACAGCTTGAGACTAGGTATAAAATAATTAAAATCTAAAAGATAAGTGGAACCTTCCCACATACTATATAAAAAGTTTAATAAAATAGTAACAGGATGCAAGATCTCTGAAAGCTTGCTATCAACAAAAACCCTGTAATGACTGTATCATAGAAGAATGCATTTCAGACCAGCTCATCAATATGAAAACACTTTCCTCATAACATTGCCAAAGGTGCTGATGCAAGGCCCATAAATACGAATCAGCTGAGATCAGAGGACAGAAAATGATCCGATTTGGGAGTTTAAGAAATTTAGGAAGTACCATGAAAATTTTCTTCTGTTTGGCTTTCAAAAGCCAATGAAACTACCTGCTGGTACTGCGTCTCCCCCAGTTTTTATTTTTTAATTTTTTTTAAGTTACAAATGAAAGAAGAGGAAATTGCATTGCAAGATTTTTCCGATTAAGTTAGACACACAGTGGAACTATCACTACCAACCCATAAACCCTTCTACAACACAAATTTTGGTATACTTTCTCCTAATGCTGTTTTACTAGTCTATGATTTCACACCAACCAGTCCTAACTGTTAAAAGAAAAAGCTCTACTGTGACAGAAAATAAACAAATTAGAATGAAAGATTGAAAGGAGGTCATATTGGTATAAAATTACACACAACAATATTCAGTCTAACATCCCCCTAGTATTACCACTCTGTTCTCCTTCTCTGTTCAGTTACCCACTGAAGTCTTCACATTTGTGGGAGCAGCAGATGAAACAAAAACCTGACAGCATATCGTTGTAGTCAGGAGACTTTGTTCATAGCCTCAACCTAAAAGTTGGGGTTTCTTCATAACCAAGCAAAGCAGTTTCAGAATTACAACAAAGATAAAATCTTAATTTCTTGTCTGATGAGACTTCAGGTGAAATGAGAAACTCATTAAGAGTATCCAGATATTAAATTTGGTGAACACATATAGCATTTTGACATATAACGCATAGCTCCAAATTTACCCTAAATAATCCAAAACAAGCAGATCTAATGGAAAATTCTTATCTAACCTTTTGCCTGTTTTGTTTTTTTCATGTTTTCTTCTTTCACTATAACCAAAGCCAAAACAGTGAAACTCAGAAAAAAGAGGAAATTATTATTTACCTTTTTTTAAAGAAAAGCAAGTCCACTCTTACCCTCCCCACAAGAACATGCGGTTCCCAGCACATGACCTGACAGGGGACTGGAGAGAAACCATGTCCCATGATGTGACCATAGAATCACAGCCTGGTCAGAAAAATAAGACCAGACATGGAGGAAGGGGGAAAGGACAGGAACCTCCTCCCTCTACCTACTACGGATGCATCATCCTCTGCTACCTACAGCACAATATATATTGCCACAGTGATCTGATAAATAAACCTCATTTCACCAAGGCATAACAAATACATACATAATTTAACATAAATCTTGACCCTCCTTCTCACTCAAAACCAAAAGTGTTGGATGCACTAATGCCTCCTAGTTTTTAAAGAACTTTAATCTGGGAAGTAAAGTGACATAAATATTACAATAAATAGGGTTAAAAAAGTAACTGCAACTGTGTTACGGGTACTAAGCACACATAAACACAAAATATTTGAGAAAGCATGAGTATGCACCTCATCATGGGAATACTAGACTAATAATCAAACCAAACTGCAGAAAGATAAGTAAAGCCGTCTTTTTTCCTCATCTCTAATTGCTAGACAGCCGAGTACCTCATCATCAAACTTGTAAGGACAGCTGATTCTCACCCTTCTGCAAGCAAAATCCTCTAAATCACAGTGAGGTAAGAAGGTCACTACAATGAGGAAAACATCTGACTTTCCAACAAGACATCTGAATCCAGCATTCAAATGCCCATTCAGAGCTTAGACAAGCAAAGCATTTACAGCTTTATTTTTGTCTAGGCTGTACGTCTCCTTGAAAACAGGTTTCAATCTTATTTATCTCAGAGGTTAAGCAGATTTTCTGGGAAGTTCTCAAAACAACAGTCCCCATGGTTGAAATCTGCACTGAACCACCACTCACATAAAAGCACCTTTCATCCACGAGCATTGTACAAACTAGGTAAGATACAGCCTTTAAGTGTAGCTGTTTCAGAGATGGAAATAAGCAGCTGTTTAGTGCAATGGGTACTTCAGCAAGCAGAATTTTATCCAAGATGGAACTCACCGAAGACTGTGGATGTGGCAATCTAGTGAAAAATTGTGTCTTCAGTAATTGCAATTAGAGATTATTTCATACTTCATGTTAGATATAACATTTTGAGCTCTATGGCTCATAACAATAAGCTCCTGTTAAAATTTAATAATAACAGGAATAAAAAGCATCAGGTCCTCCAGCATTATCCTCTGCTTCACCCAAAGCACTACCTCTGGATGTAGCCAGACAAGTACTGTTGGTAAACCTTTACAAAGAAATGATCATGGCATAGTCATTCAAGAATCATAAGAAGCCAGTTCTTCTCCAAACGATTTGCTGGTTAAGTAAATCTGAAGGTAGCCCTTGTCCACATTTATGCCTCAGTTTTCTAATACATAGAATAGGAACAAATTAATAGTGGGAAGATACCTTTGTTACTATTTTAGTTATTATTTGGACTGTAACAAAGAGTCAATCATGCCTCCATAAAAAAAAAACAACAAACCATTAGCAAATGGTTTCAGAAGCAGCAGCAAGCAAGAGTTTTTAAGCATGAAACCACTACTTAAATAGGTAAACACCACCATAGTAGAGAAAGTGAAAAACATTTGTGGCACAGAAACACTTAAAAATTCACATTTGAAAAGCCTCTGCAGTTTGTTGCTTTGTATTTGCCAGCAAAACACACAAACACAAAAGTATTTACATCAAAATGCACAAAACAGGTGCATAATATAGCGTTTCTGTGGTACAGTCAGTCTTTCAAAACAATGTATTTTTACGCAATGGCATTTCCTACAGAAATCCCAAACCACCCCATGTTCTCCTATTGTCATTAACACAACACTGAACGTACAGTGAAATTCAGTAGTGTTGTGCTGAATGTAACTGTAAAAAGCACCAGCTGGCTGTATTAGAAATGGCATTCTTCCAGATCTCAAATGTCTTATTTATATACAATGGAATCCTGCCAGCTGTTTAATATTTAGGGCTAATAAATATATTGGCAGTACTACAGCACAAGGACAAGTAACACAAATACATACTTCCCAACAGAAAATCTGACTTGTTCTTAGATGATTAAACCAAAGATGGATGCAGAGTTCTGAACAAATTTTGCATAGCTGTCTTTTTTCTTTAACGCAAACAATATTTGCTTGTTTTCTAAGTGCAAAACTGAACAGAAAAAAATACCAGGCATCGCTATGCCAGCTGCTTTGAGACCAATGAAGCCTTCAACCAGTGTTTTCCACAGACCATGAATAAAGAGGAATTGCCAAAGACAGTGCGCTGAGGTAGAGAGACAGGACACAGCACCGGTTTCCAGGGTGAGGGGCAGTTCATTATTCATTCCACAGTAAGTGCTGGATCACTCCAGAAACAGTCAGACAGTACCAGCCAGTCCAGAAGTGATACGGATTCCCACAAACAGTTCTTCTATAGATGTGCAGAACAACTTTTCTTCTCACAAGCAGATTAACTCCATGTTGAGTGGAAGGGGAGTACAATGCACCTGAGAACGCAAACATAACAGCCTTGCCCTATAGACATGCTCTAAGCTTTGTGTCCCTATTTCCAGCTTTCTGGCAGACTTCATGTTGGCAAGGCCACTACATCGTTGCTGAAATAATAGCGCAGCACATTACTGCTGAATGTAATAGTCTTCCCTTCAAGTCAAGAGTGTCGGCAAATCCAAAGAGTTGGGGCCCGTTACAAGCAGCTTCACAGATTCTGAGAAAAGCTTCAGGATCTGTGGCCTCCAACATGACAACCGCCTTTAAGATCGTAGCACTGGATGTAATCCTGCACAGCAGACAGTGAAAGGCAAGTACTGTGATTCTTTCCCTTCTGTAAGACCTTGATTCCCTTGAAACTTTCTTCAACTCCCTGGCACAAGCTAGACGGGGAACTAATCTACAAATGGGAAAGTTTAATTTGCACGAGTGAAACATAGCTAATGCTTCATAACTTTAATCTGAAAATTCAAACAACTTCCATGACAGATGGAGCTCACAGTCAACTCCATAAAAGGCTGCTCAGTGTAATTACCATCATTTAGAGGCATTTGGGTTGTTTTGTTTTTATGTGGCAATGCTCTTTTTGGATATTCCTCAGCTAAGCAGAGTTCCACACACACACATCTCCATGCTCCCAAATTCAGCCTCATTTCTTAATAAAAACTTGAAGAGTTGTTCTTTTCATTCATCATTTCGCACTTTCATTTATAACTGCATTATGAAGTATAGTTACTTAAACTACAAAGTTCACTGTCATGACTACCAGTAGAAAAATGTTAAGCAGGCATATCCTAATGTTAGTCATTAACTGCCACTTCTTCAGCCCCAGCTTCAACTCAACTGATGCAAACAGCTATGGCATCCTATTGCCTAGATGTTCCCTTTCACACAGATCTTCCTCCAGTGTCCAGACTTACCCCCTCCTACATCCCTGCCACATACTTCAGCTGTAGTAATGACCACAGCCTACACCGCCTCCCTTAACTTATCTATATGCTAAAAGCTTTATCTTTCAGCCTCTTCATTCAGGCACTGAGGAAGGCTTGTGTTCAGAACCAGCATGCTTACCCACACAGAACGGCTTTTGGTCTGGTACACAAAAGGTCTCATCTAAGGACTAACATGGCCCCTACCCCTCTACATCAGCTCATCATCAACCGATTGAACCTGTGAAAACAGGTTAACAGAAGTCCATCAGCAGCTCTGCTGTTAACCAAGTCCGTGAAGTACCTAATACTACGATAGTTCTATAGTAAGTCAACAAAACCCAACATTTTTCCTCCTAAGATTGTCATCTTTTTTTTTTTTTCCTGTAGAAGGCAACACACACACTCTTTTCTTAAAGGAAACAACATCTGAAATCCTGTCTCCGCCATCGTACCTTCCATTTAATGGAGATAAGCCAGAAATAGTTACAAGATGTACCTGAAAAGCATAACATTGTTTCCTCCAATCCCTTGCTTGGGAATTACGGCAAAAATGGCAATTAAAAAACCCAAATTTTAAAAGTAATACCTGTGCTAACTATCACATACAGTCTTGAAAATTAAGCACACGTTGAAATCAAAGAAGAATCATTGTGCTTAAAAAGCTAAGTTAAAAATACCTCTAAAAAGGTTATTATTCTTTTGTCAACTGCTGGGTCAAAAGAGTAATTATAATTATTATATTTTTACTGTAGTTCTATGGAAATTAATTTTCTTACCATGCAATTAGGAAAAGTTAGTTCTATGCACATATTTCCATAGTTATTTTGATTGAAAAATATGTTTAATACAGGAACTCATAGCTTGACATTTCATATTTTCTAAAGATAAATTCACTTCAGTTCAACAAGAAGAAAGTAATTAGACTGGGAATTCTGGAGATAGTCCAGATATCTTCTCAACCTCTGGCTAAGTTGCTCTTAATTTCTCAAGGCTTTGAAACATTATTAAACAATTACTTTTCATATGTCAAGCTAGGGATGAAAGAGGAACTCATGCCTAATTTAATATGAGATAAATAAACAGAAGTAACTCAACCAGGACTTTAACCAAAGACTCTTGAGGAGCAACAGCATTAGCTAATCTTCACAGTTCTATACTATAGCACTAAGTTGGGAGATGCATCATTTTCTAAAAACTCTATTCATTATTTGAGAAACTGCACAATTGGGAACTGAAAAAATTAAGCATGTCATGGAAATAAGTAGTTTTATATGGAGGCAAAAAAACAGTTAACCATAGTCCTATAGTCATTGGGCAGCTTTCGGGTTCAGTTTCAGTCTTGGGTAAACAGAACCTCATTAGACAAAACAGCTCAAAAACAAACACACACAAAAAAACCTTGAAAGAAATCTGTTGTTCACACCATGTTACCTATATCTTGCACAGCATCTCTGCTGTAGCCATAGGTCATAGGTCACTGCAAGCCCAAGGAGGAGTCAAAGGTCTCCTGGGAACAGGACACATGCAATACTAAAAGTAGTGTCATATTTTCAAGAAGCCTCACAAAGAACCTCAAATTCAGATCTCATTATATAGGTATATTTGTGTACTTACTATGTGGGAACTTGACAGATGTTACCAGGAACACAAACTCCTGACCTAATCCTACTAACAAAATTCCTCCATAAGACCTTGTACGTAAATATGAGGCTTACTTTTCATTTTCTAGCTTACCATGGTACAGTGGAGCATGATGTGCTTCAAGAGATATGCTACACTAATTATTATCAGTACTATCAATACCTTACTGCAGAGATTAAATATTGTACAGAGAATTACTCTAAACAGGGCTCATTAGCTGTAATGGTGAAAATATTACTATAGCTTACTTTTATTTACTCAAGCTTCATTTCTTTGCCATAACTAGCTTGCTATAAACATACTCAATAGTACAGCACTGCAGTTTTTGTATTCAAACATTCAAACTGCCTCACTTCTAGGTCCTGTGGTTTAAAAAAAAGTTAACCTGGTACTGCTCTCAGTAAGACACTGATTACATACTGTGAAAAGCTCAAAATGAAAACAACTGCACAGGAGAGGGGTTTTTTTTACACAAACCACAGCACTAAACATAAATGAAAGCCTGCTGGAACACTTATCGATAAATGTGAGTGCATTTGACTCTGTTCTCTGCATTTGTGACTGCGTGGGGGGGTGGGGAGGGGGAATCAGACAAGGATTTCACTGTTGTATTTATTTTGATGAATTGTGGCCCCAGAGGTTAAAGTGTATGCAGAACCAGAATACAATGAGACCCTCTATTTGCCCCGAAGGTAGCCCCACAGCAGTAACCATATGGTCTTCCGCATTATCCTGACAATGACCTCGACAGTAATGGGTGAATCACCACGCAAAGGACAAGAGACAAACTAACCTTCACACTGTCTCATTCCCCTGGGCTTTTTCTGCCCAAAGGTCAGGAATTGTGTCAAATTATTTATGCTTCTGATAAAGAAGACTCAATCTCAGAACTCTGAGGTAAACCCGTCACACACTTCCTATGTGATTTAGGTCTTTGAAGTCCCATAAACCAGAAGATAAAAATTACATTTTAATATACTTGGTTACGAAAGCTACCATATGTAGGTAACTGTCTTTCAGATCTTCAGCTTTACTCACTTCCCCATCTGAACATGTTGTGAGAATGAAATTCAAAGCCCACGTGATTCTAACGGAGAACCTGAGCTGTCAGGAATCCTTGCCATGCTGGAATCAGAACTCTCTTTTACAAGATGGATGGGACCTAGTGAGAAACCCGTCACATGAAAACACTTGGAATGTGCTTCAAGCCACAGGAAACAGAAAAAATTCAGTATCGCTACTGATTTATAACCCATGAAATACAGCTAGTAACACAGATTTACTGATATGCAATAAAGTTCAAAAGTACATTTCATAGTTGTTTCATATTCACATGTCCCAGAGCCAACATCCTAATTGGCAATGTTTTGGGAAATGAGAACTACAGCTTGAACCCCATATGCCACTTACAGCTTACAACAGCAGAAAATGAGATGGAGAATGTAGGAAGCTGATAACTGTAACATGCAGAATTCCATTTTTGAAACAATAATGAGCAAAATTATTACTGATGAATCTCTGTGGTGCAATATCCAAAGCCAAAGGAGTTAGGCAAAAAAATAAAGTGTTAAATATACATGTTATCTTTGATGGCACCAAAACCCTTATTTCATATACTATATACCAAAATTTCAAGTGGTAAGACTAGCAGTTCTGTCACGCAAATAGTAATTTGCCCCCCAAAACAGCCAAAAAAATACAAATTTGTTTGTCTCCATTTCATTTTGTCAGGAATAATAATAATAATAAAAAAAAATTTTAAAAAGGCAGAATTTGTAACTAAAAAACCCACAATATCTCTTTGAATTCTTGGAAGTATTTTATGCAGGTGATGCTAAATAGACACTTTATGCCCAGCAGTTTTATAATTTATGCATTAAACATTCTGTAAGAATCTGGTCTGATAATTTTAAATGCAATATTATTTCATACTAAATGAAAAACTGTGTTTACTGTAATTACACTGCATATATTTCACTCCATAAACAAGAATACTTCCAGTAGGAAAATCATTCTGTTGCTGTTATTGATAAATTAGCAATTATTTACTTAAATTGAATATAAACCATCAGTGAAAATACTGAAGAATCATGCTTCATAAGCCTGAATATAATTTATCCAGATTTAACTCTTCATTCACTATACACAGAGATTTTGGAAAGAAAATAAATTTTATTTATATGTCTACTTATACAACAGTTTTAAAAGACATTGCTTAGACTTAGAAGTACTGCTAAATATAATTGCGTGGACAGAGAGCCCAAGCAGCTAAAAATAATAAAAGAACTTGTTTGTTTTTTAATAATGAGGCATCATTTTGCATTATAAAGGGCACACTATACATCCTTACAGATACCTATTTTGTACTGTAATTTCTCTTTTAATTAAAGCATTTTTGAACTCTGTGAAAATTCAGTTTCCCACAAAAAATACTGGACTGACAAGACAAGAGACTTCTGCTTTGAAAAAGCGTGACAAGAGAGTAAAAGTACAATTCAGTTATGATTTAGACTACCTTTCATGCAGGTTCTTGAATTAAAGTGTAAAACTACAATCTCGCTCTTGAGGGTGTTTTTTTTTCTTTTCTTTTTGCACTAGCAGGCAGATAGTACTTAGAAAAAAGCCCAAACTTAGTCTCTGTTTACTCTTGCTGCTGTTGCTCAGGGGTTACATAGTGGGTTTAGCAATGGTTTTGCTTTATTTCCTAGAGGTGTAGGGGGGGACAAACAAGAAAAGCAAGCAAAACAGTGTTCTAGGTAGATTTTTGACAAAGTTTCTGTAATCTTAGCAAAGAAACAGAAACATCAGCATGCAATGTACGTGAATAATCACGCAGAAAGTCTCATCATGAGCCCTCCACGGGTGAAACTGGTTCACACAAAACATTCAAATGATATTTATGAATGATCCCAGTTTGAACAAACTTTTTTTACAGAAGGAACCTAAATGCACAGAACAAGTTATAAATTCTTGGTACTGCTCCATCTCAAAAGGCAAGGGTATTTTTTCCAAGCAGAAATAAAACAAAAATACTGATTTAAGGGAGAGATTAAAAAAAAGTAAAAAGAAAAGTATCAGAAGCCTAGGTGGGAGAGAAAAAGTGGGGACAAAAGTATGTCAAGGTTTACAAGACTAGGCAATAGAGAGAAGGACAGTGACAAGAAATGAGGAAAGCAGCATGCTGCTGCAATCAGAAGAGGGAAAAGAATAAACAATGACATAAAATCCAATGCAACAGTGGGTATGATTCAGAAACTATTATGGACAGAGAAGTTGAGGAAAGAAAGCTGTAACTGAACCAAGCGTGAGACTTAGACACAAAGAAAGAATGACAGTCGGGGAAAAAGCAGGCGTTGTAAACATAAAGGTGGTAGTTTGTACAAGAACTATTCCCAGCCACTTGGAAGTGTGGGGAAGAAGCAGAGATACCAAGATCTGCACCAGCAAGTAGATATACAATGAAGGCCAGAGAGAGACAGAGAGACAGGGTGGAACAAATTCATGCAGCTTTCCAAAAGTTATGAAGGCAACTCCTAATTAAATCAGAAGGCTGTGAAGGTGACAGAATATGGAGGCAATACACTCACGTTCTTTGGAGTCAAGCTGTAGTCTGACTACAGCAAACTGGATACCTAATTGCTAGGTTTTGAGTGTGGAGGTAAGAGTGACAATTCTACAATATTCAAGATGGGGCATTTTGGACATGACTTTGTTTTGTTCAAGATTGTCTAACACAATGTTCTAAGGCATAATTTAAAATTCACTTACTGCCAATACACTGTCCTTCAGAAATAACCACTGTCTGACTACTGCAATGCCGAGGTGAAACTAAAACACCACAAAAAAAAATACCTTGCCAAAATACTATCTGGTGTCTTTTTCTTGTGAAGAGTACAGAAATATGCATGTGACCTCTAACCACCACATGGAAAACCGATTGAACTTGCACAGTAAGTGAAGTCATGGCTCTACAACAGCCTAACTGCCGATTCTGCTGTGCCCTACTCCTACCTTCTCTTCTGCTCCCTGCATTAGTGTTAAAGTGGCAGTGCAGGGAGCTGGTATAGGGGAAAATCCATCTGAATATCAACCTGGCAAAACCACACCAAAACAAGACCAAAGGCAAAAAAAAAACCAACAAAAAACCCCACCCAAACCACCCAACCCCTAAATAAAGCCACAAGAGTAGCTACTATGATCAATGATCACAAAGTGTTAATTCCAGTTCCAAGGTTGGGGCAGAAACAGAGGGATGGCGAGTAGGGAAGACCTGGGGAACCACAGGCTGGTCAGCCTCCATCTGTGGGAAGGTGATCAAACAACTAATCCTGGGCACCATTTCCAAGCACACAAAGGACAAGAAAATCATCAGGAAGAGTCAGCATGGCTTCACCAAGGGGAAACCATGCTTGACCAACTTGATAAACTTCTATGATTAAATGACCAGCCTAGGGAGAGCAGTGGATATTGTCTACCCGGACTTCAGTGAGGCTTTTGACACATTGTCCCATAACATGCTCACAGAGAAGCTGATGAAGTATAGGCTAGATGAGCAGACTGTGAGGTGGACTGAACCTGCTTGAACAGCCAAGTTCAGAAGGTTGTGATCAGTAGCACAAAGTCTAGCTGGAGGCCAGTAACTAGCGGTGTACCCCAAGAGTCAATAATGGGTCCAGTCCTGTTGAACATCTTCATTAATGATCTGGATGATGAGGCTGACTGTACCCTCAGCAAGTTTGCTGATGACACAAAACTGGGAGGAATGGCTAACATGCCAGAGGGTCATGCTGCCATTCAGGGGGACCTTGACAGGCTAGAGAAATGGGCTGACAGGAACCTCATCAACTTCAAAAGGGAAGTGCAAAGTCCTGCACCTGGGGAGGAACAACATACTTGGAACTTCTACTTAGCAAAATTGGATTCCCCTGCTCACAAGCTCATCATCAGTTCACCAGGACCCAGATATAAGCAACTAGCTTTTGTAAAAAGACACCTAGTTCCACATACTTGCTTTCTAGATTACTGCCCCTTCCGCACTGATATCAGTCTATACACTGCAGCAAAGAGTTTATAATGGATCCAGCACTGCTGGTTTCCTGCATAATTTACAAAGCGACCTCATTCTGATTCTCGGAAGAGCACCCTGTGTCTGGCACAAGCCATTTGACCGTGCAAGTGAAGTTGTCCATCTCAGCAATAGCAACAGCAAGCACAGCACAAACCTCAGTAAAACAGTACCAGTTTGCAGGTGATTTAAGGTTAAATTGGTAACTTGGTAACTGCACTTTATAGCTTCTGTATGCAAATGGGTCACGAAGTTGCTTCTTTAAATTGTGGTGAGAGAACTGTGATCTAAACCAAGGATGAGAAACAAGAGTCTGTACAGAATACCTGTGCAAGGTATATTGTTCTTACATAAAAGGACTTTCACAGACATCTTCTTCTATGATCCCTCTGACACAATCAACAACATTTTCTATTCCACCAGTCTGTACCCCAAGGGCTCCATCCCCTTCGTCAGCAGAGATGGTATTCTCACTTTATAGTAGCAACACAATTTCTGTTAACTCTTTCCAGGCTATACTTGGCAGCCATTTATTTAAACAGTGCTAATTCAGTCATGACACCAATTTTGGGGTGACTGCACATGTGTGAGCCAAGCAGGGAAGAACGAAATGAGATTGCATTTAACAACTTCTCATTTGTGACTCTAAAGAACAGTACAAGCAAGCATGTCTGGCTGTTCTCCTAATTAAGACAATTTGGTCTTTACTAGATTTTCACGGTCATTGGCATATATAAGGTAACTCAGAGATGTAAAAAAGGTTTTTTAAAAAAATACCAAGATCAAGTATCTTTTACAAATAGAAAGAGACATTCTCTGCATAAGACCAGAGATAAAAAAACAAATCGCTTTTGGGGGTGGCGAAACTCACATCATCAACAGTATGCACAGCCACCTGCTTTGACAGAGAAAAGTATAACAGACAAAGACAGAGAAAGCCCTGTAATGATGTAAAGACTTCTACATTCTGGGGACATTCTGGGACAATGTAGCTGAAGTCAGTATTTGGGAAACAATTAAATACTTTTTTCTTAATTTTCTTTTTTTTTTTTTTTTTTTTTTTAAACTGGGGGAAGAGAAAGATGATAACCATATTAGCGTGAATAAATTCCCCTCAGTAAAACAGAGGTGTACCAAGTTGAAAAGGAGTCAGAACATATGAATGACAGTCACGTAAGACAACTGCATGCTAACACACACCCCATCATCACATGCTTCATTCTAAAAATTCTGCCTAGTTGTCTCACAGACAGCACGTGAAATGAAAAGCAATACTCAACAGATCTCACCTCTGCAGAATAACCATCCAGCAAGCAAATAATTTCAAAAGTCCTAAGGAGATAGCCGTCACTGTAAGGAATATCGTCTAACCCCCATCAGCTGTGGCACATATATCTGTGGAGGGCTCTGGTATAGCTGTGCTGAAATGATCCTTTACATCAAATCTTAGAACACAACACTGCACACCATACAGCTCTATGAAAAAAGGTCTTGCTGAGTTATTGCAATATTGAAAATGCGTAATGGCAGGAAAGTAGTTTGAATTACCCATCTCATACCAAGCTTGGGAGAAAGCACAGTACAAAACTAGCAGCTAAAACTGCTAGCAGGAAAGCAGCCTACGCCATATTTGTTCAGGCTATCTTGTCACTAAAAAAAGCTCTTCTTTTCCTATATCACTACTGAACCATTTGGAGGTTACCTTCCCTTTATTGCAGGTCTTCTGGAAGAGTATCAGATCATGAAGAGACTGCAAGACTTTTTCCACTTTAGAAAGCTGCAGTACATTATTTTTAGGTACTCAAACAACATTTCTTTTGGCATACAACATCTGTTCCTGTGCTTTACATCTTTTAACAGTCAGAATAACAATCAACCAAATCTCCTACAATGAACAACGTAAATACCCTAGCATGAATCTATGCTAGTTAAAAATTAATTTCTAAATTTTCAAAACAATCTTATTCCCTACATTGATGAACTTAAATATATATTTGTATAAAAACAATATGTCTCACAGAAACAACCTAAGATCCATGTTAATATTCCTGTTTTATGATCATAAAATATAGCACTAACTTAAAATTGAAGATTTAGCTAGAATTAAAATTATTTACAGTGCACTAAATGACAAAGAAACAGACTTGCACAATAAAGAATACAGACAGATTGGTTGTGGAAAAAGGAAGACCTCTAACAAGTATCTACCCTACAAAGTAGGTCACCTAAAGAAAGAAAAAAAACCTTTAATGTTCCTGACAGCAAGACAATAGCACTTTTTTGTAGCAGATAAGTTCAGGAAGAAGTATTTTTACTGCTATATTCATTACTTGAAAAGTGGTAGTACTAAGAAGGAACAATCCCACTGTGCAAGGCATAATAGGAATATGTAAGAATGACTCATCTCTGCCCGGAAAAAGCTTTCAGTCTGAATGGTAGATGTTATTTTATAGCATAGATTTGACACAGAGGGTCCCATGCTTTTTTACAGTGAATTATCACAGCAAGAAGAATGCAACACGTCTCAAAACAGAAGTTCATGTTTTTTCAGTCTGTGTCCTGGTTTACAGTAACTGTAATGTCCTGGTTTAAAGTAACTACAAATCAGAAAACTCAAGCAGACATATCTGTAACATTTGAATGCAAATGTACATAAAAGTAGACAGAGTCAGCTTTTATGCCACTATTTCTGAAAACTGAGACCTTAGCTAAGAAGACATAACTGGACAAAGTTTGGCTAAAACCATCTTTCAGTTTGTGCTACCAGAACTCGTCAACCAATACTTAGCTAATAAAAAATACATATTGCAAATAATCCTAGGAATTAGGTCAGAGTGTAATTTTTCACTCTAATAGCTTACCAATAAAAACAAAAACCTGATCCTGTTTGGGATCAATCACAACTATACAGAGATTCCAGGCACTAGCTTTGACTGAAATAGTGGAGAAAAGTTGAAACAAAGTGTCAAAAGAACATTTGGTGAAAAGCATTGTTTGCTTTCATTGTTTAAAAAAAAAAAAAAAGTACATTACAAAAAATGTGCAGTGTTTTTTGTCTTACAGCTGTTAAGGAAAATATTAAACATGGCACAATATTAAACATTTATACAAAAAAATTGAGATCCACGAAACTATACCAGTTTAAGTTAACCTGTACATTCTTTTGGTGTTACCTTAGCCAGAAAGTTTCAAACAAAAAATCCAAAATCTCACTCTTTTTCTGTGGGAGTAAAATACATTATTCAGCATTCATGTAAAAAATGAAAAAAAAAAAATTATTTAGCTTTCTGAAAGTCAGTAACTTTTGAGCATGGTATATTGTAACATAATGCAGGAAATAACATAGGAAATATTTTCTTTGTGTAACAACTTCATTTCAGAGCACTCTTTCAGTAATTCCATTTCTTTTCCAATGAAGAACAACTGGTTTCCTTAGCAGTAACTTCTTTTGCTGTTTTATCTTTGCTTTATTTCTCCTTGCTGGCTCTTTCTCTCTTTAAGAAGAGGAGCGTGAAGCAAGCACAATCCAGCAGCCCTCAAGTGATATAAAACATTTGCCTGTTCACTCAGACAGCAAAGCCCCTTTAAGTACACTTTGCATAAACAGACCTCTAACAGCCTTGCAATTATCAGTAATTTGAATCAAGTGACCAAAGCAAAGGTTAACTTGGAGTAAAAGCAAGCAGGGCAACTAATTAATATGTCAAAGTAGCACTCTCTCTTCTAAAAGAGTTAATGAAGCTTACGAAGGACACATGTGTGCCTTTTGTTGTCCGGGCCTGCCTGTGCAGCACGGTGCAGCTGAGTTAGGTTAAATTGGTTAAACTGGGTGTTACTGACCAGGCTGGCAGCAGCACCTGGCTGCCTCTGCCAGTGTCCTCTCCCCCCAGCACCCCAGCCCAGCCCCGCACTGCAAGCCGGTGTGATTAGGCAGCTAGTAATAGCTGAGGATGGTTAGCCCCACAACAGGCTCCTGACATGGCAACGAAGAGCAGGGATACAGAATGATCGACAAGGTTTTCATCTTTAGGCTCATATTAAAAACCATCACACCCCTGCCCCCCACCCCCCCCCCCCCAAAAAAAAAAAAAACAAAACCCCAAAAGAACCCCCAAAAAACTCTACTACCAAAAAAATCCATCCTCAATCTCTGTGCAGCTGTTAGCATGTATAAGAAGATGCGAATAACCTTCAAGCCTACTATTACCATACTCAGTCCATAGACTGACAGTGACAGCTTCGGACTGCTAACAATAAAATAGGTTTATCCACTACAAAGAAAACCTTTTCATATTCTCCTTCTCAAAGAAGTTTCTTACTTACACTAGGCTTCCATCTGGAAAGAACCAGTACACAGTCCAATCTTGTTGCCTCAGAGAAATTATCCTTTTCATTTTGCTTTTTGGGAAATGAGTACACTGTAAAACAAAAAATTATCTAGTACCTTCAAATTTCTTGAAAATCTACACCAAAATATTTGCCCACAGCAAAACAAAACCCATGTGAAATACTGTATATAGATGTGATTTGGGGAGAGTAATTCTACAGGTAAAGAGTGAATTACTCTCTTTTCTATGGCCATATAAAAATCCACTTGGTTTTAGGACCACTGAATAGCCTTTGAAGGCTAAATTATTTACTTATCTAAGTCTGTTAAACTTCCCATTTTCATTACATTGAAAATTCAATATTTTTTTTTTAAACAGCTGCAAAAGAGAATTAGTAATTTCTCCTGAACTCAGGGTTCAGTCCTTTCCTCCAGAAAGCAAATTAGGCCTATAAAGCTCTAAGCTATCAAATCCTTGCAGTATCAGTCCTTCCATAAGAAAAAAACCCTCAAGAATTAAACATCAATTATGCTAAGTTCAAAACACACACACACACACAAAAAACAACAAACAAACAAACGCTCTGTCTCTTCCTTCTCAGCGTGACAGCACTCACTTCTTTGCCTCAGAAAACATCATTCATCCTGGTTAGTTCACATTTGATCATTTTCAGCAGTTGATTCTTTTTCCATGGATGTCTGCACTTACATTGCGACACCATGAAATCAAATCTGCCAGGCTTCCACCTGTGAATACATTACTCAGGACAGCAGGCATTCCCAATATCATTTTCATGCTTTAATTACTAGAAGTATCAATTGGTCTTATTAATCATCAACTGAGAAATCCACATTTGCATGATTTTGACCCACAGACAAATTAAAGAGAAATATTCACCAAGACTCACCTCTTCAGGTAGCAGGTAAGCCTGCTATGAACATGTGCACAGAGGAACTTGACTGAAAAACGCACCTACATACAATCAAAAATCTCTTAAATGTTTCTTTTTACGAGCTGGGACAAAGAACAGCAGAATGAAACTGTTATAAAACAAAGGTAATAGAACGAGTTTTCATTTCTCAAACCCCCAAAACACTCTTTGTTGGGCAAACTGCATGACTGACAAAGAGATTCCTATCTCACTGGCAGCGGTATTTGCTACAGAAGGTACACACATTTTGTCAGTAATTTCTCCAAAGAACACATTCAAAGCAAAGGTTTTTAGCCTTTTTCACAAGGTATTTGCAAGCCATCCAAACTCAGCAGAAAGCTTAGGGTGTCAAGAGAGAAGTGACATTTTACTAATACAATGTACTCCACGTAACACCTGATACACATCCTACATGAACCTCATCAGGTGTTTAGGGAATAAGAAGCTGACTACCACAAGTGATTTCACACATCTTTCAGTTCTAGTCAGATCTGCAGGGAAATTTAACAATTTCTGGAATCAGACAGATACGTAACACACTTCGGAGCACTTTAAGATCCCAAACCAACAGATAAGATTCAGCTACTCGCACGTTACTTCCTCTGCAAAAGGCAGAAATGAAGGTGGTTTAGTGTGCTTTCCTCAAGACACAAGGCTTACATAATTATGCCAACCAATTTTTGTCTCCCCTCTCCCATCCACGCTGCCCCCACTAACTTTGGAAACTATTGGCCAATTTCAACTAAATTTTAGAAGACTGTGGTCTCAGAGGATTTCTGTGGGCCTTGTAAAAGTCAGTGGACAGGTAAAGAAGAGAAATACAATGCCTCTTGGCCTGCCATCCAGTTAGTGGGCACACAGATACACATACACACACACTTACTTTTTGGAGCTAAGTCCACCACAAGAAGACTGCTGGTTGCCTGGCGGAATTCAGGGGGCAGTGAATGAAGGAAGATGACAAGTGCAAAGTGAGAAAGCTAGTGTATACAGGAATGAGTGTGAAACTCTACAAAAGGAATAACAACAGACACTAGAGAAATAGCACTGCTATGAAGGAGAGAAGCCACAGGACATTTGCGGGCAAGCTAGGATTAGGATATCAATCTGGAGAAAATAAAAATGGCTTTGTCCTACCACTTGTGGAACAAGCTATTAAGTTTAATTGTTCAGATATAATTCAGTAACACTGACAAAACAGTCTGAATTTCATTACATTTTAAGCCACTGCACATAAGGAAGCACAGCTGAGTGAACTGGAGCAGGCGTTAGCATTTTGCAACATGTGGCAAGATTTTCAAGAAAGTAAAAACCTACATAAACTTTGTGATTATAAACAGCTTTAACAACTTACAAGAGGTCACGACCTATTTTTTAATTATCTTAGTCCTGCTAGTTTGAAAAAAAGACATTCATCCAGTGCCTCAATCATCATCTTTTAAAAATTAACTGCTCTATCAGCTAACACTTTTGCCTACCAAGAAACACTGTCCTTGCCCCATCTCCCATGGAACACCAAGTGGTAATGGGAAGCAGGAATGAATCAAGATGCTGGGTTTGCCCTGCAGGTCAAAAGGTCCCGACAGTGTAGAAGACAAATAGTATGCTGATTCCAAAGCTGCAAAATCTACTAAAAGGCCGGCAGCACCTCCTGAAAGAAACCATCCCCACCAGATCCTCAAAAAGACAGGAATGCAGAAAATAACATCATTTCCTCTCACTCTTCACAGAGCCACTGAAATGTCAATCAATTGTATGCTCTTTGAGACACGGAAATCTAACTCTGCTCCACTGTGCATATGCATTATGATACTACCTAATTCGGTGATTACACACCTTTTTTCCCACAAGACCTTTGTGTTCCAGGAGAGTGGGAAATTCTGCTGAATAGTAGGATCTGGTAGGATCTGGATTCAGATACTTCTGGAGAGAGCCAGTTTACAGGGCAACCAAAAATTGTATTCCAACTTCTGGCCACAGGTCAGGATGCCCCTGGATTTGGTACAGTGGATATGAAGTATCCACTTGGATCTATCTTAAGACACTTGTTCAGCAGAAGAGTCCAGGCTGCAGAAAGACAATGCCCACATCGGGTCAGCTTCATGAGCTGGATGCAGAAGCTTAGCAGTCATGGGGAGAGGCAGAATCCAGAATGAAGGCAATGAAAAAGTCTCTCAGCAGTCTATGACTGTGACAGAGCCTTTGCTCAGGCATTCATTTGGCATTTTACCCGGTAGCCTCAGCACTGCAAGGAGTTTTGCTTCTGGGATCTTGGCAGTTAAAATGATGCAAAACAATCCATGCTAGTTAAACACTTTGCCTCTGAGTATACAAGTTGAAAGGTGCTTCTGCAGCGAGTCAGAATTTAATACTTGAGATCACTTTTTTTTAAGTTTCTGAACTGATCAGTTAAAGACTCTGAACATACAGTCATTCACAATGTTTTCTTTCCTTAGTCTCCTCCCACATTAATACCAAACAGCAGATCCAGAGACCACTGAGATTAAAGAACAAGCAAGCAAACAAAAAACTTCAGTGATTTTAGGGGATTTGGACATGGCCCTGAGAGCTGTTTACAAGAAAAATATCTGATCACACAAACATATCATCACAGCAGAACTTCTCTTAGGAAGAGGGATTTCTCTTAGATAGGCCAAAAATTACTTTATATCCATATTCTGTCAACGGCATCCACAACATATTAGAGCTCTGTAGCAGGTACCACCCACACAGGTGTAAGTTTCTGAGGCAATGCTGAGATTCTCATTAGAAAAATCACTAGAAATCACTAGAAAAACATTAATTATATGTAGAAACAGAAGCTGGAAGCCTAGCTAGAAGACTTACTAAACTCCTCCTATTCGAGTTTACGCAGAGTTTAAGATCCAACCAAATGCGTAAAAAGTGTACCACCAAGAAACTCCTTTAAAAGACAGCACATGCAGCAGCAGGTGACAAGCTGAAAAATTTAAATCCTCATTATAACAACTTTACCTGAAACACGTACAGGGAAAAGTGAATAAACAGCTCAGCTCCCAAATTATCAGCTCTTCTGTCAAATTTTTACCTCACATTTCAGTCTGAAAAAATCTTTCCTTGCAGCCACATTTGTTTCAGAGAACTTTACTCACAATGGTCTAACTTCAAGGTAGTAATTACAAGCCACATAATCTCTGCATTGAGAGATTGCCCGTCATAGCTAAGTTACTGAGTCACTGACCTGAACACTATCTTGTGTCCTCTTCTTGTTTTATTAAATTTATTATAAGCCAACTCAGAATCTATTAAGACTTCTTTCAGTAATCCAACAAGATAAAAATGAGCTATCTTGGCGTACTAACTGAAATGCACTGTTTCCCCTCTTCATTAAACACTTTTATTTAAGAAAAGCCTCATAATCACCTGCATCTAAACCCATGCAAACTCTATTACGTAGACAAGAAACTGAGCACTCAAGAAAGAGAAAGAAACAAACAGCCCTGAAGACTACAGAAGCATTCCTAAGTTATAATGCATGAATCCGAACAGAATCTTTTTGTTTCTGCTTTTGCTTTTCCCTGAGTAATGACATACAGCTGTATTTACGCTGCTGAACAGTTATGTAAAATGTGCCTGCAACCTGTGTAAGATAAGCAATGCATTTTGCTGTTGGAACATTAACTTTTGGCTTTTCTGACCCATGTGTTCAAAATGTTCCGCCTTGATATCCCCTTCATTTTCTTTGCCCTGAATATTTGTGCACACAGTCTGCAGACCTGTTTCGTGTTCGCAATGCTAGAATTCCTGGCTGCACTTTGATCATGGCCCAGTGAGTGGCAATTTTCTACCTTGAGCATGTCAGCCTAATAAAATGAACAAACTGTTCCCAGTCTCAGAGATTTAAAAACAAAAAAACCACAGTTGCCAAAGTTATCTGCTTCTTATCAAGATCCATGTTTGGCACCAGATGCAATTGATTCATTCATCATTGTCAGTGCACTCGCACACTAATTATTTCAAATTGTTTCCTCAGGCAGAGGTCTAGGACAAATGCAAGCAAGCCAAAAATAGCAGTTATGAATAATTATGCATGATTTACCTCAAGGCCTGGGCCAGTCTATCATTAATACTTCTTCTTGCCACCTGTGATCCAGGCTAATTGTGGACTTTAAATTAGTTCAAGAATACTCTTTTTTTTTTTTTTTTTTTTTACTACAATGCCAACATTTAACCTAGTAGTAGTTTTCTGATGCTTTAAACATTTCCAATAAAATGCCAGTAAGGTTCTTCTTTCTCCTTCTTTAACAGTGCCTTTGTATTTCACAACCTGACGACAAGTTTGGTAACAGGAAAAACTTCAGAGACAAGGTCAGCCAGCACATGCAACCCAACCATAAAACTGTGAAACAAGGTTCTTAGAAAAGCACGATTCCTCTTCCTCAACCTCAAAATAAATTCTGATGCTCCAAAACTAAAGCTGTTTCAGTCCCTAGAACTTTCCCTATTACAGTTCTAACTCCTTATGAGAGAACTTTCATAACACTGACATTTCAAACAACAATAAAAAAAATTATAAAACACTTGCTCCTGCAAATTCAGAGGTAAATATTTAATTTAACAGATAGCAAACTTGTTCATTCCAATGGGATCCAAAAAGGTGAGCAATGCAGGTGTAGAAGGTTTTGCAGAACTAGTGCCTTATTTCATCCATTGTAATGAATGTACCTTCTATATTGTTGTGCTGCTTTACCTATTAAATAAGAACAATAAATAAGAACAGCTGAAAGAAAGAAACCTACCCTAAAGATTTCCAGGAGAAGAAAAATGTATCATACCAAAACCGAAGTATACATACCTAAACACTACTCTAGTTTGGGAACACAGTACAGATGTTTCACTTTCAGAGACAACAGAAAATATGTAACAGTAGCCAGAGCTATCAATGTATAAATTACAAGTATTGCTTACTCAGGGAAAACCATCTATGAATTCCTCCATTCAGGTATGAATACACAAACATCATACCTCTCAGGGATGATAAATACTCCACTGTTCAGTAAATAGTGTAAGACATGCAGGAACCAGTCCAGCTACGTTCTCAAGTCATTTAAGCTAAGGATACGCTTACGTACTTTCCTAATTCAAGACAACAAAAAACATCAAAGCAGAGACAAATTTTTAGAAAAGGTTACATTCAGTAATAAAATGTAAGATATTATTAGAGAAGAAACACACATAGGAAAATATGAATTCAAGCTGTCTTCTGGATAGCTACTTAAAACATTAATTACAAATAGCTCTTCTATTAAAAGCAGATATTCCTAAGACATTAATGGATGAAATTTACATGGTCTGATCAGTTCTAAAGCTGACACACAATCCTGCATCACCAACGGACTTTTGACAGCAGACAAAGCAAGCTAACATGTTTTAAATTGGAGCTTACTAAGTTTCCCAAACAGAAGCAAAAAAAAAAAACCACAAAGCTTGCAGCGCAGTTTTTTCAAGTATCAAATGTTTTGGCATCTCACCCTGAGTTAGAAAGACAGCTGCATTGGATGTCTTTGCAACACATTATTTTTTACTAGGGCATTTCCTCCTGAACTGTATGGAGCAAACTGCATATTTCTAACCCTCAGATAAAGTAAACTGAAAAAGGTGGGAATGCTGAAGAAAGGATATGGAAAAGGGAAGAACGTAAATTCACTTCCTCTATAGGGTATCCTCGTGGCTGCCATGTCATTAAAGTCTCTTGTGTATGTAGTTGGTGTAACTCATTTGACACTGCAAGTATAAAGTGATTATTATCAAAATATATCATATCAAAAAATAATGTTCAGGAACTTTCACTTACATATCTTGCCCTCTTGCCTGTGTCATGGCCCAGTTCCTAAGAACATCTGCAATTTTACATAACAAATTTCCTGTCGCTGAGAAAGGATGCTAATGTCTGGTCTCAATTCTGTGTCAAACATAGTTGTGGCTGGATTACTGTTACAGACCTTATACTATTGAAGTTTGCTATTTACCAATCTACTTGTGTTTGTTATAAAGTTAGCAAGTGCTTTACACTTTGTAGAACAGGTATCTCCAGATCCTTCAAGACTGAATTAATGCAACCATGGTGGACTAAGTTTTGGGATTCAAGTGACCTTATTCCACTTTTCCATTAGGAGAAAACAAAGGCAAAAACTAATCTTTCAGCTGTTTTCTATCCATCACACACACACATCTTCAATGCAAGGCATAGGCTGCTAAATGCTCCTCAAAGCAGATTTATTTTTATTATGAACAACTTGAAAGCTTTGTCGTGAGTGAAGTTTTCACAACAGCTAGAACCAACAGGTAGTATAAATACCTGTAATCACAATTTCTCTTTCCTGCCACCGTATATGAAATTTGTAATTGATATATACACACAGAAACTAGTGTCTAAGTTGTATATACAAAGAAGAACTAACAATTTTTAAAAGTCATGGAATGTAATTTAGAAACATCTGCATGCTAATCACTCAATGAATACAAAAAAATGAAAGGTGTTTAGAAGGAACTAATTTTGTTTTCTCTTTGTCACATTGTGATTTTAAAGTAACAAATACAAATGAAAAAATACAATGTTCATAAAATGAAAGAATTACGAGTTCAATTGGACAAGTAGCATTTAAGTTTAAATCAGTTATTTAAACCTTAATCTGGCCTAATCTGCTTTTCCATAGGGAATCATATTTTTTAAATTGCAGGGTTAAGATTATAGTGCATATTACTTTAAAATGTTTATGAAAAACATTCATGAAATTTCCTGGTGTTCTCTAATTCAAGTATGCTGGAGTCAGAGATAACCAAGTTATCAAAGCCCAAACTTAGAAGGGTTCTTATGTCCCCTGTACAAGGAGAATTTCCTTCAATGATATCAAAATATGAAAGTTCTTTTCCCTTCAAGTGATAAATAGTGCCTAGCATTCCTGCTTACTGTATAAATCAAAGTGTTTTCCCCCTTTTACTATCTCTGTATTTCTAATTTACCACAGTTCAGTGTAACTTCAGTTTTGTGTACAAATTAGATGAAAGCAATTAATAAATCATTAATAAACTACTACTTTCAAAGAGAATTATTACTTTTCAAACACTTGACATGGTTCACTGGATTCATTTGAGCCGTCCCTTTGCAACCACTGTTAATTCCTACATTCCCATTCTCATAAATAGTCATTTGACCTCCCCTTCATTGCTGATCATCACTTATTATGGGTGAAAAATTTCTCAGATTCCTTCAAATGATACCTATGCTTCCATCAGCTCAAAACTAGGAGACTGCCCAGTGAGTTTGCTTTTTACTATTAGCAATAGTTTAGAAAGGGACCAACAATGGCAGAGAACCCAAATAAAAAACAGAAATGGAAACTAGGTAGACTGATGCAAGAAACAGGAGTTAGAGAGCTATGTATTTTTGCTAAAAGAGCAAAACCAAAATTATCGCATAACAACTCTTTAAAGCACAAACAAATACAAAAGGACTTATTTCATATGTTTTACCAGGGTAAAAGTCAAAAAGAACTCATTAAAAGAAAAATCCCATTAAGAAATAAGAGACTGATGATCAGCAAATAATTCACAACAGTGAGAGATATAAAGCAGGCTGCAAAAAGATCTCCCAAAGGAACCCCATAAGCTGGAACTTTAAAATTAGGCTGAACAACATGTAAGAACACGTACTTCAGAGATCCAACCTGCTCATCTAGGGGATGGGAAGATGCCCTTTCAAGTGTGTTACTTTCTCAGGTTAGTTGGATTTATTTTGCTTCTTTGTGTAATACCTGGAGAGAAGGTCTGAATCAGAAAAGTACCGAGAAGAAAGCCAAGCAGTAAGATCACCAGCATTACTTCAAAGAACACAGAATAGCTCGAGTTAGGTTTTAACAAATAGCTTATTCCGGCATGTTTACATGCTGACTGCTAAACAGAACAAGTAAGGAAAGCACAATCTCTTATTACAGTTACACAGTATGAATTCCTGTCCCTATTAAAAAAAGCTAGAAAACAGTCTAATACCATAAAAACCACCTCCTGACCACAATTCTTAGAGGCCTATAAGCTTCTCTCCAAGAACAACGTGGAACTAGCAGTGATCAGTACTAGTGATCAGTCCCTTAGGGGAATGGTTTTGATGCTCGTTTGCATTCTGCCCTCCTAGGGTGGGGGTATATAAGGCTGGAGTAGGGAGTTATGGCCTCAGTTATTTTAACTCTTTTCTATCCGTAGCATGCTTTTACATATTTTATGTATTGGGTAACACAAGAGAGATGCAAAGGTAAGTTTAAGACATATTCTATAATGTTAACTTTCTACAGCAGTGTTGAAAATACAGCTCTGCTGCTTGAAGTACTAGCTACTCTATCACGTTTTTCAGGAACAGATAGGTGAAATACCTTGCTGTCGATCCAAGCACAAACACAAACAGACTATTCTCAGCCACAAGGTCTCACGCCACTCCTGCAGTAGCACATTGGACAAAAACTCCACGGTAAGGCACGGTGTTTCCTGCTCTTCTGTACTTACAAAGCCTATTTCTCCTAGCTGTAAAACACTGAAAATTCCAAGCCCAAAGGAAGGTGGGGTAAGAAAAGTAAAGTAATGAGCCTTTGTACTGGTCTCTAAAAAGTTCTTCCGTTTCAATCCACCTGTTCCCTTTCAATTTAAATCTGTTTCTTATAGTCCTCTCAGTGCTCATTTTTAGTACTAGAGTTACCTACAAATATTTTATCCTTGTTTTATTACATCCAGATACTGCTGAACGTATCAAGGAACTAATGAAATCTTACCATAAAACAGATTAATACAATAAATTATACTAGGAACTCCACTATAACATCACAGTCACCTTAAATAAATTACTCTCAGCAAATTTTACCAAAATAAACACATTCGTTTTTTCAACTACGGTGGCACCAGTACTGCTGGATTATTTTTTCCCCGTATGCCTCAATTTTTTCCTCCAGACAATGCTGCTCTCAAGCAGCTTTATTTCATGTCTCTCCAATGCTATACCCTCAAATTATTTGTCACAAAACATCTGCTTTGAGTAAACCAATATTTATAGAAAAAAAGATACAATCCTGTTCATTGCATTTGCACAAGCAGGCTAAAAACAACAGGACAAGGAAGTATCAGGTATTTATGACAAACTCTGGAACAAATTCAGAGATTCTGTGAACTACAGTGTCAGTTACACATAGTGACATACACATAATTCAGGGTGAAAAAGACTAGTTGATGTTAAGAAACAAAAAGACAGACTGACACCACCCCCCCCCCCAAAAAAAACAAAACAAACCAAGCACAAAAACAAAAACCAAGCCTGAACGGCTGTTTTATTTCATGATCATACAACAGGCCTGCAATTCAGTTTTCTGGGAAAGCCTGGAAAACTCTGTATTCCAATTCTACATTGCACTGCTGCCTCTATT
Organism: Astur gentilis; assembly: GCF_929443795.1. Classification (NCBI taxonomy): domain Eukaryota; kingdom Metazoa; phylum Chordata; class Aves; order Accipitriformes; family Accipitridae; genus Astur; species Astur gentilis. The sequence continues at coordinate 13,201,318 of NC_064900.1, read as the reverse complement.
TACCATGGCCACTGATACAAACATATCTACAGACTCTCTTAGGAGAGGACTAAGAAGTTTATCTCTGCATTCACGACCACTGTGCAGTAAGCCCAGAGAGCAGGAGAATACTGCAGAAAGTGACAAAGCCCGACTATCACTCAAATGCAAAATTTGTCAGTGTTTGACCTTCAATTGTTTCAAGGTTTTTTTTCTTTTTTATCTGCAAGCTAACTTTCCATTTTTCCACATGCATGCTGCAGTTCCTGAGTACAGTAAATCTCTCTGTTTTTTGGATATATAATATCTTTTAATATCCTGTGCTCTCTTATCACACTGCAGTCCTCCTCTGTAATATATTGTCCATAAATTTTTGAAATGATATAAACTTTAACAGCTATGGATGTGATTGAAATACAATGTTAACTATTTTGCTCCTACAAAAATACTCTATGGAGGTTCATGTTTGTTCCTTACACTTAAGTAACATCTGGGTCATGCAAATTTAGGAACAGCAAGAAAATTATTTTAGTCTCAAACTCCAAGTCATGAAAGACACAACACCAAAGATGATGCTTTTTCTGGTTTCCTCTGATTTATAATATACTGTTACTTGACCAAGAAAGGAGATGCATAAGCATTTTAAGTCAAATACGTATAATTAAAATGCTAAAACTCAAGTATGTGATGTGTCATTGTGACAGCTGATAAATGTATCAGCCATAAACATATCATGTGTGCATGATATACAGATCACATACCACAAATGAAAACTAAAATTAAATATGGTTTTTTGAGGAACCCAAATTGTTACATAATACTGTTTAAAAAATGGTCGGCAATCCTCAATCCTCCATGGTAAAATGCAGTTCTTCCAAAAATGATCCCACTCACCCACTGAAATGTTTAATCTTTGCTACTTTTTTCAGCTTTTTGCTGCAATAGTTCCACCAAATTCAAACACTTGTATTTGCTGAACTGAAACTCTGCCTTCGGTCAATTCCAGCTAAGCTTATACCTACTAATGAAGTGTGATGTCTTTTGAATTTTGTAACCTTTGTTTCATGTCCCCAGCTTCCAGGTACTATAGTATTCCACTCTGGGCAAACCCCCATGGTACACTCCATATAATCTAGACAAACGATCACAATTTGTCACAGAAGCTGAAATACGTGGATTTTGCTGCAAGTTACAATATTGACAGATCCTTGGAGAGGCTGAAGGATATAGCTCACACAAGAAGTTTCAGCAACTGTAGGTCCAATACCCTACTAAATTGAGTTAATGATCCCAGTGAAGCATCCTTGAACAGTGGTTTACTAGTTAATTTTAAACAACAAAAATGCCTACCTGAAGCTCTTTACTGGTAGCCCTATTAAAATTTACTAAATTTACTATTTACAAACACCACCACAATAAAACATTATCTTGTAGTTTAGAAAGTGTCAAACCTTAGTAACAGAAGATTAAAGAACTTCTGCTCAAAATGACATTACAGAAAATCTGAAAATCAACTCCAGGGAGTAAAGCAACAACAGTTACACAAGTTATTTGTCTCCAAATATCAAGACTCTCTATATTTTTGAGACATGCTTAATGATATAGTAAAAATCACAGTTCAAAGTTTAAGAGCTTAGATGAAAACTCCACACCTCAGTAATGTTACTTCTTGTACCATTTGTTTGATTTTAACTCTTATTTTATACTGCAGCAACTAGAACAAATCACCAACAGAAAACAAAACTACTTTCTCATTAAAAGTCATTTTATTCTTATTTATCTTATCAATTCTTATTCACTTTCTCATAGCCCCAAAAAACCTTATATTTTTTACGTGATTTTTTTTTCTGCCAGCCCCTGGTGGGCATTTTCTTTCTTTCTTTTTTTTTTTTTTTTCCCCCACAAAGAAAACATGCTGGTGAGACATATAGCAGCTATGCAATGAACAAATTTTCTCTTGTTATTTATCACTAAATAACACAGACTACTAATTTAATTTCAGAAAACAGCAATACTTCATGTTAACCAAGTATGTGCCTATGCCTTAGAAAAAGGTGGTGGTGGTGGGAAGATGGTTCTTACTTGTAAGAATAATCAAGCCTGTAAAATTAGCCTGACATAAATAAGAATCAAAACAACAGCAAAACTTCAGCAAGTTAGGATTCTAGCTTTTACCACACTTTCACCCACTTAGATTTAGTGACTGGGAAGAAAACGTGATTTCATTAACAATACTTTGAAGTAAGCATTTATTCTGGTTATATAGTGATATAATCACAGCATCTAAGAGCTGTTCCTCTGAAATCAGCACACTAATGCTACAGTAAAAGGTAGGAAAATTGAGACCAGATTTGCACCCAAAGAATTTCCTATTAATATTTAAATCAACAAAGAAAAAAATATCACTAAAACACGCATACACACATATTCAAAACTCTTCACACTCTATAATTATAGCTACTATTGAAATTATGCTGCAGCCCTAGAAAAGCTCATTGCAAATTACCTGTCAGTCACAGGCACAGTCTGTTCTCATTACTTTCATATCATAAATGGATTTACTTTAACAGCACTGGAAGAGTCAATGATGTGAGTTCACAGAATGGTCAGTAAAACTAGTTCCATATACCAACCTTTAGTAAGACCAGAACCTAAATAAGAACCGTTCTGTAGTATACTGAATCAATTCAGATTAGAGCTGACGTCACATGTTGCTAAAAGTTACTGGTGAACAACAGTAATAGTTTCTTCTTTACCCTCAAAAAATATTGAGGTGTATTACTATATCTTACTACTAGAAATTAGGATTTGACTAGGCTTGTGCTATGGAACATCACTTACTGTCTATTAAAATTAAGTTGCCACTATCAGAAATACTATGACTCTAAGGCCTGACAAAATTGATTTTTTTCTCCTCATTGCACACCATATTCCTACGTCTCACATGAAACTGTTATGCAGTCTGAAATGCCCATTATTTCTAGTAAGAAAGTCCAACCATTAAAAGATTTTGTACAATATGTGACTACTTTCCTTTACACTTCTGATAGATACTATTCTGTTTTTTCTATTCCTCTATGAGTGATATTTGAGAGATATTTATATGGCTACTCCCTGCAGCCAGCCCTTAAGGCAGATCTAAATGGATCAGAGGAATACCCTAAAGCTCTGAGCAGTATCTACAACAGTTTCCCTATGCCTACAAGCACCAAGCAGCCAGAGGTAATGTAATGAAAAACTGACATTGAACTGAACGCTGTATTCATGTCTAAATGTTGTTTATATGGCAACTTAAATTCCAAAGTTTATAAAATAAATCATATTTATGTGGTTTGATGACTTTTCAAAGAAGCTATTCAAAACTATTTGGAGCTATTAAATGAAGGCAATAGACCTAAGGGAGATAGATTAGAAAATACAGAGCAAGTAAATTGGTCCAAGATAGAGCAATTTATCACCTAGACTTTAACTCTGCAAACCTGGTGAATCTATTACACATATAGTCACCCAGTAAGTCTTATTTCGTTATGAAGACTTCAGGAGCAAAGCATTTAATGAAGACTTAATTTCTCAAATATAAATTTGGAGAAAAGTGGTCCAGGCCAAATCATCTAATGCCAGTGAAACCAAACCAGTTCCTCAAAACAGTAGGAGAATAAGGTCAGAATTCTCACTTCTCCTTCATATTAATAAAAAAGTAGGAAGTAGAGTAATAAAGAATAACCTTTACTTTAAGAGTGATAAGAAAGCATCAAACTCTGGAAGACAGATTATCACACTGCACATTGTCAATACATTGCAGTACGAGATCAATGACTATCAAGTTAAGATCAATGACTATCAAGTTAATTTCATATACACTCTTGTACCATAAATCATAAATAACTTAATATCAATACAACGATCTGGTCTATAGCCTTCATTTGAATTAAACTGAATTATTTTAATACTTACTGCTTCCTGTAGGAATGGTAAGACTTTTTTGGTTTGTGATTGTTTTTTGTTTAATTTCCAGTAAAATCAAAATCTGATTTCCAAGATTTGACAGTATTTCCCTCAGTTCACATTCACCGCATTTGGCTAGTCTGATATACTAGCACTCTGCTTAGCATTAGAGCTTCTAGTGTAATAAATATTAGTTTATGAAAAAGTATGCATACTCCATGTTCTTTTAGATTAAAATTAGTTCGTATATGCAAAAAACAAACAAACATGTACATGTTTGCATGATGAAAAGATTTGTATGGCAGACTGCAATGACAAAAACCCTTGATCCATGAGATACTTTTGTTGTTTAGTGCCATATAATCCAGATAATTCAATACATAATTTTTAATTGAATGCCATAAACTATAACTACGCTCCCAAAGTTGGGAGGTGGAATGTTACTGTTGTTTTTAAATTACTAGTAACAGCTCATTTTCCAATAGGAAACTCCTAAGAGGAAAGTAGAGCTAACATGTTGGCGTATGGCACCAAGCACCAAAAGATCAGTTGATCAGCAGAAAATACTTCCTAACACCAACATTCTGTCATGAAAATTATTCAAATACTCCACTTCCCTGTTATTGATTTCATCAAATTACTGAAACAAGTAGGACGGTCTTCCTAAAGCCCACCTGTATTTCCAGAACTGGAAATTAAAATGCTGTATTTAGAGCTGCCCTTTGCAAACTGCTAGCAGATGTCAGGACTTTTTGTACTGGCTGCCACTGGGAATTAGCAACTTGGAGAATAGCTTTTTATTTCACACACTACTAGAATGAGGGTATTTACAAACAGCACAAGGACTGTATCTTCTGACATGGACCACTGTCAGGTCCATTTTTGCCAACTGAGAGGCAAAAAAACTGTTCGCAAAAGAAATTCACAAATTCTGAATGTGCTGGCACCTGAGACTCCTGTTGAATGGTAACTGTGATACCTGCTCGTGCTCCCACCCTCACAATAAAGCAAGACTTTATTCCACAGCTGAGAGAGATCCTTCACCAGCTTAGCACATCAGAACCAAACAGAGAAGGAACTAAGTAATAATACATATGAACAAACTCCTCTTCTATGAAATTGGTCTCAAATGCTTGAATCCAAAGTTCTAAATTGGTAAACTGTATTCACAAAAAAATTGACAGAGGAGCCCCTTGCAGATCAAGGTACTGATTATTCCAGAAATTCAAGAACAGAAACTTCACCTCCATTTCTATTCTTGGGGACTAGTTACAAGAAGCAAAGAGGGGAAGGAAAGAGAATACTTATGCCTCCATGATGCAGTCAATTTAATTCAGGTTAAAACCCTAAAATAATACTTTTAATGAAGGAGTACATCATTCTCTCGTGTGTGTGTGTGTGTGTGTATGTATGTACTGCAGATACCCGATAAAGTAAAAATCTGCAGCAGGAACTCCTACAGCACCCAAACATTAGCACCGCTTTTGCAAGTTCCCTAAGAAAGGCAGCTCTCACATCACCAAACTGCACACACACTCTCCCTGCATACTCAGTTCTCACCCTCCCCCTTCTTGTTTATTGCTTCCTATATAAACATGGAGTCCTTTGCCTTTGCTCCCAGCATCCTCTCCTATAAGCCGCATTGATGGAGCAAGAATTTTTCTGAAAATTTGCTGCTGGAAACCTTTGCATGACAAAATATGCAAGCTGACTCAAAAATATCATGTCCATAGAAGTTTGAAACCTTAATAAAGTGAAACATGTAGAAAGATAAATGAAGGGATGAAAAAACACTCCCATCCTGAAGAACCCAAGTTGTCATTTAAAGACGTAAGTAAGTGTGACAACTAGAGCGACATTTACTAAGTTCTGTGACCTGCGGCTGAGGTCTGAATTCATCTTCATACCACTAGAGTTTAGGAACACTCCTACAGGGAGATGCTGTTACTCTTGACAGACAAAAGATGCTACCCATGTGGAAAAGGGAAACATGGTATCTTTCACATTAATAAAATGTTCCATATTTATTCCCTGCATCCACAGAAAAGCCTTGGCATACACAAAACAAGAAACAAATTTTAAAACTGCTTACAGAACCCCAAAATAGCAATTTTCCATCATCAATTGGATTCAATCAATACCTGGCTGGACAGATAGATGTAACACTTGTTATACTGCACATACAACTTCTGTGTCATGTTCTGACATCCAGTCCTTTTACAACTGTGACCATATCATCTTTTTGTCTCTGTCAATCTGGGCAAAAATTTAACTTTCACAATGTATACATGACACTTAATTAACTACTTTCTTTTAGGATTTTCTCTTCAGTGTTCCAGAAACAATCTATCTATGAAACTATAGCTGAAACCACCTGAAAATTAATTCATTAAACAAACTCATTATAAACCAAAACTGCCAAGACTTACTCAGGTCACTGATAACATGTACTGTAAGGCTATGAAATAGAGGCATGTGTGTTTATAAACAGAAAAGGCTGCATACAGTATTTAATGTATGTAACTTTGCACAGTCATCTGTCTTTCAACTACTTTATCAGGCAAGAGTCAGTGTCTACATGGCTATAAAGCCATCTGCATTTGTGTGACCTTCACAGAAAAAAAGATAACAGGGAGCTTCTACTATGTTCATAAAAGTGTAGGCAAAGAACTATTAGAATTTTGCTTTATATTGTAATACTTTTGACCAGGATTATGTATTCATTCTACCCATTAAGGTATTCACTGAACCTTGGAAAAAGAATCCTTCTTTTTTTTTTTTTTTTTTTTTTTTTTTTTTAAAAGATAATTTCCAGCAGCAAACCAGTGTTTTGGAATAGCATAAAGGTCTCATAGTTGGTTTTTTAATTACTCTCTTCATTGAGCAACAAAGAAACTGTTAACAGACTTGAAGATACAGAGCAATGCCAACTGGTTTAAATCCACTGGTAAACTTTTAAAAGCACTGTGTCTTAATGTTAAAAATCAGAGCTGATAGTAAATTTTTACATTATCAACTAAGCAAAATTTTATCTGGACAACACAAGGGTAGTTACGATTTGGGATAGCCATTACTCTACAGGATCCAGCAACTGCTGCCTGCCTACCTTCTGGTCTCCCACCCCTACCCTCCACCACACCATTCTCATCCCACAGCTACTTTACAGGATCAGTAAAAGGATTCAGCAGCTAACCAGAGAATAACACCCCAATGATACAATATGAAACTGCTGACAGCTTCTGACAGAATTAGAGGGCTGCTACGGAAGGAGTCACTGCTCTGAGAGCTGCCAATTGTTCACCTTCACCTTTCGGGATCCCCAAGAGCATGGACAGCCCTTCGGAGAGAAAGGACTATGCTGCCATAGAGGCCACAAGGCATGAAGCAAGCATGGACTCTCTTCTACTAGTTTAACAAACAGCAGGAAAAAATATTTAATTTGTAAGCCATATGGTGCTCTCTCTCAGTTCACAGCCTGCTCATACATAGCTATATATATTCAAGTTAGATTGCATCCTTCATTTTTCTTTTTTCTCCCTCTTTCTGAACGTCCTCTCTTTAGCTGCTCTTCTCCTTAGTTCCATCTCCTTCTGCGCAACATTTGCTGTAGGCGTCTATTACATCATCATCTACTGTTTTCCCCCATATCCCTGCTCCTTTCGGTGTACAAAATGCCAAATGTCACCGAAACAAGTTAATGCTAAACCATTCCCACAGTCAGTTAGCCCAGTATGATCTTCCTTGCATTACTCTTGGTTTACACATTTTTAAAGATTTGTGGACATTGAAACAATTCTTTAATCTAATTTTGGTTTTATGCAAATCCCATGTTAATCAAATTATCCTGGGTTATTTCTAAGATACCTCACTTTTTTTTTTTTCCTAATTGGCCCATTCTCTCTCAGATAATACAATATGTCTTTATTATTCGTTTTGATCTTTTGGCACTCTTACTTTATTATCATTTTAATATTGCCATTAACCATTCCATAACCTTTCCACTTGCCCAATATACTATATATATGTATTGCTCACACCACCCATCAGTGATTGCTTATTGCATTTCTGTATTCATTCTCTCTTCACAGCAAAGGCATTTATAGCCATTTTGAACCAATGATTTCTCTTCAGACACTTATTTCATGTCTGTCCTTTCCAGCCATGACTTTTTCCCACAGAATGTCCAGCACAAAAGATGGTGCCAAAATATAACAGTTTATATTTATTTCAGTTCATCACATTTACAAAACACTACTCATATTTAGGATGACAGAGGTGAAAAAAACCAACCACTATATTAACTAGTCTCTTTGTTATGTTCAGTGCAGGAGCATTACTTGCATGAAGCCATATTTCACTCTTAATTACAATGTAAATCCAACACAATTCCTATGTCTTAAATGGGTTCACAGGTAGGTTAACAACAACTTTAATACACTTTGGTCCCTACAGCTCTGTCCAGCCTTCATTTTGTCCAGAGTGATAGACTTGCTAAGATAAAAGTGATTCTGCCCCCTGCTAAGAATTAAGTTTAAGAAATTTATCAGCGTAACTCTTCTAGACATTCTTTTCATTATTCCTCTACTATTTTTCTACATAAACCTTTTCAACTACCTCACATTGTTAAAAGCATTCAGATAGGAAGTAACTATGTCAGCTAAGGTATTGGTTCTGATGCTCCTTTGCTAGGAAGCAGAGACCTCCTAACATCATCTTGTCATTTGACATATCTAAGATAAAAAGTTTTCTGTCATATATATATTACGAAGCAGTTGGTCACTTCCCACTCACACCTCCAATATATTACTCCTATAACACTTTCTTCTATCTCATTAACAGCAGATATTGCAGAAGTTGTTCCTGCATAATTTTCAAATACTATTAATACTCAATACAAGTTTTTAATAGGATGCAGAATCACTTTTCAGTGGAAAACATAGTGAGCGTGTACAAACAACGCCGAAGTGCTTCCCTCTTAAATGCAGAATCATATGCTTGAGATTTTCTAAAGGATGTTAATTGCTAGGAATGTAAACATTGACTTTCAAACATACATGTATTTCTACGGCTTTTAAAATTCTATTTATGTATTATGCTTCTATGCAGTAGAAGAGAGATGTACATCCTCTATGGGGTCACACCTACCACTTGCCATTGCAACTCATGTACCATCCCTCAGAAGCCCTCCAAAGTCAAAGGAAACTTGCTAGAACAAATAATTCCTATGCATGTGAGAACTAAGGAAGCCTTGCTTCATACAGATTTTTATCTGGTGCTTATCTGATTTTAGGTTTAGGGATGCAGAGCTTTATCTAAATGATTTTCTTGAGTTGGACTTTTATAATGGCTGTCCTCCATGTGGATACTAAGTCTAAGACTAAGTCCTTATTATGTGAAATGTAGGAATTAAGTACATTTAAGACCTATGCTGCCTGGCCCCCTCCAGTCAAATGTGGCTGAAATCAGAGAGACAGTCTTCAAAAGTTATTAGGGATGGATGAAAAATAACAGAATTTATATCAGGATTACAAAAACCTATTGACTTAATAGATCAAGGTAAACATGGCAGGATTCAATTCTGATATTGTAACTGTTTACAATGGTCTTTTTTTTTTTCAATATATATTATCAACATTTTTAGTAATACAGTGTATTATATGTTCCAGTGTACAGCATATATATGTTCCAGAGATGCGTACCAACATCACAGCTGAAGAATGTCCTCACGCTGACCACACACACCTTACAGGATCTTTCAACCTTTGACAGAAGGCTGTCACTAAATCAACTTAAGAATGTTTGTATCCCTAAAGAACAGCTGAGCCATAAGGCAATATAAATGACATTCTTCCAGAATACCCAACTTTGAGAACACACAGACAGTTACTTCTGCACAATCCACAGCAGAGCACTGGAGAAGACCTCCATGTTATTCCCATCCTACAGGGGCTTCAGAAACCTCTGGGCCTGGATCTCAACTATATCCAGCAAACTTCTCCCGTGCAGTTGGTAGAATCTCACTGTAGGTAATGCAGGAGGAAACAACTGGACCAAAGCATTCACTAGCAAGAAACAGAGTCAGGAAGATTGGTCTGTTCCTCCTGTAATGGTGAAGGAGGGAAATTTAGCAGTAAAAAGGTAAGCTGAATGGAATGCTATCACTTGGAGTTTTGTTTTCCTCTTCCCCCCCCCCCCCCCCCTTTATTTTTTGTTTGATTATTTTTTTTTTTTTTTTTTAAAAGGAACAGAAATTATAAACAGACTGTTTCTTGTTCATTTCCTAGGTCTTTCCTGGATGAGTACCTTTTGCTGAATTTGAACAGGCAAATAAAAGGAAAAGAACTTGGAAGGTTTTAATTCAGTATCTATGACTTACAGAAAAATGCAAAAGGAAGATCTGAATCTGTATATTTAAATCAGTTTTTCTAAACAAGGCATAACCAAAGAGGAAAAAGAAAAAAAAAACCAAAAACAACAGTGCCCTAGTTACTAAATGAACTTGATTTCTACACATTGCAAGTGGCCGTGCCAAATCTTGTTTACGTTTGGTCATAGCACTGCCTTTAACTCAACTAGTAAACTAGGTTAAACAAACCTACATCATATTTGACCAGTGTTTGTAAATACCTCTAACATGCACCAGTTAAAATGCATATGGTTTTAAAAAGTTCACTTCCAAACACTTCAGAAACAATTAAATATACATTTTATATTTAACATAAAATAGGATGGCAGACATAATCCTGCAAACTTTTGTATATCAGTCACTGCAACTGTCCAAGGGCATACCTTCAGTTCAGATACCTCCTTGCTCCACTGTTGACTTTGTTTTTAAAATGACATAAACACAAACAGATTACATACTTAATACAGATTATATACTTAATAACAGATTACATTACTCTTTTACACCTTCTACATGGACTCCTGCCATTCTTCAGATTAAAACACAACTCCCAGTCAAGTAAAACTGTATTTTCTTTGCTCAGTCCTCAAAGTCACTACATTTCAACCTATATAACACAAATTGCAGACCTTTCACTTCATGTCTCTATTAATAGTGGTTTAACCAAGGAAATTAGCTCTATGAGTTCAATGCTGCCCTCCACCTTCTAAATCAAGACATTGCACTGGTGCAGTCACATGCAACAACTGAATTTTCAAGATGCAGTATGCCACGTATCTATTAGTTTTCCTAAAATCTTAAGAACACCAACATTCAACACTTACTTTCTATTTCCAAAATGTTCTCCATTCTCTCAGTTTCTGCTTACACCTTATTTACCAATACCTTAAAATAAAATCACAAACTCTTCAGTAGCTCAGAAGTGGGGCAGTCTGTAATCCACCGTCCGCTATAGCACAAGACAGACAATGCCTACCCTTCTCTTAAAACACTATGCAAATTAAACACTTACATTAAGTAGCTTGCTCCAAGATTTGGTAACTGTTGTCTGCCCATCCAATCCCATCCTCTGTGCTTTAAAGCCAATACCTCTGATCAGTCACATGTACTTTGGAGATACCTACAGTTAGTTCCCAGTCTAGAAGAGAATAATAATTCAGGAGTCCTATAGTCCTAGCAAATCAGTCACGTAGCAGAGGGAAAGTTTCCACCTGGGCTGCACATTTATTTTGTGTGCTACTTCACCATCCCTGCCTGTCCTTCATCCACATAGTACTTTTCTACCAAACTTATTAACGTTCAACCCTCTGGATGTTATCAATGTAAGAGGGTGTTCTAATCTGAAAACCATTTACTTCTGAATATATGCTGCTGAATTACAGTGCCATCAGGAGAAGCGCAGCTCAGCTTCTCCTCTAAACATTTCTTCAGGCTAAAGCACTTCTACATAAATGCTCTGCAGTTCAAACATTTATTACCAGGTTTCAGAGTAAAATTAAATTACTGCCATAGATATGTTATGTTTATTAATAAAGTGTCACAAAAATATTAGTGGAAGTTAAACAGGTAACACAAGGATATCAGGGAACATAAACGCTCAAGTTCCAGTAGCAATGTTTGCTTTGCCAGGTTACACATCCCGTAAGTTTGATGGAATGCATTGCACATTATGTATCAAACTACACAGCCAAATGAAAATTAACTTCTGAAGTTCTGGTTAGATTTTAATTTTGCATTAGCATTAAGTGAAAAGTGGAAAAGAGAGAATCGTGTTTGTTTGAACTTCTAGTAAATATTTACACAGAGGTTCATGAAGGCAGAGTTTTGAACAGATGACAAGCACAAATGTCATTGAATCAACCTCTGCAATATGAAGGAAGGAGTCAGTCACAGGGAAGGTAGGAGTTAACCCAAGCTCTCTCCCTCCTGCAAAAGCCAAAGGGTCCTCCCGCCTTTCCTCTGGAACATGAAGGTTGTTGTGACATCTTTATTCCCTACTGTCACATGGGAAAGAAGCTCCAAGTCTTCCAGATGGAAGGCAGCAGGAATAGATCCACAAGCAGTTTAAATCTAGGTTGCTTTCTGCAGATTTCAATCTTGATTCTTCACTCACCCTCATACCTGACAGCTCTCTCCATACAGGCTTTGACTCTTTAATGTCATTCCATTCTACCCAGAGCTCTCATCTTCAGTTCAGCTCCCCTTACTTCCTTAGCCCTCTTTTTTTGTGCCCTACTCACCCCCAAGAAACATGTTTGCCTTTTTTTTTTTTCCCAAAAAAAAAAAAAAAAAAAAAAAAAGAAAACGCTCAAATGCAAAAAGCACTCCTGCTACCGAATCTTAAGCAAATAAAATCTCCCCTTCGGGCAGAAAATACAAGCTTAAAATTTTTCGCTATCACGGAAAAAGCTCTTAAGATTGGAAAAGGCCTTGAAAACATTCAGATTGTGGACAAACATGTCTCCCATTATAAACGCTTCCAGATAACAAGCTAGTATAGGACCAGACTTCTCATTTTTAAGAGCTTTGGAGAAGTAAGCCATACTGTACTGTTACCTTCTCTTTCCAAGAAATCTCAACTCCTCCAGATCCCATTTAGCTTCTACTTGTCAAATCCCTTGGTGGTAAAAGAACCATCAGAAAATATAATGTTGCTTGTGAACTGTTTCTAGACTCAAACACTTGATCAGTTACATAGATAAGGCACCTACAGTCTTACTTCATCACATTCTTGGATTTTTTTCCTGCCATCCTAGTAGAGGTTTTCCACATGTTCATCTCGCCCAGTTCAGGAAGCTAGTTTGGCAATAAGCATGGGATCATACCGAGAAAGATTGCTCAATACCAACACTTATCTTTTAAGCTCATGATGTGAGGAAGCAGGGATTGTTCAATCTTGTACAAAGAAAAACCTAAGGAGTGATCTAATTATAGAGGGCAACAACTTGAAAGGGACTTAACACAATCAAACTCTCCTCACTAGCAGCAGACAGTGTAAGAAGAGAAAACAGCCACAAACTATGTCTTGAGAGATTCAGATTAGGTATCAGGCAGAATTCTGTCCACTAGAAGCGTGTGCAGCACTGAAACAGGCTTCCTGGAAGGGCTGTGGTATCTCTGCCCTCAGAAGCTTCCGAGACTCCGCTATCCAAAACCATAACTGTTGACCTGATACAATGTTAGCAATAGTCCTGCACTGAGCAAGAGATTGGATGGACTAGATGGCCTCCTGGCAACATTTCCAAACCACACTTTATTATTTCTCTGATAATCTACACCTCTAAAACTGAGATACATTTCAGTATCAAACTTTAAAAGAGATTCCAAGTGAAAAGTAGATTCTGATTTATGCCATTCTGCAGCCTGATCCATAACCAACACTAACATTATTCACCTCTCCCATCAGTCATCATTTTGGGGCAACATCAGAACCTGAAACAAGTTAATTCACCACCATTTTTTTGTCAATATCAATGAAGTCCAAACAGGTACTAATTGAAGGACTGGTGGTCAAAATCTACCTGTAATGTTCTAAGATAAACAATTGATAAAGGATACAAACCCTCTAATTCCTACCACTCCCTAGCTTTTCCATACAGAAAGTACTGTATGTGAATGCTGACATCCAATTTAGAAACTAAGCTTCAGTTACTGTAAACAGTGACTGTCCTGTAGATTTAAAAGGTTCACTCTGGGTTTACGTTTTTATTTTTGTTTAAAAACAAGAACATAGCCAGAGCGATTAAATTTTTTTTCCCTGGAGTCTTAACTAAAATCAACTGTCAGGCCCTTGAGGAAGGATGGTGTTGACTGCCCCTACTCGTCTAATGCAACAGCACACAAACCACACAGCAGCACAGCACTCATCCATACGTACGTGAGCTAACAGACAACTAGCAATCATTCCGCATGTCTTAATTACCCTTTGGGGCCTCTAAAAATCCAACAGCTAGAAGTAAAGTTCTGGCCTGAGAGACATCGAGGAACAGTGGTTAGGCAGGGAAAACTAACACGCAGATGCAAGGGCCAAACATCACGGAGTAAAACTCACAGATTTCACCACCGCGTTATGTGTGAGATAGTATCTACACACAGTGCAAAGAGCCCTTAACCCCACCATATCCTTCATCGAGCTCCACCGCTGATTAAAAGCAGAACACAGGCACGGAACACGTGTTTCACCATAACGCCTTCCGCTCCACACCTCGCACACGAGGAACTGAAACACCGGGCGCTTGCTGTGTTCGGGAGCCGGACGGCGTACCTAAAGGGAACCGCAGCACCTGCCTGAAAGGCGGCGGCCAGCCTAACCGTGCGGGAGCCAAGAGGTGCCGGCCGTGAGCCCGTGGCCCGCCGCTGCCCGCGGGGCCGAGTTCCGCGGGCAGGCACCGCCCGCCCCGCCCCGCCCCGGCGGGGGCCGCGCTGAAGGAGCAGCGCCACCTGCCGAGCCGCTCGCGCCGCTCCCGGCGCCGGGACGCGCCGCGGGCACGGCCCCTGGCACGGGCACAGGGCCGGAGCCGGGCCGGCGGGGAAGGGAGGAGCGGGGAGGCCGGGGCCGCTGCGGAGCAAGGCGCGACAGCCGCGCTGGGCTCGCTGAACCCGCGCCTCGCCGTCGCTTTTCAGTAACAGCGGCACCGCTAAAAGTAGGAGGGCCGTAACTGAAGCGCCGAGTATTACCGGAGACACCGTCCCGGCCACCCGCTAGAAGTTTTTAACCCTCCCCCGAGGCGGCCCGCGGCCTCCCGGCAAGGGAGCAAACCCAGCGGAACCCCACCGCCGCCCGGGGGGGGCTCGACCACCGCCTCCCGGCCGGGCTGCGTGGGGAAGCGGTGAGGCGGGCTCAGCCGGCCCGGCGGTACTCCACCTCAGATACACCTCCCGCACGGAGGCGGCGACGCCCGACCGAACCTACCGGCGCCGGGGAAACCTGCCGCGCCCCCTTCACGGCGGCCCCGCGGCCGGCAGGAGGCCCTGAACCCCGCCGGGGTCCCGCTGAGGGCGGGTGGCAGCCTAACGGTCAGCCCTGCGCGGGACCGCCGCCCCAACGGCCTCAGCGCGCGACCCGCAGGCTCTGACAGGGAGGGAGGGAGGGAGGGAAGGAAGGAAGGAAGGAAGGAAGGCAGGAGCTCCCGCACGGGCCTTCTTCGCCCGGCTGTCCCCCGTCCCTCACCTGCCCGCCAGCCGCGGGACCAGGCCTGGCGTTGGCCGCCGCCCCGCCGCCCCCCGCGGCAGGGAAGGGAAGGGACGGGAAAGCGGCCGGGCCGGTCACCGCTCGCCTCCGGGAGCGCAGGCTGCTGCTTCTCGCCGCTTCTCCTTCTCACGTTTCCGAAAGGCTAAGAGGAAGGCTGGGGAAAGCACTCCGGAGAAGGTAAAGGTGTGCGAAGTGAGGAAAAGTTAACTAACGGAATCCTCGGGCTGTTTTCGCAAACAACGCTGAGAGACTGGGGGGGGAAATTAAGCAACACGTGGGTCTCCTGCCTAGGAACTACTGCGTTCTCAGCCCCGCTCTTTCAGCCAGCAAGCCATCATCGGTGCACTTAAACGCCTCCTTTCCAATACCTTTTAAAAGAACAACTCCAAATTGTAGAAAATACTATTCTACACGGACAATCATTTCACACTGAATATTTTCAGAAACCTGGGGGTGGGGGGGGAGAAGAGAAAAAGTATATACCCAGAGTAAATTATCTACCAAAACTATTTAGACCATTAAAAAAAAAAAAATAATCCACAACCACAGCAAAGCTATCAAGCAAAAAAGTTTATAGGCATTTTTAACTGGAGACTGTAGTTACTTTCCTTGTGGTCTTGATGTTGCAAAAAAAGAGTCCTAAAATGGACTGTAGTGTGCCCCCGTGATAAATAACGTTGTATTTCATGACAGTTACTGTATTTATTCTATTCTGGTTTATGCAAATAAATTCAGCACAAAAGAAAATAAAATTATAAAGGAAGCATTTCTTTACAAAGGGAAAAATATCTCATGGCAACCAGGCCATTTGAGAGAACTTCTCACAAATGGCCTGAGTTTATGCTGACAGAAATAATGTTCTGCCCATGAGGAGAATGATGTTGTTTCTAAGCTTTGAAAGTTAAAAAGAAAAATTGGTAGCTGAAGTATCTGCAATTCCAGCTCTAAATAAGATCTTTATTTAACTCTTGGAATAGAAGCCAAACTTGCTTGCTCTTTCTTTCTTTTTTTTTTTATTTGAAACCACAGAAAACTGATACCCAACCTTCAGCAACCTATTACCAGTAAAGTAAAATGACTGATGAGGCTAATGAAATACGAGGGGGGTTCCCTTATTTTTCATTATAAAAAATGGTACAAGGACATTGCACTTATTGTACATTCCGCTTTTTTTGTTGTTGCAATTATTATTTTTTTTAAATAGAAATCTCATAACTTGAAATAACATGGTAAAAAGGCTAGTTTCAAAAGAAAGGGAAAAAAAGGCTTTCTCTCACCCTTAATGATGATCACAGAATAAATTAGCACACTTTTTACTTTATGTCATGTTCAAAGCTGTTTTTAAAATGAACTAAAACACAGTACTGTTATGATCATACTGAATTTTTCAAAGGAAAGCAATACAAGACTACAATTACCAAAACAACACATCTAAAGCGTATCACAGTGCTCTGCATTTTAAAAAGGCGTTTTTTTCTGGTAACAATTCATAAAGAGAGACAGGCATAAATACAATTCTGAAGTAATACACATGACCTCAATTTTTCCCCCATTTGTTTAGTCAACTCCACCTAATTTTTTTTTTTATTTAAACTTCAATTTGAAATGCATCCTTAATGCAAGCAGCTGAAGATAGCGTGCAGATGAAATACAAGTCAAAGTCAGCTAAAGTACACCAAAAGTATATTCTACCCTTGACTACTTGCACGCCACTTCTGAAGACATCAGGAAAGCTTTCATATTATGTTCAGTAAGCAGTACTAAACCATGCTGTCATCAGTTTAACAATATCTTATAATTAAAATAATCATCTGGCATATCTCATAGCTTTATATTGCTAAAATTAATACCTATCATAAAGGGGAAAAAAGTACAGCACAAATAACTTTATTTTTTGACATGTTTAGATTTTGTTTAAAAGCAGCACTGACAGGCTGAAGAAACCATGATTGCATTCTGAAGGCTCTGTGTGTGAACGAACAGTTTTCAATTCAAAAGAGGCAGATTTTTATATGTCCCTCTCCGAAGCAAACTCATCCACTTTACAGTAATAAAAAAAAAAAAAAAATCAAATAGTTTTATTCTAGTAGGAAGAAAACAAAATCTAAGAACGAGAAATAGCACATGCTTGATTACAGAAAATTGGAGGTGAAGGGAAGAACTTATGAAAGCTATAGTAAAAGTGCTCTTAATTTTCTAACACGATCTCTTTCATTATTTTGAAAAAGAGAATAAAATGAAACAGATAAACTTTCAATGCACCCCAAAAGCAAATACCTTAGTGATTAAAAAAGAGTATATTAACCAAAAAACCCCTACTTTCTCAATCAGTCATTCAGTGTAAGACAAAACAAAGTCTGTGATTCACAAGAACAGAATCCCAAGTGGTTCGTTTGACTTTCAATCGCCAAAATAGTCTGCTTGCATTTCAGACCTGATACACAAGTCGTGAAAGGCAGGGTGACAGTAGGAAATCTATGAAGTTGTAAGGACACCAGAGCTCATGCAAAACATAGATAAAACTTGGTTTTAGCAGAATGCATTTTTTTAAGAAGTACTACAGAAATGCCACTGTTAATGAATAGGAAAAAGAAAGTGTATAATAGCATAACATGCCTGTTTTCATTTTGAAAAAAAGTAATTTTTTATTTTACAAAGATACCTTTCAGTTTCAATCTTTTATCTCATACCAATTGTTTGATATCATTTGGTTTACTTTGAAACTGATTTTCACAACCACCAAGTGATTTTGGTAATACTCCCCACTTCAAACACAGTATCGCTTAGAAGTTGACACGGTAAGTTTGGTGTCTCAGACAAAAAATTAATACAGACCAAGATGTCAATCAGTATCAAAAGAAAACTAAAATTAGGTTGTTTCATAAATTTTTGTATTTGTTGGCCAGTTTCAAGTTTTTCTGATGGCTCAGCTGCCCTAAGATTCTGCAGTGGTGTGAAAATAAGAGACATGTAGGAAAGAGAAACTTTGCATGCCCAGCTGAGGGGCAGACTGAAGCATTTCTGACACCAGGAAACCCACTGGCATTAAGGACCTACTGCAAAAGAAACCTTCAATCACAGGACGCAATTAACCACAAGACACAAAGCTGCAGGAAAACAAACCTCATCATTTCCAGTGCTCATGGAAATACTTATTAATCTTGAAAACATCTTCCATATAAACAGAGAAACTTTCCATTCACAGTGGCCTGAATAACTAACTGATTCTTGGATACAGTTTATTTGAGTGCACCTTAATCATAGGCAAAATGTAACTCTGCACAAGTTCTCCTCTACCTTCATCTAGTCACAAGGGATATCCAAGTGCTTATTTAGTCAGACTCTTCTGCAGTCGCTGTTTCCACGATATCCCACAAAACAAGGCCAAAAAGTTTTTACAGTGCCACACATTAGCTGACTATTGAAACCAGAACAAATGCAGCCAGGGAGACTGTCACTGTCACGGGTAGGCAGTAACACAGTTTAATGTGACAAACTACTTTCAGGCTTTTGAAATATAAGAAAGGAGGCTTTTTACTCATCTTCACTTGGATTTTTGGATTCTAACCCGATTTTGGCTGACGGAAACTCTCACTAACCTCAGTCACACATACTCTAGCCCTCCTAGCACAAGACAAACTATTACAGAAGCAGGGAATGTTATCCTTCTCTCCTCTTAATACTTCCAAACCAGTTTCCATTACTGACATGATCAGCTTGCTTAGATCAAATGATCATGGGAGTGACCACCAAGAAAAAGAGAAGTTATCCACACCAGATTTTCAAAGCACTTCAGCGTACAGTTGGCAGTTCAAGTACATGCCCAAAAGTTTAAAGGTACTGAGCACGGCCAGCTCTCAAAGAAGTCAGTTGTTTCTGAAGAAACTCAGGGACCTAGAAAACTGTCACAATCAAAGACAATATCTTTATTTCCCAACCAGTCTTTTAAAATTTTACCCGTAGTTTGCTAACTTTGGTCACATACAGAACATGTTGCAGTTGGAGTTTTTGTTTGGGTTTTTTGGCCTGTTTTGTTGTGGGGTTTTTTTACAATTATCTATTACATGGCAGTAATAAATGCCAGAGCATTCTTTTCTCTAGCTACAAGCAAAACAAGATGTCCTGGTTTCAGCTGGGATAGAGCTAACTGTCTTCCTAGTAGCTGGTACAGTGCTATGTTTTGAGTTCAGCATGCGAAGAATGTTGATAACACACTGATGTTTTCAGTTGTTGCTCGGTATTGTTTAGACTATAGTCAAGGATTTTTCAGCTTCTCATGCCCAGCCAGGGCACAAGAAGTTGGCACAGGACACAACCAAGGCACCTGACCCAAACTGGCCAACGGTGTATTCCATACCATGGGACGTCCCATCTAGTTTAGGAACTGGGAAGTGGGGGGGGGGGGGGGGGGGAGGGGGGCAGGTAATCGCTGCTCAGGGACTGGCTGGGTGTCGGTCGGCGGATGGTGAGCTATTGCCCTGCACATCATTTGTACATTCCAATCCTTTTATTACTACTGTTGTCATTTTATTAGTGTTATCATTATCATTATTAGTTTCTTCTCTTCTGTTCTATTAAACCGTTCTTATCTCAACCCAGGAGTTTTACTTTTTTTCCCAATTTCCTCCCCCATCCCACTGGATGGAGGAAGTGAGTGAGCAGCTGCGTGGTACTTAGTTGCTGGCTGGGGTTAAACCACGACACAAGATAAGCATAATTTCTCTTTTACTTTTCTAGCAACTACATTAAGAAGTGCCCACAACTTTCAAGTCCATAAATATGAGTAATAAACATGTAAAGATCAAGTCACAAGTTGGGTGACTGCAGAACGATGTAGTGCTATTATGTCACAAATTTTATTTTTTTTCCAAACTTCCCAAAGAATGTGAAGCTAGAGTCAAATTAGATACATCTTTCTTACTAAAAAAATGATGCTGAAACCAATACAACTACTTGCATGAATATGCAGAGCGAGATTTAGCCTGTGTTCTTTTTGTCCTGTATGAATTATCTATCACATTTCTATTGTATATTATTAAAGTGACTTGCTTTTTTATCCTCCCAACCCCCACATCTGTGCTGCTGTAATTTATGTGAATTGCAGTTAATGATCACTTGCATTATGCTTAATCAGCATATCAATAATATACTCTGCACAGACTAAGTAGCTCTTCTTTCTTTCCCCTTTAATGAAACCTATAGAAATGGAACTGGTATTTGACTGATTGGCATTACAAAAAGGTTGCCTAGGCAGGTGCTGGAGATGGTAGTACAGGATACAGGCCGTGTGGCTGCTGCCAATCATACTCAAGCATCAGCAAAGCCTGCTATTATATTTTTTAATTCCATTGCCTTGCTATCTAGAGGGGCCAATGTTTTGTACTTAAGGGATTTTAATGAGCTTGACCAGATCAGTGTTACTGACGCCAAGACTGTGGTTGTGTGGGATGGTTCAAGGAGAGATCACATTCTTACAGGGTGATATTATTAACCATGGTCTAAAACACTGCCATTAGAGTGGTTTTATGTGGGACACAAATCTCTGAATACAAATTAGCTATAAATCTTAACATGAATATTCAGGAATTTCTGGAAAGCTGTTATTATATATGCCCAAGTTGAGGCAGACATAAAAGAATAAAGAAGAACCATTGAACGCTGAAAACAACAACCAATTAATTTGGGCCATTTTGCCAGAAATCGATCAATATCATGTATCGATAAAATTATTAACCTAGTAAGAGGTTTATTAAACACTTTGGCTAAACTATTTTTAAAAATTCTGTAAGTCTCCGGCCTCAGTACACTGACATTTATGGCTTCAGAATGAGAACACTGCTGCATGCTGGAGAAGAATTGGCACAACACCAATATTCTCATTTGTGAATCACAGCCTCAAGTGTAGCTCTATTAGCTTTACCTTGTAAATCACCGCTATGCTATTAGCAATCTTTCAATATGATGTGACATCTTTATTATAATGTTTTTCCACTAAAGTTTAAGTTCATATTTTAGTTAGCTCAGAGACAGATGCAGCCATATTTACCAGGTTTAATTAATTGACTATAAATAAAGGGCTGTAAAAAGAAGGCATCTCTTTCACATGATTTCAAGTTGTCATTTTACAGCAAAATGCCAATTCAGATAGGATAAGTGTTGCTATTTCTATACTTTACATTCAGATTTTCAATATGTAAGCTGAAAATTTCACAGTATTTTGAAGGCTATAGTTTAGAGTCTCAGTTCTCTTACAAAAACATTCATAGTACATGATCTACATCAATTTACTGCCATGTGATTTTTTAACTAAGAATTTCATTAACTTGTAAGAACATCAGTACAATTCCATGATTTACTTTGGCTTTGACATCCATGGATAGGATCAGCATGCACAGACACACACAAACGAGTTGTGCTAGATTTACCTGACAAAAACTTGCAGAAGCTAATAAAATTGCTTTGAGAGATCTGGGGACCCTTTTTGGTGTGGTAATGTAGCACATCTGGTTTTCTTACAGCCCCCAAGATACTCTGTATCATTCCCTACCAACTGCTTTAGGCATCCAAGGCAAGAGAGGCACAGCTGCAGGGAGCAGAGCCTCAGATCTGCACAGCTGCAAGACGATGAACAGAGTAGAAGAGTAAAGCAGAGGAGGGCAGGGCAGCTGGGAGAGAAGAAAAAAAAAAGGCTTTGCAAAAAAGAAAAGAAAAATGCAAGTAAAGACAAAAAACCCTGATGAGCTAGAAACTGCTGGAGAGTTCGCTCTTGGACACCCTGTTTATAGAGGTTTCTTGTTGGGAAAAGTCAGCAGGAACAGCCACTAGAAAGAAACGTGAACCCTCTTCCCACTTCTTCCCCATGAGAATGGAACAACTTGTTCAGAGATACAGAGAAAGATCCACGTGTACACTCAAAAAAAAAAAAACCCAAGCCTTAATCCTTAACTACTGCTAAACACCTGCATAACACTTAATATCAACACTTAATAACAACTGAATCCCATACGGCAGACATGCAGAAGTACTGTTACCACTGATCTCTGTAAAACTGATAAAGATGAAGTAACAGCTTGCCCAAAGCCACAGAAGAATCAAAAAGTGGATATTCATGATCCTACAAACAAACCAATGAGCAAATACCTGCCAAAACCGAGAATCAAAATGCAGTTGGTTTGGAAAAAGGACGGTGGCTGGACTCTTAGTTAGCAACTCCTCACCCTTATCAAGACTAGAGTCAACGTTTCCCAAGGACTTAGAAGTGGCAGTGCTCTCTGGCAGACGTTTACTTGTTGGGTAGAAGACACAGGCAGACAGAGACGCATGAAAACTTCTAGGAGTTGTCATCCTAAAGGTAGGAAACCAAAATAAGACTGCCACAGAGGAAACAAAGCACCTTAAGGGTATACACAAGTGATGGGACAGAAAGAAAAGGAGCCACAGGTCTCCGAGTGCCTTTGTTCAGCAAAGGCTTGATGGCACAGCCTTCTCTAAGGGTGAGGGAAGCTCCAGACACCACGGCTTCAGCCTGCCAAGTGTCGGGGGTTTTTTTTGTTCGGGGGACAGAATGCAGGAATGCAAGGGTCTCCTTGCGTATCTGCTCTATGCAACATAGAGAGTAATGGGATGTTCCTACAAAACAAACACACATACACATTCCACAGAGACAAGAAGTTGGGGAGCGACCAGGTGTCAGCACCACTGGACGGCTATGCACTGATTTTAAAGAGACTGGTGGCAAATGCTATTTATAAATGATGGAGTTAGCAAGTTTGAAAGCACAGATGCTCTAAGACTGCACTTCTCCAAATAGAAGGTCTAGTTTCATTAGATCTGGATACAAGGTAAATAAAAAAAAAAGTCCCAACCCTCAAGAACATTATTTAGACATTTCTTTAATAACATTTTAACTCATAAGTAACAATACCTGAACAATTCAGCACAAAAGTTATCAAATAATTACTTACATCACCCACTTCTGTCCACACATTTTTCACGTTCCACTACTTCCATCTGAATAAATTAGCAAGCCATGCTATGAAACAGTCTCATGATATCTTTTAGAAATACACACTGCAATAGAAGAAGGAACAGTACCTAAAGAGGACTATTTTTTTTTGTTCAATGCACCTCTGGCTTTCATTTTCTCCAATAAAAGTGAGCTCTTCCTGGGGATTACACGCATTGCGATGTATATTCTAAAGAGAAGGCACCATAGCTATGTAAGCTATATACTGCAAGTTTAGAGCAGACTATTTTTGAAGCTCCAAAGAACCAGCACTACTGCACAGTGTCCTCTGAAGAGGAAACAATGGTTAAATAGCACATTGGTCTGTAGCAGCACTTTTCCATTTCACAGTCTAGTGAACTCACCCCATGTGATGGGTAGGAGATCCAGCCCAGCTCCCCTTGAATTGTTTTTGAATCCAGCAGATTAACTACAAAAGAAGACAAAATGAAGAGGAATGAGTTTCATTTGCCTCTGTCCAGTTAACCTCAGTTACCCGTACCAAAAGATGTGTTTATTTGGGGACCTTGTGAGCAGTTGATTTGTTCAGGTGGCCTGGCCGTTAGCTACAAAGAAGAAAAAGACAGACAAATGAAAAGGATTGTCTTGTTTATCTTAAAACATAGTATGAACAGCAGACGGGGAACTTTTCAAAACAAAAAAGTGACAACAAACAATGGATTGCTGGCCAAATTAATTACAGCAGGGGGTGGGAACAGCGCGCTTCTATCAGCTGCACAAACTACAGCGTTTTCCCCTTGGACGCCTGAAATTTGGGTCAATGCATCCAACTACATAGGTGAGATCTGACTATTTTAATCATTATTTGATTAAAGGCCTGTATTTGGCATATATAATTTTCTCAGAATAGAGGAATAAATAATGAATGCTGATTAAAGTCTTTCCTGCAGTTCTTTCTTCCTTCTGATTCAATTTGTTCTCAAATTCTCTTGCAGTAGTGTTTTCTACATGTCATGTGTAACACGTTAGCTACAAAAGTAATTATTTACAATGTTACAAGTTCAGACAAACCTACTTTCAAAGAGGGCCATCAATTCATCACTAATCTTGCTGTTATCTTTTTTTTGAGGCATGCAACAATTTTCAGAGTAAGAAGGAAGATTTTGTTTGTAAACAGTCTGATACAGACATTTTCCACTCACTAAAATCACAGTGTTTTTATACCCATTTTAAAACATGTACAGGTACTTTGAATGAATAAATAAATAAATACAAACAAATTAAAGGATATTCTTCTTTGGTGTTTACTTATTTCGTTTTTACAAGCACAAAAATAAATTCTGTTTTTTACCCTGGCCATATAGTCTCCAAGTGCTTAATCACAATTTCCTAACTAACCATTTCTTCATTAACATGAAGTGGAACAGGTGAATAAATACAAAGTATCATACAAAAAAAAAGGCTCTATATAAACACAAACCAATTAAGTATTAGTACACTACATGACAACGTTGTTCACAACTGCACTAATCTGTGCCCCTTAAATATTTATTATCTGCAATTTGGGCTTACTTTCGCTGTCTGTCATCCCGCCCCCCGCCCCCCTCCTTTTTCTTTTTCTTGAATATGGAAATTACTGACAATGAGAAAAGAAATAAATCCCATCGTATGCAAGGGAATTTTAATATGCGAGAATGATGGATCTATTAGAGGTGGCCACTGTAGCAGTCTGAGAAGCTTCAGCTTCTATTCGTAAGCCTGAAGAGTTGTCACTGCTCCCAGAACCAGATGGTCTGGCTATTGGAGCTCAGAGAAAATAAAAGAGTAGGACTAGGAAGGGAAAAAATGAGGAAAATCATCTATGAATCTGCTGAGTTAAGCTATTTTTATTATTTCATCCTCCTCCTTTTAATTGCTGGTTAATTTTGGAGATCACTTAAAAAAGAGCGCTATGAAGGCATTATTTTTCCTGCTATTGGGATGTACAGGAGGACACACAGTAGGGAAAAAACAGGTGTACAGTATTAGAAATAACACCATCTTACAACCAACCATAAATATACACATTTGTCTACATTTGTATGGACATGCATTTCTGGTGTGTGTGTACATATGCAGTGCTGTACTACTATGAATCAGCTGCTCTTCCATCTATATGAGGAAAAATGTTTCCCCCTACGGTTATACACCCCTTTAAAAGAAAACAACGGTATTTTGAATTTTTACCTACATCAATAAACAAAATATCTTCACTAATCTTAGAGAAAGCACATAATCCAGTATTATATATTTCTTAGGTCTGAATTTATCAATAATTAAATTCTCAATCACCTACACAAAGAAAAATCAGTCCTTTATTGAGTGCATAGGGCCCTAGGCAGACTACTCTGAAGCAAGGTTTGCATCTATAAAAAGGAAACGCTAATAAAAATTCAAAAGGAAAAAGCGCACTTCTTGCTTTTGTGACTACAAATTCCCCCAGATTATGGATCTCCTGGGATAAGACAGGTATGTTTGATGTGCATCTGCAATACATGGTGGTGAAGGAAGTATGACTTCTGAGGTAAATTACTTGGCAATAAGTTGCTAAGGCAAATCACTCAGGAGTAAACTTCAGTAATACATTTATTCTTTAAAAATGAGCTTCTTGAAAACATGATTGCAGCCACTCCGAAATTTATGAATTCAATCCAAATTCATCAGAATCCTCTGGAAAAAATAAACAGGCAGTAGACTCACAACCTGGTGGTATTTTCCCTCTCCGGACTTGCCAAGCAACCTAGCAGTTACAGCACGTCCTCAAGGTGCAGAAGATGAGCATTCAGCATCACTGTCCATATCTCTCTATGCCACCTCCATCACGGTCAACTCCCTACTGCCTGCCTATCTCAGAGCAGATTTACCAGGTTACCGGCACTCACAGGCATTATGACAGGGCCACGGGGCGCAATTCAACACTCAGTGCAAGCCACGTTGCCCACGACAGGTAGATGCCTCAGCCATGGAGCAGTTTGTGTTGCAATACATCGGGATCAAATCTACAATAGCAAGAGTATTTTTTCAGCTTCTCCTTCATTCCACCTTCCTTATCTCCTCCAAACTGGCACCGCTAGGCAAACTACTTTTCCATGCTCATACATGTTTCACTACATTTTAGAAATCCTTAGAAGGGAGGTTTTCACACCACTACAGTAGGCTTCTAGTTTGGATGCAAGTCAGAGAACAGAAGTAGATGCAAGTAGGTACCGAAAAAGAGTGGTATAAATGCTCCCATTACTGGGGGGGGGTGGGGGGGGGGGATGGGACACAGGACACGGGCAAAGGGAAGCAAAGCAAAGCAAAGCTATATTCCAGGCCTGTAACTTCATTAACAAGTAGGTTTGTGCTAAACATATTTATAAGCTTTCATACTGCACAATCTTCAAATTCCTCCACTTTCATTTGTGCAAGAAGGAACAAAGCTTGTCGTCTCAAGTAACTATTTAATATCTAGCAGAATAAGATCAGAAAACCTTAAGTTCCTTCACCTATCTAGCCACATGGTCTTCAATGTTTATAAAGATCACTCATTCATGGGGGTTTTTTGTTTGGTTTGGGGTTTTTTTTTCTTTTTTTGTGAAATGCCAAGTGAAAAACTAGGGGAAGGAAAAAATACCCAAAGAAAGAAAACATAATTATACTGACGCCCTAGATAACCGTCACTTTGCCTGGATGTCTTTATCGTTTGTCTAGTAAGAATTATATTACAGGCAAGCAGAAACACAGAGCAGACTGCCTGAGTGCTGAAATTGTTTAGAATCCAGCTACAATTCATACCTACAATACTTTTTCCCTATTAAAAATTTTGGAAAAAAAATACTTTTCACCAAAAGTGCACTGTTCTTTAATAGTATCCAAAATGCAAAACATATTTCCTTTCAGGTAGTCACCTGAAAAAAAACCCACCTCCCTCTCCTTGAAAAAAGCTTCTGTGACACTCATTTTCCCTGTGACTTCAAGAGGGAGCTGTACCCCTCAACAGAGAGCAAACAATTAAGATGGAACTTACAGGCTGCAGCGATCATGGTCCCTAGACAAAAATGATAGGGAAGGGCAGCGTTATAATTTGTCATTGTATGTCCTAACAGTACGTATTAATCTGGAAATTGAAGGAGAAAAAAAGCATTTCCCTACGCTAAGACTGAAGAAATACATAAAGAATGGATTCAATATTCATTGTCTGAATTTTTTTTGCATGGATTTGTATGGTTAGGTAAAAAGTAAAAAAGTAAAACTTTACACAAGCGCTTGATTCATACAATGACTCATTTCAACTTTTTTCCAACCCTGATATATCCTCTAGTGTAACAAACAGCAATACTTGGTTTCACGAAACTGACCTGACCAATTCATGAAGTGTATCATGAAGACATATTCAGTCAGATCAGCAGCAGCAGGCATATATCAGTGTGACCCTTGCATTTTTCCACATACGATTAAAGTTAAATGAAAGCCAATGTTTAGATGTACTACAAATGCCCATAGTGACGTCTTTAGTAGATGAGAGAAGGAACTGCAGAGAAGAGAGTTCTAACCTCTCTCGGGGCACTGTCTTGTGCAAGGTGTGCACCTCTAGCCACACTAGCATGAAGGGAACTGAACGACTCAAGACAAAAACAAAAAAAAGAGGTCAAGCTACTTTGTGTGGCAATACATTTTCTTTCGTCGCAAGTGTAACAACCAAGTGCTCTAAAGCAAGTGGCCCAGTGAAGAGTACAGCTGAGCAAGCAATCGTAACTGCAGGTCAGATATGGTCCTAACTTCAGAGGCTGATTACCCACAGCTCTCGTGTTCTTAATTGAGGTATTGGAGAACAGAAGAGGAAGGGTTAGCATATTATATCCCAAAAATACAGCCAGTAACTCTTCCTCCTTCCTATTACGTCTTTCCAGAAGAGAGCAAAGAGGTAGTTTTACAAGTCAGGCCACACGAAAGAGAATCAGAATTTCCAGGCTCTTTCTGAAGCTTATGTGTTTCTCACACAACTCATTTGCTCTCCTTGTATCTCGTTCTCCTGCAGAACTGTGTGAGTATCATTCAGCTAGCTCTTACAGAAATCCCTGAGGTTGACCAGCCGGTTACTAAGGGCAACTCTTAAACTAGCTGAACAGTTTTGTTCCTATTGACAATTCCTTCCTACAAAATGCCTTGAAAAGGATCACTGGTTATGCTAAGGAGACACAGAGGAGTTCTCATAAAACAACTTCAAATAAATAAATAAATCAAGTGCTGTCTAATAATCTCACTCTCCTGCACCGGTTCCCATCATCTAATTAACTTGCTTTAAAACTAGTGGTAAGTACAAGGGAGAATTTACTGGTATTAAAATACCGCAGTGCTATAGAAATTGAGCAACCATCACGTCTGGCTATGAAAATCAGTGACTTGGTCCCTCCATACAACAGCCTTGCTCACCATACTGTACACTGTAGCTATTTCTGCCAAGTGGCAGCATACTGGCAAAACGCCGACTGAGAACATGTTCTCTTTTTAGAAGCTCTCTCCTGCCTGACTCCTCTGGCCCCTCCCTGTTCACAACTGCAAGAGAAAGCACTATTCGTTCCCTCAATATGCATTTCTGCCTAGGGGGTAAAGATGAATCTCTTTCCAGCCACTGAAGCAGGGACATGGATGTGAAATGCAAAGCTCGCTCCCTCTCCTTTTCGTGGCGTCAGGCAGAAGACGAATGAAGGCTTGGGTGGAATTTGACACATGGCCCTGCTCACGCTACCAGAAACCACTTCCAGTTTGAGAGCGATGGTAGAGGGCCTGCCAAGCGGCTCACTAAGAGCAGGTTTCATCAGGAGTAATGTCAGTGAAAGAGAACTTTAAAACTAACAAGATACCTCAATCTAGTCTGAAAGCAGCAGCATTTCCAGTAACACGTGGAGTAACAACCGCTACCGTGGACTGAACACAGCGTAAATGCCTCCCACAGTAGAAAATAAACAAACGTTATGCCAGGTAGAACTATCCCGAGATCCCCCTCAAGACCTAAGAGACTGGGAGGAAAGCCTGCTAGGAGGCAACTTGCAATATCTAAAGAAGAACCTACAAACAACTTCACCACTGGAAAGCATTTCCAAATCATATTCTTTACAAAGAATATACAGAGCAATAGCTAATGAGGTAAATTATATAATTTTTTTCAAGTAATTAACATGTCCAATTAAAAGTTAAAAAACAAAACAAAACAAAAAAACAAAGAGAAAGGAAACCATCACTGCTTTGTCTTTTCCTGTTTGGCATCAAACTGTCAGTTTAGAAATATACTAGTTAGTTATTAAAAAAAAACACCAACAAATGGGGAAAATCAAATTTGCTATGCAACCAAAAAAAAAAAAAAAAAATGGTGAATGCTCATAATTGAAATGTGTCATATAATCCTGAGCAGCAAAGAAAATACTTTGTTGCAAGAAGTGAGCCAGAACTTGGTTTCAGGGTGGGACAGAGCGGAGTCAGCGCAAACCCTGACGTACATTTTTAGAATGGTGTCGGCCTCTTCCTGCCCAAAGGGAGCTGCACCTGGATTTTCATCCACCTATGAGTACAGATCTGAGTCTTCTCAACTCTCCGTTCCCCCAGCAGTGGTGAAAGTGACGTAAGAGCGGCAGCAGATCAGTTTTGTGTCTTTGCTTTATTCTGAGGCTAGAAGCAACATCTCCAGCCAGACAGGCTGGGCCCAGGCAAGGCCAAAGTTGCACCTTGGTGCGTTCCCCAGAATTGCCAACTAGGATCAGACATCACGCTGATGTTGCTGAAATCACAAGGAAGTTTGCTAAGGTAGACTGTGAAATCTTTTGGAAGGGACAACAAATAAATAAATAAGTAAAATCAGTAGATAAGAAACCACTCCATGAAGCAACGCTAATGAATGCAATACTCTCTTCGTGGAAGGGTGTCCAACAGTGAAGCCTGGTTTTAAGCAGCAGAGACATGGGGCCTGATTTCCTGCTCATCCATCAACGAAAATCAAGTCTTCTGTGATTTTACGGTCCCGTATTTCCCCTCAAACGTTGTAGTGAAGATGTTGTTATTGTTCAGAAGTAAATGACCTTAGCGTAAGAGAGTTCTTCTAGGTCCCCATCTACCAGCTCTGCTTTTACAGCTTTATCTCCCTTGGGCCTGGGATACCCTAGGAATCAAAGTGACATTAAACTACACAGAGTAAAGTCTCCTAAAAACAGCCAATAGGACATACTTTGTAACGCATACCCAACGCAAGTGCCAACAAAGTTTGGCCCATTTACTACACAACTGTTCTCCAAATGCAAGATTTCTCACAGTGAGATTTCTGCTACAGCTCAAAGCCAGACTACAGTCCTTCGAGAGGCACAACCCTGTGAGGTCTGCACTTTCAACCCTTCTTGCCTGTGCCATTATACTGTACAATACAAATATGACTTTGTGCAGAACATTCCAAATTTGGCAACTGTCATGTGCAATCTGTGACTAAATTGCTGACTGAAGAACTCCACCAGGGTGGGGAGCAAGCAATGAACAAACAAGAGAAAACCAAAATGAATTAAAAAACAGTTGCTCCAATACTGAACACGGGAATCTTCACAAAAGAAGACTGGACAGCCCAAGCCTCCGTTATTTTCATTTAAATGTTCAGTAAATAACTGTTTCCAAAATCAAGAGATTGTGTTACAAATCTCAGGTGAAAAGACAAAAGACTAGCAACACGTGTCAAGTTACCTATAGATTATGGCTTCCATAGAACATAGAAGGTTCCTACATCAACTTGGATTATTTGGCAAATTCTGCTTTTATGGCAGTTGCCCTCAGCTTTTGAAGAGGAAGAGTTTCATTTTCCCCCCAGATTTTTATCCTTCTCATCAAACACACTCCCCAAGAGCGTCTGAGGCCAGATTTAGATACCTCAGTATTTCCTATAGCTGAATACTGAAGCAGCCAAAGCAGGAACCTTACTGCAAGTTTCTCTCAAAAGGCTGCCACGAAGGAGAGAACGCAGGACGGCGATGAGCAATGCAGGAATTCCTATAAATAAAAGCCCAGATTGTAAACTGCAAAGCCAGAGCCGATCGGGGCGGGACACAGCAGCCCTCTCCCTGCTCGCTGCACACAGCATGAATTTCGACCCGGCCAGGGATCTGCAGTCCTCCCGTACCCCCTTCACAGTGGCTCAGACCGTGCTCGGCAGCAGCCACGGCCCTCTCTGCACCTCAGCCCAGCCAGCCTGGCTTTCATCACCTGCACTTGATGCCAAGTAGAAGCTCTCCAGCAGCCTTCCTCCTTTCGCTACGTACGGAGCCCGCGTGCGGAAAAGGGACAACGCTATCCTGAGTCTCCTGAACAGACAGGACAACGACAATTGGGTCCAAAACCAAAAGCTTCGCATGAGAGGTTTCAAAAAACTGCAGAACTGTACTGTTCCTTAGCAGACAAAACTGAAGCTGATTTCGAAGTGGAGCAGAAAACAAGTAACCATTTTGTTGCTAGAAATCTTAGGAGTGTTCACATAACACCAAAAGCCGTTCCCCCCAACCTATTGCGGAGGGACTCCAAGCAATAGCTAAGGAGAGGCAGCATATGTAAAGCTTTCACCTTACCCTCTCGTCAATCTGTATCGCGTCTACGCAGGTGTGCAGGCACACTCAGACCTCCTACCTTAGTACCTTGCAGAAGTTCTTTCGGCTACTGTAAAGAGAAAACAAAGACAAGCCGTTTCTGCACCGATGACGACATATGAACTAGCAGCTCTTTTTGTAGGAGCGAGGTGACAAATCTGCACGCTGCTTTTTCTCAGAGTACCTGTCTGGGTTGTGTTGACAACCGCCCATCCATTCTCATGGATGAACACAGACAAAACGGATCTTATTTCTTTTTTATTAGTTTGAAACATGAGAGTTCTCTTGATATTGTTAAAGTGGCGTAAAGCTCAATTTCCAACTATGCAAAAACATATGACTGGTGGGCTGGAATGCAGTGTTTATCAAAGGGGCCTAATAAGGTTTCAGTTTTATTATGCTATTTCCTGTAAGTTGATATGTCCCAGTTCTTTTCATTAACACAAGAATATAAAAATTAAAAATGGATTAACCTAATGGGTTCCAAATTACTGTGTCGCTTTCACTTCTTTGCACTCTTTTTTTTTTTTAAAACAGTTCCAATTGGTCCTTTTCTAGTACCTCCCACAAAAGGCATAAACCCTTAGATACCTGGATTGCTGATCAGCTGAACTCACGTTCAAATCCAAATCCTCCAAAGCTCATTCTACTCTACTAGTATAGTATTAAATCTGACATCAGTAAAGCACCACGTTACGCACGTAAATGCAAAATGGGGACCACTGTTTTAAAAGGGAGTTTAACTTTCAAAACCCAAGTTTGCCTTTCTCACGAAAGAAAAAAAAAAAAAAAAATTATACCAGAAACTAAGGATGAGATTCAGTTACCTAAGCCCAGCCACTCCGTGCCTCTCACCAGCCCAGAATAGAAGTGGTCTCTCGCAGGATGTGTCAGATTTGCCAGTCCTGTTGGGTGCCCAAATCCTGAGGCACATAAAATGGCACCATATGCCTATGTCTAGCCAAAACTCAACAGCAAACATTACTCAATTAATTTTAATAAGCTCTAAAGCACTTCTCAAAAGGGCTTAAGCACACTGCACAACTATGTCTTTTTACTTCTGCATTCCTCCTCTCTTGGGAAAAAAATAATATTCAGTATTCACTAGTTTTGCAGAATTGAGCTCTCTGAAGATCTCTTAGAGTTGTGGTCTACCAGAGTGTCACAAAGATCCCCCCTGGGACAGCTTCTAGCACCTTAAAGGGGAGAAAAAATGTTGGAACATAGTGTTGATGTTCACTTAAGGTAAATTGAGAATTCAACACCTAGTGTGACATGCTCAGTTTCTAGAATTCTAGACACCAAAAAGCATGAAAACACACCTGGGAACATGCAGCACCCATGACTAAAAGTTCTTAAGTTCCCACAAACTTTACTGCAGTTCAAACATATTCAAGGTCCTGAAATCACCAAAAAATCACAGCAAGTAATCAATACTCCTTTGAGGACAGAAATTTTTGAGACGGGGACCAGAGCATAAGTCCAGCAAATGACCATTCATTTGTTAAGAAGGCTGTGATACCCCCCAAGTGAATCAGCTGGCAGCATGCCACAACTCAGAAAAAAAATGTTGCTTTTAAGAAATTCCTCGCATAGGGCACAGAAAAATAAAACCCTTGCAAGTGAAGTTGGGTTTAGTTGTGGGCTTTTTTTTTTTCCCCCTTTTTTTTTTTTTTTTTTTAAGTTTGAAACACGGAAGTTAAGACTTGTAAAAAAATTTCTGAGAATCCTGAAGTACTGCATTTGGAAAGCCACCTACTCAGGTGTGCCCTGACAGAGTTTTGTCAAGCTTTTCTTCTCTGCTTCTATGGATCAAGGGCTCCAGCTTGCACAGGCTATGAAATGCTTGGGTCCTTACACAGCTACTCCACAGATAAAATAAACCCACAGAGCAAATGACTAAACATCTTGGTGCAAATTGGGGGAGTAAAATGCCAATAGCATAAGAAATCTCCTCAAATGTCATGTTGAGAAAATCAAGATGCTAAAACCAGTTTTATTTTCCAATACAGTGATGTCACCAACATGATATTTTCATTGTTTGCCAGGTTAACAGAATTTATGGAGGTAATTAATGCAGAACATGTGTGCTGAGCTATCCATATGAAAAATGGAATTGCCCCTGACTTCATTTGCTGCCTTTGCAACCAAAACCCCGCTAACATCTTTTTTCAGTATTTCCATATGTGAGAAATACAAATATTTATAACAAAGGTAAATGCCTAAATGACTGTTCTATTCCCATCTACCCACAAGACAGTTTTTCAGACCCCTGTCTTCTGCTTATTCCTCTACTTCCATTACCTTCCCACAAATGGTTCCAGTTTCTATTATGTTCCACAAACTATGTTCCTCACGCCTCTTCTCCAGAATCGCTTTCTTTGGTTACCATTGACGACTTCTGCTTTGATTTCTTGAACACCCTCTGTCCAGCTTTAACCCAGCTTTCGGGATCAACACAACCAACTAACTATGGAAAAAGCAATGCCATTAAACGTATAATTCTTCTCCTCTGTCTTTTTTTTTCTGGGCATCTACAAGATCAAAGCATCCCCCTTCTGGTAAACAGCATTTAATAAGAAGGAATGGACACGCGGTCCTCCCAATCACTGAGGAAGGAAAAGAAAAGACGATCTTTGCCTTCTACTCTTTATGGCTGAATGTGGATTTATGGGAAGGAAGAGAGAGAAGAAAAAGCACAGGCATGAGAGAAAAGCCTGCAGGGCAGCGTGGGTGGGCACGCTGGGAATGAAAGAGACTGCTGAGGTTTCCCTATGGTTGGGTCATCTCTAGATGGTTTGGGTGAGCACTGTGGATTTTCCATAGCTGTAACCACGTTCTCCAGGCAAACTAAACTCTCAACCATTGCTAGGACATTTGCTCTCCGAGGTAAATCATATGTGGGAGAGAAGTTTTTGCAGGATAAGGCTCTTAACCATCTCAGAACCTGTTTTGATAGAAATGCCTTAAAGTGGGTGTTCCCCACAGCTGGTCATGAACATTAAGGCTGGACAGACACAACTTGCTTTTCTTTCTTTCTTTTTTTTTAAAAAAAAAAAAAGAAAGCACTGTTACAGAAGGATTGAATAGAATGGTAAAAATGCCTCTAGCCTGTCTTAACTGCAGCCTCTGTTGAAATTTACCACTGGTAAATCATAGTCATGAAGCTTACTAATGTAAACAAAGCTTCGACTTTCAGGGAGGCAAGGAATTTCTTAATTTGTGCTTTGCTCAGTGTTCAGATCACTGTCAGCACTAAATTCTGGGTTCCTAACACTGTCATTAATCGGAGAAAGTCTGGATTTTGGTCTGATTTTTCTGAGATTCAGGTCCAACTTTCACTTCATCTCTGCCTACCTATCCTCTTCTTTTAATCCTTCTCTCGTCCTCCAAAGGAGATCTCTCAAAAAGCCTTGCCTCTCAAAAAATCAAGCAGTGCAAAAACTCTCTAGCTGCCTTCTAGCTTCTCAACAACTAAATCCAGAAACCCAATGTCACTCGTTGCTATTTGTTACTGCACAAAGTTTGTGGGAAGCCTACCGTGGACCAAAACATATATTTGTGCTTTACTTATTATTTATTTAAATGGTAGCCCATCACTCTGGATTTTCTACAAACCCCTCTTTTCTTGGGCACCAATGCAAAAGTTTTAGCTTTTAATTATTGTCCTCTTACGTGAGGCAGCTATGGTTTAGCATGTTTTTTAATTTTTTTATTTTTTTTTAAAAGGGGACCAATGCAGTGCAAACCTTTCCATCCAAATATAGATACAAAGATGGTATGAGAAACCATCTGGAAATAAAAAAAAAAGCACCGTTCCCACACCTTATTACACTAAACTGCCCTGACTGAACCTTAACATTCATCCTATTGTTCACTTAATTGCTAGCAAGTTTCAACCACTGTTCGTTTGGTGTGTTATTCTTCTTTCATCAATATTTTTCCAGCAGATTAATGGGATTTTCCTGCATATTTTGCCTGAAACAGCAGGACACAGTAGTTTAATGAAAAAAAAAAAAAAAAAAAAAAAAAAAGGAGCATGGCACTAATGTTTCTGCTTACAGTGTGTCTGGTTTAATATTAATAACATCTCTGCAAATTTAAGGCTGTACATGCTGGTGTTTCATTCAGGCTACCCACCACTCTCACAGACTGGAACTTGATTGTCACCATCCCAAGATGTCTTTCAGGCAGGACTATCTTTATTTCTTTCATTCATTCACTGCAGAAATTTAAAAGGAATCTTCAGTCCAAGAGAGTGAATTTTTATCTTACATGAGTTTCACACTGCAAAATTAATACTTGTGCTGGGATTTATCAAGCGCCTAAGAAACTAAGAAGCACAAGACTACCGGTGGGGAACACAATCCTAACCCAGCAAATTACTACCATGTTCTGTTTCCAAAATTACACCACTGGGAGTTCATATCTAATCTTCTGAATTAAACTGTTTTCTTTTAAGTTTTGGTTCTTGTTTAGAACAGTTTAGGTATATATATATAAAAAAAAAGCTACTGCTCTGAAGCATTTATGGAAATAAGAAGGGCTACATCACTGCAGTGCAGTTTTAGCAAAATGTATCACTTAACAGTAGTCACATGCATTTGTAAACAAAAATTCTTCCATTTCACTATATTCTTATTGCAAGTCATTTCCTCCTCATAAATTTATTTTCAACAATTTTCAACAATGCTTCAACAAATTGAACAATGCATTTTCATAAGAAAGGAAACACTTGGAAAAAAAAAAAAATTTACAATCCCTACATCCCACTCCAGAAAAACAACTCTTCAAATCCTGGAATTATCTTTTAGAAAGGCGATGGGTTAGTGAGAGCCCTCTGCCCCACCTCTGAACAAGTCCAGTCAATTTTGCATCTTAGGGTATCAAAATTACCTTTCTGTATTTTAATACCAGCTCCACTGAGTAGAGCTTTGAACTTTAACAAAAGTAAGGACATGATTGTATCTCCAGCTATTTTTTTATATTTTTTTTTTTAACAGAAAAATCAAACAGCAGCTACAAAGCAGTGGTACCTACAGGAATTACAGGTACCTTATGGAACTAACTCAGGCTCTGTGTAAAAATCTACAAACAGTACTGTTGTATTCGGTAACAGCTCTGTAGTGACCCTCACTGGTGATAAAACCCAGAGCTCAGAAAACAAGAAAATGAACACCTGCATCCGTATTTCTAAACTTTCATCAAGTGGGGATTACAAGAACAAGAGCCATTACATACACTCCTAGAGGAAAAGTTACAAGTTCTCAAACAGAATCAAAAGAAAGTATACTAATAGCAATTTCCTTAACTCCAGCAGATAATAAAAATAAATTAAAACTAATTTGTACCTCTTCCCAGATGGGAATGAAAAATTTAAGTTCAATCAGAATGCGCTCCTGATTTGCAAAGATTTCATGTGAACAACTGTTGAACTTAGTGTGTCTATTATCTGTTTAATGCTTTCCCTTCTGGTAGTGCCTCTGAAGCCTAATTTCCTGAGGCTGAGAGTACAGAAGAGTTCTAACCCGTTTCTATGCCCTGACTGCTTCGTTGGGTAGCAAATATGTTGTATCCAAATCAACTGCAATAAGAATTAATTGCTGCGTCCAATTTGGACATCTTTGTATTTCAAGCATCTGCTTTAAGTTTGCTATAGACAGTGTAGTGATTTTTCTTTTTAATACACCATGCTGAAATCAGCAGTAAGTCAAGACAAACTTCAGTGACAAACAGAAAAGAAAATAAATTATTCCATGTGTTACAGCCTGCTATCAAAAACGTTGACAGAAAATGAGGGATTTACCCAAGTTACTTCTCCTGTTGCACAGGATTTTAAAAACATCATGGTGCCAGTTTTAAAGCATGTCCATTATTTGTCTAATCACACAGCTCAGGATTAAGCACAGAAGCTTTGAATAAGATACAGCTGTATGAAAAACAGCCCTCTAGACCCCCATGACTTTGAGCTTTCCGAAATTAAATTTTAAAAGGTATCGCATTAAGATTTCTAAACCTACTTTTAACTTCTTTTGCAGATAAACACTCCAAAGCAAGCTAGAGGCACCAGCAGGAATTGTGTCATGATAAATGAAGACTTATCCTGACCTAATGATACCTGACATACAGGGAGGCGAGATTTGTAAAAGGCATTTCCCCGTGCAATCCCTTTTGATTCTACTGAAAAGTTCCCAGTATTGCCAGCCTTTCCCAAAATTACACGCGAAACTTGGGCAGGCATTTTGCTCCATGTGCAAACACCGCGTTTTTCAAAACCACACCAAGGGGTGTCATTACTACAAAGGCACAGTCAGTCATCTTCAGTGACTTTTAAGTGTTAACAAGAGACGAGCCCAGATAAAAAGAGTCATTTAATTGCGCAGTTACGCAAAGTTCTGAGGTAGTAATCGATGCATAAAAGATGAAACCGCATCTCCAAATCCAATACAGACTGAAAGGAGAGGCTGATTGGAACCTTCTTGCTGTAAACCAAAACAGACACTATTTGAAACCAAGTACTGTAAGCAGATTTACCATATTGATCTTTTGGTAGCTGCGTTCACAAGAAATTAATTTTATGCTAGATTGAGAGGTTCCAAGAA
Organism: Astur gentilis; assembly: GCF_929443795.1. NCBI lineage: Eukaryota > Metazoa > Chordata > Aves > Accipitriformes > Accipitridae > Astur > Astur gentilis. The sequence continues at coordinate 13,162,596 of NC_064900.1, read as the reverse complement.
GTTTCCTGTCTGCACAGTCAAAATATTATTGAAGCAATTCAGGTTGTCAGTAAAAGCTTAAACAAATTTGCTGATAATCCTGTTAATGACCTAGGTCAAGTGTTAACTGTTGTGGGTTATAAAACAGTGAAATTAAGGTTGCTGGTACCCTCAGGCAGGCCATATAGTTACAAAAGAGATTGCGGAACAATTACTAAATTACAGAATGATATAGCTCGTTCGATTTCTTGATACTGTAGGAATAATTCAGAAAGAAATTGCATCCTTCTAAGAAAAAACCCACAACCCTAAGCAGAAAATATCCAACAGAATGGAGGAGCAGAACATGTGGTTTCTAGGCACCTACGGGGTTTGGTTTGCAACTTGGAGCTGGAAAAGTTAGATGTTAAATCTTCCTGACATTTTCCTGCCTCACAGAAAACGGCACACACCTTACCACTGCACATAGATAAATCTGAACTTTAGAGAACCTTCCTGAGCTCCTGTGATTACGTAGGTAAAACGCATGCAGCTTTGCGATGAGCACGGCAGATAGTTTAAAAATAAACTCAGTGGAAAATTTTACATTTCACCAAGAAAAATCTCTAAACAAAACTTCTCTGGGATGAAGCAAGTTAACAAAACCTGAAGCACTCCAAGAAAAAGAAAAAAAAAGGACCGAATTTAGCACCACAAAGTGAAGTAAACCAACAACTTGCCTTCAGCCCCTCTTTCATCCTTTTCTCCCCTCATCCCATCTACTTCCATTGCAGTATTAGTACTAACTCAGACAGTCGTCAGTTTGAATGTTAATTGTAAATGATGAGTGAAGTCGTAATTAAAAAATAGAAATAATTCTTTTAAGCCAAATAAATTTAGGAAATACTACTGGTAGCTCTGAACATACTTTTTAACATGCCTACTGCAACATTCACATCCACAAGAAGTTACACAAAGCTATATAAACACACCAAAAATTAGTTCCATCCTTTGTTAAAACAATGTATACGGAGAATTGCAACTATAACTATTCCTACACTATAAAGTGCAAGAAAAAAAAAGTATACGTTTTTATCTAGATGCCTATATTAACGATCTCTGTCCAAAATACGTCTTTTTCATTCTCAGTGGTTGAAAAAGAAAACTTTTCTAAATATCCCACAGAATTGCAGAAACATCTATCTCTAGTTTTGGGAGGAAACTTACGGTAACAGCAGTAGGGATGTAAGTGAAGTGGTGAGAAAAAGATTTTTTTAAAAGAGGAAAACATAATCTTCTGACACCATTTAAAGCCGCATGCTAACGCTCGATCGCCAAACTAATTACTGCGTCAGCAAGTTACAATAACTCAGATTTCTAAACTCACATGATCAGCCTAAATACGCTGTAAATAAATAAAAGAATTACTAAGCTTTCCTAAGTAGGGGGGGAAGTCCTTTAAAGTTGATCTTATTTTTAAAAGAAATTGTCAGCGTTCCTTTCTTTGAAAGGAATAGCAAAATACATACTTCAAAAAAAGTAAACATGCAAAAGCGGGTCACGGTCCAGTAACTGCATTTATACTGTTGCTTTCACTAGCCACTTTGAAAATATTGCCCATATTGTACAAGTTCTTGAAGCTGAAAAGAGAGAATGGAAAGAGTATCTGCTGAAAGCTGATTCAGACAAGTATGCTTAACGCGCATTCTGTATGATACCAATTTTTTTCCTCCTTTCTCAATTCTCAGTGCCAGTGATTTTAAACAAAGAAACAAAAAGTGGGGTTTTTTTTGCAAATTGGAATGCTGTAATATTTTTTTTGCATAATTAGTCTCAGTTTACAGACTGTGTCTGTCTACCACTGCCATGGAGGCAGAGCTGCTCTGCTGACTGACAGAAGCACATACGATCCCAAAAAGCTTTTAATAATAAGACAAGAATAACCTCTACCAGCGCTCTTGGTTTTGTTTCTGAAAATCATTTGTGAAAGATGACAATATTTACAAAACAGCACATATCTGGAGGCTTTACGAGTGACCAACTATTAAAAGCACATTCTTTTAAACAACGTATCGAGCACTGTGCATGCCAAACAAATTTACATAAAACATACAAACAGATTTATATATTGCTCTTCTGGTAAGACGGTACCACAGGTTCTTCCTAGCAATAAAACCAACTGATTTAAGATTACCCAGGATTTGTAAAGTTTGAATCTTTCCTTACTTGTTTTATATTACGTTTCTTTTTCCTTCCAGAAATCATTTAAAGTCCTTATCTCACCGCCTTATCCCGCAAGCACCCAGGATATCAATGAGTACGTCAACACTATTTGTACAGGAGAAATTATTATTCTAAAAGGTTTCATACTTGCTTCTCTACAGAAACGCTACAACTCAAGCAGGTGCAAGTTTTACATGGCTGTTTGATGCTACAAGTTCATCACCACCTTTGGCCTCCAGATTTTATCCCTAAAGACGATTACACTGGACATCCTGATCATGCTGACTGCCTCCACTGTGCATGGGGGCAAAAGCTGCGTTGTTGGTTTGTTTTGGGGTTTTTTTTTTTTCCTAGAGAAAGGGCCATTTCATCTTTTTCTAAAAGTATTGCGATTACTTTTTCAAACAGTCTCTAGCGATCGTTATTTTTCCCTGAAACCTAACACGCGTTTTCAGCAAATGTCATCTTAAAAATTACCATAGCAAAGGAGAACAAAACCGCTCGTGCTTTGTTTCCGAAAATTTACACACGTCCACACACACACGCGCGTTTTAACGCCCGAAAAGAAGCCTGATACGGAACGGCTACGGAAGCAAGAAGAGGTTTTATAGGGGAGCGAGCTTCTTTTTCGTATTAATTAAAAGTTTGGAAACACGGGAGCACTAATGAAACCAACCCCCCCCCCCCCCGGCAGGCAGAAAAGGGCTCCCAGCTCGGTCACCGCCGGCGTGAGGGAGACGGGGGCTACCCCTTAGTCTTTATGCCTTTTTTTTTTTTTTTTTAATTCCCTAACGAGCGAACCTGCCTCCTACCGCCGCCAGCTACCGGGGGCCGGACAGGAGGCGGCGGCGCGGCGGCTCGCCCCTGCCCGGCCCGCCGCGGGGCACCTGCCGGGGGGGCGCGGGGCTCTCCCGCTCCCCCGCCGCGGGGGGGGGGGGGGGACGGCGGCCGCCCCCGGCCCGCCGCCTCCCTTTGCTCCCCCACGGCCGCTGGCGGAGGGCCGGGGGCCGGCACGGGCTGCCGTTCCCTCGCCAACTTTCCTCGGGGGGTGGCTGGGGCGGCTTGACCGCCTTCCCCCCCCCCCCCAACACCGCATCGCAGCGGGCGGCGGCCGCGCTGCCTCAGCGCAACGCGAGAGCGAGCCCTGCGGTCCCGGGGCGAGGGGCCGCGGACGCCCGGGACCACCTTAACGGGGAGAGGGGGGGGGGGGTAAAAGAAAAACAAAAAAAAAAACAAAAAAAAAAAAAAAAAGGGGGGGTGGGTGGGGAGGGATAGGAAAATGGGGGGAAAAAACGGGAGAGCGCGCGGCCGGTCCCCCCCCCCCAGCCACCCGTCCGGGCCGCGGCTCACCTTCGTTGCCGGGGCGGGCGCTCAGACGCCCGGCGGCGCCGAGGGCAGCGCAGAGCAGCAGCGGCAGCAGCGGCGGGGGCAGGCGGCGGCGGCGGTCCATGTCGGCGGGGCAGCGCGCAGGCAGAGCCGCATGTCTCCGCGCCGCATGCCACCGCTCCGCGCCCGCTCCGCTCCGCGCTGCGCCGCCGGCACCGGGACCATGCCCCGCGCCCGCCCGCGCCCGCCTTCGCGCTGCGCCCGGGAGGGGCCGCCCCCGCCCGGCCCCGCCGCCGCCGCCGCCGCCGCCGCCGCGCCGCCCCGGGCCCTAGCGCCGCCCCGCCCACCTGCCTGCCCGCGGGGAGCGGAGCGGAGCGGAGCGGGGCGGGGGGGGCGCTCCCGAGCGGCCTTTCCGCGGCACTCGGCGGGCGCCGGCCGGGCACCGGGACCCCCCTCCCCACCCCCGCCGCTCGGGGAGGGGCGGGAGCCCAACCGCGGACGGTGCGAAGCGATGGGGGGGGGGGGGGGGGAGCGCGGAACGTGCCCCCTCGGGTCGGAAAGGGGCTCCGTCCCCCGCGGGAGGCGGCGGGGGCTCCGCGGGACGGCGAGGGGGGGGGGGGGGGGAACATGAGTCGCACCGCTCGGAAGCCGCGGCTGGGGGTTTGGGACAGCTCCGCTCCGGTCACGTCCGAGTCCCCGGCTTGGCGAGGCTGAACGCAAGTGCCAAAGGAGCGGTAAAGCCTGCGGAGTTTCGGAGCGCGGCCACGGCAGGCTTGGTAGAAAAACGCCGGTTCGGTCATTCGTCCCTTGGCTGGCCGCAGCCGCTCTAGCCCAGCCTGCTGCACACGCGGGGCCACAGCTCCGACCCCCAAGACCAGATTTACTTTGACCTCGCCAAAGCAGACCCGAGCCTTGGCGGAGGTAGGGGCCTCCTCCCAGGTGCTGCTCTCTGGAGGGACGTGCAGCTTTACTCGAGAAGTTACCGTGTGAAATGTGTATTTCAGAAGGATTCTCTCCATGCGTGCGCCTTCCCTCCGGTCCTCGGGCCCCAGAGTACCCGTCGGAGCAGAGGGCAGAGCGGCAGGCACACGCTGCTGCTATCCCACCGCTCCCAGGGGGAATCGCGGCAGAGCAGCGCTTCCCAAGCTTGCCCTTCTGTGGATCGGTTCTTGGGAACATGGACATCTTTCTTCCCCAGTGACTGGTCTCAGGTCTCCAGAGCCACCCAGCGTGGTTCTGTGGAAACGGGAAAATATTTGAATAATACTGAGGTCAACTAAATATTTGACCCCAAGCCAAAGTTGTGCATCCACGTAGCACGAGGTCTCACTCTGAATGTGTATCCTGTCTGCACAGACGGCAAGCGAGGGGCTGGGAGGAAAGGAGCCTTCGGCAACAGGTGTGGAACTACACTGCGGAAGCAACATCACAAAATCTTCGGTAGGTACCACAGGAACCGAACGCCCCTGTTTCACAAACCAGTACGTTAAACGCCCAAACAACCTTCCTCTTCGTGAATACAAACAAATCGTCCTGTTCAGGTCCTCAGGGTCACCGGCATCAGCAGGGCAGCTGAGAACCGCCGCCTGCGGCATCCGAGCTCCAAGTTCAGCAGCGGCAACGCTGCCCGTGGGGCAACGCTGCGACGCAGTACCGGCGGCTCGCTTCAGCAGCGACGCACCTTTCCTGCCGCCCGGCAGCAGAAGAGGAGGTGCTGGGCTGGTTACAAGTCAGGGCCTGTGCCAGCGTCTCTCCTGCACAATACTGGCGTACCCCAAACTATCTGGTTTAGCTCTGCCAGGTTTACGCTGCGCTAAAGGGGTTGGAAACGTACGTAAGCCAAACCAAAGGAGAGAGAAGGCCGTGAGACGCCAGTCCCAGTCGGGTACTTGTTTCAAGGGAGTACGGTTGGGGACGCGAGCGCTGCTTTCCTTCTCCTTCCCCGTTTCCAAGTTTGATTATTCAATCAATCAGATTAAGGAATCATCAAATCTAATAGCATCTGTTGTTTCATGTCTCCAACCCTTCCTTTCATTTAGACCTGTATTTACCATCTACCCTACCTATGTCCTCTCTGGTCAAATTTCCATAAGGAGAGAGACAGAGAGATGCCCGGGGCTCTTGAGCAGGTACCTCCGGGGCAGAGAGAAGAGCTGGGTGGTCTGGCCGTACGGTTAACGGCGTATGGCCCAGAGAAGGGGATCTCCGCTCCTCCTTTGTCTTTCTCAAGGCTCATTTCATTATACCTTTTCATTTGCTTGACAAAGATGCTTTGTCAGAGCAAAAGTCCAGAAATGTACACAAATTTCCTCGAAATGTTACACTCCCTAGTAATAACAACTGTTTTGTTTTGTTTGGGTTTTTTTTTTTTTTTTTGCAGACCTTTTCCTAATCTTTTCTGGAATACGCAGCCTTCTTCCTCGAGTTCTTTTGTACAGCAGAGGCAAGTCTGCTGTTTAAAATGCTACTAAATTCTCTGGACTACTAGTTTTGGTCTCTGTGGAGCCACATCTTTCTTTTATGACTTCAGGTAAACATTTTTTTAAGGTGGAAGAAAAAGGCTGAAGAAAGATAACAAATCTCTGGGGAGAAAAAAATACTTCTGTTTTCAGTTAGTGAGAAAAAAAATATTTCCAAAGAAGCAAAGAAGGAAACTTTTGTTTTTCAGTCTTCAAGTTGTGCGTGTATAAAACATCTGCACCTTCCAGCTGCAGCACCTGATTCTGCTCTTGCTCCCCCTCTGGGAGCGGGAGGCTGAGCACCCATCATGCCTTTACCATACAGCAGTGATTTGCTGAAGAAGGAAAAGAGAAAGAGGAGAAGCAACCACATTCAACTGCCAAACCTTCTTCTTCTCCTCCTGGGAGGAGCCGCAGCGTTCGGCATTTCCCTTCCCATGCTGCTACTTCGTAAAGCAGGAGCTTTTACAACACATAAAGAGCGGAGGTGGGAGAGGCAACTGCTTAGGGTCCACGAGAAGTGAATATTCTCCGGCCCGTTTCTGACAACAAGTAGGGCACAGCACTTTGCGCAGCCCTCTCCTTCCACCAGCGCACGCAATCCTCCTGGCCCTCTGAGCCACGTATTAACGTTGTCATACGGCTGGCGGTGACGGGACGCGTACGCGCAGCTTCGCCTGCCGGGGAGGAAAAGAGATCCTCCAAGGGATCGGGGGCAGCAGCCGGTGCCTGAGCCCAGCCCCAGCATCCCCCCGCATCCCCCTGCCCTGTATCACGCTCCGAAGTTTGGATTGACCAGCATCCCTCCAGGTTGGACCTGGTACCACCTCAGCGTGGAAGCTGCTTTGGAACTGCTCCCAAGCCTACTCCTGTAGGTCCGGGATTGTTCTCACAACTCACCCGCAAAGCCCACATCTGAGAGAAACCGCTTCGATCTTCTGTTGTGATGTCACTTTCTACAGGTACAGATCCAAGCTAAAAAAAAAAAAAAAAAAAAAAAAGAAAAGAAAAATGTGGTAGGAAATTTTGACGGAAAAGAGCTGGTAAGAAAACCTCATGGAAAAGATAATACATGCTACGAGCGATTATGCTTAAAGTCTTAATGTCACCATTAACTCCTTCACTGGTTGGTTGTAAGAAAACAAAGAGCTGACATTAGAGATATCCATGCAACTTTTTCCAAGATAACCATGTGATTACCAGGTGAAGATTTTATTAAAAAAAACGGTGAAGGAGATAGAAGAAGGAAGGGGAGGACAAATTAAGATCTGTACAGTAAACAACAGATTGTGAATTCCCAAGTCTGCCTCATGACAGCACGCGTGCGCGCACGCGCACACACTCGCATGTATATTTGGGGTTAGTTTCACCATCCGTACCTCAAGGTGTATTTTTCAGCCTTCTTTTCTCCTCATGAGGGTTAGAAATGCAGCTCTTTGAAACAAACGAAAGATCGGATTTTCATATCGTATTGTGGACAGCTGTTAGAGAGTTTCACAACAAGGGGCGACACGGATAATATGGCCAAACACTAAAGTTGAACTCCGCAGAATTTTTTTCTCCAGATTGGAGAAACACTACTTTAAGCAAATACTTTGAGACTACTCATAGCAAACGCTTTCTGAATTCATGAATATCTTAGCACCAGAGAACTCGTCTCATCCAGGAAGAAAAGAATATTAAACAACACAATCCATATCATGCAAATTTTTAGTATCAAACCTTTACAAAGGACACCTCTCGAGCTAAAAATGAATAGCAGAAATATTTAGAAAAATTTGAAATAAAGAACACATTTTAGTAAGCTGCAGGTTCTGGGAACAATTCCTAGCGGGAATGAAAGGTAAAATTCAATACAAATTCTTCACTAAGTTTTTTCCTCTGTGAAACGTAACCTGGAATGCATTGTGTTAGTTTTGCGCAAACTGCACGTTTACTCTGTTAAGAGTAATTTTGTGTGAGCTTAAAGGGCACCTTTGAAGAAAGAAAATAGCCTCTGGTGGCATCTCTACATAACCAGCGTGCACATGGTAGTATCTTTGCCCTAGCATCCATAAAATCATTCTAGAGAAACACATAACCATGATTTATGATTTTCTGCCAACCCTGGACTTTAATTTCTTTAATATATTGAAGATCAAAATCCTTACTAAACACAAATTTTATCTCTTACATTTTTCTTTTGTAAACGGGGAAGTGACACATTCTGTGATTGCATAATGGAAAAAAGAAATCATAACACATGGGCAGAATGCTCCAGATCTCACGTTTGCATACTAAATAGGAAAACAACTTTCTGCCTAATGAAAAAATGTTACAGATTATTAGGAACAGCCACAGAAGTAATCAATCAATTTATCCAATGGACTGGGCCACAGTCTGCTTCCAAGAAGGCTTTTTAATGTTTATGGCTCTTGAGGTTGCATTGTTTAATTAATTGAATGACATGAATCTTCTAATCTTAGAGATTTAAAGATAAAATATTTTCCTTAAAAACAAACAAAAAGAATTAATGATAGGTTCACTACTCATAAAGAAAGGTGGCCGGACAATCCCCCATTTATTCGGGGAGGAGGCAACGTGCACAGCAGAACAATGCTCCCCATCGGTAGATGCCTCGCCTGCGACTCGATGGGATTGTTCGGAGGCGTGAGAACATTTCCTCCTCAACTTCTGGTACTTATTTATGAAGGTTCTTGTTTGTGATGTTGATATCCCCCTCCCAACCCCCCTTACGCCCCCCCCCTTGCTTCAGGGAAACCTGGACTGACACAACTTTTCCACATAAATCATACCAGGGGCAGCTTTTCAAAGCCGTTCAGCCATCATTTTGGCCTCCAAATAAGCGCTTGGGGTATATATCTGCATATCTTTTCAGATTAACTGTTTAAGTGTTGACCTCAAAATATCATAAATGGAAGCATTGCTGCTTGAATTCATCCTAAGGCAGCGGTACACCGTGGGCCAGTTTTGGAAGTGGCGACCAAGGAGGAAGAACCCTCCTATGAGCCACCAAGTAAGTAGATTTACTGGTTTTAAGTATGCTTTGGGAGAGATTTTATAACATAGGCCAAAGGTCTCTTAATGTGCACCGTTGCCCTGAAAACGCAAGCAGATGAGAAAATGCAGGATGAGGAGGAATAACAGACAGGATGCAATAGAAACAAACGGTAAGTGAAGTGTGAAAAGTTACTTTAAATAAGTCAGTTATTTAGAACTAAGCTATGGCTCTTTCTAATCAATACTTACACAATAATTACATGAAAATCCAGAAAAATGCATTAACTAGACAGCATAAGAAATTCAGCTTTGAGCAGCAACATAGCTGCAATTGTAATTATGAAGCGACTGCACACCAATTCCATAATGAAAAAAAGCATGACTTATTATGGAGATAGAATACAGTAGAAAAGCATGCAAAATGCAAATGCAGTTTAGTTGCAAATTTTCCCCATAAAGGCTGAATCATTTGTTAAGTATGCAATAAAAAGGTGACACTCCAAGCACTTAGACTGAATTTACCTATCTGTAAACAAAAATCTATAGAAGCCATAAAAGAAAAGCTTCACTAGCAATACTGCCAGTTTTCAGCGAAAAGCAACATTTATGTGCAGGAGAGAGTATTACTATGTCATGAAAAAGCTTGCCAGATTTCAGCTTGGACTGAGCATTTACAGTAGAAATCTACAAATCCTGTAAAACCAGACTGCATTACAGAAATATTGGCAGACCTCCAGCGAGGTGCATAATGGCAAATTTGATTAGTTTATTGTTTTCTTGCAGATCACAATGAACATTCAAAAAAATTTCTTTTGTAGGAAAAAAAAAAAAAAAAAAGATACCAAGAAATGAAATTATTCTCATGTATTTCAACTAACTGGCTTTTTTTTTTTTTTCTTCCCCAGAAGATACTGTCAGGCAATATTGGACAATAAATAGACAGACAGATTTTAAAATAAATGTCGCAGTACTTCTAATACTGGGGATCAGGATCCAATTTAGGGAATGCACTTGGAGAGCACGCAGACATATTTCTGTGATCTGGCTGAGCTGGATTGGAAGTATTCCCTTGCCTTTGCAGAGCCAAGCTTGCACATTGACAGCAAAATAGGTCGTCTATTTTTGCTAACCAAAAAACTAACTGTAGAAATAGTTATTGTAAACTCTAAATTTAAATAACATAATGCAAATAATTTGAAGAGTCAGTGTTCACAACATGCGGAAACTCCTTAACAGTTTCATTTCCACAGTGAACTTTTTGCATTTGAAAATTGATTTGGTATCTTATTGTATACTTTTTAGCTATAGTGAAGAATACCTGAGACCCATAGAAAAATTTGGTCCTTTTATATTTTGTGAGCATTTGTTGTTTTTTCTCAAATCCTGTCACCTCCTCCCTTGTAGTCAAAGATGGGTTCTCTCCTCCTTACCCTCTTGGAACTGGCACCATGAGTTTTATTCACGGTCCAAGGAAGCATGTGGGGATGGAATAAGATTGGTAAAAAACCATAAAGTAGCATTATCTTAGAAGCCTCAACTTCACTCCTAGCACAAAGATATGAAATCATTTCACACCTTTGCTCAGAATAGCAAAATATCTATTTGATTGCATGGTATAGGTATAATTAGTACTTCCCAACTAAATGCGTCCCACCAAGAAGAAAATCAGAACTCAAAAGGTGACAACCTTTTTCAAAAGACTTGTTCCCAACTCCAGTGACTGCATGGAGACGAGGAGTTCCCATTTGCTTCGAAAACTGGTTAGTCTGGGTCTTTGGGGAGAGATTAATTAATCTGGAAACTGAGAACAACATCATATATGATGGTTAAGAGCTATGGAAGTTCAGAACAAATCCTTGTCAAGGTACACAGGTCTTCAGAAGTTCCTTCATGGAAGTAAATGTACATGCCCAGCTTTGACCCAAACTTCTGAGCCTCCTATCAAAACACAGCAAGAGTAAGAGCACAAAAGTCAAGGGAACCTCCACATCGTAGCCCCCCGAACCAGACTTGCCCTCAGCTGTAGTCAGCAACATTTGGGTGCCGAACGGATGGTCAGCAGTCTCACCTGTATTGCTGAATCCCTTTCCACTTCTGCCACAGGGTGTGAAATATCCCCCTCCTCCTGACCCATCATCCCAGCTGACCCTGCGCGTGCTGGGAACGTCTTAAGTCTTGCAGTGTTTTCTTCTTGATTATAATGAGTTCATCACTTTGCCAGCACGGATGAGGTAGCTTTTAATTAATCCTCTATAGCGGCTTGGGCAATGACGAATTGCAGTTTCTGCAAAAGACTAAGCTAACGTTATCTAAATATTATTCTTTATAATATTGTCGTTATAATTATTATACAACACATGCAATAAATAATTATATGTCATTAGTATTCTCCCAGCCCAAGAGGAATAAAAGACCCATAGCAGGACAGTCTGTCCACCTTGGGTCAAGCAATTCTTGTCCATTAAACAGGATATTTTGCCGATTTGCTGACCTCCCCAGTCCTGTAGTCAGCTGCAGCTCTGTAGTGAAGGATAGAGCTCCTCAACGTTTCTAAATCAGAAGGCCTGCCAAAAAGGGTTGTAAATGCAAACATGTCATATTCTGTGCTGGAGATGTGCTATCTATGTCAGGAAAATGTTTTACAAAGATTTCTTGTTTTCTCGAACATGAAACAACTGGTATTTCCCACTGCAACATCAGAGTTGGTTTATCTGAACTAAAGTTTCAATCTTTAAAACACCTTTATTCATCAGTGTTATTTTTCATGATACAGATAGTCCAAGACTTAATGGGACTGTTAGCTTAAGCATTTGCATAAATAGCTTCGCTCATTTTTTTGAACTCTTCCATGTCACCAAAACATGGAATAATGTGTATGTTACATTTACGGCACCAGAAATCGAGAACGCCTCTGTTTATTTCCTAGTCATTCGTATTACCAAACTAAAGAAAGGCCACCAAGAAAAGGTATACCAACATTGAAATGAGTCATCTCTCTGAAGGCTTTAATGAGAGAAGTAAACCACCCGGTATTCACTCATTTCACTCAGATGCCCTCTGCATCAGCTTTGGACCTGGGAAGTAACAGCAGGACGAATAGAAAGATGTGACAACTAAATAATTTGGACAATATGGTTGGCGAAATTTATTGCAAATAGCTGCAAGATTTTCCTAAATGAATGCAATGTTCTAGCTCAAAAAGCAGCTGTAGAAAACATATACAGAAAAGGGACCAGAATAAAACAAAAAAAAATATTGGAAAAGCTGGGGGCAATTAGTAGAAAATAGTCCACATTCAGTTTCTAAGCTGAACTGATACTAACATCATGCCAAGCTGCAAAACTAAAAATCCCCAAACCACTAGAATCAAAGAGTATTTCTTGAGAAAAGAGGACGCTCATCAAAAATGACATAAAAAGAGAGCCTTACACAGAGAATGAAAGAAGGAGACGCTCTGCAGAGGGTCTGTGAAAAAAATTCAGGGGACTTGCCAAATCTGCGGAGGGGAAGGTTTTATTGAAACACAATATATGCAAACAGTGTACTCTGCTGGTTTTATGGATATGCTTCCTCTGATGTGATTTTTTTTAAAATAATACTTTGCTTTAAGGCGGCAGTTGGGTGACTTACTACCATTGCCCAGAAGAAAAAAAAAACCCTGCAGTATACACGGAAGTAAGAGCTGCTGAGGTAAATCACGGGAAGCGGGAGGAGGACTGTGGCCTCCGTCCCTGCTTAAGAATGGAGAACCACGCAAACACCCTCAGAGAAATGCAAAAGCCCCAGATCCATGAGCCAGGGGGACAACATTCATTCAAAGACAAAAGATAGGGTCAGATCATTTACAGTACAGGTCCTGACTGTTGGATTGTTTGGGTTTGTTTGTTTGTTTGTTTTTAATTAGAATTGCAAATTTTAACATTACTCATTTCTAAAGAATCTGCTGTTCTATAAATTTCAGATCAATATATGCTGGGGCACCTGCCCTTCAGCTTTCCTGAAGAAAACAGAAAGATGCTCGTGAGTTCTGGAATAATCAAGGCAACATCATCTATCATTTCATATAGTGTCAAATGTTCTGTCTAGAATTAAATAACCAAGCCATGTTGATTTTGCCGAGTCTTTTTGATGAAGTAATCTGCACTAGATTTGTCAGATAAACAAATATATTTATAATGCTGTCACATATGTTTTCTCATTTCATTTTAGACTTTTTGCAAAGGAGATAAATAGGTTTCTTGGAGGCTTTAGAAGTTTAAGCTTATGACCTCCAAGCTTTTACAAGAGAAAACAAAAAGTTGCTTACTGAAATATTAGGAAGAGTATTCCGTTTTTAAAAGATGTTATTATTTGCCCTGGAGTTGTAATGGAGCTATGCCACACCTACTTAGAGAACAGGGCCAAACACTGCTCTCAGTTACAGCAGTTTAAATCCTTGGAGGCCTTTATTACTAGGAAAATGGAGTAAGATTTCAGTAAAATCAATTTTTAAAAGCACTAGGAGTTTGCTGTTGACCTCAGTTACAGCAATCTCTGCAGCTTTGCAAAAACATGCTCTCTCTCTTAAATCTGACTGACGCCATTGATGAATTGTGCTGTAAAATTTACTGCTTCAATCCCTTAACACACAGAAGCTGCTGCTTATGTTTCTGGACGATGAAGTAACCTGTGAAAAGAAAGAATATTTCAGGCAAGTGAGCCATCTTTCCAAACTAACTGTAGAAATGCACGCACAGAAATACAGGCATCTTGCTCTTGTGTCTCGCATCTCTCCTCAACTCCTTTAGCATTAGATTAACCCACAGCAGCACCAGAGATTTTAGTCTTAAAGGTAGCACTGAACCAGATTGTCCCCAGGTCTATACCCTCACAAACTATTAAGCAAGCAAAAAAAAACAAACCGCAAAATAAGTTCGTTCATTCTGATGCAACTGGAGACCAAATGACTATCATGCTGAGCAATATTGTGCTTATTTTTTATTTTTTTTTATACTCAGATGTCAAGTGTGTACCTGTTATTTCTCTTGCTTTATATGTAGTGGTTTAGTGCTTTGGAGTTTTATTTGTGGGCTTTTTATTGTTATTATTATTATTACTGTATAATGGGATCCTTGCCCATGACTATAGCATCTAGTCTACCAGAGTAATTCAAGCAAGAGCTATTTCACACCTTCAAACTTTCCTTGTTCTGTGCACACTCAGAGGCTTTTGGACTTTTTAACTGATACAGACTGAAATAAGCCTGTGATTCGTGGTTTTCTATTGAGGTAATAATATTACTATTTTCTCTTTTCTTTTCAGCTTTTTTTCTCCATAAAGGACTGTCCTTGGTGGCACCTCATACCACAAGAGCGAGCAACGATACATAGATATCTTATCCAGTACAGACGTATCAATAATGCATATCCAAACTTCCAAAGTATTTTTATTTTTTACCATGTCTCTGTTTGCCATCAAATCATCATGTGCACTCTGACACTGCACACTTGACACGTTTTAATAGACAGAAGGAACAAAACTATCAGTTCTCCCTGGCACCATCTGGGGTTCTTTTACAGTTACTTTCTTCCTAGCTGCCTAAAGCTCCATTTGGCTTTTTTTTTTTTTTTTTTTTTTTTTTTTTTTTCCCCCTCACAACATCTCTCTGAGCTTCTTTGCTTGGCGTCAGGTTTCTTCACAACATCACCTTTCAAGCCTATACCTTTGTCACGCATTCCAGGCAGTGCTGCTTTAAAGCTCAGGAGAGGGTTTTTTTTTCCCTTGCTATTCTCATTCTGCTTCAAGTGCACTGCAATTACAACAGGATATGAACTATCCTCCACCATTATAGATGTGTTCAATTTTCTCTCTGTTAGTAGAAGTCTTTTCCCATCACTTTGGCCTGACAAACGTGACATTCACACATTGATTGTATATGTCTGCTTTACACAGCATAGCTAATGACTTTCCCTTATCCTGACTTGAATTTTAGATTAGTTTTTCTACTGCTGAGTATTCCATTTCATCAATAATTGCAGAACAATTATCTCATTTGTGATTTTTTTTTCCCCCGAATGCTGAACAAATCTGTGAATTTTATGGTATGTGATGCAGCAAGTGTAAGCTTTTAAACTAATACTTCATTCTAGAGACTTGCCTCACTGTGTCTATCAGCCTGCAGACACCCCAATGACTTCTGCAGGGCTGCCTATTCTCAAAAGGGAATACAGGTCGCCTTATGCATTGCCAACTACTAAGTTTTCTCTGAAAGTAGTTATGTGGTTCTGTGACACTAAATGTTACAAAATTTGAGGCTTAATCTTAAAAGCCAAGATGGAAAATAGATTTCTATCATAAAACCTCGTCACTGTCTCACCTGATTCTTCCATCACTTGCCTTAATACAAAATGCTTTATAAATCACACTGTTTTCTAGATGCAAAGGCCAATCATATCACAGAAGATTTTCCTTTTATCTCAGGGGGATCTCAAACATCATCTCTTTTGCCAGCTGCTATTTTGGGCAATGAATCATGGGTGCCATTTACTGTATCACACAGCTCTTCATTTTGGACTTTCCATCTTGAGTGTAAATATCAAGTCTCACTTGAACTCACTTGTCCATTTCTGCCTTTTTAAATTAATTTTTTATAGGCTCTGAAATGAAAAAGAAAATAGTGGTACTACCGATCCGATTTCAGATATCAAAGAAAGATGGGATGGAAAGTTCTTTTTCCTGATGTGTAGTCTCCTTTCCTTTCCACACACTGAAAAACTAGCCTAATTTCTTCCCACTAAAGAATACTGTGAGGCCCCGAACATTAAGAGATGCAAAGATGTCTCTGACTTATGTGTCTCATTTCTGGACCAGATCCTCCTTAGCCTGAACAGATAATCTGAGTTAGGAAATGAATATGTGCAAATAAATTTGTGATAAAAAGCTAAATCTCTTCTTTTTGTATCTGATTGGAAAAACTAACTAACTAAAGAAGACTTAGTGCAGGTATTTACCAAGAAATGTAGTATTTAAAGTTTTTCCTAAAGAAGCGTATAATGTCAAATTCAAGGCATGTGATGTCAAATTTGAAGCCAGGAGTATG
Source organism: Astur gentilis (assembly GCF_929443795.1). Lineage (NCBI taxonomy): Eukaryota > Metazoa > Chordata > Aves > Accipitriformes > Accipitridae > Astur > Astur gentilis. Next base: position 13,146,552 of record NC_064900.1, on the reverse strand, counting down.
ACCTCAGTGTTTCAAACTCAGGAGACATGTTGGTGGTTTAGACTGTCAGATTCTGTATTTCAGAAGCCTTGTGGTTTTGCTTAATATATCTTCCAGTGCATTAAATTTTCTGTGCATTCAAATAAAAGTGGATTAATAACGAGAATATTTAAATCCTCACTGCTCCCCTGTACTCCTGAAATTTAAAAGAAGAATCTAGTCAATCTACTAAAACTTAGTTCAGTTTCATCTTTTTACAATCAGAAGAGGAGAAAAAGTGAGTTATCCATGCATTTTTCCATATTTGAACCAAAAACCACCAAACAACAAAAACCAACAGTGAAAGACTGAGGCAACTGTAATTCACTGGCCATTTTTCTACCTTGTGGTTAATAGAAAAATGAGCATAGAGACAATCTGACAGAAGATTTTCCTTGTGTAACATAAAATAGGGGAGTAAAGAGATACAACTGAAAGAAATCAGGGCTGTTGCCTCTCAACATGCATTTTGAGAATTGTAGTCTTTGTAATTTAAGGTAACCATTTCAATATTGAAGACAAAACTTATTTTCCGAAAGCATTTCATGGGTCAAAAAGATGAACGTATCTCCATCAGAAGCAAGGAAGTGGCTACAAATCCACTACAAAAGTTAAGGGCATGTTGGAATGAGGAAGGCTTAAAATAGGTCTCCTATGAAATATGACTATATTTCATATTTATCTCCGGCAGAGCTTGTAGACTGATACAAACATCTATGTGTTGTTTCTGTGTCTCACTCAGTTTTATTGTAGATCAATCATGGAATACTCTTCATGCATAAATATATTCCTGCCAGTGCTTTAGATATAGATTTTTCCATTATTATTTTTCAATTCCTTCTTGTGCTACCTTTATATAGTCCTAGTCCTTTTCACTGTGCTCCCAGGAATTAAATTGGTGCTGTCAGTTTTCCTTATTTCGCAGAAAGGAATAACTGCCTTTCATAACATTTTTATCATTTCACCCCATCTCCCCATCAACACATCCCTACATGTACAAACATGAATATAAACAGCATCTACAATTACCCTATCCTTTTTTTTCCATTATAACAGTGCCTGGAGATACCAGCCAAGAACAACGTCCTTTAGAGCCGTGATCTATGAGAATACAGTCCTCAGCCATAAAGTCCTTGGTATCAACCCAATAAGATATGCAAGGTGCAGACAAGAAATTAAAGAGAAACAAAACCAAAAGCATTTGTTCATTGCTCGCGTGCAGATAGAAACTGCACGTAAAAATCCATTCTCTGCCTCTTTTGGTCCAAACCGTTACTAGGCCTTTCACCCTTACTGAGAAGAGCCCTAAGCAGTTAAAACACTAGTTAATCTCAGAAGCTCAAGTTAAGAACATTTCAGAGAAAAAAAAAAAAAAAAAGCTAGCGTAGACAATATTAAAAGGGAATGATACCACTTTGATAATGCCTCAGAACAAAGAAATAAAGACCAAAGCTTTGATAGCTATCTATAGCAGTGTTTTGCAGGGTTCTCCATTTAAGCAGGGGAGGACCTGGGGAGAAGGTACTACTTACTGGGTAGTGAATATCAACCTTCAGGTGACGACTACCAATCAAAGAAATAAAGCTTTGAAATTTTAGTTGGAAACAATACTACTTGTATCTAAGCTATTACTACTTTAAGAGGGGCAAAGAGGGGAAAAACCAGCTTGATGTACAGGAGATTTTTACTGCTCACTCCAAACTGCTGTCTTGCACTAGCAAATAACGTTTGCAGCTATCGGCAGAATTGCAAATACTTGCAGAAGTAGATTTGCAAGAAAGATTAAACATGGAACTGGCTGTTCCTGTGCTATTATCCAATTCACTCTATTGCTGCTTTTACGTATCCTTGAATGTTTTCTGAAAACCATGAGGTCTCATCCAATATGATGTTTAAAGATCACATTTGGGGAGCCTGGTTCTCGGCATAATCACAGCAGTTTTGCAAGGCCCCTGCATAAGGTTGCCTGAAACAGCTAGAGCCAGGTAGGTTGCTGGGCTGAGCACCTCAGCAGCCTGAAAAGCCTGTTAATTCTTTCAACAGCCACGAGGAGGCCAAGAAGAGTGCGCAGACAATAACGCACTTGCTACGGGTGCTGGCACAAGCTTAGGCACAACGTGTCCAGCTTCGGCAGGTCCAAACGAGCAATCCTTCAAGTGTGCTACGCACACGTCAAGCTCCCCGAGCCACCACAGCACCCAGCTGCCTTAGGAATATCAGTGCAAAGCTTAAGCTACTATTCCATTAATAGTTAAACACTACGAAATAAGGACCTATGCTGCAGCGTGCTGTGCATGGGATTTTTACGTTGCTGTAAACTTTGAGACGCAGCTGTTAGGGACTTGGAAAGCATGATTTAGACAAATTTTGTAATACAGAAGAATTGTTCTGAAAAAGAACAGGAAAGAGCCTTCACTGAAAAAAAAAAAGGAAAGTCCAGGAAAAACTCGATCAGAGAAGAGAAGCAGCAAAAAAAAAAAAAAAAAAAAAAAAAAAAAAAAAAAGGGAAATGGAATACCAGACTGAAACAACAACAGGTATGGGATTCTTTCTGTCAGTACTCCTGCACCTTCCCTGTTCACTTTATGGTGGGTGACTTCAGCTGTCATTCTTGCATGAAAAGCTGTAACAGAAATAGCCAATTTAGTAAACCTGAGGCAAACTAGTGTCATGTGGAAACCACCTCTCCTAGGAAAATTAACAAATGTAGTTTTAATGGTGAAACGTGGGTAGTCAGGGAGATTTCACAGCTGTAGCAAAGAGGACTAGAATTTCAGCCAGTCATTACAACTCAAATCCATCAGAAAGCAGCCAGCTAACTCCGAGGAGACAGCTCCCGTCTGTTGACACCCATTTTTCAGAGAACTGAACACCTGCATCTCCATCGAATTTGCACTAGTGAACACTAGTCAATACTGCGAAGGTAATAGCCAAAGAAACCTGACCCGGGAGGCTCCGTGACCATTTCAGTCAGTCCTCTGCCCTCCAGTCCTATCAACTGGTCTGCCTGGAGCGGTAGCGTAGGGCGCAGCTGAGCCCGACCCTGTGCTTCTCCGCAGGCCACTGAGAGCTGGGGACGCGGCTGAGGGATGTCCTCCACCCCAAAAGCACGGGAGATGCTCCACAAGAACATACCGCCGGACTTCGAGCTGGCTGGACAGCTGAGCTGAGCTCCCAGTCTTCCTTAATACCACGTCCATCCTTAATGCCAAATCCTTTATCTGCATTTCTGCCGTTTCATGAACGGCGCTCGTACTCGTTAGGGAAGGGTATACCTAAAAGCAAACTGCAGTGACAGGACACCTTGTGGGGCTGCGGAGTTGCCAAATCTGTGTTTCGGGTGACGGCTTCTGCACAGCTCTTTTAATGGGCAGCTTGAGAAAACAAGAACAACCATCGACAGACAATCTCAGACTATACAGATTCGCTGAATGAATGCCATACTGAGTCAATACTTCAACTGTTTACCTTGAGAAGATGAAAATCAGATGAAACTCCTGAGGTTCTTGGCAGGTGGAACAATTTTCCCCACAAGGAATGAGTACAGTGAGTTTGAATATGTATTCCTGAAATACAACAAAGGTCCTCAATTAATTTTGGAAAGTCAGTATCAATTTCTAAACTTCCATTGAGATACCATAAATAATGCTTTGCAAGCTTATTAATTTAATAGCTCTGATATTCATTCTGTTTCATCATGTGTTTCCTAGGCTTTTATTCATTTTGATTTGTTTTTTCCTCCTCAAATATTATTTTAAATAGCTTTCATGAAACTGCTGCATAATAAATGTACCCTTTTGTTCTTATTCAAGGAAGCTCAGCAAAAGCATAACAAATAATAAAGCTGATAAAAGGATACATGAAGTGCATACCAAAATCCAGGAGGTTTATTCTGATATCAGCACCATTTAACTTCAAGCCAAGACACGTATCTCATCAGGCAGCATCTTACCAAGTTGTTGGGCAATGGATTCAAGCCAGCATCAGAGCCCAGTAAGTAGTGGAATTCTGTTTTTACCCTCATCGACCCCTCCTGACTGTAAGTGTGCAATATAGTAATGTGTTATTTAGCCATCCAGCTCAGACAGGTAAGAGGGCCATTTTATGGCTTTCAACTTTGCTGGGTGAGCTAGAATTAAAATTAGTTGTTAACAAGAAAACAGAATACGTAATGATCATGGTAGAGTCTAAAATAAATTATGACATTTATGCTCACACACCTATATTTTGGAGAGTGATTGTGACTGAACAAGGCAATTATCTTTAATTAGGGGGGGCTAGGGTCATTCCATTAATTATGTCCATCACAGCTAGTTAACAATATTGATTAACAAGATAAGAAGCAGAATAAGCCATTCATCCCTGAATGGGGTTTTTATAGATTTTGTCGTGAATTCCTACAATGTATTTCAAAAAGAAAATAAGAGAATTGGAGGAGCCAAAATTCCAACAATGCAAGATTTCAAAAAGTCTCTTGTGAAAAACATTCCTGAATTAATCTGCTTTCGTTAATATGGAATAATTATTAAGCTAAATAAACATACAAGAGCATTCCATATGTGTGCCTGACATACACAGGGAAAACATTCTTTGATCCATGAAGCAAAGGGATTCCAGGCCCAAACTTTGCAGGGCTGAAGACAAAGACATATTAAAATCTGATTGACTGCAAGTGATTAAGAAGAATGCAGATTTGCCGCAAGGAGTCCTAAACTAACATGGAAATTGTTGTCTAAGAATGGCTCAGGGTAACCTTTGGTTTAACTCAAAAACAGTCAGTGGAATCAAATTATGAATTATTTTGTCTTTAAGATATTATGAAAGAGAAATACAGACATACATATGTTCCCTCTTCCTCACTCCCAGACACACTTGCTCCTCCACATGTTTTGCAAGAGACAAGTTCTCAATGCGCGAGATGTCCTACGATGTCCTACTATTTTCCAAATAAATGTCAGGTTTTTTCCCTGCTTTTTTTTCTTTTCCTGTGGTTTTGGGGTTTTTTTATAAAATCTATATCCTCTCACAACATAGCGATTGATCCCCAAGTTTGGTGGCAAGCAACCAAGTGGATATCAAACATACGTGGTGCTTCTGAAGTCCCAGAGCCAAACTGCAGATTGGAAACACACTCCTGGTTACTCCATCAACAAAAGAGATCCTTGATGTGCAATTCCACTCATCATCCCTCTTAAGCCATTATCAGGCAGCTGAGATGCGACAACAATGAATGAGCATGTGCCTGATTGTTAGCATGTCAGACATACATTATTAAAAACAGTAGGGGCAAGAAGAAAGATGAGAGGGAAGGCATTTGCTTCTTTGTTCGGATGTTGGAAAGCTTATTTGGGAAGAAAGGAGTTTTAGGATGCACTGATATAGATATAAGGGCTTGATGTAATGAGGGCATCCAAACCTTCTCCATGTATTTTGGATAATGAAGTTTTCAAGTATTTTCCATTTTATATTAAAGGAATACCTATGCTAAGCTCATCTGATTTAGGAACATGCTCTCTCACCTGAGATAATTATTCCTATATCCTAATATTGCATTTTTTAAATATGGTTTTGACCCAAGCAACTATCCCACAATTAACACAAAAGCAAACTTATTCTGTCAATGTCTATAGAATACAAGTTCTTGGTCATGTTCAAAATCATATTCTCATATTCACTACTTCAAAAAAAGAATGCAAAGCATGATAGTTTTTAGGATATAAAGCAATTACCAATTGTTAACATTAATATTTAAACAATTCTCTTAATGAAAACATTTAAGAAGCATTTAACTACATTGTTCACAGCAAAAAATAAAGCTATGGTTGGGCTGATAATAACTACTGTCCTCATCTAGCAAAGAATTAGACCCTCTCAGAACACCTGCTTCAGACCACAGATATAATAGAACAAAGAAATGCTAATGGTGTGTGGGGGGGAAACCCTCTCTACTGGAAATACTCAACTTTTTTTTTTTTTTTTTTTTCCCCATAATATGTTTCCTTTGGTAGACTTGGACAGATTCTTTAGGGAAGTTTACACTAGCAAACATATAAAAGTACTTTACATGTAAATGTAAAACAGCAAATCATGTGACCAAAGGAGAGGCGTGCAACTTTAAGGCAAAGTAAGCTTGTAAAGCATTTTATACGGACTTTCAGAACTTTAAAAAAAAAAAAAAAAAAAAAAATCAGAACGGACTTGTGTCAAACATTGATACAGTTGTGTACCAGGAAATGCTGCAACTCAAGGTTTGGCAATTAGTTTCCCAACATACCAATTCCTTACTTATATATGTGACCTTCCAACAAAATTCAGTAAAATATGGACTATTATAAACATGTTGGACTGTGTATTTGTTGTAAGCACTTTAACAACAAAAATACATTTATTTAGGCTCGGTGCTCTTCACAATGATGCTGACAAAGTTTGCATATGCCTCTGACCAAAGCATCTGAGAAGGTTCCAGAAGAGATACTCACTAGAGACACTGCATGATAAAGACAACTGGACAAATGAGAGTGTATCTAAATTGAACAACAGCGCTCTTAACCTTACAACATGGATATTTTGACATCCAGCTGTATACGAATCAAATGTGTTCTACATGAAACATAAATCATCACATACCTTTGGCTTTGTAATAAAAACACAAACCGCAAAAATACAGGTGCTTTCAAGACTATTCAAATTTTAAAAGATACCATCCCAGAGTCACTTCAGTGGAATGACTCCTGCCGGTATTGTAAGGCTACAGCCAAGACTAGGTATTCATGTATCCCCAAACTTAAGTTCATACTCAAAAGCAGTTTCACCAGTGAAGAACTGGGATCAGAGAAACTGTGATGTCTGTGGCGACTCCTGTGCGCATCGGATGAGGCTGGAGAGAACGTCGCGAGGGTTGTGGGTGCAGATGAGAAAGGGGAAACATAGCCAGAAAATTAGGAACTTTTGGAATAATTCTAGAAGTTAATTGTAAAACTTGATTAAACCATGCTATTGTTTATGGATCTTGCTGCTTTCAATATTACAAAGCACAAAGCAGAACTTTTGTTTTCTTCTGTTTTTTTGCTAAGCACAGAAAACACAGTTTCTAACTAGATTACTTGAATGCCACAAGATATAAACTACAGTGTAACCACAGTGTTCTTGAATTCACAGTAGATCCCTCCTTCTTTGAATTTCCCAGGGCTGAATACTCCAGTGTTGACTTCTGTGGTTGAAATCCGTAATGTGTCTCCCTTTTTATTCACTTATTTCTCCCCCTTTGCAATGCTTTTGAAACCATCTTTCACTACTAAACCCCCGCATTCTTGTAGCTACCAAGTCTTTCATGTTTCTGTCAACAGAAAGAAGCTTTGAACAGGATCAGGCATAATTACATCAAGCTTTTTGTTGTTATCGCTATTTATTAAGGGACAGCAGGGACGGCAGACTTTGTAAGAGACCTATTTTTTTTAAAACGAAAGTGGTACAGTATATTCTAGCTATACGGCACAGGCAATTCTCTTTCTGCCCACTTTGCAGCTGTCCTGCAAAAAGTCAGATTTATAGAGATGAGTGAAATTTCTTCCTTTAGATCTGTTCAACAAGGATCACGGTTTTGGCTGAAAAGCTGTGGCTCAGTAGGTACCTCTGCATCCAAAAAAGAACATTTGTGCCTTCAGCTTTATTTGCAGATATGACAGAACCCACAGGCCGTGAAGGAAGTCTGTAAGCTTCATAGTGTGAGTGCCCAAAAGTCAGGGCATTCCCGTACCAATGGGCAGGTCTCTGCCTTTGTGAAAATGGAGCTTTAAGACCCAAAGAGGAATTAGAAGCAAAACGAAAACTGGCGTATTAAATAAATTCTGTAGCGTGCCAGCCCTACTACCTGTCTCATGATACTTTCTTCATAGATTAAGTAATAAGCGCCTGCTTATCTGCAGTTGCCAGGCTCTTTAGTTTCCAGTTATCAGGTCCTCTGTTTCTTCTGCCTCTCCTTCATGCTCCTGCAATGTCCCTCCTGTGCTTCTTAGTGGCTGTGGCGTTTCACAAACAACACGGGCGGGTGACAGACTACGAACTGCACTGTTCTGCACTTATTCCTCTAACCTGTTTCTCGGTAGAATAGCAGTACTGAACTGTACGAACCTCTATATGCTGACGCAGAGTTTGTCATATTTACTTCTGACGGCTGACATACCCTTTGGCTGTTTGCTTCCCTGTTTCATTTGACTGCAACAAACTTTGGCAGGTGCAGGAGTTGGCTGCCTTAAGCAAATGACAGCTAGGCAGTCCCAATGCAAAGCAAGTCGCTATGACTGCAGTGTCCACCCCCTTAACAGGGCCTGAAGAAGAGAGGTGGTTACATGGAGAAAGAACTTCTATACCTTGACTCACATGAAAATCAACGTAGTCAGCTTGCAAAGCTGCACAACTCATCTTCAGTAGGTCTCAGGCATAGGACCGTGCTGGCACTATCTGAAATAGCAGGACCGTAACAGAATTTTCTTGGGAAACCAAGCTGCACTGGGCCGCCAGGAGTCCCAGCTTCTTCATAGTACCAGAAAAAGCGGGAGCTGCTTGGCAACCTTTGTGAATGCTGCTCCAACTTTAAAGAATGTGACTGTAAGCAGCCAGGTAATCAAGGCTGACCCAGAAACTTAAATACAAACCTGGGGTGCTAGCTCAGGGCTATCCCAAGACAGCACATGATTCTTGGGCTCTGAGAACCACAGATATAGGTGTCCTAATTCTTTGCTTTACATCTTCACTAAGGGAAATAAGGGACTCTGGTGTTCTGAAGCAGGGCCATAAACTTGGGCATCTTTTACCTAGGAACCAGCTGTAAGCAAAATGATAACCAGGGATATGCTACTTCAAGTTCAATGAAGTCAGGTTCCATTGTTAAAAATCTGAGTCTTGCACCCAGCAACTCAAAGGATCACATTTGTACCCTGGAATACAGCATATATTTGTGGGACATAATGACCAGGTTTGGAAGAAGATTCACATGATTTATTCTCCTAGGTCTTTCAAGCAGGCGAAAGCTCAAATACACCAGGAGTCTGTAAGGGAGCTGCAGTTTGGTTTTGTCACTGTTCATCAGCAAAATGACAGAACCTAGCAAATTGGCAAGAATGACAGAATATTCCGGTTGTTATGTTTAGATAATACATACTGCTTTGCAAAGAAATTGGTAAAAGTATTTTGATTAAGCAGAGCCTAAGTAATTTTTAACCTTCTAAACACTAATCAGGGCAGTTTCAATATATTCATAAGCACATCAGCTGCATTTTTGTCTATTTAAATCTGCATTTGTTGTTCTGTGCAGAACACTGGGAAGCAATTGTGCTTTCCCTCCTGCCATACACAGATGAACAAGGTACCTGCGTAACTGGGTTGATTCACAGGAAAGCCATGACCCTTGTTGTCAACACAGTGAACCCAAACATGCCCTTAGAGCTCTATTGCCAAACACCTCCTGCCAGTATTGTGCAGCAATGAGGAAGAGAATGGTCCTCACTTGCCTTTGTACACCTTGGGTTAGATCAGACACGGAAGCCAAAAAAAGGCAGGGTACTCTATACCCAGTTAGGGCATTTAGTCACTCAAATGCATATTTGCATTGACCCCAAGAAGATTATATTCCTTATAGCATGGCTGACAATTACATTAGCAATTGCTAAGAGAGAAATGAGAAAACACATATGCTTAGGAGATATATAGATAATTCTGTCACAGATTTTACATGTTACAGTTAGAGTCTGACACAAAGCCTCCAAATTTATTACTCGCTCTGACTTCTTCATACCACGCTGAGAGGGAAGAGAGGTGTTAAGAACCTTTCTTGTCCCAGAATATCCTTAACCCAAATGAAGCCTGTGAAGGATCAAAATGTCAACTTGGTCTGAGGCAGAGAAGTCAAACACTTTTTATGTGTTATGATTCCTCATTTCTTTAAAGCACGTTTACAAGATTTCCTCATCAGTTTTGGACAACTGCAAGACTTGCTTTGTCACAAAACCATGGTGACACCAGCAGCTTCTGCTGAGATGTCATCTTCATCACTCCACCTCAGTCTTCCAATTCTTAATCTTTACTTCTGTACCATTCTGAGTAACCATTTCAGAGCTTTTCTAGGACTGTGTGCAGTATTGCCAACATCACAAGTCTTTAGTCACTCTTCCAAAAGTTCTATAGGCTCCTTATCTACTTTTTTAAATTTTCATAAATAAGTCGGAGCTTGCAACATCTGTCTCTGGGGTTTTTACACTCTGGAAATATGCAGATGAATTTGGGGGCTTTTCTCCAGCAATATTTTTTTTTAATACGAATTTACTTCAAGAATTAAAGTAAAAAATAAAAAAATAACTTGGAATTTAAGAAGAAGGTACCGTAAGCAGTGAATTTTGATCATCCGTGCTGCTCAGTCAGAAAAGCATCAGCCATGTGAGATGTAAACAGTGCTTCTTCATCAGTGCTATTTTCTCTGTGAATCAAAATGAACCCATTTGAAAAGGTTATCAGATTGTTATGTAATTAGTATTACCGATACCACAGGCCAACACTATCATATACAAGTCATGTAGCTTAGAAGAATGTTGATCTAACAGTGCTGATGGAGGTTTCACAAGGCAGCAAGTTTAAGTCACCCAGAGCTGGTCAATAACTGTGATTTCACAGTACAAAAACTTGTGCCAAGGTCAAGACACTTTGGGCAGAAGAACGGGTGAGCTTTTTTTACCGAGATGCACATTCCCATAGTAGCACTGCTTATTATTCTGTTACAGTCAATTTAAAGCTAACTTTTAGTTGCATGGTAGTATCTTTGATGAAGATCTGCAGATGCTTTTTAGGACTTTAAGACTCCTTGAAATCTAAACAGCTTCTACATGCTTAGGTGGATCCAGGTAACCGTAAGCCCTGAGACATAGCTGGTAGGGACTTGGCAGGCACGATTAAACAAATTTTGTAAAGAAATAGAATTGTTCTGAAAAAGAGCATAAAAAGGGAAGTCCAAGAGAAACTTATTTAGAGAAAAGGAGATGCAGAAAAGGAGGGGGAAAAACGAAATAATGGTCTAAATAACAGCAGTGGGACTGGGACTAATCTATTGAGAAATACTACATGTGAAAGGGTTCTCATAGAAATGTTTCAGAACTGTGTCTTAAACAGGCAGTACCATCAATGCTCCTAAATGACAAGTTCGAATCACTGCCTTTCCTCTTTTGTATCTCCTGTTGCCTGCAGTGAGTTAGGTATGGACAGTTCCTGCTGTCCTGAGTGACATTACTTCACATTTGATATGATTTCTTACCCATAGATCAAATTTATGAACTTCAGCTAGCATTTTCAAATACATCCAAGAATAAGCATCTAATTCCTCATGGAACTTTTCACAGAAACTTCAGCACATGATCTTTTCAAACCACTGGATATATTCAAATCCACTTTAAAAGAGAGAAAGTAAAAAAAAAAAAAAAAAAAAAAGCAGCAGCAATGTTCCTATTGCTTCATTATTTCTGCAAGAAATAATCTTTCCCAGCACTGATTCCATAACCTGTGCCAGATTTAACAGTGAAGACAGAACACAGTAAGTTTCTTTTAGGGCTGATTTCAGGCAGGCAAAACCAAATATATAAACAAACAAAACATCTCAGGTAGGTGAGAGAGTGAAAATCACCGTAATTCTGCTTTCAGAGATAAAGTCTTTTTTGTGTGTGTATGTGAGCACAAAACTTATTTTGTCATTTGTTTCTCATTAGTACTAAAAGAACATGAAACTATAAATTGCAATTACACACAAAAATTACAACCAATGTGGGAGTCTTATTCTGGATGATGTCTCAACTTCAGAAATAAGAAGGTTTTGCAGAGAGGAAGATTCCATACATACTGAATGTGATGTCTTTGTTGTTTTATTCACATTTTTCCCCTTCTGCTTTCATGAAAGAGTACTAATTTTATGATATAGTCATAACAGCCATTCTGATAGCATTTTCTCCTGTCTGAAAAACCTTAAATCATGGTAAATATTGACATTCATCACCATCTTGCATGTTTCTACTACAGAGAAGGACAGTCAACAGTTGAGGTGACTGTGATATTGAAAAAAGTAAATTTTAATACTGAATACATACTGAATTTAAAGACAAAAAGATGTGAAAGGGCAACAGCTTTGTAGAATTAAGAAAAATCCCTTCATCTCTGTCGTCATGGAGAATGGATAATATTCTGTGCTCTTTTTTTTTTTTTTTTTTTTTTTCCTTCTTTCTCATGGAATCAAAGGGAAACTTATTTGAGGTAGCTTAACTTGGACTTTAACAAAGTTTCAGAAGTTTAGCCTTCCTGTGTGTTTACTCCACCAAGGAAATGTTTTCCACTTAAGCAGCAGATTAATCTAATTAAATTAATTTAATCCATTCTATATCCCTAAGGTAGAAAACAACCACGTTTTCATTTATTTATGGGTTATTTTTCCTAGATTCTGAAACTAGTGGCAAAAAAACCTGTAGTGGAATTAATTTTGAAGACGCATCTGATTTATGTTACCCCTTGCAGCAAAACCATCCCCTTTCCATGGTTAAGGCTGTTTCCCTGATACCTCCCGTCTGCAAGGGAAAGTAACTGCATTTTCTCCTTTTTAAGGGAAAATGTTGTTTCCAGCAATCTCTCACTTTTACATAAAGGGATTGTAAAAAAAAAAAAGTAAAAAAAAAAAAAAAGTGGAACTGTCATGAATACTTCCCTTTTCAGGACTCACATTTTTGGATGTGTTTCCCTGTCTAAAAGTTCATATTGTACTATAACTAAATTAATACTGGTAAGGATTTTCTGTTCCTTTTAGAAAGGAAACAAAATATTTGCTGAGTTACACTCTGAAACTGGGTTAACACTATGCCAGTTATAAATACTACTGCTCTGATTATTGACATGGGTAAATGTGTTTCATTTGGATGTCCCACTGCTTTTCCTCATATCATTTAGATAAGGCTCCTATCTCCTCAGTTTCCCTTTTTTGTCACAGATTGCCTGTAGAAAAGTGTGAAGCTAATTTAGATGTTAGATTACCCTCAAATCATCACAAAAATCAAAATACAGTGTTAAAAGTGTAGAGTTGTTCTTTTTAAGGTTTCTATCTAAGACCACTGCTTAAACTAAAAAGAGAAAACCTCTCTCAGTTTGTGTGTTGCTATTTGTGGGTCTCCCAGAAAGTGCTATCCTTAGGTTTCAATTAATTCAGAATTAACTGAATAAATTAACAGGGCTTGAATTCTTTGTTACACCTTTAAGTAATTTTACCAAGTACGATTGTTTTAATTCTCCTAAAATTTTCTCCAGTAATCAACATAGAAATGGGCATCCTTTTTGTGTTTCAGTTTATTACCCTTGGGGTGATGCTATATAATGGAAATCTTTAGACTCTGCTATTGAAAGTGATGTTTTGCGTGGCCCTAGCTCATGGAAAAAGAGATTGGTGGAACCTGACTTGAACTAATGGCTCTAAACATGGATTGGAAACTCGAGGGCTTGCTTTGCTGACTGTCAGTATCTATCTAATACTTTTGTGGAATGAAGAAAAATTTCCCATTCGCTCACAACTGTTTTCACTTTGGGTATATCGCATATCCTAAATTTCAACTATAAACAATAGAGTTACAGCAACATTATAATTCATGCGCAAAATATTTGCATTTTTCCATAAATATGTTTGAAATTTCATCTTGCACACTTCAGTCTGGAGGGTATCTATATTCTCTAGATCTCATTTTAAATTGAAAATAAGCACATTTTCATTTTTATACAGCTGAGCTGTTTGCCCACACCAACATTCATGCTCAGATCAGCTGAAGTAATTTGTCAATTTACATCAAACCCATTATTAGTAGTTCATTTGTTCTTAAAGGTATATAACTGCTTTTGTCTTTCAATTGTTTCTTCAAAGATATTTTTTATATAGAGCCAACCTTATTTTCAACCCCTTAAATGATTTTAGAGTAGTCCTTATTTGATGAAGAAATTTAAAAAATGTTCTTACATGTAATTAAATATTACATACTTCCACCATTTTCCATGGAAAAACCCCACCTTTGTTTGAAAATACTGCATTTCAGTTACATCCTCGCTTCTAGCCAACTTTTCTCTCAATGCGAACACTGATCACAATTCACTTCAGATACTCTGAAATGGAAAGTAACGACAAAACCCCCAACATTCAGATCCTGCTGGAGTTAATGACAGTTTACAGCATTGTGAAAGTTAAGAAAACCTTCAGTTTGAAGCAATGACTGCATTAGTTTTCTGGCTTTTCAGAATGTGACATTTGATGTTAATGATTTGGTTACTAACAGCGATGCTTTTGCATCTCTAAATTATAAAACAATCCTTGCTTTTACACGAATAACAACTAAAATACTGAAAAAGCAAAGTATCATTTAAAGTTGTTATATTTCTTTTGTATAGTTATTAGTCACTGCTAACAAGCATTCCTTTAACTATAAATTGACAATTACAACATAGAACTGAAATGACTTCTTTCATCCAAAAGATCCTGTACAATTCTGTGAATTTTTTTTTAAAAATACATTGCTTCTTTTTTTTTAATAAAGACAAATATACTTCATTCCATCATTTTCTGATTTGCAGAGGTACCTCACATACACTATTCTGTATCACTACTAAGCTATTATACAATTGGCAAAGACTTTCTCTTATCAGCTCCCTTGTCCAGTTGCCAAAAATATAAGCAAATGAAATTCCTTTAATTTCACTGGAGTGTAACTCCAGTGCCTGTTGGAAAGAGCCACAGCAGCAGTTTCAGATGTGTGAACATTAAACAAAGATGCCAAATAGATTTTGTGCTGTTGACAAGAAATAAATTAGAAATGAGAGTCCAGAGGTGTGAACTGGTACGGTTTGTACTTTAGCAACATTTTTCCTGACGAAAAATTGCATATTAATAGTATATATTAATAATAGAAATTGCATATTAATAGTATATATTTTACAGTTTTAATCAAAGAGGTACTACTTTTTTTTTTTAAGACCAGTCCAGCCCTTTTTACTCAGTCTGAAGGAGCTCCAAAGAACCCAAAAGGAGCAAGTGATTACTCGTTCACAAGAAGTTTGCAGGATCAGGGCTTTCTTGATAAGCAACACTTACTCAAAGCTCTTTCTCAAATGTTTGCAACCCCAGAATTTCACTACAGAGAAGTAGTGAAAATAAATTTGCTTTCTTTATCAAAAAAACCAACGGGTGCGAGTGGATGTGGCTATCTTAATTTCACGCCATCAGCGCTTTCATTTACTTTATATGCTTTCTTACTCTCAGACAACAAACAGGCGTTACCCGAGTAAAAAAGGGCATCCAAAGGATTCAGTGGTGAGCAGATTCCCTCCTTCGCTAAACTTACAAGGGAAACCGATCCCTATTTCCCTGGGTTAGCCATCTTGCCAGATCTCTCCCCTTGGGGCGCCAAGGAAGGGAAGAAGCTGAGTAGAGCCGAACTGAAACAGGGGCAAGTGCCCTGACACGCCAGCGAGGCAGACCCGGATCCCGTCCTTTCCAGCCATCAGATTCGCGGCTTTGGAGCAGAAGCTCTGCAGAGGTGATGCATCTGCCAGGGCCACTTTTCAGGAAGGAATTTTGTTATCGTTTCTCTCTCTCTCTCTGCAATAAAATAAGGTAAGGGGAAGGACTCAATACGAGCAGTTATCTCTGTTTTCTACAGTCTCAGGACTATGCCTAATCAGTATTGTCAGCCTTAGGCACCTGCAAATGTTGAGACTGGCTTAAACTAAAACACACTACACAAAAGTCCAAGGCAAGAGTTTTGGTTTTCTTGCCTTCAGTTTGATTTTACACTTGCGAATCTTTCTCCGAAGACAGAAGGTTTTTTGTATAAATAAAAGCTGAGACTTTTTGCACTTAACAAGTAGACTCAGAAATATGGCTTAAAAGGGGGGAAAAATCCCCACTGAATGCATATCACAGGAGAGGCAACAGGTATAATTCTCATGCAGTAGACTTTCTAAATGTCTGAATATTCCAGAAGGCAGTAGTCTTTCTAAATGTCTGAATGTTCCAGAGGGCAGGATATCATATCATATCATATATTTCAACATTGCTAAAAAGCTACCTTCACACCGCACGTTTAAATTTGTTTTTAGAAGCAGTACAAGCCTCATCCTGTTTCAGTCCGCTGAGTAATAATTCTAAAACAGAGGATGGAAAACACAAAAGACATGTCAGTTTAGGTTCTTATTCCCATACCTAAACGAGTGAAGATCTTCATACTCATTTATGAGGTTTACCAAAAAATAACTTCAGTTTAAGCACGTCTGCCACTCATTTTTGAGCATCTCAGCTAGCGCTTTTTTCCAGTTGACCGGGAGCCCTGTCTAGGATGTTATCCGCTCCAGCTAAAATAGGGTGGGGTGTGGTGACAACGCTCACTGCACCCTACCGCCGTCAGCAGCTCAGTCGCAGGGAGCAGCTATCGTCCCCCCGAACTCTGCTCCAGCCCAACGGTGACTGGAAGGCAGGAGTGCCGGGCACGCTACCGCCCGACAGAGGAGGCAACGCTCCCGTGTGTCCTTGGAAGTCTCCTTCCATCACGGTGCAGAAGCAGCAGTGGTCTACAGCTCAGGCTTTTTTTTTTCCTTTTAAACCAACGTGGTTTTTAGTTACTGTCCACCGATTGCATCAAGCCCATGCAAAGGGCAGCAAGTCCTGCGAGAGCAGCAGACCCTGCTGGTTGAGGGCGGTAGTTAGGTAAGCAAAGACTGTCTCAACTCTGTGCGAGAGCCCGGAACAGACCGACTATCACAGGGGCTTCTGTGCTGTAGAGCCGGCACTTTTTCTGTAACGCACAGTCTGCAATATCATACTGCTATTTTCAGAGGAAGAGGGTTTGAAGACATTACCTAAATTATTTCCAAATTTAAAAAAGATATTTAAAACAGATTCTTCTTGCACTTTCCTATTCTATCACATTACCCAAGAGATCACCACAACTGGAAGAGCAACTACCTGAAGTGCACAGATCCTAAAGAATAGATTCTAAAAAGCTGTAAATAGGTACACTAAGGAAGGGATGGGGCAGCGGTTATTCCTAGGTGCTAGTCCCCTGGTAAGCAAAGGCTTCTTCACATTGTGTGGCAGTAAAGTGACCTTGAAGTGACCCAAGTTTATAATTGTACCTTTCCAAGAGTGCTTTGCGTTCCCAGAGCTAACCAGTGTGAAAGTGCAAATGAGGGGGCAGCGCAAATGACAACTGAGGCCCCAGAGTTCTTCAGTATTATGGCTTTACATTTCTTGTTCCTTCTATTTTTGAAATACAGCACGTATTATTATAGATAGTTATATGTGCATATTACAAGCAATTACTGGGCAAAGTGCTTTTCTTTGTCAAAGTCATTGGCAAAACTTACATTATCTTCAGAGCAAACAAGCTGAGATCAGATCACTGTGTACACTGTGAAAGTGAAGCGTGCTGTAAAAAAAGGAAGATGGAAACCGCATTAATTTACAACATGTGCTCTTAAGAAAAAAAGAGCACAACTCAAAGATTCATATTAACATCATGAAATCTGACTTTCCTTCAAAGAACACATTGAAAACTTTACACGCCAATCCTTGGCACTAAAATTTGGTAAAATATTTAATTTATCTCAGCTGTAATCCGTGCTGTCGTGGACTCTCCAAGGCTTATTGTTGTGTTACTGAAACATGCTCATTGCCCAGAACCTTACAGCATCTTTCTGCACTAGACAATTGACTGCAAGGAGGTTATTAGCAAATGCCATGACACGAGGAACATGTGCCCCTATCTAATTTTTCTAGGAAGCTGTTACAGTTCCTGAGCAGCTGAAGAACATTGCCTGACCCTGCTGACCCAGGGGAAGACATCTCATGGCATCAGAGTATAGTTTTTCAGTCTCCACAGTCTTTTTACTTAAGGTATAAATTATAACTTTCAGGGGTATACTTGAATCGTAGATAGTAAAGACGACTTTACAGCTATCTCATTGGTTTGAAAACAATGCTTCACTCAGAAGGTTTAAAGCCCATTAGGACAGTATGTTTTTCCTTGTATTATCCCCTCCTGTGCAGTACTAATTTCATTTTAACACTATGATTTGAACACCACACATACAATTAGTTTCCATCAAGAACCAAAGCTCGCTCACTCAAAGTCAAATTATATAAAGTCTATGAAGCAGGATAAACCAGTGATTTCAGATCAGGTAAACCTAGTCAAAGCTCTATTGTTTCAGATTTTTTTCCCCTAATTCTAAGAAAAGTCTAGTTTGAGCCAATCTAGAAATTTAATACATTTTAGAAAAAACACACAGTTCATTTTTTCGGCTATTAATGTTATTCCTCCACACAAACTGAAATTCAGTTTTAGCCAAATTAACAACAGCTATCTACATAGATAATTAGGAAATATAATGAAGTACTGTTTTAGGACTTCACCAAAGAGCTCTCAGTTAGTTCAGGAAAATTAAGCAGGATTGATGTAACTAGTGTGGAATGAAGCACTCTAAGAGAATATTGAGGATCATTTTGTTTTGTTTTTTTTTTTTTTTTAAACGTCCACTACAACAAAAGTTCAGGTAAACCCATACCTGGGTGCCAGCAGACCTCTCTGCCTTATTCCATTTGTCAGCTAGTCACTCATTTAGAGGAGTAAAGACAGCTTTCCATGAAAACTTCTCATTTCTTCTTTTAGAAATCACTGAGTTCATAAATCACCACTGTGGTTCTAGAAAACAGTCATTTGTGTGTACATCTTCCTACAGTGTTTAAATTTTCCTGAATGAACTGTGCGTCATCTCCAGTTTTAATGTTTGTCATATATCATGTCTTACCTACGGCCCTGCAAGCTGAAAGGCTTGATCACTCCCTCTTCATACTTTTAATCAAGTTTTAAAGATGTGTCTCTAACCTTGATGTTATCTTCCTGAAGAAGGAGAGTATATGCATAAGATACAAATTCGTGTGGATAAATTCAGTACTTCAATAGATTTGAAGATAGAAGAAAAATCTTTATAATGCCAGGAGATGCGGTTGGGAAAATTAGGCGGTTTTCTCCTCGTCTTTAATAGAAGCAACAGATTCAAGGGCAAACGCGAGGCAAAAGAGCCAAGACAAAGCTGAGACAAATACAGCCTGGGCCTTTTCTGAGTAAAGTTAAAGTAATTTGGTACCTGCTAAGTAGAGGAGATTTTAGGAGAGGATAGTGGAGAAAGAAGGGAGAGGAGTGGGGGGAAAAAGGGGAGGTAAAGTAGCATGCACAACGCAGGGATACTAATGGGACGAAGGGAACGGGAGATTACAACGGACTGTAAAGCTAGGCTGGATCAGTTGTATCAAATATCTGCCTCTATAGCACACTCACTTTAAAAGGCACCTACTTAACTCTAGATGTGGTTATGTTTTAAAGGAAAGCTATGTAAATAAACTAAAAGTCTCTCCAAAACCAGGAAATAAAGACTATCATCCGTCACCCATCCTTAGAAAGCATTTTCCTCCTAGGGATAAATGAGAGAGCAAGCTTTGTAGCATCCTCTGAATAATTTTTAATCATTTCCAGTTAAGGTGAATAGGAATGGAGAGAGGATTTTTCAGTTCGCTCCCAAATTTCCCACCAGCTTTGGCTGAAGACAACCAGCTGGGAATTAATGACTAGAGGACATCTGAGAAAAGAAGTTGCGAACCTATCACTGAGCTCATTGAGACAGAGCCTTTCCTACACTTATGGTTATATTTTAAACCATACGGTAATTCTGGCTATAATGATTTAGTTCAGGGTGTTATTATTTATGTGAAACCGTACTTTTGTTTGATACAGAACAGTTTCAAGACTCCTTCATTTCACTTCTGCTACAGCAAAGTCAGCTGTGTCTATGCCTTGTTATCCACATATTGAAAACCATTATCAGTTGTGCAAATAAGCAAGAGGAAGTTGAAGTACTAAATCTCCAGTCAACGGGGGTCCTCTTTAAACATGTTTAAAAAACTCACAATAGTTAGAACTGAAGTTCTATTTTGTGATAAATTACAATGCTTGTTTTCAGTCTGCAATGAAATGAATGTTAAATTCAGACTTAAATCTGCAAATAAAAACAGTCTGGGATTAGGCAGCATGGAATGCAGGTATTTGTCAGTGAATCACTAAATGCTGAAACTGCTTAGCACCTCTCAGTATAAAAATTCTATTTTTGTCCTACTTCTGACAAAAGGAGCCATTCGTTTGACGGTACTCTTTCTTATGCTACCTTGTGTCAAAATGTGCTAGAGTTATGGTTTCGTACATTTGGGAGAAGGGCTGCACAAATAACTTTAAACTAGCTGAAGCATCCTCTCACGCTTGTTCTTTCCTGCTGGGCTAACATAGTACCCTCTGCAGCAAATTGGATCAGCAAATGCATCTGGCTGGGAAAAATCCTTTTGCAATATTTTAATTATTTATTTATTTTTTAGCAGAAGGAAGGGGAGGCAAGTGGAGGAAAGCATAAGTGAACACTATCAGTAAAGAAATGCTCCCAGAAAAAGGTGTTTAGCTTGATTTCAGAGTGAGTATTCCCAGTTTTATAAATTAATATTTAAATATTACACAGTTTCAGGTGTAACTCTCATTCTAGTCACTGCAGAACAACATCTAACATCTAATAAGCCTAAAAATTCAAAGAGTTTAAATGAAGCAGAGTTATGCACTGCACAAATGCAGAAGATACCTTCCACCATTAGTACCTATCAAATCGGCACCATCAATTTCCAATGTATTAGGAGCTTCCTGGCCCTGTGAAATAAATCCTGAATTCCTGTTGCTGAACAACTACCTAAAGATCTCAGGAAGACTCTGGAAAGCTGAATTAAAACAATCCTTGTGTGCCAAAACAGAGGTCTGTAGTGGTGCTCCAGATTTGTTTTTGTAATGTCATAACCACCCTGACAGTTTCTTCTTTCAAGCATCCTTTTAATATATTATTTCCAAATTATTGTTAATTTGCCTCCTACCTTTTGTAAGGAAAATCATCAGCAACTTCCAGATGTAGAAAGAACTAGAAAAACATTAAATGAGACAATCAATACTAGCTATGTTTCAGGATTATTTTTACTTCTTATTTCACCTTTACTTTCTTCCAACAGCCTCAGATGAGGCCATGACCATAGGATAATGTATACATAATAGTGCATTTGTTAGCTGCGCTATTGCTCTGGCAGAAGTCAGAGCGTACCACAGAAATATTCAATTCAGTAATGGTTGTTTTGAGATTTCAAGTAATCCAGGTAAAACTAAGATAAAGAGCTTGGAGATTTCCCCTTTTAAACACAGAAGAATACATTGATGTATCCATGATTTTGTTTTATTCTCATTATGGAAAAGATTCTTGAGCATCTGCTGGGTATAGAAGTAGCAGCTACAAGAAATAAAATTTAGCTGTAATTATGTGCAAATTAAAAGTAATTGAGGTACAGTGGATTTTCAACAGGAAAACACCTCTCAGGTTTCTCCCTTCACTCAAACACTGAGAAAAAGAATAAAAGAAAAGCCTCGTTCTTCTGTGATACACACCACACATAAATCACATAAGTACATAAAAGTGATTCGTAAAGCCCCAACCTACGCTGTATTTTGGTGGCTATAGCATTAGTTTATTACCGTTGCATCCAAAAACCCAAATGGGAGTGGGTCCCTGTAGGTCTATGCTCAATGTAAATTCACAATACGAAGCAAATATTACAATAGACAAGCTGAACTGCTCACCAAGCCCAAAAGAGTTAGCTTTTATAAAATTTTATGAAGTGTGTATCTGGAGGTGGAACAACAGACCCAAAGTTAAAGCAGAAGAAATTAAGAGAATGGGACCATATAGATGTACTTTGATCTGCCATGGGACCCTCCTAATCTGCCAGCAGGCCTCTTTTTCTGCACAGGGTCCTCACCAATGTGTTCACCCCTGCTAATTGCAACAACGTTCCCCGCTCACTGAACACTCTCCGAAGTGAATCCCAGCACGTTGCAGCCCTGCCTGATGGCCCTGCATCAGCTTATTCTCTTGCCTGCGATTCAGTCATTGGGCATTCAGGCTATCAGCCGGTGCGTGAATTTCACATTCCATTTAAAGGTACGATATTTAAATGTTGTCTTCTATGCCTTTCCAGTGTGACATTTCCTTCCCGTATTGGAAAACCAATGGATAAAGCTTATTTCACCTTGCCCTGTGAAGGAAACATAGCATGCATATTACCCACTAGAATACACATCTGCAATAGCAAAATATAACATTTCATTAAGTATAAAGTTACGGGTCTCATTCTACTCTCCAGTTAACGCACACAGTGAAGATTCTCTTCTACCTATATTGAAGATAAATAGTGCAAATGTGTTTGGGGAAATATCACACCTTAGACGTATGCGTTCTTTTGTACATTTACTTCCATGTTTTGTACATTTGCTTCCTTTTACATATGCCTGGGTTGAGCTCCCTGGAAGCTGCTGTGTACTCACCCAGTCAGTCAACATGAATGATAAAATGTGACTTACCTGATTATCCACACGTATGCACTATGGTTTAAATTCAGAATATTCATGATCAATCAATGCAGTAAATTGTATCTGGGAAAAGCTGTTAAAAAAATATTTGGAGACATGAACTCAAGGAAATTGTGATCTGTTTGTGGTTATGCCATAAGTAGAAAAGAGGAACTAAAATCATTCAATATACTACTCCCGCCAGATTATTTGCTCTGCTCCACTGAACACCCATAAGCACATTCAACTATTAAATTAGCACTGCTAAGCTGTGCTATTTGTGTTGGCTATTTTTATACACAGCAGGCAATAATCATTGCTTAATGAGACACTAGGCTTTAACACCAGGTGTGATTCTGTCGTTAGGAGATCTATTTTTCTACTTTTCATAGTTTTCATCCAAGCCAGTTTTCATCCCCACCGGTATCGCCTATTTCTGTTCTGAGGGTTGCACGTTGAATGCCGATTCCAAGCTCAGCATGGTGCACGGTACTTGATTTGCACTGATTGTCATAAATCCTAACAGACAGTGTTCTGTGAAGATGTGCAACAAAAGTGTGAATTTTTGTGATGCTCCTTGCATTCGAGATCACTTCTAATTTGCAGCCTCCTCTATTATACTTCAGCTGTTCCCTTTGCAAAGAAAAACAAAGCTCTGTTTAAAATGTTGGTTTCTAAAAAAATCCACCTGTAATAATGAGAGAAATTCTGACTGTATTTACTGTCAGAACACTACACAAGAGAAGCAAATGTTTTTTCCTTTACTAATGACAAATGTTCAGCATATAAAGAGCTTAATTACATACTATAAATGGCTGACTTTCTGCTTTGCTATTCAGCTATTCAACCAGAAAGAATGTTGTAAAATCTTAAGAACAAAAATCAAGGGAGAAAAAAACGTAACTTCTGCATACTTTACAAGAGAAAACCCAGTTTTGAGAGAGTTACAGATGGACATAAACCCCTGCTACAGGCATTTTTTGGCAAAAGACAAATAAACAAAAAAACCCCAAAACATGACACTGTGTTTGCCAGATTTATTTTTTTTTAGACTTAATGAATTTAAGTACAACCAGATCAAGCAAAAACAAGCATTCTTTCTCCCAACAAAACACAATCAGATCCAGTTCTTTTCATGTGAGGTTTTTAGTCAAGCCCAGAGCAAATACAGAGCAGAGCTCTAAGTGTTCACTTTTATAAAATCCACCTACCAAAGACAAATATGAAGCAACTTGGGAATATCACTTCACCTATAGATTACAACTTTCAAACTAGTCTAGAGTAGCAATTCTGTAAAACTGACACCAGCTTTAACTGTGTAAAATAGATTTAAAAAAATATTTCTGAATTGAAAATCTCAGTCAGGAAGCTAAAGACTAAAGCAGTCAAGGATGGGGGAATAGCCTCACACTTAGATAACTTCTCTTCTTTTGGAGGGCATCAGAGGATAACTTGGACTGTAAACCGAGAACTTCAAAAACACTGAAAATGGAATTCCAAAGCATGCATATGACTTGAAGGTTTGAAAACACTACTCTAAAAAAATCAAATATAGTTCAAACTAGCAGCTTCGGCACTTTATCTCAGTTTCCATCTTTAGGCTGAGGATAGTATCACTTGACTATTGCAAGGCAATAGGATGCAGAGTATTCACATTTTTTTATGTCCTGTGATACTCACAAACATCACAGAAATACTAAAGAAACAAGAATTAGTATTTTCTGTCTTCCATGAACCAAAGGGTTTTTTTGTTGTTGGTTTGGTTTCTTTAAAGTGGCATTTGTTACTGTCACAGCATTGAAAATTCAGTAATTCTCCTGGCCTCCTGCAATCAGCTTGAGAGTACTGACAACGTGAGAAATGTGACAACTTA
Organism: Astur gentilis; assembly: GCF_929443795.1. Lineage (NCBI taxonomy): Eukaryota > Metazoa > Chordata > Aves > Accipitriformes > Accipitridae > Astur > Astur gentilis. The sequence continues at coordinate 13,122,132 of NC_064900.1, read as the reverse complement.
CAAACAGCTTTGTGGTAATTATTTTATCCAAAACTTAGCAAGATTGTTTAGGGTGCATACTACTAAATATTACTATGGTTTGCTAACTAGTGTTTGCAAGATGTGGTGGTACAGAAGCCCAAAGTTCTTAATTTGAATTCCCTAGTGACAATTTGGTCTCACTCTGCTCTATGCATCTTTCTAATCTTAGGGAAACTAGATGGTTTCTATTCCAGTTAACATCAGAATCCGTACCTGAATAAGTTTTTTTCCTAGTTTACAAATGTGAAGCAAGACAAAGTACTACACCAGTACTACATCAGGAAACTTCAACTTTATCAGTTTGCTTCGACAACGTGTTCTGGTTCACTCTCATAACCAAAGCACTATGGATTCATCTTTTTATTGCATGCATCTCATGAGTGATGTGGAATTAATAATTATTATCCATGTAGCCGTTGAAACCCCTAGCGAGCTATGTAGAAATACTATTAACAGTCATTTAAATTAACCATCTTGTTGTGCAACCATAATTTCACAGCATTCAGAAACAGCAAGTAGAAACAAGATCTCAGGCCAAAAAGAGAAAAATAATCATATGATTGAAAAAGAATTGCTATGTGACACTGCAGCATACACATCCCTATTCTATCCTGCACAACCACATTTTTAAAGTCTGTTTTTACCGCCTAAGTCTTCAGAAAACCCAAGAATTTCCGTAGAGGTACTCATATATTGCATATATTTTGCACCAGGTGGGGGAAAACCCAACACATTTTGCTTTTTCCCAGCAGCATAAATCATTAAAATCTTTGTGCTACGCTAATAGCACACACTCACCCATCCAGATAGCACTCACTACTGCAAAAGAGGAAAGTGATCCAACAGTGCCTGCAACGTGGATCACCGCACACCCTGCTGTACACGGCTCCTTCAGAGCAGTCTGATGTCCAGCTGAAAGGTACGCGTTAAGTCACATTTGTTACGGAAACGGTCACATTTATCTTCTATATATTGACGTCTATTCTGTGCAGCCCATAGCAATATATGAATAAATCCTTTTGACAAATAGTAGTTTAATGCATAAAAGATTGCTCTCTACCAAACTTTCACCTGCTCATCCAAATTGTACCTATGGCTTATTGACAATGCCTTCTACTGCTATGCATAAATCCCCCAGACGCTAGTGAAGAAACATGACTGTGTCAAAAATAACGCATCTCTTCAGCAACATATTATGGATCTCCACATATGCGTGAAAATTAAAACAATCAGAATAAACAAATCCTCACTTTTAATTGTACATATTCTTTCAGGTCTGCACAAAGAAATGACTAATCAGAAGCAAGTCATCACCTGGCTTCAGTGTGATTTATGGGGCACTTTTTTTTTTTTTCTGCCCAGGAGGCGTTGGATTCTCCATTCTTAGATGTTTTTGAGGCTCAGCTAGACAAAGCCACAGCTGAGCTAATCTACCGTTAGTGACAGTCCTGCAGTGAGCATATGGCTGGACCTTGATAGGTCCCTTCCAGCCAACACTTCTGTGATTCTATGTTACGAAATCAGAGTCTCATATGCAAACTGGAAGTTAACACTCCATTTCTTATGCTCTCTTTTCTAGTGTAGCATGATTGTCCTGTCTCATCACCCTTGTCCATACTAAGATTTGTCTTTTCATGCTTGTCAAAGCTGTCCTTGTACAAACATTAAGATACCCCCAATCCTCCTTTTGCCAGCTGCCTGATCCTGGCCTGACTCAAGCACAAGCGCAGGTGCTGTACAACCAACCAACAAAAAGATGGCCCTTCGGCATACATTCCCAGAGATTCAGCAAGTATGAGATTTCTTAAGGAAAAAAAATATGATCGCACCATGTATTTCTGACAAAAGTTATTTACTGAGGTGCCATGAGTAGCAGCATTACAAAAGCTGAGGGAGGGACAAAACCCACATAAGCTTAAGGAATTTTCTCTTTTTTAAGACAAACTCAGCAGAGGGAGAAGGGAACTGTAACAGAAGTGAGTGAATGCAGAATAGCCAGGCTGGTCTGACCTTTAGAAGCTCAGAGTATTTAAAGTGTAGCAGTTGCATTGATTTCCTATGTCTATCATACTGTATTTCTCCTATACTGACAAACAGAAGACTGGACTGATTCATGAGGGCCACTATTTGCATGTTAAGTTTATTGGCTTTCTCTGCTACAGCTTCTGTCAGTAATGCTCGACAAAGATCTTTTCACAATGTATTCTCCCTGTTGTGTTCTCCATGTGAAAGATTAAATACAGCAATTATACATACCCATACATTTACTTTCTCTACCTTTATTGTGTTCTAATTTTGATACTTTAGCTATGAAAATTGGGGAAACTATTGTCCGCAATTTTAAGAAAAATAACGTGACTCAGTTTGCGCTGATGCACCCTCTTCTGTCAACACTCTTCTTCCTTTGTACTGGAGAACCAGTTCTTGATTTTCTCCTTCCGGTGATAAAACAATGGTTTTCCTCATGGGAATCTATCTCTAAATAGGCTTTGCCTTTCTTCCCCTTGTCTTTTTGTTCTTGTTCCAGTAGGACATACTACATCACTTGTGATATAGCACCAGTTAGGCAGTCTCTTCCAGTATAAAAGGTGGAGGGTAACCTCATGTAAGGCTTGTAAAATCCTTCAAAAATTAAAAGCTGCAGGGCAAACTTCTCTAACCAGATAAGTCTACATGTGTGACCTACTGTAGATGCTAAAGTTTAAAACATCTCTCTCAGGTCAACTATTGGTACTGTCTTGGGTTGTCCCCATATCATATTCAAGTCACCACAGAGGGAGACTGGACCCACATCGCAGGAGTTGTCAACGTGGCTAAGGCAATATGAACTACTTGGCACAGGACCACAGGGAGCGGGTGTATTCGCTGCCCCTTGCAACAGGCCAACGCTGACAGAAAGCCTCTGAAGACCGTGGAATGGTGGCAGGGTGATTCCACGCGCACAAGCGTGCCTGAAGCCATCGCTCCCAGGCGCAGAGGCAGGCTGCCAGAGTAACAGAGGAGTCTCCGCCGGCTTTCCAGGTTTTTCTCACAACACCAGGCAGTAGAAAACGTTTCTGGGGTCTCGGTTTACGTTTACAGCTCCTTCGAGGTGGCTGTTGCCCACGTGGCTGTGGGGCTCTGTGACTATGGTGTAGGCTTGACCTGCTCCCTGGCTCCATAAGAAGTTGTTGACTCATACAACCTGCCTCTGTTTTTGTACTGCCACTAACATAGGTTCACCGGCATTAGGTCTGACTCCGTATCTTCTTAACCATTGCCAAGGTGAAGGGCATAAAACTGACCTTCTCTGGCAAGCTGCTGTAACTCTTTCTCTGTCAGCCCAACAGCTTGTTGGTGGAAGTCATGCAAATGTTCAAATATACGTTTATTGTACTTGCTTCTTTGTGTGACTGGAGCTCTCTATCCACATATTGCATTTTCAATTTTTTCCTAATTTTCGCTTCAGTGTTAGTTTTCTTCATAAGCATCCTCATTTCCCTACCTATATGAAACTAAACATCCATGTTTTATTTGCTCATTGCATAGTATCATTTGTGCAGTGTTAAAAATTCTGTCTGAAAACAGTTAAGTACAAGTTTCACTCGGTGTTCTGGTTGAGTTTCGTTTCTTGAACTCCTGTCTGTATTAACATTCCCAGCAATTTAAACTACCTAACTGGTTGATATCTACTGCTACTGTCTGTCATTTGAAGTATCTAAAGCACTACAAAGAGCAAGTAAAGATTAACAAAAAAATTCCTATAGCAAACTGTTCTAAGTGAAAGCAAGTGTGAGTTAAATAATCAAATGCTCTACTTCATTAAGTTCTTCATAGAATTAATTTTATAACTTAAAAATTTATTATTTCCACAAGATATACAAGCAAAACAATAGAAATATGTTACACATATGATTATAATGATGGTATTCACCTGCTTAAACATATGCATCGAATACTATTTTAGATCCTCTAACTTGTGCAAGTCTTGCATATTGGGACAGCATGCATGGCTGAGTGCCTCCAGCTTTCTGGAGCAGCACTTGAGGTCCAGGTGTAACTGTACAGTGCTTCTAAGGTAATGCCAGACCGATGTGATTTGCCAGCTGAATCAGTCCCTAAAAATCTAATCGCTTTTAAAGATATATATACATATAATCAATAATGTGACAATTTGGAAATAAATAGAATATTCTACAAACATCATCAAAATCTCAACATTTCAACCTTTTAACCTAGCTTATAACAGAAAACAACTGAAGCCTCTCAATATTCCTTCATGGAACAAAAATCCCACATTTGGCTCTCCCTGTCACTATATTTATATTATTATTATACTGCTTAAGATTAACGGAGCAATAGACTACAATAAACTGTAGACTGAGATTCCTGTCTCTGTCACCAAATCATCCCTTTTTAAAACACTCTGCTTACAAAATGCTTAAAACTCTTATGCTGAATTCCTCATCCTTCACTCATTTGACATTATAATACATAAAGATTTATGTTAATGAAAAAAACTAATTACATATTCATGGATTTGTAGTGTCAGAGCTGCAAAGAAACTTCAGAAGCTTTTCGAAGAGTACACTAATTTCTGTGACTTCTGTGTCCATTGCACATGACTTTCCTATTTGGCAATATTAGGATTTTTTAGCGATTATGGCAAGCTATCATTACTTAGTGACATTTGTGGGTTTATTCAACCAGCTTAACTCAGTCTGACTGCTAAAAAAGTTGCAGACAGGAAGTAATTTCAAACTTGGCTTTAAAGCTGGATGCAGACACATAACAGGACTATCAAGTCCTGTATTCATTGCTGCTCTTAATAAAATTTAATTAATTGAATAAAAAGATTAAGAATCTTAGTCTGAAATATTGCCGATCCACAAATAATGTTCAACTAGTGCTAATTATTTGAACTTTAGGTCTCCAGTTTCCCACGGAGCCAGATCGTGACTTTGGACGGCATAAAAACAGTAGCAGCAGCACTGCAGTCACTGAGGTAGAAAAAGTATGAGATCAGAATCAGCCCCTTTATCTGGAAACGTTAAAAAGAAACTTTCACTGCTCCCATGAACAAACAATAAGTCATTACAAGGGACAGCAATAAAACAAAAACTCTGAATCCATTTACATTTTACAGAAAAACAACCTACTATTAGCATTGCCTAAAATAAGCATACTGCCTCTCTAAAGCACCAGTTTATTCAAGATCATGCAGAACTCCTCTTAAGGACTGATGTATTGAAGCACTAGAATTTCTTTTGTATAAATTTGTTGTTGTTTTTAAGATGGATTTTGGTAATGCTGTAATAACATGACTAATGGTTAGGTTCTAAGTCGATTGCCTATGAACAGAGCCAGGCTCAAGCTTCCTGCCAGAAACAGAGAGGAATACATTGTATATAAATTTCCTATGCTTAACAGCCCTTAAGATCTCAAAAAAGATATAGGGATTCCTGGCTATGTGAATCACTAATACAATCAATTGCACTATAAGTTGAAACTTCATTGTTATTTTTGATTCTTCATGTTTTAAATTAATGTGGATTAAAATCTTGTTAAATCTTCTTATGCATTCGTTAGGTTTTCAGTAAGTGGAAAATTCTCACTGGCATTACACTAATGAAGTACACTTAAAGTCAGCTGGTATAAATTGTGAACGTGGCACATAATGATTTGACTCAAATGCATCACGAGACTTAAATTCAGGGAAAAATCCATAATAGCCCTTTCTACATTTTTAATCAATTTAATTGTTAAGTTGCAGCTTAATTAAAAAGGATCAAGTTTTCATTAGCTTTTGAAAGCTTATCCACAAGCAGGGATTTCATGCAAACAAGTCAAGTCTTGTCTTCTTCCTTCTTAGTAAAATTCATAAAGATTCACATCAATTTCCATCAAATAAAATTGTCAAAATAACAGCTCTGTGCTTCTCTCTTTTTGAGCACATAAGTTCACAAATAGTAGCTTTTGTTACCAGAAATACTCGCTGTTTATATCCGAAACAAATCTGTGCACTTTGATTTACTTCTAAAGCAAGGGCCAATTAGTAAAAATAGAAGAAAGTAGGGATACAGACGAGTAAGTAATCTCACCCACAGAAATAACCCTGCAGTCATGGAGGGAAAAAAAAAAACCCACTCAGAAATCATATGCGTGCTTGCAATACAGCGCGATGTTTATAAGTCAGCATACATCTTTTACATGGCAGAGACGTTTATGGCTAAATGCTGACATGTTGCCTAACAGCACCAGCAAAATGATGAAGATAATGAAGAAAAGTAGATGCAGTCATTAGTTTTTTCTATTTATGCCAGGAAATCTTGCCTCTTTCCCTTGAGAAATGAGAGTCATAGGCTGTGTCTACACCACAGGCAGAAGCATGACTGCAGCAAATGTATCCTTACCCAGGATAAATTGAAGACATCTAGCTCAGGTATTAGCAAGAGAAGAAAAGCACCACATAAATGCATGGCCTAATTATCCCGAGTCCTGGCTGGAACCTTCTTATTGATATCTGGACTGACTAACTGGATTAAAGCAGGGCTTAAGTGTTTTCCCTGTCCCATCAAAACCAGCAGGGCTACTTTAAATTAGAACCCCACTCTGAACTAGAAATAGCTTTCTGGTGCTAAATATTAAAATATTCTGGCCTGGTTGCTTGGCTCTAAATGTTGCCTCTTTGCCTGCAAGAAAGCCCACTCAGCTGGAGAGCAAAGGACAAACATCAGGGCCCAGAGGCTAACGACACCAAACGGGTAAATGGGCAGAGCCTTGGGCTCCTCCCAGTTGGGATTCTTTCTCCCTAGAACGGCGGTGGAAGGGGGGAAAGGAGAACCACATTACGGCTTCACATCGACATCTGTCCCAGCAAACACAGCAGATGAGAATTTGCCCCTGTAGCAAAGGGCAACAGATACAACAGTTTTACACAGGCTCTCAATTAAAACCTCTTATTATATAACTGGTGATCATAGCTCCTCACAACAAATGTTCTTCTATTGTTTTCAAACCTGGATTTAAATATTCTATCCACTAGAAAATAAGAACACACTTTCATAGCAGAGTAGAAGCCTGCTTTATCAACTTAAAGGGAGATTGCAGTTGTACCCACTCGAGTTGCACCAACAATTTGGTATCATACAGCTCATGAGTCGCTTAAGGCTAAAATAGGCCTGTGCTTGTCCTCGAGGCAGAGGATGCAGAAACATCAGTACTGAAGATCTGGAAATCCCCATTCAAGTCTGGTGATGGAAAATTACGCATCTCCTCACCTACTTCATTTTCCTGGTAGCTGACCGCCTCAAAGGAAAACTTACCTGTTCTACTTTCTCTCAGATCCCTCCCAAATCACAAAATAAAAAACAGTCTTCTCGAGAAGGGGGATGACTTCAGCTGACCTAACCTGTTTTTTTCTGGAATAGGAATAATATTCTTCCTGAAGGAAGACTTACCTGCCGTTCAGCAGGAGAGCTTTAATTTGACTAGGAACCAAAATCCTGCCACTAAATGGCCAGAATCCACAGCTGGAAAGAAAAAGTGCCCCTGTTTACATTAGCATGATTGAAGCGCCAGCAGGTTTTTTCAATTAATACTGTCACTTTGCCAAACACTCATGAAATTTGGCAGAAAACATTGATTCACCAATCCCATGTGAAATTTGTCCCTGGAAAACACAATGCGTAATAATAGTCATGACAGAAAAATGCTAAAATACACAAGGGTCTGTAGGAATTCTCAGCACTGATCAATGATAGCCAGCAGAAAATAAAGCAGAGACAGTATAAACTGTTAAGCTCAAAATGAGATTACTGTGGAGATCTGGTAAATTTAGAGTATCCCAAAGCAGAAAGGGCATGTAAATAGGCATGGGTTTTCTTGCTTGTTAAGAGCTGAACCAGTCTTTCTAGTTTATCAAGCTGAAAAAACATTCTGTTTGTCCATCTCAGGAGTCCTAAGAAATATTAGTGGCCAATTACACCCCCAAAAAAAAAAAAAAAAAAAAAAAAAAAAAAAAAAAAAAAGGCAGCAAAAAAGCAAACACCAAAGCGAAATGTTCAGCAAATGACTCTGTCTTCAACCAACATTTTGACAAGGAAAAGCAATACAAGAAAGATTAGAGGCCCAGACAAGCATGGGATGACTGCAGTATATGAAACACCACTAGTACATGCTGATAGCCAGAGCATTTCGCTCTAATAATGTTGAGAAAACAAAATTTAACAAGTGACATCCAGTAAATATGTAATCAGAGAATGCTTAAGTGACTCGGGATTTGGAAGGCAGTTACTTAAGGAATAAGTTAACTGTTTATGTAGTTGAGTTAAAAATACGTTAAGAAGAGGGTGTAGAATGACTTGCTAGATGTCTTTGATAATAGTCCAGCAGGTACCACACAAATAGTTTTGTTAGTATTGGCAAAACTAAATAAACCCTGAGGAGAAGCATGATTGGAAAAAGCAAACCTTGTGGTGTAAAATAAACACGCGTGTCAAAATCAAGTACCACGTTCACTCAGATTCCTGACAGAAGTCTATAGCAATGAATTGGCAGCCTTACTGTTTATACTGCTCTAACTCATGTGTTACTTTAAAGGAAATTTTCTTTAGCTAATGCTGAGACCTTGAGGCAGGAAGTCTCCATCTTACTGACATTCAACTGTAGAAAAAGTGACAGCTCATCCATTGTACATCTCATCCCATCCTATATTCCACCACCAAGGTCTAGGTGATAAAACAGATTATGACTCACCAAAGCAAGTGTCTGGTTTTTTTCCTCTAGTTGATTTAGACTATAAAAACAGAAACAGGAGAAAAAACTTTGAACACAGAGTTCAGAATTCTAATTTAAAAAGATATTAGAACTACAAAAAATTAATTCCCAGTGAGACAGAGTTGTGGATTTATATGCCAGCCTGCAGTAACTAATCCATACCAAGCCAGCAGGGGCAACTGCTGAAGGTAAGGGAGGAAATAACACATTCTTGCTTTCAGCCTTTCCACAGGCTTACAATTTTTGAGTCTCGTCCTGATCCAGATTTTCAAAATCTTCTCCTGACACATTTTCTTCATGTTATTCAGATACTAATTACAGGCTTTGTAGGTTTTTGAAATGATGAAGGGTTTCCTTTATGAATTAGTATAAATGCTAGGGATTTTATAATATTTGCTAGGACCCCTGAATGAAAACAAGTCTTAGATACAGAAATAAAATAGACATTTGTGAAAGGTTACATGAGCCAAGGCTATATAAGATGAGCAAAGTATTTCCACTGGCTTCAACAGAACTAGATTTAGCCAAATCAGAGCGGTGGGGGAGCTGGGGGGGTGGGGAATCACAAAGTCAGGCAAGCTGCCTTCTCATCTCCTGCTGTGCAGGCAGACAAAGATCAGTGTGACAAATAGCATCCTTCCTAATACAGTTATTATGTCTGGTAGGTGACTCACTCTCTTCTAAGCCATACTAGTAACGCCAGTAGAAATTATTGACTAAACCACATTTGCTGAGACTTACTTGGATGTCGATAGTATTGAAAGGAAATTAAAAAAATATATCCATGTAGCCCTTCATGGTTGTGAGTAATTTTTCTGGACCAAAATTACATATAGTTGTGGTATGGTTTGCATCCAGGATGTGGTTTAGCTGTGTCTGGAAATCTAAATTAAAAAGGCAGCTTGAGAGCACCCAACAAAATCTGAGCACATTAAAAGTACTGTATATTCAACAGAATAAAATTTTCCTAGTTAGTATTATTGACTCCTTTTACCAAGGAAATCTGTCTGTGTTGCATGAAGATGATTTACATTCGGAAAGTTCTGATTAGACGTGTATCTCATGCTCATGACTAAGTTAAAATTTCTTAAAATATTTGATAGCCACTATGAAGAGATTCATCCTGGATATTGGACAACAGTGGAAACTGCTGCATAAAGATTACATTAATTGTAGAATCATCAAGCATTAATTCTACCAGCTACTCGAGAGGCCAATATTTCTCCTTTGTGATTAGGGAAGGACAGTGAAGATTGCCAAGATTTTCAGCAAGTCAAAAACCAAACTGGGACTAGAATTTGAGGACCATGACATCCAATCAGCTGGAAATTTCCACAGGATTCAATAACAACAGTTATTGAACTAACAAGAAAATAGAGCAGCCAACACCCCATTTGCCTTCACTACATCACCTACATAGGGACTGATGAAGTTTCTCAACGACGCCTACTTTTTGTGAGTGGGGTGCTTTGCTTTATTGGGTTTTTTTTTGTCTACACTGAAGGACTAGAGGATTCTAACTTAACTTATTGTATTCTTTAAACATATAGATGTGTCTTACATAAGGAAGCTTTCCCAACAAATGCAGAAGGCTTGCGTCTTAAAGGAGGAGTTAATTTGTCATTACGCCTCTCCATTGATTTATTATTTTATATAAAAACATTGTGTGACAGGACAGTCTGTTAAACCACAGACATTCATTCTTTACTGTCTTCTTGGTGTCTTTAAATGAAGTTCTTGTATGAGCTCAGTACAAATTTTAGTATTGAATGAAGTAACAGTAGTTTATACTGCCTAAGCAGTATAAAGCCAATCAGAGACTCCTCTGGAAGACAGCAATTTTTTCACTCAAGTCTTCTTTTTGATCCACATGGGTAATTCTCTAAGTGTTATGTTAAGAAACCATTATGCTAAAAGGCCCAGCATTAAGAAACCTAAGCTTAAACTGTTGCTTTATGAAGCAGATTTATGCTTTATGACAGTAATTGCTCACACCAAAGTAGAAAGCTACTGTGCCATCCAAGCATAAAGCAGAATTTGGGGAGAGCAGAATTATTGCTATTAGATGAGGTTAGGGATCTGATAATGCCTGGTTTTTACAACTAGGAAATGACTTTTCATTTAAATAAAAAAAAAAAAAAAAAGCCTACTATACACAAACAGGCACTTGTTTGTGTAAATGAACATAAAATCTGTCATTTTTGTTCAGCTTTTTTTTAAAGTAACTTGAATCACAATAAGCATGGTGTACTTATTCCTCTGTGCTTGACTTTGTATTGCTTTAAATGAACTAGTTAAATCTTAATTTAAGCTAGTCTGTGTTTCTTGAGTTCATGTGCTCATTATAAAACAGCTAAAAAGAAAAAAGTGAATATAAAAGCAAGGCAAAGTAAAACATTTGTGAGAAGGAAAGCAAATCTTGTGCTTGTAAATTGCTGGATTGGGATCTCTGTAAAAGGCAAAGACCAACTCTGTGCACCCAGGAAGTCAATTTAGAAATTTTAATATGGACTATTAAACAGGGAAAAATAGAAAGGTTTCCTGGTTGCAAACCTACATGTTAACCAAAACAAATAAGATTTTTGTTCCTATCTCCTTCTTCTCTCTCTTTCTCTACCCCATTTTTGATTTAAAAAGCTTTTCATAGCATTGCAGCATGTCCTCCCTCAGAAAACTGAATAAGCAAAAAATAAAACAGCTTCATAAAGTATTCTTTGTCTGATACGGTTTTCAGATTTTGCTCTGCCAGTAAATTCAAGCATGAGCTGAATGGTAACAGCAACTTTATGGACAATGAGTAATAGCATGACATAGCTAATTAATGCTATTTCAATCCAGACTGTTTAAACAATCAAGCCTAATTGTGCTAAACAGTGTGATGGTGTTATATGGACAGCAGTGAATGAGCAAATCCAATGGAGATTTAAAGCTAAAGCCCAACTAATTTATGCTTTATGGATATAACAAACTCATCCCAGTACCTTCATTACTTGCATCTCCTGTGGGTTCTGCTGTTTTGCCTCAAAAATGAAAAACAATGTGCTGTGCTATGCTTTGTTTGTACAGTGTTTCTGTGACTGATTTAACAAAAGAAATACATGCCATCTATTATATAGAACAGCTCAGCTGCTGAATGTGCGGGGATGCTTCCCTGATATTTATGCCTCTGTTAGGCAAATTCTTGAACCTGGTTAGGCTCTTCCTGATCACCATGTGGCTAATCTCGATATGGTAGAGAACGTAAAGCTCCGTATTCCGATTAGCTTCTCTAACGTGATCAGAGTTCAGAGTATGCTGCAACACCCCTACCAATTCCCTTAAATAAAGAGAAATCCACATAATCAAAACTGATTGCCTGCAAGAAGTCCAGTTTAATTTTATTTACATCAAAGCAAACAGAGCCAATCCTACTGTACTCCAAAGTGTCCTTGATAACGGGGAAAGGTGTGAAAGGAGAGAAAGACAGAACAAGGACACAGCTGAAAGGCGAAGAGCAGTCAAAAGCAGTTTGTCTGCGTTGTCCTCATCCCCTCTGTGAATTCCTAAGGTTATCCTTCCTCCCCACCAAATCACCTAAGCTTCATCATTACAGCAGCAGGTCACAAGCGTATATCTTCAAATGTTACTATTTCATTTCTTCCAATTCAGCTTTGAAATCACTTAAAGCTGTGCAACGGTCCTACCCCAACTCTCTGCACAGTTACAAGGGCTTACCCTCTTATCAGGAATTGCTTCATGCTCTTGCCAGGCAGAGCCTGGCTTCTCGAACACAAAGCAAGGCAAGAGAAGCAAATACGGAGGCCCACAAGATGGAAAGCTAAGTTTATATTAGGAAAGTAGTTTTTGCTGAGTAAGCCTAAATTTCAGGTCTGAAATAGAGAGATCTATGTAATTTTATACCATGTCAGTCTGTAGCATTACTACTAACAGATAGACTATTAAAGTACACAAAACTCCTACAAGATGTTTTTATTGCCCTAAGAGCTTTACTGAATATTTAAAGAGACTTATTACCTTTCTCTACATAGCTCTCTTTTTAGTCAGTCAGTTTAAGCACAAGTCTAGTTATCTGTACATTTAATCTTCATTATATCAAGATAAAGCCAGTAGTAATTGTCATTCCAATTAAACCACATTACAGAGCTCTGCAGGATTTCTCTTCTGCAATACTCAGGTTGGCCAGCAATTTATGTCACTTTTGATACTTGGGTTCTTCCCCATAATGAGGTTTTTAAGTGTCCTACCTGACATTTACATTCCTAATGAGATTCCTACACCTCTGCTGGGGTCCATAATGACCAATATAATAGCTCGAGCTGTTTTACTGGATTAAAAAAATGTTAGAATTTACTTTTGTATTATGGCCAAGTATAACAGCACTTTGCAGTGCAAATATACTACACACACATGGCTATAAAGTACTTCACAATTAAACACATTTAACTTGCCCGTGGTAGAAAAACACTATTACAGTTGTTGACTGCGTCAGCGGTTTTTCCCCAGGAGAGCCACAAAAAGCTTCTCACTCCAGGTACTCCTGGCCTTTCTCTCCACCCCACTTGGTTTTCCGTCTCTTCTGTTTGTCGCTCCTTTCACATTTACTTCCAAAGTCCGTCTCCCCCAGCTATAAAACTGGATTTGCCGCAACTCAGGGGTTTGCGGGGGAACAGGAGGAGAGCAAAACAAGGCGAGAGCTGGAGGCGCGCTCTACGTCGTAACGGTGAGCCGGCAGAAAAAGGACCGAACGCTGGGAGGACACGTACCAGCACTGCAGGGGGGCAGGTCCCCCGTTTCCCCGTGGGTGGACGGGGCAGCAAGAGCTGCTCCCTGCCCTGCCAGGGACTTCCAGGGACTCGGAGAGAAGCTGCTGCCTGGAGAACGGGGGACGCAAAGGTGCCCTGTGGCGCAGCGGTGCGGGACGCGAGAGCTATCCCTGCTGGTACTTGGGAAACAAGGCTGGGTTTCGCTCTGGAGGGTGGTGGGCAGAAAAGATAAGCCGTGGAGGAAAACCCAGGCTGGCTGCTGCAGCTGGAAGGAGAGAGGCCGAGGGCAAGCCGGAGCGCTTCGTGTGCGCAGGCAGTGAGGTGAGGGGCAGGTAAAAATATTTGGAAGGGAAAAAGCTGGGCCAGTCCAAAGGCGGGTCTGTCTCTGCCTTTTAACATAGCAGAAGCTCCCTCCCTGTTTCAGGATGTCTGCGAGGACAGTTGCTACTTGGCTCTTCAGACCAGGTGCCAAAAGAGAGGGGAAATGCACTGCGTTTGCTGCCCGAGAGGCTTTTATGTTTGCTTGTTTTAAAGAGCGCCATCGGGACTGAAAAGGTATGATTACTCTGCTGGTTATTTTACAGGTGAATGGACAAAAGCACAGGGCAGGGTTCTGCATTATCTGCACTGTTTGGTCGCTTAATAGCATGGAGGGGGTTGAAAACTCTGATTTGATAACGTTTTAGTGCTCATTTAGTCAGGAGCAAGTGGTTTCAAAGCACTGGAGATTCAGTTTTCCCTAATTAACTGGATTTTTCAACCGTCATGCAAGAAGTATATTTTTAACATCCCACCTCTTAACTATAACAAAGCTATAGTTAAGTTACTTTGCATTTACTGCAGGGTTAACATACTGAATAGCGATCATAACACTAGAGAAACCACTGAAGTCTTACCGAGCAAGGCCACGGCTCTTATACACAGGTTGTGTAATCGAGGAGAGCTTTCTTAGAGTAGACCCTGAAACAAGCTTAGACAAGGAGATGTACTGATTGGTTTAACAGTCTGGGATTTTAGGTACACAAAATCTTTTTACCTGGTGATACCACTTGTAAGTATGTTCTGACATGTCTAAGAGATAGATACACATTAGCAAAGTAATCATCACCCCATGTTATAATTTCTCACCTCTAAGAAATTAATGTGCATAATTTGTTTCTGTTTACATGCAATATTGTAATGGTACAACAGCTTAAGGAAATGTAGCATATTTTCTAAGCCGTAGCCAGGGGCTGGACGCTTTCTGTGATATTAAGCATCAATCCTTCACAAAGATAAAAAGTGACAAATATTTTTCTCATGATAGAATTGATTTTTGCAAATGGAGTTTTGTTCAAGCGGTCTAATATCTTTGCTACTTTTTGCAACTGCTCAACGTGCAATCCCGTCATTCACTCATAATCAATTGGGTGACAAAGAATTTCCCTCAGCAGCGAAAAAGGAGAATGTTTTGTGTACCCAATGTGAAAAAGGAGAATGTCTTGTGTATTCCATGAAAGGAATGGCTTGTGTACCCAATATCAGCAACAGTCGTATGTTTAGTCGGCTAATAAGAGGTTACGCCTCCTAGCAAAACTAGCTGCAATAACTCCCTTACCTTTTAAAATATGGCAAATCTGCTTCAGTGATTTCGGTTTCCAGCTTCCTGTAATGTAAAAGTTTTTGGATGCTTACCCCTCAAAGTTAATTTTACAACTGTGTATTAACATGAGTTGTCTGTATGAGAGCTTGCTGAGGAAACTAAACACACAAGACAAAGTTCCCTGCTGCAGGGAGAGAATCTTAGAGTTTCTGTAGCTTATGGGATGTAGTGTATAGGAAGATTAATTAAAAAAAAAAAAAAAAAAAGAAATTCCCAGACTAATTTATATTAAGAGGAATTCCTATTTCTGGAATGCTCTTTTTTATTCCTCTAAATCACGGCAAAGATCTTGTTCATGCACAGATTTTGCAGAAAGAGCATTTGTCATATATAGGACAATATGATGTTTTGGTGGGTTTTTTTTACCAGGTTTTGTAAATCATTATTTGGCATTTGAGGCTGAAATGTTAAATAAGATTGATACACAGAGTTTCACTGAAGCTAAGAATATATCTGACTTTTGATTTTCAAACATTACTTTTGCTATTTCTTTGTAAATTGTGTCTCTTGTGTTGTCATTTCAGTTCCCTCTCTCTCTTTTCTTGAGAGGTTTCAAAGACTGTTTTAGAGCTTAGGTTGTGCCAAATGGTACTTGTGAGAATGAGCTTGGGATATCACTCACACAAACTGGTAATTACTGAATTTTTAAAAAATATTTATCTATTTATTTTTGAGAGGACACTTACTGTGCAGCAGCTGATCTGTTTGCATGGCTGAAGCAGGTATGCAAACAACTAGTCTGGACTAAAAATAGCTGTTATTGTCCTGTAAGCGCTGATTTCTCATTGCACACTAAAAATGGATCTGAATTTGAGCTGCTTTGATGACAACACATACACAGCCAGCTACACCTCATTGATTTTTGGGTGTTGGACAGAATACACATCAGTTTTCCTATAGCCATTCCCCAAACGATTGATCCAGGCACCATTTTTCACCAGATCACTAAGTGTTAATTCAATTTGATGGGCACAGCAGGCAATAATACATACTACAAGGAACTTACTTTCAGTAACGTACTAAGTACGTCCTTTTCATCCATACATGTTGTTGATGCAGATCAAATGAATTTTCATATAAAACCTTTGCTGGTTGTCTTTCAGTGAATCAGCATGTTGTAGCAACATTATGCTTTTCCTATTGCTTCTTTTGTAGTTTTTCCATGAGAATCTAGAAAATATAACACCACAACTACCAACATTACAGGCAAGCCTTCTTTTACACATAGTACAGATTTCTGTACTGAAAAAGCTCTTGATGAATTAATTTTATGATAAAAGTCAAGTAGCATATTTAGCAAAGCAGAAGATTAAAAAAAAAAAAATAAAATTGCATTTCTCTGTATGGCATCGAAAATGCAGTATGGAAGCTGCCTAAAGAGGGGATAAACTGGATTTTTTCCACTTTAACTCAGTCTGAGGAAGTTAAAGGGGAAAAGCAGAAATCAATTAAATATTAGACAGCAATTAAATATGGAGGTAACAGCAGCCCATACAAATTGACTGAACTCTTTCTCTGGTTATTACTAAACTGACAATAAAAAGAAGCGGAGCCTGCAATTGGTAACCTGCTTTGGAACAAACTGAGCTGCAACAGAAAAGCTGCTATTTTGAACAGTAGTTTCTATTGACATGAAGTTGCCATCATCTCCATAAGGTTAGGCAAACCAAATACATCTAATAATGTGTTATCCTCTCAATCCTTATAAAAGCACAATTTCCATAAACAGAATATGAACATCCCAAGAAAAAGCACAGAAATGTAAGTTCTTGCCAGCTATTGTCTTAATTTCTTTCTGTTTTCAGAAGAAAAAACCAAAACTTCTGGAGACAAAAAGAAAAAGAGGAGATAGGAAATGGAACAAATTGTTGTCTTTGTGAGCCTACATGCTAAGTGAAGTTACCATGACTAAAGGGAAAAATTGACTTCATATTGGTCTGAGGATATGACCTTTGGAGTCCTAATCAGAATTAGGAAAAAAGAGAAAGAAAGCATTTCCAGATAAATTCTTGCTGCTATAAGCTGAGAGAAGGGAAAGCTAAAATAGTACAGGGGGATTTTGCAAGTGATGTAGTGCACGTACAATTAATAGCTCATCATGGGTTGTTAAGGGCATGATTAAAGGATAGCCAATTTACTAAGGACTTCAGATGTTAATGGTGAAGAAAAAAAGTGACAATATCTTCCCTTCCTCCTCTCTCCCCTTTTATTGTGATAAGCATACACTTTCCATACATCTATGAACACAAAATTACAGATTTTCCTTCTGAATTTAAATAAACACACCACCTGAGAAGAGACACGCAAAAATTTAGTTGGAAAAAAATAAGGAGGGGTGGGGTAGGGCAGGGGGGAGGAGAAGAATGTTGTAATGCAATGGCTAAGGGAGATTTTTTTAAGCATTTTAAAAGGCTAAATATCCACTACACACTTCATGATGTTGTTGAAGATTGGTACACTACAAGTGAGAGACAAAAATTCACCTTGTCCAAATGTGGTCAAGGCTGGCCATGCTTTACCTATGCCATTTCATATTCCATACGCTTGAGAAAATGTGAGACAGGGTGCATTTTAATAGGATTTTTGCTCAATAGTATCGTTTTAATGATTTCTAGGTCATCATGAGACTAATGACCTTTTCTAAAGGGCAAAAATGGAAGCAGGGTCTTTCTAATCCAAGATTGTGAATTCTCCTTCTCGCATACTACAAGTCATGTCTGACAGTCCTCACTCTATGTACAGACCATTGGGATTTACACGAGCAGCATCAAGGCACTGTCTGTACTCCCAGTTGTCTTCTTTTTCTTTTTCTTATATGAATTGTTGCAACTTACTTCAACTTGCATTATAAATCAGGGGGGATGGGGGTGGGGGGGAGGGACAGGGAGAAGAAAAAACGCATTTTATTACGAATACGATAATGAGCATCGGAACCAGTAGCAATGACACTACTGTTTGAGCAAAACCAGAAACCACGCAATCTTCAGGGTTAAGGACCTCTATCAGGAACAACCTGTGAGATGTTAATTCTACAGAATATGAATCTGTAGAGGTAGAGGGACTGCAAACAGAGTAAGAGATTTACTCAAGGAAGGCCCAGAAGTTGCTGCTTTTTTTTTCCCCCCTCCAGGAATGCAAGGAGGCTCTTGGACCACAAGGCGGACATGGACTTGAGATATCTCCCTTGCAAAATTGCTGTATTTTGGGACTATCTCTGACATCGGAGCACCCCAATGTAAACCACATAGACTGAATTACATGGCTGTCTAATCTAGAAGTAACTGAACTATGGGAAACAAAACAGGGTTCACCTCTGCTTTTCTAGCCAAAAGCAAAACCAAGTTTTAATCCAAAAAGGACATGCAAATCCTTTGATTGGCTTTGTAAAGCCGACCCAAAATCTGTTGTCATAGGAGCGAGATAAACATGTAACATACATCTCTTCTAAACACTGCTAATCCCAGTAACTTCAGGACAGAAGAAGTAAGAGAGATCAAGCTAACTAGCTCAGTCACACCACAAAGAAACTTTTCTGCACATGTATTTCAATCAGCTGTGAGCAAACTTGAATGCTCTTCCACATTTAAAATTATGAAGATGAATTTGATAAACACAATAAAAGGAAGATAAAGATTTCATCATGAGTAACAGTGGTCTTTACTTTTACTTTTAGCTTTTTCGAGAGAAAAGTATGAAAACCACTCCTTGTTCGTACCTGTCCCTACAGAGTCTGAAGGAACGAGAAAGTAAGTAGAACCTGCATTCTCTACATCTATGTGCATTTTTAAGGTACCTAATTATTAGATTTAACCTGTATAAAACTCAGATAAACCGCAGTCCTGGAAACAACTGAATTCAACTTGGGAGAGCATTCAGCCATTGAAGCTAATTACAGTGACCACAAAGAGCTTTCTGTGAACAGACTCAATCATCTCTCTGAAGCACGCCAAGCGTTACACCTATCGCATCTCTGACACTTAAGGAAAAATATTAGCAATAGTGAGCTGACCTAAGGTCTAATCCTGCAAGTATACATGTAGCTGACTCCATAATGTCCCCGTGATGATTACTGGGGACTTAATTCTCAGCTGTCCTATTAAAAACCCATAAGCCACCTAAAAGGGTCAGAGAGCATCTGGGGTTCTCCTTTAACTGCTATCATAAAATAAGCAGCTGAATCTACGAAGGATGGCCACCAGGAAAACAGTCTCTCTGGCGTTTTAAAAGTAAACCAGTCACCACCGCAAATTATTTCTAAAGTCACACCACTAGCTGCGTTTTGCCCAGGGTTTGTTTTGCCTCTGAGTTCTGTTGAAAACAGCAGGCAGTTCGCATAACAGATTGCAAAGTCGCGCGTCTCTGGGGCTACTCTTGAGGAGTAGTGGGCAGCAGAACAGCAAGTCATTCGTTCCAGCATGCAGAGGACGAGCTGTGCAAGGCATTTACGAGGAATATATTTGAAGTCACACAGAACGTGATCTGAAGGAAGTTAATAAGTTTGTGCTTGACACTCTGTCCAAAATCTATGGCCGAATTACCTAGTGGAGTGCAGCAGCATCCTGAATGGGGCTCAGGTAAGGTCACCATAAAGATCAGCAAGAGTTTCTAGACAAGCTGATCCATTCCCAGCAATGTGCTGAAACACTTTGTCGTGGACCAAAGGACAGCTTGGATGGGGGGGAACAAAACCAAAAAACCCCCACACTTTGTTATAATAAGAAAGATGTTCTTGGAGTCTACTTTAGTCCACAAATCTAAACAGATCAAACATTAAATCTTGTATGCCAATCAGTACACTCAGAGCTACAAGCTTAGCGATACTTTAATTATGAGGATATGAGTCCTGAATCCTTAAGTGAAATGCAGGGACGGGGGCAGAGGCTAGAGCCATTTCCACCACCACGTGGTAACGTAGTCATATAGTCATGGATACACTTCATCACATTTCGTCCTGTGTCCTGAGGATAGTCCCACCATGAGGAGGTAAAGAAACAATTGCTTTTGGATGAAGGTCAGAAATTATCTAGAGAAGAGCTAAAGAAATTAATCTGATGTCAACAGCATTAAAAACTATGCTGTAATATGAGTTCACCTCCACACTACAATAAATTCAGCTCAGGTGATCCTAAATCTGGGGGTTTTTTTGAGTTTATTGCTCTTAAAATGAGACAAGTTAGTCTCCTGCTCAACACTTTTTTTTTTTTTCTTAAAATACAAGCATGTGATTTTGACAAAAGTTTTTGCCTAGACATGCTTTGAATATTCATCTCAATGAATTAATAACCAGGATTTGAAGTAAATTGAGTTGAAGTTAGTTTCTATGCAAACCGGAATTGTGTTTGCATTTAGTGAATGAAATATCTTGTTCACTTCTATTGTGTACAGTTGAAAGTTATTTAGCTAATGTTACCTTCCCAAGCAGAGCCTGTTAAGCTGTACAGTATAGAAGCTTTTCCTTTTGAGTCCAATGATTAAATCTCAGTCAAGTACTATATTAAAATAAATCTATTAAAAAAATCAAAATCAGAGGAGAAAAGTTTCTTGAAGGTGACCTATTGTTAATGATAATGCCCTACCATTAATTTTGATTAAATTGGAGTATTTTGAATTTAACATAATAGAAACTTTCTTACTGAACTGTTGTTCCTGAAGAGTCATTATTTAGCTTTTTTTTACTCTCCCATTTCAATTATATATGCCCTGAAAGAGGAGAAGCAGCTACTAAATTTATTTTCTATTACTGTATTTATAATCTGAAAGTCTGCATTTCAGTATGCAAACTATTTACAAGTCTTGAAAGAAAAAAGTAAGCTTTGTGCTGGTTAAATAAATTTTAACAGTAACTTAGTTTTGACTTACTGTTCCTAAATCCCCATGGCTAAATCAAGTGTCCACAATAGAAGAGACTGGCACTGTATGTAATTTTTGCCATTTTACTTCTCAATGACATATTTAATTGATTTAAAGTGTTCTGGCACATATTGGTGAGAAGAAAAAACACAGTGTTCACCGAGGAAAACCTTTTTCCATGATTAGCCTTCTACCTAAACTCCCCAGATCTTACTGTTTCTTCTGATTGTACAGGTGTTATTCAGAATCTATGTGCTTAAATCTTCGAACCTCATGGGCACCTTCTTGAAAGCTGCTGCCAAAAGCTGAAGATGATTTACACCAACACTGTATTCTCTCCTCCCACGCAGCAAGGCATGCTCCGATGAGCCCACTCTCATGTGATGGTCATCGCAGCTGATTCAGATGCACACGGGATTGCTGGAGCCTTCAAGTGTCTGAGTCATGGAGATGCTGTGTGGGGTCTGGGAAAGCTGAAGGCTCTAAAGCTGCCAAGCACTGCAGCAGAGGGAAACAAATTCCTCCCTTAATATTTTCGTATTAAATACTTGAAATTGCAGGACAATAGGACAGGCAAACAATGTTTCTTTACCACCCTACGGCTGAAGTTACCAGCTCACAGAAAAGGATGTAAAAACTCAGAGCTGTAACTCAGCTACTTACAACGGAGGACTGTCTGCCCAATGTCGAGCTACCTTTCCTACATAAGTTTTACTTTAGGATTTCATCATGATCTGCTGGTGGTTCAGCTAAGTAGTTTGGTTTTCTTGTAGTCTTTTTTTTTTTTTTTTTTTGGGGGGGGGGGAGGTTGGGATGGGCTTGCTTGTTTGTTTTTTTTTAAAGTTTGTGTCACTAATTGTTATAACACGGCATATTCCTAAATTTATCCACAGCATTCTGAAAAGTTTCAGGGCTATTACATAATAAATCTCATACATCCTCCATTTAAAAATACACAATATTGTCATATAACTTAACCACCCCCTCAAGTGATACTAAAGGAACAACAACAACAACAAAAAAATCCAGAAAACTACTAATTGTATATGTCAGAAAGAGTGCATCTTTCTTAGAATTACAAATTTGCAATCTCTCACTCATAACTATGTGGGCTTATAATAGACCAGCTGCCCCAAAGCTGTACATGGTAGAATAACAATGAGGCATTACAAAGACCCAGTCCTTTTTAGCAGCTTCCTATTAGAAGAAAGAAATAAAAGCCCCAATTCTTGTATCATCCACTGGGTGTAGTCACAAAGTCTCAGAAACGTCAAGCATATTACAAAGTTGCTCCAGAAGGGTAAGGATCATGTCACTTAGCTTATATGAAGCTCAGTACCTGAAATTCAAACTATAAACCAGTCTCTCTACTGCATCATAATCTCTATAGGTTAATACGAAAGCAGCATATTGAGTTGAACCAATTGTTTAAAACTAAACCGCACTGTTGCTTTACATCACTGACATCTCATCCTCCCATGCCCAAACACTATTTCTGCCAGAACATTTTGGTCTTCAATTGACATCTTCCCCATATGAGTAACAGAAGCTAAAATGACATCTTGTCTCATCTGAAAGATTTGTTATGGAAGGTTTTTTATTTAAGTTTGTAAAAACAAACAGCCAGGGCAATGTTTGCTTATACTATCATTATTTCTTTACATTGTTCTAGAAGGGGTTTTTTTTCTACAGCATGGAGACTAAACTGGCAGCATAAGAAATGTTTCTTTCATGGAAAAAAATAACCCAAAACCCAACCACCACCCCAAGAAGCTATGGAGCCAAAGAATAGCTCCCAGCGGTTTCCCTTACTTGAAAAGATTTTTTTGACATCAAAGTTTTAGTATTAAATTCATGATAACATTTCATCAATTATTTAATCAATTCAAAGGATTTCCTTCAAAAAAGTAAACTGCAGAACATTTGATTTTTTTTTTTTTCTTCCTATCAATCACAGGTAAAATAATTGTACAGCTTCTACCACAGTATAACATTTATATTTGCATTATGCTAGTTATTATCCGCTAAAATCTCCGCTATGGAAATATCAGGGTACAATTATGATAGTTATCTTTATGCTATAACCCAGACATGCACTTAAGCAGATGTTCAATTTCATGCTTATTAGTAGTCTCATTGAAGCAATGATACTGAATTCTATTATCTGTCTACTTTGTTTGCTTACTCTTTTTAGTTCCTTCTGTATTTTACTATATAGGGCAAAATAAGCATATTTCCGAAATATACTTTCAAAGAGATGCCTTTCACTATGCCATGCTGTATATGCTATAAATTGAAGTATTGCTTTCGTCAGTAGACTATAACTTACTGTATTTAGTATATACCAATATTTTTCCTGCGCCATTCTGCTTAATACCATTTTGCCAACTGATACAATATCAGACTAACATCCACGTTTTAATGCATGCATTTTGGCTACAGAAAGCATGCAACACTGAAAATTATATCATAAAAGCTATGTATATCATTCTAGTTACGGATAGGTGGACACAACCATCGCTCCAGGTGAAAACAGAATTTACTTCTAATGTTAAAAGCTACTTCCCTATTGACTTAAGAACATATTTCTGGTTTTTTTCAGATCATCTCTCAAAAGAAGAGAATAAATGCTGCATTGTTACAAGCCAGCAGCACCCACGGATACCCTCCAAATGGCTCCACAGAGAGACTAAGCTTCCTGCAGGAGCATCTGGATCACTGCCGAACGGCCATCTGTGTTTTACCGTGAAGAGGATTATAAAACTATTTGCCAGATAGAACCTTATGTGATTTTTTTTCCCCTGCCCCCAAAAGTAAGCTAATTCTTAAGAGCAGTATCTGGAAAATGGGCCTATAATAATGGGACCTGGAATTCAGGCATTTCTCAGTATTTAAACAAATGTGCATGAACTAACTTTGTGCACTGTTCTTCAAATTTTAATTGTTTTTTGTCCATTCCTCCTTTCTCTCCCCTCACTTGCATGTGGAAATCACATCTTTTGCTTGCAAGTTCTTCCAGTGCCCCTTTCTCCATTATTTACTCAAAGCAGTCCCTAATTATTTGGATTCACTACAGTAAACAGTTTTTGAGAGGAAAGAAGCCTTTACAGCTCTGTTTAAGTAATTGGAGTGTGACAGCACATCACACTGCAGGAGATGTTCCTCTCAGAAGATTAGGTATTTAAACTGTGATTGGGCTCGATATAATAGGAAGACTGACAGAGACTTAAATAAGAGCCAGGACAAAATATTATCTGACAACTGGAAAAAAACAGAGTATCTCAGAAGATGTGCTGATCATATAGGATCAAATTATGATGGACTAGACATCCACCTATAAACAGAGTACAAAGAAGCATTTTCTTTGCCTTAGAGTCCAGACTTGAGGGCAGAGGGAAGAAAGGGGGAAGAGGTACCTCCCTTGGAGAAAGAAACTGTAACTTTTTTGTTTTCACAGTACCTTGTTTTGGCAATAACAAATACTGTATGAAAGAAGAAAAAAAAAAAAAAGAAAATTCAGGACAAAAAGCTTTTCTTTCTGAGAAAGAGGCAACGATATCATCTGCAATTCAGAATACTGCTGAAGACCACGCAGAGCTGTCTCAAATACATTTGTAAAAATTAAAATGAGGTCCAGAAAAAAAGAAGAAAAAACAAAAGTTCAGTCTTGTTTAAGTCTGAGCTTCCTACTAGTTTATTAATTTGTAATAAAATGAATAAAATAATCCATTTGGATTAAAGCTACTTTGATAAATTGCACTATTGTGGTAGATCTGGAATATAATGCATCAGAGCCAGGTTGAATAAGAACAGGCTTTGGTATAGAGGAATACCACCAAGTCCTGCATCACAAGATGAAATTCTGCAGCTCCCCCAGATGCATACCCACAGAGGCAGAGCTCAGCTGGGAAAAGTTCTGCCAAAAAGAAGTGTGAAGAGATGACGCCTCGGTAAGTGGTAGATGAACACTTTCTGTGAGTGTTTCCAGAATAACCCCCGATCAAGCTACTGCAAATTAGCTCATCCTAAATAGAAAGGGGATCAGAAATAGGCTTCATTGACCTTGACTTGGAAACGGACGACCAAGCTATTAATTCAGCTGGATCAGATAGTTGAGGTACATGAACTTTCATAAGGAGTGGATTCTATTTAGGGAAAGTTGGTACAATTACAAGGAATCTGTGAAGTGGGCAAGGACTGAGAAAGGGAAAGGGATGGAAAAAATGGCAAGGGAGAAGAACTTTGTAGAAAGGATGCAGCCAATCAACCATCTCTAGAAGAATACTGGGAACAAACTGAGAACCTACACAGAGTGGAAGGAAACAGGCTCACTGACAGACAAAGCTGTCTTGGAGATCAAAACGTGTAACAATAAAGCAAGAACAGCCAGAATCAGTACCTGACTTTGCAAAGTGTAAGTATCTAGAGGAAACAGAGCAACAGAGATACAACCTAGTAGCAGTTTTGCTTGACGTGAGCCAGAGGGACTGGAAAATACCTAGTCCAGAAGACTGGAAAAAGCTGCAAACAGAATCAGATGTACAGTAGCAAGGACGTTTAAGTAATCTATTACAATGCGTAGAGTGGAGTGCCCTGTAATTAGAAATCTGCAAATGCAGTAACTTTGGCAAGAAAGGAAATGCTTTGGATGACTGCAGTTTTAATAATACATAAAACTCTGGCTCAAGCTCTAAAGGAAAAAGGGTAAAGTACAGTCAAGTTTACAAGAAACAGATTGATCCAAACTGACTCGGTACACTTTCTCTCATAATATACCTGGCTCCCTAGAAGGAACAGAGAACAAAGGGATCCTCTACTGGGATTTAGTAAAGCATCTAGACTTCTTGCCACATGAAAGTTCCTGGTTAAGATCAAGTTTAAGAGAAGAAGCAGCAGAGGATTGTGCCCCCGTAACGTTAAAGGAAAGAACTACTGGCTGGAGAGAGCGTAGCGCTACAGTTCCTCGCAGAGCAATCTGGGGACAGATTTTGCCGAGATCATTAATAACACGTTAACCAAGAGCACGCCAACATCTCAACATTTGGAAATGCTGTCTACAAGGGGCCTACAGGAAGCACTGGATGATCTTAAGGAAGAAAATAAAAGAAACTGCATAAAACAAAGTGAAAGGTTATGCCTTTGGGGACCAACAAATTTGGTCATCAGTACAAAACAATGAAGACAAACCTGTGCATACTACTCAATCACAGGACGTTATGAATCACGAGCGTGACGTGTCTGAGAAGGAATTGAATGCAAACCTAGAATCCATTGAGAGAGAAATCATGGCCAGCCATGCACAAGAAGGGGAAAAGCTGAAGGAAAAGGCTACAGCAATTTTATGTGAAGAGGTGAAATGAGCTGGTTTGTTCAGCTTTGTGAAAAGCTGACAGGGGATGTGACTGCTTTCTATAAATAGAATAAGAGTAGAGTAAGGAGCTTAAAGCCAGGGTGTAAAAGGACAATGTTAACATAAGAACAAAGGATGTAATGAGTAAATTCAAACCAGAAATTAAAAGAAGGTATATAACCACTAGGTAATGAGGTTTGAACAGCTTTCCAAGGAGACAAATCAGATCTGTTTCTAAGGCATCCTTTTTAAATGCAATTAAAAAATAAATTGATGTTTACTGGACTTTAATCTGCTTCCTCAGGCTTTTTTTTTTTTTTTTTTTTCCTGGTGGGGTACAAAATAGGATACGGAGTATAATTGATTTAATTTCTGGGTTTTTGTTTGTTTATTTTGGAAAGGTCTGATTATTTCAGTGTTGGAAAAGGCTTTGAGTATTTTGAGGTTTTATCTTAACCCCAGCTACATGCATTTTGGATTAAACGTTTTGATTTTATCTCCATCAGTTCCAAAGTACACACATGGAAATCTATCACACACAGTACAAATTGCGTGCAGCAATTGTACAGTTTGAAGTATCTACAATAACTGCCATGAAGAGGCTATAAGGAATTCTAGCTCTCCAGAGTTATGTGAAGTATGTAAGTATTGAGCTTTTACTCTTTTCTCAACATAATGGGAAAAGTGAAATCTTATAGCCTTACTGCATCCATGTTTCATTCCTTCAGATCCCAAGGCCTTGGAGTACACCTGATCCCCCTCTCTGCTAATCTCTGAAAGCCAAATCTGCTAGCTCTCTGTATTTCTCTCTGTGTTTATATAACATGCGAAAGATCTTTTTTTTTCTGATTCAACAGAACACCAACACTAGTGCTGCAGAACTAGTAATTTTTTAGGGGAGAGAATAAGAAATGCTGACTTCCATGCATATATTCTACAATTATTTTTTTAAAAACAAGGTTTTAACTGTCAACCATGTAGAATATGCTTCTATATAGTGTAAATGAAATGACATAAAGGATTATTGGTTACTCTGCAAGCTATATACTGCATAACATCTTTTGCCATTCTTACCCAATACCAATTTTGTTTTTGAGATAGAGAATCGAGAGCAACATTTTAATAATGCAGACCAGTTCTGCATTGCATGAAGGGGTTTTTGTTGATGTTGTAGTAATAGAAGGCCTCAGGTCAGTGGAATCTGAATTATTTGTTTCTGCAGATAGTTAGTCCCAACATATTTTACGCAGTGCATTCAGCATGCGGAGAGCACGTATGAACTTTTCAGAAAGCCTTTCATATTCAAATCAGGTAAACTTCAAGCTATATACATTCATGAATAGAGCAGTAATTATCATGCTCTGAGGACATGTTGAAATGACATTATCACTTGTCAGCAGGATACCACTGGCTGCTGCCATTGACAATTTACATTTAGCATCAATGTTAAATACTGGGCTTATTAGTTTGTTAATGACCCGAAAAAATCAATGATTTAAAATACTTTAGGATATAGAATGTTACCTTATAGCTTTGGTGAATAGCCAAGATTGGCCTCAGAAAGCAGTGTGTATACAATACAGTATTAATTCAAAATTATGGATCTGTTATTAGGAATAGATTGCACGCACAATAGGAAAATGAGATGAGCATAAAACCAGAAAAAATAATGGTATAATGCCCAGTTAATCAAATAATATTAGACGGAAATATCAGCACAGTCAGTTCCATTCCTTTACTAATACAAGACTTCTAATAGACAAGAAAAAGTTTTGCAGAGCCCTGAATAGTTACTTAATTTGTTTTATTATCCACAATTTATCTTGTCTGAAGTGGCAGGTCTCCCTCTTTCTATGGCAGACAAATCTAGAAAAATGGTATTGATAATGAAGAAAAGAATTTAATGAAACAATCACGTGATAACAATCTGAAAGGTGATAGTTGTTTGGGATCTTTTCCCATTTAATGACAAATAAAATTGGCTTGGCCTTCTCCAGTGAAAGAAAAGCCTAGTAGTGCCTGAGTCCATTGATTTTAAACCTCTTCTATTTTTAGGGAATACTACCAGATATGAAAGCAGCATTTCCATTTTGTCCTATACCTGGTTATTTTGCACATGTGTTTGATTCATGTGTGTGCAACAGTAAGTTTTCCACATGTATTTTGCCCTGACTCCATCTGCCTTAACAAACACACACTAAACACTATCTCAGGCACAAATATGCTGAAGCAAAGACTATAACTATTTTTCTTTCCAAGTTCATCTACTTTCAAGAAATTCTTCAATTCCTCTTCAGGAAATTTTTTCCTTCAGGACTTTGAAAAGCACATAGCACTTCTGCTCAAAGAGAGAGGATAGGAGATTTTAGAATCTTAGAGAAGACGGGTTATATCTGACCTACTACAGGAACAGCAGGGAAAAAAAAAGATATTTGCAGAACTTCCTCTTCACTTTTCAAAGCAGTATGAAATTGGTACTGGAGGTGAACCAGATTTGAAAAAATAAAAAAAAAACAACCCCAAACATTTGCTCAACCATGCAACACAGAGACCTTCCTTTCAGAACCACCCTACAGATATTGGTAGAATTTAGAACTAGGAACACATCTAGAGTATATCTAGGGAACAGTAAGATTTTCCATTAGCATTATTCAAACTATGCACTGTGGAAAAAAGATGCTACAGCTTCTAGTGTTAATAAGCTGTCTGTGGGAGGGAAAAACCTTGCAGAATTTATCTTCTACAGACTTTGATGTGGCTATCGCAGGGACAGATTTGACTTCATCCAAATGGAGTAACTCTTTGTGACTAGCGGTAGTCTTTCTAGTGGTTAAATCATAAGTGGTTGTCACCCTAAACTAATGTATATTTTTTGTATGCATAGCCTGTTACTTTGAAAGTGTGTCTGCTATGTGCATATATAGCAAGATAGATGATAAAAAAGAAGAAAGCAAATACTATGGATATAAGATTCCCTATATATGTTTATTCTGGCTGACATTAAGGATTTCCAAAGAGAACAACCTGGAAATGTTAATAATATTTTGCAATAAATTCTTTGTACCAAGTTTCCCCAAGGTATTGTTAACCCTTATGTATGCAACAAAATTCAGAATTCATGTAACAAATCAGACTCTTCCTGTTTTCAGCTACTTCCAGAAAGAAGAGAAAGTAAGCAGAAGGTTTTGTTTTACAGTATTATGTCACATGTGGGCAAAATTAAAAACTATGAATACCTAACAAATCCTTGATTTCAGGAATCCCCTTCACAGCATAGACTGCCAGCTATTTGATTTTATTGCCCTTTATAGAATAGGTTCCCAGCTACTCAATTTCTTGTCATATAGTCTTCAAATCTCAACCTAAAATGAGGAGTTTGAGGCTGATTTATGACAGTTAAAGATATATCTCTTACCCCATCATTATCTGGGCAGCGTATTGCCTGACTTAATTCTTAAGGCTGATCCGCATACAAGAACTATATTTTTCATACAAGCTGCAGTGAAAGCTCTTAAAGAAAGTTAACATTGGTATACTCACTGTGGCACTAATTTGCAGAAAGATTGCTATTTATTTCAGTATAATGTTGATGTCTATTTGCCAGTGTGTGCCAACTTAGTGCAATGGACTGATCCTCTCTATAGCAAAAGGCAAATCCCACAGGTTTTTGATTTCTTGTGCTTTAGAGGAATGTACAAAGGAATAACTTATAGCAAAATTTAATATTGTCATGAGGGCATGAAGAATTTTGTCTGGGGGAAGCAACAGTTAAGGAAGAATGTACTTTTAGTCTTCTATTACCCAAATACAGATTAAGGGAAGGCAAAACTAGGGTCTTTTCAACAGTATACAGTGCAGAGGGCAAAAGGCAAGTCACAAGTTGCAGCGGAATATGTTCTGACTGGACAGAATGAAAAAGCACCCCCCTGTGAGTAAGCTCCGACACCAAAGCAGGTGCCCCGGCCATAAAGCATTAGCACATTTTGCACAAGTTTTTGGTTCTGTGTTGAGGGATATGAATGCACATATATTTCACTTCTTTTTGCGCATATATGAGGCTTACTCTCTTCCCAAATTCCATTTTCCTCCCATTGTATTGTCTTCTGATCAGCACTGGGGAATATCAGTATTTGGGTCCTGAGTGACTGATCCAAGTTTTCAGTCTTTTACCCAACGTCTAAAGATTTCTGCTGAAGTATTTTGCTGTACTAGTGGGTTAGGCATTTGAAGAACAAGCCTTTTAGTCTGTGCGAATGGAAAGGTTAACATTCTTAACAACTGAAGAGCAGCCATACTAGCTCACATCAAATGCCCAGCTTGTCCAGCATCTCATCTCCAACAAGGACCCCTGGGAGATCTCCAGGGAAGACTTAAAGAACAAGGCAAGCATACACTATGAGGAACAAGGAAAGCATACAGTTTATGTCCCCAAATACTTTCCGAACTTCTAACAAGTTGTGTCTCGGATCTCTTCAGCCAAAGTGAATGCCTTTATTCTTGGGTATATTTTTCTTCCATGAACATGGAATTCATCGTATCATTAGACAGCACTCTTACATAGATGAGGGTGCATAAACATATCAACCCTAGTTTTGTTGTTTGGGTTTTATTTTGTTTTGTTGGGCGTTTTGTGTGTTTTGGTTTTTTTCTCTCACAAAAGTTTTCCTAATTCAGCATTTGGGTCTTTGCACACCTTTGTGTTGTGCTTTTCACACACCACGGAAAGAATTATTAAAGTGCTATAGAAAGCCATAAAGAAGCACAGAACAAGAAGCTGGGTTAGGAAGTATGAAATTTTTTCAAATGTAGACTGAGTTCTAATGAATACTTTGTGATTTTCCTGGGAAGAATGTAGTATTACAGGAAAAAGAACATACCCTATCTCATTACTAGGTTTTGGCTCTTCTGCATCACTGCCTTTCCTCTGTAATCCTAGAAGTCTATCCTATTGG
Source organism: Astur gentilis (assembly GCF_929443795.1). Lineage (NCBI taxonomy): Eukaryota > Metazoa > Chordata > Aves > Accipitriformes > Accipitridae > Astur > Astur gentilis. Next base: position 13,090,797 of record NC_064900.1, on the reverse strand, counting down.
ATAAAAAAAAGGCACAACCCCACCATGCTGAGAATGTTGGTGGTAGCTCAAAGGAAATTTCAGTCAACGGCCCAAATCCTTATTAGTGTGTAGATACAAATACACAAAGCAATGAAAAATACATAGCCACAAGGTAAGCTACCTAACTTTAGGTTATGGAAGCACCCTCAGATAATTTTTCACAAGAACATCTTCCTTCCTCAGTCCTTCCCACATGTCTTTTAATGATCCAGACCCTGATTTGGATAGGGACTCTTTTAGAGCCCTGTATTATATACAACATGCTGGTGACAAGCAGATCGACAGTCTCACTTAAAATCAGAGGTGACTCTGAATTTCCTGATGAAATCAGAAAGATCTGCTCCTTGAACTCGAAGTTATTCACAAGTACAGAGTAACTGCAACAAAACTTTCACTGGGAAGAGTTTCAGAACAAACTCAGGCAGGGTAGGAGCTTGAATCTTGGCCCTTTACAAGCCCAGTGAGTAACCCAAGTTTGGCACACTGCTCAGTGTGAAGAAGCTAGTATAGGCAGTTAAAGCAGAAAAACATATTCTATTTGTGCTTCCAACAATTTTCTTAAACCTTTGAAATTAACTCGGGCAAACTCTCTGATTTAAACAGGAAACATTAGTATTAATGCATTCAGTGGAATTTACAGACTTAACAGACAAGATTGATATTTGTTCCAGTATCATTTAAGATGTCATACTTTTCTATTTGAGAAACTAAGAATGGGAAAAAACCAAAACCAATCTGACAACCCAAATAAGTTCTTACATCAGGTTCTGTAGCATCAGTGCATTTCACACAATATGACAGATTGTATGCATAGACTTTCAAGCTAAAAATTCTTCAATCTTAATCTTTATGCAGGTCATGATGATGTAATCTCTATTAGCCATCTCAGATGTGGAAGGAGAGTGGCAGGTGCAGCTTAACACAATCTTAAATATTTTTTTTTCTTTTTAATTAAGAATACTGTACACAAGCACCATGAAATCCTGTAGGTAGGTGCCATTTCAAATTCAAAGAAACCAAATATCAGAAAGAAGTATCTTGAAAGACTCGGCTCATCTGCTATTAATAAAATGCCATCTGCCATTTTATGGTGCGTATATAAACAGTAACAGATAGATGCCAAGGTAATTTAGAATTTCTAACTGCAGCTAGGCCGGAGCTAATTTCATTCAAGGGATAAATGAGGAAGCCTCCCTTTGCCAACTGACAAATGTAATGATTCATGATTAATGAAATCTTTTCTCCTCCACAGGCCTTTCCTTTAAACATGCTTCATTGTTATCAATGGAGTGAGGGAAAATGTACTTTCAGAAATGAGCACAGCAGAGAAAACAATCCACCCTTGAATGAATTGGATCCAATTCTTACTGAAAAATCAGAGTAAGTAGTGATTAGAGAACCAGTAGCTGCCTCTACAGAATTCTAGCTCCACGTATTTTTCCAAAGGTAATTAATAAAGCTAAATCTGAGTGGAGCAAATTGAAAGTTAATATCTAAAAAGGTTTCTGTGGTAACAACTTTTTTCCCATGGAAAATTTTGTCCTAAAATATTTATATTTGATGGAGACCTTCAAGGGAAGAAGAAAAAAAAAAAATAAAAACTTTCAGCCTTGTTATGTATGAATTCTATCTTTATTCCATTTTCCCAAATCAAAATACTAAAGCAGCAATAAACAATTCTAAAGACTCGGGTTGCTTGTTTCTTTCAACTCTCAGTTTTGTTTCTGTTACATTGGTAATATCTATCCCATTCTTTGCCTCCTGAGCAGGTTAACAGAGCAAGTTTTCTTAGGTTTGTTTGTTTGTTGGTTTGGTTTTTTTTTTACAGATGTTTGTCTGATCTGTATTTAAAACCTCCAAAATGAAGGTTCTGTCTGCATCTAAACAACTTGCAGGGCTTACAATATTTACCATTTTAATTTGTCCCTTCCCACTCAAATTGAGGTAAGTGAAATTCAGTGGGAGATTCCAGTCTCTTTCAGCGTGGATGTCATGGTGGAAATATATCATCCATTCTTGAATCTTAAGGAAGCCTCTCATCTTCAAATCTACTACTTCTGTTCTCTTTCTTTCTCTTTTTCAGAATTATGAATGATTTTTCCTGCAACAATGCTCTCCTTTCACCCAAGCTGATTTCCACTTTCCGCTTCTCATTCTCCCCACTTGGAGATTTATTTTTCCCATCTCATGTATCAAAAAGAGCCGATGACGTATCCAAAGAACTTGCCTCTAGTTCACAGTGGATTTTCAAGACAGTTCAATGGCAAAGCTAATGAAATTTCTTTTAAGGTCAAGGGATTTTTTTTACCAAGCTCAGTAGGTGCCCGTTAGATGTTGAACTATCCTACCACCTCCTACCTTTCTTTGAGACCCCCAAGAATTCAGACTCTAAGCTTGGAAGAACTATGTTCTGCTTCAACTTGAATGTGACTAAATTGACAGTATGTGTCATGACAGAGTGAGAAGTAACAGGTTTGTCACTTTGAAAATGTAAAAACCACTGCTTTAATGTTTTAAGTCAGAGGAAAGCATAACGAACAGGTAAAAGTGATATTCATGAAAGATTCCTATCACCCTTTTTAATTAACTTTCAGCAGCCATCATAGTAAAACATTTTATCAAACATCACATTGTTGACTTGAAGCCAAAATTAGAAGACAAGTGTATGAGTTTCTTGGTTTTACAGAGAAGCTACACAAGCAGATAAAGCCAAATCTTGCCCACAGAGTATAATAATCCCTCAAAACCGGCATTTCTTCCCTTCACCATGTATAAGTAGTGGGTTAGACTCTTGCCCATCTCATATTTCTCACATTGCAAAGGGATTTGGTCTTCCATAGATCATAATCTCCAAATACAATGGGAAAATAGATGTGGTCACATAAGTAGATGGTGCTTAAATAGAGGAAGAAGAATAGGTGTTAATGAACTGGGACCAAAGACTGGTTAAAAACAGGATTAGTATTTGTAAGAACCTGGATGACTAGAGATTGATATGGTATGTACAAGCACTTGATTGTGGAAAGATTATGTTCTAAATAAAATTTTATGGTTTTCACCTAACTTGCACTATGTCGCAAGACCAACAGCCAGAGATAAACTTAAGTCCGAAAATTGAGAAGTGGCTATCAGACACTCAAAAAGCTAGAAGGGGAAAAGAAATGGATTTCTTGTGCAGTTTGTACCTGCTGGAAACGTAACATTACATGTATCCAGAATCCCATTTAGTTTAGACTGCTGGGTTAGTGGCCATGATTTGAACTTGCAAAGATGGTTCAGATTTTGCTACCAAAACACCAAAGCTTTTGAATAAGCAGTCAGGATGCTAGCTAACACATGAAATCAAACAGAAGAAATGAATCATAATAGATGGAACATTACAAGGAAGACTAAAAGATTTTCTTCATAAGGGAGATCAGACACATCAAAAAGGGTATCAATGATAAAGAAATCACTTCAAGCTTGCAATAAATGTTTATTTTTTGCAATTCCTACCTGATTAAAAGCAGAGTTGTGCAGCGCTCCAAACGTAAAATTGCTATTGACCCAACTGTGATTTTTTTCTTGAGCAACATAAATCTTTAAGTGAAAAGATTATAAACAGATAAGCTCGATAAACATTAGAGACACTAGTACGTCAAGTTCATTTTGCATGTGTCTGTAATCCTCTATTCCAGATCACGTGGCCAGAACAGCAAGAGAAATCACATCAACAACAAGTACATGTGCCCTGCAAGGATATTTTCGGCTTTTGTGTAATGAAACTTTTCACCATCATCTTAAGAAATAAGTAAATTGGCATTGTTCCTCTACTATGAAAAATATTCATGGAGGTTTAGTTGTTAGGCTAAAATGCTCTGCTTGAAGTTTCAGTCTGTACACTGGAAAAGACATAGAGTAACTGTCTTCTTATTCATACTTGTACATCGTGTAAATCATCTTGTGCACAGAACATCAAATGTTTAAGACCAACTAAAATAAAAGAAGAATTAACATGGACAGTGAACCATGTAACTCTATAATCTTCTTTTTGGAAAAACATGACAGTACCTTGTAATTAATACTGCATCCCGACCCTGGTGGTCTGGTTTCGTAAAGCTATCATCGATTGCCAGGACAGAGAAGTAAATTAAACAACTCTCCAGATATGTCCATCTGCAAAGATTCAGTGCTATCATCTATTTCTTCTGAGTAACTATACAGTTAATCGGGGTGGTGACCCATATGAAAATACAACATGCAATATGAAGAAACATGGAACATACTTGTTTATTCATTAAGAATCACTCATAGCTGAAAATGTACCATCTGAATGGCAGGTATTTACTTCCAATTAAAACACAGAACTCTGGTGCCACTAAATAAGAATAAGCTTGTTCCATATTCAAAATAATAACATTTCAATATCAAGGCGTAGGAGCTACTCTGAAGAGCTTAATTGCTGGAATCATTCCAACACAGCTGTTCATTCCAAGGAGTCTTGAAACTGTTAACACTTATCTAAACAGGAAAACACCATGAAACAAAACTTTATTTACAAACTCACACTGCTGCAAAACTGAACCCTCCTTAAACTTTCGGGGTTTGGCACTATTTCTCTTGAATGTTTGGCAGAGCCTATTACAGTAACGTACAGTTCTGCGATTGCTGTTTCTCCCATTTCAGCAAAAAGACCCCAGAACTTCAAAGGGAAATGATTGCAAAAGGTCTCCAAAACTCTGCCTTCAAGAGACTTGAAGGGAATAAATCTCCTATCCAAGTCTTTGTCATCCCAGTTTAAAATATGTTCATGGAATCCTGATCAGGATTCAAACAGGACCAAAGCCACAGAAAATTAAGGTGCAGATATTAATCTTGAACCACTCTAAAATGAGTTGGGATGTGGCCACTTATTTAGCCCTGTGCAGTTTCTTGCCAACCTTAGCACAAGTATACAGGTACGTGGCTGAAACAGAGCAATTCAAAAGAGAGAGTAGGCAATCCCCAAGAAGCCCAGGAAATTAGAACAGATTTGTCCTCTCATTTATGCTGTGCTAATACAGAATATCAGATCCAAGAGGTGGCTTCAATAGCCACACAGCCTCCCTTCCCCCAGATTTTAATTTCTGAAGGCAGAGGACAAACATGTCATCCTTCTTTCTGTCTATTCTATTTTCATGCAAATGGCATGGAGTGCTTTCGTCCTAATTACCCACCTTCTCGCCAAAGCTGTCAAAAAAAAAAAAAAAAGCTAACTTTTTGGATTTATTTTATTAAACTTTTAATATTCAAATTTATGGGAGTCTTCAAGCCTAAATCCTCATTAGAGCTTATCAAATAATTAATGCTCCAGAAATTAACTAACTGAAACAACATGCACACCCCTCATCCAATTAAGCAGATGGATAATCCAGAGTGAAAAAAAACCCCCAAACAGCTAGAACTCCTTTGCTGCATCCATGAAAGAAAAACAAGAATATAACATACAAAACACCTTTAAGATTCAAATACAAAGCCCGTGGAAGCTGACTATCCACTAAAGTGCCTAGTGCATGAGGGGAAACAGGTGATATTCACACTCGCAGTGAAACATCACATACAGCTTTACAAAGTGGTTATCCCTTGAAAAAGCAGTTAAAAGTATTCCTCCTCTCCTTCTTTCTATATTGCTCTTTAGAAATATGTGGCTTAACAGTTCAAACAAGACATTCAAAACACATCTGATAAATTAAAATTCCATTTGGGAAACATGACTATGCCTAACATTAACAAACATTCTAAATTTTGAAAATGAAATTTACCTTCAAGACCGTGAAAATCTGAAGCGAACAGATAGCCAGTAAACCTTGAAAGCAGCAACTGAGGTAGGAACAACTGAACTTGGTTTGCCAAGATTCATTTTTAGTTCCTGATTGTGTGAAAACTCAGAACTGGGAGTTTCATCTTGCACTGGAGTTCGCTAGGACTGCAGAGTCCCTACAGCCCACCTAGAAAGCCACATGCCGTGGAGGCCCAGCTCTGGGGATGTCCAGATGGTAGAAAGCCAGAAAGACTTGGGGAATTTTTTGTCTGGGAAAATGGTATTGGAAGTTGTCCCCAAGATGTTCAGACTCTGAAAGCTCAGGCTACTTAACTACTCTTCAAGCAGGCTCTCAGAAGTTACGTTGGCTTAAGCATAAGATTATTACAAGTGGTGTTTCTCTACAACACAATTTAGACAAAAACATACATTAAAAAAATTCCTTACAGTCCCACCAGTGGCCCTCTTCTAGTTGAAGCCTCCCCTTTATACATATAAACAACTGATGAAGTGATCACAGCCTAGTCTAAGCCCAAGAGAAGGACCAACAGAATGTGGATTTTGGCTGCCTTCCACCTAGTCAGTGACAAGAAAAGACTTGAAGCAGAAAATCTTACTATTCTGGCAAGGAGAAATCTCTTTTTTATCATTAAATGTTTTTAGCTGATTTTCCAAGGGAAAATCTAAAAAAATTGAACAAGAAGTGCATATAAAATTAGATTACCTGGAGACAGCTTTAATTTGTATAAAACCATAAGAAGTTTTTATGTGACTGTTTAATCTTTTAACAGCTGCTTCTTTAAGTACTCATTTGCACTAAATATATCACATGTCACCAAACTTATGATCCTCCTAAAACAAAAGAACATCTTCCAAAATGACTATAGCTAGCAATATTCAAGCAGCACCTACTGGCATCATTATATTTAAGTATCTGAAATAGACATTACTGTCAGCAGAATTTTTTTAAACCTTTGTCCCTTCTTTCCCTTCCAAAAGGTTATTAGAGTTACTTCAGTGTCCTATGTCCTGTGATAAAATGCTGGAAATGAACTATTAAAGTTGACAATAAATACCTATAGCCCATGAATTTAAGTTTCTCGGATCATTTACGTACTTTAAAAATTGTGTTCAAAGCAAGTTCTACCAACTACCTTGAAATTCTTAGCAGACTCTGCTGACACTGTTATTCAACAGTTTCCTGTAAAAAAAAAAAAAAAAAAAAGGCAAGTGAGAGATTCACCCAGAACACAGCTTGATCTCCTTGTCCACTATGATAGCGGGTTTCTTCTGCATGGGCTCTTGTTCATAATGTATTAACTAATGTGAAACAAGCAGTCAGCTCTAAATTCACCAACTCGTATTTACATTTTCTGGTGGTAGAGTGCTTGAACGTTGGTATTATTTATGAACAGCAAAATCAGGTTAGGCACACGATTAAGGAGTAAAGTCATAGGTCGTTTGGGAAAGATGGTGTTTCAGGTGCACTGCCAACTAGGTCAAACTGGAGCTTCTGTAGGGATGCTACTTTCCCTTTCCACCATTCTCAGTGTCCTGAGGCTATTGAGTCCCTCAACAAAGGATGTACCTACTAGTTCCATAGTTTTTCCAACTGAACGGTTGGACTCGATGATCCTGAAGGTCTTTTCCAACCTAAATGATTCTATGTTTCTATGAACCACCATTTTCTTCCCATAGAAAGCTTACTCCTTCTATTTAAATAGTGAAAAGTGTTGCTGTTGTTCAAGATGCAAATAAGAGGCACTGGATTTGAGACAGAAAGTATTTTCTGCTCATTTACCTTAACCCTCTGACACGTTCTGTCATATGCGTGCCCTGCCATATGTCTAACAAGTTGTATGTGTTGCTCAGAACGTGCTTAGTTCAAGGACACTGCAGCATCGTGTAACGATACATGATCCCACCCCAAAAATACATAGGCAGAGTCCAGTTTAAAAGGGAGCAAGAAAAGTTCCTGTCCACAGATACCTCCAGTTTCCCTCTACTGCACTCTAGAGGTCACAAATATGTAAGATAAAGTGGTCGCTCTGGAAAGGTGGAAGCCTTTGTTTTGTGGTTTGGGTTTAGAACACACAGGATGCTGTATTTCAGAAGCCAGGTAATATGAAGAAGTGAAGCCTGAGTGGCTTGCTGAGCCCCCCTGTGCTGTGGGAAAGGGCAAGAAGGCTGAATGAGGTCAATGAAGGACGAAGTGTTCCAACGTCAAACTTCACAGTTGAATACATTACAAAATGGTCCACTGAGGGGCAAATGGAGTATCTGTTAGGCAAAATCTATTATGTTACAAAGATACATTATGTAATTTGGTTGGCTGGTTTTGGGAAAAGATTTTTGTCTCCTGTCAGCATGACTGTAAAATAAGTCTGTCTCTCTTTTTACACAAGTACATTAGATTTTTGAAATATCTTAATATCTTGAAATATGCAAGTATATGATACTACATTGTGTATGTTGAATATCTTGCAAATACAGCAGCTTTGAAAGGGGATAAAAGACACAACCAGTTTTGAAGCCTACATACATCCTTCTTACACATACAGCAGCTAAAACGCAAACATTAGAAGAATAGGATAGTCCTGTTCCCACCATCTATGGGACCCAAAATTAAGCAGGTGCTTTTCTAAGCTCCTCAGAGTCATCCCATAACTTTCATAACCTGCAGCTCCACGCGTGAGATATGTTAAGCTTCGCCTTCCTATTCAGTTCTCAGGCTCAACAATGCTCAGCAGGCAGTAGTCAATTTAGCAAGAGATCTTATCCATCACTGCTGAAAAAGTACCGGGTATTGACTGATGAATGGAAGATAAATCACAAGAGGGCTGCCCATTCAGGCAGGGCTGAATGACACTGACAGAACGCTGCATGAAAGCTCATTTTGTGCCTGCCTGTACAATATGTCGTTTGTAGAGAGCGTTGTTCTCCAATGATATCAGTCCCTTCTCGGTATGAAGCCCTCTCCCTTTATTCCCTTCAACAAAGGTGTCCAGTTTGTAAGAAAGAAAATCCTCAAAGTGAAGAAATTTTATTATGATCTAAAATTCGAGTTCAGATGTAGACTGGCTTTCTTGTTTGCTACAAACCAAACCAAGAGCAGCCATCTCATTTCTGAAGGGAGGAAATAAAAAGGGCAATGGGACAAGTGCTGGGGAAAGAAGAATCTCGGAGATGGGTTTAAAGCATTTAATGGAGTAGTAACCTGCCATCTACTTAATATTACTCATCCCAACAGTGTATTCCTTGAACTGGTCAAACCTGCAGTGGTGCTTACTGCAAATGATACCTCCAAGTATCAGTAGAGACGAGGACCACAAAAGGGAATGTTAATTTTGTTCCCTACACATAACATTACCTAACCTATGACTCGACCTAGCAAGACAAACACTTTTGATAGCCAGGACAAGCCAATTTTAGTAATGAACCCCAAAGAACGAAAACTTCCATTTTCTAAACAACTCTTAGCCAGAAAAGTACTTTAGAAATTACATAGCCTGCCCCTGCTCAAGTTTTAACAACAGGTATTTAGGATCAGTAACTAATAAGTGGGGCTTTTTCTGACCAAGACCAGCAAAACAGCACTACAAGTCTGCTTGTCTAAAGGTTTTATTGTCTACTTCTACGAATTCAAGAAAACCCAAGGCTGCTAAAACAGGGTTGCACATTCAGTTCCAGCTTGTCATCAAAGACACTGGCTAATAGGTGGCAATCCCTTGTGTCTGCACAGTTCTCCTGACCTGATGTTTAAGGGTTGCATAGTTGTCACGAAGAACCACGCTGGAGAACCATATAGTAGAAGTGTGGGGTCAGGGTGCCTTTTAGCTGGGAATGCATTGTGCCATTGATGCCAGAGGAGAGGAGAGCTCCCTTTGAAACAAGTAATACACAATGGATATCACAGGACTGACAGTTAAGTGAAAACCTTTCCAAAGTAGTTCTACCTGCTGTATTCATCCACTGTTGAAATAATTTCAACATACAAAAAACCTAAAACCAAGCATGTCTTTGCTGCAGAAGCTCTTTCCTTGAGAGTGTCCCAGTGACTGCAGGCAGCTCTCCCGTGTACACCCGAGCTAATGTAGTTACCACCAAGTACGCTATGAAATCAAAATCTGTAAAGAGATTGCAAACTGAAGAACAGGACTAAATTCAGAAACATGAGTTGAGAGCTTCGTCACTGCAGTATTTCCCAGGAGAAAGAGCAGGGAGCTGCCCCTAATTCAGCAATTTCACAGGGCTACTTTCCACAATGGGCTATCAATCACAGCATCTAAAGCCAAAGCATACCTTCGCTGGTTCCTGTATTTGCAATCTTTCACAGTAACTTGATAAAACCAGAAGAGACAGATGTTAAAGATCTCTCCTCCGGAAGAGGGTTTGTTTGCTATCGCTTTAAATCCTCAAACTCCATAACTCATTTATGGATCTGTAAGCCATATGTACCAGTTAGGGACTTCACCGTATACATTGAGATACTAATATTCTATCGATAAAACTTTCTCTGTCACCGAAACGATAGTGTTGCTGAAGACTAAATTTGCAAGTAACTTAAACAAAGGTAACTTCACTGATGTCCTTTTAGGTCATTTGGTGTAAAGCAGCTCCATTACAGTTTATAAACATCTCACACAACCTTGCAGTGCATACCTTTTGTGTGCTAGTGTTGTTCCTACTTCATGTTGTCAGCGTGCTTCATGAATGGGAAAGATGAAGGTGAATCATTATATATTTGTTTCAATTTATGAGAACAAAACTTTTAGCTACACCTCTAGGAACCATGACCGGTTAGTATGCATACCATCATTATGAAAAAGCCTTAGTACAGACAAGCAAATCCAAATACAGTTAACACACTGGAGAATATACCTGTAAAAGAATTATGAACGAGAGAATGAAAACAAGACACCCTCCCCCTTAACGGAACTTCCGACATTTCAGAAAAGCCCCCATCTCAGACTTCAGTGTACATCAGCCAAGTTAAATCTAAGCCGTTACTCAGAACACCAGTTCTGACCAGCAGCTACTCGCTAGGTTCGTGGTTCGCTCTCTCTTTGGTTAGATTACACAGGTCATTCCTCCTAGGACAGGACATGGTTACTACACTGGCTAATTACAGCTCTTTCCAGTGCCTCATACCCTTAGTGAAAAAAACAAAACCCCAAACTCACAAAACCCAGAAGCATTAGCTAGAATGTAATATTTGAGAGCATTTTTGACTTTGAGGTGCTTGTGTGGGGAAGATTCTAAAAATATAATTCTTTTCCCCTTAGCTTGTTCCTAATGATACATGAGATTTCATTGGATTAATTTAAGAGGCATCTGAATAATACACTTATCTATGACAGAAATATCTCTATGTTAGAAAGAAGGTTAAGTAACTACCTCCACTGCAGAATTAAATACCGATTGTTATTGCCAGGCAGCTCTACATTGATTCTAGGTCATTCAAATTTATGTTGCCCTGGACAACTCAAAATACTTCATCAAAAACTGAAAAATCATGTGTTCAGTTAGTGGCCAACTACTGTAAACCTGCACATTAGGGTATATGGATGGAAAGTCAATTAATTAATTTTTGCATGGAGAAAACAAAAGCAATATTTTTCCTACAACATGGACAATAGACAGGCAATCCTCGTGCATAGCTAAAAAGAATGTTTACCTGAACATTTTATCTATCATTTGATTGTGCAATAATGCAAAATAAAATTGATTACAGATTACTTAGAGTATTAAATTAATCTGTAATAGCTTTTATTTTGTATTATTGCACGATTTTAAGAATAAAACATTTAAATGACAAAAATGTACAAAACTATTTGCTTTCATGGGAATCCACTTTCCATCACCCTCCCAAATTCACTGTTCCATAGGTTATGCAGAAGTACACTATTACCCATGATATATACTCAAGTAGGACACAATTAAAAAAAAGTTATAATAAACGTATGATCTGCCCCAGGGATAGCTCAAAGTTAACTCAGAACGTTAATACAAGTGTGAAACCCTGCATCAGTATGCTGCACCAGCCCACAATGAATACACATGCATTCCCTGGACTCAGGATATCAACAAGCATAACTTAATCTACTGCCGTACCAAAATAAGCTGCACTCGTACTACTTCTCCATTCAACTAACACTAGGGAAAATGTTGCATTAAGTTCAAGAAAACTATCCCTATGAATACAAGATTTTTTAATCCCCCCCCTATGTAAAAAGCCAAGGAAGACCTAGTTTGGTGGGCTTCTTGGGACCACAGGAAAAAAACACAGGAACCTCATGAAGCTTCTTAGGCAGGAACACAACTAAAATGGCAGTATGACTGGAAAGATAAGGTACTGGGCTAGGAGTTAGAAGATAGGAGTTTATACCCAAACCCAACCACAGCTTAATTCAAACAACCTTGAAAAGGGATTTCTCCTCTCTGTGCCTCTGTTCCTTCATCTATATAAGCAAACAACAATGCTGACTCCACCTCGCAATGCACTTTGAGATCAAAGCATTATTGGAAAGAAATTTCACATCTGTACCTAGGTGACATAATTCAGTTGGAATGAAATTTCTTCACAGAAGCAACTAAATTTACAGATGAGATTTACACCCAACAAAGGTGATTCATTTTTCTTGAAAGAGGGGAGGGACAGTCAGTCTATGGACATAAAACCCCCAGAAGGGCGAGACGATAATGATGAACAGCAACCCAGTCCAAGATGAAGCTCTTGTCATCATCTACCTTTCTCTCATGGCTTTGGCACTGCCTCTATTAAGAAAAAAAACAAAACAAAACCAACCCAAACAAACCACCAAAAACTTACTGAAATTATGTGGAGTATACATTTAAGCTTGTTCTTAATTTCTGCTGCTTCTGACCAGCTTGCTTTCTTAATTAGACCACTAAACTGATCCTTCTCCTAATGTATGAGGTGAATAAACCCCAAAATAGCAGCTGATCAGGATGAACTCTAGTCACACTTTTAGAAAAGGAGGGTTTCTAAAAGTGCTATGAAAAAGTTCAGCAGCTGTATTCACAGTCAGTTTGAATGCATCACACTAACTAGACCATCAACATTTTCCTTTGGCTTTTCAAACATAAGATAGGCAGAAGTAACCTTATTTACATAATTACAATTATACACAGTAATGAGACTCCATCTTATAGATATAACAGCTTCCTCAAACACAAAGGGAAAGAGCAGGTCTGCAAAACTAAGCCTTAAAAGAAAAACATTCTACAAAATAACAGTTAATATATTGCTATATGTACTGTGCAATTTAGCAACATATCAAAAGGCTATATAAACACAAATATTTTATTTATTCTGCACACTAATAGTTCAGACATCCATTATTATGTTGAAATCTTCCAACAGAGCATAATTTGCCTTTCTATTTAAGAAAATGCCCTGCAATCTACATTTTTCTTTCTCTAATCAGTGTTGAAATTTGTAAAGATGCATCAGTGTGCCTGAATTTATCTAAGGTGCTTGCTGAAGAAGCAAGTACAGCTTCACAAATTCATAAAGACTACATAGACTGAGAGTTCCCATATGGTTTTGCAGCAAAACAACAGTCAAATTCCTAAAGGCTCGGCTTGCTCTCTTTGGTCCAGAAAGAGCCTATAAATTCAAGTACAACTTCTATGATACCATAGTCACAGAAATTTTTTGAAATCCAAGCCTGCAAATAATTGACTGCAAACAATTTTCTAAAAAAAAGCCCCCAAAACCAAAACAACAAAAACCCCAAACAAAACCAAACAAATCTAGATGTCAATCAGTGTTTTTTGTAGCAACAAGAATATGTTTTATGCAGTGGGTTACTGGACACTAAAGGTTGTTTTCAACCAATTTCAGCTGTGAATATTCATATTGTTATTTCTCAGTTATTGATTCTGTTTTGTGCTACCCAAAGATGTAACAGGTATCCAAAGATATAATCTGTCTGCTCAGAAATTGTCACAACGCAAAAGGAGAGAGAACGGGAATAATGAGCAAACTGTACAAAGGCAAATCTCATAGGTATACAGAAAGAATTTGCTGGAAAGGACCTCCATTGGTCTTCTAGTCCTGCTCCAATCTCCTGCTCCAAGCAGAACCAACCTCAAAGTTAGATTAGGAAGCCCAGTGTCCAATGCAGCTAAGCTATCAACTTCTCCAAGGATGGAGATTCTTCAGTCTCTTTGAGCTTATTTCAGGCCTTCACCTTGCTCATGGCAAAGAATGATTTTCGCCTTTTTTTCAACCGGATTTTCCCTTGTGACAGCCTGTAACCGTTGCCCCTTGTAGTACTGCTGAGCACCTCTGCCATGTATTTGTGCCCTCCTTTTCTACAATCTCTTTTTAACCAGTAAATGAAATTAACTGAACCTGACTCAGAGTAAGCAACACAGAAGGGGACCTCTAAAAAAACCTAGACGTAATGCAGATGAGCTGATCTTGGTGCAAAGATGCTTGTGCCTAATGCAACGCTTACTGGCAAGAGTATGGGGAAAAATACATAAAACTGTCTGCTGTTAAGAAATAAGGGATGCTGAGGCTAGTAGGAATTAAGTCCTATTTCTAGACAGTCATCTTTAAAAACATGGTCACCCCTGAAACATTTCCCTTGAATGTGAGAAAAATTATTTAAAGTACTCTAGGTAAATTATAGATGACATCGGTGTGGTTCTAATTTTTTTTATTTTTTTTTTTTAAAGAGAAATTATTTTATGTAAACAAAGCGATGCACTTGGAGAAAGCAGAGGCCCATATACGTATGGAACCTACACAGAGGAGGGTTTGAAGAGGGTTTCAATTGACTCAAAGTATTTTTTCTAAGAGTAAAGACAGTTGTGTTTTCAGAAAACTTAGAACAATATCATTAACACAGTGCTATTAAAAGACAGATTGTTGCTTATCTCTGGAAGAAGATGGAGTAAGTAAAGCCAAGTTTGGTTTAAACAGGAGAGCATGAATGAAAGAAAATATTTTTCCATTTAAAAATCACTTCAGATTAGAGCATCTGGCACTGCACACACTAGAAAGGACCTAAAATATTACAGCTCTATTTTCTATTTTAATGGATAATTGGTAACACTAGATTACAGGATTTGCAGGTTCCAAGTGCTGTATTTTCATAGGGAAGAGCCTCCTTTCTTTCAGGCTTAATAAGCTTGGCCTATATCAGCTTTTCTCACATCAGTCCAAGTGTCACATTTGGGTTGGGGGAAGCTTGTTAGCAGTAATTACCAGCAGTAGGTTCTATTATTTGCCAAAGTAATTTTCCCTGCTAAGTACCACCAAAACTGCCTCAAGCCTTTAATTTTTTTTGCCTTCCTCCGCTTCCTTTTAAGCGGGTGCATTTTCCCATGATACTGCCCTGCGCGGCGCGGGACAGGGCAGAGGCGAGGTGCCGGGTATCAATGTGATCTTGAGAGATGGGGTCAGCCCTAGCGAAAGCCTTTCACAAACAGAGTCTGAACCCTATTAGAGATGCAAATCCACTCTCTAAGTGAGGATTGTTTCAGCCATATAATGGAGCCCAAGGAATTCCTCGGCAGCCCGCTTTTCAGCACAGGCCTTTTGTCTGCGTCTTAGCAAATTTCTGCAGCCTGTTTAAACCTCAGCTATTGTCCCCATGGCTTCATTGATTTCTCTCCCTGCCACCAGCTCACAATGGGCTGATATGAACATCTTTGTTACTGCTTTTGTACTGTATATCAGAGTAATGTTTCAGCAGATTGAGGCCTAGCAGGAAGAATTAAACCTGTACTACACAGAGCATGATGAATTGCCGGATTTACATATCATTTGAGAGGGTATTTCTGGTGGTTCTTTCTGAATGGTGTTGTGTCTCGAAGGATGTAGTTGAGGGATGAAGTGACAGAAAAGGAAGTGATTTAGATATTCGCTGACAGCTTAATACAAGATGCAGACAAATTGTGGCGATTGTCCCATTGCATCCTTCTATGTTATTAAATAGGTAGGCATAGGTGGATGCATACATATCCTGTGGACCTGCCACGTTAGGCGGTGTACTGTAGCCAGGAGAAAGAAGGATGCAGGAGATTTAGCTTATTCAATAGGAGGTTGCTCTGAAACAACCCAAAGGTGCCAGGGCACACCACCCTGATGTTTTGATCCTACTGTTCTTGGCCAAAAGATAAACTACTGATTGAGTCAGGTCTTGACATTACACAGGCAACATATTTCCAGGTCCTGACGTGCTGTGCAGCACACTTCTAAGAAAATAGCTGTGCTCTATGTGAAACTGCATGACTTGAATCGGCCTAATACTACTCAACATCTACGGTTTTAGAAGAATCATTATAGGCTTGGGTGTTGTTCTTTTTTCAAAATTTACTTTGCATACCAAAGCTGAAAAACTAGGTAGCTATTTCTGCACCTTCTATCAACCACACTTTGAAATAATTTCTTAAAGATTTCTTTGATAATTTTTTTTTTTTTTTTTAGTTTGTCTGCACAAATCACTATCATCCTAAAACTATGTTGTTTATAATGGACTTAAGAATACGTCTTAGAAGAAGTAAACTCCACTGTTTAAACTCATAAGGCTTGACAGTGTTTACATAGTTTACAAATGTGAACCACAATCCACATATGGATCATATTTTGTGTAATTGGCACTAAAACGATGTAATAAGGAGAGATAAGTAAATAAGTCTGTACAATGGTGGAGTAACAGTAGAAATAATAAGCAATAATTTCAAAGTTTTCAAATCAGAAGAAAATTTACATTGACATTAAATCAAAACAAAGAATATACATAGGATGCAAGTTCTTCTCCATAGAGTAGGGCTCAATCTCACCCTCAAAAATCAGGCATAAAAGTTTTGTCTGCCTAGCTTGCAGAGCACCCCAGATTGAAGCATGGTGCATAGATTTTTGGGGAAAAAAATTGAATAGCAAAGGCCAAAACAATGAGATTTCATAGCAGCTTTAATACTATTTCTTAATCATGGAAGTTTCTTTGTGTTAAAAATTAATATTTCCAAAAAGCAGAACTTTTGGACATTTCTGTCCACAACATCTGGTAATAGCAGGTAGATTAAACAGAACCATCATCTGACATTACTTGACCCATTACAGAGACAGGCATGTAAAGAACAGATTTCTTTGAGCAAAAGGGAAAGGTAACATTCTGAGATGTCAATGACCACTGCTACGAGCAATCTAGAAAGTGAAGATATGTGTCTGAAATGTACACTGCAGTAAAACTGAGACAGCAAAGGAATTGGGTTTGAAAGAATCAAGTGATAGGCACAATGAGCTGTTTTCATGGATATATCTGAATACGTGGTGCAATGTTGTTATTTAACTCTAAAAGGGTCAGAAATCCATGCAAAGGTATACTCCAGCACGAGTACTACTTCATCCTTTCCTTAATGAGGAGTAGCCTTAGATTAGAGGTGCCATTTCCACTACAATTTTTTACTAGCACAAAATCCAGGACCCTTTGGTGGTTGCTCACAAGGTTAGATACTCATTCTACCCTAATTGTTTTTCGAGAGATCCTTCACCATGAAATCTGGATTCATGGCCAGATATTTATTGAGCTCATTAATTTACTAGTAGTCATTCTTGCAAACTTTGCAGGCACATACGTACAGTTCTTCTTTTCACTTGGAACTGAAAGAGCATTACTACGAGAACCAGGAAAGGTTATGGAGCAGATCACCTCGAGTGCCATCACACAGCACGTACAGGACAACCAGGTGATCAGGCCTGGTCAACAAGGGTTTATGAAAGGCAGGTCCTTCTATGACAAGGTGACCTGCTTAGTGGATGAGGGAAAGGTTGTGGATGTTGTCTGCCTAGACTGCAGTAAAGCCTTTGACACCGTTTCCCACAGTATTCTCCTGCAGAAACTGGCTGCTCGTGGCTTGGATGGGCGTATTCTTTGCTGGGTAAAAAACTGGCTGGATGGCCAGGCCCAAACAGTTGTGGTGAATGGAGTTAAATCCAGCTGCCAGCCAGTCACAAGCGGTGTTGCCCAGGGCTCAGTATTTGGGCCAGTTCTGTTTAACGTCTTTAACAATGACCTGGACAAGGGATTGAGTACACCCTCAGTAAGTTTGCAGATGGCACTAAGTTGGGCGGGAATGTGGATCTGCTCAAGGATGGGAAGGCTCTACAGAGGGATCTGGACAGGCTGGATCAATGGACTGAGGCCAGCTGTACGAGGTTCAATAAGGCCAAGTGCCGGGTCCTGCACTTGGGTCACAACAACCCCATGCAGCGCTACAGGCTTGGGGAAGAGTGGCTGGAAAGCTGCCTGGCAGAAAAAGATCTGGGGCTTCTGGTCAACAGCCTGCTGAATATGAGCCAGCGGTGCGCCCAGGTGGCCAAGAAGGCCAACGGCATCCTGGCCTGTATCAGAAATGGTGTGGCCAGCAGGAGCAGGGAGGTGGTTGTCCCCCTGTACTCAGCATTGGTGAGCCCGCACCTCGAGTCCTGTGTTCAGTTTTGGGCCCCTCACTACAGGAAAGACATGGAGGTGCTGGAGCGTGTCCAGAGAAGGGCAGCCAAGCTGGTGAGGGGCCTGGAGCACAAGTCTTATGAGGAGCCGCTGAGGGAGCTGGGGCTGTTTAGTCTGGAGAAAAGGAGGCTGAGGGGAGACCTTATCGCTCTCTACAACTGCCTGAAAGGAGGCTGTAGTGAGGTGGGTGCTGGTCTCTTCTCCCAAGTAACAAGTGATAGGATGAGAAGAAACAGCCTCAAGTTGCACCAGGAAAGGTTTAGATTGGATATTACAAAAAAATTCTTTATTGAAAGGGTTGACAAGCACTGGAACAGGCTGCCCAGGGAAATGGTTGAGTCACCATCCCTGGAGGTATTTAAAAGATGAGTAGATGTGGTGCTTAGGGACATGGTTTAGTGGTGGACTTGGCAATATTAGGTTAATAGTTGGACTCAATGAACTTAACGGTCTTTTCCAAACCTAAACGATTCTGTGATTCTACTGATGTACAAGCAAGACTGTCAAGGCAAGGTGGCTTGACACCCATTATATTAGTCATCAACCATAATAATTATTTCACTCCTTTCCCTTGATCGTCTGTTAGTCATTCCAGTTTCTTTACAGGTATTACAAGCAGTACTCTATACAAATCCAAATGCTACACTGAAAAATAAATTGAAACTATGCAAACATAGTTTTCTGTGCCATGTTCCTTTTATTTTTCTGAACTACATGGAATGTGGAAACTTGAGAGCAGCAACTCCTACCAAAGTCTGTTTAAAATGATTGTACGTGCAACTTTGGCAAACAGATGAACTGAGAAGCTGGACATGTCTTTACATAGAACAGGACTGGTTCACACAGTTCTGTTATTCATTAATACTGCATTCTGTTTTATGCATCAGTGAACCATAATTGAATTAAAACCAAAAACACACATGCACACAACCACACTACAACTGGAAGTTGTAAAAGTCAAGCTTGGTTCATTTCCCACCTTACTGGCAGAACTACCTAGCAAACGAGCTCCCTAACAAACACTGTTACACTTGTGAGAGGCTAGTCCTGGAACATACTCTTTGCGAAAGACAGCCTCAAATAATTTCCAGATTACTTTCATATTAATTTATTTTGGTAAATAGGCAGTCGGCAGTCTATTCAAACAGATTTTATTACTCCATTGTGTCATAAATGATTCTTTAATGTAGTCATAAGCTGTTAAACAACATCTATCACCAAGAAAGCCAATGGTCAGTGTGTTTCATATTACAAGACATACTAGCTGAAAACAAAGTCACCTGATTACCTTTGCCAATTTAATTTCCAAATGTAGGACATACTTCTTCTAGGTAGCCTAATTCAAGTTACATTTTAAATTTTTTCTTTCCTAACATATTCCTGATACTCTGTTAGAACCACCAAATCATGGTTACGTAGACCCCGATAAAATAACTACTCCTTCCTTTTTAGCCCACATTTACATCTGATACTGTCACTCCAGCCCTACACTCCCTTTAACCTTTCCTGTTCCAAAATCTTTTCTTGTTAGTACAAGAAAGAAATCTATTAACACTATCTCCAGCATTGCAGGCTTTGCCAAAGTCAGTCCTGCTCAGCTGTGTGCCAAAAGCACAGCACATTTTCTAAGGAATCAGGGATCCACATTTATTTAATTGCCAGAAATGTTTATTAAAACTGAGGCTTGTACTCTTTTAAGCCACTTGAAGACACACCAAAAGTTGTCTCTCTCACACAACTACTATTTCTTCTCAAGTTATATGGAAAGGGCAGTCTTCTGTTCCTTACAGAAGGGAAAGACACAAGTACAGCACAGGACAGGACAGAACAGTCTGTTAAACAAAGAACAAACAAACAAACAAAAAACCCAACACCCCCTTCCCCCCCCCCCCCCCCCCCCCCAAACAAAGCCACAAAACCAAACCAGTTTGGCAATTTGCAGAGTTTTGTAAACTGCTACTGACTTAAACTCCATGCAGAAACTATTTTGCAGTAGAAAAGCTTAATGAGTAACCTGCCAAGCCTGCAGGTACATCTGCATCTGTCATAAATGCAGGCTCCCATATTCTGGTCTCGATTTTGTTTCTGTGGCTAGAGACCTGAAGACTCTGGCTTTTGAAGGCAGAAGGGCAAAGCAACGAAAACCTGAGCAAGGAGGTTAATTCTAGCATTAACAGCTACTCTGACTTTCCAGCTTAATCTTTTGTACTTCCAGCACTGAAGTCAAAGTAAACAAACCCGGCACTTAGAAATATCTAGTCTTCACGAATAGAGGATCATCTCTTCCACCCCCACAAGAAAAAACCCAAACAAGAAAAGCTCAACAAGAGTCATCTCCAAGGCAGATGTGAAGTACTCTTAATATCCCACAGTTTTTGAGCTAATACCATGGAGACCCTTATTCATGGGTATTTGGGGGGTTTTTGACTACTCACTCTTTAAGCCTGGTTGTCAGTTTATAATCTTCAGCATGTCATGGTTACACAAACCAAACAGAGGAGAATTTAATTTCACTATGAATAGCATGACTACGTTGCTTACGGTGCAGCCTGTTTCCAGTGCTTCAGAGAAAAGTGACCTTCCCCCACAAAGGCAAATTATTAATCAAGGGGCAGGGGAGGATGACACCCCCTCCACCCCCCCATTTTCCATAAATCATGGGGATTTACAGAATGTAGCTATAGCACTAACAAACAGATCTCCTTAAATATATCAGCACTTTGGACAAAGACATGCTTTGTCTCACAGGCTTGAACTGTCGTCTCCAAAACCTCTCCCAGTTTATTGTACAGCCTACTCTTACAGCCTACCAATGGCTACCTTAAACAACTTTTGTTTCCCATCGCCACTATCCCACTGGAAAACATATCCATCCTTTCACTCACACCTTGGAGGATTAGAACACTTTTCCTAACTTTCAGCCTCAGTCTTCTCAAAAGCATTTGATACATTGTCGTTTTTAGTATCACAAGACAACACATAACTGGAACCCAATTAAAAAGAAGTATAAAAAAGCTGGAAAAATGGTACAAAACAAAGCACAGAGGCCATTTTTGTCACTTAGAAACATTAGGCACTTCCTTCTAAAAACAGATGTATAAAAAAAACTTCTGCTGAGATTCTGTAATGAGTCAAGGATCTGCCTTCCTTATCCTTTAACCCTAGGTGGATCAATCTAGATGCGATGCACAGCAGTCCACGCAAAGCTGGGGTGTGGACAGTTCAGCAGATGTGAACCTTTATACTGCCTACACTCTGTGCATTTTCATTATTTAGTTATTAAGCAGTTCTCACTTCCTCTTCCTTAGATAACTCCAGGTTTTGAGTACTTCATTACCATCCAGCATTAGCTCCTGATGGATCCTGTTGTCACTCATGAAAAAGACTAATCCCCCTATCTCAATTTGCATTCCTGGTTTCCTCAATATTTGAAAGCTATTCCCATTCTTTATTCCGCCTTAAAAGTCAGGTGCATTTGTTCTCCAGAATTCTCCACTTCCCAAATGCTGTTCAAGGTGAAAATGCAGTAATTTAAGAGCACTTCCAGAGCTGGCATGGCACTTTAGACCACCTGGTTGTCCCTGCCATAAGGGATGACCATAAGACTTTCGCTTGAACAGAATGTGTTCGCTCCTGTCTCCATTATTGCTTATAATCAAGCTCACTACTGGCTAACATGTGTAATGCAGTGGCATTCCCCTCCATCTTTATCTTGTCCCGAGAGCCAACATCGTATCTCACAGTATTCTTCCAAAATTTTCGTTTAAGACACATAATGGTCCAAGGGACTAAATGCTTTCTTTAATACCTATATAATCAAAGCCAGATTAATAGTATGAACATCAGTCCCTCAAACTCTCAGCTGAGATGAAACAATTCCATCTGAAAGCAGTACAGGAAATATGGATAAAGGCAAATTATCATTCCTTTCCTGTAGACCCAGGAGAGAAATAAGAATGGGTGAGTTACTGCACCATTCCCCCAACAATTCTCCCCAAAAGAAAAAAAAAAAGAAAGGTGAGAAAGAAAGACTGGGCAAATATTGCTTTGTGGGTTTTTTTCTAGCCGAAGCATGACTTGTCAGATCAGGTCTTCTGATGCGCAGAGACATCTATGATCTGAAGTGTTGTTACACAGCGAGTGTCCCCCTCACTATGGTATCTGTCATCCCGTACAAACACAAATAGAGGCCATGTGAAACCATAAGCATTGCTAAGCATACCCTTTTGTACACTCCACTACTCACAAGTGCTCATTATAATAAAATCAAGCGCGACCAGATAGCATTCAGGCTATTGGAGATACAGGCTTAAGCACAACTCAACTCTCAGTAACACTTCTTGGACATAATCTTCCTTCACAGGACTTGATTGTGCCGGAGCAGCACTGGGACCGAAAGGAGCGCAGCCACAGCTGGCAAGTTAACCAGCCCTGCTGGGCTGGGGGAGAGGGGTCGGGGACTCTTAGTCTGGGTGCAGCACCATGCTAGATATAGCTGGGTTTCTTTTAGGACCTACGGCGATGCCGCAATGCACCATGCAGCTGTAATTGCGTATTCAGATCAAGCCCAACTGCCAGGACCAGCATGGACTCTCTTGTTCCTAAAGGCAGACATTCAACTTAAAATGCCCTTAATCTATAATTTTCTTTCTCTTATCTGTCCCGTCCAATCTTTTACCTTATGCTTACACACACATCTTATCACCTGAACAAGCCTGAAAGATTTAGGCTGCTGATTTTGAGCACTTCATTTAAAATTAATAGAAATAGTGAGGGAAGAACAGCTTACTGTAGGGAGTGTGTGGCTCTACTCCATTTTGGATTGATCTTGTTTAATTTAATTGTGCTTTGGGTTTTCTTTTTTTTTGAGAGTGGAGACGGGGTGAGGTCAGGTCAAAGGACTTAGGGATAACATCAAGGGTATATGCTGAACACATACGTTTCAGTAAAGGTCACACATACACAAAAAATAAAAACCAAACCCAAAACCCAGATTGTTACCTTCTACTTTCAAGTTAAGAGACTTTTTCTCAAAGCACTCTTTAAAAGTTCAGTTTTTAATTTCAGCAAATACTGGAAGCTTAAGTTGGGGGACTCTGAACACCATGTAAACTAATTATTGATTTTCCCCCTTAAGACAGTAAGCTCATTCAAAGGAAAAGAGATAATCCTCTTAATGTTTTGCTCTGAGAACCTCTAGGAACACTTAGATAAAATAACTTTATAAATAGGTATCCACTGAGAATTTATTTGCATTTCAGTGTAACTGATGGGGGTTTGAACAGTGCTTTTCCAAAACCAAACACATAGTTTGCTGAAGAACTGCTGCCCATACAGTTTTAAAATGTTGCTATATGATTAAGATCTCACGGTTTATGATAAACTGTACTGTTTCGTAATTAAAACCAGTTGGTCCATTTACTTCATTCAAGGTGATGCTAATGACTTGAAAGTGTATTTTTTTTTCACAGTGACACCTCATTGCTCTAGAGGTGGTTCGCTTGTACCAGATGCTTAGCTCTGCTTACTAACCTATGCCTAAATATATTTCAAGGACTGCAAGAAATTCTTCCAATTTTTTTCTTCTTCAAAAAGAAATGTGTATTTTTCCCTACCTCCCTCATCACCTTCCTTGTGTTTTCTATAGAGGATATAATTACTGAAGCACTAAACCCAACATTTACTAATGCTCAGATTCAGACACACTTATGCTTACATATCCTGTTCTTTAAGTCCTGATCATGAACAAAATCAATAGTTTATTACAGGAACAATTTTTCATCTGTGTCACTTTCAAATTGCACTTCATAGTACTCTAATATATAGAGATATTTCCTGTCACCTTCATCTATCAGTGAACAGGTCTTAAATTAGGGAGAAAAGGTTTAGTGACAGTAAGTTTTCCACTTGCAAATTTCAGCTTACTTCCTATTGTCAACTAAATATCTCACAGTATTTGTCAAAGCAGTAAGAACTGAAGCTTAGCAGTTCCCCTTCATTGTGATGAGACCGCTTTAGTTATACTGTAAACCACTGAATACGCACTGACTAGTGTCATGGTATAGGCGATGGAAGAGCTTAAGGGATGGAAGAAAACCAGTAAGGTTAAAAAAAAAATAAATTAAAAATCAACAGTTTACAGATGTTTCAGCCTAGTTTCTGTTTCACACTAAATAAATCGAGTTGCAGTTGACAATAAGGCTTCATGGGTTTGCTACAAATGCAGCAGACAGTAATTTGACATGAGATAATTAGAGATGCTATTTCTGACTGGTGACAGTCTATCAGGAACCTAACATGTAACAAGTATGCTGAATTTTGGTATTTTTAGCAGTATCTAAGGTATCAGTAGCAAAACCTGAGTAACATGACTGCTAAATAAACATAATTGTTGCATCTTCCTTTTTTTTCTCTTAGCTTTTCAAAGAGGCACCATGAGCATAAAACTTCTTGAAATTACTCAAATACTACAAGAATGCAAAGAGTTATTTTCCCCAAGGACCTCTTGCTCAAGTTACCATTCTGCCCCACGATTTCAGAGACAGACCAAAGCACAGACAGAATAAGTAGCAGCTTAGGACAGCTGTACTGGCTGCAACGCCTGTGTAAAAAGGGAGAGGGAACAACTGCTATGCCTTAAGTTGCCTCCTGTTTTCACTTCTGCCGCTGCAGCGGAAAGAAGAAGGACCATGGTATTATGGTGAGGATAGGCAGACATTTGCAAAAGCAGAAGCAGAAATGGTCCCTTGCCCATGCCCATGCGCCTGCTCCGTGGAAGTGTCCTCCACTTCCTTCCCTGACAGCAGTTTCCCCTGCAGCTTGGGCACGAGCGAGCTCTTCTTGCCCTAGTTCTAGTCTCCATGTTGGAGTTTTAAAAGCAGAGGAAGACCAAGAGACCCTTGCATGGGTCTTTTGGTTATGCCTCAGGGTAAGAGGAGAGATGGCCAGGAAAGTTACAGATGACATGAGGGCAGCAAGACCACAAAAGAGAGAAAAAGCTCTCCAACAGTTTCCTTTCCTCAAAAATTATTCTAAACCTCCCTCAGGTACTTCCCACATATCCTGAACTTCTGCTGACCTCTTCTATTCTTTCTGTTTCTTTTAGTAGAACGGGAACCATTTGGCTCAGTTTTGCTTACAGTGCCTGGACACCTGCAAAGCGCACGACGGATAAACTACACAGGACTTCAAAGGCGAGATAGCAACTACGGTATCATAACTTCAAAATTACATTTGTTTTGCAAAATTTATTTGGGAGTTGGTGAGTGCTAAAAAGTGCACCTTTTCACCTTTTTTTTCTGGAAATAATATGCAGCCACACCAGCATATTATTCTCCTTTCATTTATATATCTACTTTGCATTTATATATCTTTACTTTACACAAGATGGCCACAGACATATATCCTCCTTTTTCCCCTCAGCTTGGAGTCTTCTCCACAAGGCATTAATATTTCTGTATCTTCCAGCTTACTATACTGAAGCTGAGGAAGGACTACCAAGGGGAACTCAACTGTGCAATATTTTAAGAAAAATGAATATGGTCATGCTAGAATGGGAATCTTTGCTTTGTACTGCACTAGGATTGGAATTACGCAAAGATTAGAATATGCAAAATAATCTCAAAACTTTAAATTCTAGTCATGTACAAAAACTAGTTTAAAAAACCCACAACCTGAAAGGCAACCCAGAACCAGAAGTTTCTTGGGTTGGTTTGCACGAGAGACCTGCAATAGTAAAATGGCAAAGATGCCTAGAATAGATGGAACTGAGCAGACAGCTAAGAAAAGCACTTTCAGCTAAACCATTCATACACATTACACCAGAGTGTGAAGTTCAATGAAAGAAAAATTAAATTTCTTCTAGTGTTGACAGCAGAAAAACTAGTTCCCCATAACACTGACAGGCCCAGTAAGGAAATGAACATGAGCAAGAACTGATGAAAGAACATGAGCAAACAGTTGTTGGATTATTCTGGCAAATGTATTTATCTCCAGATAACTGCAACTTCAATAAATATGTGCTAGAGCTGACGGAGAGATGACAATTCCATTGCATGACAATTGTCCAGTTTCTGAAGGCTTTACGCACTGCGGTGGAATGAAAAAAAACCTGCACAAAAGTATTCCTAAAGTAGGATGGTCCCTTTTCTAATGAAAATCTGAGGTTTCTATTTTTCAAGAAGGTGTTGAAGCATGAGTGAAGTGTACTGGTTTGAGCTCTTGCCTACAATTTGCTCTCATTCAGCTTCATCCCAAGAAAAATCTTTCACCCCTGACCACACTGATTCACTCAGGACAATGGCTTAAACCTGGGCCTTCATCCCAGCCTAATGCCCTAACCAGTAAGTTATAGAGCATGAAACAGTAAATTTGTCTCTTTCTTTCTCTCAAATGTTTTGGATTCATAAAGGAGCTCATTATGAAAGTTCATTCAGTTGAAAATACCACAGCCAGCTCCAACACCAAAATTCAAGATAATTTCTCTTTAATTTGGCAGAGAAACATGCCTAGGATAATTGCACCAAAGCCAGAAACCAACCACCTGCAGCATCACTACTTTACTACACTTGTAAGAATAGCAAAGACAATGAATTCTGCAAATATTTCTAACTCGCATCACAGTGTGTTGAGATCAATTCTGAGAAGATCTATGTCACAAAAGGGATTCAGATAACAGACTCTATAGTCCCCCTCTTACTGCTGAAGGGAAAGTAATAGAAGTTGTCAGTTCTGTACCTGGAAAAATATATATTCCTGATTCTAAAGTTACTCCTAAGATTGACTCATTAGTAGGATTAGTACTTGTAACATTCTGCCTTGTATCATTAAATGCAAAGTTCTGATATTTAGTAGATGCATAACGCAACGCACAAGTAAAAATTATAGTATTAAACTTTGATAATTTTTTTTTTATGTTAATGGAAAAAGATTATATTTTATTGCCTTGGATGAACTTTCCCTGTTTGTGATGCAATGCTGAAATTGCAAATATGGTTTCCTCCTGAGGCTTCACCTCCTAGTGTGAATTCCTCAATCCTAACGTTACTCTTCTAACTTTAGGATCGAGCTTAATACTCTTTGTATTGCAGTAGTGTCCAAAATACGTTGAGTAGTATCCAAACCCAAAGCAGCAGCCAATTCTGAGAGGAAAAGCAAGCAATGCTTAAACATAGATGCTTACTTTTTCAGTCAATCCAACACCAACCAATTTCAAGGGCAGGTACAGAACGATAGAAAACTCAGCACGCTACATCTGGTTGCTGTCCATCAGGCCCTATTTTCCTCATTCGCTGTTCATACTACATTCAGTAGCTGCACTTCAAACAGGCTGAACACTGAGACAGTTCCAAATCGGAGAAACTACAAATCTAATTATAAGGTAGCTTTGTTCGGTAGTGAGCAATAGCCTCAGCACGGCTCTGCACCAACACTTCCAGTTCACAGATTGAACGCACGTACCTATGACAACCACAGAAATCTATCCACACGGTTTCTTCCTGGATACTACCCCACGGAGTCCAATTAGTACACAAATACAAAGCACACAAAACAGAAAAGAATAGGAAGTCTTATCTTTACATCGTTGTTCTGATATATTCTAATCTTTGGATCATCGCTAATTTGTACAAAGATACATAATCAATTATCTCTCAACAACAAAAGACAAAAATATCTTCAGTAAGCTATGCCTCATTTAAATAAACAAAAAACCCCATCCAGAATAAGAGTTCTGGTCTTTTAACAGAAAAAGAAACCCCTCACCAACATATTTTTTTAGCAAGAATTCTTTCAAAGGTGTAAAAATGTGACACTTACTCTGTAGAGACCAAAATGAAGCAATTCCTCAAGGCACCTGGAAAAAAAGAACCTCTCTCTACCTTTTTCCCTTTCCTTCAAGAAAAAAAAATGAACAACCCTATAACTTCCTCCCCTACAGCTGGCATGGGTTTTCACCCACAACTAATTCTACCTCTCTGATCAAGCCAAGAGCTTGCAGTTGCTGTTCTTTCTGAATTAACCCTTCCTGTTGCAGCCATAGCAGAGGGCTCATTAAATTCTTTCATTCCATTGACAACTTGAGGATGAGATACATTTTATGTCAACAAATGGCCTAGAACTTTTTTTCACCGAAATATGCACAGCATGATCCCATGGAGTTGCCCAAGTTGTGATATTTGTCGCTAGCAAATGTAGTCCATTTTTGTTGTTCGCAGATAATTCATGAATAAATCCTGATTTCATACTTAAGATTCCATTAATAATTTATCAGACAATTGGATAAACAATTGATCATTGTTAGAGTCTAATAAGTCAAAAGCTTGTTTATCATGTCTGCAGCAGTTGTTAATCATTTCTTAACCCCTTATAAAGCCTTTACAAATACAACACTAATAATAACAAAGTGACTGAGTCAAGGGTGCACTCATATGTTTAGCAAATTGTATTTGCTAAATTTGCTACCCTGGCTACTGGCTGCCCATGTTGCATGGTTTTAATCCCATTTCTCAAATAAAACTATGAAGATTTTTCTTTTAATAGAAAAGCAACCAACACTATCAGGAAAGCACTTCACACAGAATTTCTTAGCTGAATAGTTGCTTATTCTATAATTGCTTAGGGTTTCAGTATTTGCAAAAAAGTTCAGGAATAAAATTGTTGTCAGAAAAATATTTAAACGATGAACTATGTGTTCTTTCATATCAGAGGACTTCCATGTTTAGGTACAGCATTAATTGTAAATTACCTCTCTTTTGCCAGCTTCACATACATTCCCCAGTAGCAATTACAGAAGGAAAAAAGAAACAGTGACTGAGAATGGCACAAGCTCGCAAGCACCTGGCAATTTATGTGTGATGTCTCCCCTTCTGAGCACACTGTTTATATTATCTTTCCAATTATTTTTGCCTGGGCTCTTAAATTGTGTAGACTATATGGGCTAGAGATTATTCTGGTAGACAAAGTGAATAAATTGGAAAACAAATAAAGAGGGGAATATCAAGTTAAAAAATGCAGAGATTAAGAGACACAAGGTTACTGAGACAAAAGGATGTCAAGGGAAGAATTACAGTCCCAAACAGTAGCTCCAAAGTGGTTCCTAAAACCTTCTGTCTTACTAGCAAAGATACCGTAACTCCCCACAGTTTGTAGCTCTGTAGAGCAAAATGGTATCGTGTTCAAAGCATGAGACTTGTTTTCTCTGTAAACTAAGAAGACGATACACCCATTGCAATCTACTCAAATACACAAGATTGGGGGGGGGGGGGGGAGGGGTATGTATCAGGAAGTAAGAGAAATTTAGGAGCAGGGTTACTGTTTCACAGGATTTTTGTGTGTGCTCTGCTCACTGGAACTCTTATCCCAGAGACAGTAAGTACCGTTTGAAGAAAAACAGATAGTACATTTGTCATGAGATTTAAAAGTAACTGCCTCGCTGTACATGGAGCGACATGTCAAACCTGTTACTATGAAGATGACAGCCAAAGTGGAAAAAGAAACAAAGAGAAGTTTGGGTTAGTCTGGAGTTAAAGTGGCTACAACATGCAGATTTTCATTCTTTACCTTTCCACACTATAACTTAGGAGGTCACGTACTAATGAACAATAGCTATCTTGACTTTTACTACTTTTATTAAGTCTTGAATGCATATATGTTGTGCCTGTATCTGCTACCCAGAACCCTAGTCTGACTGCTACAAGGCTGAAGTCCCTAGCTTTTGAACAAAAACATGTCCACTCTTTGTCCAGCTATTTAGAAAAAAATTGTTCATTTTCAATATTGGACAGTGTTTTGAAGTTCACAGTTGATAAAGAAACCCAGTGGTTACATCTAGCTATACTGGCCACATGTTTGAAGCTTAGTACTGCTATACATTTTATGGTATCAAACTTTTGCATTGGATTGGAACCTCTCGATCTGTAGCTCTTCATCTGGAAAAGTCTATTAACACTATTAACGCTTACCTTTTATTCTCTCTAATCTTCTCCCTTTTAGGCGATTTATCAAGTTTCATATACTGAGATAGAATTCATTTTCCAAAACAAATGTTCCCCCCAAATCCAGTTCTTCCATTCCTTCCTATATAAGCGGAGCTTGCTCTGAAGTTCTGCGTTTGTTGGTCCTAAATTCCCCAAATGAGGTATGTAGCCAAAACGTGCAAAACTTCCTTGTGGTTTACATCTGACTTTCTTCTGTGGTACCTTTCCATGTTGGGGGTAGGGTATCTTGCAGTTACACACTTTGATTTTTGTCAGCCTGTGTTCTTGCCAAAACAGTATCTCCAGTGCAAAACACATGATAGAAATGCTATCCTCTGATAGAAATGCTATCCTCTGAGCTTTTTACTTCTCATCTTGAGGAAAATAACATGTGGCTAAAATTTTATCCTCATGGGCTAGAGTTTCTGGCATTTTATCATTTTATAAGATTTCTACTACAAAGCCAATAATGTTCGCTGATGTTCATACTTCCAGTACCACTGTGTACATTATCAGTCCCCTCGTGTCAGATGGTAAGGTCAAAGTTCAGTTTCTGTCTGACTGCTGAGTGGTATTTGTCTTCTGAAGAAAGCATAATCGCCAGCATGATCTCATGTACTACGTATCCATCATGTTAACACTTTTCCAGCATCCTTATCTCTGCCTCCAGGAAAGCGTGTTTATGATGTTCTTTCATTATCCCAAAGCAACTGTGGTGAAAGGTGAGAGAGTCCTTGATGAGACTGAGCACACAATGGAGCTCATGTTGAACTGATAGGCAGGATGCTACACGATTTGCTAAGTAGGATTGTGTCATGGAGCAATTATTTATTTAAAGTTGTCTGAAAACAGTAACTTAAGTATATTAGGAGGCTCATTTTTCACAGCTCTGCTAGGGATGGGGTTGGGTAGCCAGAGGTTAATGCAAGGCAGTTTTGCGTACATTATTACTGCTGTATGGACTCTGGGCTTCCTATCCGTTACCAGTGATGCAGTCTCTAAGAAGTATCTCATGACAGCAGGACCTTACCTGCAGAAAGACTCTGGTAATAGGTTTTCTAGTGTTCTTCATGTTTGATTAAAAATTGCCCAGAATTAAACATTTGTTATCACAGTAGTATCATAATAGTTGAGAATATCTTTTTACATTGGCATACTGGAGAGGAGGTTGTAATCAAGCATTGAAAGGATATTTTCTCATATTTGTTATTGGAATGGACATCCGATTTGTTGAAGGTAGTGTCTGAAATACCAGGACTTTAATGGGCAGAACTGGAGCAAGTGTGATATAAACTGACAGTTTGTTCATGCTGTTGCAGTGTCTGATAGAATGATTTTGCTTCTCTCCATCCACCAAAAAATATTTTAATATTGGGATATGCCAACTGAGAGCCTGTTTTTCATTAGAAAACTTAAAATTCATAACTATGAGAGGATAGAAATGTTACTAGAAGTGCATGTAGGCAACACTGAAAGTTTAGGAGTATTTGGAACAAGTACTTTGATTCTAGTCTCTGTCCACATCTACCTCCTTTATAATTTAGGATTTTATCAGTCTTATTTTATAACCCCAGGCAACTTCAGTTCCTATTGTGAAAAGGGCTGCTTTCACTGCTCCTTTGAAATTTTGTCAGCAACTCACTCATAATGTCCCCAGTAATCATGCAGGTAGTGCTGTGACTATTACTGTCACACCTACATCACTTTACAGGAGTTAAGATTTTGGAGACAGTAATCATTGGACTGAAATTTTCACATCAATGCTATTCCTGTGGCAGGAGATTCACAGGTGTCAAACTAATTTTGGCTGAGAGAGAACCTGGTACAGAATACAGTAAGATAGCCTGCAGTGTTATCATGCCTATCATGCTAACTAGACACACATGCAAACATCTGAGATAGGTCCCTTTCAATTAAGTGGGTTTTTTTTAAAAAAAAAAAAATACTGTTGAGACGTTCAAAATGCAAATTGTCTTCTAGCAATAGAGTATTTAATTATTGTCCAAACTCTAAGGACAGTTGTTTTTTTTTTTTTAAAGTTAAACCAGTAATCTTAATCTGAAGAAATGAAGCCCAGAGCTAGGGCTTGAAGTAAGACATCAATGCCAATTGACAATGATGAAAGTGATAGCCATGAGCTGAAACATGTTTTGTTTTGACTTCTAGAAGGAAAGGTCTGTACCTTATCTCTGGAAACCCTGTAGGGATCCCTTTTTTTTGCTTTTGAACCCCCTATCACTGGCTGAGGGGGAAATTGCTTTTTCGGATCCTATAAATAAATTCTGCTCATGAAATCATGTATTGTAAAGCAACAGAAGACAGTCCTCCTCCCAGAGGTCAAGTGAGCTGCTTGCATAACATTCACAGCCCTCCCCAGCCCAGTAAATGAGTCTCTTAGACCTGGAAATTGCTCCCTCCTATATTCTGTGGCTCTGCAAAAGGAAGGTGAACCTTAGTAGTATAACCAAGATATGCATGACTTACAACCCTTTACTCCTGCCTCTCAGAATCTCTCAAGTATTCATGATTAATTAATTGACATATGTGGTTTGTTATGCAGCACAGTAAGAAAGCCTAAACCGTCATAGACATTTATTTTGGAGCCTGGAGAGTAAACAGAATTACTATCATTACGTTTTGAGGTGCATTTGAGATTACCGTGAGGCTACAGCATTCAATTCTGGTTGCTGTTTTAGAAGAAGGAAGGACACTGTTGAGATTGAAAAGGTCAACAAAATGATAGCAACAAATTCAAAAGCAAGATGTCAGGGACTGAAGTTATAAGAAAGGGATTAACCTATAAGCAATTTAGGTGGAATGTGTTTTTTAGTACACAAAGGGTAGCTGACATACAGGATGAAGTAAATTGGCAAGGTCAGCATCAAACGAGCTAAGAAATCAAGAAGAAACTGGATAACACTCTCAAACAACACAAATTAAAACAGTGCCTAGCACTGGGAAAAAGATGCCATAACAGCAACAACTTACATCACTTCACAAAGTTTACAAACACAGGATAGAAGTAAAAGTGAAAGGTAGAGTGCCCTTGTTCTTACGGGAAATGCCGAAATACAGATCCAGATTACAAAGCCTAGTAACCAAGCATTTGTGAACTGAGATATAATTTCTAGGCAAGGCAGGTGCTGACAGATGTTGGTTGTTTTGTGGGGTTTTTTACTATACTATATTACAACACAACAGAAAATCTTTATTCTTTTTCTTTTCTATTGCAGTGTCAGCCAGCAGTTGAGAGAAAAAGTTTGTGGATAGAAACAGAAAGGATGAGGAGAAACTATTTTTATGCTACTGTAGAGAAGTGGACCTTTGAGGCCTTGGTATGAGCCATAAACCTCATTTCATAGAATACCAACCCCTTTGAATCTCAGACACCAGACAAAAGTTTCTATCATTCTCTTTGCCAGTGATTAACACCTGGTACTCGGTATAAAATTAACTAAGCAGTCCAAGATGGAAAAATGGGAGACACTGAAAACCACCACTGGGGTTGAAATTCCTGGAGAAGAACATAAACACTGGAGAATCAAAACAGTACTTTGTCTTTTATTTGCTGTAGTGAGCACCAGAAGTACCCAGGTTGGAAGGGCGTTTGGAGAATAAAGTAGTTTCTGATTATAGCTGGTTATGGTATTCTTCACATAGTTTAATTAATAATTAATATTTAGTAATTAAATTAATTATGAAAGTTTATTATAACTGTGAAAAGTGAAGAAGATTCCATTCCATGAAAACCAAAGTTTAAGCTCTGCTTCTTAGAAATTTTTGTATGTGTGTAAGTATATGTGTGCATGTGTATACATATATATGTGTGCACACATAAGCAAATACATACATTTATATTAACATAAGGTAAGGTGGAAAATGTTTCTAAACACTGCAGACTAGTCTAAGGCTGAAAACCATTTGTGGAGGTTAACTGATAACAAGAAAAGGACTGAGATTTAAAGAAAAAAGAGAAAACACTCAAGAGTCTACTGAAAGATACAAAATTAGTTTCGACATATTCATATTGATTTATCTAAACAAAGGAAGTTAGTTGGTCCTTGCGCTACTCCAGCACTGTGATGTGACAGAGAACTTAAATTATTTCCAGAAAGAGTTGGGATATGGAAAGATCGGTGGTGGTCCAAGTTTGAAATCATATAATATAGTACAGGGAGCAGCATATGTTATGGAAATCACAGGAAACTAAGGCAATGCCAACATTCGGAAAAAGATACAAGATTTAAAAAAGATAATAAAACTTTGGAAGAGCTTGCAAAGCAGAGCAGAGAGAGCAACAACAGCAGCATTAGCCTAGAGGAATTCTTCTTAAGAGAAATAGGACGTGATACAACAGATTTTTCATGCTGTTTGACCTGAGGAATTAATTGATTTTTAGAAGCAGATAAGCAAGATGATATTAATTTTGAAGCAATCAAAGGTAAATGGATGAAAGCTGGGGTTTACTGTTGTTAACAAATTCCCAGTAACGGCACAAATGCCAAACCTAAGCAGAAAGTTGGAAAAGGCAGTATTTGTAAAAAAAAACACAGCGGGGAGGAATATTCACTTTTGGATAAGACCAACCCCAAGACCCCTGCCTTCCTGTTGCTCTTAGGAGCTTTCTGTTGCCTACAAGGCAAAGAGCAAATGAGTATTGGGAAAGATGGCTACTGTACTTATGGCACAAGTAGGAAAACTAATAAAATCGCTACAAAGTCTGACACCAGTAAGGCGGAGAAGTTATGGAAGACATGGGCAGCCTGGATGCATTAGCAGTCTGGAGGTAAACAGCACAGATTTACACATGTTCAATTCTTACTTTGGGATGATAACATTTCCTCAAACTGCCAGTTTGGATTTTGTTTAGGACATGAGGTATTTGGCTGGAAAATAGAACAGAATTTCCACAGCATACATGCCATGGTTTTCAGAGGGACTGTAACTTTTTGCAGGAAAAAAGCATTAGAATGCATTCATCTGTGGTAAGAACCAATAGTCCTGGGTTAAAGCTCATCCAATAAAACATGTATCAGTATAACGGAATTTTCATTTGGGGGATAGATATTAAGAAAAGAGAAGGTAAGAATGACACTGTTCCGAGTATGTCTATCCCTAGAGACAAATATAAGCCACAAACACTCTTTGGAATTTCAGACTGCAGAAGGAATGACCCAAATAAGCTGCACGTAGTATAATATGTCCATGACAAATCTTGGAACAAAAAATGAGAGGTTAAGGTACTTAACTAAGGCAACCAACTTATTACCAAGGTATTATGACAATACCTACAAAACTATGTTATCTATGAAAGTGCAAGGCGTTTTAGTGACTGATTGAAGATAGCTCATTAGTTTACTAACTCAGTAGTAAGCATTTGAAATCTGGCTAAGTCTTTTTTGTGTGTGTTTGGGTATGACAGGATTATGTAGGGAACCACAGCTGTAGCAGCCGAAGGCATGACCCAGTGGAGCAGTTGTTACTGCTGTTCAGAAGCTCTCAGGGTGGGCGCAGGCAGGGGGATGCCTGGGTGCCCTTCCAGTTGGCACCCGGCACCACGGCCACCCTGCCAAACCGTCTGCTGGCCTCATCATCTCCCCTCTGCCCTTTGCTGCTTAAGGTGATAAAAGAAATCAGTCTGGCCACAGTCTTGACCCTCTCTATAGCGTCTAATTACAATAGAGGTGGTTTCTACTGTAAGCCACTGAGAATTTGTCATTTTTATGGGTTGTTAAATTGAAAACTGATTTTTCTTTGTGCTTCAGTCCTGGTGCACTTCCTGTATAATTGCCTAGAGAATGATCAAGTAGTTTATCATAGTATAGATGTAGGCAAGGTTGGCCAAAAGATACACCTGAATACAGAACACATCAAAGCTGATAGGGAACAAAGAGAAGGCAAGTGGTTTTTCTAATGTCGCAGGTCAGGTCAGGCACAGCGGCAGGAATAGCGTCCTGCTCTTTGAGCCCCTAACCTCGCTCTCTACCTACCGGGCTGCACTGCCTCAAAGGCAGAGCTTCCTGCATCTTTCTTTCAGATACGTCCGTGTGCACCTTTTTGCTTCACTTCAGTTGAAACTAGTGGCTTTCAATGGAAGGTCTTATTTAGAAAGGCTTCAGAATAAAATTCTGTCAATGACATAGCATGTTCCACATTACAGTATGCGTTATCACTCTTTGTGCTCGCCAAGTCTTACTACTGCATAAAAAACTCAGTTGAAAAGTGTTGTCAGGATTGCTGCATGTTTTTTAATTTTTTTCGTGTAGTTAAGCCAGGGGGACAAAAAATAATCGCTAAAAGGCAGCTCAATTAAAAAAAGGGCCCTGCATTATCTGTAATAAAACCAGACACTCTGTAGCTAAAAAAAAAAAAGAATCAGTCTCTTGAGCAAATTAGCTATGCTGAATTCTTACAACACTGTGTCAGATCAACATCTGGCCCACATGCTAAGCTGTAACAATGATGAAACACTACAGGCACAGTAAGTCACAATTCAAGGTGGCTAGCCAGATGCGAATTGGACAAATGACATGGTTTCCAAGAATGCCAAGGAGCGCTGGGCATACTGGGTCTGATTCAGCATGCTGGTTTCACAGTAGTGTGAATCCATGGCCTTAGGGAAGCCTCACCAGTATGAGAATGCCTTAACAAAGTTGAACCTAGTCCAAAGACCTCATTCCTGAAGTGGATTTGGTAAACTTCGGTGTGCTTCAGACTGCTCAGAAGAGAGAAATTCAAGGGGAAGATCCTGAGGTGGATGGAGTTACCCTAATTGAAACCAGCTAAAGATATGGTGGAAAGGAAAGTAGCTGTCAAGACAAAGAAAAGGATTCAGGCATCCATGAAAAGTAGAAATTAGTAGCTAATTGTAATGGACAAATGCCCAGGTCACTTTATTCACTGGTCTGCAATAACTGCCTCAATGGTTTCCTAATTTAAAGCCAACATGAGATAATCTATTTCTAATTGAAACCAGAAAGAAGCAACGGTACTGTGCTTAACACAATAAGCCAGGATCGGACATTTTTGGCCTCTTAGCTCTGCCACGGATTTTTTGTGTGACCTTGGACAAGTCACAATCTTTCAGTTCCTTATCTCTGAATTGGGGATTATATTCCACTGCTTCACAGAGGTGCCGAGAGATAAACATTTGTTCAGATAATGTAGTGATAACATCTCAAATACAAAAATAAATTATTAGAGCTATTATCTTCAGGGCAAGGATAGAGACCTTGTATGCATTTGCACTACATTTACTGCAGCACAAGCTCAGTTCTGACCAGGGTCTTTAGACACTATAGTGATACAGATAATTAATGACAGAAATAACTGTTTCAGCACGTGCAAGTAACCAATATACAAATAGGACAGGGATAGCAGTTGAAGCCCTTCACACTACAGTGAAACTCTTCAGAAAATGTTATTCCAAACAATAGTTATTGAATCAAAATGTAAAGTTAAGGACATTACAAATGAAAGACTGAAAATTATTACCTTCTGATAGAATTGTATTAGCCTACAAAAAATTAACTCAATCCCAATTCATAATCACCAGCCTGGAAATTCACTACTGTGGGAATAAAGCTGGACTTAATCACGAATCTATTTGGATTTATTCAGGTTCTGAACAGCTAAAAGGATCTGGCCAAATTTGTGTGTCTCCCCAAAGAGCACCACCGCAACTGGCAGTGGTTGACACATCATGGCCACTTCAGGGAAATACCAACTACTCGCTAGTTACCAGAGCTACTACACAGAGCAATTCATTTTTCACTTTTATAGGTACTCACTGGATTAGATGGGGGCCCCTCAAGAAAAAGTTTCGCTCAACTAAATAGATAATAAGCTTCATACAGACAGTTAGAAGTACTAAAGTATACAGGTTAGTTCATAAAACCTATAGAAAAATTACTCACTGCTATTAAAATGATGGCTTTTTGATAAATTTATATATAGCCATATTGGTTTCTTCTGCATTAAATTATGCAGGACTTTTGCATAATGGGTAGGGAGAAGCTATTTTTCTGTTAATCTGGCACGATTCATGAATACTAAATTCACATTGAAATAAAGGAAAAGAAAGACATAGTGTACGATAGCTTTAATATACCTAGTGCCTTCTCTCCGAGACAGCTGCACTTTTTCTGCACCACAAAGATGTCCAAAGTACAGACCAACTCGTGAAGTTATAAATCAGGTTTTCCCCTTCAGCTTATATCCAGGTAAATCTAACTAGGAGAATCAGAATAAGAAAAGTTGTGGGCAACATTCATCTCAGGACCTAATGCAGGAGAGACCTCCAACAGTGTTTCATCATCGCAGGATGGCTTTGAGAAGAGGGCTCATTAGTGCTACAAAGAAATGTGCCCACTGGTGTTTTTTTCATTCACTAAATTACTTCTGTATGGATACTTTCATATTGCTCCATAAGGGTAAGTAAAAAAGGACTAGGGCAATGGCTCAATGGCATTTGCAAAACAATGGATTATGAAGAAAATTAAAGAGATGCTGTGAAAAATAACCTGTTCCTATAATATATTCATGCTGAACAACTTAATGTGTCTCTACATGTAGTATATTTCATTTCTTTATAATGCCAATCATATGCTAATATTCTCAACTTAATTTTGGCCATTAATAAGACATGGGATCTGGGTAAAAAGACTTAAAGATAAATCTTTCTTTTCAAGGAATCCTATAAATCACAGTACTCAACCTTTTCAAATAGTGATTACTGTCTATTCTAGTCTAAACATTGTTTTAATCTTTAAAACACTAACATTAGTGTTTCCACAACATCATAAATCAAGTAAGTCAAAACCAGAATGAGGCAGACAGCAGATATTTACTCTGATGACTGAACCTGTCATGATAAATACTAATGCTTCCTCAGCAAACATTGCTGTAAATAGGGATAGAAATAAAAGACAAATCAATTCTGTGCATTTAGCTGGAGACTTCAGAAAAAGGGCTGAGATTTCAGAAAAAAAGGTCTGGGGAAACACAGCCCGAGTTGAATGTCCCTAGAAATTAAACATCTCTCTTTGACTTTTCTGAAAAAATCCCATATAAACTCTCTTCCACATGCATACACAACTTAGCAAGATTTAGGGGCAGTTATAAGCATCTGCAAGTTAAACCTCTGCCTCGTTGTTAAACAACTAGTCCTCAAAGTAGTATCTAACACCCATAACGATAAGACCACTATCAGATGACAGAAAAGATAAAATTGTAAGGAAATTATGTAAATAACATGTATATTGATTCTACATAAGTCCAGTTGTTTGCATAACATAAATAACTTCCTATTCAAAAAATAAAAAAAAGTTTGTTTCTGGCAGATTTCTGGTTTTGTATCCTCTCCACCCTCCATGCTACTTTTTAAGGCTTGTTCTATTGTTCTAAAACAAATAAACTGCTTTTTACTTTTCCTTTGGAGTCTTATCCAGAAGACCTCTTTGGAGTGAGGGAGTTTCAAATAAATCAGGAAAATATTCCTATAATGGTTTTTGAATGACAAAACTTTTAAAGAAAATATAAACAAGGTTTTTTTTTTCAAAAGGCTTTTTGCTGTCTCTTTGTAGAAAGTCTGAACTGTTCCTTTTATCAATCTTTACAGAATTGCAAAGCAATCTTTCATCTTCTTATACGTGGTTATTTGGGAGACAACCTTCTAGTCTGGAGAATCCCTTTCTTCTTCTACTTACACTCAGTTAGTTACTGATGGACTTTTAAGTGCAGAAAAGGACAAATGCATTGTCCATCAGACAAATCCATTAGACTCTGCAACACTTTCACACAACATACATTTGTTTTATGCGAAAGTGTGCTATTTGAGAGTATTTTGATTTACATTTAACCCAGTACCGAGTTCAGAGTAGTTCCTGGGGCAGAAAGGAGTTTAGCTCACTACCTCTTCTGGCCTATACTGCAGGGAAAAAAGTGCTGTTATCAAGTTTTTTAAAATAACTGCCTCTAAGAACTGGAAGAGGAGTTAACAGGAGCAGATATCTTTCATAAACTGAGTTAAAAATTGTCTGCAAATAGATTCTCCAGCAGCACCTCCTTCTACCTCTGACTAGAACTTTTCCTTCTCCTGTCAAAGAGCTCACCAGCTCTGACAATCTCCCAGATTCCTCTATGCAGAAAGACATACTGGGTGAAAAGAAAAAAAAAAAAGAAAGAAAGAAAGCAGGCTAGGCAAATTTTAATCATTCTGTAAAAGGAACACAAGCTTCCCAATGTTAAATAAGAAAAAGCTGAAGTTTTAGCTTACAGTAATTGGACTTTTTCTGAGCATTTAATGTAGATTTTTTACAAAGTTAACAACTTCAGCTTTCAAATTTAAAGACTCAGCTTCAACTTTCAAGATTTGGTCTCTGCAAGTCAATAATGCTTAGACTTGCTGCCATTCAGAAAGGGAAACCCAAAGGAGGACACATGGCCAGTGTCTGAGCAGCCACAGAGAGATTAATCTGCACTGAAGCTGTAATATTTGTTCAGGAATGAACGAGCTCAAACTATGAGACGAAGGGGAAGAGCGGTACAAAGAAATTAGTCACTCATTCTATATCTTGCTTTAGAAATAACCCAAGAACAT
The DNA here is from genome assembly GCF_929443795.1 of Astur gentilis. NCBI lineage: Eukaryota > Metazoa > Chordata > Aves > Accipitriformes > Accipitridae > Astur > Astur gentilis. Next base: position 13,049,928 of record NC_064900.1, on the reverse strand, counting down.
GCCTGAATGACCTTACTCATTTGCTGCATTAACTCCTTTAAGCAATCAACTATTGCTGTCCCCTGACCTGCCCTGACTACTCTATTAAGTCCGAGGCAATCGCCTCGTAAGACAGCGTGTAGCTGGTGAACTGTCACCTCCAGCACTTTACCACATGAATGCAAACTTCACTAGGAAACTCTGCTCCTTTTATATCCATATCCAGTCATCATCTATTCATGCTCTGTCAAAATTTCTTTTGCATTTGCAAATTTTTATTGTAAACTCCTAGATAGGGTTAGGAATCTCTTGGGTCTCATTTATACTCCACAGTGCATTGTGGGGCTTTTCTTCATTACATTTTTTAAAGATCCAATCCCTAGAGAGTAAGGTCACAAGACCCACTAACTATTGTGTTTAGTAACACAAAGACAACACTCTGTTCTTATAAAATTCAGCAAAGCTTTAGTCAGGGAGATTTACATACCGAAATCCCTTGGCAATAGAATTCATCAGCCCCTGGAATTATTAGAAATGAACAAGGGCATGCGTTTATCGGGGCATGCTACATCCTTTTTTGCCCTGACAGACTTGCTCTATAACAGTTTAGTTCTCGCTGTTAGAGAGCACACAGAGTGCATCAATCGTATAGCGTTTAAACTGCAGCTGAACAACAAAATAGAAAGGAGAGACATTTGATTATGCCAGAGAAGGCTGGAAGTGGCTTTTGCTGTTCCGTAAGCCCTGCTGTTTCGATACATTCAGCACTATTCATATTGGTGAAGATATTAATATTTTGTAGCATTTTATGGATAAAAAACAGAACTTGAATCCCTAAAGATTTCAAATATCAAATTAAGTTTTGCCCCAAATTACCCTTTTTAAAAATAGTTTGGTGTAAATTCTTCTAAATGTTGATCATGAAAAGGCAATGACATGATTTCTAAATGAGTACTTTCTAAGATCTTAGCTCTGAACTTATTTAGAAATGCCTGTACCATGGTCCCATAATGACTGCTGAGGCAATGCTTCTAGAAGTGGACTAACTGCCCAAATACAGTGCTTGTTTCAGAATTTTTAACTTACTTCACTGCTACTTTCAGTAGTTATGAAGCAGTAATGTTTTAAAAGGAAGCGTTTTCCTTCCTCAGCACCATACTTGGATTCCCATGCCGTAATTCTGCAAGGCAGCTTAATACAGACATAAGGAAAAGTTTTACAACTGATCTTTAAGAACTGACCAAGGACTTTACTGTTTTCATTAAGATTAGCATCATTGTCAAGAATATAGTTTTATATTTAATTCTACATAACTGTTCTTAGCCTATTGTGTTAATTTCTTAACGGTGCACATTTTTAATGGTTCAAAACCTAATAGGATTATGGATATTACAGATAATAGATTATGGATTAGGAATTGCTGTCTCAGCTCTATATTTTCTCGGAAGTGATTATTAAAGTGATGTCTGCTATCATGCTGCTTTCTCAGAAATTTAGAAGGTTAATTCTCCTCTTACTTACTCGAGGTTTATCCTAACAGAATACTGCATGAGTAACTGAAGAAAGACTCAAGTCCTGAATCGCTCGATAGCCAGTCAAACCAAAGTGGAAATATACCACCAAAAAAAGAATTCGGAGTTGTGCTTCAGATTTCACAATTGCTACCACACACAAAGGCCCACCCAGAAATCAGGACCCCCACTGCAGAAGGCTCTGTACGCACACAGCCTAAGAGACTGTCTTTATCTTGGTATCAGTTACTCTGTTACCTAAGTGATACGTGCTCTGAAAATGTTAATATTGTCATCATAGAGGTATGAAACACAAGTGTGGGAAGGTAGACAGACATCCTAATTTAATGCAGAAAATAAGCACCAGCCAAGACCTCTGGGGTACCTTTCAACCTATATCTAGGTCTTAAAAGAAACCAGAGGTAACCGTAGAGGCAGGTAAGTATAAGAGAATGTCAGTTCTTCCTACATATTTTCATGAGCAAGGAACTGTACTCCCATTTCCCCGCAGTCTCTGTTGGACCCCCTTAGCTACTGGATTTGGGGCTCCAGCACAGAAAGGAAGATGGAATACTTCAGTACCAAGCAATACTCCAAATCTTGTCCTCTCTGCACTCATTTGCTTCATGGGGTTCACCTAGGAGAGCCAACATATGCTTAAATGAAACCACATGGTGGTTTTTTTTCTGCTGTATCTTGTAAAATTCAGTAACATGGCATACAGGAATTAGTTAAAAATGACTTGCGGTTTCATCGTTTTCCAAGCTCCATGACATTTTCATGCTTTGATTTTCAGAGACCATATGTAGCATTAGAGAATAAATGACGTTTCGCTGTATTTAACCCTTTCCCCTACATACCAGCATACATCTTTTCTCTATAAATAGACTCCCCCATTAATGGCAATCTATTCAAGGTATTTACATACAGAAAATATGTGGACACACTATCCCACTGTTTTAATATTGAAAGCAACAACTGATGATTTGCCTGAAGAGTATGATCTTTGTGCAGCACTAGTAAGTTTTCCTGAGACTGCCAGTCTGTAATGTTATCTGAAGACAAAGCCGAGAAGAAGCCTCGTAGAAGGAAAAGAAGCAGTCTTGCTGCTTCTACATTAGGCAGTCAAGACCACCTCACGTCAGGTGGTCCACAACCTATTACCGAGGAAGTGCAATAGAAGAGGAGCACTGGCTCCACTTCTAAGATATAACAAAGACAAGCAAGAAATGACAAATCTTGGACAGACTGTCAATAATGAACTTGTGGTCATCCAGATGTTCAGACTGTTAGCTCAGTTTCCCCAGTACTGGGAACGATAGCTGCAATATTTGGCTGGCAATCACATCTCCATTCTTGGCATTTTGATGGAGCTCAGGGGAAGTGGCAACGTGTAACGATGCAACTGGAAGGCCCAGCACAGCCAATGCTTAAAATAGCTTTTTATGGCAGCGGATCAATACAAAGCTGCATCTTATGCATTGAACACCATCTCTTTTCATGAACCTTTTTTGTTTCAGGGAAATAGCCTAACCGATGTATATGTTCCAACATTAATGATGCTCCTATGACAGTGAAGGTTCACAAATGGCTAGATGGTTAAGGCAGCAAAGCAGCAATGGGCAATAAATAGTGGAAGAACGAAGGAAGACATAAACAGAGATTAAAGACAACTGGCTTAGGTTTGCTTGGTTGGGAGAGCCGGGCTCCAAGAATTCTTTGATGAAGCGAGTCTTTAATGGAGAAAAATTTTGTAGTGCAGAATTTATAATGACAAGACTTTGCTAGAGCTCAAAATGCAGCTGATTATTATCCAGAGACTAATTCTTATGAGTGTATTTCAGAGGTGCCAGAATACCAAATGTAAGAGTAGCACTTTTCCTGATCACTACAAGAGAAAGGGAATATTTGTGTGCCTCTCAAACAAGTTCAATATGAAGGTGAGTAATGATTTTATTTTTTTTTTCCTCCTGACTGGACAAAAGTATCGGTTTAAAATGAATTTTTAAGATTCAGGTGTCTTTGTCTACAGAAATGTGGGAATGGAGTGAATAAGGAGCATTCCGTCACCTCAAACAGAAAAACAAAGAAACAAAATATTTCCTCATACTCTTCTTGTGGGACTTGTCTTTAAGTGGCTTTTGAGTTTTAAAATTTACACATCCCTAAGAATTTTTCAGTGGAAACAAGAATTTCTATGTAGTAAGCCTAGTAAAATATGGTTGTTTTTCCAAGTTACTTGCTACTAGAAAAAGTCCACATATCTCAAAAGCTAAATATGTCCGATTTAAAACACATTGGTGGGAGTATATATTTCTTTAGTCCAGAATACTCAGGTTAGTATTAATTATCCTAGGCACTTGCAACAGAAACTTCTGAACATTTACTTGTATAAAAATTGTGGTGGGGGGAAGGGAGTAGTTCTCTAACAACCCTGGTTACAGCCAGCTATGTGCAATAAAGCCTTTAATTAAGTAGTGCAAGTGATCTCTATGAGCTCTTTTGGGATGGGAAGGTGGGGAGAGTGGGATTACAACCCGCAGCACTAAATCAACATGCACCATTATAGGCACATATGGTGCAAGTGGAATTCAGTAGAAGTTTTAGACATCTGAGGCCAAATCACCCCCACTGCTATAAAAGTTATCCCTTTAAAGGATAGGAGTAAAGGTCATAGTAGCTTATGCCAAATATAAAAATGAGAACTAGAGACAGGAAACTGTGTTCAGATGTTACAGAGCTTTAAACCTGTTTTATGTCTGCTTTGGGCCTTCCATTTGTCCAGGCACTGCACTCAGGACCTGCTTTGACCACGTCACATACAGTATAGGCTTATTTTTTAACAGCCATCAAAATAACTGTGCAGCAGCTGATAAAAAGCTGTGTGCCTTTGTTATATGGTATATTGCAACAGATTATATTTGTAAGAATGAATTAGTGGACATAATATATTTATAGCTGTCCTACTCACATTCTGTTAGGGTATTTACAAATAATTATTTAGAGTTCTTATCATCCATTTGTAGTAAAAAAATATAAAACCTCTCATTTCTCTGAGACAGAATAAAGTGAGACTAACAGAAGCAAGAAACAGGACACAGTTTCCAGCTGTGCATTTCCAGCTGGAATCACAGAAAGGTCTATTTGGCTATGTGCAATGAACAGTGACTGCTAGGGCAGGATGAAAAAAACAGAACATTTACTTTATAGTCAAAGTTAACTTAGAGCCTAAATTTAAACAGGGATTCTGTACTTAAAAAAAAAAAAATCAAGACACTTTGCATGTTCAGCATGTTTCTGCAAATGTTCTGCTATTGAAACAATTGTTGCAAGTATTTTGTTGATGATGAAGAATGCAAAGAAATTAAAACATTGCAAAGATTATGTAGAGGTAAAAAGGATGGAGACTGAAGAACTAGAAAAGATACTAGAAACAATATACAATTGAAATGTTGTAACTTTTCTACCTGGTTCATAGCATGAATGTAAGGACATAGTAAGATTTTTCAGTTCCATTGCATACTCCAGCTTTCAGTGGTTTGTCAGCTATGTGAAAATTCATGTGAGCAGAAGTGCGTTTACCGTAGTCATCGTGTGGTCTGAACCCTGGGAAAAAAAGACTGCCCCTATGGTTAAATAAATAGTGTAGAAGAAGAAAAATACCAGGTCTTTTTCAGCTAAAGATCTTTGAATGTATTACTTACACCTTTCGGCAGTGATTAAAGAGTTTGAGAGAGATCCACGTTGCATGTGCAAGGCCCAGACAAACACATACACACCGCTTTTAGCTGGCATCAGAGGACCGCTGATTTCATCAGGTGAGGAGCTGCTTCCTATTGAGAGGATGTCTTTGTCCAACAGAGATTACCACGTATATTCCTTGACTTACAAACTGCAACCCAGAAGGATCAACTGGGTCTTAAGGAGGCTAACAAAACCTTTTCTCAAAATCGTCTAGTTCGAGCAGGGTAAGACTTTCCACAACCTGCCCTAGGGGCAGTGGAGGTAAGAGGTGAATTGGCATCAATTTCCAACTTGCCGAAGCAAGCTGTTGACTTTCAACAGTACTTTCTTCACTGAAGTACATGAGAATATAATATAATTGTGGATTTATTTTACTCCTGATTATCTTCTGCTAGAAACCCTTACTTCCTATAGAGGTTAAACTTCTCACACATTCCGCACCATATTTGACCTATGAATAAATGCATAAAGATTATTTTTTATTAGCAAATTCCTTAGCTTTTAAAACAAGTGGTATTAAAATCACCCTTATGCACCTGGGAAAACTGAGGAAATTATTATAGTACAATCATTACATCTGGTATTGAGGCTATGATATATTTGCTGCAAGATGACAGATTACTACTTACGGATTTTGCACACTAGTAACCGTTGCTTACATAATATCTGCAGGTGTCATAATCACAATAGAGAAACAATATTTCTGCTAGTCACTAGCAGTAAAATTTTGTATTTATCCACCGTATAACCAACAAATCCAGCAAGTACATCAATGAAAATCAAATTTCAAATCAGTACTGTACTCAAAAACATTTATTCTTTTGATCAAGAAAACTAGTCTACAAAAAGATATGTTATTGATCCTGGGTTCAGCAGAGCATTGCTATGTAACCATTTTATGAATATGTGGTCTGTTAGCATAGGATATCTTGTTTCCAGTGCTGTTGCTACTAGCCAGTTGTCATTAGTCAATTTGTTTCCAGTGTTTCCCTATTTTGCCAGAGTGGTAGCTCAGGGGTGAAAGGGACCCCTCCATTAATTAGAAGCTTTCTCAAATGAGGTGCGGGAGATGAGGGAGCAGACTGAGGATGGGTTAAATCTCAAGGGGTCTCCCGTCAGATGGTAAGACGTAGGCAACAGTTCTTGCACAGGCAGTCTAACTGAGAAGGTAAACCACATGTAGAAGAGATGATAAGAAATTAGAGAGAAGTGGTTAACCACAGGGAGAAGCAGGCATGGATACAGGCCATTCCCTGTTTTGAAGTGTATGTGCTTTTTTATGGTTCAGTTCTAAATACATGTCTTGCTTGAAGAAGGTAATTTAGTAGTTAGTTATCATGAATATTGTTTCCAGGGGGGTGGAGAAAGCTACAGACAGCAAAGCTGACTTAGGGCTGTTAAGGCAGCCGTGATAAATCACGGGGGACTGCAGCCTGCACGTGGTGGGAACGGAGTTCGAGTCAGCTAAGAGGTGATGGATGCCTGAGGTTGTTTATTCTGGAGGATGCCAGGGTGAGCTGGAGGTGCAGTTATCCCTGTGACCACAACAAATCCTCTGATTAATAAAGTTTGTAATTTAAGACAAATGATGTTGAAAAGCCAGTGGATTTTGTACTTCCCCCCCCCCCCCCCCCCCCCCCCCATATTTTGCTATCCTTGCCAAAATTAAATATACTTGGCAGGCAAGTAGCAAAACATCACCACAAATGGGACATCTAATAACTAAACTAAAAGTTAAATCAGTACGCAGTAGTTAAAGTTCCCAGCTACCTGAAGCAGTTACCTTTCTAATATTAACATGAAAAACACCATGAATACAGGTAAATTTTGTCACTCAAATAAATTGCTGTATCTAATACGAGATACTTCAGTTGTCATGACTTCTGTTTTGGTAACATATTACTTTCCAATGTCAAAAATATGAAGGTGAGTTAGAGAAGTCCTGGCTGTTGACGATGTTTAGTTACTACGTTAAAAAATTATTATTATCTGATGCATACTACAACTGAGAAAACAAGTCAACTCTTCAAAGGCTCAAGTAAACTTCACATAATAAAGCAGAAAAAAGCAGAAAGAAATTGCGATTAACAGGCAGTTTGCAGTCTCAGTAAATAGCAAAAAAAACCCCAACACCAGTCTTGATTTATTTCTTAGCAATAGAGAGCTCTGTTAGAACTCCTTGTTTCAACAGCACACGGAAACTTGCAGAAACACAAATAAACCCCCAGTGCTTCTTCAGGTATAGCTATAGTTCAAGGTACTGCCCTTTTAGCGTTCATTTATTTAATATCTTGAAGTCATTGCTCTTAATTCCCTGTTCCCTAATACAGGATGAAGGGAAGATTGTGGTGGACAACACAGATCACCACCAGTGTTTCTTACACCACCTTGAATCACTGAGCCATTAGGATTCAGAGAATCGAGCTGTTATTACTGATCGCAGGTCACAGTTGACACAGGGCACGCACTTATCCACTCGCACACTCACGTGGTCACTCAGGGCAGCAGCTGGGAGACCGGTCCCAGCCAGGGTCGCAGACTGGGGGGGTCAAGCTGTGTGACACCTCCGGGGCCAAAGCAACTTCTGACTCTCTCTTCTTCACTATAGGCTTTCCTTTACGTTGTCCTCTGCACCCACCTCTGCAGGGCTGCAACGAGGATGTAAGGGAGGCTGACATTTTGAAATGTTGCACAAATTTTAAGTGTCCACAAATTTTAAGCAGACACATTTGAACATTTCCTAAGACATCCCCAAATCCATGCTGTTTGTTTCATTTCCCTTGCAAAACAAGCAAACAAAACAATAGAAAAAAAATAATTACTGCTTATTTCAGACAGAAGAATTCCAGCCATCTCCAATGTCTGAGTCGCCGTTTACCCGAGGCTCAGCAGGGTAAGAGCATAATCTCATTCAATCCTCCATATAGCTGGTTGGAGATTTGTGTTTTTTTTAAAAGAGCGGATAATGCAGGGAGATAAGTTACATGTGTCCAATGCTGTATAGCAAGTTGCTACTGATTAGTGATCTTCTGTAATGGTAATGCAGCATAGTCTTTGGGGGATTGCAATTGATCTCTTTTGAAGATATACAGTGTGCCCCTTCATTGACCCAGCCTCTGAGACTGCAGAGTACACTAACAGTGGAGGATGAGAGAGTAACTTTGAAGGCACTTTAAAAGCAATGTTAAGAATTTAGGTTATACTAAAAAAATCCTCTGTTAGCGCTGTTTCATTTGTTTGCTTGCTTTTAAAAGTGTTGCATTGTTATATCAATTCTATTCTCTATCAGAGAAATCTGTAAAACGAGACTGCGCCGTACCGTTCCTCACAAAAGTTTGTTTGCACTGATCTTAAAAGTTTGCGTGATGGGCACTCTGCTAACTTCCTAGGCATTCATGTCCACTGCTTACTTCAGCAAAGAGATTTCTACATCAGAAATGGTGAATGCAGTTGTCATAGTTGCTTAGGGAATAAGAAGACACGGGAAGCCACTTGCTTATACTTAGAGAGGACATCTATGCCAAAGCTGAACTCGGCTGCGGAGGGAAGGGGCATGTTCTTAGTGCCATGGTAAACACATGCCGAGAAGAACTCCTTTGCTCTTTGTCTTGTGCCCCTCAGACTCTCAGCTCAAACCAAATGATACTGAATGAATTAAATTACAAAATATCACGGTATCTTCCTAGTCCAAGACAGCTTCAGACAAAAACTGGGAAGGAATCATCCTTAGGTTTTACTTGTCATTTTCTCAGAAGTGGATAGCTATCAGTTGCTAATTTACAGTCCCATAGAGTCTCCCCAATCTCCGAGTCTCTCCAAAGTCCTGTCCTACTGTTCATGAGGCACTGTTGCTTCAAGCTTCGTCATCACAACTTCTACCCAGCAGTTGAATGTCAGTAAAATGTCCAGAACAAGATGCAAAAGCAAAAAGCAAAACCTACTAGCTATTTACAAATTTTCCTATAATTTGTTGATAATCTCCTTGTATCCAATTAAAACACTATTTGAAATCCTAGTTTTCCACAATCAGGTCCAATGCAGACAACATTTGGTTATGAATTATAGACCACCTTTATTTTACACAGCACTTAAATGTTTTCCTGATTGAGGGTGGACTCCTGAAACATTCAGAATCAAGAGATTTTTAAGGAAAAAAAAAAAAAAAATTGGATCCAAGGGGTTGCAGAGCTTATAGGGCTCTGACTATTTGTCTGTTGTACTTATTCCTGATTAAAATTCTTTTGACCAAGCCATCCAAGCTCTCTACTCTCACCATACTTGGCTAGCTCAGGCACAAAAAAAAAAAAAAAAAATCCTGAGGATAATTTTTGCTTAATCTTTCTTAGCACATGATAACTGCAGTTCCTGAGATAGCATGTTGTATGAGTGACTTCAACACAGGAGGAAGTATTACATACATTGCTCTGATGCAATTCCACGTATCTTCTCCTCTATAGGTGTCAGTCATTTAAAGAGCTTTATGTGTTCTGTTGCAAATGAAGGCAGTAAAAAATGAGCGCAAACCTACATGCAGGGCTGTAGTTTGCCAACTCACGCTCAAGCGCAATTCTAACACTGAAGGATTGTGCATTGATGACTGCTGTGTAGCCAACCCACCTGTCAAGACACAGAGGGAAGTTACTTAAAATAAAGAATGCCTGGTGTAAATCAAATATTGATGAAAGGCGGCCTTAATCACCTGCCTCCAGCTCCACAAGGCATTGCGATAGTTGATTTCAGACTTATTTACTGAGTTCCTTTCACCTTTTCTCCCTTCATTAATTTGCTGGGGAAAGCTAAATGGATGGGTAGGACACTGTTGTCTAAAGAGCAGATGTTATTGTAAGTGCTGCTGATTCTGATAGTCTTCCCCTTCACCTTCCTAATTAAATGAAATCTTCCCACACATACAGACACTATGCACAATGAACAAAGCATAGTCACGGCACTATCTTTGTATTATTTAACACCAGGATGAGTTTATTTAGTGTTTTACCAGGTGTATGTTTTAGACCAGCTGATTGGTCTTGACCTCTCTGGCCCTGGATCTTGGGAGATTTCATCTTGGGTGCAGATACAAGGACTTCAAGGGGAAAAGCTCTCTTTAATTGGATGGTTTATGTTTGTCTGCTTGCTCAGCTCTAGTTGTTTGGGGCAGCTGGGAGAGAGAGTTTGGAGGAAACTAGATATATGAACATGTAGGGGTGCATCTTTCTGCTCAGTTTGAGGGATCTGGCTACTAGCCAGACATTATTTTGGCATTGTCCACCGGTTTGGAGGGGGGCATTGTCTTTTCTGTTTGAGATTTTTTTCTGTCCTGGATTAAGAAGTGTTTAAAGTCCAAAAGGAAAGAGGGAATGGAATGAAAACAGTCATGTGGGGGGCTGTGAAAAATAACAGTACTGTGAAGCTGGGATAATAAACAGTGACCCATGATGATCGTTACTGGGCAGCTACAAAAGCATCGGGAAAAAGGGAAACATCGTTCAGCTGCAATGGAGTCTTTAAGTAGCTGGTCCTACAGCAGCTGAACATCCGTTCAGGTGGTTGGAAAAGCAGCAGGGCTTGCAGGGGCCCAGACATGCATGGGGGTTTGCTATTAAAAAGCTTCATGTCCTCTCAGCACCGATGGCAGGAACACATCTGAAGGTATAGAGCATCCGTTCGGTTCCCTTTTCTAAAGCTGACCATAGCCTCAGCACAGAGACCATTTAGCTGTTGCCCCCGTGTACTTCCTGGCTGACACAGGATGCCGTCTCCCACAGCAATAAAGGAAATTATAGCCTCCCATATACATTCAAGTAATAATAAAATCAAAAGTACGTAATAATAGCCAGAGCCATATGAAATATGTACTTCATGAACAAAAATTAAACTGGAGAAACGGCTAAGCATGAAAGGTCAGGGCTCATAAACTGAACGTAATCTCCTGTGCTTTGTGCCTCTCTCCCCACAAGCAAATTAAATTTTAATGATTTTTGGAAGCTCTGACTGCTAAATACAGTTTCCAACCTTCCATATGAATGACAGCGTAACCCTAAGGCCAGTGAGAGTGGCCAAGCCCACATGCTTTTACATGGAAGGTGTTGGTTTACTCCCTACTGCATACAACATAGAGCATAACAGTCCTGATGGGGTGGTGCGAGCAATTAGGATTGATAGCTTTGGTCAGAGCTCAGGACATCCAGATCTCCAATGCTGACAATCCAGTGAAAACCTTTCCTGGAGCAGAATACCTGGGTGCTCTGTTCACTTTTTATAAAATTAAGCATCCACACTTAACTGTAAGATGTTGGGAGATCGGGCTTGGAGCATTCAGCAAAGGTAATTTATGAATATAAGCTAATAACTACAAATCTTTGCTTTGGAACACATGTATGTCTAATTATTTTATTTTTTTTTTTACTTACTCTAGTAAAGTATTGACATGAATATGTCATATTTTGAACTTTATTCAGTACCTACGAATTAAGATGATGGAAGAAGCTTAAGAACAAAAATTGTTTCTAAGGTATTTCTTCGGCTTCAGATGAGTATTTGCAACCTTCGTACAGCCATCAAGCAATTACAGGTATCAAGATGGGAAGTCATGTAAGCCGACAACAGCAGGAAATTAATGTGGACCCTAGCAAGGCAAGGTTTAGGGAGCTGGTCTAGTGAGGTTAGGGTAAAGAAGAGGAACTTGGCCTGAAATACAGTACAGGCTGGGGCACTGTATCACCTCAAGCCAGCTGCTTGCTCTACTGTGCCTTAGTCAAACCATAAGTGACTCCTTGCACTTACCAAATATTTCACCTGTTTTCATCTTAACTGCTAAATAAATGACAATCAAAATTTGCAGCAGATTTTAAAAGGGTTGTTCATTGCTTATTCAGTTACTTGAACTAGTTATTTGGTTTACATATTTGTTTAAAGCTTGATTGTTTTCAAATAAAATAGGCACAAAAATACAAACAAATATTAGCTCACGCTACTGATTTTTGTCTATTTTCAGACAAAACACATCTTAAACTGGATGAGTTAAAGTGTTCTTGAAGATATTCTACGCTGATTCAGATGTATTAAATGAATTTACATGAGAAAGGGATGGGGATTTGTGAATGCATTCCGAGCATACAAAATCACAGCATTCACATTAGAAGACAAAACTTCTAAGTACAATTGAACTGCAGCTTTCATGATAAACAAATATTATTTCTACTCTTTACTTGCACGTCACTATTAATTTTAAAAAATCTGCAGTGGTGAATCATTCTTGGTTTACAGAAAAAGAAACTGAAATTAGGTCCCTCACAGTCAGCAGAAGAGTCTAAAGAGACTAAAACTTGTTCCCAACTCTTCCTACTCTGATTGTTAGACACACTGTGAATTAACATTAGTTTTTGTAATTTGCATTGTTTAGAAGTACGGGAAATGTGACTGGTAGGAAACAGGAGAGGAAGTGGAGATGTACAAATATAAAAAGCAAGCCTTTTCTGGTGTGAGACTATGGTGATGACAATCGCAGAACAACCCTCTCTTTACAAAAATCAGATCATCCTGAGGTCATTATCACACTTGCAAAAACCCTGAGCATCACTGACTTCTCACAGCTTTTGTGCTTGCCCATCTGTCATTGCTTCCTTGTCTTCCTCGTACGCCAGTGGAATGAACGCAATAGAAACCGGCAGGGTAATTAACGGGGCCGCTATCTCAGGAGGTGCCCCCTTTTGTGGAGTGCAACTCTAATGTATTCTTTAGAGACATGCGGTACAGTCAGGAGCATTCCTATGCTTCCAGAAATTGCGGTTCACTGCTTCAGCCTACGCTGTACATTTGGCGGGTTAGAGAAATATTTATTTAATAAAAAAAAAGTGGTTAGGGAGACTCATGCCATGAAGAGAAATGTATTTTGTTGAAGGACTGGTTATCATTTAGCTTTCCACCCTAAACACAGACCAACAGCACATTCTAATAATCTCACAAATAAATAAGGAGTTCCATAATACACTCCAGAAACCGCATGCTGGCAATTGCTGTACCTGCTGTTTTCAACTCCTTATGGAGGCAATGGAAATACTATAGCTCTTTGCACCTGCTCCTATCTGTTAGCTCCTCTTGAAAAACTTTCCCCGCACAAATTGTAACGGAGCCTACAAAATATGCACAGGCATGAAAAACACTTTTCGAGAACTGGAAGTTACCGGAGTTCAGGAAGCAGCAGCTATTCCCCTCGTTCACCTCTTCTTCCACTGACACGGAAAGGAACCTGGACCCGTTTCAGCAGCCTACCTCACAGTTTTGCATCCTCAGCAGAACCCACAAGCATCCTGAATCAGTTTACACCCGTGTTTAGCCACAACCATTTAATTATAGTTGTTAGAGCCCCTGCTACATTTACAGTTGTAACAGTAATTACAGTTGTAACACCCCCCTCAGATGCAGACTGATATTTTTGCTCTTCTCTCCTCACACCTTCCACAGAAATTGCTTACGTTTTGAGACGTGATGATAATGTGCAGTTTGCTACTGAAAGTCCCAAATATTTTTGTTTTCTGCTTGCTCACTTGCAATAGTCAGAGCTGCTGGCGCCAAGAGAATACGTGCCATCACATCGGCAAGCATTCTGCAAGATGTGACAAGATATTCTAAAAACACCGTGTAGAGGAGAAACTATCCAAATTCAATCCACTTTTTCCAGGATTTTTAACTTGCTATTGATCCACATGACTCATATTCAATGAGATAATTAGACCTTGAGAAACAAATCCTGCATTAATCTCTTATCTTACAATTCTGGCAATTCCAGCTTTTGCCAGTGCTCCGAGATAGACCTATAGGCTGTAACTTTTGCTTTTGGACTGCACAATTCTTTGTCACTTATATCTATGTAAAGATACATTTATAGCTACGTGGATTTGAACTGTGAGTTTTGCAGCATGTTACTGAGGTAGCTTTCCACTCTATCAATGTATTACAGGCCTCAGAATCACACAGCCAAAGGTAGGCACCAAATCAAAAATTTATCCTGAAGGCAAGATGCTGGTTTTCTCGAGGTAGAATGGTCCTGCATCCTTCATTGTTACTGTTTTAGGGAAAAATTTTAACTTACACTGAGATAGGCTCAGATTAGACACATTTGAGGGATATTTGCTTTTGATTCAGAACTTCACTATAATCTGCATTTTAAAATCACGGAGGGATATTTATTGGTATTGAAGCATATTTTACATTATGTGAAGATGCTAATAACTGATTGGAGATAAAGAGATCTGAAAAACCCTGCCACAGTTAAATCTGTGGAAGAGTGAATCTTGCATCATTGCTGTGAAAATATGATTGACCTTGCCACTTCCCTGTGGACAAGCAGTATGCCTGCTTCAGATTAGGAAGGAGAAGCAAGGGGGGAAAAAAAAAAAAAAAAAAAAAGCCAGGTCTACACTAGGGTGACACAGATAATATAACACAGGAGAGACTGTAAAACCAAACCAGGTAGACCTTTGCAAAGTAAGAACTGATTAAGATATTGAAGAAAAAAATTCTCACAGGAGCTATTTCTACTTCAGTTCATAGAATGGACATGCTCTATTCTACACTTGACAGAGAATTACAGGTTTTGTATAGAATATATAAGATTATGCAAAAAAGCAATCAGTTACCTCACTAGCCATCTGCTTCAGTTCAGTCTTACATTTCTAATTCATTCAATTAATATTCTGTTTTTAAGAAAGGTGTTATCCTTTTCATATGTCTATTGTACGTAAGCAGCACAGCTGTGTTTCTATTATCCATTAAGCAGTACTCACCGTGCTTGGCTAGGGGAGCCACTATGTAGAAGAAACTATTCGCAAGCTTCCTATTCATTTCACCAGAATTTTACAGAACTGAAATGAGGTCCTTTTCTCTTTATTTGGCACTTCAGACAGCTAAATTTCAGGTCCATATCTTATCAACAGAGATAGACCCTAACTTCAGTGTTCTGAATTGCTCTCAGAAGAAGCATTCCCCTATGTTGACTACATTGAGAGCCTGAGCTTCTGAAGTAGACCTAGACAACTAAAATATAGGGCATTTCAACATCGCAAAGTGTTAGAAGATATTTCAAATAAATAAAATATATGAAATTATCTTTCAGGTTGGTTTACGTGTACCAAATTAAATACTAAATCTAGACTGGGATTTATGACATATGCGCTTTTACAGTCAGCTAGCAACTGCAGCGCAACTAAAGCGAATGCAAAACCTCAGGATTTGAGTCCTAAGAGTTAGAAAATATAGACTTAAATTTTCCTTTAAATCTCCACCTCTATACCAGTCTCCTAAACATACATTGTAGGTCATTTTGATGTTGGCCATATGAAAGAGCTAATGAAATTCATTAGTTCTTATGCAAATTATACTGATTGCATCTCCTCTGAGATAACCCACAATTGCTTTGTTTATTTCTTTAGTGATTTTTCCTCTCCATTTTCTTACATTTTGTATCATTATTTGACAATCTTTGGTTTGGGTGTTTGGATGTTGGTTGTGGTTTTTTTTCAGGGGGTGGGATAGATGAGCAGGGTTGGCTTCAAACAGGTTTTGCTTACAGTAAGGGTGGTTATAAAATAGTAGCACTGATTGTATTTTAAGAGCATGAAGGAAGCATAAACCACTGACATACCCAGAGATATTTACCCGAGTAGGATTTGACAGAGCAGAGGTTAGGAATGGGATGCAGTTTAACATAGGCTTTAGTAACGTTTCCAGTTGAGGCTTCGTAAAGCAGACAGACTCAATGTTAGTCCATACGGAGAATCGTGCCGACAGGGTTTTGCAATCAGACACAGACAAAGCAGAAAGTGCAAACAAGCCCTGTTCCCACCCTGCCTCTGACGCAGTCCCCCAGCACTGCCCCATTCCTGTCTTCCCCCTATTAAGTTATACTTGTCTAGGCTGCTTCTATTACAGATCTTTGTAGCAGTTTCCATCCTTCACGGGGTAAGATTACTTATCCTGTGTCCTTTCTCTCTTGCACAGATGTCTAAACCCATATACGCCTGTCATATATCTATTAGGTCCTTCCCGTGAAGACCTAATCTATCTGCCATTGGCAATCTGCAGAACAGCCATGAAAGGCAGGAACTATCCTGCTAAATGTAGCCTGTCCTGGATATCTGGAGCCAGGGGTAACGTTTAATTTCTGGCTAAATGAACAGGTCAATGACTTTATTTTTACTTACACTAAAATTCACATTTTATATGTATTTTATAGGTATGGCAGCACACGTCTGATCTAGCATGAACTGGCACATGGCCAACTGAAAAAAAAGTGCGTGTTACACACAGCCCTGGTATCTGCCCTGTGCCTTTAAAAACTGACCATACATACCATAAAGGAATACCGTAAATGTCAGTCAAGGCCTAATTAGCGTCTATAAAGGTACTTCCTGGCAATAATTGATTTCTTAATCCAGATCCCAATCTGCTCTACTGATATTCTTTAATGACTTTCTGAAGTCAGTGATAACAAATTGGATAAGAAAAGATGTTTTCGTCAATCTGGAGGATTCACAGGAGACACAAAGACTGAGTTAACATGATGCTGTTGCCAAGAGTGACTGAGCAAACAGTGTTTGCAATTACAATTCACTTCCCTGACTTGGTTTTCAGCAAAGCAGCAGCACTTTAACTTTAATTATGGCTGCCCCAGAGTAAAGGAGGGAGGGGGGGGGAAATTGCTTTCCATTACTTATTCTTTCTTTCATCTTTCACACTCTTCAGCAAACTCGATCATGTAATTAAACTCTAAAGGCTATTTGCTGACAACGTGTGGTCAAAACGTAGCGGAAGATGATAATGATGCTCAAGCCAGGTCCCCTCCTTCCTATAGTGCCAGTTTCTGCCAAAGTGCTTCCTTTGCACAAGTTACCGTATGCCATAATCGGATCATTTGGAAGCAGGGTGTGATGTGTAGGTAGCTGGCCAGGTTTAAAATCTTGCCATTAGAATTTCTTAAAGAGGAATTGTATTAATAGCTCATTTTTCTCCATACATTCAATTCAGGCAGAGGGAAAGGTAAATTCAGCAGTTACAGTGGCTGGCAAACATTGGTGTCTCATTCTAATCTTCTACTCTACACTCAAATTCAACCTTAAGAGGAACAGGCCACTGTAGCCTCTAATTTCAAGAAAAGTGGCGTATAGCCTGGGAAGGGAGGTCTGGGCTCTGTAAGAAAGAGGAAACGTCGGAACATTTTCAGACAATCATGGAAAAAAATGAATTACAAAGATTTAGGAATCTTTATGTCATAAAAAGCATTCCCAATATTGTTTTATATTGCTTTCTGGCTTATATCTGCAAACTGTAATATACAAACATATAAAATTATTTTTTCTTCTACTATTGAAAAATGAAATAATGAAAAAAAGAATTTTGATGGACTTTCTACAGTGAGGAAAACTTGTCAGATTCAAATTCTATGAGTAAGTTAGCACAAGGAAGACAGCCCTGTTATTTCAACAGCCTCCTAGCCCTTCTCCTTTGTCTGTCTCCCAGTTGCTAATCAGTCTGGGAAATGACAACATTCTGGTTCTGTAATGATAAGAGAAACAAGTAAACACAGAACAGGACCCAAGATGAATCAGAGGAACCCCGGTCCCATGGCTGCAGTGGGCAACAACGGATCTAGCCTGCTTTCCAGTCAAAGCCACGGGTCAGCCGCTCCCCTCGCCCACCCGAGCGCCACCACTTACAGCACACGAAGCAGCACGTAGGAAAGGCAAAGGCTCCCAGCTGACACGGCTCTAGCTGCTGCTGTTTGGATTAGGTACGACCTTGTGGAGGAAAAGGCGACTCCTCCTCCTCCTCCGCTCCCTTTAAAGGTAACACCTGATGAAGTTTCTGGCAGGTGTACGGTGATGGGCCCAGCTGCAGCACGGGTGGGAGAGCCTTGTGAGGGCTGGTCTGGCTATGGCAGGGAGGCGGCAGAAAGTGTCAGAGCTCACAAAAACCAGGAGACATTTGCAGAGACCCATGGGCTTTGTGCACACGTTTGTTCAAGCCAGGAAGATACTGAAAGCTGCTGGGACAAAAAAAGTGAGCACGGAGGAAAGAAATGCCCCAAGGAATGTGTGGTGGGTATTTGCTCTCTGGCCTTGTGGCTTGCTCTGCCTCACCCAGCAGCTCCGAACTCCTGCTCTTTGATCAAGGTTTCCTTGTTCTGGTTTGGTACTTTTGTTTTGCTTTAAATGTAACTTTAAAGTTGGGAAGTTCTGGATAACTCTTGATGAGTTCACTTGAAAGAAGAGGCTCACTCCAGGGCTCCAGGGGATCAGTTATATACAGTTACCTTCAAACTAAAACTGGGTGGTTGTGGCAGTGCTGCCCCACCGCAAGGAGTGTCTGGAGAGGAGCAGGCAGGCTGGAGATGCCATCCTTGCAGCCTGTCCATCTCTGCTCCTAGCGTGGAAGAGGGCTGAGGTGTGGGGATGAGACAGGTCGTACCTGACCCAGCCTGCCAAGCGGTCTCTTCTTTCCCTCCCAGTCCTGCATTTGACACTTTTTTCCACACAAGCAGGAGTGACTGGATGGTTACGGGGTGTCCTTGCACCATATAGACTGACGTAGAGATGCCAAAATCAGTGCAGGTACTGCAAATCTCGCTACTCTGCCACCGACGGCAGTCAGACTTGCTTTGCTTCTCTAGCTGCCTAAAATCCCCGTCCACATGGTAAAGGTTTTCCTTCCATTTATGAACGCTCCCTTCTGTTCCCAACATCTAGGAATGTTCCCCAACTCCTACCTCATTGTTTTGCCCATAGTTTTCTTTAGCTTTTGACATGTTAGTGAACCTAATGTCAATTAAAGTGCTGGGAATGTCATTATTTTAATTTTCTGGGAAGCTGCTTCATTCTTTACACATCCTAATCTTGAATTTCAGCTTTTTTCCAGTCCTAGACCTTCTCTAAGTACGGACAGACAAAAGCTCCAAATTATACTGTGGTTTGGTGATTGTGAGCAAAATGTGCCCTAGGGCTTAGCCTGAGAATATCAACTCATTTTCTTTAGTGACCCAAGACAGATAACTAGAGGCTAGGTTTCCAAAGGTGAAAGGCTGCTGTCACTAAGCCACTGCAGCAACTTAATTGAATGTTTTCTCCCAGCACTAACAGCAAAGGCTGCTTTTACTATTTGTTCTGTGTTGGGATTAGTATGGTGTATTTGCCTGCCTTGTCTCCGAACAAAAACTGTAAAAGAAAAAAAAAATGTTTGCAATTACTTATTGAGTGCCATTCTGACATATCCAAGGGTCATTCGCACAGACTCCCAGTCACTCTAGGTCAAAACTCATTTCTGCTTTGGTAAATCACACCCAGGGTGGCTTTGTTGCATGTTATGACCTGTCCCAGATCCACAGATCGTCAGGCATCTAAATTAAAGAGCACAAACTTCATAGTGCCTTTTATTTTTGTTTTCCTACAGAGCTCTTGCGCTTTTTTTTCCAATTCAAGACAAATATAAAGATTTCATCTGTAGTATTTTGCTTCCATTAGGTTGCCCTATTTCTAATTTGCCGTTTACGTGAGGGAGGAGCCTGGCGAGGGAGTCCCCGGGCTGTTCATTAATTTCCCAGTAGGGCTATGCAGATCAGTTCACAGCCTAAACATGATAACACTTGCTTTTCTTCCCCGCCCCTTCGCATGCACACCCTCATAATGGAGATGGAGGAGAGATAATAAGAGAGGGAACAGGCAGCTCTTCACTGGTTGTGAAACTAATGAGCCCCTTCATTTGGTCTCATTATAAATATGCCACCTCTGGCACCGGGCTTTGGTTCTGTTCCTGGCTGCATCAACATCAATTTTGAGGCACCCTGATGCATTACTAACATACGCAGCAGCCAAACCTCTTCTTTTCAGCCTTTTTTTTTTTTTTTCTTGTACTATCTGAGACCTTCCCCTCTTCATTGCTCCCCCTCCGAGAGACACAGAAGCTTAGATTGAAAAGTAATGAGACTATTAATTAGGGATTCTCTAAAGGACAGCTATCCTGACTGGGTGTTGTCTCTGTCTCAGTCTTTGTTCCAGGCATGTTCTGCGAGATTAATTCTTGTTTACACAGATTCATACAAGAAATTAACATCTCCAGCTAGGGGCGGGGAGGGGGAGGTTAGCCTGAGTAAACAGCCTGATTATTCTTGAGGTGGACAGTCGAGGTTCATATTGAGGAGAACACTCTTTGGTCTTCTTTGCAATCCTATGATATCTCCATAAAAAGGCATCTTTTCTTCTTTCAAAACTAGGTGTTGAGGTAGTTGCTGATTGCAGCAAGGGAAAGACACAGAAATGTTACATAGGGTGCTTGTCATTTTTTGCTGTTCACACACCATCCAGGCAATGGGGGTGGGAATCTATTTTCCTGGCTATTTAGAGGTCTCCTGAAATGTGTTTGTGGTCTCATCCCAGGTCTGTGGAAAGGCATCTCCTTGTTGAGGTTTTATAGTTTCACCACAGGAATTGAGGGCTGAATGGATAATGTCTGAATTTCCCTCAACGAATGTCTCTATTGCAAAATGAAAATGTGCACATAAACAATGCAACACTAGCTTTTGTTCAACTGTCATGGATCAGGATAAGAGTTAAAACCTGATACAAGCTTCAGCAAACAAAGCTCAAGGTGTCTGTGACACCAAGTTGTTATTTGGATGGTTACTTTTAATATTATGGGGGTTTTTTGGTGGTTTTTTTTTTGTTTTTGGTTGTTTTTTTTTTTAATCTGTGCTAACTAAATCAAAGCTGATTATACTCTTACTGGCTGCAGAGTGTCTTAGAGAGACACCTTCCTGTGATACTAATGGGGTGATCCAGTGCTCTTAACTAACTGACCTGTTAAGAAATAAGATCTTTTAGCCTGCATTGTCACAAGTAACATTATATTGTTTTAGTTTCCCTGCTAGCAACCACTAAAGTGAATAATATCTAGCTGAAGGTTAAAAAGGCAATTCCTTTAAAGTTGTTAAAATAATAAAAACCCTGGAAACCAACACCATGAAAGTTCCCAAAATATTAAAAGACCAATCATTTTTCTGAATGATCAATAATTTTTCAAGAAATTTCATATGTATATCTCTTTTTCTTAAGTATGCAGCATATAATGAAAGTTTGTTTTTGAAGAAAAACAGAAATTCTGAAACAGAAATAAATATAACTGCTGAAATAAATGTCATTAAAATTGTATTGTTATTAAAAGTGACAGCATAATATTTCCAAAATGGAAATTTCAAAATCAAAGGGGAAAAATGGCCAATCAAATGAATAAATTCGTTAGGTCAAGATCAATTCCTGCATTCACAAATTTAACACATTCACTCAGCAAGAAGTTTCAGTTATTTTAATGGAGTCTTATTATTAGGCTCATGAAAGTCTCTCTTACTTGTAAAAAAAATGACAAATGCTGGGTGCTGGATCAAGACAGGCTGGCACCATTGGCAGGAGGATTCTTCTTTGCATCTTCTAAATATAGGCTGATCTGGCTTGATCTGAAAGCCTGGCCTAGATGCAACAGTCCTAGCCAAACCTACCTCAATAGCCAGATTCTCTTTCCTGAAGGAAACCCGCAGAAAATCTTGACAAATATATCTAATTGAAGGTAACCTTCTAGGTTAGGCACAATCTAGATTTAGACCAGGATATGTAATTGAAAAAAGAAAAAAAAAAAAAATCCTTTGCGATAATGAAGGAGGATCTCTTCTTTTCACGGCTTAAGCAGTGGATGGCTACCCTCATTCTCCTGGACCTCTGCAACGTTCGGCCCTGCTGAGCATGATATACTGCTGTCTCACATAAGAGAGAAAAAATATTTCTTCCTCAAAGGATGCTTCCAGGCATGCAGCTTCCCACACTTTACTACTGATTTGTGGGACTGAGGGAGAAGAAAGGATCCATTGTCTTTCCTTTAGCCACCTATGTATAATGTCTACGTGGACTAGTCAGACAGCATCGACATACCCAACAAGACACAACCACAAATACAGCCAGAGTACTTGGGTGAGGAAGAGGTGGTAGCTGAATGCAGACACGATAGAGGCAGTATTTGTGAAAATAGAGAACCAGTTCATAGCACTGGTGGCCAGCTCAGCTTTAGAGATCTGTTGGACTGCTTTCTGTACAAAGCTTTCAGGAGAAACATCTCAGGGTGGTGCTTTCTAATATGCTCAAATGGCTAGGATGATGACCTCATCTTGGTAATTCATAGCCTTGTTACCTTTTGGCTGAACTACCTTAATGCAATACACGTGTTTGAAAAGTGGTTTTCATTTTTTACCGCATCTCTACTGTGAGCTGGTACATACCAAAGAATAGAGCTTGTTTTCCTAAAAAAGAATTTAAATCCTACTCAGTAGGATTTGCTGCAGGGCCTTCCACATTCATTGGCTTTGAATTGGAAATTCATTTATTTCACTCAACATTGGTACCAAACTCTCCAGCTACTTTCCCATAAAAATCTAATGGGAAGCAACATTAAAGGAAGAGACTGTGTTTCGGGATTCCTGGTAGCCACAATTTGTGCATGTGCCCTGCGTAGTAGAATGACATGTACTGTTTTCCATTTAAGACACTTTGCTTCCTTGTCCTTCAGCTCATATAGTTAAGGAGAAAAAAATCCCACTATATATGTGATGGGTTAAAAAGCTTAGTATTCTCCAAAAGAAAAATGTTATAGTTACAGCAACTCTGTTCACAAGCTTTCTAGTCAGCACCAATGTGTGAATCCCCTGACCCAAGACCTCTGGTGCTCTGAGGCTCTCTGCTTCAGCCCAAAGCTTGTCTTGCACCTGGCAGTGACCTGGCCCAGCCACTGGGTTACCATCCTGGTAGCTGATGGAAGATTTCATGTCTTATAGACAGGAAATATTGAGATAACTGTTAGTCATCGAATCATTACACTTTCACATTATTTCCTTCTTCCTGCTTTTAAATTTCGGGTACATATCAGTAAAAAAGCCTTTGGCAACAAGAAGTTTTACTCCACCGTTAACAAGAATCACAAGTGTCACAAAGAATAAGCAACAAAACAAGCTTTTTTCATAAGGAACAAAATAAAACTGAAAAATTCTTACCGTTAATTTTCTTGGTTTGTGACCTTTATTGCTAAATGTCGTATATCTCCAAACCGGTTTGTCAGACATGTATTGAAGATTAAAATGGAGCCATTTACAATATCTTTGTATCCCACAAAATAGTTCAAAGTGAACAAAGAAAACTGAAAACAGTCCTGCTAAAAGCTCTACAAATGAAAAGAATAGTGAATGCAGAGGACTTTAGGTGGTCTGGTTGAAAATAACAGGTTGTTTTATTTTTCTAAAATGCTCCAATTGAATTTATTTAAGCAGACAAAATCTAGACCCTCGTTTCTATCCTTGGCTACTACACCCATAAATGTTTAGTTGTAGAAGACTTTACAACATCTATTTCACTTGACAGAAGCCATAAAACTTTCCTAACTTCCTTAACAAACTTAAAAACTACAATAAAAGTTCCAAAGCTAGAATTATTGCCAAGAAGCCAATAAGCTACTTTCCTGACATAGCAGGGAAAAATTCAATAAAAGCTCCAGCTAAATCTAAGGAGGCTACTGTGTCTGTACCGCAGAAGGCAGCCAAAAATGAGCAAAATTTAAAGCCTATCAATCTGAGCAGAAAAAGTAATTCTCTTCAAACCCCAAATTTGACAGTTATATTGTGTGAACTGAATACAAAATACTTGTCAGTGTATGAAGTGTTAAAGTTTTAGGAGCAGGGGGAAGCTCCATTCTTTTATTATGTTTCTGTAAGGTCTTCCAGTGGGTCAGAAGAGTGGGGGGGAGGGGGGGAAGTGTCCCAAGGATGTAAGTGGGGGAGAAGTGACAACGTAGGCAACCAATGGAACCCTTGAAAGATGGGACCAGTACAAACAAACAGCATGTAAACAGCAATCCCAACTATTTTAAATTGTTTTCACAAGAGGATTTCTTCTTCCAGCTTCAAGAACTCCATCTCAAAATAGCTCATACTCTGCTAACCCTACATTTCATTCTTCTGATTGTTAGAAAACTTCTAATTTCCAGTCTAAATTTATTCATTACTATTTGATAAATAGCTACTCCTGAACTGTCTCTTCCTCCTTATTGATAATTATCCCTCAGCCCTAGACACATTTATCCACATCTGTTCACTCAGCTTTCTTCCGGCTAGTTTCATAAACCAAGCTCTCATTTCAGAAGAGAGATACTCCATTCACTTCATCATCCCACGAGGTTTCCTCTGCATCTGTTTTCATTACATTTACCTTTCTTCGGCAAAGATGACCAGAACTATATGTGTTCCAAATTATTTTTTTCTATATTTTTCTATATATTCTACAATTGCACTTATGTATCCCAAACAGTATTAAAACCACATAATTTATCCTGGAATTTTTACAGCTCCATTCTGCAGCTCCATCATTTTCCAAACAATTAGATCAATCAGTCAACACACCTTGGTCTCCTTCCTCTCCTGTCACCTCCACTTGATGAGTTCTAACTGAATCTTGACTTCAGTTCACGCAGAGATTTTTGACTACGCATTCTAAGCTTAGTATGAGCTGTGCATGCTATTCTGTTACAGCTTTAAATAGTACCTTTATGTTGTCCACAGTCAACATGTTTTAACCATAAGTGCTTGAAGAGATGCCTGTAAGAAAGGTCAGAACCACCAAATATACAGTATCTTTCTAAACCTACTCCCTAGCCAGTTCTTTGAATCTGAAATACTCATTTACTAGAGCAAGAGAATGCAAATAATTTCTATATGTAGGTATGTATGTGGGGACCTATCTCCAAATAATCCTCATTAAGCAGCAAATGAGGGGATTTGGTTTTTTTTATGAAAAGTGCTCTATTGTCCACAGTGGAATAATTCGCTGACTTAAAAATTGTAAGTTGCTGACAATGATGTAAATGGGGTAAGGTTATGACTTCAGGTTAGGGTAGTCAGCAAAAAGTGTTAAAAGACTAAAACAGTGTCTACATGTGGTTCAGTTGTCTGTATGTGCAAAATAAAGGTCAGGAGGGCAGACATTCCAGCAAAAATATGTTACACAGCTCAGTAATGAAATTATGCAATATATCTTGTTTGTGAGGATAACCTGATTTGCAATACAGGGTGTTCTTTTTTTCATTTTTAGAACTATTTGAGGTCTCATTTTTAGAACTATTTGATGTCCAATCATCATGTTCTAACTTTTATCTGAAATTGCTTTGGACTTCTGAATTTTCCCCAGATTTCCTTGTAATTGGTTCAGTCTCTGGTATTCAACAACTTGGAAATTCCATTTTCAAAAATGAAATAGAAAAGCATTTCATGCAGAAGAAAAGGAAGATTTTCAGTACCACGAAGGAAGGTTTCATTTCTATAAATACTGGCCTATTTCCCATTCACTTTAAAATATCTGTAATGTGGGATGCATCTCTCTACAGTAGATAATTCAGATGGGGTTACAGAGGTTCCAGATTTCATATTGGAAATTGCCAATTAACAGATTTTACACTGAGTTCATTTTTACGCAGGCGCACATCATTCTAGAATGACAAACTACAGGAAGATATTTAAGACTATATCATAAACGTGACAAAAACTCAAGCAACTTCGGGTGGGCTGAGCCTAAGCCTGAATTGATATCAAATATTTTGATATTTATCCTCCCTATAATAAGATATATGTTTCACAGCTAGCTAGATCTCCATGGTACAGCACTGATAAACATTGAAACAGAAGTGATCCATCCCCACAGGTAAAAAGCCCCCAAATGCACTTATAAGATTTGAACTTTTCAGGGTATGATCAAAGCTGAGCAAAGTGAGTGGAAAGGCTCATATTGACATCAGTGGCCTCTGGAACAGGCTTGATGTGTTGACAGCTAGAGAGATGCTCTAAAACCATCTGAAAATGAATTCAAGGTCTGATAGGACACTGTGGCAAAAGAGATACCATTGCTTCATTCTCCTCCATGTCAGGAAATTATCTCTGAGCTGTCAGCATCGGTTTCTCATTTTAGTGTTTATGTTTCTGGCTCATCTCTCACCAAATGGCTTTCCTTTTGTATGTATGACAATTGATTAGAAATAAAAAGCAACAGGGTCATAAAAGTAGTACACTTTGCATCTATAATATGAAATATTCTTGCTCATAGCCAAGTCTTATCTTCTTCAAATAATATCCACCACACGACAGAAAAAGCTGAGACAAATCAGTTTCTGCTAACATGGGGCCTTTGTACTTTAGCATTCCCTTACCCAGCCTTAGCATTATTTAGAAATTTTTAACTTTCCCCTAAGCTCTGATCCACCTTAAAAGCAGCAGTCACATTCCAATCGATTTGGTGAGATGAATGTTATTTACACTTCAGTTTGCACCTTTTTCTAAGATTTCATAAGAGAATAAATCCACACTTCCAGGGATGGCTGTGCATGAGGAAGTCTGGGGCTGTTAAGCAGAAGTGTTAGACCCGTATGGGAATGTATTAGTAAGGGTCACACCTCCATCTTAAGATTTTTAAGTGACAGCAAGAGCATAAGAGACAGCAGGATGGCAAAGAGAGATTGATTTCATGTGGGTTTTTTTCTTCTTGATAACCATGTTTTTTAAATTGTTAAGCATTGCTATCCAACAACCTAGGTGGATCACACTGTGTAGGATCACACCATGTAGGTGCACCTAGACAAATAGGACAAATAAAGCTTTGATGAAATAACACCTCTAAATTAGGTATATGATTTCCATGCTATGTATGCTGAGGCCAGGAAGCTCCTAATGCCAAATATATTTTCAAAACAGGGATTAGTAAAGACAATGTGGTGGTACTCCTAGTAAAAATTCACTACAGCAGCCAGGTAAAACTGACAGCACTCTTTCAAAGACATCATACATGCACGGGGACAGGTGGAAGTAATCCTGAGAAATCTACACTAAAATAGAGCAGTGCATTGTACCACTTTTTAATACTAACTCTTCCCTTCCCTTTTTCTCCCTGTCTTTTCTCACATCCAAGTGTTCAGCAGGTTCCCTAGCCATCACAGAAGTAACATAGGAAATGTCATTATTGTGATCTCTCCAAACTGATTTTCCTCATGGATCCTGCAAGCAAAACCAAAATGACGAGTCAGATGGCTGGGCTTACTTAAGTTGCAGCTGTTGCAACACTTAAATCCGTTGCATTTGTCTGATCTTCCAGAAAGCTGGTCTAGAGGAGAAAGCTGTTCAAACTCTGGTATCGTATTCAGTGTTCTTGGACATCTTGGTTATGCTGAAGATCCCACTATCGCAGCAAGGTGATGCAGTCATACCTGCTTTACCCTATCAGAGGTTTCCTTCAAGAGAGCTACCAAATTGCCCAGTTAAGCTTGACTTTGCCTTTGTAACAGTATAGTGGTGTAAAATGGCAGCACTTACAAAGAATCTGACTTCACTGGGAACCAAATGAGTCATTTATCATACAGGTATGGGAACTGCACACAGCTGTGGTCTGTATGCTATGCTTTGGCCAGATCCTGGGCCAAACGGTCAGAGAAAAATGCTGTAAAGCCCAGTCCTCTTCTCAATCCGTACCAGTGCAGTCTGTGATCGAAACCAGTTGACCTAAAAATCAGCATGACCCAGACTCTGAACCGCAGCAGCAAAAGAGCCGTGGTGGCCTGATCCCTGACCAGTACACTTGTGCTGTGTTGGAGGAAGGTTGCTGGTTTGCCCCGGTGCCTCTGCTGAGAAGGGCTGCCGCAGTCCAGGCTGGGACGAAGGAGGACGGCGTTTGTCCTCGTGTTAACTGAGTTACCAAAGGGTTCAAATGTATTTTTGAAACCTTTAAGCCTTGAAATTATCATCACTAGTCAAATAGCTCTCTTCTAATCTTTCTAGCATTTCTACACTAATTCTTCCTTATTTTCATGAAGGAAAAATCAGCTTGGGTTTTTAGGGCTTACAAGAAGCAAAGATCTGAAGAAAGCCCAGTTCTGGATGATGGCCGATCTGACAATCCTGCCTGGACGCTCGCCTTTCTAAGCTATGACCCTACGAACCCATGAGCTCTCACACAGCAGTGGCTGGAGTCACACAGTGTTATGGGAAGTTTTATACATGAAGATTCTTATTTGCTTTGCTTTTAGGTATGAGTTTGAAAAGAATGGGTTCAACAGCGCAGAAATATTTCTTAGGCTCACATTGTTTCTGACAAATTCTTTGTTCTAAAAAAGATCTGGAAGAAAGCAAACGGAAAGGATTTCTTCTGAGGTTTTCAATATTAATTGAGAATCATGAGTCATTTTAAAATAGCCATCATTGAAATTAAACTGTTTATTTGTGTACTTTTTAGTTTTGATTGACCAGAAATTCTTTTTGGTTTGGGTTTTGTTTTTTTTTTCCCTCCTAATTAAATGAAGCAAAAAAGTCCAGGAATCAACATGCAGTTCATAGTCCAAGAAAGTAAAATTTGCTTTGCTACTCTCTTGGCTTCTGCTAGGTGAGCAAATCTTAAAAAAAATTACCATAGTTTAGTAGTGTAATATAGGCAATAGGCAAGAAAGCAGCAGGCACCTTGGCAGCAATTGTCTTTGTCATATGCCACAGCAGTTGAAGGCTAGTAGGCAAGCTCTTGAAACTGAAGATCAGATATTCAAGATGGAGAAAAAGGTGAAGACAGAGGTCAAAGAAAAGATTCAAAGGGGAAAACAATGAGTGATTTTATTAGCAGGTAGGGAAGACTGTACTAGTGGAAGCATTTTGCAAAAGGTTGCTGGTCTCAGAAGGTCATTATAGCTGGGTCTACAGATAGAAAAAACAAATTTACTTCTCTTTTCTGCTCTCATATTTGTAAAAATACTAACTAAAGGGAGTGAAGGAATTGATCAAGAACTGAGAGCAGTACTAAGGAGAGTATGAAACATGGCTCCATGTCTTCTACAAACTGTATACACAGCAGATGCCTGCCATCTCATCTATCTTGATGTGATGTGTCTCTTATTGATCTGCTCAGCTGCCAATACCAGACACCTGGCCAGCCAGGGTGATGAGGTAATCAGCCATAATGAAGATTGATCCACAACAGTCCATGTGGGACAGACTCTGAGAAACAGGGAATGAGCTAGCACTTACTAAACGCAATGGAAATGTTTTCCTTTTTGTACAGAGCGAATCAGAAGTACCTTTTGACTTTAAGGGCACCACAAGTGTTAACGTGGGTTCATAGCAGTCAGTCTGCAAGGGACGTAAAAGCAGCAAGCAGCTAGGAATAGATGAAGTAAGGTTTCCCCGAGAGTTTTCTCTTGTGCAACACAAAGCATTTCGCCTACCTTCCTTGCTACGAGTACATCTGACTTGACTTTATACAAGCCCATCCAGTATTGTCATAGTAGCTCTTTTCTACCTATTCACACAGCATTGCAAGTCAAGTAAAAGTTGTCCTATCGAAGCCAGGGCTAACAAGAGGAGACTATTTTTAACATGAAAGTGAGTTTAACAAATGGATCATAGCTCAGGCAGCATGACAGCCCTGCTGACTAATTAATAGAGACACCAAAGGTGATTTTGTAACAGAGCCAGAATCACTACTATGCTGGGCCTTCAGATCAGGCAGATTTTGCAGCTCTGTTGTGTTGTCCAGCCAGAAAACACAGCCCAAACATACCGCTAATCTGGCCCAAACACACTCTAACACCCTGCTCCGAGACAGATAATTAAATTTTTCCTTGTTTTGTTTGGCTTCGTTCTTTGTTCATCCTAGCATTAATCAGAACCCTTATTTCTTGCAGTCTTTCCCTCTTTTGTTATTCATAAAAGTGTCTAATAGCTGCTGAAGTGGGCCACGGTGGACTGGGTTGAAGCCCTCCAGCTCTAGAGGAGGACGGAAGCTCCTCCTCTGTAGGGTGACAGGTGACAACATTGGCACAAAAGTGGGCAGAAATCAAAACCAGGATCGGGACCTGATGTTTTCTTCCTAGGCATATCATGTGATTCCTGGCCAAATCCTGTCCACTCTTGTGCTTTAAGGACTTTAAAGGTGCCCAGAGATTTTAATACTTGACATAGATCACTGAAAAGAAAATATACCAGGCTCTTCATTTATCTCTCTCCCAAATTTCCCACAGATCTTTTTAAAGAATATAGAATGTTGTTCCCTGGAAAATCATTTTATAGCAAACAATTTTCTGATCAAAGTTTTCCCACAAATGAACCAGCTTTGCCTATGAGACAGTCTCTCCATGCTCTCTTTTTCATTGAATTCCTATTAAATTTGGCTGAGCCCACATACCTTTAAAAAGACGGGGTTTTTTTCTGTAGGCCATTCTGTTTCAGGAAGTTCTCAGCTCGCCATTGCTAAGCTTCTCTTTTGAAATTATTATCTCAGGAGCTGCTCCCAAGGGAAATTACTGCAATCCAATCACCACAAACGTAAATTAAATCAGCATCCAATATAACCACAGTGGCTTGTGTTTCCCCCCACTCCTTTCTCCCTTTGAGAAATCTAATTCTGGAACTACTGGAATAAATTCTACTCCCCACTTCCCATAAGGAAATAGCTGCAATGATCTGAGAGTAGATATAGTCTGTAGGAAATCACAGTACAACTTAGTTGTGATGTTTATTCTAGTTCATGACTTCAACAGCCTTCCTTCTGACGAGCCTCTCTCCTCCTCTGCCTTTGCCCTATATTTTCTGTGGTAGGGATAAAGTTGGGAAACCCACCATCGATGTGAGACCCTGTTTACAGCATCCCACGTCAGAAAGTTGTACTTCCTTGTGTGCGAGTTTGGAAACACTCCTTATACGAGCTGAGATTTAGAATTGGTCAGCAAAGCATTTGGTGGGCAATAGCGTGAGAGGTATAGCACGTGCCTCACCTCACAGCTAAGTAAAAGGTAGAAAATTGTTCAGGCTGGAGAAGTGTAATGTTAATTGGGAAAAGCATCAGGTTCCACATATTAGCAACCAAGAAAAGGAAAGCGATATTTGGGTAGAAGCTGAAGGAATGATGAAGAAAGTTGAAAGCCTTTGGAATTAAATATCACAAGAACAAAAGTACATGGGTTACCCAAAATTGTCACTTCGATCTCAGTCCTTACTCAAGAACGAACTCAGCTCCCTCCGTACAAGTCTGACAATTCAGATAGATACCAAATAAGCCAGCAAAATGCCTTCAGTTGTGTGTCCCAAGTCACTAATTGGTCTGCATCGTGTGTCTTGAAAAAGCCAATGCTAGAACAAATTACACATTTAATGTGCCACATTTAATGTTATTTAACAAGTATTGGATAGTATGTAGAACAGGGATATTCTTTCTTCAAAATAAAAGGTCAACTAATGTCCACACAACCTGCAATGCTGAAACCTGGGATTATGAACAAATTATATATTTTGCACTTAAAAGCTATTCTATATCACTTTTTATGGGAAAAAAAAGTTCTGCTTGGCAACAAAAATGTTATCCCCCAACAATGAATGCTATTCAAATAGTTGCTACAAATGTTGAGAGAATCTTCACATCAGTACTTTGGATTTGATTATGCAGGATTTAAAACTTGCAGCAAATCTCCAGTCACCAAATGCAGCATGATCTTACTCTTATGCCATTTACAGAACTGTGTTTTATTCACATGGTGTTAAAGGGTATCATGGCTATTATTATTATTATAATTATTAATAACTAATCTTCAACATTAAAACAACAGCCTGATGTATCAGTGATGTAAAGAACTGATAAAAACTAAGTTCTTCATACTCCTGACCAACCCTGTAAATCTAAAAAGAAATATTAAAATCTTGGACTCTTTTTTCTCAAATGCAAATACACAGACGTACATGCATTCATTTACTTTGTTCAGCAAGATTATAATTTTCCTTCTGAATACATATTCAGTAGGAATGGTAAGTATCATACGAAATATTTCTCTTGAGTTATTAGAAAATATTCAGCTAACATTAACATGAGTAGTTGAACATGTGCAGGCATCATCCAGCAATTTATATTGACAGCCAGTGTCGGTGTCAAAGCATATCACTGCTAGTGGATATTGGGTTTTTATGTCTTGGAATGAAGATGCAATACAGCTGGGCCATAACAAAAAAGGCTTTTATTATGTAGGTAGTATAGGCTTTGACATGTTTCCAGTTTTTCATTGTGCGTTTAAGTTTTATAAATATCACTGGTCATGACAATGTCGCTACTAGGCAACTTTACCCAGTCTCAGAAAGCAAAGCTTCCTTATACAGAATTTATAGATAGCTCTGTTTAACTCGCATTAAGTGACTTAAAATTCAGAAAATTTTAGAGGTAGAAAAGGCGAATGAATCAGTGCAACCACTATACAATTTCTGGCAAGTAGTGGAGGCCAGAGAAAAATCAGGGACAATTCTTTCAGTTGTAAACATAGGCAGGAATAGTAAGAAGTAGTTAAAAAGTGCACTTAAGTATGCAGCTGTATTCCAACGGATGGCATCATCCAAGGAGTGATAGAGGCACAGATTGGTAATGTAATGTAAGCAATTAGTTCTGGCAGCTACAAAAGAGCTGGTGAAGCAGAAAAATCAGTCTCAAGAACTAATCTGTATCTGCACAATAGCAATGTCTTGATAACACATCTGAAACATGGCAGTTCAAACAGACAGGACAGAAGAGCTGTATGGATGCCTCAGATAGCTGTCACCCACTAATGACTCTTAGAGCCAGGTGAAAGCAGGGAATTATCATTTAGGAAAACTAAAAGGGAATACAGGCAAACCACCTACCACTTAAAAAAAAAAAGAAAAATGTAAAATGTGCCTCAGTGGATGAGGTCAGAAAAAAACCCATCACTTAAATTTCAATTTTACAGGGCAGTTTTCCCAAGAGAAACTGCTTGTTATACATAGGTAAATGTAAAGTAGCATATGCACTTACAGTACACATGGGCTCTGACTCCACAAATCACTTATACATATATTTAAGTTCATACAGATGCACCATTAAAACAACATAATTCCAAATTAGACTTGTCTAAATTATTAAGTTTTTCTGCGGTTCTTCTTTGCCCAGTGTTATGTAAGCAACTTTCCCAATTAGCCTCTTTCTAGGTGATCTTGACCAAGTCACTTCTCTATGAAATGCAACAAGTAACACTGATTTTTCTCTATGAGATACTCCAAGCACCATTGGAGAGACGATATTATTCCAATATGAAGTCTTTTGCATCAGCCTGGTGTATCGAAATGAGGGAAAAGATTTACCTCCGTAGCAGCGTACTATGTACATAATATAGTGCATCCATCATGCTGTCTGTGTGTGAGGACTCCTGAGGAGAATTCCTCCTGGCTGACCCAATTTACTTTGGTTCATACCAAAAGATGGTTGGGTATGTGTACAGGCTGGATTCTTTCCCAAACCCAAACCTGCTCTCCAGGGGAGCACCTCCTGTGCTCCAGCCGCCAAGGGGCTTTTAGCCTGCTGCACCAGGCTGGAGCTAGCGTGAAGCAAAATCCCCAAAACACATGCAGCACGAGTCTCTGCACCAACTCTTTCACTCTTCAAATTCACTCCTATTGTAACTTCCTATTTATTAATGTAGATATAGCCTATGGCGATAAAAAGTAGTTCAGGTCTCTAGAATAAATGAGGCATGGGTACCTACAGTTCTCACTCTGAGCTCCTTTGTGGATTTCCTGGTGCCTGTAAAGGTTGAGCTCATGCTGCTACCTGGGACATGAATAGGATCTCTCCCTTTATCCAGCTACCTATTTCTCCCAGAAACATGAACGTAACATCCTGGACACACCTTTGTAATATCTGACCAAAAACTGGCCAAAGGTGTTATAAGCTATTGGGAAGGAAGGGGTGGAGGGAAGAAGAGAATCACAGATTAAAAGTAGGTAAACCTTGCTACCTTAACAAAGCAGGCCACAAAACTTTCTGAAAACACAGTCCTGAGCAGTAAAATTATAATTTTCTAAGATAGACCAAAACAATAGGGGTTTTTTAGTATAGTCCCACACCAATTTTGAAAGTTTAAAAGGATATTAGGGTGGGTTTTTCCTGTAATGCAGTGTTTCTGATGAGGGACGTTAAACTTGTTTGGATACCCCAAGCTGTACATTCCCACAGCTTG
Source organism: Astur gentilis (assembly GCF_929443795.1). Lineage (NCBI taxonomy): Eukaryota > Metazoa > Chordata > Aves > Accipitriformes > Accipitridae > Astur > Astur gentilis. Next base: position 13,015,588 of record NC_064900.1, on the reverse strand, counting down.
AAGTATTTGTCTTCAGACCCAGCTCAGTATTCTGTATTTAAAGCACTTGGTTTGTAAAAATACTGTACAGCCTACTGATGTATTCCTCTAAAGAAAGCGCTTACGTAGGGCTGTTCATTTTCAGTTACAACATCCCACTAGTATTTCGAAGGGGCCGGGGCAGCGGCTCTCGGTGGGCTCATTCACCCGCCTGCCCCCGTGGTGGCCCGGGGACGGCCCTGCCCAGCAGCGGGGCCGGGACGCTGGGTTTACCAGGCAGCCGCTCCCCTGTAGCTGGCTGGCGTCAACGTGCCCACAAGGCTGCCGGAAAGCAACCCGGGTGTAACGCAGTTTTCTCATCGCTTTTGCAGTACCGGTAGATTTTTTCCTATTTTGAAAACCCACATTCATCTCCTCCGTTCTCCTGTTCGCAAGTAACTCTTTTCTGCAACAGTTAGGTTTGGAAATTATGTAGGACAATGTTGAATTTAAGGCCTTTATTCTCATCTCTAGAATGTACCCTGTCGGAGCAAAGGGCAGGTATTTTTACAAGTCTTTAGCGGGGGAGCATTATTCAGCCTCTGATAAAGTATACACACTGTGAAAGTTATTTTTAAAAATCATTCATCTTTCAAAGTTTCCCACTATAGCCTGCACAAGGCTTTTACAAGATAGGAATTTTTAAAAGGCCTACTATCTCCAACTTGCAACTGAACTTTTAATTGCACAAAAGAATAAGTACGACCGTGGATGGCAAAAGACTTTAGGAACCTATCAGAAATTTGTCTTTAATTTACAATAATTAAACTGTAAAGTCAGAAAAACAGAAGGCAAACTCTGGATTGTTTGATCAGGTGAATCATTTTTGTTTTAAAAGTAGCTCAGTTCAGCCTTAGCTATGAGTCTCTGAGTGGCATTTATATAATAGACAGCTAAAAAGATTGACTCTCTTCTCTCTTCCCTCTGCTACCAACTAGAAAGAGGAAAATACCTTGTATAAACTGTTATATCAAAACACAAAATCCCTGTTCAGAATTTTCTTTTAAGAATTATCACAGCTTCCCTTCATTTACTTCCTACCTTTTTTGGTGTGAATGTGTTAGTAAGGTATTCAGTGAACAATTACATGGGACAGAATAACTTACAAATTCATTTATGATAGTACATCACACCATCGTTTCACACAATAACTCTGGTGAGGGAAGCAAAACGTCGGTTCACCATCATACGGTATCCCAAAGCACGTGGCAGAATAAAAGTCAACCCATGTCATCACAGTGGGTGCTTACCCATGCAAAGCAATGCCCTGCTTGGAGGATGTTCAGCGAGTCCTCCCACTGTGCATGTGGCAGACGAGCTTCGTGGGGGGACCTGGGGTCAAAGAGAGCGTTAAACTAAGCCACCCCCGAGGATGGGTGGCAGCGGGTGCTGTGACTCCGGGACCTGTGTCGGTCAGTGTGTGCTGACCTGTCCCACGGGGGAGTCACGAGCCTGACCGTGCACCCACCACAGGTCCTTTGCCTCCAGCTCACCTCTCCCCTGTGCCTTCCAGAACACTCTGCTTCGACACACAAAAATTTACCATAGGAGAACAAGAATTACCTTAAATTACAGATGCTTTCTTTTCTCACCTATATTAGTAGCCTTCTTGCAAAAAGCACTTTTGTAAATGTCATGATGCACTGGAATCAATCGTAGTACATACCCTTTAAATAAAACAACAAAGTAATTCCTGAGAGCCATGGTATTTCAAGACATCCAGGGTAAACAGGGAATTTTATTGGTGCTTGGGTTTATTCTCAGGTGATCCGACAAGAGAGCAATGCAAGAAAAATCAGTGGTTGTAGCTGAGACATAACCAGGAGGAGATTTTACTATGTATGTATTCTACTCTCCATGGGAAGAAGAGATAAACCCAAGTGTGGTTTCCTAAAAATGTGTGACCAGTGGATTATTTCCTGTTTAATAAAACATAACTAAATGCATCTAAGTTTCTTCAGAGGGATATTATACATGAGTTGGGGAAAAGGTAAAATTAATAGGAACATCAAAGATGTGTTGAAAAGTTTCCTGATTAAATGTTATCTGACCTCCAAATGTTCTTCCTTTGCATTTCCTGCAGCAATTTGGCTATTCGTCAACCCGTTAACTGTTCCTTCTACAGAAATGCAGGTGTCAGGTTTATAAATATCTGAAACAGAGCTGGAATTTAAACCTCACGATAATTTAAATCCTGCTCAACAAGGTGACAGTTTTTTCAGGGACCAGATGCCCTGGCCTTATCTCTTTGCATCACTCCCCTGGCAAAAGAGGGAGCACGCACTTTTCACACTCAGGATTTCTCTAGCACAGCCAGCTATTCATCACCAGCGGTACTGGACAGAGGGATTGCTTGGCGTGCTTGACTGTAACACTCTGCTTTTGTTACAGCAGGAGTTCTTTTGTAGATAAAAGTCTGCAGACCACTGTTGTGACTGAGCTACAGAGGTACTTGTCATACTTATACTTGCTCCCACACTGCGGTTCAGAGCACTCAACAAATAATAACATGGAGATACAGGCACCACTCTGTCCTGAAGTCAAGGGGATTCAAAGGATTCAGAATGACTTCTCCCTTTTCTTTCTTCCACCCATACCATGCCCCTTACTTGAAATGAATATCATCTAAACTTCTCTTTTTCAGTTTTTGCCTGGAAAAAAAATACAAGGATGTCATTAGGAGGGCTCCACTCTACCAACAAACCTCCATACTCCAAGTTTTCTGCCACCTCAATAATATCTCTCCCTCAAAACCCAAATGTGGTGGGAGAAGCTCATATGTGCAAATCCCAAGAAGCTCTTCAGGCTCATCATTAAGAGCAGACTCTGAATTGGCGCTTCACAGAAATCAGAGACAGGAGAGTGAGTAATAGTCTAGGTTAGACAGAATTTCATTAAAATAAATACTACATTCCGTGTATGTTCTTAAGGAGTTTTACGAACACGTGTCAAAACACTTCACTGATAATTGTGACTATTATTCCTCTTGCTAGACTGCAGCTCTTACTATTGTAAGCACAGATTTCCAGGAACATACCTGCTGTCTCACAGCTCCCCAATCCCCACCAGGCAGATCACCCAGGGTGGGTTTGGGACCTCTGCTGCTGGAGGGCAGTAGCAGCCAGCCAGCGCTACGGGGACTACAGGGGAACGCGGGAGGTGGGCGGCCCAAAAATGGTGTCCACAAGCAACACGAAATGAAAAACCATGCAATGAACAGTGAGGCTTCAAAAATGCCAGTGTCATCAATTACCAAGCACTGCAAAAATAAGACTGACTCCGAGTCCTGGACAATGGCTGCCGAACAATCATAGACATTGAAGACAGGGCATTCCCACTCTAAGTTGTAATCAAGGAGAAGAAGTAGCAGAAGAAAGAGGGATCTCTGATCTGCATAGTGGATTCTGCGTATTTGGTTAAAGATTTGTCACACAATTAATTTACTGAATTTTAAGGGCTTATATTGTTCTATATGAAAGTTTAGATTAATTTACATACCAAACTAGCTAGCTGTGTTTGCTGAGCCAACTTGATCACACAGCACTTTTCAATGGATTTAATCTTTACATATCCATAGAGAGAACTTCCCTTTCAAAGACAACGTGGTGATAACCTGTGGAGCCCATGTCCTGCTCTGGGGAGCCCAGCTGCTTCAGGATATGCATTAGAAATGCAAACTAATCTTATCCTAAGACCTGTGCTATAGGTCAACATCAATTGCTGCTGAACGCATCCAAAGCCCGGATATTTTTCAAAGAACACCGCAGATAGATAGCCATGCCTCATGCTAGGTGTTCCTGCCTCATCTGCAACTGCTGTGTGATCTTTCAGTGCCACAACAGGACTGAAAACCCGGCATAAATGTGCCATGGGACAAGCTCTCCTCGATCATATTGCTCCTTTATACATCCACAAGGACATCAACACTGACTGAGCTAAAGTAAATGCAATTTTTGCAGAGGATGAAGACTGTCAGTGTTGTCAAGCTCCTGCAAACGTTTAAATTCTGAAATGGGTCATGAGGTCACATAATTCCATAGGAACAGGAAGCCACAGTTTTGCCTTGCATCCTATAATACAATACAAAGACTGGCAAAGTAGTCCCTGTTAATCTGTTCTGCGAGTTGTACCTTTTCCTTGCTTTTCCTCTGCATTGGAGAGCACTCCACTGGCTGCTGGGGTTTGTCGTTCTCCATTCCCTTCTTTCTACAAATAAGGCAGTTTTGTTATATGCTGTCAGTATTCATCATTTTAAGGAGTAACTGGAACAGGTTCCATCTCGGAAATTAGGATTCACTTTTCCAAACGGCTCCACTCTGATTGCTGGGAGAGCAACCTTCCCCATTTCAGCCCATGAAGCCCTTGCTATTCAGACCAACAGCCGAAGAGCTGTTATTGACATGGGGGTTTTACCCTGTGAAGACGTCAGGGAGCAGGAGGAGCAAGGCGTGGAGCCAGGAGCACCCCGACACAGGGCAGGGACCCCTCACCAGGGCACGGCCTCCCACGCCGCGGTCTGGGCCAGGGGCAGCAATGAGGTCCCTCCAGGGACACGAGGTGATGCTCAGGGAGCCCAGCCAGGGCAGCAGGGCATGGGGCCAGGCACGGGGCCCTGGTCAAGACAAAATGGTGCCCCTGGGCTCAAGGACGGGGTCCCAGATGCAGGTTTGGGGGGACACAGTCAGGGAAAGTGAGGCTCCTCAGTCCCTGTGGGTCACTGACACAAGATCAATAGAATCACAGAACAGTTTGGGTTGGACAGGACCTTTAAAGGTCATCTAGTCCAACCCCCAACCTCCTTGGAAGCATCCCTTTTCAGAAGTTACCTTTTACCACACATAACACTTCAATGAAAATAGTATGGGGAAAAAAACCAAGTTTCTAAAACATCTACGAGGGCACACTGAGAGTAAACAGATCTAGATATCCTGGTTAATTTTTGCAATAATTTTGTTTTCAATGAAAGTTTATACATTATTAAAATGGATATTAAATGAATACAAAATGCTACTATCCACAATAAATTTCTTTTATGGGCTGTATTCACTAGTTGTTTACAAACATCCTTCTTTTCCAGAATTCACTCAGCCGTAAGAGAAATTATATTCTCTTGCAAAAGACTTTAGTTGTCATCTTATGAAGAGTATCAGTTCTCTTACATGTCTCTTAGGCAGAAACAATACAAACTAAAATGTGGTGAATCAGTTGCTCAAGAAAGCCCACGCTAGGTTTTAAAACCTAAGTTGTTACAAAAAAAGATTTTGCTTGTTCCTCATTACAAGTAGAATTTGCAGAATCAGAGTATAGTGAAATTTTAAAGGGGGGGTGTGTGTAATACAACACCTACATCTTTGGTTAAAAGTTATTTTGCAAGGCCTATATCATAACAAACTCCAAACCCCTATTTTTTTCCTGTCCCAGCTTTGACCTACCATTTGGCTATACACTACATTATCAATGCCAGGCAACAAATTAGCTAAAAATATGTATCTACTATGAGAAAACTGTAGTGGAGTGCCTAAACCATTAGAAGTAAATTCTGCCTGCAGTTAAAAGATATCCTGACATATTGTTACACAAGCATTTTATCTGTTGCTGAGTTATCTGTTGAGATCACAGCAACACCAACAGCCAAGCTGGGAGCACTGCATTGGTACCGTACCCATACATCATGACAAATAATGAAAGTGCAAATACTATTAATTCAACTACACAGCTCATTATGATGAAAAATTTATTTGCAGATACCTCCTTGATTAATGACTAATGCCTGGTTAATCTTAAACATATCCAATAGGAAAGAAACTAAAGTCAATGAGAGGTACCTGACATCAGAGTGAACACAATTTATCACTCCAATGAATAGTCCATGGCATTGTTCACTGTGCATGCAAACACACACAAACACTTCCACAACCTCCCTAGAATAATGAAGTATCTAGGAAATACACAAAAGGACAGAAAACTCATGAGGCATATAGGATAGGTATTTGCATAGACAGTAGACAAAGGCAGCTGTGAGAAAGAGAGAGAAAGAAGACATGCCGGCTGAAAAGAAATCTGTTCTACTCTCTTCTGCTGTACTCAGTGGCATTTTAGAAGTTGCCAAAATTGTCAGTGTTTTCTGCTTCGATACACCTACCCAATTTCCTCAAATGTTTGGAGTCGCATTTCAAATGGACAGATTTACTCCATATGAGTGCTTAAGAGCATATTCTTTGCATTACAATTGCTGGTATCTTAGACAGATTTCTCCAGTACCTCTTCTGAAGAATTATAAAGGTGCGATAAATAAAAAGTGCTGTATTTTGTACTCTGCACTAAACTGTGGTATATCAAGCCCAGCCCTTCAAAACATTTACATGTGTTTAGCTAGTCTTGAATCCAGGAGTAGAGCCTTTAGCATGAGAGACTTATGTGTAGCAGCTCCCACATCGAATCAGATCAATACTCCATCCAACCCAGAAGAACCAGAAGATGCCTCATGGAAGGAGCACATGAGCCTGGCCACTGTGTGCAGTCCCTTCCGCTTGTACCACCCCAAACTTCTCATCTGGAGAACTCTCATCTGTTGTCATGCTGGTGCTGAACCTTTCACGTAAGGTTAGCCTACAAGATTCAGAACTAGCCCCTCGGTTATTTAGAGCTGTGTGCATGGAACAGACTCTCCTATCAAACAACTCGTAAAATAATTTCGTTGAGATACTTCTCTTGTATAGTAGTTCTACCAATGAAGTCTACTAATTTAGCGGAGTCTCCCTGCAATGTGTACATAGTTACCTTAAACACAGACCATAACGAGCTCTGGGAGCAGATGCAATTTTCTGTTCAAAACAGAAGCAAGGACCAATATATTGACAACCACCAAGGCACTAGCAACCACTGCCAGCAACAGCATGTACCAGCGACTACATTCCTCTTCTGTCGTCAAAAGGACAACCCCCACCATCACGCCAGCGTCTCAGCAGAATCAGGGCCAAGGTTACCCCTTTCCAAACCATCCTCCAGAGTGCCCTGAGTGCGTCTGAGACAGCAGCTGGCTCCACGGCCTGAAATGGAGGCAAACGGTGCAGTCACGAAGGCTGTCTGCTAAATAGCTCAGGGGGTTCAGATGAGCAAGTGCTTCTGCTACAGAGGGGAAAGAGGCTGGACAGGAAGGGAGGGGAGGGCAAGGTTAGCACGGCATGCACGGCCAAAACCCTGTCACGGCCAACTCCGTACACTGGGTAGGACACGTTTACAAATGTACCAGTCTTACAGCGGTGACAGAGACCTGTTGTTGAAGAACATCCAACAACTGATTTGCAAGGATTTTGGAGAAAATCTGCTTAAAAATTCAGAATTATCAGCTGCTAGTTTGCTCTAGACAGAATTCTGTTAGAATTTAATTTCTGTCGTGTTACACTTCTAAATGTAATGTCTAAGCTAATTGAAGAAAGAAATTTACACTATTTTAAGGTTTTCTAGAGACGGTTGGAATACCTAATCTTAAAATAACCCTGATTTTTATGGTAGACTTTCAGGGGAAAAAGACGTTCCTTCTTACTATATTACCAGCCAGGCACTTGTCTTATAGAAAGAATGATTAAAGAAAAGTAAACTGTGGAATAACTAGGAGGTTTTTTTATTCTTCTGTACTTACTCAACGGAAAGAGGTGATGAGAATACTAACTAGGTGGAGCTTGAATAAAATTAACAAAAATAAACTAAAAATAAGGAAGAGCTTTTCAATTCCAAGCGGAGGAGGAAGAAAGGAACTATATTATCACGTGCACCTGCAGCAGCTCCTGTGGTCTGCAGCTTTACAAAAGCACAACATAAATTATTGTGTAAAATCTATGAAGCTGACACAAGACTCTGGTTTCTGAAGTAGCTGCCACACAAACTCCACTAGAGTTGCTAGAGCAGGGAAGGAAAATTAGAAAAGTCAATACAGTATTGCCTTAAATAAAGACTTCCTGCCAAAAATATAAACAACAAAAACATCACTGGATGGGGAAACATAAAGAATTTTTGTATTTATAGAGGTTATTTAAGAAAAATAAATACAAAAAAATAGAAAGCCAGCAAAAAGCAAGCATACCTTCAGAGAGGAAAGGGGCAAAAATCTCATGCTAATGTTAGATTTTCAAGATTTTGTAACGCCCAGTTCATCAGTAGTTCATTAACCTCTTAAGCCCATGGACTGCCTGTAAAGTAAAAATCTTAGTGCTGAAAACCCCATGAGAACCTCTATGCTGCTGAATAGCATAGAGCATGTTAAAGATAAACAGAGCTTTGTATAGACATCTGCAATAAAGTCAACTGTTGCACCTTGAAAGGGCCCTGCAGGTGCCATGACTTCCATTTATCAGAAATTTAGTACCTTAAAAGTAGAAGTTATTTGGGCAACCCAGGACCTGACTCCATAGAGTTTGGCCAGGGAAGCAGAAGCCACTGTTTGAAAGTGAACACTTAATGTATTTTATATTCCTGGAGTGTTAAGACCCAGGAGAGACCCCAGGAGTAAGAGAAATTACAGTTCTAGTCTATATATTCTCTGACTATTCAATAGTCAGAGCAGCTGACGTCCTAAAAATAAGAGGTGACTGACCCTATATCTCAATAAAATAATGAAGTATGGGTTGCTTCTATGTTTTGGAGGCTAGTACACAATTTTTAATGCTTCCTAGTCATTTTGTACAAATGACCACCGGTTCTCTACCATCTGTCTGAGGTGCACCAGCAGCTCCATGGAAAAGAAAGTTTAGCAATAACTAAAGAATGAGTCTCATTTGGATCGGTGTGCAGGCTACCTCTAGAACATTATAGTGCTGAAAATAGTTCCTTATCTGCCCTCCAGTTCATAGGGCCAGATGATATGAACTCCTTGTAATAAAAGGCAGAAGAACCCCTAAGGATATTAGTTTGCTGGGAAATAACGATAAAGAAAGAAGCTGTTAGAGTGAAAGATGGTGAGCTTGAAAGGGGAGAAATGAAAGAAAAAAGAATGAAATATTTTCAGAAACCAACATGAGTGCCAAGAAGGGGAAAAAAGGGAAAGAAAACTGAAAGTTACAGAGTGACCTTTACTTTTAGCATGGAAAATAAATGTTTCCTTTTATAGTTTCTTGTTAAAATAAGACCAGTAAGGGATCATGAATCTTTATACTGTTTTATAGTTTCCCTTTCAGTGAACCATTTCAGTTTTACACACAATTTTATAATGTAACTCCATAAGAAACTAAGCTTGCCCTTAAAATGCCATGATGAGAGCCTATGTAGCTGCAACTACATACACACACACTTATGTTTGAGCAAAAAAGAATCTGTAATATTTTTTTAATTCACAAAAAAAAATGCTTTGAAATAGAACTGAAATAATATTTCCTAACAGCCTAATAATTAAATCAAAACAGAAAACAGAATACCCCCCACAACCATGCATGCACACAGCTGTAATCACTATTTTTTAGCAGACAGTATGCCTTTGATCTCTCCTGGCCCTCTTCCATCTTCTAGACAGTACAGTCCCAAAGGAATCATTGTCTACCAGATACTTCTCCATCCCTCACAGGCCCTGGACTCCCTGCCTCTGCAGCAATGTCATATGGAAAACACAGTAAATATCCTGCAGCAATGTCCTGCTGAAAGTGAGGAAGTCAATGCCCACAGACTTTTTATCTGTCTTGTCCTCGCCCTGGAAATAGACCCCTTACTTCCCAGAAGTCCATACGCTCTGCCAGAAAAGAGGATGAACATGCCACAAGTCATCTTTCCTCGCAGCTGTAAATTAGGGATTGCCTCTGTGTGCTGACCCAGAGGAGGTTGTTAGGACCCCGTTATCCATTAAGTATTTTCTTATGGAAGACCTTTGCTGATGGCGCCTGAGTGAGCAGGACCAATTCAGGGTATAGCTCAGAGCCAATAACTTTCAGAATATCTGGAGATTTTTCTATTTTCCACAAAGTTTACCAGTACCAAAGCCCAAACTCTAACACTAGCACATCAGTCCGGTAGCTTTGATGTGACCTTGACACTGGTCCTCTAGCCTGGCATGTAGATCACAGCTCTGACACCAAGACACATTTAGTTCTTTCCCTGAAAACACTTCCTTTAGTTTCTGGAAATGGCTGTTTTCTGCTACCTGCTTTGCAGTGTATGAGGGTTTTTGCTTTCATAGATGGCTCAGATGTCCCTCAGCATAGCTCTAGTATTTAATCTTGGCTGCATTATGGTACTTTTCATGACTGTGTTGGCTCCTGTTGACTGCTGCACTAATCCAACATTCTTCTGCAGACAGTGAGGCAGAGAGGAGTCGTCTTCTTTCCTTACTGATGATTTCAACTATTCTGGTCTGTATCAGGCATTTTTAGGTAGTTTGTGAGTCTCCGTAGTGCATACTTTTTCTTGTTTTAAAATGTCTTTCCTCCACTTCGTTTATAGACAGCCAGACCAAGTTATGCGTGGCTTCAAGATCAGACCCATCCTGCAACTTAATTCTGGGTAGTTCCTCCATTCAGAACATCCTCTGGATAGCCTGGATTTCCTGGGAAAATAAACAAACAGATAAACAATCAATAAACAACACCAAAGTCACTAAGATCCCAAAGGTTTTGTAGCAGTCTAATTCATCTCATGTCCTGCACTTTAGTACTTGTCATCAGACTAGAGCAGAGGAAGGAGGAAGGGAAGGGAAAAGTGCAGATCACCTTCCTTCCCTTCACCGTGGCCAGTGACGGTCCCTGTCCACCTCCCTTGCAGAGGACAGGGTGAGCTTATCCCAGTGGGATGTGGGTCAGTATGCAGAAGCATGGCATGGCCATAGGGAAATTTTCCTCTGCCCAGAGTGACAGAAACCCCCCTATACAATATCAATTAAAGTGATGCACATATTTTAAAGCTGTCTCCAGAACTTCTCTATCCCTTCAATTTATAAAGCATTTTGACACGTTCAACTCCATTTGTGTTTTAAGCTTGGTTTTTGAACTCTGATTTTGTCAGGAATTCAGTAGCAGAGAAGAAAACCTAATGAGAGAAATTTCTGTCCCTTGAAGTCAATGCCATACAATGAGAATCCGTGTGATATGCCAGGGAATATTACATCTTTTGTTCTCTTTTCATGCTAGATACAATGGAGCTTTATCAATGAAGTCATACTTGCAATAACTTCTAATAAATACATGGCACATAGCGGCTAAAAGGAGAAAGAAAACAACTTTAATGACAGATACAAGACCCTTCTGTTTCTGGAGGGGTTATTATAAGTGGCAGCAGTGGCCTATTCTTCCGTCTCCTGCTTTTTGATATACTGAGATTCAGGGCTGGTCTTAAAATGGATGTGTTGCCTTATAAATTACATAGCATATTGAAGCACGCTTACGACATGCTGCCAGATTTATAGCCTGCTGCTGACTATCCCCTAGATCAGACCCCCTCTCTTCTGCCGGCCGGTAGAGGCTCAGAGAAAAGGAAGGATGGACGCAGCAAAATTGACAAGAAACCATAAGGACAGAGGAAACACAAACCCAGGCGAAAGGCTAAAGATAAGAAGCCAAAGCAGCTGGTTTTGTTGTGTTTTTCTGTCAAGTTTCGTGACAGGGAAGACATTATGGGAAGTTATCCATCCTGACTTCCCTTTCATTAGACGGGTCTTTCTGTCAGCACGGTGCCTCCACAGGAACGCTTACCATTTCCACCAGTGCAAAGACTGCAAGCACACCTGACATGGCACATTCACGTACCGCTGGAATAAGAGGGAGAAGTCAGAAGCAATCCCTGACAGAGGCCTGAAATAGCAAAGCAGCAAAGGAGAAAAGCCTCGGGCTGCCTATTTACCATCCCCAGCAGAGGAACCCCAGCTGCTCCGTGTGCCGTGAGGCTGTGCTCTTTGCCCCCATGCTGGTATAAATCATCACCAACTCTATGACATTAATAGAGTTATATCAGCACAGGGTCACAATCAAGTCCTCTGGTGTTTCCACTTCAGGATATATTTCCCATTATGATTTCTAAAAGTGCAGAGAGGCAAGTGAATGCACATGCACACACACTGACATGCACCATTCCTCTGCATTTAGACACTGTGAGGACTAAATGGATGTTCCTCCCCCGAAAATGAAATAGAGGCAAGGTAAACAAAGGAGTCTGCAACTACTGCAGCAAGTTGTGCTGTACGTGCTTATTTTTAATTAAAATGTCAAGTACCTGTTCTGCCCAACAGTAATCTGAACTGAAAACCTCTTTTCTGAGTCAAGCTGAGCAAGACTTACATCTGCATTTCTTCTGTCCCCAATTATTGTTTGAAATCAGTCAGCTAAAGTAGACTCCTGATGTGCACACACTCTCCCCTCTCCCAGGGCTGGAGGCAAACATTCAGAAGTTTTGCTTCGTTTGATTGTCACCCAGAAAAAACATATCAAAACCCTGGAAATAGGTAATGCTTTCCACTTGTCAGCCCCAGTGACCGGACCCATGAGATCAGTAAATAAACCTCCAGTGTTTGCTACTATTGCAGCTCTAATCCATCTGCCATCTCCTCCAAGATGACTTGCATTTCTCTGGGCTCCCATGGTCCATTTTTCCTCATCTTCCTGATGGGTATGTTCCCCATCATCCCAACAATCCCCTACAGTTCTTGTGTCGCCCTCAGCACAGTTAAGTATCCACAACTGATCCTGCTCATTGTAGCATCTGATTGAGCCCGCAGGCATTTCTTGGTGGCACCCTTGTCTTCTACCGCATCTAAATGTCTGCCATTGCTTTCATTCCTGAACATGCTACTGTTTGTCCAAAACAGCTGAAAGGAAGTGGCTCACGCACGTCACCGTCGTAACAGTGTGTGTTACAGCATTCTGTGTCAAGAAGGTTGATTGAAACATTTTCCTGAGGACGCTTTGAAACAAGGGTTGGAGTACCAGATATAGCATGCCTTTACGAAAATAGGATTAAGATGGATGATAGCTGTAAGTGAGCCACTAACATGGACAGAGACTGACATAATCAAACGAAAACATAGAGATGTGTTGCACAATATTAATTAATGGCATAGTTTTACTTGAGGATTTCAAGTAGGTTCAATAGTTTATTCAGAAGAGACTCTCCAATTCATTTAAAATTATTCTGCCAAACTTATCCTAGTAGGTCTGTATTTTGGTTACAAAAGACCCGCAAACAAAACAAACAAAAAACCCAGCAACAATGTGGGTGGAGTGATTCATCCTTCTAAAAATACATTGAGGGTTAAGACTCTTTAGTCGCTGTGGAAAGACAACCAGCCTGGGCTGGGTAAGCAGCAAATTAGCAGGCATCTTAAACCCTGCAATCAAAAATCCACCTTCACTTTTGGAATAACACCAGCCAGTGTAGGGTCAGAATTGTGAAGTGAACAGGTTTTAATATTTTTTAAGGCAATAGTGCCTCAGCAAACTAACCCCTGTAAAAGAAGATCCTGTACGTATTCTGGGAGGATAAAGACAATCCCCCTAGGAGAGCTCACATACTTGATACAAGATGAGAGACGTTATCTGGAACAAGCACAGGATAACTGTAACACAATGAAATTCACTGATCATAAGATACCAGTTATATAGTCATAGAATCATTTAGGTTGGAAAAAGACCTTTAAGATCGAGTCCAACTGTTAACCTAAGACTGCCAAGTCCCCCAGCAAACCATGTCCCTAAGCACCACATCTACATGTCTTTTAAAGACCTCCCGGGGATGGTGACTCAACCATTTCCCTGGGCAGCCTGTTCCAATGCCTGACAACCCTTTCAATAAAGAAATTCTTCCTAATACCCAATCTAAACCTTTCCTGGTGCAACTTGAGGCCATTTCCTCTCATCCTGTCACTAGTTACTTGATAGAAGAGACCAGCACCCACCTCGCTACAACCCCCCTTCAGGTAGTTGTAGAGAGCGATAAGGTCTCCCCTCAGCCTCCTTTTCTCCAGGCTAAACAACCCCAGTTCCCTCAGCCGCTCCTCATAAGACTTGTGCTCCAGGCCCCTCACCAGCTTGGCTGCCCTTCTCTGGACACGCTCCAGCACCTCCATGTCTTTCCTGTAGTGAGGGGCCCAAAACTGAACACAGGACTCGAGGTGCGGCCTCACCAGTGCTGAGTACAGGGGAACAATCACCTCCCTGCTCCTGCCGGCCACACTGTTTCTGATACAGGCCAGGATGCCGTTGGCCTTCTTGGCCACCTGGGCACACTGCTGGCTCATATTTGTATAATACAGTATCACAAAATACAAATTATCTCTGACTAACAGGAATATATATATGTATCTTTTTAACCAGCATCTGTGCTGCTGCACATCTGTGTATCTGTGAAGCTTGGTTGTGACAGATGCAAAATATTTGCATGTGTTTTATGAGTTAAGGGCAGAGGATTGTCACTTTCAAAGTACATGGTGGTAAAAGAATGTTTAAACACAGACACATGAAAGGGAGGGTTGATCATTTCATTTCTGTACTCGCCAGTAGGTACCTCATTCATCCAAAAAAGTGTCACCATGTCACTATTTGCAGACTTGAGGAGCTAATTGATGCAGCTGCAGCTGAACTCAATATTTCTGCTGGCAAAATAACATGACGCGCTGTGGAGCTACAAAACCTAAAGGAGTTGCAGGTGGTCCGCTGAGAGATGCAGCAGGAGACCAGGTTCACTCCATGATCACAGAAGCAGCCTCGTATCAAAATGGAGTGAGACTGTATGTTTTGTGCATGTGTGAGGATGGCCGAAGCCTGGGAAACCCTGAGCAACTCCCGACCTGGGGGATTAGGTGAGCTGCTGGAATACCGGTGCTGTATAACTTTGGGATATCTCATTCAAAGACACAATCCGTCCCACTATCAGAAAATCTCTGAAAGGATTTTGCCCATTCTGCCTATTGTCAAGGAGGAAAGTAGCTGCAGCATCTACTATGGCTGACTGCAAGATAAGTCAGCTTTAATTACACATATATTTCTGGAAGGGGTATTTGAAAGACTTTGGATTTTGAGCTCTTGATATGTCATTGCAGACTTAGTATGTAGTGGGGATGTGTAGATGCTAGCTGTCACTTTCCACGTTATTGGAATTAGTCTTGAATTAGGAAGAGTGACAGATTTATTAGAGAGCAGTTATGGGCTTTAGTCCACATGCCCACACAGTATTAAAAAAAGTTGGAACTAACATATTACTGTACACAAAGGTTTTATGTAACATAATGATCTGGCCTTTACCAACAGCCTGAATCAGAAATTTCAAATTTGCATCCACCTTTTTATGATACTTGCTTCAAACTCTTGTCCATTCTAATATCTCATGTCCTTTTTTTTCTTTTTGAGCATTTTGGGAAGTGAAGATACACTAAGGCAACACCCAGTGATTCTCTGAATAGATACAGGTCACCTAATTCAGGTGATTCTTTTTCCAAATTATTTGGACTTTCAGTAGATAATTTTATTTAATCCCAATATATGAAAGTGTTCTTGTCAGCTGAAAATTTTGATACTTCTGTTTTTATCCTGTTTTCCAAACCACACATTAACATAAGGAACAATTTCTTAGTACAGAACACTGTGGTATGCCCTATTAACCCTTGCCATCTTGTAAAACAATGTTTTATTTGTATTCTTTTTATGTTTTTTGGTTATATCTTTTCTTGCTTGGTGACTGCTTTCATGATGGTCTATGAATATTAAATCACCAGAAACCGAGATGCCTAATGCCTGTCAGTTTTTCCTCATACATCTAGCTATCTTTTGATCTTAACAAGGTACCCACATCAGGAATAAGGATTTGGGGAACCTTCCTAAAGCATCAAAGCATCAGACCAGGATCTACTTTTCTCCTCTAGAGTGTTTTCATAGTGCTCAGTTTGAGCTCTGCAGGAGTGGAGTCACTGAGAATTTGTTAGATTGCATCAGTCCTTTAGAGCACCTACAGTTGGGTCAAGGGACTGATCTCTGCCACAAGCCCTGGGTACAGGAACACAGAGACCATAATCTATAAGAACAGCTTTTAGAGCCCATGTTAGTTGTACAGTTCCCAGCACGGTGAAACAGTTGTATTCTTCTCATTACTTCTTTCCAGAAATAACTTAAAAGCAACAGTCCCAACTTTTTTTCAAATTTAGAAACAAAGCACATCATTAATGCTGTATAGGAGAGACTCAAAACATTTTAAATGAGGGAAAAAAAGGCCACGTTTCCCAGCAGCTAAACATGGAGTATTGTACTGTGAGTTACTACAGCTACTTTACAACAACTACAGAGAACATGATCATCACCACAAAGAGCTTACTAGACACTCCTGTAGAGAACTCTGTGCCTACAGCACCAGCAACATCTTCCCGGTTTTGAAGAGAAACAACAAAAAGCAGTATAACTGCACATTCAAGTAATTTTTCATTCACAAAGAGCAAGTGGGGGAACTGCTTTTTGTGAATCCTGTTTCTGTTAAATGTAATATATATATGCTGGTAGTTCTCAATATATTTTTACTGCACTGAAAAACAATGGGAACCTGTAAATTCCCCTGCCTGTAATAGAAAGACTATATAGCCTTTTAGATAAAGTACTTTTTTTTTTTCATTAAACTAATGCTACACAAACAATTGTATTCAATAGTTGAGCTTAGCAACACTGCAGGAGGACAAGTTATGAGAAGCTTTTTTACTCCTGAGACATTAATGTTACGCACAGGAAATAATTATATATAGCAAATGGAGGAATGTGCAAATTTACCAAATGTTTATTATTTTGAATCCTACACTCCTGTATGTTTGCAATCATAAATCACTCCTCACCTAAGAAACTGAATTTCAACCTCTCATTTTCCTTAACTAAAGCACTACCTATGGTGCAGGCAACAAAAGCCTTATAGCACACACACAAATAGCTATTATACTGGATTTACACCTCTTCTCCTCTTCAAAATAATCTTCCTGCTCATAACATTTGATCAGTTAGTGTAGAAACAAATACTATAGCTGTATGAGTGAAACTTGGGGATATTTATCTATGCAGTATAAAGAAGCAATTTTATATCATGGATTGAAAAAGATAAGCGTATAGGTAGACAATTCACGGCTGACAGTATGTGTTCTAAATATAGCCACTCTACCAAAAAGTGTAAAGAAGCAACAGCAAATTCTCTTGCCATGATATGCTGCCTTGTCAGTTAGCTTCTTTCACTACTGCACACACATATAATAAAACCAGAATAAAGAGACATTAAATATAGATAAAGTATTTATCAAGAGAGCACCTAAGTGACAGAAATTAATTTAGAGGCACACTCTTCAGGTTGAGGAGGAAGGAATAATGACAAACAGTCATACTGTACCATTCTAGCTGAAGCAGAGAAAGTTTTTTTATATTGAAGCTATTAACAGTTTTTATTTGCCAGGAGAAACTATTGATTGGCATTATGGTCAAGTATATTTAGTAGAGTAAAATTCTGATGGTCCTACAGAGTATGCATGATTGTGTACAGCAATATAAAGGAACTAATGGAAAGACATTGACACTCCCCCATTAATCATCCACACATTGTCATGCATTTTGTTTGTGCTTCATTTTAGAAATACACTTGACAATTATTTTTTCATTGAATTTTGAAACTTATTCCTGTTCTTAATTACCACATCTGTTCCCTGGAAAAATATAATCACCTTACTTTACCATACACTGAACATGTCTCTGGATACAGAGAGAAAAAAAAAAAAAAAAAGAAAAAAAAAAATCAGTGAGAACACATTTTCAAAAACTCAGCATTTCTATTCACTGGTTCCCAGAAGCCACAATGAATCACACCCCGTTGTGTTTTCTAAAGGTAAAATTCCACAGAACCAACATTTTATTTAGCATCCTAAATAACAGCATAATATTTGAGGATCAGTTTGTTACAAAATTCTCCACATTACTCAAAAGTCACGCTTCCAAGTTCAACATTTCTTAGCTTCAATTTCTAAACCAACTCATTCCTGAAATACCGGACATTTAAAAAAGCAGAGGAAAACTGAAGCATATCGTTGAAGGCTGACTAACGTAATACCCAGTTCCACGTTCAGCTAATGCAGAGAGAACATTTCTGCAGCATATTCTTGAAAAAACAGCAATAAGACTGCAGTACAGTTTAAGCAGAGATTTACTGGTGGGTAAAGTGCATCTAACATGGTCATACTTCTAAAAGAAAAAAGAATTCATTGAAAGACTACAAATCTCACATGAACACACTTTTTATATATGTACGAATTATATACAAGGCAAATAAAAGTCTCAATGAATTCTAGATATGGAAGTATTTACATTAAGGAGGTTATTCATGGTAAGATACCCATGCAAACACAAGGAATGGAGTAGTCATTGGAGATGTGAAAGCCAGAGCTGATTCCTGGAACTCGCATCATTATTAAAAATTCCATATTTAGTTTAGAAAAACAAAGACCCATGCAGCCAAAGTCCAGGAAGTGGACTTGGTATACTTTTGTGTAAATTAATGCAGGTAAACTAATTTGATGCCTTTGGAACCTTATCATCACAGAATAAATTTGCACAAAATAGTTTTGGGTTTTTTAGCTACTGTTCATTCCCACGTGGTTTAATTCCTTAGAGAAAGACTACTGCACAGCTGTAAGATAGTGCATATAGGTGTAAGATGCTACAGAAATCCAAAATTAATTCGTGTCATCATTCACAGAGAGAGAGAGAGTGCACTGGTGACAACATACTTGATAACTGGCTGAGTTGTTAACTGTAATAAAATTCTTTGCAACAGAGAGGCCTGATGTCTTTATTAAGTTGGTTCTTACAAAACCATTACTGCAGCAGAGTTGTGACAGTTGCAATTTTTTCCAAATTATGGCACTCTTGAGTGTGGAAACAGATACAGAACAGAAGAGGAGCATCTGTTCTTGAAAGAAATTATTTATGAGTATAAATAAGAACACATACGTGTGTGTATGTGCGTGTGTCTATACATATACACACGCACATACATGTACCACATCATACATAGACAAATACTCTCACTGAATTGTTTTCACATGTGGCACTCATGGCAGTAGTACAGATCAGTACACAAGTCCCCTCCGGAATCAAGCAAAAAGAGATCTGGCGGATTCCAAAACTCGCCAGTGGATTTTGCTCATGAAAAATTGTCCTGTCTGCTGACAGAGGTTTTTAAAAACCCGCACAACTCTCAACAGTTTCAGGACATGTGTTCCAGCCTATTAACCAGTAAGTTATCCAACAGATTAATTGTAATCCACCATTCTCAGTTAATTGCATGTTTGCAAAAACTTCAGCCACTTTAACTAAAACTCTCCTGTAAATTATCTACATATGTTTGCTTCCTCTGTGCCCCTCTCTCACTTCAGTTTGTTTCCAGCAAAGTCTATCCAAGGAAATACCTTTTCTTGTGCAGCTCTCTGGCTGTGAGTCAGAGCAGGCACCTGTGATTCAGCACGGATGACCCTCCTGTCAGGGATGTTCCTTTTGCCATTTCTGCAAAACACCGGTAGACAAAGACAGAATAAGATTTTAAGAAAAGAAAACAACCAAGAGCCAAGGAACATTTGTGCATAGTACTGCTAGAGCTTTATAGCTCAGTCTCCCAAGGCTAAGGGAGGCTGAGCACGACTTTTCCTACCAGCTGTAGCTCCAAACTCCTGAGGTTTGTGCTGGGTCTAAACTGTAGACTGAGTGATGTTATATTTCTGCTGTCAAGAAACTCAAGTGAAATGCTGAGAAAGGGAGCACACCCTCCTCCCCTTTAGTGCTGGTTCACACAGAAGGTAGCAACCATTCTCTTAGCAGCCCAAATGGGAACAGAAGTCAACAGGGTGCTGCAAGGAGATTTCCAGGGAGTTAGTTTGAAGTATTAAAAACCTTGAAAGTAAGATATGCAAAAAGAATGTAATTAGAGGTGGAAATTCAAACATACTGAGAATGAAGAAAAATAAAATTATTTAGTAATTCTTGTCATTTCTAAGGGAGTCAATGCCATTAAATGTTAAAGGAACTGAAGTGGGAAGGTGAAAGCGAGTGTTGGAGGAGAATCAAGTTTACTGCACCTACTGAAACTCTTGCTTCACCTTGCACAAGCGATGATCTGGTTCTGTAGTCTTCATGTGCTGAATTTCTGTGATCTACTGTGAAAAGACTCTGAGTTACTAAGTTTCAGCGGGACAGAGTGGGAGCTGCTTTTCCAGTACGTGATGTGTACATTATGCTGCATCCTCTGGAAAGTTCTAAGTATCAAACCCCCAGCATTGACGAATACTTTCCCATGATTACTTGAATTACTGCGTGCAGATTCTAGAACGGAGTGACTCCCCCAGAAGTGCCAGGATGAAAAGCTAGTGAGGAAATTAATCATTCGGTTGGCGCAGCAAGGTCTAAAGATTATCCTGTAAAGGACGTATGATATTACCTACGTGCAGAACACTGAGGAGAGGGCTAAATACTGCTGCCCATCAAGCATCTTTACCCCAAACTAAGGTAAGAGGAAACTAATACAGTATGTACTTATATAATCAAAAGTTATAAGAAAATATATGCTCTGTCAGGCTAAGATACATTACACAGCAGCCAAATACTGACATTTTTAATTGATTCAGTCCCCAATATTGTTGTTTAATAGTGTTCTTTTACAATAATATGTATGTGAGTAAGTGGAAGTACAGGCACAGTGATCTGTTACACCGAGCATTACCCTAATTCGGCAGTACAATTGGCATCAATTGACTCTGTTGTGAATAAAGGAAACTACCTCACAGAGAGCGTCTCGTGGAAGGAAAATGTTCTTAAGAAAGCATAATTCTATAATGCCACCAAATATCTCAATAACACAGTGAATTTGCTGTGTTACTTGTGTACACATCCAGATTCAAGCTTATGTTTAGTCTTTAAGATTAACTTCTTGAAAGCGGATACGTATTTTTGTGTGCCTACATGCCTGCAGGCAACTACAAACCAAAGTGTACTTCCAAAAGTAAAATGAATAAGGTTACACCCCTAATCAAAGCAATGAAGTCTACATTTGTACAATTCCATCAAGCCGTTCAGACTTACACACCACACTAGTCAGTCCTCTTGGGACTGTTAATATCAGGGAGAGGTAAAAGGAAGCATTAACCATTTTTAGTTTAGATACAAATTTTCTCAAAGAAGCTTGATTTAGCAGTGGCCCTGGATAAAGGCAACTGTGCCTAATATTGTAGATGCCAATTAGTTTCAAATGCCAGAAAAAGATACAGCTCTGGTGAGTTTGATATACAGGAGAAAACATGAAATATCTGCTCTTCCAAAGCCGCAGCAACAACATTCAATATTTTGCCAAGATAACAGTATGCTCCATCCTCTTAGGTGGATGTTGCACAAAGTAGTAGTGAGGAGAGATCAGCCATCCCCACCCTTTCCCATTTTCATCTTCTAGAGCAGACTAAGAATTCCAGGAGTGTGTAGATATTCCAGATGCAGATTTAACTCGGGTTTCAGTTGCACTGAAATTTTGTCAACAGAAGGTACAAGATTATACTTGACTCAAGTGACACAGGCTACACCCCTGAATATATGGATCTTCTTGTAACTTATTCTGACAACTTTTACAAGCTCCAAACTGAAGGGCAAAGTCTACGTGCCAGGACAGCCCATTCTTGCTGTCCCCTAACTGCTTCCATCTATCTTAGAGCCACACACATGAAAAAAAAAAAACACACCTAAATGTTTAAAATTAAGATCCCATGCTCCAGTGTTGGCACTTTGACAGAATCAGTCAGATCTCAAACTTTGTTCAGTGAACACTAGCATGGCAATTTATAGAAATCGGAGTTTGAAGAGTTTCCCTTTTCCCTTAAATGTTGATCATGTAGGTCAGACAGTATTTCCCAGGCTGCACCAATGTCACCTCTCCCTTCTTGCTGAGCTGTGGAATGACATGAGAAGCCTGATCCAGAGATGAAGATGAAGATGAATTCATAAAGTACCAAAATACAAATCCCACCAGGCATTAAAAAAATTAACAGGTTTTTGGACACAAGCCATACCATATTCAACTGTTAGGCAAAATATTTAACTTTTCCCATGGGAAAAGCAGATCTCTCTTCTCTTCCGAAACATTTTGGTTTGGTTTGGTTTTTTAAAAAGGAAGTGTTAGCCAATATCTCTGTTAAAGATAAAAAAAAGACTGAAACTACTTTTTGCAATTTCTATGTATGAACCGTGTTTCATTTTAAGCTCTTCTAGAGTTTGCATCATCCAGATTACATGTCCAAGACTGTTAAATAAAGTCAGCTAGAGGATCAGGACCTGATACTATAGTTAAACTTCAATTCCTCACTTTTGGTTGCTGCTCAAATCTCCATAATAATGTCTTCATTAAAATCAGAAATGTCTAATTAAAAGAAGGTGGAGGGAAACCTCTTGTTTTTCTCTGTTTTGTTTTCATTGGGTTAAGGTCTACATAGAGGTAATTTAAAAATAAAATTAAACTAAAAAAAAAAAAAAAAGAAGACAAGTCATTAGGGAATTCTGCAGATACAAATATTAAATCTTCTCTCCATTAAAGCCAGCGTATCATCTATAGAAATATTTTAAGATTTAGAAAATTATATATAGTATACATTGCATGATAAAACAACACAATGAGTTCATGTTAGCCACAGAAGGAAAAGTCAGGTTAACCAGTCTTACAACTCATAGTAAACCGGAACATGCTGAGAAACTAACTTCTCTAAAAATGAGTCTACAGGACTTTTCATGCCTGCAAATATGCATTTTTAAAAATTACATCTGGATGAAACCTATACTATTGGAGGCATCTGATCCATCTGTTGTCATGTTACTTTTCTACTAAATATCTATTGGCTGCAAAATATTTCATGAGCAGACAGAAAAAAGAACTGTAACATTTAACATTAAGGAACATGTTCAGAAATATTCTTTTCTTCATAAATGTTGGTATGCCTGTTTTAACCCTCTTTTCTCTGTCTTTCAATATTTTCTAGCTTCTGCCTACACCTGCAACAAATTTGGCACGTAATGTTCACAGCTTTGTATGAGATTCAAGTATAAGACACACCGAGGGAGGATATGATTGTGTACAGATGCTTATTTTCATTTTGTGATGGATTTTTCCTTTCCTATCCAGACTTCTTTTGGTGGTGTTTAAAGTAGAAAAGGGGTTGAGAGGTGAAATAAAATAAAAAGCGTGGGGTTTTGGAAAGAATTACGTGGAATGTGGGCGAAATAAACATTTGCAAAGACAGCAATTTACTGTTCAAAAAGCAGTTAAAATTGACTAGTCCTATTTACATAGCTGGGGAGACTCTGTGACAGTTACCTATGTCAGATCCAGTCACCTGAGTAGCGGACAGAGCTTGGATTTCGCTGTGTGCTGGTGCAGGGCCCTTCAGGTCCCAACCTTACCATTAATAAATATTTTTACTTTTGACTGTGCATTTATTTTATCAATGGAATGAACAATTTCTGCAATTCAGATGAGTGGGCACGGCTGGACAGAGCACCAGTCACAGCAACGGGTGGATGGGTTAGGGCAGGAACCAGTCAAAATCCACGTCCTGGCACTTGGCAGCATCCCTGCATCGCACCTCTGTATCATACGATAACTCGTGGAAATGCTGAAAGAGTGAATGACATTACGAGCCTGGATTTAATGCCAGAGATCTTATGCTGCAGCCAATTTTGGAGAGCATGGTGCCGAGAGCTGTGTCGTGCCTTTGGCATTGGAACAACTTGTCTCAGCCCTTCACGAAGGAGACACAAATGTTTCCACTCGTCACTTTGGTGAGAACAAGACTCGGAACAGGGAAACCAGGAAATCCCAGAACCGCAATTCTGTTTCTGATTCCTACTCGATATGGAGGTTTAGATTAATCACCCAAGCTCAAATTTCCACAGCCTCACTGTTCTGGGGTGCCTTCAATTTTAATGTTTCGGCCAATATGGCTATCACCAGAACTTCAGAAGTTCCTAGAGCTCCTAAAATTAACTAAAGACAGTCCAAAATGAAACCCAAGCCACTGAATGCCAGGTAAGCAAATTCCACAAATGAGTTAGTCTTTTACAGTGCTGTATAGATGCTTCCCACCCCTCAGATCGTGGATGAGGGTGGCTGTCCTTGCTTCAGACTTGCACCAAATTAGTGGTCCCAAGAAGAAAGGGAGCAATATTGTGACATGCCCTGCTTCCTATTTCACCAACCTCCTTGGTTTTGGCATTATTTTCCTTCTTGCATTCTCAGTTTGGCCCTTTTCAGCTTTCAAGGAGAGCTGCTGCCTAGATAGAGCAAGCAAAAAAAATGATGCCACAGCCAGGGGTTTGAGGAAGTTTGTAAATTCATCAGCACTACTCTATTTTTATTGCTTTTTAATTTTTATTTTTTTGAAAAGCACACAAACTACATATCTGGCTGAAGTTTTCATCTCAATTATTAGGTCTCCACAGCTTCCTGTAAAGAGAAAAAAATTCTTATTCAGGCCAGAACTTGTCCAGCAGAGTTCAAACTCTTAAAAAAGAAATCTAACCAAGGTCGAGGAATACAAAGTGAGTCTATGAAGGTAGGTTACATATATGTCAGTAGATCTGAAGGTGATGGATGACATCTATAGGTACCTGTCCTCTGGTTACTCTTGGAAGAATAAGTTTATATCACAGTTGTCAAAGATGAAGCCTTAGTTTAAGGAGTTCATGCTAATCAGGCTATGACTGACATTCTCCTTGGGTCTCCTCCAGTCACGTAAGTAGAGAAACTCCACATGAATCTAAGACACCATTTAGGAATCACAAATTAGGAGAAATTTAAACTGATCTATATGGGACTTGCTTGGAGATTTTACTGGCATCTATTCTATAGTAGCTAATTTTATGCTTATCATTTTACA
This sequence comes from Astur gentilis, assembly GCF_929443795.1. Classification (NCBI taxonomy): domain Eukaryota; kingdom Metazoa; phylum Chordata; class Aves; order Accipitriformes; family Accipitridae; genus Astur; species Astur gentilis. Next base: position 12,990,693 of record NC_064900.1, on the reverse strand, counting down.
CTAACAGGTCACCTCTTTGTCACAGGCCTGCCTAGACATGCCACCATGTTTGCAGACATGCAGACACACTGCAGGAGCTCACAAAGATACATGTCTCTCTGGGAGCTATTAGCTCTCTGCTGTGTCATTTCTTAAATTGGCAGATTCTTGCTCCTCTTTCCTCCCCCCACCTCTATTCTGCAAGATTAACCTGCTCTGCAGATTGACATGGGTTGAATGTGGAGTCTGTAGTGCATGGAGCACGGGGAAAGTGTCCTCAGACCTTTCTTATCCTACAAGTATGAGTAGGTATGGCTACTTCAGGGTCCTTCTGAGCTTTTGAAATCCTAAACTGCTTTTTCTAGAGTCACTGATTGAATGTTCCTGTTTGACTGCGTTCCTACAGGTGATAGATGTTGCTTGGAAGCCATGAGTCCAGGCTTATCATGCTGCCCTGATTTAATCCAGTGAACATTTATACTTGCTTATGAGCTGGAATTACTTAACGTTTTGTTTTCAGAGGGGGTTATTTGTAGGGGTTTTTTTCCTTGTTTTAAGTATGTATTTGATCAGCAAAAAACACACACTCTCACTGAATTAAATTATTTCTGATTTTGGATGAACACGCACAAGGAAAGACACACATCTGGAAAATACAGGAAATGCAATTCAAGTGCTCTGAGTAGATGGTTCAAGTTACTTTTCCCAGGTAATTATTCTCCTGCTCCCCTTCTACTCACAGACATTTGCTAACTGCAGCTTCTAACCTCAAGCGCTTTATAAACTTAGAATAGAAACATAAGTCTTTTCAGTCTGTAAATAAGCATGTATACTTTCAGTTTGCCGTGTATGCTAAGAAAGCATCTTTGGTTTCTGTATAAAGAAAGCAAAGGAAAGCAGCTTTTACCTTGTTTGCCTAAAAACAAATTTATGTCTTCTCCTTATTGTATATGCTTCTTGTCCTCTAAATTACATAGAGCTTAAATTGAACAATCTTTCAGCTAAGAGTAAGTTTTCAATCTGTCAACTTTCCACACCATTCTATTGCCTTTGGTCCTCTACATACTTAAGAAATGTAACTAATCCATTACAAATTTCAGTTTGAAGAGCTATGCTACTGCAAAAGAGTTTGTGCTCGTACATACCTTTGGCAATTTCCAGCAAAAGTTGCCATTTTTCAGTAAATGCAAGTCCATTTTTGTACCAGTGAAAATATCTGCATTCAAATTTTGCATCAGCCTCTATTTCCTGAAATACTGTAGACTAGTTGCATGTCATCACCCTACATGGCTCCCAAATCCCAAGCCATGCATGAGGAAGAATCCTGTTTGCCTTAAGCTAGAGCTAAATCTTTCAGTTCTCTGTTAAAAATGTCAAGTAATTAGAGAGTAGTCCCAGAAATCAACCTGTATTTGGAAATAATTCAACAGTTTGTGTGTGGCAGAGGCAAAATCTTGCACCACAGAGCTTTGCTCTGTGCCATGACTGGGACCCAGAGCCCCAGATACATCCCAGACCTCTTTTGTGTGAGTCTCAGTCCAGCCCCCTGCAAAGGATGCTAGTCCTTGTCAAGGATGCCTTTAATTTCTTGTTGCAGCCACAGTTGTTAAGATATGGTGATAATCCGGGTGTGAACTTTTGCATCTACTGGTTTATCTTGCCCTAAACCCCATGGCCACCAAGCACCAAGAGAAAACCAGGTCCTCCATCTCATCTCTGCTTTCCCCACAAATGCATCCCTAAATCTCCTCCTACAGCCTTCCCTTCTCAGAAAGTGGGGATTCCCTTCCCTTCGTAGCAGCCCCAGGGTAGCACCTTCCATCCTCTGCCTCTTCTCCATCTGTTTCTTTGCCATTGGCAGGCAGTTGGCTCAGAAATTAGCCCGGTGTTTGGCATTGTTCCACTTTCCCATCTGGGACCAAGCTTCTGAATTCCCATGCTTCTGCAGGGAAGGATGAGGTTGCAGGAAATCAAGAAGGGATTTTCTTCTCAGTGCCCCAGATAAACAGCATGCAGAGACTACCAGTCTCAGCATCTGCCCTTTGCAGAGGAAGCCAGCCGTAAAGCCAACAAATCCAAACCATCAGTCTTAGCAGTTCCTTCCCCAAGTGCCAGCCATGCTCATGAGCTTCACAAGCAACGGAAAAAAGGCAGGATGAGAACTCACTGCAGTCTCAAATTCTTATTTATTCTGAAGTCCCAGTTTCTCATTTTTGTTGGCCTCCTGGTTTCTAAATTTGAACTCTGTTCAATCACAACAAACAACGCGATCCTAAATAATTCAGTAGCAAAAGGCCCCTGTTGAGAAGAATGAAGTTGCTTGAAAATAAGAACATACCTGCAACTCCTTTCACATCATGCCTTGAAACAATTCTCTCTATTAGCGATAGCTGTACTTCACAAGCTTTTAACATTGTTGTCTGTTTTTTTGTGGCTTACTAAAGTTGCCGCTAGTGTGTTAAAATTCAAAACATGAAACAGTGGTAAATATAACAAAGCAAGATTCTTAGGATGCCATGGGTATGGGTTTTCTCTAAGCAATATTTTTTTTAGGAGCTCACAGAATCCCGACAGTTCAACATCTGCTGGTCCTGCAGCTCCACCAAGGAGTAACCAACCTTATGCCAACACAAACATCACTGCTAAATCAACTACCTGGCTTAATCCACGCCGTGAAGAAACAGCAAAGCTGTGTATCTAAAACTATTCCAGATTTTCCTACTGAGAGCAAGAAATAATTAATACATTTTAGGTATATACGCATAAGCAAATGCATACACACACCCCAAAACGTTCATAAGCAGGTCAATTTTTAGCTCGCAACTTCCTAAGAAGTTTTGGGAAACTCGAGAAGAGCGTAATGGTGTTTATTTTAGCATTCAAAAATGCCAGAACACACCTAGTCTTCATTCCTAACATTTGGCAAATACCTTTGCAGATCCAGCTTGGATCTGTGTGTTGGAAGCTTTGTCTTGAAATTTTTAAAAATCTTTCCCTTAGTTCTTGCTATTTTAACACTGGGCCACAATTGTGTATAAATGAAAGCATGTTCAAAAAAACAAACCTAAAATAAGTTATTCGCTTGAGAATTCTGAAAATAAATGCAGAAGGGCCATAATAAAAAGAAAAGTTTTATATCAAATTTTGATATTGAAATTTTACTACCTTCCTCAAAATCAAATTTTATTGAACGTCTGTAAAAATAGCTGTGTTAAAAACTGACTATGCTAGCCAGGACATTGCTGAATGAAGTGTTGTATTTCTGGAGACTCAATTTGATCCAATTCATGGTCACACCGAGGCCAATGCTTAAATCCCCACTCACTTCACAGGGACTAGATCTTGGCACACAGACTTTGTTACAATGCCCGTGTAGAACCCTTAATGTTTTTACACAAATATGTTTCCAGAAGTCACATTTAGCAGTCACTAGCAAGTGATATAAGTTGTGTAAATGCAACTAACTAGCCTTAGTTTATTGTATGATTTTAAGACTGATTTTTTTTCCTTTTTTTTTTTTTTTTTTACCTTTTCAGTGAAGGTAAGATGTCAGGTTGATTTTGTCTGTTTTTAAACCCTGCTCTCTGTGCATTTGCATTTTTGGGTTTTTTTTTTTATTAACATCTGGAAATGAGCTGCAAGAGGCTGTTTTCCCCACATGAAGCAGCAAAAGTTTCTTTCTCGGCCAAAGAATCCCCTGTCACTGCTGATGGCACTTCGGATGCTGTTGCTTAACCTGTGAATCTCCACAGGCAAGGACTAACTAATGCCATCCTGGGAGAGCCGCATACATCACGCAATAGCTCCTTATTCCCACTGTGACTTGCAATCAGCTGTATCCCCATCCAATCAGGTAAACTTGCCTGTAAACAACAAATTCACCCTGGACATTTCCTATACCAGCCTTTCATTAGCTGTCACAGCCTTCCTTTAATTTCATCTGCTTGATGCACCAGTAGTGTCCATTTAAAATGTCACTTTCTATTCACTGGCATGCCGCCAAGGATAACTATTGCTTTCTGCCTACAGTGCAGATAATATTAAAGGTGCACTCTCTCATGACTCTTATGAAAGCAATCACTGTTGGAACCACCAGTATTTCAGAGCTGCCAACAAACCATAATGGAAGGCACACTGAGAGAGGGAATACATAAAAACAAAAGGGCAGCCACTGCCAGCAATTAAAACACCCTGGGCTGGGCATGGCTGGGAGGTCAAACCAAAGGCTGGCTGCAACTGTGGTGTGACCAGACCTGAGAATTGCCACCGAGCAACCCGTAGCGCTGCTTGTTCTCAGGCAGGGAGGGTTCTGCTATGGTATGTCTTCTGAATGGATACCACTGGGTTTGCATCGCTCATTTTAAGAATAGAAGCTAATTGCCCTTTCCGTGGCAGACCTACTAATCTAATTACCATTTTATAAGACATCCGAGTGACAGTCACTGGTGCAATATTAAGACGTCCTGAATGTATTCCTTCCCATACGCAGTTAAGAAAGAACAACAGAAACAAAAAGTGCCAACAAGATCATTTAGTTTGCATCTCTGCTTATTGACATTTCCATAGCAACTTCATTAGGAAAGTCATTCTTTTTTAATGCTTTGGCTTACGTTTTGTTCAGGACCGATCAAAGGCCTGGTACTAATTCTTGCTTTGTCCTCTTTCCAGTGGTGATCATTTTCAGGAAAGTTTTTTGGTACAAATCAAAGAAGTCACTCAGAAACAGAATGACAAAGCCTAGGGACCTACATTTTTCACTCCTAAAAGAGTAAGGAATATATTTGGTCTACCTCGAGGAAGTATTATTCAGACCATGATTCATGAAGGCATTTAAGCACATGCTTCACTCCATTCAAGGCAGTGCTTTAACTTACTTGACTTTCACTTGAATAGGCATCAATGAGAGCCAAAATATGTTCTTGAATCAGGGCCTTAAAATATCTGTCAATCATTACTTACTATACAGGTCTATGAAGTACTAATGCACCAAAGCCAATACAATAAAAGAAACCAATAATGTACAAACTGTTACAGGCAACTAAAGTAATTCAAAACATATGGGTTTCTTCATGATCACAAACTAACTCTTAGTTTTTGTATAGTATATATACATTAAGATCTTTCCTCTCTCTTGTTATTCAAGTATTTTGTTAATCATCCCACCTTAGTAACTGAAAATGTGTAAAATCCATAGGTCTTTTTAAGCCTCTTGGGTTAAAGTCAGCATTTGATCTTGGAAAGGAAACCTAAATCATCTTCTCTGGAAAGTCTGCTCTGCATATTTACAAAATATAAAATTGTATTTCATCATTGTTCTGAAGAGCTAAAGAGATATAATGGAATCATTAAAAACTTCCTATAAAGAAGAAATCATAACGACAGACCTGCAGGGAATTAAACAGCAACACAACTAATACAATTTCTCTCTTCGAATTTCTCCTACAACCTAAGATAAGAAGATCCAAATTCTTTCCCCAAATGATTTAGCTGGGAACAGACTCAAATTAACAGATGGCAAAAGCCAGTCTCATTACAGGATGAAACAGATGAAAGCAAAAGTCCACTATCTGAAGAAGGATAAGGAGAAAACATGGATCTAGCTGTTGAAGCTATTGAAACGTCCCTTCCAACCAGCTACAGCATGCAGCCATGTGACATATGCATATATATTTTTGTATGTATATAAACTAACAAACATCTGCCTTTATAGCAAAGTCCTATAGTTTTAAGTCTGTCTGCTGCATTTGAATGTAGGTTCTCAAACAAGCTAAAAAGAAAAAGGAAATTTAAGACAGTTACTGATCTAACATAGCATGAGAAAAAGAGGCAGGAGATTGTATTCTTAGAATCGTTGTTGCTTTTGAGATATGCAAGCAAGGAAAACAATGTATTCACGTAACTGCTGCAAATGTGGGGGTTTGTGCCGTCATTTTTTCCATACCTTGTGCTTTCTGAAGTGCAACAGTTAAGCAAGACAAGGCCTTAATTTAAAGTAATACAAAACTGTGAACTGAAGACTTCTGAAGAGTTGCAGTGAGCTTCCTCCTGAATTAGAGATTGGGTCAAATCAAAGAATCCAGATCCAAAGCCAAACCACCTATTTCTTCACACTAAATAAAATCTCTGTAATTATACCCAAAGGTTTAATTCCTCTTTCCAGTAGGTGCCATCCTAGGAGCAAATCTTAGGAAAAGGAGAGTGATTTCTCCCTCTCCTAAGATGTACAGCAAATTTTACTTTATACTGAATGTTTGAACATAGCACTAATGTAAGACATAAAAGTGCACCGCTGAACTCTCTCAAAGAGCACATGCTAACACCTGAGGATTTCTTGGAGGACAGCGTAACAACTGACACATAGAAAACTCAGAAAAACTATCCCAACAGCATTCCCCACCTCTTTCACTTCCTCTGAAATGTTATGGTTAAAAGATTGCTTTAATATCTCTGCTTTGATTTATTTACCCTCTCTCATCCCTTATAACTACCTTCTTATGATTCATTCTGGCTTCACAACATGTCATCAGTCATATCAACTCACAGCACAGCTGTACTTCAAGCAGAGATTTACACAGAGGGCACCAAATTTCACAGTACCAGAATGCAGGATGTGTCCTACACGCACATTCCACTGAGGCTGCAAGGTCATCTGGTGCAGGGGGTTTTTTCTCCACCAAAGGGAAAAGAGAAGAAAAGAAAAAAAAAAAAAGAAGAAGGAAAAAAAGAATAAAAAGAGGGGGAAAAAAAGAAGGAAAAAAAAGAAGGAAAAAAAAAAAAAAAGAGAAAGGTTCAGGCTGCCCTGGGAAAAGGCTACTTTTTTTCTCCATTGTGACAGACTCTGACATTTATGCGATGTAAGTATAAACTGCATGGCATTATACTATGACACAGTATAGCATGCTGCAAGAATTTATGTCCTCTTCTGACATAATCTATGTCCTCGGTTTTAAGCTAGGAAAAATACACACTGATAATCCTTGTTAGAATGTGTTGCCTCTAGAGAAGGTGTTTTCATGCCTTTTATCACTTTTATCACTACCTAATTATGACAGTTGCTATTCAAAGAGCAACTTATATTTGGAAAAATCATTGCAGCAGTATCTCAGATACCATGTTTTGGTAATTATGAATGAATGCTGATTCTTCTGTAGAAATCATTATCCTAGAAGAGCAAGGGGGAAAAAACAGATGAATGAACAAACAGAAATTGAAAACAATGAATTTTGCCTCAAAGGATGTGTAGGGAAAATGCCTCCCAGAGGAAGGTTGTAAGTTGAGTTAAAAATGGAACTAGAACAGAGTAAAAACTGGGCTAAACATGAATTTACCTGTAGATTTCCTGTGACCTTACGTATAACCTTATTTTCCCCATACCTTATTCCATAGGAAAGAAGCATTTCTTTTCTCACACCTGAAGCTCATTTTGCCTCTCGAAAATTGTGAGGAAGCACTGAGATGCAGGAGGAGCCATCTCATAGCTGGCATAGCACGACTAGTCCCTGCAGAGAGCCTGCAATAATCTATGCAGTGCTACCTGTACGAGAACTTAGGCTCAGGTTCACTGCACTGTGAGGCTCAAGCAAGTCTTCTCTCCAGCATCCGCACTGTTCACTTTTGAGTTCCTGCGTCTGATTTTTCCCCAAGCCAGCAGGTTGTGAAAGCAAGTCTCTCAGTCTGACTTTAGCCTCGAGCAAAAGTACAAGCCAAAATGTCAACAGCATAACAAAAAAAGATTTCCAAGAATAGCATTTTATGCAATTTTTAGAACATTCTGTTGCAAAATGGAAAAGCGAACAAAAATTTAAAATGTGTCTAGAGTAGATATATATTTGGCTTTTATGAAATTATAATTTCTTCTAGAATTTTTTAAGTCTTAGTAAAGCTATACATTATAAAAACAATAACCAAAACCAAAGTAGAACAAAAAAAAAAATTTGTTACAGAACTATCAAAACTGCAATCTTCAAGCTTACTCTTTTTAGCTGTTCTCTTGCAAAACTTTTCTACAAAATGTTTTGCTTTCCACAGGATTTCATTTTCTAGTAGAAGGCACTTCAAAGAAAAATTTCCAAGCACTGCTAATGACAATTTATAGATTCAACAAACAATATTTGTCTTGCACTTCAAGACTCTATGTCATCAAGAGCTACCGTGACACAGATGAGCAATAAAATAAACAGAGTTACTTCAGAATTGATCCCGGTTTTATAAAGATTTATCTATTGTTAGTAATTTTTCAACAAATCCATCTTTCACAGAGAAGTTTAAAACGTTATGACTTCTAAGCGGTGCCAGACGCTTTGAAAAATACATTTTGTGATCCTGTAAATTTAAAGGCTAATAAAATACGTATTCTGGAAGTGGGAGAGCAGGCAGAGAGCCTCTGCCCTCTTTATTACCATGGATTACTGCAAAAGGAGGCATTGGGACGGGTGATACCAGCACTGGAGCCCTCCGATATCCAGGCAGATCTGAGCCCTTCTGCTGGAGGACATCACATGGATACTCTCACGGAAACGGGAAAGAGGGAAAGACAGGACAGACAGACAATGCCAGCGCTGGGTCATGATCCCTGGGTGACAACCTGCGGGGACACGGTGATATTTTCCCGTGAGGCGTGGTGCGGTATCGCAAGATGGTGCCCTGCTGATGAGGGTGCTAGTGAAGAGGTGGTTTAGAGAAGAGCCATGAGAATGATTAATGGACTGGAAAATAAGCACAGACCCAAGTAGCTTCATCTATTCCGAAATTATTAAGGAGTGCTTACCAAAGGCTACATATACATACGTGAGGATGAGCAATTTGATTGTAGAGGGGATTTACAGTCTGTAACACAAAAAGTATAAGGAAAATAATTAATGAAGCCTAATACAAGAAAAAAGTATAGGATAGGAAAAATAAGATGCAACCATTTTATTTTTTTTTACGGTGAGGACAATCAGCAACTGGAACAAATTGTCAAGAACTATAATTGGACTTTTTTCTTTGCTAGAAATTTTAGCATTTGAAATCGATTTATTTCTTAATTTGAAAATATTCTAATTCAAAGAAGATTCATTTCACTTAAGTCATAAGATTTCTGATATGTGAAACAACCAAACAAAAATACATGACGGCTCTCTCTTAATTAGCTGTATTAGGATTTTATTCTTTTGAATATTGAAGCTGAAGTCAGGCCTTCATTGTTTGGAGAACCAAGGCCCTGGCACCCATGTTTTCCCCAAGAGCACATTGTACCAAAGATAGAAAGCCAAACCCAATAATGTTGGCAAGAAGAGCTGATTATTTATTTTGATTATATGCATATCTATTTTTCTGGCTCCTGCTCATATGTTCTCCATAATCAGGATTGGAAGGCGATGGAGTCCATAGAAGAGTGATGGGGTGATCCTTTATGTCATCCTGAGTGACAAGAATTTCTGTTATCCAGGCCGGACCTTTTGATCTGACCGTAGTTCTGTGTAAACCTCTGGGCTTCCTTCACACAGACAAAATCAGAAAAAAAAAAATAAACCCCAGATCCATCTCTATTTTGTTTCCAGTGAATTCCATCTGTTTAAAGTGGAGACGACTTTTTTTTCCCAGAAAATAATAAATACTCTGCTTGGAATTTATTTACTTTTAGGTCACACTGGCACAGAGATTACGGCCTTCAAAATGAAATTACCGTTTGAAACACTGCAAAAATTTAAGGGTTCTTTACCTTAACCTTATGCCTACCTTGAAGTGAAGAAGTGTGTTTGTAAAGATACATTCTTAATAAAAAGCCGAGTTAAGTAGTGGAAAGGCACCAAAGTTACCCAAATACCCTCTTTTTTGATGTCTGTGCCTCTCAGACTCATCAAGCTGTTTCCTTCTGTATTTTCTGGCACACCAAGCCAGAAATTAAATTGCCTTTCTTCCATTTGGAAAACAAAATCCACCAAGTTTCTATTTTAATGGAAACCTTGTCCTTACTCTCCCCAAACTTCAATGAAAAGCCCTTTGACACCCGATACGCCGGTGCGTTAAACATAACAGGGCAGGCGAGCCGCGGACGGCCCAGTGTCAGGCCCTTAATACACCGTCGCGTCCCAAAGAGGAACCCGATTCTCTTTGTCCGTGGGTGCCACGGAGAGCTGATGTCATGAAACGGCTATGAGGAAGAATAATACCATCAGAACTGTTTATTTAATTAGTAACAAGGGTAAAATCCTCCTAATGCAGCTTGGCCAAGGGTCAGTTTGAGGGGTCTTTATCAGAGTATGGGTAGCCTTCAGTGGCTGAGGCTTAATAATAATCTCTAGACTTCAATTTCCTACTAATAAAGGGTAATATAGTGTAGGGTAAGCCCTCTTATTTGTTCAGATCTTTTTAACCACTGAGGAGCTAATATGCAACAACTGAACAAACAACAGCCACACAGGTTTCATTTTTAGAAGCACAGATGACCTCTGATGAAAGAAATGATCAGTCAAGGTCTGAGGCAAGGGTGGAAAGTTGGTTAGCAAATGCCTATTTTTTCTCCATGAACGAAAAGAAAAGTAAGCTACTCTTAAATAATCATATATGGTATCAAGTAAAAGTGTCTGAAAATGACTGCGGAATTGTTATACTACAAAAATGATACGCCTTTCAGTGAATTTCTGTTGGTAGGTTCTGATGAACCTTGCAAGCTTATTTTACTAAATGGAGTCTGTAGAGAGATCTATAGATATTAAAGTTGTGTATGTCACGGAGTTGCTAAAGTCTGAACATTGTCTCTGTACAATTTTAACAATACCTAAACTCACTTTGTTGTTTTCTCCCACACACTCATACCCAAATATCTGCTAAAGTTCAGCCCTCCTCAAGAAACCCCTGCCCATGCAAAAGTGCAGCTGAAACACAAAAAATTTTCCTCACAGTGGAAGAACGTTACTTTGCACTTTTTTAAAAATATTGAAGTCTGAATAATGCTGTAGCTTCCAGATGTCAGGGCCAATTTCAGCACCGATGCAAGACAGCAAAGACACGTACGGCATACCCATTTGCTGTAGGAGGAAATCCAATCTCTTTAATCCGGGATTTTCAAGAACGTGTTCTAAGAATTTTTCTTCTTAGAACTGCTGGGGTTTTGTTTTCGATAGACCCACAGGTTTTTGAGTTTGGTTTGCAATTCTTTGCTTACTCACCGTACTCTGGATGCCACCCACCCCATCTCTCCTAATTTGCCATCTTCTAATTTGCCTGGATGGTTGCTCTGACAGCAGCTCCTTCAGGAATGACCCTGGCTTCCCATGTCAGAATTTTCATCCAGTGAGTCTTTTTCCCTGGGGTGGGTAATCAATAGAGTCAGATTTATGTCCCTCTAAATATATTAGTTATGAAATGAAACCTAGAGAGGGTGCCATGTTATCTTGTAGCATGTTATTAGGAAAGAGGTTTGATAAAAATGATACTTGTATGTTTTGCTTCTCAGACTAGAATAAATTTGAAGACAAAGTTGGTAAAATGAAACATTGAAAATACTTGCAAATATACTGTATACTGTAGTATTTTACCCTATGCCAGATTCCTGCTACCTATGTATTGAAAGAATGAGAAGCAAATTAAAGAATATGGTCTCCAGTGAATAGGAAATGTAAATCCTATTAATGCTTATAGGAATTACACCTACATGTTGAAAGGGCAGTGTAGAAGACCTTTAAATTGATTACCTGACAAATGACTATAAAATGAGAATAACTTGTTTAAAGCACTATGTGACTCTATTTCAAACCCTAAAGTTCATGGATTTTACAGTTATGGAAGCAGTTTGTAAAGCTTGTAAAACAATATGTACAATATACAGCAATTGGAAACAGCACAAAAGTTTAGTATTTACCAAAATAATAATAACTAAAAGCCTTAGCTAATTCAACATCAATAAAATAGGTGGCAATACGGTTGTAATTATCAGGCAGGGACACTATATAGGATAGAGAAGGAAGTTCTGGTGGTAGTAAAGTTACTTACAAGCAGCTACTTAAAACGCCAAAGAAATTAAAAGGCAGCAAGGATATATAGCACCCCTGGAAAACCTGCATTGGGCCATTTTGAAAGGTCCAATATTGGTGTAATCTACACTTGGATCTTTCTTTCTGTGCAAACAGAAAAAAACTGTAGCATGTGAGAGAGAAAGAAGGGCATGAAGGGGGGGAAATATTATCAGATCTCTTATTTAACAGAAACATCATCTTCAGGAATCTGACGAAACTCAGTGGCTCTGAAAACCACATACGTAATTTTACCCACAAACATCCTCTAATGGTGCAGAATTCTCAAAATTTTATTCTTGTTCCCATCTTGCAGCAACAAAAGAAAGATTACTTAGGATATTGCTGGGAGCAAATGCCTTGCCAATCCCCTCCAGAAACGTTTGTTAAATAGTGATTCCAATGAATTCCAACATAGTGAAGATTTAAATTATTTCAGAGATTATTGACAAGGTGCTTGAGGGTACATACCCTCTTCAATCCTTTTGATAGTGCAGACTGTCACAACAGTTTGCTTTCTGTTCATGCATTTCATAGAAGTTTCTGGTATCAGCTTCACCCCTTCTCTTGTCCCAACTTTGCTCTTTCATGTCTGCAGTTCCTACATGACATGGATTTACAGTCTCCATTCTGACTCTGGTTTCCAAAAAGACATTATCAACATTTTGCCCTCTCAAGTTCAGATTGACATAATTGCTGGTAAGTGACTGACCTGCAGCTGAATTCCCACCCTCCAGCCCCACTGCTGATGACAAGCGGGAAGCTTTCCCATTTGTCGTCACGGACAGATCCTACAGCCAGCAACGATGGACTAAAACTGTAACATCACCTCCCATCCTTGCATAGCTCCTAAGTCCTTTCTGCTTCATTTTTCACTGTTATTGGCGTGGCACAGGCACTAACTTGCTATACTGGAAGAGGCTGCATAGCAAATTAATAATGAACTAGCTAAAGTAATTAGCTAAGAACTGATTGTGCCCTATGTCCTCAAATGCTATAATCTGACTTCAAAACCAGGCACAGTCAAACAACATCAAATCATAGTACTACTGGGGGGTGAGGAGAGGGGGGGGGGGAAGAAAAAGAAAAAAGCTAACCCAAAAAAACTCAGGCATTCTTTTCTCAATCTTGTTTTTCCTTAACAAAATAATAGACAAATTTATTCCTTGACAAAAAAAGCAAGTCCTATGATCACATATAAAATGGGGGAATTATGTATTTACTTGCAGCACGATAGAGGGTGTTTCTTATGTGTAACGCTTGTACATAAAAATGTCATGTGAACGTTGAGTTGTGCGGGTCAAATTGATGGCCAGGTTAAAGGTCCTATGTAATTTGGACTGCAGATCTCTGCTTTTCAAATTGTTGACTTTCTGTGATACAAAACGAAATAAACATGAAGCCTTTATCCTGTATTGCTTGCACAATCAGATCATTAGATAATTAAAACAACAAAAGACACACAGAGATATTGGCTATAGTTGTAAATCAATTACTCTAAAAGCAATTACTTTGGACCTAAATTAGCCAGAGTTATATGGAAGATATATAATATTTAATTTGCTATATGGCTCTGGCACAAATCCAGTCAACAGCAGCACCAAACAAGAGTCACCACTTCTCAGTCAAGGTAAAGGGCAACAACACAATCTCTCTATTGGCGACTCCAGGTCTTAAAGCAAAGATGTAATTAGTACTGCAAGAAGTTATGGCATGGAAAAAAAATTCAGTTACTTTGAATGAAAAGAGCTTACTATGAGGCAGAATGAGACTAGCCTGGGGAAGTCATCTTCTCATTTCTTCTAGATTGCACATGGATTCTATCACCAGATACGTAAAATGAATTAAACCTTTACTCAAAAAATGTGTGAAGTATTACAAATACAGCTGGATACTGAAAACAAGCATATGCTGCAGCATTAAGTAGATTTAAAGGGATCTAGTTACTGCAGAATCATCAGGCCCTGGATGTTATTGCCACAGCACGCTGTTTGTCTAGCACCTCTCCCTATCTTTTTAATTGGTTGTTCTTACAGCAGATCCTAGGCTAGGACAAAACACCTTCCTCCTGAGATATTTTCAAAGGGTTATGAGGAACATCTTTGCACCAGCCTTGAACATTTGGAGTTGCATCGACACTGCACAGTTCCACCTCTGACGATGTTTTCATACACGCTGACTTCTTGCTTTTGGCCCCACGAGGAAGCCAACATTTGAACCTGTATGGGCTCCTTCTGTTAGAGGAAGAGGAACTAGAAAGATAATCAAGTAAACCTATTCATGAATCTCATCTGATGTTTTTGTCATGCGTGCCCACGCGTTACATTTCTCCCTTCAGGAGGGAAAAGGCCAGATTGTGCCTTTCCTTGAGGAGCCGCCGAGCACAGAGTGGGGAGAAGTAGTGCCGTGGCAGAGGGGATGGCAAGAACAAAAGTCTCTGCGGGGCGGCTGGGAGCCGGCAGCACCGTTGGGAGGAGTCAAGCTGAATCCCTAGGAACCAGTGTGGACCACGCCGAGTTTGCTGTGACTGAATGGGCTGAAAACTGGAATCACAAACCTTCCTGGAAGAGGTAAAGTAATCAAGGGAAGATTTGTTTAACATCTCTCCTCTTTCTTTCTGACTTTCTTCCTGCTTGGTTTTACCTAGTCATTTTGCATTGTCACCACTACAAAAAGGCAACGGTTCTTGCCTTTTTGAACCAAGAGAGAGGACCCCTGGGCAGGTCGACCTCAGGCTGCTGGCCAAGCTGCATCTCTGCACAGACTGTCCCGCACGCCCAAGGCCTTATCTGGCTACAAATGAGCAACCGAAGGAAATTCCTCTGAACTGGAAATCACAAGTGTTTCTTCTATTATGAAAAGCTCCATCTTCTTGCTCATGGCAAAACTCACTGCAACACTTCTTGTTTCCTTTTTTTCCCAGTTTGACCGTTTGCTACCTTTCTCCTGCCATTCTGTGATCTGTCGCCTTGACTCCAAACCCCTCAAGTCCCTACCCTAGTCAGGGCAAAGGCTCTGGAGCAGCATGGGTTAGTGTTGCTTGGGGCTCAATATATGGTCGGCTACTTTGGGCAGTAGTTTCTGTTGTTAAGGAGGATCCTTACACAAGGTGCTCTCTGCAATTTGCAAAGGACAGATTTGCATTTTCACCTGTTTTCAAAAAGCCATCTTAGTCAGCAGCTACGTAAATCATGTCTTTTTTCTCTCAGCCACTCACCCAGGTTCGTTAAGGTGTGCTCTGACACGCAGCTGGTTACACAGCCCAAGAGCACCAGGGAAAATCTTCCCCACCGCCTCCAAAGTCACTTTGTGTGGGCAGAACTGCACAATGACTGGTCTTATTTCTCAAAAAACCATCAGGACAGTCCCCTTAAAAACGGTTACGGCTCTACTAGCTGTGCCGTTTGGTTGATGTATGCTACTACTGCTTCAGGAAGAGAAGTCTCCGTGTAAGTGACCACTGACAGCACAACCCTGAGGTAGAGTTGACCATTATCAGAGCAGGCAAAATACACATACGTTAGCTGTATGACATCTAGAATCTCTCAAGTATCCCAAAGCATTTCAAAAAGCTACATCATGCATTTAAAAGAAATTAATTTTTGTGTCAGGCCAATACAACTCTAAAGTCACAGTTAAGCCTTTTTTTGGAGGAAAGCCCAGTGACAGGGAAGGTGAAGTTTCATTTTAATTTTCCCTTAGAGTGAGAAGGGGGGGAAAGGATGAGAGTTGGGGTTTTTGGTCAGAGGGAGAGAAGGTAGTATAACACTGCAAAAGGAGAAGGGTAATAGTTATAGGTAATCAAAAAGAAAATTGCTCAAAGTACCATAAGTAGTTCTAAGAAAACCTCAAATCCCACATAAGAACTTAAAATAAGACAAAATTGGAGATTGAAAAGGCACACTGAACTTGTTCTAAATATCTTAGGCTGTTCTGCTAAATCAATTCTCTTTCATCGTACATTTAATCTGCCCCTCTGTAAACAAACATTTGGCCAAATAAAATCCCAGAACAAGGTAGGGATGCCGGGAGGTTCAGTTTGGGAGTAGGTCTCTCCAAACTAGTCATTTCAAGAAAGACTTTAGAGAACTAGCCCCTTTTAACATACTAAATAAAATAACCTATTAAAGCAGTAGGACAGAAGCTTTTGTCATGCCTGCGCCTCGGCCCCCACCGCCGCCTCAGCCCCACGGCTGCCTGACGGGGGGAGGCACGGCATAAAGCCCCCATCCCTGATCCTGTGCAACTGCTGGAAAAATAAATTACAGAGCTAGGAATGTGAGAGAAAGAGCAATTAAAATTTTTCCCCTTTTTTAATCAAGGACTGTTTTGCCTTGGGGGCTTGGAGTGATAGGAAATCAGGCTTTTCAAGCTTTTGCAGAGTAGGCTTTGGAAAATATCTGTAATAGACACCCCGTCCTTTACAGACTGTGCTCTGCCCTTTTTTCTTTCCCTTATGGCACACGTGTAGGGAGATTTGTTAGACCTTAAACTTGTCACAAATGTAGTTGCTAACAATTTGCCCCCATGTTCAGATGCTCTTGCGATTGCTTTCTCCAGTAATTACTCAGTGGGTACGCCCCAGCAAGCTCCATAAGTTACAGCTAATCACTCTTAAGTGCTGGAAGCAGGACTGTATTTGTGCAAAGAAACAGCAATCAAATATGGTAAGCAGATGGCTGTTTCTTGTCCTGTTACCACACTGAGCACAACAGATTAAGCCATGATGGATTTATCAGCACTGATGGATGCATTAACACTATATGCTTTTATAGAATAAATAGCTTTTGACATGTCATTATAACTTCCGATGCCCCAGTTTTTTAAAAGCTGGTTCTTTTGAAATGAAAATGCAGATGTTTCCAAGAAAGCCTGTAGGTTTTCCTATGTTCTCCTTGAAAGTTGCAGTTCAGCACTTTATATTATGAAAGACACAATTAAAGTCCCAGAAATAGTTGAAGAAAGCCATAGCATTTCTTTCAACCATAAATTGAATATACCCTGCTCTAGAAGCTTGGTGACAATCAATTCTTGTAATTGATAAATGCCAGTATTTTAAAACTGATGAAAGACTTAGCTCATTTGCCATATCTCAAGAATCACATATAACATTATGTAAACAGCAGTAAAACAAGCATAAATATCCAAACCCTTTTTCCTTCTGATTTATAGGCTGATCTGTAGGCTAGGGGAATGCACTGAATGTTTAACTGATGTTTCTCAATCCTAGCAGAAAGCTTACCCTCAGCTTTTTTCAAAAGTCCTCATCTTGTGAGATGAAGAAGGGAAAAAAAACATAAGCAATTTTCTAGGAATGTGGGTGTCAGCTGCCCAGGCTGCTGTCAGTAAATGAGCAGCTGAAATGTATAAAGGGTGCATTCGTGCACTGACACAGCAGACACTTCAAACCAGGCTCTGAACAGCTATTGTGCACAGTCATCATACAAAGGGTGATCAATAGGTATTCATCTCTAGTCCCACTGCCTCTAGAAGAGCAGAATGCTAGCTGCTTAAATCGCAATAAAACTGTTAACAAAACCATGTGCTTTCTGGGGACAACAGGCATTTTTTGGTGTTTCTATTCAGTAGCCCGCAGTAGTAGAAAACACATTTAAAAGCCTATTCAGTGTCATCAATCAAAACCAGCTGCATGCGTGTGTGCGCACTGCTGCACCTTTTCCGTTCCTCCCTTCATATACTTAAGTTCCTGTACAGGTCATCAGTTTGGCGTTTGTTAATTGCTCGTCTGCAGTCTAGGTTTTAATCACCTGATCCATCTGAAGCGCTTCTTTCCCTGCCTATATTCATCTTGTCACTTAGTGACATTTTTTGTAATGAAAGCAGTAGATCTATTGATAGCATCCCTCAACAGAGTGGAAGGCATCCTGCATTAGCTTTGTCTTCTAAACCAGCCTGTTCTATTACAATTGACCTTCTCTTCTTGATTACCACACAAATCATAGTCCTCTCCCCACTCCTCCCCCTGCTTCCCTCCCCCCCATCTATTAGAGTATTTCTTCTGTAGCCATTCAATTGCCTGACTGCAGCTGGTAATTGGATTCATGTTTGGAGCACAGCTTTCTATGTACAAGCCTGGAACAATTCAAATAGGACCCTGGCCTAGGGCTGAGGCCATATGTTAAATTCAGATTTGCGTCTGCAAAATCTGGAGTACCCTGACGGGAGTATAATCCACTTAAGGGCACAAAATCCTGTCCTATTCGCAACCTGCACTTATTTTCTTCTCTGAAATAAAATTCCATTTCACTACTCTTTTAAGACGTTAAGGGCGAGGCAATTTCATTAGGGGGACTTGGTGAAATGTAAAGACGATGATGCTTTGGCAACTGTCTTGCCTCGCTCTAGGTTTCAGGAAACAATGCAGGCAGTTTTCAATTATGGCGATACAAAAATTAGACAACATAAAAAATAAAAACACAACCTAACTGCATGCTCTGTGTATACAGCACACGATTTCACATGATGTCTCCAGACCCTGAAACTTACCACTGGGACCAAGCTCAGATAAAGTTGTTACACTGAAAAGCAAAAGAGCGGTTAGCAGCATCAGCTCCACACATAACATTATTTCAGCATCAATTTATTCACCTAAAGTTAAATAATACAGAAGAGAAAAGCAGTCGGATTCATCTTGCTCCAGCTATGAGGGTTTGCAATTCCTCCCTTTGTGTTTCTCAGGCCCTCACACAACTAGCCCTAAATTTGGTACTGACCTGCAGCCCCTGTTCAGTCCGAGCAGTAACAGAGGTGAGCAGTGTCTCTCAGTCTGGGCACTCTGCTCAGCTCGGATCCATGAGTCTAACTGTCCATACCCCATCACAATGTTTAACAGCAGTCCCCAGAGACAAGCTTCCACCCTCCTTCCTGATAATGCCACCTGAACCCCTTTTCGCCTGAGCTGCTTCCAGCCTAGCCACAGAAATAACATCAGTTTGTTACTGTCCTAATGCCGTAGCACACACCAGTGTCCTGTTATGAGCATCTCCCAGTATCCCTAGGGATAGTATGGTGGCCCTTTGCTCACACACATAAGTCAACCAGCTCCAAAAATGAATACAGGCTTCATACCTACCATGTCCTCTGGCTCTTCTGAAGCTTTCTGCAACGTCAGTTATCTCCCAGCCCAGATGCTACAACTAATCCTGGACCTCGCTTAGCGTTAGCCAAGTAGTCTTTACTGCCTGAAGAAGTTAAATACAACACAAGTATCCCTACTGATGCTGACTCTTAGCATGGGGTCCTCTCTCTCCAGCCGCCAAGAAGAAGCAGTGAGCTCGAACCAGAGCACCCCAAATATTCCTCATCCCCAGGACACAATGACCTCTGAGCTGTGAAAGCACCTGAGTGCCCCAAGAAGAGATGAGAAATCAGGCCTGGGTATTATTACATACTCTCCATTTCACCATTTTCTTCAGAAATGAGTTCATTACCTGAGGTGCTTGGTGTATCCCAGCTTGAGCCCAGACTTCCACCTTTACACCAGCTCTCCAAGCCCCGACCAAATAATGGAGACCTGCCAGGGGAGCAGGTTAGTCCAAAAGCTCCTGTGCTACCTCCCAAGTGCATGGTTGTACAGGTGGCCACCCAGAGCTGCCTTCCATGCCTTAACTGTCTTCACGGTTTGTCAACAGGTGAAACAACCGACCCAAAGCAATTAATTTCTGCCTCTGTGTCTTGCAGAAGATCAGAAAACAAAGATGTCATTTTAAGAAAATATTTCAAAGTTTTGACATTTGACTAAGGGATCATTTCACACCAATGCAGCAGCTTTTGAGTTTCTGGTGATAAAGCACCCGCCTGCGATGTGGAAAATCTGGGTTATGCTTCCAGCTGTGCTTGATTCAAAGCAACCCGGGAACACAAGGGCCTCTGACATACCTGGGAAATGTGCTCTCACTGCCCTGCCAAACAGCCAGCTTCTCTGCTCCATTTTTCATAGGCAACTCTTCTCCCCTGGCAGGTTTCTGTATATAGTACCATATATACTATGCGCACGCTATGCAGTTCCTAGTTTGTTGCATGAAGTTCAAAGCAGCACCTTGAAACTTCTCTCCCCCACAACACATTTACTCTCCCTTGTTCCCATTTCACTGCATGGTCATTTCAAGACCTAAATTTTCTTGCTGAAAATATCACCCGAAGTAACACATTCCTGCAATATTCATTTTGAAAACTTGACATTTTCAAGTGTTCTGTCTCCAGAGGAGAGTAGTTCTGGAGCAGCACTCCAACTCACTAACCAGCCAAAATTAGCCGAAGTACTACCAGAATTAGAGAACAACTAGAAATTGGTTAATATTTATGTCTCCTCCCCTCCACAGCTTCTGCACTGAGTTGTTCACCTCCCCCTCTTTCATCACTAAAGGTCTGAGCTCTAGGTTGATAATATTCACCTGAGCCCTTTGGCCCATTCTGGCAAGTTATTTATTTGCAGCAATAAAGATAAATTAAGCTATCTAGTAAGCTTACAAATTCAACTTATCAACCACCTTTAGGGCTCCTGGAAACCCCTACTTAAAAAAATTTGCTATAATCTCCACTTTCAGTGTTCCCAGCATGAGAAGGAGCTCATAAAGTAGCTGTTGACTCCATCCATGGTGTCACAGTTTCCCACAATGCAGCTCTTCAAAACACAAGAGCTACCTTGTTCATTTTTGAACTGCCAATTTCTAACTTTTTTCCTTCTTTACCTTGAGAGTGTGCTCTGGGAATTAGTAGCTAAAATCTGTCCCTAGGGTTTAAATGCTGGTGATGGCCTGATTTCCTCATCTCTGCAAACAGGATACAGCAGTAAGCAGAATTTATCTTTTCACCTACATCTATCCTACAAATAAAATGGGGATTCTTCTACACTACCTGATTGAAAATGTACTGGAACCAACGGAATCTGTCTATTGCTGACACCATCAACATTTTTTGTAGTAGATCTTGTGTTTGCTACTTTCCTTAGAATTGCAGTTCGTAAAAGTTAGCGATGAAGTAAAAATCTCATCTTCCTCTTTCTCATTTTCACTTACCACTGCCTTGGGAATTCCTACCACTATCTCACCCTCTAAGCCTGAAAATGTTAACTGAAGTGAGCTTTAAAGCCATTAAAACGACAGAAAAAAAAATCTTTCTCTTCCCTTCCTCCTACTATTTTATAGCTTTAAACTCTTGGCTCTTGTAAAACTGAAATGCCCTCCAAGTCATGATTAAAGAGGCCATTTCTGGCCACGCAGTGATGGAGAGCCTCTTCACAGGTGCTGATCGACTTTTACCTCGCAGCAGGATGTTAGAAAGATCTGACAAGCTGAAAGGGACCTAAGAGTTACTTCAGATTGCAGGGTGTGATTCAGCTCCTCACAAGTCTTCTCATTACAAGTCAACTCACTTGGCCAGACATTTCCATGAGGTTTTCGGCTGAGAGAACTAAAAACTATGTCAGTGAAAAAGAAAAACACTTAATAAGCACAAATTCACTCATGACAAATTGTTTCTTTCTTGGTGGTCATGCAAACAACCGCAAATTAAAGAATACACGTGCTACCATCTGTATTGTCTTATTTTGCTTGTGAAATTTGACTTAAAGTTACATTACAATGTGTCTACTAATGCAGCTAAACCATAATTCAATCTGTAGGAAACAAAAACTGTCAATATTCTTATAAGAAGTACCTTACTGCACTTATCTCAGTCAACATTTATTCTATGAAATGTAATCAGGATGTTAGGTGTTTCTTCCTGGAAGGTTTGAGATGCCATCTTTTACCATCTGTTCTAATTACTTTTTAATAATTTGGCAGTTCTTGCTTATGTTGCTGAACTACAGAAGCAGACTTCGCTAGTCGGAATCACATAAAAAAATACATTGGTATTTAGTTCAAAACTGCAACAGCATTAAGGGGTCACATTATGCAATAATCATTATGCAATCAGAGGTCTGCAACATCCAGGCTAGGGACATTAAGTAGAGGTAGGTCTTTACAATTCTCTATGGGATGACAAAAAAGTGAGGAAAAAATAGCAAATCCAGACAGGGTCTGGCATTAGTTCTCATACAGTGTACACCTCCTGGTTTATTTTCCTTGAAGAACACTAAATTAATTTATCAAGTTATTCAGCTCCTGATCACAGCATCTGAGAGACTCACCCAGGTCCTCAAAGGAAGAGAATCATTATTGTTTCTTCTTACATATGGAGAAACGAGGCAGAAAAGCAGTAGATGAGTTTCCCAAGGTCACACAGGATGTCTGAAGGAAAACTGGGGATAGCACAAGGCTCTCCAGCTCCAGACCAGAACATGGGGAATTATCGTGGGATCTTTTTGGATCAGTCACTACAACTGAAGTTGCATTGGTTTAGGGTACGGACCACTTATTGAAACATTGGACAGAGTCCAATGCAGCGGGTTTCTTACCTGTTTGGTAACAAAGCTCTACTGTAGTATAAATGCTAAATAGATAGTATTAAGTTTTTGGAAAAGTATAAGAAGCAGGATGATCCAGTACTGAATGGCGAGTAACAGGTTCCCCAGTTATTCATTTTGAGTACAACTCCATCACTTCAACCTTCCTCATCAAAACCGCACTGATTTTGAAGCAGGAAA
Organism: Astur gentilis; assembly: GCF_929443795.1. Classification (NCBI taxonomy): domain Eukaryota; kingdom Metazoa; phylum Chordata; class Aves; order Accipitriformes; family Accipitridae; genus Astur; species Astur gentilis. Next base: position 12,968,109 of record NC_064900.1, on the reverse strand, counting down.
ACAAAAACTCAACTGGAAATAAATGTAAGAGCCAAGTCATGAGTTCCGATCCAATTTCTGTCACTGGCTGGGCACACGACCTTCAGCAGGTCCTTTCTTGCGCTGCCTCATTTTCCTATCTGTAAAACAGGCCAGAAATTCCTCCTTATGCTTTCTCACAGCAATGCTGTGAGACCCAATGGATATTTGCACAGCTTTTTGAACGTAACAAAGGCCAGGAAGAGACAAAACATCATCTGAAGGCTGACAATGCCAGGGTTTGTGTTACGATGACTCCCGGGCGTATTAAATTTTATGGAAAATAAACAGGTGAATTACAAACACTAGCTTCAATAATAGCACCAGTAAAGCTGTATTGTCAGCTCATCTGTAACAGTTTGCATAATATGTACATAAATGTGCTTGATTCAGTTTATGGGCTTGACTCAGAGACAGAAAGGAAGAGTGTACAAGGTAGCTGGCGCTTTTTTTTTCTTCAGAGTGAACCTATGTACCAGGGCTGGGTTCATGATAAAGATCAGTGTTTTCATCCCCCAGGCTTAGATAAAGCTAAGGTGCAATGTTTTCTGACTTAGATTTCTCTCTGCAGAAGGCACACAGATTTTTCCATGATGCCCTTACAACCAGATCACTTAGCAAACACAGTCCATAGGAACGGTGGTGGGGGGGTTCAGCTGAGGAAATAATACGCTGCATTATCTTCTGCAGAGAATGACAATGTTGAAATGATTCAGGAACAGTGGTATTTCTATGTTTTTCCACTGTGCCCTGGAGCGATGTGGCTGCGTGTGGTGTGGGCAGGAATGGTGAGTCCCTCCCCACCAGACTCTGCTCCAGTTTAACACCATATCCCTCATCAGAGAGGATCCTGCCTCTGCCAGACCACCAGGTGATTTCCATGATTTCAGCTATACCATTGCAGGGATTGAGACTACCGAAACCCATAATTTCAAACTTCACAGACAGAATTTAATTTTTTAAATTTTTTTCAGAAAGTTTTCAGAAAGTTTTCAGAAATTGCTCTAGGTTTGTGGTATACAGTGTAACGTTTGACTAGGCCCACTTCTCACTGTGAAAAGATGAAATACAGGAGCAGAACATTATTTACGGATTCAGAGGACCATATATATAGATGCTATATCTCTCCCAACTAATTACCTGTTCTTTATAAAACTTTGGGCATAGTTCCCAAATCTCTAGCAATAGAAACAGTAACATGAAGTGAAACAGTAACGTGAAGTGACTACAATCATGCAGAACTCTTATATTGGCAGTTTAATTTGCAGTGTGCTTTGCAACAGACCACTATGCTCTAGGAACTTTTTAAGCAGTATTAAAGCACAACTATTTTAAGCATTTTGATAAAGTTGCTTGCCAAAACTTGAAAAATATATTTAATCCATTTGAGTCTTCATCAGGGCTAATTTTATGATATGATTCTTTAGGAAAACCAAAATCAGTCTGTGGTAGGCAAGACACACTACTCTTACCCATTGTGATAGTATATAATATAATACTGACTTCTATACTTCAGTAAGATCTTTCAACACCATATAAATACATATACAAACAAGGTATTTTAGTATGTAAAAATATTTTTTACACTTGTAGTACTTCTGCATTTAAAAAACACCAAATAGTGTAATTTCAACAAAATTCTAAAAAAAAACTTTAACATTTGTTTGCAGCCTTTCACAGAGAAAATAGGAACATTTCCACAAATTTCAATGGAAACATTTTCAAGGAACTTGTTTTTCGTGAAACATTCTTAATGAAAAAATTTGATTTTCTGACCAACTATAATGGTAACTGCAATGTTAAAGCAAAAGTCATTCCAGACACAAAGAACATGCAGAAACAAACAGCATATTTGGATCAGTCAGTAGACTAACTTCAGCTGTGGTGTAAGCAAGAGCTTGTTAATTTTACTGAAAAAGGCACCAGAAGATAGCAGCGAAACAAAGAGACAAGTAAATGAGAACACAGAAGGACGTGGCAGATTGCCAGTATGAGATGGAGCATAAATCCAAGTTTACATAAGGGTAAAAAAAAAAGAGTGAAGATCAAAAGGAAAACTTCCCCACGCTGTCGTAAAGGTGAGGTGCTGAAAAGTATTTCTTGTTTTAATAATAACAATAACAACGAAACTTCACTTTACTCTAGGAAGTACAGAAACCCATTAAGAAGATCTGGGGGAAAAGGGGGAAGACTTAATATATTTCCTGATTTAGAACCTAGTAAATCAAACAATAAAGGAAGCAATTAAGATAATCTCACTCTTCTTTTCAGACTTGTCTATACAACGATTACAAAGAGGCTGGGCCAAATACATATCTAGTGTAAGCTGGCATAACCCCCATTATCTCCAGTTCAAATTATTACTGACTTATGTCATTAATTACTTTGATCCCGAAATTGCTATCAGTCATACATACAAGCATCTTACAAAAACAGATAAGTAAAAGACATATAAAAAAATTCAGAGAGCAAGTTTTTTCCTATTAAAATCTGTTCAAACACATAGACTTTAAGGTTAACATTTTATTACAAGCTCTAATTTACTCTGCAAGCACATCATTCATTGTTTCGCAGTAGCATCACATATCCTCAAACAATACAAATTCAGATTTTGGTTTTTAGATTTTTCTTACCAGCAAACTCTGTGATCATTGCCTATGATCCGGATATCAGGGTGAATTCTTTTTGGCTCACATTTATCCAGCATTGATATAAAGTCAACAATACACCTTTAGTTTCAGATTTTTGTTGTTAAATAGTCCATATCAATTCATTCTTCCAAAGCTGCACCGTGTGGATAATGCTAAAAGAGTAGAAAGCACTGAAAATTTTATCTTTGTAATATGCATACATCATCTATTTAATACTTTTGATATTATACAGAAACAAAGAGTTACCCTATCATATACTGCTGGTGCATGATGAAAATGATAAAATGGTAATGATACAAGATGGCTTTTCGGAGAGTTTGTAGTAGTGATACGTAAAGGCACATCCAAACTCTTGGAGCCCTGCAGTGTCAGGCAAAAGGTCAAGGTGCCAATCTACCACTATAATAATATTTAGCAGGCAAATATAAAAGCATTTAAGCCAGCTGTATCCTGGGCTGCATCAAGAAAAGCTTGGCCAGCAGGTCAAGGGAGGTGATTCTGCCCCTTTCCTGCGCTCTGGTGAGACCCCACCTGCAGTACTGTGTCCAGTTCTGGGGTCCTCAGCGCAGGAAAGACACAGACCTGCTGGAGCGGGTCCCCAGGAGGGCCACAAAACTTATTAGAGCGATGTGTCCTGGTTTCAGCTGGGATAGAGTTAATTTTCTTCCTAGTGGCAGGTACAGTGTGTTTTGGATTTAGTGTGAGAATAACGTTGATAACACAGGGATGTTTTCGTTACTGCTGAGCAGTGCTTACCCAGAGTCAAGCCCTTTTCTGCCTCTCACCCCACCCCACCAGCGAGGAAGCTGGGGGTGCACAAGGAGTTGGGAGGGGACACAGCCGGGACAGCTGACCCCGACTGACCCAAGGGATATTCCAGAGCATATGATGTCATGCTCAGCTTATAATGCTGGGGGAAGAAGGACGGGGGGGACATTCAGAGTTATTGTGTTTGTCTTCCCAAGACACCGTTACGCGTGATGGAGCCCTGCTTTCCTGGAGATGGCCGAACGCCCACCTGGCGATGGGAAGTGCTGAATGAATTCCTTGGTTTGCTTTGCATGTGTGCGTGGCTCGCTCTTTACCTATTAAATTGTCTTTATCTCAACCTATGAGTTTTCTCACTTTTACTCTTCTGATTCTCTCCCCCATCACACCATGGGGGGAGTGAGTGAGTGGGCTGCGTGGGGCTTAGCTGTCGGCTGGCGTTAAACCACGACAGGATGGAACTCCTCTCCTACGAAGACAGGCTGCGAGAGTTGGGGTTGTTCAGCCTGGAGAAGAGAAGGCTCCACAGAGACCTTATTGCAGCCTTTCAGTACGTGAAGGGGGCTTGTAAGAAAGATGGGGACAGACAAGGTAGAACAAGGGGTAATGGTTTTAAACTAAAAGAGGGTAGATTCAGTCCAGATATAAGGAAGAAATTTTTCACAATGAGGGTGTTGAAACACTGAAACAGGTTGCCCAGAGAGGTGGTAGATGCCCCATCACTGGAAACACTCATGGCCAGGTTGGATGGGGCTCTGAGCAACCTGACCTAGTCAAAAATGTCCCCACTCATTGCAGGGAGGGGTTGACTAGATGACTTTTAAAGGTCCCTTCAAACCCAAACTATTCCATGATTTTATGATTTAAATCAGTTAAAATAATTTCAATAAAAGCTCAAAAGAACATTTGTGAGGGATTTAGGGTCTTCATCTAGTCGTGCAGAAAAATAAGATTTTGACGTCATCGTATAAAATAAGAGCAGCTATATGACAATGTTATCAGATGACTAGCTGATCTTAAGAAGTTTTAGTAGAGAATAGCCGTAAATTAAAGAAATGGCAGAAAGCAAGTGACACAAACTGTTCATGCAAATGCTTCTAGACTTCGGACTCATTTGGACTCAAGACCCCCCCAACAAGATGTTTTAGGCCAGCAGAGATGACCTGAAAGGAGGAATAAGAGCAGTCTAGGGGCAGTAATCTTGTATTTTGACAGAGTGGGCTCTGCAAGAGGAAATCTGATCATTGTCTTGCATTAACGTAAAGACCTTAGGCCAATGCAGTTTACTTTGTGTCCCAAACTGGAATATGCTGCATCACTGTAAACACTTACGTTTTAATGTATTTCTATGTGTACTGCCGGGGAGCCCGTCTTTCCTATAGACACAGAAATAAAGTGAGGAGGTTTGATAGTTATGGCACAGGGAGAGGGGAAATAAAACAGAAAACCAAAACCAAGTTGACTGACACAAAGTAGATGTTTGTCTATCGTGATTTCATCAGCCCCAGAAAACTAACATAGGAGTGGAGTGAAGTAGTAAAATGCAGCTAGACATAGAGAGCAGTTTGCACACGAAGAACTCAATAGCATTCATTATCTTCCTTCACATTCACTATCCTAAGCATAACTATTCACGTTTTCCCAACCCCTAGTGCTGAAGATGAAAACAACTGAATTCATTTTGCAATGACACTTACACACTGAGGAATCCTGTGCATGGAGCATCTTCTTTGCAAGATGTTATGATCCTGCAGGATCTCATTGTCCAAGAGAACCTAAATAATATTACTACCACTATTCATGTAAAATGCACTCATGAGGTCTACATTCATTTGTTATGGGATGCTGGTGAGGTGATGATAAGGAAAGAAGGATTTTTACATATTTATAAGGACCAAACAATTCGCAAATCTCCAATCCCAGACCCAGCAAGACCATATGGAGGGGGGGAAGGGGGAAATTAAAAAAGAAATAAAAATCACATAATCATACATCAGATAATAATCTTATGAGGGTAAATTACTAGGATTACAAGAGGAATCAATGCACCTGTAATTAAAATAGTGTCAGCTCTAACAAATGTTCAACCCTCTAAGATAAGTACGCAAGGCTAGAAGGGATCTAACGGATCAGTCTAGTCTCCCATAAACACAAGCATTTAGACAGTGGAGCTATAGTTCAAAAGTACAGACAGAGCATCTGTTCCATGCACCCTCACACACAAATCACACTTCACTGCCCTCTCTCAGTTTAAGGTCTCCAGCACTACCTAAAGGAAAGAGAGAAACACTGGAGGAGGTCAAGGGTTTCACTGGTCTACTAGCCATCTTCGACAGCAAGGTTAAAAGTTAGTAGGTAAAAATCTGTAGGTCACTTCTGGAAGCAGAGTATGCCCTGAGGAAGGTTCCTTACAGCTGATGTCTGCAAAAATCAGAGCTCCACAAGTTACAACTCTAGTAGATATCAAGCCCATTACTTCCCCCCCCCCCCCCCCCAGCTGGCAGCTTGAAAAACCTTTAACACCTGTTTGTATAAATTGTTAAGTATTCCCAATTATTTCTGGGAAGTACACATAAAAACTAACCTTCATTATAGATGCTTGCAATAAACGTCCAAAGACTGATGGAATTTTTACCATTGCCCTTCCAAACACACTAATCTGTAAAAAGTATTCAGCCATACACCATGCTTATAATCTCCACATGGCAAATTGCAACAGCAGGGCTGCTCTGGCTGAAGTTCATGGTAAACTGTAATTGAAAGAAAATAAAAATTACACTATCTACAGACTCTTGTTTGAAAAGCCTCTATTGTCTGTCTGCAAAGCACCCAAACTCAGCAAGACTGAAGAAAAATCACCACTCTGTCATAAGCAGTTTTGTTGGAATAGGAGAAGCAGCAAAAGACGACTGCTTCTTCTGGTGGCAGTTTTGATTTAAAGTGTGGCTGAATTACAACATCAAGTACCAATAATGTGACGTCTTTCACACTTTCAGCTCAAAATCAGTTTTAGAAAGACATGAACAAATGATGGTGAAATGTTCTCATTAACTTCTTATCCTCAAGTTCTACTGCATGAATAGTAAATGCAGGGATCCAGACTAAAAAATATGAAATACATATTCTCAAATCTACTACAAAATCCAATATGATGTGTTTTCTGAAAGGAAAAAAAAAAAAAAATTGGGTGAGCAGCCTGCACACAAAGGCTTTCCCTTACATTATGAGACTCACATATCTTCAAGAAACTTCTGAAATCAAGAACTTGATGACTGCCAAAGGAGAGATAATAAATTAGTTGGGATAGGTGCCAACATTTGCTAACATGCACACACAAATCTGTCAGTTGTTTCAACTGCTTTGGTCTTTTTTTGGTAAATTATCCCTTAAGAATCATTTGCAAACATATCTGACAAACTCTTTTCTCTTCTTTAATTTCTTACATGCAATTGCTACTACTGTTCAGGCGCACCTTCACCATAACACAAAAGCTACAAAGAGAGAATCACATCTTGTTAGCAAGTTTGAAATTCAATTACGTAAACCCAAGTGTTTATAGAAATGCTTAGGCTTCTCAATTACACAACTAAGATATGTAAGCAAATATAACTTACCGTAGAAGCATGGACATGAGATGGTACCTGGGGAGGTGGCTGCCTGACAACAGCTAGGGCATTCGGGTCCTTTCCTGGGGCTCACAGAGGCCCCTGGCTCTAAGAGATTTCAGCCTAACCAGGCAGCTGGTGGTCCAAGCTTTAGCCTTCAGCTTACAAATGCCATTTGGTTCCTCCTTAATCTATGTTATATTAAAGCATCCTCCCCCGCCAAACCCACCAATGATTTAGCATATTCAGTATTTCAGTCAGATTTGGATTTGGTATTTTGAAAAAAGGAGACATTTTCTGTGAAGAGTGGCAATTCCTGTTGCCACAAAGTGCAAGTGTAGCTTAGGTCCCATCACCACTTGCCATTCGAAGGTTGGAAAGAGCCAACATTTTGTTTTACTTTCCACCTGGCTTACAAAGCTGTAAGCCACTTGAAAGGGGGTTAGCAGTGAGATTGCTCCTTTGATGTTAGAAGACTATGCAGAATGGCCCTGGATCCTGCAGAGCAGTCAAGACCTAAATTTGAACACAAAGACCAGCTGTCTCTGAAACCACTGCTTAAGGTCAAGTTAAGCAACGTTTAAATACCTTGAGGGATTTATATGTTTAGCATCTTGAAGTCCAAACCTTCTTTAAGAAAAAGATATTCTTATCTGATCTTTATAACAAGTCATCTGGGGAAAGGTCAGCTGTGTGCTCCTCTCTTCCTAAGCAAGCAGCACTATATTAATTGGATGCTCATCTCCAAGATGTTTGAAGGCAAAATAACATGAGGAAAATATTACAATGTAAAATGAAAAAGGATACAAATAATGATATCATTACAGAAAAATATGTCTACAGAGAAAGACTAAAAATCTGTAGCCTTGACTTTGGAATAAACTCCAAGTAGGTTAATTTTCATCTTTCAAATTCCAAGAATTATATTGCTGGAAAATTACATCTAATAAAATGTATAACCCAACTAATTAATACCGTTACTTATAAATTCTCATAGAACTCACTCAGCAATCAAAGTAAGTGCTGTAAATGTAGGGTGAAGAGTCCTCCTATAATTCATATCTGACAAAGTGGGTTAAAAAATTTTAAGTGAAAATTTTAAGTAAGGGACTATCACATAGTTTATATTAAAACATGTGTAAAAAAATATATTCCCACAAGAATACTCTCATGATCAGACTGTAAAGTTTTGTGATATTTTTATTTGCAGGAGGCAAACACAAAATGCAGTGAGAAAATCCCACATCCAAGCAAAAAATGCCTATTTACCAGAGGAATTTTGCATCCTAAAATTACAACTGAATCCAGTACTATCACACTTTCTTCAAGAGCCTACTATTATTTTTTTTTTAAGGAGCTGTGCATAAAATCCACAAGTAGGGAATTAGCAGACCTGGGACCACTCAAATCATGTAGCACTGAAGATTGTGAAACATTTGCTGTTGATGTTGTATCGAGCACATACTTATGAAAGCTGAAATGAAGCATGTCTTGGACTACTCAGATTAGTGGTTTGGTTTTGGGGTTTTGGTTTTGGTTTTTAGTTTGCATTTGAAGCCCTGTTTGAAGTGGAGCCTGAGGAAGGACATGTCTTTGTACAACCTTCACTGAAGAAATATCCACATCAGAGACAAAATTGTAATTGAACTCCTTTCTAGTAATCTATATAGAGAGGCAGAGGTCTAAAGGAAAACATAGATCAAATGACTTAGAAGTGGAAAATAACTACAGAAAATAACAAAATCAAAAGAAACTACAAAGTCAGGTGAACACAGAAGTGTAATAAAAATCTGCTATGAATATATGCTTTATGGATAAAATAATGACCTAGAGTATCCAATATTAATGCTTGAATACTTTTATTATTACTTTTTAATAAAATTAAGATTACACAGTGTTTTCCTAGGTCATCCACCCTTCCCTACTCTCATGCTTAGGATGTTGTATGGATTAAAATACTAACTGCCAAATACAGCAAAAATGTTCTCGAGTATTCTCCGTTTTGAAGTGCAGCACAAGAAGGTGGGTTCTTATATAAAATCACATTATGTTGCTCAGTTTAGACCTACAGTATCTTGAAATTTCTGTGGAAAGCGTCTTCTAAAAAAAATTTAGATTTTACTGTGCAGTTGAATACATTATGATAGGGATAAAAAATACCCAACTCCAGCTTTTTTAGTCAACAAACAGACTAGCCTGATCCCACACTCCATCACCTCTACGCAGAAGTAGAAGTTTTAGAGGTGACCATACAAACCTTCTCATTGTCTTTGACAAACCGGCCAATTGAGTCCTCAGCCTTGGAACTGAACCAGGTGTGAAAACCTATATGGGGGCACCTCCTGGTGGGCAGCAACCCCCCTCAAGACCTAGGTTGGCTTAGCATGAAAATTTAATTTTGAGAGGCATGGAGGTAATGGGTCAGGGTGTACCCTTACATTCAGGTGAGATGGTAATACAGAACAAGCGGGAAGAAGAAGAGTGGTAGCCATCGCTCCCACCCTGTCAAATACAGCCCACGGTTCACCAAGGTGAGCCTAATTTTAGGCTGAAAGTCTAACTCTCAGAAAGGTTTACAGACTTCTTGAGACCCCAGATGGTTGGCCAGCAGTGAACGATGGGTGGGAGTTTCCCCAGACAAGCTTGAGCACCTCTGCGTCAGACTTCTGCTCTCTAGAGAGGCAGCTTGCTGCAGCTGTAGCGAGCGCTAGGGCCACAGCCAGCTATTACTCCCACTAATGACATTTTTAGAGGGTGAAGACCTCATTGAATCCATTGATGTTGACCCACAGGGCTACATTTTCTCTGTGCTGCTCAGTGAATTAAGCAGGCAACTGCTACTAATGAAAATGGGAGACCTGTATATTCCGTTCCTTGCTCGCAGGGCTGCTAACATACCCCATAATTTGAGAGAATTATATCTTAAAGGCTATACTGTGATAGAGAAATCACTCATGATGAAACAATGTTTAAGTGGTGGAAAAATCTTGGTTCTAATGTTAAATGAATTTCTCTAATGCAGACTTTAAGCAAGTATTACAGGATGAAAATTTCACACTTCAGAATACCTAATTTAAAGTAACAGCTTATATCTTAGGTACTCTGGCTTACTGAAGTGATCAGGCCCATTTCTGTGAAGTACCTGTCCCGATTCATTTTATCTGGAATGTGCTGCCCTGCTTAATCAAAACAAAACCTAAGACATCTACATTTACTTTTTTTTAGTGAGTATAATGATTTTGAGTGGAATTTTTACGCTGCTTTTTGCAAGAAGAGGTGGGTCCCCATAATGCCATTATTTTAATTGACAGCTGTGAGCATATTTTCTTAGGTTGCATCAAGAGAGATGAGGGCCCTTTGTGCCCTTCTGACAGTGATGGCAATCATTAAAGATTTACCAGGGTCATTAAAGTGAGAAATAGCATTAATGCAGAGCTGAATATCTCCATCCCATGTGGATTCAACTGAAGTGCAAAGAAAGCCGGCCCAGAATTAGCCGAGATCCTGCGCTGCCACCTTAACCTCATTGTAAAAAAAAAAAAGAAAAAGAAAGAAAAGCAAAATCACCAACTTGTCCAAAACACGTTAGAGTAGCACATTTCACTTCTACGGGAGGTATTGCCGATGAAGGACATAACGCTCCCCTTCGCACTACAGCACTCCTTGTGCTTTCCCGTGGCGCCAGCTACGACGAGAGCTGGCGGGGGGACCGGGGGTCCCTGCGTTAGTCCCAGCCCGGGAACCATTCCTGTTGGATTCTCCTGGGACGCCGCAGCAAATACGGCAGGAGGCAGCTCGCGGCCGCCCCCCCGTAGGGCTGCGTCCCCCCGGCGCTGAGCGAGGGCATGCGAAGGGACGCGGGGAAGCCCCGGGGACAGCCCGCCTCGTGTTCACTGACTGAAGTGTGCTCGGCGCAGCACGTGTGCAGGACGGGGGTAGCAACTCGTTCTTGCCCTTCTGGGGATCCTTGTCGAGAAAACAGCGCGGTCCTGGCAGCACACCGGTTATAACAGGGAAGAGCAATTACTGTGTGCCGGTAGGTTGCTACTTTACAGCCCAGCCAAACCTGGTACCTCTTTTCCGCAGCGTGTCTTCCTCTTAATGCTCTTTTCTCTGAGCACGAGCCAGATTTTGCTTCATTATTGGATGTTCGAATCCAATGTTAAAGCAACATCCCACCGCATCTTCGAAATGTAGTGCTTAGGTAGGCATTGTGACTATTTTTAGCAAAGACCAAAAGACGCTAAGATGCAAAGAAACAAACGGTTGCAGGTATAATAAGGTTTAACACTTTTAACCGCAAGCCTGACGACTCATAAGACGAGCACCTTGCCAGAGCAGCTATATGTAAATTATTCTAAGGTAAAAAGGGAAACTATTTTTTAAATCATTATCACACACGTGTTCAATTATTATAATACCTTGTGAACTGACATCACAAAAATCCTCGGAGAAAAGGTACGGGGGGTTTCTAACCTTACTTTGATTATCGTGTTCATTATATCAAATGGAATAGGAAAGCGATCTCCTACGGGAATCAGTCACCGCTCTTGTTTTAATCCGCCCCCTTTGATTTCCTGAGTAGCTCAGATTAAAGATAGACCTTTTCTTCCGTCTGATGTGGTGCCTCGCTGCGGAGCTGCGAGAAGGAGCAAGCAGCACAAAGCCCTTTGTCTGCCAGAGCTGCGCTAACCAGCCGCCCCGTGCCCCGGGTACCGCGCCAGCCCGTTCGGGGGTGGAAAAAATGGTTCCTGTCAGTCACCTGAAAAATGAAACAACCGACAGCACCGGGCACGGGCAAAAATAATTGCAGGTTAAAAATAAACACTGTGAAGATTGCTCTGGGCATGCAAACACACAGATGCACATATATATTCGTAGAAGAGCGAATAATACGCAAGAGTTGTGAATGCTCCACTTGAGGCGATTACATGCCAGTACTCTCCTACTGCATTATGGATGTTGGTTTTGTTGAAGCTGTGGGACTCTGATGCTAAAGTCCCTTTCAAGATAACTTTTGCCAGTCTTGCATATCCCTGTGAAAAAAACCCAACCCGATACTTCATGTTCCTATCGACTCACACCTGATATATTGGTACTTCAGTCAGACATAATTATCGCATGATGCACAAGGGCGAACATGTTTTAAACATATGTTTTACATGGTGCAATCAATCACGATGCAACTAATAACACTAATAGTTGGTATACAGTAACAATACACCCTCAAGCTTATGCAGTGGTGAGATAATGTGTTTCCCAGGTCATTGGAGGCACTAATTTCACCTTCTGCCTCACGATACTTCCAAGGAGCGTGTTATCTCAGGGTAACACATGTCTGCTGGTACCTGACTGTTTAATTATTGTACACAAAATTCCAAATCAGAATAATTGTCATCTCAAGGTACTACCGCTGTGCACTGCAGGGTCCTCCTGATGCAAGTGAACAAATGCAAGTTATGCAGCAAATAGAATGACCTTGGTAGAGATTTCCTCCCCAAACCAATGGCTTCTCACAACTTTAAAGCACAACCTAAAGAGGAAAAATACAAATGTTGCAACCACATTTTCAGTTCAAAAATTCACAACTGTTTGCAATTTGTTTTTAATATAGAATTTGTCTAAACTAAAGGTATCTTGTGAGAAATACACAAACCAGGATCTCCCAAAATATTTTCCCTAGGCCATTTCCTAGCATCAGTGGATGTTTTAGCCTTTCTTAGTAACAGCCTTCCACTTTATATAAACACACACACACACACACACTTTTTGGAGCAAGGCTTTTACATACGAGATGGATGGGTTACCGAGTCAGCCTCCAATGCAACAAAATAGTTATTTGAGGTGGTGGAGCAGCAGCAGGAGTAGGAAGGACCCATGTGTGAGCAGGTGGAAGCATTGAGTGACGGGTACTAAGCTTGAGGTATGAGAGACCCAATCCTGAGTCTCCAGTAGGACCAGCAGACACAAACACAAGTTTGCACACAAATCTGTTCTCTGTAGCTTGAACATCTGAAACACTGAGCATCTGTGGCAGAGGCCTTGCTAGATATAGCTAACTGGTTTTACTTTTCTTTCAGGAGAAACCTGATCTCAGAGTTGAGATGAATTTCCTCATACAACTCAGCCTCATAACCAAAACCATTCCTACAAGCAATGGGATTTCTGATCAGTTGCCGTTTTCTGTCATTCCATATCCCTGAAAAAGAAGTAAAGACTAATCCCTTAAATATCCACAAGCCTCCAAGTAACTCAGAAAAAAATTCAGTCATATCTAATTTCCATTACTATTTTTTAAACACTCAAATATTGTGACGGTAGAAACACTTAAGTATCCAGGCACGTTTATTTACCATAAATGAGGAACTTTGGGGCAAATAAGGAACATTGTGGAAACATAAGGTTTCATATAATCTCTGTGCTGTTCTGAACTACAGCTGCACCATCAGTTCTATTCTGACCCCTAGAGCAATTGGTCCTGACTTGTCGTGGGATGAAAATCCATCACTCGAATTGCTTGATATTTGGGATGGCAATCCATCATCCAAGCTATTTGATACACAGCATACCAGACAATATCTTACCATGAATCACTAACAGGAAGGTACAAAATAATACAAAAAAAATAAGGCCCTAAAGGATCAATAAAGGTGATTTAGTGCAGCCCCCAACCCAACAGCAGGATCACTAATACCTGACCCCATCCTGAGAGATGTTTGTGCAACCCATTCTTTTACATAATCAAAACTGCCTTAGCATAAATCCCATGATGGGGACCTGAGGCACGGTGGCCATTATGACTAGCTAAAGGACTAAAAGGTTAAGAAACCAGCAACAATGCCAATTAAGTCTTAAAAAAGCAATAGTCACAACTTCCCCTCCCCCCCCCCCCCCCAAGCTGAGGTTTTTTAAGAGGTTTGAGGTACATGAGCCCTTCTAATGGAGTACTTATGAATATGTGCACCTTGAATTCTGATTTTGTTCCTACTTAGGCAGTATCTTTCAAGACATCTAAAACAAACAGGACTTCTCTGAAAATTGCTTTTCTATTTAATCATTCCCCTTGTTGTTGATATTTACATATGTAACTAAAAGTAATTTATGAGGATACCCAACTCTACAAGCTGGAATTTACTTTGGGCTCTATCTACATTAGTAAGGAAATCAGCATAAAAGAGAAAGATTTTCTTGTGAAAACAAATGTTTCTGAGGTCCTCGCCTCTATGCTATGGGGGTTTTGCTTTGGCCTACAGTCAGTCTGACTGCCTGACTGAACATCCCCACTGTGCCCATGGCTCAGAGATGGCTCAAAAAAAAGCTGCTGGTTCAGACACATTCTCTTCTCCAGCAAACACCTGGAACAGTTTATTTTCCCTTTGAAGGATTCTAGTTCACATGCACTAAATCTGTGCAGTGAACCATCATGGGATACATGGGGACGATCAAGGGGTGAACTGGGCCCCCCTGTTCATGCTAAAACTGCACTGCCCCTCCATCCCCAAAGGCAGGCGTGCCTTCAGCCCCTCTTTGCCACCAGCAGTCTCCCTGGCACACTGGGGAGCAAGTAGAAAAATGCTGGCAGTATCAAGTGTCACCATGAATGTGACCAACGGTGGTTCAGGACTTTGTGATATACTCCTTCAGGAATTACCTACTTGGGAAATTGTCCACTTACAGCTAAGTGAGAGGCTGTTTGTAGGAGCACTCTCGCATGAAATGCAAAAAACTAAAGCCACATGTTTTTACCTTTTGGATGGATATTTTTCAACTCTGAAAGGTGTTGCCACAAGTTCTACCCGCCTGTGATTTTTCAGTGTCACTCTCTGTTACGCTCCTTCTCAGCTGCAAGGAGAAAAGTTATGAGCTCTTTCATGAATGATGTAGCTTTATTTTACTTGGGATGAGAAATTAAGGATGCCCTGACTGACAGAATGTGGTTTCTATTTCTGTTTATAAGCAGCCTGACAATAGTAGGTCAAAAGGATTAGAGGAAGGTCAGTGTTACTGTTTCTAGAGGAAAGCAGCAATTGTAGATTCACTTCAATGTTCTTGCTTTCCAAAGAAAGTGGAAATCTTCTATAACAGGGTTTTTCAAACACCTGCTCTTTTTCTTTTTCTTTTTTTTCTTTAGTAATTGAAGTAAAAGAAAAAGTTGTGGGGCTATTTAACTCTTTTTTTTCCCCTTTCATCCATTACATGATAAATATTACATAGAGAGGAAAAAATTTAATTTGTTGTCTGATATAGGCCCTACGTTATTTTTTTTTTCTCTTGTAACTACAAAGCGAAAGAAAGAGTATCAGTACAACCTACTTACTATTTAAGGCAAAAACACATGGAGGAGCTATAATATCTCTGAGCAACACCACAAATACCGTAAAAGAACAAAATGTTCTCTGCAGTTCAGTCTTCGTTTTCCATTCTCTCACAACAGTCTGATCTTGCTGTTCACTAGAATCACAGAGGAAAAAAAAATGCTCAATTCACAGAGTTTACATCAGTTTATCGATTTATTAACTTGCAAATAACTGCCAATCTGTGACCTATACGTTCAGGATCAATACCAACGACAGAGCAGGTGAATCACTATGCTGGGGACTTACAGAACATCACTTAGCACTCACAAACATCCAGGCTTCACACCGCTTTGTCACTCCTTTTCAAGCTGACTCCTTTTTCTAAAGTTTCCCTGCAATTCCCTATTTAGTGTTTAATCCAGTTGATGGTTGTCTCCCTCTTTAGCATGATGCACAGCTTACGCCTCCCTATCTTACCAGCTGTTATCCAGGTTATTTTGGAAGAGTTGGGCTATGTGTGCACCCACCCTGTCTCGCCATCTCGTGCATCCCACTGCTGAAAGCGTGTTTGGGTGGAGAAACTGCATCCTGTACACAGTACTGCAACATGTGAAGAGCAAATGGGGCACATTTGAATATTTCTGAATTGCACAGTGTAAGCCTCACTCTATTAGGATCTATTTCTCCTTCCAGAAGAAAAGGACTGCAATGCTCCAGTTGCTTTTAATGGCTGGAAAAGCATGTTCCCTTGAGTGAGAAGATAAGCTAAGAGGATTTTTAATTAAAACTCACTCTTCCTCATCTTTATCCAAAAAGTCTGTTTCATGTTAAAAACCAATCTTTCTATCATTCTCTGACATTCCAGATATGTGTTGCAGACTACCTGTTTGCTCTCTTTCATAAGGAAACTAGATTGCACATATGTATTGTAAAATAGGACCTGTACATGACATCCTGAATTCAACTATAGGAACACATCTGTAGCAAGCCAACCTGCAAAACAACAGTATTTCTGTGCTGCGTGAAGCAGTATTTTCTGAAAAAATGCATGCAGCACACTTGTCCTGGGTTGGCTGGGATGGAGTTAGTTTTCTTTCTAGTAGCTGGTACAGTGCTATGTTTTGGGTTCAAGTATGAGAAGAACATTGAAAAGACGCTGATGTTTTCAGTTGTTGCTCAGTAGTGTTCAGACCAAGTCAAGGATTTTTCAGCTTCTGATGCCCAGCCAGCGAGAAGGCTGGAGGGGCACAAGAAGTTGGGAGGGGACACAGCCAGGGCAGCTGACCCAAACTGGCCAAAGGGGTATTCCATACCATGGGATGTCATGCCCAGTATATAAACCGGGGGGAGTTGGCCTGGGGGGGGAAGTGGAGCAGGGATCGTTACTGGGGAATTAACTGGGCATAGGTCAGCGAGGGGTGAGCAATTGCATTGTGCATCACTTGTTTTGTATATTCCAATCCTTTTATTATTATTGTCATTTTACTTTTGTTATTATTATGATTATTAGTTTCTTCCTTTCTGTTCTATTAAACTGTTCTTACCACAACCCATAAGTTTTACCTTTTTTCCTTCCGATTCTCCTCCCCATCCCACTGGATGGGGGCGAAGTGAGTGAGCGGCTGCGTGGTGCTTGGTTGCTGGTCGGGGTTAAACCATGACAACACTTCATACCGATGCAGTCAAAACAAGCGTACAGCAGTGAGCTGCGTGCTGGCCTTCCCGCTTGTCTTCTTAGGGCTGAAGTCATGGGAGCCCTCCGACACTGCCACGTCGGCAATGAAGGTGCTAATGCAGCTCATCCGTGGGGATGTCACCGCAGAGGGAGGGCAGGGGCACGCCGCAGGCCTCCCAGACACACTAGTTATTGACGTGGCCGGTTTGCGACTCGGCTGTCTCTGACTGACAGGCGGCTCGGGGAAATCTCCTGTGCTGGGTGGGTAAGCCCACACTTGAGTGCTGCGGCACCTCCACGCGTGTGGGCTGCTGATGCCAACGAGGCCGTGGGGCTTGGCATTACCACCCCCTGCCCACCAATGCAGCTGTACTCGTTAGCCTGCTCATGAATACAGCCTCTCGCTTCCAGCACACCCCAAAGCGTCAGATACGTGTGCTGTAGTTCTTGGCCCTGGGCGGATTTTACCTCGGAAGTGCAGGTTTGCAGAAAGAAAGGGTGAATGCTGCCAGGGAAATTAAAGCGAAAATAAGAGTGGAAAGGAACTCTTAGATGGATACGTCATAGCGATGTAAAACTCCTAAAGAATCGGGGCTTGTCCAGCAACTTCACTGAAGGTACTCAAGGCATGATTTTTACCCCAAAAGGCTAGGAATCTGCTTGACCAAAACTACACCAAAACTGCTTCCAGCTAACAGCTGGCTGGAGGAAGCAGGTCAAAACGAGTGCTGACAAATAAATCCAGTCCCGTACCTACCACAAAACTACCCTTCCAAAGGCAGCCTGCAAAGCGTCGCAGTGCTCTGCTCCTCAGCAAAAGCTTTCACAGAACCGCAACACCTTTTTTTGTACAGATCCCATGGATGCCTTTTACCGTGCTCGCAGCTGTGTCAACAAAAACAAACAAAAAAATGTGAGCAGAAGTCTTGAGAAAACCTAGAAACTCACTTATCATGGCCTTTAATAGCAATGTTTGGTATGTAAATAACCTAGTTATGTAGATTTTTTACATGAAAGTAACTGAAGAAGCAAAACATGTAGTCTAAAAAGAACCAGCTGAAGCCTAGACAAAGGTCTGTGCAAGTAAGCAACACACTTAAATGTAGCGAACAGAGCTTGTTTTGTTTGCCTTTTCCTCAGTCTGTGATTATACCGTGGGATTTTTGGAGGTGAGGAAGGTACTAAGGCACCGGGGAGATAATTTTTACTGTTTTTCTCTCTCTTCCATTTTTATCATATGTTTTGCTTAGATGAGGTTTTGTTTAGATTGGTTGTTTTTTTAATTATTATTTTTAGCACAGTCCTGTTTATGCTGCAATTTTCATGATTTTGCCCTGAACTAATTTGATTACCCATCATATTTTTATGACTTTCATTTGTAGAACTATTATCTTTTGACCTTCTGTTATTTTCCTGTATGTTTAAAGATTTCAAAACTAATTAAGATGATTAACTAAAAAAGACTAATTACATTCATAAATGAGATGTGTCGCTTCTGATTAGCAGGTGGCTCTTTTCTGGTTTGGATACATAAAAGCAGATGGAAATGTGGCAGACTTCGCTATATTTAATCTGCCCACTTCCTTCCAGACTGCTCCACTTTCCAGTTAACTTTGCTAATGACAATGAAACCTATGAAAGCTTCAGATTACTCTTTTTTTCTGCCTTTGCCATTTCTCCTTTGGCAACGGCTGTCTCATTTGAAAGCCTAACCATTCTTAACTGAGAGTTTCCAAACTGTTTTTTCTAAACATTTTGTAACATCTGCTCACAAGTTTCAAGGTGCCTGAAAGGACAGGATGAGAAAAAGTACTCAGAAATAAGGTTTCTGTTTCAGATTTTGGTGTGCAATGAATGGTTTAAATATTCTTTGGTGATGATTTTCAAAGAAAGATCTCTAAAAAGGCTCCTTTTTCTCTTAGATCCTTTTTTGCTATATTTCAATATAAAAGCGGACATATAACACTCCTTTTCCTATATCCAAGAATTTTTCTGAGTATTACCAGAAGTGCAACTCTGAATCACCTGTTTCACTGTACTGTATTCTCCTTTTATTTAGGTGTCTTTTTAACTTTCTACTTTTAACTTATGCTTTTCTATTTCACTGTTTCCTCATTACTTAACCTTTTCTGTGTTGCCTTTTTTGATACAGTATCTGCAACTCATCCTTTCTCCAAATCTTGGCTTTTCGTCACTTAGGCAATTTTCTTGTTGACATACCAAATAAAACTTAGCTCACTTCAGTCAACATCTGCACACCTGACACATCTGTTTTGTAGTAATAGATAAAGAGATACCAAAAAATACATTGCCTTTTCATTTCCATATGCATAGTATCAGAGAAGAAAGAAAATAGTCATTTTGCAAGTTCACACATTCAAAGTGCTGGGAAAACTAGATCACATTTTCCTGTTTGTAGTTTTATACCAATAGTGTCCTTTATAACTAACTGTGTGTGATTTATTTTTCAGTTGTTATCAGTGTCTTGTTTCTTAGTATTAGGCATAAGTATGCTAAATGCATAGTTCAATAGGAACTTGCTTACAGGTCCCACGTATCTTCACATATTTCCTCCAGTGCTTCAGAATTACTTTTCAAAATGTGTAATTAATTGTTAGCCACATGTGTTGAGGATAGTGTCAAAAAGCTATTTCTTTGTCACACTGCCAATCTATGACAATTTTACCACTACACAAATAAGAACAACAAAAAACTGTACAGCCACATGACAGTATGGGAAATAACTAGTTCATAGATGCCTGAGGAATGGTGTGGTAACATAAATTTTATATCTAAAATCCATACACTACTTTGAAGCACGTGAAAACAATTTAAGAGTTTGAGTGTGTTTGGAGCCAGTTTGTTTTTCAGAGGTTACATCTTATAAAAGAAGTTAAACATGAAGCAGACGTTGACCGCTCTAAGTTATAGTCCTTACTGGGCAAAACTGTGTTTTCTATACCCTTATATCAGAATAACTCTACAAAAGATTATCTGGGATTTATGCAAGTAAATTTTGGTTATATGGGCCAAAATGACTTATTTGACACTATCTCTTTTATGATGCAGCACTTTTGATTTAAGTGCAGATATTCCAGTGTAAGTGTGTGTGTGTGTGTGGGGGGGGGGGGGGGGGGAGTGGAATCAGATCATAGAGATTAAATTATATTGAAGCAAAAAACCCCAAGTTCTTTCATACCAAATTCTGGTGCTTTGACTGTCTGCAATGAATCTGATCACACACTTTGTATCTAAAAATATAAGAAATTAGTATAATTTTTGAGACGTCTAGCAGCTTCATTTGTGGCATCATGTAACCAAAAACTGTTCAAGATGGCACAAATACAAGATGGGACACAACATCCGTTGCTTAAAGTAATGATGTAAATGAAAAAAATGGAAAAACAAACCAACTGATATATAACTGGTGGTGACGGTGCAGATTTGATAGCAAGAAGGGTTATCCTCCCTAACTCTCACTCCTTTTTATCTCAGTTCTCTATTCAGATGTACACACTGAAAAATAGGACTGAAATGCAAAGATGTGTAGATTACGAGACAGCAGTAATGAAAAAGTGTGCTAAGTCCCAATTACAAATGAAAAGGACTACACTCGTGTTCAAAATAGGAAAACGTGATAGCAGGGGATTTTCTGAATTCAAGGCTTTTATTATATCCAGTATATTACTGTGAAAAATAGCATGCCAGAATCCTAAACCAAACCCAGGTCTTCTTGTCTTTAACTCTTGTTTAAGATATTTGTCTTCAGCAAAAAGCTTAGATGCATAAGGACTTGAGGATTTCATGAGGAGTTCATGACTGCAGCTACATACAGATACTTATTTGTGGTTCAGAAAACAAAACCTGGAAGGTATCTTTGCCAATAAATTTGAGTAAGTGCTATTAGTACAGATGCTATCGAATACTAGCATCCTGCATCATCTGTTTAAAGCAGTGTTTTAAGGAACTGTATGACTCAGGGAATTAGTAATGGGATATAGAGCCTTTCACCTCTAGGTCAATAGTTATAATCTGAAACAGACGGAGAGCGCCCAGGAGTCAATGCCATGTAATTCCCGTCTACTGACTTCAGTAAAATTAGTCTGTGGCCTCCAGACAATTTCTATAGAAGAAATACTGTAACCACAATAGGCGGGAGAAAAATCACTGGCACTGGTATCTGGCACTGACAAGAACAGGAAGGCCAAGCAATTGTCTGGGGGAACATGTGGTCCTTCTAAAATAAGTAAGTGGAAATGTTTCAGTAAAGAAGCTAAGGGAAAAAGGGTTGCAGTAACTTTTCATCTTTTTGTGGCACTGGCAACCCTCGTGGACTTGAACCCACTTGAAATTTTAAGTGTTCTCCACTAACACAAAATATCAGACAATACAAATAGCTTATCCCATAAACACTGAGCAAAATCTATAACCTGTACGCATCAATACACTCTGTACATGTCACCTCGGTAACAGCGTGCAATCTTCAGCTGCTCTGACATAGCTACTCAAACCTGTAGAGAGTTGTGTATCACCACCACAGCAAGAGGCATTCAGACTTATTTACAGATCTACAAACACCCTTTTGTTGGAAACTCCCAGCATGGTGGGGTTTCCAGTTTTTTTACTCTATGTTCTGATCTACGTTTGTGATGATTGTGCAGTCTCAACCTGTTGCTCTGTTACATTCACCTCTGTTCTTAAGGCAACAAACTATACTGGACAGTCCTTGGCAGAGTTTAAGTTGCAAAATACTGGATACCACCGACACTGCAGCAATAGACGTTGTGCTATGGAGAGTCTAACAATGAAAAAACCCCAAACCTATGAAGGAAAAAAGCACAGTTCAGTCATTCTGTATTAAGCTGAAACACGGACGACCTCAACACCACCAAGCATATCAACAGATCAAAGACAAGACGTCAGGGTTACCTTTAGCTGGGATACACGATGCTGCTGCGCAGCAACCTGCAGACGTGCTGTACAGGTGACGCGAGACTCCTCGTGTGGTGAGCCCTTCTCCCATCTGCAGGAGGGGATCAGGAGGCTAGAATTGCAGCAAGATATACCATGGGCAACGTGAAGCCGTGTAACAATGTTATTTTTCAAACAGGCGTTGGATCCTTTCTGGAGAGAGGATCTGGACTAGTTTATTCTAGCGTTAACTGTGAAACACAAAAAACAAGCAACCCCATTCCCATGATGGAAGCCCTGTTAATCTTTAGCTGTGATGACATTTATAGATTTGTCAAACTGAAACTGAAAAATACCTAAGTGTCTCAGGACATCATGTGCAATGTATTAATCACCAAAACAAATGTATCAGACACTTCCCTACAATCACATGGATGAACTTTTATTAACACAGTTCAACAGTGGGATTTAGTTTGGATTTATGATGCCTACTTGATGGTCTCATGCACACCACAAGAATACGATTCTGTACTAGCCAATATAGCTGTTCTTCTATGACTTCTTTAGAAATTCTGTTTCTTTTAAATCTATAAAAGTTCAGACGATCAGAGATATGCTAAACAGGAATCATGAGGTTTTAAGAAAAATTATTTTCCTTTCACAAAAGCTACCTAGATTACCAAATGGCAGGGCTCAGACCTTAGTTTAGAAATAAGGCACGTTGGTCCTCTCTAACCCCCCCCCAGCATTTTTATCTTTAAAAGCATCCCTTTAAAGCAAGACATAAAAATAGTCAGTAACTGGAGGAACCATTGTTAATGTTTTTCTTCATTTCCAGTGTGTTTTTTTAATTCCTCAGTTGTGATTCATTTCTTGTGGTTTATGCATACGAGTAAAATGGATGGAAATATTTTTGTTAGGCAGAGATTAAGCTTTAACTATCTTTTCTTCACCTGCCCTTTGAATATGAAAATATTACTTTGGTGATGAAAAAAAATACATTTCTCAAATTTTCAATATTTTCTCCTAGTTTATGCTGATCCACACAAAGAGTGACAGCTCCTGTACCTAGAAATAGTTTACACTAGAACAGTACAAGAAATTAATTTTTTGGTTGACTAGTGGTTTTTTTAATTCCCTTTAAAAATGAAATTTAGTTAAATAGAAGAGAAGAATATAATTCCAAAATGCAAAACATCAAAACAACTGTAACACTTCCTAGGCGGGGGTTTTCTCCCCATCCCCACCCTTCATTTTGGAGTAGGCAAAGCTAAGAAGACACGGGGAGAAAAATAAATTCTTTGAACCTGGCACGATATCAGCTAGTTTTAGTCAACTGAAGAGGCATTTGTCTTTCTCGGCTCTCTCTCTTGCCTGTGTTTGGTGCAGGCAGATTTATGACGCCAAAGCCAGGATTTAGGCACCTGTTTTCCCACCAGTTTTTAATGAGAACTGAGCATCCAAATCCTCTTTGGACAGCTTTCAAAACAGCAGCCCTCTCTTCTTCGTTATGCTTTTTGGGCAATACAAAGGTGGCCGTTCCAGCTCTCGGAGCGTACGGCCACGAGGTCCTGTCCAGGCTGGCGCAGCCCCAGTGCACGTGCGGGGAGAGAGGCACAAGCCAGAGCTGAGGGTCTCCCCGAGCCCCCCGCTCTGACGGACGGCCCCTCACCCATGGGCGCCTCGCAGCCCCCCGCCTCCTCGCACCCCTCGTAAGGGTCCCCCACCGCCAGCAGGAATGAGCACATACCCACGCTGACAGCAAGCTCTTGACAGCCACACGTTGCAGGTAGGAAAAACAAACACATGCCTCCCACCCCCCCAAAATCTCCTCCCAGCCCCGCGTCACAGGCAAACGCTTCCCACTTCCCTGGGCATTAACCCAGGTCATCTCTCTGCCCCCATCCTCTCCTCCCAGGTTTCCAAATTTGACATTGCTGGCAGGATCTGGCCGAGAGGCGAGTTGAGTTTCCCCCATCAGGATGGCCGTTGCCTCAGCCTGTTACCCTGTTCCCTGCACTGTGAGTGGGGACAGGAACGGGGGCAAGAAAGGAACGGCAGACAGTAAGAAACAAAGAGGAGAGCAGACAGGTAGCTGGCTCTCTCCCAACACCGATGCATCCTTGCTGAGATGAGGGACATCGTTCTCAGAGACCAGCATGAATGCATTTCCCAGATGCATTTGCCTAAACCAAATTACTAGCTGGTGTTTTCTTTCTTTTTTTTTTTTTTTTTTAAGCAGTCCCTTTTGATATCCATAATCTCCATGAAGATAATTCATGGCATTCTGTATAACGTTACCAGGTTGTAGAGCAGAGCTGGCTGAACTCACTGCAAAGGGCTCTAGATTAAATGCAGGTAACAGTTATGAATCGTTCATTGTAATTTACTGACTGCGGTGGGGGGAAGACAGAGGGCATGGTGTGGTTTTCACAGCATGAATTAGAGTTCTCTGGTGAAATGAGGGTGCTTTGTGCTGATTAAATTATAAGAAATGTGCACCTGGGCCACATAAAGACCCAACGTTCTCTCTCTATAGTTTGACTGATAATATAAATGATGTACATCATAATTTCTGCATCATCTGAAAGTTTAATACATGTAATTGTGAGCTGCTTTTCTTCCTTGAAATTGCAAACACAGCAAAATTGCAGGCTTGGTGCTACTGATGAGTCATTGTTGGCCTGCTGTATCTGTATTACAATGGCCAAACGTAGAGAGAACCATGACACCCCATTTTACCATTATTATCTGTTTCCTTCTGAGTTGTTTGCACAGCTGAATGGCTCAGAAGGAGCCTGGGTCAAGTAGCAGGGGAGGAGGAGTTGAACTGATAGCTTTTAACAGAGATGAGTTCAGTATGATCTCAGCCATCTAAAATATACAGTGTTTTCCATGATAGCTGAGGGGAAAGGCACTTACAAAAGTATGAAGGTGTACATGTAAAAGCAAGAGATCAAACATGAATAGAGAAATGCAGAAAGCTGAGTGTGTTAAATAGCAGGGCATCGTTTTCCTCTATCTATACCTATGAAACCTTAGAATACAACATAGAAAGGAATTTAGCCAATTTTGCTAAAAAGGCGGCTATATAAAGATACTTTAATATCCACCCAAAAAAGCCAGCACTTCAGTTGTTGAAGCAGTCCATTGTCAATGATTTCTTCTTTAATCTTTTTTCCATCATAACTCCAGAAGTCTGGGATGTATGTGTAGACACATTATTCTTTTCAGTTGCTTTAAATCTGAAAAAAAATTGTGTTAAATTAAAAAAACAAATGTTCTAAATTGGAGCTTAACAGCATCACTTCACTTACTACAGATGAAAGAAAATAAGTTGCTGAAAGAATGTATTATTTCTTTAGAAGTAAAATAGGAGAAGCTGAAGAGAAACATCTATATTTACTAGATCAAAGACAGTAATATTAATCTTTGCGGATGTTATAAAAAAGGAATAGTGGGGAAAAAAGCCTATGAAAGGATAATCTGCAGTGTATGGGATATACTTGCATAAGAAGGCACTCCTGAGGAAGGGCTTCTTTGGTTCAATGCTCACTTCTGGTATTGCATACCCGATTTCTCTATCATCTCGGGTTTTTGGAAAGCATGTAGAAGGAAAAGTGTTTTATTAATGTTCACTCTTTCTTATGCAAATCACAGTCTGTTTGTATGTTTTTCACAGAAATAAAACTCAATTGAATATGGTGCTGTTAATTTTTAATTACAATTCAGTCAAATGATGCTGATCCCTTATTCACCTTGAAAAATCAGCTTTGAAGAGTTATTGGAGAGATTGATAGAGAACAGCTCAGACAAAAGTAAACTCAAGATACAGCTTTCATAACTGCCTACCAAACTGACTGCTACTCCAGGCTGGATCACCGTAGACCACAGCCTTCATTAACTATGGGATCAATTGTGATAGACTTGGAGAGGACAAACTCCTTCAATCAAGCTCATACTGTCTCTTCTAATGTTAAGAAAACACATTCCCCAAATCAAAGATGTGTGGTAACAATCACACAGCATCACTGTGATACACAGCAAGAATTTGGTTAGGTAGATAGAGAACATACCTAACCATGGTTAGTGTAGGGGTTATGACAAGCTGTTGGGCATTGAAACATTGCCTTCTGCCTGGGGTTGGATTTGGCATCTCTATTGCAAAGAGTCTCATAGTAGATAGTAGTAAAATGATAACAGGCATATCGTGATATTATCTCGTACGAGAATGAGCAACTGGTGTTATTGGCTTCACAAAAAAACCAGAAAGCATACTCGGATTATGTTTCAAATTTTGCTGATGTAACAGTAAAACCTCTTTCTTTAATAGCAGAAATTTTCTTCCCTAATGTCTAAAACCTTCAAGGTGATGAAATTATTTCAACATAACTTCATCCTACTAAGGAAAGGAATCCAATGTATTTCAGCTGGCACAAGGGCTTACTGTCATTTCTTCTCTGAATAAAACTGAAAGCCATTATTTCCTCCATGAGACTAAGTGAAAATAAGGCAATATGAGGACCTGCACAAGTTCGATTTAAGGTACTATTAATAGCAGCTCTCAGTATAAGCTCTAAGCATTCATCATTTAGTTGATCACTGATACAAAAGGAGTAGTTCAGTTTAGAGTAAGCAGAGACATGGTCCATGGACATCCCTGGACAAGCTCTCTGACTACCACAGAAGGACAGGAGTTGCATATTATGTTGGGGTTTTTCAGACCACAGAACCAGCTGAGAGACAACATACTGGTTTGGAGGCTAACTGCCTTTGTTTCTTCTGAACTAGGTAGGTAAGTATAATAAATTATAGTTTCTGAATAAGAATTTTTTAAATTTTAAAATTATTTCAGACAGAGGACAATTTCATCACCTGAAGTAAGGAACTGGGGCCTTGCAATACGTGGTCGTGGCAGCTCAACCACTCTCTGGCCGTAAGAAGGCATTGCTCTTCTAAACTCAGAAAAAAGGCTTACTCGTACACAGAACTTATTTTTCATCGCTTTTTAGGCTGGTAATAAAGATAAGACAAACTGGAGAAGCAAAGGAGACAGACTAAAGGACTATATCAAAGCCTGGCCAATTTTTCCACAAGCTGCAAGTGTCCCAAATACATGAGGGATCATGGTGTCAGTGACTTGATTTCACAGAGGTTGCCAGGACTCGGTCCTTCTGTGCCAGAAATCTGCCACAAGAGTGAGCATGCCTACACTGTCACTTGGAAGATAAACATTTTCAGTCTTCCCTGACAGTGACACCAGTCTGGATAAAAGCATTAGACTCCAGCTAGTGCTTTAACAACTATAATTTTTTTTCAGGTTATGCGAGATAATCAGAAAAAATAAGCCAAAGGAGCATATGTACCTATAAAGTGCCAGAAGGCGGCTGCTGGAACTAGGCTGGTCCTGGGAAGAAATCATGCACTGGACACAAAGACCACTGAGCCATAAACGAACAAAGCAGAAGGACACAACAGCTTATTTATTAAGCAATGCTCTGCCCCCCTTACTTGCAGTGCATAGTATTTCACTACAGTCTCACTGGGACTATTACCAGAGCAAATTACCGCTCAACATGAATAAATGTGGAAAAGTCTGGGTCTAAGCTTTTAAGTGTTTGGGCGTTTGGGGTTTTTTTAATGTTTTAATGTGGCTTAAATTGTTTTTAATATTATGCACAGCTACATTATAGGGGCAATTCTGTATAGATGAAGCTGAGCCGAGCTCTCTGTTGAAAGGTCAAGGCTTGTAAGTGTTACTAATTAGGAACACAGACATAGAATGAGTTATGTTTCCTTAGATAAGGAAAAGGAAGGAGATCTAGCTCTTGTTTAACATTACATGAAATCACTTTTGCTTCTCCATGGCAGAGTTTAAAAATGTCACAAACCGGATGCCCTGGTTCTTAAGCTGCATTCTGCCCTACCCAATAGGTGCAGAATCACAAAAAAGGCGGGTATATACTACGCTATTTCAAATTTCAGAAGAAAGCTTATCTATCACAAAGGTTTTGCCAGTCTCACAAGAGGAGAGGCTAACATGAGATTTGTCTGTCAGAATCCAGCTCAATGAATCAAATGTCAGTGTGGAGGAGGATGCGATGAGAGCACAGAGGGCACAGAGAAGGCAGGAGGTGATATACAAAAGCTGAAAAGTCTATTTTGTGAGGTCAGGGAGGTGACAGTTGAGACCACTGAATCAGAATGGTCTTTTCAGGTTGCAGTTCTCATCAGGGTGACGGATGCTCTCCTTTAAAGTAAAAAAAGTTGCAACTATTACATGGTACAGCTGGTACGTAACTGTAACTAGAAATGAGAACAAAAATTCACCACTGCTAACGCTAACCTTTCCTTACAATATCAAAAATCGGTGTGAATATTTGGAACTTAGGCTATGTTTCCTCTGACGGCCAGACAAAGGGCTAATGCCTATTACTCAACAGGTCACCTTCGTATAGGCTCACCTCTTCACCTTGTACCACTTTCAAGAAGATCAGCTGCTAACAAAGCGAAAAAGAAACTTAATAGAGAACAACAACAAATTGTTTCCCTTCAAATCACAAGTTAACCTAGTAGGTTGAGACTCACCTCTAAGACAAACACTCAGATCTGAATTGCTGTTATTAAGGTGATAGAGACTATGATACTTTACAGAGGTGAACACAGAGGTTACACTCCTGACAGCTCTAGATTGCTTTGTCTACATTAATAACAACTCTGAATAAAAGGCATGTAGTCCAGCTGTACGGTCTCACACTTAACTTTTGCATTAGTGTCACTGGCCTCCCAGGGGGCTCTTCTTGTACTTTGTATGTTTATGGACAAGACATAAATGACCCTATATGTGCATCAGCTGGGCACAGTGAGCATCTCTCTCTTTCTCCTCTGCTATCCATCAAACTTATTCCCTGTGATTACACTATGGTCACGTCAGAAATACAGCGATACCTTGAAAAGTTAAATAAAAGGCCTAGCAACTAATCCTGGAAACCTTATTCACACAAGCAGGCTCGGCGTGAAACAGAGGTACTGCAGCTGATGAGGCTATCGCACCTGCAAGTGTAAGCGGCACAAGTGCCTCTTGCAGGCAGATCCCTACTGATTTCCACTTAGCTTTTCCTTTTTGCTGCTCAGCGTGCAGTTAGTTTATGAGAAATAGGGGGTGTGCATGACGAAGTTATATACAGAGCGCGTGAAATAATAAAGCTTTTACCTGCACTCGAGTCACAGAGAGGCATCGCTCCTGCCGTGGAGCTCCGGATTCGGTGCCGAGCTCTACCTCAGGGATTCTTGCTTAACCCGGGATGGGGTCACCAGGCTGCCCAGGAAACACAAGTAACGCTGCAATACACATCAGCATCACCTCTGAGAACATATGCTAATGTTAGGGTTGGGCTTAGTTTGTCACTGTGACTTTAAAGATCAAATAAGCAACAAGAGATATTTTCAAATGGACGCTTCCCGATTATATCCAAATGCCCATTCTAGAGCTGTCCTTACGTCCTTAAAACTTGCAATAAGGAGCTTCAGGAAGGCAACTGGGAAAACCGTACTTTTCAAGTACATGCACTTGCTGTCCATGAAGGCTAAGTAACTGAGTGACTGGTCAGAACCAGAAATTCGGGAGAAACTGAGCTTGGCTGCTCCCGATCACAATTCTGCCAAGGGGCACGAATTACTCTTCAAAATCCCGTCTACTCATCTGGTCACCAGCTTGCCTGCAGCATTGACTGTTAACTGCATCATGTTGCTTGATGGGTTTATGATGTGGACAAACATGCATCGAAGAGTAAAACATCCCTATTGAAACTAATTTCCAGTGTGACCTATGCCAGGATTAAACTGAGGTCTCCAAAGGTGAAAGGAGAGTGTATCAATCAACTGCGCCTTATAACTACCCTGTCAGCCATTGAACACATATTGAATAAAATTAAGTGCTAAATCAACTTAGCTATGCACACAAAATAATTAAGTACTATTTATTGATTTGCATTTTCATTGAAAGGGAGAAAAAAGGACAATCAAGCTGTTTCGCTGCACAAGTTTCAATATGTTGGTCTCGTATAGGCGATAGCTTGAGATTTTATTGATGCTAAAATAAAACCTTGCAGCCTGTAAATATTAGGCTTTCTCTTGTGTACAAAAGCAAAATTTTTCAGTATAACAAAGTACGCATTTAGATGGATATATGCAACAGATTCTGAAATTATCTTCTCTGGACACTTATTCCACATTTCAGAGTGCCTATTCATTTTAAATTATGGTGTTTGTAAGAGACTTAAACTAAATTGAAATAAAAGACAATATCCATTTAAAATTAAAAGCACCCATGTTAATACATGCAGTGTCAATACACCTGTCTGCACTGAAGGAGGCCTCTCAGGCAGAAAAAGCCTCAGAGGAAAAACTTTGTTGAATGGCTTAACCAAGAGTTAAAATAGCTTTAAAATAATCACTAAAGATACACTGAAATTTACCATTATTAAAATTATGTTTAATTATAAAAAGAAAAGCTCAGGAAAAAAAAATCAAAAAGAACATATTATAAAACAGTCTCTTGTAAGATAATGGTCTGTTCTCTAATATAAGAATAACTGTTTATTAACAGCATTATGCAAATAGGTCTAGCTGATTTATTGAAAACTCAGCAGTAGCAGGAAAATGCCAGAAAGAGGCAAAGGCTCAGCATCAAACTCACAAAACTCTTTAAGTCACAATCTATGTTACATTTAGAGATGACAACAAATACTGCAAGATTTTATGGAAAAATCTCCCCTTGCTCAGAGGAGTTAAAAAACCAAACCAAACCAAACAAACAAAAAAACCAAGAGCAGAATATCCAAGGCAGTAACAAAAATAAGGATGGGTTTACAAAGATTATTTATGTGAGTCAGTAAGACAACTCAAATGGGTAAAAGATGCAATGATCTATCTCCGATAGTTATCTGATAGATATATGACTACATAGAAAGAAGAACTGGAAACTGATTGCAAAACCAAGAAAAACATAATTATTACAAGCAGATCCCATCAGGTAAGATTATATAAAGTATATGGAGAAAATAATGTATTATTATATATTATATAATAAATATTCTCAATACTAACACGTTTTCAAAAAGGCTCAAATCTAATTTGTATGAGCTTGGTCAGGAGCATTGTCCTAAATCTGTTATGTCTGGGGATTGAGAGCATGATGACTTTACATTTCTTTCATCCTGTTCCACTGTTTTATTGTACCTTTTCCCTCTGTTTTGCCTGTATGATGGGTCTCATACCGGACTCGCTCGTGAAATTATTAGTGGTATTATCCCACAGCTGTAATGTCTGGAAGAGCTATCCTTGTGAAGAATAAACACTTTGTTGAAAAACCAAAAATCTATCAACAAACTGAAGTTCCTAATATTTTTTACACTGTTTGGGATTAGGTCAAGAATAATGAAACTTTCATACAATCAGAACAGTTCACTCTTTATCTGGACTTCAGCAATCATTTTTTTTTTCCTAAAATTTGTAATACTTTGGTTAGGCACAGTTTTGCTCATGTGTTTTAGATTCACTGCTCATGCACTAATTCTGCAGAAGCTGTACACGTACCCTAAAGTCTAGAAACACACTCAAGTCTGACTTCAATGCAAATGAAGCATGTTTTCGGATGGGCACTGTATAAAATAGGTTATCATTGTGAATACTCACAATTATGAATTCAAAACTCACTTCCCATTTTTGTCCCACAGAATTAGCATAACATTTATTGCTCCAGTGAATATTCCCTTTATATTCTGTAGAATATTCATGGAAATTAAATGGAAAAGAGGTACAATCAGCTTCATTAAAAATTCAAATGAATGTTTTCCATTTTTGGCACCATTCCTCATACATCATTAAAACCCAAAATAGTTATTCCATGAGAAATGTAAGTATAAACAAACAAACAAAAAAATGCCTTGTGGCTCCCCCTCCCTATGACCTGCCATTGAAACAGTCCCCTCCTGCTTCCAGTGCTCACCACAGCCCCCCTCCCACCCTCCCTGAGGAAGGCCCCTGCTCCCAGCCCTCCTCCTCCTCCCGGAGGAGGAAGATGCCCTGACAAGAGACAGAGGTGCCACCGGCCGGTGACACGCTCCACGGAGCAGCAGCCATTTCCAGGAACCGAATCCCTTTGGGACTCGCTGCTCCCGAGACATTTGGTTGATGTCGGCCAGCACGCTCATCAGCTTTCAGGAGCAGGACAAAGGATGGAGGCTGACAAGGTGATTGTATAAAACAAGCTAATACCAGAAAGAGCCACAGCCCACTCCTCTGTTATTCATTTCTTTCTCATCTGTCAGATGCATGTCATGTAAAACAGGCAAGTGCCTTATAATGACTTCATTTTATGATGGAGTGGGATTTTCAAAAAGGAAAAAGGAAAAAAAAAAAAAAAAAGAAGAAAAAAATGTGGGCCCTTTCACTGGTACTGTCCCGCACTCTGACGCTCCGAAAATAATTAAATGCAGGATCTGTGCAGCAGCAGGGAGCCGCTACCAACACCAGTGGCAAAGGAGGTGCTGTGGGGACCTAGGGAGATGTGACATGGGTCCACTGGCACAAGGCACACGTGCAGGGCAAAACCTGACCCTTGACACCTCATTTACAATTTTAGGGAGTGGGGGTGGGGAGGAAGGACCCGTTAGAGGGAAGACTGCCTTTGAATCTTATCATGCATTTATTTTGAGATCAGGTATGTACCTGAGGCTCCACTTACGTTTGTTCACCATTTCCTCAGTGTATCTCTCTATTCTGTAAAGTATTTTTGTTTCCCCTACTGAAAGTCTACCATTTATTGAGTACAAGCACACCTAATACTCCTGAAAAAGTAATACTGTCACTGTATCTGCTTTGATATGACTGGGTCCCCCAAGACAATCTTTTGCATGAAGCCCTGAGGAGGTTATAGTCAACATTGCTAATAGGAAAAAAAAAAAAAAAAAAAAAAAAAAAAAAAAAAGAGACACATGGGCTTTCCAGACATTTTGGATATGTAAATCTAAGAAATAGGCATAGAACCTCTTATAGAGACAGCCTCAGGAAGATGACTTAAACCAATCCAGTTTAGACTATTCTTTATCCCAGAGAGTCACTCTTAGAAAAAAAGTGGGTTGGAACAAAAGAAATCCAAATCACTGTTTTAAAAATCACAAAGGTCAGGAGAGCTCAGTCCAGTGTTCTGGGTTGGCTACCTTTGCTCTTCTCAAGAAGAGTGTTTGGATTTTGAAGATTTGTTGTGTACAAAAATTATGGAGGTTGGATTTGAGTCCTTCTGGCAAAAGTCTTCACATGTTAGTTTCAGGGAATAATATGGACTCCTCAGTGAATATTGCAAAGACCAAAGAGATAACAGCTAATCCTCCCTGACACATGCATGTATAAAAACTGAAAAGGAGCTCTACAATAAAAGACAAAAAAAGATGTCATTACAGAAAAAGCATTCTTTCCCCTGTTAAAACAAACAAACAAACAAACAAAAACCAAACCAAACCAAACCAAAAGCCCAAAAACTACAAAGAAAAAAGAAAAACAACCTCTCCCCCAGTAAAAAGTAGTATATTTAAACTGGAACACAGACTTTAACTGGCCCTGGATATATACCTAAAAAAGTAATCAGCAAATTATTGTTACTACTTTCCAGAAAAAAAAAGTTATTTAAAAATATAAAACCCAATTCCCTGAATACACAATAGTGAGTTTCAGCCTGCTGAGCTCCTCCTAGCACATAAAGAGTAAATATTGCAAACAGGAGGAAAATACTTCGTTAACTTTTAAAAATGTAATAGCATAACATTTACCACACAAACATACACTATGGAAACTGTGCAGTTTTAAGGCATCCTCATTCCAATTTTTAGAGCCTTTAAAAGAGTATGAGCCTATACATAGGTACATATATATCTATATAAAATCATAATTTTTTAGCATAGTAGTCTGTCATTTATGCTTAAAATGACTAGAACCATTGTAGTTGGCACAAATACCTCGGTATTACGTTACTTCATACTTGAGTTAGAAGTAGCTCTCCAAGATGGGTAACATAGCTTAAGCAGTAGAGATCAGGCTTTGGGCACAGAACAGCATTTTCAAAATGAGATGCTCAGACTTCAGCTTCAGAAATCACACCTGGATTAGTGGCAGGTGAAAGAATCGTTGCCTCAGATTCTTTTACTTCGTTGTGTACATTGGAATATCTGTTTAAATTGACATTTTAATAACTGACCATTTTGCTGTAGGGCTAGCACTACAGAAATTGTGTTTAGTAGATCTTTACTATAACGTAAGGCAAGAAGAAGATAGTCTTCCTCTAGTCTACTTCTGCATTTATTTCTATCTATGCACTCAGAAAGGAAGAAAAAGATGTCTGTTGAAAAACGGGTGAAATCACAGTAGAACACAGGGAGGTGAAACCACCTCTTCTAGAGGGCCGTGCCCCTCGGCATTGCAGTGGGGAGTAAAGCTGCTACAATGGGCTGGGCAGCCTGGTACCAGGACCCAGCCTGCAGGAATCGCACGCAAGAGCAGTGCCCGCCGTCCGTGGGATGGCTGAAGTCCTCAGTGCGGCAGTCAAGCTGCACGGGGACTCGAGACTCTGCTGAGACCGCATACTAGCTCCCTGTCCCTCACACTTGCCCCTCTTGGAATAACAAAAGCCGCTCCCCCCACAAGTCAGGTTTTGAGCAGGTAGAGTTTTCTGATCTCTTCCAGACCTCGAGATTGTTTTATGGCCATTCCCGCAAATAAAGCATTTAATCTCAACCCATTTTATCTGGACAATAATGTGTTATAGGGCAAGACCTGCTGACCATACCCAGTCAAACAAACCATCAGGCTGAAGTCAGTCCTGTCCCCTGTTCCGCCATGAGGCAGCAATTCTCAGAACAGGCTTCGTTTGAGCTGAACGCTGCAGCTGATATTCCACGTTTTCTACAAAACTATACGGATCGTACCACTTCAGTTTTACTGCTGCTTTGCAAGATTCCCATAACACACACACAAAAAAATGTTGACACACCTATCTATAAAAATATAGCCAACATTAGTACACAACACTGTGAACCAGACCACAGTGTGTGCCTGTTTATCTTCAAATAATATGAATACGCATATGTCTAACAACATACTCCAGCAGAACAAAGAGCAGAAATGCAACAGACTGTAAGTGGCAAAATAAGTGGCGGTGTAAAGCCACCCAAGTGCTTTGCAATTTAAATGTTTTCCTACTGCTACTTAAAAACTGCTGCTATCTTCAGACATCCCTTTCCACAGGAACAACAAAACTAACTTTTCACATTAGCAGTTTGCCTGTACCAAACGACTTGAAGGCCCTGCCACCGTAAATAGACTGGACCAAATGAGGTCCAGGGAAGTGGCACGTTGGGTTCCCTGTATAAGGGAGAGGAAAAATTACACAACATCTTATCCTGGCCAAAATGAAGCCAGCTCAGAAACAGATGGAAACCAGTTCCCTAGTTCAGCCAGTTACACCTACGCTACTTGCTGAACACTGAAAGCCACCTCCCATCTTGCCCAGAGCAATGGGACCAGACAGCCTGGGGACACCTGTGTGTTTCTGAGCATAGGGCAGGGAGGAGGAGGAGGAGGCGCTGCTCTTCTAAACTAGCTCTATGCCACCAGGACGTTCTCCACAGACAAGTCATCCCCTTCTGCCCTCAGCCCTACCTTTCATGACCTCGGTGCACACAGATCCTCTTTAGTTACTTCTCTCTGCATATTTATTTCTGCTTAAAATATGAAACATTAGGAGAACACCTCACACAACGATGTGGTTTTTACAAAGCAACTTGATGAAGACCACTGTGTAAAACTGCAGCTTGGCGTTAGCAGCCATGAAAGGCTGTCAGTGATCCATCTGAAATGTCAATACATCATTTCAAATGTTCTCACTCAAAGCTGCTTGAAGCATCCAAAGGCAATAAAATCAAAGGGATAGCTATGCCTTTTTCAGAAAAAAGGGGTGAAACTAGAAAGGCAATTAAGTCTCCCCCTAGAAGCAGCCCATTCACATTAAACGGGTATACTTCAAAGGACAGTGAAGAGGGAAATTGTGTTTTTCAGGCAAGCTGAGTGAGGAACCTCGGACAGAGCGATAGGTCTGTCATGCAGAAAAAAACAGCATTTGAAATAAGAAGAGTTAAAAACTGGAAAAGATCTAGAAGCCAAAACAGTTCTCTAAGCACAGTGACCACCTGAGAGAAGAGCACCCAAAAAGCACCGTCCTGGTAAAGGCACTCTCATCCTTCTCTTCTGCGTGCTTACCTAACAGAGCGTTTGCTTTGGGTGTCATCAAAATACGAACTGTGGGAGAGGACAGCCCAGCCAGGAGGTGCAACTGATGTCAGCCTGGAAGCCAGGAAACATTACAAGTAAATAACATTCAGCAGTGCTTGGGGAGAGAGATTCCTTCAGACATCTCTCATGGCCCCAGGCAGAGACCAAAGATCCTGTATCACCTTCCCACCCTACCGTGATGGTATCATCGTTACTGATGGCACCCATGGGCTGGCATGGGAGGAGCTCCGTATTTCTGAGGATATTCCCCTAACGGTGTGATCCAGTCCTCTCTTCTATGAAGCCCCCCTCTGCTATAATTTTTTGTGTCTTATTTTCCCTGACAATCCACTCAGGAGCATATTGGGGATCTATGTGCTGGACGTCTTTTGGCAATACCCCCTCTCTCTTTGAAAGCACCCAGGGCTGTCCTGATGTCAGCTCTACATAGACAAGGAAAAGGAAACCAGAGCCCTTCAACCAGATAGGCCAGCTTCATTTCAAAGGGAAAGCTCCTGGGAAAAATAAAAATTGTACACAATAAATATCCAGAAAATCAAACAAAAGTTTCCCTTGAGCTTATTTTTCCACTGGTTTCTATGTACTTCCACAAAGTCTGATTCCACCGAAATCTGCGAGTCCAGCAATTGGGCTGCTGTATGAGTCTCCTATGGATAATTGGGAAAGGATGAGAAAACGGGCATAGAGGAACTAAACATCATGCAAAAGTCTCTATTTCTGGTCTACTAGTTTATTTTGCCTGCCATTTCGATCCGTGTGTGAACTGATCTCTGGCTTTTATGTGATACTAATGAGATTGAGTATTTCTGGATCATATGGTGCTGTCTACCATGCTGCATAGGTATTTTTCTATTGAAAGGTATTTTTCTATTGAAATTATATTGAATCAACAAGAAAACCTCCATCTGAGTTAAATTTCACAAGCACTTCTGGAAGAAAAAAAGAAAATAATAAAAAAAAGGAAACAACACCAGAAAATACTGCCAAATACTTCAGGGAATTAAAGGTTGCACAATTTCTGAAAAGTAGGGGAGAATACAAATTATTTTTATCAAATATATGTATCTATATGCAGAATGTATATTCTTTGCTGCTATTGAATACTCATAATCTAGGAATAATATGTCTTCTTTTACACTTCACCTAACAGTTTTAAGCACAATAGTACTTATATTCCTGCTCTTGTTCTGTTTGTCATACAATATTTTTTCCTATCGTGAGAATACTTATTATCCCACACTATGAAAATTCTCTAAGTTTTATTTTTCTTTTGAGTAGGGATACTAGTAGAAAACATAAGAAAGCTTTAAAAGGTGAGCTTTTCACTTCTTATTAGCTAATTATGTAAAATTGCATCATATTTCAATTGCTCACTCAAATAAAACCTCTTCTGTTTTCATCAAATTTGACTTCTCTTAAAAATACTTCAAAATATTACTTAAAACTTTCAACACTTTGTTCCCTTTTCATAAGCGCCGAGATAAAAAGTCACAGAGGTGTCTCAAGGTAAGGAGGCAATGACCACAGAGCACATACTGACTGAAAGGCAGATGAAGATCTAAAGGTTTTTGTCGTAGTCTTATTTGCTACTTTTATCCTCAGGCTTCTCTTCCAGAATTCTCTTGTTGCAAAAAGTGATGAAATTAAAAGGATAGTTCCTGCACTGTGATTTTCCCCTGAAGTTCATTATATAAGCTAAAGACCCACTCAGTCCCCATCCTGAAACTGTACCTACTCTTGCAAATGCAGGAATAAATGCAAACTGCTGGAAGGGAATATTGCAAGTATCTCAATACAGTGCAACATAACCATTGCACTACACCAGTAGGAAACCTAATGAACTACTAGTGGATTTGAAAATGCATAGTCTTATTAAAACTACTGATGCTAGTAGGATCAGGCAATGTGTTTCAACTCAAAGGATATTTTAAAGATTTTCTTTTTAAGCTGAAAACTCACAGAAGTTTTTTTCTCAAAGATTTATTTATGTCTTTTGGTTTTTTATTTTCATATCTAGTTTTCTTTCTCTTTTTCCTTTCTGCTGCCAATTTCAATAAAAGGAATGATATCAAAACACATTGTTGCTCCTTTTTCTGAATTTTGCGTGCTTTCTTCTGATACTGTTTTCTGAAATAATCTTACGCTCCATTTTGTAAAAAGCAACCTATATAATCCATCATTTCTCACAATAAGGGACCGAGATTCTGATTTCACAAAAGTGTGATTTAAAACATTGCTCCTTTCCCCAAAAACTTAAGCAGTCATTTTGTACTACATCAGTTCCAAAGGGCCCAGCTAGGCTGGAGCTAAGATCTATGCAAACATACAAATGCAGTGGTTTTGTCTTTGAAGTGGTCGCTCAGTATCACCCAATAAAAGACTATCAGAAAGGAAAAGTGCTTTTGAATATTTCCTCATTTCCATGTGGTGCAGAAGCACACCAGCTTTTGCTTAATATTAAGACACCCTTCAAAGCTACAAAAGTTAAAACATTTCTTAATGCAGTATATACTGAAACAATTGGACAATACTTCAAAGCCTTTGGTTTTAAATCTTTTGGTATCACCACCATTCAAGAAAAAAGTATTTATACAACATTGTCAAACAAAAGTTATTTTGCAGCTAATCTGACCAAGTTTTGGAACAGAAGATAGTAAAAATCTATTGCATCCTGTTTATTTTCTAAAAAAAAGTGGGGGGAAAAAAAAAATCAGATCAGGCATTTTAGTTCTGAAAAACCTTAAAAACATTGACATTGTTTATATAATTTCAATGTTGAGTATTTATCAGGTCTAAACTAGGAAAGGTGCAGAATAAAATTAAACAAGCTTTCCAAAAGAGTGCAAGAAAGGAGCAGATAAGGCAAGCTGAATATCTATCAAGCTCTAAGACTCATAATCCACAACTGGCAGGGCATGTTAAGCAGAAACAGTAAGATGTACTCATCCATAAATTCATATGACTAAGAAACACTCCAAAAAATTAAGACCATGTTCTACCCAGAAGCCTCTTACTAATAGGAAAGAAACTTATTACTGCATATTGCTTGGCTGGTGGCTGGAAATCCTTTCATTAATTCGTTCAGCTACTGCTGACCAGTTTATGTGAGTGTTTTCCACTAGTTTGGGAAGTATTTAATCGCCAATCTTTCACATTCCTTTTCTTCTAACTCAATTGATTTAGAAAGAGAGGTAAATGTATTCATGCACGTAAATGTCCAGTCTTTCTTTTCCCCCATCATCTCCCACCTCCGGTTCTTGTAATGGCCAAAGACTTCAGAAGTAGTCCACAAGCAGACGGGAAACAACAGCAACAACAACAACAATAAACCAACATAGCTGTTCCTGCTGCTTATATATCCTTGCAAATATCACTGCTGAATTTTTTTATTATTATTTTTTTAATCCATGAGTGTTTTGAAAACATCATAATTCATCTTTTCAGGACATATTATTAGTTTTACAACGTAAAATAATTTTGTTTCAGTGTATGTAATGGACTGGATATTCAAATAAGCCACTAACTGGATAAGCTAGAGAAATGGACAGGAGATTAAGTGAATACATATGAAACTCAAGGACCTGAGTTTCGAGTTCAGTGACACAAAAGTTGTTGCCACCCACAACAGCAAAACAAGCTTTTCTTGGACAAGCCCTTCCTCATACCAAAGCAGTCAGATCTACATTGAATCTGATATGTTTGACAAAGCTTGAGTGTCAACTGTTTGGAATTTTAAATCAACCGAGAAAAATAAGATATTAGCCCTACTTTTCAGAGCTGAACATTTACTCTTGGACAGAAGTACACAGGAGCGGAGGGTTTGGCAGTTTGACAACCAACTGACCATCTCCAGTTGAGGAGACCTGACAAAAGGCTATCGGGACTGAAATTGAGCCCTTGGGTTGGATATCAGATCACGCAGCCCCCCAGGTTTCTGGACGGCGCCTCTCGGTGGCTAGCATCCATCTAGTCCTCAGCAAGAGAAGCCATTTAGTCTCAGGCTTTTTTAGCCTCTGGGGAACTGTGTGTAGTCAAAAGAGACTTGTCAGGCACTATAGAGCATCAGGCATGGATAATGCCTGGTGTTGTCCATGTTAGGCAAAACGAGAAATCAAAGACTCGGTTTATGCACATCTTAAAGAGAAAGGCTTTTTGTAACTCTGAATAACCTATGGCAATTCAAAACTAATATCCTTGTCTCATCCTCAGCATGATTTTTTCCTGAGTTTACATTTCACAGTTATCCCACGACAAAGAGAGTTTTAATCCACGTTCTTGAAATTAAAAAATAAAATATAAAAACATACAACTTTGTTACATACATTTAATCTTTGTCTAGTCTTGTAGAGATTGCAAGGAAATATAATGAAAAACAACAAAAATACTAGCATGCCAGTTAAACACTCACTGTTTCAGCCCCACATCCAAACAATGTAATTCTATATGGGTACTCAAAAAATATTACATTCTTCACAGCCATACAACTTCTACTGGACTGCATATACATTTCACAGTTGTCTAAACACTAATTTCTATTGAAATCAGTCATTTACTATTACACATTTAGATTTCATAAGTCAAATACAATACTAATAAACAAAGATATGATTTCTGAGTAGAGACTGCAGAAGCACCAAAATAGCTTTTATTTTTTAGTTCCATTTTCTGTTTTCCAAGTGAGTTAAGCACATCCTAAACATCACTGAAAGTGACTCCTGAAACCCCTGCAAGAATGTCAGCAACTCTACTGCTTGTATATAATTTTCTACATC
Organism: Astur gentilis; assembly: GCF_929443795.1. Lineage (NCBI taxonomy): Eukaryota > Metazoa > Chordata > Aves > Accipitriformes > Accipitridae > Astur > Astur gentilis. Next base: position 12,927,069 of record NC_064900.1, on the reverse strand, counting down.
CCGAAAACAGTAATTTACATGGAAGTAGGACTGAAAAGTCATGACATGGCAGAACTACAACTGCTTGGATGTTTAAACTGTGCTTTTCCTGTTTTTGAAAGTACTTTGGTTCCTTTAAAGATGAGATTATATTCTAAATTCCTGAGGTTTATGAAGATTACTTTTAGTAGGATAGCCAAAATTCTTGTAATTTTTAGCAGCAAGAGTTTAACTATTACATTATCAAGGAAAAAAAAATAAAAAGAGGAAACCCCCCCCCAAAACTCAAGCTTAATTCCAGCTTCACTACATTTCTGGGACAAATGCAAACAGGTTTGTGTCTCCTTTCACTTAAATATTGCAAGTTGGAATCAATAGTGACACAAGTGTGCAGAAGGTGTTCTTTTCTCAGAATAAAAGCCTTGCAAATAGTATATTTCTTGAGTAAACACAGAGGCATTATAAGAGGTAAGAAGCCCCTCTACAAGATACCCTATTTTAATACAGTTAGTAAATAATTTAAAAAACCCAATCCAGCACAACAGCCATATTTTGAGTTTAAGCACAAACTGCATTTTAAAAGTACAGAAATGGTTAATCTAAATAGCATGAAGAGTCGCAAACTTTTCCAGATATTACTCTGGCTAATGAAGTGAGACGTTAAAGTAAACCAGCTAAACTATATTTTGCTGTAAAAGTGTGTCCCAGAACAATCTACTGCAAATGAGAAGATAACAACAGAGGCTCTGAAGGATTTGTTACTGTGACTGATTCAGTTTAACAGGTTCATAGAAATTGTTTGGAAAAATGAAAGTGGCTGTAGGTTGTCCAATTTGCAGATTTATTAAAAAGGAGGAATAATAGTTGGAACCATGTCAGGGGTAGAAAATAAACGCAAGAAATCTGAATAGGGTAGAACAAGAGGGACTGAGAGATCATGTGCAGTGTCAAGAGATATGATATAATGCCTTTAGGGAGGCCCAGCAAAGGATTAAAAATAACTCAAGTTTGACAAGTCACAGGGAAGATGAATCATGGATAATGACAAAAAGAAACAGCATGAAGACAGGATCACAGAATTTGTGTCCCCCAGCAGTAAGAAAGTCAAAAGGTCAGTGAAGAATCAGTAGATGAATCAGGCACTTATGCCGTGTATTCTCATCAAATAATCAAGTTTTAGAATAGCAGTAAATCCACAGACTTTGTATACTTTTAAAAGGGAGCGGTGATTTGTTTCAGACAATTCATCTTCAGTCTAACCAGAATTTTCCTCCTTTTTGCTACTAAGGCTGCATAATACAGTTGGAGAAAACAACAGTTAAAAACGATAACCAAGAAACTGGTCATTGACTACCACTATGCATGTACCAGTGGTAAGGGAATTGCAGCGCAGTTTCTCTTCTCTCTTTTGGCAGATTGTCTATTTAAGAGATTGGTTTACAAAATGTTAACTGTGTTGTGTGTAGCCAGTTTTGGGGGGGGGGGGGGGGGTGGTGTTTTTTTTATAGTGATGGGGAAAGGGGAGAAGCAAGAGAAGGGGAGAAGCAGTGCTCAAAAACTGAAATCTCTGGAAAGGGAAATGTGTCATTGCCATAACAAGCAGAGCAAGTAAAGCAACAAACAAGCTCTCAGAATCTCAAAATTGGGAGATAGAAGCTTCATCTAGTAAGATGCCAGGACCCTCATATTTTCAAAAACATATCAACATGCACAGAAACACATACTTACCTCCCATTGAACTTCAAACTATTTCAGATATTCTCCAGCCAGGCTGTAAAATGGCTATTTAAATTACAGAGTGAGTAGAAAGCATTACACCTTTTAGGAAAGAAAAAAAAAAAAAAAAAAAAAAGAAAAAAAAAAAAAAGAATAGAGAAAAGAAGAAAAAAAAAGCAGAAAAAAAGAAGAAAAAAAAAAAATAAACAAACATCCTTTATTCTTATAAGCAGTGCTTTAAAATATGGGAAAAGAGGCAGGAAAAACAGATCCCAAACCAAACTGGGCCCAGAAGCAGAGAACTGAAGTACAGTGTTGTCATTGCTTTTCACAACTGAGATTGTGCTGAGTACTCTACCTTCAGGAATCAATTCTTTTCAGACACGCATTAGCAATGGTTCTCTGAAATATTACAGACCTTGCAACACAAACTTGCATAATTTCTGATCAGTGAATATTGCCCTGTTGTCCAGCACAGCAGTCTAGAGCTCTGCTCGTTTTCTCTGTACCATTCAATGTGCAGCAAAAGCACCATATCTTTGATATCTAAAGGCCAAATGAAAAATTAAGGACTTTTTCTGCTTTTTGTCTCATTTGCTTTTTACCATATTCTATAGTGCTTATCCTCAAGGCTTAGTACTGTATTCCACTATAATAATTCTCAATAACTATATGTAGTAAAGCCATGCTTATGCCACTGACTTAACTGTTTGAACTAACTATACCAGTATAGAAACATTTCTAATGATGAAATCATATTTTTAAAAATGGAACAGATTTTTCAGCTGTTAAATAATGTCTCATGTAAATATATCTTCCTCCCAATAGTAAGATTATTTTTTTCTCCCCCTTAGAAAGATATGCACTGGCTATGTGAATTGCACAGTTTTTAAGTAAAGCAAGTTCCCTCTGAAGTTCATTTGCAGTCACAAACATTAGATTCCATTGAAAGAGTGATAAATTGTATTTGTGTCAGTCATTAAAATACATTAATTTTTTACTTTGTTTCAGATTGTTGAAATTTATTGACATTTTGAGTGCTCCCAGAAAGTGAAGGAACAGTTCCAAGCTTAATTTCAGAAGGGCAGACTAGTTCAAAATCACAAAACCAACCTATTAATGATGGAAAGAGAGCTTTTGTTTTGATATATCTGTAAATTCAATTCATGCAAGTTACACTTGAACCTGTACATGAAACAGACTGATCAGGAACAGCAGATTTGCCAGTAAAAACAAGTTATTAGGAAAACCCTCTAAATCATTACAATGAAGAATGCATAATCTTCCTAAGTGAAGCACTTTATGAAACAGCCCTTATCTGGGGTTTTTTCTTCTCTCCATTACGTTACCTTCATTCAGTACCTTGAAGGCATATGCAGTTCCTTTCAAAACCAACCGCAGAGGGAACTTTCTGAGCTCTTCTGTATATTGCAATAATTTAAGCGAATGTTCATATCACAAAGAACCAGAGTTATCTCTTCTTGTACAAAAAAAATACTCTCACAGCAGTGCTACCTCCTGCATCTATCCATCAAGCTGTACTGCTGTTTGATGGTAACTGAAAATGTGATTCTGATGGACTTTCTTCTGACTACAAATTAATGAGGTTTGAACAGAGAACTGTGAAAATCAGACCACAAGTCTTTCAAAAAAAAAAATCTATATTTCTGAAGAAATATCTTCTCTTTAAAGAAAAAACAAAACAAAACAAAAAAAAAAAAACCAGACTAATGCTTTCTCCCAACCTTAGCATGTAAGTGAATAGCTAATGTTATATTATCAAATTTTATCTGGGCAAAATTGAGATAAAGAATAGTTTCAATTAGGAAAAAAACCTTCAATACTCCATCCTTACATGTAATGTGATAGCCACACAAATGTATGTATATATTAATGTCATCTGCCATCTTTGCCATCACTTTCAGGGAAACTTCCTTGGTAAAGAATAATTCTTTTTATTTTAATGATGAGCAATCATTTAAGTCTTTCACAATACTAAAAAAAACCCAACCTATTACAATACTGCTAAGTATTGCAGTATTGTTAAATCTGCAAAGAAAAAAAGTCAGTGAATTCAAAAATAAGGCACTACAGAGTGAAAGCAGAAGTCTCTCTCTCTCTGAATTACTGCTCTCTAGTCTACAACCTGTTCCTGTGGCATTTCACATTATCATGAAAGTTATGAGGCAAGATGGCTCCATAATCCCTTGCCCTTTCTCACTGCCTGGGGATACTATTTCTGATGCTTCTCCTAAAACATCCATGAAATTTTGCTCTGAGGTTCTCTCCTGCAGGGCCACTATCAGCACACATCCACAGAAGCTCCACATTCCAATAGAGCACCTTGATTCATTGACAGAGCATTTTTCTAACAGAAAAAATATTAACTGGAAAATATACAAACACAAAGTAGTAATTGCAAATTTGTTTACTGTTTGTAGAGAGCTATAACTGCAAACATTCAAACGAGGAGTTACAATTCAACTGCAAGTAAGGAAAAACAGCCAGACAGATGGCATGCCAGGCCTCATGCCCATACCCTGCACACACTTTTTGTAAAGGTCCATCCAGAGCTCCAAGTTCTTTCCATGATGCAAAAATGATAAATAATGCTCTTATGTCTATGAATTATGTCTTGAAGAGGGCTCAGGTGGATATTCCTTTTAAAGATCCATCAACATATAACTTCTTTACTTCCTCTGATCTTGAATTAAAGCTTGGATCCTGACCCAGAAGAAATAGGCTTGTAAAATAGCTGAAAGCTAACGTAATATTTCTTTAATGAATACAAGTCTTATTGACTGGGGAAGAATAAAACACAATATGAATCAATTTGTGCCTGTTCTGACTGTGCATTTCAGTGCTAATGCTGTGCAAGATAAGCCTAAACGGTACTTGGGGATAATTTGTGCTTTTAATTTGTGCTTTTCTTTTTTTTTTGGCATAATCCAGGGGTCAAGTTTTATTTTATTTTAAATTCACAGCAGAGCAGACCTGAGTAGCTCAATCATTACTTATATTTACCTATTTGGTTTCTCCTACTTGTACACTACAACAATTTGACCATACTGAAGGACAAGGGGCAAAGCAGAACCAAGCTGTCTTTTCCAGCTGTGGTGAGCTGACTGTGGCTGGCTGCCAGCCTCCCACCCAGCCACTCTCTCACTCCCCCTTCCCAGTAGGACAGCTTAGTTGCTCTGCAGAGGCTGCAGTCCTTTGGGAATAAAACCTCCTCTAGTGTGGGCTCTGCATGGGACACGGTTCCCTCAGGCTGTATCATCTGCTCCAGCACAGAGTCCTCCACAGGCTGCAGCCTCCTGCTCCAGCGTGGTCCTCTCCGGGGGGCTGCAGGGGAACCTCTGCCCTGGCATCCAGAGCACATCCTCACCTCTTTCTTCAACTTCGGTGTTTTCAGGGCTGTTTCTTACAGTCCCCTCTGCTCGTCTCAGTCCTTGGCAGCATTTTTACTTTCTTACACACACTTGCACAGAACTGCTACACGTGCAGCTGACGGGCTCAGCCATGTCATGTAGTGGATCCATCACAGCCAGCTGTGTCTGGCGCAGGGCAGCCCCTGGCCTTTCTTCACAGAGGCCACCCCTGCAGCCCCCCCCAAGCTGCCAGCACCTTGGCACCTATGCCTACTATACCAGCCTAAATGTATCTTTGGTTCTATGGTTGTACGATTCAAAAAGAAGAAAACCAGGAGAGAAACAGTGGGAAGAAGCTGGTCTTTCAATTTATCTTGCAGTTGCACCTGAACCTTAACCCTAAATGCAGAGCTGTCTCCTTGAGTCCCACCTGGTCTCGAACTCTCATTAACACTCGACGATTTGAACAGCAGCACTGGTAATTTCATGAGGTTTGGTATTAACATATGACCAAAGAATAAGTAAAGAAAATTTTTTCATCCCTGTTTCTTTCAGGATTTTCTGCATTATTTAATGCCCTCTTCCATTGCACACATTAACTTGTCCCCCAGCCTTGCCCAGGAAGGCTACAGCTATCAAAATGCTTGAAGCTGAACACATGCACCTGCACATAGATGGCTAACGAAACAGCCACACTGCCAACAGAAGTTTCTGCATTGATGCAGAACCACTTATTGTCCTGAAAATTTGAATTAAGCTTTTGGGGGAGTTTAATTATGGATCAGATTAAGGCACTATGTTTAAATAATTTGCCCCAGTTATCTAGAAATTTGGGGATAAGAATGTACTGAAAGTACTGGGAAGGTGGGAAAGTCAACAGTTCTGATAATTAAATTCTGCCTCATATCATGAGGCTCAGACTGTACAATCCTGTCACTTGTATAAACACAAAAGAGGATGCAACATGTGAAGTTAAAGACTAATCCCATGGGAATTACTGGAAGGACTTTGAAGTGAACAGAATTGGCACCAGATGAAAAACGAGCCTAAACTTTAAAACTACAAATAAGGTATGCTAAACAGTGGTCCCATTTCATTGTCACTATACAAGCCGTTAAAAAGAATTACCACTTACATTGCAAGGAATCATGTGCTTTTTTGTCCTATGGGATGCAAAGCAGATACCCATCTCTGGAGAATTATTGAAGTCTGATGACAAGCAGCAGATGAAGTAAGATGCTCTTAGCTTAATAGTGGCTGTGACATACATCTGTACAAGAAACTGAAGATGGGTGAAATCAGCCTTACATGCTGACAGATGAGCCTCAGCCCATTCCAATACCAAATCTACTTTTTGCCTCTTTTTTCATTACTTCAGGGAAAAATAGATGCTCGGGCTAAGATATCCTGTTATTTCCTATTTTCTAATTCTTTCAAAGAATTGCTTTCTTCAGCTGTTGGACAAACAACGTTATCTGTAAAAACTAAGATATGTACTTTATAAAAACTTTTTTTTTAATCTACTGAATAGCTACTCTAAATAGCTGCTGTCTTCCTTTCCCATTAGAGCTGGCCAAATTCTGTGCAACTGATTGCTTTATTGTGGAGTCCAACTTTTGACTCCCTAGTGACAAAAGCCATAATAGATAAACAGCTGGGGTATTCTCTTCACTCAGAGATTACCTTTGCCAAGAATGCTATTGACTGTGAAAGCAAACACACACACAGACACACACACCAGGGAAAGACTGTGAAAATCATCTATGAAAAGCTGTAAACATTGCTCATTCCTTCTTTTAGGATTTTCTGTCATGCTTATGACTGTACTATGGAAGCAACTCATAGTGCACAATTGATCTTAGCTCCACACCATTGCCAATCACAATTCTCTCAGTTATGCAGGGCAACAACCAAGCACAGATATGTAAAATGAATTCCATAAGATCATAAAAAGCAGCTACAATGTAGACAGGAACAGAAGGTAGCAACATCCATATTCTGATTTCCACAGCACAACTCATTCATTCTCTCTCTGTTCCTGGGAAAACTGGACTGTACATTTAGCTACTGATGGATCAAGCCTCTGATCCAGTGCACGTTTATTATTGCATGTCTCTACACATGTAGGCTATGAAAAAGCACTTATTTTAGAAAACATGCACATGCCAGAGGCTGAAATCATCTAAGGACATGAAAGGAGAACCATCGATATGAATTAAAAAGGGAGTTAATGTAGCCAGTGTGATGCACTAGCAGAATTATTTTAGCAACAGCATTTCAAATGAGTAAAGCACAGTGGCAGTAATCAAGACGAAAGAAAAGTTGGCAAGATATGACTGCTTAGACATGGGTTCCTAGGAGCAAGGTTTAGCCACCACTTCTTTGTAGCCAAGAACTAGGGTTATGTCAAAGATGACATGCAAACAATGGGTCTTAGCTACTGAAAGGTGAGCTGTAGCAGGAGACGGCAGGGTGGGGATAGATGGAGACAAGATGAAGCGATGACCCTAAAATATGCACTGAAGAAATGTGAAGGGATGGCAGGCAGGGCAGTTTCAGTGGACTAGGTAGAAAAAGATTCGGTCTGGAGAGAATACGAGGTGAACCTGAAGGGCAAGAGCTGCAGACAGCAGTCGTAGAGAGATCATTTAAGGAATTCAGAGGTGAGAGAGAAAGTGGATGGTATTAAGACATGGAAAGATCTGAATCAAGTTTAAAATGCCTGTGGTTGGATGCAGCTCTGAGCAACCTGATCTAGTTGAAGATGCCGCTGGTCATTGCAGGGGGTTGGACTAGATGACCTTTAAAGGTCCCTTCCAACCCAAAAGATTTTATGACCACAGTGCAATTTTATTGGGAAAAGAAGAAACTTGATTAGAGGGAGTTTGTTAGGATGAGCACAAGGATGAGAAAGGTAGGCACTGGGCTAAGCTTATTAGGAGTTTTACAGACAGGCATTAAGATCATCTGTCCCAAAGAACTTAACACTTTTCATAAATGAACTTCTTGCACAGCCTGGGACTTAGCAAAGATTCAGTCTTTGTTAATATACGGATCAAACTCACAGACGAGCTTCGAGTGTGAAAAAACCCATCCAGCTTACAGCACTCACCAACCTTTAGACAGAAATAATAATAATGTGGTGAAATGGGATATGGCATACACCATCTGGCAGCTGTGCAAACAAGAAGAAGAACCCTATGAAGAACATTATTACACGTTTGGGGACCTGCTGATTACATTGCGTGTCTAAGGTTAGACATTTTGGTGTGTAAAACTTGAGAACACAGTCTAAATCGTGGATAATTTAATAGGTTGCACATGGACTTCACCTCTAGTTTATTAATTCTTTTTTATTCAACAATATACCCCTTTTCAAATGGCTGTCTTGCTTTTATGGTGAACTGCTTAAAGTGCTGCTCCAAACACACAAAGCTGAAAGGAAGACTTCTCATTTTTCTGAAACATTAGGAATGTACATAGTGGTCTGGTCCTATCAAGGTGTTCGGTATCACCATGTAGCCAAGAGATAATATTTCAAATTAATGTATCACCTGCATAGGTGGCAAATCCTCTTCCCTTTAGAAGGACCAAGGGGTTTTTTTATTCATGCCTTTTTTCTGTTGGTTTTGGGTTTTTTTTCTTCCCCTGCCCCCTTTAAGGAGGAGAAGAACAGAAAGTGATTAAGGAGAGTGCGTTAATAAAAAAAGCTCTTTAAACCAACAAGCTTATGGATTTTGAAGGACTGCCAGGAGAGTCATTAACAGAAAATATTCAAAAGGCACTTAAACGTGTTCTCTGACTTCAATAGATTTGTTTCTGTCACCATACAAGAAAACAGAACAACGGAAAGCTCAGGCTCTCTCCCTGGCTGGTTCTCTGTGCTCGGCAGCGCATTTCAATTACCCATTCAGGCCTTTCCTTGCTGCCAGTATTCTCTCTCCTGCTCCCTCTCCATCCAAGAAACATTCATTTTTCCTTCACCTGTCTCACATTGAGTATTTCTGCTACTTGAAGCCCCGAATTCTCACTTCTTCTTTAAACCATCTCTATTAGCAGGCCAGCGTATTTCATCGCGTGTGACTTGCACGTGGTCCCCTATGCATTCCTGCATTCTTTTCCAGTCTCCTTTCTGCCTCATGCCAAATTCCTCTTCTTTCTGAAATGCTTAATGTGTACATCATGCTGGTACTGCAGCAGATGGTGCTTTGGAGAAAAGGGATCACATGCACAATTAAGATGGACAGATCTGAAATTGCAGATTGAGATTAAGCTTTCCAGGTATGGAGAGGACATTTGCATCAGATGTCACACTAACTTGGAAATTGACCTCAAGCACCTTGAACCCACGCTCCTACAAGTAACTGGCATTAGCATCACTGAGAAATTCTTCCTCCCAGTTCCCCTACAAATGCAGGAATATTATCGCCTAATACTGATTCACCTGCTCTTTCACGCTGTCTCAGAACAGAAAAGCACATTGTTTCAGAATTATGGAACTGTAGAAAAATTTTCTACGGATTTCTGTCTCAGGTCTTCTATGTCATCCTCACCACAATACCGTCGGACTTTTTCTATATCTCCTAGCCTAATCTTATGGTTCTCTGCCTCATCCCATCCTTCCTGTGATTGTCATAATCCCAGCTCCCTCCCTCCTCTTTTTCCTTTTGATACTTCTAGCTTTCCTTCCATGCCATCTGCCTAAAATTTTAGCCTTGCTGACTGGTTTGGCAAGGAACAGTAAGTACATCTTCTGACTAGTCCAGCCCTCCACATACTAACCGTCCTGATGACCGCTGCCTTGATTTTTCCTAGCGTTGACATTAAATTAGTTTCTCGTCTGATCCCAGATGCTGACTTCCACAAAATTCTGTCAAATTTGGCATGCGGAATGACTGCTTAAGCCTCATTTCCTTAGGAAACCAGCTAAAACATTTCACTTCCTTTTTCTAAACTGGATTGAATAACTGCAAGATGGATGGTGTAGCAGCCGGACAAACATGACCTGGTCAGGAATGGTGCCAGGGCTCACAGGTGCTCCTTTCAAAGGCTGGGGAAAACAGCACACTGTGTTGACTCATCTTTCAGCCCTCATGGATTCTCCTAACTGCTCAGTGAATTATTCACCCCAGCTTGCTCCGCTCTTCCTCCCTCACTCCTCTAACACCTACTTTGCTCATGCATTTGCATGCAACACTTATTTGTCACCCTTCCCCTAAAGTACCTACAATAACAAATTCAAAAGATAGCTCCCACTTCCACAGCATCAAGGACTGACCCTTCTGGGGGTGGGCTACAGCACATGGATGACAGAACAGAGAAACAATTTGAAGTCCTGAATGATGAATGAAAACCCTGTAATAATCAGGGAACAACTGCATATCATTGAAACATCCTCCAGTGGAAGACTGGACCTGTTTTAAAGCTGGAGAAGAGCTGACATTGTTCAAGTATAAAAGTATTTGCGACAAAATACAAGAGGAGGATGTTGCAGTAGTGAATTGCAAGCTGACTGACACAGCACTGCTCTCATTAGCCCTTAATTTAACTTAACTGGGAGAAATATTCCTTTTCAGCTGTGCAGTGTGTTCTTTTGAAATACACAGAGCACGTAGTACCATAGCTTTTCTCCCATTACATTCAGCAAAATAAATTACATTTGAAGTTACCTTTTTAGTAGATCTCAAAGCCTAATATAATATCCAGTCAGAATATTGAAAACAAGGATCTGAGCTTTTAGTATCAGTCTAAAAGATGAAGGAAATACTCAGTGAAATGCTGATTATAACATACTGGTTTTCAAGCAGGAGAAACACAGAGTTTGTACGTGCAAGTCTGAAAAAACCCAGCAGTTTTGATTCTCCAAATCCTTTCAGAAAAAGATTTCAGAGAGGTTACAAATCTTAATTGACCATAGCACCACGTGTCAGGAAAGGTAAGTAGTGTCATTGCTATGCCAAGGAGGAGAAAAGGCGAACAACAGGAAGGAGCAATAGGTCAAGCCTGGACAGCATGACAGCCTGGATTAGAAGCCAGGCATTGCTGGCTCCCAATCCACGCTTAGAAATCACTGCTCCAACAACCAACAAAAAAATTGTCGGTCAAATTTGATTGAATTTGAGAGACCATTCTATAATCAATCATGACAGGGTTAATTCTCCTAAACTCTCACGAGCAGATGCTAATCTGCCCTGGAGTACATCCATGATTCCAGGATAATTATGAATGCAAATCTCAAAAAGCAGTTTCTAAGTGAAGATTTTTGTGCATAGCTTTCTTTTTTATTCCTTTTCTCTGCCTCCCAATAAACTGGGACACACACACACACACACACACAAAACCTTTGGCAAACACTCTCGCTAAAAACTAAAACATTAATCATGTCACATCAAGGAGAGGTGATGAATATAGAGATGGATTGAAATAACCCAACAAAACTGTAATAACTTAATAAAACTAATTAAGCAAAGTCCAGTGCAAGGAAGAAGGGTCCCATGAGATAAGCCACAACTCCAGGAGCACTCCACTCTTCACAACCTCACTTCCCTACAGGAACCTGATTATTCTAGCTCCTCTCACACTGTACCCCAGCAGAAAATACCTGAAGGGGAATCAGGGTCCCACCAGCCGAATTCAAGACATCTGTTTATCCTCAGTCCCTTCTGACCTTCAGTTCTATCTCCCATCCATTGCAAGTTGCTCTCCTGAAAAATTCCACTGTACTTTCCAGTATCCAGCTACTCCATAGTTACTCTGAGCTCAACCGATTTGGAAGTGACTCTTTTTCTGCCAGAAGAAAACCAAACCAAAACGCAACACCCCACTAACACAACAATAACACATTCCCTACCAGGCTTCTACCAATTTCTGGAGAAAGAATTCCTTACTTCAAAGTAAGCAAACAGGCAAAACCCTAGTGCCATAAACACAAAGCTTCTATATAAAAGACACATGAAAGAAGACACGGGTAAAGAACTCAGCAAGAATGAGAAGTTCTGGAAGAGAAAGGCAGAATTTAAATCACAGAATTAAATGTGAAGGGGGGCCATAGGGTCATCAGCTCTTATGTCCTGCTGGTGGGCTAATGGGAGTGAAACACCTTTATAAGTGGAAAGACCCATCACTGTTTTTTCCCCTAAAATGCAAATGCTTTGTTGCCTGTTCTGGAGGGATAACCCTCACACTGTGTTGAAGTTGCTTTTCCCCGCCTACCAGTCGACAGTAGGGGTTTCACATAAAGCATAACACATGAAAGCAAATGAACAAACTCCAAAAAACTGAAATCTCCTGGAGTGAGCACATCACAGCATGCTAAGCTTTTCTGCACTGATTGCAGTGGTTCTGAGAACAAAATGGTTGGGGCTGTAGTATGGCTGTTTAATTCCCTGAACAGAAGTCACAAAGTTGCTTTTCTAAGGTTATTTGAACTTTCTTGTCAGCTACTTTTTCCCTCACTGGCCATAACAAATATAAATCCTCCCTAAGATGTAACAACCAGAACACCTATGCACATGCTAAGCAGCTGGCCAGCAGCTATTAAGTGGGATTGCCAAGTCTGTTCTCCTTCAACTGCAACATTATTTGGGGTAGTTTCTCCTATCTCTGGATATCTATTAGGAAACTTACTGTACTTTTAATAATCTTTGAGACTTCAGCTTCATTTTCAAGTTGAGTTAAAGTAGAAGAATGAATTTCAAAATACTATGGGAGGGGAGAAGAGACAGACAGGATGGGGACTGAGAAAGCAACTAAAACTTCATTTCCTTAGGACACAAGCCTAAAAAAGCACTGCCTGGGAAGCTGGCTCCAGAACACAAGGTTAGAGTTTGGGCTCTGTAGCAGCCAGCATTAGCTTAAGAAACAAACCAAAAAGCTAACAATCCCTTCTAAACCTCACAACTAAAAAGCCAGTTATTCTGCAAAAAAGAAAAAAATAACAGGAACAAAAACCCAAACCCGAAAACAAACCAAACCACAGCAGGACAGTTATTCAGTCTTTCTAGAGTCAAGACTGTCCAAAGGTCCTCATGGTTTCACCCGTTCTTCCTCCAAGTAATGTATTTTGACTTTTCTGTCTGAGTGTTTTTTATTTTTCAAAAGGTGGCAGGGGGAGGAAGTGTCTGTATGTATGTGTTTGAGACACAGAAAGACAGGCAGAGAATGAACGAATTAATCCCTAGAGCTGAATAAAGTATCATCTACCCAAACATGTTTATCATATTATATCTAGAGTCAAATGAACAACTGGTTGAATGGCATTAAACAGCACAATTTAATGAATGTAGAGGTGTGAACTTGGAGAGGGTTTTTTTCAGAAGTTAAATAATTTCATTTCAATGGCAGTGAGGTCAGTAAAGCATAAATCCAAGAATATGTCTCTAATTAAGTGATAAAGCTAATTGGATCTGAGTTTATTTCCTGATAATAGCCTGCACTGCTGAGATAAATGGCTAGGAAAAGCCGAGGGAAGGATTTCTCTTCTTTAAGCTCCTGTTGAGGGACAGGCTATGATTTTACTTAATCACAACACTATTTTTAATGTTTAAGATGCATTGAAACAATAGACACTACATTACTTCCATCAGTTAAGAAGATGTAAAAAAAAAACCCCACACACCAAAAACACTGAGCTGATACATGACCATCGTTTGATTCCCAAGCTCTAAGGTTTTTGTTAATCCAAGGGCTGAATGAAAGGACCCATTGAAATAGACAGAAAGAGATGCTGTCCTTGCTATAGCTTAACAGAACCACACTTCCATTTTTCTGGTGGAAAAAAAACCAAAACAAAACCAAACACAAAACAACCCACAAACAACAAGAAAAACAAAACAAAAAAAAGCCTTAACTTTCTGGTACAAACCAGAGTCAAGCATATAGCTTAAGTATATTTTTTTAATAGGCACTGATTCTTGTGAAAAATCTAACTGGATTTCACTTAGGAACAAACAAAAAAACCAGTAAGAAAGCTGATCCAATTAGTGTTTTGCTTAAGGACATGTTTCCCTTCAAGTGCACAAATGGTCTCATTGACTTTGATATTAAAGTATCTCACTGGATTGCATCAAAGTGCTAAATATGTTGCAGAACCAACTCCTAAATCTCCAGGTATAACAGTAGGAAAGAAAATATGAATGTGAAACCAGAGAACTGTGGCAGAAATGTCTGCCCAAGTCTGAAGCATTGGCTCTGAGAAGTGTAATTTTCCCAGAGGTCTCGGTAAGGGGTTAACTCAGATGCCAAGCAAATATAATTTAGATGTCAACATTGTTAATTATTTAATTGCTCATAAAAGCACAATTGGTGCAGACTCAGCTATGAATGACATCTCATTCCTGAGACAAAGCTGGGGGGAGGGAGATTTGCTTTGGAAAATATCGCAGTTTGTATTGCTTCTCTATCCCTGCTACCAGCCTGCTGGAGGCAGCTGTCCCAGCATCCCGGCGGGGAGACCCTTTCCACAAAACACCTTGGAGAGCCCATCAATCCACCCGCTCCTCCAGGGGAAGGGCCCAAGAGCATGGAAAGCCCAAGCATACACCTGCGCGCAAGCAGAGCACCTGCACCACTGGCTATGTGCCGCGTCCCGCGCCGCCGGCATGGCTTGCAAAAGCTTTCCTGGGGGGAAAAGTGCAAAGGAGAAGCACCAGAATCTTCCTTCCTCTGATAATTTTTTTTCTTTTTTGCTCCTTGTCATGGAAAAAACCAAAAACGTCAACAACATGCTTTTATATTATGTGTAATAATGTCTGATCAGCGACAATTAGACATTTCCTGGAGAAATTACTTTTCCCTGCAGATTTATCATTCTGAATGCATTTATCCAGAATGTGATATACTGTTCTGTCAGACCTTTTGTTTGGTCTGATTTTTAACCACAGTACCTCTAAGCTGATTAAGAAAAATATTCCACACTGGTGGAAACTATTTTTCACAAGTATTTTTGTCTTTAACTGAAAGAGAAATTTTCACAAAAGAATTTATTGGGATTTTTTTTTTTTTAAATGGTGTCTGGAAATGCATACATAAAATAAACATTTCATCTTCAGAAAAAGTGAAAGAGGAAGTAAAAAGCTAAAATTTTTCTCTTTTATGATATCCATGACAGAGACAACTCCCTCTCTCTTGAACAAGCCAGGCTAAGAGAAACTACCTAACTAGTTGTACTATAGCAATTACCACACATTTGCAGCACTCTACAATTCATTTTGTTATGGTTAACAGAGCTGCTTTTGTGCCACATTGTAGGACATATTATGAACATATACCACAATTAACAGGGCTTATTAACAGACTTGTCAAAAAAACCTCAAACTAAACCAACCAAAAACAAACCCCTACAGTTTTTAGGCTGATTTAAAATGCAAGTATGATTTTTTTCAAAATGCTAGCTGAAGCTTTAAGTTACCACTTCAAAATGAAACAATTGTCAATTTAAAAACATAATTTTAAAATTTCAAATGAAATGGCATAAAGTTCAAATAGAAAAATGTTGTACGATAATGTTCAGTATATTTTTGAGTATGCTAAAAAACATTCCTATTTGTCTACAAAATATTCATGCTTCCATAAAACCACATTTTTCATCAGAAATTTCATCAGAAAAGTTAAAAAACATTCATGTCCAAGAATGATAAAGTTAACTAGCTTTTGGTTTGATAAAATGAGAAATCCTGTTTCCCCTTTAGGAATGGCTGTGTATCGCTGTCTCAGCAGAGCAACCTGCAATAATCTACTCTGCAACTCTTTCTGAGCAGAGAAATATCCAAAGCGACTCAGTAAAGATCACAAGATCAACCTCAAATCACCTTTTCAGTATAGCCAGTATTGATAATCTGGTTAGAAAGTTATGATTTCTTTTTTTTCCAATTCCTGCACATGAACCAACCAAGCAAGCTGAGAAGGCGGCTGTCTCTCTTTCCACATATTTATGTATCACTAGGACCCTATAGGAATCAGCCTTGTTCTGCTTTATACTAGTGTACTAGAGAATGCAATTAGACTTAAAAAATACAACATACCAACTCCCACTAAAAATCTCAGTTTTGTATTTAAAGCCCTCCACAGAAAGATTTATAATTTATTCAGACTTTTCCTCAAGAGACCTAGATTATTTCTAAATTAACAGGTAGTCTGATAGAATTTAGGCATTAACAGGTCAAAACCACATGGCCCAAAGTATTTTGGTGGAAGGATTTCTTTAAGGAGAATTGAATTTCTAATGCAGATAAGCTTTTGTGAATACTTCCTATTACCTCATTAGCATGTTTTCTGACCTCTGGACTTGAAAATCTCTTGCACAGTCTGGACTCTAATCTTGTTTAAACCCATATTTAAATGCAGAATAACTGATTAGCCAGCATCCTTTGTGCTGCACAACCACACATGTTTCATGCTTTTATACTGAAAAGTGTCATCCATTGTTTTTTATTTCTCTGACCTTGCACTGAAAAAAAAAGCACAATGTGATAATACACTGTGCCTTTTTACTGCAAATTCAAGGACTTCTTTCTTCAAAAGTAACACAGAATAATAAAAAAAAAGGTACCTTCCTCCAAAGATGTCTGCTGGACTATATAGTAAAACATCGTCTTTCTTATATATGTGAACTGACATGATGCCAAAGCATCCATGTATAACAACTAACAAAGTTCTTAAATGCATTGTGATGAAAATCTGTCTCTATAGGAGAAGACATGCCTGCAGAGTTTAAGTAGTATTGTCTATAAACCTCATTTCTTTAAATTACGATGCTTGTTAATGTGTACTGCATGTATAGATTGCACAGCACGTATAAAACATTTTTAAGTAATGCGGATATGACAAGAAGATCACAAACTCATGGTACTCTGTATTGGGTCCTCTCAGTGTTCAAGTGAAATTAGATTCAACCTCTACTTTATACATTCTATTCAACATCATTCAAAAAAATGAGATGATTTAAGCAATATACTTTTTTCCCCCCATCAAACCTCAGAAATCCTAAACATTTTATAGTTCAAATTAGATCTTGCCACATAACTTGAATATTGTGAGCACTCCCAAAGTATTTCTAAAGTGAAACATATTTAGAGAAAGGAATGAATTGCTTCCATTTCTCTTTACTTCTTTTGTTTCCTATTTTGAATTGTAAGACATACTTTTCTCATGCTTTCAAAGCCACAGTTATATCATTCAAATTTTCATGGTGGGTACAGTGCTGGGAGACCCGCGTTAAAACCAGTTTCGTATGAGAAACTATCAAAATTGGCTTCGCTTACATTGTTTTCCATTATGTTAGAGATCACTTGCTGCAGTTACTATGACTTTTGGATGCACACATTTCTTCTGAGAATCGAGGGAAGCTAATTATGTGGCACTGCAAAGCATAAGATCCACTTTTAAGTCTCTACACTTAATTTCTGTATGGTTTTGAAATTAGCAATTACATCTAAGAAAATTCTATAATAATTAATTCAAAAAATTTGCTAAACTGAAATATTGAATAAAAATAGTTAATCATCTTTGTACAATTACTGTAAATTAGCTTATCCATTAATACATGAAAATATGTGCGTATTTATACTAAAACAGTAATTTTTTTTAATACCATGAAATATACTGTGCTGTAGATGCTAATTCAGAGCAGGCTTTGAGAAACGCAACTGTTTATTTCATACCGAGTTTCATCAGGGATAGTCTTTAAAGGGTATGTGCTGATTATTACTGTACGGGTTTATGATTCAATTTGTGACCTACATGTCAGAATAAATGCCATGAAGTGAGATGGCTCAATTAACCTCATCTGCAAATAATTTGCAACACAGAATACTAGTAGCATGATACCAATCCCTAAACCTCTGGTTTTTTCTGAATCAAAGTACACATGCAGTAATTACTCTTAACTGCCATTAATGCTGCTGGTACTTAAAATGGGATTAAGGATTTAACACTGGGGAGAAAAAGACCAAATACACCTTTTTTAATTCAGTTACATTCATTTGAGAAAGAAAATTAGAGTTATATAGATTGAAAACAAGGGTCAGAGAGTCATCAGAATATGGAACCTCTTTTTATCCAACCTGGGGCTTAATTAAGCTCTGTAGCAAAATACATCAGGCTGATCTCTTACTCACTCACTCTACCAGTATACCTGCTACTGTTCTCTGAGGTGGGATGAGGGGAGCTACCATGATTATGAAATAAAATATGTACAGTAAGTTTTTAATTAACTATATAAGTTTGAATCTCATTTGAAATATAATTTAAGGAGCAGAGCAACAAACGTACAATGAAGAGCTAATTAAGTGATGCGATGTACCGCTCTGTGTTGCCGTCATTTTTCCTAGCTTTCCTAGAAAAATAAATGTAATTTTTCGATTTTGTCATATATAAACATGAAATTTTAATCAACTGATGCCTCATAAGGCACTTTGTAATTGTGTTTTTCCTTGAATGTTGATTATAGTTTTAATTTTTCTTTTCCCTGCTACTGGCAGTTGTTCATAGCACTGTTCTGACTTTCATATGCCTGCCTTCAAGATTTCCTGCTTCACTGCTAAGGCCTGACTGAAAAGGAATATTGTGCCTTTAAGCTAAATGCCTTGTGCGTGTTAACAAGCAAGTATTCTACAGACACATGATTTATAAAATTGCACACTCAGACCAGTAACTTTTCCTCCCCCCAAATGCAATATCTGGCAGAACATGTGGTAATAGTAAAGCTTTCGGGAAGGAAAAAAAAAAATACAACAGGAAAAAAACCCCACCCTTCTGCTCTGGTTATGTGGGCTAGTATCCTCTCCTTGCGTGATCAAAACAAAAAGAAAAAGCACGACAGATAATCCCTGAATACCCAGCCTTTAAATATGCAGGAGCCTTACGCACGCAGAAGCAAGTTAGGTAAATGCATGCATTATCCAAATTGGAGGTGTGGAAGCAATAGACAGCAAACCTCCTCACCCCCAACCTCAAACAACTTCAAGCTCTTTTTCTCTAAGCAGAAATTTAGCAATTTAAAGAGAGACTTTTTCCAGCATTTGGGTGGAAAATAACTAAGCAATCTTGAGGTATAATTTGTGGTCATTCTAAAGCGGTGATGTAAGGAAGCTGTCGCTTTTCATATTTGTCTAATGAGCAGTTGACTTACAAAGGCCATAAGGTACATGCACATCTCATCTATTTGCACCTACGATCTTTATGACAGCTTTTTAGAGACAGAAAAGAGGAAATAGTCACTATTTAGCTCTTCTACATTAAACCTATGTTTTTCAAACTGTCAGGCAAAACCCATTTAATGCATATGTTGTACCTACTAAATTATTGTTACATCCAGGTAACAGAACTTTTAAAGAAATAAATTCTACACTTAAATATAAAACTCATCACTGCCCCAAGCACGTTGTTAGAAGGCAATGTGTCATGCAAAATGCATGTGATGGAAAACAGCATTACCAAATTCATGTGACCACTCAGTTCAGTACACTGGTCTAAAAAACAGTTTCAAATATACGGAAACCAGCACTCTTCTGCACAATTTCAACACCAATCTCATTGCATACTCTCTTGGAGCATCTACTAATAAATACAACATATTCAGCCTGACTTCCACCAGCAGAAGCAGAAGTGTACTTGTGTGTGCAGGTGATGTGCTAAACAACAATAATCTAAAGCCATCTTCCTCCTGCAAGTCAAAAACATGACTCTGGGCTCACTGAGCTCCAAAATGTAGTACCCCAGAAGCCCATCTATTCTCTCTGTTCCCTGCCGGACCCTCAGGTCAAATGCCACTCCCACGTCCCTTTCAAATATTTGCTGGGTTTAGTCATTGAACCAGGGGATTGTGCTGGACACTTAAACTTCATTTTTAAGAGAGGAAGGGGGGGTGGGGGTTAATATTATATTGTGATGGAGAAAACTGAAAGTGTAAATACAAGAGGCTGAACAGCTATTAGACAATAGAGGGGAAGGGAATGATCAGTAAACAGCATCAAGAGTGTACAGAGTAAAAAAGAAATACCAGTATAAAACAGAAAAGGTTATGGTTAATCTCATTGGCAGTGAAATTCCATTCATGATTATCACCGTTGTTTGACTACCATTAACTAAAAAAATAGTTTTGCAAAGAGATTGTCCATTATATAAGGAAATTATCCAAGCCAGGTTTCATAGTTACCACAAAGCCAATTCCCTTCAGTTCCTTAGCTAGCAGTAGACCTACATGTGGTACAAAGAACTTAACTTCTAGTGGAGCAAAGTGAATAAACCAGAGTTAAGAACAGAGTCTCAGTCACAAGATTTCATTTTACTGTATTATAAAAGCCAGGTATGCGAATCCACCCTCCACCCCCCCCACCCCCCAAAATTCAATGAAATCACACTTAAATTAATAGTTAAATATTAAAAAAATTCACTTCTCCTTTATCTGCCACAGGCCCCCCTCCCCCCCAAAAAAAGGAAAAACCAGCCTACTTGAGTGTGATAACTCCAGAAAAAGAAATATGTAAACATCTCATCTATTAAAACAAAAACCAAACAACCAAACTCAAAAAATAATGATAATTACAAAGAATCCATGGATTATGGACAACTAAAGCCATGTCACACCAAATAATGCTGTACAAGATAGTTATCTCAAAACTGTCACACAATAACGTACGTTCGCCTTACGCATCTGTACACAAAGCTGCAGAAGACATGCACAGGGGGGCAAACTCCAACCTGTACAAAAACAATACACCTGCTTACAAAAGTAAGCAAATGATCAGGAGTAACACATCACGATAATACACAGGCTAGTGCTTAAAGTGCCTTTGACCACTGTAACCTTTCTTAGAGGAAAGAAAACTAGGGCTAGAGCAGGAAGTTTACAAGGAAAATTGCTGCTTTGCTCATATTGCTCTAAACACGGCTGTGTCTCGCCTCACAGGCTGGCTTTGCTATGCATTATTTCCACGAGATTGCTAGGTGTTTGGGGTTTTTTAATACAACATTTTGTTTTACTATTAATCATCCCTCAATTTGCACACAAAAGCCTCAAGAATAGGTTGTAATGGACACCATGCCACCTTTGACAGCACCAGGATAAAGCCAGAAGATGCGTCCAGCAGCAGAAGATGAAGCAGTGTGCAGGGCTGACCGACGGTAGTTTATGGCGGAGGCAGTGCTGAAATCCATTTTTCTCTTTTTTTAGAACCCAAGCAAACAAAAGATTCGCAAGCCTTGCCTTAACATATATATACATTACCAAAAAGATACTATTTGAAACATAAGGACCATTATTTCATTGTGGGGGTGATAGATAAGTTCCGATATAAAGTGGAATAAATTTTGAGTCACTTCAATTAACATGCACTAGTAAAACCAGAGAAGAAAATGTGGTCTATAATTCTCTGCAAGTTTATTCCACTTGTCAGCTTTCATCCACAACAGAACTAAATCAAAGTTGTCAGTATTTACTATTAAGCTTCGCATTGTGCAACTGCCTAAGTAGTTAATAAAACAACTACTGTTTCTATTTTCTCAACTATAAAAAAAAACCTGCTAGTTTAAATTCTTGAGTTTCTTCTTGTGCAAGTACTTAATTCTCTTTAGAACAGGAGCAAACTATTGTTCTTGACCCTCATATGCCTTATAATAGCATTAATCATGCTAAATTCTTTTGGTGCTCATGTGGATATAATGTAATTATAACAAATTCCTGAAGATAATTTCTTATTCCCATTGGTCTTTGAGGCAAATATAAAATGCACTTAATTTCCACAAATGAAAACATGCTGTAAAACTTCTCTTGGTAAAATAAAGGTTATAAAGTGAATAATAAATACCAATAAGGAAGAGTAAAAATTACTAGGCTAAAAGTGATATATAATCAAAACCAATTAATTTCTAATGTATTTTTCCATGTTTTCATCCTGTTACCCAAAGCAATAAAAGCCTTCAGACTACTGTCTCAAACTACAAATGCAGTTTATCCCCTTATTAAAAAAGACTTAATTTTAAAGCACATAAATCTGCAAGATAGTCTGTATGTGCACATGAGGCTATTCCCAAAACACAGCTTACAACCTGGAAACCAACAATATTTACATCCTAATAAAATGTTGGCAGATAGAGGATTGTTTGAATTCACTATGCGTGCTTTTAAAACTGCTGTTAGGATTTAAAAAAAAAAAAAAAGTTGAATATCAATTGAACTTGTCTGCCAGGAGTGCAATTACTGGCCTTCATATATAAAATTGCTGAATGAGATTCTGCATACACACAAGCCACAAAACATCCATTACGTCAAACCACACAATATTTGGAGGACAAGATTCTTTATCAGTAGATTATAATTTTAAGATTCCTCCTTTACTTTTTTTAGTGTAACACACAAAAACACAGATTTACAATATGATCTCATTTAGAATACATTCCTTTTAAAACAGAGGCTAAACAACCAGACACAGAGCTTTCACACTCTCAAATAACAAAGAAAATTTAGCAAGTGCACATATTTAGGTTACAATTGAAAGAAAGAAATTATGTGAAAAAAAATTCAAAATGTTAGTTGTTATGACAGTAGTTTAATATAGTCTATTTAAAAAGGAAACCTGTAAGTCGGACTTTCCATATGAAAAGTGTACCCAGTGAAATTTGATATAAAAAGAGCCAATTTCTGCAGCATTTCTTGGTAACAATATGTACTAGACACCAGGATTTTTATTATATGTCATAACTATATATTCTAAAATATATGTCCTAAACCAGCCTATTCTTTGGAAAAAGCTTCATCTACGAGAAAATGATAAAGCAGCTGTGCTAGTTAATCCACAAAGGAAAGAACTCATTGCTTTCAGTTTTCTTGTAGCTTGAAAAAAAATTAATTATAATGACCTGCAATATCAATTGTCCAGAAAATTTAGATTTCTGAATTTAAATTTATATTAAAATAATAAAAAAGAAATTGTTGCTCCTACATGTAGCCTTTGATATGATCACCTTCCTCTTAGAAATCAAATAAGGTCTACTGGAGATCGTTAAGAACAGATGGCAGTTTAGGACCAGACCAAGAGTTTTTTCGGACCAGTGAAACACACAAAGTAGTTCTCTGAGTACGTTTCACACAGTGGAGGTCCAACATTGTCTAGTTAGAAGCATAAAACAAATTATTTGATTTTCCCGAGCGTTGAACAATGTCCATGAAAAATAAACTTCATTGAGTTCCTAAGTAGCAGCGTTTCATTATCTATTTTAAAATCCTGCCCCGATCTACTCCATTATGCTCCCATTCATATTATCCCATATTATATCTCATATCACACAACAGATGAATTAAGTAATTTTAAACTCAACTGGCTGATGCAATACAGTATTAATGTTTTCATGAAGAGAAAAATTCTCTTCATGAGAAATGGCTGATACTGCTTATGAATTAGGATTAAAGAGAAAGGGGGGAAATGAAAGAAAAACCAAGCTTTAAGGCTATAAACTTTCCAGGATCCAGGACTATGATTTCCTCTGTTTACATGACACGAACCAGAGAGGCTGCCCCTTCCTGCTCACACCCTGTGGATGTTGCTGCAGCACAGTAAATAATTATAAACACTTCCCTTTGTACAGTATGGCTTTGTTGATAACAACAACTACAGCAAGCCTCTCGCTCAGAAATCAAATAGTATGTGGCAATCGAGTATTTATTTTAATAAGATGCAATTGGAAAAACTGTGGATGCTGGCGCAGCCTCTAATGTGTCAATACCACTTCATTTTCACCTTTGAGCACAACTAATATAGATGCTGCTATAAAAGGTTTTCATAATATCGCGTGCAGTGTAGGGCAGGCCAAGTGACAAAATCTACCCTGCGTGTTTTCAGAGACTAAAAACAAACCAAAGACAGTCATCTTCTCCAAGGAAAACCATAGCAAAATGAATACATGCACACAGAAACATGGATGTGCTTAAGGCAATCCCTCCCCAAAATAAAGCAAAATAAAACTCAGATTGTCTCTGTGCTAAGCGGTGAATCTATAAACTGCTTTCCACAAAAGTCATAGGTTTGCCCTTTGTAAAACCAACACCTTCGTAAAGAAAATGTAAGTGACAATAAGAGCAGCTTAATAAACCTTTGCTTCCTTTCCAGCTGTCCACAGAGCAGGCACAGGAATTCCCTCTATCGACCCCTTCATTTGTGAAAAGCTGAAGAACAAAATCCAGTAACGAAGCCTGGAGTCTCCCTACTCCCTGACCTCTCGCTCCCCAACCCGATTACCCCTACACGTTTCCAGTTATTTGAAACGGAAAGATGCACAAACCTCAGCAATGCAATCATAACTCCTCATTTTAGAATTAGGGGCCATTATTCATCCCCGGGTCCTTATTTCTCTGCTATTTAGTTCATCGCCTTGCTGTTGCTATGGGTGGGGAGGGCGGGAGGGCAGCGGGGGAGGCAGAGGAAGGTATTACTAAGTTCCCAGACCTCCTTAAACTGCTCAGAGCAGCATGGCTAATCTGACCACGCAATGTTCAGAACAAGTGCTCATACAGAGAACCTTCCCCTTTGTCTAAAAAAAAAAAAAGGCAAAACAAAACAAAAAAAAGCCCTTCCCCCGCAGCCACCTTCCCTGTACATTAAAAGTGTTTTTATTCCATACTGTGCCTTGTTTTTCCCCACCTCCTCTCTAAACACCTCCCCATTTCAAGACCCTCTCCAACAGTAACAGTCTCTTCCAGGGGGCCTGAACCAGCTGGTATTTTTGCACATACAAATAACCACTCAGGAGTGTCATCTTCATGCATATGATGGGACTGCTCACGTGAGGAAAGTTCCTGAAATGCCTAAGGATGATAGAGCCCTACACAAAGAGATTAAAAAGCAAAAATCTGTAGTCTCTGGCCTTTAGATACTTAGGGTTGAATACACTGGTACGGTTGTACTTTGTGTGGCATTATCTCCTTCTCCCAGCAAGCCTTCTCTCCTCTGCAGTCGCTTTTGTGACCATGCTTTGACCAGCAAATCAGGCTATGCTCGTCCTGAGTGGGTTGTTGCTGCCAAAACACCAAAAAAACCTGCAGCGTCTCGCCTGCATGAGAGCAACTCACCTGCCGAGGACAGCCCAGACCTCAAGTGCTGCACTTGCCTTTCACCTGAATGGAATGTACTGTACCAAAGCTGGCTGGCTCAGAAAGGGAGTATTTTAATGTCTCGCAAAAAGTGAGTAGTTCACATAATTGTCACCGGTTTTTTCCTTCCACTGAGTGATATTAGGAGAGAGAGAAAAAAAAAAAAAAAAAAAAAAAAAAAAGGAAAGAAAAAAAGAGCAGTAGCTCTTTACAAGGAGCAAAAAAGAAACACCATTTCATTTCTGTCTGGGGGTTTTACTTAATACCCATTTGTTCACACAGTACTGCTTGCAAAAAAATATTTGTTTGATATAAAGGACATTGAATAATTTATGCAATATTTAATAATGCAGTAAACCAGGGAGAGTTCAGCAAGACAGGCATGGCACTCTACATTATTTGCCTTGCCCGCCTCGCTTTTCCAAATAAACCCCCACACTTAAAGACCATTAGCACACGCAATATAACAAAAAAAGAAATACTGTCTAATTTGGAAATTAAACAAAGTGTCTGGTTCTAGTTCATAGGATAAAACATCAGCTTTCCTAGTCATGTATTTTTAATAAAAATAAAATAAGGGCTTCAAGAACTAAATCAAAATTAATGGAACGGGATTTATATCAGCATCCAGTCCGTTCCATCTGAGTCCAGAAGCTATATGAACTAAGTCACAGTAGAGTATTAGTGTGATAAATGACTAATGGTTCTTCAGCATGCTGCACAGGGTATCTTGAAAGCAAATACATTTCAGAATACCAATAATTGCATCAAGCCAAGTACAAAGCTTTCACAACATATTACAGGTCTCCTGACTTTTCATTCTTTAAACAGCCATAATATATATAACAATGTATCAACTTCCAGGGCATTTTACTTTGTTTTCTGGCTTTTTAGAAGCATTTAGTATACCTTTTACTCATTCCTTAACTCCAAGTATTTTTTCCTGCTTTGGCATCTCCAACCAAAACAGACACAAACCCAGCTTTCAAGAGATGTTATTTTTCTGAGTCAGAAAAGCAGGAAGAACTCTGTATTTATGGATAGATGTTTAGAATACTATGTAGCATTACAAAGATGATCTCCATTACTTTTTCCAATTTTCACATTTACGAAATATTTTTGCTGAGCCATATACCAAGGCCTGACTTTTAGACAGCAGATAGCTAAGTAGTGTTTCTGGATCTGAAAAGCCAAAACACACAAGTCTAGGTTTTGAACAGTTTTGTCTCCTCTACATATAACTCAGTACTTAGTCTCTTGAATTAACTCTACATAATCCCTAGATTATAGGTTTTCTTTTTGGACTGTGCACTTCATTTTTCAACAATAAAATGTGATTTACAGAAACTAACATGATCTTGCAGGTTTCCTAAATTCAGTATAAACAGTTTGCCTTTTTTTCCCTTAAAATGACTTGTTTCATAGAAATAAATCATTCATATAAAAAATGGGCTACAGAATCTTTAAACTGTATTACTTTGTACTGTATAAAAGACAGAATAATGTATATTTCCTACAGAATATGTCACCAAAGAACATACACATTTATACTCCATCTTTCTTTTTATAATCACTGACTTTAGAGCTACAAAAAAAAAACAAGTTGAAATTTACAACTTTTCTTTCACAACCAGCATCAGATTCCAAAGGAGACAGTTTTCACTTGTACTGCACCCACGTGAAAAAAAAAACCCAAACAATCTTTATGTTCTCTCACCTGAGCTAAAGCATGCCCATCTATTAGGCAACACACTTGTTTGCCTTGAGAATTCTTAATACAAGTTATGTTTAATTGCAAATGATAATATGCATTGTATGCCTACATATCACTTCAAACCAGATTTTCCCATTTGCTATGTAATGGATTGTCACTTCAAAATTGTCTTTTCGCTGACAGATTTATTGTTTTAATCAGTTTGGAAGGAGTTCATTGCTTCAGTAGCTTAAGTGTCCTCTTATGCCACACAATGACTCAGGGATGTTGGCTTCAGGGAACTTAAAAATCTCACTTCCGTTAGAAGCAGGCTACTGTTCGTCCTTTTGTCAGTCTCCACTTAAGCTCTTTTACTTCCAGAATTTTTGCATATTCACTGAGCAATGTAACAAGTTCATAATGCGCATAGCAAGAGACCATTAATAATAAGCTCCAGGTTTACCAAAGTGAGATCATCAGAGATTAATCATTGTGGTAATTAATCTATCAGTATTGTAGAATGTACTAAAACAAAGGAAATGCTTTTTCAGTTATTGTGCTTAAAAATGTTATATATGATTCATGTTCATCAATGTAGCTATAAGCTGCTAAATTGTAAGGCAGATGAAATAGCGTACCAAGTTCAATTTCTGCAAAACAAACAAGTATGTGCAGCTGCTTAAGGATTTTATTAGTATCTAAAAAACCTTTATCACTACAGTTCATTCTGCCATTTACAGAGGAGGTAAATCCCACTGGTTTTCATCTGAAAAGCCCAATCATTAGGCTAAATTTCATGTGTGTCTACCTAGTGCCACATTTGCCATTCTGCATTCTGTATGTTTAAGAGCATGGAGGGCATGCAGAGGAGAAAGTGAAGGGCAGGAGGGCAGAGAAGGATTTTTTCAGGCCTGAAAGAAAGATCATTTTGTGGGAAGACAAGCACATATATCGCCTTGTTTCATCCAGAATCCTAGCAGCCAGCTTGAATAGCAAGTTAAAGCCTGCAGATGGCCTTTTCCATTTTCAGCAAAAGGCAGGGGAGGAGGGAGATGCCGAGCGGGTAGTTGCTGAGGCATAGCTAATCTGAGAGGACAGTTCATGCTTATTATAGACCCATTGCTGATAATAAAATCTGAATCAAACTGCCGACTGGAATCCACTCGAGACTCTCCGCTTCTTTAATTTTTAAAGTTATGGAAGCACTTGACACTGAGGTGGATCAAATATCACTAGTTAGCGTGCAAATACTTACTTAAGCAATCCAGCATGCCCCAATCTGTGCAAAAATTTCAGGTGAGCACCGTGAAACAGCAACTAATTATGATGTTCCATTACCCCTATTCTAACCATCACAATTGGCCCTAAGTGGTCACGGCTGATTTATTTCAATTAGTTTTCACAGGCTTAGAGTTATGACAAATTTATGTTTTGGCTGGAGGAAATTGGTAGCAATCACGAAACCACCAAAACATCAAAACAGAAGGGAGTGCCCCCGCTAACAAGGAGGCGGCTCAAATCCCTGGGCTGGGAGCAGAGCAGCAAGCCTGACAGAGGTTTGGGAGAAAACCATTCCATCTTCTCCTGCATGTTTCCTACGCTTTTAAGTAAGAGACTGGGAAAAAAAGTGCTTCCTCTAGATGGCACTAGAAAAAGAAGGTTGAGCTCAAGTGCTGTAGCAAAGAACAGTTCTTCGGATGCAGGGTATTTATCTGGTTTGTTCCTTTTTTTCTCTATCCGTACAGTAATTGCACATAAAAAGCAGCTGTCCGCAAGGTAGTTTATATGAGCTATGTCTAAAATAATGACATTAGGAAGTACATGCGAAAAGCATGAATTGGCAATACAGCAAACGATTCCCCATTTATGCCGGTAAAAGAAGAAAAATTTGGTTTCGGTCTACCCTCAGACTCAAGTGCAAGTTCAAATTCAGATGTAAGCAAATTTCTGTCTGAAATCGAAGAAATTGAATTTGACTTCTTGTCTTTTTAAATAACACCTTTGCTATAAAAAATGCATCACATTCACACTTTTTGATATAAGCACTACTTTCAACAGCCTGAAATGTTTTATATAAGCATTAATTTCAACGGCCTTTCAGGTGAATTCAAATGATTGAAATTTACCTATCTTTTACAAATCAAAATACCTTGCTTCCTTCCCACAGTTGACTTAAAGTCATAAGTCTTCTGGTTAGTAACTCGTTTCTTCCTTAGTTGTCCCCTTCTATAGCATAGGAGGGAAACAAAATCCTACAATACTTTAAAAAAATGTTGTGATATTAAACACTAGTAAGCTAGGAAATCTATTATGATGCAGTCTCATGACATGATTATATTGATTTTCTGCAGAATATGCAAGTGCATGCACTATAAACATTGTCATAAATTAAACTACTGTATGAGAATTTTCATAGTAATAAAATGAAATGATAGCTATGTAGACTCTTTACTATATCCAGAAGCAGTACAGGTAATAGCATGGTTTAGTTTTTACGTAGTGGGTGCCTATTTCAAAAATACCCACATGCCTCAAATTATTTCAACAGCTTACAGTTACAATACATCTTCAAGAAGGATATTCATTTTCTCAAAACATTGAAATTCTGTTTAGTAGTAGGGCTTGTTGAATATCTTTTGACAAAACAGTTTTCCATTTTAAAAACACAAGCTCTTCGTAGACATGAAACGGTTTTAGGAATGCAACTGTTCTGAAGAGATTTTTCACTGAAGGAACAAAGCATCTTTGTTTCTTTATATTTTTAAGATTAATGCTTTGTTGAGTTATATATGTATGTATAGGAACAGCATGAAAAAGAAAGGTTTATTTCTAAATTAGAAAGCATTAAAATCAGTGTTGTACTACAAAAAGCGTTTCAGCAATCAGTAATTTCTGTTCTTACAGAAAAGCAATTTTTATCCTTTTCTACATCTATTTGCAGTGACATCAGAATTAAAAGACTAAAATTGCGAAGAAAAAGTTATACCCATAATGATAAAATATTTTTTAAAGTAAAAATTAGTCCCTAAAACAAAATGCCTGCATGTCTTTGATTTTCAATAACCAAATCATTTCATTTTATCAGTTTTATTCAATATTTTTTTAATTGTTCTTCAACTGAAATATATCAGTAATAAAATTCCAGCACCTTATGACTGGGACTGGGGAGGAAGTGATAACTCTAAAAGCATTTTATTCAAGCAATATTTGGCAATAGGAAGACAGTTTTATGTAGTTTTAGATGCAATAACTAGGTATTGGTTCATTTCCAGTTAGGTCAAATTCTAAACCCATTAGCTCCATGAAAAAGGGATATGGACCTTCACAAAGGTAATGTGCAACACTTCATTTTGGGGTTTGTTTAAATATTACTTACAGATATATTTTCTTCTGGGAAAGAAATAATAATTACACTGTAATTGTTTTGTTATTTTTTGTTCTGCCTTTAACTGCAAATTAAACTTATGACCAAAAGATATTTCTAATAAATACTTTTCTGCAACTTATCTCCCAACGAAAATACAGGCATTCAGGAAGAATTACATCATACTATCCAAATTTGAAGAGCATCACAAAAAATTTCTAGATATTGTTGAAGAAAAAAATAAAAATAGTGTTTTGTCAATGAAAACTTCTTTCCAACGTTTTAATCACCACCACCCTAAAGAACTTAAAAATTGAACTGGGTAGTTTCCAAGACCTGGAAAACATTTCAAGATCTTCTGGCATGCAGGTACATGAACTACTTTGCAAGGACATACCTCAGCATTTTCACATATTGAAAGTTGACAAAACAAACATTTATATGGAAACTTTTTCTGCAGATAAGAAAAAAATGATTGAAATCTTTCATTACACAGCCTTCAAGATCAAATGCTGACTTACATGTAGTACACTTTTCAGCACATGCAACATATGAACCAGGCAATTAGCTGAAAGTAGATAGCTGCTTTTGTCTTCTATTTGTTAACAGCAAAGTGTTTCCTGAAGTCAATATTAACATCAACATCTTTAAGTAGTATACAGCTAAACTGCAAAACATCAAAGTACAAGGTATTTTTATACTTTCAGGTATCCTTATTTCCCACCCAACACAACTTTTTTGACAGCGCAATATATCAGTGGTTCCAGAGTAAAAAAAAATATGCTCTTTCCAAGAAAAAAAAATTTAGTTCTAGGATTCAGAAAGCTAAAATGAGTCATTTCAGATGGAACAGGTGTTATGGGTGAACCTGGGTAAAAATTATATAATTTCTTGTCACAGCCAAGTAATGTTTATGAATGGCTCTAAATATGGTATGCTCTGTTACTTGTACAGCAGCCATTTTGTCAGTCTCTGTATTTTGATGGAAGATTACCATTACAGTCATTGTCATGATTAATGTTATGCTACAGTTCAACCAACTTAAAATTCATCAGCAATAACTAGAAAAACCTTAGAGTATCTCTAGTCTGCATGTGCTCTCTATTGAGCCAGCAGAACCTAAACACATGGAAACAGCATTTAACCTGTAAGTATATGCAGAAAACATCTTTAAGCACCAAAACTTGAGGGCAGAGGGCAACTTTTTTGTAAGCTATTTTTACGTACGCTAAACTATTGTGTGCATACACCTTCATGTTATCTTGTGTTTCATTGGCCGCGGAAGTTGCTTGTAAAGAAACTGAAGATACTTTGGTTTTTAGAAGTGCTACGTGTATGCAAACTACTGTTATTGCTCAAGGAAGTAAAACAGCCTTCGGCAAAGAAAGGTCCAGCCCAGTCACACAGGAATCCCCTGAGAAAGTGAGTACTTACCATATTTTTCCCCTTGTTCCTGGGTTTTTTTGCTTATTATGGCCTGGCTCTTCAAACTGCAAGTAATTTTAGTACAAGATTAAAGAGAGTATCCATCTCTGACAGGTTTTCATTTGCTTTTTGTTGTTATTTAAGCCTTCGTCTTGGTCCATTTTCAAAAATTCCAGGCAATTCTCCTGCTTTTTTTTCTCCAGTTTTAGTGTTCTTTTATAGTCCCTTCCTCAGCTCAGGACTTACCAACAACAGGGAACAGCATAAGCCCACAGACACTGGAATTTTCTGCTTTTATGGGCTGTTGGTCTTGGGTGAAAATTTCTAGAATGCTCTGGTAAAGTTTCTGGCAAAGAGCTTCAGAGACTGCCAGAAACTGATCTACCTCCATGTTTGAAAAATTTATGCTGCATGCATTCCTTACTCAATCTTTGTAATAAAATATTTTGGTCCCTTTATGACATTTTTTTTTTTTTTTTTTTTTGCTGTTTGCATAGTCATTAATGAACCTTACTAGACACTTGATCCATTTTCCATATGACCCATTTGCTCATCTGTTTCTATAACTGCAGAAACAGGGGTCAGGGATATAATATGCTTTAACAGGAAGTCTCAGACATCTCAGTCCCAAACATTCACAAAGTTACACCCAGGATTTTTAATTCAATGCAGTCTTAAGAAAATACAAAAGTGGAAACAAAGCAATGCGATGAGTTTTATTAAAAGACTAGGTTTCTTCAGGCTGAGTTCTAAACTGAAACCAAAGCTTTAATCAACCCTTAATTACATAACTTAATGCACCACAGAAGTTAAATTCAGCCATCCAATTAAGAGAAAATATAAGTAAACATGGATTCATTTCTAAAAAGAAAAATATCACAGGGAGGCCATCACTCAATTCAATAGCCTTCCAGACTCCATACAAATGAAAATATTTTGCCAGGATTGTTTTGCTTTCTGGTAACATAACTAAGCTTTGAGTTTCAACATCATTACCTGCAAATATCATGCTAGGTCTTTTGGGGCCATAACCTTGGGAGGATAGATAATTCATAAAGGGACAGATTACCAACCCAAGATAGTCTCAATGAAATGGAGTGGATAAGCCTGTAGGATATCAGCTCAACATGAAATGTTGAAGTGTTCTTATAGAAGAGGTTTTGAGATACAGGATTTGTTAAGCCCAAAGAACACACCCTGAAAAGACATTTCCTGTCACTGAGTAGATTAACAAACTGCTTGGTGGATTTTATACATTGATTTCAAGAGTGCAGAAAGCATAAGGTCCAGAAAAAGTTTAATCTATGTTTTGCCTTATGAAATACTTTTCAAGAAGAAAAGATAAATGTGAATTTTCAAGAAGTGTAAGATATCCAAGGTATTCCAAATACAAATTCAATATTCATTAAACTCAGATAAGTTCTCAAAGAGAAGTTCTCAGTTCATCTTCACTACAGACATTTGCACCAGCAAATAATTATTCCCTGGAACACTTCAACACTTAGTCTCTCTCTGAAAACTGTGCTTCCTCTACAAGTAGGAGTGAAAAGTCAAAAAAAGTCTTAAGTTCTATCATAATTTTAAGTTTTAATGCATCTTCTAAGCTTTGAGTTTCAACTGTCATTCTTGACTTTGATACTAGGTCATCTTGGAAAGAGGGTTGGGGGGGGGGGGAGGGGGGGAGATCAGCATCCTAAGGAGCAAATGAAACAGTCTTATGGGGTACTGGGGTTGTTTAGTCTGGAGAAGAAGAGGCTGAGGGGAGACCTTATTGCTCTCTACAACTACCTGAAGGGGGTTGTAGCGAGGTTGGTATCAGTCTCTTTTTCCCCAAGTAAAAAGTGATAGGACAAGAGGAAATGGCCACAAGTTGTGCTGGGGAGGTTTAGATTGGCTATTAGAAAAAATTTCTTCACTGAAAGGGTTGTCAGGCACTGGAACAGGCTGCCCAGGGAAGTGGTTGAGTCATCATGCCTGGAGGTTTTTAAAAGATGTGTAGATGTGGTGTTTAGGGACATGGTTTAGTGATGGATCTGGCAGTGTTAGGTTAACGGTTGGACCTGATGATCGTAAAGGTCTTTTCCAACCTAAATGATTCTATGATTCTAAGTATTCTGATAAAGCTGAAAGAAACAGACCTGTGCTTGGCTGTGTCATGCCTTTGACACATATCAAGAGGTATGACAATTATCCTAAAACAAGAAACTTGCTGCAACTATGAAGCCAAACTTATGCACAGCATGGCTCCTTTCCCTTTTGGGAATCTCTGTGAAGTCAGTAAGCAAAAGAGAAAGAAAGGACTTCTGGAGATGACATTTTCCATCCCGGATATTTTGTTCAAAGTCATAGTGTACAATTTAATCTCATTTGCTTTAAGTTTATAAGAATAAGAGAAAAGTGGGGTATCATTCCCTGAAGGTTTATCTGAATTTCTCAGTTGGGTACAAATAGACAAATTCTTAATCCCCACCCCCCACTCTAAGAAAAACACTTGAGTACCCTTTCTATGCAAGACAGCATCTGAAGAATTTGGAGGTCAACTAACAGAGCATCTTACAGCAATTTGTCCATAGCAGACTCTTGTATATTTACCAGAGGAAAAGCAATACAATGGTATGTTTGACGTAGGAAACCACTCTATCGTAGAGCAGCAACTTAGTAATTTTCTAACGATGAATTTCCACCTTAGCTTGTCATACAGTTGGGCAAGTGGAGGGGAATCTGCCATTGTAGTAACTACCTTGATTAGGATCATAGTACAACTGGGGTTGGAAGGGAGGTCAGGAAGTCTGTAAGTCCAACCTCCTGCTCAGACCAGAGTCAGCCATGAGATCAGGTCAGGTTACTCAGAGTTTGATCCAGTCAGGTCTTGAAACCCTCCAAGGCTGGAGGCTGCTCTAAGCAACTGCTGCTCCACTGCTTCGTTGTCCCCAAGGGGAAAAAGTTTCTTCTTCTATCCAGTCTGATCTGCTTTATTTCAACTTCTACCTGTTGTCTCTCACTCTCCCACCATGTACCACTGTGAAGAGCTGGGCTCCAAACCCAGCTGTATAGCTGTATTTCATGTATGTCCTTAACTGCACAGAATTTACATAAATTCCTGCTTTCTAAATAAGGATTGATATCAGTCATAAACAATACATGCAAGGAAAACCCACCAAATAACAATATTCAATGCTTTAAAAAAAAAAAAAAAAAATAAAAAAAAATCACATTCAGCTGTTTGGCTGGTAGAAGACCGGCAATATGTCTGCTCTGAAGAAGCCAGCCTTCTTTTCTGTATTGCCATTGTCATGCTCCCAGGGTATGAAGGCAGCATGCATAAAGCATAATTCTGAAATATTTACAAAGATTATAGCTACACACAGGCTAGGGAGAATGAATGATTAATGCTAGAAGACAGTATTACCGAATAGAAAATCAGGGTAAAAGCGGCAAAAGTCCCTTTTAGGCCACATTACAACTTCCTGAGCAGTCTCTGTTTCAGCGTGAGACTGGCAGCTTTTTATGTGCTTCCTCCATCTCTAGGGGACACTAGCTCAAACCTCTCAAACAATATTTTCCTCTAGTGGGGTGAATTATTGGGTTTATTGTTTCCATTATCACACAGTTAGGCAGCAAGATAGCAGGCTGTTGATTTCTGCCAGGGCACTGCAGGGGCTGGGGCCTCCCAAGGGCCGAGGAGCGATGGCAGCTTCCCTGGGGCAGCAGGACAGGGCCTGGCAGCCAGGGCCTGTCCCACCACCCCAGCCAGGAGCAGGGCGACAGGGGAGGACAGCGGGGGCTGCCCCAGCCCCGGGCATTTGGCACCTCCCTGGGGACGGGGACAGGCCCAGAGGCTGGGCCTGGTGGGGGTAATGGGCCATGGGCATGGTGGGGGTAGGCCTCGGGAGGCCCAGCAGGGACAGTTGGGCCCCTTAGTGCCCGCAGGGCCCTGACTGTTTTCCCAATATCACCGTTATATGTCTATGCTGGTACACTCCCCACAGTGGGAAGTGAAACTTCTCCAGGCAGGGAGAAGAGACAAAAAAAACCCAACAAAACCCTGGAGGCTGCAGGTTGAATGTTTAACAGCACGTTTTGAGCCACCACCTTTAAATCTTGGGGATTCTTAAGTCAGCTGTGTAGTAGTACTGACTCCCTTTACATCACTGAGCCTGCGGTTCACTAATGTTATCGGAGTTCTAACTAACTTTTTACTGAAGAATAAATATGACTTTTAACACCTGTTGGATTTGATTGTGCATGCCTCCGTAACAACGTTACAATTCACAGTTAATAGAGGTAGTTCTAGTTTTTCACTCCTAGCCTCTTGTTTTGATTTCAAACTGTTGCTGGTGCAAAAAACCAGCTAGCCACTATAATCTGGCCACGCATAGAATCATAGAATCATTTAAGTTGGAAAAGACCTTTACGATCATCAAGTCCAACTGTTAACCAAGCACTGCCAAGTCCACCACTAAACCATGTCACTGAGCACCACATCTACACGTCTTTTAAAGACCTCCAGGAATGGTGACTCCAACACTTCCCTGGGCAGCCTGTTTCAGTGCCCGACAACCCTTTCAGTGAAGAAATTCTTCCTAATATTGATCTAAACCTCCCCAGCACAACTTGTGGCCATTTCCTCTTGTCCTATCACTTGTAACTTGGGAGAAGAGACCAACACCCACCTCGCTACAACCTCCTTTCAGGCAACTGAGGTCTCCCCTCAGCCTCCTCCTCTCCAGACTAAACAACCCAGTTCCCTCAGCTACTCTCCTCATAGATCTTGTTCTCTAGACCCTGCGCTAGCTTGCAATGTTAGTTTCCCCTGTGGCTGAATCAATTCACTGAATCTGTTCTAATATTTTTCGAGAAACCTGCCATGTCTTCTTCCAGTGATCAGGTCTGACAAAGTAGCACAGAACATGCAAGAAAACACAGAGAGACTTCAGAGGTGATCAAAGCCACAGAAGAGCAGGAAAGCTCTAGGCAATATCAAGACCACCAAAAAATTGACCATGCTGGTCAGAAGCAGCCAAACAAAATAAATTAATCCCTCTCCTCCCAACACCAATAATATGGAGCATATGCAAGCTGTAGTCCCTTGGGACCTTGGACACACATTGTTTTCAGAAACATCCCTGAAGCTCCTACTGGAATAAAGAGTCAGTAGACAGGCATACGCAGCAAAGATGAACGAGACTTTCATCAGAAAACTGGCAAAGAAGAGTCTGGGGAAGTCTATATAATTCTGTCTGGTAACAATTTGTACTCACTTTCAGTAATAAGAAAAATGAAAGCTATGCGAGGCAGGATTTATTCTACAAACCATGAGCTCATGTTGATCGCTAAACCTGACCACAGCCACCAGTGAGACAGCTGCAGAAATTTCTGAAACATATGATCTTGTTTAGCTGCAAATTAAGAGCATCAATGCAGGAACTCCTAGGTGAAGTTTCATCACCTAAGTTACATCAGGAAATCAAACTGAGCCACAATATTGCCTTTATGCCCTACAAAATTCCAGCTATGTTTAGTTATTATTGATCAATAGCATTAATTCTATAGCAGTGACTTTAAGACTTACTTGTCTTTGTTAAAAGATGTGGCATAGTTTGAGACCAACAATCATGTGATACAGTACATGAGCCTTTGAATAAAATGCAAGGTAAGCCTGTCTGTGATTGAAGAAAATATATTGTCATCTAGAAAACTAAGTGCCCTAAAATAATTGTGTGGTATGAGCCCAGGCTCACCAGCGAGTATTCAAAAGTGATTCTCTCTCTGATCAAATTATGGAGCTTTTCAATAATGATTTTATGACTTCCATTACATTAAATGCCACCATGCCTTTATCAATAAGAAAAATGATACCGCAGTGCCAAGTGTTAGAGCGCCATGTACAAAATTTATCAGCTACCACTTCTGAATGAAAAGTGCACTAGTGTTTATGCTTTTCTAAATACAGAAATAAATTGAGATTACTGGTTTATAAGTAGATAATGAAAAGGTTGACTTCAGGCATCAGGGAGGCATTTGGGACTCTCCATCTCACATCTCTGAGGATACAATATGGCACAGGGCTGTTCCTAACATCCTTCAGGGGTTAATAACCTGAGGCTAAGAACACCAATTACCCAACATAACACCTTGCTACCCACAGCAGTAGCCTTTTTAAGTAACCTGGGCCAAATCCTTAGCCACATCTTTGATGACAGACATGGCCTGGGTAGGAACAGACATCCCAATACCCAACACTGCTGGTAGGCAATACAACAGATTTAACCACCACCTATGAATTCATTCATCAAAAGCCTGGATCTATATGAAGGCTTGTACATTCAGCTCTAGATCAAACTTACTCTTAAAATAAGATATAAAT
Organism: Astur gentilis; assembly: GCF_929443795.1. Taxonomy (NCBI): domain Eukaryota; kingdom Metazoa; phylum Chordata; class Aves; order Accipitriformes; family Accipitridae; genus Astur; species Astur gentilis. The sequence continues at coordinate 12,889,071 of NC_064900.1, read as the reverse complement.
ATGACTGAATCTTTTAACCAAACTACTGCATCCATTTAAGCATGTGTAAAACAGGAGCAATGGTAGTAATCTGCTTGTAAGATAAGCAATGACTGCAGAATGTTTCATTATCATTTGATATTGCTATACTACAACAAGATATCATTTCTATTGTCAGCATGGTATACTTGAAGCTCTCTAAAAATTATATACAGCTCTGACAAATGAAAGAAGTGGGCTAAAATCAGCCAAAGGACAAAAGCAGAGATCTGAAAGCACTTACAGGCAAGGAGCTGAATAAACTAGATTTTTGGCTGCAAAGACTGTTTGACATCAAGCCTAAAAGTGAGAATTGTCAGTGTTGCCCCCATTGGCAAAATGAGCTTAGGATTTCATCTCAGAGCACACTGACAAAACTCCTCAAAATGGCAGAAAGGCATTTAAGTAGTTGATTTTGGAAGCACAACTTCTAGCATCAAACTTTTCAAGCAGATTTTGATGGTGTGAATAGGGCATCCAGAATTATGACAACTTTAACTACGATGAACAGATTCTTGACTAGAATCCAAAAAAGTTCTTAAGGAGGTATGGGCTACAGCTTTGGCATCTTTCATTTAAGAGATCTAAACTTCATGTAAAGATCATTGAGATTTTATGCTGTCCTGAAATATTCTCAAGTAGACCAATGTAAATAATTGATTTTTTTTCAGTGACAAGAACAGCAACAACTGGCCACAAATTCACCCAAAAGTAAATATTTTACTAGACCTGAAACAACTTTTTCAAAAGAAAAAAAAAAAGAAAGAAAATGTTTAAGCCTTCAGTTTCATCCCATTTCAAAAAGCAAACATCATTTTAAACCAAAAAAAACATTGCAAAGCTTTGTTTGCAAAGATAACTGTTCCGTTTTAAAACTACTTCCTGAATTAGGTAGTAAATAAAAGTTTTAGTCTATTTTCCCCTCAGCAAATAAACTACATGGTAGAAAGTAAACAGACAAGGTCCTTGGGAGTATCTGCGTCTGCATCAAAGCTGGAACATGTTATATTCATCTACAGTTTACCACTTTAACCAGCACTGGATGGTTAAAACTTCACCCTTTGCGTTCTTTCCTTGTTATTATTCCAACAGAAGGAATTTTAATGGATAAATGAACATCTGCCAGCTTGAGATCTTAACATCTGTTTTTTCCTGAAGGCAGACTAATAGGGAGACCTCAGCCAACACTTTGCCAAAAAAAGATTTTTAATCTCAAACATACATACACCCACCAGATTTCTGGAGACATTGGAGGGAGAGGCACCCAGAGAAGCTTCTTTTTTAAAAAAAAAATTCATTTTTCTCCCCCCCCACCCCCACCGTTCTCTGATGCCCCATTCCAGAAAAGCAGCCACTAGAAAACCCATCTTCTAAATTATTTGATTCCTATTTCAACTTAGTAGAACTAAGCCCCATGAGATTGATTATACATGATAGTTTTTACATATAGTTCTAAGAAAAGCCCCTACTCCATGCCAGTGGTACTGCTTTGGGCATGAGGGACCACAAGGGCTGCGGCCAGACAGCCACAGTGTCACTTTTGTCTGCCCTGAAACATTGCTTTGGACTGGGCACCCTGAGCCACACAATTATGTTTTGTCATCACAAGGAAAAGGACAAAACACTACATAATCTTGCCATCTTCTGTGGTAGAGAAAAATTTACTTTCCTCTTCTCCCCCAAGTCTTAAATCCCTCTGATGAGGTACAACTGAGGCAGCTGTTTCCTCCATGCCACCCCACAGAGGTGTCTAGATGCCTGAGGACACAGTAGGGTGCAGACTAATTTGAGTGGATGGACTCCCATTTTGCCAAAAATAGATGCAACCAAATTTTAAATATAACCAAGACAATCAACAGTAACAGCATCTCTCAAAATCTATTAGGATTTTTTAAAACCTAAGTAAAAGACACACAATACCTTGAATCTCAGGGCTATTGAATTCCAAAAGGAGTTGAAATAAAATTACTTTTATTGTCACCTGTTTTACTGCTTATTAAGTTAAAGATGCTTCTTACAGGTATTGCAAGGAATTGATTAATGTCTTCAAAGTGCCACAGAGATGGTACAGGTACCTATTTTCGAGAGAGAATGTGCAATACCTTATTCTTACACAGTACCTTCTATCTTGGGGTGTAAAAATGCTTTAACTTGTTATATCTCTGCCAAGCAATATTACCTTAGTTCTCAATGTAAATTGAAGAATAAAGCACTGAAATTACTTGTGCAAAGGCATGCATAGTAATTCAGTAGAAGAGTTTGGAGTTGTGGTTTCCAGGTGTCCCATGACAATCCTTCTCTCACATTTATTTTTTTATTTAGAAAAACAGATAGCAGTAGCACATTTTCATTGAGGAACAGAAGCCAATAAATTCTGTACATGCTGCTTAAAGACTCACAGCATCAGTTACACTGTAATACCATATTTCTAGTTTATTAAGGCACAGAGGCATGTAAAGTAATGAAAGCCATAAAATCATTATTGAAAAGCTCCGTAATTTGACCACAAAGAGAAAAATAGTTGTGACTACCTTAAAAAGTTAGCTTGTTCTTTGGTAGTAGTATCACTTAAAATTTTTTGTACTTGTATTAGGTTTGCATGGTAAGGTTTTGTTAGCAGGGGGGCTACAGGGGTGGTTTCTGTGAGAGGCTGCTAGAAGCTTTCTCCATGTCCCATGGAGCCAATGCCAGCCGGCTCCAAGATGGACCTGCCACCAGCCAAGGCCGAGCCCATCAGCGATGGTTGTAGCACCTCTGGGATAACATATTTAAGAAGGGAAAAAAACCCCTGCACAACAAGCTGCAGCCAGAGAGAGGAGTGAGAATATTTGAGAGAAACCACTCTGCAGACCCCCAGGTCCGTGCAGAAGGAAGGAGAGGAGATGCTCCAGGTGCCAGAGCAGAGATTCCCCTGCAGCCCGTGGTGAAGACCCTGGTGAGGCAGGCTGTCCTCCTGCAGCCCAGGGAGGTCCACGGTGGAGCAGATCTCCACCTGCAGCCCGGGGAGAGAGGACCCCACGCCGGAGCAGGGGGATGCCCAAAGCAGGCTGTGACCCCGTGGGAAGCCTGCACCGGAGCAGGCTCCTGGCAGGACCTGTGGCCCCATGGAGAGAGGAGCCCACGCTGGAGTAGGTTTTCTGACAGGGCTTGTGACCCTGTGGGGGACCACACTGGAGCAGTTCATGAAGAACTGCAGCCCATGGGAAGGACTCACTTTGGAGAAGTTCATGGAGGACTGTCTCTCATGGGAGGGACCCCACCCTGGAGCAGGGGAAGAGTGTGAGGAGCGATCACCCCTGAGGAGGAAGGAGCAGCAAAGACAATGTGCGATGAAGTGACCCCAACACCCATTCCCCATCCCCCTGTGCCACTTGGCAGGGCAGAGGCAGAGAACTCAAGAGTAAAGTTAAGGCCAAGAAGAAAGGAGGGGTGGGGGGAAGGTGTTTTAAGATTTAGTTTTTATTTCTCATTACCCTACTCTGCTTTGACAGGTAATAAATTAAGCTAATCTCCCCACGTCGAGTCTGTTTTGCCCGTGATGATAACTGGCAAGTGATCTCTCCCTGTCCTTATCTCGACCCACAATCTTTTTGTAATATTTTCTCTCCCCTGTCCATTTGGGGAGGAGGAGTTATAGAGTGGCTTTGGCGAGTACCTGGTGTCCAGCCAGTGTCAATCCACCACATACTGCATCCTTGATACCAACCACATCGTTACCAGATAATTTTGAAGTTACATGAAAAATGGTTAACAAATGCCTAAAAAGGACTCCAAGATGGACATTCCTGGTCTTTAATATAATACTTCATGTCAATTTATGCAAGTCTTTCATTTATTTATTTAAAGGGAAAAAGAAAGGACACAGAGATATCTTTTCATTATGGTTTTGCATACTTTCCTCTTCTATGGCCTAAGAATTTCCTAATTAAAAATGGTTACCTCACAACTGTGACCAAAGCAGCTGGCACTTGATGATAAATGTTCAGAATTTCAGCTTCTCCAGAGTTTTAAGACACAGCTATTGATCTCTCCAGAGATATTTGAAATTTGCCTTCCCTTTCTAAAACATGGCCTTTGTAGCCTTCAAATCCATCAGAAGAAGCAACTGCCTTTCTTGGCGGCAAGGCATGAACCATCATCAAAAACTTTAAAGCTCATGCTAAATCACTAAGCGTAAAGTGCCTATCTATCTTTTATACAATATACTGATCCCACAGTAAACGAGAAACGCAAAGACTATCCATTCCAGCATTGCTTACACAGTAGGAGTAAGACAAAGTAGGGGTGTATCTTTTTGCCTGACAGCTGGAGACAAAAAGTGAAAGAAAGATCTACTAATGAGGTTCAGTTCTTTTGAACTCTTTACATGTACCAATTCCAGATACGTGCTTAAAACAAACCCTTGAAAAGTATACAATCTTTTTTCAATTTTCTTACACTTCGGAATTGAGAACTGCAATAAACACACAGAGAGAGTTCTGTGCATTAGCTACCCACAGGCTGATATAACTTAATAGTGATTTGGTGCATGCTTTGAAGACCTGATAGACAATGCAGCATTTGTAAAATCTGGAGATCACTAGGGCAGAAATAAATGGCCGTATTGGAAGATAACTAACTATTAGAAGTAGGACACAGCAACAAAAAATATTACTGAAAAATATAGCCACCTGCATTGGCCAGTTTTGTAACACCAAGTTATTTGCAAATGAGAAAATTTTCTGTAGGCATTTAATCAAAGGCCTAAATGGACTGGTAGGCTACTAAATCATATTGATTAATCAGAGTACAGGTGAATTTCCTAAAATATGTACTTCTTTCTTAGTTTTATCAACTTTGAATTAAGCTTGGCCCCAAAGTATTTCAGAACTCTTGTCCTTAGCTCTTGTTCTAAGGATAGCACATGAGACTGTGTCATTCCCAAGTGTTTTAGTTTGCTAAAACAGTAAGACATATCACTTGAATTTAAAACAAAAACACCAAAACAAAAACGCCAAAACAAAAACACCCCCCCCCCCCAAAACACACAAAACCAAACCAAAACACCAACCACATCCCCAACACCCATACAAAACCATCCACAACCACACACACAGAGGAAAAAAAAGCCCTGCACCACACCACCACCACCACCCCTCAAACCAAAACAAAAACGCCACACACAGTTCAGAAATAAAATGGCATATTACATGGGCAAGAGAAGAAGTAGGAAAAGCTTTTTGCTGTCAGTAGTACTGGAACTTTGTCTAGAATTTCTAGGTTGAGAGAGGAAGCCTTCCAGATACTTAGAAACCACAGTGAATAGTTTTTGATGGGTTATCAACAGATGGTGAAGGCATCACAGCACCTTAGTACTCTTGTTGGGTCCCTCCACATCCCTTCTATTCCTAGGTTTAGGTGCATTCGCAAGTCAACACTTTACAGAAGGATCTGCTGTATCTCAAATCTGGTACAACTAATACAGTATGTCCCATACAATATGTCTCATTCAGCTAGCTGCTTTATTTGACAAACTAGGAAAGAAAATCCCAGATACTTTCAGCACTACGGAAGCACAGATACACAACATAACTCTAATACACAAGATAGATTTCTATAACAAATACATTTTTCTGCAGATAAATATATGTGTTTTGCATTGACTACAAAGTACCAAAGCTATTTAACAAAAACAAAAGTAAATCCTTAGTTTTATAATTAAACTTTCATTTTCAGGTTACAGCAGGCAGATAGCGAATAGATCCTGAATGGAGAGGTCTGGGTTTTGCTGCCGACTGTCTCTCATTCATCAGTCAAATGTCTAAAAAGCTATGCCGGTTTTGCCTATTTCACTCCACAGAAGATACCCATCTTTTCTCACAGCATACATGTGTGTATATATGTGTGTATATACACACATATACATGATGTTCATATATTAACCCTTAATTCATAGTTCTGTTCCCGTGGAAACAGCAATAAGCAGCTATGTGTCAAAGTCCTGTTAGTTTCTTCATGAGCATGAAATGGATGAGCATCTGCTGGAAACACAGATTTAAGAGTGCTAATTGGAATGCAAATACTTTTCTTAACTCCAGGCTTTAACATTACTTCTTTCAAGAAACACCTATGGAAAAATCCAACTGAATCAATGTATTAAACTAAAACTCAAGCAAGCACACTTATTGAGGAATAAGAGTCTGAAGACAAGTTGGTCAAGAACTGTTTATCAAAAAGGATTTTGTGCAGATCTACAATAGAGAACAGCTATGTTTGGTAAGAAGAATCTAAGAACTACAGCTTCCAAGCATGGACTGTTGCATTTGTTGCATTTAGTATACCTGTAGGATTGCTGGCAGAATCAGAACTTAGAGCAAAACAGGTCTCAACCAAAAGTATAAAACAAAAATCCTTTGATAAATACTTTCCACATCAAAAGGACTTTCACACATCTGTTTTTCTCAGTAGGGACCAGCCAAACACACACTTAAATGCTTTGCCAAACTCCTGGTCTGAGTCAACAATTATAAATATTCAGTGAAGAGAAATGAAGATATTTTCCAAAAATTAAACTTAAAAAATGGAGTGACAGCATATCCATAGCAAATGTTTCATCCTTCAAACACTTCTCGTACATCTTCAACAGTAACACCAACAATCTGAAGACCTAGCAAGAGTTTTGTGAGGAAAATAGTAGGAATACCTGGGATTTATAAAACTCTCCCATGGTCCATGCATTCCTGTCTGCAAGAGCATTACTGTATTTATACGCTCTGTAATCTCATAATCAAAATTTTAGTTTGCTTGATCTAGCTTTAGCTTCAAGCATTGTCCAAAGTAACATGTTTGGAGGAAAGAGCCCACCTAACTTGTTCACTGAACTTATTAGCATACAGAAAATAATTTTTAAAACAGGAAAAAAAGTGAAAAAATTATTTATGTTAAAACCAAGTAATTAATGCAGATATAAAATGTCAACAGACATAGAAAAACCCATCATATTCTATTACCTTATAGCATGTTTCTGCTTGATACCAAGCTTTAAAATAATAGTAATGTTACCTAGGAAGCATGTCTAGCAGCCCTTAACCCAAAACTGTGCATGTGTGAACTGCAGACTTTGAATACTTGCACTCTTTTTGTTGATATGAAAGAGTGATATGTGGGCTTTGATCTTTTAATAACTCTGCGTAAGAGGGTTTAACTGTATGAATTAATCAGCAGTCTTCTGAAATGTATTAATTAATTCTACTTTGGAAATTATTATTATATAACCATATTACGTAAGCTAGGGCATCTAAACTTTATATTCATCCGGTAACTTCTGTGAAAATCAAGAGAGCCGCTCTGCATTACAAGAAGGAACAGAAACTGCTGCACAATATGATTGGACACTTAACAAGTGGAACGTTTAAATCGCATTACTGTAAAAGTAACAATTTAGGGGGACGCCCTCAAAAATTTAGTGGGAATAATTAAAGGAATCTGAAATATGACTCTTTTTTTCATTTTCTTTGAACTAAGCAAGTTAGCACGATATCCTTTGTATTTTGCAGACAGTATTAATTTTCAGGACTGTGAGGGGGAAGGCCTGGAGGGCAAACTTGAAAAAGATTAGTCTAATTCAAGTCCTATGTAGAGAAGAGAGAGTTTTATCTGTCAATTTGAAAGAGAACTTTAAAGACGCTGTGATATGGAGTGGAATTATCACCACTATTAATTGCACAGGCATATTAAAAAGACCCTGGAAAGTGACCTCCTCTAATACAGAGAATGCATGTAGAAAAATATGTCTTAATCTTCTTTTCTGCGCTGAGATAAATGTCAAGTGTATCTATCACCTCAATTAACCATAGGAAAAAAGCTGTCAAAATCTAATTCTTTTTTTGACAAGGCGTTTATTCTGAAACCAGCAGAGGGAGAAACAGGCACTTGTATTAGAAAGAGATGAGTGTCAAAGGGTTCTGAAACACATGGTGAGTTTTCCATGTGCGAAATGCTGATTAGAACCATGGTAAATCAGTGCTAGTGTGTTCTGGGTTTGTTGCCTGAGCTACAGTAAAACTGAGGGCTTTGTGGCATGGTTTACTTCAGCATTGAGGTTACATTAACAAAAGAATGTTTTTCAGCTACAATACCATGCAAAATGCGAAAGAACTGGTGAAATGAAAGAACCTTAACTTCAGGAACATTAAAGACTATTTTACAGAATATTGTAAAACATATTTATTGTGATAGTTTATTTACTCTCTGATTTTTTCCTTTAAATGGAACTGAAACCTTTTTGTTTCTTTCCCTGTTACATCAGTGTGATCTCATCAGGGCATTAGGACGGATTCACCCTTCATCAGCTCGATTCACTCACACACAGACGTTTTCCTATACAACCCTCGCTTTCTGCAGAAAGGCAGTAAAAGGCAAAGCAGAAAAACAATTTTTACACATATCTTTTTCATAACTGAGCTTTGAAAGCAAAATGACTGACCTACTAACAAAACTTTCATATTAAGGGCAGCTTGGAAGAATTCTGCCAAGTAATCGGTACAGCCAACCATTGCTTCAGCTAGAAACCATGCAGAAGAGGAAAACTGTGTATCTGTAGTGATGCATTTAGAAAGAGCAATTTGGGACCATGAGATTGCCTTAAAAATCATCCAAATTTCTTTCTTAATTTTCAAAATCTGATGCGTGCCTATATAATTGTGTGTGCATTCATTCAGTTTTTTGAGACTCCTGCCTAAAACAAGAGAGTTTGACATTTCTTTTTTTTTTTTTTTTAAATGACAATGGAGCTTTTCATGCTATGTGTTAATTTGGGGGGGGGGGGGGGGGGAGGGGGGGGGAATGACTGTAAGAATTGAGACTGAAATGCAGGAAAACCCTAGGATTTTTCAACCTCCAGAGCTAAATCATTTCATATCTCTTGAGATGAGCCTCAGAGCAGTACTATAGTGTTCTTTGCCACCATCCTTTTTCCAGAAGAATACGATTCCCAGAGAAGCTGTGTATATACACTGAAAATATACCTGACCTACAGTGTTTGTTAAAAGACAGAGGTGCATTCAAGGATTAAAACAATTGTATCTCACAAAAAGGACAGGCTTCCCTAGGGAAAGGTCTAAGATTGCCTTTGTAGCACAACTGAAAAACAACAGATCAGTCCTCCACTTGTTTACATCGTCATATGCTTTTGAATTCAGTGGCACTCTGTCATATCGTGTCACAACTGGCTCCCTGTTTCTGTAAGAGTAATGCAAATAACATATCCTAAAAGCTTAATAATATGAACAGGAGTCCTCAGACAAGTGCCTGCTCCACTATATTTTTCTGCTGCTGTTCCAAGCATTACTCCAAATTAAAAATTGTCCAAGTTGGAATCACATCAGATATGTTTCTCTTACAGGACTTCTGTTAATATGAGCAACAGGTAAGGCATTCAGTCCTGTTAGCCACAATGAAAGCATGCATATGTCTGCTAATATAAAATTATTCAAAACAAGAAAATAAAAAGTACCACCAATATTTCTGAAAATATTGATTACGGAACTTAAATTATTTCCAGAAACTACAATAAAGCAAACAACCATTGAGCAAGTGTTAAGTGTGGCATGGAGAATTCAGGTGATACTGAGGCTTTGAGAACTGAGAAATTTTCTATTTGCTCTTTTTTAAACCCATCCAAAGAAATCTGGATAGAAAAATCTTGGTATTCTGGGTAAATTATACAAATAAAGTACAAGGCAGTCATGCGTGTATAAAAATATGATTAACATTGCATAATGATTCAACACAACATGCTCTGCCATTTTGTAAGCTGCAAACACTCTGGAGCACTCAGTTAAAACTGGTAACAGCAGAGAAAGGATTCACTTTCCCATTGCCCACATAAGTGTATCAGCTATGCCAAGAAGGAAAAAAACCCAAACAAACCCAACCAAACAAGAATCTGGGAGTCTTTTTTTAATTCCAAGAAAGAAAAGTGCTACCCGATGAAGCTTTACTCCAATCATGGTAACACACTCTAAGTTAGATCTAAATATGTGTTCTTCCCTTCTCTCAACTACCAGGCAAAATGAGCACATGCTCTTCTCAACTAGTAATCCAGACCGGTCAGCTGTACTTGTGGGCTTCCAGCCACTGTCAAAGTGGAATTTCCAGCTTAAGCCCAGCTAGGCTCCAGCTTTCCAGTACTGCCCTCACGTGCCTTGGGAGGCCTGACATAGCTCTAACACAAAGAAACGGTACAAAGCACCCGCTGAGCCTCAGCAGCACTTTACATGTATGTTGTTAAGTTTGCAGCAAAGGTGAGATTGCTCAGATTTACTCAATCCTGCTTTTGATTGCAGACTAACCTTACTATAAATGCATTTGTATATCTTGTGAGGTCAGAACACGCACTGAATTACCTTGGCTCACCTAACACATGACATTTTCTGGCTCGCAGCGTTTGTGTGCGTATCAGATAAGACAGGGGGTCTCCTCCAGTCATTGAAGGGCAACAGAAAGTGCAGGATGCATTTTAGTGTTTTTGAATGGGCAATCATTCAGATATTTATCAGGCACTTACAGGACACAGCTAGTATTCATACAGCACAGATTTCTGCCATGAGAGAAGAGGAATGGAAGATACAGCAGTCCATTCCCACCAGGAGCTCCCCATTGGGATATGTCAAAGTCCTCCGCACTCAACAGGCCATATGTGGCTTTACAAGGCAGCATGAGATAGTACAGAAGGCAAGGGTGGCAGACACAGAGGGTTGCTCTCCAGATCTAAGGAGGCAACTCATATCTGATCAGTTTATTCTGGACCAGTAACAAGAACTTCAGCTGTTACTGCTTTTTGGTTCTGGTGCAGGTGCCAAGAATTCATCAAAAAAACAGCTCAAGATTCCATCCAGTCAGAAGAAAATATCGCTTTGAACCAGTCAGGGTCCTGATCCTGTTTGATTCCTGGTACTGTATTTTTCTTTGCCTTTTTTATCCCACTTTTCCTGGATCTACACTTGCACTTAAGAAGAGTCTTATTAAACAAGTTTCCATTATCAAATCAAGGCACATACCTCCACTCATTGTTCACAATATCACAGCTCGTCATGTAGCAACTTCACTGATGCTGACACTCATTTTACAGGTAGCAAAAGAGACAGCAAACAGTGAAGTCACTGTTCCTGTGTCCCTGTCTGAGCTACAGAACTTATCTGGAAGGCGACCAAGCAGCTTGTCATCAGTTCTAGTTTCTCACCCACTTGATCACACAATTTTACTGAAGTTGATACTTCTTCCTGACACAGGCTTTACCTACCTACCTAGTGCCAGTCCCTGACCAGGAACAGAGCAAAACCTCTGTATTCTGTCCATCTTGAGGCACCAGATGCATTAACAGTACTTAACTCACGTCCACTACAATATGAAAAGGAAATTTAAATGGACGTTTACTTAGACTGTGTATTACTACATAAAAACTGAGGTGTTGCGTTTGATAAAACCCACGTAACTGAACAGTCACACCATAATAAGACTGACATGTTCCAACTTATTTTGAGCTCTTTTGAACATAGTTTCATAAAGCTTACTTGTATGAACATCCTGAAGCTTTCCTTTTCTTAAAAAAAAAAAAAAAAAAAAAGGTCCATTTTTAAAGGGGATTTCATAAAGTGGTAGTGATTGCACCTCTCAGCCCTCCTCCATCCTGGGAAAGAGATAAGATCTCAGATTTTAAGACAGTATTCATGTGACTTAATGAGTTAAGGGAGCTGGAAAGGATATGAAGGCACTCTAAGGGGATTCTTTTTTAATCTCTTCCACAAAAAGTAGTGCCCTTGCTTTTATCACTACCGAAAATGCCTGCTCAAAGCACTTAGGTACTTCATACGATTAAAACTGAAGAGAACAAGGTACCCTAACTGCAAAGGACAGAGCACAGTCCGTTCTGTGCTCATTTCTGTAACCTGACTCGCATCCTGCCATCAAAATACTCTAATGACAGTTCATAGTGGAAGAGTTTGAATACTACAATGAACAATTCTCATCTGGTGAAAGATAGTTGATCTGCTGCCAGCACACTTCTGTCATAGCCTATGATTAATATAATACAGAATTAAAAGGAAAAGATCTAACTGGACATTTCAAATACCTCTAAGCAGTTCCTATTTAGAACTGGTAAATATTAGACAATGATTTTCTTTCTCTTGAGCCAAAGCAAAACAAAAATCTATCTAAAATGTATAGTGTTTGCCTTCCCCATTTATATTTTTGTGTGCTGAATTGGAAGATTTAAGAGAGTGGCAGAGATACAATCAGGATTATCAAACCAGTAAAATCTTACAGTGAACAGGAAAGCATGAAGATTTGTATAAACATTTGCAGGAACTGAAAAGAGCAGATGCACAATCAAATAATCCAGAGGATGTGTACACTTGTTTTTAAAAGAAAACATTTCTGTCCCAATCTAAAGAATAATTAGGCAAAAAGAGTGCTTTCATCAGCTGGACAGCTCCAAAAATCCTTCAACAGTCTGGATTTGTTACCAAAAGGAAAAAAAAAAAAAAAGAAAAAAAGAAATTAGGGAAAATTATCTTTGTAGAAAGAAGCTTCAAAGCGTATTCTTGTCAATGTATACTTGAAGGTCAGTCCTTCTAAACAGGCAATTCAACCAGCATTGATAACTACTTACAATACAGCTTTAAAAATAACAATATTGAACCCAAAAAGAAGTAGAAAAATCAGGTGAAATTCTACTGGCATGATTTCAAATGTCTATACAAACATCAGCTCCTGTTCCCTGAAGGGTTGGGCCCCTGTCTAAAGGCGACATGCTCAATTCATGTGCCTGCATCATTACTGTTTGCCTGTAATATGGTTTTGCATAGCGGTGCCAGTTCCTACCGAGTGTGAGAAGACTCGCAGAGTGTGAAATCTTGCAAACTAAATGAGCCATAGGAACAGTTTGCACAAATCTCATATGATCAGCGTGGTAACCTAGTCACCTAGTATGTTATTTCCATTATTAGTAATAGCAATTTTTCAGGCAAACAAATGACAGAATAAACCCCTTGGTCTCAATGTTTGAGCAGTGCTGGGTCTGAAAAAGGATTATTATGTTTTTCTATGCACAAAGAGCAACTGTATGCTAATGTACCCCCTTCCTTCACTAAGCTGCAGGGAAAGAGGCTTGTCAGGCTCTCGGACAGCTCACGCTAATGCAAGCACGCTCTCTCAAGCAGGCAGGATACAGAAAACGAGCTAGGGCATCTTGAGTGTAATAGAAATTTGACGGCAGTTGGAAGAGAGTAACTTGTCAGTCAGGGGAAGCCTTCAGGTTGGTGCACAGTGCCGAGAAAATGGATTTAGTGGGGGCTTTTCGCCTCTCATCACTGCCCAAGGAGGGTCCAGCCTTGCTCCCCAGCATGGGGAATCTTGGAGCTATTTCCCTGCCTTTCCACAAAAGGCACCAGCACAACTAGGAAGTTTCAGTTAATGCTTTCTTTGCCCCTGACCCCAGAGAATCTGTGCATTGCCATCTGCAGCTTTGTTATGCTGTGAAAGAAAACTACAATATTCCTCTCTGTCTCTAAAGGGTGTCCACGAAGAAAACCTCACAGCAGACAGTCATTAAAATGCCCAGGAAAACAACATAAAAGAATTTACCTAGATGAAGAAAAAAAAAAAGGGGGGGGGGGGGGGGGGAAGAACAGTTAATAAAAGTGTCTTATTTCTGAAGAAACTGATGAGAAATAAGAAATTGGGTTTTCACAATTGAGTTGACCTATCCCTTGCCAAACATGTTGAAACAGATTTTGGTTCTACTTCATTTACAGCTACCTTCAGAAAGACCATTGTGTGCAGTTAATGAGCACAAGTTGCTTGGGAGGTTTTGCTTTTGGATTCTGCTTTTTGCAAGGGATGGTGTTTTCTTGGTGTTTGGGGTTTTGAGAGTTTTCTTTGTTGTTTTGTTGGGGTTCTTAGAAGTTGTAGTTTGTTGGGTTTGTTTTGGTTTTTTTTAAATTAAACTAAAGGTGATGTACTGTCAACATTTTTCTGATAAATTTAGGAGGGGAAGAAGAGAAAACCACAACCCAAGATAGCACTGAAACATTTGTCTGCCCAAATATAGACATTCATTTGGCTAAGTAAGTATGGACTGCTTGCAATCACAATCATATATGACAATGACAAGAGAAGTGGAAGGTGTAGGACAGAGACTTTTTGGCAATCCATCACCATCTGCTCAAATTTCATCACAAAAAAAATCTGTGCAACTGAACCTTGAGGAGACGTTATGAGAAGACACTCAAATTCTTTAGAATGAAGATATAAAACACTGATTAAAATTCATTATGAGTCCTAGTATCCTCATTTTCAACCCACCAGTATGACTGAGTTTTGCAGAAATGATTGACGCAAAACCTTTTAACCTGTTACAGATCAAGTGTGAGAAAAATAGTGGGTTTAACCCTGAAGCTGAGAACTGAAGTAGTTATATACCAGGTGAGTGCAATAGCACTATTTATGATGAGATTTGTCAAGTTAGCTTCAAGATTTACTTCTCTTGGGATGAGCATCTAAATAGTAAAAAAAAAAAGTAAGCAGAACTGAAACAATAACCATTTTTGGTTCTTTGCTTGCCCAGGAGCAACATCCCTTTGGCACTAATGTATCCCTTCCATATTTAATTATGGATGTACTATTGCAGAGACACCACAGATTAATGATTGGCGAGGAGTCCTTGTGAGTCATGCCACGTACAACAGAGTTCCTCTTTCTTCCCCTCTTAATGCCTTCCTCTAATGCCTGCTCAATTAGGTTTCCCTGTCAATATCCTAAGAAAGTATGATGCATAGACTGAAGGTGATCTTAGTGATGACATCAATATCTTTAATGTAATGAAAACGAGCAATGAACTACTCCAAGATGAATGTCAATTTTCTGGAAGTTTTTGCTCTTTTATCAAACTTTCTCTTCCCTTTTTGTATGCACAGGGTTTGGAGGCTGTGATTAATTCTTTTTCTGATTAATGCAGGACTCAGCTGGGACAATGGGGCAGGATTAGGGTTACAGGACTGGTACACAGGGCCTGCCCCAGGAAGGGCCAAGCAGCGAAACAACACACACACATAAATCCGAGGGGAAATCCCACAGCTTTGTTCAGCCTGGGGAGGCATCTCCCTGCTCCCAGCTCTGACTGCATCCCAGCCAGGTGCTGGGGAAGGATGCACACGTACCTCTGGGAAGGGGCTGGAGCAAAGACGCCAGGACTCAGAGCCACACGGCAGAGCTTACCATGCCAAAAAAGCCTCGAAGCCACAGACAGACAGCTACCACATAAGCCCCTTTGCTGGGTCATTCAATTTTATTAGATCTTGAGTATGGCTTCATTACACATCCTGAATAGAGCTCTAATACTGAGATGTTGTCTTGATCCATCTTTCATATCTGGAGATAATCATCAATTGCTTTCACCAGCCTTGCAAACTAGCTCCGGCATAAAGAACAAACATTAGAAAGATCAAAGAAAGATCAGAAAGACCTTTCAGTAGTAGAGAAGGAAAAAGACAAATAACATGCTCCTGAACACTTTTGAAAAAGGCTCAACTTTTTCTAAATTCCAAAAATAGTAATAATACAGTTAAACGTTATTCAAGAGAGGTAAAAAAAAAAAAAAAAAAAAAAATCCTTCAACATACGTTTTTAAATCAAGACCACAAGACTGAACTTTCTCCCTAAATGAGGTGCAGTACTTCAGTCATCATTCACTGGTCTTGGTGAAAAAAGTTATTAAATCCAACTGTATTTTAGGTCAAGATGGATCAAAATAGTTGAAAGCGATCGTTTCCTGCTTTCATATCTATGTCTCCAAGATCTAGGAGCTTTTATTTAGTTCACTTGGAATCAAATTATCAGGAAGCAATTAGCCTTCTTAAAATGGAAAAAGGCTATATCACACTCACTTATTTTTAATACCTCTTATCACATACAACAGGGAATATTGAGGATCAAGGGAGAAAGATCACTGCTCACAAAAAAGCATGCATTAGACAGATATACACAATATACCTCAGAGAAACCCACTGCTATTGCCACCTCATATTCCTGAGCTCTGAATTTATACACAGTGTTTAAAGGTTTTTTGGCGATTGGTGCCCTGGCAGTCTTCTTACAACGTTGAGAGATCATATTGAGATCTCTTGGAGAACAAAGGACCATAACTGGATTACTGTACATCTTATTTACCTTTTACTGATGTATCTTTACAAACCAGGACCCCTTCATCCTAGGCATTATAGAAATACAAAATAAAGGAGGCAGACACAGATACTCAGAGATGGGACAACTAACACTGGCCTCTGGTGGCCTGCGCTGAAACTGGCCAGACTCTGGAAATGGTAATTTCTGAGATGGGACCATGCTTTTCTTTGGGAAGAGCCCACCCGTAGTGCCTGGGCCCATGGTGTTAATTAACCACCTGCCACCTAGGATTGAACAGGGTAAGAAGCATTGAGCTGCAGCTTGTTTTCCTAGGCCAGCCAAGTCACATTTACTGTTCAACCTCTCCAACCTTCCCCAGCCTCTCTCCCATCTCTCCTCTGGTTTGCTGAAGGAACAGCCTGTTCCCCTGGCCCTAGGGTACCAGGTGTGCTTTTGGCTTACAGTCCTGAGACACCCCACTGAACCAGGTACTTCTCCTACAAAACCTTAAAGGGTTGGGGTTTTGGATGAAATCTGCCATTTCCCTCCAAGATCTGAAATGCAAGGATCATCAGCAGTGGGCAGCCGGGGGGGGTACACCAGAACTCCTGAGTGCCCCCATTCCCAGCAACTGGAGCCCTGTTTCAGGTGCCTGGTTCGAGTTGCCTTCCTGCCAGCTGGAAAGAATGCCTGCCTCTTTCCCCAAGGGCATGGGACAAGCATTGCCACATCCTGCAGCCCCAGCGCAGCCTCAAAGAACAAAAGCAAATATTCACCCAGCTTTAACACCTAAATTGAAGTGCAGAGAGATTTTGCACCAGGGACTAAGTTTACAGCAGACTAGGAAAAGTTTTTAGAACTCGTCTGAGTGCTCTGGAGAAAACGTTGGGAAGATTCCCTGTTATCTGCCACTCCTGATGGGAAACAATTTTGTCCTGTGCATCAGTCTCACCTCTCCTTTGGGACTTTCAGATAAGTAGGCTTGCCCCATTAGTTTCACTCGATGCATCAGGTGGAGTTACAGACCACCGATACCCCCTACTTGATCAGGGTAACAAAAATTCCCCATAAGCTGCCTCATACTAACTAGAGAGGAATAAGGTTGCCAAGGGCCTTGGTAATTCATGCTGCCCAGCACACAGCACCAGAGCATTGCAGGAGGTTGGATTTACTGTACCCTTTGTGCACAGCAATGTTCAATGTCCATGCTCATCTTTCCAATATCAGTCGAAGAACTAGCCTCGTAGTTTACTATTCATTTCAATGCTCTAGGCATGCGTTCCTTTAAAAGAAGAGCAACAGCTTCCTCTTTTGCACGGGTCTGCACCAAGATCGGGCGAGAGCCCCGTTATCCAGATAGTGGGGGCTGGCTGGGACAGAGCTTCAGACCATCGGAGTGGTTGTCCTGGTACATCTCGCATCACCCCGGGCTAGCCATGTTCCCCCTATGCCCTGCATCTCCTCTTTGCCGCAGGCATCACTCGGCACACGCGAGCGGCGTGCCTGTGCGGACACCTGGTAGCTCACAAGAGACTAGTTGTGAGGGCCAGAGCTTACTGGCAAGGCCAGATCCAGCACATGGGCTGCACAGGCACAGCTTGGTTTGGGGGTATTCATCCTTCTGCTACACTGACAAAAACCAACAGGCAGTCACCCAGCATCCTCATTGTTCATTCGGGAAAAAAAACAACGTCAGAATGGCTACAAAAGGAAAAATATGTATGGGTACTCATGGCCCAACATGTGCTTTGTCTGGTCAGTGATACTGCCAAGAAAGATGTGGCGTTTGGCCAAAAAGCCTCGGCACACCAACAGAACACATTGAAAGCTCAATTATGAGGTGGCAAAAATGGTCACGGGTGTTTGTGATGATGTGACTGAGCGCAGTGATGTATGGTATGAGCACGCAGAGCTGTTCAGGAATGACCGTGTCCATCTGTCAGAGGGTTGGATACATGACTGGATGACAGGCAATACTGGTCAGTGTGACAGACCATGCTTTCAGCACTTCATCAGAATTACTTTCAAAGTGCTGCCTAACAACTGTCAAGTATCACGGTATCGTAAGAGTTATAAAGACATTTTCAAAGGACAATAATGGAGTAGCTTTGTGAATTACTAGGAAGAGCTCCACTCAAGCATGAGGGGCCTGGCAGGGAAAAAGGCGTGGAGAGGAAAATATAAAAAGCAGGTGATAAAAATAAATCCCTTCCTTCTACCAAGGAGATCTCATCCTGAATTTTGAAGGAGATACCAAGTAGTTGAGGTGAGGGGCCTCTGGCAGCAGGGTAAGTCAGTGTACCTGTATATGGGGCACGCAATAACCACAGAACTGTTGGACTACAGGGATTTTTAGGTCCTTGGGAGTGCTCATACGGTGCTCCTGGTGGGATGTGCTGGATTTTAATGCTTCCGTTATCACTTAATATTAAAGAATGAACACTCGATTGATGAGAGAGATTCAGCCTGTACAGAGGCTTCATGTCTGTGTGCTACTGAAATAGTCTTTACAAAAAAGACCCAGAGGCTTCTTTCTCCTCCATTTCAAAACACTCCTCACACAGCATTTGGAGATATTCCCCATCTTCCTCATTCCCCTTCTTTTACATTCACAAGAGCAAGCCCCGATTTTTGCCTGAGCCACACTGGTGATAGGTCTGTGCCTAGGCAGGTCTCTGCCCATCCTGTGCCTCGCTGATCCTGACTCATCAGCTTGGCCTCGGATCCGTCTCATCACCATTTGGGATTGGTCTGGGAGGCACTGGCCTGCTGCCCAAACCAGGCTACTACCACTGCAGCCATCCCACTCACCTCACTGGCGTACTGCAGGTCTGCACCCAGTGATGGCATTACCCCTGCTGGTACCGGTGGCTCCCAGCTCACCTGGCACCGCCGCTCCCTGGCAGGCAGACCTCTCTCTTGCTTTAACCTGCACATCATCTTTGATATCACAGCAAAACTGACTGAGTTTTGGTTCGGTGGGCGGGCAGTTATACATCAGGTGAAGAGGAAAATCATGCTGCACTGCTCCAGGAATCCTCGCAGTCCCACACACACCCAAAAAAAAAAAAATCAACCCACAAAACACTATTTCCTGGATATTGTCTGGGCAGCCAAATGGCTATAGTCATAAAACCCTTCCCAGGACCCCCCATAAAGAATTGGCTGGTACAGCCAACACTTCATTAGCCATCCATTAAATACTTTCTACTATTACAGCCACAGGTGAGCCAGAGCCAGTGATCTAGAGTTTAGCAGATTAAAAGCATTCTTAGTTCCTCTAACCATTCTTTCCTGCAATAGTTTAAGTTTCTCTAGTCTATCATCAACATATAAACCATTTTCATAACCTTATTTATTAGTTTCTTCTACTTTCTATATGTATGCTTATATTTCTTAAGTCTTGCTTTCATTCTATCTCGCTATATCTTTTTTTAGACTTTTTTTTGTTACACCTACTGAAGGAAAAAAAAAGCTATACAGATGTAGAACCAGGGTGAAACTGCAACTCCATAAATTTTCCATATAAATGCACTTCCATGATGTGCATAATAAAAAAATAGCCTACTCATGTCAAGCTGCTTCACAGTTCAGGCACCGTATGAAATTTACAGTTGTAAATAGATCAAAGGGTTCGACCATTTATATGGGCTTGAATATGTGAAGCTAGCCAAAATATCAAGTGAAAGAAAGCATTTTCTGGTAAACATTAGTTTGATAGAAGTTTTACAGCAGTTTGAGTTTGGATTATAGGTTGGGACTTTTTTTTCCTCCAAGTTTTGTCAAGAACTGCCTATCTGTCCCTTTTGGTTGAGGTTTTAAACCTCTTGAAATTCATGTACTACTTCTGAAGGTAATTCAGCACCTGAAACTGTTCCACTGCTTCTCAAGGGATAACAGGAGAGTCAGTCAGTCTGTGACAACATCTTTCACAAAAGAAGTTACTATCTACTTGTATCAGAAAGATTGCAAAGTAAACATTTTTGTGTATACACACTAAAAATATATATTAATGTATGTATACACACTATACAAATAAAAATATCTCATGAATGACATGAAAGTCAAGACTAACCTTGGGAAACTAAATGTCCACCCAACAGTTTTGGCAGTTGGGGTTAAAATTATCTGCTCTTAGATCCTGTGTAAATCACATAGTCCTAAATGGTCTGTCCTTTTTGTTGTTTCTGAAAGCTTAGCTTTCAGACATTTTGAATTAAAAATAACTCTTTATGTGAGGAAAAACTGCTATAGACTTGCCACCTGTTGTAGGGACCTGCATCAATACTCGATTATGAAGCCAGGAATACACTTTCTTGACAGCCCATCACGATACTTCTAACTATGCAAAAACACTAGAGATTTTGGACACTTAGAAGCATCACCTCAGCCATTGGACGAGTGCCCTCCCAGAGAAGAAATCTAGAGTTGTTCAAGTTACTGCATGAAGAATAGTGACTGTAATGATAGATTGGCATATTGATGAGCGGTGCCTTGACTCCTTCCACCCAGATTTCAATCCATTTCAGAAGCACAGTTAAACCAGTCTGACTTTGGAAGGGGAGAGACAGCCAGTAAACACAAGAGTTGCAGAACTGGACCTAAATGGGCAAAACAAAGATGGGGAAGAGGGCAGAGTACACAACTCCACCTTACAGAAAGGAAATTAAATAAGAGTACAGACCATTTAAGAGACTTGCCCCATTATCAGAATTTGTCTGTGAATGAGATGTGAATTAAAACAACATCCAATCCTGTAAACCACAAGCCATCTGCTTATTAAGCCAGCCATAAGCACATCCTTCCTCTTGAGGGGAATGATGGATTATCTGAACAGAAGCATAACTCAGGCATTTATATGGATTAGTCATTTCTGATCACCAGAGTCATATGAATATGTTCTCACAAATGAGAATTTAACTGTTCAGAAAAGCAAAATAAGTTTTCTAGAAAGGTATTGAATTAGTATTCAAAGCAGATACATCAAAAGAATGTTTTAGGCATCTAAAGCTTTAAGTCTAAATAACTATTATGGTCTCTTTTATTAGATCAACAGGTCCTGCTTTATTGTGGCTGTGTTACAGAGAAAGATAAATCATCTGACATAACAGAAGTCAAGTAACCACAATAGAATATTGTCACTAAATCAGTCTCTCCACACGAAAATTAGTTTCTCATCTTTGGCTTTGCCTTCCTTTTATTTTTAGGAAGTGTCTGTGACACCTCTATCCAGCTGGACAAAGTCACTAATCTGTAAGTTTACTTGATTCTGTGCATTTGAACTGATCAACAAATGTTTACCATGATTTATTTTTGAGACAGTATGCCATAAAACTTAAATAAATTTGTTATTATTTAAACAAACACATTATTTAAGAAAGAGAGCATTGTTATCATTTTGTATCTCATACAAATCTTAATGATATTGACTTTTTTCAGTTTTATCACATAACCCCACAATTAATCGAGAAGTCCTTAATAAGGTTTTCATATGAACTAGTAAGGGGAAATAAACTCTTCAGTGAAATTTAACAGGAATCCAACAGAATCCAATTTTAAGCATTAACTTGACCAATGCAACATATAAACTTTAAATTAATTGATACCAAGTTACATATTACTATATAATTCTAGCTTGATGGCCTCCAGGGATGTCTCAGAATCTTGCTGTGCTTCGATGCTCATATACTGATATCACGTATCAGTGAATATAATCAGAATGAGCATATAGACTTGAAATAGCAAAGCTGTTGCACGGTAGACAAACTGGAGTTGTTATAGACAGTTTGTACCAATTAAAAAAGTTCAGCCAGTTAACCAAACACCTGAGGCTATCTTTCAGCCCTTAAAGTTGGAGAAAGGTCTATTTCAGCACCAAAGAGTAATTATATCCAGCTTAGTGACTGGCAGTTGAGTTTACAAAAAGGTTAAGAAAGCCCTATAGGTCAGCATAGCCAAATAACATTGAGGTAACTGCACTGAGATGGCTTAGAAGAAAACAGTAATTGAGGAACAGAAATGTCAATACTTAATCATAGTCCTTACAATTTTTACTAGGTGGGAAGAAAACATTTGATGCCAAGCTACCAAACAGCCTTTGCAAACCAATATCAACTGCACTTGGAAGTGATCTAGTTATGTTTCCCTAGGGACATTGTTTTTTTCCTGCATTCTGACTACAGCAGTTACAGAATGCACTCGTAGAGCAAATAGCACAAATTACTAGGCGTGGAAGGCTTCTGCAGCAAAGAGTTACGTCCCCGAATTATGTTAAGTTCATTAAGCTTTCCTAACAGACAAAAGCATTCCCTGAAAGATCTTAAGAAAATCTTGGAGAGCTTAAGAAAAACATGGCTTGAGGCCATATGAACACTATTTATTGCTTAAGAGTAATCCAATCGCCTTAGACATTCTCATAGCATTGTCCCCTTGCTGTTTTATACTAAAGGAAAAGACCACGCACCCCCATGTTATCATAAGATTTCAGAAAGAGGAGGCTACCCATTGAGTAGATGATGCAACCACAATTCCAGCCCCAGGATGTTATAGCCATCCCATCATACAGAAAGCAGTGACTGGAGAGGAAAGGCAGTCACAGCAACTTAGGCAATATATGTCGTCCTAGCGCTGTTCAATAGGTGAATCACAGCATGAAGTATCCCCTTTTCCCTCTCATTACTCCTGTGTTCACAAAGGGGAACAACTCCTGCTAGATATCCCTGCTGTCCCACACGGGGCAAAGGAGAAGGGTGGAGTGACTTAACAAAATTACCAATGATACTTGCAAAACACTGCTTGCAGCATCAGGAAAATGAAAAATTAGCCTCTTTTTGGCTTGGACAGCAGAAATCATTCTGAAACCTCTTAAACATGCTATCTGCACCAAGATGACCACAGCATCATAACAGGTATTGCTTTCTTATCACTGAGCTCGTGTGATACTTTCAGCCTCAGAAAAAAACAAACAGGAAAAGAAAATGTCACCACATAATTCTGAGAATCTAGGGACCTCCATAGCATTGCCTTGAATAGTGAGCTCAACTGATTTACTGCTCTTAAAGCAGGCAGGGGAGAAGGCACCCTCAGGCTAGATGAATAAATTAAGTGAGGAAATTACTGTTATAGGAGCAACTTAATTTTCATTGATCTAATTCCTGACAGACGTACCAGCAGTGAAGAGTTTACAAACTGTGGGTTCCTCCTTCCTCTGCTATCCCTCCCTCACGTTTGTGCTGCAGAAGAAGAACAGTAGAAGCAAAGAATGGAGGAAATACTTAACATTTCTCTCAAATTGCCAATTAGTACTCCTCTTGCGTAAAAGTTGTCTCATGCTGTTTAGCCTTTATAAATATTTCATTTGCTGAATACCAGTCCAAGGATGGCATCATAATACAGAAATGCCACTGGATCAAATTCTTTTGGTAAAATATTGCATTTCTTTCTCTTTTATTTGTGGCCCTCTTAAAGCATTTTGAGGGTACCCAATCAGTTTTACCTGAATAGTTAACTGCAAAAGTAGACAGTAACTGAAAATATTAAGTCTTCTTGATCTCTACCACTTATTACCTAAAGAATATTTTTTTAATCACCTTTTTGCTCAAGTGACAGCAATGGTTCTTTTCTGGCTGTACATCCAGCGGCACAAAACTGGTATTGGGGCAGAAATCAGTAGCTTTATTTAACAGACATAAAATTCATATGCCATATCTTGGCCAAAAATAGGGTTTATGTGCAAAATAGATGTATTTAATCAAAATGGCACAAGACTGTTAGACACTGTCTCCAATAAGCTGGTGTGCTCTAATAACAATAAACACATCTGTTTACAGCTTAGCTTTTAAACACGGTAGTCAACATGGCGTGCATGACGTGTATGGAGAAAACAAAGTTTGAATGCACTAATGTATTTTCCACCTTGCGTATTTTAAGCCCTAAAAGTCCAAATGAAGCCAACAGAAAACATCACCATCATTGTTATTTCCAAATAGGGGATCAGGTTTCCAGGTAGATGTGTATACCATATTTTGACCTGTGCATAGCAACATCTGCATGAAAGATTCAGCTCTCCTAGTCAGAAACACAGCCTTCAAATATAGCAGAAAGTCACCATACATAAGCAGAAGAAATATATTCACCTTTTGGTTCTATTTCCATTGCTGCTGACACATGACATCAGCACAAATGTTTTCTAAAATTCCCAGCTCTTGGGAGAAGAAAAAAAAAGTGAGGTGATGGGTTCACTTATTACATTTTTAGCTACCCTTGTTTAAAAGAAAAGCTTCAAAATCTAAACTTGGGTACACCTTCAATATTAAGACACTAAAGGTAAATAAAAAGAGATCATAGATTCTATCTATTTAATATCACCATTTTTGAATGATCATTCTTTCAGTGGAGGCACAGGGCTGGACCATGGTAGAAAAGTTTGGTCTTGGTGAGCTAGTGGTCCACTAGGCACCATTGTAACAGTGGTCAAAGTAACGGTGCAAAGCTTTAGCAGCTGTGTCATCCAGTGGTCTTGCCACGACCTGCTCACAGACGATGCAAGGGTCCGGCACCCTTTCTATATTGGCAGTTCTGCTGCTACCAGTGAAACTGGATTGCCGGGAAACTTCACAAAGTAATGAGAGGGTATATCCAGTGTAGAAAAACACATGCATCACATCAGTAATACCTACGGGTTCACTGATGTTGGCAAAATTTGGGAAAGACTATGCCTAAAGAATTTAGGTTGTTTACAAAACAAAGCAGTGTGTTCCCAGAGCACAAAAAGACTTTTGAGGCTCTAGTTACTACCACAGTTTACATCTGCATGCTCATAGGTCAACTAAAGGGAGCCCTTTACCACAGATGCAAATAGAAATAGAGATTAGACACTGAAAAGAATTCAAATACATGACCAATGTGGTAGTTTCCTACCCATAAGGAATGAACAATTATTTTCTAATTTATCCAGATAATACAAAGGTTAGTTTTAAAAGTTCACCCTTCTTCCTTCCAGCACATGAAGCTGACAATAAGTTCTTCATGCTATTTTGAACATAAGTGTGCAAGAAATTTTAAATAGTGTTAGATCATTTCATGACAATTATGGTGCTACCTTCCTAGCTGTGGCATTTAAAACAAATAAGGAGCTCAAGAAAAAACAAATAAGGAGCTCAAGAAAAAATATAATAAAGTTGCTTTTACAAAAGTGTCTGATGGTAACAAATTCTTTACTTGCCATTCCCACTATACATATCTGTGTTGTCATACCACAGTAGTTTTCTTCAGCTGTAAATTGTGCCTGAAGCATGATGGCCACTGCACTGTAATATCACTGTTCACTGGAAAGGGGTGAAGTGCCCAATGAAGAACTAGTTAGCATAAAAATGGCATCACGGGGCCCTACAGAAAAACAGAAACAGGCAAGGAATTGAAAAATAAATGCAGTTTCCTTAGCCTTGTGAAAATACCTTCCTGGAGGGTGGCAGACCCTCATCATGGGGTTTATAAAGAAGTCCTACATGGTTCGGAACAGCAGTCTGACATACCTGGATGGCAGAGAACAACCTTAAAGAATGATTTCTGGGATTCCCCTCCCAACACCATTGTTTGGAAATTACCTACTTGCTAAGAGACTGAAACACCCGGCAGGTTTTCACTGTCATGCCAGACATTTTTTTCCAGCTCCAGCTGGTTAGATTTAACAAAAACCTAAAAACATTTCAGTATAGTATCAACACTGGGACCTAAGTAAATGCCTGGTATAATTAAAAGGCAAGCTGTTACAAAGCTAAATAACATCTCCTTTCTGCCATGCCTTCACCTTATTGATCAGCATTCTCCTGCACATCATTTGCTCAGCTTCAGACCTCAGCCAGCAAAACCAGACATCAGTAACTGTACTTACTGCCTCAAGCAGCATCACTGAAGTCAAGGAGACCACCAACATCAGGCAAACCAAAGGGATGACTTAAGCCTCTCATTGCAATACTGGGGATATTTATTTTCATGCCTGTTTAAGGAAAGTAAAGCCTACAGTTGCACTGTTAAAAGATCAATTCCATAAAAAGACCTCCAGTTTGACATACAAACAGGGAAGTCCCTTTCTGGATTAATTCTCTATTAAGCAGCAGGTCCAAGTCAGCCAACCACAGAACAAGAGTAAATCTTGCAACAGAGCTCCCTTCTCATTAACTGCTAATCATTGCAAATACCAACTCGCAGTACATGATGGGAAACAGAGGCATTCCCTTCAGAGCACCCTTACACCAAGAATTTCAGACAGTATGAAACCATATTTGGGGGAAAATAAGTTTTGCAAAGCTGTACACTTTAAAAAAAAAAAAAAAAAATCGTGTCACGGACTTCATAGCACTTTGTCTCCATATATCACACTATTTCTAAGGTAAACGTGACCCTTCATGAGGTTGATGACAATGGCAGGAAAACAGGATAAAAAGAGTGACCTCGTCAGATCTAGAGGAAAAACAAGAGGGTGTTTTGGGGGCTAAAAAAGTTGGTTATCCATTTTTAATTTAAGTGGGATTGTTAAAGAGCTATCTCACTGCTTTTCCTTGTGTTTACTTCAGGTACCAAGGCAATGCTTGAAGTGACTCATACAAAATCTGTGGGGTTTGTTAGTTTGTATGGAAGCATGGGGTTGTATTTGCAATTCTATCACTGACACTCTACATGAACTTCAAAAATAAACCACACTTCTCCATGACCAAGCATTCTGAATGTGGGAACTTGTTGAAATTCCACACATTTTCCTATATTATTTTAAAAACTACAGCTTTCCCTTATGAACATTTCTGAAAGCAACTTGCTCTCTAGCAAAATAATTAGTGGAAATCCAAGTCTCAAACAAGTGTGGGTAGATGTTCACAGGAGTTCATTATTTGAATATCTTCTCAAGGCTGCTCCACATTTTCACCTTTCTAATAACAGCAAACTAAGAATGCTCAACTGGTCAGAAGGAAATCATGCATACTAGATTATCACCTACTCGCACATCACATGGTATAGTAATGAAACAAATACTGGTTTGTAAACCTAAGGCTCCTGTGAGCACAATAACCAACTCAAAAAATAACTTCATTGGGTATTAACTGGGATTCCATCCTTGCAACAGTGGTTTCATCCAGCAAATACACATATACTTGAAAAATGTCTTATTTCAGTTCTGAGAACCCTTCATACCAAGGTATATAGAGTCGGCTAAAATGGCTACATCCATCTTTACTGTGAAATACATGGGGAAATTACTTTAGTGCTTTAACTCATCTTAAAACACAGAAAGAAAAAAAAAGTAAAAATAATAGGCATGCCATGTAGCAGATTAACTTGAACATTAACTGCAGAGCATTGAGAAGAGAATGAGTAATTATAGTTAACTCACTGGTGGTGGCTCTGGTCTCTAGTTCCCCATTGCCCTCAATCAAGAGCAATTCTGTTCAAGTTAGTCAAATTGACTGAGGTGAAATTGGTGCGAGATCAATATCCAGTTTGAGAACTAATGAAACCTAATAGACAGTTTTTGTAGGGTCTTTTGTTTTTAAGAAAGAAGGTCAGTAGGGGAAAAGGTAGTGGTTTATTGTAGATATTTAAAACTTGGCTCAAGTTCAGTCCTTCTTTCCATGTTGTTTTCAGGATTCTTGCTGAAAATTTTTATTGTTGTTTGTGGGGGATGGGGAAGACTAAATGGTTGTGCTGGGTTTTTAGTAGGAACTCCATCATTTCGTGACATTTTAGAATGGAAAAAGCACTTGAAGAAAATGTAGTCTAGTCTGAGGATTTTAATACAGTTATTGAAAAAGCTTTTATGGCTTAGCATTGGAAAAATACCATATGTTACACTCTAGGCATGATATCTCGTCTTTGTAATTTCATGTATTTATTTATTGGAACAGTTTAATGCATTTCTGAGGCTGGAAACAGAAAATGGGGTCACTTAACAAGCTTAGTGCCTTCCCTGTGCTGCGCTGCTGGACCGCTCCTGCCCACCCACCACTACTGCACCCAAACCCCTCGCTGGAGAGAGCCACCCGCCCTCCCGGCAGCGTTGCTTCACAGACGTGGCAGCGCACCTACAAACAGCCAGGATCTGGCCCTTGCCAAGGGCAACTCAGCACAGGCAGGACCCTTTCTGCGGTTCAAGTACCCAGGCAGGTCAGGAAGGCCAACTCAGGCCATGATTTTTGAATGCAAAACTCTGGACTAAATACCAGCTTAAAGCCTGTACCCTCCCAACACATGCCCTCCCTTCCCAGTAGCTGTACAAAATGCTTGCAAAGGCTGTTCCGTGAGCCAGACCACACATCTGATCCAGCTTTAAAACCAAAACAGAACCCTGAAATAAGGAAATCCTTTCTTTCTTTTCCAAGACACTCAAGCTCTTGGCACATCAGGGGGATGTACCGGTAGCGATGCAGGGGGTGAGGTGAGGGTGAGGCTGAGCATCCCTGGGCACAGACACCACAAGTGAGAGCAGCTACTGAACGTGTGGGACCCCGCAACGAGAGATGTTTGGCCTGGAAAGGTCACTTTCCACTTCACATTGGATTATGAAAGAAGCATTCCCTCCTTGCCTCCCCACGACTTCCCCAACTGTCCCTTTTCACATCACGCTTTCTAGGAATGCTGTTTGACATCGTTCAGCGAGTACACACCTAGTTGTATACCCCGGAGGATTCCCACTGGCCTTTTAGGGCTACAAGCTTACAGTTGTATACATTCAGAGGTAACTTACAACGAGGCTTAGAAAGCTTTGGTAGGAAGTCAGTTAACTGATCCATCGTCCAAAGTACAGTTAAAAACCAAAATTGGTCTCATATCCTGTAATTTTCCCAGAATGCTGAAAGAGACACCGAAAATTACTGTTCCTTCTTTCACCAGTTCTAGGCTTGTGTTTCATGTTTATGTTGACACAACCAAGAGCACAGGATTTAAAAGTTGTTCGGGGGGGCGGGGGGGGGGGGGGGTGGTAGAGATGGGGGGGTTTGCTGGGGGATTTTTTGGTAGGTTTTTTTGGTTGGTTGGTTTGGGGTTTGTTACTTTTTGTTTAAGTTAATATGTTGCCGCAAGAGATACTGGAAATTTTAAACACTACATGAGCGTACATTTTGTCCACAAAATCATGACACCTACTAACAAATTTTCAGGATGACACTTTCAGAGGTATGTTAAAGCTGGCCCTTAGAAGAGCATAAAATTTTAAATATGCTATTAAGTTTTTGTTTGTTTTTTAACTAAAATTCATTTTGGTAAAATACATTCCTACTCATCATGGAGATAACATACAAATTTTAGCCTTTGCCTACAAGCATTAGGCTCTACACCTATACGTAAGCGTAACTTAGTGTACAAATTTTGCCCTTATGCTATTTATCAGGCTCATAAAAGAATTACCAGCTGACTCTACAATCTTCTTAGTTTGCACCTACCCTGGTCGTCTCTCCCTCACTCCTCTGCCACCAGCCCACAGGGTTTTTGGGATACATACACCTCAGCAGAGGTGAACTGACTTGCACCGCAGTCAGTTCAAGCGACCCCAACAGCATAAGCCAACCTGAATTTTTCCTACGCGTAAGAAGGCTGTACAGGGCAGAGGTAACTACCAAGGAAAACAAAAGTGCAGGAAAATAAAGGCTCAGAGGTTGAACAAAAGGGAGAAGAGGCCACAAAGAGCCCAGAGAGCTATCACCCACAGAGCATCTGGAGGGCCACAACTAGCCCCTCCATTGCCACCAGCAAAATAGCAGCCACAGCTTTTTTTTCTGCCCTGTCCCAAAAGTTTCCTCACAGGCTGCTACTGCCAAAGGCAAGTCCCTGTTATTTCTGCACCTGGACTCAGCTCTGAGCGGTCTTCACTGTATCTGTACTACTGGAACTACCCTTACCTGTAAGGTTCATTAGTTACAGATGAACACGCTGGGGGCCACTCTCTGATACAAGCTTTCCCCATGCTCCAGGGGAAAGTGAAATGTGCTTGACCTCAGAGAACAATTGTCGATAGGAATATATAAAATGCTAACATTTAAGCCAAGTGTGTAGCGTAATCGTTACACTTGCATAATTATATACCGGTATAGACAATAAAAAGCAAATTAAAGGGTTTTTGTTTTGTCTTTTAAAACACCCTTGAAAATATAGATGAAATCACACTCTGCCTGCAACCATCAAGTAACCAAACAGAAAACAAAACCTTCCAAAGGTGACCTCTGAGGCTTACTACTGGTATTAAACATGCGCTTAGTGTCATCTCACACCATGCAATCAAATACTCATTTACTGTACTCAAACACAACAAAACAAAAGCAAAGAAAATAAATTCTCACTCTGGAACTTGCACCCTTCCCCCCTCTCCCTTTGATTTATTTCAGTGATCAGAGAATCGAGCATCTCTCAGAGCACCCCGCTCATCCTGGCTCACAGCTTTCCCTGCTACAGCCCTGCGTGCCTGGCAAACACCAACACCTGGCCAAGAGCAGCCGCAGAAGAAACATCTGAGCAAATAGACCTGAACAAAGTGCCTGAAGCAGTCAGGGGCAACCCATCATCAGTCTCTGAAGAAGTTACCAGACAATACAATTACAGGAGTTGAGTCAACTCAGTAGGGCGAGAAGGAAACAAAACAAAAAAAAAAAAACCCCAAAGTATCTAACAGCCCACCTGTCTAGGCGCCATTCCGCATTTACCAGTACATTAACACCTGCCAGTATGTCCATCCATTCACAGTAGATCACTTCTCGATCACTACACACCTTTCTGAAGAAAGCTCACTTTTTTTTTTTTCACATCATATGCCTGCTGCTTCATTTTTCAGCTTTTAAAGGACATACATCTAAATGTTGAATTTGCTCTAGGAAAACAAAACAAAACAACCAACCAAACAAAATCCCTCCCAAAAACCTTATATTAAACAGGGTGTGGGGAAGACAAATAATACCTCCATGCTAACTTGTACAAAAAATCGTGGGAATATTCACATGTTTACGATCGTATGTCCACTAAAGTGTCTTGACAAGCAGGCAATGCTTTCAGCATGGGAACTCTGGTATGATTCTGCTTATATAGACAATTGCTGGCACGTGCAGAAATTCCTAGCATTTGCTAGGCACAGTCATGTTTTGCTTGCAGTGGGGTCTCTAGAATATCCAGAGATTAACAAAACAAACTGGCATTTATCCTCATGGAACTTTTATTTCATTCTGGTTTGCATCTCTTCCCCTTGCGCAGAGTGGGATGGACTTTTTTCACTTTCAAAAAACTTTCAGAAGGGGGACCGTAAACCCATAATCTCTGAAACCTAATATATCTTAAGCAAACACACAGATGCACACACCTTCTCTGTGGTGTGTATCCAGCAGATCTGATCTTGCCAGGGAGCACTGGCTCTGTCAGCACGCGACGGACGTAAAGGAGACTCGAGGCACGGGAGACACCACCAGGCTGCATCCACGCAAGGGCAGCATGACGGCATCAGCCAAAGACTCTCCCCAAAGCCCTAGGTATGGGGATCCTCACAGCAGCACCGATCCTCACATGCTTGGGATGCAGATTGAGAGACATCAGCTATCTAGCAGCAAGATCCCACTCCAGCCTGTCTGCCATAAAAAACAAAACAAAACAAAACAAAACATTAAATCCTCACTTTCTGCCCAAAGTTTCTAATGTAGCAGCAGCAGGTGCCCAGTGAAATCCAAACACCCAGCGGCTCTCACCAGCCCTTGAGGACGACTGAGCGTATTTTTAAAGGGTGCGAGAGACAGGCAGTCAAGCTAGGCGAGAAGGCAACTCACTGAGCCAAACGCAGAGCTGGTAACCTGAAAATAGTGACTTCTGATGCTGAGGTGGAGACAGACTTCCTCGTCAGCCTTGGACAGGTTACTTCACCTTCTTATTACCTTCCTCACTGATAAAAACAACTGGGTCCCAGCCTGAACTATAGGTATCCTGGAACTCTCTCAAAAGATGAGAAAGGATAGATATAATTATTTTCCCATTCATATACACCATGTCTAAAAAGTCATTAAAATATCTGTTCTTGATTTCTCCATAGAAGAACACTGTACTCTTAACACCACAATCCCCCATATAGGAACCGGTGTTTACTAGGCTCATACTTGCCAGGCAACGGTGTCTGTACTAAGATATATATTGTTCACAACTAAGACAACACTAGGGCAAGAAGGTGGAGAACAATAGTGCGTGTCTATTGAGCTATTACTGCATTCTTTCTTTTTGGTTTTCACAAGCTGTCATAATATTTTGACCCAAAGTATCTCAACAACCAGGTACGTAAAATATGATTTCAAAAAACCAATTCAAGTTACAGATTACTCTTATAACAAAAAAAGCACTCTGGATTTATTCAGCTATTCTGCTTTGTATGCCCACATAATTTATGATAGTCCTACAGTTAGTTTGTTTCGCTGGGATCCAGTATGCTATTTAAACATGTCTAAGTAATTGCTCTACGTTGTATGCCTTGCACTAACAATGTCATGCTAAAGACCAGGTGAGGATTTTAAGAACTTTTGGCAGATTTTGACAATACTAAGACTACAGAGGGCCCGGTTTTCATAAATGACTTCATAGCTATGGTTTATTGGGTTTTTAAATAGGAAGAGAAGCAGAAATTTTTTCTCCTACAATAGCGACAGGAGGTTTTACTTGTTGTTAATGAGAAACATTATTTTACCAGAGAGCTGAGTCTTCTTATTTTCATTTATATAGGAGATTGCTTAACACTTAGGTAATTGGCACAGGCAAATAGGGATTAGCTGAATTTGGGGGTTTGGTTTGTTTGGGTTTTTTGTGGGGGTTTTTTTTGTTGTTTTGGGGTTTTTTTAACAACTCAACTATAATTTAGATACTTATTTAGATTAAAATCTGTATTATTTTTTGAAGGTAATCATCTGCCTGCTGTCAAAAATAAAACAGCAAAATATATTACTAATTGTATCTTACATATGTTTCAGAAAATAGTTAATTAACTTCACTAAAAAAAGCAAGCATAAAATAAGCAAAGCTTCACTTCACAGTACTGGAGTCAGGTCTCCTAATAAGAGAATAGAGAATACACTTTCTCTGGTGAAGTGAGGTCAAAAAACCTACAGATAACTAGAGGTGCAATCACATCCGAAGCCATGAAATTTCCAGCAGAAAACATCTGCGATATAACTAGAAATAGGTAAGATGGCAGACTGTCATTTGAAGCCCCACACTCAATGAAAGATATGCAGCATGATTTTTCTAGCCGTGATTTATAATAAGATCTCTAGAGTGTTTGGTTTCCCCCCCACCCCCCCTTTCCCTTTATTCCTGGTAAGGCATATTTCAGGGAGCAGCTTTGCTCTCTTCCTGCACTGTTACTGGAGGAGGGGAGGCTGGAGAGACTCATATGGATGTAAATAATTAGTCTTAATACTCACTGTCTCACATAACCAAGGAAGCTAAAGTATGTACATGCTACTGAAAAGATTTAAACTGCTATTAGCAGCTTCCAAGATCTATCCTATATCTATCATACGTATTAAACTATTTCAGTAGAGCTTTTCATTAGGTGATCACGAAGCACCAAACAACAGACCAACGCCAACTCCACCCAAGAGATTACAAGGCAGCCTTTAGGATTCAGAACAAGCAGGGTAAATCTACAATGACCAGTAGGGCAACAGATGTAAGTGTAAAATACAGCATAGATTACGTTATTGGAATGTTTCTGTGATATGTAGTAACTATCTTTCCAATTTTTCACAGGGCAGTTCCTACAGCAAGTTCAGCATGCTGCCTCACCAAAACCTAATAAGTTGGTTGAGTCAGTTGAGTTTATCCACCAGACAGTGAGTGGTGACTGTAATGAAACAATCATGGGACTTGACCCAGTTTATTTACTTCACATTTAATTTAACCTTCAATTCCCTCCTCAAATCCTAGTAAGCGGCCGTAGAATATCCTCTAAAATTAATCTCCCCGGATTATCTTTTTGGCTAGCAGGATTCAGGCTCCAGAATCCTGCCATGGGCATGTTGGCCCTCACAAACACAGCTACTAAAATTGCATTCTCCACTTATCGGTGCAAGCACACACTGCACGTCATCTAACATGCCCTTCACCATACAAAGCAGAAACACCCTACCTTTTTCTGAAGGCAGGGTTAATTTCCCACCATCTCTGCTTCAAGATAGAAACTTCTCAGAAAACTAAGAGGGAGAAAGCACTATCTGGATGCTCTTTGTGTGTTTGTCTACTTTGTCTGCTTTGTATCTTGTATTTATCTGGATATCTTGGTTATTTCTTTCTTTAATACGTAGCCATTTAGTGCAAGGGAAGGAAATGGATTACTGTTTCCTATTTCATTTGAAAGAGGCCATCCAGAGCTAGATGGTAAGTCTCTCTCCTTATTTCCCTTCCCTCTGAAGGCCCAGAAGGCATGGCATCAGGTTGGCTCCCTGTCTGGTTGCGCTCTGACGACCAGGAACGTATGCAAGCAGATGCCTACAGCTCAGTCTGAGCTGTATTGAGGAAGAATTACCCTGGCCATAGCGACCCAGACTATATCGACCTCTTTCTCTGTAGGATACATTAGCCCATTAGTTTCTGTTGCATACACTTTGCTTTTACTGCTCAAGCTATTGGTATGCCATTAGGATACTCGAGGTACCTTTGTAACGTCCTGCTAAAATCAAGCATAAAAAAGACAGTAGCAAGATCACCAACTTGAAGTTACTATTACGTCATTCACATCTCGAAATCTAACTTGGAAACAACAAAGCAAGAACACCTGATTGTACTTCCTGGGACATTTTCTGTATTCCCTCCAGAGCTGTATTTCTCTCCCAGAACTTAGCATGATCATTCCCTACTACACCATTCCAGCAGTTGAAGGGGACCGTAATCTTGTTACAGGATGAAAGTGTTATCTCCAAACAATAAAATATTGAAACCAGGGTACATGCTCTAGAGCAGGGACTACTGCTAGCAGTCAGAGTGTCTACATTAGATATTAGGTCAGCTCCCATGCAGAGCAACCCTTTAGTTTCAATTACTTTAAAATCCTTCTCTGTCAAGCTCAGAGTAAACCACACTTAAACCCCCCATGGCACCTCTCCACCAAAGAAATGCTGTCCAGGATCAACATGCTGCTCCCCAGTCCATCTCTGGATGCTGTCAAGTGGCTCATTTTGGAAGCCAGTTGCTTTTGGATGAAGGGCATTACCTCTTAACCTCTGAAAAGCAGCACAGGCAGACCAAATGATAGAGCAGAAGCAAATGTGGAAATTGTGAGGACCAGTTACCTTGTCTTGTATCCTTTGGTGTGGTCACAGAGAAGCTGCCTACATAGCTACATGCATGGTGTCCTACTGTATAAAACAGAGTTTATCACATGCTGAGTAGGAATAGGGGAAAAGGAAATATGCAGATGAGTGATATAAAGTCAGAGAAGTTCCCAGTCAATCTCTACACAGAATCAACAACTGCCTAAGTTAAACTTAAAATTTCTAAGTTACCAGTATAGAGGGCACATCACAGTCAAGTAAGCTTCACACCAAATAACTTGAAAAGGTTGACAGGAATGCAGAAAAAGGTATGTGCATTGTCCATTAAAGTCTAAAATAATTTAAAGCTTTAACTAAAATGTCAGCACGTATCAAGAAATATTAACTTATACAATACTCCAACATTTTGCTTGCCAGATAGTTAGTATGCCAAGTTTCTATAATGTTACTTCATGCTTTTCTAAGTGTTCTTACATGACTACAATAACTCAGCATTACTGAGATAGCAGTAAATTTTTTCTTGTTTAATTTTCACTTTCCATTTTATTCTGCAACTGCTATGAACTTGGATATATTTGGTTACAATACCAAACTATAATGACTTACACTGAATGTAAGAATGCTTGTTTTCATATATCTAGACTAAGCTAATCTTCAAGGAGTTGAACACTTGAGCACTCGTTTAATCAAATATCTCATAAATCTATGCCGCTAACTTCATTATACATAATCTTCTATAAACCTTTGCATCACTATATGCCTTGAGAAATAAACATTGAATCAACCACCTTTTTGAGGATCCAACTCCATAAGGACCTCATTTTCACAAACACCTATTAGCACATCTAAGAGTTTTCAGAGGAGCCAACCCCAAGACCACATAACATTTTTGATGATTACTACAAGAATATTATGATAAATGAGTGTCCTTTCCTCCAGCATAAATACAAGACTGAGCCATCTGGACCTTAAAACCTGGCAAATAGCGGACAGAATTATATTAAGATTTAGGAAATATGTTCCATAACATAAAGTATTTATTTGTGAACTAGCTTTGATCCAGGCTAATAGAATACAACAAGGATATTTGTTTGTTTTTCAAAAACCACAGAGGTGCCTGCAATTCTGTAACCTATATCAGACAGCATGTATGCCACACAGAATTATCCTACCCATTTGTGAACACCCACTGCATTTTTAGTTGCACTTCATATGTGCATTGCAATGCCTGATTTGAAGTCTTTCCCCATCTTGAAGAAAAGATGACTGTGAACTGGCAGAGTAGCAATGAAGACTAAAAGAAAGCTCTATCCTGGAAGGCAGAACTGGATAACCATAAATATCTGTGGTACAGACACCAGACTCCCAGTGGTTACCAGGATGATCACTTGATAAGTCATGCTCTTTAAACCTGGTCATAAATTATGTCTGTTTTTCTGGGAACCTGAATCCTATGGCTGCATTTTAGCTCTCATTAACTGCTATAAATTAAATGAATAAATGGATAGTTAAATAACTTGCTAGAAGACCACTGGGGCCACTAGCAAGATATCAGAGTTTGTAACCTTTCCTAAGCCACAGGGAATACAATATTAAATAATGTTTTTCTTATCTCTTGGTTGTTAGATATTTATTCAGCTTTAAACAGTGGCATTCTAAAGGCCAACAACAAGCCAAAAAAGCACAACCAGAGCCAGCTGCATTCAATCCACATTTTAAAAACATACAGACTTAAATGTAATTGATTTTTCAAATATTTTTAATCTTCCTCCAAAGTGTATCAGATAATTAAATTTTGTATATTTGTGTTTTAATAGGGAATACAGTGCATGTGAATTGATAGCCTGATACAGAAATAAATATATCATTAGTTGAATTTTATTTTCACACTATCAACAAACAAGAAAAGCCTAGAGATTAAGAAGGTGGAAATTCGTGTTGGCGGCATTTAATTACTGGTAGAAGCGAGGACAAGAAATCAGGGCTAGCAATTTCAGAAATGGCTGCGGGTAGGTCCGTGCAGGCTGGTCCAAGCCTATGGCTGCATTCTGCCTCCACCACTGGGAGCTGGAGGGACAGGAGCTGCCTCCGCCTAGAAAGCCAATAACTGCACTGGCCGAGCATGCTCTCCATGGCACAGCCTCTATACTCATGGGATTCAAGGTTTGCTTATAGCCACCAGAGAGATCTTGAATTTACCGGACAATGCATGGGACTTGGACACATTTGGAAAGCCTATGACAGTTCATGCAGAATATAGTTTCTGACTTAACCTGTTCAGCCCTCATCTTTGGATGTAGCTTTCATTCTGCAAGTAATTCCCATGGCTTCAGTAAGATCACTCACAACAAAACACAACACAGGTCATAAATGAGAGGTTGCAGCAAGATCTAGGATTTGGGGGGAAAAGGTTCAACCTTGTCTACTTGAACAACTATGTAAATAACCATTAACTAGAAATGGCATGAAAGGGTGAAAAATCCTAATGAAAACAGACATCTCATTTCATGCTGTTTTTTCCTCAGTGAAAAAAAATACATTTGCGTTTGTACAGTTCTGTGATTTTTCAGTTCAAAAAAGAAAAATGTTGTTGCATCAATATGCTTCAAATATCATTATTGCCTACTACGCCTGGCTTTTTGACACATGTGCTAGTCATAGCAGTCTAACTCATTAGGTGTGTATGTAGTCATAAATGATATACCATGACTTACCCTACACCAGTTAATCCTAGCAATTCAAGTCCCATCCCATAAATAAACATTCATGACATCACCTGAGTGATAGTCCTCACCAGCACAACTAGCACATCTTCACCAATATGACGTCTCATTTTGAGGAGTATAACATTGGATGAAAAGAAAAAAGCAATCATCCAGAATGAAAATATGACAAAATATGAACAACTTTAAAAAAAACCACTCACCTAAAATATCAAATTTTTTGTTCTATACACATCATGCACTGTGAGTCAGTGACTGAATAGGTAAGTAGACCACAGTCTATTGGAAAAGCTGCTTAAAAACCTGAGCATGTTTTACAACCATATTTTTTCAAATTTGCTCTGGCTGAAGATATCTGTACCAAATTTCAATTCAGAAGAATTTTCCAAAGCTGAACTATCATCTCATAAATAGGGAGGAACAACAGAAGGAAAAAACCACCCACCCACACAACTATGACAAATCTAATCTTTAATTTAAAACAACAACAAAAAACCCACAACCCAACCTACCCATCCAGACAAAAACCAATTACCACATGGTCACACAGAAATGTACTGCTATTCCATAACCAGATATCACAGAAGACCAGAGGAGAGGCTGAAGATCTGAATTCTCCTAAGACGCAGGAATACAGATTTCTCCCTGTGAGATTCATGTGTGAGTTCCGAATTTGAAAACCAGGCTGAATTCTCTTCACAGGAAATCCTGTGTTCAAATTACACTTTATCAGGCCTCTGTACCTTTTAGTGTTACTCTACAAGAAAAACTAAAATTTGTACTACCAGCAAAGCTGTAAGGAAATCCCAGGAGGGAATCTGTCCATACACAGAAGTGAGGTGCCTGTGCTTAGAAGTCCTGGACATGTAAACCCAGAATTAAACTTGAATTGTTTCCTTGTGACGTATATTAAGGCAGAATCACAGGTCAAGTCTACCGCTATTGGCATACCTGTATCAGAAATACAGGGCAACTCCATTGAGCCCAAGGAAGTTGTACAAACCTGACATGAACTTGGCCTGTAACCTACAAAAACATCTGTCCAGATGTAGTTTTGTTTTGTCTCTTAAAGATCTCTTTACTAAAAAGCGCCTTATAGCGTTCTGTCACAAAGAAATAAGGAGAACCCAAGTCTTTTGCTAGAACATGATCACAAGAAAGGGGAGATGTGAACATAAAATAAACTTTTCTAAGGAAAATAATATCACTCGGGGGGGGGGGGGTGGGGGGGAGTGGACAAGTTTTATATTAGTGATTTTAACAAGAAGTCACAGCTACATCCCTTTCTGGAGAAAGCAGAAAGAAGGGGAACAAAGTGTTATTTTGTGACAGTGCAACATATCAGCAAACTACTCTGGCTTTTGAACATAGATTTGGATCTCGACACTATCACACTACCCACGCACTTTGCGGGCAGCTCTGGATTCATGGCGCTGAGGGAGGAGACTGAACTTCGAGACCTGTTGCCTTGATGTCTTGTCATGTTTCTACACAGCTCACCAACAGATGTGCTGTTTGTGTTTCTGCTTTTACTCTGAAAGTCAGCGACACCTTTTTTCACCTCTGGTCTGCTCTCCTCATTGTTATTCTCCAACACACAGAATGTTTCTTGCCCAGTGAAGGTAGGTATCTATGCGTGAAATGATGTCTAGTATGCAGCAACAAGCTTATTACCTTAAGAAACCATCTAACATTGATTTTCAGGTTCCTCACTTCAGCTTCCCTACTGCTGTCAAACCCAAATGTTAATGAAGCATCAGGTAGACCTACCTGAAATCTTGGGCTCAATGGAAAATACGAATTCTTTTCTTTTTAATATCTCTTGGTTGTGTTCTTACAACAAAGCCTGAAAACCCTGATCTGGAACAGGGCTAAAAACCTACTTAAAGGAAAAAACAGAAAGGTAAGAATCTCTTGTAGCTCCTGAACTCCAAACCCAGAATTGCTGTACCAGGTTAACATACTTCTGCATGGTTACATATGGTCAGGATTTATTTCATTTTAAAATTTAATTCTGCTTCATTTTTTTTTTTTGAGCATCCTAATGTAAACATTCCCCTAGAAAGAGTGAAAACTACAACTACAGCCTAGCAGAATACATATGTGAGACTATCTATAAGACAGCTGCAAAGCTGAGCAAGCGTGGCTTGTAAGAGCTGTTAAAAAGCCAGTTAATAAGGGAGACATTTGCAGTTCACAAGAGCAGCAGTTTGTTGAACTTGCATACTTAAAAGCTATGACACCTTTTTCTGTGCCAGTAGATTTCCATACAAGACAGATGTGTGTATGTAAATAGTTAATAGATCATGTCCTTTCTATACAGCCAGCTCATCTGACAATAATAAACAAAAACGTGCGAACGCAGCACATGAGAAAATGCCTGAAGATAGTCCAATTTACATTAAAGACAGATGTTCTGACCCTAACCATATTGCCTTCCTAAGGATCATTTTTTTGGTTTATTCTTTCAAGCATACCTGTACATTTTACAGAAAGTAAAAAAACCAAGCAAACAAATTTGGTAGTACTTTTTATATCTTGTGCATGGGACAGAAGGTGACGGTAAGGGACTCAACAACAGACTCTAGCTAAAGTTGGGTGCTTCAAAAGGTGCCAGTTTGACAATACTACCACAAAAACGATTTTTACATGCTTATTTTAATGGGGAATTTTATTCCACTTGTATTATCTTCTTCTTTCACCCAAATGAGGGCTTCGATTTGCAAAACCCCTCAAACTCCTGTCCCTGAACAGAAAGGAAACTTTTCATTCCAGACATATTTGGGGAGTTGGAGGGCAGGAAATAGGTCACTGGTTTTGCAAGACATTTACATTTTAGCAAAATAACATGTTTGGTCAGGGGTTTTTTTGGTCCAGTCAGTTCTACTAAACACTGTCATTTCCCATCCCCCCCTGCCACTACACCGCGCCGAGCAGAGGCGAGCATTTGCACGTTCCCACGAAACACGGCTCGTGGGAAGCACTGAAACGGGGAGCGTGGCATATGTTGAATGCTGCCCCCTTCCCTCCCCTGGCAGGCATCCTCCCTCGCGAAAGCCGCGGAGATGGAGCTGGAGCTGGAGCGGGACGAGCAGCTGTTCTCCGTGGCACCGTTCCCGGGTGGGAGCTTCTCCTTCTGCCCCCCCTCCGCTGACTTCCCACCCCGCCTGGCTCCTGGGCAACCTGCTGCTGGAGCCCTCTCATCTATCCTTCTTCCTAGGAAGCTGGATTTCCTACAAAACTTCCCCTCCTGCTTTGCTTTAAGTCTCTTTCCGACTGCGGCTTCTCTCATCTTTTTTGTCCCCCTTTCCCACTCGCAGCACTCTGCCAGCAGTAGCTGCAAGCGAAACGTGCCTTTGCACAGCAAAACTAGTCTGTATTCACAGGCACTACCCTCCCCCCCCAAAAAAAAAAGTTCAGATAACTGTGTTTTCAGGCTACACAGAGGAAAACGTTTCGTTCCCCTCTGTACACAGGAACTACGCTTTGGGCACTAGCACAATCAACGGTCAGAGGCGTCTTGTCTGAAGATTTGTTTTGAGGAAGAAAGAAGAGAAGGGGGTTTTTATAGTTTTTTATAGTCCATGCCCCTGGAAGACAGCCCCAAGGAAACTGATGGTCCCAAAAAGAGAGCCAGTGAATCCTATGGACACTAATCCTATTTTGCCCCCATCTACAGTAGGCTGACTTGCATAGGAATTCAGCTGTGTCGTGCCGGGGATCCTTCATACATTATAATTTTACTTTCTGTATGTCTTACCAGATCAAGTTTCCTTCAAAGTTGGTTTTTGTGGGGTTTTTTTTCCTGCAGAAAGATGAAGAATGCTATAAAAAGTTTCAACTTTCAGTCCTTAAAACTGGTTAGCAGAAATTAATGTTATCTCGGTACTTTGTATGATTAAGTCTCAAACATCTTTTCAGATAAAAGGAGTTTATCATTTCACACTTTGATAACAGCTGAGAGAGTGCGCCTAAAGCTAAAAAAGTCGTCATCATACCGACAAGAAAATGATCCAGAACCATCTTAGACAAATATCTTAATAAGTAAAGTAAAACTTTTCCCCTCTCACTTTAGAAACAGAGATACTAAATTAGTCAGATCCTCATTAAAGATTTACTTGGGAGGAAGGAGGGAAAGAGAAGAGCTGAGGCAAACAGTTGCAGTAATTTTTCAAAGAAACTTCCAGGCAGCTTAGAGCCTAAGAAACATCGGTCTTCTCCCTTTTATAACACAGAAGTGCGAGTTCTGGGCTTGAGCATGGATTTCACCTTTGACAGCAAAGACGACGCACAATTTCACAGGCATTGGCAGGAGTTCACACGCGCCCATACATTTCTGCTAGGGGACAAGAACTCGATATCTTGACCTAAACTAGGAGCAAGACTTAAATTTGCTGTAAATATGCAGAACAAGTTTAGACATGTTAAGTACTTCCTTAAAAGTTCTGAAGATGGGGGGATCTGCAAATTAAAGTAAAACAGGGTGGAAAAAAGTCTGCTTTGCAAATGATGGTTGGTTGAAGTGCAAGAACATCAGAAAACTGTGGTAGCAAGAGTCTGCTTGGCCAGGAGTCTGTCAGTGGAGGGGAAGCAAAAATATTTCAGCTATTGCATTGTTCCTGGTAAACTTGTTTCCCTAAGCAGAACTTTAACAAGTCTGCTGCTCCTTTCAGCTGCAGAAACCCTCCTCTAAAACATCGCTTCAACCCATTTTCAACTTTGTTTAATAAACCAGCCTTACAGACTGTATAGAAAGTATTCTTAATGTCACTCATGTTAAAGTCTTTTTTTTTTTTTTTTTTTTTAAAATCCCTGCTGAAGCCCTATGGCATATTTTGCCCAGGCCAAGGAGGAATCCATATGAAACATATACAGTTACATAAATTGTGGTCAAAGACTTCCTGACATTGCGATCTACAAGGCTGTAGAATATTCTCCCAAAGGAAGTGGATGAGACTCCAACACATGAGACTCTTAAAACGTGTACTAGCAGAAGAATGGCAGACATTAACTCTGTAGTAACTAAAGGACTATTGCTTATAGTAGCTACTCCCAGAATTTGAAGTTTGTCATGGTTATTCTCAATAGAAAGGCCAATTAAACACTGTAAAATCCAACAAAAGACCATATAAATCTATTTGCATGGTTTCCTCAATCTTTAATAGGTTTTTGCAGCACAGGAACCAGATGTACTTTTATTGAACTGGGACCTTAAATATCGTGTAATCCATATGGCCAAAATAACTAGGTAATAATAGTGAATTTACTAGGGGACCATAATAATTATAGGATATTTCTCTTTATGACATATAAGCAAAAGTTAACCACAAATGTAATTTACAAACTATTATTTTCATATACGAAATAAGCTACATAGTAAGCAGCAGTGGGACCGCACCGACTGAAAAAGAAAACTACGTTTCAGGAAGAAAAGACATTGAGCATTACCATAGCTGGATTCTGTTTATCTCCCAGCTGAATTGCAAGGAAGAGACCCCCCTCCAAGCGCAGATCCCCTTCCTGTCCAGAGGAAGGGAAAGTCATCCTCACCTCCCAACATCATCTCTCCCTGCGGCTGGACCTTCAAGAACCACTGTATTATGTTGGAGATCTGCAGCCCAAATGCTTCCAGGTTTCAGCTGAAGAACGAGAAATTCCTGACTACATCCATTAAAGCCACACGTGGAGCTGCAGTCCCTGGCTGTTAATAGAGTCCTGAAAACTTACCCTCACACTCACATCGTCAGCATGGAGCAGAGCCTCTCAGGCTCAGTTCTTCATTCCTTCACGTATTTAATAAAAATTTTTTATTTGTGTGTATTCCCAGCCACATTTGCTTTGCTCCTTCCCCAGACTCTTTTCCTTACAGCTGCCCCAAATAGATGTTTCCAGAAAAGGGGGAAAAAAAGCCTCAACCCTGACTGCCAGCCACTGCTCTCTAGGTTGTTATTATTCATTGCACAAAGGACTGTTTGGGTAAATAATGCCTACGATTTTCTCGCTCGCTCCAGTTAACATGACTTTTCAAGAAAACTGTTCTAATACAAAGTTTCTCATCCAAAAGTAACAGGACAACATTTAAGTCTAATTGCACCATTCTTATCTCTTGATATAGACCAGAGCATAATGTAAGAGCAGTTTTTAGTACTAAGCTAAGGGTAGCAAGTGCTGGGACACGCACAGAGTTGCAACATTTCAAAAATTTAACCTCTTCCTTCATAGGATGTCCATATACTTAGCATGGATTTGTCACATGCTTCCCAGGAT
Source organism: Astur gentilis (assembly GCF_929443795.1). Taxonomy (NCBI): domain Eukaryota; kingdom Metazoa; phylum Chordata; class Aves; order Accipitriformes; family Accipitridae; genus Astur; species Astur gentilis. Next base: position 12,844,628 of record NC_064900.1, on the reverse strand, counting down.
CTGATCCAATTCACAAAGGTTTTCAGTTTGCTTTTCAAATTACCACTAAATGCTTTTAGGGTTGGGGTTGTGTTGTTTTATTGTTGTTTTGAGGGGTTTTTCTATCTTTATTTTTCATGGAATTCAGCGGCAGGGCACGTGTTTTTATAATATCAGAGTTGTCTATTCAAGTTACATTCACCGTTCTTTATCTCAACCCACGAGTTTTACTTCTTTTCCCAATTTTCTCCCCCATCCCACTGGGTGGGGGGGAGTGAGTGAGCGGCTGCGTGGTGCTTAGCTGCTGGCTGGGGTTAAACCACGACAATAATGCATTTGGAAGAGGTAGGGAGGAGGACACTGCTCTTAATCAGCTCACTCACACCAGCTGACCTGAATGGGGGATGACAGCTCAGGTAGCCAAATAAGCCAAACAGCCACAGTAAGGCGAGCATAGTAAGACCCCATCTGTAACACTGTCTACTTTAACTTCCTGTGAGGTCTTTTATCTAAGCAGAAACTTTGTTTAAATTTCTTTTTTCTGGTGCTTCCAGACTTACTGTTAGCATGAAATGTTTTCCTCTTTAAGGAGAGGACTGTTCGCCGGAAACAAAGATTTTAAATTGTAGAGGGGAAAAGGAGGCAGGGGACGGGAGGGAAGTTTCTTATTACTTCACTTTAGTTTCATTAACTCAGATGATTGAATGAAGGATTTTGAGAGTCTTTTGCGGTATCTAACAACTTCTTAGATGGTCAGCTTCTAACAAGTCTTTTCCAGTAAATGAGCACCATTCCCTTCCGAAAACCTGAATTTAAAGCATATATAGTTCTCATGAAAGGGGATAAACTATGTTAACCCAACTCCTCTATTTAACCACAGAGCAGAGGAGATGGGCATAGTAACCAGTACGCAACTCTGCAAATGCACCTTGGTCTTGTGGCAGAGACTGTGTCCAGCCCATTAGGTAAAGCTGAGTACCCACGCAGACTCAGTGTTGCAGTGACTCCCACTGCACACCATCATAATTTTTAAGATAAGGCTACACATCCACCACATACAAGCTGTGTTGGCTCTCAACCAGTCCGTCAGCAACAACTTCGTCACCTCAACAACTTGTCTGGCTTCAGCATAAGAAAGTGCTTGCAGGTGAAAGGCTCTGTACTCCATCACCCATCACCCACCACCTGCTCCTGCCAACATCCATATATTAATTGCATAGCATTCACAAACAAGAGCTTGCTGCTTTGTCACCATTCAAAATCAATTCTGTGAAGAGCAACTAGACCTTATAAAGAACAGCTAATAATTAATTACACTCCAATGGTCTTCCATCTAGCTCCCATACATCATAGGCTGTTGGATGCTTTTAATCAAAGTGCTTCATTATCATACACCAATGTATCACTTTTTTTTTTTTTTTTTAAATAAGGGATGACATTTTTATAGCAGTAACCTTAAACTTTCCAGCCGCACATCTTACGAGTTAAGACATGCCATCAACAACTACAGATATGATAGCAAACTATTCTTCCCTTTAGTTAGCGGCATTCACACACTTTGAGGTGGGGAAGGAAATAATGGGTATCATATCACTTCAATAGGACAGTTATGTATGTAAGCAACTTCAAGACAGTTTTTGTCCCTAGCCCCCATCTAGCCAGATTAGTTACCCACTCTGTCAGCGGGATGTGGCGCTACTGAATTCCCTGATGCAATGCTACTACCCATATGGTCTTCTCGGTGTTAAGCAATCTTGGTCACCCCACTGAAGAAACAATTTTGCAGTTGAATTGATGTGTACACTCGCAATGGTCATTTGCTCAGCGTTTCTGAATATCCACAGCATAGACTGCTATGCTGACCAGCAGACACTGAGAAATCCTAGACGAACAGTCACAGTTTTCACATTCCTCCCAAGTACTTTCCTGAGGGGGCAGGGTAGGGGGGAGAATACAGCACTGACACCACAACCTGGAAAATCTGGTTATGAGACAACCACCAGTCATGAGGTAAGAATCATATCTGTTCACCTATGCCATTTAGTTCTGCGTTTTCTTCTGTCAAATAACCCAGAGTCCTTCCCACGCATGTTCAATATACAGTACTACTCTCCAAAATGCATAATAAATGCTCTCTTGAATAAAGTCAGTCCCTTCTAAACTATTCCCAGCAGTGGGCTTCCACCCTTCCCTGCCTTATCAAGGTTCACCCTCTCCACAAATGTCTATCCTCAAAGAGTTGGCCTGCAACTAAAAACTGTAGCTAATTTCCATGAGACTCTTAATAATGTGGAGGGGTTTTTACATTTGTTTCTGCCCTGCTGTTAATCTAAAGGAAGATGGTATATTTTTGTGGGAATCATATATATTATGGAACCTTCACATGTTTTGAGACACAGTAATAGTCTGCTAACACTCCAGTGGAAAATTAATCACACAAGACCAAATACATTCAGCCTCTCTGTTCAAAAGGCCAGGATAAATGGCACACAAAATTCATATTCCAAGAGCATGTGGCCAGTTTTATGTTCATCACCCACTTCCAAATCTGCTAGGGCTTCTGATGAAAAAAAAACCTCTCGCAAGCAAAAGTATGCTAAGTACAGCTTTACAGATCCCGAACAGCGTGGAAAGTAAAACAGGTTTCAGGCTAGACAGACACGATTTATTAAAATAAAGCAAGTGATACAGAAATCATTCACGTTGTGCCATACCTTTCCCATTTCTTTCTTGTGGAGACAGAAGGCAGATACCATTTTACCTACACAGAACAACAAGGGGCTTAAAAATTTTATCATGAAGGCCAGCTTTTACCAAGTTTATACACAGCTTCAACTTTTTCTAGAGCACGTGGGCTTTGTAGCATGCTGGATAACTGCTGCTGCAACCAGGGGGGCTGAGAGCTCCCACGGAGCAGGGAGGCAGTCAGCAGTACAGAGCTGCTCCAGCTATTTCTTAGATGTGAGCCATCATAAAAGCTCCAAAGAAAACATTACAGTTTGTCTTGTAAAGCTTTCTATAGAGCCATAAAGATATAAACCTTTGGTCCAATTCACTGCAATGGTTTTAGGGCTCGGCAAACATATCATCTGGAAACAGGTCTGTCTGTCTCTAACTGTGATTTTAAGTCCAGTACTGCTTTTCTTCATCATAACCCCTAAGGTCTCATCTTTCATGTTTTCTTAAAGAGCATTCTGGACATATCTGGAGAAAGCACACCATACCAATATCAGACAGAAACTAAGAGGTAGGGTTATTAAATGGCTGAAAAGGAATACAAACCAGCTCAGGTTTTTCTCCTTGCTCTTTAACTACCTATGAGGCACAAGTACAACAGGGAAAATTTGATTCCCTTCTCGCAGAAGGAGAAATATCAAGAAACAAAACTTCATCCTAAATCCCTAAAGTCTCATCCATCTTGCTTTTCCAAAGAGCATCCCAGACATACGTGGAGAAAGCATACCATATCAATATCACCAGAAATTTGAAACATCATCCCTTTATCAGATCCCTTAATTTCATATATGTTAGACCTAGTTAGATGTTAGAAAAAACCAAGGAGAAACCCCTCCTCCAAATATGTGGATAGAAAATGATGGGTCCCTTCAATAAGCAATATTTCACAAGCAAAACCAAACCATTCTCAGCTCCAGAGTATTTTAAACAGTGTAAGCTAAGATCCCTTTCCACTCTCATGTAATGTACTTCTGGGACTGAACAGGCAGATGATATAAGTTTCTGTAGCACCATACACCCTCGCTGGCACTTGGCCCCAATGCTTTGCTGCTTGTGGTATGAGAATGGACATTTGCAGTGTTCAGAAGGGATCAAGATGCGACATAAAGAGGAGGAGCATTTTAAGGAAGCTTTCTGGTCTCCTATGCCCACTGTGAAACAAATTTTAAATTGTCCCTTTAGCACATAGGTTATTTATACATACGTGGTAATAGAAAGATAAGGAAAAGACAGTCTAATGCCGAGACAGTGGAAATAAATTTAATGTACCGAAAACAAACACATGCTTTTACCTTTCATCCTAACCAAAAAAAATGTAATCCTAACAAAAAAAAAATATTATGTTATCATACAAGCCAATCTGGAAACCCTTAAAAGAGGTATTTTCAATTAGCTCAGTCATATTTCTAGTCTTACAAGTAATCTTCTTTTGGGTTCTTATGGCATTTTGTACTCAGACCTTCATTTCCAGAATTTTTTTAAAACTCAGCTTCCTGCAGCATTGAAGCAAAATGTAAGCAGTGCAGAAATATAGTTTCCAACAATATATATTCAGGTAGGAATGAACAATTAAGCTCCGACTACCCAAGCTGCAGTGTCCAAGTATCTCCTCGAGTACAGGGCACGCAAAGTCTTGGTTCATTTGAATACACTAATTGCCTATGAGATGCATCATTTCCTAAGCTTATGTTTGTATAATTGCTTTTATACAAAGGTCTCATCACATTTCATTACAGCTGGTCAGTAAGCATCACCGGATCACATTTGTCCAACCACAGTCACTACAGCCAGCACAACATACAGTGCTGTGGAAGTGGAGACACAGCAGCGAGATGTGGTGCAGTTGGACTAGATGATCATTTTCTAACTGAAAATATTCTGTTCTATTCTAGAACAGCGTCCATATCCTCTGACAGCAGGCAGCCAGCCTGTCCCCAGGAGACAGCCAGGCTGGGCTCCAGGGAGTGCTGCCTGCAGCCACGGGCGCCTCCAGGAACCTGGGCTCTTGGGAAATCCTGGCAGCAGCTCCCTGTCTACCACGGCTAGGAAACCAGGGACACGGGGAATAGCCTTTCCTTCGGCACGCACTCTTCTCAGCCAGCGTTTAAGCATTAAATTGTCTCACGAATTGCCATTTTCTCACCATGGTGACTCCAGCCGATGGTGCCAAGCTCACCAAGGCGGTGAGGTGGTTCCCTTCTTCCTCCCACAGAAATTGGAAACAAACCCGTGACCTCTCACGCTGACTCCTAGACAGGCTGTCCCCCCTCTCTGCGCCAACACAGCAAGGACAGAAATGTCTGCTTCCCCCCACACGAGTACAATTACATGATAAAGCAGCTGGCAAAGGATGGCCTCTATGAAGGAGGGTTCTTGTGACAGGCTAAACCCCCAAGCTTCGGTTGCTGGAAGCCACCTCCAGACGTACTTCACATCGCTCAGCTCACACGACCGACGCCTGTCCCCGGATCCGCGTATCACGCCTGCGCGAGAGTCTTCAGACTTGGGATTTTAACCCCTTGTCACGGTCACTCGACTGACAGCCCTGGAAAACCTGGATGTCTGGCACCACTTAGCAACCCTTGAAACATAATAAGCACCTTCGGTTCCTACTCATTACAAATATTTAAAAGTGTCCTAGGGCACGCTCACGCTGCGGTCACACCTCTGAAACGGCCAGCTCGGGCAACCGCGAGAGCGTGCACCGCAGCCCGCGATCTCTTACTGCCAGGCTCCCTCAAACGTTTCCACCCTAGGCAGAAGTGCGTCGGCGGGGTGTAACTCAGCTCCTGAAGTTCGTCTTTCCTTTGCATACGATGCCTGCCAATGGAGAGATGTCATTATTCAAAACAACAAGCTTAAAAAGGTGGAAGGGGGGGGAAATAATTTTGAATCGGGAGTATGAAGTTATTGTCACAAATGAAAGGTCATTTCACCAATTATCTCCTGCACATATTTTGTGTTAAATTCTGCATTATTCATAGCTTCACCGGGCTTTCTTCTGATTGCTATATGGAGAACTGAATATTTACATAGAGCATAAGGTTAAATTACGAGTCATTGCAAAATTATGATGATGGATTTCAGTTTAATAAGCAGTGACATAGGGGAAAAATATGTATGTATATATATAAAATAAATATACCACGCTTAATTGATTGAAAAAGCCTGCTTTCCTATGCTAAGTGCTCTCCCTCCTTTGCAAGAAAAGCAGCATAAAAAGAGGGTTTCAGGTCAGAATAAGCGCTATCCTCTTCGGTGATTAGGCATTCAGCATTAAGGCAGTTTAAAAGAGTTTCATTTCCTTTCCGACTTAACGTTCTGATTGATAACTTTTTCCCAATTACATCGTGCTAATATTAAACTACCTCCATTTACAAATTTTAATACTGAACAGAAGTCTCTGAAGCAATACTTAAAGCAAGTCGGGGTTTGGTTGTGGGGTTTTTTCCCCCCCCCCCGGCTCTGCACTTCTTTCAAACCAGCCCACCACCGCTTCACAGCAGCGGAGCTGGATGGTACCAGTCACCCGCTCACCTACGACTGATGGTGGCTGGGTGGGGGCCAGGCGTGAAGCCCAGGCGCGAAGCCCACGGGTTGGTAGTGACAGAGACAGATGCCTCTCGGAAACAAGCGCGTAGCTGTACAGATGGCACCAGCAAGAGATCTTTGGCTTCTTTAACTAGGGGATGTTATCCCACGAAGAAGTGTCTCTGAACAGAGATAAGAAGAGCAGGGTAGGAAGTATCAGCTTGCCTATCAAGTGGGAAAGATTTTAAGCCAGATTGAATAGCGGCAGATAACAAAATTCTAAAAGCAACGATCTGGCCCAGAGGGCTGAAATCTGGGGAAGTGATAAAAAACTGTAATAGAGTCTATCAGAAGAAGCAGCAGTGAGACACTTTGGGAAACTTACTTAGATGTCTGTATAGTAACCCTACGAGCATGGAAAAGAGAAAGGGAAGAATTAGAAGCTCTAATATTTGAGCCGGTACTAGAAGAGATATTCTTGGGCAAAAGCTGAGCATAACTTGCTTTGTAGGAAGAAGGCAGGAATTTATTACTTTACATTTCAAGAGCCCATATAAAAAATGAAATGAGGAAAAGGAAAAGAAATGCAAGAGTGATGTCATTATAGGAGTCTTACCATGGCTAGATCAAAAGCACATCAGAAAAGCTGCCACCTATTCCCTGATGCATAGGGCAGAGAACTTCAGCTAGGTATGTTGGTAAAGCAGCCCAGCGCCACATTGATGAATTGGAATTCAATGGGATAACCTCCCCTCCCCCTGCAAAAAAAAAAAAAAAAAAACAAAAAACATGCAGAGGAAGAACTAGAGGGGAGCTATTTCAGCTCCAGTCCTCACAGGAGAGTACCAATTGAGAACTTGACATATGGGGCTAACAAATAACACTTTGGATTCAAGCAATCAAAAAAGTATGTGTATATACATACATAATTATCTTAAACAAAAGAGCTTTTCTTCTGATGTAGTGGAAGAGGATGTATAGCAAGACCATCGAGGCCATGCCAGAAATTATTTAAGGCGCTTGAAAACAGAAAGAAACATAAATCATATGTCAAAAACAAGTATACATGACTAAGGAATACAAAAGAACCAACATCAATCAAAGTGCATTAAAGACAAGACACAAAGCTAACTAGAAAGGGACGAAACGCATCAGGAACAACCTTGTTGGCATACAATAAGAGGAAACAAAGGAAAGCAAGACCTTCTTCCTAAAGAGAAGATGGTGAAGCATTTACTCCCCTGTGCCACAGACTTCACCGAAAGGGCAAGTGTCCTCAGCCTCATGGGAGAGCAGACCGAGGGCTGGACAGGCGAGTTTCACGCACGCTGTCAGACATGGACAAGGTTCCCCTGGAAGATGTCAGAAGCTCCAAGAAGTTACCTCCAAAGCGGGTGGGAGCACCCTTACAAGCCAACAGGGCACAGAGAGACACCAGAGGGCTGGAGACAGGCAAACACAGCACCAACTTGTGCTGAGGAAAGAGCACCCACCGTTTGTATGGGGACAGTCCACCACCCAGCCTAATGCCACTGCAAGAACGGCCGTAGCTCTATCAAAACCCGAGACTCTCGGTACCTGGTGCCTGATGTGATCAAAGGGGTCGGGTTTCCACTGGCAGACAAACCTCTGGTCTGTTAGGGAGACACCTCACTTGGATAAAACAGATTGACTCATTTGGCAGGGTCCAACCCTTGAAAAGCTGGGTAGCTTTGCAGAAATTACATTCCTAAATTAATCCCGACAATAGGATAAAAGTCTCATTTCCAGTCTTTGCTCCCGCTCTCCTCCTTTTCCTCCTATACAAGGCCTTTGAAAGGCTAAATAGACAGGTACTTCTCTGCAGTTCTTCAGTGTCTACTTGATCTCCATGGGAAGTTCTCCATTGATATAGGATAATTAGGAAATTTCATGCTGCTTGGACCTGTAAGAGCACACATCTCTTTCTGTAGCGGTTAGGAAGTGGTAGGTTTGCGCCAATAAAACCTAAATTAGGACAGCATTCCCCTATCATTATCTTCAACTTCTCTGGGAAACCAAATCACAGAGAGGAAACATTTAACTGCCATCTCTAATCCAGCTGTGTTTGCACAACTGAACAGGACCCAACGCAGTCTCCTGGCTGCACTCAGGACCGGAGCCCCGACCCTACTTGCCTCGTAAACACACAGTATATGCACATCTGGAAAACAAAGAAGAAAATTTTAAACAGCGTTGGGAGGTAAACTACAACCAGTAACAGATCTTTAAGAAAATTATAGTCATATGGGACACGTGAGAAAGCACATTTTGAGACAGTAGAAGCTGCTTTTAATGTTGAATCTCACTGATGCACAGTTATGTGTTATGTTAATGCATCGCACGTCTAGTGAACATTATGGAGGGATTTCTGAAAATGCTCCTTAAATTTTAAACAAACACTAAACTCTTTGGCAAATTAAAATGATGGAAGATTTCACAATATTTCTTGTTTGAAAACATTAGCTTAAATCAATTTTCATAGGAGAAATACACTTTCATGATAGTAGGTAGACAACATTGGACTGAGTTTATGCTTTAAGCACGCTTAATGTTCACTCCATGAGTAATGTCAGGAGTACATCAGAACTGGCATTTTAACCATTCACAGTTTAATAAATTTTACATTTTAAACTATTGTTATTGAAAAGGTAACTGTAGTCTCTTTATACTTACTGTAATTTTCCATTTCTTAGAAAAAAACTATTTCATTAAAGCTGTAGCTCACAAACACCAGCTCCAAAATCTTACAATTGCAAAATGGCTTGATATCGTCTGGTCACTAGTAGTTATGCAAGGAGAGGATCTCTCATCAGTATCACCTCGACAGCAGTAGAAGGCAGACCAAAGGATTTTGGTACAATGCAAGATGCAGTAGACATTAGCCAGGTGATTTCTACCATGCTATAGGGCACGTGGTCTACACGTCCAAGGGGAAGCTTTCGTTTGCATCAAAAGACATACAAACTAGATCTTAGGTTAAAAACCAAGAAGCAGCTAAGGATCAGATCAATCAGACACCCATCAAGGATGACTTCAGTATACTTGATTGCACTCTGGTGGACTACTATTTTTTCAGGTTTCCTCCATCTTTGTACTTCTATTAATCTACCTCAAGATCTTCTAGAAATCAAGCATGAGATGTAGCGGTTGCAAGCCACAATTAGGCATGAGAGTGGTGACATATGGGAATTGCTTGTCATTATTTGATCTCAAATGATTTTCAATAATGCTTTGCTGTCGCAATAATTTGCATTCTTATTAAGATGAATTAAGATCATCATGTATCATGACGCACCTCATTAATACAAAGCAGCTTTGTAACTTTATCAGTAATATGCATTTTCAAAAAGCCCAACGTCCTTGTCCTAAAAAATTTGTACTGTTAAGTTAGCTATTCTATATTTTCTACACAGGAGCACGACAAATCCTTTCTATGGCTTCTTTGTGTATTATAAAGTATTACATGTACACAGAGGCAACATTTTGCTTAATATATAGTGGAAGGACAAGTATTGCATTAATACTACCTTTGTACTGTTTCTGTCTTTCATACCCAGAGATAACACAGTGCATTAACGTACTCCAGTGGATTTAGGTTAACAGCTGAGTAATGAAAAGATAAGCTTTTATAAAACTTGATATGATATTGGATCCGTTTGGACCAAGACCAGGTATAGATGCCCCATGTGTAAGTAAGTGATGGAGAATAGGAGACGTTCCCTCTACCCCTATACACTGTTTTATTTTGACTTGGGAACATGATATAATTTGAAATACACACTCTCCAAGCAGCATAATGGAGAAATTTCCTCTCTAAAAAGCAGGAAGCTATTTTTCAAATGCTACCTTTTAATTTTGAAAAAGACCTCATTCAAGCTAGAAGATCGGCTACCAATATTTTGTAAGTGATCTGAAGCATGACAAGCTTAGCTAGCAATAGAAAACCCATACAATCTATCCTCTGTTGTCTGAGGGTTAATATAGTTATACGAAGCCTATTACTTCTGAGCCTCCTAATGAAAAATGTTCTATTTAACAAAGTGAACATCAACATCCTGAAGAGGTTCCTCTGCTATCTGTCTTCTACCTTTAATTTTAATTAAGAAAACAAATGGACAGTAAATTTGAAGCAAAGAATCAACATTAATCTCTAAATCAAAAGGATTTATATTGAGATTACAATTAATCACATGCATGAAATATCTTATTTAATAGGGTGATGCCCTCAGTTACTTTGTTTAATCACTAAAACAATTCAATTTCCAAAATTAGAATTTGGAACCATTCCAAACATATCCCATTAAGATTATCAATCCAGCAAGAACAGTGACACTAAACCTCTGAAAAATAAACTCTTCAAAACTTTTTTATTCCTACACTGAAGGATGTAAAGTGTGCCCAGACAGAGAGACCCTCAATTAAAAATAGGGAGAGATAATGCAACATCTAATCAAGGAGGCAACCCAGGACATTTGCGCTGAAGCTTGTTGGTGGCATTACTCAATCTCCATTCCAATCAAGGCCATTAGGCCAGATTTTAACCTTGACTAAGCAGATATTCCACCATATTCCTGGATTTCCCTCCAATTACACTGGATACAAATTTTGGCTCATGAATACAGAAAGGATTTTGCCATCATCCTTAATAAAGAGCAGAGAGGGGACCGTCTTAGATTCGCACTCCGAATTACCAGCTGTCATGTGGGATATTGCACAGAGATCAGGTCTTGGCCCATATGCACAGACAGGCTGTCATCAAAACGTAGGCTCCAGGGTAGCCAGCCGAAGAAGCAGTTGCTGGCTAAGCCTTTTATTCAGGTTCACTTTAAATCTGTTTCTTCAGCCACCTTATTCAAACGGAGTTACCATAATCATTTTCCATGCCCTTCTGTTGTCAAAAAGGGACAAGCAAATGCCCCTAAGAAGAATCTCCTGTTGTCCCCAAAAACACATGGAGCTGGGTGGTGGGATTTGAGACGGCAAATCAACACAGTCAGTTTGGATTTAACCTAGCTGTAACGTTTTAGCCAGCACATCAAAACTTGGCTAGAACAATTCACTGAAACATGAATTTACACGCACATGTCTTTTACCTCCAGCCAAATGCCATAAGTCTTTAGATATTGCCTCAGCAAGATTAACGCGAGACTATTCATTACATGATCAATAAGCCTGTCCTCTTACAGGCTCTTTTTTTCTTGCCCCACTTAACTTCCACTCTGTGGCCGGGTGGATTTATTTAAAGGTATGGTATACATTAACTGAAGACTGCCCAATTTCTATTCTCCTCTTGTACTCTACCACTATGTCTCCCACCTTTAAAAAAAAGGGGGAGGAGGGGGGGGAAGAATCAAGAATACACTGGGTCATGGTGCTCTGGACACCCCAAAATGTGTTTGTAGGATAATGCCTGTGTCATATCTTAACAGAGAAGAGCAGTCACATACTGCTTTCTTACTTAAATGACACTGCTCATCTAAAAAGTCATTTTTCAGGTAGATTTTTTCGCTCCATGTGCTCAGAGTCACGTTGCCAGCAGAGGAGAACAAGACCTCCTGGCTGCCTGTCCCCCTTCCACATGCCAAATCTCCTCCAGTGGTACCTCTACCACCTTCTTCTTTTCCTCCTTCACGTGGCACCAGTCCCTTACCGCTCTGCAAACCCACTGGCAAATCCAGAAGAGCAAAAAGCATCCCCAGCTCCAAAGCTAGACCTGCCACCGAGAACCCCCCAGCACGTCACCACCTTCAAACCCGGCTGCCGAGACACCAATCCACCTCAGCCGGGGGACAACCCCAGCCACAAAAGACAACAAAATTTACCATTAGCCCTCAAACCACCAGCCCATCTCGCTGCCCAAAATGGGCGAGCGACATCGCTCTTTCCTCTAACCCTCAGGAAAACGCAAGTTTACCCATTAGATCCAGGAGCCCGAAGGTGCTCTGGACTACCACCAGACAAAAGCAGACATCAGCATGCAGGAACACACTTCTGGGCATTTTCCTCAAGCACACACTTAAATGCACCATAAAGCCAATGGAGGTGGCCGCTCACAGAGACGTAATGACCGAATTGAAGGCCAGACCCACCACAGGCCACGACAGGTCGGGGTGTCCCCTGCAGACCAGCAGAGAGGGAGGCTGGAATCCACAGGAGAGCTCCCTGCACCCCACTCCTGCGCCCTGCCATGCTCAGCGGCTGCGGGTGGAGGTGGCGATTAGAAGAAAAAATACTCCGAGCAATTTAGCAGCCTTTTTAATACAGCAGTTTAGCAGCCTTTTTAATACAAGCCCTATGGGGAAAGCAGTAAATCGTGGTTACCCAGAGCGGGAGCTGAAGGGCTGTGCAGATTACAAGTCTAAAGCTCTCACCGAGTGTGTATTGACGGAATATTAACAAAATGCAAATTGCATAACAAACTAGATAAACTTGCAGGACAGTGAGGGCCGTAACTACAACCTAGTGAAAACCTAAGAAAGACATGGAGAGTTGTCATCATATGCTCAGTATTTTGGTGCTGTATTGTATTACAGGATTTTTATGAAGCTTCTGTTGATGCTTCTTCCTCCTAAAAGCTTCTTTAGGTAAAAAGTTACTTTTATGCCACCTAATTCTCTTTGGCAGTTCTTTTTGAAAAGAAGAGACATGCCACATAAGGGATTAGAGTTAGGACTGTTCCCTAAACAGACTTCTCATCCACTGAGAAATGTTGTTATTTTATTACCTCCAGGGACACTATAGGCTTAATTTCCCTGAGTTTCTGATGCATGTGGAGGAAGTACCAGCAGTTAATGCAAAAATGGGACTAGCTACTGGAGGGGGCACCATTTTATAAAAAAAATTTTCACAGCCAGCTCTGCAGCTTGTCTTCTTGACGTGTCAGCTACCATGTTGCCTTCAGGCAAGAAATAAAGAATATTAACCAACAAATCAAGTAAACACATCTTCTTGTGTGCTTTTGGAGTGCATCAAGATAATGGCTTCCTAAATAATTCTTGGTTTTGCGGGTGCAAAACCAGAAGAAGGATATATGCAGAAGCAACCTATCTTACCTCTTCCGAGCACCCACCGTGATTTAAAGGGAGTCAAGAGCAAAGCATTAGGCTTCTCTGTTCCATAAAACCTATTGTGATAAATTCAGCAAGAAGATGCGAACAACTGAAACCAAAGGTGGTGACAAGAAGGCAGTCCACTTCATGAGCACTTGCTTCAGCAGCACCACTCGTCCTTCCCACCACGTCAGCATCCCCCTGGAAGCTGTGCCAGCCGTAGCTCCTTGGGGCAAGAACGAGGCGGTGCTGCTGAGCCCGTGCTGCTTTACAGTGGCCGTGCTCGGCTGGAGGAGGCTCAGCCAGCCAGCCATTGCCAGCCCGAACAGCTTCCTCATGCCCAGAGAGCCAGGGAGGGTTGATTGATCGCATTAATGGGGGAAACAGGACACCTCACGTTGGGGGAAACCGATCCTTCCCAGTGGCAGTAGAGGCCCTACCCAGAGCAGTGCCGATGCTAAGGCAAGCGGAGTGATTAATGGAGAAGAATTGATCCACCCAGTCCTTGTCAGGCGGCCAACTGCTGCCTTAAACAAAGAGGTCTATGTGTAACCCTACCAGGCAGTCACTCAAATCATGCCACAGCTTACAATGCCTCCCCACACATTCCCCCACTTAAGTCCACCCTTCCTTTTTAACAGCTACTTACGCACTAAACAACCTCCTTCTCTACGCGCTTCGAAGACTGACAGCAGAAAAACATCCTTGAGGCACGGCAGCCTAATCCACCCAACTCCCCCCAGATCACATCCCACTTTCTCTCAGAAGCAAGGCCATAAAATATTTTCAGAAAAATCAAGGGAGTCTACGCCAAAGAAACTCCTCCAAAGAATAAAGATGGAGGGAGGCCTTGTGGAGCTTCCCTGTGAAATAAATTTAGTCAACAGGTAACAAAGGAGCTAGGAGGGAGGATAGGCACAGCTTTCAGGGCTGAAGCGTTCTATGCCAAAACCTAGCTTGGACTAGACACAATGAAGTATTATCGTTGCCTGTTGCCTTTTGGCAGTACACGTCACATCTATGAAATTTATTTTTTTTATCTTGATACGTTTCCCTGAATTAACAGAAACTCTTTATTTAATTCCTTGGCGTGGCTGGGCAAGAGAGTTGCATCAATCCCTCCGCAAAGGACAGAAGCACACCTCTCCTTCAGATTTGACCCTCAAATCTCATTAATTGCAACAGCGTCCTTAGGGCCCAATGTTTGCACATGACGTCCCCGAAAAGGGAAGGGAGGGAGAAGAGACGAGCGCACCCCCACGAACAGACGGCTGACTGCTCGATCTGGCTCCCCTCCACCCCCACCGTAGAAGTCCCCAGGGCAGAGCTCTGCTAACAAAATGGGGCTTTGCAAATACCATGCTAGATAAGCACAGTTGCATACGCGGCTTTTGGCATCTGTTTATCATTAAAGATAACCTCACCTGAATGGCTGGGGAAACAGCCCACCTGTTTTTAAAAATAGGTTTCATCTCTTTCTCACAGCAATCTGCCTGTGCTGAGTGATGCTTTAAAAATATACCAAGACATAGTGCTAACACTGAAGCATTTCCTTACCCAGCCGGGCAGGGATAAGATCTGCATCTCACAAAAGGCCAACATATGGTGCTGATAGCTCCCTGATTATGTCAACATTTATTAGTTAAGTAAAAATCACCAGTCTTCTTTAAAGGAAGGAGCCCAGATGCCTGCAATTAATATTTCTCCACCCCACCGAAGAAACTGTAACATAATTCCTAATGTCTCTACTTGAAAAGGCTCAAAACTCACAAATTATGTCATTAGAAACAGCAACGGGTAACAAGAGGTTCAGTATAATGTATTTTCATTAGCTGAGGCTAATTGGAGCCAAATGAGTAAAACAATGCTGTAAGGGCGAGCAGCAGAAATCCTTGGGTCTTTAGGAGACGAAATAAATGAGGGTAATCAGCGGCGTATGCAGAATACAGCATGTTCAATTAATATAAATAGGATAGCAGTCAACTGCAGCGCTCCGCCGGGGCACAGATGAGTGCTGGTGGGCAGCAGATGTCTTATTATATCGTACAAACACAAGCGGTATGGCAGCCTAAACCGGCGAAAACGCTCGGGTTTGAGGGACACCCAAGAAACAGATCTGGGGGGTTAAAAAAACCCCACGAACTGCCACGGGAGGAAATTCTGCCAAGCCGAGTGGAGGTGCTCAGAGAAGCCAGCACAGACCTGGGGAGGAGATGGAGAAGGGGAGGAGGCAGCTGCCTGTCACGTTAGAGGAGAGACAGTCATGGCAGCTCTACCCTTGGCAGCAATAACACTTGCCACCTGCACACACAGATATTTTGTGGGGGTGGATTATCTGATCCATCCTCCTCCTCCATCTTTTCATCATGTCAATTTAATTGTTACAGTAACGATAGTAAATTGATTTTGCAATTTCAGCTTTCAGACCCTTCTGAAGTGAGAACAACCAACCTTGTCTTTCACTTCAATCTTCTTCTCAATAAGATCAAGGCTGCCGTCCCTCAATTTTCTGTTCTTTTAGAGGAGAGAATAATGATGAGATCCCTCTTCAGCATTTGCCTCTGATCTAATCTGTGGCAGAGCATGATTATTTTATGGTTTTTTCCTTCCCATTAGGCAACCTCCCCTTTTTTAATATTATGCTTTGGGACTTAAGGCTTTAGAGATTATGTTATTTTATAGCTCAAAAGTCACAAAATGGATGTGCTTTTTTCAGTTACTGGCATTTCTATGCTATTCCTGATAGATTTTTTTTGCAGTTGCCAAATAGGAATGGCCAATAATAATATTTTTGTTTTCCTAGTACAAAGCTCAGAGGTTCACATCCCTGTGCAGCCAACACTGAAGTCTACTGTGCAAAAACTACTGAATTTAAGCAAATTATATGAAAGCTTAGCGAGCTATCTATCACTCACATTCACAGGCATCCTGCCTACTTTTCACGTTCTGCAAAACAGTAATAACGTTCTGCAACCATTAATAAAATTACAATCTCATGATCAAGTCCGCACTGAGTAATCTTGGCGTTCATCATTTAGCATCACTAGATGATGCTCTGGTGACTTAAGCAGTGTATGATACATATGTTTTCAGTCAAAGACCAATTTTATCTTTTGCCAATTCATTAATTTTGTTTTAGCATTTGATACACACAGGTTTGGCGGTTTTTTGGTCTTAATTCCAAGATTTCCCCTTCTCTCTTTCGCCCCCCAGAAGAAAATAGCTTTCACGCTAGAGAAACCTGCGGGAAAAGACAGACGTTAAACACTAGGAAGGTCAAAAAGTCGTATCATTACGAAACTGAAGGCAAGTTCGCATTTTTCTTTTGTGCTTTATTGCATGGCTGGTGTCCGAAGATTAAGGCAGACAGCAAATTACACAGGAGCTATCTATGCAATAAGGCCACAAGAAAAAAAAAAGGTCAAACATACAAGATGGCAAATCAAGAATGGTTTAGGAAAGAGCAGCATACAGGAGCAAAGAGTTAGAAGTAATTATGCGTAGTAAGTCATGCAAAATTACTGATGAGCAGCTGAACATTCATATCCATGAGCTGTTAAAATACGTTCCAAGTTCCTGAAGTTTGCCTAGACATTTGTCTCTTAGCACTATTTGTTGGTCCCAGAAATCTACCTATACCAAATCCCCCAAAAATTTACTACTACAAAATCAAACAGCCCTAATCCTGCAACAAATTTTTGGAAGAGGCTTGAGGCTGCATCATCCAAACAATGCTTTAAAACCCAAGCAGAGGCCAACTCGTACACCCTGCTACCACTGAATCTAGAATAAGTACATGAAATCCACAGCAAAAAGTTAAGCCGAAAGAATGAGTCCAAGTAATCCACTAAATGCTTCACAAGCAGCAATTGCTGGCACTATTTTATTTATTCTGCGCCAGTCCAATTGTGCTGAGACTTATTAACTTTTTTGCTGTCTTGTGTGGAGGAAATAGAATGAGTTATAAGGCAGGCTATGCAGATCACCTGAAATAAGTGAAAGTGCATGTCTGAGCTAACCAAGGTTGTTGGCAGTACAGACAGACAAAAAAAATCAGCTCCTTGGATTGCTTACAGACACTACAAAAGACCTATGTTTAAATTATTTTTTCATAGAAAAATGCATTCCAGGGATATTTCCCTGTGAAATACTGGAGAAAAAGAAACAGATGAGTGATATTCATGCACTTTTTTTTGGTCCTGAAATTGTTAGATTGCCACTAAAAACAAAATAATTCTGCTCCCTTCTTCCCACAGTGGCATATGGCAAGGAGGAACTTGAAGGAAGAATCCATACATCCAAGTGGAAATTCACTAACTTTTTTTTAAAGCTGGAGAACAATCTGTGAGGTTAGGAGAAAAACCTCAATGCTTATTTGAGATGAAATCCTGGTCCCAAATAAGATAGTAGTGAAACTCACAAGAAGTCTATAGATATGCCCTTTCTGCTTTCTCGTACTCCTTCCCACATTTCTAAGTAACCAAGCATAAAAAATAGTTAAAACAAAAAACCTGAAGTACTTCTGTAAAACAAAAACACCACAACCACCCCAAAAGACAAAAGCACAAACCCACACGCATTTTAAATATTTCCCCCAAAATATCACGAGAAAGTAAAGCAATGGTTACAAATGCACATGTGCATACTTTCAGGTGGCCAAATTCTGATGACATTTATTTCCACTTTAGAAATTTATCAGGATGAGTATTTTATTAATAAATACATATTTTGAGATGGAGATGAGAACAATTTTCTAGAAAACTGCAGAAAGAACGCAAGCCAAAAGGTGTTATTCCCAAGCACAGTATCCATGCCACCTTCAAAGTCAAATCTTACAGATTCCGCTATTATTTCAGAATCTAGCTTTCATAAGAAACAGCGGGAGAAAGGATAGGAGCATGGTCAGAGGGAATAAGTTGCACGTTTATCAGCACTTGGCTGACACCTACCTTTGTGAACACATTATCTTAAAACACCTAAGTCCCCACCCACTAGGAGAGGCTTGAAGGGGCTGCCCAAGGTCAGTAGTCAGCCAAACTTCAGCTCCAGGAACTGGTACAAGCAAGCTGCAAGACCTCAGCAGGTCCTGCCCTGGGACTCACAGCAGAGCCCTGCTTGGCACCAGCCTCCCCAAGCAAGAAGCCCAGGCAGAGCTGGAAGAGCTAGGAAGAGAGAAGACGCAGGAAGCAAAGAGAATGAAGCCTTATATATTGGAATAGAGTGCATCTTCCTTCAATCGATCTTCAGTCAGTGCGTTTACTATAACAGCAAATGCAATCCAAACTCTTATTTTTTGGTTTTTAAGTTGTTCCTCTAAGATCTTTTCCCTTCCCCAAAATAATCTTAACAGAACAGAAACACTTCAGGTTTTCCAGATAAACAGAACTTATTGAAGAATCTGGTTTTCCACATTATATGTACAAGTGTGTATAATTAAGTTGGTTTAGCTTTTACTATATAGGTCATATTATGTAGGGCAAGTAACTTGTGAGCCAGATCACCGTGACACCAGAGGTACTACTAGGCCGTCTACCTGCGGTAATTCGTTTTTCCAACAGCGAACCCATCCCAAAGGTTTATCTGATAGATTGCTTAGGTTAAACCCCTGTACTCCATCTCACGTTAATATACATGGTCGGGCATCAGTGTAGAAAGGCTCCCTATTTCCCACCAGCCTTGCCTCCTCATCTTCCTCCTTGCCCTATATTGTCTTTGCTATGGAGCTAAAAGAAAATAGCGACTTTCAAATACAATAATAGTGATTTTCAATTAGCGTGCTCTCTTCTATCTTGGGCTTGGATATCAGCCATAGAAACTACAAGGCCTGACCTAGTGACCTTTAGCAGCCTTCCCATCAATACCAGCTAGGACAGGGATCTTGCAATTTTTTTTTTCTCCTGGAGAAAAAAAAAAAAAAAAAAAAGCAGCTCAAAATACTACTACTAAACCCACAGAGCCTTGTATCACAGGATAAGAATAGTACAGGTATATGGTGTTTGCATTTTACCACATTGCCACTTCACTAGGACAAAAGCATCAGTGAGCATTTCCACTGCACCACCGTCAGAGAAACCCACTGGAGGCTTAACAATTACATTTCACAGCCAAAGAAGATGAAGATACTTAGTTCAGCCAATGTTTATTTGACAGACTCACAGCTGAGGGCTCACCGCTGCGGTGCCTGACTAGGCAGATTAGCAAGATACCGGTGACTGTTTCTCTGCAGATGCTCTTTATTTGCTGAGCAGGAGCTGCAGCAGGGTAAGGGTTTCTGGTGCAACAGGCTACCTTGGGCTTTTGGTCTGACTCCTCACGTGCCCTTCTTTGCCAGTGAACACGGAGACCTCGGGAGCCTGCGGGAAGGGTGCTGTTCCCCAGCAAGGAGGCTTAAGACGCTCCAAGCGTCCTTGCTCTGGTCATCATTCAGGAGCGTTGCATCTGACATTTCCAAAGAGGAATATTTCATTCTCCGCCTCCCCTCCCTGGAAATTATGTCAATCATTCACCTTTCCCCCCCCAAAGGAAAAACAGCTCTGCCAGTTCCCTTCAGCACTGCAAGTCTGAAAACTGTTATCCACAGTTCATTGCTTTCTTTTGACATATTTAGGATTTTTCCCCAGAGAAGTAAGTTTTCTTCAGGGGCAGGGGGAGAACCTCAGTCACCACGATATCCAAAGCACACAGCTTTCCTTTCACAGCTCCTTGGAAACATGCAAGGAAGCAGTGCTGCTAGCATCACAGGCATTTACAAGCGTGAAGAAAGTCTTAATGGAAAGTTACAGGCAGTAGCAAGGGTTTGTTTCCCCCACCCCCCGCCCCTTCACCTTGTTACCATCGAAGTGTCGATGAAGTTGCATGTCATGACCACCTTCCTCTACACTGACTCAGCTACTCTAGTACATCTTTCAAACTCGGGTGTCCCAGTTACATCTTTACAATGAACCTTCCATAAATGGCTTTGTTTAAACCCGTGTTTGCTACAAACAGAAGACAGTTTTCGTATTACCACTTGTACGCCACTCTTGTCCCGATTTCTACCTTACACTACTAAATTCACCTTTCCAGGCTACTAGCATGATGTTATATCAATAAAAACACCCAGAACCTGGCTAAGGCAAAAGGCCCCAAAACTCTCATGAGCAACTTCTACTCTGATGAACATTTTTGCAACTTTCAGGCATAACTACAAAGACTTATATTCCATCTGTTGTAAAGATATGTGTATTTTGGCCTCTGTTTTCACAGCTTGTGCTTTCAACAGAAAAGCAGTAGATGAAGGTCAGCATGGTTTCTAACTATCCTGTTAGCATGCAAGTTTCAACTCTGTTCCTCTCACCTTTCTCTTACAAGAAGTGATTCTCTGTCCCTTTTATGTTTAAAATGGACATTATTTTGATCTTGAACAATACCGCTTGTAATTAAAGTTACAAAGAGACTAGATAAACTAAGGGATGGGAGCAGGAGAGAGAAAGAGAGCGCCAAGACTTTATGAAGGGACTTATCATAGACCACACATAAGAGGCATTAAGGTTTTTCAGAAAGGTCAGCAGCTGTGTAAAAGCAATAACAGAAACAGAGGCTATATTCGTTTCCAAACAAATCACATAATCAAAAATGCCTCATACTCAGCAATACCATGACAATAGTAGAAAACTCAGCAGCCACTAGCTAACAAACACAGAACTTTATTGCATTCAAAAGCACCGTAGCAGCCTTTACTTTCATTACTGGGAGGCAGGTATCTCTCACAGCACGTCCTCAGACCTGTCAAATTCAGAGCACTGTAAAACACAGTATTTTGTGTTTAGAATACACCAGAATTAAGACTGCAAGACCAAGTTTCATTTCTGTAGTTTCTGACTGATTTCAGAATACCTTAGCGCGGTGCTGCTAGCCACTGTTCAACTCCCTTTTTTTCTGCAGATGGAGGGTGAACAAAAGCTGCCACAGCTGCTGATCGTCAGACCTCTTCTCTTCAGGAAGAACCTTCACCATGACACTGAAGACCGTGTCAGCAAGGAGTGAGTTCATCCCTCCATCCAGTACAGTCACCAGCTTGTTGAGCTACACCTGAAGTTTTCCTCCAACACCTCACCACAAAAGACCTTCAATTAGTTTTAATGTCTACCTCTAAAAATGACCAGACAGGCTCCCTCTAGCAACAATCTCTTTCCCTGGCCATTATTGCTGTCATCCTGTCAATTCTGGTAACCAGACCCACTGGACACCTGAAAGACCACTGAGCAGGAAGAAGTGCAAGGTGGTCAGCTCACACGGACTGCGGTGGTGGCTGTTGGGCCACACAGAGGCGTTCTTACCACCCACTGCTTTTTCCCCAATCTATATTCAATTCACATAAACCATGCGAGATGAGATTTTATACCACCTGAAGCGAGACATGTGCCATGGGACAGGATTGTCTGAAAGTTCAGGCAATGGTTATTCTTTACTCTGATATTTTAATCTACGCCATCCAGTATTGGTATAAAACATTACAGAAATAACCCTTGCACCCCTCTTCACAAGGGCCTCTCGCTCGCTTTCACTAACCTTCTCTGTGCCATGGGGGAGGGGGGGGGCACACCAGGGAACAACCGGGGGGTCCTTCTGCTGGGAGAAGAGCTCACTCTGCTCAAACAGGGCATCTTCTAAAAAAATTCAAAGTACACCTCAAGAAAATCCCCTTCTACTCTGGAAGAGAGAAAGAGCTTGACCTTAATTGCTGCTTAATTTTTGTATTACACTCCCATCATTCATTGCTATTGACAAGTCAGCTGTGATTAATCATACATGATTGCACAAACCAAGACACTCCACAAAATAATAATTAGTAGATTAGCATATACATATAACTTTGCGCTCTCAGAAACACTTTACAAACATTAACTAATCAGGGTTTCTTAAACTCCTTTCACCTGTCTCTCACCTAGCTCTCTCCTTTCCATTTCCCCTCCTCTCTTGTTGAGCTCTTTGCTTGCTTGCAGGGAAGCTCTTTCCTCTCCCAGCTGTAAAAAATCTGCATTCTGCCCTTTAAAACCACACCTTTCTCCCCTACTCGCTCACTCCTCTTCTCTTTTCTTCTTTTTACCCTCAGGCATCCTTGTTCCAATTAAAAAACCCAGCTGGAGCAGCTGGAAGGGGCCTAAATACCCTAATGAACATGAGATGTAGCAAAAGAGGTATTTATGGCTTTACAATGAGGTGAGCAACAGAGAAGAAAGGAAATATGAATGATAGAAAATAGGGTAAGGCATGTTTGCCTAAAAGCAAGGACAGCAGAGAGCTATGGAAAAGAAAGAGTTAGGAGAAAAGAGGAAAAGAATGTTTGCCTTTTCTTATCAAGCATGTTTCAGGTGTGGTGAGCTCTCTTGTTGCAAGCTGCCCACGGAGCCACAGCACCATGTGAGCCTGTAGCAAAAACCAGAAGCTGATGCTGACAGACATTTAAAATGCATGCAAATTCAATAGCTCAGGTTTCATTCTCTATCAGTTTCCAGACATCCACAGAATTTAAGCGAGATGTGGATAAAATTCACTTTGCATTCAAGAAAGAGGAAAAGGAAATTGTAAAATAAATACCAAAGATTCAAAATAAGTCTTTTTTTTTTTTCTATTCAGTATGACTTTGAAAAATTACAATAAAAATTTCAAGTACAGATGAGAATCATTTAATTTGAAGGCAATACATGCACAACATCAGATTGTTTTAACTTATTTATGAATAAGTTTTGAAGTAACTATTTGAAAGTTTCTAAGAATCAGAAAAGTGAAGTTCTCAAAAAGCCTTTCAAGCAAGATGATGAGGAACCTCTGCTGCATCAGCTCAAGTCTGATAACCCGATGGAAGCAATTATACAACAAAATAGAGATCATAGAGAAAGGAGGTTCAGAAGTGGATCACTCTTAGTTTCCCCCTTGTTCATGCTGCAATGGTTCCACACTTCCAGGTGCGCTGTGGTCATACGCAGGGTCCGGCACAGACTGTACTTCTTCCCTTGATACATAACTTTTTCTAGACAATTTCAGGGTTCCTGTGAGGAGTTGAAGACTGACTAGACACCTAAGGTGGGAATTTGCTCATGCTTATACTACGTGCTTTTGATAGTGGCTGATTGTCAGTTTGAGGTAAGGAGTCTTCCCAAAGGTCAGACTGAGCGGGGCCATTTTGGTTTTAACTTGCTTCCATGAGGTACGGTACGATTTGATTTCCTAGGATAATCTGGGAATTTGACATAAGAAACCTCCCATTTTCCCAGGGACCCATGATATTAGTTGATGACATCCCCCTTCTCTGCTGTGGCAGAAGGCAGCTGTAGCTGTTGGTCTTTCCTATGAGGTTTTGCATGCGTTGTTACAGCATTTTGGAAAACGCCTCGGAGCTCGTGAAGATGTTCTGCAGACACAGAACAGGGAAAAAATAAGAGGGACTAAAATTTGTAAAGGGAAAAAAGAAACTTTGCAAATTGATTGCCATCCATTCTTCCTAGGCAGCAGGGCGATGTGCTTTGAGCCTGCAGTGTATTCAACTCTGTGCAGATCCCACTCACTTGTCGCCTTTTCAAAGGGCTCCCCCGGGTGACACTGAGACCCCCCCAGCCCACTACGCTGTTCTCGTCCCCTGCCTTCCCAGGCGACTTCTGCAACGGTGCTTGCAGCAGCTGGCTGGCTCTGCAGGCATCCCACATATCCCACCCAGCCGCCTGGAGGTCCACAGACGGGGTTCAACGAGGAGGTAACCTGCTGCCTCCTGGCATCAGGGCAGAGCATCCGAGACCTTCCTGCTCTTCTGCGCGGGTCTTCTGGCTGGAGAATAGCTCCAAAGATACCCACGGTGCAGGCGGGGACTGTACCAGGGAGCAGCATCTGCCTTGTTTGCACAGTGGAATGCTGATTAAA
Source organism: Astur gentilis (assembly GCF_929443795.1). Taxonomy (NCBI): domain Eukaryota; kingdom Metazoa; phylum Chordata; class Aves; order Accipitriformes; family Accipitridae; genus Astur; species Astur gentilis. Next base: position 12,820,416 of record NC_064900.1, on the reverse strand, counting down.
AACCAACGTGTGGGATGGTCACGCTAGGAATGACTTCTGTGTTGCTGGTGATGGGAAACAAAAAAAGTATTGTGGTAAAACCGGCTCAATAAATTATGTGCAGCAGAGTTAACGCAGGTGTGCTTTCTTGGCTGGGGCTTTACGTGGAGCAGGCAAGGGACTCAAGTAGTGACTCTGAGGCAGGGAAATTTGAGATTAGTGGTTCTGCCTTCAGCAGAAAACTGATTATTTGGAATTAATGTTAATAAATCTAGCTTTCTTTTCCTATACTTACTCCCCCTTCTTCCACCCCTTCCACAAAGACTCCCTGCACGCTGCTGGCCGATTACAGTAGTCAGCACAAAACAAAGCTCTTTCCTTTTCTTTGTGTCACGTATATCCAATGATACAAAACCTTTGTGTCTCTTGCCATGGCTGACATGCCAGCCAGAGCTAGCAATCTTCACTTGGCAGGAATTTCCATGTGAAAGGAATATTTTGAAGAAAGCCTGTGGGCCAGAGCCAAGGTAAAAGCTCCTCGCTCCCTCTAGCAAATGCTGCTTTTCCAGCATGAAAGCGTGAGCCACTGCCCTCCGAACCGCTGTTCCCATGGACTTGCCCCAGGTTGGAGCCTGTCATCTTCACAGCAGGAGCAGGATGAGGGTTTTACAGCGGGATGGGGATCGCCAACAGCACGAACATTGTTTCTTCGTGAGCAAAACCAAACTTCGGTCCGAGGTTTCGGCCAGCAACAGCTCTCTAATGCAAACAGCCCTCAGTCACTTTGCTCTACAGTATATAAAGAGCCGTCAAGGGGAGGAAATGCCAGGTAGCGAAGGGTGACTTGGCCTAGCGGGGAGACGTATAATCACAGGCAGCAGCTGGAAGCTAAATCCAGGTGACTTAAAATGAGAAGCGAGGTACATATTTTTAACAGTTACCCATTGAAATGAACTGCCAGGGGGCGAAGCTGGGCATTTTTTTATTTGTTTTGCTTCAATTTCTTAGATCAAGACTAGATGCCCTTCGCTGCGTCAGAAGTTATTGCGCTTGGAAGAAAAGCGGACCCGAGCAGGACTTGTTGAGTTGCAAATATCCTTGCGTGGGGCGAGTACTGCGAACGAATGAAGCTTTGTAGAGTCCGGGTTTCAGCGGGAATATTAGAAATTACCAGTACCGGTACCACTGCTCTTTCAGCTTGAGCCATTAGTAGCGTTCGGAGTCTTGCCAGCAACGTCCCTCCGGAGGGGAAGCAGGCGACGGAGTCGCGAAAGGTTTCACACGGCTCGTCCCCGAGCGCGGGAGGAATCGCGCAAAAGCAGGCGGTGACTTTACTGGCGAGCCAAAGCCCTTCCCAGTCCCCTCAGCAGCAAAGCTCCTCTCTTGGCTTTCGCCGTGAGCCTGCCACCAGCGTCACCGCCAGCTTTTCTGCCACCGATACCTGCCTGTTGCTCCGCTAGCCCCGCAGCTGTGCCCCAGGCAGCTCTCATCCCTAAGTTTGTCCCCAGATTTGGGGACAGTAATTCCTACCGTTTCACCTGCCGGCGGAGGCGTATCGTTCCGTACGCTAATTGCAATAAACCCCCTTTTCCCCCCCGCCCCCCCCCCCCCGTAGGACGCAGGGGGAGGGCCACCGCCGCCGCCTTCTTAAGGGCCCGGCTCTGCCGGCTTCAACCCCGCAGGTGCTGCGGGGGCACGGGAGGCCGGAGCCACCTCCCCGCGGCTAGGCGGCGGGAAGGGAAAAGCCGGGAAACGACGCCGGGAAGGGAGACGCCGGGTCGGCCGCCGCCACCGCGGGGCAACAGCGCCGCGCCGCGGCCGCCGCCCGCACTGCGCCGGCGGCAGGGGACGCGGGGCGCAGCCCGCCCCGCCGAAACCCGCCCGGCCGCTGCGGGCACCGCTAGTTCCGGCCCCTTTGCTGGCCCTGGAAGTAGCAGAGGTCTGGGTTGTCCGGGGGTGGCAGCTCTGGGTGCGGCGAAACCGCCGCGGGCTCCGGTTGTACGGGAAAAACTTCGGCAAACCGTGAACAGGCGCCAGCCGGCGGGGGGTGAACTTCCCTCTTTCTAACCGGCTGCCTGTTGAAAACGGGGCTCTCCACTAGCCCTCGCTGCAAGGGGGCACTTCTTTTCCTAACCGTACTGCTTCCACTGTAGTTTTGTAGTCCCACTTGGTTTATTGCAAATTGCAGTTGAAGGGCTTTTTCCTGGAAAGAGATTCCTTTCCGCAGAGGAAATCTGGTAATTGCAGGCTTTCTGCGGGCGGTTGCTTGGCCCATCCTCAAAGCGAACTTCTGCTGCGTGGCATGGCACCGTTCTGTGCCGGTGGATGGATGTTAGTTCACTGGCCCTGAAAGAGGTTGTCGATTACCTTTAGTACGTATAAGCACTTGCATCAAGACTTCGATGCTGTCTCCTACCACTTGCGCTAAGGGACTCGTGCTTGTAGGGCTTTTTCTTACTGACAAGCTAGCGCCGAAGAAGTATCCCGTACAGGAATGCTGCTAGTACATCACACACACCACGGTTTCCGTCTTCGTGAAATTTGCCAGCCAGAAGGCCATCACGTACAAACACACGCGCCCCGCTCAGGTCTAACAGGTGACACATACAAAGGGAAATTTCCCCACTGTGACCCCTGTGGAAGCCCATGCCCTGTGCCTCTTCATTCCAGCACCCAGCCCAGCTCAGCATGGCACCTACTTCCACCCTCCTCCCCCCGCTGGCAGATAACCAGCTACTCCTCACCCTTCTAGCTCCTCTGCACCCTATTCCCTTCACCCTATCAGCCAAGGGAATCACCGGAGGGCTCCTTTTCTCTGTGATGATCTCTTGAACTGCTTTTTGTCTCCAACAGCTAATCGCTCTGCCCCTCACCTGCTGAGATCAGCTGCTCTCGTAGTGGGAAAAAAGAATAAAAAATGAACTCCGGGAATAATAAAGAGTTCAGAAAGATTTCGAGTTCAAAATTAAATAAGTAAAAGGGAAGGAGGGAGGGAGAATTGCATGCTTCTTTTGATTAATTCCCTTTCTTCCCACCCCCAAAGACCGTGCGGTAAATAAAATGAAGTACAGTCCTGACAGACACAAACCTTGACTGTCTGTTTATAGACAGCGTGAGTGCCAATATTCCAGAGGGACTGTGCAAACGAATCTGTCAGTGAATCAGAGCACATGTTACAGAGTGTGAAGGTACATGCCTCACATTAAAAACAAATCCTTCAGAATGTGCAGAATACCCTAAATCTACATCTGCCACACTAGTTATTTCTATTACGTTCTTAAAATTCATCCTGACTTTTATTTTCCACATCTTGGAAGTGTTAGATCTGCAAAACAGTATTATAACTGCAGCTGTTGTGAAGTTCAGCTCTGAATAAGTATGTAGCTGAATGTTGGCCGGAATTCTGATTTTTACCTCTGAATATTTTTCCAACCATCTTTTGGAAGCTGCCCAGTTTGAGAAAACCATCACTTTTGCCTACCGTGGCTGTGATCACTGATACCGACCACATTTCAGGGTGATGAGAAGCAGCCATTTTTTCACACCTGACTCTTCCCAGCTCCATCGCCATCTTTCCCTGCTCTCCTCCTTCCAGTCCCTCAGCACCAACCTCCTGTGCTGCTGCTTCTACACCGACATTACTTTGGCCCAAAGAGCCGCATTCAGTGCTGTTGATGCCACGGCCATTCGAATGAATTTCAAGGAGCAGAAAAGCCTAACATTGCCAGGCAAATGACTAAATTATTTTTTTATATCCTTTGTCAACATTACCACCTACTGACAAAGCAAGCCAACTTGAGGAACATTTATGCTGTACAGCAGTTTACAGCATAAATTTTGAGCAAGGTCTTTGATCACACGAGAATGCAGTCATCTCCAGTACTAGGCAAATACAACACAAGGGAAACATGTCCAATTATGAGATATGGTTTAGTACCAGCTAATAACCCTATTGACTGATTTTTTTCATGATGAGTTACAGCTACGTTATTTAGTCCCTTGCACTGGATTGCGGTTTGATTTTCAAAGTGACATTTTTCAGACATGCGAGATTTTCATAAAAGCTTCCCTCACAACAAAAGCCACACGCTTTCTATCATCCTAATAGGATAGGGTTGCAAGTTTGCATCTACAATGCAACAGCAAATTAAAACATTCCAATTTTTTTTTTTATTTTTTTTTTATCTGCACAAACATGAATGCAGGTTGGAGCACAGCAAAAGCCAAACTGCTTTGCTGTTAAGAGCTACAGAACAAGCCAGTTTTTCTCCCTCTGATCCCATCTTTACTTGGAGGTGGAAGAGAAGACGACTGAGTATTTCTTCTCTGCTCCCACACATCAACAGCACTGGAAGGTATCACCTTCCTCTGGCTGGATTTTGCCAATTGAAACAGAACAAAACATTTTAGCTTAGCACTCCTAACTCACAGCTCTTCCTACAGGACTTTGTCTGAAAAATCTGTTTCCTCGGAAAACAGTTCAACCCTTTCCCACCCACCGGCTGGAGCTAACAGAACCAGCCAAAGCCATCAGCACAACTTTGCCAGGTTTGAGCTGTGTCTCTACAGAGTGTTCGAAGTCTTGACATGAAACAAAGCCTACAAAAAGAAGAAAACTCCCCCTACCCCCCTAACCTGTTGCTATGGCTTCCAAATCTTGGCTCATATATCAATTAGAAAGTATGAAAAAAGCCACACAGAAGGAAGTGCTGGAAAATATTCTTTTCCCTGACTTCTCAAAATCAAGGTCCCTAGTGCTTACTGAAGTTTTTGGTATTATATTTTCATATTATTGCATTTTCTTCTCAGGTGTATGTTGCAAGTGGACAGACCTCCCTGGCCCCTGTGGTTCCCCAAAGCTCAGAGCAGAGGCGACCACCCCCTGACCCTGAGGCCCACGGTGGGTCACGGCCCCCTTACGATTATGCTGCCACTTCGTTTCCTTCAAGATATTTGGAGAGAAGAACACCTTGACCAAGCAAAGCCTTGGTTTCCTTTGTACCCCAGCATCACCAGGAAAGCACACGTGGATTGCTTTGGAGGACTTCCTGCAACAGCTGCTGACAGCATTAGCATGCCATTTGCATGTCAAAGCCTGATGATACTTTTGGGACAGCCGTTGGCAGTTCTCTCCTACGGACACACCAGGGACTTGAGGGAAAGCCACCTAGTTCAAGCTGAAAAGTTGCTTTCCTGGCCGTGCCTCTCTCCGTTAAGGCATTATCTGCACACACAGTAATACTGTTAGGTGAATATTACAATTACAGGCATATAAACTTCTCTATACTGCCCAGGTCACCTGAAGTCAGGTTCACTCCAGCATTCAAACCGCTGTTTTTCAGATCAACAGACATCCTTCACAAAGCAGCTTCACCTTAGCGAGAAGGGTCTTGCAGAACCATTACAAATGCTGTGAGAGTGTTTCCTGCCCCGGGCGCACACAGAAGACATACCTAACTCACCCACGGGCTGCTGAAGGACAGGAACGGAGGGGCTGGTTTGCTCTCAAACCCACCCATCAAGGAATTACGGGGGGAACAGTGCTGTCAGAGATGTATCGCCAACCCTGAGAAAAAGGTCAGGCAAGGAGTTGTGCGAATAACTCTTCAGGGATATCATGAAATTAGAAAAAGAAAGTGACTTAATCAATGCGAAATGTTATTTCGGTTGAGAAGAAAAAGGGTCACTTCTGTCTGTACATTAAATGTGAGAACAAATGCATTCAGACACCACATTTGACTTAACAACCAAGACAGCAATCACCAGAGCTACCGCAAGAGACAATTTACTTCCCCTTCTACTCACCTCAGGTTTTGTAATACACCTCTGGATTTAATATGAAAAGAAGTAGGGGGGGTGGGGGGGAAGCCACACAAAAAAACCCCAAACTACAAAAAACCCTAATGAGCTTGCAATGTTCAAACTGGCACTGTTCCTTGAGGACATTGCCTGGTGTGCACTTAGCAGCTGAGATATTCCACAGAGCACCAGAGCTAGAGCATAGGAGAGTGGGCAATATGCGAGTCAACGAGTAAACCAGAGAGAAGGCCGCGTATACATCCAAAGAAAAGAACGAACTCAAGAAATGAGAATTTCAAATTAAAACATAGTAAATACCATACATTCAGGAGCACAAAGTTCGTCTGATAACTTCCATCTGCAGAGAACAAACTACACCACAAAACAAGCGGTTACAAATAGAAATTCAATCTAGCAGCCCTTTGCTTTTGGCTGGGGATGGGAAGCTGTACTTGTCTGGCCCAATTTTACTTCTGTTCAAAAACTGTAATACTACAAAAAGCGTATCTCTACAGACAGTAGTACATATAGTACTCACTGTTGTACCTGGCAAGTCTACCTAACCTAGTTAGGACTTGCCAGATTAAAAATAGACATTAAAGATTTGAAGTGTGGCAAGGGACTCGAGCAAACCACCATCTCCCCCACAAAAGAATATTCCCTTTAGGTGACGGAATTTTTTTTCCAATGGATCCAGGACAGATATGGAAGCCATTTTCTTACTGGAGTGAACCACGGTCCACAGTGCAACAGAAGACTCCATGTTAATGATGCTGCACTAAGCACCCCACACACAGTGGGAGGAAATGCAGAGACATCTTCGCTCTTGAGGGAACAGAAAACTGGCTCAGAGAAGCAGAAACTTTCTTTTAAAAACCACTGGGACTGGGAAAAGAGGAACAACCTTCCAGGACTACCATTTCCCTTTTACACACTGAAAATGTTAGGGATTTGTCAGCATGGAATGTATTACTAGCTTGTGGGGACACTGGGAGCAGAAGGAATCTGGAAGTGAAGCAAAGAGCTCAGCATTACAAGGTGAAAGGGTTAATCTGTCTTCCTTTTGTAGCTAAATCTTTCTCTTGTGTTGAGGAGAAAAAAAAACAAAACTACATAGTAAGGGAAACAACCTGGAAATGTATCCAGTGTGCCAGTTAAAGGGGTGAGAACTAGAAGATAATGGAAGTAAAAATAATTTTCTTTTAAGCCTAATTTTTAATGCTTTAGTTACGGTAAGCAGATAGGAAAATACAAGGCCTCTAATTCTCTCCAGCCTTCCACAGGGTGCATGAAGCCACGGGAAGCACACCGTGGGATATACCACGTGCTTTCTGATACCAAGCCCAGATTTCGGGCACTCTGTGTACAAGCAAGTTAGTCAGACTCACGTAGCTGTCCCAAAACACCGCCTAGGTAACTGCACCACCTCCTTGCAATTGCAACATGGCATAGTTACTAATTAAACTTCCAAATGTATAGAATGCTTCTGCCTTCCAGGACATGAGAAATCACAGCTTATTTCTTCGTGCAGAAGGAACCGGTACTTTACAAGCAAGCTGCAGGATGCTTTTGCTTAGCAACTATCTTCGTGTGGAGTCACACATCCAAGAAACACGTTTCAGGATGACAAGAGACTCTTACCTCTGCCAGGGCTGTTGGAGGACAGGGTCGGTGCTCTTTTCCAAGGAGCTGCACAGCCGTCTCTTGTGTCACGGGACCACCAAAAGCGGTCATCTACAGACCAGTTTCTCCCCGTGGAGCCTTCGATTACTTGGAGCCCGCAGCCAGATATTTTCCATGACAGGGTTTAAAAAAAATTATATACATCATACTCAGCAGTGTCAGTTGGCTGCCAAAGTTTTTCAGCTATAGCTTGTGAGCATCCAACTTTCTTTAGGCTTGAATCAAAGCCCTCAGTTTTGTATGTAAAAGCATTAGGGCAAACATGGTGTTCGCACTCCCAGTGCAAAATTGCCTGCGGTTGGTTTTCCCCGATGCAAAAACCTCCAACGTTGCTTTAATTAGAATGCTTTAACAGAATACTTTTACGATCCAAGTGTTTGATTGTCACTGCTCAGTACACCAGTGACGCTGCTTACACACGCAGGACCTTGTTTACCAGCCAGCTGTAAACACACGGGTGGCACGCTGGGCTGAAGCAAGTACCGTCTTGTCGCTCACTTTCTTCTCACCTGTGCTGCAGCGCTCGGCGAGCTCACAAGCCGGGCACCCTGGGCTCTGGTCGTAAAAACCTGACAGATTCACAAGAAAATCCCAGTTTGGGCTAATAATATGGAAGACCGACTAGCACTGAAATTCAGCTCACCTGGGGAAGAATTTGCCCTTCTGTTCTTCCAAAAGCCCTTGTCCTCACTACTAACCCTTCACTGACATCAAAGTAAATTGTATATTTTTCTCCTACTCCCCTTTATGTCTGGGGAAAGCAGTTGTTGAAGACGGCCAAAAAGAGACTTTTATGATTATTATAGTAGCTGCAAAGTCACATGCCCCACGGAAACACTCCGTTAGGTATCCATCGGTTTCTGTCACAGCCTCAGCCGCTCCGACACCGGTTTTACCGTAAAAATAGGTCCGCGGGCAGGCAGGGGAACCCACGGCACCCCAGCTCAGACACAGTTCAGAGAGTGGCGGCCGCAAGGGGCTGGCAACACCCGGGGGGACGCAGGACACCCGTGGAAGGGGACGTTGTTGGGGTCCCAGCTGGGACACGTTTGGCAGGAGGTGCTCCGTGCCAAAAGGGGGGCACAGCTGAGGGAACCCGCTGGGGCAGGGCCCGCAGCCAGCCCCCCACGCTGGGGTAGAGACATCCTTGAGGGACCGCGGCTCGCTGGCCACCCACGCAAGGGCAGGGGCACCCCTCAGGGAAGCGCGCTGCAAAAGCAAGGGAAGGGGAGGCCAGGAAGGTGTTCGACTGAAGCCGACCCTGGGGAAGGAGGAGGAAGGAGTTTCCTTAAGTGGGTTTTTTTCATTTGTTTTCCTTCTTCTCAACCCTCAAATCGGCAATTCAAACTTCGTGTTAATCGGCAGCAAATGCAGTCGCGCAAAAATTCCTCAAGTCAAGACAGTTTTGACCATGACAGATAATCCCAAATTAAACTTGCCCTTACCTTAGAAGGCTTCCAGCTTATTTTATCCTATTGCATACAAATCTTTTACAGAGGTGCAAATCTAAAGCACACAAAGAACTACACAACAACATCAGGCATCAGCAAGGCAGGTGCGTAAAGTATTTCAACTTCACATTCCTTTACATTACCCTTAGTAGTCAGTGGCTAAGGTGCAACAGGTAAGTTCAGTCCTCATGACCCCTCTAGCTGAGGCATAAAGGGTGCGTACGTTTCGCGGTCTTTGCCGAAATTGTAGCCGATGAGGATGCATACACCACTATCTCCCTTTGCGACAGGCCAGTACAGAGAGCTTATAGTTTGGCCACTGTCAGTCTGTCCCAGATGTGATAACGCGTGCCACAGATGAAATTGAAAATTGAATTGGAAATTGAAAACACTGCGATCCTTTTAGTGCCATAACAACTATTTCTAATAACAATGTTTAAAGTGTTTGCGGCTCGTAAGCTAAAGCTTCTAATTTCAGAAAAAAAAAGGCTATTCATCTGAGCAGGTCAGATGCACGTCAGCTAGCAAGTAATTGAAGACAAAGTGTTTTTCTGTAATAAACTTCCATAATGAAAACACCAGAGTAAAATCCTAAAGTTCAACTCAATACATCACATTAATCTTCAGAATGGGATTTTCTCGCCACTAATCTTGTTAGAGTTCGGGCACTGTGCAAATATATCTAAACCCATAATTACTGAAGAGATATTAAAAGGATCAATTTATTTCAATAAAAAATGCAAACTTTGAGAAGAATTCATTAATACTCAAAATCCAGCAGTGCAATAAATAATACTAATGAACTGAGAAAAAGGAATAGATGAACAAGTACTGACATGATGTCTTATGCTTATTGCTGTTAAAGAGGAACTGACAATTGCTCCGTTTGAAATGTAATTCCAGTAAGGGAAATGCTAGAAAGTGAGAGAAAGACTTGTTAAAAATATGTATGTACATCTATACACACATTTTAAAAATGTATTATGATGAAAACTGATTTAATTTAGTCCTAAGGAGGCTATAATACCATTTTCAACACCCTTAAGCTGTGTTTACATTAGCAAACAGTGCCGTGCAACAGGAGCATGAAACAGCTGTTGCCGAGATGCTGCCAGCACACAAACTATACATATGTTGAGGGGCGTTACTGCCAGCTAGCTCCAGGCTGGTCCTGAGGACTGGCTGCCTCACAGCGAGCAGGGTGCCTCAGGGGCAGGGCTGGAGGATCTCTCTAGTTTGGTTTTGTCCGAAGGGAACTCAGAGTGCACGCTCCAAGGGTGCTTTGTAACGTGAATCAAAACACATTGATTGCGTGTGTGGCAGCAAACATGAAATTTTCTTCGAAAACAGCCTCCTGACTTGCAGTAAAATGTTTCCTACAGCGGAAGCACTCAGGACGCTGTAGATGGTTCATTCTCGGACAAAACCAGCTAGACACAGCAGAAATCTAAGTGCAACACTCACCCACATTACCTAGATGATCCAATGACAATGAGGAGTATCTAAAATAGCCCTTTCGGTACCAATGGGCTATGATAGCTGTCAAGCCAGAATGTAAAAACATGTTTTTCCATATGCTTGTGAGCTTCTGCAATTTGCTGAGAGGAAAAATCAAACACTTGGTTTGGTATTTTGGAATTATAATATGGCTATGCAAATAGCTCACTTAAAAGTCAGCCAGGCTGCTTCAACGGACACTTGCAATAATTTTCTATAGGCTTCCAATGCAGACTGAGACAAATTCCACCAATACCTCTATGTCGACTGCTCCTTCATTTCACTGGCATTTCACTGAAGGGAATTCCTGGTGCCTCAGTTGTGATACAAAGAGCAGATTCACGTCACGATGGCATCTGCACTGGCCACAGGACGTGCTTCTTCACAGGGGATTAAAGCTTTGTACGTTACAAGAGAAGACCTGGTCACACCCTGTTATCTTTGAGGAATAACTTGAGAGAGAGAGGAAGAAGCTGGAAATGCCAACATGCAAAAGACAGTTGTCATAAATAGGCCAATTCTCTATTATTATTTTTGCCACAGGAGCTGCTTCCTCCCACCACCACGCCCATTCGTTTGTGTAGTTGAAAGGATGTAGAGTACTTAAGTCTCCTCAAACAAGTCACAATACATCTGAAGACTGAAAAGGCCTGTCCAGAGAGCTGAGATACTGCGATCCGACTAGATATGAGGCAAAGAAAATGAGTGGGAAAAGCGTAGAAGATACATTAAAAGAAAAGGAAAAATACAGAGATTGAAAACTCTTCCCTGACACTTAACGAAGTGGAAAGAAGCATCTTCTCTTTTCTACCTGCCACCTGCAAGTTTTACTCAATTCCCCAATTCTTACAGGGGAGGAGGTGGGGAGTTACTATTCCCTGCTGCCGCCTGTCCCGGTGGAGGAGCCCTAGTCTATTCACTCATTCCTTGCCTGAAAGCTGCTCCTGCCAATTATTAGGGACAGTAACTACTCTTTTTCTTCTTTTGAAGTTCTCAGACACAAGCCACCAAGCTTGTGGCAGACTTCAGCAGCTCAGGAGGGAGAAAGCTCCAAGATCAAAGATGAGCCTCTCTTTTGTTTTGTTAAATCATGGTCAAGTTATTAAAAAAATCACCGCTTCCTTTCTCTCAATAGTCTCATGCAGGAAAACGCTGGCAAGGCACCAAAATCTCATCTAGATGAGAAGCTTTGGCTTTTACTGGTTTTAAAACAAGTGATTTATGGTGACACGTACACCATGACGTTATTCCCCTTGCAAGTATGCTCTCAGAGTGCAGAGAAGAGGCGGGTGTGCAGGAATTACATGTCCCCTGCTCCTTCCAGCAGATGCCTGCCTCTTCAGAGCAGGGGCCAACCAGACCAAAGAGCAGAACAGAGGAACCGTCAGGCTGCGTGCCGTTCCCCTTCTCCTTTCTAACTGCATAAACCTGCCTGGCAAGCTCCGCAACTACCTATATTAAAAACAACTACAGCTGCTTTGACAGCTAATGACTTTCTGGATGCTTTTTACTGCAATTTTACAACTGAAGCCAGTACAGCTTGAACCACTGCCTCTCTGCACAAATTAGGCTATCGCAGAAAGCTCTGCTTTGTTCTAATCCATGTCTCTGAAGAGCCCCTGTAAGGGTAATTACTGCTGGCAACAAGCTCAATTAATTTTATATTTTTGTTCTCTCTATAAGTTTATCAAAGCAAGAGTATATTTAATTTGTCTGTTTCCTTGGTGTTTTCAATAAGGGCTGGGGAATCAGGGGTGGCGGGTGGGGAGTGGAGGGAAAAAAAAGGGGAGGAACAGTTTGAACACAGCATGACACAGAGGGCTATGGACTATCTCTGAACAAGGGTGACCCTCCTCTCGCTGGGCCCGAGAGGTGATTAAGATTTGCAGTTACAAACAATCCTGAGAAACAGCAACTGTGCCGCCTTCAGGATCCCAGCCACTCGAGCTAGGCATTCTGGAAAAAAAATAGGGAAGCAGATCCCAGAAGAAATGCATTTGTTAACAGGTCGGCTGAAATTTTATTGCCAGCAAGCTGCCTTATCACCATAACGTTACCCTCTACAACCCTAGAACAACAGGTTCCTTGAATATCACAGCTTGACGCTGCCGATGGGCTGAAATCTTTCAAGCGTCCTTCAGATCCCCACCAAGGGCTGAGGGATTGCCTTCAAGCCTTCCCTTAGATCAAGGCGAGGGAGCCACCGGCAACGCCAGGCCGTTTCCTTGCCAGCAAGGGAAGGGATGAAGCAGGCAATTCCTTCCCCCTCCATCTCCAGAGCAAGCCCGGAGTGCTTGTGCCTGCACCGGGGCACGGTTTGAGCAAGGTACAACTCCGAAAGGCCACCGTGGCTGCTGAGCCTAAACCCAGCCTAACCGCATCTCCTGCGGACAGGGCAGGGAGCACCACGGCACTGGGCCGACCCCCCCAGTTAGGCCAGGTCCTTCTTTGCTACTGCTAACAGCTGAAAACGAGTTCAAAAAAAAGAGGATTCCTTGCAATCGACT